>NC_091792.1:130772500-133272500 GCF_041296235.1 Equus asinus
AGTCCTGCCTCTAGAGCAGTCCTCACCAGAGACCTAAAAAAACAGAGAGCTAGGACCTCATCAAGCTTGCAAGAGGCTGTATAACGGAGGCCAGTTGCTAATATACGCGTGCTGTGCGGCAGAACTCTATCCGAGAACTTGGATGCATAATAATATTACTCTTGGTAGAGAGGTTGCATGGGAGGAAACCTGCAGCCCTCAACCATCTCTCACGGCCAAACTGCCTTAGGTCAGTTCACCTCAACTGCAGAAAAATTGCTGAAACAAAACATCTGTTCTCTCCGGCTGCTCTGCATTCAACCAGCAACATGAAGCCTTTCCTTCAGAAATACCCAAAAAATGAGCTGTGAGGTCCTGAACTGATAGCTGAGAAATATTTATGGATAACCTATAAATTTCAGAAAGACTACATTTTCACATTGGTTTAAATAATAAAATTGGTCACCATAACATTCAGCCCTACTTTAACTTCTGGTCGTGTATCTCTCTAATCTATATTTATTTCTACCTGTTACAAGTCTACATTTTCCCTAAACCAAAAGCAAAAGCAAAAAAAAAAAAGTCTCTTCTGGTTGTTCTGGTAGACCTTGATTTACTCTAGATGTTATTATGGCAGGAGCGATGTAATCATTTTCAAAACTCTGCCCTCTTGTCTGAAGCCATTAGAAATGGTGTGTTCTAAACGCACAGCTGTTTCTGAGCAGTGACTGGTGGAGCCCACCAGGACTACAGCTGTGGTGTGCTGTGCTTCCCAGGACGGTCCCCATCTCTGCCTGGGTGCCCCACAGGCAGGCAGACTTATAAACCTCTCCTGATTTATGGTGTGGAATGTTGATCACTGTGGCCATGTCCTATGGCTTTGATGCCGGGGAGACTCAACCCACAGAAACAAGGAGGCTTCTTCAGTGAACTCCAAGGAGAGGAAGAGTGGCACATAAAGAGGCCTTTGTGGGCTGGGAATAACTTAGGTTCTCTTGAGTAAATTCATTCATCACCTAAAATGCTCTCAGAACTATGCTAGGTATTGGAGCAGCAACATCATAGCTCCAAAAATAAGTTTAAAACGGAAGACATGGTTACTATCCTTCAGAAAATGAATAATCTGTTTTCATTTTATTCCTGAAGTGAAGGTTCAAGAAACCATTTCAGCTTACACCAAATGATTAAACGATGATGCAAACCAGCACATAATAAATAAGGGAAAGATGTACCTGAACTAGGCTGACCTCGGGCAAGAGAGAACCTTGAACGTGGCTTTGATATGCATGGCATGGTGGGATAAGAGAATGTGTATATGCCCAGCATCAGGGATGAATTCTAGATATTCAGGATGGATGTCTGTGTGACCAGGCAAAGAGGCTGCAGGCAGGAATATCGAGGGAAGGGAAAGATAAATTCTGAAGTGGAAAGAGCCTTGCTCTGGTCCCACCTCTCTCTCACTCCTTCCTGCTAGGCTTCCTCATTTCCTCCCTGTGGAGTAAGGCTGGACAAAATGATCTGGATACTTTGTTCCCAAAACCCCCACTGCAGGACTGGACCAGTCCATGATGACAGAGAAGAATGAGGACAAGAAAGCGAGTTTTTCATCAATCTAAATTTATTAAATATAAAGGTCTGCCTTCATCTTGCAAGGTTAGCCTTCACACTTTTCTTGGTATTAAAATGTCTTTTAATTTACGAAATAGTGGTGCAGCGGATGGATTTCTTTTTTAAAATGGCCTCATTTGGCAAAATAAGAATTTGGTAACACAATAACCTGTGTGAAATCACTGCCCCCAATTTAAAAGTGTGCTGGTCAGTGAAGGCACAGGAACAGAATCTCTGGATGAGAGGTTCTTAATCAGATTGCAAGAGCTCCTATGGACCCTGACCGGTAGACGTGCCCAGGCCCCAGTATCTTTTCCTCCACTCTACATGTCTGCCAGATATTCTTCTGAAACATGGATGGGACCTATGTGCTCCCCTGTTTAAAAACCATTAGGTTTAAATACCGTTGCAGGGCATCTGTGGCCCATCATAATCCAGCTCCAATCTCTCTATCCACCTCTTGTAATTCTCCACACACCCCACGCTCCTGCCTCACCAGACTTTCCACCATCGCCCTCAGGGCTTATAAACTTCCTACATCCTTGCCCACGCTACCCTGCTTCCAACTGCCTGGCAAACTCCTATTTGTTTCTCAAAATCTAAGGTCACCTTTTACTCTGAAATTTTCCTTAATTTGCCCCACTCCTTCCAAAGAATTAATTGCTCCCTCTCCCAGGTTTTTTGCGATACTTTGCATGGACTCCTATGGCATTTATTAAGGAATGTTTGTTTCTACGTCATTCTCTCCTCCAGGACTGTGACCAACAAGCACCTAGCTTGGTTTCTGACCCTTAAATATGTACTGAACTGAAATACATTGTTTGATATCGATTAAAGACAAAGAATGTTTGATAGAAGCCTCATCTTACAAATATATGGCTACTTACATGGACTGAATCCCTGAGATTCAGGAAGGCCCCCGCCCACTCTCAAATTCCTCTGCCCTGGCTCCCCTGTGCCTCAAATTCCGCCCTCAAAGTTTCATTCCTTTGCTTAAAGCTTAGAATGTAAGGAGTTCATCAGATTCCTTCCTGAGCCCAGGTTTTGATGGAGGAAAGGAAGGAGAGAGTGTGGAATGAATATGGGTGAGGTAGGAAAGGGGGCCACAAGGAGAAAAAGAGAGCAGAAAGCCGCCTCTCGGGAGAAAGCCTGGCTCATTCTGTTACCTCAGGCTAGCTGAGGGTTTCTGAAGTTCAGGAGACACAGATTTGAAAAGCCACCTGCTTGTAGCCCTCAAGATGTTTAGGATGGGAACTGACGGGATCAGTAGGGCATAGATATTGTCCTTACAGCCCACACAGAGATGACTTCCCTCTCTAGGAAAGGGCAACCAACTTCAGCAGCTTGATGTGAGAGGGCTGGAAATACTCACCAGATTCCAGGGGAGAAGATGAGAAGATGGGGGGCGGGGCGGGGAGGAGAGGCGAGGGTTAGGGGGAGTGGGTCTCAACCTTGGGCTGTAAATCGAGGTGGTGCCAGCTTAGGGCGTTGGCTGGGGTGGAAGAGAGGGCAGGGCGTGGATCTGCAGAGGGAGGGACCGGCGAGCTTGGGTGGGAGGTCAAGGCCTGAGCTCAGTTTTGGCGAACCCGGGATGGAGGCCTGTGCACCCGGCTGCGGGGACCCTGCATCCTGCCTCTCTGACTTGGACCAGAGACATTGGGAAAACTTTTTCAGACTTGCTTGGTGCCGGGAGTGGATATTTCGGAAGGACAAGGTAGGCTCCAAAGGGGTTCACGCCGGCCGAGGGGGCAGACCCGGAGTGCGGGCGTGTGGGTGTGTGCATGAGCGTGGACCCGGAGCGACACACACTCACACACACACACTCACACGCCCGCACCCACGCAGGGCCCTCGGCCGCGCCGCGCGCGCCTCCCCGGACCTTCACCCCCAAGCCGGTCCTCCCGGGTCCCGCGCCCAGTGCCAAGTCCCTGTAGACAGCTTCTCCCTAACGCAGCGGGCGGGATTCGGGGATCAGGACAAGGAGCGACGGCAGGGTCTCCCCACCACCCCGCTGCAGCTGGCCCCGCATTCACCCCTGGCCCGGGGAAGGGGATGTGGAGAGGATACCCGGGGCTCTTACCGCTCAGGCGGCCGAGTGCGCGCAGCAGCGCCCGGCGGGTCCCGCCCCGCCACGTCGGCAGGGCCGGCGGGGACGCGGCCGGAGGGCGGGCCGGAGGGGGACAAGGGGGCGGCCGGGCCGCGGCCCCGCCCCCGCGCGCCCCGCCCCTGCCTCGAGCACCGCGGAGGCGCCCCGCTCCCCCTTTCCCGGGCGGGAGGGGCCCGGCTGCGCTTGCGACCTTCCCTGGGAAACTGCTTTTCTAGCTCTGTTCCGGGCAGGGAGAACCAAAGGGGCCCCCACCCCTGGGCGGGTCGCGGGTTTCTCTGGATCTCTTTCCTTCCTTTAAAAGCGCCCCGAGCTACCAGCCCCATGGCCGAATGGTTAAGTTAGCGCGCTCTGCTTCTGGGGCCCGGGGTTTCGTTGGTTCGGATCCTGGTCGTGGACATGGCGCTGCTCATCAAGCCATGCTGAGGTGGCCTCCCAAATAGCACAACCAGAAGGACCTACAACTAGAATATACAACTATGTACTCGGGGGCTTTGGGGAGAAGAGGAAGAAGAAGAAAAGATTGGCAACAGATGTTAGCTCAGGTGCTAATCTTAAAAAAAGGCAACAAAAAGCTCCTGGAAAGCCCCGCAATTTCACCGGGAAGAGGTCGCGGAAGTTCAGCAAGAGTTTGCGGTCCCCTGAGTGTGTGTTAAACCGCTTTCCCTTACCCTGATTGGGGGAATGTATTAAAAATCAACCCACCAAACAAAAACACTTGCTAGGCCAGTTTGGAAATGTGGATCAAAATTCAAATGCATTAGCTTTGGCCCGGGAATTCCACGTTTGCGAATTTGTCCTAAGTAAACAGTCAGAAGTGCAAATGTGTATGTACAAGGATGTTTATTGTGGTTGTTTATGTCAGAGAAAACCCAGAAATAATCAGTGCCACAAGAAGGGATAGAAGAAGTAAACTATAGTCACTTCAAACAATCGGATATGCTGTAGCTGTTAAAAACTATAACTACATCCAATTTGTTTCCATGGAAGGAAGGCAGGTCATGGCTGAATATTAAGTCGAGAGTGGGATAAACTTACAAAAGTGTATGTAGAGTATAAACCCATTCCTGTAAATATATACGTATGCATATATTTTATGTAAAAGTTAGGGAAAATATGATTTTAAAAACAGTGATTCTTTCTGAGTTTTGCAATTGTGGTAGCAAATTGTGTTCCAGGTGTGGCGTGTGTTTTGGTGTGCCATAGATACACAGCATGCCTGTGACGTCTGCGCCTGCCTAGGGACAGCAAGCACCTTTGCTACACCTGACCCTCTGTGCTGTGCTGAATGGCAACAGCCCAAGCAGACGTTCCCTTTTAAAGGGCTGGTTTCCTTTTCTCCTTTGACCCAAACCACACCTTTCCAATAAAATAATATCAACCAAGCAACTCCAGCAATAAGCTTTGTTGCTGCCTGCAAATTATGCCCTTTTACTCAAATGTTGCTGCTTCCAAGCCCACCAGCTTTTTTTTTTTTTTTAAAGATTTTATTTTTCCTTTTTCTCCCCAAAGCTCCCCAGTACATAGTTGTATATTCTTCGTTGTGGGTCCTTCCAGTTGTGGCATGTGGGACGCTGCCTCAGCGTGGTTTGATGAGCAGTGCCATGTCCGCGCCCAGGACTCGAACCAACGAAACACTGGGCCGCCTGCAGCAGAGCGCGCGAACTTAACCACTCGGCCACGGGGCCAGCCCCAAGCCCACCAGCTTTTATTTCAAAACTTTTATTTTTTTGCAACTTAAAATTTTTTTATTCATTTAAAGAATTCTGGAGTATTTAAAACATATAGAAAAGCAGAGAATAATATGACAAATATTTATTTGTAAAGAAAAAAGTAAAGAATACACGACAAGTAGATTTAACAAATTTTGTTTTTTGTCTTATTTATTTTAGAACCTTCTTTTAAAAGAAAAAAAATATTACACATATGTCTGAAACCCTGTCCCTCCCTTCTCTACCTTCCCTGGAGGTGTCCTGAGGTTGTTGTGTATCCTTCCCACTCATATTTCTATACTTTATTGCACATATCCTCACCCGTAAACATTATACAAAATTATTTTTCAGTTATAAGTAATGTCCCATACACTCATTTACTCAACATTATATTTTTGAGACTCATTCATGTTCATAAATGTACATGATTTCAAAGTCTTTATAGGATTTCTAGCACATTCATTTCAAAGTCTTTATAGTGTTCCATTGTATAAGTATGCTGCAGTTTATCCATTCCCCAAGCAATGGACATTTAGCGTGTTTCATGTTTCACTATTATATATAATTACATATAGTGCTAACTACTGTATTACATACAGTGCTGCAATGGCCATGTTTGTACGTTTTCTTGTATCCCAAGCTAGAAATGGAACAGCCAGTTCACCTTCGCCAGGTATTGTGAAACTGTCCTGTAGTGTGGTTCAAGCATTCATTCGACAAAACTTTTTTGAGCATGTGCTATGTACCTAGAACTGCTCTAGGTGCTAGGAATACAATAAGGAGCAAAGCAAAGTCCTATCCTCAGAGAACTTACGTTCCATTGAAAGGGAGATAGAGTAACTACATAATATATCAGGTGGTGGAATAAAGCAGGATGTAGAGTCTGTAAGGTCTAGAGAATGATGGGGAGCAACCATGGACAGAGAAGTCCCTGCCGATAAGTGACATTTCAGTGTAGATTTTAAGGAAGTAAGGGAGTGAACAATGGTGATATCTGGGGACATTTTCAGGCAGAGGGGACTGCAAGAACAATGTGGGAGCATGGTTGGTGCACTCGCAGAATGGTAAGGGGGCCAGTGTGACTGGAGCATAAGGAGGATAGGGCAGAGTGGAAGGAGATGAGGCCATAGAGGTAGTGGAGACTGAGAGATGGAGCAGACCAGGCAGCGCCTTGCACACCACAGTATGCGTTTTGCTTATACTTTGAGAAGGGAATCCTTACAGCTTTTGAGTAGGAGTGTGCCATGATTCTAGCTTCTGGTTCTAATTGGATTGGGATGGCTCGGGGTGGGTGGATGCATGGAGGTGAAGGCAGAGGCAGAGAAACCAGACAGGAGGCCGCTGCAGTTACCTATGTGAGAGATGATGATGGTTTGGCCACTATGGGAGTAGTGAAGGGCATGAGAGGTGTCTTGCTTATGGATATATTTCAAAGAAAAACTCAACAAAATTTGCTTATGGATTGGATGTGGAGTTTGAGCAAAAGAAAGAAGTCACAAATTACTGCAAGGATTTTGACTTGAATGACTGCAAGAATAGAAATATCATTTATTGAGATCAAGGAGGATGCAAAAGGGGCAGGTTTGGGGTTTGAGGTAGCGAGAATTCAAGCATTTGATTTTCAACAAGAACAATTTAGCGAATGTTTAGCAGACACTTGGAGTCTGGAGTTCAGGAGAGAAGTCTAGGCAGGAGATAGTAATTGGGGAGTCATCAGCAAATAAATAGTTTTTCAAGCCATGGACCAGGATGAGAGTGCATGGAGTTGAAGAAGAGAAGTCCAAGACTGAGTCTTGGGTGTTGCAGTTAGAGAGATAAGGAACACAGAAGAGACTGGGAAAGAATGCTAGTGATTAAGCAGGAAAATTGGAGGGAGTTGTGTGGGAGTGGGAGTGGAGGAGGGGAGTGTAGGGTCCCAGGAGCCAAGTAAGAAGACTTTTCAAAATCTTTTAACTGTGTTAAATATTGCTGATAGTTCAGGTGAAAATTGAGAATTGACCCTTGGATTTGGCAACGTGGAGGTCCTTGGTGACCTTGATAAGAGCTATTTTTCTGGAGTGGTGGGGAAAGAAACCTGATTGGAGAAGATTTTAGAGAATGGGAGAATAATTGGAGACAGTGAGTAAAAACAACTCCTTCAAGGAGTTCTGGTGTAATGAGGAGAAAAGAGGATGAGGTTGTGGGTTAAAAGGAAGCAATTTTTTTTAAATTAGAGAAATAGTAGCATTTATGCTAATTGGAATTGTGGGGGATTGGAATTGGCCACCTGAAGATATGTCTCTTTGGCATGAGGATTACTTTTGGCTGGTTACTTTTAAAAACTGCAGACGTGAGAGAAACTCTGAAAAGTAGAAGTTACCCTTTGGAAGAAACGTTTACATTATAACGGAAATCTCCATCTGTAAAGGTGTCTCCCTCTCTATGCCGGGAAGAAGAGGGGATGACTGTATCTCTAAAAACTCTTATCAATGCTGAAGGTAAGGACTTAAATTTACATAATAACCTTACTCTTGTTTACTGTACTTTTCTGGTAATCTCTCATAACTGACTCCCCCTTCCCCCAACATCCTCCTTTGTCTTTAGCTGGGGATGGTATTTAAGGTGAGAGCTTCTGCCATTTTGGTGAGTTGCTCAGTTTTTCTGGGTCTCTCTCATGTATACATGTTATAAAGCTTTGTTTAATTTTCTCCTGTTATTCTGTCTCATGTCAATTTAATTTGTAGTCTGAGCAGAAGGACCCAGAGTGGGTAGAGGAAATGTCTTTCTCCCCTACAGAATCATACATTAGAGCAGAAAAATGATGATGCAGTAGAGAGAGGATAATTGCAAGAGTGATTTCCTGGAGTAGACAAACAGGAATGGGATTCAGTGCTTACTAGGGAAGAAATGGCTCTTGACACAGAGGATTCATTCAGGAGACAGAGGAAAGTAAAGTAGAACAGGTGCAGGGAGGCTAGTAGAGTTTTGGGGGGAGGATGTGGAAATGCTCTTCAGGCTGCATTAATTTTTTTCATGAAAAATGAAGTATCATCAGCTGAGAATGAGGAAGGGACGGAGGTGTTGGATGGCTAACAGAGAGGAGGAGGTGTAAGACAGAAGAGAGTAAATGGGCTAGGGAGGGGAATAGGAAGACTACTAGCATTGCTGCTCATCTTGAGGTTGGGACCCAGTCATGAATTTCAAGTGAGACAGTCAGCTGTTGATGCAAATAACCCATAACCAACCTATAAATCAAAATTGGGGTGAGTTTATTATGAGGCAAAATGAGGATTGTAACCCGGGAAGGACTTAGAAGGCGTTCCAGAGAAGCATGGGTTTCAGTACAGTTTTATATCTTTTTAGAACATAAGAAGATACATTAAACACGCCCAGGATACATTTTCAAAGAGATACTCAGTTGCAAATTAGCAGATCAACATGACCCTGATGCCAGGAAAGGGACTAAACCGGGCGTTACCACTAGGGTGTTGTTGCCAAGAGGGCGTAGGAAGGGAAGTATGCGTTCTTTATCTCAAGAGTGATTCCTTACTTTAATGGATAAGCAGATGTACAATGTATGTTTGATAGGCCATAAGTCAGGCTTTCTAGTTCAAGCTGAATCAGTTTTGAACTTGAATAGTTACCCCATATACCTCAATATGTGAAAATCTCTTGTCACAGCAAAGTGTGTATTTCTTCCAACTACATTCAGCTGTTCAGGCTCAGTATAGTCCAGCGGTGAGTTGAATTTAACCTGAGTTGAGGAAAGAGGAGTAAGGTAGCTGAGGGTGAAGGCAGAGGGATGATTAAAAGGATAGATCACGACCTTTCAGTCTAGGGCTGTGGGGCTGGGGAATCGTTGGCACTGGAAGGAAAGAGGGGGAGGTGGTAGCTGGAAAGTGGGATGCCGGCAGTTGAGATTGTGGAGAGGGTACAGCCAATGGTAATAATAATATCTAGGGTGTAATAAGGGAATGCATGGCTGAGGTAGGTTGCAGGACAAGATTGTTAGAAGAGAGAATATCAAAGAACTAAGAAGCCAGGGGAATGAAAGAATCTCTACGTAGCTATTGAAATCACTAGAATTATAATAGGGGTGATGTTGGACTTACACAGTGAGCGGTGCTAAAATACTCAGCAAATGAGGTAGTGATGGGGCTCTGTGGATGACTGTAACCAGAAGGGGTAAGTTTCAAGGGTTGGAGGGAGGAACAGTGATCTGGAAGTAGCAGTGAGAGTCAAAGACTCCAAGGTGTGAGGGATGCAGTTGAGAAAACAGGGACCACTAGAGGGCGATGTGTTTAGGATAGAGTTTGAGTCTCAAGAGTGCCTTGATCCTCACCAGGCTGGAATGAAATCCCCTGCAGAACTTTTAAAATAATACTGATGACTGGCCCCATCCCAGACTATTTAAGTCAGAATCCCTGGACATGTGTGAGAGCTGTTCCCTCGTATTCTGACTAACATTTGATGTTATTAAATGTTTTAATTTTTGTCCATCTCAGGAGTGTACAATGGTGTCTCCTGGTTGTTTGAATTTGTATTTTCTCATATTCTAATGAGGATGTATTCCTTGTCATGTATTTGAGCTATTTCCATTTCCCTTCATCTTATCCATCTGTTTTATTCTTTGCTAATCCCCCTATTGGGTTTGTTAGTCATTTTCTTACTGATTTGTAGGAATTCTTTATTTATTTTGGATATTAATCCTTTTATGGTTGTATATGTTACAAATGTCTTCTTCCAGATTGTGGCTTGTCTTTTTTTAACTCAGCAGAAGATCTTAATTTAATATCATTATTTAATATCTGTTATCAATTTTATTTCTTGTGGTTTGTATATTCCATGATATTGATAATTTTCATATAATTTGTTTCAAAACTGTTGGTAGACATTAATATTTATCTGTTGGTTCTCCAGGGAAAGAGAAAGGCAGTCTTACCTCTATCTACGTTGGGACAACATATTTACTGGCCTTAGACTATGTTATTTTACTTATCCCACTATGATACTACTTTATTTTTATAAAGTAAAAATGCATAAAATAGTAGCATGCGCATATTTAAAAAATTCAAACAGGACAAAAGAGCATAAAATGGCGAATAATAATATGTCTCTCCCTGGGTACTTCTGCTCAAAGATAACAGTTTCTTAAGTATCCTCTCAGAAAAAAGACTTCTATGCATATGTCAGCCTCTGTATGTAGATCCTTGTGCTAGATTTCTGTGGCTGCCATAACAAATTCCCACAAACTAGGTGGGTTAAAACAACAGAAATTTATTCTCTCATAGTTCTGGAAGGCAGAAGTCCAAAATCAAGCAGCTTCTGGTGTTTCCAGGAATTCCTTCACTTGCGACTGCAAAACTCCCATCTCTGCCTCTGTTTTCACAAGACCTGCTCCTCTCTCTCTGTGTCTCTCCTCTGTGTGTGTCTCATAGGATGGATGGTGTCTTACAAGGTACCGTGGGGTAATGCTGAAGCACACAGATGCAGGGGATAGATTGTGTCTGGGTTCAAACCCCAGCCCCGTCAGTGACCAACAGTGTAACCTTGGACAGTTAACTACTGCTCCTCCCTCCCCCATCAGTGAGGATAATGGTAGTACTTATCTCATAGCACCTTTATGAGGGTTTAGTGAGTTAATACTTGTAAAGTACTCAGAACAATGGCTGGCAAGAAGATAACCTATGTAAATATGTGCCAGACAGATTTTATGCAAATGATGTCTCACTCTGTACCTTACCATTCTGCATTTTACTTTCCACCTCAGCACATAAAGATGGAAGGCTTGCCGAGAATTCCAAAGCTCCTTACTGTAATGACTTCTCTTCTGTCAGTCACTATTCCATCCACTTTATATTCTTATCTTCCCTATAACTCACAAGTACTCACTCCCATTTTACAGATGAATAAGTGGAGTCTCTGTGAGGTTAAGCAACTTGCCCAAAGCCACAGAGCTGGTAGGAGGCATTGTGAAGAGGTCAGCTCAGTACTGTCTGTTTTTTCCATAGCCATGCTGCTTCCACATTACCTGAATTTTGTGGGTTTTGTCATCTTCTTAAAGACATTTTTAAGAATTATAACAGTCTCAAAAAGAATAATCTCTTTGTTCCTAAAAACCAGTGTTATTATGCAATGCCCTTACGAGTGTTCGTTGAAAGTCACCGTGTTACGTGACCAAATCTGTGCTGCTGTGTGTGAGTGTGTATTTTCTTAAAGACTTTAGTCCAGTGTTGCTTGAAATTCCCTCAGAGCTACAGCTGGCCCCTTTCTCCTCTGCCCATTTCACAAATCTGGTTTCCCGGTGTCACAGATACCCACTGCTCTCCAGCTGTCTGCTCTTGCTGGTCCAGCAGAGACCCATCCACTCCTTGCTGACCCTCCCAGGCTTGAGAAGACTTCCTGTTTTATTTGATGAGTAAGAATTAATAGGAAGAAGCTGGTCTTTCTCTTCCTCCAGAAAGCAGAAGTGATTCTTACCCAATTGTCCAACTTTGTCATGGGTCAAACTGTGTAGTCTTAACTTGTTTTTTGTAACAAGGAGGTAATGCCAGACAGTGGGATTAATTGTACAATGATTATTTAACTCAGTTCTTTACAGAACCTCAATTAAGCGGACAGTCTTGGGATCAGTCGTGGCTACTTGGAGCATCTGGTGAAGCAGACACTTTCTCTTTGTGTCAACTCCTGTTGATATCGTTCTAAGATTATTCCAAATGGCCTTTAGAAAATTGATTTTTTTAACTAGTCCAGGATCTCAGTGTTATTTATTATTCTAGAGTCTAGTATTAAAAATTAAAGCATCTAATAATACCAAATGTTGGTCACAATGTGGAGAAACAAGACACAATTTCCCCCCTGGTGTGGCTATATATGTATCAACTACTAAACTGTCCTTGACAGTTGATTTTTTAAAACACAAATCTTGAACCTAAGCTTGTTTTATTTTAAAGTATCTCATCCAGCTAAAATAATGCTCCGAAACTGCTTGATAATGGTACTTGCAATTATTTTGAAAATGTTAAATATGGCGATAATAGAAAATAGGCAAAGTTCTTAACTTTCCACTCTGGTGACAATTTAACATTAAGGCTGCAAAAGCTTACACGTAAGTATTGCTTTAGGAAAATATTTTTCTTCACACTGAAATTGTCATAAGCTGCTTGCTCATATGAGTTTTAAAATTTGATACCTGTTTTAGTCTGTAGCCCAGAAAAACCTTTGTGCTTTGCGCGTGACCTTTGAAAGGGAAATTCACATGTGGGAGTAATTCCAGTAAGGACCAGCAGATGGCACAAAACTTTCTAAGGTTTTGCTTTAAATTGAAACCAAGGATTTGCATTTTGCCAAGCACTTATTTTTCCGTGCTTTTAGAAGTTACTTTCTCTTCTTCTGAGAAAGAAATCTTGGTAAGTAAGGCTTTTGTGGCTTTTTCAAATTATGGCATAATTACTTCAAATAAGCAAGAAAATAGGTAACATTTCTTTGAAATTTTTGGAAAATGATTTCATGTTTTCTTTTTTAATATTGCAAATGTCGTTTTAATTATACAAGAAATAACAGTATGGCTATCTTGAAAAGATAGAAAAATAACTAGCACTTGTAATCATTAAGGACAAAAACTAACTGGTGTTATTTATTTCTTCTGTTTTCATCTACTACGTTTTTCTCTTTTCACCTTTCTCTAGTTCGTTGTTTTCAGTAACATTTATAGTAGTTAATGCCATCGATATGGCACCTATCACGTGGTATGCATTTTTATAGTAGACATGAGTGTTTGACATCCCCTGTCATATGGTTTTATCGTTGTTTATTTGTAACTGTCACTAATTGATAAGCATTTTAAAAGCAAAGATTATGTCACTGCTCTTCATATTTGTAGTCCCAGTACCTGACCCCTCGCACAGTGCTGGCACGTACTACACTCTGAATAAACACTTATTGAATGGAGGAAGGGGGAGGGACTCTTCTAGAACTTGGTTCTTCTAGGTCTCTCAACTAAACTTTGACAAAATAAAACAAATGTTTTTCTTGCGTATTTGTTGACTTGATTATGAAATCACACTTACCTCATTTAATTTTTTTCTGATCTTTTCTTTCTTGTGGTTTTACTTTTCATAGATCCTATCCACTATTGCTTTTTTCTTGAAATAGAGCTTCTTCCAGCTGTCTTTTTTCTCCCTCTATTTATTTAATGCCTTAAAGAAAAAAAAACCCTACCTTTTATCTCTTCTTACTTCCTTTAAAAAAAATTGTGAGCTCTCTGATCTTCACTTCTCATCTCCCTTTTTTCCTCTCCTTTTTTAATTTTTTTTTTAAATTAAAGAGAAAAGCTCCTGGCTTGTTTGTTAAGAGTATACACTAGGAACTGCTTGAGTGTATAAATGCCCCCAGAGGGATATTTGTATTATGGGGGGAGGATGCTATGCGGGCAGTGGATAGCTTTCCCACACGGTGGCTGTTTCAGTCCCCTGAGCACAGACACCACGGAGGGACCTCTAGGTGGGTTCTCATTCATGAATGTCAATTATCTAGCATAATGTGGAAGAAGTTCTCTCTCTCTCTCATATACACCAATAATACAAGCATGTTTCTTTAAATATAAAATATTTTTACATTAGCTCTATTTTAAGACAACTTTTTCAACTTGTGAAAGATGTTCAAACTTAGAAATTTTGCAAATATGCAAAAGCATAAGAAAGAAAATTAAATTCAATGGATTCAGAGACCTAGAGATACCACTATTAGCATCTGGTATTTTCTTCCCATTCTTTTTCCCCCTAGGCTTTGCGTAGATGTCAGGTTTTCATCACATTTTACAAAATTAGAGTCCTACTGCATATACAATTTTGTATTCTTTTATTCACTTAACTTTATATTGTAGACTTTTTTTTCCCCAAAAGTACAATATTTGAGACTGTATGTTGTTCCATGTTGTGGGTGTACCATAATTGATTAAGCCGTTTTCTACGTTAGACGTTATAATTTTCAATTTTTCACAACACAAGCATCCTCATGGTCATATTTTTATGTATATCTCTAATAATTCCTTTAGAAGAAAATTCCTAGAAGTGGAATTGCTGAAATAAGGGTAAGCCTATTTTTAAGGAATTTCTCTATTTACCCTTCAAAAGGGTTGTAGTAATTTCTCATTCTTGCCAGGAGTAAATGAGAGTTCTTATTTTAGTCCCACCTACCAACACTGGGTATTATATTTTTGAATTTTCCCAATTTGGTAGGGGAAAATAATCACACTTTTTTTCTTAATCTTTAGGAAACAAAAATTCCTATTTGACCCACATTTTTTTTTTTCATTAAAGATTGGCGCCTAAGGGGCTGGCCTGGTGGCACAGTGGTTAAGTTTGCACATTCTGCTTCTCTGTGTCCTGGGGTTCGCTGGTTCGGATCCCCGGTGTGGACATGGCACCACTTGGCAAAAGCCATGCTATGGTAGGCGTCCCACATATAAAGTAGAGGAAGATGGGCATGGATGTTAGCTCAGGGCTAATCTTCCTCAAAAAAAAAAAGATTGGCACCTAAGCTAACATTTGTTGCCAATCTTTTTTTCTTTTTCCTTCTCGTCAAAGCCCCCCAGTACATAGTTGTATATTCCAGGTGTGCGTACTTCTAGTTGTGGCATGTGGGATCCCGCCTCAGCATGGCCTGATGAGTGGTGCCATGTCCACGCCCAGGATTGGAAACTGTGAACTTAACCACTCGGCCACCGGCCGGCCCCCTACTTTATCTTTTTTGTTTTCTTAAAGATTGACACCTGAGCTAACAACTGTTGCCAATCTTCTTTTTTTTTTTCCTGCTTTTTCTCCCCACATCGCCCCAGTACATAGTTGTGTATTCTAGTTGTGGATCCTTTTAGTTGTGGCATGTGGGACGCTGCCTCAGCGTGGCCTGATGAGCGGTACCATGTCCATGCCCAGGATCCAAACCTGCGAAATCCCGGGACACCGAAGCAGAGTGCACGCACGAACTTAACCACTCAGCCACAGGGCGGGCCCCTATCATTTTATGCTTAAATATTTAAAGTAAATTATAGACATTCTGACATTCCATCTCTAAATGCTTCATTGTGTACCTCTAAAAAAGTACATTTCCTACATAGTCAAATAACATTATCAAAGATTAACATTTATTTCTTACTATCATCTAAGTATCTGCTCCCTCTTAAAATCCCTTCCCCCTTGTAATTCAAGTAACTTTCACAGCGGGTCTGTCCGAAGTGGGATCCAATCCAGGATCATAAGTTTGATCTAGATGTTTTGTCCTATTTTGTTTTAATTTGCATTGTTATTTTTTGTGAAATTGGGCATGATTCATATTATTAAGTGATTTTTTGGTAAATTTTCTGAGTAAAAAATGTGCTTTACTTAATTTCGAATGTTGAAAATTTGAAAAATACAGGTAACAACTAAGAGGAAAATAAACCTTCCTTATAATCTTACCATGCAGAGATAGTCACTGTTAACTATCTTGGCATGTATCTTACTAACTTTTTCACATGTATGTGTACATATTTACTGCTGTGTGTTTTTTTAATAAACTGCTTTTTGTCACTTACATATAGTGAGCCCATGATATTAGATTTTCACTATTTTTAAAGGCCACATAGTAATATTTAATTATATGGATACATCATAATTTATTTGACAACCTGCTGTTTTTGGACAATCAGATTTCTTCTTCTAAGAGTAATTTATTTTGTAATGGCCACTTTATTGTACTCTCTTACTGATTCTAACAGTTTTTCAATTTCTTCTCTCGGATGTTCCACATTGACAGTCGTATAATCTAAAAATAATGATAATTTTATTTCCTCCATTCCAAATTTCTGTCTCTACTTTTTTCCTCCTTAATTACAATAGTTAGAACTTCTAGAACAGTGTTAAATAATGGTGGGCATCTTTGACATTGACTTTAAGGGAATGCCTTGCGAGTGGGATATTGGTTTAAGTTAGATAATTGATACATTCTTTATGAAGTTTTCAAAATTTCTTTTTAATATCTAGTTTAATTAAAATTGTATTTTTAGTCAAAGACGAATGCTGAATTTTATCAAATGAATTTTTAACATCTATGGAGGTGCTTATCTGTTTTTCTCCTTTGGACCTATTGATGTATTATTGTCATAGATTTGCTAATAATAAACCATTCTTACAATTCCAGAAACACCTTAATTAATCGTTGTATATTATTCCTTCAGCACAGAGCTAGATCAATTGAGGTTTCTTTATTCTGAGAGTCTCCCCTCCACCAAATGATTGGAAATTTCCCCTTTTATTTGTATTTTCTAATAATTACTCTTAATTTTACGATATACCTACTCAAACTTATATTTTTCTGACAACATCTTGAGTTAATTGGTATCTATAGCTTCTCCTCTATCGGGCAAGGATCTTCTCACGCTTTTAGTCCACTCTCTCCCTCTTTCCCACTGTCCACTAACTCCCTTGTTATTCTTGGCCATTTTAGTTCCAGATTGCTATTAAAATTTTTGTCATCAATACCTTTGGGACTTAGTGGTAAATTTTACTACTTTCTTTATGAAGTATTCCTTTCTGCATCCCATTTTCTTTTTAGAGTCAGTTTCTTTTTTATAGGATAGAGTCCATCCTCTGATAATTCAGATAGTAGAGCTGTCTTCCATGTCCTTTAGCATTTCTTTTGTATATTCCATCTCTTTAGCCTTCTGTGCTGTGTTTTGGGAAAATTCCTCTTCTTGGTCTTCTATCTCACTAATTCACACATAAGTGGTGCCACTCTACAATTCAACTCAGTCAATGAATTTTCCCAATTCAATTATCAAATTTTTAACTTTCATGATTCCTGCTCCATTCTTTTTTAGAATCTTACCTTGCTCTAGATAGGGTATCTATTACAAATGCCTACTCTGCTCTTTTGTGTCTGTTGCCTTGGGCGTTAACTTCTCTCATGTCTTGAGTTTGGTTCCTTTCTATCACGGTGTTTGCTTTGTGTGAAAGTGTCATGCTTCTTGATTGTGCAACCAAAATTGTGGTTGAGGCTCCATGAAAACTGCTTGTTGATCTGTTTCCATAGCATACTTGTGGGAAGGTGGACCAAACTAGTAATTTTCTATTACTGCTGTAACATATTGCCACAAATTTAGTGGCTTAAAACACACACCCATTTATTGTCTTACAGTTTGCAGAGTAGTAGTCCAATATAGGTCTTGTTGGGCTGCAATCAAGATGTTGGGAAGGCTGCATTCCTTCTGGAGGCTCTAGGGGACAATCCATTTACTTGCCTTTTGAGCTTCTAGAGGCTATCTACATTCCTTGGCTCATGACCCCCTTCCTCATGGCAGATCAAGTCCTTCTCAATTCACATCACTCTGACCTCCTCTTCTGCCTCCCTCTTCTACTTTTAAGGACACTTGAAAGTGATTGTGTTGGGTCCATCTGAACAATACAGGTTAGTCTTCCTATTTTAAGGTCAGCTGATTGCAACCTTAATTCCATCTGTAACTTTAATTCCCTTTTCCCATGTTACAGGTTCACAATTCTGGGATTAGGAAGCAAACATCTTTGGGAGGCTAGTGTTCTGTCTATCATGGTCTGATCTGCTTGTGGATTTCAGGGACTTCTTCTGGTTTAAGTTTCCCTAAAGGCTTTCCTTCTTGCTTTTAAGTGTGTGTATGTGCGTGTATCTTTTTCATCATTTTGGGGATTTAGGGCAAGAGGAGGGCTGGAGCATGTGCACACCACACTCTTGACTCTCATGATTTTTAATGTTTGTAATTGAAAATGTAATTTTCTTGACCCATAAAATATTTAGAACATTTTAAAAAGTGGTTTAAAAAGTTTATTTTGTAGTCAGAAGTATGACTTTAACAATTTCTGTTTTGGGGTATTTATTTAAAAATTTATTTGACCTAAGTAGCACTCGATTTTACTAAATGCTCCATGAACTCTGAGGACTTAGATATATAATATTCTCTTTTTGTAGTGTACAAAGTTTATAAGTATTAAATCATTTATTATTTTATTCAAATCCTCCATATATCTTTACTTTTTGCTCCTTGATCTAACTATGACCCAGAGAAATATAGTAGATACTTTCACTGTCAATGTCTTCTTTTGTTTTTAGTATTTTCACTTTGGAAAATTTGATGCAATGTTATTCATTGCATTAGTGTTCTTATCTGTTATATTATCCTTTTGAGCTATTTGTTTTGATCACATAACCAGTATGAAGTAGTAGCTTTTCCTATCCTCATTGTCCAATTCTTTGATACTTTTACCTAATGGAGTATTATGTATACAAATTGCAATTCCTGATGAACACAGCTACTAGTGTTCCTATTTCTGTCCTTATTTACTAGTATCATTGTATGGTTTACATAGCTCAGAATGCAGTGTGCCCCCTCAAGTCCCTCCCTACCTCTTGCCCAGTTTTTCCCCCTAGCTTTATTGAGATATATTTGATGTATTACATGGTATGAGTTTAAGGTTTACAATGTGATAATTTGATACATATACAAATATTGCAAAATGGTTACCACAATAAGGTTAGTTAACACATCCACCACGTTACATAATTACCTTTTGTGTATGTGTGTGTATGGTGGGAATATTTAAGATCTGCTTTCTTAGCAACTTTCAAGTACATAATACGGTATTGTTAGCTACAGTCACCATGCGGTACATTAGATCCCCAGAACTCATTCGTTTTATATCTGGAAGTTTGTACCCTTTGGTCAACATCTCCTCATTTCCCCCAGCCCCTGGCAACCACCATCCTATTCTCTATTTCTACGAGTTCTGCTTTTTAGATTCCACATATAAATGAGATCATACAGTACTTGTTTTTCTCTAATTTCACTTAGCATAATGCCCTTAAGTCCATCCATGCTGTTTCAAATGGCAAGATTTCCTTCTTTTTTATGGATAAATAATGTTCCATTGTGTGTGTATATGTATGTACAGTCATGCCTTGCTATATGGTACTAATCTTGTGAGACCACCATTGTATATGCAATCTGTTGTTGAGTGAAACTTGGTGCATGACCTTATACCACTTCTTCTTTATCCATTTATCTGTTGATAGATACTTAGGTTATTTCCATCTCTTGGCTATTGTGAATAATGCCACAATGAACATGGGAGTGCAGACATCTCTTTGAGATATCGATTTCATTTCCTTCAAATATATATCCAGAAGTGGAATTGCTGGGTCATATGTTAGTTCTATTTTTAATTTTTTGTGGACCTTCATACTGTTTTCCATAGTGGCTATATCAGTTTACATTCCTACTGACAGTACACAAGGGTTTCCTTTTCTTACGTCCTTACCAACACTTGTTATCTATGGTCTTTTTGATAACAGCCATTCTGAGAGATGTGAGGCAATATCTCTTTGTGATTTTGATTTGCATTTCCCTGATGATTAGTGATGTTGAGCACCTTTTCAAGTACCTGTTGGCCGTTTGTATGTCTTCTTTGGAAAAATGTCTATTCAATTCCTCTGCCCTTTTTTTTTTGAGGAAGATTAGCCCTGAGCTAACTGCTGCCAATCCTCCTCTTTTTGCTGAGGAAGACTGGCCCTGAGCTGACATCCGTGCCCATCCTCCTCTACTTTATATGTGGGATGCCTACCACAGCATGGCGTGCCAATTGGTGCCATGTCCACATGTATGGGACCCAAACTGGTGAACCCTGGGCCACCAAAGTGGAACGTGCGTATTAACCACTGTGCCAACAGGCCAGCCCCACCTCCACCCTTTTTAAAATTGTATTATTTTCCTATTGAGTTATATGAGTTCTTTATGTATTTTTTATATTAGTCCCTTATCCTAAATATTATTTGCAAATATTTTCTCTTATTTCGTAGGTTGCCTTTTTATTTTGTTGATGGTTTCCTTTGCTGTGCAGAAGCTTTTTAGTTTGATATAGTCCCACTTGTTTATTTTTGCTTTTATTGCCTTTGCTTTTGGTGTCATATCCAAAAAAAAATTGTTGCCAAGACCAATGTCAGGGAGCTTTTTTCCTATGTTTTCTTCTAGGATTTTTTATAATTTCAGGTCTTATAGTTAAGTCTTTCATCTATTTCAAGTAAATTTTTGTGAGTGGTGTAAGAAAGAGGTTCCTTCTTTTGAGTGCATATCCAGTTTTCCCAACATAATTTATTGAAGAGACTATACTTTCCCCATTAACTTTTCTTGACTCTTGTGTCAAATATTAGTTGACCGTATATGCATAGATTTATTTCTGGGCTCTCGATTCTGTTCCATTGGTCAATATGTCTGTTTTTTGTGTGAATACAACCAGTTTTGATTACTATAGCTTTGTGATATAGTTTGAAATTAGGAAATGTATGCCTTCAGCTTTGTTCTGTCTCAGGATTACTTTAGCTATTGGGGGTCTTTTGTGTTCCATACAAATTTTAAGATTTTTTTTTTCTATTTCTATAAAAAATACCATTGGAATTTTAATAGGGAGTGCGTTGAATCTATAGATGGCTTTGGGTAGTAGGATATTTTAACAATATTAATTCTTCTGATTCATGAACATGGGATGTCTTCCCATTTATTTGTGTCTTCCATTTCTTTCATCCATGTTTTATAGTTCTCAGTGTAGAGATCCTTCACCTCCTTGGTTAAATTTATTCCTAGATATTTTATTCTTTTTGATGCAATTGTAAATGAGATTGTTTTCTTTATTTCTTTTCCAGATAGTTTGTTGTCAGTTTATAGAAACACAAGTGATTTTTGTATGTTGGTTTTGTATCCTGCAACTTTCCTGAATTTTTCTGCTAGTTCTGACAGGTTTTTTTTGGTGGAGTCTTTAGGTTTTTCTACATATAAGATCATATTATCTGCAAACTGAGAAAATTTTACTTCTTCCTTTCCATCTTGGATGCCTTTTATTTCTTTTTCTTGCCTAATTGCTCTGGCTAGGACTTCCAGTACTATGTTGAGTAGGAGAGGTGAGAGTGCTTCTTGAGCAGTTCTTATCTGATAGCGTCCATCACTGACTAGGTGTAGAAATGTTGCAGAGTTGGAAGGCATGGTCTGTAGAAGCAAAACTCTGACCCACTCACCTTAGTGTTATTTGGGTAAATGAAATGCTGCTTAATTACCTGCTTGTCATTCATCCTTGGTATTTCAATCAGAGACAGAGAGAGGAACTAAATTTCTTCCTACTTTTGTCAGGGTGTCTATTTTCCTGAGACAAAGCTTGAGTATGCCAGGCTTTCCTTAATACATCTCCAGTTACTTTTCCATGAGTGGAGATGCTTTTGTATCCTGCCATTAGTTTTCCGTTCTTCAGTGTATTCATTGTTTCATTCTTTCACCATTTTTAGCGGCAAGTTGGATTTTCAAGTGTTTCTGTGTTTTCCTGGGTGTGTTAGTGGGCAGTTGGGAGAGGTTGTATGAGAGGAGCAGTGAGGGACTTTTAACCATATGCCATTTTAGAATGAAAGTTTCCCAGCCAAGAAGAGTTTTTACTTTTCCAAAAAATGGTTAATTAAAACCCTACTCATCTCTTGACTATTTTACTATTTCCAGTATACCCTCTGGTGATGGACAATGGATCCTTTTTTTAATAAAACTAAACGAGTAGTGAAAATCTTCTTTCAATTATTCCTGCTACACAAGGCCCAACTTAAGAAATATTGTTGCTTGCTCTTGTCCCCTGGGGACTCCTAGATGCTTTTCTGTGCAGATCAGATCCTAAATAGGCTTGAGTGATCCTCCCATTTCCAACCCTCTGTCCCAGTCACAAATATGGGGTCTGTGGGCTCATGCACATGCCTCCACCCCTCAGCCAGGTAATCTTTCTTGTTCACTTAGTATCATTGCCATGAACATCAATGTCTAAATCTGTTGTAATACAGTGAGACCTTCTTGGCCCTGGGAAAACTGCTCTCTCTTAACATACAGCAGCTTTAGCCTGACACACCTTTTGACTTCTTCAATGTGCTTTTTAATATTTCTCTATCTTCTCCTGTTTTATCAGAGTGTCAACTGTAGGAACTTGATGTTTTTGGATTATCAAGCACTGAATCCTGTGTCCCTGTCTCTTGAAACCTTGTTGCTTCTGGTCTAATGAGAGTTGGAAAAATACACATCCATTTTTATGGGAATTGTGTCAAAAAATGAGATCCTGTGACTAACAAAATTTCCTGTGATGAGAATGAGTGGAGTATATGTGTTATCTCAACTGCCCCTTGTCAGTGTCACAATCCAATGTACACATCAGGATAGATGCAGAGAGGGCTGATGGCCACTCTGAGTTTATCATAACCAGTGTTTCAATATATACATAGCTTACATCTGTTAAACATACACAGGTGTTCTGGATGAAGTAATTAGCGAATGCCAAGAATTCTTAGTGATTTCTCAAGGAGCCCTCCCTCGGCCTCTGTTTTGATATTATCATGTTTTTGCTGTGCTTGTATATTTTTATCTCGGAGCAGGCAAGGCCTCCTAGGCAACGGCCCCTCCTGCTCCCAATATCGTTATAGTGTCTCCATCTGTGCCCCCAGGCAACCACTCCTGGCTTAGGTTGCCTCTTCCTGGAGGTCTTACCCGTCATTGGCTGACTGGCCTTCTCACCTCTGGGTCACAGTTTGTTGGCAAGCCTTTTCCAGTGATTATTAACCCTTCCTGCGTCAGGGGCGGCTACACCCCTTGCTAGTTTGTAAGAGCACTTCTAACTTCTATCTGTAGGTGGCTCCAGGCAAATGTGGTTGTGGGCCCTCTTGTGTAGGTGCAAGGATGCTGCCATGTTGCCATCACAGCTTCCATTGCTGCTCTTATGATGTTGCTGTGGGAGTTAGGTGACCATGGAGCCTTGTCTGGCCTTGCCAGCTTTTGTTCCCTGTGGAGGGCTCATAGATGCTTTTCTGTGCAGATCAGAGCCAGAACAGTGTAGACTCATGAGTTTATGTCTGAGTTTCCTGGACTGGCTTCTTGCTTGACCTTTTGCACAATTTTAGTCCCATCCTTTTGTCCCGTCACAAACATGGGGTCTCTGGGCTGGTGTACCTGCTTCCACCCCTTGGCCAGTTGTCAATGCCTGGTTTGGCCTGTATTATTTGTATCTTCTCAAATGGCCCCATGAATGGTGGTATCATCTCTGCCAGCCCAGCTACAGCTGGTTTTGGTGATGTCCAATCCATGGAGGTGAAGTGAGTAGGTAGTTTTTCCATGTGACACAAACTTGGCCTTGTTCCAACCCTCATTCACCCTCACAAAAGGATTTATCCCCTGGCATATACCAGAGAGCTTTAATCATCAAGCCACAGGTGGTTGGGCCTTCTAATCAGGCCTCAGTGTCTTGTCAACCACCTTCCTCCCCATCTCTTTCATCTCATGTTGCCTTGGCCAAATTGAGTTGAGGATCTGAAAGTCAAGCCCACTGCTGTCATGACTCTGCAATGCCAGACAGGAGGTTTTCTTCTCAGGCTCATCTAAACATTCAGACTCACAAGTCTTAATAGACCACAGTTGGTCCCAGCTTTCTCAGAGAGATATAGGAGAGGAAGCATAGCAGGAGTTTCCTACCTGGTATTATAGTTCACACATAGTCCTTTCAGCCTGAATGTTATTTACCGTTCAAGGGTCATTTTCACTGTACATAACGGTTTTCCGGTAACATAATTAACATTCTACATGTATCACGTTTTCAGAAAAGAGCTAGAAAGTTGATGCTAGGTCAGATTAGTCCATGGAGAAGGAGGGAAATGGCGTTTTTAACCCTTCACTCATGGGTCACTGGTTGCTGCAGATGACTGAGTTTAGTGCCAAATTGAATACTAGTGTAGACTCTTGAGAATGCCTTGAGGTTTCGGTGAAGAGCTTCTTGCTTACCCTTTTGTACAATTTTAGATTATCAAACTGGCTGGTATCACATTTTGGGGGGACAAAAGGACTGGTCTTTATTGTTTTTTGAGGAAGATTAGCCCTGAGCTAATATCTGCCGCCAACTCTCCTCTTTGCTGAGGAATACTGGCCCTGAGCTAACATCCGTGCCCATCTTCCTCTACTATATACGTGGGACGCCAGTCACAGAACGGCTTGACAAGTGGTGCGGTGCGTAGATCCTCACTGGGGATGTGAACTGATGAACCCTGGGCCGCCGAAGTGGAATGTATGAACTTAACCGCTGCACCACCGGCCCGGCCCCTAAAGGACTGATCTTTAAAAGAGAATAAAATATTCTCTGAGTCCAGAGAGAAAAGATCATAGTCATGTAATTAATTTTTAATCCAGTTGATGTAAAGTCTCTGTCTAGTAACTCAATGCCTGCACTTCTTCAGAGACTTCTTTCTGTTAACGTCTCTTCTTTTTTCAAATTAACGGACATTCTTTTTTAGAGCAGTTTTAGGTTTAAAGAAAAGTTGAAAACAAAAAGTTCAGAGAATTCCCATGTAGCCCCTCTCCACTGCACACCGCTTTCCCTATTATAACGTCTTGCTTTAGTGCGGCACATTTGTTATAATGGATGAATCAATATGGACATTATTATTACTAAAGTCCATACTTTACGTTAGGATCCAGTCTCAGTGTTGTATAGTTCTGTGGGTTCTGGCAAATGCACAGTGTCATATATCCACCATTACACTATCATATGGAATAGTTTCACTGCCCCCAAAATCCTTTGTGTTCTGCTTATTCCTTCCTCCCTCCTCCTAACCCCTGGCAACCACTGCTTTTTTTTTTTTTGTCTCTTTAGTTTTGCCTTTTCCAGAATGTCATAGAGTTGGAATCATATAGTTGACAGCCTTTTCAGACTGGCTTCTTTCACTTAGCAATATGCATTTTGGTTTCTCTGTGACTTCTTGTTCCTTGATAGCTCATTTCTTTTTGTTGCTGAATAATGTTCCATTATGTGGATGTACCATATATCTTTATCTTTTTACCTATTGAAGGACGTTTTGTTGCTTTCAGTTTTTGGCAGTTATGAATAAAGCTGCTGTAAACATCCACATGCAGGTTTTTGGGTGGACATAGATTTTTCGTTACATTTGGCTTAACACCTAGGAGTGTGAATCCTGGATCATATAGTAAGACTATGTTTAGCTTTATAAGAAACTGTCAGACTGTCTTCCGAAGTGTCTGTACCATTTTGAATTCTGGCCAACAATGAATGAAAATCCCTGGTGCTCCATATCCTCACCAACATTTGATGGTTCAGGACTTTGGCCATTCTAATAGGTGCATAGTGGTGTTTCTTTGTTGTTTTAATTGCAATTCCCTGATGACCTTGATGATATTGAGTATCTTTTCTTTCTTTCTTTCTTTTTTTTAAAGATTGGCACCTGAGCTAACAACTGTTGCCAATCTTCTTCTTTTTCTTTTTCCTGCTTTTTTCCCCAAATCCCCCCAGTACATAGTTGTATATTTTAGTTGTGGGTACGTGGCACGTGGCCTTCCAGTTGTGGCACGTGGGATGCCGCCTCAGCATGGCCTGACAAGCGGTGCCATGTCCGTGCCCAGAATCCGAACTGGCGAAACCGTGGGCTGCAGAAGTGGAGCGCGCGCACTTAACCACTGGGCCACGGGGCGGGCCCTTGAGTATCTTTTCATATGCTTATTTTCCATTGGTATATGTTCTTTGGTGAGGTATCTGTTCAGATCTTTTTCCCATTTTGAAATTGTGATGTTTGTTTTCTTTATTGTTGAGTTTAAAAGTTCATTGTATATTTTAGATGCAAATCCTTTATCAGATATATGTTTTACAAATATTTTCTCCCAGTCTGTAGCTTATTTTTTCTTTACCTTAACAGTGTCTTTTGTAAAACAGAAAATTTTAATTTTAATGAATTCCAGCTTAATTTTTTCTTTCATGGATTCTGTTTTTGATGTTGTATCTAAAAAGCCATCACCAAACCCAAGGTCATCTGGATTTTCTCCTCTATTATTCCCTAGAAGTTTTAAAGTTTTGCATTTTACTTGTAGCTCTGTGATCCATTTTGAGCTAATTTTTATGAAAAGTGTAGAGTCTGTCTCTAGACCTTCATTGTTTTTTTGCATGTGGATGTCTAGCTGTTGCTGCACCATTTGTTGAAAAGACTATCCTTTCTTCAGTAAATTGCCTTTGCTCCTTTGTCAAAGATCGGTTGACTGTATTTGTGTGGGTCTGTTTCTGCGCTCTCTGTTCTGGTCTTTTGATCTGTCTGTCCTTTGGCCAATAACACACTGTCTTGATTACTGTAGCTTTATAGTAAGTCTTGAAATTGGGTAGTGTCAGTTCTCTAACTTTGTTCTTTTAATTTATTTTTTCCCCATGAATGGTCGATATTTCCTTCTTTCTTTGCATGCCTCATAGTTCTTTTGTTTAAAGCAGGCATTTTGAATATTATAATATGGTAACTCAGATTATCCTCTCTCCCAGGATTTGTTGTTGCTGTTTATTGTGGGGTATGGTTGGTTGGTTGTTTAGTAACTTTTCTAAACTATTTTTATAAAAACTGTATTCTTTGTTGTGTATAGCCATCAAATTCTCTGTTCCATTAACTTAGTGGTCAGTTAGTGACTTGATGGAGATTTTCTTTTTTTTTTTCTTTTTTTGAGGAAGATTAGCCCTGAGCTAACATCTGCTGCCAATCCTTCTCTTTTTTGCTGAGGAAGACTGGCCCTGAGCTAACATCCATGCCCATCTTCCTCTACTTTTTATATGTGGGATGCCTGCCACGGCATGGCTTGCCAAGTGATGCCATGTCTGCACCTGGGATCTGAACTGGCAAACCCCGGGCCGGTGAGAAGCGGGACGTATGAACTTAACCACTGTGTCACCGGGCCAGCCCCAGTGGAGATTTTCTTAAATACTCTGAGATAAAATAAAACAAAGCAAAAACAAAACTCCTGATCTTGGCAGATTGGCTCTGTGCTGAAGCTCTTCTTCAATGCTGACCCAGGCTGTTTATAACTCTTCCTTGGCCTTCACATTCTGCTTGTACAGAAGCTAAAAGTTAGCTAGAGGTGAAAGTTGAATATTTTCTCAGCATGCATGTCTTTTCTGAGCATGCCTCCAGCCCTGGGCATGTGTGTGGCTTCCAAGATTCCCTCGTACGTGGAGCTTTCCAAAGACTTTTCTCCCATGTATCTCCTTTCCCAGCCTCTTCCTTCTCTGGCTTTTTGGTGTGTCTGCTGCTTGTCCCATCTGTTATTCCCTGCTCCAGGCAGCTGTGGCTAGTATATTTACCTTTAAAGGTTTTCAGCAAACACTGCCGGGGAGGCTGTTCTAGCCCTGAGAAAGTTCTGAGGGGCGTGAAACAAAGGCAAGCTGCTGAGTGGATCTCTCAGAAAGCCACCAGATGGGTTAAAACACACAACCGCAATTCTTGATAATGAGGTCTGTATTGCCTCCGCCTAGCAGGCTGCACAACTGGGAAAAACACCACATTAAATTATGGGGAAGAAATGACTCTGAAAGTAAATGAGGGAATCAGTGAGATTTTGTGTTAGTAAGTGGAAGTTTGAGAGCAATCCTCCAGTCTTTATACATCCTAATGTATATTATATTTCTAGAATTTGGACGCGTATCAAGATGCTCTGAAGAACAGCAACAACCCTTTGAGGGACTACCGCTTGAACATCATGACCAAAGACAACAAATGTGTTGTTAGAATCTTTAATTTTGTTTACATCGTGACCTTAATAGTTGGAACCATAATCCAATTCTCTGATGAAAGTAAATTTGCAGTAGACATGTCAAAAATAGGCCTTACTCATGTTCTGAAAGACTTGCCACCAGAAACCAAGGTCTTAGACATGTCTCAAAACTGCATATCTGAGCTTCACCTCTCCGACGTGAGCTTTCTCTCAGGGTTGAAAGTCTTGAGACTTTCCCGTAATAGCATCCGGTACCTTGATTTTAGTATTTTCAAGTTCAACCCGGATTTAGAATATTTGGATTTATCTCACAATCAGTTGCAGAAGATTTCCTGCCATCCTATCATGAGTCTCAAGCATTTAGATCTCTCATTCAATGACTTTGAAGTCCTGCCCATTTGTAAGGAATTTGGCAACTTGACTCAACTGGATTTCTTGGGATTAAGTGCTACAAGGTTTCAGCAATTAGATCTGCTACCAATTGCTCACTTGCATCTAAGTTGCATCCTTCTTGATTTAGAAGGTTATTATGTGAAAGAAAACCAGACAGAAAGTCTTCAAATTCCAAATACAAAAACACTTCAGCTTGTTTTCCACCCATATAATTTATTCTCTGTCCAAGTGAACATATCACTTAATAGTTTAGGGTGCTTACAACTGACTAATATTAAATTGAATGATGACAACTGTCAAGTTTTGATTAAATTTTTGTCAGACCCCATTAGACAGCCAACCCTACTGAATATTACCCTCAACCATGTGGAAACAACATGGAAATGCTTGGTTAGAGTTTTTCAATTCCTTTGGCCCAAACCTGTAGAATCTCTCCATATTTGCAATTTAACAATAGTTAAAAGCATTGGTAAAGAAGATTTTACCTATTCTAAAACGGCATTGAAAGCATTGAAAATAGAACATATTACAAACAGAGTTTATATTTTTTCACAGCAAGTGTTGTACACAGTGTTTTCTGAGATGAACATTATGATGTTAACCATATCAGATACACCTTTTATACATATGGTTTGTCCTCAGGCACCGAGCACATTTAAGTTTTTGAACTTTACCCAGAATGTTTTCACAGATAGTATTTTTCAAAACTGTTCCACTTTAGTTAGATTGGAGACACTTATCTTACAAAAGAACGAATTAAAAGATCTTTTCAAAGTAGGCCTCATGACTAAGAATATGCCATCTTTGGAAATACTGGATGTTAGCTGGAATTCTCTGGAATATCATGGACCTGATGGAAATTGCCCTTGGGTTGAGAGTCTAGTGGTGTTAAATTTGTCTTCAAATATACTTACTGACTCTGTTTTCAGATGTTTACCTCCCAGGGTCAAGGTACTTGATCTTCACAATAACAGAATAAGGAGCATCCCTAAAGATATCACCAGCCTGGAAGCCCTGCAAGTACTCAATGTTGCTTTCAATTCTTTAGCCGACCTTCCTGGATGTGGTGCCTTTAACGGCCTTTCTATACTGATCATTGACTATAATTTAATTTCCGACCCATCAGCCGATTTCTTCCAAAGTTGCCAGAAGATTAGGTCAATAAAAGCAGGGAACAATCCATTCCAGTGTACGTGTGAGCTAAGAGAATTTATCCAAAGTATAGGCCAAGTATCAGGTGATGTGGTAGAGGGTTGGCCTGATTCTTATAAGTGTGAGTATCCAGAAAGCTATAAGGGAACCCCACTAAAGGACTTTCATCTGTCTCAATTATCCTGCAACACAGCTCTGCT
This sequence comes from Equus asinus, assembly GCF_041296235.1. Taxonomy (NCBI): domain Eukaryota; kingdom Metazoa; phylum Chordata; class Mammalia; order Perissodactyla; family Equidae; genus Equus; species Equus asinus. Next base: position 130,802,222 of record NC_091792.1, read on the forward strand.
TGTTGTCACCATTGTGGTCCCTGTGCTGGTGTTGGCTGTTACTGTGAGCATCCTCTGTATCTACCTGGATCTGCCCTGGTATCTCAGGATGGTGTGTCAGTGGACGCAGACCCGGCGCAGGGCTAGGCACATACCCTTAGAAGAACTCCAAAGAACTCTCCAGTTCCATGCTTTTATTTCATACAGTGAACGTGATTCTGCCTGGGTGAAGAATGAACTAGTACCTTGCTTGGAAAAAGAAGATATACGGATTTGTCTCCATGAGAGAAACTTTGTTCCTGGCAAGAGCATTGTGGAAAATATCATAAACTGCATTGAGAAAAGTTACAAGTCCATCTTTGTTTTGTCTCCCAATTTTGTTCAGAGTGAGTGGTGCCATTATGAACTCTACTTTGCCCACCACAATCTCTTTCATGAAGGATCTGATAACTTAATCCTGATCTTGCTGGAACCCATTCCACAGAACAACATTCCCAGCAAGTATCACAAGCTCAGGGCTCTCATGACACAGAGGACTTATTTGGAATGGCCCAAGGAGAAGAGCAAACGTGGACTTTTTTGGGCTAACATTAGAGCTGCTTTTAATATGAAAGTAGCACTAGTCATTGAAAACAATGATGTAAAAACTTAAAAAACAAGTCAGGAAACCAAACTTAACTTAAGAAACCGTCGACTTGAATTCTGATGAACTCTATGGTTTTAAGTTATTGTCTGGATTGTGCCTCCATTATCTGCACGGGTTCAGTAGTGAAAACTGTGTTTGAACTGAGCTGGGGAACCATGCTGGAGGATGAGGTGGTGCTCAAACTTGCCAATTACAGATAGCTCAGTCTCTTCTGGTTTAACCACTCTGTTTCTCATTCAAACAGTCTCTTTCGAGTAAGTGCTCAGTCATTCAAGGACCTTTCCTCTCCTCTCTCCTCTCCAAAATGGATTCTGTGTGAGCAGGAGTTTATGGCACTTCATGGCTGCAAGGAAAGAATCAACCTCAGAACAGTATGCAGTGGTCCCTGGAGTGTCCTATGGTTCCTCATTGGCCTCTGGGTGAGCTTTGTCATCCTGTTCAATTTTGGGCCTTGGGAAAAATTTGGATGAGTTATGGAAAATAAAGAAGTGTTTTTTCTTCACATCCGAATAATAGTTTATTAAATTTTGGACACTGCCACATGAATATGCAATTAACCATCGGGACTCATGGCATAGTCATTTATGTAAATGGAGGGAAATATAGACTTTAGTCATTGGCTGTTGAGGCCCAAGACATGGATGTGTCTGCTTGCCAAGGAAATTCAGAGCCAAATTTATTTGTAATTGGTTATTGAATAGGGCTTTTCTGGCTATCTTAGAATTTTGGCTAATGCCTCGAAGCTGACAAAGGCAGGAAATGCCACCACATTTAAAAAAGAGATGTTAGACATAGCCAGGGGGGAATTATTAAGAAATAGCAGAAAGAGACCAGTGACTATTAACCCATATTACCCATTTCCAGAAGACTAGATTCAAAAGGGTGATTGGAGAGTCATTAGTAGAGATTTTACACGTGTGGGGAGATTGCTTTGGATTTCTTCCAAAGGTAAATGAGACATTTGTGAATGATGCTTGACAAATATAGGTGCTTGATAAATATTTATTGAATAAATGGACGAATGTTTCCCACCTGAAGAATTCAGATGGTGATAGGTTGGCTTGATCAGCCCAAAATGGCAAGATGAGGAGAGAAGGGAAGCAGCAATTGCAACATTCCCTTCCATTATCTGGCACAGCAAAAGCATGTGAGTTTCCTGTGGGCCATGTTGATCATGGGAAGGGTAGCTGGGCTTGAGTTTTCATGATAGGGCCTCAGCTAAAAGGCAGCCTGTTATGCAAGGGGACTATAGTGGTGAGAGGCCATGGGGTCATGGGGCAGAGGCGTATTGTGGGGGGTTGCTGCAAGAGGTCAACCAGAGAATGTGCCACTTGTGTCAAAGAACTGTGCAATGTGGGATCCAACCGAGGCCTCTAAATAATCCACTGATGCATCTGTGAAAAGAGCCAATATTTGGACTCTGCCGTAGTAAGAGACAGAGGCATGGTGGCCTATCTGCCTTATCCAACAGTTAACTGCAGGGAGATTTGCTGCTCTTTGTCTAATACACTCTCCTCTTGCAGTGGCCTGGGGACATCCAGAATATAGAGAAGGCAGAGAAGATGGAGGAAGAGTAAAGAAACTGACCACACTCCTTCCCCACTTCACTGCAAGAAAGGCCTGAGTAGGGGCCAAGCAGAAGTTTGAATTAGGTGTGAGACTGATGTTAAATTGGACTGACGTGGACATTTTAATGCCTGAAACACAGGTGCAATTACTAAAATGAGACATGTCACTAAAATATATGGGACCTGCCCAAGATTCAGGCTAGATCCTAAACAGATCCTGACAGGGGGAGGTTCAACAAAACCTGACTATAAGACAGTGGTTAGAGAGAAAGATAAAGCCCTTTCCTTCAGGACTTAGCTCATTCCATAAACCAGTTTCATAATTAATAATGGTAAAGAAATGAGCCTTAGTGAAATCTTATCAGAGTCATCTGGCTGCGCTAGCCCTTCCTTGTGCTTCAGGAGAGGACTTACTTTCCTTCCCTTTATGAAATGGTAAATTTCCTCAGCCTCTGTTAGACTGTTTCCTAAACAAAAATAACAACAATGACAAAGCTCAGCAAACAATCACAAACTGTGTCACACACTCTAAACGATCAGATGTTTTAAAATTGTTTCAGTGTTGCCCACAAAATATTGTTGATATTGAACATATAGAATTTTGACATTTTAACAGAATTTCACAAAGCCTGCAGTTTTTGCTTCATGAAAACACACGCATTTCAGACATGAAGATTCTATTGTAAGAGATCAATTTCTTTTTTAGATAAAGATTTTTTATCTCCAGGAATCCTCTTTCCTCTGTTGAATTCTTCTGGTTGCAAGTAGCAGATATCAACTTGAGAAAGGGGGTGTTTATTTGGAGGATACAGAGGTGTCTCAAAGAATTCAAAGGCGGGGACACAACTGAGCTCCAAGAAGGTTGGGGAGCAGAGATGGTGAACCACTCAAACTTTCTCACTATCTCCACTCTCTCGACTCCAGACCAATTAGCTGTTTGGGGGTAAGGGCAGGGATAGAGGAGTGAGGACTGGGACAGCCTGCCTCATGACCATTATCGAGAAGGCTGGAAGTCCAGGAGCAAAATGCCAGTATGTCTGGTTTCTCCTGAGGCCCCTCTCATTGGGAACAGACGGCTGTCTTCTCCATGTCCTTAGATGGCCTTTTCTCTGTGTGCACACATCCCTGGTATCTCTTGCTTTTTTTGTAAGGACGTATTGGACTAGGGCCCCACACTTATGACCTCATTTAACCCTAGTTACCTCTTTAAAGTCCCCATCTCCGAGTATAGTCACAGTCTGGGGTACTGCAGGGTTAGGGCTGCCACGTAGGAGTTTTGGAGGGTATGCAATTCAGCCCATAACAGATGTCTATGCAGATAAACTGAAGATGTTGTGACACACGTTGTGAGCTGTCACCAATATCCATTCTCCCTTTATTTAATACTAGAATGCACGAATTTTATCAGGGCACCTCACAACCCATCTAGAGACTACATTTCCCAGTCTCCCTGGCAGCTTGATGTGGATGCGTGACTAAATTCTGAGCAAAGGGATGTAGCTGGAACCTAAGTGCCACTCTGAGTCCTGTCTCTAAGAAAGATGAGTATGGATTCCTTTGCCCAAACGACCTTTCCTCTGTCTAAGAGATAAGAACTGGAGGAGCCATCTAGAACCTGGAGATGAAAGCCTCCTGTTGATGATGTGCTCCTCAGTCTAACATTTTGTGCTGCCCATGCCAGCCTCTCCCCATGTCCTGGACTGCTCACCTCTGTTATGTGAGAGAAGTAAATTACCTTGTTTATGCCACCATACTTTGGCTCCCTTTGATACAGAATCTTTGTCTGCACCCTCATGAAGACAGACATTTACAACCCACAGATGGTGGTCCAGCCTTTGAACATTTCCTGGCTATGTACACCTATCACGAGAGAAGAGTGTGCATGTTCCACTGTGCAACCTGGAGCAGAGCACGCACCATCCTGATCGAGCCACCAATACCTCTCACCTGTACGACTGCAGTAACCTCCTAACCGGCCTCCTTGCTCTTACTCTTTTTTTTCTTTTTGAGGAAGATTAGCCCTGAGCTAACTGCTGCCAATCCTCCTCTTTTCGCTGAGGAAGACTGGCCCTGAGCTAACATCCATGCCCCCCTTCCTCTACTTTTTATGTGGGACGCCTACCACAGCATGGTGTGCCAAGCGGTGCCATGTCTGCACCCAGGATCCGAACCGGCGAACCCCGGGCCGCCAAAGCGGAATGTGCACAGTTAACTGCTGCACCATCGGGCCTGCCCGGGAGTGATTGTTTTTAAAGTGTAAATTATATTAAGCCATTCTCTTGCTTCTAATGAGTTCTTAGAGTTAGAACAAAAGTGGAGTTCCTCATCATGACCTGCTGTTGTGGTCTGCCTGCCTGCCACTGTGAACTTACCTGTACGTCTCTTTCCTCTCTCTTCCTTGCCCACCACACTCCAGCGTCAATTGCCTTCTGGCTGTTCCTCAATGCGCCAAGTTGTTTCCCGCCTCTGTCACCTCTGCACCTGACACATGTCACTCCTGCCCTGAGATTAGTCTTTCCCTGGAGCATGCTTAGCTTGTTCTTGCCACTTGTGTCTCAGCTCAAACATCATTTCCTCAGAGAGGCCTCTCCGTAATTCCCAGTCCAAGGGGACATTCCCCCCAGACACTCTCCCCCACGTTGCTCCCCTTGGTTTTCTTTACAGCGCACATCACCTCTGAAATGATCTTGTTCACCTCTTTTCTGTTTCTCTTCACTAAACTATAAGCTCCAGGAGAATGAGAACCTTCTGTACCTTGTTCACTGCTTATCCCCAGTGCTGAGAACAGTGTGTGGCTCGTTATAGATACTGAGCAAATACTTGTTGGATGCACGAATAGCTCTGAATGGCATCAGGCATAAAACGTCTTTGAAGTCCTCATTTTTATCTTAAAAACCCATACGTGGAATATCCTCTCCATCCATGTTTGTGTGGTGCCTTCACATGCCCCCAATCTACTGCCACAATTTAAGAAGTTTGCCTTAATATGTTGCCAGTTCTTAACACTGTGATGAGAATAAAAATTAGGTTCCTAAATAAGATGACAAGTTAAAAGGGTTGAGACATGGGCAAAGCTGGTTAGGGAGGGCTGCTCAGACCAGCCCTGTTGGAAGGTCTTTGGGCAACCCGGGGGCGGCATAAGCGTCCTGGGCCTGTGGGTGGGAAGGCCCTCCAAAGGGAGGGCACAGTTGGTGCAAAGGTGGAAGTGGACGGCACCATGAACAAAGAAATGATCAAATTGTCAGCTTTGCTGGATATGTTTGTTTCCCAGGGCTGCCATAACGAATTACCACAAACTGGGTGACTTCAAACACAAGAAACTGATTCTCTCACAGTTCAGGAGGTCAGAAGTCCAAAATCAAGGTGTTGGTACTGTTGGTTCCTCTGGAGGCACTGAGGGAGAAATGTCCATGCCTCTCTCCTAGCGTCTGGTGGTTGCTGGCAATCCTTGATGTTGCTTGACTTGTAGATGCATCACTCCAACGTCTACCTCTGTCGTCACAGGGCAACGTGGCATTCTCCTCTGGGTCTCTTCTTCTGCCTCTGCTAAAAACACCGGATTCATCGGATTTAGGGCGCTCCTTAATCCAATATTGTCAGGTATTGGTTTGATGTGATTTGAAACCCACTTGTTATGGCTTAAATGAAGTTGTTCACATTGAGGAAGCTGTGTCAGGATGTTGTCGTTGACATCTGTTGTCATGGATAAGCACTCAGTAGCTCAGCTGTTGACCAGCGCTGTTCGGGGTTTATGGATAAGAACACGTGGAGGAGCAACTGTGGCTGGGTGATGTTTAGCCTTTAAATACCAAGGGTTTGTGAGGACTTACTCAAGGTTGTTCAGTCTGAGCAAGGCAACTATTGGCTGATGTAAACAGCTCTCCAAAGACCTTCGGGCATCAGCTCCCGCTGTGGTAGGGCAACTCTTTACCAGCAGTGGGGAAAACCTTGCAGCAGCCTCGTGAGGAACGTCATCTTGCCCGCCAGCACCACTGCCTTCATCCATGCCAATGTGCTCTAGCGACAAGGGGCTTTCACTTTGCTCTGGAAGCTGGATGTCAGCTCTTGGTTGGCTACAGTGATTCTCCCAAGAATCAACTCGTAGAAAGGTACACCTCAAACTAAATTTTTTTTTTTTTGAGGAAGATTAGCCCTGAGCTAACTCCTGCCAATCCTCCTCTTTTTGCTGAGGAAGACTGGCCCTGAGTTAACATCCGCGCCCATCTTCCTCTACTTTATATGTGGGACACCAACCACAGCATGGCGTGCCAAGTGATGCCTTATCCGCACCCGGGATCCAAGCCGGCGAACCCCTGGCCGCCAAAGCAGAACGTGCGAACTTAACCGCTGCGCCACTGGGCGGGCCCCTCAAACTAAATTTAGACTTTCCTTCTTTCATCTCCCCTTAGCCTAGAACAATAGTGGGATTAATCTATTATTAGAGCATGTGATTTCTTTATCTATTTATTGAGACATTATCCTGTATATTATTGGCTTGTGAAATTATAATTCCCACAGTGACACTGTGTTAAATAAATTATTGGCAAAGACAATCTCAGTCTCTAAGCATAATTTTTGCCTTGCAAACAAAACAATTGGTGTAGTCAGCAACCCAACCCAAAGTAATAATTAATATTGGTCAGTGCTGTGGGAGGTACCCATACTCCATGTCAAATTTGAAATACAGGTTAAGAAATTATGCCAAATTTATAACTGACCAAAATCTGGTAAAGCCCACTACTGGATTGACAAAATTTAAACCTAATAAAGGCATACTTTGGAGATATTGTGGGTTCCATTCCACACCAGCGCAATAAAGTGAATATTGCAATAAAGCAAGTTACACAAATTTTTTGGATTCCCAGTGCATATAAAAGTTTGGTTACACTATACTGTAGTCTATTAAGTGAGCAATAGCATTATGTCTAAAAACACGATGTACATACCTTAATTAAAAATGCTAACCATCCTCTGAGCCTTCAGTGAGTCATAATCTTTTTGCTGGTGGGGGGTCTTATAAAAAACACTGAGTCTGTGAAGTGCAATAAAGCAAAGTGCAATGAAACAGGTATGTGTGTATACTTAGCATCTATGGCATCCTACTGAAGTTATAAACAGCCTGTGAGTAGACAGAATGATAGTGCTGTTATGGTTTGGATGCTAACACTAGCCATAGTAATTATCTTAATACTGCTTTACCATATTGTAAATGGTTTAGAATGTTTTATTAAGTTTCTCTATAATAAAACATTTTGAACACTGTTTTGAAAGGCAGGAGGACAATAGCAAATATGCCTCACCATTAACCTTATACAAATTACTCAAGAGGTGGTTTAGGGGTAGAATGGATTATATATTAATGTCTGAGGATCCCTGGAGATCTATTGAATACTTAGTCCAGAAAAAGAATTAAGGAAAATCCAGATGTTGGCCTGATCACCCAACCCAGTGAGTTATATCCCATATTAAAAAGAGCAAATAAGGAAGAAATTCCAGTGCTCTTATTAGGAGCATTAAGTAACATAGATACTAATAGGCAGAAAGGAAAACACGAGCACAAAAAAGTAATTTCTAAGTAGGAGGAAATCCACTTCTGCTCTACGGGCACAAACCCACACCCTAAGGACAATAATTATTATAATCCTTTTGCTCTGGTAAATTTAACCTACTGGAAGCCAGGCCCATGAGAATAAGCAAAACCACACTAATGATAATTTGGAACCAATTAGGCACTGAACAGAGAGCTTATACGAGACAAGAAATGACAAAAATTAGAATGGAATTCCCACAAACTGGTTCAGACACAGAAACCCAGTGGCTATTCAATTTATGGTCCAAAGATGGACATAACCTGATCCTCACAGGAGCAAGGGTTGTGCAACTCGAACCCGTTACCACTGATGCTAAATTTAGTCAACACCTTAGAGTATTTGGAGAAAATTATGTTAATATACAAAGACTTTTGTTTGACTGGATAGCAGCAGCCTGGAGAATAAGATGGTCTATACCCAATATTTTATCCCTTAAAACACCTCCATGGAAAACAGCAGGGGAAGCTACTAACATTATAATGAAATTAGGACTATTGACTATGATTTATGATAGGGGACAGATACCCTCACTGCTACATGCAGAAGCAACAGAAAAAATTAAAAGTGTCATCCTAAAAGCTGCACCCCATTGGACAGAAGAGCATTATTTAAGGTATTTACAGGCACCAGGAACACAAGAGAACTGATTGACTTGATAAGAACAGCTGAGAAACTAAATCAAGATAAAAGCAATAGCTTTAACAGTAATGCATATAGACAAAACAGGCCTACACCTAATGTAAATAACCCTAACAACAAAATCCATCAGGCCTAGGCTATTTAGACCATTTAGACTACCACCCTCTAATCCTAGTTATAGAAGTAAAAAGCCCAGTGTAGATACTAGAAGGTACTTACAGTGGCAAAGAAATGGATAACCAACCTTTTAGGGGGAACAAACCCACATATACATCTAATAACCCATTTACTATAAATAATAACCCTTTTATTAAACCTAATCCCATTCATAGACAAGCCACTGTAGGCAAAGGAGAGGAAGACTGATGAGCCCATAGAGGGACTTGACCTTGTCTGTCTCCTGGCTCAAGCCAGAGACAATCACCCATGTGTTACAGTGGCCATATCAATAAAAACCTTTTTATAAATAAAAATACTATATATAATACTACGTTGTTAGATACAAGATCACAAGTGACAATCATACAAGGACATCCTACTAATTTAGAAAACCTTGACAATAAAACAGGACTAATCAAGGGATTAGGACGAAAATTAACCCCAGGGACATGGGTGCATAGATTCCTAACAATTGATAATAGACTACCCATTAAGGCTAAATGCCTTATACATCTCAATTTGGAAAACATTCTTGGAATGGATGTAATAGGGCATCATGTAACAAATAAGAATGAAACAATTCCTAAAACTAATTTGGCTATAGCAAAATGGACTGCAATTTAAATGCCTATCTGATCTGAAATAACAAATATACTCTAATACAATCTTAAGGGAAGAAAAAAATTCAGGAACACCTAAAGTAACAAATTATTATTCCTACTATTTCACTGTATAATAATCTAATCTGGCCTGTTAAAAAGCCAGATGCATCATATAGATTTACAAACTTAAACAAACTTTATAAGTTTATAGATTAAACTTAAACAAACACTCTCCCAAAATTGAGGAGCATCCCAGATATGGACACTATCATAAACAACATCACCACTGGATCTGGAATGTATACAGTAATAGATTTAGCTAACACGTTCTTTGCTATACCTGTTGATGAGGAGAGCTGCCCCATGACTGCATTCACATGGGAAGGTAGATAATATCAGTTTACTAGGTAAGTACTTTCTTACACTAAGAACCTAGTGATATAGCCAACAACCTCCTAACAGAAGACATCCAGGCCTTTCAGGAAAACACAACACACACACAAACCATTATTTCTTATATTGATGATATCCTTATTTATGGTGATAACTTGGGAAGAACAGAGTAGGCTCAAGATAGAGTTAATTGAATTCCTTACATTCAGAGGATGGACAATCAACCCAGGTAAGGTCCAAAGACACAAAACTACAGTAAAATGTGTAGGTATAATTTGGTCTTCTGAAGGTAGGAAAATACCAGACTAGTCATAAATAATATCGATTGAAAACCAACTCTTACCAGAAAAGACGCAGCTCAGAAACTGAAAGGACTGTTTGGATATTGTAAACAGCACATACCACATATGGAGATAATTTTAAAAATAACTGCAAGAGAGTGACATCAGCATCATGGCAGAGTGAACTTTCCCGGGACTCTCTCATCTCCAACATATAACAAAAAGGAGCAACCATATTCCAAAAGAAAATACCCTAAAAGCACAAAACCTTGCAGAGACAAGTGGCCACATGATGTAGGGTGGAGAGGCTGGAGCCCCGCTCAGAGGAGCTGGAATGGGATAAAAGAGAACTTTGCTCCCTCTCCTAAAGACTGGGATCACAGGAGGCTCTGAGAGGGAAGGAGTGGGGGAGGGATTGCACATTGTGGGATCACCCAGGACTCCCTAGGGCCCTTGCAGCCTAGAGGGAAGCCCTCTAATAGGGGCTAGTGGGGGAGAAAGCTTTCACACAGGGTGGCCTCATCCAGCCAAGACCCCAGGAGACCAGATAGTGAGAGCTGATCAGGAAACCCAGGACTGCATGCAGGAGAAAGCACCCCTCCTCCAACTGGCACTGCACCATCTTGGCTGAAGGCAGAGGGCTCAGAATATGTGGCTCTTGACCCCCACCCAGAGGCACTAGGCTGTAACCACAAACGAATAATATCAGAATGAGAAAGACCCATCCTTCCAGCATCAGGCACTACATCAAATCTCCAGATCAGAGAGAAAACAACAAGCACCCAGAACTCAATCCTGAGGACTCAGAAATATGTAAACTAAAGACAGTGAATTCAAAATAGCTATCATCAAAAAACTCAATGAGGTAGAAGAGAATATAGAGAAATAATTCAACGAGTTCAGGAGCCACTTCATAAAAGAGATTGAAACTATAAAGAAGAATCAACCAGAAATATTAGAGATGAAAGACACAATGGAAGAAGTAAAACAAAATATGATTCTCTGAATGCTCATGTGGACACAGTAGAGGAGTGAGTCTGCATAATCGAAGATAGACATGTTGAAATGCTCCAGACAGAGGAGGAGAGAGAACTGAGACTAAAAAGAAATGAAGTCTTTGAGAGATATCCAACTCAATGAGGAAATGCAACATAAGAATTATAGGTATTGAAGAAGGTGAAGAGAAGGAGAATGGAGCAGAAAGCATGTTGGAAGAAATAATAGCAGAGAACTTCCCAAATCTAGGGAATGAGAGGGAAATAGCTGTGGAGGAAGCTTCCAGATCTCCTAGATTTGTCAATGTAAAAAGACCTACTGCAAGGCATATAGTAGTAAAACTGGCAAAAATGAATGACAAAGAAAGAATACTCAGGGCAGCAAGGCAGAAGAAAATAACCTACAAAGGAACCCCTGTCAGACTTTCAGCAGATTTCTCTGCAGAAATCTTACAAGCTAGGAGAGTATGGAATGACATATTCAAAACTTTAAAAGATAAAAGTCTTCAGCCAAGAATACTCTATCCAGCAAAAATGTTCTTCAGATATGAGGGAGAAATTAAATCTTTCCCAGACAAACAAAAGCTAAAGGACTTCATAGCCACGAGACCCCCCCCCTCCCCCCCACTACAAGAAATCCTCAAGAAGGCCCTCAAACCTGAAAAAAGAAAAAAGGGAGAAAAGCACCACAAAACACAGAATAAGGAGACAAATATGTAGACAGAATCAGAATAGGATAGCAAACATTCAACTATAGCATTAGGGTAAAGGGAAGGAAAACACCAGACATAAAGACAATCCTGTCACTTTAACCACAAACTCACAACACAAGTTGGAATAAGATATGAGAAAAATAACTTAGGAAGGGAGGAGGAAAGGGACTGAATCAGTTTAGACTAAGGAAATAAGAGGCCATCAGAAAATGGACTATCTTATATATGATATTCTGAATACAAACTTCAGGGTAGCCACTAAACTAAAAAGCAGAACAGAGACACAAAAAAATAAATAAGGAAAAACAAGGAAACACATCATTAAAAACTACATAATTCAATGGGTAGACCAAAACACATAGGACGAGAAACAAAGGAAATGCAGGAAAACCAGAAAACAAGTGATATAATGACAACATTAAGCCCTCATACATCAATAATCACCCTCAATGTAAAGGGATTGAATTCTCCAATAAAAAGACACAGAGTGGAAAAACGGATTAAAGAACAAGATCCAACAATTTGTTGCCTCCAGGAAACACATCTCAGCTCCAATGACAAACACAGGCTGAGAGTGAAGGGGTGGAAGATGATACTCCAAGCTAATGGCAAACAAAAGAAAGCAGATGTCGCAATACTTATATCAGACAAAGTAGACCTCAAGATAAGGCAGGTAAAGAGAGACAAAGAGGGGCAATATATAATGATCAAAGGGACACTACATCAAGAAGAAATAGTGCTTATAAATATCTAAGCACCCAACACAGGAGCACCAAAGTTCATAAAGCAACTGTTAACAAACCTCAAAGAAGATATTAAAAATAACACAAAAATAGTAGAGGACCTCAACACCCCACTTAGAGCATTGGACAGATCATCCAGACAGAAAATCAACAAGGAAACAGTGGAATTAAATGAAAGGCTAAACCAGTTGGACTCAATAGACATATATAGAACACTCCATCCAAAAACAGCAGAATACACATTCTTCTCAAGTGCACACGGAACATTCTCAAGGATAGACCATATGTTGGGAAACAAGGCAAGCCTCTGTAAATTTAAAAAAATTCAAATAATAACAAGCATCTTCTTCAATCAGAATACTATAAAGCTAGAAATCAATTACAAGAAAAAACTGAGAAAGGGACAAAGATGTGGAGACTAAACAATACACTATTGAACAAGCAGCGGATCATTGAAGAAATTAAAGGAGAAATCAAAAAATATCTGGAGACAAATGAAAATGATAAAATGCCATACCATCTCATATGGGATGCAGCAAAAGCTGTATTAAGAGGGAAATTTATCACAATATGGGCACACCTTAAAAAACAAGAAAAATCCCAAATAGACAATCTAAAATTACACCTAACTGAATTAGAAAAAGAACAACAAAGAAAGCCCAAAGTCAGCAGGAGGAGAGAAATAATAAAAAATCAGAGCAGAAATAAATGCTATTGAAACAAAAAAGGCAGTAGAAAGGATCAATGAAACAAAGAGCTGGTTCTTTGAGAAGATAAATAAAGTTGACAAACCCCTAGCCAGACTTACGAAGAAAAAAAGAGAGAAAGTTCAAATAAACAAAATCAGAAATGAAAGAGGGGAAATAACAACAGACTCCGCAGAAATACAACAGATTATAAGAGAATACTATGAAAAACTACATGCCAACAAAATGGATAACCTAGAGGAAACGGATAAATTCTTAGACTCTTACAACCTCTCAAAGCTGAGTCAAGAAGAAACAGACAATCTGAATAGATGAATCACAAGGAAAGAGATTGAAACAGCAATCAAAAGCATCCCAAAGAATAAAACACCAGGACCAGACAGCTTTCCTGGGGAATTCTACCAAACTTTCAGAGAGGATTTAATACCTATCCTTTACAAGCTATTCCAAAAAATTAGGGAGGATGGAACTCTTCCTAACACATTATATGAAGCCAACATCACTCTGATACCAAAGCCTAACAAGGATAGCACAAAAAAGGAGAACTACAGGCCAATATTGCTGATGAACATAGATGCAAAAATTCTCAAGAAAATTTTGGCAACCCGAATTCAGCAATACATCAAAAGGATCATAAATCACGATCAAGTGGGATTCATACCAGGGACACAGGGATGGTTCAACATCTGCAAATCAATTAATGTGATACACCTCATCAACAAATTGAGGAATAAAAACCACATGATCATCTCAATAGATGCAGAGAAAGCATTTGACGAGATCCAACAGCCATTTATGATAAAAACTCTTAACAAAATGGGGATAGAAGGAGAATACGTCAACATAATAAAGGCCATATATGACAAACCCACAGCCAGCATCATACTCAATGGGCAAAAACTGAGCGCCATCCCCCTGAGAACAGGAACAAGACAAGGATGTCCACTATCACACTCATTCAACATAGTACTAGAGGTTTTGCCCAGAGCAATTCGGCAAGAGAAAGTAATAAAAGGAATCCAAATAGGGAGTGAAGAAGTGAAACTCTTGCTGTTTGCAGACAACATGATCTTATATATAGAAAACCCAAAAAAATCCATTGGAAAACTAATAGAAATAGTTAACAACTACAGTAAAGTTGCAGGGTACAGAATCAACTTACAAAAATCAGTTGCTTTTCTATGCTCCAATAACGAACTTACAGAAAGAGAACTCAAGAATATAATTCCATTTGCAATTGCAATTAAAAGAATAAAGTACCTAGGAATAAATTTAACCAACGAGGTGAAGGACTTATACAATGAAAACTATAAGACATTACTGAGAGAAATGGATAATGACCTAAAGAGATGGAAGGAGATTCCTTGCTCATGGATTGGAAGAATAAACATAGTTAAAATGTCCATACTACCCAAAGCAATCTACAGATTCAATGCAATCCCTATTAGAATCCCAATGACACTCTTTACGGAAATACAGCAAAGAATACTAAAATTCATATTGGGCAATCAAAGACCCCAAATTGCTAAGGCAATCCTGAGAAAAAAGAATAAAGCTAGAGGTATCACAATCCCTGACTTCAAAATGTACTACAAAGCCATAGTGACCAAAACGGCATGGTACTGGTACAAAAACAGGCACACAGATCAATGGGACAGAACTGAAAGACCAGAAATAAAACCACACATCTACAGACAGCTAATCTTCGACAAAGGTGCCAAAAACATACAATGGAGAAAAGATAGTCTCTTCAATAAATGGTATTGGGAAAACTGGACAGCCACATGCAAAAGAATGAAGGTACACCACTATCTCACGCCATACACAAAAATAAACTCAAAATGGATCAAAGACTTGAAGATAAGTCCTGAAACTATAAAACTCCTGGAAGATAATATTGGTAGTACACTCTTTGACATTGAACTAAAAAGGATCTTTTCAAATACCATGTCCTCTCAGACAAGGGAAACGAAAGAAAAAATAAACAAGTGGGAATTCATCAGACTAAAAAGCTTCTGCAATGCAAAAGAAACTAGGATCAAAACAAAGAGACAACACACCAATTGGGAGAAAATATTTGCAAATGATACATCCAACAAGAGGTTAATCTCCATAATATATAAGGAACTCACACAGCTGAACAGTAAGAAAGCAGAGAACCTGATCAAAAAGTGGGCAGAGGAAACAGACATTTTTCCAAAGAAGATATACAGATGGCTAATAAACACATGAAAAGATGTTCAACATCGCTAATCGTCAAGGAAATGCAAATCAAAACTACACTAAGATACCACCTTACACCTGTTAAAATGGCTATAATCACTAAGACTAAAAATAACAAATGTTGGAGAGGGTGTGGAGAGAAGGGAACCCTCACGCACTGCTGGTAGGAATGCAAACTGGTGCACCCCTATGGAAAACAGTATAGAGATTTCTCAGAAAACTAAAAATAGACCTACCATATGACCCAGCTATCCTACTACTGGGTATCTACCCAAACAACTTGAAATCAACAATCCAAAGTAACATATGCACCCCTATGTTCATTGCAGCACTATTCACAATAGCCAGGACATGGAAGCAACCCAAGTGCCCATTGACTGATGATTGAATAAAGAAGATGTGGGATATATATACAATGGAATACTACTCAGCCAAAAAAAAGGACAAATTTATCCCATTTGCAATAACATGGAAGGACCTAGAGAATTATGCTAAGCAAAATAAGCCAGTCTGAGAAAGACAAACACCAGATGATTTCACTTATATATGGAATATAAACAAGTACTTGCACAAAGAAAACAGTTCAGTAGTTATCAGGGGAAGGGGGGTGGAGGGGCACAGGGGATGAAGGGGACCACTTATGTGGTGACAGTCAAGAAATAACGTATAAGTGAAATCTCACATTGATGTTAACTATTATGAACTCAGTTTAAAAAAATTAAAAAATTTTTAAAGCTAAAAAAAACCCAACTACAAAATAAAAAGGGAATTCAGATAGACAGAGACTAAAGAGGCAGCCTTTACTTATTTGAAAAATGCTGTCAGAACTTTTAACACGTTGGCACCAGCTAATGAGGATTCTAAATGTAAACTAGAGTGCCTCTACTCATAAGGGTTTGCAACGTGGTCACTGTAGACTAAAACACCAGAGGGTCCCAAATTTTACCCAATTGGGTTTTGTACTAAGAAGTTTCTGTGGTCCAAGAATGGATACTTACCAATTGAAAGGCTCACTTGGGCACTCTACACTACAAGACACAAAGCCGCTAACAGAGAATACACCAATTATATTTAAATCCAACTACCTATTCTGGATTGAGTAAAACAGATCCTTGACAAACAGAGGGAACTACGCCTGACCATAAAGTCCTAACATGGAAATGGTATATTTCCCAGTGGGACATATGGGTGGATGGTCGACCCTCTGCATTAACTGAGGAAATCTCAACAATGCCAATGATGGACTTGCTGGAGTTTCCAAGGGGTGAACCTATTCAAGCTCGAGTAATTGGGCAATGGGGATGACCCTGGTCCATGGCATTCAATAATGCCTGGTTTACAGATGGATCAGCATCCACGACACCATCTAGAGTACACTGGCAGGCTACAGCCTTGAGGGTTAGATGGTCTAAACCTGACAGAATTGGGCTCAGGGGAATCAGCACAATATGCTGAACTAATAGCCATAAAATTGGTGACTGAATTCTTTGTCACAGAAAATCAGAATGAGGTATATCTCTTCTCATGGGCAGTAGCTAATGGAATAGCTATTTGGTCAGTAACATGGCAGGAAAGTGACTAGAAAATAGGAAACAAGGACATGGGGGGGAAGGACATATGGCAGAAAATAGCACTGGCTAACATGTCCATGTTCATCACACATGTCTTTGCACATCAGAAGGACAGCTCTGAAATAACCAAATGTAATAACCAGGTAGACAAACTCAGTAGAAAAACTAATGAGGCTAGAATCCCTAAAGTCTATCTCAAAAAATACAATGATTCACAGATAGAAAGAGAACCTATTCAAAACATAACCATGCATGAACAAGAAGGATAATGGAACATAAAACCTGAACAAACAGGTATGCCAATCGATAGGATCATTGCATGGGTACATCACCAAACAGGTCATGCTGGCATTCATGGCACTAGAACATGGTTAGAAAAAAGAAACACGTATATACCTACCAAATACCTCCAATTCCAAATTAAGAGATATGATAATTGCCGATGGTTTGAAGCTTGGAGGTTATCAATGAATATTCCAGATAAGGTCAAAGCTGACAGACTTTTCCAAATTATACAAATAGATTATGTAAGACCCTTGCCCATATCACAGAATAAACTATGTGCATGCACTACTGTAGACACATGGTCAGGAATAGGCTTACCCTACCCCTGCAGGAAAAGTGATCAAAAATTCGCCATCAGAGCACTGGAAATCTGTATTACTTGCTATGATATCCCAACCTTCATAGACTCAGACCAGATAACCCACTTCACAGGAAAAATAATAGAACATTGGGCCAAAGAACAGGCATCACGTGGAACTTTCACTTACCCTACAATCCAGCTGGCTCTGCATCAATTGAAAGGTATAATGGCTGGTTTAAGCAAAAGCTTAGATTGCTTACTAACAATCTAGATATGAAAGCTTGGATTAAAGCAATCTGGAGGGGCCGGCCCAGGGGTGCAGCGTTAAGTGCGCACGTTCTGCTTTGGTGGCCAGGGGTTCAGGGTGGCCGGGCGTAGCAAGCCATGCTGTGGTAGGTGTCCCACGTGTAAAGTAGAGGAAGATGGGCACGGATGTTAGCTCAGGGGCCAGCCTTCCTTAGCAAAAGGGAGGAGGATTGGCAGTAGTTAGCTCAGGGCCAATCTTCCTCAAAAAAAAAAAAAAAAAGCGATCTGGAAGGCAGCAAAATTTCTCAATCATAGATATGGAAGAAATGGAAAAACTCCTATTGAATTAACATTGCAGGCACCCACAGAGATAAGAATTGGTGCTAACAGTACCCCAGAACCTAAATTAAAAGGAAAAAAATTAATTTAAAAACATGATGATATATGGTACTGGGGAAATTACAGCACCTGCTGCTAATAAAACTTACTAGATGACCGAAGGAAAAGGCATATTACATCAAACCTGGGTTCAGATCCCAGGCGGAGACCTACTCCACTTACCAGCCACACTGTGGAGGCATCCCACATACAAAAAAATAGAGGAAGATTGCCACAGATGTTATCTCAGGGCTAATATTCCTCAAGCAGAAAAAGAGGAGGATTGGCAACGGATGTTAACTCAGGGCGAATCTTCCTCCAGGGGAGAAAATAGCCAATTGGAGCAGAATTGTGTTCTATTTATGGAACAGAACACCTGAAGAATTAATAGATGACTGGTGGAAACAGGGAGTGAGAAGTAAAATCATAAATTGAAAAATGGGATAACCTAGAAAAACCATTAAAAAATTACAGAGATGAGTTTACCACATGGATACTAAATATGTAGTTCCAGCCATGGGTAATGATAATACTTTAGGAATAGATGTTGTAACAGCACATTCATGTAAGGACTGCTGGGCCATTACATCTTTAAATATAAATAGGCCAAAAATCAATCATTTACTACAACCCAAATTTAATCCATATTCACTTAATAGAAAATTAACAATAGATCCATAGCCACCATGTACAGACTTGAAAAGAACAGCGATAACTTGTAAGGTGTATAGAGGACACATAGGAAACTTAGCATATAATACATGTCATTTTCCTTGGGGGTATACATTGGGCTTCATCTCACACCACAGGTTTCTACCCCAGGAATATGAGAACCTATGCTAATAAAACTTCTTATGGTCATATTGGAACCCACAATAGTAGCCTACACCTTGAAATTTAATATATAAAACTTTCAAGCTAGATATTGATCCCTAAATTGTACTCAGTTTTATTCATCTTCACTTATGCCCAATTTACAACCTGTGCCCTAAACAGATTCCCTGAAAGGAAGGAAACCCTTACAGTTCCTTGTTGAACTGGTAGGAGGTTTAATTGGAGGAGCAATGATGGGCGCTTTTTCTCAATTCCCAACCTGTCAAATCACATTAAATTTTAAAAACTTTGAAACCAAACAGTCTCAATTTAACATACATGCAATGGCAGCTTTGTCATCGTTGGGTACACAGATGGATAAAATTAGCAATATATTACAAAACACAAATGAATTTCATACGGAAGTAAATAGAGCAATGGAAATTCTACATAAGGCAGTTGGAGAAAACACTAAAAATAACAAAATATTGAAAAATGACATAAAAGATATTTCTCTAAGTGTAGTTTGTCAACGGTTGCAGTTGAGATTGGTTGATATGTGGAATATTCTTAGAGCAGCCGTAATCATGGGGCAACACTGGTCACTCGAGATAATGGACAATCTAACCAGATCTAGAGGAGATACCACACATCCTAATGTCCGTGATTCCTTGGATAACTGTGAAATTAGATTATTGGCACTTAAAGGAGGAAACATGACATTGGGTTACCACACTTCTGTGATTACCTGATATCAAAAGAGAGAGTGGAGCCTACAGGCCACAGAAAGCCCCTTTAATATAGAAGGAAAACATGTTCTTAAGGATACATTCGTGGAATGGAACCAAAATATCTTATCACTGCTAGACCTTTGGATATACCTATGGTACAAGTATCCATGACTATGGCCTTGATGCCTCCTCAATCAGTTATGTGTAATATGGGAAAGTGGACCATGATAGTATGCTTTAATCTGAATCTTACCTTAACCTATTGGAGTCAAGGGAAAAATAAGAAACACAACATGATGAGATGTGTAAAAATAGAACAGGTAATGAATGTGATGATAGAAGGAAAAGGATGTTATTCAAGGTCAATAGGATATAGAGGAACCTTAAAATAACCAGAGAAATATTTCACATTGAGCCTCCTAAAATTAATTTAATAAATGTAAATCATACATTAGAAAAATTAAGACAAGTAAAAGAATATCTGGAAGATGAGACTAATAAAATAAAAATAACTTTGCAGAAATTGAAGAGAAGAAAAACATGCATTCTCTAAAATAATGACAGCCTTGAAATCTGATGTTATGGCAATCAAGCACATGCCTGATAGTGCCATGCAAGCTTGTACCCCTAGAGCTTTATAAAAATGGCTTTTCCAAGGAAACACAATTGTCAAGGAAGTTTAATTGAGTGGTTTAAGAAGCTTAACTTTTGGTTGTTTGGTGATTGGACATGACTTCATATTAAAGAGTTCTTTACCATGCTTATATTGACAATATTAGGAATATGGTTGCTTAAGCTATGATATAAAACAATGTGTGTTAAAGGAAAAAACCCCACATAATACGGTTATTTGTGATTAAGAGTGAAAGTGGTTTAGAATCACAGGGTGGGTTGACATTTTCGTGAACTTGGGTTTGTACAGGACATTAGGCCCTTAGGATTAATTAGTGCGTGAGTGATTTGAAATCACAGGGTGGATTGTCATGCATTGGTTTGATATGATTTGAAGCCCACTTGTTTATGGCTTAAATGAAGTTGTGTTAATCTATGAGTGACTTTGTTCACATTGAGGGAGCTGCGTCAGGATGTTGTCATTGATAAGCGCTCAGCAGCTCCTCTGATGACGGACACTACTGGGGGCTTGTGGATAAGAGCATGCGGAGAACCAACTGTGGCTAGGGGATGTTTAGTCTTTAAATACCAAGAGTTTGTGAGGACTTACTCAGGAGTGTTCAGTCTGAGCAAAGTGACTCTTTGCTGATCTAAATAGATCTCCAAAGACCGTGGGGTGTCAGCTCCTCCAGTGGTAAGGCGACTCTTCATCAGCAGTGGTGAAAACTGGGCAGCCATGGGGCCGGCCCTGTGGCCAAGTGGTTAAGTTCGTGCACTCCTCTGTGGCGGCCCAGGGTTTTGCTGGCTCGTATCCTGGGCGCGGACATGGCACCACTCATCAGGCCACGCTGAGGCAGCGTCCTAAGTGCCACAACTAGAAGGACCCAGAACTAAAATACGCAACTATGGGGGGATCTGAAGAGAAAAAAGTAGACAGAAAAAAAACAAAACAAAACCAGGCAGCCACCCCGTGAAGGAGATTATCTTGTCCACCAACACCAACATCTTCGTTCTCTAGCAACATGCTCTAGCAGCAAGGAACTTTCATGAAATTTGGGCTTTATTTCTTTCATCTCCATTTAACCTGGAACAATAGTGTGATTAATCTATCATTTGTTTTGGGTGTGTTATTTCCTTTTTGGCTTATTAAGAGGCATTATTCTGTATACTGTTGGCTTGCGAAATCATTGTAATTCCCACAGTGAACCTGTGTTAAATAAATTATTGGCAAAGATAATCTTAATCTCTGAGCATAACATTTTTTGCCTCACAAACAAAATGAGTGTGATCTCATCTTGACTCTTAATTATATCTGTAAAGAGCGTATTTCCCAATAAGGTCACATGCTGAGGTTTTAGGTGCACAGGCAGTTTTTCTGGTGGGGGGCGGGGCGCCGGATTCAGTCTACTACCCTGGGGTTAGCATCACTGTCTCTGATGGCCTGAAGACTCAGCTGGGTGTGGCAGTAGAAAAAATAAATGATATCTCGGGGAGAGGAAAGAATATGGAAGAAGCTTTTGGGGGAGTCATATCTGCAAAAAAGGGAGAGACTGGCGAAGGGAATAGAATGGATGAGGCTGAGAGAACGGGAAGGAGGCGGTGACGGGATGATGGGCATATAAATGGGGGAGAGTCTGAGTTTTAATGCGAACGAGAACACAAACGACAGGGAAAGGAGGAAGTCAACTTCTGTCTAGAAATTTCTGTCCAGGTTTCTGGAGAGTGATTTGATTAAAAAGGAATGAGAATAAATGACAGGCAGTGAAAGAGACCTTTCGAAAGTGAAAGAAGGTTTCTAAAGCCACAGGGACTTTCTGGGAGCTTTTAATTAGTTAGTTTATGAGGAATCTAGCAGAGTCAAGTCTAAATATGAAGCAGTTTTTATTTTTCTCCTGCCATTCCATCAACTGGATTCTGAAATTCTCCCCCTCATATCCCTTAGTGATATCTCGAGCGGATTGCCCAGCTCTCTGGTCCTTTTGAGGTATTAACAGTACAGTCTAGTTTTTAATCTCCAGCTCCATCTAAAGCTCCTCTCCTTCTCCACAGCACAGCCTAGACTTTAGTTCAAGCTTGGTATCTATATGGGGGATGGGCACGGTTTACTGGAGATACACACTTGCTGCTCCTGCCTCTCCCAGATCCAGCTTTCTGATGTGGAGGCTAGGGATGAGGGGTAGCGAGGCAGATATACTTTTCTGTGATTGTGTTGGTTAAGATACAGTCTAAGCTTCAGGACAGGGAGATCCCAAACACAGGGGCTTAAATAAGATTGAAATTTCTTTCTTTCTAAGTAAAAGGTCAAATATGGGCAGGAGGTCTAGGATAGGTAGCTGTCTCTACTCCACAAAGTCATTCTAGGGCTCAGGCTGGCCATTTGGCTGTTTCCATAGTTCTTATCTTCTCCTCCAGCCTCCATTCTCCTTTAGATGAAGCCAAGGGAACAAATGAAGTCCTCTTGAGTTTTCTCTGAGTGTGGGACCAAGGAAGGCTGAGTTGGAGATACACTCCCTGTCCCAGGCACATGACATCACAGTCTCTAACTGCCTTTGGTTATTCCTACAGAAGGAGCTACTCCAACAGAAATCTCCAGGAGAGTAGATACCAGTGCTTCTGTTCACTTACACTCCTGAACTCCCAGTGGCACATGTAGTGTTCTCTAAGACTGCTCAGAGAGGGACCACCCTCAGGGAGAGTTGGGAGGGAGGTGTCCTAACACTTCTGCATCAAAGCAAGTATCCACCTGAGGAAGGAGATGCCCAGCCTTCCCGCCCAGTCTCTGTCAGTGATTCTACTGACATGCCCCCTTCACTTGGCTTGGGAAGGAGAGGGTGTCAACTCTCCCACCAGAAGAGGGCTCAGCCTTACATCATCAACACTAGTACCCCAATGCTGCTGACTCTCTCATTGCCCTCCCAGCATTCTTAGGTGGCTGGGAAATATGAGGGTGGGGTGATAGTGGGGACGGTAGTATCTGGAGTATCTGGTTCGACTGCTTTTGAATGCCCTGAGGGAAGTGCTAGGCCCCAATTGTTGGCAGCTCCCTTTAGAATATGCGGTATGTAACACTTCCTTGTCCTTGGTTTTGGACCCAAGTCATAGGAAAAGCTCCAGTCAATACCCCATTATGTAATCAATAGAACCAACAGATGGGAAGAGAAACTGGAATTATTGGCAGGTTATTAAATCACATGACAGATGAGCAACCTAAAAATCTATCCTAAATTTGGATTAAATAACCAAGGAAAAGACGTATCATTCACAGGAACAGGAGAAAAGGTAGAGAAGAATGGTTTGGATTTGTGTCTATTGGCTCAGAAAGTCCACTTCATGGGAATATAACTGAAGGAAATAATTATTCATATACATCCTAAGGAAATATATGAACAATGCTGCTTATTGCAGAATTGTTTATCATAGCAAAAATTGGAAACAACTTAAATATCCAGCAATAGAAGATAGATAGGTTAAATATATTAATTAAAATATTTTAAAAATGCATTAAAAGTAAAGTGGAATATTATTCAGCTAATAATAATGAAGTTGTAGATGGATGTTTACTGACATGGAAAGGTATTTATGACGTAGTATGGATTAAGAGAAGCAGATTACAAAGCAGTATACATAGTGCAATACCATCCAAGCGTATGTGTGTGTGTCTGTGTGCACATAAATTGATACAAACTTTCTGAACAACAACTTGGCAGCAGGCTTCAAGAGCCTAAAGCATGTTCATCTGTATGGGAGAAAGTCTGCATGGTGGCTACAAAAATAATATTGGTGTATCTTTATGTGGTGAGATGATTGTTGATTTGAGATGTCTTCTTTTTATTCTTTGTATCTTCTGATTCTTCTTCAGCAAACATTTATTACTTGGATAACAAAAAATTAAGATAACTAAAAAATTATCTTTAAGAACACATATTCATATTTATTTGACCCTGTTATGGAGAAGAACTTTCTAAACCTAAAAGCAAAATGTAGTAGTGGAGCTGATTTGTATAGACTCGTGTGAGTCAGTTGTTAAATATTCAGGAATTTTGCAAGCAGGTCAGTTGGTAGCTAGAGATCAGCTCTAGGGGAAATGTATACGCTGCAGATGTTGGCTAGTGCTACAAATCAGGCTCTTTTTTTGGTAAATTGGTTTACCAGCACACAACAGAATGACAGTAACAGCAAAGAAAAAGTCAACTTACTGGTTTATATAAAAACGTACATATTTATTTGTTCAAAAGATCATGAAATGAAAAGGTAGACAATGAGGGAAGATATTTGCAAAAGGTTCGACAGACAGTGTCTGTCTAACATAAAAGAGAATGTATAAATAGTAAAAACATAATCCTGGTGTAGAAATAGGCAAATGGCATGAGCAAGTAATTCACAAAAGGGATATGAATAGCCAATAAACGTGAGAAACCATCCAAGACATTTATAATAAAAGAAAATACAAATGAAACAAGAATGAGCTATGAAATTGACGGGTCTACAAAATGTACTTTTGTGGAGAACATGTAGCATGATGAGTACTCTGACACGCCCTTGGGAGTAGGTAGATTGGACTAAGTTTTATGGAGAGCTCTTTGGCGGTTATGCATCAGGAATATGAAATTGTCCATGCATGCCCTTTAACCTCTCCCTTACTTTCAGAGGTTTATCCTAAAGCAACAGAAAACTCAGACCAAAGTTGTGTACAAAGGTCAAAGGTGCTTGTTGACATTTTGTGAAACAGAAAGAAGGAACCTCCCCTCAGGTGATTAGCTAGACAAGAGGCTGGCCGTGGCCTAAGATTTACTCATGTGGCAATTTCAAAAATTTGGCTGGAAAACTTTAAGTAGTTAAGGGAAAATTAATTAAAAGGAAAATCTCCAAGTGATGCCATTTTTCATTCCAAGTCAGCTTTGTAGGGCACAATTTGAACTCTAGGGTCTGATAGGTGAGAGGAATTGTGGGGGATTGTTGCGTGGGGAGAGTAGGGAAGGAAGGAAGGAAAGGCACCCTACTGCTTTGCACATGGTGTGAGTACTAACCCTGCTGTGAGGGGAGCCTCCCAGACTAGGCACTGTGGTCATAGCATTTGTTTTCTTCCTTATTGATTAAGAAATCATACTTTCTATGTCTTCCTGATAAAAGCACTTGACAAACTAGGAATAGGTGGGAACTTCCTCAACCTGATGAAAAGCATAGATGAGAAACTCACAGTTAATATTATACTTAATGGTGAAATACTCAAAGCTTTCCCCCTGACCTCAGGAACAAGATGAGGATGTCTGGTCTCCCTAATTCTATTCACCATTGTACTGGAGATGCTAGCCAGAGCAATTAGGCAAGAACACATTATAAATGGCATCCATATTGGAAAGGAAGAAGATGACATGATCTTGTTTGTAGAAAATACTTAGGAATCCACTAAAAAACTAACTAGAACTAAACAACAAGTTCAGCAAGCTTCAAAGAAGATATAAAATTGGTCAATCTGCACATGAAAGGATGCTCAACATCATTAGGCATCAGGGAAATGCAAGTTAAAACCATAATGAGATACCACTTCATTCCCAGTAAGATTATAATTAAACTCAGATAATAACAAGTGTTGACAAGGATTTGAAGAAATTGGAAGCCTTATACTCTGCAGGTGGGAATGTAAAATGGTGCAGCTGCTTTGGAAATATCCTGGCACTCCTCAAAAGGCTAAACATAGTTACCATATGATGAAGTAATTCCACACCTAAGTATATACCCAAGAGAAAACATGTTTGTAGAAAAAATTGTACACAAATGTTCATGCAGCATTAGTCATTAAAGCTGTACATGCAAACAACACAAATGTCCATCAACTGATGCCCAAAAATAAAATGTAGTATATCTATGCAATGGAAAATTATTTAGTAATAAAAAAGTGAAATATGGGTACCTGCTACAACATAGATAAATCTTGAAAATATTAGGCTAAGTGAAACAGTTACAAAAACCCACATATTGTATGATTCCATTTATATGAAATGTCCAGAATAGGCACATCTGTGGAGATTAGTACAATCTAAAGTGGTTGTCTAAGGCTAGAATGGAGGGTGACAGTTAAGCTGTGTGGTGTTTCTTTTTAGGATAATGATAATGTTCTATGTTCTAAATTGATTGTGGTAATAGTTGCATAATTCTGTGAATATACCTAAAGCCATTAAATTATACACTTGGAACAGGTGAAATTTTTTTATGGTATGTGAATTATATCTCGATAAAACTTGTTAAAAAACAAACTGACAGGGGTCGGCCCAGTGGTGCAACGGTTATGTTTGCATGTTCTACTTCAGTGGCCCAGGGTTCACTGGTTTGGATCTCGAGTGTGGACCTATGAACTGCTTGTCAAGCCATGCTATAGCAGGCATCCCACACATAAAGTAGAAGAAGATAGGCACGGATGTTAGCTCAGGGCCAGTCTTCCTCAGCCAAAAGAGGAGGATTGGCAGCAGATGCTAGCTCAGGGCTAATCTTCCTCAAAAAAAAAAACAAAAAAAAACCAACCAAGCAAACAAACAAACAACTAGAGGTCACATCTAATTGGCAGTATATTTACACTGGTCAGAAACTGCTACTGAGAGAACAGAGAGAAGCCTAGAATCCAAGATATGGAACCTCTATTTTGAGTTAGCTGTTTGGGCTGCTATTAACTGAATATAGGTTTGTACTTATTTGCACGGTTATGATGACTCTATCTAGGCCTGGGCTATCCAATATGGTAGCCACTAGCCAAATATGACCATTGAGCACCTGAAATGTGGGTGGCCCCAATGACATGTGCTTTAAGTGTAGAACACACACTGGATTTTGAAGACTTAGAATGAAAAAAAATAAGGTATTTCATGGATAATGTTTTATATTGATTGCATGTTGAAATAATAATATTTTGGACACTTTAGGTTAAATAAAATATTAAAATTTTAAAAAGAAACCATATTCTCTGAGAATTAAAGCTTTTCCTTAGGAGATGTAGTTATATCAATGCAGGGGTGTCCATGACTACAAGTGTGTGTTCGTCCAATGACAATAGGGAGGGAAAATGGAGGCAGGTGGGCAACTCACAGAGGTGGGGATGAGTTTGAAGAGAAGCAGGACTTTAGAGAGCCAAAGTGCTCTGCTTACTGCCCTGCTGACTTCCTGTTCCTGAGCGTTACACTCTAGACCTGTTTCTCAGAGTCAAATACCTTTGGGAGCCAGGAACTGAATGGCTAGTCAAAGACCACCCTCATCTCCAGTTATGGATCTGAGGGAAGAAAGATTGGGAGTGGAAGGGGGAAGAGGTTCATTCTTTCAGTTTCAGAAATATATTTATAGACGCATTTCCCCTATTAAACAAATTATGAGCGGGTAGGAAGAAACAGAGAGAGACAGAATAAGTCAAAAAGAATCCCGGGGTTCTTAGTTTAGGGAAGTTGACCTTGCTCACTGTGGCAGCAAAGCTGATTACAGTGAAGAATTGTGTCAGTCTGTGACTGGACATTATGCAATACTAGGCTGAGGACAAGTTCAGAGGCAGACAGCTAGCATTTCTTAGCTTTATTTGCCTATTTGTTGTTTCGTTATTTTTGTTATTTTCAAAGACAAGAGCGGAGCTATCAAAAAGGATTCCTTGAGTGTGCTTATCTGAGAAAACATCAGAGAAAAGAGATTGTTAGATAGCATATTTTTCACATGGAGTTTTAAAAAAATCACTTTTTTGAAGAAAGTTTGAAAATATGAATGGAAAAAAATTTGAGCACCAGATTTTCTCTGAAAACCGATTTGTCAAAAAAGACATGATTAGCATCCATTCTGTATCAGTACACGAATGATCTTCCCTCTTTATGAATGAGTTTTAGCAAAAGTTTGATCTTGACCATCTTTCCACTCTCAGTCACTTTCTTTTTTTTTTTTTTTTGAGGAAAATTAGCCCTGAACTAACATTTGCTGCTAATCCTCCTCTTTTTGCTGAGGAAGACTGGCCCTGAGCTAACATCCGTGCCCATCTTCCTCTACTTTATATGTGGGACGCCTACCACAGCATGGTTTGCCAAGCGGTGCCATGTCTGCACCCTGGATCCAGGCCGGTGAACACCGGGCCACAGAAGCGGAACGTGCAAACTTAACCACTGAGCTACTGGGCTGGCCCATCTCAGTCACTTTTAATAGTGCACTGATCAAAAGGCAAGAAGCAAGGCATCTGAAATATGCCCAGACCTGCATGCCCTCCTCTACCAGCACAGTTACAACGATAAGCATTTTGAATTCAGCCGATAATCATCTGTGGACTATTAACACCACCTCCTTCACTGCATTACTGTAGACAATAGTAAGTCAACTGCAGTGAAATACAGAGCCGTGTAGATGTGATTCTATTTTAATACAGGTCTATCAATTAACCCACAGGCCCCATTCGACACATGAAAGGAGAAAGCAGGTTTCCACCTCCTGTGTAATGTAATTTCACTGGGATTCGGTAGATGGCAGAAAACAGCTCCCCCACTCCCCGCCCTCCCGCCCTAACATTAAACGTGCTTACCAGTGAAATAAATGTTTGAGGAAGTACTTGAATTTCCTACAGACTGCCAATGAGACAGACGGGCAGGTTGTCTTGGTAAGCGGCATCTTTTTTAATTCTATAGAAGGAAATAATGATATAACTAGTTTTGGGACACAAAAATCTCAAAAGTTTCTAAGACTAAGTGCTGGATGTTTTTCTAAGTTCCTTATTTCTGAGATGTACTTACTGTGGTTTGAACTAGCATTTGTTTATCAGATCCCTGTCCTAAATCAGAGAAAACGGGTTTTTTTTGGCGAGGGGGACTTTTTTCTTGAATGGCACCTCATCTCATGCATGATTTGCTTTCAAGAGATATGTTTGAGTTGGGAGATGAATCAGGTCACAAACATCTCTTGGTTTTCTTACAGAGCAACTAGTTGTTGATTTCGGGGAGTATTGCCCCTCCTCCCACCCTTCTCCATCCACCTCTTCCCAGTGAGAATGCTGAGGGACATGAGATGTAGGTAGATTACTGCTGGAGGCAGTGATGATGTTCATTTCCTCTGTTTTTATGGGCAGGTTTATTTTATTGTTTTTTGGAGGCTGTTCCCGTGAGCTATTCTTTTCTGTTTTCTCAGACCGCTGAAACTGTTCTGGGGTGCTACTGGTCAGGTGGAATTGTAGGTTTTGAGAATGTTTCCCAGGCTACACCCAATTTGATCAAAAGAGTTGAAAATGAGTGTGTCTTTACGACAAAAGGCAAAAGTTCACGAAACCACATAGGAAACAAAGCAGAAAAGCTCTTGAACTGGTTTTGATCCTTTTGTTCTGTGGTTCATAGCTAGTTGGCCTGGTGCAGAGAAGACGCTCAATTACTATTCGCAGGACTGAATTTGTGGGGCACGTTGATTGTATGGGTATTATTCCTTAAGAGAAGTCAGGGTCCTGATTTGATGCCGCCAAAGGCTCCAAACAAATTAATTCAAATGCATTGTACCATATAATGTGAGGCTAAACCTAACAAAATTGTGAAAATGGACATAAAGGCACCTAGAGATATTTTTATACTTTCAAATTAAAGCACCCTTTACTAATCAACTTAGCAAATAATCATTTTATTTGGTAATAAAATAGTTTTAAGTTTCTAATATAGATGAGATTCAGTCATTAGGACTTTGATCAAAAATTGATTTTCACTGATTTAGCAAGTTTGGTATGTAAAATTTAAAGATCCTGTACGTACCTAAACATCAGTTCCTCGTGCATACAATACTTTGGCTTCTTTTTTGTTTTGTTTTTTATTTAAACATTGGCACCTGTGCTAACATCTGTTACCAATCTTTTTTTCTTTTCTTCTTCTCCCCAAAGCGCCCCCAGTACATAGTTGTATATTCTAGTTGTGAGTGCCTCTGGTTGTGGCATGTGGGACACCACCTCAGCATGGCCTGATGAGTGGTGCCATGTCCACACCCAGGATCCGAATCCGCGAAACCGTGGGCCACCAAAGCCCAAAGCAGAGCGTGCGAACTCAACCACTCGGCCACGGGGCTAGCCCCAATACTTTGACTTCTTAATCACAGAAACGAAGACAGTATCATAAACTGAGTGCTTCAAATTAATGACTACAAATGAAAAGGCAAAATGGAGCTTGGGTAAATAGAAGATATTTGAGTCAATTAATTTAGCTAGATATAAAACTGAAGCCGTGCTTTCATTAAACGTTTGGGATAGGCAGTTTTATAAATTTAAATCTTTTGAGGTGGTTGCTGTTGTTAAGAAAACAAGGACAACTTTGTCTTGCTTGTGGTGGGTTCACCATGCGTGAAGCATTCACATCCATGCATGGGGTCCTGTCTCCGCCCCTTGACTCTCTGGTCACTCTCTGTATACTGTGCCTGACTACGCTGATCACTGCCGTCTTGAACTCAGGAGTTGGCCAGAAAGTAGAAAGATCCCCAGACTTGGATTCAGGCTTAGGAATAAGTAGGGAAGCCCACTGGAGCCTCAAACCCAAACCACTTCTACTTCGACCTAGCTTTTACCAGATAGTTCTGTTTTGAAATATTAGGCACTGGCAGTGTTTTGAGATGCTAGGCAATGGCACCAAGTATTTGTACTTGGGTACAAATACCCAAGTAACTGGGTATTTATTCTCATTTAATTGTGTCTCTTGTGGAAGTAGCTCTTTCAGGAAGCTGGAGAAGAAGAATTGGGAAATTTCTGGGTCTTTCAGCCAAATATAATCAATGCCATAAAAATGCCACTATACTTTTAACATGCATTTTAATATGTGTCCCCTTTCTTGTAGAGTCTTTCCGAGTGGTGATGGAGGAGGTATACTGGGTCCTTTTCTGGGTTCAAAGAAATAAGGATAACCAAAGCATCAGTGGGCATCTCTACAAAAGCGTAAGTCCAAGCAATGCTTGGAAATGCAAAAACCAGATGAGTTTGCATATCCACTTTGGGGAACTTTTGCAACCCAGGGTTATTTCTGGGACTTGGTTTATTTAGCTTCTTCTGTACCCATTGAGAGATGTGAGGCAATATGTGAAGAATAATTTGACTCTTTGCCATTACTGATGGGTTGTTTGTCTAATGCAGCTCTGGGGGATTTTGAATCAGTTCCTTGAAAGATCTGTGTAGCCACGTAGCCCCAGCTGAAAGGGTCTCTGGTGGGGAGGGGGGTGTATCACTCTCTAGGGTTCATACCAACACAACTCCTTTTGGTCTCATCCACCCTTGGAATGGTGCTAACAAAATAGTATCTGAGCCATAGTGTGATGGTAACTAGTGCAATGAGCATAACCTAGAACAATGCCTACAATGTATAGGGAATAAATACTTATAGGAAGAATGAATGAAAAGAGTTTTTTGAATAAGAGAGAGGAGTAAACTGCTCCCACCCGCAGAACCTTCCCGTGCTCACTGTCCTCTTATCACTCTCAGAATAGAATCCCAAATCCTTGCAATGACTTACACCCTGTATGATCTTGGCCCTAACTCCTCTCGTCCTTGCTCACTCCCTGCTGACACTGACCTCCTAATTGTGCCTCAGACAAGCTAACCTCAATCCCATCTCTTTTTGCATCTGACTCTTCCTTTTCCAGGAACACTTTCCCCCAGATCTTCCCATAGATTGCTCATTCACTTCATTCTGGTTTCCACTCCAATGCCATCTTCTCAGAAATGGCCTCTCTGACTAACCAATCTAAAAAAGCCACCCCCAACCACTGTTACATAACTACCACTATTCTTGATTCATTTACCCTGCTTTTTTTTTCTATATAGCACTTGTCACTACACGAAATTACGTTTAGTCATTTATTTGCTTATTTTCTGCCTTCCCACTAGATAATAAGCAACTTGAGAATTAGGACTTCATCTTGTTCGTTGCTCTATCTCCAGTCCCTAAAACATGGCCAGTAGGTTATCAATAAATGCTGGTTTAATAAATAAATGGATGAATGGATGGATTTTCTGAGCCCTTTAATCATGATCTAATTACCTTTTGAGTAAGACCAAAATTAGGCACCAAACCATGTGTTGGTAATAAGAGGTAATGCAAGAAGACTCTGAATTCAACCACGTGGGAAGGGAACTCTCAAGAAAGTCGTGGGGGTATGTGTCAAAGGTAAAAAGCACATCAGCTATGAATTCTAGGTTGAGTTCTAAATGATCTTTGAAGGGTTGGGGTCAGACGACTTTCCATGAGTGTGTGAAACCATCTGGATTAGTTTCCTGTGGCTGCTGTAACAAATTATCATAAACTTGGTGGCTTAAAACAACAGAAATTTGGGGCCCGCCTGGTGGTGCAGTGGTTAAATTCATGCACTCTGCCATTTCAGATCCCTGGTGCGGACCTATGCACCACTTGTCAAGCCACGCTGTGGCAGGTGTCCCACATATAAAATGGAGGAAGATGGGCACAGATGTTAGCTCAGGACTAATCTTCCTCAGAAGAAAAAAAATAAAAAACAACAGAAATTTATTCTCTCATAGTTCTGGAGGCCAGAAGTCCAAAATTAAGGTGTCGGCAGGGCAGTACTCTCTCTAGAGCCTCTTCCGGCTTCTGGTGGCTATCGGGCTATTGGCATTCCTTGCCTTGTGGCTGTATCACTCCAATCTCCGCCTCCATCTTCATACAGCCTACCCCTTCCTATCTCTGATGTCTCCATCAAATCTCCCTCTGCCTTTCTCTTATAAGGACACTTGTCATTGGATTTAGAGAACACCTGGATAATCCAGGATGTTCTCATCTCAAGATCCTTAACTTACTTATCTCTACAAAGACTCTTTTTCCAAATTAGATAATATTCACAATTTCTGGAGATTAAGACAAGGTTAGGAGGTGGATACATCTTTTGGGTAGGGTTCCCATTGAATCCATTACACTATCCATATTAAAAGTTATTTGATTAGAGGTAGTATAATTGTTTATCAATATGTATATTTCCCTGGCTTCAGGTTGTATGACTCCAAAGAAAGTTGCTTTCATTTTATGAGTCTTCAGTAAAAAATGTTTAATGTCAGCCATGCCTAATTTAATACAATCATTTCATGTTTGTTTGGTTTTTTTCTAGGATCTGCGTATCAGAATACTCTGAAGAATAGCAACTACCCTTAGGAATCTCTAGTGTTAGAAAATGACTAAAACTAATTCTGGCATCTTCCACTTTGCCGTCATCTTTGTGTTAATACTTGAGATTGGAATCCAATCATCTGATGAAAGGGAATTTTTTGTTGACAGATCTAAAGCAGGTCTCACCCATGTTCCCAAAGATCTA
The DNA here is from genome assembly GCF_041296235.1 of Equus asinus. NCBI lineage: Eukaryota > Metazoa > Chordata > Mammalia > Perissodactyla > Equidae > Equus > Equus asinus. Next base: position 130,835,676 of record NC_091792.1, read on the forward strand.
TCTCTGAAAACAACAATCTTAGATATATCACAAAACTATATATCTGAGCTTCGGACTTCTGACATCCAATTACTATCAAAGCTGAGGATTTTGATAATTTCTCATAATAAAATCCAGTATCTTGATATCAGTGTTTTCAAATTCAACCTGGAATTGGAATACTTGGATTTGTCCCACAACAAGTTGGGGAAGATTTCTTGCCACCCTACTGTGAACCTCAAGCACTTAGACCTCTCATTTAATGCATTTGATGCCCTGCCCATATGCAAAGAGTTTGGCAACATGTCTCAACTAGAATTTCTGGGGTTGAGTGCCACACAGTTACAAAAATCTAGTGTGCTGCCAATTGCTCATTTGCATATCAGTAAGGTTTTACTGGTGTTAGGAGACCCTTATGGGGAAAAAGAAGACTCTGAGAGCCTTCGACACCTTAACACAGAGAGTCTGCACATTGTTTTCCCGACAAGAAAGGAATTCCATTTCATTTTGGATGTGTCCCTCAGCACTGCAGTAAATCTGGAACTGTCTAATATCAAATGTGTGCTGGATGATAACCGATGTTCTTATTTCCTAAATATTCTGTCAAAACTTCAAAAGAATCCAAGGTTATCAAGTCTTACTTTAAACAACATTGAAACAGCTTGGGATTCTTTTATTATGATCCTCCAGTTGGTTTGGTATACAAGTGTAGAAAATTTCTCGATTAAAAATGTGAAACTACAAGGTCACCTTGGCTTCAGAGATTTTGATTATTCTAACACTTCACTGAAGGCCTTGTCTATATACCAAGTTGTCAGTGATGTGTTCAGTTTTCCACAAAGTTCTATCTACAAAATCTTTTCAAATATGACCATCCAAAATTTCACAGTATCTGGTACACACATGATCCACATGCTTTGCCCATCTCAAATTAGCCCATTTCTGCATTTGGATTTTTCCAATAATCTCTTAACAGACACGATTTTTAGAGATTGTGGAACATTGACTAAGCTGGAGACATTTAGTTTACAAATAAATCAATTAAAAGAACTTACAAATATAGCTCATATGACCAAGGAGATGAAGTCTCTACATCAATTGGATATTAGCCAGAATTTTTTAAGGTATGATGAAAATGAAGGAAATTGCTCTTGGACTAGAAGTTTATTAAGTTTAAATATGTCTTCAAATATACTTACTGACTCTGTTTTCAGATGTTTACCTCCCAGGATCAAGGTACTTGATCTTCACAATAACAGAATAAGGAGCATCCCTAAACAAATCATGAAACTAGAATCTTTGCAAAAACTCAATGTTGCTCTCAATTCTTTAACCAACCTTCCTGGATGTGGTGCCTTTAACAGCCTTTCTACACTGATCATTGACCATAATTCAATTTCCAACCCATCAGTTGACTTCTTCCAGAGCTGCCAGAAGATTAGGTCAATAAAAGCAGGGAACAATCCATTCCAATGTACGTGTGAGCTAAGAGAATTTATCCAAAGTATAGGCCAAGTATCAAGTGATGTGGTAGAGGGTTGGCCTGATTCTTATAAGTGTGAGTATCCAGAAAGCTATAAGGGAACCCCACTAAAGGACTTTCATCTGTCTCAATTATCCTGCAACACAGCTCTGCTTGTTATCACCATTGTGGTCCCTGTGCTGGTGTTGGCTGTTACTGTGAGCATCCTCTGTATCTACCTGGATCTGCCCTGGTATCTCAGGATGGTGTGTCAGTGGACGCAGACCCGGCGCAGGGCTAGGCACATACCCTTAGAAGAACTCCAAAGAACTCTCCAGTTCCATGCTTTTATTTCATATAGTGGGCACGATTCTGCCTGGGTGAAGAGTGAATTACTACCAAACTTAGAAAAGGAGGATATACGGATTTGTCTCCATGAGAGAAACTTTGTTCCTGGCAAGAGCATTGTGGAAAATATCATAAACTGCACTGAGAAAAGTTACAAGTCCATCTTTGTTTTGTCTCCCAACTTTGTTCAGAGTGAGTGGTGCCATTATGAGCTCTACTTTGCCCACCACAATCTCTTTCATGAAGGATCTGATAACTTAATCCTGATCTTGCTGGAACCCATTCCACAATATTCCATTCCCAGTAGCTATCACAAGCTGAAAATTCTCATGGCAAAGAGGACTTATTTGGAATGGCCCAAGGAGAAGAGCAAACATGGACTTTTTTGGGCTAACCTAAGAGCAGCCATTAATATTAAGTTGATGGAGTAATCAAAATAAATAGATCACATGTAGATCTAAAAGTATTCTTTTCACTGTTGCTGCTTTTGGAAGTTCCAACAATGACCTTATTTTGCATTGACCTGAATCTAAACACGATTTTGGATTTATGATGTAGATAACATGTGTACTTTCAGGCCCCCGTTCACCATTTATATGTGGTAATAAAAATTAATGAAGTGATATAATCTTGATTTAAACAGTTAGTCTATTTGTTTTTTTTCTTGAAGATTGACACCTGAGCTAACAACTGTTGCCAATCTTTTTCTTTTTCTGCTTTATCTCCCCAAATCCCCCTGGTACATAGTTGTATATCTTAGTTGCAGGTCCTTCTAGTTGTGGCATGTGGGACGCCGCCTCAACATGGCCTGATGAGTGGTGCCATGTCCATGCCCAGGATCCGAACCAGCAAAAGCCTGGGCCGCCGCAGTGGAGCCCGTGAACTTAACCACTCGGCCACCGGGCCGACCCCAGCCAATTTCTAACATATGAGGAATTCACCTGTTTCTTTGATAGGACTGAATTCATTGAATTTATCATGTAATTAAGAGAAGCACCTGTTCAAACAACTTCAGCGATATATATTCCTGTGTGCCAGGGTCTATGTTAGAAAACTCCATGCCTTTTACACCTGTTGCTGGGTTTCTTCAGCAGATTAATGTAGCTGTGGGTGCCCTCCTCCTTTCTACTCAGCATTGCCTCTGCATGAAATGCCCACAAAGGGCAATTCAGAAGGGCTGGAAGTTGTCCTTGGAACCAGCCCTCAACCAATGTCAGAAAGTCAGTTGGGGGATAAATACTCCAACTTTCTTAGCCCTTTTTGGGATAAATCTGGGGTGTACTTTAAACTCTTTTGGAGTTACCCAGTAGCTTAGAATTCTGATTCTTCATAGTAGAAATGGCTTGATAAGGTATTCTTTATTGGTTTCCTTTCTATTCTTATCTCATATCCTCTTCCTTCAAGGAGGTTTCCTGGGATCATCTCTGAAATAAACTACTTGCAGTTGAATACTTGTCTCAGGGTCTGTATCTGGAGAAACCCAAACCAAGAGTGTTACATCTCAGGCCAAATGGAAATTCTGAATCTGGTTTTCTGTGACTGGAGATCTTGCTGAAATTCTAGTTGTCTGAACTGGCGTGCACAAGAACCTTTGCTCTTTTGATCAGAAGGAGGAATATAGTTGATGTGTACTGCCTCTATGAATAGCATCCCTGTCTCTGGGGAACTATTAAAATAGGGCATGAGCAGATTGGAGCAGTGCAAGGGATATGCTGTAGTAGATATTTGTTCCCCAGCTTTATTATAGCAGATATTTTTCGTACTCATCAAACATTTTCTCTGTCTACCCTTTTACTCTGGCAGCCAGCTCTGGGCAGGTGTAGCCTAACAGCACCTTGTTATAACTGCACCATGTATCTCTCACTTTATGTCCCATAGCTTCACTAATGCCACTGCACAAGATGTTTGTAGACGCCTGTTCAACCATTCTGGGATATGCACAAAACTAGAAGTGCCAGAGATACCTCTGAGGAGATCCTTGACCACTTAGGAGATGGGAGATATTAGATAAATATTCCTCTCTTTTATTCTTGGGTAAAAAAATGAGGCATAGTCTAGTGATGGGTGTTAACTAGACTTATTGTGGTGATCATTTCACAGTATACACAAATATCGAATCACTATGTTGTACCTCTAAAACTAACATAATTTTATATGTCAGTTATATGTCAATTAAAAAGAAAAGTCTACAGACACAAAAAAGAGGCATAGTCTACACCATTTCTCAGAATCTCCAATGGGATTAAGCCTCGCTTACCCACAGGAGGAACCAGCTCAATAACGCACTCTTGGATTGACTTTCCCTTCTTCCTTGTTTCCTTCTTCTCAGTCCTCTCACTCTTGAGCCCTGAGATTATTTCTTCATACAAATGACCTGAACACAAAGTTCTTGTCTCAGTCTCCAGTTTTGGGAGGAGCAACCCTTTATACCCATTAGTTCATAAACTAGTGGTTTCTTGCCCTAAGGAATTTATAGTCAATCAGGGGACATTACATGTATCCAGCTAGCTAAAATAAAAATCAATGAAACAAAAATATACAATGGAAGTTCAGAGAACATTTAGATTGAGTGAAAAGAATCTTCACAGAAGTGATGTTTTTTCCATTGGGCTTTGAAGGAAGACTTTGACTTGGGATTTTGCAATGTGTGATGATGAATAATGAAAAGGCCATTCTAAATAGATGAAGAAAACAAGGACAGAAATACCCAGTCCTATTCTGGGACTGGTGTCCCAGTTTGATAGGACCCATGAGTTTTATGAAAAACGACAGTGAAGTACAAGCATGGAAAGTTAGATTAAGATCATATTGTCAAGGGTCTTGAAAGTCCAGCTATGGAGTTAAAACTTAGGGATATAGGAAAGTTATCATTTAAATTTCTATGAAGCATAATAGTGGGAAGTAAATTCAAACCATGAATATTTACTAAGAGTGTATGAAAGCTCTTGTTCTGCAATAGAAGTTGCAACAGTTGTTAGAACTGGATTTTCCAGTTTTCTCTGTGATGATTAAACTTCCTGTAATGAACTTCAAGATTTCATAACAAGTTTTAGTTGCTCAGCACTGTTGTGTGTTAGCTTACTAGGGCTGATGTAACAAAGTACTGCAATCTGTGTGGCCTAAACAATGGAAGCTCTTGGCCCACAGTTCTGGAGGCTAGAAATCCAATATCAAGGTGTTGGTAGAGTTGGGTTCTATTGAGGGGTAGGAAGAAAGGATCTGTTCAAGGCCTCTCTCCTTGGCTTGTAGATGGCTATCTTCTCCCTGTGTCTCTTCATATTGTCTTCCCTCTATGCCTATCTGTATCCATATTTCCCTTTTTTATAAGAACACCAATAGTATTGGATTAGGGGCCATCCTAATGACCTCATCTTAACTAACAACATCTACAATGACTCTATTTCCAAATAAGGTCACATTCTGAGGCATTGGGGTTTAGGACTTCAACAAATAAATCTTGGGGGGGTCACAATTCAATCTATTACATCTAGCAAGTCTAAAACAAAAATCCCTAAAGGGAGGCATAAAGTCAGTTAAAGTTTATCTAACAAACTCTAGGTTTTGAGAAGAGAAGTTAGATGAATCCTATATATAAATATCTGCTCTCATAAGTGGTTTTAAGGAGGCTGCAAGGAGGCTGAAATTGCATTGGTGGAGTTTCCTGCCGAAGAATTCCCAGTGGGGAGATGAAGAATTCAGGTCAAAATATGGACAAATAAGAAGTGACGTAATGAAAATCAGAAAGATTTCATAGGTAAATGAGAAGAAATATTGTATAATGGGTAAATATACAAGCTCAGTTTGAAACGTCTGGGTTTCAACTCTAGTTCCATCACTTATTTGTGAATGACCTTGGACAATTTACTTCAACTTTCTAAGCCTAAATTTCATTATTTATAAAATGTACCCTTAGAGTAGCTAGCCAAGACCTTCAGATCTCCAGGTATGAATTAAAGACTAGTTGCAATATGTCCCCCAAAGTACAGAGTTCATGCGGCAAGCTTTCCAAGTGGTTCTGTAGAGGCCCATTCTCCTGAATTGAGGTATAAGGGGGCACACCCCATCCATCCTTCTTCAGGGTAAACGGAACTCATAACACACCAAAAGCTCTCTTCAAAGTCGTCTTCCAATCTTTAACTCCTCTCAGACTCTCCGACCCATTTTATTGGCTAGAAGTCAGCAAAGGCTTGCAAAGCCAGTTATCTGATATCATACCACACTCCAGGGGCCTCAGCCAAATTGATATTAAAATAGTTCCATTTTTATCAGCCTGTTATACTAACAAGACTGCAGTGGAATGGGCATTTTATATAGTGATATCAGGAGGGTAAAGTAATTTGGTAATCTATATGAAGAGCTTTAAAATATTCATGTTCTTTGGTCTAGTAATTCCACTTCTCAAAATCTATCCTAAGGAAATATGTTGAAATCTGGACAAATATTTCTTCACAAGTACGTTAACTGCAGGGTCATTGTTAACAGAGAAAAATTTGGAACACTCCACACTTCCAACAATGGAGAAATGTGCTGTGCTCATTTAGTGACATATTTTACAACCATTAAAAGACAGTGTTTAGGGTTAAGATGGTAAATTTCGTGTTATTTTTTTTACCACAATTTAAAATATAATTATAGGAAGTCTTTTAACATAAGAGAATGCTTATGTTACAATATAAATGAAACACATAGGATACAAAATTATATGCACGGTATAGTTTCAATATGTCAAAAATATGCACAGAAAAAAGTCTGGATGAAAATAAACAAAAACATTTATCACTGCTTGCCTGCGGTTGGTGCTTGCTTTTGCTTTTATACTTTTCTGTGCTTGAAAAATTTGCAACCAATAAAAAAAAAGGAAATGGGGTTTAGGGGATCAAACTAGTCACTGTCGGAACTGGAAGTAGCAGAGAATAAAGATTATAAAGCTGGGTTCTGCCCACAAGCATTCTGGAATTAAATCCTGGTTCAATTTCTCTGCAGCTCTATGCCCTTGGATGAATTCCTTAACCTCTTCCAGCCTCCTTTTTTTCGTCTGTAAAATGGGCATAGTAATGGTGCCTCTCTCATATGGTTGTTATGAGAAATCAGTGGTATAATGTGTGGATATCCAGGGTCTGGCTTTTCACTCCAGAGCTGGCAGTGCACAGTGGGCAGGAGGAGCATTCCAGAGACAGACCACCCCAGCCTGAATTCTGCCTCTTCCACCTCCTTCTAGTGACTCTGAGTGGTTCTGTAATTCCTCTCTGTTTTATTTACACTGGATATAAAATGAGAAGAATAATAACACCTATCTCATACTGTTGTTAGGAGCATTAAATGAGTTCATATATGCAATGCGCATAGAACAGTGTCTGGCCCCAAATGAAAGTTCAATAAATGTTAGCTATTAAGATGATGTCATTATGATTGTTATTATTATTATTTCCATTATCTTAAGCCACCAGACGTGGAACTGGAGCTGAGCTGCTGATCATGTTCAGCCTGGATTGTCCTGGGCTTCCTAAGATTAAGTAAAATGAGAAAAGAGACAGAATTTGACAACATAAAAACTGGAAACAAACAAGCAAATGAATAGTCAAAGCAATAAAAACAACTAAAAATGACAAATGGGGAAACAAGAAATTGGGAAGTAATCTGGTAGCAAATATCACAAAGTTCTCTTTTCCTTTTTTATATAAATAACTAATAGAGTAAATAGAAAAGCACTAGGATCCCAATCGATATATTGGCAATGAGCATGGACAGCTCAAAACAGGATCCAGTTAGAAAACAAACACATGAAAAGCTTCGACTTCACTAATGCAACCTGAGTGTCACCAGAGTTTCTAGGTTTGGGGTTATCGCTTCCTTTTATTTTCAAGTAAAACAATTCAAGTCTCCAACTCGCCTGGTTCTGGGAAAGCAGTCCCTTCTGAGGATTTCAGAGGCGTGCTGAATTTCCTGGCTGCTTCTCAGGGTCTCTCTTTCTGAACTATTTCTTCCTATGGCTCCCCAACACTTTGAACCAGCTAGTCACTGCCTTCCTTGGCTGTTCCAGACCTCTCCGATGGACTTCACCCTCATACTAGGACACAGTCACTTATTCACTGCAAGTTAACACCCACACAAGTAGATGACAACCCTTAATAAAAATCCGTTATCAAAGTTAATCAACAATGTCCCAGGCACCATGCCTTTGAGAGTCGGGGGACAGGAGTGCTGCATGTTGATGATCCAGTCACAAGCAGGCCTACGAGGATGTTTCGCTCTCTTCCAAGACAACTGGAAGATAGAGGTACTTCTTAGAACTTAAATATGACAGCTTCTTCCCCCAAAGAAATTGAAGCATTGGAAAATATCCTAAGGGAATTTCTAAAGAATTAGAACAAAAAGATTAATTGCCAAAGCAAGAGAAAAAATAAGAAATAGCCTAAGTTTGGGAAGTCCACATCCATCTTATAGGTGTTCCAGAAACAAAAAAGAAGGGGAAGACATTATCAAAGAAATAAAACAAAGTAATTCCACTGAAGTACATGAATCTCTTAACTGCCCAGAAAAATGAATGGTACAAGGCACCTTCTCTTGAAATTTTAGAATACCAACGACAATGTTCCTAAAAGCTTCCAGAAAGAAAGAGAGAAAAGCAGATACAAGGAGCCAGAGATCAAAATGGCACGCACTTCTCAATACAATGCTAGAAATACAATTCTAGAAATAATAGAGCAATATCAATCAAATATGAGACAGGACATTTAAACTCCCACTCCAAATTAACCATGAAAGCACTCTTTCTTAGGAAACTACTGGAGGACGTGTTCCACTGCAACAGGTGCAAACCAAGAAAGAAAATGCTATGCATTCCAGGAAACAGGCGAGCTATAATCCAGGAAAGAGGAGCAAGGACTTTCCAGGATGGCAGCAACTCAAAGGCAGAGGATGTCAACTCTGCAGCAGTCCTGTAGAGCGTTCAGTCCATACTGGGACAGGATGACTGGTCATTAGGAGGAGGCGACAGTTTATTTGATAGACCAGACCATTTAAAAAATTTGACTTGACAGAGATTTGAGAATGTGGGGAAAATTGTCACAGATACATAGAAAACTAACAAAATGAAATGCAAGGCAAGTATTAACTAGAAGAAAACAGAAGTGTAATCATGGAGTGTAATCATAACATATAATGTAGTTTTTAGTGGTGCCCCAACATTTACAAAGGCCACAATAATGTAAACACTGAACAACGATTTAACCAAAATTAAGAGATAACTCTTTGAAAAAGTAAGTCATTGAATTAGAGAAATGATTTCATTCTTTAAAAATAGATATAAATGACACCAGATGTAGTGGTGTGCTGGTAAAGGTTTAACAATAGACTCTCCGAAAAGAAAAAGTTCTATGACAAATAATGAACATTTTCTCCATTACTTTCATAAGTCTAGAAAATTGTCAAAACAGTAAAGTCTTGATTTATAGTGATTGCCAATTGCATGGTGTAAATATTCCCACCATTGTCAATTTCAAGGTACAAATGCCACCACGTCACTAAAGGTGGAGCTGGAAGGAGATCCACCAGTAGTGTACATTGTATAGTATTTCCACCATACAGATGCATTAGACATAAATAACCTCAAGCAGGTAATGGTAGTAACTATATAGTAAAATATTTAGGAAGTGATGAGGTTCGAGCATCTCTTATTTTGTTTTTAACATAATTTATTTAGTTGAAAGTATATATACTTTAATTTTTAATAATTAATAATAATTAACTACTAATAATTAATCAATAATTTAATTTTTAACAACTGGCTCACAAAATTCTTGAAATTAAAAGTGGACTCTCACGAGCTGGTATAAAGTGGCTCCGGCAGACCACTGGATGTATTGGAGGATATTTTAGTAGGCAGGATTCAATGTATAACTTTTTCATACTCTTTGAAAACAATGATATGTGGTTTGCATGCAAACAAGGAAATCCAGGGGATTTCCGCATGCTGATGTGTCTCACAGGATGTTTATTACATGATTGAGTTTCTCTATAACTGTGTCTAGGATAAATGTTAAAGTCATTAATAAAGTTGTAGTAATAACTGGCACCTGATGAGAAATTCAGATACTCCCCATTTCCTTCTCATTTCCTTTTTCCACTCCTTTGTTTAGCCCATAAATTTTATTTTCTCTCCTTTTTGCCTCCATTCCTTTCCCGTCCCTCACGTTCCATCTTGTTTTTCCCCATTTTGTCATTCCCATTGTTTCCCCCATCTTTTTGCTTTCTCCTTTAACCTACCATCCTTTCTGCTTTCCAAAACCTTCCAGTTTCTCTCTTTTCCTCTTTAATCTTTCTTTAGTCTTTATTTACCCTCCCTCTTCTCTTCCCCATTCCACCTCTAATATATCTATTTTTTCTTTCTTGTGTGGGTCCTGATAGATGTCTCAACAACAGGATTATTCACAAGAGTGATCAGGGTCAGTAGAGAGAGGGAGCAGAAGCTGGAATCAGGAGAGGTTGGGACAGGAGAAATAGCAATATTTGGCACCACTAGGGAAAATTTTGTGGGTGAATTAAGAGTTCCAGTTCTTTGGCTAATTACAGGAGGGTCATTTATTGACTTGAGGCCCTAGCTCTATCTGTCCAATATGGTAGCCACTAGCCATGCGTGGCTATCGAGTCTTTGAAATGTGGCAAGTCTGAATTGAAATGTGCTTTCAGATTTCTAAGACAATATGTGAAAAAAGAATGTAAAGTATCTCGTTAGTAGTTTTTTAATATTGCATGCATGTGAATATTTTGATATGTGGATTAAATAAAATATATTATTAAAATTAATTTCACCTGTTTCTTTTTGTTTTTTTAAACATGGTTACGAGATAATTTAAAGTTACTTATGTGGCTTCCATTATTTCTTTATTCTATTGGACAGTGCTGCTCCAGTCCTTGATGATAAAGTATTTATCAAATTTCTGCAGTCTTTAATTAGGTTCCTACTATTTATCAGGACCATTTTAATTTATTTAGTTGAACTAAAAATTTCTCCCCTCCTTATACTCATCAAGTGTAGTAAATGCATGATAAACTATTTGAATTTCCTAACCACGTGAGAATTTTATTTGTTTTTCAGAAATATAATTCAGAAAAAATAACCTCTGTCACTATTTCCTCTTAGTGATACTTATAATTAAGTTAGAGAAGCTTTTCTCAATTAACACTTGCTTCATACTAGACTATGAGCTAGCCCACAGCAGCTGTAGGGTGAAAGCAGCCCCAGCCCTTCCTTCTAGCCAGTGGGCAGCCTTGGGTCATGTGACTTTCCTACCTGCCTGGATCAGGGCCACAGTACCTATCAAAGCCAAGACATGACATAGGCCAGCAGACTATCAGGTGGTCCATGGGTCCTCTGCCCAATGGAGATGCTCCATTTTGGATGGTGAGATAGGATCCAATCAGATTTCTTATTTTGGGAGAAGTGCCCTCAGGATGAGCCTCTGCCCTACCTATAAGCCATGCTACTAGGGCTGTAGGAAGAAATAGAAGCAAAGGAAGCAATAAAGAGAAGTTGGGAATAGAAAGAGAAGCAGATTGAGAAAGACGAAGAGTCAAAGAGACGCCGAGTCATAACAGAGTAGAGAAGAGCCCTTACCCACTTTGAAGGATTTAACAAGATGGCCTGACCACCAGGGCTGCCTCTGGAAGTCCTGAGAAGGCTTTGTTCCATGTCTCTGAGTCCCGGCTGTGTGCTACTGTGCTTCCTTACTTCCTGTAGTATCTTTATGTAGTTATTTTTCTGTAGTGTCTTTAAAATAAACCTCCATCCATTTGAAGTAACCCAAAGCTCTCTGTTCATTGCAACCTGTATATGAAGGCAGAAATAGGGCAGGCAGAAGTCTGAAATCACGGGAGGGTATAAGGGGAGAAACGTATGCGTGTGTGAGCGCGTGACTGTGTGAGTGTGTGTGTATGTGAGAGAGAGAGAGGGAATGGCAGGTATCTTTGAATACCAGCATGAGAAAAGAGGAGAAGGAAATGGGGGGAGAAAAAGGGGAGAGATTTTTGAAGGGAATAAAAAATGTTACATCTCAAAGTTATCAGCACATACTGTTCTGAGCATATTATTCTTAGTGTCCATTGCAAATAAAGATTTAAAGATTTTAGAAATTCCAGGTGAAGGCAGAGGGAGTGGTACACAAACTCTTGGGCACCTAGAGTAGTAAAAAAAATTGTAGGCTTTGGAGCCAGACAGACTCAGTTTTGAACCTTGACTCCATCTCTTACTGGATGATGACCTTGGGCAAGTTTCTTGTTCTCTCTGAGTCAGTTTCCTCACCTCTCAAGTGGGAGTCACCTATATGTTCTATGTAGTTTGTGGTGTGGATTAGGCAATATCTTGCACTTAGAAAGTAAATGCAAACAACAGTGATGGTGATGATGATGATGATGACACAAAATACTACTTTCTAACTTGGCATGATTTACTAATTAAATTAAAAATAAGGAAAGAAAACTCCATTCGCTGACGGTGTAAAGTATTTAAACACAGTGGGCTCTGGGAAAGGGAAGAATATGTATTTGGATACCAAAAACCCCAAGTGGTTATTTTTCCTTGAGAGGGCAATAGAGAACGTGAATGTGCTGATCAGAGTTGTTTGAGAATTTCTGAGATGGAAGAGATTTTAGAGCTTGGTTCATCCAACAAGCTGGGAGTACCCTCTCCAACATTCCTGAAGGGTGTGCACCCAGCACCTGTTTTCGTGTATATGTAGGCATGTTTCTATGTTTAAGGTGGGCAGTAGAACAGACTGTTTTTGTTTTTCTTGATACAGTATTCATTTTATGACTTTTCCCCTAAAATATATGTAGAAATACATGCATTACATTTTAACGAAAAAACACCAATATCATTGTAAAAAAAATTCTTGTTTTAAGAACACACTCCCTCCTCAATTTCACATTTATGTAAAACTATTATAATCATTCCTTTTAAATTGTCGTTCCTCCTGTGGACAAATCCATGTGGAAATTTTCATCTTCACAAGTGATCTCCAGCAGTGTCACCTGAACCTTAAGTATGATAAAAACCTTGAAAAGTGTTGCTTTAAAAAAATTGGTCTGTACTCTGCAATCTGCATAAATAACACCATGCTTGTTTTCTCACTACCTTTCAAGACAAGGCCTCTAGCTTACCCCTTCCTGTGCTCGTCCAGTCAGATTGCTCAAATTATGGGGCCACCATTCCTATTCCTTCTCGGCACCGCTTGGCCTCCCATCCAATTTGATGAGCAAGATAACTACCCGAAGCTTGAAGTAAGGCACCATCAAAGTGGTCTAAGATGCTGTGGTAAACAGCATGGCAGTTCTGCAAAAAATTAAACCTAGAATTGCTGTATGACCCAGCAATTCCAGTTCTGGGTTCTGGGTATATACCCGAAAGAATTGAGAGCAAGGACTTGGGCAGATATTTGTACATCCACATTCATAGCAGCATTATTTACAATAGCCAAAAGGTGAAAACACCCCAAATGTCCGTTGATGGATCAATACATAAACAAAATGTGGTGTATATATATATATACACAACGGAATATTATTCAGTCTTAAAATGTAAGGAAATTGATACATACTACAAAATGGAAGAATCTTGAAAATACCACGCTACATGAAATAATCCAGTTACCAAAGGACAATTACTGTATGATTCCACTTACATGAGGTACCTAGAGTACTCAAATTTATAGAGACAGAGTCGAACAGTGGTTACCACGAGCTGAGGGGAGGGGGGAATGAAATGAATGAGATGATGAAAAAGTTCTGGAGATGGAGAGTGGTGATGGTTGCACAGCAATGTGAATGTACTTAATGCCACTGAACGGTACACTTAAAAAATTGTTAAAGTGGAAAATTTTGTGTTTTGTGTATTTTACTGCAATTTTTTGAAAAGTCCTGTAAGACTACAATGAATCTATGCAACATGTAATGCCAGCAGCATGCAGTAGAGGGCAAAGGAGCTTAAGCTTCACAGAAACGCTTGATTCAAACTCTCCTGCAGCCAATTCTGGCCGTGCCAACCAGTCATCCACACCTGCAGCTCTGCCGGAGCCGGTGCGATCTCGGTGGGTAAGAACTGTTATCTTTGTTTTTGTGACCTCGTGAAGAAGAAATAAGGGTTCCCTGGGTCTTTTCTAAAGAAGAGATGGAACTCATGTGGATGGGAGGAAAGCGGCCTTATTCAGTTTTAGAATTTATAATTTTGCCTATATTAATCTAAAGATTAATGATTAGTGAGTGGCCTTGAGGCTATTGATCCGAGGAGCGGTGTTGCAGGCGCTGGACGGTTTGCGTTTCCTTTCGCTGGTTATCGATTAAACCTGGTCAGTCCTTCTACCCAGGGTGGATGGTCCTAGGCATTGTGGTGAGTTTTCTCTAGCTTTTGTTTTCCAAAATGCATGTTAACAACATCTGCTGGATGAGCTCTTTGGCTACTTAAAACAAACGTTGCTCCTTTACCAGTTTTTAAAATTCTGCATTTGTGTGGTCTGTCTAAAAGTTGGGGCACATCTGATCTTAATTTTGTATAATGTAGTCCTTTCTCAGTTTCATTTAAAAGTCAAAAGTGGCCAAAGATGGTCACATGTCTGCTGTAGAGCAGAGAATGATTAGCATTTGATTTCTAGAAGAGCTTTCTCACAGACTGCATAAACTGAGCTATCAATTAGAATTGTGTCCACTTTCTGAGTTTTATTTCAATTCTCACGAACTTATAACTCTCTTAAGAATGCACGTAGGCAAAGCCTCTCATACTTTGTGACATCTATCAGAGTGTCCCACAGCAGCTGCTTACCACTTTGGAGAAAGGCACATGGGTGAGAAGGGAAGAGGAGGCCACCATGGCAGCTAGTCCTGCCAATGGAATCAACCTTGGAAATCACATCCTAAGCTACTTCATTCAGGGTTTGAAACACCTTCAATCTGGGTTCTGGAAAGGACCGGATAGGTCTGGGTTCAAATTCATACTCTATCACTTATTCACTGGGTCACGTTAGGCAAGTCACTTAACCCCTGGGCTTTAACCCCTCCATTTGTAAAATAGGGATAAAAATATCCAGCATTTCACTGAGTTGTTGAGAGAATTGAACAAGATAATGTATGGAAAGCACGTAGCTCCATACTAAGCAGATAGGAAACACTCAAAAAAGGTCAGTCATTCTTACTCTTATGTTGCAAAGATCATTCAACATTCAATAGATTTTTAAGTCCTTTCTGTTTTTTTTCACCATTGGAAGAGTTGGATGATTAAGCATTCTTTGGCCAGTTACCAATAGTCATTCATGGTGTTTTTTGACTTGGATTTTTAAATCACAAGCTATTAAGGAAAGTCATTCTCTGCTTTTTGTCTGCTCTCAGCATAGTAGTAATAGTACTGGGAATGTGATAATAATATATAACATTTATTAAATGCATCTTCCATCAAAAGTTCAAGTCCTCCTTTTGAAAATGTTTTAATGAAATGTCACAATGCAGATACATTGCCTGAGAGATAATGTCTTTTTGCTTTATTATATTAAGAGAAGTTCAAGAAGAGTTAGGGCCTCTCCCTTCGTTAGCATAAGTTCCAGATGAGGTTGTGGTATTAGGCAGTGAGAAAAGGTGGGTAAATATAGAAGCTAGACATCTCAACTCAGTTGATTCCAGATAAAGCAAATGGGATAGATTCTGCTGCATTTTTCAGATCTAGGAGCTTAAAGTAAGTTTCTAAGAATTGAGGTACTCTGTGAGAAAATGTTAAGAACAACTTTGTCAGCTTAAGGACTATAACTGCCAGTGTCCTGCCAAGCCATATTGGAGCCTGAGACAAAAGGAAAAATCAGTGATACTCATCCTGTTTTTATGACAAATTTTGATATTTCATTCATCTTGGATTTTGCATTAATTTTAACTTTTAAAAATATTTCATTAAAACATTATTTATCTTGATTACTGAGTTTCTTGACACCCCTTATAATTTGTGCCTGAAATCACCCTAGTCTTGGCCCTGACAACTGCTACCATTTGTGATATGCTAGGCATGATGACAAGTGATTTATATACATTATCTCTTTTATGCCTCTGCACAAAACCCATTTTACAGATGAGAAAATGGAACCTTTCAGCAGTTAAATAAATGACCTAAGTTAACACAGCCAGTGAGTGGCTAAGATTAGACTTGAAACAGATTTATTAATCCCTACACTAAACTCATTCTCTAACCATCATGCACGGCACCATATTAGGAATTCACAAGATGAATTCATTTGTTCAAAACATATTTTTGAGAGCATGTTAGTTACCACCTTGTGCTAAGGAATAAAATTGAAATCATTCATTCATTCATATACATTAAAAAAGTATTTACTGAGCATGTGCTATGTGACAGGCACTATTTTATGTGCTGGGGATAAAAAACTGAACAAGATCATCAGCTCCCTTCTCTCCTGGGCATGAGAAGTGGAGGAGATAGTCAATAAATAAATGAACAAAACATTAGGATAGTGGTAAGTGCTCTGTTTTGTAGAGAAATAAAATAAGGTGATATGAACTAGTAGCAAGCTGGCCACTTTAGATTAGGTGGTCAAGTCAGGTCTCTTAGAGGAGATAAACTTTTAAGTCAAGATCTAAATGACGGAAGATCCAGATGAGGAAGGATTGGGAGAGGAGCATTCCAAGCAGAGGAAAAAGCTAGTGCAACGTCCCTAAGGTCAGAGCAAGTGTGGTGTGGTCAAGGAAAAAGAAGGGCAGTATGAATGAAGTGTGGAGGGCCAGAAGAAGAGGAATGTGAAGTGAGATCCCAGAAGGAAGCAAGAGCAGCTTGTGGAGGTGTTGTCATCCAGTAGGAGGAGTTTGGGTTTTATCGTAAGTGTAATAATACATTAGTTGGGACATAAGCTGCCTTATATAACAAGTGACCCCTAAATACAGTGGCTTAAAGAAGATAACGCTCAATGTAATGGCTCAATCCATGCCAGAGCTTGTAAGTAATGATATAAAACCTAAATTGAGTGGTATTGCATTTGCATTTGGGTGGCATTACAGTTCCCTGGACTGTGTATTAGGAAACTTTGAAGAATCAATATGACTCAGTGAGATATAATTTTATTGTGATTAATGTATTGTAACATATTTTGAAAATAGATTTACCTTGACTCACCATAGAGAGACAAGATAGCATAGTGGCTGGGAGCCCAGGCTGCGGACTCACCACGTATTAATTTTGTGACTGTGAGGCAGTTACTTGACCTCCTTAACCACAACTTTTCATATCTGTAAAGGGTGAATAATGATAGCGCTTACCTTACAAAGTGGTTGTTGTAAGGATCACTCCATGTCAAGTTAGTATTACTTAGCCCAATGAATGGTAGTTGTTGTTACCCAAAAAGGCAGCAAGTGGCCACTGCCTTATTTGCGTGATAGAGTCAGTATGGAGGGGAGATGCCATCCGACATGCTGAGTTGATATAAACATGTAAATTCATCAAACAGAACAAATGACTCAGGTCATCTTAAATGTGGGTAATGGATTAGAATCATGGTACTGGTAACAAATTAATTTTGCTGGATTCCAGAAATCTGGAAAATTACCATGGATGTAAAGCTGCATCAAAGAGGCTCTCTTTTTGTTTGATTTGTTCTTATTTTGATATTGGATGCTGTATCCAATGTTATATAAAAAGGATGTGACCAAGAAAGTACTACCTGGGATGGATTGGAGGGAATATCTCAGTGGAAAGTGAACGCCCTAGGCCAGGTCCAGGCTACTATCTCCACAATCCCATCCCACAGAATGCCTTTCCTGACCCTCTTCCACTGAGTGTGAGATGGACAAGGAACACCAAAATCAGTTTTCTCTCCACAGTTATGTCACAGATGGTTGAGCATTTCTGTGTCCATTTTCCTGTTTTCTATGAAACAGTTTTATAAAGTATTTTCATTTTTAAGTTATTTCGGGAAATAGCCACGTTTTCTAGAATTTCTTCATTTCAATAACAACAACAAAAAAAACCCAAACTTGGTCAGATTCTACAGAAAGAAAAATCCAGATGAGAGTGAGGACTTATTCCAGGTGTCTTTTTGCCTTAGTTCTGCTAGTTTGTCCCCTCACCATGCCTGCATGGGTGCATGGGTGCACGTGTGCATGCGCACAACACACAGCTTCTCAGATCAACAGGAAGCATGAACAGTACCAAGAAGTCTCGCTATACCATGTTTTCCCTGCAGAGTATGCCTTTTGTTCCTCCTGCTTGTCTACGGGAGTGACCAGTCTGTGGGACATTGAGGTCAATGTGTATTGGACACATGCCGGTAGAAGCAGGAAAGCCCTCACCACTGCTGATCACCTTTCCTTGGTGTTTTCAGAGTGCCTTGTGTTGGAGGACATGAAGTTGCAGAGTTTATTAATTCAATATTAGAATCTAGCCACTTCTCGCCACCTCCCCCACTACCTTCTTTCTTGCATGAGTTGCCCTATAGTGTCCCAGGGAGTCTTCCTTGCCAGCCTTGCACTCTTCCAGTTATTTCCACCCAACAAGCAGAGGAGTCTTTAGATGTACGTCAGAATCTGCCAGTCCTTTATTCTAAATCCTCCACTGGTTTCTTATTTCAACCAGAGGAAATTCCTGCGTCCTCATAACATCTGATGTCTGCAGTCCACTTCCCCAACTTCTCTCTAGTCATTGCTTACATTTTCCGAGCATGCTCCCACATCAGGTCTTTGAACGTGTACCCGCTGTTCTCTCTCTGCAGAATACTCTTTCTCCAGACAAGATGACTTGCTCCCTCCCTCCCTTTAGATCTCTGCATGAAGGTCACCGTGTCAGAGAGGCCTTTTGGACCACCCTATGCAAAAGCTCACTCCCCAGTTGCCCCTGTCCCGCTTATCTTAGCCATTCTTCTTTCTAGCCCTCATCACCACCTAACATATACATTTATTATTTTCTTTACTGTCTCTCTTTTCTTACGCTTTGCTAGAATGTAAGCTGTGTAGGAACAGCTTAGGAACAGAAATTCCATCTGTTCTACTCACCGCTATATTCCCTGTGCCTAGAAAAGTTCCTGGCAGAGTCGGTACTTAATAAATATCTTGAATAATGAATATTGTGATAATCTTAGTTCTCCAACCATCTCTTCTGTGTCTAGTCAAACAACTTGGAGCCTGGCTCTTCTCTCAAAGTCCTCAGAATTCTGCACCCATGAGTTTCCTCATCTGTAAAATGCAGGTAATAGTACTTCCCTCACAGAGTTTTGGGAGAAATAGATGACATGATATATATGAAGGGGTAATATATATCTTGGCACACAGAAAGCCTCCAAGGAAACTCCAGTGGAAACTGGTTTTGTCATTATTACTATTATTTGGCAGTGATCCAGATTGCTTTTGCCACCAACCTGAAGACCTATGGAGGCATAAGGACAGGAACCATCGTGTTTGTTTCTATGTTTTGGACCTTCCACACGTATGGGTAAGTGTTGTTGAAAGTGAGATATTAGCTCAAGGGACTCTCTATGTCCACAAATACAAAAGTTGAGGAACAACTTCATGACATTAATTCAGAGGTCCACAGGGTCGGTGTTAAATTATTCCTTTCTTTGAGAACTTATGTCCACACAAAAGCCTGCACGCAGATGTTTATAGCAGCTTGACTCATAGTTGCCAAAACTTTGAAGCGACCAAGATATCCTTTAATAGGTGAATGGATAAATAAACCGTGGTACATCTAGACAATGGAATATTATTCAGCGCTAAAAAGAAATGAGCTGTCAAGCCATGAAAAGACACAGAGGAACTTTAAATGCATATTACTAAGTGAAAGAAGCCAATCTGAAAAAGCTACATTCTGTATGATTCCAACTATATGACATTCTGGAAAAGGCAAAACTATGGAGACAATAAAAAGATCAGTGGTTGACAGCGGTTGTTGGGGATGAGGAGGAGGATGAGTAGGTGTAGCACAGAGGGTTTTTAGGGCAGTGAAAATACTCTGTATGATACCGTAGTGATGGACACACATCATTGTACATTTGTCCAAACCCATAGAATGTACAACATCAAGAGTGAACTGTAATGTAAACAACGGCTTTGGGTGATTATGATGTGTCAATGTAGGTCCATCAATTGTAACAAATGTACCACTCAGGTGGAGGATGTTGATAACAGAATCTGTGAATGTGGGCAGATACAGGAGATATGGAAAATCTCTGTAACTTCCCTTAATTTTGCTGTGAACCTTAAACTGCTCTAAAAAAAAGAAAAAATAATAATTAATCTAAAAAATTCAAAAAGTTAAGCACACTCTGCTTTGGCAGCCTGGGTTTAGTTCCCAGGTGTAGAACCACACCACTTCTCTGTCAGTAGCCACACTGTGGTGGCAGCTCACATAGAAGAACTTGCAACTAAAATATACAACTATGTACTGAGTCTTTGGGGAGAAAAAGAAAAGAGGAAGATTGGAAACAGATGTTAGCTCAGTGCAAATCTTTGCCAGCAAAAGAAAAAAAAAATTACTTTCAAATTTTCTAAAGCTTTCAGGCTACCCAAAGGAGATGTGAAGGAGGGTGTTGAGTATGACCTGGCAGTGAAGTTCCTAAGTTGAACTGAGGCACTTCTGCCAACTATTATATTTCTCCCTTCTGGGAATCCTGACTTGCCTCAGAGAGGGGAATATGGCACAGTTACTGATTTGGAAATTTATTACCCAATCTCTGAGATCAAGTCAAAGACTCAGTACATAGTTTGAGACCCTATTCCAGACTCTTGGTGAATAGAGTCATATGTTGGAATTTTTAAAAAATAAAAACCCTACAGGATTTAACAAATCACATAACCACTTAACATTACATGCTGTCTTTCTAGGATTTTGAACTCCCCTTCATCATTCACATGAGGAAACCAGCAATAAAATCCTTGGAATTACAATGAGACACATCAGAAGCATTTATGTATTTTGTTGTATTGTTATGTCAGCATGTGGCTGGGCTTCAAAGCTGCCAGAAGAAAGAGAATTGACAACCAACTGCTCCAATATGTCTCTAAGAAAGGTTCCTGTGGACTTGACGCCAACCACCACCACCCTGGATTTATCCTACAACCTCCTTTCTCAACTCCAGAGTTCAGATTTTCATTCTGTCTCTGAACTGAAAGTTTTGATTCTATGCCATAACAGAATCCAAGAACTGGATATCAAGACCTTTGAATTCAACAAGGAGTTAAGATATTTAGATTTGTCTTACAACAGACTGAAGATTGTAACTTGGTATTCACTGGCAGGTCTCAGACATTTAGATCTTTCTTTCAATGACTTTGACACCATGCCTATCTCTGAGGAGACTGGCAACATGTCACACCTGGAAATCCTAGGTTTGAGTGGGGCAAAAATACAAAAATCAGATTTCCAGAAAATTGCCCATTTACATCTAAATACTGTCTTCTTAGGATTGAGAACTCTTTCTCATTATGAAGAAGGTAGCTTGCCCATCTTAAACACAACAAAACTTCACATCGTTTTACCAATGAACACAAATTTTTGGGTTCTTTTGCATGATGGAATCAAGACTTCAAAAATATTAGAAATGACAAATGTAGAAGGCAAAAGCCAATTTGCAAGCTATGAAACTCAACAAAATCTTATTTTAGAGAATGCCAAGACATCTATTCTGTTACTTAATAAGGTTGATTTACTCTGGGATGACCTCCTCCTTATCTTCCAATTTGTTTGGCATACATCAGTGGAATACTTCCACATCCAAAATGTGACTTTTGGAGGTAAGGTTTATCTTGACCACAATTCATTTAACTACTCAAATACTGTAATGAGAGCTATAAAATTGGAGCATGTACATTACAGAGTTTTTTATATTCCACAAGAGAGAGTCTACTTGCTTTTTACCAAAATGGGTATAGAAAACCTGACAATATCAGATGCACAAATACCACATATGGTGTTCCCGACTTGTCCTTCAAAATTCCAATATTTAAATTTTGCTAATAATATCTTAACAGATGACCTGTTTAAAAGATCTATCCACTTGCCTCATTTGAAAACTCTCATTTTGAAGGGCAATAAATTGGAGACACTTTCCTTAGTGAGTTGCTTTGCTAACAACACATCCTTGAAGCACTTAGATCTGAGCCAAAATCTGTTACAACATGAAAATGATGAAAATTGCTGGTGGCCAGAAACCTTGATCACTATGAACCTGTCATCCAATAAATTTGCTGATTCTGTTTTCAGGTGCTTGCCCCAAAGTATTCAAATACTTGACCTGAATAATAACAAAATTCAAACTGTCCCTAAAGAGATGATTCATCTGAAGTCTTTGCGAGAGCTAAATCTTGCATTTAATTTTCTAACTGATCTTCCTGGGTGCAGTCATTTCAGAAGACTCTCAATTCTGAACATTGAAATGAACTTAATTCTCAGCCCATCTCTGGATTTTTTTCAGAGCTGCCAGGAAGTTAAGACTCTAAATGCAGGAAGAAATCCATTTCGGTGTACTTGTGAATTAAGAGATTTCATTCAGCTTGAAAAATATTCAGAGGGCATGATGGTTGGATGGTTAGATTCATACATCTGTGAGTACCCTTTAAGTCTAAAGGGGACTCAGTTAAAGGATGTTCACCTTCCTGAACTATCTTGCAACACAGCTCTATTGATTGTCACCATTGTGGTTGTCATGCTCATTTTGGGGATGGCTGCGACTTTCTGCTGCCTCCACTTTGACCTGCCCTGGTATCTTAGGATGCTACATCAATGGACACAGACATGGCACAGGGTTAGGAAGGCAACCCAAGGACAACTCAAGAGAAATGTCCAATTCCATGTGTTTATTTCATATAGTGAACGTGATTCCGCCTGGGTGAAGCATGAATTGATCCCCAAGCTAGAGAAAGAAGATGGTTCTGTGTTAATTTGCCTTCATGAGGGAAACTTTGACCCTGGCAACAGCATTACTGAAAATATCATAAACCACACTGAGAAAAGCTATAAAATCATCTTAGTTTTGTCTCCAGACTTTGTTCAGAGTGAGTGGTACCGTTATGAACTCGACTTTACCCATCACAATCTCTGTCATGAAAATTCTAATTACATAATTCTTATCTTACTAGAACCCATTCCACTCTACTGCATTCCTACCAGGTATCCTAAGCTGAAAGCTCTCATGGAAAAGAAAGCATACTTGGAATGGCCCAAGGATAGGCGTAAATGTAGACTTTTTTGGGCAAATCTTCGAGCTGCTATTCATGTTAATTTAGTAGAAACCAGAGAGACGTGTGAACTACAGACATTCATAGAGCTGAATGAAGAGTCTCAAGGGTCTGCAATTTCTCTGATAAGAACAGACTGCCTGTAAAACCCTCCCCTCCTCTAGGGAAATTGAGGTCTACATACACTGTTACGATATAAATTAATACAATCTTTATGGTGGCAATTTAGCAATATCTATTAAAACGAAAAACAATTGTTCCTTTATGTCAGTTCCTTGAAGGATTTCTAAGAATGTATCCTATAGAAACACAAGTTTGCAAAGGTTTGTGTAAAAAGGTGTTCATCCCAGCATTGTTTATAATCATGAAAAATAAACAGCTCAAGTATCCACAAAATAAGGATTGATTCAATAAATTATAGTACCTTAATGCAATAGAATATTACACAGCCACTAAAAAGAATGAGGTAGTTATATATTTACTGGTATGAAGAGAATTATATTAATATATTGGTTTAAACACTAAAATAAAAGTCTAAAGGAATCCATACCAGTACATTGGCATAGTAACAGTGGCTTGGGTCTGGGAGGTAAGATTATAGGGAGCATTTGGTTTCTATGTTGTACATTTCTATGATGTTGGAGGTGCTTAGAATGAATCTGTATTTCTTTTGCAAGTAGATAAAACAATAAAGATAATTGTTAAAGCCTACGTATCCTACTCATTTTGCTTGATTCTTCCCTTCTAGTCTCACAGATCGTAGAAAGAGAACACTCTCTCCTGAATTTTGGAAAATTACATTTCAAAAACAAACATCATGTTACTTCCCTGATTAGAAAAATTTCTGTGGCTCACCCACATGACAAAGGAAGAAAATTTCATGCTTGTTTAAGATCTGACACCAATCTTCTGTGACCTCCTCTCATCCTATCATTGAACCCTATCAAGTTATTGGCCATTTCCCGAACATTCAATCTTCTTTCATGCCCCCAGACCCTAGAATTTGGCATCGTGCCTGCCTGTAATATCTTTCCTGCCTTGGTTTGTTCAGGAAATCTTTCAGATCCTTCAAGGCATAATCCAAATGTCAATTCTTCTTTGAAACCTTCCTCACTTCTTCCCCTAAGCATGTTGCTCCTTGATTCTCCCTAACACTGTGGACATATTTCTATTACAAAATTGATTAAATATGTTTTTAAAGTTTCCCTTTCCCACTAGACTATGAATGCCTCAAAGGCTAGGGTAGACTTCCCTCTGCCTTTGTATGAGTAGCAATTTGCTCAGTCCCTGGTTCAGAGAAGGTGTTCAATGAGTGGATGTTGTGTTTGCTAGAGGAACTTCGCTAGTAGGGACTCAACTGGCTTCAGGAAAGGTAATGGAATTTGGAGGCAAAATTCTGAGAAGCTGGAGAGGAAGAGCAGAAGTAGGTTAAAGTCAAGTGAGAAGAAAGAGAATCTAGAATTGAAGGATTCCTGAGTACACCTTGCATCATGTGAAAGTGCCAATATTTGATTGCTCTTGACCTACAAAAACATCTATTTCATCTCATTTAATCTAATAAAACTGATAACCTAAGCAGGGTATGATTGGGTTCAGCATCTATTTTATTTCCATATAGTTTTTGTTCTTATGAATTCCTCATGCTAGTGGTCATTTGAAAAATTGTACTCAAGATCGTCAACCTGAGAGTATACGGAGAGGGTTGAGTGTCTATTTAGAAGCGAGGTTGTGCTACCATTTGGTTGGTGACCAGTCTACTCGGAGGAGTTAGAGTTCAGCAACTTTGAGGCTGAGTGTCTCTCTTCCTCCTCCCTGGTGAGCCCATAGCCTGTTTTGGTAGAAGGGGGAAACCACAGTAGAGTGAGGGCAGAGAACGGTGAGAACGCCTTTCCTCCCAGGCTCTCAGTAGCTGGGCTGCTGATCTTAGTGTGACTCATGGCTTCTGGAGGAGTCAGACACAAACTGTACGAGGAGTTTGTAAATCTTGAGGAACTCTTGAGTCTCTCAGTGCAAGACTCTTACTTCTAAAGATTAACTAATTGGGAACTTACAAAGAAAGTAACATTAGCCCTAAAGTCACCAGGATTTAGTTACTCCATGGTAAAATTCTCAGTTTAGGAATACAGTTTTAAAAATAGATATAATTTATTACAACTTAGTAAATAACACATTAGGCCTAGCTCTCAGCAACTGTTGTTTCAGCAGCTGGACAACCTTTAAATCTAATCTATCAGACCACTGCATTGTTCCTGTCTCAGCAACTTCCATACCATCCAAAATTTCCTAATATGCTTGGTTTGACTGTTTCGGCTTCTGGTAAGAGAAAAGTAATTTTACATGAGTTTAACGTTGGGGCTTGAGATACAAGTAGGACCTAGCCTAATGCAACCCTGATGATATACTTCTACCTAAGAAATTTCAGATTTCAGCAAATGACCCACTTTCCTGCATCATGATGTTGATGGGAAAGAGAGCACACACAGGCTGTGTGCTTTAAGAGATGCCAGTGTAAGAACTCTGCTTGTGTTTTGAAAACAACTCTAGGTGAACTTGCAAGTTTCTTTTTATTTCTCCGCCATTTGCCAACCTGGAGCTTCTTCCATTTTTTTTTCCTAAGGAGACTGAGCTCTGTATTGATGTGGTTGGAGTCTGTCTGTGGACTCCTTAAGCGGCCTTCACAATCCCCATGCATCTCTGCAGATAAGTGGCAATGTTTTCTGGATGTCAACAGTCTGGTGTTGACAATGGTCCACATTTTCTAAACGTGGCAAAGAGGGCTGTACTGAAATGGGGTCATAATCCTCAAATTCAAGTGGTTTGGGAGGAGAAGTGACGAGGTTTAAATCTAACTCATGGCAAACGTTCCCTAAGGTCCAACTCTTTCATCTATTTTAGTGAACCGCTCAAGAAAAGCACAGACTAGGAATATCTAAACTGAATGAGAATTTAGAGTTTTCTCAAGCATAACTCTCACTTTCAAACAGGGAAATTGAGGCTTTAGAATTTTAAATAACTCACCCAAGCTGGAGATCAAACATTAGTCTTTTAACTCCGAGATAATGTTCTTCCTTCCAATCCACAACAAGGTGGCTTTTATGTTTTGCATTTGATTTTATTATCTGGACCCTTTCATTTCTGTTCTCAAGATCAGAGATTGGGCCCTTTGCATATCCTGCCTATACTCCCATAATCATTTCAGATCTAGACCCTGTCGGTAGTCTCTCCCTACTGCCAAAGCATCCTGTATTTGCCCCCTGATTCACATCCCTGAAACAACATTCTTGTTCTATCCGGAACTCACTACGGAGGCTGCTCCTCAGATTAGCCACCTTTTGTCCCCAACGCAGAACGTGTTCTCTATGTAACGGATGAAGAATGATTGAGAGCATGGTTTCCCCTGGAGGTTTTGAGGACAACTTCATCACTGGTACCCTGCAGGGGATGCTTCCCACGATCCCTGAGCTCAGTTTTCACCTGATGTGTTGTGCCACATGGTGTGCTCTTGGTATTGATCTCAGCCCTTTACAGGGCTCCTTGAACGATCACTTGAGGAAAGGGGTCTGATAGCGCGTTTTGAAGTCCCCGAAGGTGGCAAGCACAGTGAACAACCCCTGACTGTGGATTAGGAGGTGGTCTACAGCTAGACATCTATTTTAACAGCCAGCTGTGATACATTGCTCCCCTTCACACACAAGGGGCCATGCAGATGCCGGCATATGTTGTGTTCCAGTTGTCCAAGGACAAAGATGCAGCCATGGGTGGGGTTATTCAGGGTCAGGGTTAGGGAGGTTTGGACCTCCTGGCCAGCACAACTCCAAATACCAGCTGCAAATCTCTCCCTTCACAATGAGAGGTACTTGTCTTTAGAATGTGTCTTGTTAGTGGTGCCCAAGCTGACTGAGTGATAAATACTAACAATGCATGCATATTCTAAAAATTACTTTGAAATATTTGAATGAAAATCCAGTGGAGTGGATTCTAAATCCATTCACATTTTTCCAAAACATGTCAATATTACCTTTTCCCTGCAAATCTTTGCTCCAATCACATTTCCAGTGAAGACTTCCTGAACGACCTCGTTGAAAATGGCGGCACTCATTATCCACCTTCCCTGCTTTTTATTTTTCCATAGCATTTGCCACCTTCTAAACTACCATCTCATTTTTCTATTTATGTAGCTTATTCTCTGTCTTCCCGTACTAGATTGCAAACTCCTTTAGAGCAGACATTTTGTCTGTTTTGCTCACAGATGTTGTCTCCACCTCGGCCTGGAACAGTGCCTGGCACATAGCTACTCTCCAAATTTTCCTGAAGGAAACATAGTTTGTGGACCTGCTATTGACTGGCCTCTTCTGTTCTTCTGATGCTGCCCACTTCAGTGTCAGTGCTTATTGTTGTAAATCAGAGGTATAGATTTTACTCATCAGGAAGCATTCTTTACCTTCAATAGTGTATTTTTGCTTACATTTTCTGGGACCTGCCATCACTGGGTTGTCTCCCCTCACCCTCCACCTTTGGCTCTTCTCTTTACTTCTTCTTATTGGGATCTTCTTGATCTCAGGGGTTTGCCGTGGGCAGCCCTTGCACTATTTCAGAGTCTGCAGATTCTATAAATCACCACAAAAGGGGTTTATGGGTTTCCCCTACTGCTGCCCCTATTCTTGTTGCTGTATTAGCCTTTCAAGAGGAGAAGGGGAAGTTCTGGCCCAATAAAGGCCTCTGCCACTTGCCTTTGCCTCAGTCTTCTTTCCCCTCCCCTATCCTCAGCTCTATGGATAGTCTTCCTTGAATTTTCTAAGTTCATCTTAGGGCCTGGGACTGCCAAGACTGGCAGTATTCTCTAAGTGGGATGTTCCTGGCCCAGACCCAGACCCACATGGACCCTGGTCTTCATTTGTCCTCTTTGAGATGCTTTCTGACCCTCCTCCTTGCACATACAGTCAAACCATATATCCCAAGGAGCTCTGGAACTCGCACCTATGGGGTCCTCTCAGAGACCAGCGGTTTGGCCCCCATTTGAGGTAGAGAGCCTGGCAAGCAGATCACTCCTGCTGGCTGAAGCAGTGTGGGGTCACCCAAGACTGGAGCACCAGCATGGTGCTGACGCTGATTTAGGGCGACTCTCACAATGAACACAGGACAACTTCAGGGGTCTGGGCTACCAAGTTTTTACCACCAACCCTTGGGTTTGAGCTACCAGTGTGGGGAGGGCCTGTGTCCATCTGTGTTTTCATTGTGGTGCCACCTCCTGTCTACAGCACCTGAGGATGGCAGGCGTGGTGGCAGATGATCTTTACCCTGTGCTCCCCCTCATCCCCCAGCCTCTAGCATCCAGGATGAGAATCGCCATTGCTGGAGGCTCTGAGCCATGTTTTAGGTAGTCCTTCGAGGATGATTCTCAAGACTGAACACCAATGGGCTTTCAGTCAATGTCCTCTCTTGCCTCCCATTGACGTGGTGACATAATGCTCTCTCTGTCTTAAGCCACACTGAGGAGGGAAGGACATATCTTGTGGGAGTGGAAATGTGCCTCTCTCTTCATGCATGAACCCCTCACCTGCCCTCCCCACTGTGGTTGTGTGTGGAAGGGAAGAGTTCAGTCAACATCGAAACAGCTCCCATTCTAGGAATGCAGTGATTACCACCTCAAGAGTCCAAGAGATGACATGGCTAGAAGATGCCTAGTTCTATGTATACACCATAA
This sequence comes from Equus asinus, assembly GCF_041296235.1. Classification (NCBI taxonomy): domain Eukaryota; kingdom Metazoa; phylum Chordata; class Mammalia; order Perissodactyla; family Equidae; genus Equus; species Equus asinus. The sequence goes on from NC_091792.1 coordinate 130,864,373, forward strand.
AATTCTGAATGGTAAACTTAGGACCAGAAAACAATTATTGGGTCACATCTTCCTGCATACTTTGGGGAAGACTTGCATCAATGAAACACAGTACTAACCTTTAAGAGAGTCACTGGATGGAAGTGTGGATGGATGACGAAGCATCATGAGCAGCAACATAACCAACATTACAGACATGCTGTTAGGGAGCTGAGGAGGCAAGAAGATATACTGTTTAATGTCAACAGGTGCTGAAGAGCCATCTCCTTACAATTAACTACAGCACTGCTAACATTTGCTGCTGGTGGATGATATAAAATTAACCAGGAACAGTGCATTGGGCAATAAAATGCCCGAAGAGATGGTCCCTGGATTTGAACAGCAAGAGATGGTGGTTGGACCCTACAAAGAATCTTCCATTCACCAACTGGACAGTAAACAAGACATAAGTAACTCTTCTCTACCCACCTCCATTAATAAGTCACTATACCTAACATGGGTGCATACATTGTGAAACATTTTAAAATCAGATTATTTATATAGACAGAAGCCCTGCACTGCAAGCAATCTTTTCTCTGCACACCATGGAGGTAGCTCTGAGAAAGACAGTATCCTGCTTTATGCGGCCAGGAGGTATATTGTTTATTTCTTGGCGGCACAACGACTTGTTTTCGTTTCAGAGTAAGTAAGTCACCGGCAGCAGAACAGTGTTTGCTTCGAGTGCTAATGGATGATGTGGTGAAATCCAGTGGTGAGACTTATGGGTCCGACAGAATGGAACAGGCAAACGCTAGAACCACATTAAGGTTTTTGGAAGTTCCTCTTATGGTTTTATAAAAAACTGAAAGGGGAAGAGGCATTTCTTATTTTATGTCATGATGTGTTAAAGCACCACATTATTAAGTTCTGTTCCCCCACTAGAGGAAGTTAGATCCTTTGTTGTGCTCTGGAACTTTCTAAACCTAAGGACCTGCAGTGTTTAACTTCCTGGCAGCAGTACCTTTGTGACCCTGGGAAAAAAATAGGCCAGAGAAAGATGCTCGAGGAAGCTATACCAGGTTATCTTTAATGGTCTATTGAGACTAATATCTTCTTTTGGTTCCTGGACTCACTAGCCCTGGGGAGATCCAGAGACTCATCAGCCCTCAACCTCCTCCTCGTTCTTTTATTTCTGGAAAAGAGTTGAATCAGTCTCCATGATGCTATCTATAATATCCTAGCCTTGTGTGTGACAATACAAATTGCTAACTCTTCTTGAGGTTTACGGGTGACGGCCTCTGTTCTAAGGATGTCATAAGTTATATTTGTTAATTCTCATAGACCTAAGAATTAAAACTTATCCTTATTCTCATTTAACAGATAAAGTATTGAAGGTACCACAAAGTTAAGGTTTCATGGCTAGTAAATGACAGAAATCCAAGACATTCTAATTAAAAAGCCTGCTTTCATATCTACTCTGCTTTCCTAACTTCCCAGAGCTTAGTCACTAACTCTTGGCTTCTTTCATATTTATAGTCACCCTGGAAATACTTGTTCCTGCTATACCCTAGTGTTGGATGGAGGTATCTTGTTGCTTAAGAGCAATTCTCATCATTTAGTGTGTAACCCAAATGCTACCAGTACTCACCTTTGTAGCCTGTGGCTACAAAGAAGGGACATCAAAATGAACCACCTCAAATTCTTATCCTTGTTCCCACCTGCTTAAGCAGGTCTCTGGCCCTCCTGCAAAGGTCCCTGTGAGTATTTCTATGAGTCCCAAGAAGCCTAGCTTGTGTTCACACACCACACCATCAGCTACACTCACTATCTGGTGCCATCATCATCTACTGTGCCCTAGCCAACTCAGGTGGCTAGACCTGGGGTCTCTCAAAGTCCTTGAAAGAGCCCTTCACTATGGACATTGCTGAATGAAGATTCCTTCTAGACAACGCTAATGTCCTTGCTAAGGATGCTTTCTCCTGATAATCCCAAAGCCATTTATTCTTGAGGTGAGGAGCTATGCAGAATTCCTTGTGGTGGTACCTTCAGGATCTCTCCTCAAAACTGGCTGTCAACGTCTCGGCATTCCACAGCTGCCGTGTTGGGATCCAGAGGCTCAGAGAGTCCCTGGTGAAATCCCCTTGTTCAGCACTCACTCCCACACTTCATGGGAGCTCCAAACCAGTCCAGGGGGGCACGGAGCATGAAACAGCACCCCATCCTTTCCCTGTCTTTATTCCTCCCCACCTCTCCTTTTCAACCCCCAAAATACCCTTCCCTCCTCCTACCTATGCATATCGCTTGGTGTGTATACATGGAGAGTGAACCTCACCCAACTGCCAAATGTCTATTCCCAGTTGGGGTTCAGCTAAGACTCTGCTACATATTCTATGCAAGTTGGACGAGGAGGTTTGCCCCATAAGGAGGCCCAGGAGAGGATGGAGGGGGAGAAATTAACTCCATTGTCAGAATCTTAGAAAAACCTTAAAGCAAACATCTTAGCTTTCCCAAGCAGGAAGCTGGACTAATAGAAAAATAATAGAACTAATAGAAACAAACAATGATTTTGTTTTTAATTTCTAAATCCCTCTGTCTTAAAACTCAGCTTCAGGCCCAAGAATAAAAAAGACAAAATGATATAGGACCATCATTAAAAAGGAAAAACCAAACCAAGTAAAAAAAGAAAAAGAAAAAGACCAAGAGAAAAAGAAACAGCAGGAGCCGCCGTAAGGCAACTTCTCATTTTCGGTGTGCATCTATGCTTACAGCAAGGGCCCCGGAGAAGCCGAACGCCCAGCGCTGGGGTTAAACGCAGTTTCACTTCGTCGGTTGGTCCCTCATTGGCCCTTCCGGCTTCGGAAAGCAGAAGTTCATGACATGAAAATAGATCCTATTGTGCATGCAAGAGCAACGCCATCAGCAAAGCATCTCTTCCTATTAGACCACTTCTTCAATTCTCAGGTTGCCTCTTTGCAACCCATTTATATGGACTTTATTAGAAACCCTGATTAGGCTTTTGCGGGAAGCTATGGAGTGTTTGCTGAAGCATTTGGCCACTTAGTGTTTTGTAAATTCTGCAATAAATTGCTTAATGAGCCCTCGTGTCAGGGAAAGAATGTACCGTGAGAACCATTCTGACCTCCGCAGCTCACCTTGACCGGGGGCACCTGCCACATCACATTCTTCAGACGGCGGAACTGCAAGCGACTCGTGCGTGGGATTGGAATGTTACAAGAAAGCTGCCCTGGCTTTCTTTTGTTGTTCCCCACTATTCTTCTTCCCCTTCACTACCTCCGAAAGGCGTAGAATGGGGACGCTTTTCGGATTTACTTAATTCTTACTCCTGCCCCAAATCAGACACAACTGAAAACACACTTGGAAACCATGGAAAATTACTGAAAGCTAGAGGACCTTGCTGCCTCACCTGAAAGCCTGTTAGAAATGGAGAATTTCAGGCTCCATCCCAGATCGACTGAATCAGAATCTGCATTTTCACTACATTCCGGGCTGCTTCCTCTGCACAGCAAGGTTTGAGAAGCACTGGGAAAGAAAGCGTTAATAATGAGCTGCGGTCTCGCCCCCAGAGGCGGGGCCCTTGTGTGAAATTTGGGGTTACAGCGACACCTTGTGGTTGTGATAGTAGTTGCTGCTGAGCTTTCCGGCTGGCAAGCTACGTGTGACACAACAGCTGTTAGTGTATTTGTCAGTCCCTGGAGGAAACAGAGGACCTGACAGTTGTCCTAGTGCCCACAGGTCTCCGAGTTCGGCCTTTCTCCTCCACGCTGCCAGTTGAGGAGATATGGGCCCTCTTCCAATGACACCTTCTGCTTGAGCTTAGAACGGCTTATAGGCTTAGTCATCTTGTGCCTTAGAAACAGCAGGATTAACAGAGCTCAAGGAATTTCTTGCCTCTTCACAAGATTTTTCATAAAATTCATAAAGTCATTAAAATACAAGAGGCGCAAAAGACCCTTTTGGCAACCCTTTAGAGGAGTGGTCCCCACCTTTTAAGTATGAAGATCACCTTATGATAATGGTTGATATTTATTGAACATTTACTTTGTTTCAAGCACTGTTCTAAGCGCCTGGATGCCTTTAGTCACTTCAACCTCAAAACAGTTCAGTGAAGAAGGCACTACATTATCTCTGTTTTGTAGATCTCAGGCTGACAGTAATTTTGTTTGTAGTATTTGTTGGCTGAGAAAAATCTATACTAACAAGAAACCATTATTCTAAATGTAGTAACTCTTGAAAATGAATTTGCATTGAATTAAACCCAATCACTTCTATACGATTTGTAGAAGCATGTATATATATCTTGGGAAGAGTAGTACAGGTGTCTGTGATACGATATCTACCCAGCCCTCAGGGTGTTTGAGGCATATATCGACTTGGGGCCTCTGGCCATAGCTCCAAGGATCTCCAAAGGGTTCATAGCCCACGGTCTGAGAGCCCCCATGGGGAAGCACACGCCAAATGCTTTAATGATGCTCTACCATACATTCCTGAACATGCCTGATTTCATTTGGTCTCTGATGACCAGAGGATCAGGCTGGCCTTGGCCTTGGACGGCAGACTTTGGTGGAGTAGCAAATGAGGAAACTGACTTCAGAGAAGTTGCCCATGATTATACTTCTAGCTTGAAAAGCTGTGCATAGAAACAAACAGAGCCCACGGCCTGTTTCCAACCCTCTGTTCTCCAACCTATACACCCCAGGAAGAATGATTTTCCTAAAACATGGTTCTGTTTGGGTTATTCCCCAACTCAAAATTACCTCCACCCAGCTGGTTATGTGAGGTAATGCTTGTTCTGATTACCTTGGTTTTCAAAGCAAAATCTTACACCAGCCAACCTGCTTGTTGCCACTCCCTTCCTGCCCTCTGTGCTCCATCTAGACCATTCCTCTTGTCCTCTGTGTTGCCATTGGAGAATGAGGGCCTCAGAGGAGACCCCTAGAGGCTAAGGTGACCCTCCCTGGGAAGTATTGCCGTGTTTAAGTCACTTAGAATGCAGGGTTAGGTCCTACACAGACACAGAAAAACAACTGTGGCAAGTAACAGAGTTAGGCTGCTCTCAAGACCAAGCATGAGTTTGCTTTGAAAAGTATAGTTACCAAGTTGACCAGGTAAGTTCACATGCTGGTGGGTATTCTGTTTTACAAGCCCTCACGGGAAGAAATAGTCCTGAGTATGGGTGAGGCAGGGATCCAATTTTGAGTTTTTGCCAATGGCTGACCAATTACCTTAGCATTGTTTTTTGAATAATTTGTCCCATTCGAACTGATCTGTAAAGCCACTTCTGCCATATATCAAATTTCCATAAATGCAGGAGTGTCGTTCTGGACTCTATTGTTTCATTATTCTGCTCATCAACCTCTGTGCTGACACTGCACTTCTCCATTATTTGCTCTTTAATGTTCATTTAGAATCAGTTTGTCAAGTTCCACGTACACACACTAAAAGTACCGACCAATGTTTTGTTTGGAATTTCTTTGAATTAAAGATTAATATGGGGAGAAAAAACGTCTTCAAGATAATGAATTTTCCTCTCATGAATATGAACTCTCCTCTTCTTTGGGTCATCTTTAATTATATTCCACAAAATTTTACAATTTTCTTCTTCAAGCATCCACATCATTTGTGAGATTTCTTCCTAGATAATCTTATTTTTATGCTATTATAAATAATATAAATGTGATCTTTAAAAAAATTATATCTTTTAACTATTTTTGGCAGTGTATAGAACATAATTAATTTTTGTATCTTGATCTCAAAGCCAGCAATCTGTATCATACTAGCTAACATTTATAGAATCCTCACCATGAGCCAGGCACTGTTCTAAGTATTTTGTGTGTATGGAATTCATTCGATCTCACAATGACTCTGTGAAAGAGCTAGCATTATTATAACTGTTTATAGATGAGGGATCTGAAGTGCAGGGAGGTTATGTAAATTGTCCAACATGCAGGGCTATAACCACAACACCATATTCGCCTCTTAACCTTGTTAAGCTCTTGCATTAATTCTAATAATTTGCATGTCTATTCTCTTAGGTTTTCCACGTAAACAACAAAAACAGTAAAGTAAGTACTTTAAAAGGCAACTAGCAAGCACTTGGTTATGCCCTATTAAAGCAGTGCACGGGGTGTGTGTGTGTGTGTGTGTGTGTGTGTGTGTTGGGAGGAGGAACTTTATGAAGAGCAGCATTCTCAAAGTGAATGGAATTCGCCAGACCCTTGGGACTGCTGGTATACTTCCCGAGGAGCAAGGAATTCCAGGCATTGCAGCACTAGCCAAGTCAGGACATCCTCCCAGAGGCCCGCAGGCTCCAGGGAGGCCTGAATAGGGAAAGAGGCCCAGGGCCAAGCCCAACAGAGGGTGTCAAATGACAGGCCTGCCCCTTACCACTCTCCACCTCCAGATTTGGGCTGAATCAAAGGGCCATTCAGACCCCTCCTTTTCACAGACGGAGGCCACTGGGTCCATCCCCCGAGGCTGAATCACAGCAATCCCACGGGCTTCTGCTCCAAACAGGCTTGCGTTGGAAACCACAATATACTTGGCTCTGGTTTTACACACACTACTTTCCTGGTGCTGCAAAAAGAAGGAATTAGAAGAATGAAAGTGAGAAGTCTTGAGGGACAGGGAATTCTTTTTCCAGTCTAGTGAGTGAGGTTAATAAGTAGAAAAATAAAACTACTCTCCATGAAGGGTCTTTGGAAGGGTTACCAGGCCATGATAATTAAAAGCAAATTAAAAGGCTCTATCATTCATTCGGCGGCAGTCGCCTCTCACAGCCCTGAGGGAACTGAGTGTACAGCAGGGCGTCCAGGAGCGGGAGAGAGGAGGAGGAGGGGGCGGGGGGAGCATGAAGGGCTGTGTTTTCTCAGAGGTGGGGTGGTAACGTTAAGAAGTAGGATACCCGCCTGTGTTTCAATCTGTGGCATCCCAAAGGCTAATTCATGAATTAGGGAATTGACTGAATGATCATCTTCCAAAACCCTGCTGCAAATTGGACATTTGTTCACGCATTTCGAAGGAATATTTTCTAGTGCTTGGCGAAGTGTGGAGAAAAACAAGCCACCCTCGGGTTTGGGTCACGTCGAGTGAGTCACTTGAATCTCTCTGGTCTCCGTTTCCTCTCTGTCAAATGAAGGTGCAACTAGATCAGTTCTTTCCAAACAGTGGCCTCCTGAGTCCTCGCTGAAGCCTGGAATAGGTAGAGGAAGGGAAATGGAGATATTTGAGCCATTTAGCCCATGTCTGTTTCTGTCATCTTTGACCTCAGACCATTTTCAACACAACGTGGTGGAGCACTTCATTCTCACAAGCCTGTTTCTGTGACGTGCTAACTCTGTCAGCAATTCCAGGTGACCCCAGAGGTCAGAGCCACTGCCTCTGTGCTGGTTTGGCCACGTTGTAGGGGGTGTGGAAGGTTCCTGCCAACATCATGTCTTTCTCAAGGAGACTGAGAAAGATTTGTGGTGACACATATGGGTGGTGAGAACCCACAGGTTCTGTGCTGCTGGCTTCAGGAGGTAGCCCTGTGGCCTGTGTTGCAGTGGGATCCCACATATCTACATCTGTATTTTCACAAATGCAGGTGAGATTTTGCGTAAGATTCTGCGACAGTTTCCCTGTGAAACCTTTCTTGAGCTCCAAAGTTGGGTTATGATGCTTTTCCTATGTTTTCCAAAGCGCTCCGGTTATTCACTACCCTTGAACTTGAAATTGATAGCATTGTGGCCTGTCCACCCACTCTTCATGTATCCTTTCTCTGGTCTTGAGGTCAGAAATCTTGGCTTTTCCTGAGGAATCCCCAGGACCTAGCAAAGTCCCTGCCATACAAAGGTGATTGTATTTTTCAAAAATGCCAACAGCAGTATTTCCAGTTTCATGTGATCTTTCACAAACTGTCTGCTCCCCATCATGAGGCAGAATCTCTCTCCCCTCACCTGAGACCTGGGATGGGAACAGGGTGAACTCTGTGATGACCTGAATTAATAGAATGCTGCCCAATGCGTGACTTCCAAGGCTAGATTATAAAAAGCAGTGAGTTTTCTGCCTGATACTCTCTCCCTTGGGACATTCATCCCTGAAAGCAGCCACTAGGTTGTGAGGAAGCCTAAACTAAACCATGTGGAGACCAAATGATGTCCCCAGTCAACAGCCAGCTTCAACTGCCAGACAGATAAGCAAAGGAACCTTCAGATGATTCCATCCTCCAGCCTTCAAGTCTTCTTGCTGAGACCTCAGACACTGTGGGGCAGAGACAAGACACCCCTGGTGTGCCGTGTCCAAATTCCTGACCCACAGAATCTGTGAGCAGAATAAACATTTCTACTGCATCACTAAATGTTGGAGTTTTTGTTATGAAGCCATAGTCATTGGAACAGTGGTCAATGACAAACACTAAACATATTAGTGAATGGTTGACTGTGAGTTCTATCAGACCCCTGGGCCCACCTAGAAGGTGGAAAAGAAGAGCTATTCTAGAAAATGAGTGGAACTCTATTTCGTTTCTCTAAAGTTTTAAGGCATAAATATCTATAAATATCTACTATATTATAGTAGAAAAGATTCATTTAAAAAATCAATGTCCTAGCAAGCCATGAAAAGAGATGAAGGAAACTCAAGTGCACATTTCTAAGTAAAAGAAGCCCTCAGAAAAAGCTATGGATTCTATGATTCCAACTATATGACATTATGAAAACGGTGAACTATGGAGACAGTGAAAACTAGCAGTGGTTGCCAGGAGTTGGGGGGGAAGGGATGAATAGCAAGAACACAGAGGACATGATAATGGTCGATACACATTATCATACATTTGTCCAAACCCATAGAATGCACAACACTAAGAGTGAACACTAATGTAAACTATGGGCTTTGGGTGATAACGATGTATCAGTGTTGGTTCATCGAATGTAACAAATGTTGATGGTGGGGGAGCCTGTGCTTGTGTGGGGACTGGGGTTTACATGGGAAATCTTTGCACTTTTGTTCAATTCTTTTTTCTTTCCACTCGATTTTGCTGTAAACCTAAAACTGCTCTAAAAAATAAAGGCTGTTTTTTAAAAAAATAGTCATTTAAATATGGTTGTATTTGTCTAAGTGCCCAGGAGCTCTTCCTTTCCTCTCCCCAGCCTTCTCGCAAATAAACAAATTGTGCAATCATTGGTGGAATTTTTAGTGTTTGCATCACTGCTCTGGAGCCTGAGGGTAAAGTTGGACCATGTCCATCAGGGGTTCATTTACCTCGGGACTCCTTTCCTTCCTTCGTTCTTTGGTGGAGCGTGTTCTCTGGGAGCTGATGTGTTTCTAACATAATTTAAGGAGTCTTCTGTTTTCGCCTTGAGTGGCAGTGAAAAAACTTCAGCCTTAAAAGGCACAGAACTAAATGAATGCCTTAGGAGGAGATTAAAACAAGCACTCCAGGGCAGTTTGAATAATGAATTAAGCATTCATGATACTTCGTTTCTTTCTCTAGTATTTATAAATTAGCAACTGTTTTCCATAAAAATATCGGTGGGATCATCATCCTTAAAACTGACCAAAATAAAGGTGATGTTTAATTTTGTGTTTTAATTAAAACTAGATGTTATAATTGGGTTTTATTGTTACATCTATTTGTTTAATAGATTTCTCCTCAGAAAATAAAGCAAATGACCACATAGTTCCCAGAGTGATTATTTGGATGGAAGGTGATTGCACAGGGTTTTCCCAGCTTTAAAAACATTTGTAATGATGATTATTGATGTGTTTGGTTTAAGCTGTCTTTAATCTGATTTATGTGCATGTGTGTAGGTGCACACAGTTACTAAACATCTTGGAAGAAGAGTGGCCGTCAATCTATGCCACTGAGCTGCCCAGCTTCCATGAAGGGGGGAATTGATGGCAGTTTCTTTGGGCTGGGGAATCTGCAGACAGGAAAATGCGTCGCCAGAAGCTGAGGCAGACAAGAGGAAAGTCTGAGAGCTGCTTTCTGTGAATTTTTCACATAGAAATGATTATAACAAGTAGATCCTTTTGCTAATTAAAAATAATTTATTATGAGTATGTGTTTATTAATTGTTTTTTTAACCTTACCAAAGTTTGACATGTACAAAGTTTAACAAGTCAGATGGTTTTCTAAGGCTTCTATTGAAAACCAGCAGTCCTTTTCCATCCCTGAGTTCATCTGCACAGGGGCGATTTGTTCTTTTTCTTAAAGCTGTTTCTTCTAGAGTTGTTCTATATTTCTAAATTATATGATTATACTGCTGTTTATAAGGTTGGTGTGTGAGCATTAAAAGGAATTAATTCAGAAAAAGCACTTGTAACAGTGCCTGGCACTGTTGTTATCATATTACCTTTTCAGTTTTAGTTATTATCTATTATCTTTCTGCTACATAAACATTATGTTTAGCTCTGTTACAATACTCTATTTACACATACCCCCTGCCACACACACCCACACACTTTTCCCCTTCCTGCCATCTGGCCAATATTTTTCCATCATACATTTTTAAGATCAATGTTTAGTGTCTACATTATTAGGGCTTTGTAAATATCTATCGCTGAGCCACATAGAGTCTTAGGATTGTATTTTCTTTCTTGTTCAACTATTTGTTTTCACTGGAGTTTATAATTATTGTGGGTTTTTTTCTTGTTTATTTGTTTGCTTAGTTTTCTACATACCTCTACTTAAAGTCATTCCCAAACCTTCCACCAGAAATGGAAATCTCCTCTCAATACGTTCTAAAAGTGTAAATTTGCGGGTACAGATATCATTTCTGGAGCTCTCTCTCCTCCTGCTGCAGTCTGCACTGGCCGCTCTGTATGTCTGCTGCATAGTCGTCACCCTGGGATTTCCTTTTATCAACCTCAACATTCCTTTCAGTTCTCCTCTGTGTTGGATCCTCTTTTTTTCTCTCCCACAGAATCCTCTTTCTTGCTTTACACTTTCATTTTAAATGAGCACGGCTTCTAGCAGCTGCCAGATCATGAATGTCTAAAAAATTATTTCACCTTCATACATGATCAATACTTGGGCTAGGTATAGAATTCCAAGTTGAAAATATTTTTCCCTTAGAAATTTGAAGGCATTGCTCTTCTAACTTCCAGTGCAGCCATGGGGACGTCTGATATTTTATCTTTAGAATGAGGCTTGTTAGTTCCTCTCTGGATGTGTTTAGAATCTTCTCTGTCCTTGGAATTCCAAAATTTTTTGATGGTATGTCTTGGTGTGCGACTTTATATGCCCATTATGCAGGGGACTCAGTGAGGCCTCTCAATATGAAAACTCATATCCTTCAGTTCTCAAAAATTTTCTTGAATTATTTTTTGAATAATTTTAATCCCTTCATTTTCTCTGTTCTCTTTCTGGAACTCCTATTTTATTTGAATCTCGTAATTTTGGTCTGGTCTACAAATTTTTTAATTTTCTTCTCTTATATTTTTCATCTCTGATATTTCTTCTGCTTTCTGGAGTATTTCCCAAACTTTGTCTTCCAATCTTTCTATTGTATTTTGCATGTCTGCTGTCATAGTTTTAATTTCCGAGAGCTCAGTTTTTGGTCTTTCAATGAGATTTTATATAGCCTCCTAATTTCTTTCTCTTTGTTTCTCCCTGAGCATATTAGATATAACTTTTTGAAGTTTTCTTCTGCTCCTCACATTATTTCTGTTTCTACCAAGCTCTTTAACAAAGCATTATTTGTTTTGATCTTAGTTTTCCTATTAGAAAGTTTTCTCAAATGTTTGGTCATTCTTAGCTCCCATCTCATATTTAAGAGTAAGTCACTAAAGAACTGATTAGAAGCTGTGTGAGGGGTGTTAGTGTGTGTGTGCATGTATGCACATGTGGTGTTGAGGGCTATAAGGAGTTGCCAATGGAAGGACTTTTCTGCAAGGTGATTTTCTGAGCTCTTTCACTGGGAGACTTCCATTTGTTAGTTTCTTTGGGTCTTCCCTTCTAGTCTAGTCAGTTTCCCCAGAGAGGAATCCTCCAGTCTCTTATTTGAGATATAAACCTGGCTGCCAGCATTCTGAGACTAGACTGGAAGAAAGGGAATAGGGGTCCACAGTTATAGATGTAGAACTCCACTTGACCCCCAGTCCTCTCTATGGTGCCCTGCCCTGATGTCACTGAATCTCAGAGTGTCTCTGGCCTACCTTCTTTAGAGAGTCAGCCTCTGAACTTAGCATATTGAGGGTAGAGGTCGGCAGACCTTGGGGAGAGGGTGTATCTGTGTGCTTCTCACACAGACTTGTAACCAGTCTTCTGCTCTCACCTTCTCTTTCACCCTGAAGGCACCAACTCCCGAGTTTCTCCGAGGTTTTGTGACCCAAATCACTGCCTCCAGGCTGCCCAAGGGCTAACATTGGTTTCAGCATCCTTCAGACAGCTAAGTCAGTAATCACTTGTCCATATGCTTTCCAGCTCCCAGAAATATTTATTTTCTTTTCCACTTTATGTTCCGTTTGTCATTGTGGATTTATATCTTTTTTTAACCATTCACTGTCATTTTGGTGGGACTGGTGGAGGTAGGGGCAAAACTGTAACCGATGTTTTCAACTTGCCACATTTAACAAGATTTTTGAGTGATAGAATTCAAACAATGTAATGGTAAAATCTATACTGAGCTGCAATAATTTAATTCCTATTGGACACAATCTTGACCTTTAAAATTTCCTAGGGGTGCTAAATTTGGTTGTTAGTATAGGATTTTATATTTCTATAGGTGTCCAATTTGTGTTAAATGTTTATATCAGAAAAGCTGAAAATCAATAAACTGTCTCAAGCAATTAGAAAAAGAACAGAAAATTATACCCAAAGAAAGCAGAAGGAAGGAAATTATGAAGATAAAATGAAAATCAACTAGAAAACAATGTACTATAGAGAAATTCAGCAAAGTCCAAAGCAAAACCCTGGTGAGACTCATCATGAACAAAATAGAGAAGAATTTTGCCGATATCAGAAATGGAAAAGGAGACCTCACCTTAGATGCTACATAGATCATAAGATGATATTCTAAACAATAATAAATTCAAAAATTTTAGATGAATTGGACAAATTCTTAGAAAAATAACATGCCAAAATGGACATGAGAAATCTGAAGAGTCCTATAAATATTTTTAAAAATTGAATCTGTAATTTGATTCTTCCCACAAAGAAAACTCTAGACTGAAATAGCTTCACCAGAGAATTTGACCAAACCTTTAAGCAAGAAACAAGACCAATTTTACACAAACTCTTCCAGAGAATAGAGAAGGATGGAGCCATTCCCAAGTTGTTTTAAGAGGCTAGCCTACTCTTGGTACCAAAATCTGACAAGGACATTATAAGAAAGGAAAATTATAGGCCAATCCCACATAAAGATGAAAATATTCAGAATAAAATATTAGTAAGCTGAATCCAGCCATGTATGAAAAGTATAAAACATCCTGACCAAGTTATTTCATTAGAAGAGTTTATTCTGGAAATTCAAGGTTGATCTCCCTTTCAAAAATCAGTGTAATTCATCACCTCAGCAGAAGGAGGGCAGCATCTGTGTCAAGGTGACTATTTGAGATGCTCTGTGGTGAGCAGAGTTTTGGATAACTTGGTAGTTTTCTCTATAATGCACTAATGAAACCAGAAGTGAAGAAATTCTGTCTAAAATCTAGTCAAGGCCCAGTACATTGGGGTGGAGGTGGAGAACTGGGCAAGCTGGAAAGTACAGAGGCCTGAACATGGAGGAAGCTGAGCGCTGGGATGTAGGCCACAGCACCTGGGAAGTGAGGCCCTCAATGGGTAACAAATCTCCCCCACCCCTTCCAATAAACACAAAGGCTTCCTAAACAGAATATGTGTTCTGGTTTTCAAAATATGTCAGTATTCCCAAAGAAGTATTCAACATTTAATGATAAGTACCTGGTCCAACTTCCTTTTGAGAGCATCTCAACTGGGTTTAGCCTAGTTCCATCTGTTCTAGAGTTAAAGGTGATGATCATCTCTGACACATTGACCCAAAGAGGTGAGTGTGGTAGGGGCTTGTAGGAGAGCACCAACTGCTGACCAGTCTTTTCTCCCCTCACCCATGCCAGTCGTTTCTGCGAGAGATCAACATCTTCGGATATGGTCCTATTTGAAGTCGGCTATACATTATTTCTCAGAATCTCAAGATTCCTCCCTTATTTTACCTACGAGTTTTTTTTTTTTTTAACCATCAGAGTTCTTACTCTAGCCTAGTGGTTAAGATTACTGCCTCTGGAGACAGACAGTTGTGGGTTCAACACCAGTGTTGAAACTAACCAGAGTCAATTTAGTCAGACACAACCCTCGGTCTCTTCTATAGTCACAGCAGAGATTTGAGGTTAAGTGAGGATTAGTGACTCCCTTCCTCACAGCCTTGCTACCAGGTTATAATTCTGCCACACAGATAGATATTTATTAAGCAAAAGTTTATTAGCAAGCAAGAATGGAACCATTTCTGGAACCTGTTCTCTAGGCTGAAGGAAACCCCAGCCCTCTGTCCCTTTAGGTGCTTCACCCACCCCTTGCTTGATAAAGTCACTCAGAGCAGACTCTGAACGTCCGGACACAAGGTTGTCTTTCCTTCTCACCTGGTGTTGGACGGAGGCTGAGCCGGGGTCCTCCGCATCCGTGGCCTCACCTGGAACCAGTGAGGGCTTTAGCCTGGAGCTTTACCCTTGAGGGTGAAAGGCACAGGAGTCCAGGGTCCACGTATTTCATTCGTGCAATCGGGGGGAGTATCTCAAATGTTTTAGGCAAGCCACATATTTTAAATAAATTGCTCTAATCAGAGCCCATTTCTAAAATCCGTCATGTTAGTTAACAAACCACTAGAGTCACAAATGGAGACGCGTTCTGGCGTTCGCTATGCTGACTGGTAACACATTCGATGTTGATCGAGATACAAATAACGGAAGCATGGGCGGTAGCTGCCTCTGGGGCCCAGGCTTCCTGACCAAATGTTCACTGACCACGCCCAGCCTGTGGATTCTTCACTGGGATGGACCACCTGAGTTGGTGCTTAACCAAAGTAACCATATATCACACTGTACATACAGAAGTACTTAAAAGTAGATTATAGACATTGAAACAATCATCTCTGCCACATCCTAACGAATGACCTGGACTAATTACTCAATATTTCATGCCTTAGTTTCCTCTTTTGTCTATACACATGGATTGTTGGGTCAACAAAATGAAATAATGTATCTAAAGTACTTAGAATTGTGCCTGAGACACAAAAAAGAGCTAATAAATGGAAGCTACTATTGTAAGCCGTATACTGTATGCCACTGTACATCTTCCATTTGCCTGTCAGAAAGCCGTGGCTCTCTGTCCATGCTGTGGAAAAAATGGAAAAATGGAACAGAGGTCCACTTGGGTATGCTAGATGCTATTGCATACCCGAGACCAGATGGCCACAGTAAAATGACAGGCCCTCAGCTTACAAACTGGGAAACTGATTTTCTTCAGGATATCCAGAGGCAACTCATGATAATCAAGCTCATTAGAGACTGATGTACAAATCAAACTTTCAATTTATAAATCATAGTGAGAAATATAGCTACCAAGTACATTGGATATTTGATTCCTGGGAGCAAGTGATGATATCTTTAGCATGGGTTCATTTTATGCAATAAATGCATTCCTGAAGACTTTGCATTATTCAAAACTCCTGTAATTCAAAGCAAATTTTCCCACATTAATAAATTTAAAGTATGGTGGAATGTGTTCCCAGAGCACATAAATCTATACCCATTGGCCTGGAACTTCCTTTTAATGGTGCTTTTCATTTCTTCAGCATGGTCCCTGATATTTTGCAGAAATGAATCTGCTAAATTGCAAGCATATCATATCATAGTGGCTGTTAGGTCTTCTTCAGAGCCCTTTAATGACATCCAAAGTCTGGAATAAACACATGGCTTTTGGTTTTTCTGCATCACCACATTATGAAAACTCAGATGACGTGGTCACAGGAATTTTTAAAAGTATTTTAAAATATAGTAACTGCACAATTGTCACCAAAATCACTTGATGAAAATTCTGAGCCATGTGAAGAGCAGCATAGATGCTGCTGAGATGCTGACAAAAAGATGAGAGGATTTTGTTTTAGAACCAAAGTGGTACAGTTTGAAATTTACTTGTCTGAGCAGCTTCAAACTTGAGCAATTCTTGATTTCTTTTTTAATTTTGGGGATTTGCATGATTTCTCATTTAGAACACAAAATGAGACCTTGTGAATATTTTGTATCACACAACTTCAAATACATGTAACTCAAATTCACTTAAACTGTAGTTGTAGTACTGACCAATTATTGCTTTTTGGGCCATTTTCTTTTCAAGGAGGGTATAGTTGAAAGACCTTGGCTTTGAAGCCACCAGACAGATCTAGATCTAATTTAGTTTTTTGCCACTTATTAGTTGTATGGGATTAAGTTTTCTTATCTATAAAACAGGAATTATAAATGCCTATCATATAAGGTGATTCTGAAGATGAATATTAATATTTACCATTTATTAGAGGGCTTACTATAGGCCAACCAACTTAGACATTTTATTGTATTAATCTTACAAAAATTCCACAAAATAGAAATTATTATTCCATTGAGAAAAAAGGCCCGTGGAGGTTAATCAACATGGCCAAGGTCAAATACCTCATAAGGAGCAGAACTGGATTCAAACTCAGGTTGAACTGACTTCACATCGACAGACACTTCTGTCTCTTTCCAGAGCTGAATGAGATGATGCCTTTAAAATGGCCCAAGAACAGTATCTGACACAAAGTAGGCGATTAATAAATGGCAATTATTGTTACCATCGTTATGGCAACCTCCTCCCTCAAGTCCAAAACACACACACACACACGCGCATGCACACACAATAGCAAAGATCTGTGTACTACATTGCCTTAACCTTCTTCTTTATTCATTTGGTCAATCACGGTATATAAATATATAACATGAAAGGAGAAATGGAATTCCTCAAGGCCTTTCCGGAGAGCTTACGACAACAAAGAAAAATACCCATTGCTTTTCTTCCTGGAATAGATAACTCTGGTCAAGTCTCAGGTTATCTGCCAATAAACTAAGTGTGTGTATTAGTTTCCTAGGGCTGCTGTAACAAAGAGACACACACTAGGGGCTTGAACAACAGACATTTATTGTGTCCCCGTTCTGGAGGCCTACAAGTCTGAGATCAAGGTATCTGCACGGTTCCTTCTGCGGGCGGCGAGGGAGAAGCTGTTCCCTGCTTCGCTCCTAGCTTCTGGCCTTTGCTCTCAGTCTCCGGCGTTCCTTGGCCTGCAGAAGCATCACCCTGATCTCTGCTTTCTGCTTCACGTGGCGTCTTCCCTGTGTTTCTGTCTCTTCACATGGTCTTCCCTCTGTGCATGTCTGTCTCTGTGCCCAAATTTCTTCTTTTTAGAAGGACACCAGTCATATTGGATTAGAGCCCACCCTGATGACCTCATTTTAACTGGATTACATGTGTTAAAGACCCTGTTTCCAAATAAGGTCACATTCTGAGGAACCAGGGGTTAAGACTTCAACACATCTTTTTGGGGCGATACAATTCAACCAATAACAGTGTATAGAAGACTTTGTGTGTGTGTGTGTGTGTGTGTGTGTGTGTGTGTGTAAGAGAAAACATGAGCAGGGGTAGCCTTGGACAAAAAAGTTCAGGGGAGGTAAGATTTCTCGTTGGAGCCCACCTACCTGCTGAATGTCTCTTGGCTTCTGGCACGTTGGATGTGTTAAGTGTGACTCTTTTGATTGCAAGCGACAGAGACTCAACTTGAACTAGATTAAGTAAAGTGAGAAAGTATTGGGTTATATAATCAAAATACAGAAATGAGAGGGAAGGAACGGCCTTAAGGATCCAGGGACTCTTAAACTGTTAAATCTCTTTCTCTTGCTCAGGTCCTTTCTGCACGCTGCCTTCATTCTTCCAGCTGTCTCCATGAGGCTGCAGGCATGATGCTAGACCCCTCCACTCTTCATCCTTACAGCCTCGTAGCCAGAGAAGTAAGAGCCTTGTTAGGTGGTTAGGAAAGGATGCCAATAGGCTTTCCTTGGATCACATGACTTTCCTGAAACCAGCCCTTGATTCTAAGGGGAAGAGGAATTATGATTGGGTCCACCTGGGGCATGTGCCCATCTCTCACCGGGGCCTGGGGTTACTGGGACTGGGAAGGTTGAAACTGGAGACGAGTAGCTCCCCAAAGAAGAGGGCAGAACAATCAAGACTCACCACAGAAAGGCTTTGGGTACATTTGCAGCTTGAGGTGCAGCAGAAAGTTTAGCTTCCTGTGAGCTTACCTGGGGGCTAATGTCCCCAGTGGAGGTCCGCCCTGTGCTTTCACTCTGTCCTGCAATCTCCTGTTCCTAGTTGTCGGATATGGGTTGTGGCAGAGACTGCCCAGATCCACCAGATTCATTTCCCTTTTTTCCTGGGCACGAGCTGCACCGCGTTCTGCAGCCTTCCTCGCTGTTTCACTGTTGCTAAGTATTGATGCGGTAACTGAGTTCCAGTCAAAGGTATGTGATTGGAAGTGATATGTGCTGTTTCTCAGCCTAACCCATAAAACCTCCCATCCTCCATGCTCTTCCCCTTACTGCCAGCTTGATGCCAATGGGCATGGTGGCTTGAAGTCACATATTGAAATTGTGGAATGACAAGATGGAAGGAGCGTAGTGGATTCCTGCTCGGAGGCAAGCCATCTGCTCATCAGGAGCCCCACGTTAGACTTCACATGAGAGAGAAACGAAATTCTAGTGTTAGAGCCATTAGAAATTTCAGAGTTTGTTGTAGCAGCGAGTGTTCCCCAACCAGCAGAGAGACTTTCCTCACTGTTTCGGCATCGGCTTCATCATTCCTGTTTCCCCAACAGCTTCAGGGGAGATACTGGATCCAAGAGCTTGATTTGAATCCTGGCTCTGCTACTTCCCAGCAGTATGACTTCAGGCAGGTCACCCAACTTCTTTGAGGTGTAGTTTTCTGATCTGTAGAATAATCATGCCAACTTCACAGGGCTGACGTGAAATTTGAACTATAATGGGTATAGAAAAATACTCTAATCACAGATTCTAGATGTTGATAGAATTGTGGGGTTTTTTAACTGCCACAGGGTAGCTTCATCCAAAATGACTTCCCACCTAGCTCTGGCTGCCTCGGAGAGCATCTTGTCAGCTAGGAGATTCCCCGGTCTCAGAAAAAAGGCTTCCTGGCTCAGAATACTAAATTGTGTCCTTGGGCTGTGGTACACTGCTGTTGCCATGGATCCTTCTTTCTACCAGGAGGCAGCCTCCAGCAGACATTGAATCCGAGGTGCTCTCTGCCTCTCTGGAAGGCTTCAGGTGGGAATAATTCTCATTCCAGGCTCTTGGCCCTCTGCTTCTCTTATTCATTTAACTCCTCCTTCATTCGTTTGTCCATTCATGCATGTGTCCATCTGTCTGCTTATCCACTCATCCACACAACAAACATGTATTGCACGCTGACTCTGTGCTCGAGATGCAGAAGTGAAAGGAAAGGCACATCCTTGTTCCCACGAAGCTCCCATTTGAAGGAGGAGTCAGAGAGGAGGATGTCAATGCTACAGCCAGTACAGGGTGCTGTGGAGGCTCGGAGAAGGCACTTGGTTCAGGAGCTGGGGCCGGGAAAGGCATTCCACAAGTAATGATGCCAGGCACAAGTTTTTCCAGGTGAAAGGATGGCAAAGCTCTTTCTACTACAGCTACCAGCTACCCCTGAAATCAGGCTACTGGGGTCTTCCACTTGCCAGCTGCATCATTTAGATGCACTAGCATCACCACCACCAACATCATCATCATTACCTCCCTTTCTAAGCCATGCCTGCCCAGCTTCCAAACTTCTTAAGGATACAGTGCCCTGTGGAGCCTGATAGCTATCAAAACCTCATTCGTGCCTAGCTGCTTCCCCACGACCACCAATGTGACAGTCAAAAGGGCATGAACATCCTTAAGGCATTCTGTGTGTATGTATGTATGTATGTATAGTCAACAATATTCACTATATATGTATGTATGAAAATGCTGTAAATGTAATATATAGGTATACATGTTTGCATACACACACAACAATGCATGTACACATATGTGGATATACATACGTATAATCTCTAAGTTTCCAAGAAAACTAATTGTTTAATTGGGGTTCCTGTTGCTGCCTCAGACACCAAACTTTATTAAATTTCCCCAGAAACAAAAATAAAAGGCAGTCTACAGCTTATCTGGCTATCAAAGAGAAGGCCAACGACCCAACCAACTTTGAAAGTGCCTGACTGATACAAAAGTTGTTCTACCCTTTTCCTTTGAGAAAGCTTTATTATTGGAATTGTGTTCATGATTTCTCCCCTTCCTTTGGTGTCTAGAAGAACGTTTCCTGTGATACAGGCCAAGCTGTGAATGACTGACAGCTCACAGTAATTTGAATATTTGCTGAGGGGTGGGACGGGGGCTGTATTTTATGTACATCATTATCTACACGCTACCCCCTCCCTGCCTGTTAATGACTCCCAAATTGATAGAAGTGTTTTTTCTTTTTTTTAAGGGAAGATTAGCCCTGAACTAACTGCTGCCAATCCTCCTCTTTTTTCTGAGGAAGACTGGCCCTGAGCTAACATCCATGCCCATCTTCCTCTGCTTTATATGTGGGTTGCCTGCCACAGCATGGCTTGACAAGCGGTGCATAGGTACATACACAGAATCCAAACGAGCGAACTCTAGGCTGTGGAAGCATAACATGCGAACTTAACCGCTGAGCCACCAGGCCAGCCCCTAAAATTGATAGAATTTTTTTTTTTTAAGATCTTATTTTTTTCCTTTTTCTCCCCAAAGCCCCCCGGTACATAGTTGTATATTCTTCGTTGTGGGTTCTTCTAGTTGTGGCATGTGGGACGCTGCCTCAGCGTGGTCTGATGAGCAGTGCCATGTCCGCACCCGGGATTCGAACCAACGAAACACTGGGCCGCCTGCAGCGGAGCGCGCGAACTCAACCACTCGGCCACGGGGCCAGCCCCTAAAATTGATAGAATTTTTGATGGCCCTGAGAGAGACCTTTAGGGCTGAGAGAGAGGAGGGAAATTTTCTCTTAGATTTTATTAATAATAAAGATGAGAATAATGATAATAGCATTAATAATAGCAGTAACCAACCATATATAATTATATAGTGTATAATTAACATTTATAATACTTGTTTACACATATTACCTCATATACGTCTCAGTGGTTGACATATTATTTCATTTGTATCTCAAAACTGCTCTGTGAGGTAAGTTCTAACATTATCATCCCAATTTCACAGATGAGAAAGGTGAGGCACAGAGATGTTTAGTGACCTGCCCAAAGTCACACAGCAGTGGGAGAGACAGGATTTGAACTCAGGCAGTCTCACCCTAGAGTCCACCCTCTTTACCGCTAAGTCAGGTTGCTTTCCGCTACTTTTATACAATCCAGTCGTGGAAGAGCCATCTGAGGGGAGCAGGAAATGCTCCAAGAACTCTCAGACCTGGCGGCTCTGAACTCAGGCCCCCAGTTTCTGGGTCCCCCTCTCCAGCAGGGGGCGCCCACAGTCCACATTTCCTTCATTCCCTTTTAACCACAGATGACTTGGCTCTTGAGAACCAGAACTCCTGACCCTTGTCACGAAAAGTCCTGAGCTTAAAACTGTGTCTATCATTCTTGAAGTATTTACAGTGTGTTAATCAAAGAAGCACTTCAATAAATGAAGACAATTGAACGATCCAGCACATTTCTTGGAGGACCTGCAATGGGCATGGATCACCACAAGCCCAATAAACCTGCATAAGCCCCAGCTCAGAGCAGCGCTTCCTGACTCCAGGGAAACCACAACGACATTGGAGGCAGGGATTTTCCTCACTGCACTAAGGAGGCATGCTATTCAAACCAGCCCAGCTCTCGGGGTGGCCTCGAACCCCGGTCCTTCCACCTGGTTTGTAAGGCCAGGGGCCCATGCTGTACTTGCTACACTGCCCCTTTGGAAAGTGGGCTGAGCCGTTTTCTCTCGAGTGACCTTTGTCACATCCTTTACAGGAAATTAGCTCACAGGAGGAACCCCAGAGGGCCAAACTTCAAATTGCACCACAAACAGAAATGCCAGGAGACCAGGGTTGGCAAAATGTGTCCCTTTCACAATGTCGGGAGGAGAGCGGCTCCGTGGGGGGTCTGTCCCGGTCCCAGTCACTCCCTCCACCTTGTAACACTCTGCAATAAAGATGGGTGAGGGGCCTAACCTTTAATGGGGGTCTCTCAGACTAGGAGCAGCAACAGAGTTGATTGCCTGGGAATACAAGTTTCTCCAACATCCTGTCCATTCCCCAGCTGCCCTGAGGAGCCCCAGGGGGCTTCAGGAGACCCTCATCTGCCCCTTCAAGTGATCTTTTTTCTGTATATACTTTGGTATAAGAAATCTGGTTCAAAATTAAATGAGAGGGGAAACAGAGAGAGAAATACCCCAATGCCAGCCTCCAGGGAGCGGCTATCAGAGATTACCCGGGTTCAGATTCTAGTTCTGCCTCTTCTGGGCTGAGCAGCCCTGGGCAGTGTGTTCACCCTCTCTGTACCATGGTTTTCTCATGTGTAAAATGAAGACAGTAAAATCCACCTCAGAGGGTCTTTGAGCACATGCAATAAATGAAAACACGTGAGGACTTCAGCACAGTGCTTGGCACGCAGGAAGCCCTCAGTAAATTTTAGCTGTTGTGTTTAAACCTACTCAAGCCGCCCAGCCCTCCGTGGAAAAGGAATCTTGTGCCCGCTCACTACTGCGATCTCTATTGGTGCCAGGACAGTTTTTTCTGCCCTGAGTGGCACTGGCAAACTTCCTGTCTTCCCCTGGAGAACATGACTTCCCCCTTCACTTCACCTCTTCCAGACGTAAGCTCCCTGCTTCAAGGTAGTTGACCAAATGCCATATGGAAGTTTTCTCTCCCGGAATCAGCTCTCTGGGCATGTATCCTCGTGACTAACTGGCTGGGAGTTGAGGTCAGCTGAAGTTCAAAAGGGCCTCAATTCTGACTTGTACTGTTTATTGATTTGTGGCATTTATAAGCCAAAGCGCTCCACCTCCAGGGCCAAGACCACAGGCGCAACAATGCAGCCCTTCTCCGTGGCCCTGTTTGCCTTCCGGGAGCAGGCAGGGTGTGGCCAGAACTTCTGGGGTGGCAAGAGCACAAGGGTGTGGTGAGAACGCTGGGTGTGGCTGCCCAGGACAGGCCTTGGAGAGAACAGCCGAGAAACAAGCCAGGGTGGCCCAGGTCTGAATGCTGAGGCCAGCTGTGGTTCCTGCTCTGTTGTGCAGTAGCTGCGGGAACTCAGGTTCTGAGCTCCCCAAACACAACAACAACAACAACAACAACAGCAATAATAATAGCATACCTTTACCGAGTACTTACTTGCCACGCGTGGCACTCCATAGCTCTCCCTTAATTGTGAAGACCATGGGCTGCTCGTGAGTCCCCACACCGCCACTCACTAACTGCATGACCTTGGGGACTTTTCTTAACCCCTCTATTTCTCAACATCCTCTAAGAAGTAGAGTGGTTAAAAGCTCTTTCCTCGAGGGCAGGGCTGGAGGTGCCCACTTGACCCTACAGCCAAGGCAGTGGCGCCTGGTGACCCCAGGAAGGAGAAGGTAGATTTACATCATGTGATGTCCACGTAGGGGGATTTATCTCGGCGACTTTAGGATGCTGGTTCCACGCAAGTGTGAGTGTGTAGAGCTAAGAGTCCAGGAAAGAACTGCCAGAGAAGGAACTAAAAATATGATTCTGTATGGAAGTACCCACCTTGATCCTGAAACAGAATAAACCGACTGGCGAGAGCAGTAACTGAGCAGAGTCTTGAGCACAGAAAACCAAAGTATGACTCACTGAAGTTAATGTGAACAAAGCTGAGATCAACTACACAA
This sequence comes from Equus asinus, assembly GCF_041296235.1. Classification (NCBI taxonomy): domain Eukaryota; kingdom Metazoa; phylum Chordata; class Mammalia; order Perissodactyla; family Equidae; genus Equus; species Equus asinus. The sequence continues at coordinate 130,888,277 of NC_091792.1, forward strand.
AACACGTTATGGACCATGAGAAGCCTTTCCATCAAGGAAAAAAAGTGTGTGTAAGTTGTTAGAAAAAGAAAAAAAGCAGCACCTTGCTCTTTGGGTTGTATGAGGACTAAGTGAGAAAGCTCTAGAATGGCTTCTGACTCAAGTAATGTGGGGAAAGTATTAGCAGTTGCTAATGTAGATTTCACACGCGTGATTTCACGCCATTCTCATAATCCTGTGAAATAGGGGACAGGCTCTGTGTGCACTCAAGGAAGCAGGCAAAGCTGGGATTTGAGCCCAGGATTATCTAAGTCTGAATCTCAAACTCTGGGTCCGAAGTCACTGTGCCTGACTGCCTTTCATTTACCAACTTCCCTTGAAGAAACACTGACAGAGAGCCTGACCATGAGCCATGGTGGTGTTGACCTTATTTAATTTGTTGGAAGTTCCAATTTAGCTCAATTCACAAGCATTTCTAGAGCTCTTCTGACTGGGCGCTGGGCTGGGTCCTGGATCCATCTCCACGAGGAGGACATTGGTGTTGCCCCCAAGGAGCTCACAGGCCCACAGGCCAATTTGGGAACAATGAAAAGCCCCTGTGTTGGGACTGAGCACCCTTACGTGTCTAGCGATTCTCTCTGCCTGCAACTCCATTTGGATAATTTCTTGAACTTCTTTACTTGTTTTTAGGGCCTTAACTAAAAACATCTACCCCATTTTTCTTGAAATTCCCATTTCTTGGTCGGGGTTTAAAGTAGATTGTTAAATAAAAAGAAAGAAAGAAACTGGGAGAGACATTGATCATCCATTTATCAGTTATCAGTTTATCCTTGAAAGACTAGAAAGATTTGATAAGGGTTTGAGGAAAGGGAAGACCCTAGTAGGGTACACAGCCCTCTGAGCAAGGGCCTCCTCTATGTAGTGGGCTTTGGAAAGTTGCTTCCAGATTCTGGCAAAGAGGTCAGAAAATGTCACTCACTGAGAAACTAGGGAGAAAGTAGTTGATGAGCTGGGCTATCTGCAGGTCTAACCCACCCCCAAAATGAGCTGCAGATCGCTGCCAGGGACACTCAAAACACTCAAAATCAAATCCATGCATTTATGAAACAGACATTTATGGAATACAGTCGGTCCTCTGTGTCCTTGGGTTCCGCATCCTCAGATTCAACGAGCTGCGGACGGAAAGGCCTGTGATGGTTGCATCCGTATTGAACATGTACAGACTTTTTTCCTTGTCATTATTCTCTAAACAATACAGTATAACAACTATTTACACAGCATTTACATTGTATTAGGTATTGTAAGTAATCTAGAGATGATTTAAAGTGCGTATATGGGAAGATGTGAGTAGGTTATGCGCAAATACTAGCCATTATATAAAAAGGACTTGAGCATCCTTGGATATGAGTACTTGCGGCGGTGGGGAGGGGGTCCTGGAGCCAATCCTCCTCGGATACTGAGGGAGGACTATACTCTGTAGGCACTATGTGAAACAGTGGGGATTTAAAGGTGAAACAAACCCCAGCCCTGGCCCTCAGGTGCCTCAGAGCACAATCTGGGACTAAATGTAAACACAGAAAGGTGTAATCTAGTCAACTGAATTAATCCGAGTGTTTAAAGCTCAATGTGACAATAAAAGTGTGTGGCCAATATGGATCCTTGAAAGGAGGTATTTGAGGCCACTCCATTGGTGTGTATCCAGCCCCACGGGGCCCAGGTTCTGATCAGGAGACGTGTGAGCTGCCTAAGCCGGAGAAAGCTTTTTCAAACTCTCCATACCTGGGTGAGTTTGTCGCATTAGTATTTAAAGAGGTTTCCTCCGTGCCCAGGGCTGTTCTAAGCACTTGGCATCTGATGGTCTATTTCATCCTCACAACGAATCTATGGAGTAGATGTACTGTCTCCTCGACAACTACGAAATTTGGGGCTTTGATAAGTTAAGTAATTTATTCAAGGTGAATATCTCATACAGCTAGTCAGGTAGCAGAGAGGGGTGACCTGGCACCAGGACCTCTGTTCTCACCCACAGCACCAGGGGTTCTTCTACAGGCACCAAAAGAGCCTCTCATGAGCGGTTTGGATTCCTTGGTCACTTGATCCTGGGTGGGGGTAGGACTCAATTCAGGCATACTTCTCATTGCAATTAATTATGTGGCATCAGATTTATATGCAAGTCTCCTGTAAGTGTGGGCCGTGTGTTGGTTTCCCTGAGCCTCGTAGCCTCAGGGTGCTCAAAGAAAATAAAATTCCCTGCTGGGAACATCAAAGGACCAAACTCGAAAGCGAGTAAGTCAGAGTGCCATCAGAAAACAAGGCTCCAACATCACACAGTAGCAGAGCTAGGACTAGAACCCAGTTTCCTTGGCTTTAGTCACGGTTCTTCATACTAAAGAAAGGGAAAGGAGGACCTGAAATGCACAGGAATAAAGTTTGGAGAATGTCAAGTCACACTTACAAACATACTTTTAAAGTAACTCGAAATTGAGGGCTTAAATAGGTCCCACGTAGTTTTTTTCCTATCAGCGTCTTCACTCATGGAGCGTGGGCTCCCTCGGGTTGGGGACTTTGTGGAACCCCCAGTGGGGGTGGAAGCCCAGTGTGGGGGGAATGAGGGAGATGGGGCCTAGAGGCGAGGCAGTGGGACTGAAGGTGGACAAGCCTGGTTTTGGAATCTTGAGGTAGGTGTTTGAGAGCAAGTGGACTTCAGGAACCTACAGAGCTTTCGAGAGATCATGAAATAGGTTGAGTTAAACATAAACTGGATGTCTGATAGGGTCTCACGGTAGAAGTTCTTAGATTTTTTCTGTTAGAGCCTCAGGACTTTCTGTGGTTAGGGAGAGAGGGGCCTGGGGCCCTAAGGGTGTTGGTTTGGGTGTGACCTGGGAGTTTAGAGGGTTGATAGTAAGGCTCCCAACCCCACCCACTTCCAATCCCTAGAGATATTAGAGCAAGATACAGAGGATTCAGTTGTAGACAGAAAGGAGCTTGAATTTGACCCTATTGACAAAGTCTCATGGGAAGAGGGCCTCCAGAGGGAAGAGGTGCTTCTGGAATCCAGGAAATCTGAAAGGGCCAGAAAGCATTCACTGTTTTCAATTCAATTTAATTCAATTCAACTCAACTCAAATCAACAAATTCAACTAAATATTTACTGTGTACCAGGCACTGTGCTGGAAGTTAGGAATACAACAGTAAACAAGATAGATAAACTCTTTTCCTGACTGCAAGAAATTTATAGTTTAAAGGTAAAGACAGATAAAAACTCAATTAAATCAACATTTAATTACAAATCGCAGTGCATGCTACCAGACAGTTGTAATGGAGGATAAAGGTAGGGTCCTTCGAGGAAGTGGCTGTTGCTCTGCTGCTTGCAGGATGAGGAGCCCCCAGGGGAAACGTGGCTGCCAATTAGCAGCTCAGCTCCCTGCAGTTCTCCCTTGTCCAGACTCAGGTCCCTTCTAATCCTTATTGCTTCATCCAGCTCTCTGACGCTTTTAAAAGATTTTTTTTTATGGTGTCTAGATTTTCCAGTTTTTCCTGGCAGAAGATTTGGTGTACTATAGACCACTCCTTCCTGTATGGAAGTGGAAGTCACGCGACGTTTACTTTCATGCATTTTTTTCTTTCTTTTTTATCTACACAAGTCGTGCACAAATACAATATCTTCATAAAAATCAATTTAAAACAATAGGATTAGACTATACATATATGTAAGAGACTTGAGCTCAAGAACTCTGATAGTTTTTTTTATCCCCTTTTCACGACACTCTGCCAACAGGTAAGGGTGAACTCCTCTTAAGCTCCTTGATGTCTCTCCTCTCTGTGAAGAGTGGCCTCCTGGACTCTCTTCCTCTCACGTTCTGCAGTGGCTAGGAGAGGAAGGAGATGGCTTAACCTACTTGGTGAATTGGGGAACAATACTGGGCGTGCTCAGCTCAGGTTTTCCTTTCTTCCTCCTGGGAGCGAGCTGCCTGCAAGAAACACAAATTCTCCTCTGCCCTAAGTATTCCCCCCCTCCTCCCCTCCCCCGATGTGGGAAGGCCACACCAGTACTGTTTCCCTGACGAGGGGGAGGAGAGTCTGCACGATCCTGGACTTTAAGTAGCAGCCCGTCTGGCCCTCATACAAAGCAAGCCCTCCAACTTAGCCTTTATCAATAAAAAAGAGGATATTTTGAACCTTATCTGACATGTCTTTAGTGGAATCTAATTCTCATCCCAAATCTCAACTGCAAGAGAGTGTAGGAAATGTAATTTTTAGTTTTCCAGGCTCTTTAGTATGCAAAAGCATGTTAGAAAAAGGTAGCATGGGGGTGGGCCTGGTGGCGCATTGGTTAAGTTTGCACATTCCGCTTCAGTGGCCCGGGGTTTGCCGGTTCGGATCCCGGGTGCAGACATGGCACTGCGTGGCAAGCCATGCTGTGGCAGGCATCCCACATACAAAGTGGAGGAAGATGGGCATGGATGTGAGCTCAGGGCCAGTCTTCCTCAGCAAAAAGAGGAGGATTGACAACAGATGTTAGATCAGGGCTAATCTTCCTCAAAAAAAAAAAAATCAAAAAACAGAAAAAGGTAGCATGGAACACAGAGGACCAGCATTCCACTGTATCTATCATGACCATTAGTAGTGTGTGCGATACCTTATCTTTCATCTACACCCCATGGGTGGTTAGTATGCGAAGTACCCCAATCAGAAGCCCACCGCTGAGGTATGCATTAACGTATCATCTACCTCTATTCACCACAGTCAATTGAATTTTACCAAGAGAACCTGACCACTGTTGTCTAGTCAAATTAGATCAGTTTGCAACAGATTAGAAATTAGATATGTAGATACTAAATTTTGATAAACACTATCAAAATACTTTCTAAAAGATCTTTATCAATCCTTCTATTAACAGTGGTGGATGGGGCAGACCCTGTGGTGTAGCAGTTAAGTTGGCACTCTGCTTGGCAGCCCGCAGTTTGCTGCTTTCGATCCTGGGTGAGGACCTACACACTGCTCATCAAGCCATGCTGATGGCATCACACATAGAACTAGAAGAACTTACAACTAGGACACACAGCTATGTACTGGGGCTCTGGGGAGAAGAAGACAAAGGAAGATTGGCAACAGATGTTAGCTCAGGGCCAGTCTTCCTCACCAAAATCACAGTGGTGAAGAATGTGTTTTCCTGTGACCTCCACAACTCTGGGGTCTCTTTCTTCTTTTCATTTCCCTGTCCTCCTTACTCATTTTGAAAGCACAAATGGTAATTTAGTGAAAAGAAAAACTATAATTTATTCAGTAAAGTACTACATTGAACTAAGCGCTCTACAAACACAATTTCATTTAATCTAACTGACAACCCTATCAGAGAGATATGAACTACCCCTGTTTTATAGACCAGGCAGCTGAAGTTCAGAGAGGTTAAGAAGCTTGCCAGAGGTTCAGAATGGTCAGGGACAAAGCAGGAACATGGACAAAGGCAATCTGTGCGCTTAGGACCAGAACTGTCAAAAAAAGAGGCAGATTTAACGGCAAGGGTTGCTATTGTTTTAAAAATAATATTTGGTTGGATTTGATTGTTCGAATGGTGCCTCAAGGTCATAGTTATAAATATCGAGTCTCTTGTCCTCCAGCAGTGCAGAAATAAAGGCTTATTTTTGGGAAGGAAAATCATCCTTAGGATTTAAGGAGCTTCCTGTGAACTCTGGGTGGATCACATTGGTTCAGTCACTCACCTGAGCTGTCCATGTGAGAGATGAGTGGAAGGATATTTGCCTCACAGGGTGAAGACTTCCAGTTTCCAAGCAGCCAGTCCAAGATTCCAATTGCTAGACTCATCTCCTGAATTAATGCTTGCCCTTGTGGTGGTAACTTAGAGGAAGATAAGCAAAGATGCAAGGGCTATGTGCGTGTGCCTTATTTAAAAAGCGTCGGAATGGAAGTGCAAAGGGAGATGCAGATTGTGTGTGTCTGTGGCTGAAGGGCAGTGATAGCAATTTGGAGAAGCGGGCCCCAGCCATCATTTCTTGCAACACCAGGAGACTTTAAAAGATGACGAGCAGTTCACAAGTTGCCAGGACCAGCCGTGGAGATAATGATTTCTTCATTTATTTAAGATAATGAGGACTCAGTAGGTTCCCTCTGTTCTCTCCTCCCTCCCACCTCCACATCCACCTTACCCCATCCCACTTAGCTCCAAGAGCACGACTTCCCTTTCCACTATTGAGTCAGAATCTCCCGAGCTGAGACCTTAGAGTCTGTATTCTCTAACGGGGTCTGCAGATGAGTTGGATTATCATCCAGGTTTGCAGCCCAGTAGCATCAGATGTAGATTTTCTGTGAAGCTAATGAAGCTGCTTCAAGGATCTCACTTGCCCGGGCCCTTCCAACTTCTGGGAGGGCACCAGTGTCATGCTTCCTTGACATTTGTTTTTGTGAAATTTGCAGAAGTATTATATTTTAATTGCAGTTGGTCAAGACTGCTGTCTCCTTCCTTTCTGACTTCCGCTTGGGTTAATGAAACTAGAGCAGCTTCGGACACTTTTGAGATTCACCTCAAGGACTATTAACCGGGGGATTTCATTTTGTGTGGGCTTAGTAGGATATATTCATGTTTTCACAGTACTTCCACACTGAGTTATTGTCGGCTCACCCCAGAGTGGGAATAACATCCAGAAATACTTTTATCACCCACTGGGCTGGCTCGACCTGCGTGGAAACGTGAAGCTGCAGGGCCAGAGGTTGTACTGCGATAAAAGTGTGTCCTGTGGCATCTGCCTCAGATGTGCCAGTGGAAGAGACATGAGGCTTGGAATATATAAGGTCAGACACTAATCCACAGGAAATTCTTCCAGTCATCAGGCATGTCAAATCAGTAGCAGGGGACTCAGTTCTCACCAACAACTGGTCTACACAGAAGCTCTTTCCTGTTGAGAATCTACTCAATAATGCAACAAATGTAACTCCAAATGAAGCATATATGTCTTTCCTCTTTGATAGAATCACATGAAATATATTTTTTTCAGAATTTCTATATTTATAGGGCACAAACCTGTGGCAGTCCTAACAAAAGCGAATACATCTCGAGTCCTACAAAAGTGAGTACAATGTGTGGTCACGTGTTTTATGCATCAAATCATTAATAATAAAAAACAAATTTTATTCAGTCATACTAGAGGAAAGACTGACTTGTCCTTCTATTCTCTCTATAAAAAAATTATAGAATTTTTGTTATAGAAAGAAGCGATCAAAGACTATGCAGCCAAAAAATGTAGAAAACAAGTATTGTAGAGACGGTCAGGCAGTTCATTAAGAGGCATTATGGTACTTTTACAGATTCTGTAATGTTTGACATATCTGTCAGCTTTTAAATTTTATCTATTTTTTGGTATTTTCTTTCTCATTTGAATTAAATATTCACGATCATGGTTAATTTTGTGTTTATGTTTTTATATTCTTATTCTTTTATATTCTCTACCCCCTACCAAATGAGTAAGCTTCAGGTCCCATAAAATGAATATCTACTCCCAACTAATTACATTGCATTTCTGAAATTCATTTCATGTATGGCTGCCAGCCCGTCCCTGCGGCCCACCCCTCTTTTCTCTTGCCTCCTCAATAAGTTTGTATTTCTCCTTGATGTTTTTGTTGTTCTCACTTAACGAGATAATCTCCTATTCAATCCCAGCCAAACTGTCTTCCCCTGTATTAAATTCTTGTAGAATCAGCAGCAGAGACTTTTGCAATACCTGGCAGGCAAAATACTTGTAGGCATATTAAATTTGGTCTAATTAAAAGCTCAAATGCAACCCATTGTTTCACTCCATTCTTCATTAGGGAAGAGAAGCCTTTAAAAGAAATCAGCCAGATGACTCTTCTCATTTCACATCTTCAGGTTTTTACTCAGCATTTTATTTTTAATAAAAAGAAAGTTCTGATTAGTATGGTTGAAAGCTTCTGGTTATTGAAAAAAGAATACAACAAACCTAGGTTGGGTTGCACATTCTTACGTGAGTTTTAGTAGTGGGGGGAGGGCAGCTGACAACTCTACAGCTAGTATGTGAGTTACTAGACTAGACTAGACCTTTTACAAATATTTTCTAGTCTCATTTTTTTCCTGCATAGAATTGAGTTACTCATGTATAGACTAAGGATGGCCTTATGCTCTGAGCTGAGATATAATTTTTTTCTTCTTTTTCATTTTTTCCTTCTTCCTTGCTCTTTACTCTTTCTCTCCCTCTTGATACAGACTTTAGTTGTGGCTTTAACTATGCCTGCATTCTTAGAAAATACCCAGTTTTGTTTTGTGTGTATATGTGTATCTAATTTACATGAATGTTGTGTGGTATTAATATTGCTTCCTACTTTTCTCAACACTGTTTTTGAGATCTGTCGATGTGGATTGACTTGTGCTCTTTGTGCAGTCTGTATGGATATTGGAAATACCTTCTCCCATTCTGTTCACTATTGCTAACTTCATCTGCTGAAGGAAATGAATTTCGGTGCAGTCAAATCCATCAAAATTTTTCCACATGGTTTATACGTTTTTGGCCTTGTTGAAAAAAATTTCTCCCTACCCAGCGCTCACAATGATGGTCTCCTACATTTTTTTCAGTTAGCTTTTAGTTTTTTTCTTTTATATCCAACATCTGACTTTGTATAGAATATAAGGTAGAGAAAGCCAGCTTTATTTTTCTCCAAAATAGTGATCTAGTTCTTCTCGCATCATTTTCTCAATAGCTTGTCTTTTTTACCTGCTAATGTGGCGAGCTACCCTTTGTATGTGTCAAGAGCCCATATATGTATTTCTGACTTGTCTATTCAGTTCTATTGCTCTACCTGTCCCTTCCTACTCTAGGTATACAACTAAAACAAAATCCCAGATATCTGGAAACTGAAGAAAACGCTACTAAGTTACTCTTGGGTTAAAAACTAAAACTCATATGAGCTTCCATCACGTGGAGGTGTGGGGGTGCAATACTGAACTCTAACGGGCACCAAAAGCAACCTTCATTACCAGATGGCTCAGGAATCCTTCAGCAACATTAGGTTTGCATTTTCCTCTCTTCGAAGGAGACTTTCCATTTCCATTTTCTGGAAAATATAAGACAGAACTGTAAGCACAGACCACCCAATTCTTTGTGTTTATACCTACTAGTACCCAGGAGCACTTCCATATTTTCTACATTTTTTAAAAGAAAGATACAATCAGCAGTAACTCTTCTTATACTTTTAAAAATTAAAATCCCTAAGTGGTGGAAAATAGAAAAAAAGTGACTTTGGAATTAGTGTGGGAAGAGAGAGAGAGAAAGAAAGGATTTAAGGTGTTAGGGACTATATTTATATTCCTATATGTTTCATTCTTCCTTAATTCATTCATACAATAATGACTCCTTGAGCTGCTCCCAAAAACCTTACTAGTGGACTCGAACTAATTCTCTCTGAAGCATTTTTGAGATCCTGCACTTTTTGTGTAAATAATTTAAAATCTCTGCCTTTTTCGACTCTTTCCATAAATAGTTTATTAATGAATAAAAAAGCAATATTCAGGAAAAAATAAAAATCAGAAGACAAATAACAAAATACTTCAGGCTGAGCAAGAGCCCCACCTTGGGACTCCCACCACCCTATATGGCATCTCTGTTTGAATCAGAAAGAGGCGTTTACTTGCTCTTGGTGATCGCAACCCTGAGGGCCTGTGAGGAGTGAGCTCAGGCCCCCTTGCGCAAAGAAACAGCGGCGGCCTTCCTTTCTTTCTGCAGAGGGGCCTCCTCTCAGCCCTCATCCTGGCCTGATGGTGCCCTGAGCAGAATGTGGCTGCTCTGCCTGTGCACCAAAACGTAGGGGACCCAATCAAAGTAAAACTTAGAAAGAAATTTGTAACTTAAAACACACTGTAAAAAAACAAAACAACCAAGTGAGATTGAAAACAAATGCATTAGGCAATTACCTCAAGAGGTTAAAAAATAGCGACAATGCAAATCCAACAAGAAGGAAGGAAATAATAAAGATAAAGGAATTAACAGAATAAGAAAACTAACACAAAGCACTCGAGAAGATTAGTTAACAAAACATATTTGGCTGTTTGAAAAAATTGGAAGGATAGACTTCTGGTAAGATTGATCAAGAAAAGAAAAAAGAAGACAGAAATACACAAAATATATAATAAGGAGGAAAATAGCTATAGACATGGAGATTAAAAGAATTGTGAAATGCTATTATTGACTGTTTTCTAATAAATATAACTTAAATGAACCAGGTATACTTCTAGAAAAATATGAAAGGCAAAAACTGGTGGAAGAAGAAATAGAAAATTTAAATAGAATGATGATTATTTAAAAATCTGATTATTCAACAATTTTTAAATACAAAGACCTCCACTGTCTAGGATTTGGCCCAGGCAGTTTTTCAGAGGAATTTTACCAAACTTTTAAGAATCTTTATCTTTTGTAAGTTGTTCCAGAAAATTGAAAAAGAGGGAAAGTTGCCCAAATCAACGGAGAGACTGAATATACAAACAGATAATGACCAAAACATATATAAAAATAAAACTCTGACACACAACATGTAGTAATCAGACCAGGACAATAACTCATTATCTGCTGTAACCAGCCCGGGAAGCAAACTTCCTATCTGCGAGTGGGACTTGTAGGAGTAAGACTGTTTCTAGCAAACAGTCCAGGAAGCCAAATAATGACTCTTGTAACCATCAGCCCCAAATAGCCAGGACTTGATTATAACCGACAGCTTCCCTAATTTTTTTCCCCACTTCCAACTTAGCACCAACTAGTCCTAAGGTCCAACTTAGGACCAGCATATGTCCAACTTAGGGCCAAGCCAAAGGTTCAAACCTAACCAATCACACAGGATGCCCTGCTTCTAGTTAGCCTGCCTACAGCCTCCCCATATCAACAGCCTCCAATCAGGGCATACTTTCCTTTTTTTACACTATAAAGCTTTCCCACCCCTCTGCCTGCCTTTGAGTATCTGGCAAAACACAAGGGATGGTGGCTGACTCCCTTACTATAGCAAGCTCTGAATAACAGCCTTTGCCTGTTCTCGTTTGGTTGGTTTTCTTCTATTTCCACATAGTTTGGGAAGCTAGTGAAAACTTGATGGGGCAATTGTAACCTCATTTCACTTATTGTCATAGATACAAAATCCTAAATAAAATATCAGCTAACCAGACTTTACATTATATTAAAATATACATATTTATATGTCCTATGCACAAGCAGGCTTTACATAAGAAAAGGATGGTCTGATGCAAAGATTTAAAAAACCTATCACTATAATCTACCATATTAATGATCTAAGTGAGAAAAACCACGAGTATCTAAATAGATGAAGAAGGAACATTTTTTAAGTTTTAACGTCTATTTACAGTAAAAATGCTCAGAAAACTAGAAGAAGAAAGGAACCTCTTTACCCAGATAAAGGCTAGTATAGCAAAACTCCTATAACAGAAATCATGCTTGTTGGAGAAATTTGGATACATTTCCATGAAGATTGTAATGAGACAATGATGTCACTAATGCTTAACATGATATTGCAGAATTTAGCCAACACCGTAAGACAGGAGAAAACCATAAGAGATATGAAGGTTGAAGAAGAAAATTAAATAGTTATTATTTCAGGAATTATAATTATCCTCATTTAAAAAAACAAGCAACTCAACAGTATCATCAGGCTAAGTAATAGAACTAATAAGAAAGTTCAGCCTATTTGTCAAATACAAGATCATCTTACAAAACCAATAGTGTTTCTCTATCACAGAAACTAAAAAATGTAACAGAAATAAAGAGTGACAAGCAGGCCCACTCCAAACATTTGTGGCCCTTGGGGCAAGAATACGAATGAAGACCACAGCATATATTTAAATATTTACAATAAAAAATCAATGCCATTTAAATTAAGCTATAAATGGGAGTACATTTAACAATAACTATCAGCAAGCTCACCATTTGCTTGTCTCACCACATCACCATCTGAAACCAGAGACAGAGGGTCCAATGTTTCTTTCTGCCACTATGTCAATTGGCACATGTCTAGGTCAAGGTCCCCGGAGATACACTCTGAGACAGATTTACATGCAGGTGGATTAATGGGGAACAACACCTGTCATACTGAATGAGCCTTGAATGAGCGTGAGGGAAACAGGATTGGGCAAATGCAGAAGCTGACAAGTTTCATTTAATTTTTGGAAAAATTCATGAAATATTGTTAAATGTTTTTGTAAAAATAAAACCATTTACGATTGTAGTATTTAATATCCATCTGGTTGCCAATGTAAAAATTCAGTTTCATGCTTCATGCATGTTATTTCTAAATCCTCCATTTTTTTCTTTGTCTTTTGTCTTCAGCAGTTTGATTATGATGTGTCTGGGTGGGGATTTTCGGGGGTTTATCATTTTTGGGATTCAATTAGCTAGTTGAATCTCTAGGGGGTTTTTTGGTCTTTCAACAAATCTGGGGAGTTTTCAGACATTTTTTCTTCAAATACTTCCTCAGCTCAGCGCTTTCTTCTCTCTTTTGGAACTCCAGTGAGGTGAACATTAGATCTTTTGTTATCCTCTCGCAGGTCCTCAAGCATGTGTTCATTGTTTTCAATCTTTTTTCCCTATGTTATTCGGATTGAATAATTTGTATTGATCTGTCTGGAAGGTTAGTGACTCTTTCCTCTGTGATCTCTGTAAATGAGCTCATCCAGAGAGTATTGTTATTTTGGATATTGTATTTTTCACTTCTAAATTTCCATTTGATTCTTTTTGTTTATATATCTTCAATTTCTTTCCTGAGATTTTTCTAGTTTTCCATTGGTTTCAAGGGTTTTCATAATTGGTTTTAGGAGAATTTTTATGATAGTTCCTTCAAAATCTTTGTCAGATAACTCTGACACTTACGTCTTTGGGTGTTAATATCTGTTGATCTCTTTTCTCATATATGATGAGATTTTCCTGGTTCCTGCTATGCCAAGTAATTTTGGATTGTATCTTAGAAATTCTGTGTATTATGTTATGAGACTGTGGTTCCTCTTTAAATCTTCTATTTTAGCAGGCACTCAACCCATTTAGATTTAGAACACACATCCTGGCCCACTTTTGTGGGCTGTGGTTTGAATGTTAATTTAACTTTTGAACCTTTGCAGACCTATTCTGGTCTGCCCCACTCTGCAGTACTGAGAAGCCAGCTGAAACCTGGGTGGTATTCCACACTGTCGTTCAATTCTCAAAGCTATTGCTCTGTTGATTCTGGTCAGTTTAATGCTTGGGCCACTCAGAGATGAGCCTGGGACTTCAGACCTAGATTTAAAAGGTCTCCTTCTGCTCCCTCCTCTCCATCATCTCCGGACTCTCTGGTTGGAAGGCGGAGAGGACGCCGCCTCTTTGCTGCTTAGTGTTGGGTGGGCATTGTCAACAGGGCTCCACCCCACAGTCTCTCCTCCCTGGGTTTGGTGACAAGGAGGAGGAGAAGCATGGCCTCTGCATGTGTTTATTTAGTGCAGGATGGCCTACAGGACTCTTCCCCGTGGTCTCTGCTGCCACTGCAGCAGTGGAAAGGGAAAGGGGAGCTACTTCTTCACTGACCTTCACTTAGTGCAGAGTGGGATGGTGATTGGGCTCCATCCCACAGGCTCTGCAGCGTGCTGGGCAATGAAGGCTGTTGCATCTTTGATGGTATTTGCCTGGACTAGGACAGTTATGGTCAAAAAGTTTCCATCCTGTAGAGCCATCCTCTTCCTGGTCCTTTGTTGAGAGACAGCAGGTTTTTGTTGGATCTTTGCTTTTTTTGTTTTTTTAAAAAAGATAGTAGTGGTTCCAGGCTGTGGGCTGCTCTAGCTCCCAGACCATGATAAATGGCAGGAAAACAAACAAATAACTACCCCAGGGAACTTACTGCTGGGTTGTCCATCATGTCCTAAGTTCCCTAGCCAGCCTACCATCTTCTCTTCACCTTTTAGAGTCTACTGATAGAGGCTGTATATGTTTTACTCCAGAGTTTTCCATTACAATTAGCAGAAGGAACAGAGTGGAATGCACTTATTCACATCTTGGCTGGAACCAGAGACCCTTTTCTTAGGGCTTTGGTTAATTCTATTATGTCTCTAAATGTACTTATTTTACAGTTTCTTTCTGACGATTCCACCATGTAAACTTTCTGTGTTGTGCCATCTGCAGAGATGCTGACTCTTGCTTGTGGTGTGTGCTTTCTGACATGTTTACTTAGTTTGGCTTGTGAACTCAAATCAAAGTAGGGCTTTCTCTGTGTCATGAGTTAAGAGTGTGTTCTTCTAGAAGTGTTCCGAGTTTGCTCATGTCTGGGGATTAATGTAAAAGGTCTCGGTTTCAGCTACTGTAATCAAAATGGTGTGGTATTGGTGAAAAGATGGACACATAGATTAACGAAACACGAAGTCCAGAAATTGACCCATACATATATGGTTAGTTGATTCTTTTGACAAAGGTGAAAAGGCAATTTAACGGAGAAAGAATAGTCTTTTCAAAAATGGTGGTGGAACAATTGGACATATATATTTAAAAAATGGACACTGACTCATATATTATATACAACAATTAACCCCAAATAGGTCATAGACCTAAATGTAAAACCTAAAACTATAAAACCTCCAGAAGAAAAAAATAGGAGAAAATCTTTGTGATCTTGGGTTAGGCAAAGATTTCTTAGAGCACAAAAATTATGATTCATAAAAGGAAAAATTTAATAAATTAAACTTCATCAAAATTAAAAATATCTGTTGTTCAAAAGATACCATTAAGAGGATGAAAAGACGAGCCATAGACTGGAGGAAAACATTAGCAAAACAGGACTTACATCTAGAATATACAGACTTCTCAAAATTCAACCACAAGAAGACAAACAACCCAATAAAAATGGTCAAAAGACTTGAACAAACACCCCACCAAAGAAGATATATAGATGACAAATAAGCACATGAAAAGATACTCGTCATAAGTCATGAGGGAAATACAAATTAAAAGCACAATGAGGGGCTGGCCCCGTGGCCGAGTGGTTAAGTTCGTGCACTCCGCTGCAGGCGGCCCAGTGTTTCGTCAGTTCGAATCCTGGGTGCTGACATGGCACTGCTCATCAAACCACGCTGAGGCAGCATCCCACATGCCACAACTAGAAGGACCCACAATGAAGAGTATACAACTATGTACTGGGGGCTTTGGGGAGAAAAAGAAAAAAAATAAAATCTTAAAAAAAAAAAAAAAGCACAATGAGATACTGCTCCCCCTATTAGGATGGATAAAACAGAACAAAATACTTGATGCTACCAAGTGCTGGTGAGGTTGTGGAGTACCTTGGAACTCTCATACATTACTCCTGGAAATGCAAAATGGTACAGTGACTCTGGAAAACAGCTTGGCAGTTTGTTGTAGAAGTAAACGTTCACTTACCACACAATCTAGCAATCCCACTCTTAAACATTTGCTGAAGAGAAAGAAAATTCATGCTCACACAAAAATCTGTATGTGAATATTTATAGGGGCTTTATTCATAGTTGCCTCAAATGGAAACGATCCAAATATCCTTCAACTGGTGAATGCATAAGCTTATTGTTATTGTGGTACATCCCTATTAATTAATTAAAATGAGAACAAACTACTGATACATGTCACAACACGGATGAATCTCAAATACGTAATGCCTAGAGATAGAAGCCAGACTCAAAAGGCTACATCCATTCTGAGGAAGGCAAAAGGTCAGGAAAATAAAATAAAACCTCGAGATGGGGGTTGACTAAAAGAGGCACTGCAAATGGCAGTGTAACTGACAGGGAAGCGGTTGAACTTTGCAGCAGCAGATGAGATCTGGAGCAGATTGGCAACCTGTGAAGGTCCTCAAAGAACTCTGGTCCTCTCCCAGAGTTCTTTAGAAGCCAAGTCTTTAGGCTGATGGAGTTCCTGAATGTGATGGTTAATTTTATGTCAACTTGACTGGGCTACAGAGTGCCCAGATTAAACATTATTTCCGGGTATGTCTGTGAGGGTGTTTCTGGATGAGATTAGAATCTGAATCTGTGGACCCAGTAAAGCAGATAGCCTCCCCAATGTGGGTGGGCATCATTCAATCCATTGAGCACCTGAATAGAACAAAAAGGTAGAGGAAGGAGGAATTCGCCCCTTTTGCTTGTCTGCTTGAGCTGGGACATTGGACTTCTCCTGCCCTTGGATGGGTATTTACACCATCAGCTCCCCTGGTTCTCTGGCCTTTGGACTGAATTACGTCATTGTTTTTCCTGGGTTTCCAGCTTGCAAATGGCACATCATGGGACTACTCAGACTCCATAACTATGTGAGTCAATTCCTCATCATAAATCTCTTCTTATATATTTATATGTCCTACAGGTTCTGTTTCTCTAGAGAACTCTAATACACCAAGTCTTGAGAGAAGGAAGAAACATTGAATGTGTTCAGTGTGAAAGAGATATGATCTAGGAACCTGAAGATCCAGCTTCTGTTTTTCATCCTTAACCCAGACCACTCAGGATGCTCAGAAGGAATGCAAAACCAGGAGCATAATGAGCAGAAACACTCAAAAGTAATAAACACATCTAGATTTGGTGAGAACCGCCAAAGTAATAAGTTTAAAAATTCTAATTTACAGCACCTATCATTCTAATTTGGGGATCACTCTTTCTATATACACCACCATGACTATAATCGGCTCAGATAATAGGAAATGGTAACAAGTTCAGTTTACATATCATAAAATGAATGTACCCTTGAAGGGCAATTCATTGTTGTTTTGTGCATACACACAGGCCACTCTGGTCTCTAATAGTTTAACTTATACATCTATATGTATGTTTTTACTACCATCTCAACCCATCCATCCCTAAACAGAGCCACTTCTTTCCTTTGAGGCACACTAGAATTGATGACTTGCCCCCAGCAAGGCTCCTAATCCTTTCAACTGGACAGCATTTAAAATATTGAGCAATGATTATGCATTTTGTGTGTGTGTGTGTGCTGAACATCATTTTGTTCAACCATTCCTCAAAGAATTTAGTTTCTCATAAAATCTACATTTGTCACCATTCTGATCACTCACCCAGGCAGAATCCAGCTTTAACATAGCATCTCGTTACAAGGATGGGTCTCATTTTGCACTCAGCAAGTGTCATCTCACCCATATATGAAATAAAGTGGAAGGATTACAATCATCTGGACTAATCCAAGCCAATATTCCATTAGGATGTAACAGTCACATATAATATCTTTTGAGCTCGCAGTCAACTATCCCAGTATAAAAGCAGAGAAGTTTCCTAGAGAAAGCTGATGGAGAGTGCTTCCAAGGCTGAATTCAACCTTCTCCCCAACCTCCTTCCACTCTCCAACCTGTGAAGGCAAGTCATGTGATAAGTGCCAGCCAGACATTATTTCATGTTATGCTAAGGTTAAGTCCAGGCTCAAGGAAGCTGCTGAGACCTAACAAGCCAGTATCTTAGTGTCAATTACACTTATAGGGAGGGAGAGGGTAGAGGGGTTATTGTGTTTTGCCTTAAACAAAAATTTTAAATTCCCATCAGAAACTACTTGTTCCTATGATGCCGAGGACAGTGTTCATGGACATGGTTTACTGAAGGTTTGTTTATCCAGATTTATATATGTCTTTTAACACAAGGCACTGAAAACTTTTTCTGGAAGCAGGTGGGGGTCATAAAATATTCCAAGAATGCACTGGGTGAGTAAATTTATTCTAGGTTGCCTACAAGTTTATGGTTTGTGCTTAGAAAACTTCCTATTACTGTCGTCGGGAAACCAGGGACATAGTTTTCAGGGCTAAGTTAATTGGTTTAGTGCCTAATAGTGATTTACTTTGAAATTTCTAAGTAGGGTCTCTTATATGTTACATGCTAAGTTTTGTTCCTAGTGATCACTGCATACATAGTAATCACATAATCACACTTAATATTCTGATGGTTTTATTAACAAGTATATAATACATATATTGCATACTGTATATAGTATATGAGGACTGTACAGTACAAATTTATGTTCACAGTTTGACATGACAAAATGTCATTACTGAATTCCCATTGGACTACAGAGTAGAAACAGAGAAGGTACATTAAACATTCACATCTTTAGTAAGAAAGATTACCAAAATGTTTCAGTATTTGCAAGTATACTAATGCATGCTAAAAACCTTTAACCCATTCAGTCTTATTAGCTTATAAAATATATTACACTTTATTAAAAATTTCTGCATAGTTTATACAAGTATTAAAGTACTGTAAATGTAATAATCCTGCTATACTTGCAGGTATAGTTTAAGAGATGCTAAGCAGAAAGATTATTTTGACTCTCTAACACTAAGTACATAACAGCAAAAAAAAAAAAAAAAAAACCCAAAAAACAACCAAACAAAAAGTGCTAGTATTTGTAAAACATTATATTGTTATAGCCCTCGTTTAATGCATGTAAAATGGCTTTGTAAATGTATTATTTCTTAAGTGAATTTGCAATCATTTAGAAATTGTTAACCTTGACGAAGAAGAGAATAAAGACAACTCTGAGCAACTTCATGTGTGACAGCAATTCCTTCAAGATGACTATATATTTTCAAACCAAAGTATTTTAAAACCTTACATCTTTGAGATTGTCTTTAAAACAATCTAATTAAGAGTGATGTGCAGATATACAGTATCAGCAATATCTTTTAAATTCCACATTAGTGCAACAGATAGTGCAGATGGGTGTTTAATGAAATATACATGTACATATATAGTTTCCTTGTAAATCTAGTCCAAGGCTCTTGAAACGTCTGTGTACTTAGCATTTCTTTAGTTGAACACAGCTCTACTGCTAACACATTCTCCAAACCAAGCAATTTAGAATGTTAATGCCCACTGATGATGTAGGTTCACATTTTAGAACTCTAAAATATGATGGATTCAGATTTAATTTTTCTGACTTCTTCCTCAAGATGACACTTGGATGATAATCAAAGAAATTCTATAACAAACAGAATTTATACAAGACTAACTTGATGTTTACAGATCATTCTCATCAATTTAACATACTGCAATTAAAATCACCATTGATAGTAACATGGCACATCATTCAAACCACATGTTTAAGGGCATGTCACCTTGTATTTGAGGTCTTCCACAATAACAGCTAAGAATGACTAAGAGACTAAATTTCTGAACTATCATAGTAAAATACAAATATATATAAAAAAGGAAAATTTGGTAAGAGCCAATTGGTAAGTGAAGTATACAGACCAGCATGGGAACAGAGAATGGCCTCTCGGGG
The DNA here is from genome assembly GCF_041296235.1 of Equus asinus. NCBI lineage: Eukaryota > Metazoa > Chordata > Mammalia > Perissodactyla > Equidae > Equus > Equus asinus. The sequence continues at coordinate 130,907,533 of NC_091792.1, forward strand.
TTGCTTTTCTTTCAGAGTTAAAGTGGATTTTTGTTCACGAACTGTTAACATAATCTAAGCAAGCTGAATAGTAATGTAAGTCTTTGCAGGGTCATCATTGTTCTTTTGAACAAAATTTAAATATGCCGTAGCAAACATCAAATTTCATGAAACCCATGAAGCCTTCTATTAACTGGACTCAGACTCAAAGTGGATTATTCAAAGATCAATTCTACCCTTTCTCGCCCCTTTTCCCACCTTCTATATGGGTTGGAACACATAAACTGGTTATCGCCATCAAACCAAAAAGTTCCTTGCATTCCAACTTAATTAATTCTTCAGTGTGTTGCGGAAGAACCATTTCAAGAAATAAACACTTTGGCATGAATGTGATTGACCATTTACAATATAGACAATATCTACTTTTCCAAGAGCCATTTTTATCCCTCAATTCGTGTCATAGTTGCAAAAAAAGAAAAAAAAAAGAAACCAATTAGAATGTTTTAATATTCTAAAGAAATTTTGCAGTGCTTAAAAAAGAAAAGAAAAGGAAAACCAAGTGCCAAGATAACAAATCACTTTGCATTTCTCAACTACATTTCCTTCCAGTAGGTTCAGAGGGCTGATGGCTGGGATCTCCTAGATGCACAGGTCCTACAAACTAACTTTTATTAACATGGCGCCATCAAAGTAAGCTCCCCACACAATTCGAAGGCCTCCAGAATCACTCATTCACTGATGTTTTAAGAACAATCAACAGTGTATTCCTCCCAGTGAAGGTTGTGTTGGATCCTGAGTTGTGGCTGGGATGGATCTTCAGGATTCCATTCTTCTCTCTTCTCCATCTTTTATCGAGGGATGAAGGCGCATTGGGTTATATGCACCCACATATGACCATCGTTGCCCACTGTCTTCCAATTTAGGATCAATGACATTTCTACGCACGAATTATTTTTATTGGCATTTAGACTATGGTGCTCAAAAGCCTGCTTTTGAAAAACTTCCCCCAAACAATGTTATTTATCTTCAATATAAACACGAGTCATTTTCAGTTTGTTCTTCTGACAGGATACTTGATAGTGACAGGAGATTGCCAGCTCCAAGAGTAAACTTCTGGGAATTTTTGAGCTACATTATGCATCCCTGAACTGTAGTTTTCTATATTTTTCTGAAATCTGTCCCCTAAATAAAGGTATGTGTGCTTCACAACTATTTATATTTACAAATAGTGTCGCTCAGGTCTTAAATCGAATGAATCTACTAAAGCATTAGCAGATGCTTATTTATGACATATATGTGTTGTGAACACAAATGACAGCCAATTTGGCACCTTACAGCTCACACAGAAGAGTTTCTGTATGAAAGGTATGATTAATTTGCTATGGGAATACAATTACCACTCAACATTTCCCTATTTGCAAAAAAAGCTCTAAGTAGGTTGGGTAAAAGAAAGGCCATCCATATTCTTACCTAGAAGATTTTTTTACCATTACTAAGCAAATATTTTTGTGGCATCCCTACTATCAACGCTTGATGACTGACATTAAGGACATTGTAGGAATGGAGATAGGTGCGTGGATAACCCATCAGTATTTGGCTCTGCAGTCTGGTTCTACACAGCTGAATGTGCATACAGACTGAAGCTCTGGGAATGCACTGCACAACTAACCAAATGAGGAAACCTCACTGACAACCCCTGGCCCAGGAGAAATGGCCAGCTTCCTCCTTTGTCCCCTGCTCAATGTCCCTTTGCTCTGACTCCATGCTACGCAGGTATAGCTTCCATCCCTTGAACTGACAGACATCACCCACCTAAATGAGCAGCTCTGCCTCCTCTCCCAATGGTGGCAAAGACCTCCTTATTAGCTTCAGGCACAAAGGTGGAGAAAGGACTTAATTTAGATGAAGTGATAAATCCAAGCTGACAAGCAAGATTTACAAAGGACAATGGAAGAGCTGGCTGTTCTGGCCTGAAATCTTATTGCACTTCTAGCTAACCTTGAAAGGGTCCACCCTTCTTTCCGCTGTTGAGCACAAAATGCGATCAAGGGCACAGAGGTATGAATGTCTCCGGCAAGGACTAGCAGGCTGGATACTGTATTTCTAATACATTTACTTTGACATTCTTTTGAGGAATACATGGAGAAACTGACAATTGGTGCCATTAGTTTACATGTTCCCTTGTTCTCATTACATTAAACGTATCTGTAAGAAGGGTTTGCTTAGCATCCCCGGAAAAAAAAAAAAAAGTGTTCACATTCTTTAGGTCTGACCCGTGGTAAGAGAGGGAGGATTAAAGAGTATCTACTACTGACCATATGGAAATTGTGAATGATATAAATCCAGAGATTCAGACCAGCTGAATCAAAATTAAAATGTACATGTAAAAAATGAGTTAGATAATGGAGGGAGGACAGAGAGAGAGCCGGGAGAGTGGAGAGCCACGTGGAGGCGGGAGACGGAGGCGTTCAAACTAGCATGTGGCGTTTCCTATGTAGGGCAAGGTGGTCAGAGCGGGAAAAGCTGCGGTCACAGTCTGGACACTGGAAAGGTTTAATTCCAGTATGTTTTCGGAAATGTCTTGTTAGTTCATCAGACCGAGCGAACTTCCATGTGCATCCTTCCCATGTACATTTGTAGGGCTTTTCTCCTGCAAAAAGGAAAAAAGGAAAAGAGCTTATTTTTTGTAAAAGCAAAAGGACATTAATTAATAAACACTGCAAAGTTAAGATTTTTGAGCTAAACTTCTTGACGAATATTATTTCCAAGATATATTCATCCATTTGTCCCTCAATATAAATGCCTTATGAAACACTACAAGACAAGCAAGAAAAAAATGAATGACTCCTCTTAACATTTAACTGGTTCTCTGCCAAAAAAGGGGAGGGTGGATTTTAAGAGTTCTTAAAGAATAAAGGCACTGAAATCCATTCTGAGGGGCTAAGTAGTTTTGGTTTTGTCTCCAACAGTAAGGAGGAATAACTTAAGAAACACATGAGGTGATCTGTATTCGTATATCTCCAAGTCTTAAACCTACTTAAGAGCTTAGTTACATCCATTTAACGAGAAGTCCAAATTGAAAGTTTGTGGGATTTTCTTATTCTTTTCAATAGTTTTCTAAAAATCTGAAGTCTCCATCAACTGAACTGCCAGGGATTTCAACATCTTTTGTTTAGTCAGTAACAACTACGCCTAAGTATATAGCTTTGATTCAGAAGTATTGAGATATAGATTCCTCTCCACCCTGTCAGAAGCCAGGTTTCTCCGACTCCTTCCCATGGGATAATGGTAATTTGCAGGTGAGGAAGAGAAGACTTGTGGGAAAGTCATAGGGAAAGCAGTGTAAAAGCCCTTACAAATAAATAAAAAGGCTGTTAATGGCAATCTTAGATGTTTAAATTAGTAATAATGGGCATCACAAATTAATTCCTATTTACTATCCCTTGTTCTCTAGAAATCTTACAGGATTGCAATTCCTTGGCATTTCATTGAGATATTCAGAATTTGTATTATCTGCTTTGCTGCACAGACAATAAATGCTAAGAGGTATTTTTCCTACATCTGAATTATCCAAATATTCAATGTCTTTTTAATCTTAGTCTGGACTTTGGTAACATCCACCTCTTGGATCCCATGAATTCCCCAGCGATGCTTTTATGCATCTGTTTGGCCTTGCTAACTGGGTGCTCCTCTAAACACAAGGCCATCGCCCTCAGCTCTCTCCGTGCTAACATTATGGCAAAGCCAAAGAAGACCTGTACGCAGGCTGACTTTCCCTCAGCTTCTCTCCCCAGGATTCACTGAAAAACTTCCCCTCCACTCCAGCAGACACTTTCCTTCCTTTTCGTCTCCAAATCCCAGATTCTTCTCTTTTTAAACATTCTAATAAGAATGACTCATAAGACAAAAAAAAAAAAAACCCCAAAAACTACATTCTGAGTTAAGGACAACGTACACAGAGGTAAATTGCTGTTATACTAGAATTTCCCATCGAAGATTTTGAGGTTAGGTCAGATGAGGCCTCCTGTAAACACTAGTCACCAATACTGATTCATCGCCAACACCAATTAATCAGGTTGCTTAAAACACTTTTATACATATTCCTTAAGATGTTTTGCTACAAAATGTTCAACAAGAGCCCACAGAACAATCTGATGTTTTCTTCACCTATACAACAATTTTCATAAGATCTGGTTGCACATTCTATATTCAATAGTGGGCAGAATGGAAAATACCCTAGAACAAAGATGGCAGGCAACTGCATAGAAATTCTCTCATTTTTAGAAGACAGTAATTACCCAAATTTCTTCACTGTTCTTTCCTTCAGTGACAGTCTCCCATTTGAATTCCATTTCTACAAACTGCTGCCTTTATTTGTTTGGCATAAAGAACTGGTTTTTCTGCTATTGTTAATTTGATAATGTACAACATTTATTAAATGAGAGTCCATATGAAGACCACATAGGCCTTGATGAAACAGGCCCACGCTTAAGAGCGCTTTCTCCTCTGTTGCAGTGGAGGTTTCCTCTCTTTCTCTCTCCCTTATTAAAGAGAGCACAGAGCTGCATGTGATTGTGAGGGACCTTGTTGGAGAGAACCTTGAATCTATTCTAAATTATTACAAAAGTAAACCATTATCAAAAACTTCATTTTTCATGACAGAGACATCCGTAGACGACTATGGTCACTTTCAAGATGTCTGAAAAAATTTCATCATAATAACTGAAAGCTTGAACTTTTGTCTTAACTTTCCATTGTAACACTTAAGAAGAAAGACGGAGTGAGTCTTGCATTTCTGATACCTGTATGTGTTCTTCTGTGGGCTTTCAAGTGAGAGCTTTTAGTGTACACTTTGTTGCATCCGTCATAATCGCATCTGTGTATTCTCCGCTTCCTTTGGGTGTCTGGAGATTCCACAGGTAATGGTCTCTTCCCGGGCTGCACTATGACTGAAGGGTGATTCCTATGGAAGCCAACGTTAAATGCAAAATGTTGAGTGAAAGGCTCTTCCTTTCCTTCAGTCTACCAAAAGAATTAACAACACTGGGCAAAAACAAACAAACCAAAAAAACCCAACAAAAGAAATAAAAAGAAATTAGCTGATCAACCCAAGAAGCACTGCTATATTCATTCAACAAACATGGAGTGAGCACCTACCATGAGCCAGGCACTGTGCTTGGCACCGGGACACAAAGATGAATAAAAACAGGGTTCCTGCCCTCGAGGAGCTCACACTCTAGGGGGAGACAGACATGGAGATAAGTAATGACAGCAAGAAGGGTTAGGCGCTATGCTAGAGGGAGGCGCGAAGTGCTAGGAGAGGCTCTTTCCCTTAGTAAAGATTTGCCTATTGACAGAAGTTTGTGGTACTAGGCAATGCTGAACACTGTACTATGTTTTCTACAGGCTGCCCTGATTTTCATTTATTGTTCTTCAGGGAAAAATGTGAAAGGTCAAATTCCTGAGTCTCAGGCAACCAGGATGGATTTCTACATTTCACCCTTCACATAATTGGCATTTAGGCTGAGTCTCTTAAAGATCACCAATTCACCTTTGATTTTCAAATGCTGGCTCTTCCAAAATATATATAGTTCCAAAAAATATATACATATATGTTGGCACTGCTACCTTCACAAACTCAAACCTTTACTGTTACTATTACTCCTGTTAGAGGGAAAATTTCAGGGCAGAGCTAGCGGTCAGGTGAGGAAGGTCCTCACCCCTGACCTGGGCTCCAGAGTGCAGCGCCAGCTCCCTCATGGGGCGCCTGACACTCTCCCACCTTCCCCATTACTCTCAGCAGACGCCCATGCCCGCGTCTGCCCACCTTCCTAGGTGGATGTGAGATCAACTCACGGTAATCATCATTACTCTGAACTTTCTCATTTTCAGAAAGGAAGCTGGTGGAGAGAAAAGGCAGATGGGGAAGAGTTGGGGAAAGTCTGTTGTTCTTCTCAGGCTTCCTCTGCTGATTAATGTAAGTAATTAAAAAGTTCTAATCCGTTCATTCGCTTTCCTAATGACTAATTACTTGATACATTACAAGCTTATGTAGTTGGCCTCTAACTGTAACGAAAGACTTCTTTTTCTATTAAATTTGAATCTAAAGTTCTTAAAATGTTCCAAGCAACATGTGAATGTTTTGTACAAGTGTGTAGAGGGAGAAAAAAGATTGGTGAAAAGGGAAAAAAAGAATTTGATGAAGGTAGACACTCAAACTTGTGAGACAAAAAAGGCTAATAAAATTCAGGCATAAGAAAATCAAAAGGGAGTCCCTGAGATGAAACTTGTATTTTTAACTTAATAAAAATTTAAATACACATCCCTCATCAATAAATTTTTCAGGCATGCTAAGAAGTGACTAGGAAGAAAATAAAAGGTGCAGTTATTTTAAGTGGCCTTACTTATTTCTCACTTTTATTATTGGTAAAGAAAGCTGTCAGTTTTGAGTATCACTTCACCTTCCTACCCTGGTGCTCAGAGGGGCGATACAGAAGAATAAAATAGCCAAGTTTAGATACATGGAAAAGTAAACACGAACTAGAACGGGGGAAGAAAAGAACAAGGATTTCAATTATATATATGTACAAACAAATAGAGAAAATACAGAACAGAGAGGTTTATAGACAGATATAGTTTTTATAAAGCTGAATTATTAAAATCTTTCAATAAAAAAATTTAGTTTATTTTTAACTTTCAACTTTGATGCCATCGATTGAAATGTTTCCTCTTCATTAAAAGACTTCTAGGAAATAAAATGTTGGGGGAAAAAACAGAATGGTTAAGTATATCCCACATCCCTCTGGGATAATGGGAGAGTATCCCAGATGACTTTAGAAGTCTCTCCCAATTATTCGATTTTATGGGCTGGGAATCTAAGTTTCTGTGCAGTAGTCTGATTGCTTTTTCCAGTTCCTTATTTTGTACATGAAGGTATGCTAAAAGGCTGTGTGCACCAACTTGAAATCCCAGATCTCTCACTGATAGTCCCAGTGACCCTGGGCAAAGTATTTATCTTCTCTGTGCCTCAGTTTCCTCTCTGTAAAATGGGGAGGAAGATAATAATGTGATCTCAGGAAGCTGCTGTAATGTACACAAAGAATAGCATCTGTTCCAGATGTAAATCTGCTAAATGTTGGCTGTAAATATTTAGAGGTTCAGATACCCATTTGCAAACTTTGCCCATATAGTTGTTAAGTTTCATGATAAGTTTTTTTGGGATGTCCCCAAACCAGATCAGGACATCTCTATTTCAGCTGATGTCTACCTTGAAAGGTAGCATCATTCTAGCAGTGGTGAGCAGCCCCATCTCTAAAGAGCCAGACGTTAGTACAGGCTGAGGCTATCTATCTGCAAGGGTCTTTGGATCTCACCCTTTTTAGTGTCATCACTCCTTATTTTTAAAGTGGTTATTCGGGGTCATTACAACCAAGAAGTCAGAATGGCTATTAAATATCACAGACCTGGTCACTGTTTCCTGTAAAGCTGACCCCTCCTAAGTTTGCTACAATTCACATACACAACTAAAAGGGGGAAATCTGATCCTCAAGCTTTTTGTTCAAAATACATTTTCACATATATAAATATATAACAAAAGGAATTTGATATAGTTTGAGTGCTTTCAAAAATAATTCTAAAGCTGTAACTCTATGATCAAGCAAATGGATTTCAAAGCTGTATTTTCATGTCTGCCTCTGTAAAGGAAAGGTTTCCTAAGGCAAATATCACTGGGGCCGCCTCATCGCAATGGTACTAGGCGCTTGGTTTCAAATGACTCTTTCCTGACTAGCTGGTTTCCTCTGTGGGCTGCCACTGGGCACACTCCAAGACATTACTTAATCACATCTGTGAGATAGTTACTTGAAGAGTACATGCCCCAGTTGTGGCTAATCTGTTGAATTTTTTGAGAGGCAAAATGCATTCTTAGGTCAGTATTAAAATAAGCATATTACTCATTAATCATTAAAAGCCATCAAGCTTGAGATCATCAAAAAACCATTACTTAAAATAAGAAAGAAAAGAGAAAAAGTGTTTTCTTTTCAGCAGCATTCACAGCACTGGATATTGCCTTCAATTCTTCTTCTGTAATGTCTTACATTGTAATTCATAATAACCTAGATTTTGGAATAACCCCCTTTTAGTCAATGGATTCCTCCCTATCTGGACAGTTGGCTTTATAGCATCTTTTCCATCACCTGTGCAGGAACAATTACAAGTCATGTTGCCTGTTATTTTGCCAGAAACACCATAAAAAGAGGTAATTCAGCCTACAAGATGTGTCCATTTGGTTAGTCTTTCTGTTTTTCACTCCAGTGCACAAGCAGATGCAATTGGCTAGATATGGGCTAAAAATGGTAGAAAGAGCACTCATCTGGAAGCAGACCAGGCCCAGGCCCCTTCTGCTGTTAACAGTGTGATTACCGGTGAGTCATCTGATATCTTGGCTCATCAGTTCTCCGTTCTGATTCCCACACGCTTATTACGAGAGAAATAAATAACTTCTACGAAAGCACTTGGAAAAGTTTCTATTTTGAGGGGAAGGGGCACTATACAATTGTGAAGGGCAATAACGTACAGGTTCATCACATATTCTCTCCCTCTGATGTGGCTGGGTAAGAAGATTCATTCTCTTCTTTATCCGTTAGGGAGCATATGACAACCACAACCCCCACCTCCAAAATTGACTATGATTTGGTGCAATGGGCAATTAATAAATGAGCTACTATGAAGGTACCTTCTTGGGTTGAATGTGGATACAACCAGAATATATTTGAAGTTCCAGAAAATAGCTGTTCTAAAACCAGAAAATTCACATTCTGTTGCAGAATTGATCGTGTAAGGGAGAGGGGTGGAGAGGATAACATAGAGAAGTGGGCAGAACATTTGTTCAAGTTGGAGAAAAGGTGACATGGAAGGAAGATGATGAAAGGGACCCTGAGGAGACAATAACTGTTGCCTTTGTACTAGGAAGCTGGCCACTAAATCCAATGTTGACACCATAACACATGACAGTTACAGCAAGAAAAATAATTACAACCAATAATGAAAATAAAGAGGAAACAGAGGCAGCAAGATCCAGGGAGTAGCCCAAGGTCACACATATGGTGGAGAGGAGAGCTGGGATCCAAGATGTTAGATCCAAACATCAGTTTCTTAACTGCTAGAAACACAGCCTCCAGTGTATTCACTGGTAGATGTTAAGGATGTCTATCATGGTAAATCCCATTAATGACATTACTTAACCTTTGTGTGGCACCATCACATTACAGCAAGTTAGACCTAAAACAAACCACCATTCAGATGCTTGGATGCTGACCAATACAGCATAAATTTCCAACCAGATGGCAGTTCTAAAGCTGACTGAACATTCTAGGGGCAGGCACGATTAAAAAGACCAGAGAATAAAGAATTCTTTCAATGCTGATCTTCTCTGAGCTACTTGGTCAACTTTCTGTTGCCACCACTATCTATAGGACTTGTTTTGGAATGTCTTTCTTGGGCTTGTGGTTGGCCTGAAAATTCTATTTAAAGACATGCCCCATCATAGAAACAGTATAATTTATTAGAAGCGACAACTGGAAGGATGATGTGTTGTCCATACAAACAGCATTCATGACCCAACCTTAAGTGGAATACCTAGAACACCAAATTCAATCCATGTTGGGATTAAGATTATGGGAAAACTATGTATACATGTAGTCTGGAAGGATAAAAAAAACAAGATGAAAATGATTTATGTGGTATGGTGGCAAATCATGGGTGACCAATTCACTAAAAACTTGACGTAATTGTCCTAGTGCTGCCCGTGTAACAGAGGACGTTGTTTTTGGAGCGATTCTCCCATCTTGCCCAGTGGCTGCCAGACACTACCAAGTGTTCCTGGCAATCCACACCACATCACGTGTTGGAAGCTTGTGCTCCCATTCCAGGTCCCAAGATGCACACTGCCATGCAAATGCCAGGTAGACCTAAATATACTTACTCTTGCAACAATGCTTGCGGGGGGGACACTGAGTTCATTAAAGGGGGTGACATTTCTTCAGGATAATAATCTGTCCTCTGTGGTTCGATCCCAGGTTCTATTTTAATTTTTTTCTGTAATATAGGCTTCTCATATGATTCAATTACAGGTACTAAAAAATAAAAATAGAAAAGTCACTCTGTGTACAATTTACCAATTTCAGCTTTTAAAAGCTTACTGCACAGCTTCTATCTACAAGACTGATGTATGACTATTTATTTGCCTTTGGCAAAATCAGGGGAAAGGAATCTGTGGGGGATTCTTGTTTCTTCTGACCATTATTTTGCCAGCAAGCAGCATACATAGGAAGCTGGACTTTTAAGACATCAGCCCCAGAATGATTCTTGCTTATGATTTTTAACCCCAGTCTTCTGCGTATGACCAGTCAATAAACAAGGTGGCTTTTAATAGCCATTAGTTATCACCATTGACCTAAAAGTATTTATGAAATGCCTTTTTGCACCTAGAACCATGTCAGCACTCAATAAAGCAAACTATAAAGTCAAGATTTTTACTACTCCAAAGTTGACGATTATATAGTGAAAGTAATCATTTCATGGCATTAAACAGACAGCCTGATTTTGGGGAGCTCTTCCAGTATCAACACTTAAAAAAAAAAAAAGAAATGCCTTACGCAGACTCTACGTCAAATGTTTCCTTTGAAGAGCTCCACAGCTCTTGGCTCTTTGCATCTTTACCCTCTCACCCAGTCTGCGTGGGGAAGACCCAGTATGTACTAAGTGGGAGCAGCAGTGTGGATTAGTGGCAGAATTTACCTTGCATGCTACTATTTGAATTCTCCATCTCCTCTGACAAGGAAACCATGAGCGGCTGCTGGAGGTGACTGGTGTACATAAAGGGGACGGGCTGCACCACGACCGGCTGGATGACCGGTAGTATCCCTGGGCTCCGAATTCCGTGCCGGGAGAGGGCTGCGGCCATCACCGGCGGCATGGATAGCGGCATGCTGAAGGGCTGCACTCCCGGGGGAGGAGGCGAGTACTTTTTCATTGGCGGGCTGGAAGAGGGCATGCTTAACCCAGGCGAGGCTCTCCGGTGTGAAGACTGGAACTTCAGTGAGGAAGGAGAATTTCCAGCAGAGGGTGGTGAACTCCGCTTGTTCACGGTGAGGTCCACGGGCTCCATCTGCATCCCGTGCGACAGGCCTTCTGGGGTCTGAAAGAACTTATCAGGTAATGGTGTGGAGTAGATGACTCCGTACTTGTTGGGCTTCATGGACTCCATGTAATTAGACGGGTATGACTATCGGAAAGGACAAATAGAAATGTGTAAACAGCCAAGTAAGTGCATAAGCGTGAAACATGAATTAAGATGAAAACATACAAGGCACTTTCAATTACATGGGCTCTAATTAATTGTTTGGATTTAGATGTATGCTTGACCCTAAAAAAATGCTATGAGAGAGCTGATATTTATAATAAATGTAAAAACTAAGGTTAATGTGGTTACTGCATCACACGAAAAATCTCAAATTTAATTCTAAGATAATTCCTAGGTCAGATGTCAAGTTTGAGGTTGATATCTGGCAAAACTCTAAAACAGATTTTAAAACAGAAGGCTCATGGGCCTTTATTATTAGGAGTCAGTGTTGGGGTTCACCAAGAACCAGCCAAGTCAACTAACCTCGTTGCTTTTCTGATGGGGTTTCATAACTGGCAGGAAATGCTCTCTAGCTTTAATGTCTTTCATCTGAGCAGCAGGACATTGAACATTTGTCATGATATACTTGTGTATAATATGGAGACCGCAGCTGATGGCAGCACCTCTGAATGGGCTTTAGCTGCTGACCAATCCATGTCTAAGGTGACCAACAGTCCTGGTTTGCCCAGGACTGTCCTGGTTTTAGCACTAAAAGTTCTATATCCCAGGAAACGCCTCAGTCTCAGGCAATCCAGGATGGTCAGTCACCCTACACACCCATATACTGAAGGCCATCCAAACCAGGGTAATTATGTCCTTGGCCCCAACTTGTTCAATGGTCTTATTCACGGTTTGAATGAAGGTGTAGAAAATGACTTAATTTCCAAATCTGTGGATGACACAGAACAGTTAAGAAACAGCTAATATGACTCAAATAAGGACAAGTGATGCTCCAAGTGACTTGCACACAAGCCGAGGCCCAGTGTTTTCTCCTCTACACCTTGCTACCGTCTCATCAAAAGAGGCTGGAGGACAACCCAGTAAGATAATGGAGGAGAGACAAAATGGTTTGTTTTCTCGCAAACCTAAGATCTGTTCCACAATTGACCAAATTTATCTTCAAATACCTTTCTCTCTTATAATATCAGGATAACCTAACTCTTATCTACCAGCTTTAAATATAAATCCACCATAACAACCGCACACTATGTACTGTCCTTGGCCATGGGGTTCACTAAAATTACTTTTATTCTTTAATTAAAATAGAAAAATCTTTGCTGTAGAATGCTTTTTAAAAAAGTAAACTCAACATAAGCCATTTTCTTTACTTGTAGGCATTTTAGGGAAACTGAAATTTTTAGTGATAACATATCAAGTGTGCCTGCAGAAAACTTGTTTGTATTTGAATGTTTTACAGTGGAAGTAATAAGCAACATAGTGTGCCTCTCTTCCAGCTCTAAAATCCTACCCACTTATGATTCTGCGGCAATAGTAGCTCATGATGCATCTAAGAAAACTCACCAACGGGGCCTTATAATTAAACAGCTTAAATGCACTGTTAATTTCTGAGCATCCCAAGCCCCTCCAGGGAGTTATAAATAATTGTGAGGGAGCAGTGCTTCTCACTGGAATTACTAGTGAGATCTCACCCTTTTCTCGCTGGATGACTCTACACCTGGCGATGCATCAGAATTACCTGGGCTGTTTTCAAAACTCAGATGGCCTGGTCTCTACTCTAAGCCTACTGATCATCAGAGTATCAGGAGGAGGGCACCAGGCAGTATTTATCTTTATCTGGTTCCGATGTCAGTTTCTCATTAAGATTGTGTGTTTCGTTCTTCTGTCCTTTCTTTCTTTATCCATATCATCGTAAGCTGCATAATCTCCTAGAACAGTGATCGCTGTAGTCTGGTGCACATCTCTCTGGGGGTACCGAAGATAGTAACAGATGGTACAGGATGAACATACAGTGCTTTAAAATAGTTATGTTTATTTAAATTCATATGAAAATAATGCGCTGTTTTACAGCAGTGATACAGAGTTCTCTTTTAAAAGAAATTTATGTTAAAAAAGCAATTCTATAAAAGAGGGTAAGAAAAATTACTAACTAAATATTAGAACTGCAGGTACTAAGAGGATATGGCAAAACTTGTTAGGGTGGTACCGAATACTCACCTTCTATGAGGTCATGAGGTTAAAATTAAAATTGGATTCAGTGAGATAACCTATGTAATGAGCTTAACACAGGAGTCCCTTCTCTTCCTTTCTTATACAGGAGATATACACTATATGGGCTTTGATCCTCCCAATCAGGGCTTTTCAAACTTTACTGTACACAGGAATTCACCTGGGGATCTTGTTAAAATGCAGATTCTGAATTACTGGGGAGTGGCCCAATGTGCGTAGACCACCCTTTGAATAGCATGGCTCTCAATGACAGAGAGAGAGAATAAAAATATGAATTTTTAGCATTAAAATTTGATAAATCATTTAAATACAATTTAAGGAGGGAAAAGAATTTCCACTAATAATACTGCTTAAAAACAAGGACACAAAGGATATAAATTCAGGAAATACAAAATATATAATATATAACATAAATAAAAATATTTCGTTGTGTTTAAAAACAGCTTTGAGTTATATACCAAGGATCAAACAAGGAAAAGACTATTTCCATCTTTCCTTAGAAGGAGCACACACAGGTACACCACAAAGTGAGAGGCCCCAAAACACTGTGATATTAATATTAAATATATTTCAATTTAAGTATTCAAATAGGTAGCATTAAAACAGGCACAAAGTTCACTAACAAAAAACTATTATAAATTATGTACAAGGAGGGTTTAAGGAAGTAATCAAATACAGGGGAAAAAAAGATTTCTCCTAATTCTAAAGTTTAACCTGCTTTATGTAATTCTCTAAAGGGCAAAAGTTCTACTACTAGGAAAAAAAAACTTCAGGAAATGGGAGGCAGCATTAATTGTTTCTACTCACCAAAATGTAGCTTTTCCCTTATTTTCTGTCCTATTCTTCAAAGACCTCCCTATGACCTAGATTTTAATGCCAAGTTATTGGCAGCTAAATAGGAAGTTAAATGAGGACACACTTCTAGTGCTGTCATTGCTGGATTTTTCTATCTGTGGGGTGAATTTAAGGAAAGTAGGAATTTAGAACTTGGGAGATTTGAAATTTAATAATATTCTCAGGTTTCTCAAGCCATAAAGAAAGAGAAAGCCACACATAAAGCCAAGTTTTCTAAACATCATGCACACTTTCCCTGAAAGTCTGCTCTCCAGGGAATGCCCCTTGCCCCCTATATGGATGTGCGGTTTCTGTAAGGCCACAGGGCTAAAACTAGTGAGACGGGTATGGACACACAACTGAGTACACAGTTAACTATTTCCAGTCTGACTGCCTCAAAAAAGGGTGAAGAAATGTGGTTCCTCAAACTGTCTCACTAGCAAATTTCATAGCAATGTTTACCAGAACCTTCTATAAGACAAGCTTGCTTTAATTATTTGGGTGGAGCACACCAGCTACTGCAATCAGCTTGCAACAATCTGGTTCTCCACAGTGTGGGGACTGATTCAGGGCTGGCTTGAGGTGTGTGACTTGGGTGGGTACACCCTGGTAATAGTTGCTTCCTCTCTGTTCCAGACCATTCCTATCTTCTAACAAAGCAACGCAAATAAGCAGGGCCCCAAATCCAAATCAGAGGCATGCATTGATAAAGCAGAAAAAATGCCTGTGGCCACTGATGGACATCCAGTACCCCCTGTGCATCCTGCTTCCCTGAGGAGGCCCTGTGTGCTGGAACAGACGAGCCTGAAGACAAGAGTCCAGCAAGGGTCTCCCTACCACCCCATCCCCACCAGGGGTGGTCGTGGGTTTACTTTTTAAAAACATCTGTTACTGGGGCTGGCCTGGTGGCACAGTGGTTAAGTTTGCGTGCTCCACTTCGGCGGCCTGGGGTTTGCGGGTTTGGATCCTGGGTGTGGACCTATGCATCACTCATCAAGCCATGCTGCAGCAGCGTCCCACATACAAAATAGAGGAAGACTGGCACAGATGTTAGCTCAGGGACAGTCTTCCTCAAGCAAAAAGAGGAAGATTGGCAACATATGTTAACTCAAGGCATTAAAAAAAAGATCTGCTATTAAGAGAAAAGTTCTTTCCTTCTGTTGTAACATGCATTCAGGTGTTCATACCTCCACACCATGTGTATTTATCTGCTGACTGCTTTCTCTCACTAGTATGGGAGACAAGAGCATGGCACAGGTGCTCAGTAAATACTTGATGAATGAATAAAGTGAACTAACGCTCTCTGAGCAAGGTTTCACAACTGACAAGGCTAAGGATAATATCAATTCTTTTGATTCTTGAAAAAATGATTTTAATTGTTATGGGGCAAAAGGCACAGGGTTTGAATAATTTTCCAAAGCTGTCACTTTATACTAAAGTGAGAATTTCAATAGTTTCTTATTTTACTGGGAGTAGTTTGGCTGAGTTTTCCATTACAAGTCAGTTTAAGTAGATGGAATGACTGTACAAAACATGGATGAAGTCTCCATTTCACTATTCATTAATATGAAAAAAAAGTGAACATTCGTGACAGGGCAATGGCAAGTCAAAGGAATCTTCATAGCCTGGGTGGGGTTCCAAGTGCAGGAAGGCGTGGTGCAATTATAAACACACACTCTGGAAACAGCAAATGTCATGCCCCTCTATGCAAACAAAAGTAGAAAGCTCTCTTTCTACCAGGCTTGGAAAAGTCATGAAAAATTTCTCTTAGAACACAGTAGAGGAACTACTGACTTTTTAAGTACTTCTCAATCTGTAAGGAGGCTGTTAGATGACAATTTTCATTTTAAAAAAGAAAGGAAAAAAAAGGAATATATTTCCTTCAAAAGTAATTTTCCTATAGGAATAGAATATGTTTTAAAGATTTGTTTACTTTCTCACTTCCCAAATTAAATTCTTTAATGTTCAACCTTCTTTGGAAATGTATTGGTAAAAACAATTCCTGTGCATTTTATATACACATGCTGTCTCATATTTTACAAATTAAAAAAAAAGTGGAGGCCCAGGGAGCTGCTGGTGGTTCTGCCAACATCACACTGATACTGAGTAGCAGAGATCCACAGCACAGACGGAGGCAGGGTCTACTACGCTCCCCGTTCTCTAAAATTTTAGCAGGACAACCCAAAGCCTTACCATTTGCCTCAGAGCGCAAGGTTCAGCAGAGGATGGGACGAAGGCTTACATTTTGGTAAGAAAGAAACAACATTTCCCCACTTTCTCTAAACTACTACAGAAAACACCAAACAGGCAGATTTTTCTGTTGTGCTCTCCTTTTAAGAAAAGGGGGAGAGGGGCCAGTCCAGTGGCATAGCAGTTAAGTTCACATGCTCTGCTTCAGCGGCCTGGGGTTCGCAGGTTTGGATCCTGGACACGGACCTACGCACTGCTTATCAAGCCAAGCTGTGGAAGGCATCTCATGTATAAAATAGAGGAAGATGGGCACAGATTTTAGCTCAGGGCCACTCTTCCTCAGCCAAAAGACGATTGGCAGTGGATGTTAGCTCAGGGCCAATCTTCCTTCAAAAAAATAAAATAAAAATAAATAATAAAATTTAAAAATGTATTTAAAAAAAGAAAAAGGGGAGTGGCAGGGGAAGATAAGTCACTCTAAAATATTTTTATTCATATGTGGAATTAAAAAAATCTTACAAATGTCCTATATTGCCTTAATGTTTAGAATATTGACCTGAAAAACCAAAAAGGTCAACCTTTAGGTCAAAGATAGAATTAAAAATGAAAAAAGGAATAATAAATTAGGTTTAATATACTCCACCTGTGTAGGCAGGAAGGATGAAATCTGAAGATTTAAGAGTGGCAGCAAAAGCTTTTTATTTAGTTTTGTTAAGTAAAATAATCACAACACTCTACTCCCCAAATGTTTCAGTTAACAGAGGTTTCACTGAATTAAGAAAAAGAAACTTCGTGGTAAGGAATGACACTAACTTTTGGTGAAAGGATTTAATTAAATTAGAGTCCTTTGAAGCAGAAAACTAGAGCATCAAGGAGAAAAAGACCATTAATTGCAAAAATACCTCTACGTATTTTAACTTTGTGTATTAATATAAGTTACAGCATTACAGGTATAACTGTTACTTCAAATTCATTTTATTTCCATTTTTTTCAGTTAAGTGCATTTCCTTGCACTTAATTATATCATATCAACTTAGCAATGTGGATCTTCATTTTAGCTTTAAATTAGGCTCTTGAGCCATATTTTCATGCTTGATTAAAGGCATTGGTAGTATACTGAAGAGTAAAACGCATCCTTGATGGTTTTGCATCATTTATAAAATTAATCGTATTCTTCAGTATGAAAGACCTTTTCAAATTAAGGATATAATTAATGGGGAAATTTTATCCCTTAATTTCTCTCCAACAGGATCATGCAAGACTTGGGGGGAAGGAGTTGAGAAAAACGATGATGGCACAGAATAACATTAGCAGTCAATTTAGTTTTTTGATTAATAAAGTTCTTACTGCTCAGTTATTACCATATTCAGACACTCAGTTATCCAGTTATCACCCTGGAATGTAAATGTTATTTCCTTAAAGCCACTCTGACTTTTCATTGAACACAGTGGTAAACACTTCACTGGCTTAGTAATATCCATGGCAACTCAGTTCCAAGGGCCTCAGAGTGACCTCTGTGTCTTGTATAAACATTTTTGGCAGGAACCTCCACAGCCAATGCATAAGGATGATCTAATTTTTGCAAGCGTGTCATTACCAACCTTCAGATACACAACCCAGGCCAAGCTTTCCCCCTTGTGAATATTTTCCAAGCTCATGGAAGAAAAGAGCAAGACAGAGTGGGAACGTTGCCTTGTTACTTCATATTCTCTAACCCAGATCCCCTCAAGTCTAAACCACTCCCTGCTTTGAAGTCAGACACCTTTCTGTCGTCGCCCATGCCCCCACAGCGTTAGTGTTGAACCTATATAAACACCTGGAGTATTACTAGCCTCCTGGTGGCTGAAATGCATCTAGCAGGGCCTGACTTATGAGAGGGGTGTTAGCGCTAAGGTGTTGAAAAAGACAATGAACATAATTCCCTCTCAGCCTGAGACTCTTCCAAGCGAAATGAAATTCCATCCTCGCCGCCAAGTTCATTCTTTCACTAGCTTCTCCTCAGTCAACTCTCAAACAGTCACGGCTCCATATGGTTGTTGTCATCGATTTTTAAGCAAATCATTTTATTCTTAATATATTTTTACACGCAAAAGGACTGTGGGGGTTTTTTTTTTCAAGGTTTCATCTTTTTAATCAGCTCCGTGAACAACATCCTAAACATTATATGAGACCCAACCGAATAATGTTTTTCTTCCAGAATTAAAAAAAAAAGGACATTCACAAACATTTTTAAGAAACTCCTCTATATCAGATCTTAAGTAAAAAACGTCTCTAAGTAATCATGTTCTTGATGCAGATTTCTTGTAGGTACATTTGGAAATTGCTTCCTAACCATGGTAAACATTGCATACAGGTTTTTAAAATGTCCTTAGATGCACGTTAATTTTTTAAAATCAACCTGGCCAAACTTTTTTTTCCCAAAACCAATAATCCTGAGAGCCCAAATGAAAAAAACTGGTAACTGAGGAGTTTTTGTAAGCCTACTTCTGTCATGACCAGATTTGCCTGTGGCCCAAGTTTTGCGCTGATCATGTCTCGAGGAATGTGGGGCATAGGTCTTAAGGAAACACAGATTCCTTTTACTAAAGGATGCACAGTTGATAGGAGAGTATTTACGTCACTTACTACCAGGGTCTTTGAGAAGTTCGCCTATCAAATGCCTGTCAAGAAATGAGTAGCTTCAAGGAATAACACAAGACACAATAATCTTATTACCACTTGGAATAAATAAGAAGAGGTGTTTAATTTTGGAAAACTTACCACCGAGACAGGGTCCATGGCCTCTTGCTTGACAGGGACTGGGTCAAACATGAGCATTCTTTTAGTTAAGCTTTCTAGGGTGCTCTGATGTTTGGCCTAGAAGACAAAACAAGGTGTCCATCTAAATGTTGAGGTTACTTTAAATATAAACTGGTAAAAATAAAATATAATATACCTCACTCCTTCTCTGTTCCTTTTTCTCCCTCGCCCCCGGAATGGCTGGAATTTGTTTCCCTTACCTATGAAAGATGCTATTTTATATAATTAAAACCAGACTCCATGGTCATAACCAGATGAGAGCCAACTGGCATTTCTAACTCAAATACATAAACCCTGACATTTCTGGAACAATACGTACAGCCCCTTCTGAGCTGCAAAGCTTGCTTAAGATTGCTGTGCAACTGAACAGAAGTTCACATTACATATGAATGTTAAATATCGTTTCTTTTTTCCTTATGTTGATTAGAGAAAAATCAGGGCAAAACAAGACAAGCAAAAAGAAAACCTAGAACCAACTATCATTAATAATATCTTTTTTTATTCTTCTAGACTCTTTAAATGGATTAAAGTATGCACGCTGTTTCATACCCATAATTTCACTTGACAATTTATTGTGAAAATGTTTCTTTTTCAGTAAGTATGGTTCCAAACCATCAAACTCAGTGTGCCACTGCATGAACAGATCACTTTATTTAAATTATCCCTTTTTATTGGGCACTTAAGTTGCTTCTAAATTTTCACCATTATAGACAGCAATGAGCATCTTTATACTTATATCCTCCTGTATGCTCTTAATTAATTTTTAGTATTAATTTTACAATGGGGAATTCTTGAGTGAGAAGCACATTTTCCAAAATATCTGATGTATCATCCAGCAAAGATGCTCTATTATTTTCATCAATAAAATAGAACCTGTTTCCCAACATTTCTACCAGCAATGTATACTATCACCTAAAATAATAAAAACTTTGCCAATTTGTTAGTACCAAAAGGCAAACTATTTTTATTTTAAATTGATTTAATTATTGATGTTGATTCTTTTTCATCTTTATTTACCATTTACACTTCTTCTTTTGAGAAATACCTATATTCAGGTCTTGAGCTCTCCCCTCCACCTCTTATTGTTTCCTAAGCACTTTTTATATATGAAGACTACCAGCTTGTTTTCCCTCCAATTTCTCCTCATGAGGAATTAAGCCAATCTTTAGCCTATTGTAAAGAAAATGTCCATCTTGATCCTGTTTGGTCTTTCTCTTCTCTTCCTATATGTTATGCTCATATTATCCCTCCATTTCCTTATGTATTCTATACTAGTCCACTAATCCACCTCATGTCAACTGCTTCCTCACAAGACAAAATATTCAGTCTGCTCAACATTCACCTGCCTTTTATAGGTTATGGGATCACTGCCCAGCTACTCCCCAGAATTTCAACAACCTGCTTCAGGCACCTGCTATCCAAATTTGGTTTAAATGTTCAGTGCTTTGGTTAAAGGTGAGGTCTTTATAGATCACTTTGGTTTGGGTGGGAAAGTGAAGAAGCTCCAGATTGAGTTCTACCTGAAAAAGCTGTAGAAGTCCCTAGTTCTAGATTAGTTCCTCTGTTTCAGTACTCAAACTCCCCACCTCCACTTCTACCTCCATGACAGCAATCCTGTAGTTTGTTGTGTCCATGCTTTTTGGGTTATACTAAGATATCTTCATACACAATTATGAAAGTAACTCTGTGTAGTTCTTGTGCTTCATTGCTTTGTTGAAGAAAGCCTATTCTTGGTCTCATGACAACACGTGAATATCATCATTAACTCAACATAAGTCCCTGACTTCAAAATTTTATTTTCCTACATCACAGGACGTATTATAATCTGAGAACACAATTTGATACCAGGCTGCTCAAATCAATGGTGCTACCACCCTCTTATGTATCCCAGCAAGAACAAACCCCAACAGCCAGTGAAAAATGGATGATTTCATAACGAAGGATGAAAACCCCTTTTGTGTCTTGGGATCTATTATTAACCAGTTCCCAGCCTAGCAGCTGTACAGATGGATATGGTTCTAAGAATTGCTGTCCAGTGTCCCATAGCAGACCGTAAACAAAAGATGTGAGATCGCCTGCTTGTGTCAATGAGGTCACATAATTCAGCAGCCCTGACCCATGGCTGACCACCCCTCCCCCAGGCCTTTTAAATTTAATTTACAGATTCATCCACTCCACAGGACAGTATTTTGATGCAAATCATTTAAATAAAAGCACTCATATTCTCAGGTATATAAGGAAAGAGCCCTGGTCCTGAGACTCAAGCAGGAGATGTGCATCCTGGTCCTGCCAAAGGGCAATTCTTTTTCACAAGCAGGAAGATCAAACGAGATTTAAAACAAAACTCCTTTGCCTTCTAAATTATTTATATCAATAAATATGGACACAATTTCTGTATGTACATACTGTACACACCATTAAATTTGCTGGGTCCAACTTCTGGAGTAGCGTCCCTTGCTAACATACATAGACTTGGAGGTCAATCCTCTCCACTCTTAAAAAAAAACTCAGACTAAATTCAGTTCAAAAGTTAATAGTGCCTATATCCTGTGTGAGATCTTATACAGGGCCTTGCCACCTCACAGCCGCTCCGCCACAACAGCTTCCTAGCACCTCCACACCTCAGGCCGCCCTGCCCCCTTTACCACCAGTAAGAGCAGCACGGTGGGTTTAAGACCATGGGCTCGGAGTGCATTCTGGTTCAAATTCTAATGCTACCATTTAGCTCATAAAGCCACCAATGACTTTTTCTAATGCCCACAGCAACGACCACAGAATCCATTTAGAAATGAGTTACACATTCACCTGCCGTATCTTTTACCATTTTAAGACATGATTTAAAATACTTTTGTTCTTTGATTTTTATGTTTTATCTAAATTTAAGGACATTAGTGCTTTGTAAGACTTGTAAGAAAAAAAAGTCTAATACAAAGCATCTATTCTAACAAAAGCCAACTCCTTTTTATTAAAAAAGAATTGTAAAGGTATGTTTATTTGTTCAGAACTGTACCTCAAGAGTAACTCAATCGCTGATGAAGGGATATTTCTCTCATAGAAGTACTTCAGCTAAGAAATGAAGAAGAAACGATAGAATTAGAATACCTCGTTTTGAAACTCCTCACTAAATAATGCATCACTGGACAATATAGAAAAAAAGAGGCTGCAAAATTCAAACCACTCCAAACAGAATCCAACTCCCTATCCATTCACAGGTCCAGCACATTTGTTCCCAATTTGGGAGCTTCTAAAATGACTGGTCATACTTCTACTGAGAGTCACAGGACACAGAACGAAAGAAGGACTGCAGAGAAAACAATCCACCCTAAACTGTTCACGAGAGCTTCTCAGGAGGCGTGGGGGGGCAGCTTCAGACACATCTGAGAGCCAATTTTTAAATTTATAATTCTACAACTAAACCCTCTAGTTAAAACAAGAGAGGAAAGCTAAGCTAAAAAGGAACCAAATTTAGGAAGGGAATCAAACACATTAACACAAATGAGGCATTTGTTTATTTATCTGCAGAAAACTTCTATACTCCCTACCTACTCTGCCTATCTCTGAATAGACCACTTCGCCACTAGTTTTGACTTTGTCTTGGGGTTCTGGTCTAGCATCAGACAACAGTGATTACAATGTCTCCAAAGTACCCTCCATGTAACTGAGAAGTAACTTATAGAACAATCAGGTCCCGAAACACAGTGGCTTTTGCTACACAGGGCAGCTCAGTGCTCTGGGACTATTACCATCATTTTAAAAGAACGCTAAATAAACTGCAAATGCTGAAGAAAATCTATTACACAACACTGACGGCAATCTTAAGTAGTACCAGCAGGTGGCGCAATAAAACAGGTATTAGAGACTAGGACGCCGGCACTAAATTGAGTTTGCCAACGTCAGGGTCTTTAAACCTAGTGGGTTTTAACCAGGCTCTCAGGAATTCTGTTAACCATTTTTTGTGGGTATCACAGAGATGAGGAGGCCCCAAATGCGGTTCTGTGTTTCCTTACAACTATTTTCCAATCATAAACACATTTACATCTTAGTTGTATTTAACTAGCTTAGAAGAAATACATTCTAAACTAAGCAAACCCAGGATAACAAAACCGCATTTAAAAGAGAAAAAAGGGCAAAACTGGTTTTAAAGAAACTTCTAAGTTATCGAGGTGCTTAAAAGCAAAAATATAGGAACATCATCATTGCCAAAATAATTTCCTGTAACTGGAGTAAATGTCACCTTCCCCAACTATGCTACTTTGCTGAGAAGGGTCAACAGAACTGAATTTTCCTCCAGAAGAAAGAAACAGATTTCCCTTCACACTCTTTCCACTTAGACTTCTGCCTTTTCAGATGTTAAAATAAGGGTCAGATTTTTGCCAAAATGGAAAACTGCATGATTACGTATTAAGAAGCTTTGGTGAATCATTTACATGAAGTTTCAGAAGGAATCCAGTTCCCTCTCGCAGTCCCAGTGGCCCAGGAAGCCTCCTCGACAACTGGTTTATGAGGCACAAATGAGCCACGGGGCTTAGGGACACACACAGCCGTTAATGTCAGAGGAGGTTATGATTTAACCAAACTCCTTTGAAAGTAGCTTGTCTTGAAGCCAGAGCATGTTTTATTACAGAAACCACCTTATAAATGACTGCCCCTTCCTTAGAAGCACGAGAGAGAGAGAGAGAGAGAGAGAGAGAGAGAGAGAGAGAGAGAGAGAGAGAGAGAGAGAGAGAGAGAGAGACAGAGAGAGAGAGAGAGAGAGAAAGAAAATGAATATGTGTCTGAAGCAAAGTTCTGGGTGAAATAGCAGGATTGCCTTTGACATTCTCCCATCTCATCTCTTTTATGCCGTTTCCGTATCTTTCTTTCCTCAGACCCTCAAAGGGTCCCTGCATTATCCTCCCTAACCCAGCCTGACCCTAAAGCTCCAAATTGCCACAGCCTCCCTCAAAGCAAATCTTTGTTTCCTAGCTGACCTCAGCCAGGTGTAAGGAGAAAAACAGCATGATCAAACCAACACACCATCTGTAAGCGCCTTTTTTCAACTCTACCAACAGTTTGGATATTAAAGGAGGAAGCATGTTACATGTTACCTTCCCCCACCCTTTACGCCCCAAAGGAACTTCGGGGAAAAAAGAAAAAAAAAATCGTGTGTGTGTGTGCAACATCCCTGTAGCTAAACTTCCTTTCCAAAGAAACTTTTTTCTTTCTTCACCCCATACCTAAACTCCTCAAGAGCTCCTAGTGAGTGGAATATTTAATGGCAGTTGCTCTGGCCAGAAATACAAGGGGACGGGCAACAGATGTGAAGCAGGCATTTCCAAGCTGCAGGTTCCTTCTAGAACAGCCAAATGCTGGCACCTACCTGGCAACGCTTCCCGTTCTCCTATCACTGGATGATTTTCACTCACCTCAGTCTTCTAGGGTTGGTTTGAAAGGAAAAAATTCCACGGAGTATTTCTAAATCTTTGCCCCTCATAAATTAGATTCGTTATTTTGCATCAAAATGCTTTGTAAATGGGAAAGAAGTTAATTATTTCGTTTCAGATCAAATATAATGATCCAGAGAGCAAACAATCCGCCCTCTCCTCTGTCTGCTAACAAGCCACCCAATTTTACTTTCCTGCCTCCACCCAGCTACTCCACCCTATGGAGAGTTGCCAAGGCGAGTCCAACTTGTCCAAACAGGACATGGCTTCAGATAAGATTCTGCCCACACCCTGTACTTCGGAAAGACCAAGTGAAGCAATTGATTTTGCATGTAAATAAGGACAGGTGCAAAGGTAAGAAGCAAGCAGAATCCCTACACAATTTCCAGATTGAGGCCCAGTAAAGAAGGGTTGGGGGTGGGGAAACCCAAACCCATACCCATACCCTTTAAGTAAACTCTCAAGTTCAATGCCATCTGATTAGTAGTGTCCCACACCTTTCTTAAAGGAATTTTAGCAAATGCTAATCATTTTCCCTACTAAGGTTACATACTTGTTTTCCTTCTTTATGCTG
Organism: Equus asinus; assembly: GCF_041296235.1. Classification (NCBI taxonomy): domain Eukaryota; kingdom Metazoa; phylum Chordata; class Mammalia; order Perissodactyla; family Equidae; genus Equus; species Equus asinus. The sequence goes on from NC_091792.1 coordinate 130,932,701, forward strand.
ATAATTTTGTATTTTAGTTTTAAAGGGCAAGCAACCCAAGATTAACTGAAAAATACCTATAATGTGTAATCCTGCTATGTGCACGTCTTGCAAGGCCTGCCTAAGCCCTCACAATTCTCTTCTGTGAAGGGTTATATAATCAAACCCAGAAGGGCTGCGGGAGGCCATGCTGCCTCTCTGCTCGGTGTCCTATCACTCAGGACCCACCCGACTCCACCCTAAGAGTACTCCACCCATGGGGCCCCACCCTGGAGGGAGGGGGAGGCTGGGAGGGACCAACTGGCTCAGGTCAGCAGCCAGTTCCTGGAAATTCCAGCCTGAGCAGGGATGGTTGGAACCTTAAAAATAACCAGAGAGAATCGTCAGGGTGGTGGTCGTTCCCTTGGCTCCTGAAGATTCTCCATGAAAAGTTTATCTCATAGAGCCCAGAACCTTTGGATATGAAGCCACGAGCTAATACTGCCCTCTCCCTTCAAAAGCAAACAAAAAGGAACAGAAAAGCATTTTGAACCACTGCTATGTAATACAATTGATTCAACACATCCCAAATCCAAATCCCCCTCCTCCTTGCTCCTGCCTTGAAAGGGCTGCCCATCACCCCTCATCTCCCATTTGCCTCATTTGCTGGTCACTCACCATGGAAACCTAGAGGTCATCTTTTAAACCTTCCTCATCAACTTTTCCTTCCATTTCTACTACTGCCCTTGGGGCCCAGCCCCTCGGTGGCTCAAGTCTGTGCTACTGGGGTTTTTCCTCCACTGGTCTCCCCACCCCCTGTCCCTTAGCCCCTCCAATCCATGCCAACCACCTTGCCACCTACATTTCTCAGAGCCCTCTTCTCATTTAGTCTTTCCCAAGCTCACAAACCCTCCAATGGGATCCCCGGGTGTGCAGAATGCAGTCAAGCACCCACACCCAGCACCCCCTTTCCCACCAGCTGCCCCCTGCTCCAACAAGTGCCCTTCATGCTGGCTGCCCTGTCCTGTCTCCTCCCAACCCGCCCCCCCCCCCCCCCAGCCCATTTCTTTGTTCATTTTTGGCCCTGATGCTGGGCAACCAGCGTGGAATGCCCCGTCCCCTTCCGGCTTATCTAAATCCTCCTAATTCTTCAAAGACCAGCTCAAGGCCCTCCCCACTCTGTGCAGCCAGCTGACTGCGCCTTGGCAGATCTGAGGCCACCTCTTTTTACCTAGATAGGCTGAACCTTTTAACGTTCCAAATGGCACATCTCAGGTGCCTTGCACTCCTTGGAGGGCTCCCTCCCTACTCCCCAAAGGAGATCAGGTGTGTTCACATTGGTAGTTTTCTTGTCAGGCATAAGGAGAGAATATAAGAGCACTCAGCCCACAGTAGGACTTCTACAGTCATCTCCCTTTGAATGCAGTTGAAATCTCCCTTAAATAAGTAATCGAGGTGACAAGGCCTAAAAAGCAAACCTATTAAACCAAATCTCCTCCAAAAAAGTTAGTGCTCTTAACCTTAACCTTGCCTGTCATGGGTCCCTCCAGAGACCTTATCAGAATCACCCTCAAAGAATTTGTTATCACCTACTCAGTCAGATCTAAACAAGTCTAATGTGAAGATCTCTACTCTCTGTTTTAAAACCTAAAACAAGAAAGAGGGAGAGAGTGAGCAAGCGAGAAAAGAGGCAACTGCATGAGAAGGGTACATGCGTGTGTAACAAACATTAGGTCTTTTTTTCCAGAGGATACTTCTGTTGACCAAGGCAAGCCAGGAGCTAAGTGATGTCACAGGTTTCCTGCTGATCATCACCACCTTCATCATTGGTAATCTCCAGGTGCTGTTCTTTACATGGACTGTGTCACTTAATGCCTATCAAGTGGGTCCTACCTTCCCATTTTATTGATGAGAACACTGGAACAGAGAGGTAAAGTAATCTGCCCAACATCACACAGCTGCTAAGTTGTAGAGACAGAATTGGAACCCAAAGTAGTCTGACTTCAAGGCTGGAGGACTTGGCACCACACTCTACTGCCTCCTGGGCAAAGGACAATGTCACAGCACAAACAGTAATAGACGGATAGCGATTTCTGTGAACAGACCTGTCTATGGGGGATATGGAATGTGGGGACAGTGTATCTACAGTCGTGGCAATTTCGCCTCCTCCCAACTGGCCCCTGTTGCCTACTCTCTCCTAGCATGCATGCTTGGACACAAGATCAAAGGACACATTCTGAAGGCCCCCAATTAGGCTATTATTCTTCCTAGCCAATGCACCTGCAATTGGTCCATAAAACTGCTGAGAAAAATTGGCAGCTTTTACCCAAGTAAATACGGAAATCCTCATAATAACTCTACAAAGGTGGAAGGGTCAGGCCCTCATCCTCATTTTAGAAATGAGGAAATGGAGGAACAGAGGTGAAATGACTCGCCCAAATCCACAGAGCTGGTTGGAGCTGCAGCCAAGAACAGAAGTGCGTCCGCCTGCAGACCCAGGGCTTTCTGTTCTGCTTCAGCATCTGTGCTGTGGGACCGACTTTTAAGTCAAGTCATCTTATCCTGGGACCGCTCCCCTGGTACAGAGGGTGTGGGACGTGTGCAGTGCCACACTGGCTCATGGTAGGCAGTGCCATGGGGAGGTTCCAGTGGGCAATTAAGATTTCAAAAGGCCTTTTCAGGTTAGATCAACCCAGACCTACTCCATCCTGTGGCATAACCAGTAATGACTGCACATAATTTGAGATTAGCTCTAAGGAGTAGGTACTCAATAAATACTTGTGAGATGAATAAATGAATGGATGGCAAACTGCACTGCTCACATGTCAAGATAACATGAAGAACGAGGGCTCCAGAAGGATTCTATAGCAGGTGTTGCACAAGGAAAATTTGCCCAGGGGCCAGTGAAGCTGGCCTGAAAAGGACCTTCTAAAACCTAAAACGCAGAGTAAATGCGAAAACTTTGGGAGGCTTGAGAGAGAATAACTCCTTTGTTTGGAGAACTAAGCAGAACAGGAACTTGAACTTATGAATGAAAGTAGCTTTGGGGTACAGAGCTGTGGAAGGTACCAGGGTGCAGAGTGCAAGAATAGATAAAGGAGTGGATTTCAGTGATTAGATTCAAAGAACAGTAGTTAGTAGAAAGAAGAGCATATAGGCCAAAGGAGAAAAAACCCACACTTGATCCACAGGTCGCTCTCCAGGGTAGAAGCTCTGACCTCAATGTCCACTTGATCTCTTACGTCTAGATTTGGCCAAACTCCACTGATGTGGGTTGACACTAGCTCCAGGCCATCCCTGGAGATCCCCAGGCCTTCCAGAAATTGGCAGCCCTCTACAGCACGTCCCAGGCTAAGCCGAGCTCTTCAGGGTCCTCCTGGGAGGGGGCTGCCTCAGGATGCACCCCTGTCCTGGCAATCAGGCCAAGAGCTAGATGCAGGGTTACATGGAATGCATGGGAGGAAGGGCCACTTGACGTGGTATGTTCAGTCTCCAGCTCTCCTTAATAATTAGATGGGTGAAATGATAATGTATTCGGCCTGCCAACACAATGGCGTGAGTTTCAAAAAGCTCTGGGAACCTGTTTTGCCAGAGAAAGGACTTTACTATTAAACATATTGACCGAGGGATACAAAATATACTGATAATTTTCTTTCACATGTTCCATTGAACTACAGTGACCTTCCAGAAAAAGCACAGAGCCAGTTAAGAGGATATTTTTTTGCTTTGGGAAAAAACAGTCCTATTCCTGGTTCAGAAACTGTGTCTATAGCTTGTGTCTCTTTTATTACTACTTAATTTCAGAGATGGAGAGTTGAGGGGGAAAAAAGCAGGGCTACCTCCTTTAGACAATGCTCTCCCTTATCAGGGCAGACTGCTGTCTGGTTTCCTGTCTCGAGCTCTGGCATTACTGCTTCAGATGAGAACCAGGGTCTAAGGAAGGGAGAGATCAGCCCTGAAAGTGAGAATGCTAAAAACCATCAAAATCCTTCTCTTCCAAATTACTCCAAGATGAATTCTGCCTAGAATATGATATATTAGCAAACCAGATTATCAAGGGTTTTATGATTCTAGGATTTTTTTTTTTTAAAAAGCTAGAACCAATGACAAATAAGCACTGCAGAAAGAAATCCAATTTCCAGAATAATATAATTGCTAATATTTAAAGGATGAGGTTGCTTGTTTTTATTATTTTTTTCTTAAACACAACTAGGTGTGAAAACAGAGAGTTAGAAATGCCACTTAAGAAAGCTGTTCATTATAGCAAAAATGTTGATTTGGAAATACTAAGAAGGCCACTATTTAATGGGGGGATGGAGATAAAATGGAATTAAATTAGGAATAATGATTTGCATGGTCAAGAGATGAAACTATTATCCCCCCTCCCCCCCTTTTTTGTAATTGTGGTAACTGTCAGACTGGTATAATTTTTTTTCAATTGTTTAGCTTAACATTTAAAAGCCTCAAAAAATTATTTTTCTGATAGACTATATTAGACTCTAATCATCTCTATGAACCACCTCCCTCTCTCCTGAAATGGGGAAGAATGATTTGGAATCAGCCAAATAAAGACTCTGTCTACCAAATCTAGTTAGATTGTTAACAACTTTGGAACTAAAACAGAAAAAGGTGCTTCAACTTGGGTTTACTTATGAATTTCAGTTTAAAGGCCTCTTGTCCTACAAATTGGGTTAATATTTCAAATTTGCTTCCCCCAAAGGAGAAAGGAAAAATCTTATTGAGACTTTCCAAAACTTCCATCTTTTTTCAAGGAAGGCTATCAGTAGCCTACTATTTGATTCTAGTAGCTTTCTTAGTATCATATTATACATTTTCCTTTATCCATAAAGAATGTGGTGGGACATCAAATTAAAACCAAAGTACTATTTTCATCAATTTTGGGGAGGATGGGGTCTAAATTGCTGCCTCAGCAACTCTGAATTAATTCCATTAGAGAACATGTAGGTAACCCCTTTAGATTTTAAAGAAAATCCAAAAATAAGTTAAAACTTGCTAAGTTTTCTTTTCCAACCATTTCTTTAAAACTTATTTTCTGAAGAACCAAGAGAAAAATAATTTGTTAAAGTAGGTTTTAAATAGTTAACCCAGAAATTTGTTAGCCCACAACTGACAGAATACACACAAAAGAAAAAAAAAAAGGGTTGAGAAAAAGTTATTGTAAAATAATCAAAACAAGAGCATTCCTCTTTTCAAAATATAAGATTACAATCTTTCAAACTATCAATAAATGAATTTATTTCCAGTTCTCCTTTTCTTTGAGCTTTTTATTCTTAAAACAGTTTGGAAATCAGACCTAGAACACAGTAAAATCCTTGTCTTTAAAAAAATTATGCTAGTATTTAAATCTTTCTCTTTAAAAAAGAAATAGTCCTGGGATTTTTGGACTTTCTCTATACATCTTGAGCTTTGCTTCAACACTTTTTCTAAAGATTTCTTCCTTAAGACATAAGCAAGACTTTCAAGTCAGTCCAGGCTGCCAAGACTGCTTAAGTTCTCCATCCGATGACACTTATGCCCGGAGCGTCCAGTGTTAATGTGAAAAAGGGTGGGCCACATCTTTCAGATAATGCTCCATCTTCTAAACTGCAAAGTGGTAATCCCAATCCAAAACTGACAGCTTCAGGGCAAAAACGCCTATCTCAAAACAAACCTGCTACCCACTTCAAAACCAGAATGGAAAACAAACAAACAAACAAAAACCACCTCCTTTAGATGTCTAGCCAATACGCACACAAAATTCATAAAATCACAATTTGGCAATGAAAAATTAAAAAAGGTAAAAGTATGTATTCACGCACATAAACACATTGGAGCAAAGTGTGTATGTAAAAAGGTTAACTGACTTCTCATTATGACATAACACAGGCATCTTAAGCAATCGCAAGTGTGTAGAGACATGATAACTCCCTGGGTGGGGACAGGGAGTTTAGCGGCAGGGACCACGGCCTGGTCTGGGCTACTGATCTACCAGAAAACAGCCTGAAACAGGAAAGAGCACACATATGCCACTTGGAATGTATGACGCAAACCCCAGCCTTGAAACAAAGAACAGGAAACAGCTCTGCTGGCTGTGCTGGAGAGAAAGCACAGAGAAACATTTAGCCGGCCCTCCCTGACCCTATATTCATGAGCAGCTGGAGTTTTTTAAGACAACAAGGCGGTGGGGGGTGGGGGCTGGTGGAGGTGTTTGTTCTATGGGTGCGAATAATAACACCAGCTTTATACAGGGGACCTGCCCTATTTACAAATAGGAGCTTCCACATACAGTAAACATCATAAGTGAACATGTGATTTTATCATATGCAAGCAGCAGAAACCTTCCTAATTAACACCAGCCTCCCTACTGATTTCTTTTGTCTCTTTCTTCCCCATCCCAATGGCTGGTCGCTAGCCATGATCAAATTCTGGGTTAGGGTAATGAGTATTGTTCAGCCTCAGAGCATCATGAGGAAAAGGATGACAGAGAACTGCTGTTAAGAATTCAGATTACAATTGGGTTATCCCACCTAACTGAAAACTGGACCAATTTTAAGGGTCCCTTAGCCACAGAACGAAATTCCAAGACACAGAGTGTGAGACATGTAGAGTCACCTCAAATTTTCAATTGTCTTTTTCACCTGGCTAGTTATAAACATATTTGCACACAGCTGCACATCGGTGTCACATGTACACACATCTACAGATATTCACCTTTTGAGAATGTGATTCTGTTCCTGACATTTTATTTAATCCAAAATTGTCATACAATCTGTAGGATAGAGTAACAATTTTTACAAGGCATCCTAAAATGTCTATTTTCTTTTAGGTATTTTTAAGGTAGTGAAAGCAATTCATAGTCCTTTTTTCCATTATTTCTTTCTATTTTGTCAGCCAGGACTGTTTAACTCAGGTTTCCATTATTAGAGATTTAAGAATCTGTGTAGACATAAATACAGGTAAAAAAAAAAAAAAAAAAGGCATCACTGTGCCCATAGCAACCAGAAGATTGGGTTTTAATTTAGAAACTTTGCAGTGAAAAAAACAATAGCTTTCTCTAAAGCTATGTTGCTATGTTTTATATCTGACAAGGGTTTGTGGTCAAAATAGCTACTTTTATTATTCTCACATTAGGATTTTAATACTTGGATTCCCCTTCACGCAAGCAGAATGTGTACCTTACAGTATCTCTTCATTGAATTTACCAATAGCACATTAGGATTTTTTCTTCTAATAGTTCCGCAGCAAACCCCACTGACTGTAGAAATTGAGATATCAGTTTCTCTAGGGAATTAAAATTAATCAAACATCTCATTTCAGTTTTCTGTTAACAGCCTAATGTCAACTAACATTCTCCATGTTTCAAGCCAGAAGAAACTCATTCGTCCACTTTCTTTGAAAAATACAAGTCCCCAAGTTTTGGAGATGTTAATGCTATCAGATTTTTTTTTTCCCTAAAAGCAAGTCTTCCCTCGGGTTAGACAGATTATCATCCAGATGGATTTCCCTCATAAAAATGCTCTTCAAATTCATACATAAAGTACTCAGAAAAGGACAGCACAAAATTGCTCTGTGGAAAAACTTAGAATGAACAAGTGCTCTACTCTCCACTGGATTTTGCTTAATAATTACAGATACTAAATCTAAATGAAGATTCATTCCACTTCATACTCTTCCCCATGTACCAGACTCCTATGAGAATATAATCAATATATTTAAAGTGTCTTGGGTGATGTTAATGGAAAAATACATCCTGAGTTAGTAAAAAATTCAGTATAAAATGTTTATTTTAGTGAAATACAAGGAGGTGAGCGATTTCCAATTTCCGTTTAACCTGACATATAAAAATAAGTCCCATTCACATGTCTTCATCCAATGTTATTGTATGTTGCTGTACAATTTAAAGCAGAAAAGATTCTCCCTGTTATCTGCCACAGAAGTGGCCATGAGAATTCCAGGTATTCTCTGCTATCTCCAAGAAAGCCACTCTGAAATGTTAAGTAGGTCCCAAGGGTCCGGGTCGAAAGATCAGTCCCTCGGTCCCCACCCGGCTCGGGTCCCTAACGCTGCAGGCAGTTGCTTAAGGCGCTCTCCGCCTCCAGCCACGCTGCAATCCTTGCTCCAGGCACTGCGGCAGGTTCTCTCCATGCCCCCGAAGATCTCTCCAAACCCGGTCAGCTCTTTTCTCCTGCCCCCGAAGATCCAGACACCCTGGCAGCTTCTGGGTTCCAGCACCGAGAATGGGATGCTGCCTCCAGTCCCAAGTGCCCTAAGTTTCTTCCCACAGGGCCCGCGAGGCTGCTCCAACTTTGCTCCGGCGCCCGGTCCGAAGAGGAGGGCGGCGGGGGGCGCGGGCGGAGGGCGGGGAGGGGGAGGGCGCGGGGGTGGGGGACCAGGCGGGGGAGGAGCAGGAGCGCGCGGCCTCGGCGCTACCTTTCTCCAAACAACGTTGCCACACGCGGAGAACACTGAGATTTCTGGGGCTTTGGAGGGAATCGCGAGCGGGCGGGCGGGGGCGGCCGGGGGACCACACAGGTGAGCCCCCACCCGCGCCCTCCCCGGTGCCGCGGGGGGCGCTGCGGGCCTCGCTCTCCTCACCCCCGGATCTCACAGTGGCTTTCCCCGATCCCACACTTTCGACCGCTGAACCCGGGGGCCCCCTCCCCCTCGCCTCCTTCTCCGCCCCCACCCCCGGCTACGAGGAGCTGTTGCACTTTCCCAAGCCCACAGGCGCCCCCACCCCCGCGCTGCACCCCCCACCTATTCCCTGCGCGCTCCCCGTGGAAAAAAATTAGACCGGACGAGCCGAAAAGGGGGGCAGCAGGAGTCGGGGCGAGAAGGAAAGGTGAGGGAGAGGGGACTTACTTTTCCAGGCGCGGTGCTGAGCGCTGCAGACGAGAAATAAAGGCCCGGATCCGGGCTGCCCTGAACCCCGCGAATGCAGTAATGTCAGCGCTCCAGTCCGGGCGGCGTGGGCGGCGGCGGCCGCCGGGGCCGGGGACCCGCGCTGGGGACTGGCGCGCGTGCGGCGGACGCGGCGCGGCTCGGCGGGCGCTCGCGCTGCGCTCTGGTCGGGCCCGGCTCCGCGCGGCTCCGCTCCTGGCTCCCCTCTGGCTCCTGGCACCAACTCCGGGCAGTCACATGACGCCGGCGCCGCTCGCTCTGCGAGCCTCCCGGGGCTGGCGGGGTAAGTAGAGGCTGGGACCCAGGGTGGGAGGGTCAGGGAGGGGAGAGGGAGCCACCGCGGCCGCCCGGGCTGGGCGGGTCCCCACCCACTTGGGTGGAGGCAGCCGCCGGAGGGGTCGGCCGAGTCACTCGCGCAAACACGCACCCCGCCCTGCGCCCTTCCCCCGCCACCCCCGCCTCCCGCGCCGCCTCCGCCCCGCCCCGCCCAGTCACCCGGGGACGGCCTGACAGACACTCATTATTCCCCGGAGCCGGGCGCCGCCCCGCCGGCCGAACCTGTCCCGCGAGGCGCGGCGCGGCCGTGGGGCTGGGCGTGCGCCGCCGGCCCCCGCCCGGAGCCCCCGCCCTGCGCGCCCCCGCCCTGCGCCCTCCGCCCTGCGCCCGGAGCCCGCGCCCCGCCCGCCCGGCCCCGCCGCCGCGCCGCCGCCCGAGCCCGGGGGGAAGGAAGGGCGGCGCTGGCCGCTCCGGGCGTCACGGGGCTGCAGCCCGCTGCGCCGCTTCCAAAACACACAGCCGGGCTCGCGGGCGAGCCGAGGCGGGGGCCCGGGCTGGCCGTGACCGTCCGTCCGCCGGCCCCGGCGGGCGGGGCGGCCCCGGGCGCGGCGGGAAGGGCTGGGCCCCGCGGCCCCTCCTGGCCCAGTGCTTCCAACTCTCTTAAAGCAAAAGCAGGAAAATGCACCGCTGGGGAGGGAGCGGGGGGGACCCGGGCGGGTTGGAGAGAGAAAGAGCGGCGGAGAAGGGGAGGGCAGTTGAGGTGACAAACTCTAAAATGGTCCCGAGTTTCCAAGGTCATTCGACATCCTGTTAGCGCGCTCTTTTCTTTGTGCCCTGGGGCGCCGGGGCCCCCTCGTCGCCCAGCCCCGGGGAGGGGCGGCCCGGGTGGCGCCCCCCCCCCCCCCCCGCCGCCTCCCGGGACTTTTCCTTGGAAGGCGGGGAGACCCCCCAAAGCAAACTTCCCACGGGCTGGGCCTGCCACGAAGCGAAAAGACGACCGGTAGCAGCGGCATTTGCTCAGCCGGGCCTGCCCAAAGACTTGGCAAACGTCAGTCCGCATCCTCCCGCCCGGAGGGAGAACCCGGGGCGAGCTCAGGGCTCAGCCCGGTGACCTTTCATTTCATGTCGCTTCCCTGGGACGGAGCGCGAGCTTGCTCCGTGGCCTTCACAGCGATGGGAGCGGGGCGGCGGAAACGCGCCTTCCATCCAAGCCAGGCCCCTTGGAGGACTTTGTATAGCTTGCCCCGTAGTTTAATGCTTTTTGAGTTTCTTTTTAAACAGTATTAATGTAATAAAGAATACAATAAAAAGAACAAAGAACAAATTGGTTCAATTGTTTCAGTCCCGTGTAATGTTTAAAAATGTCCCTCTTCGGTCTACGGCTTGTTATTGTTTCAAGATGTTTTAAAGGCTCTTTAAGTTCACCATTCTCGCTTTGATGCTTCAAGCAGGCATGGTACTACTTAAAACGTAAAGATACAGTGTATTCCGAGCCCCGTCATGTAGCTACACAGTATTATAAAATCAGTACCGGGTAACCTCAAGTAGTGAAATTGCATATTGTAAAAAATGCACATACATAAAAGAAGACCCAGCACTGACACTGGTTCATATGCTATCATGCTGTCCCATAAGATTAATCTTTAAAATGTAAAGGGATGAGGGGTTTTTAATGAATAAAAGACAAATGCTAGAAAGAAAGTTGGATTCATGTCAATTACTAATTGCAATTCATTGATCACTGACATTAAGTGTCTGATTGGATGCCTTAGATTTGTATTAGCTGAGAAAACATATTAGTGATGACTGATGTAATTGTTTTGCATTTCGGTGTCTGGCTCATAGTAGGGGCCCAAAAAATAGAGGCTTCCCTCAAGGGACCTGGAGTGGTGAAAACCTAAGGCGCATAAACCCAGTTTTTTACATTGTTCATGTGGGTATGGACCCAAAAGAGAAGAGTGAAATAGGTCTATCTGAGAAAAGTGTGATCCAAGATAAGTAGGGAATGGCTGTGATATGGAAGGTCGGGGAGGAGAGGAGTCATAAAAAAGGTTAATTAACGAACACATTGTGTTCAGTGCCTCGTGGGAGGCAGATCAAACAGAACTTGTACAAAAATGAATCCATCCAGCAAAGGACACCACCATCCTTCCAGGTGCCCGAACCAGACTGCCTGAAGTCATGCTTGACTCCTCCCGCTCCTTGGATGGTCACAGCCCTGTCTTTCACTGACTCCTGGACCTCCTCAATCCCTACTCACTCCTTGGCCACTATCCTGGTCCAGCCTATTGCTAGTGTTGTGTTGGTTATCCTGTTTGTAGCATGGCTATGGTGTGGGAAAGGAATTGGAGCAAAGGAGTAAGATTGCCTTTTCTAAATGCAAACCTAAAAATATCAATCCCTTCAATTACTCCCCTCCAGATAAAGTCCAAGAGTTTACCACCCTGCTGACCTGGCCTCCACCTATCATTGTAGACTCATCTCTCCCTCCTCCCCTCCCACTCTTTTCTCCAGCAACACTGAGCTTCTTTCCTTTCCTTTCCTCCAACTCACTCTCCCCATTCTGGCCCTTTGCACATGCTCATTTTTCTAGGTCAGCTAGCCTCCTTGCCTTCTCCCCCAACTCCTGACCTGCACTCTCATTTCCCTAAATGCTATTCATCTTTTAAATATTGATTTAAATGACATTTTCAACAAAATATATCTCTTCTTACCACCATCCCTCACCCCACCTTTGGACAGTGGAAGTGATCCTTCTTGGTGCTCTGATAGCACCCATGCTTCACCTCTTGTAACACTTTATTCTTTTTTATAATTGGCTATTTGACTCTCTCTCTGGCACTGAAATAGGAACTCGGTGAGGCCACCAACCGTGTCTTTTTAGCAAAATTGTATCCCATGACCCAGATGTTCATTGCATATCTGTAAAATGGATAAACATAAGCTAAGAATTGAGAAGAAGTCATTCAGAGCTGAAGAGATGAGAAGAGGCTTTGGGGTGGCAAGTGGTCATGAACTGTACTTTGAAATAGTGAAGAGGAGGGGAGAGGGAGTTCCCTTCACTGAGTGTTTTTAAGCAGTAGAGTGAGATGGTCGAGGTGGTGCCTAGGTCTTCTTTTTATCCCTAACACTAGTGCAGTGCCTGGCACATGCTTAAGTGTTCAATAAATCCTGGAGACATGAAATATCTCAAGCTTGGTCCTTGTGGTAGCTGTTTCACTCTTGTTCTTTGAGGACAGCAGCCCAGTCTGGTTTGGGTTTGGGGCAGCATATAGTCAGGGAAGGATACCCCTCCCTGGCCCCAGCATCGTTGCTCCCAGCCAATCATTGCAGTCCCAGTCTCTTTTGCCAGTGACTTGTTGGAGGGTAGATATGTGACCTCATTCTGGCCAGTGGGCCATAAAGGGAAGTGTGCTGGGGCTTATGGAAAATATTTTTCTTCATACTGAAAAGAAACTCTTGCAAGGATAAACCCCCAGACCTGCTTTGGAAGGTGTGTGAGGATGTGATGCTTGAAGCTATGGCAGACATCTTGTACTCATGAGAGGAAAGCAAGGTTTTGGATGTCCATACAGACAGCTCTTTCCATCATTAACTTCCAGCTCAAATATTACCTCTTAAGGGATGACTTTGTTGGCCACACAATCTGAAATATCCCCCCCTTCTCCACTCACTGTCTAGTCATCCTTGTTCACTTTTTTGTTACCTATTTTCCCAGTTAGAACCTAGGCGTCCTGAGAGCAGGGACATTTTCTATTTCCCAAACTCCTAGAACAGTGTCTGGAAAATATAAAGTATTCCAAAAATATTTGTTGGTTAGTAGATGACAACTAAACAATAACACTGTGTTGATTCAGGGCCGAGTGGACGCAAGCCATTACGAGTCTCCGTTTTCTCTTTTGTGGCTTATATCACAATTAGTTCCGTTTCAGGCAATCTCTTTCTGATACACAAACACATGTTCTTGAGATTCCTTCTTCCTCCTCCACTCTCTTTCAGAGCGTTTCCATTCGTTCCCCAGGAAAGTTTCTCCTCCTTGTTTGATGGGCAAAGTTATGAGGGCAGAAAATGTCCTGTGCTTGTGAAATTATGAGCAACACAGATACAGCTACCTTAAAGGGAAACAAATCCATATTTTTTTTTCTTCCAGCTTTATCGTGATATTATTGACCTGTAACATATGTAAATTTAAGGCATACAACGTGATGATTAGATACACAAATATATTGCAAAATGGTTACCACAATAAGGTTAGTTAAAACTTACATCCTCTCAAATAATTACCATTTTGTGTGTGTGTGTGGTGATAACATTTAAGAGCTACTCTCATATCAATGTTTAAGTATATAATACAGTGTCGTTAATTGTATCTGCCGTGCTGTATGTAAGATTCTCCAGACCTTATTCCTATTATCGCTGGAAGTTTGTACCCTTTGACCAACATCTCTCCACTTCTGTTACCCCCTAGCCTCTGGCAACCATCATTCTACTCTATGTTTCTATGAGTTCAGCTTTTTTAGACTCCACATATGAGGAAGATCGTACTGTATTTGTCTTTGTCTCACTGACTTATTTCACTTAACTTAATGCCCTCAAGATCCATCTATGTGGTCGCAAAAGGCAGGATTTCCCTCTTGTTAAATGGCTGAATAATATTCCATTGTGTGGGTGTGTGTGTATGTATATATATATATTTGTGTGTGTGTATGTGTATATATATACACACCACATTTTCGTTACCCATTCATCCATTGATGGACACTTATGTTGTTTCCATATCTTGGCTATTGTAAATAATGTTGCAATGAACTTGGGAGTGCAGCTATCTCTTTGAGATAGTGACTTCATTTTCTTTGGGTATGTATTCCCAGATGTGGGATTGCTGGATCACATGGTAGTTCTATTTTTAATTTTTTGAGGAACCTCCATACTGTGTTCCATAGTGGCTGCACCAATTTACATTCCCCTCAACAGCGCATGAGGGTTCCCTTTTCTCTGTGTCCTTGCCAACACTTGTTGTTTCTTGTCTTTTTTATCATAGCAGTTCTGACAGGTGTGAGGTGAAATCTTGTTATGGTTGTGATTTGCATTTCCCTAAGGATTAGTGACATCGAGCATCTTTTCATGTACCTGTTAGCCATTTGGATGTCTTTGGAAAAATGTTTATTCAATCCCTTTGCCCATTTTTTAGTTGGATTATTTGGGGGTTTTTTGCTATTGAGTTATACGTGTTCCTTATATAGTTTGGATTTTAGCTCCGTATCAGACAGACGGTTTGCAAATACTTTCTCCTATTCTCTAGGTTGCCTTTTTTTATTTTGCTAATTGTTTTCTTTTGCTGTGCAGAAGCTTTTTTAGTTTGGTGTAGCCTCACTTGTTGACTTTTGCTTTTGTTGCTTTTGTGCTTTTGGTGTCAAATCCAAAAAGTCTTTGCCAAAACCAATGTCAAGGAGCTTTTCCCCTATGTTTTCTTCTAGTAGTTTTACAGTTTGGGGCCTTACATTTAAGTCTTTAATCCATTTTGAGTTAATTTTTATGAGTGGTGTATCATAGGGGTCCAGTTTCTTTCTTTTGCATGTGAATATCCAGTTTTCCTAATACAATTTTTCTTAAAGAGACAGTCTTTTCCTCATTGAGTATTCTTAGCTCCCTTGTCAAATATTAGTTGACCATATATGTGTGAGTTTATTTCTGGGCTTTCAATTCTTTTCCATTGGTCTGTGTGTTTGTTTTTATGTCAGGGCCATACTGTTTTGATTGCCATAGCTTTGTAATATAGTTTGAAACCAGAAATTGTGATGCCTCTAACTTTGTTCTCTCTCAGAATTGCAAAACCATATGTCTTGAAGTAAAATTAGAAATGCTAGACTAGTGATCATCCATCTTGAAAGCATTGTAAAGGGTCCAGAGATTCTCTTTAGCATCTCTACAAGTTTTTGCCTATATTATCCATCCATCCATGTATCCATCCATCCAATTTAGGAAATATTGAGCTTGAGTCAGGTGATGAAGAGTTATAATAAAGATCAAACTGAATGTATGATCCTTGACTCCCCAACTAGGAGCTCTCAGCACTTCTAGTGCAGATGGATAATTGGAATTGTCCTGGATTATGTTTGGCAGGACAAAGCAGTTAAAAGACAGTGGTACAAAAGTAGCTGTAATGTTGGATCTTGGAATCTAAATTGGAAAGCTAAAACAGAAGGAGACTCTAGAGAGATAGCTAAAGGGTCAGTGAACTAGCATTTCAAATAGGTCAAAGAGCAGACACATTGGGAATAACATAGTAAATGACCTGAAAGGTTAGGAGATGAGTAGTCAGAGAGTGGGGATATGTGAGTTTAATATTTAAAGGTGACACAGTCCCAGAGATAGCAAGGTTAAGGGTGTGCCTGTGGGAGTGGGAGACTAGAAGGGGGTGGAGAAGATCCCCAAAGATGAGAAGATGAAGGAAAAGAGTGACTAGGGTATTGAAAATGGTTCCATGTGGATCCTGAAATTACTTAGAATTGTGACCAAACTTAGGATCAAGAGTAAGACCCAGGTCCTCAGGCCATATCTTAATTTCATGAGAGAAAGTCTCCAAAAAACTGGTGAATGATAGAAACCAGGAGAGAATGGTTAGATATATGCTCCTTTTTCTATAGTTAAATCTGCTTTCCTTGAATCATGATTATTCAAGTTAAAAACAGTCACTCATATTTGGTTGTTTATTGTATGTCAATAATTTTTTCTACTTTTTATTGCAAATATACTATTTCTGCTTCACTGAGAGTTCAGATTGGCTGTTGGGGACTTGAAGGGGATCATAAATATCATTTATAACATTATTTCAAAGGGAAATGAATTGTAATCTCCTAATCAATGACCTACACATGTAAAGATGTCAAGTGTCACTTATTTTTATGTTTGGGACTATCTGGATTTCTCCTTTGCTGGGAGGCAGGGTTAGTAGAGAATGGGAGACCCACAAAATATGATAAACTACCGCCCATTTTTCGGCTAGTTTTGGAATGAGGCTGACTGTGCTTCCAGCTCTCTCCTCTCTCTGTTACAGGAAAGTTATCGGCGTTTCCATCTGGGATTTAAGTTAGTTCAGTAAGTCTTTGTTGAACATTTACCATAGGTCTGGGGTGGGCACAGGAATACAAGAAATATGTATAATATAATTCCTGCATTCAAGGAATTTGGGAGAAAATATATAATTGCTTAAATAATGATGACACAATGCAGAAAGCAATGAGTAAAAATTTAGAAAAAAGGACCATAATATGGGAGTTAAAAGGATAAAAAGAGAAATTGATTCATTTGAAAACTACAAGTATTCTGGTGCGATTTGGTCCTTGTCTTCAAGGAGCTTACAGTCTCGTAAAAGAAACCACATCAGGCCAGGAAATCTCCCAAAGCCTTCCTGGAGCGGGTGATGTCAGTGCTAGAACTTCCCTGCCGGGATGGGGATGGGGCTACTCCACGCCACATTTCAGGGTCTGGAAAGGGCACAGGGGCTAAGGGTCCAAGAGCAGGGGACATGAGCTTCTCAGGAGTGGTGTGAGGCAAGGTAGGAAAGGTCAGCTGTGGCCACGCGGTGGAGGAAGCAGAATGCTAAGGAGTTGCACCTTTTCTCAGCAGACACTGGGAAACCATGGAAGGTTTCTGAACGAGTGAGTTGCATGACAGCATATAAAATGACATTAAATATAACTCTTAATATAAGGTTCCAACAGTGCAGGGCAAGTGGCAGCAACTATGGTGCATGTACCAAAGGGAGAGATACCTATATAGATGTGAATATATGTGCATCATCTTTCTCGTGCTGTGCACATGCGCACACACACACAAGCACGCTTTTGCTTTCCCCTCCTCGGTAACTAAGTCAGCAAAGAGACAGTACGTGAATTATGCTCTAGGGAAGTCGCCTTTCCACCTTCCTTTTTCTGCTCATTCCAAGTGTGTTGCATGACTACGCCCGAAACCCTGAAGTTTGAAGCACTTCCTTCTGTGTAAACGTGCAATTGCACAGGTTTCCCTGGTCCTTGCCTGGGAAAAAGACTTCAGCCTTTCAGTCCTTAGCTTCCCTACCTGGCAGGCCAGTCCACACTCACAAATGCTTTAAAGTTTTGCTGATATGTCATAGAAAAAACTAGGCATATGGTCAGATCCCATGAACAGTAGAGAGTCCTTCCTGACCCTCGTAACTCAAAAAGGTTAGCTAGCAGAAGACGATATTAAAACCATAACAATGGTCATATCAAAGTGATACCAGTAAGGATGATATTTTTTTCTTTGCCTTTCAATGCTCTTCTTTTTTTTTTTCTTTAATGAACATATATTACTTTGTAATAAAGAAGTATGTTTTAAAAATAGCTAAGAAAGAAGGGTGCACATTGTATGTAAGTAAATGTGAGACCTCAAGTGCAATTTTGCAAGGTGGCTCCTTTAAAAGTACCCTGGGCCCAGAGCTGTGGTTCTTTGCTTATAAGTTTTGAAGCCGGTGGGTAGGAAGGGAGGGGCTCTAGGGGGTGAGGGCAGAGGGAGAGGGTGAACATCTTCTCTTATCGACTCATTGGCTTTTTCCCTGCTGCTTGATAGCAGCACCTGTGCAGGTTCTTGGAATTGGAACTCTTCCTCAAAATAATATCTATTTACTTGAAAAATCACTCCAAAGAGAAAAAGCAAAAAACAAAAACAAAAACAGAAAACGCAGCAAACTGGACTGAATAGAGCCGAAGTTCCTATTTCTCGAGAGAGAGAAATATACTTCCTGGAGCATAAGGTCCGCTCACCCTCTCCCCGTGGTCTTTCACCAGCAGCTGTTGATTCAATGGGAAACTGAAGTGTCAGCAGCTGGATATGAATAAGTGGGAGATTACCTTCAGATTCCCAAAGCACCATAACACAGCGGAGCATGTCCTCTCAGCTAGTGGGGTTCCAGCTTCTCTCAAGTTTAATCTACGTTTGTTTGTCTGTTATTGTTCTTAAGGTTTTCTGGGTAACTATAAGCAACAGACCTTGTTAGTTCCTCTTGAGTTTGCCCACTACTCCCCACCCTTATTTCTCACCTCCCGGGCATCCTGTTTGTCTCCCTGACTCTGTCCCCCGCCCCATCCCCACCCTCACTCAGCTACCAGTCCTTTTAGCCATGTTTTTCTTCCCTCAGTTAGTTAATTTTAAATTTCTATCTTTATAAGTGTTCTCACTTGAAAGGAGGCATGCCATGTATTCAATATTTTGTTCATTAGTTTTTGCTTTCTTCTGTTGTGAATACCTTTAAAGTATGTCTCGTGTACTTTTCAATGTTTGTCTCCCCCCATCTTGTCTTGAAGACCTTGTATTTCCAGAGAATTTGAAAAAGCAGAGGGGATACAAGGAAATATGGAGAACTTTGAACTATGTACTGGACTTTTTTTGATGATCTTTGCCTATTTAAAGTTACTCTGTTATGATAGGAACAAAAAGATCTACAGTGTGTGCTATGTTTATGCTCACATCAGTGTAATATTTAGTTTATTAAATGTTAAAGAACGTTTTAGCTCATCAATAATTTTACACGACCTATTTAGACTTACATTTCAGTATTGTTCATTATTGTTGCAAATGGATCTACTAGCTGTTAAATATTATGGGAATGTAGCACCTCTTAAATTTTGCAGATTTATGAGAAATATTTAAAAAATTTTTAGAATACTGTCATAAAAGAGGTCATCAGTGCCACTAAATATATGATTCTGCATAGTAGTCACAGTGTCTTCACAGGAGAGGAAATTCATTTTCTAAAAAAAGGAGAGAGGCACTTTCAAAACTCATTGAACATAACTTTTGCTGCACAGTAATTTATCTAATCAGTTTCCTTTTCTCTGCTGAAGATAAGGAAAATTCAAAAGAAAATTCAGAAGAAGGAGAAATTGATGATGATGGAGTCCTAAACTTGTTTCTCTTAATACTTCATGGATGTCTGAAAAGTGAAGATTTTCACACAGGTTTCTCACCTTTTCCATATGTTTATTTATTTGGCAAATTTTTCAAGTACAATTCAGTTTCTTTTACTTAGTGCTCAGAAGATGAGAGCATCTTAAAGAAGTTCCCAAGATGCCAGAGGAGACAGGGAAGGTCTTGATGAGGTGTGTTACCATGTCCCAGGAGAGATATGTTGGGTAGAATCTCAGTTTGCTTTCCCTCACCAAGTATCTCTAGGTGTTCCCTGTCCTGTTGCATTTGAAAGTACCTTTCCAAAGTCCGGTCCTCAGGACTTTGTGGTTTTGGTTAAGTGGTAGTACTATCCAATGAGCAGTGCCATCTGGATGACAAAATTTGTCACATTTCTTAATGTATTTGCCTTTACTTTCTTCTGTACTTAAAGCGAAAGAACACTTAGGTCCTTAAAAAAAAAAAACCCCGTTAATTTAATCTAGACCATTTGGTACAGATGACCTGACAAAGATGCATTGTCTCATTCAGACACAGTGACTGCTATGTCTGATGCCTCCCTAATAATACTGTTGATTATATTATTCCAGTTCCAGATAACGATCTTTCTATTCTGTAGTCTTTAGAAACTAGAGAAGGAAGGCAAAGTTTGTTTAGCTTATTTTAAAGAAAACCTTTCCTGTATCATTGTTTTTAAAAAAAATGGATATAATTCAAACTTTCTTTTTGAATCTAAAAAAGAAATCTTCCAAAAGCTTTTTAAAAATTGTTTTTATACTCTAGAATTACCTTCCATTGGTCCCCTGTGCAATTTGTATTTCTAGTTAGCTTGAACTCCAGTAGTTGTTTGTAAGCTAATTAGAGGAAGGGTTTTATCTTTTTATAGTTCCTGTTACAACTCTTTATAGTTAACAGATAGTTGTGTATTATGCCAACTACTAATTTCCTTGACCATATAAATGACTTTTTTTCATTTGGATTTATTTATCTATAAAAGGATGTTTAGACTCTGATTTATATAGTGTTGACTTACATTTTTATATTTTCCACTAGCTTTAGTAACTCTGAGTAATATTCCTGAGAAGATAAGCTTTAATCAAAATAGTGTTTGTTCTTAGAACCGAATTTCCCAAGGAAAATATTGTATTTAAAATATTATAATTAAAAGTTCCATTCAAAATGTCCTCTTAAATCACATAAAAATGGAGAGAAAGTTAGACTGGGGAATAAATAAGGAATATTTACTAAAATAGCCAAAGATGGTGACATCCACACTTATGTGTGAGGTTAGGACCCTCCTTCCCCAATTACCTTTATTTATCATTATTGCTTGGATCCAACTAAATGAAGAGAGACATAACTACAGGATTTTTAAAGGTCCTGAAGATAGGATCAAGTGGTCAGAAAGCAACTTGAGGAATGTCACACTCATTTTTCCTAAAGGCTTTGTGCTAAATCAAGAGAAAGGACTTTTCTTACACTGGCTCATGTTTTGTATCCAGTGAATCAGAGAAATCACTAACTTAAAAAAAAAAGAGTAATTAATTCTTTACAGTATTTCTTTTACCTGTGATTGCATAAACACACTCTAGCTGTTTGCTGAAGCCCACAGAGGCAGAGATCAAACATATTTAGTATCCTGCTGCTGATTTGGTTATCTGAGGTGCATGGCTCTTTGATGAGAAAAACAGCCAGAGATGGGCCCAGCCTGGTGGTGTAGTGGTTAAGTTCACACACCCTTCTTCAGCAGCCTGGGGTTCACTGGTTTGGATCCTGGGTGCCGACCTACACACTGCTCATCAAGCCATGCTGTGGTGGCGTCCCACATAGAAGAACTAGAATGATTATAACTAGGACATACAACTATGTACTGGGGCTTTGGGGAGAAAAAAAAAAAGAGGAAGATTGGCAACAGATGTTAGCTCGAGGCCAATTTTCCTCACCAAAAAAAAAAAAAAGAAGAAGAAGAAGAAAAGAAAAGAAAGAAAGAGGGAAGGAAAGAAAAAAACAGCCAGAGAAGAGAATAATAAGACTTCTTGGAAATTAAACCCCCAGCATTAATCAAATTCAAACATTATTCAAAAATAGGGCATGATGTATGTTTATTAGACTGACGTTAATGATGATGCTATACCTTTCAGATGCCATAGCACCACTGCTAACTATGTGATTGTGATTCTTCTTTTCCCACTTCTAGTAGGACTTGTGCCCAGGTTTCCAGAGAGACTTAAATTTGCCAGTGCCTTCTCTGGCTCTTTGTACTGTCGGGCCCGGTGTTGAGTGTAAATGCTGACTATGCTGTTTTCTAATGATTTAATTAAAAGTCTTTTTTTTGTTGTTGGTGAGGAAGATTGGCCCTGAGCTAATATCTGTTGCCAATCTTCCTCTATTTTGTATGTGGGATGCTGCCACAGCATGGCTTGATGAGTGGTGCATAGGTCTGTGCCAGGAATCCGAACCTGCGAACCCTGGGCCACTGAAGCGGAGCGTGCAAACTTAACCACTACACCACTGGGTCAGCCTTTAATTAAAAATCTATTTACAATATTTGCTGGACTTCTACTTAGAAGTAGACTTAAGTATTTTTAAAAGTCTCTGGCTTCAGAGACCTTTCCATCTAAAATGGAAGCCAGATAAATATCTTCACATTGAAGATACCTAATGGTATGAGGAAGTAAGTGATACACTTTTAAAACGTGGTCCAAAAAGAGAGTGGTGTCACTGTGGTTTCAGAAGGTCAGGAGAGGCTTCGTGTGAGAGGAGGAATATGAGCTGAGCCTGGAAGGATGGTGTATCAGGAAGTGATGCAGGGCCCACGTGGTTCCAGAAGGGGGTCCTGGGGGAACTTGGTTGGAAAGGCAAATGAGAGTTATATGGCATAGTGTTTAAATTTGGGCCAAGGAGTAGGGACATTAAACAATTGAGAACTTAATCTACAAAGTTGGATTTTCCAAGACCAGCTTGAATTACATGACATTTTGCCCTTTTCAATTCAGGTGATTTGTTAAGTGTGATTTAATATTTAAAGTTTTACAAGGCTATATAAATTCATTTACATAACTTTTTTTGTCCCTCAGATTATGTCTTGACTTGGTATTTGGAAAATAGAATCATTTTTTCAGTCATCAACTATTGCCTAAATATCTTGTGCTGAGTACAGGACTGGACGTTTATGGAATAGTTCAACAGTTATTTCTTAGGGGCACTCAGGGTACATCATTGAACAAAAGGAAAAGTCTTGGCCCACATGGAGCGTTTATTCTACTGGCATATTGGTTTGGTAGGACTGGCACAGACTAAGTGTCTTAAGCAGCAGAAGCTTATTTTCCCACAGATCTGGAGGCCAGAAGTCTGTGATGAAGGGGTCAGCAGAACTGGTTCCTTCTTAGGGTCCTGAGGGACGGATCTGTTCCAGACCTCTCCCCCTGACCATCTCTCCCGCTGTCTTCACAGTGTCTTCCCTATGTACTTGGCTGTGTCTAAATTTCCTCTTCTTAGAAGGACAACGGGTATATTGGATTAGGGCCCACCCTAATCCTCATTTTAAATTAATTACTTCAGTAAAGACTCTATTTCCAAATACAGTCACATTCTGAGGTTAGAACTTCAACACATGAATGGGGGGCAGAGGTGGAACACAATTCAGCCCAGAACAAGTAGGCATTGGTGATAGAACAGGGAATAAAGCCTGGAACTTGAGTGGTCCTGGCTGCAGGGTGACAGGCAGTATACTGGGCATGCTCACCTGCATCATTGCATTTGATGCTATCATCAGCCTGGGAGGTAAGTATTGTTACCCCACTTTACAATGAGGAAACAGGCCAGACCACTTAGTCTACAGCAGGATTTGCTTTCGTGATACTGTGTTTGATGTTTTCATTAGGTTGAAACCTCAGAAATGGAAACTGAGTCATGGCTAAATGTGTGGGGCATATATTTATGGCTAATTCAGATTCAGGACTGACTAATTTCTGGATATCAATATAAAGAAGGAAAGGTTTTTGGGGTTTTTTTTTAGGTTCTAAGAATAACGCCAAAGATAGGAGTAATCTTTGATAATTAAGTATCTTTTTCTCTCTATAGTCCAATACATTATATAATGACATTATTATACATAATAGTACATTATTATAAATAACTATTGTTACTTATAATAAATATATAATTGTCTACTATATAAATCCTACATTTTGTATAGCAATAGTCATTTCTTTTTGATTGTGTAGATTCAAATATAGCACCATGTCATTTCTGACCTGTACCTCTTGGTTTATCTCCCGACTAGCAAGGCCGACGTGGCACTGCTCCTATGGAAGGAACCCTCCTTGTATTATGTTTTGCCTGTTGATTCAACTGTGCTGTTCCTCTGGTGTACAGATTCAGATTCAGCAAACATGTATGGAGGACCTACCATCATGTGGCAGGCCATTTCACATAAATCTGTACTTCTCATAAATATGGAAAACCAAAGGGTAATATGGTGCGCTTTTTATGAGCATCAATTTTATTTAATTATTTTATGGGGAAAAAAGTTAAGTAAATTACCAGTGAATAATTTAAAACATAATTTAAACATTGAAACAGTATAGGTATATATTATGGTAGAAAATGCAAAATTTGCATGAACTTTCAGGATGAGACCTATTTCAAAGAAGTGGCTTTTGTTTTGAGTGTACCTGCAGTTCAACAGAGATGTGAACCACCACCCCCTCCCTTCCTGAGGGATTCTTGGGAGAAGAGCTTTGAGAAGTTCTGAACACTTTCTTCATTCAAGCTTCAGAACAACAGAGTGAGGTGTATTATCCTCATTTAAGAGATCAGAAAGCAGAAGCTTGGATAAATTATCTTGCCCTTGTTAACGCAACAAGTAAACAGCAGAGAGAGGTGTTAAAGTCAAAGACTTTAAAGTTAAAGTTAAGGTTAAAGACTTCCTGACTCCACTGCCAGGGCATATTATACTGCACTACAGCCACTCTTTGCATGACTAGGCTTCAGTCCTCACGAGGCTGGATAGGCCTTGCAGCTCTGCATTTCCACATGTGCCCACCTCATTCATTCGTGGATTCATGCACTTATTTTTGCATTTAAGCAACAAGTATTTATGGGTAGCTTAATATGTGCCAGGCTTTATGCCAGGCCCTGAGGGCACAGTTGGTTAGCAAGAAAGGCATAGTTCTTTCCCTCATGGAGTCTACAGTCTAGTGGGAGAACAGATATTAAACAAGTAATCACCAAAAAATATTTATTTACAAATGGTGATAGGTGTTATAAAAGGCAAAATATAGAGTGCTATAAGGGGAAAAAACAGGTGAATTAATTTAGATTAATGGTCAGAAAAGACCACTTTAAGGAAGTGATCTTTGATCTGAGATCTTAAGCATGAGGTAGCTAGAGGAAAACTTATTTGCACTTAAAATTAGTTACAAGTTGCCATCTTACAAAATCCATCACTACAATTCCCTCTATCTCCATGATTCCTTCTTTGTCTACAATAAGATTGCATTCTCGTCCTCAGCCATCATATTTATCCTTTTCTATTACAGTCACACTTATTTTATTTGGCTTTGCTTTATTGCACTTCTGAGATATTGCAGGTTTTACAAATTGACAGCTTGTGGCTACCCTGAATTGAGCAAGTCTATTGGCGCCATTTTTCCAACAGCATTTGCTCGCTTCACCTCTCTGTGTCACATTTTGGTAATTCTCACAATATGTCAAACTTTTTCCTTATTACTGTGTTTGTTATGGTGATGTGTGATCAGTGATGTTTGATGTTCCTATTGTAATTGTTTTGATGTTACCATTTGTATTGTTTTATGGGCACAAAATTTGCCCATATAAGACGGCAAACTTAATTGATAAATGTGTGTGTTCTCACTGCTCCACCAACCAGCCATTCCCCATCTCTCTCCCTTTCTCCAGGCCTTCCTATGCCCTGAGACACAACAATATTGAAGTTAGGCCAATTAATGACCCTACAGTTGCCTCTGAGTGTTCAAGTGAAAGGAAGGGTCACACATCTCTCACTTTAAATCAAAACCTAGAAGTGATTAAGCTTAGTGAGGAAAGCATGTTGAAAGCCCATAGAGGCTGGAAGCTAGGCCTCGGTGTCAAACAGTTACCCAAGTTGTGAATGCAAAGGAAAAGTGCTTAAAGGAAATGAAAAGTGCTACTCCAGTGAACACCTGAGTAATAAGAAAGTGAAACAGCCTTATTGCTGATATGGAGAAAGTTTTAGTGGTCTAGATAGAAGATCAAACCAACCACAACATTCCCTCAAGCTAAAGCCTAATCCACAGCAAGGCTCTAGCTCCCTTCAATTCTATCAAGACTGAGAGAGGTGAGGAAGCTGCAGAAGAAAAGTGTGAAGGTAGCAGAGGTTGGTTCATGAGGTTTAAGGAAAGAAGCCGTCTCCATAAGATCAAAGTGCCAGGTGAAGCAGCAAGTGCTGGTGTAGAAACTGCTAGTTACCCAGAAGATCTAGCTAAGATCATTAATAAAGGTGGTTACACTGAGTAAGCTTTTCAATGTATACATAGCAGCCTTCTATTGGAAGAAGATGCCATCCAGGACTTTCATAGCTAGAGAGGAGAAGTCAATACCTGGCTTCAAAGCTTCAAAAGACAGGCTGACTCTCTTATTAGGGGCTAATACAGCTGATGACTTTAAGTTGAAGCCAATGCTCATTTACTATTCTGAAAATCCTAGAGTCCTTAAGAATTATGCTAAATCTACTCTTCCTGTGCTCTATAAATGGAACAACAAAGCCTGGATGACAGCACATCTGTTTACAACATGGTTTACTGAATATTTTAATGCCACTGTTGAGTGTTGCTGCTCAGAAAAAAAGATTTCTTTCAAAATTTCACTGCTCATTGACAATGCATCTGGTCACCCAAGAGCACCAATGGAGATGTACAGTGAGATTAATGTTGTTTTCATGCCTGCTAACACAACATCCGTTCTGCAGCCCATGGTTCAGTAATTTTGACTTTCAAGTCTTATTATTTAAGAAATACATTTCATAAGGTTATGGGTGCCATGGATGGTGATTCCTCTGATGGATTTGGGCAAAGTAAATTGAAAACCTTCTGGAAAGGATTCACCATTCTAGACGCCATTAAGAACAATTATGATTCATGGGAAGAGGTCAAAATTTCAACATTAACAGGAGTTTGGAAGAAGTTGATTCCAACCCTCATGGATGACTTTGAGGGGTTCAAGACTTCAGTGGAGGAAGTAACTGCAGATGTGGTTGACACAGCAAGAGAACTAGAATTAGGAGTGGAGCCTGAAGATGTGACTGCATTGCTTCAATCTCATGAAATAACTTCAACGGATGAGGAGTTGCTTCTTATGGATGAGCAAAGAAAGTGGTTTCTTGAGATGGAATCTACTCCTGGTGAAGAGGCTGTGAAGATTGTTGAAATGACAACAAAAGATTTAGAATGTTACATAAGCTTAGTTAATAAACAGCAACAGCATTTGAGAGGATTGACTCCAGTTTTGAAAGAAGTTCTATTGTGGGTAAAATCCTATCAAACAGCATCACATGCTACAGAGAAATCATTGGTCAATAGATGCAACAAACTTCATTGTTGTCTTATTTTAAGACATCACCACAGCCACTCCAACCTTCAGCAACCGCCATCCTGATCAGTCAGTAGCCATCAACATCAAGGCAATACCATCCACCAGCAAAAAGATTATGACTTGCTGAAGGCTCAAATGATGGTTAACATTTTTTAGCAATAAAGTGCTTTTTAATTCAGGTATGTACATTGTTTTTTAGACATAATGCTGTTGCATGCTTAATAGACTACAGTAGAGTGTAAACATAACTTTTATATGCACTGGGAAACAAAAAATTTGTGTGACTTGCTTTATTGCTATATTTGCTTTGTCGTGGTGGTCTCAACCAAACCCATAATATCTCCAAGGTATGCTTGTATAGTCTTCTGACTGTCCATCCATCTGTCCATTCATCATCCATCCATCCAACCTTCACTGAGCATCTAATATGAGCCTGGGACTATTGTACTCTGAATCCTTTACTTTTCCATCTTCTCTCTCCTCTGCATTTTTCTCCTTTGAGAAAAGCTTTGAAGAAGCTTTACATCTATTTCATTATCTGATTCTGAATCTCCTGTGTTTGACTCACATATTCAATCTTATGCCCTTCCCATCCCTTTCTGTCACTCCCCTGCCCTTTGGCTAAACTATCATTTGTCATCCTATTTCAATAAATGGATTCTTTCCCCACGTTTTTTTGAAATTTTTCTAATCAGGTACAAGAAAATTAATGAGGTTTTTTTTGGTCAACTAATTGGAGTTTCATCCCTTAATAAAGAAATGCCACTTATATAAAACAAACCTTTTTTTTCTACCTATCTATCTATCTATCTATCTATCTATCTATCTATCTACCTATCTACCTATCTATCTATCATCTTTTACCTATCTATATTTTGGATCAGTTCTTTCTTTTAACTATAAACTCCTAGAGGTAGACAGTTCTATCTGTTTAACTTAATGTAGCATCTGGAACTGATGGTAATCATTTCCTAAACTTTTCCCATGTTTTTAAAAGAGGCACATCCTTTCTGGGCCTACTAACACGTTTGTTGTACCTCTGATATAAATGCACAGATGAATTCAGAAATGCACAGGCCAAGAATAACCTGCTTTCATATTCTCCTATAAAATCATCTCTGCCCTTTCTGTCATAGCCTGTCCTTTCTGTCATAACCCAGACATGGGAAATCCACATCAGCAATATCATCCGTGTATCGTCAACTACTTATGCAAACCTTCCAGGAAAAGTTCTACGCTTACCTCTCTATCGCTATACAAGTCAGTGAAGTCTGACAAATCTCCTTGGGAAAGTCTGAAGAGCCAGAGTGCACTATCTAGAAAATTCCACCTATCAAAAGATAAGCAGAGGGAATTTTCCCTTCGAGGCATGATAGAGTAACAAAGACCAGACTTAACTGCCTACAATAAATAATTAGAAAGCTGGAAAAAATATGAAAAAATGGCTTTCAGACATTGGACAACAGTCTGCATAAGACTGTGATCCTTGAGAGAAGAGAAACAAAGTGAGCTCAATAAGTGCCCTGGCTTTCTGCCTGGAAGCAATTTTTAGACTGTAGATGCTGGAAGTGGGGACTCAAACAGATCCTGGCAGCCTTGCTGAGTTGATGAGATGGAGGTTGGAGTTTGGAGGGCTGCAGTCACTAGAGATAGTGGGTCAGAGTTTTGGGAAGGAGTGAGCTATGCAGAAGAAGAGCTCCAGAAATATGTATAGAAATCTCTTGTGTTTTGGCTAAGTACTAGAACATGTATATAGAGTGACACTCCACAAGACTGAGCAGAAAAGACTGGTGAGTTGTAAGCTGAATAAATCCTCTGGCATCCATAAAATGGAAAGATGTTTGGGACCTGACTAGCCAAAAGGGTGAGTCCTCATTCATCCTTGGGACATTCAGTGGAGACCCTAAAATAATCATACAATAGTGATAGGTCTAAACTATTCTGGGAGTGAAAGATACTCTAGACCAAATGTTGGAAACATTTTCTTAAATTTACAGATAGCAGATATTTTTGGCTTTTGGGTCATATGGTCTCCATCACAACTATTCAGTTCTGCCATTATAGTGTGAAGGTAGCCATATACAATACATAAATGAATGAGTGTGGCTGTGTTTCAATAAAACTTTATTAACAAAAACAATTGGCCGGCCCATGGGCTGTAGTTTGCTAACCTCTGCTCTAGACCAGCTCTGTCAAATAAAAACATAATGAAAGCCGTATATGTAATTTTAAATGTCTGGTAACCACAGTAAAAAAGTAAAAAGAAATAGGTAAAATTAATTTTAATAATATATTTTACTTAACCCAATATATATAAAATATTTTCAATTTGACACATAATCAATATAAAAATTATTAATGAGAAAGTTTGCATTCTTTTTCTCATACTAAGTCTTCAAAATCTGTCATGTATTTTATACCTATAGCACATCTTAATTAGCATTAGTTGTATTTCATTAGCCATGTGGAGCGAGTAACTGCTGTATTGGATGCCACAGATAAAACAGACTTTCTCATTATGTATAAGTATTTAAAAAAAAGCATAAAAAGAAACAGAAGAAAAATTAAATATATAAAAAAGAATCAAATGGGACTTCTAGAGATGAAAAATACAATATCTGAACTGAAGATTTCACTGGATAGGATTAACAGCAGATTAGGCACTGGAGAAGAAAAGATTAATGAACCTGCAAACAAAGCAATTGATTCAATCCTAGATGAACCACAGAGAGAAAAAAAGACTGAAAAAAATAAAAGAAAAGAGGCTCAGTGATTTGTGGGATAATATCAAATGATCTGCCATAAATGGGGAAAAGAAGAGGGAACAGAAAAATATTTGAAGAAATAATGTCTGAAACACTTTAAAATTCGATGAAAACTATATTTCATAAATTCAAGAAACTCAAACACTCATGAAAAAAAGAAACTAAGGCATGTAATAGTCAAACTGCTGAAAACCAGCACTGAGGATAAAACCTTAAAGGCAGTCAGAGAAAAGTACACGTTAAGTACAGAGGAACAGACATAATGATCACAGACTTCAGCTCAGAAACTTTGCTAGTCAGAAGACATGAAGTGACGTCTTTAGAATGCTGAAAGAAAAAAGTCAACCTAGAATTCTATACCCAGTAAATATATCTTTCAAAAGGTAAAATAAAAGGTGAAATAAAAACTGTATAAAACAAACAAAACTTGAGGGAATTTGTTGCGAGCAGATATATACTAAAGAAATGTTAAAGGAAATTATTCTGGTGAAATCAAAATGATACTGGATGGAAACCTGGAATACAGTTTGCCAGAAATGGTAAATATGTGAACAAATAAAAAAAGGTTTTGTTTCTCTTCATTTTCACATTTCTTTAAAAATTAATTGACTGTGTAAAATAGAAATAATAACTTTGTATTTTTGAAATTTATCAAATATGTAAAAGTGAAATATATGACAATAGCTTGAAGGACAGGATGGAGGAAATGGGAGTCTATAGTTGTAAGAGTTTTGTGTTATACAAGAGATGGTATAATATTATTTAATGTATACTATGAGTTAAAATGCATATTGTAAAATGTAGAGTAATCAATACAAAATAAAATTAAGAGGATATATATAGTGCCAACAGTGGAGATAAAATGGAATATTAAGAAGTACCAATTAATTCTAAAGAAGCAGGAAAAGAAGAAAAAAATAACAAGAAAAGATAAGGCGAATAGAAAACCAATAGTAAATGGTAGGTTTAAACTCAACCATATTGATATTTATATTAAATGTAAATGGTCTAAAAGACTCCAATTAAAAGTCAGAGATTGTCACACTAGATAAAAAAGTAAGATTCTATTATATGCTGTGTACAAGATAACCACTTTAAATATATAGACCAGAGAGGTTAAAACTAAAAGGATGGAAAAAGATATACTATGCTTACACTAATTACAAGAAAGCTGGAGTAGCTATATTTATATCAGACAAAGCAGAAAACATGAAAAGGAATATGACTAAGAATAAAGAGGGATCTTTCATAATGATAAAGGAGTCAGTTCATCAGGAAGATATGACAATCCTAAATGTAATAGAGCTTCAAAATACATGAAGCAAAACTTGACAGAATGAGTCAGAGATCTGGGAATCACTTACATTCTCTGAAATTAATCAGTGTGTGGCATTGGGGAATATATTTAATCTATGAGTGGACGTTTATTCCCTTGTGAAATAAAAATAATCACATATATCATGGGCATTTTGTGAGGAGAAGATAAAAGTATATGTGAAATTAAAAAAAAAAACAGTCATATCGAACTGAAAGGAAATTTTAAAATCCACAGTTACAGTTGGAGTACTCAACACTCCACTTAGTAATCAATAAAGAAAGAAGCTGGAAAATCAGCAAGGATATTGAAGATTTGAACAACACCATCAATCAATGGGACCTAATTGGCATTCATAGAATATACTGCCTAAGAACAGCAGAATACACATTCTTTTCAAGTTCACCTGGAACATTAATCAAGACAGATCATTTGTTAGTCATAAAACAAGTCCTAACAAACTTAAAAGTATTGAAATCATAGTCTGTCCTTTGACCATAATGAAATTAAATTATAAATCAATAATAGCTATTTGGGGATCTCCACATCTTTAGGAATTAACACATGGGTCAAAGAAGAAATTATGAGAGAATTTAGAAAATGTTTTGAACTGAAGGAAAATAAAAACACACATATAAAAATTTATGAGATGTAGTTAAAGCAGTGCTCTGGAGGAAATGTATAATTTTAAATGTTTCTATTAGAAAAGAAGAAAGATCTAAAATCAATAATCTATAATTCTACCTTATAAAGCAAGAAAAGAAGAAGTTAAACCTGAAGAAAATGAAAGGGAGAAAATAACAAAGATAAAAGCAGATATCAATGACTTATAAAACAATAATAGAGAAAATCAATGAAACCAAAAGCTGTTTGGAAAATTTCAACAAAATTATAAACCTCCAGCTAGCCTCGTTAAGAAAAAAAAGGAAGAAGACACAAATTATCATTACCAGGAATGAAAGCAGGACACACTGCAGATGCTGCAGACATCACATGGATAATGAATATTATGAATAATTTTATGTCAATAAATTCAACAACTTAGATGAATGAGCAAATTGCTTGGGAAATACAACTTACCAAATATGACTGAAGAAGAAGTAGAAAACCTGAGTAGCCCTATTTATCTAGTATAGAAATTAAATGTGTAAATTTAAAAGTTTCTCACAAAGAAAACTTTAGGCCCAGATAGCTTCACTTGTGAATTCTATCAAGTATTTAAGAAAGAAACATACCAATGTTTCACAAACTCTGTCAGGTAATAGGAGGATGAAATACTTCCCAACTCATTTCATGAGGCCAGTATCACCTTGATATGAAAATCTTGACAGTGACAAGAGAGAAAAATAGAAAAACAATATGGGACCAACATGCCTCATGAAAGTGGGCATAAAAATTCTTAGCAAAATACTAGCAAATTGAGTCCAGTGATCTCTTAAGGAAACAATATGTCGTGGCCAAGTAGGTGTTATTTCAGGAATATTAAAGAATCTAGAGGAAGACCAGTAAAGGTAGGGGTGTATATTGATGGGAAGTAAAAATAAAGGTAAAAAAGGAGCATCATTAGCTACAATAGTCTTAGTTTCCATTCTTGTAGCAGCTGACGTTACTGAGCACTTACCTCTTTCCAGGAAGCATGTTCAGAGCTGTTTGTGAATTCTCTTCCTTAGTCTTTATAAGAACCCTATGAGGTAGGTACTATCATTGTAGGCCTTCTATAAATAAGTAAACTAAAGCACAGAGAAACTTAAAATCCTGTCCATGGCCCCATAGCTATTAAGATTTAGACCTATATTGTCTGTCTCCAGATGCTGCACTCTACTAACGCAGCACTCAACAGAGAACTGCTCATTGTACTTTTGCCTAGCAAGGCTTATTTCATCAATCCTAAATATTTATCCACTTTTTCAGTCCATAATTAAGAACCGTCATCTGAGTCAAGTTGTTAAGTAGTTCCAAATACAAAATACTTCTAAAGTAAAAATATGTTTATTAAATTATAAAACTCATAATACTAGAGTGGGAGATGTGCTCCGTTATCTCCTCTTAAATTTTTATGTGGCTACAAATATTGTGGTCTCCAAGAAGTGGAAAAAAATACTTTCCCTGCCCTATTTGTAGAACAAAATGCATTTTCTTTCCCCCATATGTAGACCCACCATTCAATGCTGGCACTGTGACTTGATGGTATATGGGATTGGGTAAAGTCTTTAAGCCCTACGAGCTTCAGTTCTCCCATTTGTAAAATGGAATGGTTCTCCCACACAGGGTAAGGTGAGGATTAGGAAGGTATCCAGGCACACTTTGATGTTCTTTTTCTTCCCTCTGCTTCTCCCTAGTTTTTTCTCCTCTGTGCTGTTTCTTTAAAGTCTCAGAAGTATGAATCTCTCCAGAAAAATCTTTTTCAAACTTTTTTGACCATTGTCTACCGTAAGAAATATACTTTACTTCACAAACCAGTAGACACGTTATACACATATGTATGTATAATGAAAGTGATCACCTAAATCATTGTACAAACTGGGAAAATTATTACTTTTGAAAGTAATAGCTGTGCTGGGCCAACAGGAATAAACAGGAGCTATTCTAGGGAAATTGGGCCACATGTCACAAAATCACTTAACCTTATTTATTTTGCTGTACTCTGTTATCATGCATTCTAGTTAATTTAAAAAATGCTTTTCTGGACCTATTATATTGATTTTCTAACCCGCTAATGAGTCCCTACCTGGATATTTTGATTTCCTTTAGAGAATAACTTACCTGACCATTCCAATATTCCTGGGATGCAGAAGTGCTGAAGGTTAGCATACACTGATGTGGAGAATTTCTGGAGAACTCAGGCAGTCAGGACAAGATGCCTTCTAATTGCCATAGCTACACTCATTCTGGCTTTGTTTCTGTTCATTCATTCATTATCCATTCTTTCATTCACTCATGTGTCAAATACTTTGAGCACTTTCTGTATTACCAAGAGCTGGAAACAATCAGATGCTGGCTGCTGGGACATGGTCCTTGCCTTTGAGGAGTTCCTGTGTTCTAGTGGGGCTGATGCCTGTGAAGATAGATTCTTATGGGGCAGGGAGATGAGTGATATGGTACAGAGATGATCAAAAGGTTGTAGCAACGTGGACGATAGTATTTTTTGATCACCTGCTCTGTGACAGCCTTACTCTGAGCTTGGGGATTTCAGAGAAAAACAGAACAGATCCTATTTCTATCTTCATGGAGCTCTCCTGCCAGAATGGAAGCAGATGTTAATGAACTATGTACTGTAATTGCAAATTGTGGGTAACTGCTAAGGAAAAAAAACAGAGAGTGCCATGAAGGCATGAAACGGCAGCACATGACATGGCCTGGGAGATCAGGAAGTTATTTTTAAGCCGAGTAGAAGTTAACTCAGGGAAAGAGAGGAGTGGGAGTGCGAGCATTCAAGCAGAAGAAACAGAATTACAAAGGTCATAGAGTAGGGGAGAGAATGCTTGAGTGTTCCAGGTTAGGCACACCCTGAGCAGGGGAGGAGGGGCTGAGCATAATAGAAGAGGTAGGGGGAGCAGACCATGTAGCATCAGGTGGGCGCACAAGTTAAGGGGCTGGCTCTTTAGCCCAAAAGAACACGGGAGCCATGAGAGGGTTGTAGGCTGCGGGATGATGAGATGAAAAGAGAGCGCTGGCTACAGTGTGGGCGGTGGATTACAGAGGATGCCTGAGAGAACATGGAGAGGTAAGGTAGGAGTGTGCTGCAGTGGTCAAAGCAAGATGTGCTGGTTGGAGTAGAGATGAGGCAACGTGGGCAGATGAGAGAAATCTTTAGGAGACAAAATTGAAGTTAAGAGCTTTTCTGTGATTTCAAATAAATAGGTTACAGCTTGGATGTATAAGGATTTTGAATGTTTCCATGAACCAAAATATAAGTAAAGAAGCATCTTGAGTTGTGTGTCAGCATTCTCTGTGATATGTTTACAACTATTAGTAGGAGGTGAGCCCCATCCACAGTGATCTAGTAGGCCCTCTGTGGCTGGGGGCCTTCTGGGGAGGGGAATGGGGGAGTGCTATTGGGAAGGCCTGGTGTTGATGAGGGTAAGATAAGAGAAGGGGGGTGTGTGTGTGTGCACACACGTGACCAGTCACCCCTGCCCTCACTCCTTTCACGGCCTTCCTTCTAGCTCTGCTTCTTTCCACATCTCCTCTCAGCTTACAAAGATTAAAATCAGTGGTTCTTAATGTTCCTTGGGCCTCATCCTGAGAGTAATACACATCTAATACACACAGAAAATGTCATATCATATATCAGGGGCCCTGGGACCCAAGATTAAGAATATCTGACCTGTAGAGTTTGTAAAAAGGCAATTCAAAGAAAAAATTAATATACTTAGCCAACAAATATGTGAAAAGATGGGCAAACTCAGTAACAATCAATTGAGCCAACTATGAGATAACATCTTTCGGCTATCAGATTGGCAAAGATTCAAGAGCTTGCTAATACCAGCTTTGGCCATTGTAGGGGGAGATGAGCGCCCTTGTGATGAGCGTAAAATGGAACAACTTTTTGGAGAGCAACTTAGCAGCAGCTTTCAAAATTTTAAAAGCATAGATCCTTTAACCCAGTAATTCCAATCCTATGAAACTATCTTTTAGGAAAACAAACATAGGTGTGCAAATAGTTAAGGATGTTCAGTGCAGCAATGACTAGACAATTGGAAAATGCCTAAATGACCACTCACAGAGAAGTGGTTACATACATTTGGGACATGTCCATCCCATATAGTGGAATACTATGCAGTCCCAAAGAATGAGATCGATCTGTATTGACAATATATTAAATGAAAAAGGCAAGTTGCAGACCAATATATGTAACACAATACATTCTGTATTAGAGCACTCACAAAAACATCTGTGTTTTATATAAATGCTTTTATATATATTCATGTATGCTTAGAAGATATATATACATGGATTTACATGAAACTTATAAAAGTGATTAATCCTGGGGAGTAAGATTTGGTTGAGGGGATTGGGAGGTGCCCAGAATTTTCTTTTGTGCATTTCTATGGTGTTTGAATTTGTTTTAACATTAGCTTCATTCTTAAAAAATAAAGGTAACATAGGAATTCCCCACCTTGAGTTTCTTTTCAACTATACATCTCTATTTTAAATTTGAGATGGGGGGAAGAGGCAAGTGGCAAGATGTGCCTCAGTTTCCTTCCCTGATTAAAATACTTCAATAGGGCCTGCCCAGTGGTGTAGTGGTTAAGTTCACATGCTCCACTTTGGTGGCCCGGGGTTTGTGGGTTCAGATCCCTGGCCCAGACCTGCACACTACTCATCAAGCCATGCTGTGACAGCATCCCATATACAAAATAGAGGAAGATTGGCACAGATGTTCACTCAGTGACAATCTTCCTCAAGCAAAAAGAGGAAGATTGGCAACAGATGTTAGCTCAGGGCCAATCTTCCTCAAAAATAAATAAATAAATAAATAAATAAATAAATAAATCCATGATGTCCCAATGTGTTGAGGATCAAGTCCAAACTCTTTAAGTTGGCACTGCTGGTTCTTCTTGATTTGGCAACTTGCCTGCCCCTCCAGTGTCTTCAGCAATCCTCCAACTCAAAGACTGCCCTCACTGGAACTCACTAGGACGTGGAGTTCCCGGGATTCTCCATGGTTTCTGGTACATGTTAGCTTTACACAGGTTGCTCATTTACCTGTAACAACATCCTCAGTTGCCTAACACTCATCCCGTCCTTCAAGACTCAGTTTAAGCATCACCTTCTCCAGCATATCCAGCCCACTAGCCATCTGCATCCCAGTCTGGGTGGGGTGCTGCTCCTCTATGCTCCCATGTCCCTAGGCATACCTCCTGTATTATATCATTTGTTGTGTCCTACTGCCACTTTACTTTAGTGTCCTGTTTCCTCTAGGTGAGAACACCCTGAGGGCAGAGGCTGTGCTTTGTGTCTCCGTGTCCCCATTGCATAGCCCAGTGTCTAGCCACGGGAGGCCCTCACCAAGGGGCTGTTGGATGGTAAAATGCTCACATCCCCTTTCTGGGATCTACTCATTGGCAGCCTCAAAGAAGTATGAGAGACTGAATTTTTAAATTCTTCACAAATTACTTTTTTACACAGAGCCTAAATTAAAATTTAGAATCACAAAATCACAGCAATTTAGAACTGGAAAGGACTTAAGAGTTATCTAGGGGCCGGCCCAGTGGCATAGTGGTCAAGTTTGTGCAGTCTGCTTTGGTGGCCTGGGGCTTGCTGGTTCAGATCCCAGGTACGGGACCTACACACCACTCACCAAGTCATGCTGTGACAGTGTCCCACATGCAAAACGGAGGAAGACTGACAACCTTCCTCACCAAAAATAAAAAAGAGAAAGAGTTCTCTAGAGGAGTCATTTTCAATCAAGAGTCCATGCACTAGTGCAAGTTTTCACATTCCAAGGCAAAATGAGAAAAATAGGAGCAATGGACCAGATTAAAAAAAAAAAAATCAGGTTAAATGCATTTGGTGTAAATGATGCTTTCTTATTCAGAGGTTATGTCTCCCTGTCATTTTAAGGGAATTTATGAATTATTTGCTAGGAGATTTGTTTTTTTTTTTAGTTTAATTGGTCTATAAAATCAAAGAATCTGGAAACCTCAGCTCTTGTGTCTTTCTTTTCAGAACTAAGACCCACAGAGATTATGGCTTTGCCCATGCCGAAACAAAGAAATAAAGATTTCAGTCTGGTATCCTTCTGCTGTGGTATGTAATGCAATTGTGTACATATAAAAATCTTATGTATATTTGGTGTGATTGGTTTTCTGCTCAGCATTTTAAATTCAGAAATGAAACAATCAGTGAGCCTATTTGTTGTATTACAATCAGAAACAGGCTTGCTCTCTGAGAAGTCTCTATAACTGTACCATATTGCTATCTGTCAGTGTTTGGTGAGGTTTTAAGACATGTCAGAGTCTTGAAATTATCTATGTGTAATATTATTCACTTTGATATGGAAATAAGACCTGTATCCTTTCAATTTTTCTTTGCTTCATAAGTTTGCAGGTGTTGTAAGCGCTTAAAAAAAAGAATTTAAAATGACTTTGGATTTGGCTATTGCCTTAATTCTGATTTTAAACATCTGAATACTGCCAACTAAGAAGTTCCACTTCTTGGGGCTGGCCCCGTGGCCGAGTGGTTAAGTTCGTGCACTCTGCTGTAGGCGGCCCAGTGTTTCGCCGGTTCAAATCCTGGGCGTGGACATGGCACTGCTCATCGAGCCATGCTGAGGCAGCGACCCACATGCTACAACTAGAAGGACCCACAATTAGGAATATACAACTGTGTACCAGGGGGCTTTGGGGAGAAAAAAGGAAAAAAATAAAATCGTTAAAAAAGATAAAAGAAGTTCCACTTCTAAGAGTTTATTATAAGCAAACCATGAGAGGTGTGTACAGAGATGTATGCATAAGCATGTTCATTAAAACATTTGTGTTAATAAGGATTAAAAAAACATAAATGCCCAATAGTAGAGAATTGGTTAAATACATTTCAATATAGTCATTCCATGAAAGGTGTTTTGGTTATTAAAAATGGCCATATTTTTATCTTCTTCTATAAACTTGTCTTTATTTTCTAATTTTTATCTACCACAAACATATTGTACTTATATAACTAAAAAGTTTTAAAATCTGCCTACCAGAGTGCTTTGTCCAAAATGATGTTCCGTACTTGTTTTTCTCATGCTTTTGTCCAATTTGACATTATTGATTAATATAATTTGATAGTCGAAGTTCAGTATATGCAGACTCTAAGGCTTAATTTTTCAATTTTAGTTTTTACATCTTCCATTTTTACGTAGTCTAGCTTAACTTCAATGCCTGACATTGAGCTGCTCTAGGTCAGCACATGATCCAAAGGAAAGCCGTCATTTTCATTTTGAACTCTGTGCTCTCTGGCAAGTTCATATTTGAGGCCTGTAGATTCTCATTAAGTATCACTAGGAACAAGCACAACCATAAACTCAAAGATCTAGAAGACATTTGAGAATGTAATCAATCTAAGTATTCCTTTTTCATCTAGACTTGACTACATCATTGCTCAGAATAGGAACGTTGGCCATGGGATTTCCCAGGGTTGCGGCCTATTAGCCTGAAAACCAGAGGAACAGCATCCTTAGCATTTCCAGACCCAAAGTAGTCTCTTTGAAAGAGGAAGACTAGAGGTGCCAGACTGCATCATAGCCATGCATGCCTGTGTGTGTGCACCTGTGTGTGCATGAGTGCGTGTGTATGCGTGCATCTGGGAGAGGAGAGGGGCGAGGGAGGGATGGTGAGTGGGGTTGTCTAAAGGGGTTCTGGTGTCTTTGGCACCCTTGGCAAAGGTTAATTTGCCCTTTTATAGCTCTTACAGCCTCCAATAGTTCTTCCTAGTAGTTGTTCTACTTTTAATTAGTTAATTAATTAGTTGTTCAGTGTCTGACTCTCTTTCTAGAAGGCAAGAGACATGAGGACAGGTACCATGTCTGCCACCCCCTCCCCCAGCTACCCAGTACTTAGCACACTGCTTCTTGCATGTATAGTGAGGATTTAATAAATATTGGTTGAAAAAATGCCTATATGGGTCTTAAAAACCCCTCTTTCTTTTTTTCTTTGTCTAACAGCTTCTATGCCTGCTGGAGCTTATCTTCCTCTTCTTCCTCCCCTTCTTCCAGCTGCTTCTTAAAGCCCGGTCTAGAGCAGACGGGGACCATTTTGTCAGACTGAAGGAGGTGCTTAACAGTCACTTCTGCCTCAGGAGGGTAAGCCCACCTCCATCCAGAGGTGGGACCCAGGCCTCACACTGTGTTGTGGAGGCTAGGATTGGTTTTTGCTCCTGCCTTTCCTAACTGTTCCTATGCTGTAGATATTTTGTGACAAAAACCAAGCCTCTGGTTCAAGGGCTGTGGTAACACAGGCTGGAGCCTTTTCAGGAGGGCTGATTTGGATTATAGTGTGGCTGTGGGAACTCCAGCTCTCTTGTAAAGATGCGTGCATCCTTCTTCCATTTGTGCAACATGCTGTGCTTTGCCTCCAGAGAGCCTGGTGAAGGCAGAGATTTTTGTCTGTTTTGTTTACTGGTCTGTCTTCATCCCCAAGGGCAGTGCATGAATGCCCACTCTGTGGCACTCAGTAACTGTTGAATGAGTGAATGAATGATAAAATGAGCTCATAATGTTGAATGCCATCTTGTGTTCGATGTGCCATTATGACTACAGTTTACCCAGATAAGAACTTGAAATGTGTGCTGTTTATGAAGAGAACACTTCTTCGCTCATCCTCTCCCCAAAATTATAGTTCCAGTACTCTGCTGCACAAGCTTTCTAAACCGGATGTCAATTCTCCCATTTTCCTTTACAGGATATGCCAAACTATGAATATTGGCAACCATGTGCCAGTCAGTATGTTGTTATAAATTTCCACATCTTCTGATCAGCCACAGACTACAAATATTATAAATCAGCTTTTGGGGGGGGGGGTAAATGCTGTACCTGCAAATCAGTATTTTCCACAAGAACACCAATTTTTGCTATGTGGTTCAGAAATTAGAGAACAAATGGTGGTAATATATGCTAAACTTAAAATTAGTATGCCTCCTTTTGTAAACAACAAGAACTTGGTCACTTCCCAGTCTGCCTTGTCTCTCAGGAAGACCAGAGCTAAGATTTGTGCTGCCTATTCTCACCCTCAATTTTCTGAAACAGAGTTTTCATCTCTTTTCCCTTCATAACTTGTTCTTTTAACTTTTTTTTTTAACGGCATTATGCTTTGTTGAGAGTGGCCTCAGATTCTTTTTGGTAGATGGAAAATTATAATTAATAAGAAGAAAAATATTTCCCTGACCGTTCACAGGTGCTTTTCAAAGCCTGCCTTCCATGACGCTATCAATGCCTCTTTCTAATCGCTGGGTATTAACCCTCTTAATGAGCTGATTTCTCCAGTATCACAGACACTGGGAAATATGCATGTTATTCTAGAACATTAGAGTGCAGCAGAGAGAGCCCTAGGTTTGGAGTCAGCAGAGCTGGGTTCTTGTTACAACTCTACCTACTTAGTGGAGTGATCTTGGACAAGTCACTTAACCTCTCTGTGCCTCAGTTTCTCTTCTATACCTTGGGTGTAAGATCATGTGCTATACACACTTCATTGGATTCCTGTGATGTAAATGAGATAATACATGTCCAAGTGTTTCATAAACCTCACTAGTGTGTGCATTTCTGGGTCTCCCACAAATCTATATGTTCCTCAAGATCAGGGCCTACCTCTTGTTCATCTTTGTGTCCTCAGGGCCTGGTTTGTTGATCTGAACTGAAGATTCACTTTAAGAAAGAGCACCAAATGTGGGTGACACTAAGTTACCCATTCTTTTCTTTCAGAAAAGTTCCACTGGTGTCTGTTCATTAACAAACCTTCGTTGGTCACTTGGGCTTAATTGAGTACCAGGTCCCTCCATGGGGACAGCTGGCCAATGCAGCTGTAGCCATTTCAAGATGCCCTTGACAGTTGACCACAGAGGCAGCCTCCATCCCTCCCTCTTGTCTCCTGAACACAAAGGCAGAGAGGAGCTGCCACTTATTATCACATTTATTATGCTTGCACTTAATGTAGCATTTACTACGCACCAGGCACTATTCTAAGCTCTTTAGTTATCTATCTATTATCTATCTCTCCATTACAAGTAAGGAACCTGAGGCATAGCTAGTGTGTGGTGGATCCAGAATTCAAAGCCTGGCCATCTGGCTTCCAAGTTCTTGCTTTAATCACTCAGTTATATCACATCTTGGTGGAGAGGTGCGTACCTAACTGTAATGCAAAGTTGTGCTAGAGCCTCTTGTCCAGGACACTGTACTCTGTCTAATTAGAGAAGGATTCAGTGATTTTTGTGGAGTTTAAAGATAAAAAGTGTCATTAGTCCAGGCATGTTAAATGCAGTGTGCAAAGGCTTTGTTGGAGATCTGAGAGCAGCACAAATGGAGGGCAGGCGAGACTGGCTTAGCTGAATGAAGGTGCAGACAGAAGACAGTCAGGAGGTGAGGTGTGGCAGCTGAGACCCATGACTTGGAGCTTGCATCTGATACCCGAGGAAGGTAGACTGACCTGGGTGGGTTAGGCAGGGAGGTGATAAGGTCAAAGTCCTGTTTGACCAGCGTGATGTGGGATGAGTCGGCATTCTTACTGGAGGCCTGCAGAACTTCATTCATTGCTTTCACAATATAAGAAAGTGGATTTTGTAACACAGGTGTCCCTATAATACTGCCCTGACTGTTTACTTCTGCTTCAGTCCCTGAGCATATGAGCAAATACTTCAGGCACTATAACGAGCAGAAACTTGAGACAGAGCTTATCTTGTAATGCTGGGTTTTGCATCATATCCAGGGTGTGGTGTTACTTTAGAAGGCAAGTTCAATAATTACGTGTTTACAGATTGAGCAAACAGTTCATGTGCCCTGAGAAGGTCAGGATTTGTACTTTGAGAGCCCAATGAACTAACTTGTTCAGCTGGACAGCAGGCTTAGTACCTGGATGTATCAAATGGTCATAATATGGTCAACATATTTATATATGTGTGTATGTATGAATTGAATATATTGTGTATATACACACATACATACACACAGACATATATATATATATATATACACAGACATATGTATATACTTATACTGAATATTTATATAGCACCTTGTATTTAATCATACTTGTTTACAAAATAGCCCAGGGAAGCTTGGAGATCTTAAGTGAATCAATTCAAGCTAATTCAGGCAAGCCCAGGTCACTGACCCACCCAACTGTGTCCTCTCTTTGTTATATGTGATCTATTAAGTATAGTACTTTGTGTTTTTGATGTTCCCTAACAACATAAGGAAGTGACAAAAATTAACGTTAAAAGCATTAGGGTCACCTAAACTGCCTTCTTTAGAAAATAAAAATGCTAATTAGTTACATTCTTTATTCTCTTGCTCCATTGTTATTTCTCTCTGCTGGAGAGAGATTGGAACCATGTTTACTTCTCTGTTCTTAACAGGGCTTGTCAACTATTGTCACATAGTAAGTGTTTATAAGCATCGAGAATAATGATCCACAGCCCACACTGCCGCCTAGTCTCTGTTTCCCTGGTTTATTGCCCTTAGATTATTTCTTCCTTTTCAGTTTTTGCATTTTCAAGGACAATGCAAGCCATAATAGTTATCTGATTCAGGACTTTTTAAACACATTTGAAATATGGCAATCACTTGTTATTCTAGCTTGATAACAAACCTAAAGTCAAGCTTTCAAGCACTGACTTGTCCTTTCCCACCTCCTTCCAGCTCCTACAGATTTAAAGTGAAGGACTTTGAAATTACCTGCTTAATTGGGCTACATGTCACTGCTGTCTCTTTAGAAGTGGTTTTAGGATGCAGGTGTTGGTTTTTTGGATCTCCTCTGCTGTGATTTTTACATGTCTTGTTTTCATTGCTACACTAGTTTCGCAGACCAGACAACATCCGTGGCTTCCCAGGGGAGAGTGGAAAGAGGCACACCTTAGATTGTTCTATTCCCTTTGAGGTAGATGCCATCAGAGTTTGGCCCTCCTTTGCTTGGTTATTCAGGTATCCTGGACTTCAGTCTCTGCTCCTTTTGAAATGGTCATCATATGTCCACATAAAGACTTTTGGTGCACTTAGAGCAATGCCAGGAGAAGCATGAAATTACTTCCCAAAGGATGTGGTTCCTGCCCCCTCAGAACCAGAAAGGGGAAGGCCACATGTGGACCAGTAACCCATCCTAGCTGACTGTCCGTTTCCTCATTTGTAAAGTGTAAGCATCAGACAAGATTGCCTCTAACATCGTTTTC
This sequence comes from Equus asinus, assembly GCF_041296235.1. Taxonomy (NCBI): domain Eukaryota; kingdom Metazoa; phylum Chordata; class Mammalia; order Perissodactyla; family Equidae; genus Equus; species Equus asinus. The sequence continues at coordinate 130,976,294 of NC_091792.1, forward strand.
TGCTCAAATATTCTATGAGCCAGAGGAGACTAAGAACACATATAAACTGAGAATTCTGTGAGTTTAAGAATCATTTGGAAAAACAGGATTCTGACACCAGCCAACAGGACTGAGATGGAGTTTGCTGTCAAATGGAATTAAATTTGAACTCAGTTCTGCCAGATGCTTGCTCTGTGACCTTTAGTAAATTACTTCTCTCTGAGCCCTAGATTTCTCCTCTTTAAAATTTATCTGTTTTAGGGGCCGGCCCAGTGTGCTTAGCAGTTAAGTTCACACATTCCGCTTTGGTGGCCTGGGGTTCGCAGGTTTAGATCCCAGGTGCGGACATGGCACTGCTTGGCAAGCCATGCTGTGGTAGGCGTCCCACATATAAAGTAGGGGAAGATGGGCATGGATGTTGGCTCAAGGCCAGTCTTCCTCAGCAAAAAGAGGAGGATTGGCAGCAGATGTTAGCTCAGGGCTAATCGTCCTCAAAAAAAAAGAATTATCTGTTTTACAGCAATTCAAAGAGACTCATGCACCCCTATGTTCATTGCGGCATTATTCACAATAGCCAAGATGTGGAAGCAACCCAAGTGCCCATCAACTGATGATTGGGTAAAAAGATATGGTATATATACACAGTGGACTGCTACTCAGCTGTAAAAAGGATAAAATCATCCCATTCACAACAAGATGGATGGACCTTGAGGGTATTATGTTAAGTTAAATAAGCCAGATAGAGAAAAACAAATTCTGTATGATTCCACTCATATGTGGAAGATAAACAAACACATGGACAAAGAGAAGAGATTAGTGGCTACCAGGGGAGAGGTTGGTGGGGGTGGGCACAAAGGGTGAAGGGGTGCACCTACAACACGACTGACGGACAATAATGTACAACTGAAATTTCACAAGGTTGTAACCTATCATAACCTCAATAAAAAAATCTATCTGCTTTAAATTACTGTCTATGTAGCAGGGTTGTTATAAGGATTTAATAAATGTACATAATGCATTTTAAGTAATGCATACGTATCTGACACATAGCAGTCACTCTGTAGATGGTAAAAGTTACTATGATGACAGTAATCTTATGAGTATATGGTTTTTGGAATAGCTAAGGGTTTGGAATAATAGATTCCATCTAAGGAAGATGGCACATGAAGAAGTTTTTGAAACTGAAGAAGAACTAAGAATGATTTTGAGGATAGAGTAGCTACTGAAAGAAATGATGCAAAGGATGTGATAAGAAATTGAGGTGAAGGGCACTGATGGACAAGACCACTTATTAACGTATTTCTAGCATTTGATGAGAAAAATCTCCTCATAATCAGTATAATGTCTTGTCTAGTGTTTTATCTTCCAGACACAGAATCATTCTTTGTATTCAAAGGTGATAGTATAATGATGACATATTGTTACTCTTGTTATCCATAATAGATATGGGTGAGTCTGAAAAGACCAACTCAAGATCAGCAGATCTTTCACCAATACCCAAATGTGAAGATTGGCTTTATTTTGCAGATACTATCAATGCTTATGGCCAGCCCTGGTGGTCTAGTGGTTAAGATTTGGCACTCTCACTGCCTTGGTCAGGTTCATTTCCAGGTCAGGGAACCACACCTCCCATCTGTTGGTTGTCACACTGTGGCAGCTCCATGTTCCTGTGATGCTGAAAGCACAGGTATTTCAAAGACTAGCAGGGTCACCCATGGTGGACAGGTTTCAGTGGAGCTTCCAGAATAAGACACACTAAGGAAGAAGGATTTGGCCACCCACTTCTGAAAAAATTGGCCATGAAAACCCTATGAATAGCAGCAGAGCACTGTCTGATGTAGTGCCAGAAGATGAGAGGATGGTGCAAAAAGACCAGGCAGGGTTCTGCTCTGCTGTACTCACGGTCCCTAGGAGTAGGAATCAACTCCTACAGCAGTAACGACGAATCAGTGCTTATAGTGCCTGTTGCTTTTACTTTTTCTGCAAACATCTGGATTCTTGGCAATCCCACCTTACTTTAGATCTTCTTAACCTGGGCTCCTCTAGTCTCAGGGGACTTTTGAAGTCCTTGAAATTCTTTGCATAATTGCATATATAAAAGCATATGTGCATTTGGGGAGGGGACCCTGGCCAGAGCAAAGGGATCAGACTCAAAAAAGCCAAAAACTGCTGCTGAAGGTGTCTTGGACTAGGAAAAATTAAAATGACTTCACAAGCTGAAAAATTGGTATAACCCAGACACAGGGAGTTCCCCCCAGTACCTATGTGCTTCTGTGGCTTGGTGCTTCCGCTCTCTCCTTTCCTCTAACAAACAAGGTTAAGTCTCCTTGGCAAGATTTTCACAAGTTCAGATCAGCTCTTTTGATGTAATCCAGGCTCTGGTTGAGTGGTCTGGAGTGTCTCTGGTGAGGGGACGTGGACACTTCACTTTCTTCACTGTCCCTAGAAAGAAAGGGCTTTTTTTTTTTTTTAGGAACCTAAAGTGTCAGAGAATAAAGTTTTCTGGGAAAGAAATGAAAACTGATTTTGACAACAGCAACCTAAATGTGTAAAGTAAAAGTGGCAGGATGAGATTTTTAAAAGAAAAGAAGGAAAAGTGTTTATTTTCCAGCTTTCATTTGCAAAGAGAATCAGTCCTTTGTGCCTGGCTTTGCCTTCAGGCCTGCTGGGCTGCAGGGCCATCCCCCCAGGCAGCTCTTGGCTCCATTCACTCTCTTCCTCCTCTCCTGCTCTTCCTGCTCCCCCTCTCTGTCTTCCTCTTCTCCTTTTTCTCTCTCTGTCTCTCTGCCTCTCACACATGCTCATCTTTGAAAGATGCAACCTTTGTTATAAAGCCAGTGCCAGGATTTGGACTATCTTAAGGAGATGCTGACTGCCATAAATCTAGATTGGGATAGCAAGCAAGTTTTAGTTAACCTGATTTGAAAATGCAAAACTTCTCTCTTTTTAAGAAAGGGGGGAAATAAATAAACAGAATTTGTTGAGCCTCTGTGAGTCCAAAGCTGCTGTTAAGCTTTCTGAGGATCTCAAAAGCCCAAAGTTTGTTCATTTACTAAATTATTGTACAGTGCATATTAGATGCTGGACATAGGGATCGCTCTCTAGAAGTTTATCTTCTACTTTCAGAGACAGACCTCACATTCATGAAACAACTGAGAATAAGGTGCAGTCAGACTTCTGAGAAGGGAAAGATTCAGTGGGCTGGAAGATTACATCAGATCATCAACAGATAAATATTAAATGTCCTTCAATAGGGGAATAGTTAAATAAAAGAGGTGGTTCCAAATGATGGAGTACTATTCAGCAGCCAAAAGTAGTGAAATAAATCTATATGTAGCCACATGAATAAGTTTGAAAACATTGTTGAATGACTAAAGCAGTTTTTAAGATATGTATAGCATTATACCAAATATGTAAAAAAAGAAACCAGATAAAATAACATCATTTATTCTTAGTGTGTGTGTGTATATACTTCTTTTTCAAGATCTGAAAGGAAACACACTGAACTCACAATCATGTTTACCTTTGGGAGGGAAAGGAGATTGGGATAAGGATGTCTGCCAAAGAGATCCTTAGTTTTATCTGTTTTGTGCTGACTTTGCATTTGGTGATTTACTCTGGTGACTGGCAGTCTAGAGGCCCAGCCTCTGCAGAAAGCAGTTGATGGTTTTGTAAATATCTTGCCTTCTCCTAACATACCACATGACTTCCTGGTAGCCAGTGCCTCTCGGAGGTCCGGAGAGCTGGGTCTCTTCCATTTTTTGAGGCTTCCAGCACAGTAATAAATGAAGAAATGCCACAAGAATGTTATGACCAGCACAGTACATTTTAAATGTTTATATTTAACCATTAAAGTTGTGTGATGAGTCCTTTGTCTTCAATCTTGTCAGTATATCTCTGTGATACCATCAAAAGTCTACATTTTAGGTCGTGAGCCAACGGTTCTCCTGCTGTACTCCCCTAAGTGGCCCCAGGGAACCATAAGAAGACCCTGCATGAGACAGGCTGGTGGACTGATGATGGGAGAGCCTGTGAAAGTGAGTTCTGTTGCCTTCAGTGCTATCTCAGGGTTTAAGGTCTCCCCTAGGCCTGGCTTTTGGATCTATAGCATCTCAGTTTCAGCACTATGCATTTGTCAAAGAACATCAAATGGGGAAAATTTTACCTTTCCAACCATCTTCCCCGACCCCCATTCAGGGCATTTAAGGTCAAACAGGCTTTCACTACACACCCTGTGCTAGCCTAGCCCAACTCTGCCTCCCCCCATGCCCAAGGAGAGACTTGGGGCCAAATGTATTGCTGCAGTTTCATAGACCTGTAGAATGTCCAGGTATTTTATTTTTTAAGTAGGAAATGTTCATTCTAAGAAAAAGTTGCAAAGGGGCATAAAATATTAGAATGTGCATCTATTTCACTTTGTAGAAGGGAAATGGATTTCACTTTAAAGTCATTACTTTTGTGCTTGGTGAAATTCTTGCATAAATATCTGGAGAAGTTAATAGCTCAGGCCAATTATGAGCACACTTTTGAAATGTTTTGAAGGGGTGTGTTCCTCCAGTCTCCCTCTTTTTAATATTATGAACGATTTTATGTAGAATCTGAAGTGTTCTCATAATTCAAATTACTAGTCATTTGAAAGAATGCATCTAAACAAATACACTCCAAAGTGAACCAAATCCCTAATGTACATTTTATTGGATGAGAAGGCAAACAATATAATTATACTTGAATTTCTGGGAATCAGAAGTAGTCAAATAAAGTTTACACCAGAGCCCAGGGCAGGGTTTATAAGTTCGTAATACATGCGTTCATTTTTCCCAGCTTGGAAAGTTTGCTAAAATGAGCTGAGGGCTACTTCACCAGACTAACAAAAAGGAAAATGTCTATCAGTTTTTCTTTTGTTCTTTCCAGATCCTGTTCAAGAGTGCACTGAGCCAGCAGGTTCACCAGAAAGCTATTGAGCATTTGCTGGAGCACATTATGCAGGGTGAATTTCTTCTGGAATGTTGCCAAGGGTTTTTTATGCTTCTGTGGTAGGCATTTCTGGAACATTGTCGTTTAGCCAAGCAAAGAACATTTGCTTAAAGGATAGAAAATGTTTAAAAATTCTTGTTTGTTTAAAAGCAGATTAAATAGCAACATGATCTTAGGGTAGGGCGGCAAAAAACACTTATTTCTCAAAGTGATCTGATTAGGTTATTTAATTTTTTTTTTACTTTCAACAGATTCATAATTTTCCTATTAATACTAACTTCTAGAAAGTATCTCCCGGTGCCTGCTTTTCTTTGATGTGATTAGTTGTTTTTTAAAACTGAGTTTTCACTTTAGAGAGTTCTGACATTTGTGTATGTAGGAGCTAAGAAAACTTAGAGGTGCAGAGAATATGCTAAAATAGAATTTCTTTTTTCACTTTCAATTCCAGAACTATTCTGTAAAAAATAAAAAGGAAAACATGAACGTGTTTTTAAATTAGAGTAGATAATATTTTTAAAGTATTGCAAATTTGATTTTAAATTCCAATGTAAAAAATGCACATAAAAATACAATGCATAAATATCTCCCCAGAAATTATTCTCTAATGAATAGTAAACTCTGATCCAAAACCACCTCACTTCAATAATGTTTCAATTAGTACTAAAGTTCTCATCATACTCTCTGTGATACCTGATGATGTACAAGGGCTCTCTCTAAATGTGGCAAGGAAACATCCCAAATATAAGAATTTGAATCTTGTCTCTGCTATTCACCAGCTGTGTGATCTTAAGTAAGTTACTTAGCTTCTCTGATCTTCAGTGTCCTCATCTGTAAAATAGGAATAGTAGTGCCTAGCACATGGGGCTGCTGTGAGTATCAGAAGTGTATGTAAGGAGTTTCAACAGTCCCTAGCATGTTGTAAGGGCTTAAAAAAAAAAAATTTGTTCCTTTCTTGTCTTCTTCAATTCATTTCACCAGTACAAGTCAATCTGGAGATTAAAATAGGCAAACCGTGATCTAAGTTAGGATTCTGTTGTTTTAGTGTTACGATATTTCTGGCTGCTTCATTTTATACTTGGATTTTGAATATCCAAATTTCTATAAACATTCTTTAAACAAAATTAATCTGTTTTTATTTTGATGAAGATAGGACTGATTCTGATATGTTTGGAGAACTAAACAATATGCAAAAGAACTTTGTTTCTAAAGAGCTGACACTATCATGAAAATGTACTTAGTGAACAGAAAATATGATGATACCTTCTCCAACTCAGTATTTAAATTAACTCATAAGGAAAAACGTGGCAATTCTTCTTTTATACCTAAAACCTGTGGAATTTGCTGCCTCCTGTATTCAGGTTTGGGCTGTGATCTTAAACTTGGCTCCCTTCAATTGATTTTTGTTGTCTTCTTGGCATGTTCCCACAGCAGAACCTCCCATCTGCATCCCGTACTGCAGTTCACAGTACTCAGCCCAGATAACTCTGTACTTCCGGGTCACTCAGGTACCCCTCACTGCAGGCTGCAGGCTCTCACGCCACAGTGTCTCGGCAGTTTAGACACTGCAAACATGTGGGCGTTCCAGTTTCTGCTATTTTGTTTTGCTTCTTTAAAAACAGCTCTGCCCCCACCCCTGGCACGTCACCATTTCTCCAAGGCACTCATTGTGAGATGGGAAGGCTGGTGCCTGTCATTTGCATTCCAGATTGAAACCAACAGAATCTAGATTTTTTTCCCTTTCTTTTTCTTTTGTGCTATGACGAGCAAAAGAGGATATGAGGTGTACTTATTCTTTTGTAAAATGCAGAAGTATCACTTCCAGGAGATGTTGCATTTTCCTCATTCATGTTGAGTTGTTTATGTAAACCATAGCCCCTATTTTTCATAGATATGTAGAAAGTATGAATTTGGTAGAGATGTTGGGAAGAGGAGGTGGAGATGTGGAAAAACTACTTCTTTCTCATTTGCCGTGAGGCATTTAATTCCTGGAAAGAAAGATGGCAAATAAACCGTCCTGCTCCTTGGGGCCAAGAACTCGTGTTATGTGTGCGTGTTATGAGTCTGACAGCTGCTAGGTGCAGGCTTATGTGGATATGGCTCTCTTAGCATTGGCGTTTGTGGTTCTGCTCCCTGCACAGCACGCTCTTCCAAGGCAAGGTGGCTTGCTGATGGACCAGGATCTTGGAGTAAAGAAGAATAGATTTGATAAATAAGTTCATAGCAGTTAACAATTTAATTTCTTTAAAAAGAGAATGTCAGGATAGAGTGTGGCCAAATTAGCATCCTCCCTCAAATGGATTCTGGATTGAGGGGTGGAGTTGGAGACAGATGTGATATGATCTAAATGGGAGTTCTTACATATTTAAAAATACTTCTTGGGAGGAGAGTACTACTGAGTATCTGTGGGTCAATATAATGCTTCTTAACATTATAAGTTTTCTTGAAGTTAAGCATTAAGGTTTGGAGAGTTTACAGTTAAGGCATCAGCATTTCTTCCCACCTTCCCTCTCCTCACCGGCTTCTTCCTCGCTGCCCCTCTTCTCTCTCACAAAGGGCCCGAGACTTGTCTTCTTCAAGATGCTCAAGATGTCGTAAAGGACACCTCCAGGCAGACAAATGTGGATAGCCCAGAGTGGAAAGGGCTATAGAAAGGGTATGTCCCTGCCACAAAGGGCATTCAGAAGCATCAATCTGGAAAGTCTTCATGGAGGAGGTGTCTTGAGGATGACTAGACAAACAGGAAGTGAGGAGGGAGTGGTGGTGATAGGATCCTGTGAAACTAGTTCAGGCAAAGGGAAAAAGCATATAAACACTAGCAGTAATAAGAGTGCCTGGTACTTGTTGAGAGTTCATTGTGTGCAGCGACCTGCTAACTATTTTACATGGATTATCTCATGTAATTCTCACATAAAATGAGATTTTATCTCTATTTTAGAGACTTTATCTCTAAAGAGATAAAATAGATTTTATCTCTATTTTAATCAAGAGAAAATTAAGGCAGAGTGAGGTTATGCTACCTGCCCGTAGTTGCACAGCTAGTGAGTAGGAGAGCCAGGATTGGAACCCCAGAGTCCAGGCTCTTAGTCTCATTGCAGAAAGGATCTGCTCTGTTTGTGAAATATGATTGGCTTGATGGAGTTAGAGCCCAGCTTGCTTCCTGAAGGCATGGTGAAAGATTGTTGGATTTTTATCTGAGGGACTGACATGTTTCTTAATGACAAGTCTGGTCAGAATTTACAACTGGAGGGTTTTTTTCAGGGGGGTGGTGAGGAGTTGGAGTGTGTAGGTGGAATTGCAGAGTTTTTTAAATTCTCTTGCTTATATTTGTATGGAAGACAAATTTTTTCCTATAGTTTTCTTCTAGGCATGTGTGTGTGTGTGTGTGAAAGGTAACTCATAGATGGCCTGGACAGTGGTGGGGTGGGGAGCATGTTTGGGGGCAGAGGAACAGTTAGGAGACCACTGCCATCTCAGGTAAGAGATATTGATGATGTTGATGATGATGAAGATGATACTTACTGTTTAACTGAGCACTTACTAGGTGCCATCGTATCCTTATTTAATTCTCATAGATAGTCATATACTCAGTGTACAAATGAAGAGACTGAGGTTAAATAACTTGACCAAGTTCACACTGCAGGCAAGAGGCAGAGCCGGGATATGGATATACGTCTGTCTGATTTCAGACTCTTAACCCTTAAGCTCTGACGGCATGCTGTAGTAAGTGAGGTAGGCATACTTAGGGAGGTGTAGGGCTCGTGAGGTGTCAACCAAGTGCAGAAATGTCTAGGAAAAAATTAATATATACATTTAGAAACTTGGAAGTTAAACGATGACTGAGTCCAAGGGAATGAATATGTAGAGGAAAAAGTTGGGTGAGGATGGTGTCCTGGGGACCAGTCCGTGGAGGGAGACTGATGGAGAATGGAAGACCATTGGAAGCAGAGGTGGGGAATAAAGCCCCTGCTCCTCAGCTCCGTGACTTGTCCCCTGGGTAGCTGTGGACAAGTCCTTTACCTGGCATGTCAACCTCTGCATCTGTAGAAAGGAAGGAAATAACCCACCTTCCTAGATGACCTCACAAGATCTTTTGTGAACATCAGGGAGGTGCTAAACAGAAACATGCTTAGGAACTCTGGAATTCTTTATAATATAATGAAGGCAAGAAGGGAGCAGTGGAGCGGTCTGAACCCAGGAGTGGGCTGAAGATGTTGGGGGAACAGAGCTGTGAGCTCGTTAAGTGGAACAGGGGGAAGTTACTGAGATGCGCCTGTGGATTGGGTCCAGATGGAAACCCTTGAAGAAAGAACTCCCTAAGAAAGGTTCAAGAGTAGGACAAGAGAGGGAGGAACAGGAAGAGAGAAGTTCTGAGGAGTGTGAGGAGGTTGGTGCCACAGAAGAGCCTAGTCTGGGTCTGTAAGTCAGGGATTTCTGACCCTAACAGGTTCTTTGACCTTTAGCACATGGCCTCCACTTCCTGGGCCTCCATCTGGTTAGCCTAGATGGACCCAACAGCCCAAACTTGGAATGATAAGCACTGCTACATCTTACCCCGGGTCCAGGGCTGTGGGGAACATTGTGTTGAGAAGGGTGGTGAGGCCAAGAGAACAGGTGTCAGGGTGGCTGGGTAAAATGCGTGCACAGCTTGGGGGAGGGCGTCATCCACGTCTCACAGCTGTCTCCTCCAACCCTGGCCCAGAAAAACAGGAGGCTCTCAAACCAGGAAGCTGTGGAGGGTCCGAGGGAAAGCCTCTCTGGAATTCTGGGGACTAGGTAATCACTTGTGAGATGTCAGCCAAGAGGCCTTACCTCTGTGGGGCTGAGCTGGGTGGGCCCTTGGGAAACATCTCTGCTTTGTGAGGAGGCTGAAAGAGGGTGCCCTGGGAGTGGCCAGATTCTTCTGAAAGGTGACTCCTGGGGTCTGGGCCAAGAAAGGGTTTCGGACAGGAAAGGGGATTCACAACAGGGCATGCTTGAGAAGAATTGTTTAAGACTTTAAGCCCTCGCCTAAGCAAGTAACATGAGACTGGACCTATAAGTTACTTTGGCTATATATAGTGTGTAACCTGAAAATGCCTCCCCAGCAGCATTTGTGTCTTCGACGTCACAGTGTGTGCCTTACATAGAGGATGGAGTGGGGGAAGGGATTCCGCTGTGGACAGACAAAAGTGGGGAAGCACTGGCTTTGAAGACTGAATTTCCTCCGTTTTTATGCCTGGGGTGTAACCAGAGACCAGTGTCAACAAGGAATCTGGCTCAGGAACCCTTTTGTTTGCAGCTCTCCTTGGGGCGTGACTTGCTTTTTTCAGAGGTCAATGAATTGTAAATCGTGCAATTTCAGGTTCTGCTGAACCAGGGTTGGGGAGACTTCTGAGGGGGTTGGTGGGAGAGGGGTGGATGGTGTCACTCAGACATCTAGGACACTCTTGGTGTCTATCTGTAAAACCAGACCTGGCCACATGGAATTCTCCCAATCACAGAGAGCAGAAAATATATGTGAATTTGGGTATTAATGTCTGAATTTGCTATAGCAGTGGATCTGTGTCAAATCTCTCAAATAAGGTAATATACTAAGTTCAGAGGGAGTGAAAGCAATAAAACCAGTTATTTAGTATGCTTGATTACACTTTTCCGGTTATAGCTATTTGTTGTGGCTATGAAGGTATACACCCTGTGCTGTGGGGAAGGGTACCAAGCTGGGAGCTTCTAAAGGTCTTAATCATTTTTGATCTGCATTTCCCCTCCTAAACCCTAGGCTTAGCAAAGGACCTGATGTTTATTCATGTACTCAACACAAATTTAGTGAGCATTTATCTTATTCCAGCCACTGTTCAAAGGGCTAGGGAAATAGAAATCAAACAAGTTTTTGCCCTCTTGGAACTTACAATCTACTGGGTTGAGGCAGACGATACAATCAATATGTTGTATAATGTATCAATTGGCAAGAAATGCTATGAAGAAAAATAAAGAGGGGCACAGGAGTTAGAGAGGGGTGGTATCTCTAAGGAAGTGGAATGGCAGCAGAAGTGTGGGAGTGAGCCCCGAGGCTAACTGAAGGAAACCTGACCAAGACAGAGAGGACGTTCCAGAGAGGGTGCAGGAAAGTGGTGGGAGGGAGGTCAAAGGGGAGGCAGAGGCCATGTGGTGCTTTGTGGGTCACCACAAGGACTTGGAATTTTACTCTGGAAAAGATGGGAGCTTATGGAGGGTTTTCAGCAGAAGTGAGAAAGGATCATTCTGGCTGCTGTTTTTAAAATAAATTGAAGAGGACAAAGATGGAAGCATGGAAACAGGATACAATAATCTAAGCAAGCGATGATAGTGCCTTGGTCTAAGGATTTACCAGATTCTAAATATTTTGAAGGAATAGCTGGCAAGATTTTTTGATGAATAGAATGTGGGCTTAGAGAGAAATAAGCAAAGATGAGTCAAGATCTTGAGTCTGAGCAGCTGGAAGAATAGAGCTGTTGTTTACTAAGTTGGGGGAAGGCTGGTGGAGGAACAGGTTTGGAGATAGGGGATCCAGAATTTGGTTTTGGAATTGTTAAGTTTGAGATGTCTGATGGACAACTAGTAAGACGTCCAATAGACTGTTGGGTACATGAGTCTGGAGTTCAGGGGAGAACATGGGGCTACAGGTATAAATTTGGAAGTGGGAAGCACATAAAAAATTAAAGCTATAGATGGGATGAGGACACCTAGGAAGAGAGTATAGGTGGAAAGGAGAAACAATCCAGGACTGAGCCTTGGGAACTCCAACATTAGTGATTAGAGATATGAGAAGGACCAGCCAAGGTGATGAGGACGAACCAGTCAGACACAAAGAGAGAATGATGTCTGGAAACAAGGGGAGAAGCTATTTCAAGAAGGGAGTGTCCAATTGGGTCAGATGCTGCTGATAGATCAAGTACAAAGAAGACTAAAAATTAGTCATTGGATATGGAACATGGAAGTCATTGGTGAGTTTCACAAAAGCAGTCTTAGTGGAATTGTGGGGATGAAAGCTCAACTGAAGTAGTTTCAAAGCATAATGGAAAAAGAATAAGTAGAGATGGTGAATATGTAGACAATTCTTTCAAGAAATTTTATTATAAAGGGAAAAAGAAAAAATTGAGGCAGTTGCTGGAGGGAGAAATATCAGTCTCTAACATGGCTCAATAGCATGCTAGGAGCTGCTTTTTAAACAGCAGGTCATTCTCTTCTGAAGAAGTCATCTCCAGAAGAATTCTGGGAGTCTCTCCTATGACTGTCCTATTGGGGCTTGCCAAACACTCTATACAGCATCCCTATCTGTCACAGATATCTCCAGCATCCTTGGGTCTGCCAGATCATAGGAGCCAAGGGGGGCAGCCTGAATCTGTCACAGAGCCCTCTCTTGCTCTGAGCCCCACTCAAAACTATGAGCTTCTTAAGTTACCCAATACATAGGTTGGAACAGTATTCCCTATTTCAGATTATGTTTCTCCAAAACCCAAAGGGGCTCACCAAACATTGGATTTCTTTCCTAGAAGTAGGAAGCCTAAGGTACAATAACTTGTTCTTTACCTTACAGGAAATGTCCTGAAATGCCTTAGATCACTGAACCCCTAAAAACTTCACTAGAGTGGGAGACATTGCAGGATCCTTTCTCAAGGGAACCCAGGCTTTGGGTCTGAGAACTGGCTCAGATATGGAAATTGTGGGCACATCAGCCTTCTCCTTGATAGCTCTTGATCTTTTTCCCTTGTTATGCAAGTCATGTAACACCCTTATTGACTGCTCATCTATCTCACTCCTAGGAACACCATGGTCTATTAGCCATCATCAAGACCTCTGTGTGTGTAGGCACTCTGGTTTCCCCTCTGGCTTGCTGCTTGTCATGGTTTATGTCCATCTTGACTCTGATGGTTAAGTGCTGATGTCTGGCCTTTGTTATTCTGGAATCCTATCATTCCCATTGATACTGGGAGTCCAGTTGTATGGCAGAGTCATCTATTCTCACCCTGCTCTACAGTGGACAGTCATCACTAAGCCTCTCAAAGATCTTGTTGCCCCTTACTGATATCTTCCTTATTGCCTAGAGAAGGAAATGTCCTCTGAACCCTCCCAGGAGACATGAGTCTCACATGATAAATTTGTTCTAACATTCTTGTCTCCATGAGCATTCTGACCTCTTTCTCAATATTCTGCCATGGTACTCCAGCCTCTCCCTGTAATTCACGGTGAGGTGTCATCATGTCCAAGCCTCAAGGAGCTGTTCAGAAACACGCTAATACTAACTCTGAGGGGGCTCCCAAGTCAATAACCCCTCTCTCACCTTGATATTCTGCTCCCCTCCTCTCATTCCTGTTTATCATCCTTGCAATCACTCCCACGTGTGTCCCCCTAGTTCATGCTAATACATCTTAACCAAGTCCTGCAGCTCTTTCTGAGGATGTTTTCTTCTGGATCGGGCTCTACTTCTCCACTTGGGCACCTTGAGACCTAACCCCAGGTATTGGTCCAGAAGTGGTGGTTGGAGGCAGGGGTAGATCTTGAGGAGGGCAACATAATTTTGTTACAGTCACTCAAGAATCTAGTTTTGAGCCAGCCATGATGGCCTAGCAGTTAAAGTCAGCGCTCTCACCACTTTGGTGGCCCAAGTTTGTTTCCCAGTCGTGAAACCATACCACCTGTCTGTCACTTGCCACACTGTGGCAGTGGCTCACATAGAAGAACTAGGAGGACTTACACTGGGGCTTTGGGGAGGAAAAAAATAAAAGAGGAAGATTAGCAACAGATGTTAGCTCAGGGTGAATCCTTCCCTGCAAGAAAAAGAAAAGAAAAAAAAAAAAAGAATCTAGTTTCATCCAGATCTGGAGAAGAAAACAGGAGCAACATATTCAGGTTAATGTCAGTCAACTGATGGAATGTTTTAGATGAAGTAAGAGAAGTGAAAGAATGTATCCTTGGGCTCCAGGCTTCTCCCTGCAGGATTGAGAAGAAGGTGGTGGTGGCAACGTGTGGGTGAGGCTGGAGAGCGCTGTCGTAAGGAGGTTCAGTGCACTCCATTGGTGGGTTTTCACAGATGGCTGTGCAGTTCCAGAGCTCTGATTCCTGGAGGCAGAACTACACCATTGATTCAGACATCTGTCTGTTCATTAATTCAGCGTTTATTGAAAGCCTCTTATACTAGTCACTCTGTCAGGTCCTTGAGTTCAAAGATGAATAAAACCCTGTCTTTATTTTTCAGAAATTCAGAATGTAGTGGGAAGTGGAGAGAAATGCTACTGTTTATCACCTTACACATGCTAGAATAGAGGAATGTATAAGGTGCCATGGGAGTCCATAAGAAATAAGAAAAACAGTCTTGCCTGGTGGGTGTGCACACAAAAGAGTTATATACAGCCTTGTCTAGTTTCTTGTCCGGGCACACTTCCATTCCTCCTTTCTAGAGCCACATGGCCACAACCACTGGTCAGGGGTAACTTAAAGAATCCTGGCGTGGTAGCTCAGAGGACTGTGAGATCCATCCTCCTTTCTGTTCTCAGCATCTATACCTAGTTTTTAAATCTGTTTTTGTGACCCAACTCCTCTTGTCCCCCAACTCCATTGTCCTAAATATCTTTTCTACTTTTATACCTGTTGTACCATCAAAGATCCCTTGAATCCTTCTGGCCTAAAGTGTAGACTTTTGGGCAAATCCTATTTCCTTTCCTCTGTATCAGCTTTGGGAGAAGGGAAAGGTGTCTTAACCTGTGCATAGTTGGCACCTTGATTGTCTAATTTCAGCCTTACATTGTTTCCATTTTACAAATGAAGCCCAGGGAAGTTAAGGGATTTGCCCAAATTCACACAGCTAGAAATAAAAAAGTAGTATTTTGAATTGAGATCCAATATTCAGAATACTGATCGATAACTTAAAGGCTCCCAGGTGACCAAGCACATCTAAAGGATGCAGCCACAAAGCTTTTCTATTCAAAGTCTCCCAGAAGAAAAGTCACTAAGACTTTGTCACCTGGTTTATACAGAAGGCACATGTATATTCCTGCCTAGTAGATAATACTAAATAATTTTCCAAAGTGATTGCACCAATTTACATTTCCATCAACAGTGTATGTGCTAATTATCTTCCTTAATATTTGGTATTGTCAGTCATTTGAATTTTAGCCATTTTACTGAGTTTGTAGTAGAATCTCATTGAGGTATTAATTGCATTTACCTGATTATTAATCAAGTTGAGCACTTAATCTAATAAATTCAATATTTGCCATAGATTGTTTTTAGAGATACTTTCTCTCAGATTAAGGAAGTTCAAGGCTATACAGTTTCTTTTTAGCACGGCTTTAGCTGCATCAAAGAAATGTTAACTTGTGATATTTTCATAATTATTCGGCTCAAAATATTTTCTAACTTCCATTGTGATTTCTTCTTTGAAAACACAAGTTTGTTTAGAATGTATTTTAAAATTTCCAAATGTTGTGATTTTCTGAATATCATTTTGTTGTTGATTTCTAGCATAATTCCACTGTGATTAGGTAACATGCTCTGTATAATTGCAGTCCTTTAAAATTTGTTGAGGTTTGCTTTAAGACCCAGAATTTTGTAATTTTGGTGCACAAAATAAACGTGTATTCTACAGATTTTGGGTACAGTGTTCTTACAGGCCCATTAAGTCAATTTTATAAAGGCATACTGCTATAAATGTGAACTGATTTTTGTCTGACTATTCCATTAGATCTTAAAGAAGTTAATAAAATTTGAGGCTATGCTGTTAGTTACAGACAAATTTAGAATAGTTATGTCTTCTTGATGAATTTAATTTTTATCACCATGAGGCCTCTATCTTTAACATTGCTTTTAGCCTTAATAGTTTGATATTGATGTTGTTATATCCGTGAGAATTCTTGTGTTTTAGACTTGTCTTTTGTAAATAGCACATGCAATTCCATGTAATTCAGTATGACAATCTTTGCCTTTTAAGCAGGGAATTGAAACATTTACATGTAATCTAATTTCCAGGATTTTTGGATTTAAATCTACCATCTTACTCAGCTTTTCAGTTTGTGCTTCTTGTTGTATATTACATTTTTTTTCCTTTCTTGCTTTCATTTGCATTGATTGAGGATTTTTAAAAAGTTATTCCAATCCTGTAAATTCTTGTAGTGATTACACTAGATATTGCAATTTGTATACCTGACTTATAAAATAACAGTATTAATTTGTTTTTTTCCTTCTTCTTCTTCCTGGACAATGCATGAACCCTAAAACACTATAACTGTATTTATTTTGCTCCTGATTTAATTCTCTTGCAGTGTATCATAAATCTCTCTATAATTCTCCACAAGACATTATTTTTATTGTTGTATATAGTCACTATTCATTATATTTATCATTCCTTCCCTCATTTCTGGCCTTTTACCTAGAATCATTTCCTTTAGCTTGAAGGCTATATATATGTCAGTTCAGATCTGTTGGGGCTAAATTTTCCCAGTTTTGGTTTGTCTGAACAGTTCATATATATTTCAGGAATAGAATTCAGAGTTGGTAGTTATTTTCTTTCAGCACCTTGAAGCTATTATTCCATTGTCTTTTGCTTCTAATTTTGCTGCTGTGAAATTAGCTGTCGGTCTAATATTGTGACTTTGATGGCAATCTGTCTTTTTCCTCTGGTTGCCTTTAAGATATTTTCTTTGTTTACAGTCTTTAGCAGTTTTACTATAAAGTGCATAGGTTTTTCTTATTTAACCAGCTTTAGGTTTCTTGAATCTGTCAACTGATGTACTTAATTAGTTTTGGAAAAGTCTCAGCTATTAACTCTCCAGGTTGTATTTCTGTTCCATTATCTCCATCCTCACCCTCTGGGACTTCAATTAAACATACGTTAAGACTTTTCATGGATCTTTTCTGTCTGTACTATGATCTGAGAAAAGATAAGTACAAAAACTGAATGTAAGCATTTTGAAGACTTTATAGCAATTGGCAGAGTAATTTTATGTTTTATGAATATAATAAAAACTTGGGCTTATATTCGGTATTTCTTTTTCTTATTTCATTGTTCTACTAATTTGTTTAAAATGAATTTTATAAAAGTATCAGCTCGTAACATTTTGGATATTTAAAAAAAATTTATTTGGGAAGTGCTTTTCTGTTATCTCTTATACTCTCTTCTAATTTTTTCCTTTGCTTTTTCTCTCTGTGCTTCATTTTGGGTATTTCTTTCTATATCACAAATTCTCTCTTCAGCTGTATGAAATTAACTATTAAATCCATTCATATGTGGATTTAATATATGTCATATTGTGTCTTAATTGGTTATTAGTAATTTTTAATTCTAGCATTTTCTTTCTTTTTATTGAGTACATAATAGTTTACATCTTTGTGAAATTTCAGTTGTACATTATTTCTTGTCTGTCACCACAGAAGTTCTCCCCTTCACCCCCTGGTAACCACTGAACTGTTTTCTTTGTCCATGTGTTTATTTATATTCATATGGTGTGTCTTTCTCGTCTGGCTTAGGTCCATCCATGTTGTTGCAAATGGGATGATTTTATCTTTTTCTATGGCTGAGTAGTATTCTATTGTATATATTTATACTGCATCTTCTTTATCCAATCATTGGTTGATGAGCATTTGGATTGTTTCCATGGCTTGACTATTGTGAATAGTGCTGCAATGAACATACAGGTACATATGTTACTTTGGATTGTTTATTTCAGATTGTTTGGGTAGTAGTAGGATAGCTGGGTCACATGGTATTTCTATTTTTAGTTTTTTGAGGAATCTCCATACTGTTTTCCATAGTGCTGTACCAGTTTACATTTCCACCAGCAGCGTATAAGGATTCGCTTTTCTCCACATCCTCTCCAACATTTGTTGTTTTTTGTCTTGGTGATTATAGCCATTCTGACTGGTGTAAGGCGATATCTCATTGTAGTTTTGATTTGCATTTCCCTAATAATTAGTGATGTTGAGCATCTTTTCATGTTTCTGTTGGCCATCTGTATATCTTCTTTGGAAAAAGGTCTGTTCATATCCTCTGCCCATTTTTTCATCAGGTTGTTTTTGTTGTTGTTGAGTTGTATGAGTTCTTTATATACTTTGGAGATCAACTGCTTGTCTGATAAATAATTTGCAAATATTTTCTCCCAGTTGGTGGATTGTCTTTCCTTCTTTTTCATGGTTTCCTTTGCTTCGCAGAAGCTTTTTAGTCTGATATAGTCCCATTTGTTAGCTTTTTATTTTGTTTCCCTTACTTGAGTAGACATGGTATTTGAAAAGATGTGGCTAAGACCGATGTCAAAGAGTGTACTGCCTATATTTTCTTCTAGGATTTTTATGGTTTCAGTTCTTACATTCAAATCTTTAATCCATTTAAAGTTAATTTTTGTGTATGGTGGAAGACAATGGTCTACTTTCATTCTTTTGCCTGTAGCTGTCCAGTTTTCCCAATAGAGACTTTCCTTTCTCCATTGTACGTTCTTGGCTCCTTTGTCAAAGATCCATAGATGTGTGGTTTTATTTCTGGGCTTTCAATTCTGATCCATTGATCTGTTTGTCTGTTTTTGTGCCAGTACCATGCTGTTTTGATTATTATAGCTTTGTAGTATGTTTTGAAGTCAGGGATTGTGATGCCTCCAGCTTTATTCTTTTTTCTCAGGATTGCTTTGGCTATTCAGGGTCTTTTGTTGTTCCATATACATTTTTGGATTCTTTATTCTGTTTCTGTGAAGAATGTCATTGGGATTTTGATTGGGATTGCATTGAATCTGTAGATTGCTTTAGGTACTATGGACATTTTAACTATGTTTATTCTTCTGACCCATGAACATGGAATATCTTTCCATTTCTCTATGTCTTCTTCAATTTCTTTCAGTAATGTCTTATAGTTTTCAGTGTACAGGTCTTTCATCTCTCTGGTTAAGTTTATTCCTAGGTATTTTATTCTTTTTGTTGTGACTGTAAATGGGATTGTATTGTTGATTTCTTTTTCTCCTAGTTCATTGTTAGTGTATAGGAATGCAACTGATTTTTTAAAATTGATTTTGTACCCTGCAATTTTGCTGTAGTTGTTGATTATTTCTAATAGTTTTCTGGTGGATTCTTTAGGGTTTTCTATATATAGAATCATATCATCTGCAAATAGTGAAAGTTTCACTTCTTTCTTTCCAATTTGGGTTCCTTTTATTTCTTTTTCTTGCGTAATTGCTCTGTCCAATACCTCCAGTACTGTGTTGAATATGAGTGGTGAGAGTAGGCATGCTTGTCTTCTTCCTGTTCTCAGAGGGATGGCCTTCAGTTTTTCACCATTAAGTATGATGTTTGCTGTGGGTTTGTCAGATATGGCCTTTATTATGGTGAGGTACTTTCTTCCTTCAATACCCATTTTATTGAGTTTTTATCATAAATGGATGTTGGATCTTGTCAAATGCTTTCTCTGCATCTATGAGATGATCATGTGATTCTTATTCCTCATTTTGTTAATGTGTTGTATCACATGGATTGATTTGTGGATGTCAAACCATCCCTGTGTCCCTGGAATAAATCCCACTTGATCATGGTGTATGATCCTTTTAATGTATTGCTGTATTCGGTTTGCCAATATTTTGTTGAGGATTTTTGCATCTGTGTTCATCAGTGATATTGGCCTGTGGTTTTCCTTCTGGGTAATCTTGGCCTCATAGAATGTATTAGGAAGCATTCCATCTTCTTCAATATTTTGGAATAGTTTGAGAAGGATAGGTACTAAATCTTCTTTGAATGTTTGGTAGAATTCTCCAGAGAAGCCATCTGGTCCTGGACTTTTGTTTTTTGGGGGGTTTTTGATGACTGTTTCTATCTCTATACTTGTGATTGGTCTATTCAGATTCTCTATTTCTTCTTGATTCAGTTTTGGGAGGTTGTATGAGTCTAGGAATTCATTCAGTTCTTCTAGATTATAGAATTTGTGGGCATATTGTTTTTCATAGTATTCTCTTATAATCCTTTGTATTTCTGCAGTATCTGTTGTAATTTCTCCTCTTTCACTCTTTCATTTCTTTTTTTCTTTCTTTCTTTTTTTTTAAAGATTGGCGCCTGGGCTAACATCTGTTGCCAATCTTGTTTTTCTTCTTCTTCTTTTTCTCCTGTAAGCCCCCCAGTACATACTTGTATATTCTAGTTGTTTGTGCCTCTGGTTGTGCTATGTGGGATGCCACCTCAACATGGTTTGATGAGTGGTGCCATGTCTGCGCCCAGGATCTGAACTGACAAAACCCTGGGCCACAGAAGCAGAACACGTGAACTTAAACACTTGGCCATGGGGCCAGCCCTTCATTTCTAATTTTATTTATTTGAGCCTGCTTTCTTTTTTCCTTGGTGAGTCTGGCTAAGACGTTGTCAATTTTGTTTATCTTCTCAAAGAAGCAGCTCTTAGTTTGCTTAATCCTTTCTATTGTTTCTTTTAGTCTCTATTTTTTTTATTTCTGCTCTGATTTTATTATTTCCCTTTTTCTGCTGACTTTGGGCTTTGTCTGTTTTTCTTCTTCTAGCTCTGTTAAATGCATTTTAAGATTACTTATTTGAGATTTTTCTTGCTTGTTGAGGTGGGCCTGTATTGCTATGAATTTTCCTCTTATGACTGCTTTTGCTGCATCCCATAAGAGTTGGTATGTTGTAGTTTCATTTTTGTTTGTCTCCAGGTATTTTTTAATTTCCCCTTTGATTTATTCAGTGATCCAAAGGTTGTTCAATAGCATGTTGTTTAGTCTCCACATATTTCTGACTTTCCCAGTTTTGTTCTTGCGTTTGATTTCTAGCTTCATAGCATTGTGGTCAGAAAAGATGGTTGGGATGATTTCAATATTCTTAAATTTATTGAGGCTTGCCTTGTTACCCAACATATGGTCTATCTTTGAGAATGTTCTATGGGAACTTGAGAAGAACATATATTCTGCTGGTTTTGGATGGAATGCTCTCTATCTATCTATTAAGTCCATCTGGTCTAGTGTTTTATTTAAATCTACTATTTCCTTGTTGAATTTTTGTCTGGGTGATCTGTCCATTGAAGTAAGTGGGATGTTGAGGTCCCCTACTATTATTGTGTTACTGTTAATTTCTTCCTTTAAGTATGTTTATAATTGCTTTATGCACTTTGGTGCCCCTGTGTTAGGTGCATATATATTACTAAGTATTATGTCCTCTTGGTGGAATGTCCCTTTTATCATTATATACTGCCCCTCTTTGTCTCTCATTGTCTTTTTTAACTTGAAGTCTGCTTTGTTTGATAAAAGTATGGCAATACCTGCTTTCTTTTGTTGGCCTTTAGCTTGGAGTATTGTCTTCCATCCCTTCACTCTAAGTCTGTGTTTGTCTTTGGAACTGAGGTGCATTTTCTGGACTCAGCATATTGTTGGGTCATGTTTTTTAATCCATCCAGCTACTTTATGTCTTTTTATTGGAGAATTCAATCCATTTACATTTAGAGTGATTATTGTTATATGAGGGCTTAATGCTTCGATTTTCTCTTGTTTTCTGGTTGTTCTATGTTTCCACTGTTTCTCTCCCTTTGTATTTCTGACTGCCATTTCATTTTGGTGGTTTTCTAAGGAGAATTTCTCAGTTTTCTCTCTTTTTGTGAACTATGGCTCTGCTCTGATTTTTCATTTAGTGCAATTCTAGCATTTTCATTGGCTTCTTTTCAAAAAATAGTTTTCAGTTCTCTGCCAAAATTTTCAAGGTTGACTTTCATCTCTTTCAACAAATTATAGTTTTTTTTAAGTCAGTGTCTAAAAACTAATATCTGAGCCTCTGCAATCCATGGCTATGTTTTCTTGATTTTCATTCATGTGGTTTTGTCTCTTTGCTTTTCTACTTGTGTGTGTGTGTGTGTGTGTGTGTATTCAGATATTTTCAGTGTGAAGGAAAAAGGTTTGCACTCTTACCTACTCTTTGCAGTGTCTTCTATACCCTTGGTGCTCTCATAAGATGAAAACAGGTGAGGTAATAAATATTTGTTGTTTTAAACTGCTTAGTTTGGATTCATTTGTTACTCAGCTGTAGGTAACCAGTACACTTGGGTTTGAATACCAGCATTGCCCTTTACTAACCTTGTGTCCTTGGATATAAGACTTTGCCTCTTGTAGCCTGTTTTCTATTTTTTCAAAATGGTAATAATATCTACTTACAGCGTTGTTGAAGCACAGTCTCTGATATATAGTAAGTTCTTAATAAATAACTATTTTTATTTTTATTACATTTACTATTAAGTAAAGTGAATGTTTAAGAAGAAAGAAAGCTATACAGCAGATATAAAAAGCAAGCACAAAATCTAACAAAGAATAGGCACCTTGGGCCATTAAGTGTAGGAGCATGTAGCTTTATCTGCTTTCCTTGATTCTAAGAACTTTATGTGTCAGAGGCCACATAATGAGGATCATGAATTGTCTGAAAAAGGTTAGTCAGAATCTATGTACTGTTTTTTATTTCCATTTTAAAAGATAGGAATCACACTGAAATATATAATACACAGTTCCTTGTTTTCTTTAGCAATGTGTTTGTACTTAAGGAACTTTCAGCAATCTGGAAATTTTTTTTTCTCTGGAGCAGTGGTTCTCAAACTACGATGCATGAGAATCACCTGTAGGGCTTACTAAACAGATTGATGGACCCTACCCCCAGAGTTTTTGATTCAGCAGGTCTATGGTGGGGCCTAAGAAATGGCATTTTTAGCAAATTCCCAGGGTGATGCCAATGTTGTTGGTCTGGGGACCACATTTTGAGGACCCCTGCTTTAAAACATCTTCCTCTTTGATAAATGAAGCATTATAGTGCTAAAGAAACAGAAGTAGTAATGTTTAGGCAAATATGGAGTAAAATAAAATCCAAATGCTTTACCATGATGTATAAGGCCCCTGTCTATCTCATCCACTTTGTTTCACACTATGCTTCTTATGTTCACATTGGCCTTCGTTCAAAGACACCAAGCCCATTTCTCTCCTACGGCAGCCATTGCTATTATTTCTGCATGGGGCTCTTCTCTCCCAGATTAGGCTCTCTCTGTGAACACTGAAGGCCCAACTCCAAATGTCACCTTTCCAGAGAGACATTCTCTACCTCAAGAAGCCATTCTCTATCACACTTCCAACTCTCCTAATTTATTCTCTTCATGTCACTTATCATGATCTGAAATTGCCCATTTGTTTGCTTGTTGGAAAATTCCAGTAGAGCAGACACCTTTTCTCTTAAGTTCTTCACTTTCTCCAGCCTGGTATGGGGCCTGCTGTGTTGTAGGTGATCACTGGATATCTGTTGGTTGGAAATATTGGTGTTTAGCATGGGTCTCTTACTTTATAACCTAGTTCTGAGGGGAAATGAAGAACACTGAAAAGGAGTATGGCAATCTGGGGAATATGGTCGCTCCCCAAGCTGCCTTCACACATGTTATAGCTTCCAGGATTCTGCCTGGCTTGTCATGCCAAGGAAAGGGGTTTGTTCTTTTCCCTGCCCCCACAGTGTCTTCTACATCCTTGGTTGCCTTGTAAGAAGACAAGATGATGATTTGGGCAATACTTTTCACTCTTAGGGATTCCAGAGAGTTGCTAAGTGGGCCACTTTTTCATGCACCCATTACACTTCTTACTTATATAAGTGATTCTCATAAGGCTAGCTTGCATCTGCCAAGTTGTCCCCAGCTACAGTGAGGGAAGAAGAGCTTTTTCCCTACCTCTGTTGGGTGCCAGGTGGGCTCTGTCTGTAGCTGTTTCCCCCAGATACCTCCAGCTGTTTGGGATCCCAGGTTAGGAATGGACCTGACCCATCCCCTTGGTGAGGACATGGAACACTAAGATGAACAAAGAAGTAAACCTCTTACTCAGTTTAAAATTGTATTTGTTTTCCTCCCAATGGTTTTATCATTAAAAATTGAGTGCCTGTGCCAATGCTGGCTACAGACAAGGCCTGGACATTCTCTCTACGGACAATTGCTGGTGGTCTGAGCTGACTCACCCCCACACCCTCACCTCCCTATGTCTCTTCCCCTGGCACCTGATTTTGGGAGGTTGGCATTCTTGCAGTAATCTCAGGCTGCTTCCATGAGCCCTGGGCAAAAACAACAGGGCTTTCTCTAGGGAATTCAGGAGTGAGCCTCATGATATAGCTACTGGCTTTTACCACTATTCCCATGAGATTTGGGGGAGGGTTTTTCTCAAATAAGGGGAATTCAGAGTCCTCTTGGTTGGTGATGCTCTGGATCTCCACAGCACTAGAGTTGGAAATGTTTACACAGATACATTTCCTATTTTATCTGTCCTTTAGATAGGCATGTAGAGCATTCCAGTTCCATTAATGTCTTTCACTTCTGCCCTTTATCTGTGTTAAAGCCAGTTAGAGACACTGGTACTTGATTAGTGACCTTGGCATTGCTTGTACACCTTGTTGTGCCAGGAATGAACTGAAGATGGACTTGACAAGAAGCAGAGGTTATGGGTGGGAGACTTTGGCAGCTCCCAGAGGAGCTGTCCTGAGTGTTTTGTTAGGCCAGTTCATCCTCCTCTATAGCTTTCCTGTGTTTGTGTGGAGTTCAGTTCAACAACAACTTGTTAAGCACCTACTTTATATCAGCCCCTCTTCACAAGAAGGAGCTGGGGATACCAAGACTAATACAACTCTCTCCTTGCCTTCAAAGAGCTTAAAATCTTATTGGGAGAGGGACCTGTGATGGTGACTTCAAGATGACTGTAAATTCTTTTTACTCCTTCCCTTGAATTTGAGCTTGTCCTGTCACTAGCTTTGACCAATAAAATGTGGTGGAAGCAATGTTGTATAATTTTTGAGGTTGGGGCTTAAGAGATCTACAGTTTCAACTTTTGCCACTCTTAGAACACTCTTAGAATGCTTCTTCTTGGAAGCCAGCCACCATGTAAGGAGTTTGTCTACCCTAAGACCACCATGCTATGAGGAAGCCCAAGCTAGCCACATGGGGCTAAAGTATGAGAGGAGCACTGAGGCTCCACATGTGAGTGAGACCTCTATGGGCCTTCTATTTAGCCCAGCACCTAGCTGAATGCAGCTGAGTGAATGACCTCAGCTGATGCCGCATGGAGCAGAAGAACTACCCAACCAAGCCTTGCCTAAATTCTTGACCCATAGAATTGTGAGCAAATAAAATAGCTGTTGTTTTAACCCATTAGGTTTTGGTGTAGGTTGATACACAACTATAGGTAATTGAAACACACATGTGTTTTCTTAATGATGGAGGTATGCATAGGCTGTTATAGGAGCACAGAAGGTAACTGAGCCAGCCTGTGGTGATGAGAGGATGGTCATGGAATGCTTCCCAGAGGAGATTTTCTTGAGTAGAATCTTCTCTAAAGACATAGATTTGATCCAGGTTGGGGGAAGGTGATGTCTAGGTACAGGGGAACAGAGCAAAATAGCATGGAGGTGATTAACAGGGTGGTACATGTGTGAGGGAGCTTCAAGCAAGTGTAAGGCAGGGAGTAATGGATAAAGTTACAGAGGTGTTAATAATAATGATAGTACTGTTTATTGAACATTTACCATGTACCAGATAGCTATCTAAGGTTTTATATGTATTAACTCATTTAATTCTCACAATAACCCTATATTATTTATTCCTTTTCTACATTAGGAAAAAATGAGACACAAAGAGATAAGTAACTTGCTCAAGGGCACAAAGCAGGCAAATGCAGAGTAGGAATTTGAACTCAGGCAAGATCTTGGAGAACTCTGTGAGTCTCTTTAAAGAGCTTGTTCTGTAGGTGATGTAAAGTGACCCAGAGGATTTAAGGAGGGAGTGACATGGTTACTTTGCAAGATTTTGTAGTCTTTCTAATTTTCCTGACTTTGGTTATTTGCTTTGCCTGTTGTCTATTTCTCTATAGTGACAAGTAGTGAACTCTTTATAACAAACAGGGCCTGTGTGCTTATCTTTGAAGGATACAAAGAGAGAGGGAGGTATGGGGGACATGTGCTACTCCACAGCTGGTGATGGGCAGGGAGGGGAGGAAAGAATGCCCAGGGAGACAATGGTTGTGGTGGCCATCAAGAGAGGAAAATGGGCCACGTCCTTGACCCTGAGGAAGGATGAGAAGAGCAGCATATGGAGCCTGCCTGTTCTGAGAAGATCTTTTAGGCTGAGGCACAGACAGGCTCATGCTTTGCAGACAATCTGCTTTTCTCTCTTTCCTCGTCCCCATCGAATTTCAGGTGGTTAGCATCAAAATATTAAAAACAGCTGTTGGGTTCCAGCAGCAATTAGCAAAGAAGAGAGCATTTCACATAAATTTGGAGTGCTTATCTGGCCACGGCCATTGCTTCCTGAAGGGGTCCTTATGGCTAAGCTGTGGAATAGGTTCTCCTGCACACACCACACCCGCTCTCTCTCTGTTCCCAGCTCTGTCCACCAAGGGCCATAGAACAGATTCAGTGGAGTCTTAATTGGCGAGCAGACTTGTCACATCCTCACTTCAGCAGATTTTGTGCAAGAAGAGAAGAGACAGAGTAGGTAAGAAAAAAGAGATCTGGCTTAGATTCTAGTAGAAGCTAGGATATCTGGCCCTCAGACTTAAGTTGGCTTACACTTCCTTTGTGTGACATGGACAAATGTCTGAAATTCTCTAGATCCCAAGGTCCTCATCTGTGATATGAGGGTGTTTGGTAAAGACTCATTTCACCACAAATAATAAAAATAACCATAGCTATTGTTTACTGAGCAGGTACTAAAAGCCTGATGCTGTGCTAAGCGCTGTACAGCTTATCTATTTAATCCTTATAACAACCCAAACTCAGTGAAGCTCACTGAAGACTTTCCTGATCAGCCTGTCTAAAGTGCCCTGTGTTAATTATCTATTGCTGTGTAACAAATTACTTCAAATCTTATAGCTTAAAACAACAATAAAAATTTACAGTCTCATTGTTTCTGTGGGTCAGGAATTCTAGAGCAGCTTGGCTGACTGGTTATGGCTTAGAGTCTTTTATGAGTTTGCTGGGGCTGCAGTCATCACTTTCAATATGGCAGGTCAGCATTGGCTATTGGCAAGGTTGATGCTGGCTATTGGCAAAAGGATTCATTCGTCACCAGCCTGCCATAGGACACGAGACCATTTGAATGCCCTCACAACATGGCAGCTGGCTTCCCTCAGAGTGAGTGAGCTGCGAGAACAAGGTAGAATATCTTTTATGACCTATGCTTGGTCGCCACTATTCGTTACCATGGTCAGCTCTATTTGGTATGGCAAGGACCACACAAGGGCAGGAATACCAGGAGGCGGGGATCATCAGTGGCCATCTTTGAGGCTAGCTGTCACCCTCCCCCTAAATTTCTATCATATGACTGTGTTTTACTTTTAATAACACTTATCTGAAATTATCTTATTTGTGTGCCTGAGACCCATTTCCTCCCCAATAGAATGTAAGCTTCCTGAAAGCAGGGATTTCATCTCTTTTATCGCTGTATCCTCAGTCCCTAGAACAGTGCCGGGTGCATAATTGATGCCCAATATTGAGCATGAGATGGGTGCTGTTATTATGCCAGGTTCAGATGCAGAAACAAAGGCTCAAGGAAGTTAAACAATTTGTCTGAAGTCACATAGATAGTAAGTGTACCTAAGTAAGTGTCTGTATAAATGGATTGTGTGTATGGTTGAGATTGTAATGAGAGAATGTGTGGAAATGGTAGCTGGATCATTAAAGGGGAGATAAGTTACTCTGAACAACTGTTATGACACAGACCCAGAGATAATACTTTGACCTAAGTCTTATTTGCTTCAAAATTCTTTGAAAAATTTGTCTCCAAGGGACATGCTTATTAAAATGACTAAGTAAGTTTTCCTTTAAAAATTCCACAAGCAATTTAAGTCATTATTTGACTAGCAAGTATATTGCCAAATTACACATGGCTTGCTAACTTGATTATGTTTGTGGGAATTATCCATTTTCTGGATTATCTGCCAGAAAAAGAAGAGTAGTGTCTGTTGGCCACCCACTTTCCATTCTCCTTCTCAGGCTCCTGAGGGAGGGGCCCTGGTATTCATCAAACATACAATGGGGCCCTCTTAGATCAATGCCTCAGCCACACCCTCTTTTGGCTGGGGAGATGGAAATTTGGGGAAGAATGGAGAGAAATTATTATGAAAAGCCCTCATTTACCCTCCCTCCTCTGAAACATTCTAGGTGCTGAGTTTTGGGGCAAAGGACGTTGACTTGAGACCAGGGTGAGATCCAGGGGAAAGGCTGCGGGAGTTGGCTGCTGAAGCTGGCTCTGAGCTAGGCTTGAAGCAAAGGTGGTGGTGGTCTCTGAGTTTCTTCAAGGCCCAGCCCAGTTCACCAGAGTAGGAAAGCAGAGAGAGACTCTGTGCAGGAGGCCTACTCAGGAAAAATGAAAGAGTGCATTTAGCTTGAACGTATCCTCAGGAACCTGTGGGTAGCTGTGGTTGGTGGGACCAAAAGCATACCTGGCTAAAAGATTGAAATGAGCTTCCCCCTCAAATTAGTGAGTTGTCTTTACTAACAGTATCCAGACAGAGACTGAATAGCCATGTGTCAAGGAGAATGGCACTCTCCCTGTGCTTACCACTTAGGCTTACCACTTAGTTTATTCAAGGCAGATTCTAGGAGGGCCCCACCTTTCCTTTTCTATGAGTCCCTTTTGAGGAGCCACAGCATGGTGGTTAGAGCAAAGGCTTTAGAGTTTGCTTCAGTTTGTTCCCCAAGCTCTGGCACTTTCCATGTGACCTTAGGCAAGTTACTTAACTTCTCTGTGCCTCCATTTCCTCAAATGTAAAATGGGGATAATAATTGTTCTTACTTCATAGGGTAGTTGTAAAGATGAAATTGGAGTAATATAAGTAAAGTTCTTAGAACAGTACGTTGCATTCAAGAATTAATGTAACAAACTTATATGGAGCAGTATATATATTGCCACGTGCCAGGTCCATGAGAATGGTGAAGGATACCTGGTTCTGGCCCCCCGTGAAACTTATATTCTAGTGTGTGTAGAGGGTAGAAGACAGAATAATGCCCCCCAAAGATATCCATGTTCTAATCCATGAAACTAATGAACATGTTATGTTACATGGAAAGGGAAAGTGAAGCTTGCTGATGGAATTAAGCTTGCTAATAAACTGGCTTTAAAATACGGATATTATTCTGGATTATCCAGATTGGCCCAATGTAATCACAGGGGTCCTTAAAAGATGGAAGAAGGAGGCAGAACAGTGAGTGTCAGAGTGATGCCATGTGAGAACGACTTGACCTGCTGTTGCTGACTTTGAAGATGGAAGGGAGACAAATGCCGAGGAATGCAGGTGGCCTCTACAAGATGGAAAAGGCAAGGAAACAAATTCTCCAAAAGGAGCACAGCCCTACTTATATCTTGATTTTAGCTCACTGAGACCCATTTCAGACTTCTGACCCCAGAACTCTTAAGATAATAAATTTGTGTTGTTCAAGTCACCAAGTTTGTCGTAATTGATTGCAAAAGCAATAGGAAACTAATACTAAGGCAGATAAGAAATAAGTCAACAAATGAGTATATAATGTGATTTTAGGTAATGATAAATGCTAGGAGGAAAATGCAGTTTAAAGGGCTGGGGAATGATGGAGGTAGGGGCTCTTTCAGATAGTCAGAGAAGGCATCAGTGGGAGATGACATTTGAGAAGAGGCTTGAATGAAATCAAAGGAGAAGCCATGGATCTGCATTCCAGGCAGAGGGAATAGAGCCTACAGAGGCTTTAAGGAGAGAAAGACCTTGAATAGTTGAAGAATGGTCAGTATGGCAAGGCAGAGTGGGCAAGTGGAAAAGCAGTAGGAGGTGAGATCAGACAAGGCAGAGGTTGATCTCTACAAGCCCTTGGAGTTTAGATTTTATGGTAAGAAGCTTGGATTTTATTTCCAGTGTGATGAGAAACCATGGGAGAGGATCCGTTGGAGAGGCATGATATGAGATGATTTACATTTTAGAAAGCTCACTCAGGCTCCTGTGTAGGCAACAAACTGGAAGGAGTTAAAGAGTGGAACTAAGAAGCCAAATTAGGAGGATACTATGAAAAAGATGAATTACACTTAGTTGGTGGTAATAGAGGTAATGAGACAGAGTTGGATTCTAGACATATCTGGGTGGTTAGAGCTGACGGGACTTTGTGATGGTTTGGATATGGGGTTTGAGGGAAGGAAACAAATCAAAAATACCTCCTAGGTTTGGTCTGGAGCCACTGGGTGAATGGACATGACATTTACTTACATGAAGAAGACAGGAGTAGGATAGGTTTGGAAGGTGAAAATCCAGAATACTCACCTAATAAATGCTTAAAGATCATTATCAATATCTGATACTTCTGACACACTGATCTATTGTTATTTCCCATCTCCAAATCTGTACTCATAATATTTCCTCCATCTGGGACTTCCTCCTCCCACTCTACTGTTGAGGGTTCAATTCATATCCATCCTTCAAGGACCATCTCCAAAGTCACCTCTTTTCTATTTCTACTATGGAGAGATGTCTCTTCCTTTTGACCCTACAGAGGCTACTGTTTAAATCTCTTTAATAGTTTGCTTTTGGACCTCATTTATCTAAGTGCCTTATCTTCCCTACGAGATGGTAATCTCCTTGTAGGCAGGGATGTGTGTTCCTCTTCTTGAATTCTCTGCTGCATAATGGCTTGCACGTAGGAGGTACCTAGTAAATGATTCTGAATGGAATTGATTGTTATGGAGAGGACTGCATTGAGGGGGGAGTTGAACTAGGTATTCTCTAAGGCTAGTTTCGTGATTGAGATTTCATGATTCATTTGATTGCAGGTTGGTTGTCCCCACCACTCAGAAGGTTTCTAAGTTGCCTAGTTCTGCACTTGATTAGGGAATGCATGGAGAATGCAATCTACCTTCAATGCCAGCCCAAGGAACATTTTAATTAGGAAGGAAATATTGGGTTTGTAAATGTACACAAAGATGGTTTTCTGATGCCAAGTATAAATGGTTTCAGATTGTGTGCAGTTTTATATTACCTATCCCTACTTTCTACTCCCTCCCCACTCTAGTTAATAGGGCCAACCTTACAAGAGGTCAAAAACAGGAAATGATGGTAGGATGCCAGTATTGCCTTCAATTATTCCATTTCCACAACTGTGCAAGAGTCTCACATGTACTATATATTTAATGACTTAATTTTGGCAGCATATGTATGTATCCATTTCCAATGCCAGCATAGATATATTTTTAAAGATTGCTTAATGAAGCATGCAATTAAGGGAAGTTGTTGTTTTTAGCAATAATCTATATTTTTACTTTTATCTATGCATCAGCTTTTGCTACATGACAAATAATCCCACAACATAGTGGCTTAAAATAACAACCACTAATTTAATTTAATTTTTTTGGTGGGGGGGAATTAGCCCTAAGCTAACACCTGCTGCCAATCCTCCTCTTTTTTGCTGAAGAAGGCTGGCCCTGAGCTAACATCCGTACCAATCTTCCTCTACTTTATATGTGGGACGCTTGCCACAGCATGGCTTGCCAAGCAGTGCATAGGTCTGCACCTGGGATCTGAATTGGTGAACCCCGGGCCACTGAAGTGGATCATGCGAACTTAACTGCTGCACCACCAGGCCAGCCCAACAACCGCTAATTTAATTCTTAATTCTGTATTTTGGCACTTTTGGCTGGGATAGCTGGGAAGGTCTGGGCTTGGCTGGCTTGGCTGATCTTGGCTAAGTTCACTTATGTATCTGTGATCAACTGGTGGGTTGATTGGGGCTGGATGGTTTGATGGCTCAGTAGAGGTGGCCAGGAAAACTGAGTCACTCTCCATAGGGTCTCTCCTCCTCCAGAGGCTAGCCTGGGCTTCTTTATATGGTGGCAGCAAGATTCCACAAGTGAGAAAAGAATTGAGCAAAGCCTCTTGAGGCCCAGATTCTGAACTTTACAAGGTTGGTTCTGCCGCATTCTATTCCCCAAAGCAAGTCAGAAGCCCTGCTTGGATTCAAGCGGTGGAGAAATTGCCTCTTGATGGAGGGAGAGTCAAAGCTGCATTGTATAGGCTGTAGATACAGGGAGGGGTGAAGAATTGTGGCCATTTTTGCAGTCTGTCACAATCAGTTCGGGAGCTTTTGGCTTAAGTAACAGAAAATTCAACTCTAAGTTGTTTAAACAATAAAGACATATTATCTCACAAACTAAGAAGTTTGGAGGAAAAGTGATTACAGGGTTATTTCAACTGCTTGGCAATGCCATCATGGTCATAGTTTTTCTTTTATTCAGCTTTCCACTCTGTTTTTCCCAGCGTGTTCAGTTTTGTCCACATTTTAACAAGATGTCTATGACAGTTTCAGCCTTTACTTATAGATGACAAAGTCCAGAGGAGAAAAATGGAAGTCTCTGTTCTGTATCTTCTTTTAGAAATGAGTAAAATCTACCCAGAAGCCCTTGCAGTCTTCCCAGTGGGTCCTGTTACATCATATGCCTGTGCCTGAGGATAAATGGATTGAAAATCTCTGCCTGTCAACTTTGTACTATTAGTTGTTGAGGTAGGAAGATGGGAATTAAAGGTGGTGAGCTATGCATACATTTCCCTCAAGAAATATAACAGCTTGGGAATGTTGAAAGTAGGGCAAGTTGTTCTACCCAGAAAGTAGCTTTGGGTTTATCCCTCTAGATAGTCCTAACATTTGCAGTGATTTCAACAACAACAACACCAACAATAATAATAGATGGTAAACATCTGTGCAAACATAAAACTAATTCAACTGGTAGGAGGTGATGTCTTTGGGTCAAGGAATTTCAAGTAAATTTGAACACATAACTTTTTAAAATCTCTGGTTACATGATTCTTATTTTGACTACTTATGTTTGCTTTTTGGACCATGTAATAGAAAGTGTATTTCTTTGAATCTTAGAGGCCACAAATGAAGTCTGAGTTTCACGGTCTTAAACAGTCAAATAAAGAGTAAAGGGATAAAAACACAGCCACCAGCTAGGAAACTTTAAAGCTTTTGTTTACAGAGTACATTTGTCCTTAATTTAATTAAGTCTCACAACTTCTATTAGTTCTCCTGTCTTTAAAATTTGACCTGGAGTGACATATATGGCAAATGCAAGTATCGTTTTTCTAGCAAGTCTCAAGTAAAATGTGCCTCTCCTTTAACTATTCTCCATAAATTAAATGTCTTGTAAAAAGGCCATCACCTTAGCAACTGTCAACTCAGTCAACTTTGTGAAGCCAAGGTAAAATGGCAATAAACCTTCAGAAAGGGCCTGGGTAATTTTTTGACCATTAAAGAAAGTGAAAATTTTTTAAAAAGTGACTTCTGACTGTGCTTTGAGAAAGATGAAACTATGTAAATTTAAAGTAAACACAGTTTGAATTAAAAAAGAAGAAGTTAGCCTGAAAAGGCAAGCTTGAAAATCTCATTGTTCTACTGTTTCCTTCCATTTATGATTTGTTTGAATATCTATTTTCTCTCCTTGTTAAATTGCTTACACTTCAAAAGCTTTTCCTCTTTCTGTAAGTATCACTGTTAAAGTGAAATCAGCCAGTGCATTTAGTGAATTCTACACTCTGGGTTTCTTTTATAGTATTTTGATCCTTTGGTAGGATTTTGTCATTAGCACGCTCGTTCGTGAGTTTGGGGGGTTAGGGGTTGTCAATTCTCTCGCCTACAACAACTTAAATATCTGTGACAGGACTTTCAAAGGCAAACCACAGTGATTTTAGAAAAGAATTAACAAGGTGGGTAATTGGTCAATGATCAAATGTTGGTAATAAAAAGTGTAAATCTAACATGGCTGGCTTAAAATATACCATTTTCGGGGTCACACATCACAGAGGTGATATAGTTCAGACATCAGAGTATGATGCTGGTTTGAAGTAAATTCTGGGTAAGTTTCACCTTAGAATATTGGATATTTTCTAAGAACAAAAAACTACAGTAAGAAACAATCGTTTCTTGCACCCACCATACATATGTGTAGAAGAAAGCCTGAAGGAGTTGCCCCCAAACTGTGTTGACTGTGATTATCTTTGAGGTGGCTCTTGTTTGGGGCCAATTCCCCATTGTGCTTAGTTTTGGTAGAGTGCCTTGCTCTAGTTGTCTGTGGAAGCTGAAAGAGGAGCCCCTGCCTTGCTCACTGCCTAGCAACCAGGGTGTGGTCATATGAACTAGGCTTGAACATGGAAACTTCCACCTGGAACTTCAAAAGTTGGGTATATGACACAGGACCTGGAGTAAGGTGAGGCAAGTGAGGCATCTAGGGTGCTAGGGTGTAAAATTTAAGGAGACACTCATTCTCAGAGTCCATCTCAGAGTGCCAATCTGCATTGATATGACCCCGAGTGCACGAGTTCATGCCTCTTAAAATTTTTTGCCCTAGGCTCCTGACTTGCCTCCTCAAGTCCCAACCATGGTGACACTTGGACAGTCAGCAAGCAGATCACTGTGGGGGTGGAGGTGATGACAGTGGAATGATGGTAGGGGTAGTGCTAGTGACAGCAGAAACAATGAAGATGGAGGCAGTGGCTGTGGTGCTGCTGACCCCAATGGTGGCATCTTGTACACTAGGATGGGCTTGGCTCTG
Organism: Equus asinus; assembly: GCF_041296235.1. Taxonomy (NCBI): domain Eukaryota; kingdom Metazoa; phylum Chordata; class Mammalia; order Perissodactyla; family Equidae; genus Equus; species Equus asinus. The sequence continues at coordinate 131,010,777 of NC_091792.1, forward strand.
CATCCTATGGCAAAGACTCCTGGTCCTCCTGACTTTGGTTTTGTCAGCAACTGAATAATCCTTCCAATACATTCCTTTTCCACTTAAGTGAATCAGACTTGGTTTCTGTTGCTTGCAGCCAAGAACCCTGACAAATACAGTGGGATTGTGAGCAATTTATTTTTTTTGTCCTTTATCCTTTTCTCTGTTTTTATTTTTCACGTATTTATCCACCAGATTACTTTTCATGGGAGGCCAATTATTTTTATCAACTTGTTCTGTCATCAAGGAGACCAAACTGTCTAGGGTGAGGTCCAGATTGAGTTAATTCAGCAATTCAGTGACATTAACATCAAATGCCTAGATTCTTTCCACCTCTCCACTGTTCCATGGTTGATGTTGACTTTATCCTCAGGCTAGTGGCAGCCTGGCTGTAGCAATTCCAAGAATTATATGCAGAAATGACAATGTCTATAGGAAGAAGAGAAAGGATCTCTTCCTATGATGATTTCTTAAGAATGAGGAACAATTTTCCAGGAGCCCCAGTGCCAATTTCACTCTCATTTTTTCTTTTTCTTTTTTTTTTTTAGATGAAGATGCCCGTTTTTTTTTCAAAGATTTTATTTTTCCTTTTTTTCCCCAAAGCCCCCCAGTACATAGTTGTGTATTTTTAGTTGTGAGTCTTTCCAGTTGTGGCATGTGGGATGCCGCCTCAGCATGACCTAATGAGTGGTACCATGTCCGCACCCAGGATTTGAACCAGTGAAACCCTGGGCCAGCGAAGCTGAGCGCCCGAAATTAACCACTTGGACATGAGGCCAGCCCCTTCACTCTTGTTTTATTGGTCAAAATTGAGTCACACGCGTAAGCATGGCCTAACTCTTGACAAGGGCAATTCTCTCCTTAGACCCATCAGACCTGTTCCTAGAGCTGGCATTGGTTTTCCCTGAGGCACGTGACACTGTAGAGGAGAGGAGAATAACTGAATGAAACTGGAATTCTCTTAGGAAAGAAGAAAGGTGCAATGGGGCCTGGATAGTCAACCTGCAGTATCCATAATTTACTTTGACTGCTTGTTGAATGCTCTGCTCGCTTTAGGGTGTGTGGCTACAGTCTGAGTATTAATGAGATCATGTGTTTTCTTAAGCTACTGTTAATTCTATCTTCTGATACCAGTTTGAAAATGCTGACTAGAACATAGTAAAACAGGGCAGACACTGTGGAAAACAGTAAGGCAGTTCCTCAAAAAATTAAACAGAATTACCATATGACCCAGTGATTCCACTCCTAGGTATTCACAGGGTCACAGATATTTGCACACTCATGTTTATAGCAGCGTTGTTCACAACAGCCAAAAGGTTGAAGAAACCCAAGTGTCTGTTGACAGACAAATGGAGGAATAAAGCGTGGTATATACATACATTGGGATTATTCAGTCTTGAAAAACAAGGAAACTCCGATACATGCTAAAACATTGATGAAACTTTAAGTGAAATAAGCCAGTCACAAAAGGACAAATCCTGTATGATTCCACTCATATGAGGTACTTAGAACAGTCAAATTCGTAGAGACATAAAGCAGAATGGTGGTTGCCAGGGGCTGGGGGGGAGGGGAAAATGGAGAGTTATTGTTTAATGGGTACAGAGTTTCAATTTCACAAGGTGAGAAAAGTTCTGCACAACAAAGTGAATGTACTTAATGTCACTGAACTGTTTGCTTAAAAATGGCTAACATGGTAAATTTTGTGTCATGTATATTTTACCACAATTTAAAAAACCACAAATTTTTTAAAAAGCCCATTGTGAGGGTTAGTTTCACATGTCAACTTAGCTAGGTGAAGGCCAGGTTGACCAGTTGTTTGGTCAAACACCAGCCTAGATGTTGCTGTGAAGGTATGTTTTAGATCCAATTAACATTTAAATTGGTGGCCCTTGGTTCTGTTTCTCTGGAGACTAATGCACCTATATTTTTCATAAACATTATGTGTTAATTATAGACATTTTATAATTAAACAAACACCCTCCTCTCTCTGTGACTAGAGGATGTGGCAAACCTGAAGACCCAGCAGCCCTGGACCAAATGTCTGTAGAATGGGTGGAAGTTGCATAGGAATAGATGAGGAAGTGTGTGGTTGGGAAAACCCCACAGAGCTTTCCCCGTGGCCTGGAATTCCCTCCTCTTACATAGTCCCCTGCTATATTCTTTATGAAACCACTCAAAACAATAGCTGGTATGACAAGCATGCAAAAAATGTTAGCGGCTTCTATTATTATTTCAGGAGAAGATGCATCTTCCCCAATCATAATATTTCCTTTTATGGGGAAGAAGCTGCACTGGGGGGATAAGCTGGCCTCTGTCTCGTCTTTCTTCTCACAGATGGCTGAGATTAGAAGAAGAAACCCAGTGTATTAGTCTCTTAGAGCTGATGTAACAAATCACCACAAATCGAGTGGCTTAAAACAATAGAAATTTATTCTTTTGCAGTTCTGGAGCCCAGAACTCTAAAATCAAGATGTGGACAGGGTTGGTTCCTTTCGGAGGCTCTGAGAAAGAATGCCGCATGCCTCTCTCCTAGCTTCTGGTGGTTGCCATAATTCTCGGTGTTCCTTGGCTTATAGATGCATCACTCTAATCTCTGCCCCCACCTTCACATGGGCTTCTCCTCTCTGTCTTCCACCCTTCTCTTCTGAGGACACTTGCCATTTGATTTAGGGCTCACCTTAACCCAGGATGATCTCATCTCAAGATGCTTAACTTCATCACATCTGTAAAGAAATTTTTTCCAAATAAGTTCACAGTCACTGATTCTGAGTGAACGTACCTTTTGAGGGGCCACTGTTCAACCCACTACACCAAGCATGTGTATTTCTGCCTCTCTTTTCGTTCCTTCTTGGGGTGAACCTGACTGCTGAGAATATGTGCTCGGCTCTGATTCTCCTGTTGTAGGTTTTATAGGAGTCTTGCCCTCCATTAGAAAGCCTGCCACGGCCATGCAATCCTTGTGATAGCATGGATAAATCTATCCAATTCTCAGTTCAGAATTGGAAACACACTGACCTGCAGCCATAAAGCCTTATTCTTCAGTATCGGCTTTATCAGGTAAAGGCAATAGTTTGGTCTCCTATCTGCCCTATTCTTCTATCTTATTTCTCAATTGGTTTAGAATTCAGAAATAGAAGAAAGATGTCCTGTTTCTGGCTCCATTGAAAATTCAATTAATATTACTTATGGTCAGCTCAAATGTCAGCAACTTTCTAAATTTTTTCCCTCATGCACACAGGCAGAATTAGCCAGAACTTCTGGGCCTCCACAATCCTTCACATTATCTTCTGTTAGTACTTTTTCCCTTGGGATTACCATTATTCACAGGCTATCTCCCGTCTTATATCCTCTCAACCCCATCCCACCATGGTCTATGAATGAAGGATTAGGACAAGCAGGAACTATCCTTTGACAACCCAGACATCCTCCCAAGAATACTATAGCACAGGATGCATCATTAGCCATCATGCATCCTGTTATTCTGTCATGCTTTTAATTTCATTGTCATCTTTGTTTTCTCTGCTGTTATGGGTTGTGAATAAGAAAGGAAATGTCACTTTTTTTTTTTTTTAACTGAAAGTGGGATCCAAAGTATCTTGTATTTTTTGTCAAACCAGATATGGTCTTTGCCTGCTAACAAAGGCTGGTCTTTTATACTGCTTTATATAAAAATTGAGAATTTTTTTACCTTTGAAAGGTTGAGAAATACAAAAAATGCGTAAGAAAGAACATAAAGCTCACACATTACTCTGCCATCCAGAGTCCTTGGCAACTTATCTTTGCAATTTGTTCTCTCTCTCATTTCCATAGATGAGTGCATAGTTAATTCACTAACAGTACTATATAACTTGTGTGTACTTAATTTTATTTAAGATTATATCAGTGAGTATTTTCCCTTGTCATGATACATCCTCCAAATCATGATTCTTTTGGAAGGCTGTATAATATTCTTTCTTAGAAATACAATTTATTCAATTATTTTCCCCTTGCGGGGTATTCAAGTTGTTTTTAATTTTTAGTTATTTAAAATAACTTTTTAAAAATATATTTTAAAAATATGTCACAATTCTGACATTATTTGTAGCAAAGTCAAACAGATGGTAGAACTTGATGGCAAACAATACAGTGGGACAGTGGAGAAAAGTCAGTGATGGCTTGAGTGCCAGCCTCAACCACATCCCACTTGTATTGCAAGCTGCTGCAGACCGTACTTCATGCATGGGTTGACATGATGTAAAGTGGAGCCCTCCTTCCCTGGCTACAGCCGATTGAAGTGAGAATTCATGCCTGACCCAAAGGCAGCCATACATGGGATGTCCAGTAGCCAACGAAATGGGCTGATACAAGAGCTCTGCCCAATGTGGTCACTGTATCTGAGATGATGACTGGCCAATCAAACAAAGCCTTTTTCATGTAATTTGAATTCCAGACCTATTGGGGACACTAAGCCAAAGGGTTGGGCAGAAATGGGCAGATGCCCTGAGAGAAGTAAGAAAGTGCTGTCCACATGGCAGTGGGAGCCACAACAAAGCAGGAGCAATGGAGTAGAAAAAAGAAATACAGGGAGTATTAGGCAGCACGAGCAGAGAAAACAGAGGCAGAATGTAGCTGAGTCACCATACTGGCAGAGCATTAGGAAGGGAGCAACAGATGCCTACTGCTGAAGCCATGTCAAGAAAAACAGGTGGCTGGAGGTATACTATATCTTGACTGACATCCCAGCTCCCCCAGGCAGCTGCTAAAACTGCTTCCTGCTCTTCCCCACTTCCTCGTATATCCTTACAATGAACCACATTCATCCGAGCCACCACAGCATGTCTCTTTTCCTGGCAACCTGAAAACGCCTAATCAACACCATATAATCATTTCTCTATCACGGCACATATCAGGTGGCCTTATGATGATTTGTTTTTATGATTCTCCCTGACTAGTCTTCTTAAGGTCAAAGATTGTGTTCAATAAAAACATCCACAGCAACCAAGACAGTGCACTAACACACAGTAGGTGCTTACTAATTGTTCGATGAATGAATGACTGGTGAGGAGCGTGAGTGTACACGTGGCCAAAACAGCCAGTGAAACACAAGGAGCTCAATTAGAGCATTTCTCAAAAGGAGATAGGTTTTTGGTTTTTTGTTTTATCTGCTGTTAATAAGGGGCATAAAACCTTTTAATCTCGTGAAATTTTTATTTAAAACAATGGCCAGGCAAAAATTCTCCGTTAATTTTGTTGTAAATAAAACACATCTATTTATATATATATTTATTCACCAAACGTTTATTGAGTCCTTTCCCATATCAGACATTACACTAAGCTCTTAGTATACTGCATTATACTAAGCTGTATGGGGAGAAAGCACATGATAAGATAGGATCCCAGCCTTTACGGAGCTTTCAGTCTAGGAAAGGAAGCACGCCTTCCACACCAAGAAAAATAAATAACGTGGAATGGCTACAGTGGTCCAAAGTGCTGGGGAACTTCATTGCTGAAATGTGATTTTAGAAAAGACATGGAAAGTTGCATGGAAAAGTGACAGCTCTAAGGAGATAGCAACATTGTCTGTCAACAGTGGTTGGTAATACTCTCTACGTTGTCAATTTAACAGAACATGAGCGTTAAACTTCAGACTTTTCCAAGTTGTTTGGAATGTAATAGGCTGTGAGCTCCAGAATTTACTTTTTCCTGGTAACATTCATCCACTGTCTTAAGGCAAGGTGTTGTTATTACTATTTCAATTGAGACAAGAATTCACTAATTATTTTTTCCAAAAGGAATCTTAGCAAAATAGTACTCTGATATAACAGAGTTGCCTCAGCTGGCTGATGTTTTTTCATAAGCTGAGTGAGTTCAGTTTGGCAACGTGGGGTTTCAATAGCACCATGCTGACACTTGCTGATAACGTGTCAGCAGTTAAGTTGAAATTTAAAATTGTGACTCAAATTGCAAAACGACATTTATTTCACTGGATTCAAACTTTGAACCACAATCACTGAGATATCCAAGTTTTTTTTTAAAAAATGATATTGTTGAATTTCTCATCATATACCACAGATATGTTTGAAGAGCCTCTTCCCAGTGAACCCGAATTAGCAGAAGATCCTCTTCACGGTTTATGTAATTAAACTTTGAAATAGAATTTCCTATTACTCAAAATTTTGGCCTACTTTCAAACTTTGGCACAAATTTAATTGAAGAATATCCTGAGTGTTGCAGTATGCTGTTTAAAAATTGGCTACTGGAGCTGGCCTGGTGGCGTAGCAGTTAAGTTTGCATGCTTCACTTCGGCAGCCTAGGGTCCGCAGGTTCGGATTCCGGGTATGGACCTATGAACTACTTATGAAGCCATGCTGTGGCAAGCGTTGCATGTATAAAATAGAGGAAGATGGACACGGATGTTAGCTCAGGGCCAGTCTTCCTCAGCAAAAAGAGGAGGATTGGTGGTGGTTGTTAGCTCAGGGCTAATCTTCCTCACACACACACACACAAAGGTTACTATTTGTAACTGTTTACCTATATGAGCCAGGATTTTCTCAATACTGTGCAAATAAAATAAAATACAGAAGCAAACTGGATGTTGAGACTAATATAAGCCTGCAATTGTCATTCCTTATCCCAAATTTAAAATTTTTGCATTATATTTGCAAAATAGAGTAGACTCTTGTTTTTACCTGCCCAGCCTCTTTCCTTCTTCTTCTGGTAACAGCACCTTAGTTTTCCTCTGAGACACCATCCGCCTCCACTCTCAGTCCATGGAGACTCTAGGTGGGCACCGGTCCCACCATGACCGTTCCGTATGTACCACTGTCCAGAGCATAATGACAGGTCCAGGCATGGGCCCACCGAGGCTTAGTTCTGGGACTGTGTTGAGCTCTGTTAGGAAGGAGATTGCAACTGGTAAAAATGGTTATAAGCCCAGAGCTGCTGGGGACCATGGCAGGGAGGAAGCCCATCTTGAGAATGGAGCAGCCAAATAGCGGGACATGGAGCTGAAAAATGGACAGAAAGCTTTGATCATATTCTTTCAGCCCCTCAAACAACTGATCCTGAATCCCGAAACTACTTCCAGATTTACATGAGTCAATAAACCTTTTTCCTCCTCCACGTTTTTTCCCACTGAGTCAGTTTGAATTGGGTTTTTGGTCATTTGTACTTGAAAAAGAATCTTGACTAATGTGCAGACGATTATAATTTTTCTCACTGGTTAATTTAAGAATAAGCAAATATGATAAAGCTGAGATTATAAAAGTAAGTTTGCACTAATAAATCATCACTTCTCTTTATTATATACTTTCAAGTTCCATGTAAGAATCACTTGACAGAAGTTCTCTTGAAGTATAAAAATTTAAAAATAAATTTAGAATATAAAAATATAAAATGCTTACAACCCTCTGGCCTACAAAATAAGGTCAAGTGCATGCAGGTCATTACAGACCATTTGTAGTCTGTCCTGACCTACCTTTCCAGCCTCAGGCTTTGCAATCCCTCTGTGCCAGAATTCTAGCACTCTCTCCAGCTGCCTCTGCCCTTCAACTCTTCTAAGTCTTGCTTAGCTTGTACCCTCTGCTCAGAATACCCCCCTTTTCTAGCTGTTGGCTTTTTCCCCTTATTCTTCATGGTGCAACTAAATAGCACCTCCTCAGTAAAGCCTTCCAGTGTCTCCCCATGTAGAGTTAATTGCCCTTCCTTCTGCTTAGCCGTCATCACAGTCTCACCGGTATTATTGGTCAGTGTACAGAACTGCCTTCCTTCTAGTCTCAGTCACATGGGCAGGGCCTACTTCTTATTTGTCTCTGTATGCTTCCTGCTTAGACTGTCTGGCACCTAGCAGATGCTCAAGGCCTATTAGTCAAGTGACGATACAATGCCGGGACTTGGGGTAGCTTTTGCTCTTGTTTAGTGTCTTAGGTGCTACATGCCTTCCTCATCCAGGGTGGAAAGGGAGCTGTATACACTTAGTAGTTGTGCTGTCAGCATTCACAGTCACCAAGCACCATAAATGACCCATGTTCCACTCATTCAAAGAGTCCAGTCCAAGGGTGAACTTTTATTACCTCTATTTATTGACCCAAACATAAACTCCTTGGTTTTAATGGCGCCTTGAGCCAAATATAGAAATGCACAGATCAAAGAGCCTCCAAGGCCATTCAGTATTGTGGATAATATCGTTCTTCATCAGTGTGTATTTTGGCTTAGGGGTTTAGTACTTTTTTCCTTGGTAGTTTCTATTTATCACAAGAATGGGAGATGCTTACCCAAGGAGTTTGCAAGTATTTCAAAACATGTTCGGCTATCAGGAGGCTTGCTTCATATCCAGACATACTGGGTGTGTCACCTTCTTAGGGCATCACTCATGCCTCGTGTCACCTGCATCAAGCTGCTTAATTGACTTGCGTGCTTTGGGCCACCTGATCTGGTAGTGACTTCCCGTGTTGCTTTCCTGAATAACAAATGATGGATATTATACTTACAAGTACTAACTACTCCCAATTTAAATTGGACTTGTTGGACAACAATAAATGCTCTTAAACTGGCCTTCTCCGTCTTGGAGTTTCTTGGGGATCAAGCACCCCACCCCATGATCTCCATGTTGAGGAAGAATATTACTGTGGACCCTTTACCCTGTGTCACAGTCAAGCCATCCTCACACTTGGAAGAAAACGCTGGTTTAGCTAGGGCTCATTCTTTTAACTGGTGGGTAATTAGTTGTGATGACCCAGTTCATACTGAATGATTAGAAAACAGCATGTGGAAAAGAGTGACAATACAAATGCTTAGGGTGTTTGGGTTGGTCTAGGGCCAGTCCAGAGGTATCAAGACTAAACTCCTCTCTTAGGGACTGAATTCTGCTGGATTGTCAGTGGTGGTGGGGGTGAGTGGGGGTGGCTGGCAAGAAAAGTGACAAGGTCCTATTCCCTTGGGCATTCCTACTTTGTTGGACGATGCAGGCAAGTTATAGGCTGGAGAATGTGCTGACATGTTAAAAAGAGATGGCTGCTCTGATTTTCCAGTGGTCAATCCCATCTTAAACCATTTTATTTTCAAATTGTTCTTTTCTGTTGATTTGATCATCTGTTCATATCCCTCTCTGGGTTTACTCAATTGCCCCTTCCTAGCAGTTGGGGCCAGGGAAACCTTATAGGAGTCATAAAATCAAAGAGGGACAATGGTACTTGGAGTGGATGTGTTGCTTTTCGTGATTAAAACCTGAAAAATTCGGAAAAAAATTTTCCTCCCATTCTCTTTAGATCTTTTTGTGATTGTGAAAGTGTAGAATTACACATATTTTAGAAGGTAGAATAAAATAATTAAGAGCATATGATCATAAGTGACTGGTCTATGATCTCTGGGACCCATTCGGGTGTTGTTAAGGAAACGGCAGGAGCATTGGAGTCTGCTGGACATGGGTTCAAATCCTATCACTGGCTTCTACTAATGTGCATAGAAGGATTACTCTGAGGTTCAGAGAGAGAATATGTATCACAGTACCCGATTCCTAATAGTGTGTCTTGTTGTACGATAGTCTTTAAAAGTAAAACTAATTGAGTATTTTTCTTGAGGCTTTGGTAAATACACACACCATGCAAGAGTAAACCGCTTACTGTCCCCAGAGATTCTGCCATTTCTGCAAGAGAAGGCAGTGGTGGGCCGCCCTTTCTTTGCTTGAAGACTTCCTCTTACTGCATTTCGATCTTGAGGTTGGTGCATGTCTTCCTGTATCCTCAAAGGACTTATGGTTTAGTGGACACTGAGAGTAGCATCCACTTGTTCCCGCAGAGATTTGAAACAAGGGGCTTATTGGCCGTCCCACTCAAAAGGCCCTGGACAGGGAGAAGGAGAAAGAGGAAGTCAAGAGATTTGGCAGTTGGAAGGAGATGAGTGCTCTCTGTATCTGCCTGGCAGAGTAAACGCTCCTAAATGCAGAAAACATAATACTGCCTTTGTTTGCTGGCAGGTTGCTGGTATCTTTGGTTTTTAAGTTTTTGCCTGCTTCATAGAAGCAGGCAGAAAGCAAGAGATGCTGGATTCCCTTGAGTCTAGCAATTTGTAGTGCCATGATATTAAAAAATTATTTTAATTTGTTGGAATGCAAATTCAAGTGGAAAATGTGGAATTGTTGCATAAATTTGTGATATTTTTAAGCCTAATAGTCAAAAGCATTATAACTTTGTGAGAAAACCACAAAATGTGAAACGTTTTAATGCTGTTAACCTAGCAGAGTCCTCTGAATCGTGTAATAGGCACTAAAAGTATTGTAGACATTTATCTCTCCCCCTCCACATTTCCAGTAAAAGTGGGGGATGGTGAAGAAAGGCTTTTTTTGGTTCCGCTTTTTAATTAATTAATTAATTTTTTTGAGGAAGATTAGCCCTGAGCTAACTGCTGCCAATTCTCCTCTTTTTGCTGAGGAAAACTGGCCCTGAGCTAACATCCACGCCCATCTTCGTTAATTTTATACGTGGGATGCCTACCACAGCATGGCATGCCAAGCCGTGCCACGTCCGCTCCTGGGATCTGAACTGGCGAACCCCAGGCCGCCGAAGCAGAACGTGTGCACTTGACCGCTGCACCACCCGGCCGGCCCCTTGGTTCCCTTTTATGCCTTAAAAATTTTCAGTGCTACCTTTGTATAATTCATTGTCGTATGGGGGTGAATGCATGCATTCTGCCTCAGTTCGAATGCCGGCTTCACCCCTTATTCACAAGTCCCTTGACCTCTCCGTGATGTGGTTTCTTGTAAAATGGGGTTATCTTGAGGATTAAGTGAGTGAATATGTGAAATCCTTGGCAATAAAGCATTATATAAGTGTAATTCATTCTTCCTCTTTTTATATACGATCAGTTTATCCTCAACAAATTTTTGTGAGGAAGATAAAGCAGGAGTTACTAATGTCCTTCTGGGGAATATAGAGTTCAGAGTGATTTGATTCTGGGATCAAATATTTAGTAAGCTACAAAAATGGTATTCAAATTCAAGCATTCTGGCTTTCCACCATGTCTCCCCTAATTTCAGGAAATTTTATCCTTTTAATCTTCTCCTTAATGCTCAGGGAGTGAATTAAGTACAACTATTGATTGAATAGGCCTTCTTCAAATATGTATTTATTGATTGAATGGAATAACTAAGAAGTAGGTATTCCATAAAGTAACATTTGGTCAACTTTCCTTATATAATATCACAAACATTCAAGCATTTTATAGGAGTATTTTTTTCCACTTAGAGTAACCAAGTGTTTTATTGTTACTTTTGAGGTTAGATTGAATAAAGACAACTGATGCTTGAACCATTATTATGCCAAATTCAACAACTAAGTGTGAACAAGTCCACATGCACGATGACATAACTCAAAAGCCACATTACAAATGATGCAGTCATTGAACACAGAGCATTTGCACAATCCGAAAGTATGATTAATCTCACAAGAGATCTATTTCCATATCATTTGTCCACTATGTGGCTATCATCACTTTTAATCAAAACTCTGAAGCCTGAATCACCCTGACAGGGCCTGAAAAACAGCAACTATGACAGGGAAGAAAATCTAGGGAGAAATTCCTTCATTTTGTTGATGTGTCTACTTGGAAGCTCCAGGAGCCTGAGAGGAGGAGGAGTTGATTGCGTCTGTGGTGGAAGAGAGAAGTTGGTGAAATCCACAATGACACAAAAGGGCCAAGACGAAGGGCAAGAGCTGCTTAGGGCAAAGAGCTTGTTAGGAATAGATCAGGTTTGTTGTATTTCTTTCAAGTCTTTAGAAAATTTAGAAAGTTGCTTTCACAGAATTTTTTTTTATTGAGAGGAACTTCAGAACTTATTTGCCACAACTTTTTCACTTTTTCTGGTCAAGTAGGCGGTTGAGACCCAGAAGGATCAGCAGTTCCTCCAATGTCACAAAGCAGGTTAAGCATAACCCAGTCGAGACTAGGTCTTTTGGCTCTTTTTGTTTCCGCAGGAGCTCATTGCAGAATCCTGTGCCTGATACATTGTTGACACTCTGCAAATATTTGATGAATGAAAGAAAGAATGAATGGCCCTGTCTCTCAAGCCGTTTGTTTGTGGACCATTTTTGCCCCCCAAATTAAGAAAAGGTGAAAGAAATTGTGCTCTGCTTTGTAGTTGGGCACGGAGATTAAGACAGTAAAGTTTTTAGTTCTGGTACAAATGCAGAGACATCAGCAAAATGACCTCCCTTCTTTTTAATTTTTCCATTTGCCAAGGGGGAATCATCTAGCAGAGACGTGTCTGACAAGAGGGCAAGGTTCTGAAGTAGCCGCAAGAAGAAAAATCACGGGTAATCCAAACTGCCCTTGAAACTCTCTTAGGGAGGTGCCACAAGGGAGCCTGGCATACTGTTTCTCAGCCAGTTTTCCCTCCATCATTGGAGCACTGAGCTGTTTTCTTGTTTGAATACCAGTGAAACAGTTAACTCAGATTTGGGGATCATGTATATGAAAAATGTGTATTTGAAGCAAAAGACTGCACAGTGGGGGCTGGCCCTGTGGCGGAGTGGTTAAGTTCCCGTGCTCCGCTTCAGCGGCTCTGGGTTTCACTGGTTCGGATCCTGGGCACGGACATGGTACCACTCATCAGGCCACATTGAGGTGGCGTCCCACATGCCACAACTAGAAGGACCCATAACTAAAATATACAACTATGTCCTGGGGTGGATTTGGGGAGAAAAAGCAGGAGGAAAAAAAAAAAAGATTGGCAACAGTTGTTAGCTCAGGTGCCAATCTTAAAACAAAGACTGCACGGTGAAAGACTGCCTGGTGAATGGTGTGTGGGCTCGGAGGCAAACCCAGGATGGGGCAGATTCATTGCTCCTGTCTCACGCTCACTCTGGAGCATTTGCTTTTTAAAACTAATATCCACCCCCTACTCCCTGTATATAGTTGAACTTACAAAAGTCAAATGAGTATAAGATTTGACTCCACTGTTCTACCTAGTCCACGGGGAGGACTGAACCAAGTACTAGTTAAGTCTTCTAGAATTCAGATCTATATTATGGGCATTTATTTTATTTGGTGGAGCTTTTTAGATAAAGATGAGTTGGCTAAACTCTAGAATTAGATGAATTCACTGGCAGTGCTATGGATTGTGTTGCTGTGGGGGCTTAAAAAAGAGCACGTTTTGGGGGCTGGCCCCGTGGCCGAGTGGTTAAGTTCGCGCGCTCCGCTGCAGGCGGCCCAGTGTTTCATTGGTTCGAATCCTGGGCGCGGACATGGCACTGCTCATCAGACCACGCTGAGGCAGCGGCCCACATACCACAACTAGAAGGACCCACAACGAAGAATACACAACTATGTACCAGGGGGCTTTGGGGAGAAAAAGGAAAAAATAAAATCTTAAAAAAAAAAAAAAAAAAAGAGCAAGTTTTGGTATGGGTATGCCCAGGAAAAGGAGAGTGAATAATATGACCACTGAGTTTAGAGATATCTGAATGCAAAAGGAGTCAGCCTCTGCTGCCCTTGCCCTCTCTCTCCTCCTCCCTTAAAAAACAAAACAAAAAATTCCTGGTTTACTCAAACTTCCTCTTGAAGACTTTGTTCGGGCATCAAAGCCTTCTGTGACCCCCAATTTCCTCCATAGACTGCTTGTTGCTCTTTCTGCCTCTCTCTCCCTTTTCCTTCCTTTCCCTCCTACCCATCTCTCCTCCCAAATCTCCATTCCCACTCTGGTTTGTGTTGCCTACTCACAGTGGACACACACCGTGGTCTCATGGAGATGTTTGTAAGAATTTATTAAACTCATTACAAATTAATCAACTCCAGTACGCATTACAAAGGAGGCCTTTGGACACAGACACCTAGCTGACTTCCTAGAGCAATACCTGGGGAATTTTTTTTTTGGCTCCAAGCGGATGGTGTTTTAAATTGTTCTATATTTGCTGATCTTGGGGAGATTGTTCAGAACCATCCAGCATGCACAGGAAGCTTGGGCTCTTGGCCCAGTCAGCTCAGAGTCTAAATATTTGGAGGATGAATACTTGGAAGTGCATTTAAACATTTAAAGCATTTTATTTGTTTTTACAGTAAGTCTCATTGTTAGTGCAATATAATTCCGCAGCAAGACTCTATCTGCTGAAGGCCTGAACCTCCCGGACAAGTCCAGGCTGGGCTCCACCTCAGCTCTTGGCTGGTGGTGCATGGCTATTGGCTAATTCCACAGCCCTGCAGTGGGTTGTTATTACAATCACTTACCTTCAACACCCATGTTCAAAATTCATGCTAAGAGTCTGACCCAACTCTGCACTGAAACCAGGAATGGAACTTAAACACACACACACACACACACACACACACACACACACACACCCCATTTTCCAAACCAAATGCTACAACGTTTCCTTTCTTTTGCCAGGGCTGGATCTTTATTATTATTGCCAACTTTCAATTCTACCCTGATGATCATCTGTGGTCAATTTTTCTCTCCAGCCCTCCAGGCAACATACCTTTGGGTTGGTATATGCTTGGAGAATACAAACTAATATGAATGCATTTGACTGTGTAAAACATGATTAGGGAAGCAAATTTGTTGTAAAAGCAGCCTATGTGTTTATAGAACTCAGAAGCAGTTACAAGCAGTTGGGGGATTTTCCATGTTTTTAAGACCCACAGATATACTCTAGGACATCAATTAGATGAACTGTTTACCTATCTCAATCACATTATCAAGATAATTGCCAATATCTACTTTGCTATGCTATAGTCACCAACTCTTGTTGTCTCAATGGAATGGGAGTGAGCATCAGCTTCATTTCTGAAATTTGAAGTAGATTGGGGTGGAGGGGTAGGGTGATATGGGTGTGCACCTGGCCTGGTAATTGCCACAGTAAGGTGTCTTAGACAACATAATAACCCTCTCAATAGAATTGGGGATATGATGGCAACAGGAAAAATTATATTAAACTGGGCTCCATGCCCAGACTATCAGCCTCAAATAAACAAAATGAATGAGAAACATTTCAAGAGGGACTAATTGGTGAATCAGGGACACTGAACAGGCAGAGAAGTACTTGCTTGAGGAGACAATGCTTTCACCTCCTTGAAAAAGCTTTGTCCAACCTAATTAACATGCCCAATCTAATTAAAAATCTAGCCATAATCCCAGTGGTGGCCCCTCACTCCACCCCTTTCCATTGTCAAGATGCTCAATAGGGTCCCCACAGCTGAAAAATTACTGAACCAGAGTCTATTTGAGCACGCACACATAATTCCCAACCTACTGAGTTGGAGCAAAGTGATTTGTACGGTGGATGGTGGTGTCTCACTCTGCAATGATGTATGACATGGATTAATGCAGAGCGGCCATCTGCTGTGGAGGAGGGCGGTAGACAGAATTTGTTCCACTGTGCAAGATGGCTTCCTAGCGCTGGCCAGCTGGCTTGGGGTGGATGAAGCTGGACTGGGCAAGTGATGCCCTGGCAACCCTCTGGGGAAATAACTCAAGGGCCTCTCCATTATGTACCTGTATTTCTCCCTGTCTTCTTCATGCATATACATACATTATACAGCTGATGAGACATAATATAATTTGGAAAATGTAGAAGGGGGAAGAAGCACATGATCACCATAAGGGTTAAAAGTTGCTGGTCTTGAGCATGAGAGCTAACGTTGAGTTTCCTGGTAGCCTGGGCAAAAAGAGGAAACCTGACAAATCATATAGCTCATGTTATCTGTGAAAAGAAGCAAATTGGTTTTTAGAAGAAATAGTTTTTCTTAACAGTTGTCAAGTCTATTTTTTCACCTTTGACTTGATAGAGAGGAGAAGCTGAATTTCTCAAGGTATATATATAAAAATGTCAAACTGCTAGAGAGCTTGGCCTATTGACTGGGAAAGGACCAGAACATTGATCCCCCAGTGACCAACGAGAAATAGGTAGCACACAGCAGTTCTCTGGGGCTGAATGATTTCACCTGACCTCTTAATACATCCCTTAAACACTGTGTCAAAGAGATATCCACACTCCCATGTTCATTGCAGCATTATTGTTTTTTTAATGTTTTTTCAAATACAAAGAAGTTAACGCAGCAAATTAAAAGCACATCTTGAATGTCTTCATGTTCAAAATGCAATGAAAAGAATGACTTTTCAATAATTCTCTGCATTGTTAGGTAACAATGTCACAAATGTAAACATTTGTTTCTACTGGGGAAGGAAGGCAATCAATAGAAATATCTTTCACTTTGTTCTTCACTGCATACCCACACATACCCACTTGCACACACTCATATTTACCAAACAAATTCCCCCCCAAATAAAAAGAAAACAATAGCAGACTAATCCCTCAAGCCACATCTATACTTTGTATTTAAGCAAACAAACAAAGATCCTGGGAGTAAGTGCAAAATGTAAAGTTAGTTGAAAGAAAAATGATGAACAAACAGCATATGCAAAATATTCCTATTATATAAATATTAAAATATAATGTTCTCTCTTTCTCTAGAACTTTGGAACCGTATTTTTGGCAGCATTATTTACAATAGCCAAGACATGGAAACAACCTAATATCCATCATCAATATATATATATACCACAACTTCTTTATATACATACGTATATATGTATATATGTACACACATACACACACTGAAATATTATTTGGCCATGAGGAAAAAGAAAATCCTGCCATTTGTGACCACATGGGTGGACCTTGAGGACATTATGCTACGTAAAATAAGTCAGATAGAGAAAGACGAATACTGCATGATCTCACTTATATGTGGAACCTAAAAAAAAAAGAAAGGAAAGAAAAAAAACCTCAAACTGATGGAAAAGAGAGCAGATGTGTGGTTACCAGAGGTGGGTGGTGCAGGGTGAGGGAATTGGAGGAAGGTGGTCAAAAGGTACAAACTTCCAGATGTAAGATAAATAAGCACTGGGGATGTAATGTACAGCATCATGACTATAGTTATAAACGCTGGTGTATGGTACATGGGAAAGTTGTTAATGGAGTAAACCTAAGAGTTTTCATCACAAGGAGAAAACTCTTTTTTTCCCCTTTTCTTTGTTTTTTGTATCTATATGAGATGACGGATGTTAACTAAACTTATTGTGGTAATCATTTCACAGTATATATAAGTCAAATCATTATGCTGTACACCTTAAACTTACACAGTGCTATATGTCAATTATATCTCAGTAAAACTGGGAAAAAAAGAGAACTAATAGGACCATGATTTTTACCTTTTTCTCTTTGCATATCTGTATTCTTTAAAATTTCCACAATGAGCACGTATGACGTTGTCATGCAACTGTATTGGTTCTGGGTCTGTTTGACCTTCCATCCATTCCTCACCCTTCCTTCCCTGGCTCTGTTCAGGGGGCCTGATCCCTCCAGGTGGAAATTCTCAGGCTCCTGGTCAGCTGGCTTCCAACTAGGCTTGGTCCGTGGAGGCTCTGGTGGGAGTTTGGAGAGCAGGAGAAAGGGAGAAGTCAGGATATTTCTCCTTCTCCCTCTGTACTGAGGTGGTATCGCCGGCAGCTGCTGCCTCTCTTCCTTGCTCCAGCTCTCGCCGGAAGCCTGCCATAGTTCCAGCTTCCTCTGGGTAATCCCAGGCTCTGGGCTTGGGTAGCATCACCTCCTCCCTTTGTCCTCCAGCCTAGGAGTGGCTGTGACTTCCTGCTGTGGCTCGTCTCTGGATTGCCTCACAATCCCTTATTTGGCTTGTAAGTTTTTTTCATCTCATTGAATTAAATTTCCTCTGTTTTAAATATTCAGAGTGGTTTCTATCTTCCTGGTTGGGCCCTGGCACCAAGAAACAAAAATGAATGGGGCAAAAGAATTTAGAGGAACATGAGTTGGAGAAGTGACCAAAGAAGCAGCAGGCTCCACAGATAATGGCAGCACATGCAAAGGAATGTCCAGTCTTGGTGTGCACAGCTGGAAAGGACTTCTGGTCACCTAAGGGCCTTTGTAGGCACCTTCACACCCAAGAATAGCAATTTTACTTGGAGATGTCAGCTCTAGTAGTGAAGCATAGCAATATGTAAGATATAGAAAAAAAATAACCCCATAGGATTTAGAGTCCTAAATCATGAACTCAAGTCCTGGATTGTGGTGGATCTTGCGGTTGACTCTGCAACATCCACTCCACCCCTCCCACATGGCATAGCAGCCACGGGATTTGGAGGGAACTGATCCAACCCCTAGCTTTTGGGCTGTGGCCTTGATTGACATGGTCATTGGCTCATGCATGGGTATGTACCCCAGGCCTGAGCCAATCAGTACAACACATTCCCCAGGCCAATATGTGATAAGACTGAAGCCTAGGACCTGTGTTTGATGATTGGCGAAAGAAAAGTCGTTTCTCCATCTGGATAATGTGGTGGGTCCTGAAACTGTTTCAGCATTTTGCTACTAAGTGGAAAAAGAGCCTGAGGATAAAGCTAATACAATAAGAAGGGCAAATCCAAGACAATCAAAATTTTAAAAAGCTGAGTTTCTGATCAGACTGTGCCTAAAGCCCACTGTACCACTGGATTTTTTCTGTTACATGAGTTTATACATTTCCTTTACTGTTTAGTACATTTTGATTTGGGTTTTCTGTTACTTACAACCAAGAGCATGCTAGCTGATACGTAGAAATGTTGTGTTATTGGCTGTGTGTCCTTGGGCCAGTCACTTAATCTTTCTGATCCTCAGTTTTCTCATCTATAAAATGGAATTATTAAGGCAATTTACCTTGAGGAATTTTTGTTAACCAAAATGAGGTAATAAATGAGAAAGTGCTTTGTAAATTGTAAGCAGTTATTTGAATCTTCTTGTTATCACACATACAACTTATCTCAATTGCTAATATAGTTATATATCTCTCCTACATAAAAAGAATTTATTTTATCAAGCATACAGCTCTATCAGACCTACTTCATTGCTGTATTGTGAGTATTCACCAAGAGAAGTCAGCGATAACCATTATTTCACTCTGTACAGCTCTAAATAACTTACTTTTGGAGTCCCAGGTGACATATATAAGGTTGAAAGGGTTTACCGCAAAACTCTCAGGAAAGTGGAAACGAATTGGGTAACCCTTGTGTGACCACTCAGACCTCACTTGTAAATGCGTGGTTTTCATGGCCATCTGGAGCAGCCTGTGAAAGTGGGCGTGTGACATTCCTCTCACTGCGTGAAAGTTCAGGCACATCCAGAAAGGACCAGCTGGTCAGTTCTGCCCTTGCGTTTTCTCGGAGTTGCTGCCTCGAGGTGGTTTGGTAACCTGAGAGAGCGGTTCAGGCAGGAACCTTTAAAAGGATTGTAAAATTAAAAACCCCCAGGGAAACAGCACATACTGTTTAGATTTTTGTAATAGCAAGATATTAAGGGCACTTAATTTATCAAGCCTAATTAGATAAGGTCTCTAACAATTAGGGCAATGAAAATAGGAGTACAAAAGAGGTATGCTTTATCTATGTTTTTCTTCTTATAATTGGCGTATCTTAGGACAGGACATGGCCTTGCTAACATGGCAGGGAGGGCAGACCATGACTGGGACTGAGAACTCAACCCTCCCAGGGGGCTGGGGCAAGCCCAGGGGACAGGAGCTGCGAGTCCAGCCTTGCTCTTTCTCCCCAAGCACTGTTGATTCTGCCTCCCAATCAGACTTCCCATCTGCCTCTTCTCTGTCTGCCTTGCCGCTGAGCTGGGTTAGGCCCCATTACATTTCACCTGGGCTAGTCTCTCTGCCCCCAGTCTCAAGCCCCTCCCTTTGCCCCCAACCCACATCTACTCATCCTCCACCCTGCCATAGGAGTCACCTTTTAAAATTACACTATGCTTCCCCTGCCTCCCTCCCTTAAAACTTTTCCCTGGCTCCCTAAAGTTCATCCTATAAAGCCCAGACTCCTTAGCATGGCAGGACATTGTAGGATCTGAGTCCTCTTAACAGCCCGTCCAGCTTCTCTCCCACCACCCTTTCCCACACTCCCCAATTTTCTTCCAAATCAAATCAGAGACCTCAGACATAGCTGTTAAAGGCCAGTGGTTATCACAGTTTTATGGTCATAAAAATTACATGAGCTTCTTTAAAATACAGATTCCTGGGCCACATCCTCACAAGATTATGATCCAGAGGGCGGGTCTGGGAATCTGAAATTTCGTAAGAACTACAGTAAAGTTAGGTGCAGGTGGTCCTCGACTGTCTTTGGAGAAACTCTTTATGATAACATTTAACCCGTTGTAGTCCACTTCTTTCCCTTCCTACCTGCCTCCAGCTAGAACTCCTTGAGGGCAGCTTCTGGTCTTTTCACGTTTGTTTCTCCAGAGCCTAGCACAGTGCTTTGCACACACTGAGGGCTCAACGTGTGTTTGTTAAGTGAATAAATGAATCCCCACAGAGCCAGTATCTTGAGGATACGGCCGGGATAGGAGCAGTTGGAGACCAGGGCACTCAGCACAGGTGTCAGCGGGTCCAGAGAGCAATAGTTCAGGGCCAGGAAATGTTGAAGGTGCAAGGGGGCACTGGAGGAGTTGTCAACAAAATGCTGATCGGTGGGCAGAAGGTTGAAGGAGGATCCTGTTCTGTGGCGGTGGAAGGGAGGGGCTTAACAAATGATGCATCAAGGCAGTGACTCCCTCACAAGGATGGAATGGTACTGTTAGCTTAAGAGGAGCCTGGAGAACCTGGGCTATACAAGCTGCATCACACTAGGAAAGGGTGGCTTGGTTCTGAGTCCCAGATGATTGCTCTGAAGAGCAGCACTTGCCGATTTTGTCTGCAAATTAGATTCACCTGGAGCAGTGTTTTTGCAACCACATAAACAAATGGAAGTCAGACTTCCAAGTTCCACCCCAGAGTTACTGAATGAGACTCTGGATACATGTGGTGGGGGTTTCAGAATCTTTATATCAGGGGTTCTTTTTTTTCTTTCGGTTAACATTGGTTTATAACATTATGTAAATTTCAGGTGTACATCATTATATTTCAGTTTCTGTGTAGACTACACCATGTTCACCACCCAAAAACTAATTACCATCCATCATCATATACATGTGCCCTGTCATCCCTTTCACACTCCCCCTTCCTCCCTGTATACCAGGAGTTCTGAAATTTTATCATCATGTGTCCATGTATGAGATCCCCCCATCCCATTTATCCTGGTTGTTACCCAGTGGGCCATTTGTATTTAAAGAATCGCCTTTGTTTGTTGGCTCAGGGAGAATATTTTCTACTATTATTTTTTTGCTTATCTCTTTACCTCCATCTCTGCTGTCTCTTTGTTATTTCTATTAGATGGAAAGAGGAATTTCTGGGTCTAACTTTTATATCTCCAAACTTGTATTTTAGTCTTTCTGTTTCTTTTTCCTTTAATACAGTGTTGTGGAACAATTTCTCAGCATACTCTGCTAGCTGACTACTGCACTCTGATTCGTCTTTTCTGTTATTCAGCACATCTATTGAGATTTTTATTTTGATGATATTATTCATTTCTAAGATATCCAAATGCTTATCATCACAACAGCCTTTTCTTGCTCAGAGAATGTAATATCATCTCTTAATTCTCTAGAATATTCCATGGACAGTACTTCTTTCAAGGTTTTCTTCTGTTTGTTTTGTTTACTTTGTTTCTTCAGATACTAGTTTTTAGATTTGTTTAGTTTAGTTTTCCTTTCATGATTTTGGTTTCCCTTAAATATTTGGTGATTCTGGATTATGTATTCATCTTTGTATTTGATATTCTTTGTTTCTTCTAGATCAGGGCCAGCAAACTGTGGCCCATGGGCCAAATCTGACTACTGCTTGTTTTGAAAATAAAGTTTTCTTTTTAAAGATTTTATTTTTTCTTTTTCTCCCTAAAGCCCCCTGGTACATAGTTGTATATTTTTAGTTGTGGGTCCTTCTAGTTGTGGTATGTGGGATGCCTCCTCAGCGTGCTTGATGAGCAGTGCCATGTCTGCGCCCAGGATCCAAACCGGTGAAACCCTGGGCCCCTGAAGCAGAGCGTGCGAACTTAACCACCCCGCCCTGGGACTGGCCCCAAAAATAAAGTTTTATTGTAACACAGAGATGCTCATTCATTGACGTATCATCTACGGCTGCTTTTGTGCTGCAATGGTGGTGTTGAGCAGCCCACAAAGCCTAGAATATTGATTAACAGGACCCTGAGAGAAAGTTTGCCAACCTCCTGGATCTAACCATCACTTTACAGAAAATACAGCTCAGAGAGGAACATGGTAAGCAATGACTGGCCTGTTGATACATCAACCAAAGCAGAATATAAGTTATTCTATAAGACAAAAGACTCAGTTTCTTCACAAATGAATGGCATAAAAATGAAAAAGGAAAGAAAAGAAATTCACATGGATTAAAAGATATTTAATAGAAATGTCAGTCAAAATGTATGACTTTTGCTTCTATCTAATTTAAACAGGTCACCCATAGAGCACATTTTTGAAACAGTGGGGGAAAATCGAACATGAACCAATGTTTCTGATTTTTGCTGATCTGAAGCGAGTCACCCTACCACTCAGCGGCATCAAACAACAGCAGTGTTTTAATGTTTGCAGGTTCTGTGCGTCAGGAATTTGGACAGGGCACAATGGAGATGTCTTCTCTGCCCCATGACGTCTGGAGCCTCAGCTGGGAATGTCAACTGGACACCTACATGTGGTCCCTGGTGTGGCTGGATTCTGAGAGGGACCATCTTGAAAGGGAGCTTCTGGAGAGTAAGCCCTGCAAGAGGACCAGGTGGAAGTTGGGAGACCTTCCTGAGCTCACCTTCAGAACCAGGCAGCATCTCTCCTCTCCTCCTGTTGTTCCAGTGAGTGACTAAGGGCAGTCCAGAGTCAGGAGTGGGGCATTTAGACTTCACGCCCAGATGGGGGCGGGACCTTGCAGAAGATGGGAGATGTTGCTGCAGCCATTTTTGGAAACTACCATCTGCCACAACTGGCTATTAGATGATAATAAATTATTGTCATTTGGGCGGGGGGGGGGGAGGTAATGTTTTCATGGATTATTTTTTTAAATCCTTTGAGTGTTAGAGAGTCACACTAAGTATTTATGAGTGAAATGATAGGATGTTTGGGATTTGCTTTAAAATACTCCAGAAAAGAATGAAAGGTATTGGTGGTGGTGACATAAATGAAACAAGAATGACAGAATGCTGATAGTTGTTGAAGCTGGGCAGTGCATACTAGTTGTTCGTAATATGCTCTTTAATTTGTATATGTATGAAATGTTCCCATGTGAAAACAAAAAAGAAAAATCTGGTTTTGCCTGTTTATGGATGTTCTTTCTTTCTCCCTCCAGCAGTTGTGGGTGAGTCAGACCGCGGTGCTGAGTGGGGAGCATTGGTCGCTCATCCTCCAGGTTTAGGGGCTCCCTGTTCCTTCAGGGTGTTGCCAGCTCCCTGAGGCATTTCCTGCCTCTTCCACCGAAGTGCTTCACTCCCTGTTCTAGCCTGAGGCAGCCCTGCAGCCTACTTCTTGGCGCAGTTGGTGGAGGGGAGGGACCCACCTGCTTGGCGACCAGGATTGGTTATGGTAACCTCCCCGTGGCTGCCGCACAGCTCTCTCCCACTCACAGTGTCTGTTCCCTCCGTGTTTGGAGCACACCATGGGCCACTTCCGCGTGTGCACCCGTCTCCCCCGAACGATATTTTGGTGTAATTTGCTTTGTCAATTTAATCCTCTGTGCATTCTCTATTTCAAGGATTCCTTGAAAGTTGTGATGTGATGATAGCATGCTTTTTATACCTTTATTATGGATTTGACCTCACCTCCTCCCCCTCAGTCCTCCAAAATAACTGGCTTTCTGTCATTTTTAGAAATGTTGGTTGGAATGGAAAAATATTCATGAGCATTAAGTTGGCTCTTTTGAGTCAATACCCCTGAGCTTTTTCAATGCATTATACCCAAACGGTATATTTACAGTTTTGCATTTTGTGGGTTATTGAAAACCTAAATTAGAACTTAAATATTTTCTGTTTTATTAAAAACTACTTGCAGTAATAATTACTCATGATTACATGTCATACCTTTAATGTATCCTGTAATTTATAATTTCTGAACATTTACATTTAGACCATTTTCAAATTTTCGATATTAAGCATATTGACTGGGATAAATAACTTTATTTCAATATTTAGTCTCAATATTAATTTTATTTTCTTAGAATAGTTTCTAAATCATGGAATTACAGTGAAGGAACATGATCTTTAAAATGACTATTGATATATATTGCCAAATTTATTTTCAAAGAATTTCTGTCCATTTATGGTTTTCTTCCTGCTCCCCAGCAATGTGGGAGAGTATCCATTTCACTTATCATTAATTATTAGAATTGCTTTAATCTTTACTAACTTAATAAGTATTAAATATCTCATTCTCTCATGTTCTCCTATTATTTTTCTAAATAAACTTCAGAATAATTGTACTAAATAAAAAAAGAGAGAGAGAGAGAAGAAAGAAAAAAAAAGAAAACTAAAGAATTCCCATTAGGATTTTTATTGGTTTAAAAAAATCCTATGGCGCTTAAAAATTGCATGCATAATACATGAATACACAGTTACTTAAGAAATCAAACATATCAAAAATATACAGAGGGGTTAAAATTTAAACACTCCTTTCATCCCCTTTGCCTCCTCTCTTTCAGTTGCTCTCCCTCTCCAGAGATAAAATTTTTAGTGAGTATCAATCATATCAGGCTTTAAAAAAATCCTTTTGAGTATTATATTTATATGTATAGACATATATAATTTTGGTTGGGTTTGATTTTTTCTTCTTTTTTCTATTCTTGCTTTGGAAATACTATCTCTATTATTCTAATAGTTATTCTTAAAAATGTAGTATACTTTTTTACACATATTGTTCGCTCAGTGTTTAGAGTTAAACCATAGCTGCATCCTTTCTAAATAATAAGACGAAAGTCTTTGTAAGTTTTTACTTCCCTCTTCTCTCATTTCCTACCAAAATGAAATCATCTGGGGCTTTAATTCCAGATTTTCATTATTTTTTTACATTGTATATCATAGTTATTTAGACTTAATTACTCATCTTTCTACACAAGGTTTTTTTGTGCCCCACCACTTTTTTCTTCCTTATAACAAGTTTTACTTTTCCGAAACATGTTCTCAAGTAATTCTTTCAAGGGACTGAGGATGATAAATTTTCTGAATCCATTCATGTTTAAGAAAGTCTTTATTTTGTCCTCCCGTTTGAATGCTGTCTGATGAGGTATATAATTTCAGATTAAAAAATTTTTTGTCTGAGAATTCTGAAGATTTGCTCTGTTATCTTCCATCATCCAGTTTTGTCAATAAGGAGGCTATTGCAACCGAATTCCCTATTGTTGTTGTTGTTGTTTAAAATAAGTGACTTTTCTCTCTCTGTAATCTTCTAGGCTTTTATTCTCAGGGTTCAATGCATGACTCTGAGAGTGAGTGCCTCCTTACATCTCCGCCCTTGGCCCAGCCCTGAAGCCAGGCACTGTATATTCTCTAGAAATAAAAGTAAATAAAGTAAAGATGCTCTCTGCCTGCATGGGGATTACATTTAAGGGTTGGGGCCGAGAGAGACAAGACTATAAACAAAGTAATTAATGTGAGAAGAAGGAAAGGAACATGTTGCTATAATAGAGAACAATGGATTGGGTGTGTAGCTCCTTAAGATGAGGTAACATATAATAACATATACAATTGTTTTTAAAAATTGTGATTGATGGGCCTTTTTAATTTGAAGACTGGTGACTATCTTCAGCTCTGGGAATTTTCGTCTTCTGCTTTAAAGATTTCCAGTTTCACTATGATATGCCTTTATTTATTCTGTTCAGGACTTAATTGGTAGTCCTTTTGTGACTGCAACTGAATATTTATTAGGACTTTCCGCTGTACACTCTGTGTCTTATCTTCTCTTTTCTATCTTCAACCTTTTTTTCCTCCATGCCACATTCTGGACATTTTCTTTGTATATATCTTTTGATTCTCTAATTCTTTGCTGCTTTGTCTAATCTGCTGTTAAATGTGTCCTGAGTTAAGAACCTGAGTTCTTAATTTTGGCCATTGTATTTTCAGTCCTATAATTTCTATCTGATCATTTTTCAAATCTGCAGTGTCAGTTTCATAATTTAAAGATCCTTGCCAAAATTTCAAAGCTTGTCTTTTGTCTCTTTGAACATAGTAAGCATAGTTGTATCACAGTCTGTGCTGTATCTATTAGAATCTGGAGTATCTCTGGGTCTATTTCTGTTGTCTGTTGTTTCTGCTGGTTCTTGCTCATGGTGTTTTGTCTTTTTCATGTGCCTAGTTATTCTTGATTGTTTCCTAAACATTTTCTTTTAAAAACTTGGAGAAGTAATTTGAGGCGTGAGATGATGTTATCTTTATCATGAGACAAGTTATGTTTGTTTCTACATCACATGAATGCATTAGCAATCTGGACTCACCTTAATCCAAATATGCATTGACTGAAATTTTTTAGCCCTTTGGATGATGTAAAACTAGGCTGTGGCCTGTGTGGGGGCTGATTTACTTCCAGTTACCTTTACACCCAGGGTGTAGTCTTTCAGGGTCCTGACTCAAATTAGGAGTGGAGGATATATTTTATCAGAGAACTGGGCTGACCCCGTTCTTTAATTTTTTTACTCTTCATCCCTGGGAGGCTGTCGGTAGCAAACTCACCCTCTTGGCCTTTTCTCCCAGATTGGCAAATGTGCCCTCCACAAAAGTGTGAGTGCCAGGCTCGCTTCTCTGAATTCATGTCTTCTCCCAGATCTTGGTCCTTAAAGTAGAAGTTTCTCTCTCTGGTAAACTGAAACAAGCATTTTTGCCAAAAAAAGAATAAAACCTATGAAACTTCTCTGTGAAATGAGAACTCCCTCCACACCTTAAGCAAAGCTTCTCAAACCTGGCCGATTAACAGAGTCACTTAAGGAGCTTTTAAAATGGCCCAACCCTGGGAAATGTGTACCTTGGGAGGTGAAGACTTTCTCAGGATTTGTGACCATGAATGGTCTTAAGGTAATTTCCAGAACCCCAATGTCCATAGGTACTTTTTTCTAGGAAACCACCTGTACTTAGGTATCCCCACTCACAGAGCCTTTTTCCTATTAACAGCTGTCTGGGCGGACACTGAAGCCAAATCTAACCCAATCAGAGTACACAGCTCTCCTGGCTTTAGTGGTTTCAGTCTGTCCACATAACTGAATCAGGGACCATCAGTGTCCTGCCTGGGATTTTTTTTTTCCAAGGGCGATCAGATAAGATTTGTATCTTCCACTGTGGTTGCTGAGGTTGGGGGATGTGAGTCTGGCTTTGCTGGTGGCCATCTTGCCTTCTCTCTAGAAAGCCTGTCTAAGAGATGAAGAAAGGAAGAGAGAGAAACAGATCTCTGACAATATGATGAAGCTTCTGAATCTTGTATGGGACACCAGTTGCATCCCTGGACTTCATACTTAAGTGAGCCAATACATCCTATATTTTCTGCTTTGGTTAGTTTAAATTGGGTTTGTATCACTGGCAAACAATGAATTCTCTGTCTCTCCATTCTAGAGAGACTGGTGGGACTAGGCTGGTTGCCAAGACAAGAACTCAAGCCCAGGGGAAGAAAGTAAATTCTTAGCTGTGATACATGGGACATTTGGTCTGGTAGAACCAGAAGCACAGTTTTGGACTGGGAGCCCAGAAAATGCAGTCAGCCCACAGACCAACCATCTCTGTCCTGCACTCATAGAAGACATCACTAATCGATCACAGAAGTCTTTCCTATGGAGTCAGGACAAGCTGTTGCAACCTTGCTCTTCTTAACATAGAGCTCCAGGCAACCACTATAGTTGATTTGAACTTGTGTGTATTTCCCATCCTCGATTTAATGCCTGAAGACTAAGATGCTTTTGTCTAGGAACTGGGGTTGAGCTTGAAGGTTAACACAATTTTATTTGGGATTTCTTCCTTGTGGATACGTTCAGAGTATTGCTTAGTCAGTTTATTATTATTAAAAATACTATGAATAATGGTAAATTATTGAGCTTTCTTTTTATATATTTTAAATATTCTACATGTAACTGTAAATTTTGTTCCTGAATCCATATCTTTCCACTGGTATCTTTGTTTCTCTTCGTTGTTCCAGAGTAATGATTTTTTCAGTTGGTTCTGAGTGTTGTCAAGTGCTGCTATTTTTGGAGTTGTCTCTCAGTCGTTTACACAGAAAATCCAGGAGATCTTGAAGCTGACACAATGGTGTATTACTTGGCAGTTACAGATTTTCCTCTTGCAGTGGTACAATGCTTCCTTTTGCTAACCACCTTAATTTTCCTGCCCTTATCAATCTGAAAATCAATTATAATAGTCTATTATGTGGATTTCCATCTAACCTTTTGTGTTTGAGTCTAACCATTTCCCCGTAACCAAGCAAGCAGCTGTCCTCCTCAAGTGATTCAAGCGCGATTGCTAAGAGAATTTGCAACAAAGAGTTCCACAGGCTTTAGCTATCAGTCAGGACAGACAAATATCACTTAAACCTCTGCCTATTTCTAACTCTTCTTAAAATCCATTAAATATTACAAAAGCAAAGTCAACTATGTTATTGTTGTAGAAATAGTAGCTGTTTTGTCTCAGGATTTTAACTGACCCATAGATTAAATTTAAGATGTCTTAGGACAAATATAAAAATCACCCAATGCTTTTTAAAATGATGGTATATCAGAAAGATCACCATGAAATGTCCAATGATAGGGTTGAAAGTGCCTTCACTTTAGCCAATGATAGTAGTTACTGTTACCCACCATCATCCACCTCAGTTCTCGTAGCTAACATTTGTTTAGCATTTACTTGTGCCAGACATTGTACCAGTGCTTTACCTGCATTATTACATTTAATCCTAGCATAAGAAAGATATACTTTTATTCTTCCTGTTTTACAAATTGAAGTACCTGAGATGTGGAGAGATTGGGTAACTCTCCCAGTATTATAACTATTAATTAATTAATGTACTGCCTGCATTCAGACCTAGATTTGTGTGAGTCTGGAGCCTGTTTAGGTGAAAAATGACTATAAAGACCTGCCTATATATTCATTAGGATCAGATACAAGTAACAGAAGAAATAAAAAGATGGCAGTTTAGTTTATCCATTTCCCTTGTTTTTAAGGGATTTGGGGAGAGTCAGTCCAGAACTGGTATGGTATTCCATGTTGTTAGAGACTCACGCTTCAATTATCTCATTGCTCTTCCAATGTGTGTCTTCTATTCCTGAAGTCACCTAATAGCTCAGTATAGCTGCTGGAGCACCAGTCATCACATCTGCATCCTAGGAAGTAGGAATTCACACTCTAGTTCTATTTCATGCCTTTGGTTTGAAGTTAGTCACAAGGTCACACCTAGCTTCAAGGAAAGCTAGGAAATGTAGTCTTCCTTCCGGGCAGCTGTGTGCCCAGCTAAAACTCAGGAAGAGTGGAGAATAAATGTGGGGAGTGGTTCAAATAACACTGTGCTGCTGTCATATTTTCAGGTGCTTTTCCCATAATTTGGATGAATGTCAGATTTTTATATTTTTTCACCCAGTAATATTTGTATCAGTTTTAAAAAATCAACTCAGAAAAATGCCATTAAAATGTTCCTTATATTTTACATTCAGACATTTCACAAGACAAATTAGAGCCCCAAATCTAATATGACATAAAGCAAAAGCTTGACATTATCATTTGTCTACTACATAGTGGCCGGTCCTGCCCTTAACACAACATGAGAAGGGGAGTCTGCTACCAAGGAATATTCTCTCGGGCATGCTTCTATACTCTCTTGGCAATATTTTCCTGCTTAACCATCAACTAGAAGTCACAAGAGAACAATTTTTCTAGCTGCTGACTCTCTCCTTTATACTGTGACAAAATCTGAGCTGGAAGGTGAGCTGTGAACTTTGATTCATTCGATAAAAAATTCCAGCTATTGTGCTGGGTGTTTCATTAGTAATACTAACAATAGTATAAGTCTATGTTCTTGTTTATTTGCCAAAGGTTTTATGTGCCTAGCATCTGCTTTGATCTTCATCACTGGAAATATAAATGTACATAATCACCAAGATCAAACTTTTTCTTTGTTCAAAAGAAGTATTTATTAAGCTCTCTATTCTGGGCACTGGTTAGCCATGCAGAGAGGAGACCCAGTAAATAACACCTCTCACTACCTGAGTTCAGAGCCAATTCAGAGACAAAATAAAGGGGTAGGGTAGATGAAGATGAAATTGTCATCTTTATTACTGATAAAGGCCCTGTTAGGACGTGCCTTAGGTGTGCGGCAGTGGTGACCTTCCTAATAGCGGACCCTCAAGTTCGGCAGGCTTCACACCCAGTCTCAAGCGATGCTAATGACCACAGACAGCCAACATGGGGCCCTCCCGATAAAACCTGTGGGACCAGGGCACTAGCCGATAGACTGACTGAGACAGACTTGCTCTACCTCCTGGAGGAAGGCCGAGGTTATACCAAGGAGTGCACCTCCCCACGGAGTGAGCAATAACGTTCCCCCACAGCTGTTTCTGGCCCCCAGAGATCGACCTGGAAACACAGAGGAAGCTCCCCTTCATCACAGAGGAACTGTTTCCTGCCTGTCCAGCTTTTCCCTTCACCATCCTCCAGCTCCCCTGACGGACGCAGAGGCTTGCTAGTGGCTGAAGTCCCCTCTTGTGCCTTCAGGTGCATCAGCTGTGTCTGTCGGTCGGCCGACCAATCCCCTTCTACCATCCTTCTCCCTGACCACCTTTCAATGAGAGGTGGCCATGACTTTTTGGTTTTGGATGCTGAGATGTAGGTAGAAGTTCCTGGGAAGGATGTTATTCCCAATCTAAAAGGCCGAGCCTTTCCAACAGAGGAAGTTTTTTTGGCCCTTCATTCTTCTTCCATCTTCCTGCCTGGAATGCGCAGATGGGGTCCAGAGGAGGAGCAGCCATCTTGCAATGAATAGGCAACTCATACAAGGATGAGAAATGGTCCCCTGCTGAGAACATGGAGCAGAGCTGGAAAACGCTTGGATCCCTGATGACATTGAGGCGTGCCTTTATGGGATGTGGACCAGTTATCTCAAAGATCCCTAAATGATGTGTGATCCTTGCTGTGTGCTATGGGCTGAATGTTTGTGTCCCCCCCCAGATTTGTATGTTGAGACCTAATCTTCAAGATGATGGTATCAGGTGGTGGGCCTTTGGGAGGTGAGTGGGTCATGAGGGCAGAGCGCTCATGCATGGGATTAGTGCCCATGAGAGGCTCTAGAAAGCTCCCTAGCCCCTTCTGCCATATGAAGACATAGCAAGAAGACAACCTTCCACACACTGAGAAACTTGCTTTCTCCAGACTTTGAATCTTGGACTTCCCAACCTCCAGAACTGCGAGAAATAAACTTCTGTTGTTTATAAGCCACTCGGTGTATAGTATGTCGTTATAGTAGCCCAAATGGACTAAGACACTATGCATTAGAACCTCGGAACACTGAATTTTGGTTATCAGGAGCTATCCTTCATTTTTAAAATATTCTTTTGGAAACAAGTATTTGACTTGACACGTTCTGGCATGGAAGGCAAATTAATGCTTTTGGAGTTCAATATTCTTTAACTTTCTTGTTTGAAGCATGTATTAATATAGTTTAAAAGTTAAGTGGGCCTGAAGGATGAGTAGGCTGGAAGACTGAGAACAATTTGAAGAACTGACCTCTACATCTAGCACTTCATATTCCTAATGTTCAAGCTAGAAGGGAGCTCAGGGAGCTTCCAGCCCAGAGAGTCTCAGGTCGCTTTACCATGGACCTTGGACTTCCCTGGCGGTGCTTCCAGGCTGCCTTGGGGGATGTAAGAAAAAAAGCTGAGCAGATGGGCTCGATCCCTGACCCTGGTTTAGCCAGAATGCCTCCACTTTTCTCTGGGCTCTCCACTGGGATTCCTTGTAAAATTAATTCAGGAGAAAAAGGCAGGGAAAGTTTATGTCATCAAATTAAGTTCAAAATTACTTGTGTAGTCAAAATTAAGTTTAAAAACCACTTATGTTTTCCAACATTCTTATTTTATAAATAAGGAAGCTGACACTCAGCAAAGTTCAAAAGACTTGATCAAGTGGCTGACTACAACTGAGTTTCCCAGTACCCTCCCTTCCTGTTCCTATATATTGTTATTCCTAAATTAATGCTCAATTTCCACAGATTATGCAAGAGGAAATTTTCTCCAAATGTTCATCTTTGTGAGATTGGATTTCTTTGGAACAGCTCCACATCCAGGAAGCTCACAATAGGAAAGCCACAGGACTATAAACCCCAGTCATAGAGAAAAAGGACTTAATAAAACTGAAAATTTCAGAGGTATATGGAATTCAGGTTTGGTTTGATCAGGGCTCTCATTCTGTAAGCCCTGTTCTCTTCCATGGGCTAACTCAGTCTGGTTCCCCACATGATAGTTGCCTGAGGGGACAAGCATGAGAATGCTGAAATCATGAAATAATCCTGACCTTTGCTCTGACTGGCCCATCTACTGCAGCAAGCTGTCCTTGTTTCTAAGGACAACTGCCTTGTGTTCTTGGTGTCTGTCTAATGATCTCTTTATCATGCCTATGCTTATTCATGGTTTTATAAAAGTCTCTCTTTAACTGAATTATCTTACATGATCTAGTGATAAATTTCCTTATTTTCTCCATCCCTCTGGTAAGGCTTTACCAGGGGTGTTTTCTTCCTAGTGCCTCATGATTTAGAGTTCTATATTATGCCGGCTTCATTTTTGACATTGTCCAACCTGAAAATCTGGATGGAATTGCTTAAGATTTGTAGCATTTGCCATCAAAGTGATCTGGAGAGTGGTCTGCTCATCTTTTCTAGTTGATGCGGTTATATTCCCTCTGTAGCATTTCTTGAGTATGCTCTCTGTCAAGATGACCATGGAATGGGAGGCTCGGGCCTGGGGGTATAGGGCAAGCACCATAGTGGGTCGAGGTGGCTCAGGGAAACTAATGTCACCAGACCTCTCGGGCTTCAAACACTGCATTGGAAGACCCTCTACTGCAGAGAATTGGGACTGGGGCCAGGGGATATGTCCCAGACTCTGAACTTTTGAAATATCCCTGTGCTTTCTATTTTGTCTGGATTAGCAGCAAATCCTTTAAATCAAAATGACCTGTGTCTTTGTTCCTAACAACAATAAAAAAGGATAAAGCTGGCTTGGGGGAAAGGAGCCCTAAAGCAGGAGTAGAGGGTGATGGGGAGTCAGGGAGAAAGGGATGAGGGGGCCCCACGAGAGGCTTAAGAACGGAAGGCCTGGATTCTTGACAGAGTTCTTGCTCCCAAGGGTATATAATGGGAGGATAAGGGAGACAGCTGGGGGCCCTTTGGGGATTTTGAGGACTATCTCAGTCAAAATACTACCTGGTTGTAATTTCATTTGCAGAAGGTTAAACTAAACAAATAAATCAAAGGAAGAAAAATGCCGCATGAGCAACAATTTTTATAGCGATGTATATGTAACTGTACATAATGCTATATTTGCTGCAATTCCAGAAACAAAAAGCCTTTTGAAGGTTCGAGGACAGAGAAACGGTAAAATAAACCAAGATATCGATACAATAATATGCATCCATTGTAAGAAACGTGTATGATGACTCTTTAGAATTATGCTAGCCAATACTGGAGTCACTAGCCACAAGTGGCTATTTAAATTTGCATTTGAATTACTTAAAACTAAACAAGATAAATTCAGTTCCTCAGTTGTTCAAGTGCTCAAGAGCCACATGTGGCTAGTGGCTACCGTCAAAATGCAGGTATTGAACGTTTTCATTATCGCAGCACTGCCCCAGAAAACTGGAAAAATGTTTACACGTGATCATTCAAATGAAACTCAAGCAGCTTGAGAAGCGTGTGTACCGATTACACGAGGTAAAAATCATGTACATGCATGGATAAAGATGAGTCAAGACAAGGAAGCATTCAAATTATTTCCACCTGGGAAATAAAGGCACCAGGTGGGTTTAAACATTACCTTTTAGAGTGGCCTGGAGTTCAAATGCTAATACGTGAAATTTTTGAAAACCTTCTTTGGGAAGCCAATTGTACCTGCTGCCCCTGGGCTAGACACAGAGAAGCCATGGAGGTGGCATCAAGAGATGGGAGAGTAAGGTTCTTATGCTGGCTTTGCAGCTATAATAGCTCTCTGATGTCATGGAAGTCACTGCGGCTCTCCCGGTTCTTCCGTCAGATGATCTCCAAGATCTCCTCCAGCTTAAAGAAATGATTCTCTTAGTCTTCCAGTGGAGGGCAGGTGTTCAAGGGGGCTGTTATGCTGGTTCCCGGGAGGCTGCAGGAATGGGGAGACAGAGGCAAGTGACCAGGTAATGGGGGAGTTCAGCAGAGTCTGGCGATCACTGGGGATCCCAGGGACCAACGAGGAGGGGTAGAAAGGATTCCTGAGGATGGAGAAGCTCGTCAGTGACAAGATGGGGGATTGTATTCCAGAGACTAAAGAGCTATAAGAAAAATGGCATCTGTGTTTATTACATGTTAGAGATGACTTTGTATAGGACCTAAGCGAAGCCGCAAACACAGCTGAGAAAATCCCAGTTCTGTCTGGTTTCTCAGAAACTCCACCCCTGTTTTTCCACTGGCTCTCTGGTTATAAGTGGTTCACCAAACATCCTCCCATTGGCTGGTGAATAGCACTCAGAGGTGGGCAGTTCTTCCATGCGTTCGACTCCTTCTCTGATGTCAGATCATAAATCATACTTCTTGAAAATCACTTATTCTTGAACATTTCCTCTCTGAATTGATTTTACAGTTATAGCATTTTGTCTAAATCATTCACATTTCATTTTAAAGTTTGAAGATATGAAGCTTTTCATTCCATTTCCTCCTTATATTTTTTTTAAATAAACATCACACGGAGAAATGCTTCTACTAAATAATTGATATTATCATCCACCTTTATGATTCTGGAGGCATTATAACTAAACATTCCCATGCCTTTGGTATGTATCATATAAATTATGGTGTGCTTTCCTGTTTATACTTTTATTGTACATTTAAACAGAGCAAACTATGTGAATCTGTACTTATGAAACCCTCTAATAGTGCAAAAAAATGTGCATGGTTGCTGTGTATGTGTGTGCGTGATCTACACACTCATTGAGTAATGAGCCACTTACTATATGTCGTGTCCTGTGGGAGATCAAAGTTGAAAAACACATAGTTCTGTCTGTGAAGAAGCTTGTAATCAAATGAACATATGCTTTGATAATTTCTGGACAGCCCCCGAATTAGAAAAATATTAGGTCCCAAAAGTATGTTGTAAAGCCAATGGCTCAGAACCTAAAAGGCATTTTTCCTTATAAAAATTATATGTTTAATAGTTTTCAGATTCAGTCTTCCCCAGGTGACTACATGCATAATATACCTGAGCATAAATATATTTAGTGTAATTTAATTCAATTTACCAATACATTTATGGCTTTCTAAGGAACTAGAATACAAAGATGAGTGAGATATATTTCTTGCTCTCAAGCAGCTCATAGTCTGGTAGAGAAGGCAAATTAGTCAACACATAACTGCCAACAATGGGTGGCTTCATGGAGAGCATGATTGCCAACTTACCAAGTACATGGGCACTGTTGCTAAGGGACAAACCCGGAGGCCTGGAACACATTTTCCACTGACGGAGCTCTGGTGGTAGAAGAGGAAGGATCTGCCTCTCTTACTCTTCCGATCTGCTGATCAGGCTATGGAGAAGCATCGGTTTCAAGGTAGTAAGACCGTGGCCCAGAGCAAAGGCGGAATGACTTGTCAGACCAGGACTTCCTGCCAATGCAACTCTGCAGGCTAACTTCCTGTTTTCCCTTGCTCTTCGTCAGGAACCAGGAAGGACAGCCTGCTTTTCTTCCACTGACAACACCATTGATTTCTTTCCTTTCCTGACCCATTGTGCAGCTAAGAGGAACCCATTAGGAGCTTCTGACTGCTGTTGGGATAAAATCCAACCACCCGTTAGGGCTGGTCCTCATCAATGTCTCCATCTTCTCCTCAGCCACACCCCGTGTTTTCTTTGCTACAGCCATGCGATACTCGTTGTTCCTCAAGCATGCCACATTCTCCAGTCCTTTCCTCCAGTTTCTCGTATATACTCTTCCTTTGGCCTAAAGTCCTTTCCCTTCTACTCTTGGCCAGGCTGAAGCCCTGTTGTTCACCCATCCTCAGCTCACATGTCATTTCCCTAGGGAGTTCTTCATTGACCTGAGATGAGGGAGCTCCGAGATGACCTGGGACATCGCTTATCTTGGTCCTCATCAGACTTCATGTGATTATTCCCTTCACTCCTTTCTCCAGAGGGAGGGCACAGACCACACCTTTCAGGTTCACCATTGTATTCCAGGGCCTGGCCCAGAATTTGGTGGTTGCAGGGTGGGCTTCATGGGCATGCAACCTGTGCAGTTGCACAAGGCCTTACGATCAGAAAAGTGGGTTTAATGCTTTGCTTGCACCATCTTGAAAATTTTTAATAATTTTTGACAAGGGGCCCTACATTTTCATTTTGCAGTGGGCCTCACAAATTATGAAGCTGATCCTATAGGGATGAATAAATGAATTAGTGAATATGTGTTATCCTTAAAATATATTGAACAAAGGAAATTAAGCCTTCTGAAACCCTAATTCTGAACAAGAAAAAATATATCTATTTGCTATTTTTATATATTCTTTGTTCATGTGAAGAAAGAGAAGCAGTACCTGAAATGCACCGTCTGTTCTGTGACATGTATTTTCATTTAAAGTTACTTTTTATTCAACCACAACATTTATGAATTAAAAAAAAATCAAGTCCGGAATGATTTACTTTGTCTTGTACCTGATTCATTATAATTGGAAAGATGGGTATAACTTCTTAAAAAGGAAAGAAAAAGGAGGAGGAAAAATTCTGCAAAGAGTAAATGCCACCTAGACTTCTACCTTTTGAGGGCTCATGAACGTCAGCAGAGATGTCTGTTTGGGTTGTAAAAGCAATATTAGAAAAGGATGAATCTCAAAGGAAAAAAGATGCAGGGTGTGGATATTCCATTCAAAAACTCAAGACCACCATTCAAGAGAGACTATGTCTGGGCTTCAAGCTTTTAAAGCCTGCAAAGGACCTCCTGGTAAGCTTTGTGAGGGCAACAGGAGAGCTCTAGTTCTTTTATTAAGGGCCTCTCGGAACCAGCAGGACCCAGTGGCTGTCTTTACTATCTTTGATCAACTGTGGAGAATGTAGATTCCAACAGAGTGGGGCCTGGAGTTTCTCTACCATTTTGAGAAGCTGATTTCTTCTCACTCCCATGGGTCCAGAGGACTACCTCCAGGTCCAGCTATGCCGATCACTTGCTGTGTGACCTTGGTGATTTCCTGTCTCCAGATCTCAGCTTCCTTGTGTAAAGTTGGAGATAGATGAAGGCTTCACGTCACCTCCACCTGGGTTCCAGTACCCTGAGTCTCCGTCCCCAGGAGTCTGGAACTCACATCCTGATCTCATCCTCTGGGTTCATCCTCACCAGATCCCCATTTGCCACTTCCTGAACCCTCCTTTCTTGCACATGCTGTTGTCTTGTCCCCATGTCCTAATGAATACTCTCCCCTTGCTCTCCACACTTCCTTGATTTGCCTGCCTCATGCCTACTCCTCCTTCAAGGAGGTAAGTGCCACCCTGCCCAACGCTGTCTCGAGTTTCACCCTCCACTCTGCATTCAGCACAGTCCTGCCCGGGGACTCTGTGCATTCTCCCAGCCCTCTGCTTTCTTCAGTTCTAGCTCTTGTCACGCTGCATCATCATCGTCTACTTCCTTGTTTGTTTCCCTCAGGAGTCCCAGAATTCTTTGGGGGCCTGGACTTTGCCTCTTCAATATCTAGCACAGTCACTGGGACATAGTAGGTGTTCAATTAATGTTTGTGGAATAAATGAACAAATGAAGGAATGAATGAATACCTCATTATCATCCAATAGAAAGCAGTATTTCGCTTAACTGGGCCTCCTGGAAACACAGTGCCTTAATGAGAGAGAGTCAAGTGATAGCAGTTTGGACTGGTGGGAAAAAGGGGTCCCTGTGCCACTCAGCTGACCCTTCTGCTTGGCCTAGGCCCAGTTGGCTCAGCCTATAGTGTAAGTGTGGAGAGTAGCAACAGGAGGCATCAGGAAGCTCCTTGGGTTTTATTGACCTCGCCCACATTTGCCAGACATCCTTACCGTGTCTTAATGGGACTGGAAGTAGGAAATAGGAGAGGGACACAGTTCTCCCCACACATTGTAGATCCTGCCAGGTTTGCACAATTCCTCCTTCAGAAATATCCAAGAGTGTATGTCAGAGACACCATCCCTAGGCTTAGCTATGGGAGTGATGTAGCTGATAGAAGTCGTGTATTCAACATTCATGTAGCAGGTACTATGCTGGTGCTGGCGCAGATTCATAGAAAACCACACATGATATGTGGCTTCAAGAAGCTAAGAGTCTATTGCCGGAGCCAAGCAGTGAACAGAACGTTATAGTGGATTGACAATTAGGTAATCTTTTTTAACCTATTCAGGATGTGAACAGCTAAATAAGCCCAAATCTCTGCTTTTATGGAAATGGAAATGTCAAGCTGATATTAGAAATTTTTTAAGTAATCAAGTCCTTTTATTTACATGATCTTTAGCCCTCACAGAAACCTTATGAATTAAGTATAATTGTCCTCTTTTTAGATAAGAAAACTGAGGCTTAGAGAAGTTAGGTAATTTGCTAGAAGTCACCTAATTTTCAGGAGTATCTTGGCATCAGTACCATTCAGACCGTTCTCCTAACTCTACTCCTGGATATTCCATTGTCCAGAAGCCCTGGTACTCAGGAAGCAGAGTCTAGGGCTCACTAAGGTCCCGAAGTGCCTTTGAAATGATCAAGAAGATGATCAGACTCAACATATTTAAGTTGTGTGTTTTTCATTCTTTGAAAATTAGACATCCATGGAGGGCATGTGAAATAGTAGGAGCAGTTCTGGGCATGAGGAAGGGAAACTACAGCCTGGGGTGGAGGGGTTGGTTGGGAGGGAGGTGAGACAAGATCTGGGGCTCCTCTGGGTATAGGGAGTGACTTGGGGTGCTACTCTGGCAGCAGAAGCTGGGCTGGGGAAGGAGGCCAAGTGGCCCAAGGCGTAGTCATCAAAGGACAGTGCATACTCAGGCCAAGTCTAGACCAGCATTGGCACCAATTGGCATCAGCTGAGGTAATCCAACACTTGGGAGTCAGACAGGATACTAGACCATGGCCTAGAGCATTGCAGTCGATGTGACCAAGGCCAACACCGAATCTGAACACAGGCCTGCCTGACTCTCCTCCCCCCCAGATAGGTGGACAGTAGTACTCCAAGGGGCTCCATGGCACCCAGGGTGCACAACATCCAATTCTGTTTGACGTTACGACTGAATTATTAAGTCTCACCCTCCACGGTGTATCTGAGGCTACTAACCTTTTGCCCTAGCTAGAAACTGAGGCATGTCTGGGCCTGCCAGTGGATGGAGCCAATAGGAGATCTCGTCCAGGCTAGGCAGAAGCCAGGGAAAGGAGGAAGGGCCTGGTAGTAAATGTGATACCTTGCAATTAAGTGGAAGAGTAAAGAACTCAGAATACCGCATTCCTCAACCATTCTGAAATGAGTTTACTGTAATTCCAGATAAAAACAAAACTGTCAGAGCTGATACTTAGAGCCTCGAGGCAAGGCTGGTCTATTTTTTTCTACAGTTTCAATATAATTCAGCACTTTCACTTTGCAAAGCTAGACCTGACCTTTATGTGGTCTGCAGAATGCTGACTCAACATCAGGGTAACCAATGGTGCAATCATGACATGAAACAAGACTGGTGGTTGTCAGGGTTTTTAAATCTCCTTACTCGGGCTATCCCACGATCTCTGAAAACTCCATCTTTATCAGACATTAGAGCCCTTGTGAAACAGAGGCCTGGATATGCATGCATTCATCTGAAACCTTTTTTAAAAGGATTTTTTCCTAGTTTGTAAGAGATAGAGTGCTGACTTAGCTTAGGTCTTTCCTTCTTTCTGACAGTACTACAAATGGCCACTGAAGGGCTGACATAAAAGGAAAGGGGAAGGAAGAGGGGAGAAAAGAGGAAGGGCCATGGGGGACGACGGAGGGCCCGCCAGGAAGGCCCGCTTTTACTTCCTTGGAAATATTTCGTTCACTTCCAAAACCCTAACTCAAAGTGTTCCTGGAAAAGAGAAAGGCTTGGGCTCTCGCACATGTCTGTTTGTATGATTCTTATCTGCCTTGATTTTATGGTTCCTCTGGAATCAAACTGTGAATTTAATTATTCCCCATGTGAAAAACATAGACAAAAGTTCCACTCTCTTCTCCAAAACACAATGCACCACCCGCCTCCTTACCCCCACCACACTTCAAAGCACCAAATTGACGTCGTTGACATACTTATCGTAAATCAAATCTGCTGTGCACACCAGTAAATAGTGCCGGTAAGCCAGGTGTAACTGAATCAGATTGTTCAGCCTTGACTTCCAATGGTGAGAACAAGTATGTGCTGACAGATGGGAAAAATGACGAGGCATGGGTGTCCCGCACCTACCCTTTCAGAAGACATGGAACATTGCTGGAGTGTGGGACAAGGACAACCTGGAATCCCTGATGATCCAGTGCTCTTGAGAAGCAGACTAAGGAGAAGCCAGATGGGGTCACGTTTTAGAATTTCATGTGGCCCCCGGGTGTTCCTGGTGAGTTCTCTGCAAGAATAAACGTGCACTCTGGTACAGATAAAAGGGAAGATCCGGGAAATGACCTGTGATCTGGCCGATGGGACCCAAGCCCTGGCTGAAGCCTCAAGCAACAGCCCCTGAGCCAAGTCTTCTAAGTTGTTCCTGACGCTCATACCGCACCTTCTGTCCTTGTTCTAGAAACACGATTCTTGTCTTCGTCCTTATTTCATCCCTTGTGTCACGTTATATCCCACCTACAGACCGCTGATAGCCTTCCTTAATGTTGCCCACAGCTGCTGCATTGATTTCTTCTAGTTTTGCCTCCTCCCTGTTCCTCCTTTCTGTGCTGTCCTCCCTTCCTCCCTCACACTTCCCATGCCCAGCCTTGGACCTCCCTCCAGCTGAGTCTCTTTAGGGGCAAGTACAGGTCTATCACTGCCAGATCCCCTCAATCATTACCCCTTCCCAAAAGGTTCATTCCATTTTCTCCATGAGGAAACTCTTCAACTCCTTAAATGGCATTTTCCATAGCATGCTTCATGATACGATCTGTGAAAATAGAGCTCTAAAGTCGAATCATGTGCTCTCCCTCTCTTTCAGATTCTTAATTTGTATTAACTTATCACAGACATGTTGTTAGTAGAGAAACCAATTTTGCTCTGTAAATCTGACTGTAGAGTTGTTTTTGCCATTGTTGCTGGTGTCGGGCCTGGGATTCCACAGGGCCCACTTTGGGAAACATTGCCCTTACCGCCGAGAGGTGGTACAGTACAGTCAGTCTCTGAGTGCCCTCATGTGGAACCGCGCTGCCTCTTCCTAGACATGTGACCTCGGGTGAGCTACTTAATCTCATCTTCATCTGTAAAATCAGGCTGATCATAATATATTGCTTTATCAGGACAAAATGAGATCATTGGAGCAAGATGCTTAGAATAGTAGCTGGGATATTTTGCCTACTCAGTAAATGACATTTGTTATGATTATTTTTTTATGCTTTTTTGGGCTACCTCTAGTTCTGTAGTCTACAATATTTTCAAGATACTCTTTCTTGGCAATAACTAACACCCAGGACTACCACCCTGTGCAAACATTTTAGATAATTTCCTGATAATTTATGATCTTACACTATAAGGGGCTTTACCATAAAGCCCCTTTGCCATATTTGCTCACTTCTGCAATCTTAGGTTTTCCTGCACTGTATTTAGTCACTTAAATAGTGCTTCAATTAAAACAAATCTCCATGTTGGACAAAATATCAGCTTGTATCTCTCCCACAAAACATTGAAAGTGATTCAGAACAAGACAGTCTCTAGAGGTTCAAATAGTGTCCTTTCTTTTGGGAGAAAGAATGACTTCTTTTTTGTGCCTATGCCAAAGTCTGAGATAAAAATTAAATTAAATTATTCCTTATTTATTTCCTTTTTCTTTTTTTTTTTTTTTTAAAGATTTTATTTTTTCCTTTTTCTCCCCAAAGCCCCCCGGTACATAGCTGTGTATTCTTCGTTGTGGGTTCCTCTAGTTGTGGCATGTGGGACGCTGCCTCAGCGTGGTCTGACGAGCAGTGCCATGTCCGCGCCCAGGATTCGAACCCACGAAACACTGGGCCGCCTGCAGCGGAGCGCGCAAACTTAACCACTCGGCCACGGGGCCAGCCCCTATTTCCTTTTTCTTATGTTATCTTCAACTGTCTGATGACTCTGTCCACTCTGAGTGCAGCATCTTTTCTCCACCCGGAGGTTCTTGCTCAAAGGAGTGAAAACACACCTTTAGAAAAACAAACAAACAAACAAATAACCAAGAAGCCCCCCAAACTCCCAAAACAAATTTAAAAATTTGCTTTATTCTCAGTTACAAATTAACACCTCAATATATTCTTTTACAGATAAGGCTGAAGTTCTCATTGACTATCAACTCGATCTCAGGACTCTTATCAATTTGCGGGTACACACATTTGTGCACACACACACGCATGCACACACATGCTGTCTTGTTTGCTTTTACATAAATTGAATACCATTTTATTTTTCAGTCTATGGCCTTTGATTAAAAAACATCTTTCATATTAATTTAATTGATTCACGTGTTATCCCTTATCACTTACAGCTATAACTTCACGCAGTAAAAACATACTCCAAGTACGAATAATTAATACCATTAATATCTGTGGCAACTTTTTCTTATTAGATTGCTTAGGTCAGTGGTTCTCAAACTTTTCTACATAAAAGACTCACTTGGGAAGATTTGAAAAATCTCGATGCTCAGGCTCCACCCGGGGCCAATGAAATCAGAATCTCTGGGAGGTGGGCCCAGGCATCAGTAGTTTCAAAAGATGACCATGTAATTCCAATGTGCAGCCAAGTCTGAGAACCAGAGGTTTAGGGGGTGTCTGGATCCTGTCTCCTGAATCCTGATTCCAAAAGACTTCTCATTCAAGTCTGTGTTTAGGTTCTGAATTTGTCACTCATCCAGGCTCCCAGGAACACAGTTGGTCTGCCTGGGCAGATCAGGAGAACCTGCTCTTCACTCATGGCCTCCACCAAAAAGAAAAGCTGAGAAATAGCTTTATATTGTCATTTCATCTCTGAAAATTGGGAAATATTATAAGAGGTTCCTTTTGAGCTATCAATAAAACTTTATAACATAATTGAGGATACCTATGGAGGTTTTTTCCCCTTTTAAAATTTACATGTCAGAAGAGATTTATTTTCCAGAGCTCTGGGATAAGTCCAGCATTTAGATGGTCCTTTGGCGACAATACCAAGGATTACAAATAGCACTAATGTATGGAATCACAGATGCCAAGATTGTATAGGAAATAAACAGGTAATGATTATTAAGGGATTGTGGAAAGCAGAATAGTGAGGAGCAAAAGCAAGGACTTAAATTTAGACAAACCCATGTTCAAATATTGGCACCGTCACTTCATCTGTGACATTGGTCAAATTACTCTATCTTTTTGAGGTTGTTATCGCATCCATAAAATAAGCATAATAATGTCTACCCTATATATTTGTTTTGATGATTGTTAAAAATTTTGTCAAAATACCTAACGGTTATTGGCACATAGAGGCATTCAACAGATGCTATCTGTTATTTCCATTTCAAAGACTGAAAATTGTCCATTATTTAGTTGATAGGTGGCCTAAACAGAATTTGAACATTGATTCCCTACTACCCCGACATTTACATTCCACAATTTTAAGAGAGGTGAAATGATCCACAGGGACAGGAAATAGATTCCTTTTAAGGGGGAATTTTAACAGCAGAAGTGGCTAGGCAGACTTGAAATATTTAAGTATTACCAGTCCTCACTTTGCCTCGTTCTAATATGCACAAATTTCAGTTTCCCACAGTTCAGTTAAATAGCACCAGAGCTCAACAACACAGTTTAAATTTCAGTTACATGATATATTAGCTGTGAGCAATTGTATAAATACAATAAATTGCAAGCTTTGCTGCTAGCTCTTCAGTCCACAAATCCCTACGTAAATAAGATGTGCAATATGATCATGAATAATCACATCACTTCTTTCAAAGTCT
Organism: Equus asinus; assembly: GCF_041296235.1. Lineage (NCBI taxonomy): Eukaryota > Metazoa > Chordata > Mammalia > Perissodactyla > Equidae > Equus > Equus asinus. The sequence goes on from NC_091792.1 coordinate 131,054,995, forward strand.
GTTGGTGATTGGTCACTGGACATCTGTTATTAAGTTCATACACAGACAGCAAGGCCTGTAGTTGTGTTGCTTCCTTGTCTCTCAGTGATAAACCCATATGAGATTTTACAAAAATAGATGATCAGAAGAAAGGATTGGCCTACAAAAATGAAAGTGAAGCAAGTAAACCAAAAGGAATAATGTTGGAAGTGAATTTGAGTTGAATATAAGTAGAAAAAATAGTTGAATGTGAGAGGTTCTGGATATGCAGCCAGAGAAACTTAGTGAAGTTGCACTTACTGACATAAACGTGGAAAGTGGTTGTAATGAAAACGATGAATGAAGATGTCTGAGAGGAAGTGATACAGGCAAAAAACTTCACGCTAAAGGAATTCTTGGATATTTCTTTACAACATTGAAAGTGCAAAGGAGGAAATGTTGGAAGCTGATCCAAACTTAGAAACAGGTAAGACAATTTGCTAAGGTGTGGGAAAAATTGCCTGCTCCATATTGTAAGTTATATGATGAGAAGACAAGCACTGTTCACACTCCTCTTGATCAGTTTTTGACAAAGAACTAAAACACTGATTCTTAATATTTCTAATGTTTCAAGTTACCATCTACTAAACAAATAATAGTTTTACTATTTTTTCCCTATCCATTTATAGTTTTTGATAAGAGTTTTTAATATTTTGACAAAACATTTTAAATATCACAAAACCAACGTAATTTTCCCATTGATTGTTAACATTGCTTAGTGCAGTTTCCGTTTGCACGGTCATTTTTCTGGTCCCATGCTGCCATGCAAAGCCTGCACTTCCAAGATGTATGAAAGAGCACTTGTAGTTGAGTAAGTGAGATTAAATGTGATCAACAGGAAACTTGGCTCCTCCCTCCGCTACTTCTGGGGAAAGCAAATAAGAACACCTGTGCCCCTCCAAAAGCCACATGTGAGAGGAAGCCTATTTGGAAAAAACTCTAAAGGGAAAATTACTTAGATTCTTTCTGAGGCTTAATCCTTTCCTAAGAATTTCTTTAAAATCTGTGCTGTGAACTATCACATCTGCTTCTGCAGAACCATTAGCTTCTAGAGTTGCAGGCAGGATTTGGTGAGAGTACACACAAAGAGCACTTGCCTGGTGCCTGATATGTAGTATGTGTTCAATAAATTATCACTATTATTATCACGAATCTTGTTTGACTCTAGGGTGACCAACTGTTCCAGTTTGCCCAGGACTGAGGAGTTTCCTGGGATGCAGGATTTTCAGTACTAACACTGGGACACCCCCAGGCAAACCAAGATGGTCGGTCGCCCTATTTGACTCTCTAGCTCAGGATGAGACAAAATACTGAAGCTATTGCAAGCCATTATCTTGGGGTTTAGGAAGTAAATAGAAGAGAGAAAATTCCCCATGCATAGTTTCTAGATTAGAACTTTAGGGATAGAAAAGATGTTGTGGCCCATGCTTCAACACTGCACAGCATGGTCTACAATCTGTGCCTTGTAGACTCTGTTATTAAAGATTATAAGGGAAGAAAATAAATGACATATTCAATTGATAAATATCATGCGCCAATCATTCTTCCAGAGGCTGAGGGAAACAGTAAATAAATAAGACTCATTTCCTACCCTATAGAAGCTTACTTTCTAGAAGAGGAGACCAGAAGTTATATATACCATGAATTACCAAGAAACCACTCTTTACAGAGAGCTGAAACTGTGCCAGATGATTTAGACAGGTGATCTCATTTAGTCCTCATGATAACCCAACAATGTATTATTATTCCATTTTACAAACAAGGAAACTGAGGTTCAGAGAGGTTGAGTTCTGCAAAGTCACAAAGCTATTGGGTGTTATAACTGATCTCAGGACCCAGGTCTGTAGTGGCTGAGAGCTTGGGCTCCGGAGTTGGCAAATCTGTTTGAATCCTGATTTCTACTGGTTTGCTATGTTACAAATGCCTGTGAGCTGCTGTTTCCTCCTCTACAAAATAGGACTAATAATACTATCTATCCACTTTTGAGAGTTGTGAAGATTAAATGAGAAATCCACTTAGCTTGATGCATAGTAAATGCTCAACAAGTATTTATCATCATTACCATCACAACAAAGCCTGTGTATTTCCCCCACAGCAGGTGTCCTCTTCCATTTCTAGGCAAATCCTTAGGAGAAGGAGGAATCAATGAAATGCTTCAAGAGCTCAGAGGTGAGGAAGATGGTTTCAATCTGTGATGATCAATTAAGACCTCTTGCAATATTGGAACTTGATCATGAATGGACAGACATTCAACAGGTGGAGATTGCAGCAAGGAGAATATTCCAGGCAGAGGGAAGGATTTTGGCTGAGGCAAAGAAGCAGGAAAGCACGATGAGGTAAGGGAATAGCAAGTGCTGATGGTTAGAGTGTAGGTTTCTTGTAAGGAGACAAGTGGAGTGAAATCCTCGCAACTCAGGTGGTGTTTCCAGGAAGCAGGACCTTTCCTTTACAAGCTGTTCTCATTCTCTTCTCAATTCTGGGCTCTCCAATGTGCTTAGATCAAGAATTGATCCACCTGTGCTTGTTCCTTCTAGGGGCTGCTCCCCCTGACCCCGCAAATTGCTGTCTTCATCCCTCTTATGCAGTGTGCGGGAAACAGGGTTTGTGTTCTAACTCTTCCAGGGTGTTCTCAGATAAGTCCCCAAACCCATGCTGACAGGCTGGGATTGGGGTTGGGGCAGAGGCTGAAAGAGTGTCACAACAGATTAGACTGTCTGGAGAAAGATGGGGAAGACAGCACTTGTTTGCAAAGATGGACACGTTTCAGGTTTTCTGGCTTTTTCTAAAGGATTAACAAATCAAAACAAAACAAAACAAAACAGCCTGTGGCATGTATTGGAGGCGTGTATTTCTCAGAAGGTCTGTTTCTGAAAGGATGGTCCTGAGTGGTGATAGGAGATTTAGAAGGATGAGCTTTCATTTCTAGAAAGGGGATTACACAGGGGAAATCTCTGGAAAGGATAGAAGAAAAGCAACAAATGCAGTGTTATGACCTGGAGAATAATAAGTGCCTTTTCCAGTAACATAGGCCAAAAGAAGTTGCTCTGCTTGGAGGGTGTTGTGGGCTGAATTGTGTCCCCTCAAAATTCATATGTTAAAAATGTGACAATATTTGGAGATAGGGTCTTTAAAGAGGGGATTAAAGTTAAATGAAGTCATGTGGGTGGCCCCTGATTCAATCTGTTATCCTGATAAGAAGAGATTAGGATACAGACACACACATAGGAAAGCCCGTGTACAGACGAAGGGAGAAGACAGCCAACTACAAGCCAAGGAGAGAAGAAACCAGCCCTGAAGACACCTTGATCTCACACTTCTACCCTCCAGAATCTTAAGGAAATAAATTTCTGTTGTTTAAGCCACGCAGTCTGGGGCATGTTTCGGCAGCCCTAGCAAACTAACACAGAGGGCCAGCAAATATTGTCAGCGCGGCTTCCGATAGCATTCCGTATATTTCATTTGTCGATTATTTTTCATTTGTATGTAATGAAAAAAGAGACCACATACTTCATGGATTTATCTATTTTTTAGGATTCTGTCAATGACAAAAATGAAGAAAGTGAACTTCCTCCCCCAAGATGGATCCCAGTGACCCGTGTAGGCTGTGTGTGGCTCCCCCGGGGGCAGCCCTGGAGCAGGGCTCAGTGTTCCATCCTCTTCTGCAGCATAAGCCAACCATCTAGGTTTAACTGAGGATTGTAAAGGGAGATGGCAGAGGGGGGCTCGATCATACATCGAACAGTAAACAACTTAATCAGTAACCTTTCAGATTTCTGTCCCTTTGAAGCCTCCTCACCTGGCTCTTCCTTTCAGCCCCTTCTTCAAGTAGCTTCCTGATTGCCACTTTCTTGACTCTGTTGAGCTTTGTCAATCGTAGGGCTGCCAACCCACAGCTCCCAGATGCTCAGCCTCCACTGGCTTGCCAAAGCCTTGACCCAACGAAAGTAGGTCTTTCCTAGGAGCTTAATCTGCTGCTAAGGAAACTATGGTCCTTTTCTCTGTGTTTACATCTTCTAGTGGGCAAATTTTGCCACCTTTGCCTAATCTACCAGACTTTTCTCTGTAAGAAGTGTGGGAAGAGAAAATAAGACACAGCTTTGGCTTGATGTAGAGGGGTTCCTGCCTGGCCAGGCTGGGGTGGGGAGGTACTCAGACAGGAAGGACACTGACCCTTCCTGAATCTGAACAACTGGGCTGAGTAAGGGAGCAGGATCCCAAGAGGAGTCCACCTGGGAGAAGGAGAGGCGAGCTTGTCAGTGAATCTGAGGAGGCAAGAGCAATCTAAAGACCCTGAGGAGGGAATGAGCTGGCATACCAAAGGGCAGGGGGAAGGCCAGGGAGTAAGGCGCTGCAGGGAGGGAAGGGACACATCAGAAGTAGGTGGGGACAGTCGTCGGGGGGGCCTCACTCCAAGTGTCAGAATCTCAGCAGATTGAGGCGTACCTCATCACCCCCAGTCCCTAAACCCACATAGGTGCCTCTGAACCATAGTGTTCAGTCTTGTGCCCCAAAAGTAACCTTTCCATCACCTGTCACTTCCTCCTCCCAAATTAACTTCACTGTCAGGGGGAATCTGGGAGCCTCCCTGTTCCCTGATGAAGTCTCACTTTTTTTTGCTATTTGCTATTAACACTTCCTTAGGCCTGACTTTCAAAATTGTGTTTACACAGCCTAGGAGCTGCAAAGTCTTTCGAGTCTGACACAGAGGTGTCTTTAGCCTTTCTCTTGATATGTGGCCAGAAACTTGCCATATAGATCCCAGCAGCTCCCCACACCACTGGATGCCTGTTTGAGGGCCAGCAGGCATTCTACCGCAGAGAGATTTTGTGGCTTTGAGGCCTCATATAATTCCTAATACTAGAACCTCACAAACTTTCCGGTAATTTGTTGCTTTTCCACCCCTGGGGTTGGCCGGGTCTATGGCATTTCTGCTCCATGGTCAATTCACAACTCAAGGTCTCCTCTGCAGTCCTTGGCCTCGTATTCTCCCCAGGCGTCTATAGCTTTGGGCAGTGCTTGCTGGAAAGTCAGCCCCACTAAAGGACTCCAGGCTCCAGGTAACCCTGCAGCAGCAGGCGAGGCTGGGGCTAAGGAGTGGAATTCATCTCTGCAGTAGATCTCCTTTCACCTTCCAGGACAGAATCCAATTTCTCAAGGTCTTAGGTGTCTCCATCAAGGCTAGCTTAAACACCATCCTGCAGCCTGGATTTTGTGAGGGAGTTTCTTGGAGAAAGTGCACCTAACATCATGCACACTGGCACTTCTCATACACTGACACTTGTGGATGACCTTCAAAAGTCATGTCAAAGCCAGGGTCATTTCACAGCTCCCCTCTGCCAGTGTGGTACATTTGAAGACCTTTGTCATGGTGCCAGTCCAGCCTCCTCTCTCTCTGGCCATCAGGTTGAGGGTGCCCACCTAGCTCTCTTCTCAGAGGACAGTTCAATCTGAGCTGAAGCTGACTCCACTGCCTTAAAGATCGTGGGTGGGACTCAGAACCATAGCCCAAGTATGGTTGACCTCTGACAGGAAGCCCTGGTTTCACCCCAAGCCAACCACAAATTCTGTCAATATGTTCTCATCCCTCCAAAATGAAATGTAGAATAATTTATTAAGCTTGGAGTAATGTAGACTTACTGAGAATTTGATGAGGAGAAGGAGAAAAGGACTTACATTGTACACCATGTAGCAAACAACAAAACTCTTGTTGACCACTTAGTTTTCCACACCTCCAGCCAATTAATTGCCTCATCGGCCATCAGATGCTTGGTCTTCCACCCCCAACTTCCCAAACTCCTCTCTGAACCTTTTTTTCACATGTATATTCTGCACTTGTTTGATGTAGTTCCACAATGTCGATGAGATCAAATTGGTGGGTAGTGCTGTTCATATCTTCTATAGTCTTGGTAGAGTCATTTTCAAGTTGTCTTTTGCTCCCTCTACCCACACTGTTTGTTTCTTCTGAGTTCCTTTTCCATTTGTTTGTTTGGTTGGTTTTTGGTCTCTGTCTTTTGCGTTAGTTTTCCTCAAGTGTCTGATGATCCTTGATTGTCCATCAATAGGTAAGAGCAAGACGCTAAAAAGCTGATCAAAGCTCTGTGTTTCTGCACAGAATTTGTTGATTTGTGGGCTATACCAAAAGGTGACTAGGTGGGAGGGGGACTCATAAATGTCTGTAGTTCTAAGTGTTTATTATTGAAAGTTCTATTTCTCTGGAGTAGAAATATCTGGGGTCAAAAGTGGGCAGGCGTATGGGTCTCACTGTTCAGTGTGTACTTAACCCCCTTGACTTCAATAGGCAACGCCCACCTCACCCTCCTCTGTCCTCCACGGAATCTTCCAGCTTGATTTCTCTGGAGAATAAGCCCAGTGGGGGAAGGGAACTGCTTCACTCTTCTGGGTGAAGGTAGGAATCTGAGTATTTAACTACTTTTCATTAAGGTTTTGAACCAGTCCTGGTATTTCCAGCTCTGCCCAACACTGCATGATTGTGAACTGAGGCTTCTAGTTCCTGAGTCTTTCCAGGGTGCTATGATGTGAATGGGCTTTCTTTTTGGGCACCATCCCCTGACCCCAAGACAATTAGCTTTCAGTTTTCTTCATCTTTTTTTTTATTAGATGTCTAGAAAAAAATATTCATCAGTGGATGATTGAGAGAGGGGAGAAAAATAGGCTTTGTAAGGTTTGCAAAGGAATTGGTGTTTTAACTGGGTCCTGGAGAATCAGTTGGATTTCGACTGTTGTAAGATTGGCTGGAGTATTAGAATGTAAGGAAGAAAATTCTAGATCAAAGAAACCACATTAGCAAATGAGTAAAAAAGTGATTTAGGTTAAATGGTTTCTTTTTATCATTATTATTTTATTGAGGTCACATTGGTTTATAACATTGTGTAAATTTCAGTTGTACATTATTAGATTTCAGTTTCTGTGTAGACTGCATTGTATTCACCACGAAAAGTCTAGTTTCCATCCATCACCAGACATCTGTGCCTTTTTACCCCTTTCACCCTCCCCCTGTCCCCTTCCTCCCTGGCAACCTCCAGTCTGTTCCCTGTATCTATGTGTTTATCTTCCACATGTGAGTGAAATCCTATGGTGTTGAATGGTTTCTTTACTCTAAGGTAGTCACCAACTTTACGGTCTGCTTTCCATCTGCAAAAATTTGGACATCTCTGACCCACTGTTGTCTTGTTTCCTATACTTTGGTTTTTTTCTATTTTTGATCTTTTTAAAGATCTTTTTATCTTGACTGTCAATTGAAGGGGGCTTGGAGATGGAGCAGTAATAAATGCATTTGTGTAATCTAGTGTTTCTCAACTTCAGCACTGTTGACATTTGGGTTCAGACAATTCCTTGTTGGAGGGAAGGAGCTGCCCTCTGTGTTGTAGGATGTTTAGCAGCATCCCCTGCCTCTACCTACTAGATGCCAGTAGCTCCCACCCTCAGTTGTGACAACCAAAAATGTCTCCAGACATTGCCAAATGTCCTTTGTAAGGGACTGGGGAGAATGGGGAGGGAGAGCTTGTTGAGTTGAGAACCATTGGTTTAATACATCATCTTTTATTGGATGTCTAGAAAAATAGACTCATCAGTGGTTGATGGGGAGAAGGAAGAAAAAGGGGCTTTGGAAGGCTTACAAAGGATTGGCATTTTGACTAGGCTTGAAGAATCAGTTGAATTTTGACTGGTGGAAGATTGGCTAGAGTGTTAGAAAGTAAGGAAGGAAATTCTAGGTCAAAGAAACCACATGAATAAATGGGAGCAGTGATTTAGGTTCACTGGTTTTCTATAATCTTAGTGCAGGTACCCGTGGTGAGGGAAAGGCTACAAAGATAGGAGGCAGATTATGAAGGCCTTGATGGTGAAAATATGGAGCCCGGAACATATCCTGCATTGACGTGATCACATCTGTGATTTTTAACAATAACTCTAACTTTAGAAAGTGAGACGAGTTCTGGAAGATTAGTTAGGTGTCTACTGCAATAGTCAGGGATGATGAGGCCTGTGGGGCCATGGGAATTGGAGATAGAATCTTCAGGTGTCTTCATTTCTATGATAATTAAAGGAACCGAAGGGAAGCCAGAGGATGACCAGTGGTTAATGAAATCTCCAACACATATATTTAAATACTAAAAGAAAAACTGTCTTCATTTAAGGAAAGTACCTCACCGGTGGGAATTTCAGAGGGTAGATGCCCTTACAACCACACCCATGAAACAACAGCCTGCTATATTGATGTATTGTCCACCCAGGGTCCAATTATAGTAATTGCCTATAACATGTGGCATTGATGCTTGAGGTTAAAAAGGGAACTAATACTTCCTAATGAAGACCGTTTGAATTTGCATTTGCAGTCAAGGTGGTCTACAGAAGAGCTGAAAGGCTTTCAGAGGGAACATCGCTGCTGTCACCCTTCACACCTCAGTTCCTAATCTTAGTAAGAGAAACTGGAACTACCCTTTTATCTCAGGTCTGCTTGGAAGATCAACCCAGTTTGGCTTTTTGACAGCTGTAGTTTCTTCTTTTTTTTTGAGGTAATTGTAGAAACTATCTCTGAATCATTTTGTTTTACAAGTACAAATTCTTTACAAGCAGAGAGTGAGAAAGAGAAAGATAGAAATTGTTTAGAGATCTTGGAATTTGGAGGGTTAAAAAGGAAATATTTATCGATGTGGACTTCCTAGAGGCCAAATTGCAAATGAATGACTGAGACAACGGTTGTCCCTCCAGGGGGCAGGTGAGGTTGTCCCACCACAACACTCCAACTTTCCCCTTCCCCACTTTCAAATTCTTCTCATTACCCCATCCTCCTCATTAGTGAAATGATGGGGAAGTTTTGTGTAAAGCAAATACTTCCTGATTTGAGTAAAATGAGAAAAAAAGTACAGAAAGGAGATATGGTTTTGAGAGCAAAGGGAAATTGACTAAGTGTGAAATCTTTGTTAACTGTATGAACTTGGGAGTCTCCATGTTGAACTTTCTTAGAAACACAGGTGCCCAGATCCTCATACCTAGCAACGGAGTGAGGAGTCAGGCCTGATGTAAGTGTCTCCATGAGACACCTTTATCTTAGATTTGATTTTCAGACCTGGCTTCCCACTGGAAGCTGTCACACAATTGACTGCTATGGGGTTAGTTAGAAAGTTGTTCTGGCAATAGAGAAAATGCCAATGAAGTTTGAAGATTCTAGAGGCATAAATAATGTTAGCAGTGACTTGCTGCTTAAGAGGATAAACTATTAGCTAGTGGAGGATGTGTGTTCCTTTAATTTCATATTACCTCCTTTGAATTAAAAGGGATGAGACCAATACATTTTAACAAGCGATTCTCAATCCACACCTGTGCTCCTTCCATACAAAGTACCCAAGGCAATTGTAAGAAAAACAGGTAATTTTCTACAACTTCCTAGTCCTAGTCTGCAAAGTTCATCTTTTCTTTCAATTCACAGAAGTTTTTATTTTGGTGCCCTATGACATATTAGCGGTACAATGCCCTGCTGGTTGCAGGTGGGTGGAAACATGACAGTGTACATCCGAAAATTACCCAGTGCAAATTTATGGTCAGCATGATAAAGGATTATGTCTATTGACGTGTCTGTTTGCAGTAAAAGTTTGCTTGTCGAAAAGGGTGCCGTTTTCTGAAAGCTATTAATAAAAGAGGAAACCTTACACAAATTGGACCTGGGAAGAATAGAACAAATGTAGGTAAACTTTGTCACAAATGCTATTTTAATGATCTTCCAGTTGTTCAGAAGGAAGACAGTTATTGGTTAAATAAATAAACTGTAGGATGAAAACCCAAATATCTACAGACTCAGTCTATGATTTGCTAATCATTGCTAGACTTTTGCTGGGTCAAGGGCCATGCCTTTGATAGACACATTGAGAGGACTATTGTTGCCAGATGGTCAATTTCTCCTTTTGTTCTTTTAAAATTCTCTAAATGCTAATTACCTGCTAAAATCAGTAAAGCTCTTGAACTATTTTCTTGTTCTTATGATATAGCGGGGTGCCTGTTGGGGTAGATCTGGACCTCTTGCAACCTGGAAAACTGCCATTTGGAAGACTGAAAGCACTGTGTACCTGCTGATGGAGCCTGATCTCTCTCTTCGGTGCCGATTGGTTTGGAGAGAGGGTACTTTGTGGGGTTATTTGACAGGCCCAGATACCAACGATAACGATAGCTAGCATTTATGTAGTACTCTCTACGTGCCAGGCACCCTTCTAAATGCCTTACATACATTAATTTATTTAATCCTCAAATGGCCCTTTGAAGTGATATCCCCATATTACAAATGAGGAGACTGGGGCACAGGGATATTAAATACAATGACTGCCAGTATATGGTAGAACCAGAGTTCAAAGCCAGGCTGTCTGATGCCAAAATCTATGTTCTTAATATCACGCTTCCTCTTGAGATAATGACGTCAGGGCAGAATCTGGAACTCCCTCGGTTTAAGCAAGATGGTGATTCAGACCACTTTGGGAGCATTAGAGACTAGAGGGGTTGAGGGATTCTGAGTTACATATGTTTTTATTGTCTGAAATCTGAAATATGCTATTTTTAAGCTGTGATCACAGGGGTGATGATGATCAATGTAGGAAAAGGATACAATTCATTATTTAATTCATCCAATTAGTCAACAATATTTATTCTCTTGTCCTCTCTGCATCAGATAGCCACACAGAACCAGAAGACACGGTGGCATTCCTCTGAAGGCACAAGCATCTCTGACCTTCCGGTCTGGAGACTGTGGCTTCCTGGGACCTTCTCAGGGAGTACGGGCAGCTCTAGGACGGCCTTCTTTCTCTCTCTCTGCTGGGACTTGTGTTCTAGAGAGCGTTCTCAGGAGTTCCCGGCATGGCCACCAGCACAGTGAGTGGTGGTCCCTGGTAGAAGTGGGAGGGGCAGAGGGAACACACAAAGCTGAGGGGACCCTTCCCATGGGAGTGACTCCGGAAGCACTTACGATAAAACCTCCACTTCCTCGGTACGGGTCTCAGTTCCCTACCTACAGCTCTGATGGGTTTAGGGGGCTCATCTTTGTTTGGCAACAGTACCTGACGTGATGAAGGGCTGTTTCCTCTTTATTTATTCCACATAGGGTAAATTTTCATATGTTTTACTACAGAAATATTAATGTGTTTGATTATGTGGGCTCCACCAAATCCCACCAAGTGTGAAAATATATGATGTGCACCTAGATTACTGTGCTGGATGCCTTTTGTTTGCCCAGATCTGCTCTCCATCCTTCTTCATCTTGCTCTGGACCTGGGAGGCCGGCTGTGTGGATACTTCAGTAGGCACCTCTTGCCCTCCAGCTTCGGGTTGGGATTAGCCAATGGGAGGCATCCGTTGAGATCAGAGGATGGGGAGAAAGAGAGATGGGTGTATTTATTCCCCTGGCTGCCTTGCTTCTGGGCCATGAGATGGCAGTGGCTCAGTTCTTCTATGAAAAGCCACAGCTCTTATCTGACAGCCTCTCCTAGGGCTATAGTTACAGCCCTGTCTGGGTTTCTTTAACCACTACCTTCCCCTATCCTTTCAGGCCTATGAATTACTAATGTGCTGGGATATTTAAAATATAAGATACAATTATAGGACATAAGGCATCATCTCAAAACTATCTAGGTCATTGAGAATGGTGGAATAAGAAGAATTATGGCTTGGAATGTGGAGATGGTACTTTATTGTGTTTGGAAGAAAAAGGGAAGGAAGGAAGGGAGAGCCAATTAAGTTCAGAGAATGATCATTTGTCGAGCACCTATTATGAGCTAGGTTCATTCACATGTTTCATCTTGCTTAATTCGACCAACAGCCCTGTGAGATCTGTTGCTCTTCTTATTAGAGATTAGGAGCTTTATGTTTAGCAGCTAGTAACCACTGCTAGTCAACCACAGCTAGTAACTCTTGACTGCATGCCTCAAGAAGAGATAAAAATTGGTGCTTCTGTCCTCGGTGCCTCCTAGGACAGGACGCCCCTCCCTGACACTGCTGGGCTAAGAGAAAAGGATACAGGAAAAGGGAGGCCAGGATGTCACAGACAATGATGGGTTCCAGATATCAGATCCTTTCCTATTTTCACAGAGGGTGAGCCAGCAGGAAGGGACCTGGGGCACCAAGACTAAGGGAGAAATCACCTCTGGGAGGGATGAAAAGGTATAGAAAGTGGGTAAGCACTGAGAGCTAACCTCAAGTACACCTATGGCAAGTTTTCTGTAGGCTCACCTGCTTACTTTCAACTGTATTAGAAAAATAAGAGGCAAGGTCTTCAGGTCCTTTTGTTTAATAAAAACCATGAACATGAACAGCTCAGAGAGACCCTTGGACCTATTGACCCATAGGAATGCCATGAAACTTTATTTTATAGACACTTCACACTGAGAGGGTCCTTTAATTGAGACATCATTATCCTTTAGACTCACGTGTCAAAGGGCGGTCTTCTGTTTTGAAGAAGGGATTACAAATACTTCTCCCATTAAGAATTCATACTGTTCTTCTGATGATAGTACCTAAAACTAGAACTGTGTGGTAGATAAGAGTGTGGCTTTAGACTCAGGCAGAACTGGATTCAAATTCCAGCTCAGCTATGAAATAAGTCAGGGTATAGATTGGCTATATAAAAGAAATCCAAAACAACAGAGATTTCAATAGGAGAGAAGGCTATTTTTTTCCCTCACTTAATAGTCTGAGATAGGTGGTCCAGGAATGGTATAGCTTCTCTATACAATGAGGCTGTCAGGAGCCCGGCTCCTTCAATCTTGTTGTTCTACCATTCATAGGATGATGACTTTGACTATATAAGGCACAAGATGTCTCACTAGTTCATCAATATTTCAGCAGAGCATGGTGGGAGAGGAGAAAGCTGTGGTAGTCGGGGATGGAGGAGCTCCTTCACTTTAAAGGCAGGTCCAGGAAGTTACCCATACTGTACCTTTCCCATTGGCCAGATCTTAGTGTATGTCTGTACCTAGCTGCAAGGGAGGCTGGGAAATGAAGTCTTTATTCTAAAAATTTATGTGTCCAGAAAATCAGAGGTGCTGTCACTATGGGACCAGCTGTGTGACTTTGGGCTAATTAATTAAGTTCTGTGTCTCAGTTTCTGCATCTGTGAAATGGGAATAATAAAAGTCTACCTCACAGAGTGGATGTGATGATTAAAGAAGAATGTGTTTAAACACTCAATAAAGATAGCCATGATTATTATTAAGCCATTATTATTCTTGAGACCGGGAGCAGTTACGGCACCACTCACTTAGCTTGCCAGGATCCTGACCTTGCCACTCCTTTTCAGTGTAAGCTCATGGTTGAATCCTTTAAAGACGATTCTGGTTAGGACTTAGTGACCAAAAAATTAGCTACTGACAGCAAAAAGCTAAAGGTACATTCTACATTATTCTTAAGAGAAAAGGAGTTGGCAGTGGCTGTCATTGCCTTCCCCATTCACTGGCTCATGGAGGACCATGGATTGGGGGTGGGAGAAGGAGGTGAGGAGCAGAGGTTGGCTGCATCTTCTGTGCCCAGTCGTGTCTAAGGCTTACCTTTCAGCTCCAAAGCCCAGCAATTCAGTTTCAAGCTGAAGTATGCCACCTCACCACACATTGCTTTTGCTTCCGTTCTCTACAGCCTGGCCCCTGTCCAGCCCACCAAAGAGCCAGCTGCATTTAGCTGGAAGTTAGCAATGAATTATTATTAGAAAATGACTTTTACAATTTCCCAGTTTGCCTTTTGCTGGCTTTGTTTCATGAGGCTGGGTAATAATGCGTGTGTTAACTCAGATGGCAGGGAGAAGCTTCTTTCTTCCAGAAGAAGTATGGCTCAGAACCTCATTAGAGAAATGGGTTTGCTCTATGATGTGGCTAATCCGTTTTAAAATACGCTGTAAAATATGTGGAGTTAAGAGAAGTTACCTGAGCCTGTCTGAGGGGTAATTAGTGCTGTGGCTTATAAAATACCAGCTCTTCCATACATGTGGCTTGAAAGCACTCTTTTGTTTTCAGGCAGCTACAGCTTTGCTGAACATCCTCAATTTGAAGTCAGCAATCATTTGTTGCAGCCTACTGTGTGCCAATCTCTTCGATAGCCCTGGGTCTGCCACCTTCCCGGGGTGGCATTATCAGCTGCTTTTGTAGATGAGCAATCTGACCACAGGGCACAGTTCAACCTCAGAGTTCTGCGGTGATTCTTAGCACATTTCAGGATGTTGTTTCCTGGCCCCACTCCTCCTCATGGAAAGAATTATCTCCTTAACTTCATCACTACATCTGGCAGCAAAGACTGAGAGCCCAGGACAGTTGAAAACCTGCATATATTTTAAATTGACAGGGGTTCGAAGTTGCTCTTCTTGGCTGTAAATCATCAAAGAATTCCTCAGCTGCAAGGGTTTCACTGCTAACACACAGAGATGCTAATGGAAGACGTAAGTCAATAGCTTTTCTTGTTTCCTTCCCTCCTTTCCCCTTTCTACTTCCCTCCCTTTCTTTTTTCCCTCCCTCCTTCCTTCCTTCTTCCCTTCCTCCCTCCTTTCCTACTTTTCTTCCTTTCTTTCTTCTCTCTATCCCTCCCTCCTTCTTTCCTTCCTTTCTTCCATTTCCTCACTTTTCCTTTGCTTTCCTTCTTTCTTTGCGTCTTTGTCAATCTCTGTGATTGCGATAAACAGCCTAAAGATTTGGGGGTTTTAGTGAACTAAGGTTTACGTATCATAGCTAATCACTAGTTTGTCCTCACTATAGTAATCTTACTTGATGCTCTCTGCACAGTTAAGGGAACCAAAGTGAATTCAACTCCGCACTCTGGTTATCCACAGTGAGGACCTATCCCTTGATATGCATCACTTACAGCAAAAACTTTGGTTTTTCAAGTTGATTCAGTGTCCCTCATTTCCATCTGGGTAATAGAAATCATAATGTAAAACAAAGGCAACTCCAGTTTCTGCATAGAATAAGGGCCATGTGTGGAACTGAAACCATGTTTTTGCAACGTATTTTCCAACAACAGTTTGGGGAATCTCCATTTGTGATAGCAAGGAAAGCCAGCACAAGGCAGCAAAGATTCCCCCCCCCCCCCCCCCACTGGAAATCTTTTAGTCTTTTTGTCTTGATTCTTTGCCACGTAAATCTAAGGAAACAACTTGGCTTAAATATAATAGTTATGCATTACAATAACCTGTTGCTAGGTGTCGTTTCAAAACAGTTTTTATTTCCAATATATGTCCTTTGATAATGAAATAACATGACCCTTCTAGTAATTAGTAATGCTTTTCAACAATCACTCTCACAGAAGGAATTGGCATAACTCTGCAAGTATAGTTATGTTTTGTATTAGTATTTGTACATAGATACAGGAAAGATTCTATAGACATGCAGAAATATTATACTTAACAACGTAGAAACCAATAAAACCCCAGTTGGAAAGCTTCTCATTCTCCTGTTAGATTCAAAAGTAAAAGCCT
The DNA here is from genome assembly GCF_041296235.1 of Equus asinus. NCBI lineage: Eukaryota > Metazoa > Chordata > Mammalia > Perissodactyla > Equidae > Equus > Equus asinus. Next base: position 131,070,464 of record NC_091792.1, read on the forward strand.
GGAAAGGGGTAATCTGTAGATTTAATCCTTTGCTTATTAAAGAAAAATGTCTTATTTCTTCAAAAAAATACAAAACAGAATGTAAAGATTCTGAGTAACTTGAAAGAATGGCAAGACAGTTCTTCTAAACTCACAGAAATTGGCTTCAACCATTTTCTTTTTTATTCTAGAAAAAAAAGACCATTTTCTATGATGTAGGAAAATGACCCATAAGGTATTATTCAAAGAATGGAGAGAAACATTTCATTTTAGTTGATTTCAATGTCAAAAAGTTTGCAGGAATTGTTCATAATTTAAATTTAAGTGAGAGAAAGCAAAACACAAAATATCATGAGCCCAATTTTGTAAAAACTGGAAAAGTGCATATTAAAAAGATTGAAAGAATACACACTAAACTGTTAGCGTTTGTTTTCTCTGGATATTGAGATTATTTATTGGTGATGTTAACCTTTTCCTTTGTTCTTTTGCACCACTTCCCATTTCTATAGTGATTAGGTTATATGCATTTAAGAGAAAAATACGAATTTAAGAAAACAAAAATTAAAATAATGCACGTCTTCTCTGCTAATAGAAATAAAACAGGAAAAAATAGAAAAAATATTGCTTTGGGAAAGTGGAACTTTGGGGTACTTTTTTTTCTTTCTTTATTCCAGGGGTTGGCAAACTTCTCTGTGAAGGGCCAAATAGTAAATATTTTATGCTTTGTAGGCCATATAGTCTCTGTTGCACCAAGTGTACCCTGCCATTATAGTGCAAAAGCAGACATGGACAATACATAAATGAATGGGCATAGTTGAGTTCCAATAAACGTTTATTTATTGACATTGAAATTTTAATTTCACATAATTCCATATATTATGAAATATTATTCTTCTTTGTATTTTTCCATACCATTAAAAAATGTAAAAACCATTCACAACTTGTGGATTCTATAAAAACACATGGCAGGCCAGATTTGGCCTTCAGGCCATCCGTTCCCAACCATTGCTCTATTCTATTAGTCCATGTCCTTCAAAAAAGTGTAAAATAGAGATGCATTAATTTTTTCCCAGTTGTCTTACTTTAAGAATTCTAATAACATCAAGAAACTTAAAAATGAATGCACATACCCGCGTCACTCATATTACAAATGTTTATTCCTGTGAGTAGGAACCAAGTTGGGTTCTGCTGCTTCAGCCCAAATCCTAGGTCTGCGTGGTCAAGGTCTGTGGTAGGTCAGAGTTCAGGTCACGGCTAGTCTGACTTCACTGTGCTGATGAAATGGATGGGGGTCTTTCCCAACAAACCTGGCCATGTCAGGGCCATCAGAAACCATTCCACTCAAGGTATCTGGCAACGGTTTCAGTGACATTTCCTGAGCCTTCATCAGGACCTCAGCATGGAGGAAACAATAATTCTCCCGTGGTCACAAGACTGAACTGAGGGAACTTTCCCTACTAGGATGAGTCAGAAGTAACCCCACACTGGTACCTCGCTGCTTCAAAGAGGATGTTGTTTATAGGAGAGGGGGTATATGAAGCCAGAGGCCAGCGCGGTTCAACGTCAGTAATTTTGTGGTCCTTCTAAGTGACTGTTTTGTAAGCTGTGGTGATTTGGGGCAGGAGGGAGTAGACTCAGACCCTAGTTGTCTTTTTCAAGTATTAGCAGACTGTTTTGTTGGAGGCTTGCTTATTCCCAGAGTCTTTTGTTATTGTTGCTTTTCTTGTTTCTAAAAAAATAAGAGAGTTTTTTTTCTTTAACTGCTTTGTTACCTGCTTCAATAGAGAACAGACTCCTCTTGCAAGATCGTGGTAACGGAGGAGAGAGAGACAGTTGGTATCTGGGGGATGAGCACAATTGTGGGAGACTGTAAATGCCAGAAACCCAACAGAGAGGATGGATCAAGGGAGGCAGAGTATGTACTTCCAATCATCCATCAATAAATCTGTCACAAAGCACTCGCTAAATACCTGTTGTGCTCTGGATCTCTACAGCTGTACAGAATATGTGCATTCTGTTCGCTATTCATACTTAGCAATCAGACAGGCATAACATGCTTCGAGAGGTGCTGAGGGGTCACTGGAAAAGTGCAGGGAAGCTTTTTTTAAAATACAACTTTGCAACTTATAAAATCTCAAAACTTTGCTTATCAGAAGGGGGCTTTATTCAGGTGACATTACAGAACTAATCAATATCCTTTATTTGAGTAAGAAAGTGTTTTTTTAATAGTCCATGTTAAAAAAAAAAAAAGCATATGTATAGGTTTCCTATTTTATTTGGTAAAGAAAAGTCCCACTGTAGAGAGATACACCTTACAAGGATTTGAACAAAGGAACCAATGAGCCTCCTTGATTTGCTGTGGGAGGAGTACCCAACTTTGGAACCCCCGTGGTCCTGGAAGTGATCTGTTTTGGAGCATCTCTGCAGATGATCTCTTGACAGTCATCAGAATGGTCTGCATGTCCTAGAAGGATATCGAGACACCACCCTGAGGTCTGGGCTGGGGTGTGACGCCAATGGCCTGGAGAACTGGAGACATCATAAACATCCTCCCTCTTTGACAGATCTGCTCTTTTATCCCCTATGAAAACAGCAAGAGCCATAGGTAATCTCTTCAGGGGAAGAAATGGATTTAGGTGATCTGGCCCCTCCAGGATCTGGGCAGGGGTGGGGTAGGTGGGCACTAGGATGCTAAGGATACTTCAGATTTTGCCCTCGTGCAGGCTGACAGAAGACAGCACTTCTCACTCCCTATCAGGGATGTAAGACATTTCAGCTTTGAACTACATATTTTTTCTTGAGGTCAAAACATTTTATAAGCTCATATCTCTGGAACCACAAATGGGAATATTTGACTTGTTTTTCAGAAATTAATTTTACCGCCTTTTCAGGGACAGTTTATTTTCTTTTAGAGTAAGCTACCCCTATATTATTATTCCCGTTTTAACGAATCTCCTGCTTTCTGGGATTTTTTTTGGTTCAATGAAACTAAACTGGAATAAGTAGTCAAAACAAAAGAAAGGGTGTGTGTGTGTGTATGCATGAATGAATGAGAGTTGCTGGTATATAACAGGTAAAATATGGGATTTATGAATTAAGGAGGCACAAGATAAAATCCTAACTAACTCCAGCATTTATTAACTAAGTGATTTGGAGCAAATTAGACGATCTCAGTTCTTTCATCTGTAAAATGAATATAATCTTCACTGTTTAGCTAACACACCAATACAGAGGGGAGGCGCTCAATAAATGACAACTTTCATTATTATAATGAAAACTCAGAAAAAATTTTACATAATTCCTGATCCTCTTCCATCTTTTTAGAAGTTTGATTTTTATTATTTTACCCATTGACTAGTAAATCTTCACACCTGTTGTTAACTTCGGTTTCAGGACTCCAGATTTCAAAATGCGTCCAGCTCTAATGTCATGGAGATTGGAAGAGGGAACCAGACCCAAGGATCATGGATGTGAGGGTTGGCCAATCCATTTTGCACATTGCACATTCACGGTTCTCAAATTGGCCATCCTTAATGTCTAATAGTGCTACTGCTCAGGATAACTTGGAGTTATTGAAGTTATTTGCCAAATTACATGCGTAAGAAAGAGTATGCATTGTCTCAACTTGACTTCCAGGCAGAATGGGGCCCAGGAAGTGAGTTCTGGACAAGCGTTCTGGAAATCTAGGCTGAAAAGGTGGTGAGCAGGGTGAGAAATGCTAGAGGAAATCTGGAAGTCAGTGTTGAGATAAGACCAGAACTGAAAGAGGAGCGGACAGTCCACCTGAAGTGTTACCCTACAGAGGCTGAACAGAGCTTTGGATGGCATGAAAACAGGATTCATGGGAACCCTGAGGACAAAGTTCAGAGGTTTGGGATGGAGATAGGAGAGAGGCCCGAAGAAACTCCTGGAAATATGAGAAAGTTGCTGTAGGACACCGCTGTAGGGAGAAGGGGGCGCAGAGCAGGGTGAGGGAAGTATTGAAAGTGACAAACTGAGTCAAACACACACAAAGAACAGCCTTTACACCACATACTGTTGGGGATTAAAGAGCTCCTAAAAAATATTTGTTTTTCAATAGTTGAATTTTACTACTTAACACCCTAAAATGATGGTTCTCAACTTTGGCAGCACACCAGAATCATCTGAGGAGCTTTAAAGAAATGCCAATTCCTGGTCCCAAACCCACAACAACTGAATGGAATTCGATGCGTGGGTCCCAGATGTGGATGTTTTGGAAAAAGCTTCTCCACTGATTGTCCTGCGCATCCAAGTTTGAGAACCATTGCCCCAGAACATTTTGAATGTAACTTATCTTAATAAACTGATTACCACTTTACACTGAACAGCCAGACTTATAATCTATGCTTTTATTTGCTATTTAAATGTTTTCTTTCTCTGCTGTTGCTGTCAGCCATCCTCTCTCTGGAGCGATTGGTCCTCCCTCCTGCTCTCCTATAATTTTAATTTGAATCTTCTAATGATGTTTAGAATATCTGGGGAAGCTGCTAACCAAACTTGTTAGGATTGTGGTTCACTCATTCTACCCATTTGACTAGTGGCTTTTTGGTCCTCTGAACTTCCAGTTTCTAGGTCTCCATGTATTAAAATGTCTGTAGTTGTTAGGTCACGGGGATTGAGAACTGGGATCCCAGAACCATGAATCATGGAGAAGAGGGTAGGCTGGTCCGTTTGGTGCCATGCAGCCTCACAGTTCTTAAATTGGAGACTTGCAGCAAGAGCCTCAGGGAGTCTACTAGGTATGGAAAGGCAGAACGGAAACAACCTAGAACATGCAGACCTGTGTTTTAATCCTGTCCTTTTCATTAGCTATGTGATCTGGGGACATTTATTTTACTTCCCTGGACCTCTGTTTATTTAACTGTAAAGGGAGACGGACTAGATGGTTTAAAAGACTATGGGTTATTTTAAACAGAAAATCGTATAGAATAACATAACAATTATGCATGTACCTACCTCCCCCTGTAATAACTCCTATTACTTTGCCCTATTTGCTTCTTTATATATTGTTAATAGCTTTGAGTCCCCTTCTGAACCTCTCACTAATATCATTCTCCGCTCTTCATCCTCAGAAATAATCATTATCCCATTATTGGGGTTTATCATCCCCATGTATATTTTTTAAACTATAACTATACCTGTCCACAAACAATGTATCACAGCATCTTGCTTGTCTTCACACTTGAAATGAATGGTATGACTAGCCTTATAATTTTTCAGTTTGCTTTTTGAAAATTTAATATCATGTTTTGAGGTTAATCCATGCTGCTGTATGAGGATCTGGTGTGTTCTGTATAATGTCCTATTAAATGAATATACCATTAGATTTAGCCATCCTTCTGATATGGGTCTTAAGTTGTCCAGAATAGAGAAACTTTAGGGTATTCTCCAGTTTGAACCTTCTAGGATTTAACTTAAAAATATGATTTTTCTGAAGAAGTTTTGTAGCAACACTTTGGCTTTTCCCATTGTTCTCAGGTGTCCACTTTTCAAATAGTACCTTGTGGGCATGTATGAGAGCACCAGAAGCCTGACCCTGGACCAATGGGGTCATCCGTACATGTAGTGAGCATCAGAGAAGCCATATCACGCTGTGGCTAAAAGCACAGACTTTGGAACCAGCCAGACTTTGTTTTGCATCATAACTTTGCCATCTGTGAGCTGAATGATCTTGGGAAAATTATGTAACCTCTCTAATCTGAATTTCCTCATCTTAAAAATGGGGAAAACAATTTCTACCACATAAGGTTGTCATGAGGATTAAAAAAGATAGTGGATGTAAAGTACTGGGCAGCATGCCTACCATCTAGCAAGTACTAGACAAAGTGTGTACATGTGTGTGTATGAAAGAGAGAGCGAGAGCTCTGCCAGGACCAGTGTTCATGTTTACTGTACTCTTCAAGGTATTTCCAGCTCAACATGATGCCTAGCACATAGTTTATACTTAGTAAATATTTGCTAAAAAAAGAATAAATTTCTTACAAAATTAAACATACTCCCACTATATGATTCTACTTGGTATTTACACAAGAGTTGAAAAAAACTACACAAAAACCTGCACAAGGATGTTTATACCAGCTTTATTCATAATTGTCAGAACTTGGAAATAACCAAGAAGTTTCTCAGCAGGTCAATGGTTAAGTAAACTGTGGTACATCCAGAAAATGGAATGTTATTCAGCACTAAAAAGAAATGAGCTAGCAAGCCATAAAAAGACATGGAGGAACTCTAAATGCGTATTAGGTAGTGAAAGAAGCCAATCTGAAAAGGCTACATTCTGTATGATTTCAACTATATGACACTCTAGGAAAGGTAAAATAATGGAGAAGTAAAAAGATCAGTGGTTGCCAGGGGTGGGAGGGGAGGGATGGACAGGCAGAGCACAGAGGATTTTCAGGGCAGTGGAGATACTCTCTATGATACTCTAATGATGAACACAAGTCATTATACAGTTACCCAAATCCATAGGGTGTACAACACCAAGAGCGAACCTAATGTAAACTATGGACTTTTGGTGATTATGATGTGTCAGTGTAGGTCCAGCGATTGCAACAAATGCACCCCTCTGGTGAGGGCTGTTGATAATGGGAGAGGCTGTGCATGTGCGGAGGCAGCAGGGATATGGGAAATCTCCTCCCCTCAATTTTGCTGTGAACCTTAAACTGCTCTAAAATATAGTCTAATTTAATAAAAGAATAAGCAAGTATGTAAGTCTAGAAGTGAGACTACTGGAAAATGTTTTTACCAATGGAATCGAAGGAAGCAAAGTCTATGAAATGACACAGAGGAGTTTTTGAGCAGTTCCTATTAATAAAGGGTGACTCAGAGAACTTGAGAGAAATTTTCCTGAAGATCAAATATTCTGTCATACAAATCAGTCACTTCTTTCAATCCCCCAAAACAACCTTCCTGAACCTTTAGGCAAATAATAGCCCTAGAAGCAGCCGACAGCTCAGATATTACCTACAATTTCCTTTTTGTCACCGTCGCAGCTCTTGGCCCTAATTACCCATCCTGTCTGTTGGGAGTTTGTTCTCTAGACGGCCTGACTTCTTAAGTGAACGTCCACGTTTACACTAGAGCAGCAGGCACTTCCTGGCTGGCTCCGTCCAGACAAGGAGCCTCTGTTCGTCTTGGGACTGAAGAGGAAACAGCCTCCGAGGGTCCCAGCTGGTGAGCGACGAGCCCCAGCACTGGGACAGCAACTTCACATACATATTTTTGAGCAGTGGATGGGGGCAAACCAATAGATTATGATATTGCCAGCCCTTTAAAAAGCAGCACTTAGCAATAGTGTTTACGGGGCTTGCATTTAAGAAAACAAAAATGCCTATCTACCAGGAATTCCTTTTAAGTAATAGAGAGTTTGTAAAGATGCCATTTCCAAATAAAGATCTTTTGACAGAAGCTCGTGCTAAATAATGGTGGCGTATTGTTATGGTTCTGTTTTACTTTGGAGGTTGTGTTTACATCCTGTCTCAAGTCTTTAAAAATACTGTATATACATTTGGGATTGTACAAGTTTACTTGGCTCCTACTTAAAAAAAAAAAGAAAAAGAAGATGAAGAAAACTAGTGTTTCTACTTGACATAGAGGTTAGTAAATTGAGTGTGGCGGGTTTGTGGTCTTTGGTTTGCTCAGCTTAAATTGATTCAAATCCCTGTTTTGAATCATCTTTGGTCTGCCTTGGGGGTCAAATTGGGGCCTTTTGTTAGGGGCCATCCTGAGCGGTGAGAGGGCCAGGGAGGTGGAGGAATGACAAGTATTATAGAATTATAAGTTGCTATTGTCTCACACACAAGCTCACATAACCAAACTATTTTCATCTGTTGAGGGGAAGCTGGATAGAGAGAGAACAAGCTCTGGGGACAGAGATGAAGGAAGGGGTGGGGCAGGCAACAGGGCCATTTAGGCCTGACTGTCCCTCAATACTCCCAGCCCCCATCCCACTAACCCATCGCCTTTTTGCTGACCCGGAGAGGGAGTATAAATGACATACTTTGCCCATACAGAGCACTAACTGGCAGTGGCCTTCTTGAGCTGAGGCCATTTTCCAAGCAGCTCACTAATCAGAAGTGACTGAGGCTCTGGAGAGAATACAGTGCAGCCTCGGTTCCACCCTCCATGCTAATGAAGAAGGCAGTGAGGTGGATAATTAAGGGCAGTGATGTGAATAATTCCACACTGATAATCCAAAGGTAATGAAATGCATTATGAGTTTTGGGGACAGCAGATTTCCTTTACCAGCCAAGGCTGTTTTATGATAAAATGAGCTTGCTTTTTCCTAAGCAGAGACCAGTTCACTCTGGGAGGAGCCTGCCTGGGACAGCAGAGGTTGTAGGAGGAGCCCCTCTGGGATTAAGAATTCACACAGCCCTTAAAAACAACCTTTAGGAAGCTTGCATATCCACATGGGGAGACACTTGTGATATGATTTTAAGTGAAAAAATAAAGAAGTATACAAACTGCAAATTTTGGCCAACCACAGTGATGTGTAAGACAAACAAAACTAATACCAAACAAACTTTGTATACGTAGAAGAAGGACTGGCAGGAAATACACCAGAATGTTAACAGTAGTTACGTGAGTACTGTGACTGTAGATAATTTCTTTTATTCTTCTCTCTACTGTTATTTCCTAAATGTTCTTACACTAACTTAGATTATTTTCATAATGAAAAAAGTGAACACAAAAGAGAATTTGGCTTGGGAGGATTCTTGCCTAGAATAGTCAGCGGAGAACTGACTGTGATGCTAAATTTTGACTGATGCGGAAGGGTACGGAGTCCAGGCAGGCTCGATTTTACTGCAGAAGTTGGAGGTCCCAGCAGCCCTCTTCCAGATAGGAATATTTCCTCTGTTGAATTCAGACTGTATGTGAATCTCCCTGGCTTTCCTGAGAGCTTGAGAGATGCATTCAGAGGCAGTAGATTCCGGCTACGTATTCTCCTTAAGGTATAACTAATTTCTACCATATTTAGTAGCTTCCTGGAACCTCCTCCGAGTTATGTTTCTTTCTCAAGTCTTCTAGTTTTCTAATTGGATATGAAAATAATGTTATCAAATTCAATGGACTCCTTATTTCACTAAGTCATGGGGCTGGCCAACCTGTGGGGTTTATAGTAGGTATCTGGGAGATGACCAATTACTTCCCACTCTTACTAATGAGACAAATGTGGGGACTTGGTAGTGAATTCTTTATTTCATAAAGATTTTTAACTCATGAAGGTGCTCTGCCACCTAAAAATAAAATCTATACTTCCTTCTACAAATGTTTGGGTTTTAAAACATGAAATCCTTAAGAACCCTTTGAATACTCATTCTCACCATGTTCCTTTTGGTACTCGACCTGCCAGATGTTCGTGCTGCTGTTGGCCATGACCTTGTTTAGGGTTGGGTGGGTTTAATTGTGCATTGCTGGACAGTTAAGATCCCCCTGTTTTGTTCAGTTGAGTTGATTGCAGTACTCATTGCAATCTGATGATATCATCCAGATTTTCAAATCTCGTCCTAATAGTTTAACATACATATTTGTACTAAGGTATAATTATTTCACAGTTCTATATAGAATAACCTAAAACATGAGGACAATGATATCTCAAAAATTATTAAGAGAATTAAATGAAGTGTGTATGAGGTGACTAGTGCAGTGTTCAGCAGATTAGTTCTGTATTGGACCTATCCAGCAAGCACATGACTTAGGATGCTCACTTGGAGGAAACCGAGGATGCCAACAGTACCACAGCTACCCTGAGCACTTCCTTACAAAGTGCTGTGAAGGACCTTGGGCAGTTAAGTTCCTTGTGAAGTATGGAGAATATAATGCAAGATTTTTCTTTTTTGCTTTTGTTTTTGAGGGATGATAGTCCAAAAACTTCTTCATCAAGCAGAAGTATAAAATTTTCAGTACATAGAATACAACAAAGTCGGAAACTGTCATAAAAGGACAGTTTCGAACTAGAAACTTAAAAAGGCTTTGCTGTTTCTTCTTCTTCTTCTTTTTTTTTTGAGAAAGATTAGCCCTGAGCTAACATCTGCTGCCAATCCTCCTCTTTTTGCTGACTGGCCCTGAGCTAACATCCATGCCCATCTTCCTCTACTTTATATGTGGGACACCTACCACAGCGTGGCTTGCCAAGCGGTGCCATGTCCGCACCCTGGATCCAAACCGGTGAACCCCGGGTGGCTGAAGTGGAACATGCACACTTAACCGCTGCACCATCAGGCCGGCCCCTACTGTTTCTTCTTTTGAAATGTGTGACCAGATACGGTATGTGGTGGGAATTCTGCCTTCAGTGTCCCACTACGTGTCCCCAGGACAGATCAAGGAGAATGATAGAGCAAGTTTCCAGTTTTTCCAAAAATGCTTTTTTATACTTCTTTTGTAATGTATTAATGTATTCTTAGCTAAGTGTATTAACTGGTATTTGCTTTTAAACAATTCTTTTTCTTTTTTTATTTGTTTTTTTGAGTACTGAAGCTTTTATTCTGATGTCCCCCAAAGTGACTGTGGAAGAAAAAAGTTTCTACATTTGAAATGTTTATATAACCAAGATATGCCTAAGCAACATATCATATTCGCACAAGGCCACTAATGTCACGGATATTAGTAACAAAAGGAAACCCGTCTATGGCAGACTGGGCGAAGATTTCTGTTCCGTATTCTATAAGCCCAAGATTGTTAACTGCTTACTATACAAAAGCTCTAATGACATACAGAGTTTTGTGTAGGAATTCTTGTGCTTCTGATTGGCACATCGTCCACTTTTTAATATGTGGAATTAATACAGACATTCGCGAGAGGTTGTGCAAAACTATTGTACTTACAAAAATGCACGAAAATGAATTCAGCAGTCACTGCACATGCACACTTGATTCACATCTTCAGCAACAAAAGACATTCTAACATTGCAGAACTGAGTAAGAATATTAGCTTCAACAGCAGCTGATAAGCAGTAGAGTCACATAAGTTATACCAGAAAGGGCAAATATTGCCAAGTAAAATTCTATTGTTAAAGCTGAAACAGGTAACAGTGCAGCCTTGTCTGACTTCAAGGCCTGTCCCCTTGGCTACTGCTGAAGGGACTGGAGGAGAGCCCCAGACCCAAGGACCATCGTCCTATACTGTGGTTAATAGCTTATAAAGTTATACCTGTCTCTGCCTATCTGGACTAATAGAGGCTTCCTTTCTCATTTCTCTCACCCTGCGAGCTGGAACTCATCACTTGGAGGGTCAGTTAGCAGGAGCAGTAGAGACTGAGTCAGAGAGTGGCTGCGTCCCTAAAGGGGCTATAGCTTTTGTCTTCCCAGCTTCTTTTCTTCTACCCTCTTTCTTCTGGAGATAGACCCCAACTTTCTGGCTATAGTTACCCAAGCCTTTCACTCACCCTAGAGATGGACTTTCTCCAAGAAGAGAGATTGTGGCCACAGGCACTTTACGGAGGGTGTCACAGGCAGAATGTTTGTGTGTCCTCTCCCCCAAATTTATGTGTTGAAGCCCTAACCCCAAGGTGATGGTATTAGGAGGTGCGGTCTTTGGGAAGTGATTAAGTCATGAGGGTGGAGTCCTTGTGATTGGGATTAGTGCTCTGATAAAAAGACCCCAGAGAGCTGCCTCACTCCTTCCTCACATAAGAACACAATGAGAAGGCATCATCTGTGAACCAGGAAGGGGGCCCTCACCAGACACGGATCTGCTGGTGTCTTGATCTTGGACTTTCCAGCCTCCAGAGCCATGTGTGACTGACTGCCTGAATGATATCAAAGATAGAAACCCTAAAGGCAAAGATTGATATTTGACTGAATAAAAAAAGAAAAATTTGTGTAAGTTAAAAAAATTAATTATAAGGCAAATGATAAACTTAAAAAGTTACTTGCAATAGATATTTTTGGTGCTGTCAACTGTAGCTGAGTATTAATGCTATGTGCCACTTTTTGTCTTTCTACAGTTGGGTACTTTGTTCAGACAGGTAGATGTAGACAGTTTTCTCCATGAGGTGACAGAGTGTCGACCAGCCTGTGGGTGTTATATTCTCTTCCATCTGAACAACCAATCCCCCAGATCAACCTGGTTCTAAGACTCGGGGGGAAGTTTAGTATTTGGTTTGTTTTATATGATTTGCTCTCCTTGGAGTACAAAAACAAAACTTCACTGCCCGGTGGGGACTGCTGACTTCATTGCCTGTGTATCCCTGGCTCCGAATCATATAAGATTGGAGGGGTTATTATACCTTCTTGCAAAAATGAATCATTCTATACAAGCATGTAGTTTAAACGAGCTCAGCTCAGAGAAGTCTCCCAAATTCCCTGCTTTGGTTGGTGCTTTCTTCCAACCTATGAGAATTAACTAGAACACCTGGGTTTTAAACAGGCAACTTCATTCCCAGCTATGACTTCCTTGGTGACCCAGGAAAGCCCATAACTTATAGATCTACCTCATAGAATCAAATCTCCTTGTTCATACCAAATAACACAAGCCTCTTGTTTTACTTTGGAATGTGCTAGACCCTGTAACTTCATCCACAACCTCACAGAACTTGGACGGCTTTGGAAAAAAAAGCTATGAGCTGGACAACAGAAATACAGTTTTAAGGAAAGATGACAGTAGACTATGTACACACAGAGAAAAATTCTCACTACTGGGGACTGTCTCTTGGGGTATTCTTGAAAAGAGGATTTCTAAATGACATAAAACAAGAAAACTGGAGGGAAAGCGGGGGAAATGATCACTTCTTCTTGATAGATAAGGTAGGGCTAATTCATGCCCGAGCCCTCCTGATGATCACCTTTGGTTGTGGGGCCCTTGGTTAGTGCCAACATCCAGGACGATCCCCGGGAAGGGGAAAGGAGAGTAAATCGCAAAGGTGAGAAAACTTCATCATTCTGGTCACCTTGTTGCATAATAGACCACAAGAAAAGTTAGTGGCATAACACAACAACTCGTTATTATCTTTCATGATGCCGTGGTTGACATGGCTGTAAGAGCTAGGGGCTATGGGACACCACTGTCCAAGGCCCCCTCCACATGGCAGCTTGGGCTTCCTTACAGCATGGTGATCTCAGGGTAGCCTGATTATTTCTTTTTAATTTTTTTTTGGAATTTTTTTTTAAATTGAGATATAATTGACATGTAACATTGTGTTAGTTTCAGATGAACAACATAATGATTTTACATTTGTATATATTGCAAAATGATCACCACATTGAGTCTAGTTAACATCCATCACCACACATAGTTACAAAAATTTTTTTTCTTGTGATGAGGTCTTTTAAGATCTACTCTCTTAGCAACTTTCAAATATACGATACAGTATTAACTATAGTCACTATGCTATGCATTACATCCCCAGGCTATTGACATTTTTTTTACAGGTTTTTTGGGTTTTTTTTTTTAGTTTTTGGTGAGGAAGATTGGCCCTGAGCTAACATCTGTTGCCAATCTTCCTCTTTTTGCTTGAGGAAGATTATCCCTGAGCTAACATCTGTGCTAATCTTCTTCTATTTTGTATGTGGGACACTGCCACAGCATGGCTTGATGAGCAGTGTATAGGTCCACACCCAGGATTTGAACCCACAAACCCTGAGCCACAGAAATGGAGCACACAAACTTAACCACTATATCACCAGGCCAGTCCCTTATTTATTTTATAACTAAAAGTTTGTACGTTTTGACTACCTTCACGCTTTTTTCCCACCTGTCCACCCCTCCCTCTGGGAACCACCAATCTGTTCTCTGTATCTATGAATTTGGTTTTGCTTTTTGTTTGTAGATTCCATACATAAGTGAGATCAATATTTGTCTTTCTCTAGCCTGATTTTTTTTTGTGGTGGCCAGCTTCTGCCAGAGCAGGTGTTCCAAGAGGCCAAGGTGGTGGTTGCCAGTCTTGTTAAAGGTTAAGCCCAAACCTGGCATAGTATCACTTCTGCCATTCTGGGTTGGTCACTCACTAGTCACAGGCCAATCCAGACTTAAGGGGAGAGGAAATTAATCACACGTCAATGGGAAGAATGTCAAAGAATTTGTTGCCATCTTTAATCAATCACCATCATCAAGGTGACTTTGAAGGGCAAAAGAAGAACCAAATTAAAGCCCAAAGGAGCTAAGTGGAAGGAACCCTTTTCCCTTCCACTGGCTCAGCTTTAGAGTGTGTAATTGTTGCTTTAATAATTGGAGAGGGAGATGAGAGATACTTGGAGATGTTTCAGAGAGAAGAGGACCCTACGAAGATGATTTAAATGTCGGGAAGTGAGATCTGTACAAAGGGATTAAAAATAGGATTGATTTGGCCTGAAGCAGGGAAGGCTGAGGAGTAGCTGAATAATTGTCTTCAAATACATGAGGGTTCTTGTGAAAGAAGACCATCGAAGCTGAGCATAAAGGGACTGGGCTGGGAACACCGGAGAATTTCCCACCAAGAAATGCGTCTCTGAGACCTGAAAGAAATTCCCTTTTCTGAAGCTGTTTGGAAGAGAAAACATTTTATAAACCTATAAAGGACTTAGGATTAGTTTTACTGAAGATAGAAATAGTAGACCAGATCATCACTCTTTGGTAGGAGAATTATTTTTTCAAATAAAACCTTTTATATAAAACAGACAGAAAGCGATGTTGTTTGTGTTGAAGTGAGGGCATGGCCAAAGCCACACTTGGTCTCCTCCCATCTCTTATCTCCCCAAGAGGCCCCAAAGGTCACTGCATGAGGTCACAAGGACCTTGCTAAAAATAGTTGGAAAATAACTAAAACTGATAGAGTTTCCTAACTGTTCTGTAAAAGATGTGGGTGCTTGGAGACTTTTTTCAAATGGAAGTTAGGCCTTGAGGGTTTTGTGAAATTGTTGAATTCTTTCCATGATTCAAATTTGTGAGATGATGTTCTTTCTGAACTCAGGTTCTGTTCTTTTGTGTATCGTCAAATGCCACTCACACTCACTCATTAGTAGCACATTTGTTACAAAGTGTACGAAAGTATAAGGAAAACAGTGGTTGAAATTTTTCATCTTTTGGTAAATTCATTTCATTTACTTGAATGATCTTCTAGTAAATGAAATCAACAGTTTTACTTCATTAATGATCAATGAAATTAAGGGTTTACTTTATTAATTCTTAAATAAAATCTTTGCATAAAAGAAAAAATCTTATGACCACCGAGGCTATCAACTCAATGTTATTATCCTAATAGTTTCACTAATAATCCATTTACTTTGGAATTCTCCCTATACAAAAGGATAAAATGTATTATAGCACCATTTTAATACACACATGTTATTATAACTTTTAATACTTGAGGAAGTTTATATAAAAATTTTAAATATAAAGGACTTCATGGTTGACACAACTTCAAGTTTCAAGATGGTGGATTGAGCACCTGCTGTGTGTCTCCCTCACATACCAAGGCCATGTAATTGGTAGAAAATATATTTTAAAAAATACACAACTGTATTGAAAATCAAGTACCATCAGGTTGGATTTTTTAAATCCAGCTACGTTTTTTTAAAAGAAATGTCTTAAAGCAAAATGACACAGAAAAGATGAAAATACAGGGATGGAAAAAACTTACTAAGCAAATGCTAACAAAAAGGCTATAGCAAGAGTGATATCAGATAAAAAAGAATTCAAGGATGAAAGAGGGTATTTCATATTGACAAAACTAACGGTTCACTAAAAATATATGGCATCATGAGCTTTTATGTGCCTGATGATGGAGCTTTGACAAGCAGACGGGTTTGAGAACCATAGTATTGTCTATGGTTACAAAACATAAATTAAAACAAAATTGAAAAGAACCTAAAAGCTCGTCAACTGGTGATTGGCTAAATAAGTTGTGGAATATTAGCAGCTTGAAATATATTATAACAGTTACAAAGATTGAGGTCAATCTATATATTACTATAGCTAGCTCACTAAAATGTATTGTTGACTGAGAAAGCAACTTTGCAGAAAGATGTGTACAATATAAAACCTCTATATTAGCACACACATACAACAGTGCTATGTATTCTCTTTGGATACAGAAGTCTTTGTATAAATAAATAATAAAAAAAATCAGGAAAGAACACACACAAAAGACAATTAGCACAAGGTAATTGTGGTTACCTCTGGGGCGGGGGAAAGAGATGGACCAGGTTGGGGGATGCTTAACCAGAAAGGACTTTAAACTTTATCCAAAATGCTTCCCTTTTTTTGGTGAGGAAGATTGGCCCTGAGCTAACACCTATGCCAATCTTCCTCTATTTTGTATGTGGGACACTGCACAGCTTGGCTTGATGAGCAATGTATATGTCCACGCCCAGGATCTGAACCCATGAACCCCAGGCAGCCAAAGAGGAGCATGTGAACTCAATCACTATGCCACCGGGCTGGCCCCTGATATGCGTCCATTTTTAATAAGGAAAATTAATTTTTTATTATTCATGTTATTAAGTTTTTTAAAAAGATTTCACAATTTCAGAAAGTTCTGAAAGCCCTGTCCTAGTTGATGTGTCGTGTTGGATGCAAATACCAGAAAACCTAATCTGAAGAATACAGCTTGAACAGTAAGGGAGTTTCTTATCCCGTCTAACAGGATGGTCAGCAGAGGAGAGGGTCGATTGATTACAGAGTTCACCCGTGTCATTGAGGACCCAGGTTCTTTCTATTTCTTTGCTTCAACAAATTTTGGAGAAATTTACTTCAAATTCTCTTTGCATCCTTGGAGTTCATTTAATCCTCAGACTCATGGTAAGATGGTGCCAGCAGTTTCAAGCAAACAACATCCAGAATGTAATAATAAGGAACAGGGCTTACTTGTACAGGGCTTTCTGTGTGCCAGACTTTTACACACATTAATTAATTTTTTATTCTCATAAGTCCTTTTGCAGATAAGAAAACTGAGGCACTGAAAGTCTCGGTCATTTGTTGAATGTTACGTAATTAGTAAGTGGTAGACTCAGATCCAGTCAGTCTGGCACAAGAATATGTGCAGTTGATCTCTGGGTTCTCCTCTATACCTATTTTCCTTATGATTTTTTTCCTTTCTTGTCTTTTCTTGTAGTTCTCTCTAAGGAGTAAAGAAACTTTCCCCAGGAGCTTCCCAGCAGACAACTGTTCACATCTCATTGGCACCTGCCCATTCCTGAACCAACTAGATTACTCTTAGCCCAAACAGACCACCCCTGGAGTTGAGAGTAGGGTCAGCTTCCCCGACGGATATTGCTATGTGGGAAAGTGTAGACACGTGAACCAAATCTGGGTTCTCTTTGGAAGGAAAAGAAGGTGGGGTGGGGTTGATGCTGAGAAGATAACCAACAATCTCCAGTAAAGGTAATTTCTATTAGACTTTTGCAGTTCAATGACTCGTTCAGTTGATGCCTGTTATGTTAGGCACAGGAGTGAAAATTTCCAAGAAGCATATACAGTTCGACTCTAGAGAGGAGTCTGGGCTAGAGATTCAGATCTGGGCTGGAGATAGAGATCTGAGCATTGCCAACACATAGATTATCATTGTTTTAAGTCACGGAGATGGAGAAAATTCCCACAGGAGAGAGTATAGAGGTTTCAGAGGAGGTGGTCTACAATAAGAGTTAGTGTTTCCATCTTCCATGTTACTGGATAACAAATTTTCTTATGATTTTTAAAAAACCAGTATACTTAAGTGTTGTTAGTTAAATAACCACACATTCATTTATTCATTCATTCACTTCATTTGTTTATTAGTTTACTTTATTTGAAACATCATGAAGAGTCTTGTTCTTCACCAGTCCAAGTGTTGAAGGGTTCAATAATCAAACCTTTGCAAGAACCACCTAGAATTATCCCTGGCTAAATAAAAGGGGTGAAGTAATCTTGTACCAGTGATGGTAATGGAGTTGTGCCCTGGCACGTGGAGCCTACCGACTTTGCTTGGGATGCATCCTGTACTCATAATCTGAAGAGATGACTCCTCAGTGTGTGTTAGTCAGGCTAACCTAAGAAGCCCCATAGCTTAGTGGCTTAATCCAATAAAGGTTTATTTCTTGTTTGCATTGCAGTCCAACTTGGGTTGGCAGGGATCAGTTCCTTTCATCTAACAGCTCCACAATGCTCTTGAACCCTGAAGTTCCCCACTGGATTCTCAGCATTTGCCTAGTGAAAAAGAGAAGAGAAAAAAAGCCTGGAAGATTGCATGAGAGGCCTTATGGACCAAGCCTTGGGGTGGTGAGCATCACTTCTGACACACATTCCATCGACCAGAACTCAGACACATGGTCACAGCTAACTGCAATGAAGTCTGGGAAATGTAGTCTAGCTAAGTGTGTCCAGGAAGGAGAAGGAAATCCATTTGGTGGACATCTGGCTAGTCTCTGACATGCAATGGATTGAGTGAAACATTTCTATCATGTTAAAGTTTCGGGGCCAGCCTTGTGGCCAAGTGGTTGAGTTTGTGCACTCGGCTTCCGTGGCCCAGGGTTTGGGCAATTCAGATCCTCGGCGCAGACATAGCACCACTCATCAAGCCATGCTGAGGCGTTGTCACACATAGCACAACCAGAAGGACCTACAACTAGAATATACAGCTATGTATGGCGGGGGGGGGCTACAACTAGAATATACAGCTATGTATGGGGGGGGCGGTTTGGGGAGAAGAAGAAAAAGAAGATTGGCAACAGTTGTTAGCTCAGGTGCCAATCTTTAAAAAAAAAAATTTAATGTTTTTGTTTGGTATGTTTACTGTTTCTCTCTAATATCTTGTTCCCGTTTATAAGAGACTTTTTTTATGCTACATTCTTCCTCACTGAATACAGCTTGGGCATTATTAGTATTTCATGTTTCTAATTATTCAGAATCCTCCCAATTTTGCTCGTGTTATTGCCAGTTATTCCATTGTTTCTTCAAAGTTCTCTGCCTTCCATTTCACAGACTTGGATTTCGGTCAGAATCCATTTGATCTCTCCTCCAATGCTTCAGCAGAATTTTTTTCTGTGTTTTTTAGAGTTCTTATACATAGATCAGCTATTTTTATGCATCTTAAAACTTTTAAAGTTTGCAATACATGGACAAACATTCAAAAATACACTAAATTATTTGATTAATTAAGTAAAACCTCAGAAATGCGTACAACTCTTAGAAGTACTTTAATGTGCTACATTAAGTTCAAATCCTGCAACTTGTATTTGACTTTCTGAGTTGTAGAAATTATAAGCTTAATTTTAAAAGATCAAGTAAATAAATACTCAGAAACACAATAGTTCCTAACAAATAATCATTATGTACCCATCAACTGTCATTATTTTATTTATTTATCTTTTTGAGGAAGACTGGCCCTGAGCTAGCATCCATACCCATCTTCCTCTACTTTATATGTGAGATGCCTACCACAGCATGGCTTGCCAAGAGGTGCCATGTCCGCACCTGGGATCTGAACCAGCAAACCCCTGGCCACTGAAGCAGAACATGTGGACTTAACAGCTGTGCCATCGGGCCGGCCCCTCAACTGTCATTATTAACATTTAAAAATTAACCAGCAAAGG
The DNA here is from genome assembly GCF_041296235.1 of Equus asinus. NCBI lineage: Eukaryota > Metazoa > Chordata > Mammalia > Perissodactyla > Equidae > Equus > Equus asinus. Next base: position 131,089,948 of record NC_091792.1, read on the forward strand.
GGCCAGCCCAGTGGCACAGCAGTTTAAGTTCACATGATCTGCTTCGGCAGCCTAGGGTTCGCTGGTTTGGCTCCCGGGTGTGGACATACATACTGCTGTCAAGCCATGCTGTGGCAAGTGTCCCACATATAAAGTAGAGGAAGATGGGCACAGATGTTAGCAGGGTCTTTCTTCCTCAGCAAAAAGAGGAGGATCGGTGTGGATGTTAGCTCATGGCTAATTTTCCTCAAAAAGAAAAAGAAAAAAATATTCACCAACATTATTTTCATGTGATCCAGGCCTGATTAGATAAAAACCTTGAACTGAACCTTGGGGGAAAATCCTTGAGCATTTCAGATATATTGATTTTTTTTTCCCATTGTTGTCATTACCATCAAGATCAACAAGGTGCTTAGAGACACATTAAGCCACAGCTGTTGCAATTAATTGTACCCTTATGGCCTCAAGAGACAAGCCCCAGCAGTGGTGGACAGCTTAGTCCTAGGGAGTGGCAGGTCCTAACAAGGACGCCTTGGCAGAGCGCTCTATTGGTCCCTCCCTGAAGACAATCAGAAGCTTGATTAGGTGGGGCTGGGCCAAGCCTGCCTTGGCGCAGGGGCTGGGGCTGGGCTGGGCCTGGGTGGTGCCTCCTCTTAAGTGCAAGGCTTTCATTGGCTTGGCTGCACCCCATTTTACCAGAGCTGGTCTTAGGGTCATCAATTAGCATCTGACAGGGCGGGCCTACTGGCCCACTCTCAGCGACAGCAGTGAGTGGGGGCTGCAACTCTTCCATGGCAGACCAAGTGCTATAATGTTTGATTTTGCTGAAAATTGTGACCTGAGTCTGCCCGAAATTTGCTCAACGTTTTACTACTCACATCATGTCACACAAGTGCTGTGTAATATTTTAGGATCTTTAAAACTTTGTTTAAATGACCTCTTTGTGGCTTGTTCTGAAGCCAGAATTAGACTCGTAAGGGTTGTATGAAAAGAATTCTAGGCAGAATTAAATCTAATTCAACTATTTGATTATCTGCTGGATCTAAGTACATCTTCCTTGTATTGTTCTGGCCTCAGTGGGATAATTAGTTAGCAACTGCACTAGGTGTTTGTGGAAAAACAAGGTTTGGGGTGATCCCATGCCAAACGAATGCCCAAAATGAAAAAGAAGAGTTCATCATTTTATAACCTGTCTCCTGGTAAATGTAAACTTTGTTTTAATGTAGCCAAGGACCTGGGGCAAAGTAGGAAATCAGGGGAATCTAGTGGAGATGTTAGCAAGCAGTTCAACAACGTGTGCCAAGCCCGGGGAAGCGGAGGGCAGGAGGGGGATACCCTTACGGCTCTGAGGTTGGTCTTAATACACTTTTTTTGTGCCATTTCTTTCTGGATCGAGTCTATCTGCTCTGACTCTTGATTACACGACGCAGGCATTCAGCTCCCATTAAACAGGTCCCTGCTAGAAATGAGCAAAAATAGAAATCACTCTAAGTTGAAAAAGAAGAGAGGAGTGGGAAAATTTGGATTAGTCTCGTGGAACTTCAGCCACACCCAAAGTTCTCTAGGCCAACTTAGAAAGCATCTTTAAGCAAAATGCTGAGAATATGGACATAAGTCAGGAACATCCACAGGATCACACATCTGGCTTTAAAGGTACACAATGTGCATGATCTGGAGTGGTAGAACAATGTGCAGAGAAGGAGGAGATGCACCAAAAGTTGAGTGATTGAGTGGGATATGGAGTAGCTAGGGTTGGGTTGCTCAGGGATATTCTGAGTTTTTTCTTTTGGGGGTGGTGGAGTGGGGATGGGGGGGGGGGCCATGAATCAGGATTTGGCTAGGCAGGCTCTGAGCCACTTATCTTCTGTAGACAGTGCCCTCAGTGCCCGGGGACAGGGGAGCTACAGCACAAAATTTCCAAGTGTCAGCATCAGGGTGTAAACTGGTTGTCTTTCCTTTAACATCACTTAAACATTCACCTGGATGTTTTAATTTGGGTACCTTTGAAATGTCTACTGTTTTAGCATCATCAGGGTACTATTTAGCAGTTTAGGGACTATAAGAAACTGGCTATATTTGTGTCTAAAAAGCTTTACAGTGCCCTTTAAAACATTCTCACCAAATCACTGAAGATTGTATCAGCACTAAGTATGTTACCTACGTGAATATCCTGAGAGTGTCACCATGAGTAATGTGACTAACGAGCATAATGTGAGGCCACCTGGCACCTCAGGAGCTTCATCAGCCTGACTCCTCAGCTAACTTCCTGGGAGGGACTGGCATAAACATCCTTCGAGATGGCCTTGGTCTCACCTAAGAATTTTCACAGGCAAAGGAGATGAGACAGATCACCCTTCAGACCCTAAGTCTTACTATGAGGGAGGGTTGAAGGATTTTTAAATTTTATTTTGCAGAGATTTATTTTTGGTAATTGACTGAGATAAATTAGTCCCTGGAGAGACCTCAGGAGTTGACCTCAGTCTTTCCAGCCAGCCTATCCCTCCCTCCTGCAACAGGAGGAGGAGGAGGTGCTTGGTGGCAGTAGGGGGAGAAGTTCACAGAAACTGCCACCATTTTCTCTAACCTCTGGGCTCACTCTGACCTCCCAGCCATCCTGGTCTGGGAGAAGGCGAATTCCTATCTCTTGTAAAATCTGTCAAAAGAGACTTTACTGAACAAATGAAGATAAAAACTCTAACCTCTCCCCAACTCTCCAAACAGAGAGGAAATGTAAACTATTAAGATGGTCACATTTACAGAGGCGAGATCCTCTATGCTAACACGATGGCGTAGGGACAGAGCTCTCCCTCACATGGCCTCTTTTATAGAGACTTTCCTTGTGGCTTCACCCACCCCTATTCCTTTCTTCCACAGAATTCTGCTCATTTTGAATGTAAGGTCAAAAGCTTAGGCTCCTATTACTACAGATTCACAATAACAGCAACAACAAAACATTTAAACCATCAGTAACAATATGCGGTAATAAGAGGAAGACCATTCCTCACAGATCCTTCTCTGTGACAGAGCAGTCAAAGTCACCAGCATTTGCCTTTTTGCATAATCTGATGCAATTTTCTGCTCTTGTCATACTCACTATTCAAAGCCCTTTTGGTGAAAGTATAACCTTACATATTTAAAGTTGACATCCACCAAGGACTCACTACCTGCAAGGCGCTCTGCTGGGCACACTATACTCATTTCCTCACTTGATTTTCACAGTACCCTTCTGGGGCCTGTAAGAAGCACATGTAATTGGCTTTGCCATCTTATAGGTGAGTGAACAGAGGCATAGAGTGCTTGGGGAACTTGACCAGAGGATCCATGGCTGATCCATTGTAGAGGGAGTTTGTGAACCAGATCTGTGTGGCTCCAGGTCTATCTGAGTTCACACTCTTCGTTGCTACAAAATGGCGCCAAAGTCTAACAAGGCGGTTTTGCCCGTTGAGGGTCATCGAGGTTAACATTGAGAACTTGGCAAGGAGAGGAAGCTGATAAACAGCATGACTTGCAACTGTGATTTTTATTTCTTCATTCTTTTCCCACCTCCAATTCACGTCTTAATGAGACCAGCTACATAATTTGCAGGGCCCAATGCAAAATGAAAATGTGGGTCTCCTTGTTCAAAAATCATTAAAAATTTCAAAATGGTGACCATGAAGCTGGCTCTACATCTAGGCCAGACTTAAGTTAGTTAGTCTGTTCTTCCAGCATTCTGTCTCTAGAACTCTCTAAACCCCAACTGGGAGGTCCTCTAGAAGAGTGGCTCCAGGAAGTGGGCATCTAAATGGCCATCTAGATGTCACTGAGGTCTCATTGGTTATATTTCCTTGTGGCCCAGGTCAACGAGGCATGGTCACATTGCCATAATCACACTAGCAGCAAAATGATGCTGCACATTTTAAACTTAACAGTTAGTGTAGTTTTTGTTTGTTTAAGTAAATAGTTGACAATATCTAGGTCAATGGATTCTGTAGATAAAATGGCCCAACCTAATGTCTCCCCAAATAGCTAAAAAAGCAAACCAACTATCCATTCATTTTATTTAGTTTATGCAAAAGAGCTTTGTGTGCAGGAAGAAGGAACACTTTCGAGGCACATCCAGCTCTGAGTCCTCCTTCAGGGTCCAGAGAGTTGTTTATAGCATGAAGAGGCATTTTCATATGCGAAGCCCTAGGCAAGAACCAGGTTCACCCAAGGAAAGACCTCTTTTGCCAAGACAGAACCTGGGAAGGGTGTGGGCCCCACCAAGTAGGCTGTGCCTCAGGGCAGCCTCTAGGCCCAGTAAGCTGCTGGGCCAGAATCTCCCCATGCTGGGCAAACTGGTCAGGGGAGGTTGCAGGGAACCTGAAGAGACATGCATGAAGGCAGGCACCATACATTGTCAGGGTGGAGACCCCTAAGGGACTCAGGAGACCAGGGCAAGACCTGGGTGGGGCCAAACCTGCAGGTAAAGATCTGTGGGCCTGCAGCTAGTAATAATATGTAACACAGATGAAGCAGTTAGCATGTGCCAAACACAGTTCTCTAAGCGCTTGACAGGCACTAACTAGTTCAGTGGTTCTCAAACTTGAGCATGTATCAGAATCATGGCTGTTAAAACACAGATTGCTGAGCTCCCCTTAGAGTTTCTGATTCAGTGGCGCTCCCTCTCGCTCTTCTTTCTAAAGCCTATCCATCATCCCTCCCTCCCCAGGACATCTTCCCTGCCATTGCTAACTTGGAGTTTTCTCCTCTGAACTCTGCTACCTCTGGGTATGTGGGTTAAGGACACATACCAGGTGTGGGTTTGAATCCTGGATCTATCACTTAGCAGCTCTGTGACTGTGAACAAGCTATTTTATCACTCTGTGTCTCCATTTTACTCATATGTAAAATGGGAATTATAATACAGTACTTAATTCATAAAATTGTGGTAAGGATTAAGTAAGTATCTATCTATCCATCTCTCTCTATATATCTATATAGATAGATATATACACACAGTTATATAATTATACATATAGTGAGGATTTAATGAGTATATATAGATATATTTTTTAAAGTATAAGAAATGTTATATAGGTATATATATATATATATACGTATATGTATAATATATATGTATGTATGTAATTTTTAGAACAGAGTAAGAAATTATATTTTACTTATTTAGTTATGATAAATTATTCCCTTTTTCTTGGTGAAATATAACTGTAATTTAAAATATAAATTGAAGTATCTTTATTATTAGATCCCCTGGCAATTGGATTTGAGGACACCCATTGGGAACCCAGGATAACAGGTGATCCAAAAGAAGTAGGGAAGTAGGTGGAGCTGCAAGAAGGCCTTGGCCTTCATTGGGTTGCAAGCATGTCAGTCATTGCGGATGTCAATCTGCTTTGCAAATGGGCTACTCGTTAGAGGCTTCTCGCAGGAAAGATGAAGTGAAGGGTGCAGATCCTGGAGAGGAGACTGAGAATGAAGCAATGAAAAAGTCCTTCAGCAGACAGAGGGGTTGTGTATGGCAAACTGGATCTGCAATATAGACGGCAACCCAAACAAGCCTAAGTGGCCATTTGAATGACCAAACCAAGAGACCACCTTAGAATAATATGGGAAGAAGCTACCTCACTCTGAAGAGCAGAAACTAGATTAGTTACCATTTCTGGCCAGGAAATGAGCTTCTGGAAAATCCAATAGGCCAGATGAAAACAAGTCAGGGCACAAGGTCATTGCTTAGGCCTGGTTAAGAGTCACAGAGTCCACAGGGGAGATGGGGTCATGGAGGCTATTGCTTCGTCACTGAGGTCTTGAATGAAGCCCAAGAAGGAAGATACTTTGGGGCCAAGATAGGGCAGTATCTTTCACATCCCAAGGATCAAACATCATGCCAGGAAGGGTGATTGCAAATGGGACCAGTTACATAATTTTCAGGGCCCGGGGCAAAATGGAAATGCAAAGCGCCTTGTTCAAAGAGCAGGAGAAAAACTGTGTTGAAGCTGGCAACTCCTTCCGAGGTCTCTCTCTCTCAGCTTGCCATGGCTTTTTTAGTTTAGTATTTAACATCGTGCTGGAGCACAGAGGCACTTGCAGGGCAATGTGTACAGACCTTCATAGTTGCCTCCCTGGACTCGTGCACATGACATACACGCATGGCCCACCTGCTACCGGGTGGTTCTCCCATCCCGCAGCCACCAGACCAATAACGCTGACCCTGGCCAGGGGCAGGCAGGTCAAGGCCAGCATCTCCCTTCCTACAGGCTACCACTCCAATCTTCAGGGGACAGACAGCCCCCCTACCCCGCCCCCACCACCACGGGTATTGCAACTTCCACACAAGACACGCTAGGTATGCGGATCAGGGCTGGGCAAGAGGCTCATGGGCTCAGCATCTGCACTGTGGTGCTACCAGCCTAGGGCAGGGATGGCTGCCTCTATGCTTAGCCCCAGGATGCTGTAGGGTGCACGAGCCTGACCCCCCACCCTCCCTGCGTGTATACCCAGACCCCTGACCAGGCGGAGGACAACAGTGGTCGCTGGGTGGGGGCTGCAATGGGGAGGCCAGATGGAGCCTGGGGAGCCTTGGGAGGGGCAAGCAGGTGGCTGAGAACCTGTCCCTGGGAGCAGCCTGGCAAAGGGAGGCTGGGCCTCTGTGAAAAGAGGTTCAAACCCCATGCCGTGTGCATTCTCCACTGTCCCTTTGGGCTTCACTGACAAAATACAAATTTGAAGATCAAATAACTAAGAATTTCATGACAGTGTCTGCAGAACATTAAACCCCAAGCTAGAGGCCCTTTTGAGCAACTGCAATGGTCAAAAACCCATGAAACTGGCCCTGATTGGAAAAGAGAGAACTGATCACAGTTCAGGGCCGGAGAAGACAGTGCAGGCGTGAATAGGAGGGCCAGGAAGCAGGTTCCAGCTCTGTCCAGATTAGGAAGACTTGTCCACTTAAATCTACTTTGGAGAAAAACTCTGAATATTTTATTTTATTCAGCATCTCACCCAGATGGGCAGGGTAAAGGACTGAAACTTGGGAGTTTACCTTATAAATTGTGCTATCAATCTCAGTTCAGGTAAGTATGGTTTAGCAAAATATGCTTGGTAAGTTCATCCGATTTTAGTCTTCTGGGAAACTATTTTTGTGTTTCCTTTCTTAGTTTCATAAGTAAAAATGTCTTCAGTGTGGGGCCAGCCTGGTGGCATAGTGGTTAATTTCATGCACTCCACTTTGGTGGCCCAGGGTTTGCAGGTCAGATCTCCAGTGCGGACCTAGCACCACTTGTCAAGCCACGCTGTGGAGTCATCCCACATAAAGTAGAGGAAGATTGGCACAAATGTTAGCCCAGTGACAATCTTCCTCAAGCAAAAAGAGGAAGATTGGCAACAGATGTTAGCTTAGGGCCAATCTTCCTCACCAAAAAAAAAGTCTTCAGAGGATCACCGATCTTGATTTGGCCAAACAAAGAGGACAAGGAATTTTTCCATTCTGAGTTGGGCAGACAGGACCCCAGTGCCTCTCTGGAGGCCAAGTGCAGGGGAAGGCTGGGGCTGTCTCAGCCCTAGTGCAGGGAGATCAGCATGGCTGGACAGTTGGTGGGGGAACCGCAGGGGCTGTGGACATGTTTAGCTGTGGGTGCCACTCCTTCTGGCCTGGACCACTTGCTCCCACTGTTATACACAAGGGGCCATAATCATGGACTGAGAATGATTTTCAATCTTCCCAAGCAACCTACCCACGGGTGCGCATTTTCCTTCCCAGAAGTTACTTTGAAGGCTATGCACACACTCTGATGATGCTGCAGGCCAGTGTGGTAGAGGAGAAAGAGTCTGGACTTTTAAAGTAGTTAGACCTGGAATAGAATTGTGGCTTTGCTGTGTTTACAATTTCCCCCTTGCTCCCTTTCTCCTTCCCCCTCTTTCCATTGTCCTTCCTTCCATCCTTGCACTCCTTTTCACTCCTTCTTTTCCCCTTCTCTTTTCCCTCCCCTCATTCTATCAATTCATTCACAAAATAGTTATTGAATTCCAACTTTATGCTGGTCTGTGCTAGGTGCTGGGGATACAGTGGTAAACAAGGCAGACACACAGTCCCTTCTCTGGTGGAGTGTACAGTGGGGAAGGCATTGAACAATTATTATAAGGGGGATGTGTGTAACAGCAGGCAACCAACCAGATGCTGTGGAAGGAAGGATGTAGACGAGGATTGAACCAGGGTGAGGCATCATGGACAAGGTCCTCATTTCCTCATTGTCTCTTGCTCTAAATTGTGAGAATTAGAGATAATGTGTGTGAAGTGTCTAGTACCATGCTTAGTTCATGATGGCACTGTGATTACTCAAACCAGCTTTGGGATTCTTCTTGGGGAACTGTCACCAGGGTCAGTTTCAAGCTCCGTTGATGGTCATTTCTTTATTATCCTGCCTTCCCTTTGCTTATGCTAATCATCTTTTCACCCTGGTGGACCTGGCTGCCTCTCTGAGACTGGGATTCCCTGGGGGGCAGGGGCACCAGTTACTCTCTTTGAACCTCCAGAACACCTACAACAATGTCAAGCACATAGTAACTGCTCAATCAATGTTGCTGGATTAAAATGAATTGGATAATGAAAATTGAGAAGAATCCCAGAGAAAGGGCACCAAGCAATCCAGAGAAAGGGAAAGTCTTAGAGGAAGAAATTGGAACCTATCCCGCTGTTCTGATATTATCTTTATGACCTCTTGGGAGAATAAAAACCAACACACATCACACTTGTTGTCTCATCTTTTCCTCTGATATCAGGCAGACAGGATTAATAAAAGAAAGAATATTTAGTTGGAGTTTTACTCCAAGGGATCCTTCTTAATTAAGTGGTGAGGCTTAATTAAAAACCTAATTAATCATAATAAGCTGTTGCTGTTGTGCTTGGCGATAAGGTATAGGCTTTCTGAGAACATGAAGCTACAGGAGCTCTGAGCTGCATGGATGAGAAATATCCCCCAACCCACCAAACAGATGGTGAACCTCTGAGCCGGGAACCCTCCTGGTGGGCTGGTTGGGGATTACCCGTTACAGGCTAATACACAGAGATGGACTTACCATGGAGCTAATGAAGATTAGGTTTTGGGCCCTTCACTTGCATAGGCCCTACCAAGGTCATGATAGGGGACCTCAGTGTGTGTTTGGCCTTTTTTTTTTTTTTGGTAAAATTTGCAATGGTAAGATATTTTTGTACTCTCTTCCTTAAAGGGGGTTTCTTTAAGCTTCAAGTCAACAAAAGTTGGAATTTCCCTACTAACATGTCTCCGAGAAAAGGACTAGGGTGTAAGATGGAGCCCAGGTGGAAGGGCATTAATAATGAGGATGATGTTGATGATGATAATGTAGGTATGACTGTACAGAAAGAAAAGCTGGACACAGCCCAGAGAACGTGTTGGAAAATTGTTTTGGATCAAAAATGAATAGAAAAGGCCTGGCGAAAGTATTTAAAAGTCAATTTATCGGGGCTGGCCCCGTGGCCGAGTGGTTAAGTTCGTGCGCTCCGCTGCAGGCGGCCCAGTGTTTCGTTAGTTCGAATCCTGGGCGCGGACATGGCACTGCTCATCAGACCACGCTGAGGCAGCGTCCCACATGCCACAACTAGAAGAACCCACAACGAAGAATACACAACTATGTACCGGGGGGGCTTTGGGGAGAAAAAGGAAAAAATAAAATCTTTAAAAAAAATAAATAAATAAATAAAAGTCAATTTATCAAGATCAGAAGGCACATAGTAACCCTAGGGCTAGGGTCTTACCCCAGGGTTCATGGAGGGGCTTCAGGGCCTCCATGGGCACCCTGAAATTGTATGCAAATTGTCGGTATATATACATTTTTTTTCTTGGAAGAGAAATTCCACTCACAAAGATGGGAAACTCTGAAATAGATATAATCAAGAATGGATTCTGTAAAATTATATTATTCTAGGGAGTAGAACATAAAATGGTAGGGGAAATTACAATTTATAAGCAAGCATAGTATGTGGGATAATCTTGGTTCTGTCTTCACTGTCTCTTGTTTGAGTCCATGTCACGAACAGGCGCAGTAAGACAGGCTGGAGGCAACCTCCAGCTTGGAGGAGGGTGTGGGTGGAGGGGGGAAGCCATGCTAGAACCAACCTGGGGGGCAGAAGAAAGGAAGCTTAGTGCAGCCTCTCAGACTGCCTGCATCTGAGGGTCAACAGGCTCACAACTCGTCAGAAAGGAGGCGGAGAAGGGCAAGGGCACAAAGAGGATGATCCCTGGGGATCTTTTATTATGGTACAAGTTGAATGAGGGTTTCAGGATTTGGAATCCTGGCCAAATCTCCTTCATATGATGACTTTTCATCATACATAAAGGCCAGAGCCAGAGATTGAAAGAAAGGACGGGGAGAAAGATTTAAAAAAAAGGATTCTTGAAAACAAGATAGTACCTACTGCCTAGATCTTCATCTTAACTAGAGGTTAAAAATAGTAGGTCTGAGGCCCAAAGAAGAAGGAACTCTGCTAGGCTCCTCCTTATCAGCCCTGTCAGGAACAGTAGGATGGATCCCAGATGCAGAGGTGAAGTTAGGACCAGTTCAGAAACTATGGCAAGGCTGAAATCACAAGATAAAGGACAGGCTGAGAAATGGGCTGGGAAGAGCACGCCTTAGACTCCAGGGAAGGAGCCAGAGAGTTCATTGTTCATGGGGCCAGGGAGTGGCATTAGATCAGAACCAGATCTGTAGCCAGAAACTAGGTGCCTACCTGCAGTTTCCACCTACACACCCACTTGAGCCAGGTGCAGCCGCTTCCCTGCCTGCACCTGCAAGACCTAGGCTGGCTGGGCCCTGGGTCTGGTCCCACCCTAGTTGGAAGGATGTGAAGAGCTTCCTGCCTAGGGCAAACATTTGGCTCCTAATCAAGTTCTCCTTCCTATTTTCCCTTGTCTGTGCCTAGCCAGCATGGCCAGCTCTTTGACCCCTTGCTGCTCAGACTCCCATCCCTTTAGAATTCCCTCAAGCCAAGCCCAGCCCTAATTTTTTGTCATGGCTTTTCCAGTCCCAGCCTCTTGCACTCTTCCTGCAATCCTTCAGTGCCATCCTGGCACCTAAGTCAGGAAATAAGGCCAAACCCAGATGCTTTCCCTCAGGATGAGGGGTGGGGATCCCTGAGGGAAGAGAGAGTAGGGTAAAGGCTGTGACTCTGGTCATGTTAAAAAGAGAAATCGCCTCTTCCTTTGTTCCCCAGTAATGTCACTACCAAGTTAATTAAAAATCCAAGAAGGCAAAAAGGTGGAGGAGCCTATGAGGAGTGCACATTTTATCACCCTTGGTCCCTGAGCAAAGAATAAGGGACAGTCAGAAAGTCTCTATAATGTTCTGAGAGCACCTATCACAAAAGCGGTATCACTTACATAAGCAGAGTCTATATTCTTTCTCCAGTATGGGGAGCATGTGCTAAATCCGGGCAAGGGTTAACCATTTCAGCAGATTATATCCAGCTTGGGTTTAACTTTTAAGCAAGATGCTAGAGGGCATGTCTTAACTGTCATGCTGCATTGTGACTTTAAGTCTGGCTGTGGAAGCTCTGACTCCCTTCTTTACAATCTCCACAGGTGTGCAGAGGACTTCAAAGCTAGTTCTAGAAGGAGGTTATTGAGGATTACCTCTGAGGAAAAAAGAAAGAAATCCCATAGAACAGATGCTGAGAGAAGTGAACTAAACCCTCCTTGAGCGAGTACCTTTAGATTAATTTTAAAATTCCAAAATCTTCTTGTGCCCTTGCTCAAGAAGGGGGACTTCCGCACTCCAGAGAATAATTTCAGATTGGATAACCTCTCTTCTTTTCTGAAAGTTTACCCAGAGAAATTTCGGTATTACCTTAGGCTGTTGAACAGGACCTGTAGCAGCTCCGTCTTCCAGCCCAGCACACAATACGTTCTCAGACATTGTTTCTTGCTATTGTACTGTCAACTATAACTTTATACTGGAGAAAGTAAAATGTGGGCATTTTAGTATTTGCTTCTCTTCTAAAGAAGCAGTTAAATTAATGAGCATGGTGCCCCTTTTTTTATGAGATGGTGACGCTGCTTCATTGACTAATGTTCAATAGGGGATATACTTGGAGTTGCATTTTTCAACAATGATGTTGAGGCTTGATTGCAGTTACCATAAGTGAAAAACTCCTCCTTCTGAATGTCAATATTTGAGTCCTATTAAAAGCTGAGGGGGGTTTATACATTTCACCTAAAGCTTATTTTACTTCTTGGTATTTTCAACGATTTGTGGCCAATGAATCATGAAAATGAAATCTTAAAACCCCAAGAAACCACCAGAAACCAAACGAGGCTTTTAGCATATCTCACAGTGATTATCCCCATCCCCACTCCAAAATGAAAATGTTTGTTTTCCCCAATTTGTTGACATCTTTGGAATTTCCAGATTAAATTGCCCCATTCTACTGAGGGTAGGATAACTGAAATCGAGTTTGGAAAGTCCTTTTAATTCAGCCAATCTCACTCTTTATCAGAGAACAGGAAAGATAGTAATTTTTCTCATTTCATAGAGGTTTCTCACTCTTTTTTTTCTAGGAAAGATGATTTCTACTAAGTTTTTTTCTTAATTTAAAACTTCTAACAACTTTCTGGTTAAGATATCTACCAATTTTAGTCATTCATTTTCCAGGTAACAATGAAAACAAGTCAATTTGTTTAGCCGTTTGTCATGTTACCCTCTAGATCGTCACATAGCTGAGCGACAGATCCCCTGTTGCCTATTTCCTCCCATTTCCTCTTACTTATTCTTGCTAGCTATTTCTAATTTCTTTTAATTTGGGGGACTTTTAGTTTTCGTTTCTCATAGTACAGACTTTAGTTTTCCTTCCGTGTCCCTTCTCCCCTTGCTCCTAGTAATAGGACCCGCTTTTGGTTTTAGCAAAGCACAGTGTTCCACCCTCTTCCTCTCACACCCAAAGTAGAATTTGCATTTCCCAGTCTTCCCTGGGCTGGTTGTGACCACGTGACTAAGTTCTCCCTAACGGAATGGAGCAGAAGTGATGAGCACAATTTGTGTTCACTTCCGTATCAGAACATTGCTCACCCTCCACTTCAACTCCTTCTCTGTAGGCTGGAACTTGGATGTGGCATGAGTGAGCCAGCTGTAACCACAGAGGCATGGGCAACATCCTAGGGGAAGGAAAAGCTTTAATGTAAAAGGAATCTCAGTGCCTGGACAAACCACCAATCTGCCCCGGACCACCTGCCTATCTCTAGGCTGTTACATGAGAGAAAAATAGATTTCTCTCTTATTTGAACAATTGTATTTTGAAATCTTTTTATTACAACAGCGTAACTGATACCCTGGCCCTGACTATACATTTCTTAAACAGAAGAGAGGATGCTACCACTGTACTCTATGCTAGTCAGATCTTACTTGGCATGTAGTATCCCTATCTGTGAATCACATTTTAAGACTTAAAGACAAAGCGGAGGTTTTCAGATGAGAGCAATAAGAATGGTAAGGAATTCAAACCTGAAGAAACTGGAAGACAGATCTCAAAGCAGGAGTGCTGTTTTCAAATGTCTGAAGAGCTGGCATGTGGAAGAATGATTCACCTCGTTCTGTGTAGTTTTCATGGATAGAAGTAGGACTCAGGGTGGAAACAGATTTTGCTCAAGATGAAGAACATTCCTGGTTGTCAGATCTGCATAGAAATAGAAAGGGCAACTCTAGAAGCATCGAGTTCCCTGCCCATGGAGACATCTTAACAGAACCTGGATAACCATTTGGCTGGATTCATAATGACTATGTGTCATGCATGTACATGACACAAATTGTCTCAAATTCTTAGAACAACACTAAAAATTGTATATTTTTTATCTCCATTTGATAGAAAAGGACTCTAAGTCTGAGACAAGTTAAAACTTGCCAAGGGTCTCAAAGCTGGTTAGTAGCAGAGTCCATGTTCTTTTTACTGACCACCATCAAAGTTGATTTACAAAATGGCTTAAAAGTTGCTTCCAAATCTGAAATTCCATGAGTCCCAAATCTTTACTTAAATTCTGAGGCATCAGAGCCAGACACATCTCCTGAAGGTTGATGTGCCTGATCTCTTAAGTTTGAACCCAGTAGCAAAGTTACTTTGAGACTTCCTTTATGTGTCAGAGATTGCCAGCTTATCACACATCCATTGTCTCTTCTTTTTTGGCACACAATAAGAATATAATTTCCAATTTCCCTTGCAGTGGAATGTGAGCAAAAATGATGTGGGCCTCTCTCAGATCTGGCCCATAGAAACATCTCATATTCTTTCTTCTGCTGCTGCTGGATACTGACACATGAAGTGACCTTGAAAGTTGAGCGATGAAGATGATAGAATTTCTCTTTCAGCCTTGTCCCTGAACAACGTGTTGAGTAGAGCCCCCTGGAAACCCAAAATTGCTTTGGACTGTGTAAGTGAGGGAGGCATAAAACTGTGTTAGAACCCTTTTATAGTTTAGAGTCTATTGATAACAGCAATTAGCCTACCCTCTCCAATACTGGTCCTCAGCCGCTAAATATCGTAGTTGTCTAACTCCATCATAGGACTTTGTGCAGGATCACCACGTTTATCGACAACTCTACTGGGCTGAACTTTTTGAAACTGCAGATGTTTGACTCTTTTTGACTAAAAAAGCAGAACTTTAATACTGTTCAACCTAAAATAATAGAAGATAATCTGATTCCTTTCGCCTCTCACCCTTTTGACCCCCGCGCAACTCTGCCCAATTGATAGAGTGATCAGTTTCTTTATACAACATCAGAGATGTTTCCAATACAGACTCTCTTTCATAAAGATTTGCCAAAAGTCTGTTGAATAGCAGCCTATGGTACAGTCCACTGATTTATGCTGTTGGATTCTTCATTATTTTTCTTTCTTTCTTCTTCTTCTTTTTTTTTTTTTACTTTGAACATCAGGAAATTTCTCATGGAAGAAAATCTAGATTTCCAGACTATTTTACAAATCGGAAGATGTAGCAGTACATGTCACAGTCAGCAGGCTCTCAGGAGATCTTCTTCAGACAGGTCATACCTTCTCTAGGTCTCCACAGACCCAACACTCCCCTTTCGTCCCTAACACTGACCTGCATATCACATGCCACACATCTTTGGGATGCGGGTTTTTTTTTTAAACCCAGCCCTTCAGATCATTTGTGCTTGCACTCCCTGTTAACACAGAAGTCAAGTCAAGGATTAACAAAGAACTGCTATCCTGAGAACGGCTTTCAAAGGAGTTTGAATGCCTTTGGAAGACAGTGAACACTTCATGGGCCATGGCAGGAAGAGTCAGAAAAAGTCTTCCCATTATGCTTGGGTACTGGTTCTCCTTGTGGGGGCGTATACCTAGGATATCAGAATGTATTCTCTTCACTCTCCGGTTTCCTTTCTGTAACACAAAATGTGGGACATAAAATGAAGCTTTGTGAAAGAGAAGAATAAAATCGTGTTGTTCTGTTTTTAATTGAAAGCCCCAATAGCTGTACTGATTGGTTTTACTCTACCAGAGAGTTAAGCAATTTCCTTTGTCACCTCCAAATCTCCAACTGTGCTGAGCTGCAGTTGTCACCGTCAGCCTCTTGACTGTTGTGTAGGCTCAGGTAACATGCTCATCAGCTGGGAACCAGCAGAGCAGAGAGGCTGGGAGCTGGAGAAGCGGGACAGAGGACCTTCACCTTGACAGGGGGTGGGCATCTACTCAGGGCGGGGCCAGGGCTCTGACAGTCACGGATGGTGCTTCAGCAGGTGTGGTGCTTCTTTTCAAACCTCCGGAGTATGCCAAGGATTAGGTTTTCTGTAGATGTGTACATGATTTTCATTTACAAAGCTTTCCTTTCCCAAGAGTCCAAAAATCAATGAGTACAAAGTGGATCACTGACCTCCCAGAGAATTTTCTACACTCGTGGTATGAACTGGGGGAGGGAGGTGGGTGAAGTAGGGCAGTCAAGGTGAATACTTGAAGCTGGTTTTGCCCAACTTGCGGTATGGGCACCACTGAAACAGGCATGATGATTTGAGGTGGTAGACAAGTGTACATCTTAAAATGTTAATAATGTGACATTTACTTTAACATACATTAGAATGAAAACAATACAACAATATCTCAAACTGTGATTACATTAATATAAATGCTCAGGGTACATAAAGGAAAATTTAGACTTTTTAAAGGGAAATATTAGGTTAAATAAGAATATAGGGACTTCCACTTCCAATCAAGATAGAATAACCGGGACCAGATTTGTCCTCTTGCCTGAAATAGCTGGAAATAAAGATATACAAATGAAACAACAGTACTTAAGATATTGGACATCAGGCAATGATGAGTGGGGATCCCTGATTGACAGGAGACAAATGAGGCGAGCTTTATGACTACCTGAGCTCTTATTACTCGGAGAAAGTTTCCAGGTCATGGTACAGGGATGGAGAACCCAGCAAAGCTGAGTAGTAGTTTCCCTGGGTCACAGAAACAGAGCTGGGCGTCCTTGGAAGTCAGGGTATCTGTAAGAAAAAACAAACAAACAACCCTTTGATCTCTATCTCATACCAGATACAAAAACTAACTCAAAATGGATCATAGGCCTAAATGTAAAACTCGAAGCTATAAAACTTCTAGAAAAAACAAAGGGGAAAATCTTTGTGACCTTAGCTTAGACAGAGATCCCTCAGATACAGCACCAAAAGCATAATCCATAAAAGAAAAAAAATGATAAATTGAGCTTTATCAAAATTAAGATCTTCTGCTTTTAGAAAAATGAAAAAACAAGTCAAAACTTGGGGAAAACATTTGAAAATCTCATTTATCTGATAAAGGATTTGTGGCCAGAATACATAAAGCAGTCTCAAAAACTTAATAAGAAAACCAACAACCCAATTAAAATTGGTCAAAGCGTTTGAATAGACATTTCACCAAAAAAGATACATGAATGGTAAATAAACTCCTGAAAATATGCTCAAAATCATTAGTCATTAAGGAAATGCTAATTGGAACTCAGACCTATTAGAATGGCTAAAATTAAAAGGACCAACCATACAAAGTGTTGGCAAGTATATGGAGCAACAGGAACTCTCATTCACTGCTAGTGGGAATGAATTATGGTACAATCAATTTGGAAAACAGTTTGGCAGTTTCTTAAAAAGTTAAATATACACTGACTCTATGATTCAGCCATTTCATTGCTGCATATACAAGAGAAATGAAAGCATACGTCCATACAAAGACTGGTACAAAGACATCCACAGTAGCTGTATGTGTAATAGCCAACTGTTGAAAAGAACTCAAATGTCCATCAGTAGGTCAATGGATAAACAAATTGTGATATACCCATGCAATAGCAAACTTCTCGGTCATGAAAAGAAATGCATTAATGATACACACAACATGGATGAATTTCAAAACAATTATACCGAGTTAATGGAGCCAGACAAAAGGTACATACTGGACGATCCCACTTATACAAAATTCTAGGAAGTACAAACCAATCTGTAGTGATAGAAAGCAGATCAGTGGTTGTCTGTGGACAGAGGTCAGAGAGGGGTGGAAGGGAATGATTACAATGTCATACAAAGAAAATTTGGGGGTGATTACTATGTTCAGCATCTCAATTGTGGTGATGGTTTCATAGGTTTATATACATGTCGAAACTCATCAAAATGTAAACATTAAACATGTGCAGTTAATTGTATGTCAATTGTACCCCAATGAAGCTGTTAAGAAAATGTGACTATAGCTGGTTATGGCAAAAAAATTAAAGGTTGAATGACAAAATTTTGGAAACACAGCTTGAACTTATCCTATTTGTTCTCTTCTACCCATCCTTCCTCTCTTAGTCTCTTGTCCTTGTCCCTCTTTCTCTTCCTTCTCCCCAGGTTAGAGCAGGTGATAATAGTTTGGGACAACCATGTATAAGACGTCCCTGACCTCAGTAGAAGAAAGGGCTTTCTGACAATTTTTGCCCTCTAAAAATGCAATGGAATAAGATGTTTCATAAAATAGGAAGCTCTCCATCTCAGGGATCCCTCAGCAGAGACTAAATGAACGGTTGACAGGGATATCGTAGCATCAGATGGGACGTTGTGCCAAATCAATGGCTTTCAAGCTTTTCTTTTCTTTTTCTTTTTTTAATACCATTAAACACTTTCTACAAATGAATGAAATCTTAGGTGGAAGATAAATATTTAGGGAAGACAAATGAGGCAGTTCTTTGAAAAAAGTTGAGAGCCCAGAGTCCTGCCTTCTTGGCCCTATCTTTTACATACTATTGTGGTCCTTCCACACCTTCTTAGGAAGATGACTCTTGTTTGCTCCAACTCTGAAATTCTATAACAGTTTGGTTGCAATGGGAGTAATTGAGGGCCATAAATGAGAAGGTTTAGCCCAAACCACCCCAGTTAGAGCAGGGAGTTGAGGTGAAGGTCTGACCACATCTTAGTCACCTGAGACAAAGTGGACCCATTTGCAATAGAAGAGGCAGTTATGTTCTTTTCAAACAGATTCTGTAATTACAACATTGATAATCTTTTTCCCAGAGGGAGTGTAATACAGCTACTCTTTATCCAGATGTCCCAGCCCTTTTTCCTCTTCACTTTCTGAAAAAGAAAGGATTTCAAATAATGGCTTGGTTAAAAACAGTTTGGTTGGTTGTTTCTCTGTAGATCATCCATTTTCTTCTCCCTTTGACCCTGAACATGCCAATTGTGTTTGACCACACTTGAGTCAATAGGATAAAGGATGCTCTTTCTTTGTTAATAAGACTGATAAAAGTAATCATGGTGAGCATTTACTGATCACTGCATGATGGTCAATTTTTATGTGTCACCTTGGCTAGGTACCCAGATATTTGGTCAAACATTATTCTGGATGTTTCTGTGTGTGTGTTTTTGGATGAGATTTACATTTAAATTGGTGGACTTTGAGGGAAGCAGAGTGCTTTCCATAATGTGGGTGGACCACATCCAATCAGTTGAGAGCCTGAATAGAACAAAAGGCAGACCTCCTCCCAACAAGAGGGATTCTCCAGCAGATGGTCTTTGGTCTTCATTTGCAACATCAGCTCTATATTGAACTGCCTTTGGACTCAAACTGTAACTCTTTCCTGAGTCTCTAGCCTGTCGGTCTCCCCTATCAGATTTTGAGCTTGCCAAGCCTCCACAAGTGCGTAAGCCAATTCTTTAAAATAAATGTATTTATATATGCATCCTACTGATTCTGTTTCTCTGGAGAACTCTGACTAACACATACTGCGATAAGTATTTTAAACGTATTAATTCATCTAATTTTCCCAACAATCTTATGAAGTTTGAACACAATACTTTAAGAGGTGTTACTGTTTCATAGTTACGAGAATGAGGCTTAGTGAGAGAAAGTGATTTGCCCAAGATCATCCAGCCTATAGGTGGTGGAGCTGTGACAATAGCCCCAAGCACACTGACTGAGCCACTTTGCTTTACCACCCTAGCTAACCCTTGACATTTTCTGGCCTTAGTGATACTGAACAGGCCTCAACACCAGCCAGTCTGGAATCTGACTTTGACCCTGACCCTTTCTTCCTCCCGAGTGGCTTCTGGGAGGCTACTTCACATATGCCTGGGAGCCTGACACTCCTGACCCTCTCTGGTAAATTCAGGCGTGAGTCTTCACTCGCTAAGCCTCAACTTCCTCCTCTCCAAAAGGAGAGAAAATCACTTGGCCAGCTTGTGCTGAGCATTAAATGCAAGTACATAGGGCGTCCATCTCACTGCCTGCACACAGTAGGTCCTCAAAAGCAAAGGTCCTCCCCTTCCCATCATGAGCTCATATGGATGGAAATGACACCGGTTCACTACAGCTGGATCTTGGACACTCTCAACTGCTTATAGAGTGAGTCCTTCTGTAGGGCACCTGCATTAGTTGGCTGGGCTGCCATAGCAGATTGCCATGACTGGGTGGCTTAAACAACGGAAATTTATTTCTCACAGTTCTGAAGGCTGGAAGTCCAAGATCAAGGTGTCCGCAGGTTTGGTTTCTCCTGAGACCTCTGTCCTTGGCCTGCATACGGACTTCGTCTTGCTGTGTCCTCACCATGTTCCTGCTTCTGAGTACACGCCCCTGGTATCTCTTTGGGGGTTCAAATTTCATCTGCTTATAACAACAACGGTCAGATTGGATTAGGGTCCACCCTAATGGCCTCACTCTACCTTAGTCACCTCTTTAAAAGGCCCTCTCTCTAAATGCAGTCACATTCTGTGATACTGGGGCTGAGGGCTTCAACATTAGAAATTTGGGGGGACACAGTTCAGCCCATAATACTATCTTATCCTCTAGGGGCAAAGGACCTATTGCGCAGGACCACCCTTCATATCCTTCCCTATTGAGATTTCTGCACAGGGTCTTTTCTGCCTGGCTGTCCCTTCAAACTTTCTGCCAGTTTGTCACTATTTCTTCAGGAGTATTCTAAGAGATTAACTAATCTGATCAGAAATTAAAGGCACATAGTTCACTCAAGTTCTATGAACTTGCTTTTCTCCAGTGGTTATGGAA
The DNA here is from genome assembly GCF_041296235.1 of Equus asinus. NCBI lineage: Eukaryota > Metazoa > Chordata > Mammalia > Perissodactyla > Equidae > Equus > Equus asinus. The sequence goes on from NC_091792.1 coordinate 131,110,439, forward strand.
AGCCAACCAGAACAAGTGTCAAGCATGTAGAAGCTGTTTTATTTTCTTAGTCTGTAAACTGCACCCCTTACTCCCCACCACTATCAAACACACACACACTCATCTACCCACACACACACGCGCTGCCTATTAGAAAAATCCGCTGAGAAAAAGGAGGCATTTTGAAATATTCTTCAAACAATAATTTATATGTATATACATATGTACTTGAATATGAATATATATATGATGTCACAACCTCCACTGCTCTTGACTTCCGTGACTTTTGCCTCCTTTAAATCGACTCCTATTTGTTTCAGTTACTCTCTAAGAGGACAACTCCTGTTCACACCATGGATCCTATTAATTCTGTCCCTATGCTTGTTGTGTCTTAGGTTTTTTTTACCCGCTAACATCATAAGAACACAAGAGAGGGGCTCTGGTTGAGTTGGTCACCATCCAATATGGAACACCTCTATTGGTAAGAGTTTTTAGGCCAGAATATCTTCATAGGCCACCAGTCTTCCTGATGTCTAACCTACTTCTGGTTGCCCTTGGCTGAGGCACTAATACTGGGTCCAATCTGGGATGCTTAGGAAAGTAGGGTCTCATGGTACAAACACAGTGACTTACTTACAAGGAAACCAAGTGACCAATGTCCTAGGAAGAGGGTGTAGGAAGGCAAGTACCAGACTCTGTGGAGCTTTCTGGGTTCTCAGAGGGCCATTGTGAAGCCTCACATTGTGCCAGCAGAGTAGCCACCATATTGGCAAATCTCACTTCATTTTGCTGGTAGCTTGCTCCAAAATATTCATGATCCATTTCAGAAAACAAATGGACTTTCCAACGCCAAGAATCAAATTTTACAAAACTGGATAAATCATAGACCTCTGTTTTTATGTCACTTGAAATCATTTAATTAAGACATAAAAACAAATTACTCAAGAGTAAAGTGTGTGCAAAGAGGATAATTTTATATTCTGGAGGAAAAAGAAAACCTATGGGGAAAAGCAATCCAGAGTCTGAGAAGTTTGTCCCCACCTTCCTTTTTTTCTTTTTGTCTTTTAAACAACATTTTAGAGTGTGGACTTCTACAGCTGAACTGAAATAGAGAGTACAGGGAGCAAGCAATCAATGGGAGTCACATCTCAATGAAGGCTTTTCTAAAATGGTCCAAGAACCCATAAGGGACTCATTCTGTATTGGATTTCTGAAAATTTGCAGAAAGGACCCAAGCTTGGAACCCAGTGATTGATGCCTGCCATCAGCAGCACGTCTGTTCCTTTCCTCCCTCGAAGGCTGAGACAAATTTTCCCTCATTCAACAAGCTCTCAATCATATTCATGAAGTCAAGACTTCAAATGCGGCATAATTATAACTTTAATAGCTGTTCCAGGTAAAACTGATTCGCGTGATGTGGGATCTTGGCAGCAGTTTAATTACTTTAGGGTAATGATGCGAATCTCAGCGAGGGGCCAGTTTTGGCATTGCTGGCTATTATGTGCAATAATTAATATGATTAAGTGTGCTGCTTTACAAACTCTCTTAGTCCCCTCTCTGTACTAATATTTCGGGCTTGTCTTTGAAACTACTGTTTGGGCAAAGTTTCCTTCCCTTTGTTTTCCTCTGGAGGGCAGGATATATTCCTGAAAACACAAGTATCTTTATTGATAAAAAATATTTTCTGGAAACTTTTTGCAGAGATAAAGCCCAAGGAGGAGCTTATTTGCTTTTTTTGTGATCTTTCTCTTGTCTCCTTCCTTCCTTGCTTGTTTATTTCTTGTCTTTTTGCTTCTCTCACTTGTGTAATTTTAAGGCTCTCCAAAAGGAATTCAAGTTTCTGAGCAATGATGCAAAGATTTTAGCCAATAATGATAGCAACTTATGTTTAGGTTGGTTGCTGGTTGTGTGCCAGGAATCGCTATAAGTCTTTTACTTGCCTTATTTCATCTCATCAAAATAACTGATTTCCATATTATAGATAAAAACACAGAAGTCTATACAGCTTAGGTATCTGGTCCACAATTGTGTAGCTAGTACGTGATGGCACAGGGATTGAAATCTAGATGGTCTGTGACCCCATAGTGGGAGCTTTTCCATACTGAGTTCTATTGAAATCTGGTAGCTGTGAAAGTAACTTCTCTCTCTCAAAATAAGTCATTCCTGCAACTGATATCTTGCAACATACCTATGTTGAGGGTTTATTTGTGCCAGGACCATGTTAGAGGCTCAGGGACCAAGACACAGCCCCTGCCCTCAAGTAGTCACGTCCTTCTGGAGGTGATTACGGTAGTGTGAGTTAACTGCTATGGTGGGAAAGCAGAGAAAATGTCTTTTAAAATAATGTTAGTGTGATCAGTCAGAGAGATTTGATGTGTGCCTGAAAAATCCCAGTTAATTCCAGCCACTGGATTACTTCTTGCAGAAGTATGAAGAAAAGTCAAGGAGTATTACATAGATGATAGCCTTGTATCATCAAACATTAACAATCACTGACTATATACTGTGGCCAAATGAAAAACTTGTGGGTCCTAGAATTGCGTAGACCTGGCTTAAGTTTTTGCTAGGTCCCTTATTAGCTGTATGACCTTAAGTAATTTATTCAAATTCTCTGAACTTCTGTTTTCTCACCTATAAGAATACGTGATAACAGATCTTACCATCTCTGGTTTTTCAGACTTGGGGGTCAGCAAAATTTTTCTTCAAGAGACAGATAGCAAATATTTTAGTTTTTTCTGGCATGCAGTCTCTGTCACGGCTACTCAACTCTGCCATTGTGGCACAAAAGCAGCCACAGACAATATATAAATGAACTCTGTTCCAGTAACACTTTATTTATAAAAACATGGGCTGGGGGCCAGCCCCAGTGGCCTAGTGGTTAAGTTTGGCATGCTCCACTTCAGTGGCCTGGGTTCGGTCCCTGGGCATGAACCTACACCACTCATCTGTCAGTGACCATGCTGTGGTGGTGCTCACATACAAAAAGAGGAAGATTGGCAGTGGATGTTTGATCAGAGTGAGTCAGCAAATAAATAAATAAATAAATAATAAGTAAAAACATGGGCTGGATTTGGCCCATGCACTATAGCTTGCCAACACCTGGTCTAGAGCATTAAATGAGAAGTTGAAGGGGAAAAAAAATCCAACATATAAGGATTTCTGATATACTGTAGGTGCTCAATAATTGTTCATTTCTCTTCCTTCTTACAATTTATTCCATTAGGCTGATGGGTCCAAAGATACATGCTGTCACTCTCTCTCTCTTGAGGTGCTCACGGTCTAGTTGCGGTGACAACACATAGAAAATATAGACAGCAATACAATTTTGCAAGTGCTAGTTGTGAGAGGAATAGAGTAAACCATAAAGTTATAGGAAGTGAGTGAAGGGAACAGCTTGCATAGGAGAAAAGTCGAAGGTTAAGTTAGGAAAGAAGAAAGGACTTCCAGGTGGGGCATCCAAAGGAGAGGGGATGATCTAAGTATTTTCAGAGGAAGCTGAGTGGAACCGTTTGTCTAAAGAAGAGAGGGTGCATATGAGAAGAGTGAGTGGAGGCCCTGTTTAGGTGGGGAGGTAGTGGGGCTGAATATTAGATTCAGGTGTTTACATCTTATTGCATACATGTCAATGAATGTGCTATTAAGGGTCTTTGGAGAGAACATAGGAAGCACTCAACAGATATTTGTTGAAGGAATGAATTCATCTGAAGTGATTTACATGATGGCTGGGCAGAAAATGCTAGTTGAATGATCAAGGGATAAGGATTCAGATCAGAGTGATGGCAGTTAGAATCGACCAGAAAGGACATATTGAAACGACACTAAGAAGGAAGAATGGACATGACCTGATGACTGAACTGCAAGCAAGAGAGAGGGCTAGTTAAAGGTGATGCTGAAGTTCAAGTCTGGTCGCCGGGAGAACAGTGCTGCCCGTGACAGAATAAAGGATGTCAGGGAGGCTGCTTTTTGGAGGAAACATCATGAAGTAGCCTTAAATACTTGAATTTAGGGTCCCTGAAGAGCATCCAAGTGGAAAAGTGTAGTGCAATAACATGGGCTCAAGAAAGAGAGAGCATCTGGCAGCATAGATTTAAACATCAGCCTCATAAAGTGATGGATCCTGAGAACGGATGAAGTCTTGACTCTGGATGAGATCTGAACATCAAAATAAAGACCTGATGTGGAGACAGAGTCAGAAACAGGGGTTCTCCTTGGAAACCCAAAAGCGTCTCTCTAGTTCATCATGATTATTGTTAAATAAATAGCAAGCAATAGGATATATTGGAGTATATGAGGAAGCCATTTAGTGTAAAACTAATTCGGCCTGACTTTGTTTTTCCAAAAGGGCCTGATGTGGCCATTGAGCGCGCATTGTATATCTGCTTTAAGTATTTACTGTGTCTCAAAGACAAGAACAATGCCCTTTAAGATAAAGAAAGAGGTAACTCCCCCGACATCATCATTTCCTTAAGGATAAGCATCTCTCCCTAGGCTAAGGATGGACTGCTTACCTGCTGTGACCACCCGGCTGGAGACCATACACTTGCTGCATGCTGTATTCATCAGTTACTGTGTGATTGCTGTGCCGGCTAGGCAATCTCATGTCTGTTGTAAAAGGGACAGTCCAATCGTATGTGGTACATGCTCTTTGATGGTGTATAGCTACTCTGTACACCCCATTTCTTCGGAGTGCTCCATTCCATTGTGAAAGGACTCTCCCAGGCTATATGGTCCTCAGATCTGGCTCATAATAAACTCACCCCAATTTTGATTTAGAGATTGGTTATGGATTATTTGTGTCAACACTATTATGGCAATAGAAGCTCTGACAGATTGGCTAGGTCTCACAGCATTTTTTTTTTTTAATCTAAAAACAAAGATCAGGAAAAGAATTAGGTAAATCCTGGGATTCTGATATACAGAAGCTTCTCCCATACAATCCTAAAGAAAAGACACTGAGCATGAACTCCTGAACCATTTAAGTTTTAATACGTAAGTCTAGGATAGAGTAATCCCATTGAGTTCGGTTAATAGAAGACATGGAACTGTCACCCATAATCATGATAAAACAACTCTAAGACATGCTCAACACTTTTCCAAATGTGGTTAGTTCAACCTCTACTTAGCAAAGCTACTTTCAGATATAGATCCTAATTTGTTGCTCTGTTAAATAAATACAATTTTATGCCAAATCTTAAATAACTCTCAGCAGATCTCTAGTTGATCTATTTCTTTGTCTTGCAACTTTTCTTGTTACTGCTGTGAGGAAGGAAATTCCCCTTGACTAGGAAGAGAAGTGGTCCATGGACCAAGAGTAAGAGAAATGGATTCTTCTATAATAGAGGTGTCATTATATTTTCTGAAAGTAAAATCAAACAATGTTACCCAGAGGCATTGGAGTTGGGCCTTGTTAGACACCAATTCTCTATTAAATTGGTGAGTTGTGGAGAAAGGTGTTATCACCTGAAACAGTTTTGAAGAGTTTGTTCATTTTCCACTGTCCATTTACCTATTTCTTGAAGCTGGTGAAATGCATTGTACTTATGTCACTGTGGGGTCAAACAGAACATTCTTTATCAGGAATATATAACAGTGAAGGAATCATCGGATTTTTAAATCTAGCTCCAGAGCTTGCCAAGCTTAAACTTCTAATTTTTTTAAAGAGAAAACTCAGGCCCAGAGAGGCTGAATGACTAAAAATGTCTCAGCAAGTAAGCCGCAGAGCCAGGTCTTGAACCCAGGAGTCCTGGTCCCCGGTCCATTACTTCAGGTGCATCTTTGTCAGAGATTCACTTTGGCCATGAGTGGATTCTTTTTCCTTTGTGGGAATTTGAAAAAGAGCATTTAAGCCACAACCACACTAAAGATGGAGGATTCATGTTGAAAAGGCATCCACCATGCTCATCTCTTAACAACACTCTCTAAGGGTTGGGGCAGCGTCAAAGAGCCCTGTTAGAGACCTGATCACTTCAAGGAGAAAGCAGAAATCTTAAAAGGACCAGGCATAATCCCTTTGAGAACACCAAGGAGACCAGAGAGCCAGCCCTGAAACCTTGATATTTAAAGCAGTTGTCCACAGACATAATGTCCTTAGTTTGATCAAAGGGCCGGGCCACACAATCCCTGGGAACAGGAAGGCCGACAAGGGGGAAGGGCCCTTTGTCCTCGAGGCCTAGAGGCCTGGAATCCGGATGCCTTGGTGGGCGGGGCTGCTGGCCAGGCAGGGCGAGGCTGAGGCCCCGCCTGTCCCCTGCATTCCTCCCCTGCCCTCCGCTGGTCCCCACACCAAGAAATCATTCAGAGCCTTGCCCTCTTCCCACCCTCAGTTTCCTATCAGTTTTCTTCAGCACATAAATAGTAGAAATTTCCCCTGCCTCATAGGCTTTACTGGAACTTCTGGTGTTTAATTCTGTAATCAGAAAAGGTAAGCACCCGAATTTAACTCTTTGAGTCTTTCTCCCAGCGTGTGGTTTCCTAAACAAATATTCCATGTATCGCTCAGGTCACATTCTTGACCTTGTTGTTTCAGGTGCCTGATAATTCTGGGCTAATGACAGCCCCGTGAGCATACTCGTCACCGCTCCCCCATCTCATCGGCTCCCCCTGGCCTCCTGTCCCCCACAGATTTCCCAGAGCCCATTTTTGTCCTGGCCTCTTCCCCATTAATTGCTTTTCCCTTGCAGCCTTTCTTTATCAAAGTGCTTTCTCTGAAGGCTTACACTTCAGATTCCTGCCCTGGGTGCCCTTGGCCCATTCATTATTTAATTTTTCTTTCAGTCCTCTGCCTGTCAGGCAATGTCTGCATTCTGATTGTTTTCATTTTTGAAAGTCTCCAAACACAGATTGCAGCCTTGCAGACAAAGTTTTAAAAAATTATAATGATCTCCAGTGCACACACACACAAATGAATTAGAAAAATGTGCTTTGGACCCACCCACATTCTTAGAAGCACAGAATTTCAGGGATGAAAGGGCTTTATGCACTGCTCTCTGGCCTGACAGCGACACTACTGCTAATGACCCCTCTCCTGCCTTGCAAGTTGTTGAAAAGGTACTTATTTTCCTCCAGTCAGTCAAACAAACATATAGAAAGTACCTTCTAGAGGCTTTTCAACATCGTACTAAGCTGGTTGAAGGCTTAGCACTGTCTCCCTGAGGGAGCTGCATTGTCCTAGAATGAGGCAACTCTATCTAATGGTAACTAACATAGGTCTATTGCAGTAAAGCATTTAGAATAGTTAGGAAAGAGGAGAATGGACTAGGCCTCTGGGGATGAGTAACAATTGGATTCAAGAAAGTTCTTCCTCTGACCTTTTCTTTCCTTCTTTTTTTCCCTAAACTTCAGTTATGTTTAACATTGTTAAGGGCCAAGCTGTGTCCCTCCAAAATACATATGGTGAAGTACTAACCACCAGTATCTCAGAATGTGACTGTATTTGGAGATAGGGTCTTTTAAGAGGAAATTAAGTTAAAATGAAATCATTAGTGTGGACCCCACTCCACTAAGACTGGTGTCCTCATAAGAAGAGGCGATCTGAACACAGACATGTACAGAGGGAAAGACACGGAGAGAAGATGGCCATCTGTAAGCCAAGAAGGCAGGCCTCAGATGAAACCAACCAACCCTGCTGATACCTTGAGCTCAGACTTCTAGTCTTCAGAACTGTGAGAAAACAAATTTCTGTTGTTTAAGCCACTTAGTCTGCGGTACTATGTTATGGCAGCCCTAGCAAACGAATACAAAATTGATATTTCAAGATGGCGTTAGCTCTAGACGGACAATGAACTTAACCAGAGAGCAATTTCTGGGTAGGCAGTGGCTTTTCTGTCCCAACGGAGTTCTCAGGCACTTAATTCTTCTTTGCTGACGAGCAGTAGATATTCAGCATGTGTTTATTGGGCACATACTTCATGCCAGGCACTGTGTTAGGCCAATGAACAGAGACTCAGAAGCCAATGGCTATGTCTAGATTCCAGATGAGATTAGTGACTCCAACTGCCAATGGATGCGTGTTGATGAGGAGTCCTCAAGACAATCTCCTCCCAAGGACCTAATGCCTAACCTGTAATAAGACTTTCCTTGTTTACTAGACGGATTCCTAAAATATTAAATGGAACCAAATGAATTGCCTTTTTATGTAGGTAAAAAAAAAGTTGAACTAAATGCAACGTGGTATCCCGGATTGCATTGGAAGAGAAAAAGGACATTAGCGAAAAAATTGATGAAATCCAAATGAAGTAGTTCAGTTAATATTGATGTACCAATGTTAATTTCTTAGTTTGTAGAATATACCTTGGTCATATAACATGTTAACATTAAGGGAAACAATGAAAATATACAGAAATTCTTTATACAATCTTTGCATCTTTTCTATATATCTAAGATTATTCCAAAATAAAAAGTTTACTTAAAAAAGAGGTTTGAATATTGGCAATTTTGCATGGTTTAAACTAATAGATAAAGCCCAGAGGACTTGGATATAGAGCAGACTGAAACAACCTTTTAATTATACGGTAATAGGATTTATGTCTGAAATTTAAGTGTTTTAGCTATAGATTTTTTTTTTAAAGATTGGCGCCTGAGCTAGCATCTGTTGCCAGTCTTCTTTTTTTTCCTTCTTCTTCTTCTCCCCAAAGCCCCCCAGTACATAGTTGTATATTCTAGTTGTAAGTCCTTCTGGCTCTGCTATGTAGGATGCCACCGCAGAATGGCTTGATGAGCGGTACTAAGTCCACTCCTAAGGTCCAAACCAGTGAAACCCTGAGCCTCCAAAACAGAGCGTGCAAACTTAACCGCTTGGCCACAGGGCCAGCCCCAGCTATAGATGTTTTAAGGTGATTGATTGACTATTTGTACTTTGGCAGCCCACACCTTGGATGCCTGGTCAGTATAGGTAAAAGTAAGAACCAGCTAAGCTGACCTTCAAAAAGAGAGGGCCCAATGGCCATTACCAATGGACAGCCTTAAGCCAAGACTTATAGATAGAGCTTCTCTCCCTCCTCTGATTGGACAAGGGTAAACGCAATTTCTTGAGGACTCTGTGCTGCTGGAATGACTGACTCCCTCTGCCCTTCTCCACAGTCAATGGGCATCCAAAGTGGCCTCACTCCAGGAGAACTGATCACTTTCAACTCCCTTCTTTGGCTGAGAAGCCTTCCTTTCTTCCCCACCAGGTCATGGGAAGACAGAAATGTTGTGCTGTATCAGTTTGGGGGGAGTCTGGATTCTCATTTAGAGGAAAGAGAATCTGCTTCCAGTTCTACCCCTGGAAGTAGAAAATTAATCCTTAATCAGACCAATACCACATGAGAGATTTGTTTGGTTTGGCTGACAAGCATTTAAGATTTTTAAGGATTATTTGCTACACTTTTAAATCAGGAAGCTTCACAAAAACAGCTGGATAGTTGGGTTCTCTTGAACAATCACAAGTTCTAGCAAGAGAGACCTATGTTCCTATATGGAAAAGATTGGTTGGAACCAAGCAGCTGCTGTGCTTTTTCAAGGGGCCCATGTGCTCTCCATTTCCTACACATTCCACACAGCCCTCTTCATTCATTTACGTCACTTGCCTCGCAACTTTAACCATTTGAGTTTGTAACCCTGGTCTAGATCAATGTTTTTCAAGCTACAGATCATGACCCCGTTGTGAGTCATGAAATCGGTGTAGCGGATAACCAGTGCTAAAAGAAGGAAAAAGAGAAGGAGGAGAGGAAGGGAAAGAAGAGGAAGAGGAGGAAATAGAAGCTATCAGAATATACCACCTGTAGTAAGGGTTAGGGTTATTTTGTGAAACCTTGGTTTCGGTTGTGTTTGTGTGTGCTTGCACTAAGTTACAATGCGAAATACACATGCTCTTGTGAGTTGCAATAAACACGTTGGAAGGGCAAGACTAATGAAAATTTCAATCATCCAAAGTTTTGTTAAATATTTAGGTTGCCATATTTGTTTACTGTTTTTGTTTTGTTTTCCCTTAAATCACCTGGAGGGTGGGAGGGGTATTTTTTATATAAACATAACCACAGAATTCATACAAACATGATACTGTGGAACCCTATGAATGTCTGTAGAAGATTTATAATAAAGAATGAAAGCATCTAATTGAAATGAAAGAAGAGATAAATCTTGTTGTTTCTAAGACCTATGATCCAGCAGATTGCAGAGCTGTTTGCTTTTAAGTTAGATGATATTGAATAATAATTGGATTTATTTACATAGGTTATTTAAGGCAACTAATACTCTAGACTAGATCAGCACTGTCCAACAGAACTTTCTGTGACGATGGAAAAATTCTATATCTACCTTGTTCAATATGGTAATCACTAACCACATGCGGTTTTGTTGGTATTTGAAATGTAGCCAGTGTGACCGAGGACCTGGATTTTTAATTTTAATTTTAATTAATTTAAACTTAAGTAACCACATATGGCTAGTGGCTGCCATGTTGGATGGCATAGCTTTAGACTGTAGAACTAATATCTTGAAAGAAGGATGGCTCTGTTTCTTTTTTGTTTTCTGCACTAGTAGCACCCATTGGCCTGATAGAATCATCTTGTTCAGGCACTACAGGCCAAAGAGTGAGGAGGGCTAACATTCAGTCTGCTAGGCACAGTTTACTTTTTTTGGTTCAGATTATTGCTAGAGACAAATGATCCAACTTCTAAATGCGGATCCTCTAAGTTCTTATCCTTAGTGATTTTTGGTTTTTTGAATTAAAAATTACTTGAGGCAGATCATGTGATTTTGAGCTAAATGATTAAAAACTATAATAATTATTCTTTAATAACTACAATAGTAATAATAAAAGTAATTTTAAAAAATAGTAATAAGAGGGGGCTGGCCCCGTGGGCGAGTGGTTAAGTTCGCGTGCTCCGCTGCAGGCGGCCCGGTGTTTCGTTGGTTCGAATCCTGGGCGCGGACATGGCACTGCTCATCAGACCACGCTGAGGCAGCGTCCCACATGCCACAACTAGAAGAACCCACAACGAAGAATACATAACTATGTACCGGGGGGCGTTGGGGAGAAAAAGGAAAAAATAAAATCTTTAAAAAAAAAAAAATAGTAATAAGAATAGCAGCCACTTATTAAGTGCTTACTGTGTACCTGGCACTGTGATAAGCACTTTGTATACCTTATCCCACTTATTCACATTAATCCTATGAGATAGGAGGTATTGACCTATATGAGGAAACTGATGCTTGTGAAGGTTAAGTAACTTACAAGTTCACTCAGGTAGTGTGAGTGAATGAGCCAGAAGGTGAATCCAGTTCTGTCTGTCTACAAACCCCTTACTGTAACCACTATGGTGTCCTAGAGGATCCTAACCAGTTGCCTTTTCCATCAGCACATTATTTCCTTGATAAAAACTTAGCCAGGATGAATTATCAACGACAGTGCTAGGACTAGGGCCTATCTCCTGTGACTCTGAGGTGTGTGCCCTCCACAGTAACCCCCTTATCATAGATGCTGCCTTGGCCACATTGCAGAAATGCACCTGTGTGCTTCATTGGGACCTAAGCATTTTTTACTGTGGGCCCCCTTCCTCCATACTATTAAAAATTATATCTTGTTCTGTTGATATAAAAAAAAGTGTATTAATATTCTATAGTAAACCATTTTCTTCCACGTAAAAATTTTTTTTTTCTTTTTGGTTTTAAAAGAAATTCACACATTTTCATGAGACCTATGAAGGCCAGAATAATGGCCCCACCAAGATGTCCACATCCTAATCCCCAGAACCTGTGAATATGTCACTTTATATGACCAAAGAAGCTTTGCAGACATGATTAAGTTAAGAATCTTGAGATGGGAAGATTATCCTGGACTATTCAAGTGGGCCCAGTAGAATCCCAAGGGTCCCCAAAGGAGAGTCAGAGAAGCAGATTTGATGACAGAAGCAGAATATCAGAGGGATGCAGCATGAGCAAGACTCAACTGGCTTTGAAAATAGAGGGGGGCCACAAGCTAAGGAATGCAGGCGGCACAGTGCCCAGCACCATCAGTGTGTAACGAAGGAAAGACAGAAATCATGAGAATTCGTTTCACACTTCCAAGGAATTGCAGGATTAAAAGTGGCCATGAAAGAGACTTCAAGCTCACCTTTTGAGTGGCTCCTTCTCCTCCTAAATAGTCACACATTGATGTCTAGGAGCCTATTTTTCCCCCAGAATGCCCAGTGCCAATGAAATTGTTGGCTGGATTGTTTCGATGTTTATGATTCTGATGCTCTGCAGAATGGAAGAGCGTGAGCAGCATCTGGGGAATGTGCTTGAATAAGAAGAGAACTAGAGACCGAGAGGGGAGGGCAACTGAAAAAGGACAAGTGCACAAACATCTGAAGATGACAGGAAAGATGAAAATGAAAAAAGAGAGAGCTCAACAATGCAAAGAGATTTTCACAGATGCTAGGAGGAAAGGAAGGAAGGAGGGACAGAAGAAGGAAGGAAGAAAATAAGATGGAGGAAGAAAGGGAGGGAGGAAGGAAGGAGGAAGCAGGGAGGGAGGGAGAGGAAGGAAGGAGGAAAGAAGGAAAAAGCAGGAAAGAGAGAGGGAGGGAGAGGAAAGAAGAAGGAGGGAAGGAAGGAAGGAAAGAAGGAGGGAAGAAGAAAGGAAGGAAGGAATCTGAGATTTGAAGGGTCTCCGGAGGAAAGGTAGGGGAAGAAGAGAGACAAAAAGCCAAACCAGTACAGGGCCTAAAAGTAAACTTCCCTTCTTTCCATAACTGAGGCTGAATGCAGAGCTGAACTTTACAGGCCAGAGGCCATCTGCAGCCATCAATCCAAGCCCCACACTGCTGCCACGGTCAGTGGGAGTTGCACACGTGGGACAATGGCAGAATGCAGCCTGAGAAACGAAGGGGCTCCCATATGGTCAGAGGCTGCATTTTCTCTGCTCTCTTTACACAAAGCTGCTATTGACATCAAAGTGGCTCCCTCTGAACCGTGATGTTCACAGCCTAAGCCCAGAGGCCTCTGGTTCAGTCTCAGGCCATTTTTGCAACTGTTTGAACCAGTTACCTTTAGGAGAGGAGGGCCTGTGCCCAAATTTGTACATAATTTCTATAGTTTCTAGAGGGTGGATTATAGTTTAGTTTAATGTATAGCCGATTGGTTCCGGGTGACTTTTCATCTTTTAATGTCACTTTATAAAGAATGTAAAAAAGAAAAAAGGGAGATATTTCTTTAAAACATATATATAAAAACATATGTATGTTGAATATGAATATATTGAATATGGAAACATTTTGTGGGTATATGTGCACACATACACATATGTATACATATTTATACCCACATCATGCCTCCAAATTCATTTTCTAGGAAACCAAGAACAGAGCATGGCAGGGTGCTTTTCAATCATCCAGATTCCCTCTTTCATTTCTTTTTTTTTCTTTTAAGAGCACATCTCACAATGAGATGCATTTCTTAACTCTCTAGATGGTTGACTGGAAATACACTTAGATGGGCCCCTCTTGTGGTTTTTAATTTTATCCCTTGCCGTTGACTTTTGCACGTATAATGATTCATTTCTGTAAGCTTTACTCAGAGAATTTTTTTTTTAAACAAATTTTTCCTATGTGGCTTTTAATTGTCTTCCCCAAATTGTGTTTGGCATGTTGATACTCCCCGGGGTTTGGGCTTTTAGCTTCCTCAGTTCTTTCTTCCTGGGCTGACACTGGGTGGTCTTTCAGCCTTGTCTGGCCTTTAGGTGTCACGAACAGCTCTGTTTTATGTTTTTCACACAGTGCACTTTTCCTTCTTGGCTTCAGGACTGAGATAGCACTCCGTGTTTTCTTTCCTCTTCTTTTTTTAAATGGCTGGTATTTTTCACAGAGGATGGCATTTAAGCCTTGTCACCTTGGGTATCAAGTCTGTGCGTAGATGAACAAACAGAACAGCAAGTTACAAGACTTCTTCAATCTTATTTTGTCAATTTATTTCTATTTCTTCTGCCTTGAAGTTTGAGGACAGAAGAGTGGATATGCTTTAATCTTCTCTTAGACAATTTATTTAATAAGGACTTATATTGTGCTTACCGTATATGAGGCATTTGTGCTCCATGCTTTCCAGATGTTAACTAAGTCAATCCCCAGGACAACCTTATGGACTTGGTGCTAAGATTCTTTGTATTTTGTAGTTGAGGAAATGGTGGCCTGGAGAGGTAAGTCACTTGCATAAAGTCACACGCCTTGTAAACAAGAGGGTAGGGATTCAAGTCCAAACTCTCAGGTCCTATACCCAAGCTGCTAACCAGTACATCAGAAAAAAATGGGGCATGGATTTCTCGCTTTAGGACTTCTCTGATGAGTCAGTTCGGTGTTCTCAGGACTGACATGAATTTTGTCTCTGTTGACATTAGACTCAAGTGCTTTTTTTCAAAGTACTTTGTAAAAAGTATTATAACTCATAGCAAATGCAGTGTCCTATAATCCTGCTCAGGTATTTTATTTGCATCTTTCCCTTTTATGGGAAAAATCAGAGTCCATCAATCTCAGAATTCTGATGGTGTTTGTTTCCACCATGTGGCTCCCATCCTCTCCCTCTGGTAACTTCTCATGAGTTTTTCACCAACATCTAAGGCCTGATTTATGTTTTGAGAGCCACACCCTTTCCAACAAAACACACAGATGCCATACGTAAATGAAAAGTGACCTTTATCCGTGAAAAGAATTTTGATGAATTGCAGGAAGTAATATACTGTGCAGGGAAAATAGTCTTTTGATCTTTTTTTAAATTTTTTTTTATGTAAATCACTTCCCATGAAGAACAGTATGAGCCTAATGTGGTTCTTTAAGTGGAGACCAGAAAGAGCCCCAGAGTATTAGAGAATAATTCCACTTATGCTGGTCTCTGATTTACTCCTGCTAATAAGGTGTGTGTATTGGGGACGCAGGAGGAGATTGAGTGCTCTTAGAGGGAATGACTAAAAGCATTTAGATTAGTCAATGAATATTTCTTAGTTATAGAACATGAGCTGGACCCTATAGCAATGCTTTCCAATTGTGGAATGGGACACGCTAGGGGACTCTGAGATCAGTGTTGAAAGAAAAATTAAAAGGTAGAGGAAAATAGAAAACATCAGAATGCATGACACAGAGTAAGACAGTGTTTTGGGCAACTTTCCTAAATGTTGGTGTGTACGAATGTGTATACTAAGTTGCAATGTAAAATGTATCTCTTACTATCTATTCCATTCAAAAAAGTTTGAAAAACACTGCTCCATAGAATAAAACCAACCACAGGCATTTTCTCTACCTTTTGAGGACTTGAACTACAAGCCCAAAATGACAATTCTTAAGGTTCTAAAAATATTAAGGGAATTTTATACAAGTGCTTCACAGAGTCCTAAGAGGGATCAATTGTAATAGGAGTAAGTGATTCTACTTTTCTTGTTAATGAGAGTGCCCTTCTGAGGTAAAGTCAAAGAAGAATTCCTAAGAGAGAGGTCAGAATCTAAGGAGATCTGAAGTGGCGGTTGTTCCAGTCTCACAGGCTGGGAGAAGAAGACCCAAGCTGTAAATGGCTAACGAAGGTAGATGGTGAAAGTGTTCTTCTGGTAGGGATGAAGGAACAGATACACAGGAGACAACAGGGTACGGACAATGGATCCATAGTAGATGTTGGCCAAAACTGAACCACATGTGTGTTTATTTTGATTGGTCTGGTATTTTAAAAATTAAGAAGTTCCCATAAACATTGGGAATTCCATTTCTCTAGAAAAATCGGAAGACCTGGCACTCTGCATCTGCACTCATGCATGGCAACAATCTTTTGGAGCCAACGAGCAGGGGCTCCCTCCTGTGCTGTCCCATGAGATAGCCTCTAGCACACTGGCTCTTTAAATTAAAATTAAATTAAAAGTTCAGTTCCTTGGTTACACATTTCAAGTGTTCAATAGCTATATGAAGCTAGAGTCTACCATATTGGACAGCGCAGGTACAGACCATTTTCATCATCACAGAAAGTTGTATTGGACAGCATTGCTTTTGGACCTTGTGTCCCCACTAGTCACTGCTTTCTCACTCTGGGCCAGCCCACTCCTTTTTGTTACCTGTCTCACTCCTCAGGCATTTTCATTTGCAACTGCCATAACACAACACTTATGTTAGGTTGGCCGAAAAGCTCTGTGACTAAATCTTGGGGATTGAAACCTATCTCAATTGACCACAGACTCACTGAAGTATCTTGAACTTAGTGTGTAAGTGTATATTTGTGTTTTCTTGGCAAAGTAAGGAGTGGCATGAGAATTACAGAGACCGTAAACGTGCAAATGTGTCTTATAAAGTTACTAGACTAATAGAAAAAGAGCGGGTTTCAGGTAGTCTTCTTCGCCATAGGGAAAAACTAGAGAAAAATAAACCTTATTTCCTATTGTCTGCAACTAAGGATACCCAATAGGTGGATGGGACAGAACCAAAAGGACCAAATCTGATGAGAGTAACTGACAGTAAAGTGATGAATAACTTTCCAGATAAAAGTTAATGTCCTGTTAGGATATGTGTGGATAGGGGAACTTCTGGCTCTGCCTGTATATCACAGAATACAAGGGAGAATGGGCAATGATTGGGTTTATTTGGTCAATGTAGGAAACCAGTTGAGGCAAATCAGATCTGAGAGAATCACTGGGCTTGTATATTCTGACACTTCTAAACTGATCAGATAAGCATAAATATCCATATCATTTGTGCAGGCACAGTCATTAAATATTCATCTTTGAGCTCAGTTAAACATCACACGTGCACACACACACCCCACTTTAATTTCCAAGAGTATAGTGCAGTTCCCAGGAACCTAAGAGTTATTACATGTTAACAGATTTGGGATCCATATTGTATCTTAGCAAATTTTAAGTGTTATTTCTTCTGTCTTGGTTAACTTGCCTTGCCTTGAACTCTTTTGCCCTAAAATGTGTGGAAAATATGAGAGGATCCTGAAAGATTTCTTTTGGCAGCAAGAAAATTTTGTTTTTCAACCTGCATTTGTTCATTGTCATCACTACCTACATCTTTCCAGGTTCGCATATGAAAATAATTATTCCTCACTTCAGGAAGTCCATCTTTAAAAAGTCAGCTTCAAAGGATCCAGCATCCTTAGCAGGATCAGCCCAGCCTAGGAGACAGCTGGGCAGGGACCCTGGCCTGGGAGTAATATATACTTTTCTGCCTTGTTACTCTTGGAACTTGTGCTGGAGTCCTGGGAATAGGGGCTGTGTCCCACCCAACAGGAGAATATAAACGTCTGTCCCTAAAAGTCAAGAATCGGCTCATAAATGGAGGAGCAAAATCTCTGGGGACAGCTCTATCAGTGTCTCCTGTAGTCAGACCAAACGTTCCAAGCCCTGCGCCCTTTACAGGGGCAGCAGAAAGAGCCCAGCACAGCTGCCTTCTTGCCCCCCATGTGTGACCTTAGGCAAGCCTTTTAGCATCTATGAGTTTCTGTTTACTCAGGTGTATGGAGGATCAGTATCCTATTCAACTGGATCAGTCTTCCTTTGGATAAATATAAAAACCACTTGTCCTTTATAGGATCTATATCACGGTCATTGCAAAATCAATCCTTATCCTAAAGCATCAATAGAATTAGGATCAATGTTATGCTTTGGTGAATGAAACAAAACATTCACATCTGCACGCATGGTAGGAGTCAAATCCACTGCAGAGCCCAACATCAGCACTTCTCAAATTGTAGCCGGCTGAAGAATCATCTGAGGGGCTCATTTAAAATGCAGATTCCTGGGTCCCTCTGCAGGAAATCCTACAGCAGCTTAGGGGCAGTGCTGGGAGTCCACATTAACAATCACACCAGGTAATTCAGTGTCCAGAGGGGATATTTTGAGAAATCCTGGCCTTGGCTCTGAGTTTCCAGATGTGCAGTAACCACGTCTGTCTTGTTCAGCATAGCACCCTGGTGCACCCCGTGCACAGTAGGGCACCCAATATTTGTCATATGCCTTGTTTCTTCAATCTCTCAGTATACTTTCTTGTAACATCCAAGAAGAACATGTCAAGCTTTCTTTTGATAGCAAATATTTTTATCTGATTTGCTCCCTGTTGGTTGGTCAGCAGTGAAGATGCACCTGGCACTGTGTAGTGGCTCAATAAATATTTATTTAAAGAATAGATGGATCTTCATTACACGATGATTAGAATTGCCTTTCCTTTTCCAAATATGAAATTATGTGTTCTGAAATGTCTGCTTCCGAGGGATTGTGAATGTGGTCTCCAGCCTTACCTCAAACCCGGTGAGAATGCGGGACTGCATTTTTTTCTCTAAACTGTCTCCACATCAAAGGTGAGGTGGCTACGGGATTTAAGAGCAGCATCTCAATGAGGCTCCTGAAGCGAAGGCTCAGTCTTCTTACTTTGAAGGAGCATAGATGGAAACAAGGCATCAACCCCCACCCCTCCCCTTTACTCCCGTCCATTGCCACTACCACAGCAATGGTCTTCCCCAAATCACACAGCTGTACTTGTCGTCACAGACCGTGAAATTTGTTAACAATGAAAATCAAAAACTCTCTGAGAGAGGACACCTCAGCATAATTTGTGGCCCCTCTGCTGCCACTCTTCTATCGTCACAAACCACATTCTCTTGTCAATACCTACTGACCTGTCTGCCCACCGCCAACCCCAGGGAAGCAATTATGGCTTCCTCGTTGGTGTTGCTAACACGAAGCTCAGTGCCTAGGGAAGGAGGGGGAAAGGTCAAGGTGGGGGCAACAGG
This sequence comes from Equus asinus, assembly GCF_041296235.1. NCBI lineage: Eukaryota > Metazoa > Chordata > Mammalia > Perissodactyla > Equidae > Equus > Equus asinus. Next base: position 131,129,135 of record NC_091792.1, read on the forward strand.
CAGGCTGAAGGGCAGGAAGAAGTGGTTTGGCCATTTGCCCCCTGGTCAACCCCTCTTCTTCCTTCAGGCTCAAAGGACACTTCCTCAGAAAGGTCTTCTTTGTCCCTGAACCAAATTTGCCAGCTCCTATCATTGTCCCTGAACACCCCATTCTTTTCCACCAGAGCACGTAACAATTGGTGATTATAGGTTCATTGGGTTCCCTTCTCCTTTATCATCTGTCTCTCTACCCAGATTGTAAACTTCATGGGGGCAAACCGATGTCTTTCTGTACGCTCCATCCAGAATCTCAAAAAATGCTTGTAGGGTGCTCAATACATATTTACTGAATGAATGAATGGAAAAGCACACCTAGTGATCCCCTTAGGCTATCCTTGTAGATCCCTGCTCCAGGCAGGAACTCTCATTTGCTCTGGTCACCCTTTCCTTCAGCTCCTACCCCAGTTCTCACAGCAGTGAGGGAACAACCATCCCAGGTCTGAGAGACGGCTCTGATTGGTTATTCCCTGAGGATACCTGCCAACTGATACAAATAAAGTGTTTACTGATTGACACAGGGTCTTAAAAAATGGCACTGTAACCCTACGTAGAGGGAGATGGTTTTATCTTGATAATTCACTTTTTAATCACAAACTGTAGTCACAGCCCTTATTTTTGAGCATTTATTCTGTGACAAGTACATAATGATATCAACTCTGTATAAAGCATATATGCCGAGCATTTTAAATGTATGACTTCATTTAAGCCTTTTAAAACCTAGGACAGGTATTCTTATTATCTTCACAATATTGCTAAAACTGTCTGTGGATAAATCGAGTCTTTTGACCAAGGTCCCAAAAGTAGTAAGTGGTCAAGCAGGATCGCCTCTCTGTCTGACCTCAAAGTCCAAGATCCACTCCCTGCAATCCACTCCTAAATCTGCTCTGAGGGGGAGGAAGAGGTACACACATCCCCAGTTGGAAATGATGAGCAGTGGAGGTGACGGAGGAACAGAGTAAGGAAATGAACATAGGGCAGGCTGCTACTTTGTGTAAGGCACATGTGACCTTCATGGGCAGGAATTATAATCTCTTTTTTATAAGGTAAGAAAGAAAGCCTCAGGCAGGTTGAGTGGCTTACCCCACTGGGCCAGGGAGATAGGAGAATTTCAAAGGAGCAGATCCAGGCCTGCCTAGGCTCCACTTTCTGGTTCGGGTCTACCCAAATGAGAATTCCCTGTGCCTTATTCAGGTCTCAGACTCTTTAGGGCCGATGCTGGGCCTAAATCTTCCTGCCCCTGCGTCCCTGCCTTGACAGGAGCACCCTGCCACCCTGTGGGGTGCTTAGCAACTCTGCTTAGCAAAGTGACCGTAAAATATTACAATTCTGCCTCTGTCTTTATTCTAAATTGTTTGTTGTGTCTCAAGGAAAGTCACTGTTATTCAAACATGTCCCAGAATATACAGTCTCAGTAACACTTTTGTTTATCAGAAACCATGGAGGTGACACATCTGCTGTTAGTTATGGGGACAAATGATATTTGCTTTGCAGCTACACTTTAAAAATTAAAGTATAGAAATTTTATGTATCTTTTCTCCCTCTCTTCCTTCCCTCCCTCCTTTCTTCCCTCCCTCCCTTTCTCACTCCCATTCTTCCTTCCTTCCTTTTTTTCTTAAAGGTAACATTAAAAGTCAGATATAGTTTGCAGAATATTTTAACTTTGAACCATCTTGATCTATTGAAAGTAGTCATTATGAAATCGATTCAGCCACGTGTTGACAGAGCTTTTGACAAGAGCTCTTGGTGAACATAATTCTAGATGCATTTATTTCTTACCAGGTGACTTGGCCTAGTGTTGAAGGTAAAGTTCTGACTATGTCTCAGAACTGTTCCAGAGTTCTGTTAGTCGGTTGGGCTGCTATGACAGAATATCACAAACTGGGTTACTGATAAACAACAAACATTTACTTCTCACAGTTCTGAAGGCTGGCAAGTCCAAGATCAAGGAGCTGGCTGACTCGGTGTCCATTTCCTGGTTCACAGATGGCCATCTTCTGGCTGGGTCTTCACGCAGCAGAAGGGGTAAGGGAGCTCTCTGGGGGCCTCTTTTATAAGGGCACTAATCCCATTCACGAGGGCTCCACCCTCATGAACTAATCTTCTGCCAAAGGCCCCACCTCCAAATACCATCACAACAAGGATTCGGTTTCAACATATGAACTTGGGGACAACCAAACTTTCAGTCTATCACAAGTTCCTTCTGAATAATTTAACTTTTCTATATTTCTTCAGAAAGTCCACTTCTCAGATTGAGTGTCTTATCCTTCTGCTGAAATATTCTTTTGTGAATTCAGAGGGAACTCAAACTGTGCAGGATAAACAGCAGGAAAGGCAGCCCACCCAGCTCTCCTCGTCTCACGCTACCCCTGCACACCTCAGCCCCAGCCCTGTACCCAAGCCTGGTTTCTTCACTGCTGCTTCACCGAAAGGACAGGGAATCAGTCAGTGAATTTTCTATCCAATAAGCTAAATCTAGGAGCAGGGGACCACCTGAGCTCCAACTAGCAACTAGCAAGGGAGATAAAAAGCAAAATAAACATTAATAATGTCTATTTTACAAAATATTCACACCCCAGTTCATACAAATACTAATCAAAGCGTGCACAAAATCATAGCACATCATGTTTGAGGAAAGGATGTGAGTTATAATAGATCCTATTTCCACAATTCTAACATGCTGTAATTTCCATCTGATGAAATGCAGCCATGAAATTAAAAGTGCCATTTCATGTGTGAAAGTTCTAAACCTGTACTAAAAGTCAGGGAAGATATTTTTTAGAGTTTTGAAAAGACGGTAGAAATATGGTGGAAATGTGAAACATTCTCTTGAAATTTACTAACAACTTAGGAGATGTAGTGAGGAAAGCAGACAAAATTTTATATGATCACTGAGAGGAAAAAAGTCTTTAAAGATGTTAGGCATCCCCAGCCCCTAGAACAGTGCCTGCCACATAGTAGGGCCTCAATACACATTTATTGAATGAATTTTTTGAGCACAAGTTGGGGGAGAAGGCAGGAGGGAAAGGGCAGAGCCGCCTAAGAACCAGATTTCATGAGAACCAAGAAGGAAGGTCGTTCAGGGAGCTGAAGAGGATGTGATAGATAGACCTCAAGGGAAGGTGGCTGTAGTAGTTTCCTAGGGCTGGAATTACAAAGTGCCACAAACTGGGTGACTTAAAAAACCAGAAATGTACTGCCTCATAGTTATGGAGGTTAGAAGTCGAATATCGAGGTGCTCCCTCTGAAACCTAAGCGGAATCGTTCCTTGCCTCTTTCCAGCTTCTGGTGGTTGCTGGCAGTCTCTGGCATTCCTTGGTTTGCAGCTGCATCACTCCAATCTCTGCCTTTGTCATCCCATGGCATTCTCCCTGTGTGTCTGTGTCTTCATGTGGCCGTCTTCTTATAAGGGCACCAGTCATATAGGATTAGGAGCCCATCCTGCCAGTACAACCTTATCTTAACTAATTGCATCTGCAATGACCCTATTGCCAAATGAGGTCACATTTTGGGGTATGGGGGGGTTAGGACTTCAACATATCTTTATTGGGATTACACCATTCAATCCATAACAATAGGGTTGAAAATATACAGTAGGTATTTAAAAATAAAATTAAGACATTTATTAGGATGGCTGTTACCAAAAACCAGAAAATAGCAAATGTTGGAAAGAAGGTGGAGAAATTGGAACCCTTCTGCACTCTTGGTGAGAATGTAAAATAGTGTAGCCACTAAGGAAAATAGTATGAGGTTTCCTCAAAAAATTAAATATAGAATTACTACGTGATGCAACAATTCCATTTCTGGGTATATATGCAAAGAATCAAAAACAGGGGCTCTAACAAATATTTGTTCATACGTATTCATAGCAGCATTATTCACAATAGGCAAAAGGTGAAGCAACCCAAATGTGTATCGATGGATGAGTGGATAAACAAAATGTGGTATATACATACAGCCTTAAAAGGAAGAAAATTCTGACACATGCTACAACATGGATGGACTTAAAGACATCATGCTAAGTAAAATAAATCAGTCACAAAATCACAAATACCCACCTATATGAGGTATCTAGGATAGTCAAAGTCACAGACAGAACATAGAACAGTGGTTGCCAGCGGCCAAAGGAGGTTTAATGAGGAGTTATTATTTAATAGGACAGGGTTTCAGTCGGGGAAAATGGAAAAGTTCTGGAGAAGAATGGTGGTGATAGTCGCACAACATGTGAATGTATTTATGCCACTGAAGTGTACGCTTAAAAATGGTAAACTTTATGTTACATGTTTTTTACCACAATAAAAAATCCAAGTGAGGATTCAGTAAAGGGATCATTCAGAGCAAATAACAGAGGATTCGGAGAAACCCATGAAAGTGCTCTTAAGAGGTAAAGAAAAATGCAGCTAAGTGGGAGAGCAAAATATGCTACATTAGTTTGGAACTTAAGAGTTTTCAGAGATCTTTCCAACACGTTGATTCATTATATTTCCACAGGAGGTTATTATTACCAGATAAGAAAATAGTCTTTATAAAGTATGCATTTCACACTATGTTATGCACATACATAGGCCCTAACCTCTCTGATTGGAAGTTGAACTACATAACTTTTAAGGTCCCTTCTGATTCTCAGAGATTCTTTCATTTTAAGCAACTTATCCAAGTCAATAGATAGTGGGCAAAAACTGGGTCAGTTGTGGTTAATGGAAAGAGCCCAGGACTTTCATCAGAGTCCTGCTTTGGGTCCAGATGGCAGCTTCTCTGCCTTTAATAACCTTTGGTTTCTCATCTGTAAGAGTGGGTTAATAATTCTTAATTTTTTGGTGATTGTGGGAATGCAATGATATATTATACATGAAAGCAACATTTACCAGTTCAGGGAGCTATTTATTAGACCTTATTTGAGACTAGTCATAATTAACCTTAAAAAGTGTGGATATCTAGTAATATGTAGCAAGACGTGACTCTAACCTTACTGAGTGGTTGTCAGGATAAAACATGTGTAAGGTATATGGGAGTATAGACAAGCCTAGCTCTCCACCCACAACGCAAATCTCACAGGATATTTAGACATTCTCAGTTTTCTGGTTTTATCCTTTTTGGATGCCATGGGTCTATAATTGCTCTTCACACTATGTGGCCCAATAATACATTTTTGTTTTGTAACTATAGTGTGAAGAATTTGTTTTACTGAACTATTTGAGAGTGACCTGTCAACATAATGTCCATTCGGGTTTGGTACTTGAGTGTGATTTTCCTCTACACAAAGACATGCTCCTACATAATCACAGCACAACCATAAAAATCAGAAAATTGACATTGACACTTCACTGCCCTCTAATCCTCAGACCACTCTGGTTTCACCAATTATCTCAATAATGTCCTTTCTAGCAAAAGTATCCAATCTATGATCACACGTTACACTGAATTGTCATGTCTCTTTAGTCATCAATTTAAAACAATTCCTTAGTCTTTCCTCAGCTTTCATGACCTTAATACTTTTAAACAATGATTCATTGGCCAAACCCAGCCCGGTCACCCATTTTTGGAAACAATATTTAATTGGAACACAGTCACATACATTCAATCACAGATTGTCAACGGCTACTTTTGTGCTACAAAAGCAGAGTTGAGTAGTTGTGACAGAGATCATATGGCCTGAAAAACCTAAAATATTTCTTTACAGAAAATCTTTATTGACCTCTGTGCTAGGCAGTACTAGAGGCAAGAAAAAGAAATGAAAACAGTAAATATTGGAAAGGAAGAAGACTGGTTTTAATGTATTTTTTTGTTTACATAGAAAGTCCTAAGGAATCTATAAAGTAACTACAAGAACTAATAAGTGAATTTAGCAAAGTCACAGGATTAAGGCCAGTATAAAAAAAATCAATTTGTTTCTATATATTAGCAGCAAACAAGTAGAAAATGATATTTTAAAAATAGCATCAGAAAATGTGAAAAACTTAGAAATAAATTAATGAAAGATGTGCTTTCCCTCTGTATTGAAAATGAAAAAACATTGCTGAGAGAAATTAAAGAAGATCTAAATAAATAGAGATACCACGTTTACATACTGGATGACTCAAAATTGATAAGACGGCAGTTCTTCCCAATTATAGACTCAATGCCATCCCACTAAAAATTACAGCAGGATATTTTCTTAGAAATCAACAAGCTGATTCTAAAATTTATATGAAAATGCAAAGGATAGATTAGCCAAAACTATCTTGAAAAAGAAAAGCCAAATTAGATGACTTACACCACACGATTTCAAGATTGTAACCAGCCTACAAGATGGTCCCCAAGGATCTCCACTTCCTGATATTGGTCTCTTGTCTAGTCCTTTCTCACATTGTATCAGTGTTGGTCTGTGTGGCTAAGAGTGACAGAAGTGGTGGTATGTTGTTTTCTAGATTAAGTTATAAAACACACTGTGACACCCATCTCTCTCTCTCTCTCATTTTCTTTCTTTGGTCACTTGTTCTAAGGAAAGTCAACCTCTCTGTCATGAACAGTTCTATGGTGAGGCCCACACGGTGAGGAACTGAAGTCCCTGGCCAACAGCCAGCAGGGAACTGAGATCGCTCTCAACAGCTACGTTAGTGAGCCTGGAAGAAGATCCTCCAGCCCCAGTCCAGCCTTCAGATGAATGCAACCCTGGCAAATAACTTCACCACAACCTCATGGGCGACCCTAAGACAAAACCACTTAGCTTAGTTTCTCGCAGATTCCTGACTCTCAGAAACGATGTGAAATAATAAGTGTTTGTCATTTTATGCTGCTAAATTTTAGGGTAATTTGCTATGCAGCAATGATAGTGAATACAAAGACTTACTTTTAACATACAGTAATGCAGACAGTGTGGTATTGATAGAAGAATTGACAAATAGATAAATGGAATACAATGGAATCCAGAAATAGATCCACACATATAGTCAACTGATTTTTGACAAAGGCACCAGTATTATTCAAAGAGGATAGGCTTTCCAAAAAATGATGCTGGAAGACACCTTTTCATATCAATCATCAAAAGTAATTCAAGACAGAACATGGAGAACATCTTGGGGTAAGAAAGATTTCTTAGATGGGACACTAAAGGCACTGTGATGATTAATTTTACTTGTTTACTTGACTGGGCCACAGAGTGCCCAGACCTTTGGTCAAACATTATTCTGGGTTTGTCTGTGAAGATGTTTTAGGATGAGATTAACATTTGAATGTGTAGATCAGTAAAGTAGATTGCCCTCTCTAATGTGGTGAGCCTCCTCCAACCAAATGTAAGACCTGAATAGAACAGAAAGTTTGAGCAAGAGGGGACTTTTTCTGCCTGAGTACTTGAACTAGAATATTGGTCTTCTGCCCTTGGACTGGAACTGTACCTTCAGCTCCCCTGTGTTTCCAGTTTGCTGACTGCAGATCTTGGGACTTCTCAGCATGCACGATTAGTGAGCCAATTCCTTATAATAAATAAATATCTATATATCCATATCGCTATATCTATCCATCTATACCACCCATTGGTTCTGTTTCTTTGGAGAAAACAAAATCATACAGGCACTAATCATAAAATAAAACTGACATATTGAACCTCATCAAAACTAAAAAGTCTCCTCATCAAAAATACCATTAAGAAAATGAAAAAGCAAGCCACAGACTGGAAAAAACTATTTTTAGTACATTTATTTAACAAAAGACTTGTATCTAAACTATATAGTGAATTCCAACAACATATAGTTAAAAAGATAAAAAAATGGATTAAAAACCAGGCAAAAGACTTGAATGACACTTCATGAGAAGGTATATGAATTGTCAGAAGTATATAAAAAGTGCTCAATATCGGGGCCAGCCCAGTAGCATAGTGGTTAAGTTTATGCCCTCTGCTTTGGCAGCCCGGGGTTCACAGGTTTGGATCCTAGGCATGGACCTAGCACCACTCATCAGGCAATGCTGTGGCAGCATCCCACATAAAATAGAGAAAGATTGACACAAATGTTAGCTCAGCAACAATCTTCCTCACAAAAACAAAACAAAAAGTGCCCAATATCATCGCTCATCAGGAATATGCAAATTAAAACCACCGTAAGATATCATTTTATACTAATTAGGATGGTTAAAAAACGTAATTTCAGGGCCAGCCCTGTGGCCAAGTGGTTAAGTTCGCACGCTACACTTTGGCTGCTCAGGGTTTTGACAGTTTGGATCTGGGGTGCGGACATGGCACCACTCCTCGGGTCACGTTGAGGCGGCATTCCACATGCGACAACTAGAAGGACCCACAACTAAAACATACAAGTATGTACTGGAGGGATTTGGGGAGAAAAACGCAAAAAAAAAGAAGATTGGCAACAGTTGTTAGCTCAGGTACCAATCTTTAAAAAAAAAACCGTAATATCAAGTGTTGGTTAGGACGTGAAACAACTGGAAGCTTCATACTTTATTGTTGGGAGTATAAAATATTACAACCACTTTGACAAAAGTTATGGCAATTTCTTATAAAATGAAATATTCACCTCACTGTGATCCATCAATTCTATTTCTAGGTATTTACCCAAGAGAGATTAAAAAACCGATGTCTACAGCAGAGGAACTGAATGGACGTTTTTCCAAAGAAGACATACAAAGAGCCAAGAGGTACATGAAAAGATGCTCAACATCACTAATTGTTAGGGAAATGCAAATCAAAACCACAATGAGATATCACCTCACACTTGTTAGAATGGCTATTACCAAAAAGATAAGAGACTACAAGTATTGGTGAGGATGTGGTGGAATGGGAACCCTTGTGTACTGTTGGTGGGTGTGTACTGTTGGTGGTTATGTACATTGGTGCAGCCACTATGGAAAACAGTATGGAGGTTCCTTGAAAAATTAAAAATAGAACTGCCATATGATCCAGCAACCCCACTTCTGGGTATATATCCAAAGAAATTGAAATCAAGATCTTGAAGAGATGTCTACACTCGCATGTTTGTTGCAGCATTATTTGCAGTAGTCAAGATATGGAAACAACCTAAATGTCAATGGATGAATGGATAAAGAAGCTGTGGTATGTGTGTGTGTGTATATATATATATATACATACAATGGAATATTAACAATGGAATATTATTTGGCCATGAGAAAGAACAAAGTCCTGTTATTTACGACAACGTGGATGGATCTGGATGACATTATGCTAAAAGAAATGTCAGACAGAGAAAGACAAATACTGTATGTTCTCACTTATATGTGGAATTTTAAAAAACCAAACTTATAGAAATGAAGAGTAGAACGATGGTTACCAGGGCCCAGGGGGTGGAGGAAATAGGGAGACGTCAGTCAAAGTATACAAACTTCCAGTTAGAAGATGAATAAGTTCCAGGGATCTAATGCACATCATAGGGATTACAGCTAATAATAGTGTTTTATGTACTTGAAAGTTGCTAAGAGAGTAGATCTTAAATTTTCTCACCACAAAAAGAAATGGTAATTACGTGTAGTGATGAAGGTGTCAACTAAACCTACTGTGGTAATCATTTCAAAATATATACAGGTATCAAATCATCACATTGTACACCTTAAACTTACACAATGTTATAAGTCAATTATATCTCAGTAAGCTGGGGAAAACCCCCCACATATCTCCACAAAAGACTTGTACAAAAACATTTATAATGACTTCATCATAATGGCCAAAGCCTGGTAACAAGCCAAATGTCCCTCAACAACTGAATGGCTAAATGAATTACAGTATATTCATACAAAGGAATACTACTCAGCAATAAAAAGAAACACATTACTGATACAACAAAGTGGATGAATCTCAAAGACATTATGTTGCATCAAGGTAGCTAGATGAAAAGAGTACACACAGTATAATTCCATTTATATGAAGATCTACAGGTAAAGCTAAGCTACAATGATAGAAATCAGAAGAGCAATTGCTTCTAGATGAGGGGTAATTGACGGAAGGGGACTGGAGAAAACTTTCTGGGGGATAAAAAGTGTTCTATATGTTAATAAGGGTGCATATATTTGTCAAGACTCATTCAACTGTACACTTAGAATCTGAGCATTTTATTGCATATAAAAAATGAATTTGAATGCTTTAGGCAGGTCATGCACTTTCTAGGTCCTGGCTATTTATAGTGTTGCGAATATGTTAGTTGGTTTACACTGGCCCCAAGAAAGACCTAGAAATCAGGCAGAGGGGTGTGGAAGAGATTCTTTAGCAGGGAAGGAGAGAGTGGAGAAGAGAGTCACTCAAACGGAAAAGAAATACAAATGAAGGAAGAAGTTGAATATTCACTTGGCACTGAGTCTTATACTGCCTTCGACTATTTCCCCTTTTCCACATGTCTTCTCCTTAAGATGAGATTTCAAACTCTTCAAAGGTGGTGATGTGTCTTGTAAGCCCTTACATCTCCCAAAGCTATCTTATGCAGACAGACAGAGTTTGGTAAACGTCGTAGAAAGAGAGCTGTGATTTAGAATATTTTCCAGTGGATTTTATGTGTCTTTCTTGGAATGGCAGATGCAAATTATGTGAGAACCAAGACTGTCCTATATTTCCTAGGGTCTAACACAGTGTCAGGCACATGGAATCATATATATTCATTGATAAACTGAAGTGTACACTAGAGAGAAAAATAAATGATCTCCTCTCAAAGCCCTATGGTTTCTCCCTTTTCCCCAACCCCACAACCAATCTTCCAGCAGTGGAAATCTTTAAATCTGCTTTTTGCTGTTTTACAGCCGTTTGCATTTAAATTGGGCGTGTCGCTATCACATTTTATTAGCTATTCCTCATACCAGCCCTGTGAGGTTAGCGCTGTTATCTGCATTTTACAGGCGAGGGCACTGAGAGGTGAAGCAACTTGCCCAGTTGGATCACACAATGAGCAGCTGGCAGAAGTGGGATTTGCGTGTGCAGGTTCCGCCTCTCCAGCCTGCCACAGAGTTGTGTAGCTTTGAACGTGATAATGAAATGTGGATTTTTCTATACTAGACTTGGAAAATCAGTTTAAAGGCGTTAATTCCAGAAGAAAGATTTAGGATTGTAATTCTTTGGCTCGATTATTTTTCCTGAGTAGATTTTTTAGCTACTTCACTGGGCTGCCTAGACCCAGGGTCTTTGAAATGACACACTCAATCCAGAGATTCAGGACCATTATTTTTTGCTCAAAAACTCCACCTCTCAGAAGTCCCTCTCCCTTCAGCAACCTCCCAGTAGAGCCCACCCATATAGCATAACCTTTAAACAATATCTTAATTGGAGTACAATAATTTTATAAAGTCAGAAGAGGATTTAGGGCTTATCTAATTAAGAAAAATTGAATGTGGTTCATGAACTTCCCTAAATGTAAAACGCATGTAAAATTTGGGTATGAATAGATATGTTTGTTTTTTTTTCTGAGAAAGTCAAGCTTTCAGAAAGTTCTCCTTAAAATGTGTATGTCTCTAACAGATTGGGAAATTGAAGCTCAGCAAGTTTAAGGAACTTGCCTTAAGTGTCACACAGGCAGACAACAACAGTCCTTGATCCAGAGTCTCAGTCCTCCATTGAGGCGGCAGGACTCTGTTACCTTGGTTCCTGGAACATGCATTTCACTTGAAGAACGGCACCCACAGGCTCTTGAACTCATAGACTTTGTTCTAAAGAATTGGTTTTCCCAAAATGGTAGCCTTCGTCAAGATAAAACCACTAGTCTGGCCTTTCCTTCATCTGAATAAATTGGCTTTCCTGAAGGACCCTGGGCTGAGGGAGCTCATGCTTCTCTGTCCTTTCTTTAGCAGCAGAAGGCGAGGTCAGCACTTCCCAGAATTCCCAGTTCTGATAACTTGGCCCAACGCGATTAACAATAACATTATTGCATCACCCACTAACTCCCTACGTGGCGCTGGATGATTCAATTAGGACAAGTGGTTTTCAACGTTGGCTGCACTTTAGATTCACCCGGGGTAGCTTTTAAAACTCCCCAAGCCCTGGCCAGGGCTCACCCTGAACCAATTAAACCCAAATGTGTGGAGGAAGAACTCAATCAAGAGTATGTTTTTAAAGGTCCTGAAGCGATTCCAATGTGCAACCCAACTTGAAAACCACTAACAGAAGCAAGAGAAAAAAATTCATATTGATGAGGCACCTATCGTGTACCGGATATTTTACGTATGCTAGCTCATTTACTCCTCCCTGACTCGGAGGGGCTGTATAAATTTTCTAAAAATCATACCGCTGGAAAGTGGCAAAGTCCAACTTTAAACCTGGGTCGTTGTAATTCCCAAGGCAAGCTTTCATCACAGGAACAGATGGTTTCCTGAAAGCTCTCTGTAAAACATAGTTTTCATGACGATTAAATGAGGTGTCATCCATTAAGCACCTGGCACACAGTAGGTGGGCCTGAATGATCTCTATGTCTGCATTTCTCAGCCTATTTATCTAGAATGTTCCTCCTGGCCCATGCTATGACAGGACAGCAAGACTTTAGGTCAGGGAGCTTCATGCTAACCCCATGGCTATGCAGTTATAACGCCTTCTTTAGACACCAACTGTGTTATATCATAATTTCGTTGTATGGGGTGTTAGGTTTTAGGGAACTTAAGTTGATGGAATACATAACTGAAATATGTCCTTCCTATTACATGTATTTTATAGATGCTCTTAGCTTTATATATTTTGATGTTCTATAGGCATTACTTCTCTCTCTTGTCGTTATGGGATGGGTTGATTCTCAATTTAACTGATGGGAAAGTTGGCATTGGTGGCATTGCCCTGCCATGCAGTTGAAATCTGAAGTAACCAGATCATCAGTCCATCCATCACTGTCTTCAAAGCACTAGAGCAGGCGGCTGTGCCCTAGTAATTCTGACAGTTTCCCCTGTCTTCTAGTCTATCTGTGAGGCTCATGAATCATTTAAAAAATTTTCTTCTGAATTGGTGGCATTCAGTTAAATGGGGCATGGATGGGAGCAGCGACTTCAAGACAAAATGCCTCCTCAGGATGAGACCAGTGTTGGCGTCTGCCAAGGAGGGGAGGCAGTGGCCTTGTCCGTAATGCCTCTGTATACTGATAGGTACTGAAGGGTTTGACTGAAGCACTAACAGTAGTAATACTTAATGATTATAGCAGCCACTTATGCCAAGCATTGTCTAAGTGCTTTGTGATAAGTGACATAGCCAGGAGTCAAACCCAGGCAGTATTCAAATCCAGAGTCTGGTTTCTTACACCAGTGCTATACTTTTGGAAGCACTGGTGGGCTGGATGGACTCTCGCTGAGGGAACGGGAGTCTGTGTCAACCTCAGAGGAGGAGGGAATGAGACATGTGGCTGGCCGTGTCCATGCCCTTATCCTTCCTCTGTCCCCTATTCCTCCAAATCAGTGTTCACCAACCTCCTTCTGAGAGAGAAGGATGCGCAGGAGTCAGAGATACCCATAGGTAAAGGGAAGAGAGAGGAGGGAGCGAACATCTCTCTCTTCTTCTCACTTTATTCTCTTATTTATCAAGCCCTGCTTTGAGGGCTGCCTATGTGTCTGACATGGCTTTCAGTTCTCTGTACACGTTAACTCAGGGAAATCAGGTCACTTGCCAAGATCCACTGCTCTAAGGAGTGGGACTAGGTGTGAACCGAAACCTTATCAAACTGATGACATACAGTGCCAGGCTTCTCACTTTGGGTACTTTCTACTCACTTAAAGGGATTTTTAACAGAGATTTTTGGTAGAGCATAATAATTCAAGTAAAACAAAACTAATTTCTCATTGGGGAATGGAAAGTCGGGGGCATTAAAACTGGAGGGCTTCTTCCTGAGAAGCCTCACTGTGCATGTATGTGTTTCCATCAGTGCTGGTCTGGGTCCTTGTCTGAATATTGCACTAATTCATTTGGTCTTTGTCTTCCTGGCAGTACCACCAGATGCTGTTGCAAAGAAGCTCTGATAGATCAATATTTTCACATCATCAAGCCTTATTTCACATTTCCATAAGAAGCCAAGGCAATTTCAGGTCAGGAGGGGTTGGATGGGGTGGGGGCTCTGCTCAAACACAGACTGACAGCAGCACTGTCTTTCTCAAAACAGGGATTCTGAGGTTATCCCGTTCATTGACACCAAGCTGGCCAAAGAGGAGACAGTGTGGAGGAATGCACGCGAAAGGCTCTTATGGCTAGGCCTGGAAGTTATGCTCATCGAATTTGCTCATATTCCATTCGCTGGAACTCAGTCACATGCCTACACCTTAGAGCACGGGGTATGGGAACTGTGCCCAGCTGTGTACCCAGGAAGAAATTAGTTTTATTCCTTTCCTTTTCTTTCTTTTGTTTTGTTTTTGCAGTTTGTTAAAGCTGTGTTATGCCCAGTGGTTTGAGGGCTGAGTTGCTAATGGAAAAAAGAACAAGAGGAAGAATCTTCTGGAATGATCCATGTGCAGTGCTAATTCTAAGCATGAAAAAATAATAACTCATTTTTATTGAGTAGTCTCCACGTACCAAACTGTGCCACGCCCTTTACCTACACAGTTGCATTTAATCCTATAGTGGCCTTGCACATGGGTTTTAAAGTGTTTCAACAGTTGCAGGATGACACAGTTCTGCTTTTCTAAAGGTAATAAGGAGCAAATGTGCCCCTGTAGGCCCATTCTCCACCCTTTTTTTCTTTTTCTGTGTCCCAGAGGTTGATTTCCATGGATGACTCATCCAGGCTTTCTTGTCCTCTGGCTTCTGGTTGGATGTGGCCAATGGGAGTCACCAGCAGGAGATCAGAGCTGGGCGTATTATTGTTTCCTGGCTGCTCTGTGTTGGCAGTGGCTGTGCTCTATCGATGGCCATAGCTCCTGTCAGGCAGCCACTCTCCCATGGCTACAGGCAATACCAGCTTCCAATAAGAGGTCCTTCTTTCTGCCCCTTCAGGCCTGGGATGACAATGGCCCTACCATCAATAGTCCCTTGGTGCTACATCAGCCCTTGACTGGGTCCTTAACCCTCCCACAGTCCTATAAATAGTTCCTTCCATGGACTCTCGTCAGTTATCCCTTGGAGAGGGCTGTCTCCTTCCTACTGGTTCCTGGTTGATTCAACTAGGACTTGAGAACTTATACAGTGCCCCACATCCCTTTTTAAAAATGTTTATTTTTTATAGTATCTTCCTCGGAGTCAGGCCGACCTAGTTATCAAGCCCACTTGATCACTTACCAGTCGTGTGATCTTGAGCAAGTCACTTAACATCTCTGAGTTGTAGTTTCCTCATCCACAAAACAAAAGATGATGAATTTGTGAGGATTGAAAGAAATAACACATGTAAATTACCTAGCCCAGTGTTTGGCAGATGATAGGAAATTAATAGAATTAGAAATGGCAAAAGACATCATGGAAACATGCCAAACTCAATAATTAAATTATTAGGTTAATTTAAATTAATCTATATGTTGCTTATTGAACTGACAGACATTTTTTAAAAGATGACAATTTCCAATGTTGACAATGATGTGGGGGAAAAGCATGCATTACAAGTGAAAGTATAAAATTTGGTAAAACCTTTCTCAAGGGCATATTATCCACAGCATATAAAACCTAAAAAATGTGCATCCTCTTTGATCCAGGAATTCACATCAATTATAGGAATTTATCCTAAGGAAATAATCAGACAAAAATGCAATCACAAATATATTCACACTGTCATTGTTTACGAATTATTTTATAAAATTGTTTAAAAATCAGAAATAATAGATGTTCAACAATAGGGAACTGGTTAAATAAACTTTGGAACATCCATACTATGACAAGGAGATGAATATGATTTATATAGAAAGATGGCCATAGCACATTGGTAAGAAGAAAATCAGTTACAAAATAGTGTTCATAGAGCATTATTCCATATTCTTGTAAAACTATAAAAAGAGGAAAATTAAAGACATATATATTTTTGAAATATTAATTTGGGTTATTTCTGGGTGGTAGGATTATGGGTAATATTTCCCCCCACCTTCCTATTTTTTCTCTATTTTCTAACTTTCCTACAATGAACACTATGTAGGTAGAACTTTTCTATAATGAACATAGTATAAAACACTGTGTAGGTAGGATTGTCCTTGGCTGTATGTAACAAAAATCCAAAGTATGGTGGTTCAGCAACTCAACAAGGCCAGGACCAATGTCTGAAATTTTCATGGCTTTTCCTTCACCGTCTCAGCATGGCCACTCCCTCCAGTCATCACATGCACATTCAGAGAAGAAGAGGGGACCAGAAAGACTAGTACCTGTCTCACGAAAAACGAGAGCTTTCCCAAGAACTCCATGACAGACGTAGGCCTGATTGGCCAGATTGTGTCACATGACCATCCCTAGCTGGAAAAAGGAAGGGAGATGGGGGTTGAGAAATGGGGTTGAGTCAGCCCCTTCACAATGTCTACCACAAACACATATTGCTTTTGTAATTTAAAAAAAAAAAAAAGTTATTGAAATTTTAAAACAAGCTATTTCTTTTTTCTTGATTCCTTTAAGGCTTCCCTCCTTCTGCCACTCTCCTATCCACTCCGGCTGCAACAGCCAGCAAATTCAGTCACCCAGCCAAGTGGGTGAGGAAGAATGAAGAAACCTGAGCCAAGGCTGCGCCCTCTGAGGCAGTGGGAGTGGTGAGAAGGGCAGAGTGCCAAAGGCCTGGGAAACCGGCTTGTTGCTTCTTCAGCCAACCTCATCTAGGGCTCTCTGGTGTGAGGTTGTGGCTGTGAATATCTTATCAACAGAGACTCTCTCAACTTCAATACTTCTGGCTCTGCTGTTATTTTCTAGAGCGTGCAGAACTGGCCCTGGTATTTCACCCGGCTTGCTTTGGCCTCAGCAGCGCTTCCTAAATAAAGAATATGAGCATGATATATACTGAGGGGATGGATTAGATTGTTTGGGTTCAAATTCTGGCTGTGCCACTTACCTGCAATGTGACCTTGGGCCAGTTCCTTAAGCTCTCAATATTTCTGCTTCCTCAACTGTAAAATGGAAATAATAATAGTATACATTGCATGGGATTGTTGAGAAAGATTAGATGAGTCAGTATTTGTCAAGTGCCTATCACATGGTAGGTGCTATATAAGTATTTGTTTAAAAAGTAAATAAGGATGAGAAAGGCAGAAACAGTCATAGCTGTCTGGGCCCTATTTGTTTGAAGTCACATCTTTCTTGACATAAATCTGAGACATCTAAAGCTACAAAGAAGGATTGAATTTTTTTGTTGTTCCCTGCTGGCTGCCCCATGTGATCTCAGTGATGGGAAATAAGGAGAACTCACAGGAATTTAAGAGCCATGAAACACCTACTGGGTGGCTGGGACTCCCTATGCACATATATAGCAAGCAGCTCATTTAAATCTTATGAGGTAGGGACTGTCACTGCCCTCATTTACAGATGAGGAAATTGAGGCTCAGAGGAGTGATGTAACTTGACCACAGTCACAAGCGTACGAGTGGTGGAGGTGGGATTCAACCACAGGTATGTGAAACTCCAAAGCCCGCATATTCCATATTAAGAATGATGTTTACACAGGGAGGCTTCCCTGAACTTGATCCTAAGAGGTGAACCTTTACATCAATCCCTAGTTTAAAGATACTTAAGGAGTTTTTATTTAAAAGGCCGTATAACAAATCCTTCTGTAAGATGCTTTATTCCTCTATATTTAATTTGGCAAGTTTGAATGTTCACAAATTGTGTCTTCTTACAATGTAGTGCATCTCTGTTGTTCAAAAACTAAATTCCAGCCCAGAAACTTAGCTAAAATTCTTTTCTTTTTTTTGGTGGGGGGGAGGGATGTTTCAGGGGATTTGCCTTTTTTTTTTTTTTTTTTGAAGTGTGGAATACAGGATCTGAAGATCTCTCTGTGCGTCCTTTGAAAATAGCTAAAGCTCAGTAGCCCTCACTAGAAATAAATGACTGTTATTGTTGCCAATGATGGGCATATTGTCTTAAAGCTCAAAGCCTGGCTTAGGCCAGCTGAAATCATCAATAATTAATGTCACGAATACCTCGCAGGCACGAATTCCTCCATGAGTAGCAGCAGAATTTCTTTCTGCTCTTTGATTTGTTGATGCCACCTTTGCAAATGTCAGTTCCAAAGAGTTACTACCAGACATTGCTTAAAAGTTTTATTCATGGCTATGAAAAAGTTCAAGCAAAATGAAAATGTTCGAGACTTCCCTGTTCTTTCCCTTTAAGAAAAAAAAGCACGAAGCCCCACCCAACCCCACCCTTAGCGTCTAAAGTTCTAGAGTCAGTGGTGCAAGAGATAGAGCCAAGATAAAAAGACTTGAAAACAAAACGTGCTCTTTTTTTTTTTAACTTTTGTTCCCAGCTCTTATACCTCCCTACCCTAGGTTGCAGAGTCCTGGATCTGACCCAGTACCACCAGAACTCCCCTGGGCCGGGTCCCAGGTCAGTCCCCCCCACCGCCCATGGGAGGGGGATTAACCCTTTCAGAAGAAGACCTGTGCTAGCCTCTAACGGCCCCACCTTCTGACTGTGGGTGCTAATCTTCTCCCCTTTTATGCTTTTGGCTTCATCATAGTTCTCATTCTTCTGCAAGGGGGTTAGAGGGTGCAACTAGCCAAGAAGCAGCCAGCTGCAAGGAAGCTCTGAAGTGCATATCTTGTGGGTAGGGCTGGCCGTAGGCAGGAGAGACCGCGAGAGAGATTAGGTGAAACATTAGCCACGGCCTTTTGGATTCAGTCCAGTGTCTTTCAATTATTTCTTTATGTGCTTTTGGTCCTAGGCTTATTTGGCATGGGACAGGCATCCATTAGAAGATTTCACAATGATTTGCCATGTGACAGCTCTAAACAGATGTGAACTCATCACCAAAGGAAATTTATGTTTTGCCATCTTTTCCCCCACCTCTCCCTGGGGAGCTGCAGGGAAAAGCACTCCAAGCGAATTAATCAAAATGACTAGGTAATGCTCTAAAAATAATAAACGTTGTTATAGTCTGGATCTCTTTCAAGTTTGAGCTCATTTTGTGGACTTGAAGATCCATACGTCAAATCACGTGTATATATTTTTTATTAGAGTGAAATGGGCTATTGCATAGGGAGAGATAAGTCATTAAGACATATAAATGCAATTACTCTCATAAACTAGACTGCATTTTAACTAAGTTAATTAAGCAGCTTGACCAAGGAGGGGGCAAGGGGTAGGTGCCTTCATGATTCCTTAACTTGCCTCCATAAGCCAGCTATGCAAATTAGGACAGGCTACAGGCTTCAGGCTTTGAAATCAAGGCTGGACAGAAATCAAGGTGCAGTGGGTAGAGTTATAACAAAAAGGGAAAATACACGTTGTGTCTCCTTGGGCTCACCTCACCTGCTAACCAAAGATGTGCTGTTGCTAGACAAAGGCAGAAGCACTGGAAAATTTCAAAAACTGATTCAAAAAAGTTACTGGATAATAATGAAAAAACAAGTAAGCAACTATCATTATCATCATGTTTTCAAAATACCTTCCCAGAGATCAGTTCCAAAAGAACGTTTTAATATGAAAAGAAACTTGTAGCTAGGTCCTGGGTTCTCAAGGCCTTCTTCCAGTGAATGGAATGAGAAACCTCAGGGTGAGGTAGAGGAAGGGAAATCCATATTGAAAAAGGAAATCAAGGATGATCAGAGTAGATTCTTTTCTTATCTTTACTGATGCACTTCTCTGAATTTCAGTTGGCCTCTTTCCCTCATATATGCCCCAAATATCCAACAGCAAGGTGTTCTTTAAAGATCTGGATCCAAACCATCCACAGCCCTCAATGATAATTTATCTATGTCAGGCGGCGCTACTAGGCCAGCATGACTGTGAGAAAAGGACCAACACTGCCCAGCTTTAGCATGTATGCCCTTTGTCTCCAAATCTGAGCCTTGCTGTTATTAGGCTTAATCACAAGGATATTTCCAACCTAAGAAGCCTCACCCAGCCTCAGCCTGCTTCTTAGATAATTCCTGCATCTTCATTCTCCAAAAAGGGTTGATTGCAGTGTTCCTAATCTCAAACTTCTTTAGCCAGCCCCCATTAATCATGGCTGGCAGGAGAGACTAGAGGGTCATGGGTAATTGAATTCTAGCCAACCTTCAAACCTAATTTAAGTCAACCTTTTGACCTCTTTCCTGACCAAGTATGCTGCTAGAGCTAGTAAATAAATATTGTTTTTAAATTAGAAAAAGCCTTTTTTGAATGCCTACTATGCGTTAGCTTTGTAAGAGATGCATCCATTATCCCACTTCATTCATTCATTCTGTCAACACTTCAATTGGAACCCAGACACAAGGAATTAACAGATAGTGGAAATGAGTGTAAAGGTCATCTTGGGGTCAGTCCAGTGGGAGAAATGTGTGCTCTGCAGACACTCTGACTTCCTATCTTTGAAAGAAGATAGATGTTTAGCACTGACAGAAAGCCTGAAGCCCCTTGCACATAGGAAAATGGAATAATAAACATTTCCCTTCTTTCAGAGAGAAGCCATCTATGATCTTCAGAGTCTAAAGACTTCCGTTCAAGTCCTCCCGCCACCATATTTGACATGGAATGTCAGGTATACTGTTTAACCTCTCTAGGGCTCAGGGTCCTTCTCTGTGATAAGAAGCAGACTGTGTGCATGGGGGTTCGAGGGGAGGTGGTAACAACACTAACCCAGTGGCGCTATTGTGAGGATTTGGGGATTAAGTGGTATAACGTGGAAGGAAGTGCCTTGTAAACTATAAGGCTCCTAACACATGGGAGATTATTGCTAATTACTCTCACACTTTCTGTCACAACTGCCAACCAGCCATGAGACCAGTAAGAGACAGGGCTGTGATCAAAGGTGTAGAAGGACAGTATATGCTCTTATTTTAAATAATGAACACTTAGGTGAAAGTTCTCATGAAACTTGCTTCATTTTCTTTGGTAAATCTCTGGGTCACCATCAGGTCTGCCAAGTGTATCCATGATGTGGATTTTGTTGCCAGAATGCTTGTCTGTCATTTCACAGTCTCCAGAGACCACCCCACCTTCCCCTACCTATTTCTCACCTCGAACAATTAGAAACAAGCTGACCAGTGACTAGTAGTGTTCAATGATCGCCCACCTTGGAATCCGTAACAAAGCTTGCACTGAATTGCTACAGATGAGATTCTTGGCAGCAAGACCTTTTTAGGAATGATGAGTCAAGGATGTGCCGAGGTTTGTTCAGGAAAAAAATTCATGTGCATGAATAATTTACTTTCTCTTTTTAAATCCAAAATGATATGAGGCCCCTAAGATTGCACAAGCAGCCAGGGGACCCTGAGCAGCCCGGAGAGGCTGGGTTTGAGTGGCGATGTTAATGGAATTATCCATTGATGCTGGATAACTGTCTGCTGTCGAGAGATAATTACCCAGGCAAAGATGAGGTGTATTGAAGATAAACACTGTAGCAGGGACCTCAGTGTTTATTTTCCATGCTGGAGCACAATCTCCTCCGCTGTTTAACTTCATCAGCATCACTGCTAACCCCGGGCCACACAATTTCACTTAAAAGAAGTTAAATAACCCGAACATACATGCAACTGTAAAGACAGTTGCAGGAGATGGAAGTTGGGCTGTTTTGCCGCTACAGTCAGTGGCAAATGCGTGTTCTCTTTTACCCAATTTTTCTCCCTTGTGTGATACAAATGAGAGCAACATTTGTTGAATGCTCACTGTGGGCCATGCCCTGTGTTAAGCATTTTCTATACAATGTTCTACTCAATCTTCATTCACAACCATTCTGTGAGTTAAGTACAACTAGAGGAAACTGGGTGTCAGAGAAGTTAAGTAACTGGTCCAAGGTCACACAACTGGTGAGTGATGGAGGGAGGGTTTTGACCCCAGCAGACCAGCTCCGGTTGTTCACAGAAAATCACTGGAACATGCCTGTTTCCCCATCTTGAGTCTGGTCTTCCCAACTTTATGGATAAGTCCAGGCGGTTTTATTATCTGTACAGCTGCCCCTGCTATCTTTACTGGAAAGGCTGCCAAATCTCCCATCCGGTCCTTGGTCCAGTTCTGCATTTCTGTTCTGTTGAGAAAGTATTTGCATTCAACCCCGTGTGGCCAAGCCTGAACTTTGTAACTCACCCCCGAAGGCCTTCACGTTGGCCAAGTTCCCTGCCTTCTTCAGCCAATCTGTCAGCAATCACTTCCTCCTCCTCTAGGTTCTTTCCCCCAAAACTTATTATTATGAAAATAAGATACAGAAAACCTAAAAGAATACCTCAGTACACATCTGTCTAACCTCCACCAAATTCAACAATTGTTAACATTTTGCCATACCTGATTTTCTAATCAATTTTGCTTTCTAACCAATTTCTAATCTGTTTCGCTTTCTGAACCATTAGAAAGTTAGTTTCAGAAATAATTGCACTTCAGCCCTAAATACTTCATTCTCCTAAGAATGTGGAGAATTTCCTACAAGACCACATTACCGTGATCAGATCTGAGAAAATTGACTGATTCCTTAATATTATCTATTATCTAGTCCAAGGGTAAATTTCTCAACCATTCTCCATCTGTTTTTTATAGTTGTTTTTTCTTTTAATCAAGTTTCCTGCATTGTATTGGGAGTAATGTCTCTTTAGTCGCTTGTAATCTAGCATATCTCCCCTCTCCTCTTTTTTTTTTCCCTCCACATTTAATTTTTGAAGAATCCCTCTAATTTTAGGACAGTTGAGCTATTTCCTATTCCTAAGGGTCTGCAATGGTCTCTAGCCTCAACTTTCAGCCAGTTATAGTAAGATGGCAGCTCTAGAATTTCCGTATGGGAGGGCTTGAGAGGGGGGTGCAATCTGGTTATAAGGAGTGGGAGGTGAGAGGATTTTTGTGTAACAAAAACACTTTTAAAAAAATTAATTAAATTGTTGATTTACTTGACCTGGCCGCTGCCCTTACATAGAGGTAGTCCATACTATTGGAGAGATGATAAATGATAATGGTGAAGGATACAGACTCTGAGCAAACTGCCTAGATTCAAACCTCAGCTTTGCTACTTATAAGCTGTGTGACCTTGAACAAGTTACTTAACATCTCTGTTACTCAGTTTTATCATTTGTAAAATGGTGATGATAAAAATAGTAGAATCTAATTGGTAGAGTTGTGCTGAAATGAACTGATAAGCACAAAACATTAAGAATCCTGCCTGAAACAGAATATTATCCATAAATGGTAGCCATTATCATTATTGATATTCTTCTCCTACCTTCCATCAACTTCTTTCTCAAGTCATCCCCTGGAACTGGAGCATCCAGCATTTCTGGCTGATTGATAGTTTTGCCCATTGCCTCTTATTTTATGTTCAGTTTATTCTGATTGATCTGGGGAGTTTCTAGTTTGCCCTCAACCTTATCCTCTTTCCTCTCTCTCTAATCCCCTGTTGTGGTTGGTTTTTTCCAATCAAATTCTTTTAAAAATATCAATTTGGTTGTCTTTTTCTATTATCTCATATGTCTGGAGTAACTTCCTCCCTTTTTGCGCTGAGACATAGCTTCATCCTTTGATTTAAGATGCAGTTTCATCTATTGTTTCTAGTCCAGGAACTCTTTCCTGCTTAAGTGAACGCTGCAGCTTCTTGGTTCCCATTCCTTCCATCAGTCAGACAGCCAGTCATTCAATGCACTTTTGGACTCCCATGAGGAACCGGGCACTGGCTGGATGCTGGCGATACAGCACGGAACTAAACAGAGACCTGGCTGTGGACAAATAGTCAGTCAATTATTCTGAGTGCATTTGAACTGAAGTTAGGGATGGGTTGAACCAAGTATTTCTGGAACCCCCCTGCACCCCGACCACGTATGAGAATTCCAGGAGAATGACAGAAAGAATGTTAATGCGTCCCTTTCTCCAAAGGTGCTTTCTCCATTATCCTGAAATTCCTACCGTGAGAGTATCACTAGGGTAACTAGAGTTGCTTCCTGTTTTCCTACAAGTTTCTTAAGATTTCTAGAATCACTTAAAGCTTTAGCTATCACTGCCTATTTCCATGAAAGTGCATGCATTTTATTAGAATAACTGTCACAGCACAACCGCCTCATCTGAAGAATGGGGGTAACAACAATGCCTACCTTATAGGGTTCGTATAAACATTAAATGAGTTAATAGTAAAATGCTTAGAATGGATTAACATGGATTTATATGTTTGATAAATACATAAAAATAAAGTTTGTTGAAAGATTGTTGTGGAGTCAAAAGAGAATAAGATTCAGGGCAGGTGAGCTTTGAGGGGCGCTGCAGAAGGAAAGATAGAAACACTGAGACCTGACTGAAACAGCAAATGAAGCAGGAAGCACTTGAAGAAATTATGGAGTGGTCAGAGGGAAATTCAAAGATTAACACTCACTACTGTATAAACTTAAAAGAAAAATTGTAGCCTCATATACTTCCTTTGTTCTGAGTTCTGAACTTTAATTAACCAACTCCAAAGCAAACATGTCGTCATTTGGTGCGTATCAGAAAAGAAACTTGCTGGGA
Organism: Equus asinus; assembly: GCF_041296235.1. Classification (NCBI taxonomy): domain Eukaryota; kingdom Metazoa; phylum Chordata; class Mammalia; order Perissodactyla; family Equidae; genus Equus; species Equus asinus. The sequence goes on from NC_091792.1 coordinate 131,153,616, forward strand.
GAGACAGTTTCCATGCGTCTCTTGAGTTTTGTACATCTTGTGATCAGGGCTCTGACCACCTTTGTTTGGAAGTATCTTTTCAAGGATGTGTGTACAGTGAACATCCTTGGAAGATAGAGATACTGTCTCTCTCCAGAGCAAAGGGCAGAATGCTTACTGCCATTATGAAATATTCAGGTTCCCTAAGCTCAGGTTCCTCTCCTGTAATGAAATTCCCTGTGTACACAGGGTCACCCGGCTCTCTTCTCATCACCGTGTGGGAATTGGGGTGAGGAGGCTGACACAAATGCTGATACTCCGGCTGCTGCTGTTGCTATGAGTATTAAACTGTCCTTTGTCTCTGACCTGGAAGTCTCATGTCTTCTACCAGCATCTATGAAATTGTGGCAGGCTAATTTCGCTTACAAGTCAGATAAAAGTCTCAGACTCTTCATAGTTCTTGACATGACTGTTACAATCTGGGTTCCTCCTACTCCCACAGTTCCTTGCTGGGGCAAGAAGTCCTAGGTGGTTCTTTGAGAGTGGGTGGCCAAATTCTATACCACATGATCCTGCTGATTGGACAGAAGAAACATGTGGACTAAAAACAGACAATTTATAGGCTAGCTAGTGGTCCATGAGGTAGTCTAACTTGCAAGCTTTGTCCATTGGTGGCAATAGTAACTCACTGAACCAATCAGGTCCTCTGCCTCAGGAATTTGAACCCAGGATACAGAGAGTCTGTCAGTTACAGTGGTAGTGGAAGCCATGGTGGAATGACCCACAAACGCAGAAACAAACAGTAACTGAGGCAGGTTGATGGCAGAACACAAGAATAGCAAGAGAGTTCTGTCAGTCAGGGGACATTGAGAAAAACAGTTTGTAAAGCTTCTCTATAATTCCCAAACTATGGTATATAGTTTCCATGAGCCCTGACCTCAAGGTTGCTCTGTGTCTCAGGCTGTTTGGCTGTTCTAACAAAATACCATAAACTGGGTGGGGGTGGCTTGTAAGCAACAGAAATTTATTTCTAACAGTTCTGGAGGTTGGCAAGTCTGGGATTGAGATAGCAGCAGATTCGCTGTCTGGTGAGAGCCAGCTTCCTTATTGATGACCATCTTCTCATTGTAACCTTACATGGCAGAAAGGGCAGGCTAGCTCTCTCTATAAGGGCACTAATTTCGCTCATGAGGGCCCTGCCATCATGATTTAATCTCCTCCGAAAGGCCCTGCCTCCTAATACCACCACTGTGGGGGGCAGGATTTCAACATACGCATTTTGGAGGAACGCTACTTTCAGACCATAGCCTTCTGCCTCTTGCCTTTCTCTTATTGAAGACTGATTGCTCAACATTTCCATTTTCTTTGAGGCCTGGCAAAGAGGCCGAGAGAAGAGTTTCTCTTATGTCTTTATCACTCAAGATCTCACTATCATACAATGGAGTTATTACGGCCTCTCCCCAACCCTTCTTTCTGTTCCTCACCAAGGCCAGGTTATGACCTAGAAAGGGCAACTCTCTCCTCTTCCCTCTTCCCAGTCTCCTCCCCCTCTCCTTACCCCAGTTCCTCCATAGCTTCAACTCCATGTCTCATTTCAACAAGAACAACAGACTGTACATTTGACCTCCTGCCAAATGTGCCCGTTCATGACCATAGGCTCGTAGAAAGGAAGGCACGAGGGCGTCTTGCCTCAATGGCTTCCTCCTCCCTTTCTGACCTAACAAAGCATTCCTGTTCTGTGACTCCCTGATGGGCATGGGCTTATAATGTCCCTGTTTGTCATTCTTGTTCTTTCTTCTTTTTTGCCCTAATCCTTCTCTGCGTTGTCTGGACCTCTCTAAGCCTCCCCAAGCCTCCTTCATTAACGGGGAGTTCATCCCAGCACCTGCTTCAGCAACTGGCACATGGTAGGTGCTCAATAACTATAAATTCCCAGACTCTTTTACTCCACCTTTTTTCCTGTATCTTCCCAACCCTTCTCTCTCATGCTCTCTGCATCTCCTTTCACTCTTAAAGTACATCTAGGAAGAATCTAGGCGAAGAAAATAAAAGCGAAAACTAAAGTGCATTCAAAACAGCATAATTTTATTTTCTAAACAAACAATAAAACACATAATGTGTGCTTTTTTGTAAATGGTTTTACAGATGACGATGGTAATCTAATAAGTGTTTGTAAGACAAATAATTGTTTTTTCACAGCCTTCTACTCCTTGAGCATTTAAACTTCCTACAAAGCATTCTCTACCACCAACAACCAGCACGGAATTAGTTTTGGGTGTTTAAGGTTGGATTTGTTGTATAGCATTTTGGGGACCGATATTGACAGGTCAAGGTGGTGAAATATTTCTTTTTCAGGTGGTGTTGTTGTTGAAGTATGAGTCAGTTGGGTGAACTTGGGCAGAGACTGACTGACAGCTGGATATGCATGCCTGTGGCAAACTCTCTGGGGGACAGAAGGTGAAGGATACAGACCTAGTGTACAGAGACCGTCTTCTTAATTCCAGACAGCAAGATCCACTGGGTCTCTGGACCATCAGCAAGACCCAATCCACCGAGATCAGGAATTAGAAACAGGCAACATCATTCTAAAAAAAAAAAATGTAAACCAAAAAGGAGCCAGCCCAGTGGAATAGTAGTTGGTTTTGAATGCTCCACTTCAGCAGCCCAGTGTTCATGGGTTCAGATCCTGGACATGGACCTACATACCACTCATCAAGCCATGCTGTGGTGGCATCCCACACACAAAATGGAGGTAGATTGGCATCGGTGTTAGGTGAGCCACAATCTTCCTCACCAAAAAAAAAAAAAGGAAACCAAAAAGCTACACTATGAATTTTTTAAATGGTACAAATTATGTGTGACCATTGTAGAAACATTAGAAAATATAGCCAGGGAATTAACACATAGAAATTATCCATGATTTCACTACCCAGAAATAATCACTCTTAGCATTTTGATATATATCTAGTTTTATTTTCAATGTGTACATATATTTTACATATTCACCTACAAATGGGGACATCTTACAAATTCTCTTGTATATTCTTTTTAATTTCTGCTTACACTGTCCTGTGACCAAAGATTATACATCCAAAGCAAAAGTTTAAATGGGTGCATGGTATTCCATTGTATGGATGGTCTCTAAGCTAATTAACCTACTATCTATTTAATCTTCTAGGTTGTTTTCAATTTTTTCACTATTATAAATAATGTTGTAGTGAACATCCTTGCACATACTTCTTTGACATTTGTCTGACTATATTCTTGAGATAACTTTCTAAAAAGGGAATTTCTAGGTCAAATGGAATGCCTATATTTAGAGCTTAGATACATATTGCAACCATACCCTCCAGAAAGTTTCAATCAATTTATAGTTCTACCAGCAATCATGTTGGATTTTTCTGAGCAAAGTTTTCAGGCCAAGCTCAGTTCTAAGGAATTTGAGAATCACTTGCTGCTAAATATCACAAGGTGGTTTGATATGTGCAAAATGGAAAATACTCTTGTTCATACAAGGCTCTTCTTTAATGCTGTGACTGAGGTCATTTCTAGCATAAAAAAAAGAGTATCCTTGTATACATAAGCATAATTACATTGATCATGAAAGCAACCAAAACCCAACAGTTTTCAAACTCTTTAATAGATAAACCCAGTACAAGAATACCTGGTCAGAAAAATAAGTCATCAACTGTAAGTGTATTCGTTTTTATTGCTGCATAACAAATTACCACATATAGAGTGACTTAGAACAACACACACTTGCTATCTCACAGTTTATGTAGGTCAGGAGTCTGCGCACATTTTATTTGAGTCTTCTTAAAGGCTGCAATCAAGATGTTGGCCAGGGCCAGGTTCTCATCTGGAGACTCAACTGGGGAAAGGCATGCTTCCAAGCTCATTTTGCTTCCTGGCATTATTCATTTTCTAGTAGCTGTGGGACTCGTAGAAGCTGGTTCTTTAAAGCCAGCAAGGAGAGCCAGACTCTAGAGTGCATCTGCTAGCAAGACAGAGTCTTATAGAATGTACTATAATCATGGGAGTTATATCCCATCCACTTTGCCATATAACATAACATAATTCAGAGAGTGGCATCTTCTCGCTTTGTCATATCCTATTGGTTAGAAGCAAGTCACAAGTCCTAACTACACTCTAGAGGAGGGGATTATACAAGGGTGTGAACATGGGGAGGCAGGGATCACGAGGGCCACCTTAAAGTCTATTCACCGTAGTAAACAACTCTGAAATCTCCCTCCTTAAAGTGCTGTCTACTTGAGTAAGCAAGGAAGCTGAAGACTTGGGAAAATGTAAAATATGAAACTCACTGACCTAAAAGTATTCGTTTTGCGTCTCTCATTTCAGCTGGAGGTGGCTAACACAGCACTGTATAAACAAGCCTTGGCTCCAGATAAATGTGGCATCTTCAAAGGTGTACCCTGGAGCATGTGTTTTATGTTTTCCTGGGAATTCAGTTCTACATCCTATGACTAAGTTATTTTCTCCCAATTTTGTCTTGTGGAATGAGGTGGCTTATTCCCAAACCCATGTCACGATGACCACAGTTGAGACATTTTCCATGTGAAATTGTGCTAGCTATTCTGTGTCTGTAATTACTATGTCTCCCCCAAGACCCAGCCATGAGTCTCCACAGCCTTTTAAAATATTTTAAAAATACAAAGGGAGGCAGGCAGTTAAAAATATTCTTTAAAGAAGTAATATACATTATATTATTAAAAATGAGCACTAGAGGCATTCCCTATTGATATCCGCATTTTTATCTTCCTTTTTAAACCTCTAAGGAGAGTTTATGTTCTATATTTCATACCTTCCCTTTAGTCCAGTTAATCATTGCCTTAATTGCAACGTAACTGTAATATAGCATTTTCTTAGGAAAACTTTGTGCACTTAATGTGCCTTCTCATCACTGTTCATAATTAACATCATTTGAGATTGCATCAAAACCTTGGAGGGAAGGAAAGGGAAGAAGAGTTCTTAAAGCACTTAACCCTTAGTCCTCTCTCTTCCTCTGACTGGTCCCCTTCCCAGACCTGCATTTAGGGAAAAAAACCAGTGATGGTCCATGGGTGAATACAATAAATGATTGGGAAGGATCGTCAGCTTCAGTCACACAATGAATACTGCAGAGATTTCAAAGGCTTGAGTTCTATGTAACTGCTCTATTAATCAAATTATTCCTTCAAAGGGAACAAAAGTTAAATTTTGCGTGTGTACAGTGAAGATGGAGATGGTGGGATAAAAATGGTTAATGCCTGGTGCTCAGAGCTTATTCTCTTCCCCTCGCCTGCTTAGCTTCTTGCCTTGCCCCCGTTCCCTAAGGAAGGGAAAAGCTTTACAGTCAGATTCCCCAAAGAAAAGCCAACAGGGAAGTAGAAGTACATTCCCCAGGGGGCCGGGGGTAGAGGGAGAGTGGATCTGTCCAGGGACTGTGTTTTGGGAATTGAGCTCTCTGTTGACAAGGGAGATGAAAGAGGAACTAAGAAGGGAAACAGAATGTGCTTGGATAAAAGGGTGTTTTGGAGCCAGGAACGGGGTTGAGCGGAAGCTAGAGAATAGGGCAGGGCAGGGGATTTTAGTGACACTTGCTCTAGACCTTATGCTCAGACTCTCTTAAATGTTAAGGGAATTGATAATGAAGACTAGCGTTCCTGTTTAGAATGTTGTACCATTACAACCCCCCATAAGCATGTATTAGTTTCCTAGAGCTGCGGTAACAAAGTACCACAAACCACGTGGCTTAAAACAACAGAATTGTATTCTCTTGCAGTTCTAGAGGCTAGAAGTTCAAGCCATGTGTCCGCCATGCTCCCTCAGGAACATGTAAGGGAATCCTTCTTTGCCTCCTCCTTCTGGCGGTTGCAGAAATCCTTGGCGGTTCCTTGGCTTGCAAAAGCATCATTATATTCTTTGCCTCTGTCATCACATGTGTTGTGTGTGTGTGTATGGAGTGGTGTTCTCTGTGTCATGTCCTCTTACTACAAGGACATCAGTCATATTGGTTTAGGGACCACTAGCCCAGAATGACCTCATCTTAACTAATTACATCTGCAAAGACTCTATTTCCAAATAAGAGCACATTCTGAGGTTCCAGGTGAATGTGAATTTTGGGGGGACACTATTCAACTCAGTACAAAATAGAACATAGAACATAGAGAAATACACACATAGACACAACTAAAACTACAAGCCAATCAGATTTAATCTTTATTCTCTAATGAATTAGACTTGGAAACAAAGCCAGTGGAATTCTGCTTGGGGACGGAATTGATCTGAAACCTTCAACTTCTCTATTACTTTCTTAGCCAACAGACCTCATTTCAAGCAATATGCTACACCTTTCTGTTGACCCTGTTCTCCAAACCACCCCTTTCCTGTACATCATACACACGCACGCACACCACTGCTAGCAGGAGAAAGGAGGTCTTGATGGCTGTCTTCACCTGCCACCTCCAGCTCCTGCAGACAAAGCGCTTTGCTTCCCTTGTTTTGGAGAAGCAGGACATTGGCCCCATCGGTGTCCAGCATCACACAGAGCTAGAGTTTCTGAAATGCACGTATCTCAGAGTTGGCCAGAAACAGCGCTAGGAGGACTAAAAGACCAGGGGCCACTGGGCTATCTTGTTTTGAGGGCACAGGAAAGTGGAAAGGGTACCATGACACTGGGATACTGCTCCAGTAGATGACTCTCTACTCCTCTAGCTGGTGAGGTCTTACAAGAACCTCACTCACCAAGTGCCAGAAGACGTCCTGGGCCGTATTTTGCCCAAGCAAGGGGTCTGCATGATTCAGGATGGGTAGAGTCCAGTCTCAGGCTTACTTGCACTAGACTCAGTAGGCGAAGAGATCATGGCTTCTTAACTTTCTATAGCTGACCCAATTTTCCTCAAGTGTCTCCTGACCCCCACCCCACTGACTAATGAGGGGTGTGGGTAGAACTGAATTTTAGTCCAATCTGAGAGACTCAGGCTATTCCAGTAAACAGTCTCTTTTGAGTGAGTCATCTTTTCCAATTTACATCACTCTCCCTGTTCCTCTCCAATATGGTATCTGGGCATGTGGAAATCTCAAAGGCTTTGGCCCACCGTGGGAGGCGGAGGCCCCCCGAGTTGTGCCGCTCCATAGCTATGAGCTAGCTGATGTCTGTGGGGGTGGTTGGTCTGCTGTTAGCCCAGGCTTTTCAGAAGAGTTTCACTGCTGAAGTGTGCAGCTGGGGCACTTGTGGTCTGCTTTCTCCTGGCTTGGACAGGGCTCAAGGTCCTCCCTGCTGACTCAGCCCCACCACAGCCCTCACTGGCACTCTAGCTGGGACTCCCTCTCAGGCCTCAGCTTGGTGGAGGGACCTACCCCACATCCCAGCAAGGCCATATGCCCCCTAGGGCCAGGGCAGATACTGGAGGACCCTCAAGAAGACAAAGCCTTATGATTCTGGTTGTCCCGTTCTGAGCAACTCCGCCTATCTTTAATTATTCTCAACTACATCCTTTGCCCAGGACCAGGGCAGGAGCCTGAGAATGACGTGAAGGAGATAATGCATTGCCACGTGGCCCTGGCTAGCTCATCTCTCTGAACCATGAGGCAGGGCAGAGACTGGTGATGGAGTAAAAGCTAAATGCAAAAAAGGAAAACAATAAGAATCTTGAGAGAAAGCCATTGTGCCCCCAACCTACTTCCAATATTACTGTGTGAAAATGTAGTCCATAATATTTGGGGTGGGGTGGGGGCAAAGTGTGGCAGTGAAAAGACAAGTCAGAGATGAAGCATTAAGCTCTAGACCAGTGCTATCCAACAGAACTCTGCAATGACAGACATATTCTTTACCTGTCCTCTCCACCACGGTAGCCATTAGCCGCATGTGGCTACTGAGCACTTAAAATGTGGCTAGCGCTACTAAGGATCTGAATTTGCAATTTAATTTTATTTTAATTAATTTAAAGCTAAATTTAAATAACCACATGTGGCTAGTGGCTACCACGGTAAACAGTCCAACTCTACACCTTAACCTTTATGTATTCGAACCACTTGGCATTCTGGTGAAGCTCATGGACTCTTTCTCTTACTAATATATAAAATACATAGGATTACAATGGAAACCAATTAATTTGATATTTACGTTATTTAATTTTTAATTAAAATCTTTAAATTTTTAAAAATTTTAGTGATCTAGTATTCTATATACTTTTTTGTTAATGCATTAAGTATCAGTCTAGGAGTGAGCCTAATCACCATAACTGTGCAGTAGTGAGGAACATAAATACTATTTTGAGATATCTGATACAATGTGATGTGATGTGGAAATATCTAGGATTTGTATTGGTGATAAAGTCACATGTACTGTTAATACTACTGTGCTTTGGGTTCAGTTAGAAGTTAATGAAAATAAACGTGTAAATTTTTTCTCGAAATTACAAACCCCTGAATTCTCTTCACAGACCTGTTGGGGATACATGGACCCAGACTAAAAATCCTGCTCTAGACGTATGTAAACAAGGCAGGTTGACGAGTAGGGTTAATGCATTCAAGAACTATTTATGGAATGCCTACTACAGGCCAGGTACTGTTCTAGATACTGGGGTTGCAGATGTGAATAAGACAGACAAAGCTGGAGTTTTCCACAAGTTTCTATTTCAGTGGAAGAGAAAGACGATGAATCAATGATCAGATAATTTTGGCTGGTAGTAAGTGTTATGAAGAAAATATAACAGTGATCTGGTAGAAAGTGATTCGGAGGGAGAGTGGCTATTTTAGATTGAGTAATCAGTGAGGTGTCTTGAGAAAGTGACATTTGACTTGAGGCTTGAATGAAAGGATCCAGCCATGCAAAACCTTGAGACACACCGTCTGAGTTTGGGAACAGCAAACATAAAGGCCCTAGAGTTCAAAGCAGTTGGTGTGATTGGGCAGCATAATCAACAAGAGAGAACACCATAGAACTGAGGTCAGAGAGAGGGAGAGGGCCGAAGTCAGTGCTGGAATTTGTGAGTTGTCATCATAGATGGCAGGAGATTTAGATTTTATTCTAAATCCACTTAAAGTAAAAGGTGGATGACATGACCCTTGGGGTGAAGAATGGATTAAATGAGGAAGTGAAGCAAGGAGTGCATGCAGGAGGCTCTTGCAGTTTAACTGCGAGATGCTGGCGCTAGTGACCACGGAGGCCGTAGTGCAGATGGGGAAAAGTGAATGAATTTAGGACGTATTTCCAGTGGAGGTGCTAAGCTGTAATTAGGGAGTGTGGAATAAAGAAAGCAGTCCCCATGACTCGGGACAGTGTGATTTACCAAGATGGGAGAGTTGTGGGGGAGGTAGATTTGGGGAAGAATCAAGACATATTTTAGTTTTATTAATGCCTTTTAGGTATTGAAGTAGAGATGGTTGAATGTGTGAATCTGAAGCTCAATGGTGAAGTCAAGACTAGTGCTGTAAGTGTTGGATTCACCATCATAGAGATGGTATTTAAGCCATGGGATTGAGTGAGATCAACCAAGAACAGTGTTCACAGGAAAAAGAAAGGGCTGGCTCTGAGTCCTAGGGAAATTGAGTATTTAGGATTAGTTTTTCCATCATTTATTGTGCACCCTTTTTGGTCTGTGCTTTCAGGTTGATATGTGCTTCCGAAAGGACTAAAGTGTCTCTAATCAAAAATACCTCCTCTGCTGATCTGGCAAATGGACTGGGGGTTAAGATGATGACCTCACAATGGCTTCTGATAAAATACAATTGTCCTATTTGCAATGACCCATTACCATACATTCCCATAAGTAACATCACAATGATGCTTCTACGGGGTATTTGCCATTCTCTTTTGGTGGGTCCAGCATGTTTGAAGCTCCTTCCTGCATTGGGAGAATACCCCACTTTATGCGTCTCCCCTTCCTCTGTAGATTTCCCAGGGTATAGGCAGGTGATTGGGTCTCTAGCAAGCAGATATGCTCACCCCAGACATTGAGCAGGAAGCCAGAGAGGTGAGGTGGCAGATGCTGAACCCAATCCATTCTGGAGAAGGTAGTTGCAGCCACATTCACTCCAGAGTCAGGAGTGGTAGAGGTCGTAGTAGTTGTGTCCAGTGTCCTAGCAGTGTCAGTGATACAAACTGTAGTGCCTTTGCACGTGGTGGAAGACAAGCATTTCCACTGGAGCTGTCTGTGGAGTCATCTGGAGCTTTCTTTCTTAGAACACATTCTCTATGTCTTGCTGGCCTTTCTGGAGATTCTATGAGCTATTATCCTTTAATAAATTCCTTGTCTGTTAAGCCAGTGTCGATGTTTGGATTTCCCAAGAAACAGTCAGACAGAGATTTATGTGCAAGAAAGTTTTAGGGGGCATGGCCTCAGGATCAACATCGTGAAGGGTGAGGGACACAGAGGAAGAACTTGAACTGTGATGTGGTTACAGTAGTATCCTCATCTGATCCCATGGGGTGCTCTAGAGCTGGGGGAGCCCTTCAGAGTTGCCCTGAAGAGAGCTGGAATTTTTTTACCCCTACTCCCCAGTCATTGGGCACAGGCTGCCCTGGGGTGGGGCATGTCCTCAGGCAAGATGACTCTCAGATTGAGAGCCATTCCTGGCCAGGGATGCAGTGGAAATCTGCCAGCCACCAGTACTCCCAGTCTCCACAACGAACTTTACAGTGTGCAAATCCACATTCCCCTGGAATCTAATAATAATCCACCTATTTTCTTCACAATTAGAATGAGAAACTGAGAGTCAGTCACAGCAAATAAACTGATAGAAAGTGGTGGAGGTGAAACTCAAGGCCTAATCTTATGATTCCAACTCCTGTTTCTTTGCCTGCTCTGTACCAAACATTGCAGGGAACACACAAACCTCAGGAACAGACAATCTATCCAAGAACTAGAGAAGGGGCGGGGCAGTTTTAGATTTTGAGGCACATCTGTTTTGGAGCTTTCCTCGAGCTCAGGTTTAGCTAGATTTGGGACCATGGAGTCCACTTGGAACCACCATTTGTGAAGGAGTCTTACCTTCTACTCCCGTGGGGGGAAAAAAAAGGCCACTTAACAGCAACCAAAGCCCCATGTTGGATATTATTTGTTGACATGAGCATCTATTCCTACCTTTGCTTATGTTCCCTCCCAGCGTCTGGAAGGCAGCCCGGGTTCTGGGTGAGATTTAAGTTCTGCCAGTGAAATGCACTTCCATGATATTTGGAAGGCAGAAGAGGGATGCAGACTGTTTTCCCACCACTGGGAGAGACGACTAGCAAGCACTGACAAGAGGGGTAGCAGCAGCTGGACTCCATTCACTGCCTGGTCACTAGAGACAGGAACAGAGGAGGCAGGAGCAGCAGCAGCATTTTCCTGACCTCCAGCTTGTAGCTATGGTGGTTGGTCTTGAAACCAAAAAGTTAGGAGCTGTCCCCTAGTTTCTACTCCTCCATCCCTTCCAAAATTTTGTAAACACTTAATTTCCAGTATTAAGCCAATTTCTTTCTGCTTGAAATACTTACAGTGGTTTTCTTTTTCCTGTGCTGAACCTGATACAGCACCCCAAGCATGCAGCCAGAGTCACTGACTCTGCTTTCCACATCCACACACATGACACAATCAGAGAAAAAATGCTTTTTGTGTTGTTTTGTTTTGTTTTTACCAGGAGAGCAACACAGAATGAAAAATCCCTAAGTGTGAGATGATCCTGCAGGAAACCAGCGGCAATGGGCTGACTGGAGATTGCTTCTTGGACAAGATGGGCTTGGAGCCTTGTCTTGCTATCCGGATTGTAATATTCAACCTTTCCAACCATGATGCTTGTGGCCAGCTTAGACCTATCCCCCACCTTTTCGATCTAACATCTATGGAGAGGGAAGGCATGAAATCCCACCAGGCGGTCAGGACACTTCCTAGCCCACTGTGTTGACAAGATGCTTCTCTAATAAAGCAGATATGCAGGAGCCCATGGCCGTTGGCAACTGGGCAAGTGTCAGCTAAAGTTGGAGGCGCCAAAAGCACGGTGAACGAAAGAAGAGCGCTGTATGGTCCCCAGGAATCCCTCCCCCAAGGAACGGAGAAGAGCAGTAGACTTTCGGAAATTAAGAGTCATTGGCTTTGTAGCAAACAAAAGCAAAAAGGCTCTTTTCAAACATAGGTGTCATTTTTAGAAGAGGACAGAGCCAAAGCTGCCAAGAGTCTGTAAGCCCCGCAAATTCAAGCATGAAATGGATATTCAAGGATAGCTTGCCCACAAATGCAGAGCCGGGGACACAGAAGATGCTGTGAAATTATCGGCCGCATGATACACAATGTAAGAAGGGATTAAAGTAATGTGCAGGCACCTTTCATTTTTAACAAGAATCATTAAATATCCAGTTTCTACTTCATAAGGCTGTTTCCATGTTCCAGGCAACAGCTGGTCCCACTTTATTGCTGTGGGTACAATGAGTTCTAGTAAATCCCATGTAATAGATGTATTCATATGCTCTGTTCTTTTAACAATCTTCTTAATTAGGGTGCTGTCCTTCTAAGCAAAGCATTTATATAGTTATTTTATTGCATTTGAATACAGTGTTAGCTTCAATGGACTGAATATAATTTTATGGGTTTTTTAAAACATTGTTTTACAATGAAGGGAATTTATTTTATCATCAGTATGGAGTTATTCCCATGGATATTTAAGAGCCATTGGTACAGAGGTTTATGAATCTCTGTTGAGAAAGAAAGATCCTAAAGAGGTAGTAGACAGTTGTAGTTTGGCCACTTATTAGCTTAACTTTTTTGAACCTTAATGGTCTTATCTATTAAATAGGTCAATATCTTCCTTGCCTACCTCATAGAGTAATTGCAAACACCAAATAAAATGTTGTACTTGAAAGGGCTTTATAAAGCATCAAGACTCAGGTGCATTTCAAGGGCCGTTACCCTCCCCATGGAAGCTCCTGACCTCACACCCTGTGTGGAGATAGTGCTGGTGCTTCAGTTGTAGAGGCATTAAGGTAGCCTTAGACTTTCAGGATGCATGGGTGAGGAACTGCAGAGAGAGCTCTGATTGTTTAGAAAAGATGATGGAAGATAACCAGAGCTGAGAGCCTCAGGCATTTTGGGACTGAGGGACAGTGGACAGATGTGGGGTTGATTAGATGTTAGCTATGGGTACCCACTGATACCTAAGTCTGTGTCTCCTCTCCATTATACCAAGTTATTTTCCAGGCCTCCACACATCCAGCCTCACCCAAAAACCCATTCTTACCTACATGAGAGTTCCAACAAACAATTCTTCATTTAAACAAATGAATGTTCTGGAAAATTTTTTCTGTACCCTACAGCCCTAAGGTTCCATTTATTGGGCTCAGATGTCCTAATCCTCCTTTACATGTTGACAAAGTGGAACTTGGCTGACTTCAGATTTCAGCTACCCATGCACATACAATTAGATATATCCTCAGCAAGGTAATTTTCAAATTTGAAAGACATGGATTTGTGAAGCAGGCCCTAATGTCTTTTGAATAATACTACATCACCAGTACTCCAATATCAATCTACATCATTGTCTTTATCATTATGCATCATAGAACCAATGGAATATTAGTTACCTTTCAAATCACAGGGTGAAATCCATTGTGTTGTCCGCAAAACATTCAATAAGAAAATTCAACTATTTTAAGCCCAGCTATTTTATCTACTTCTTTTAAATCTACCAAAGTTTCAGTGTATTCTCAAGTATATAAGGTTGGAGGCAGAAGTAGTCGAGTAGAAAGATCTGTGTTCGGAGGCAGAAAACATAGGTTTCAACCTATTTCTAAGAATTAGTAACTGAAGAAATTTGAGCAGGTTACTCTATCTCTCTGGGCTTCAGTTTGCCAAGCTCTTAAAATGAACATGACGACATCGACTTTACAAGGCAAGGATCAAATGAGATACTGTGGATGAAAGAGCTTTGAAAAAATTGAAGTTAGAACCTTTCTTTATTATGTGTTATAGTCATGGACAAATGTCCTTATTTATTGGTATCTCATTGATATTGGAAAATTTAAAATGTATTCTTACCTCAAATACTTATTTACAAACTCCTTAGCTGAAGATCCAGGTTAGAAGCTATCCTTTCCTCCTTGGCTCCCCTGCCCTCTTCTCTAGTTGTAATATTCATTTTTTTTTTCTGCTTTTTCTCCCCAAATCTCCCGCAGTACATAGTTGTATATTCTAGTTGTGGGTCCTTCTACTTGTGGCATGTGGGATGCCGCCTCAGTGTGGCCTGACGAGCAGTGCCATGTCTGCGCCCAGGATCCGAACCAGCGAAACCCTGGGCCACCAAAGAGGAGCACACAAACTTAACCAGTTGGCCAGGGAGCCAGCCCCCCTAGTTGTGATATTTAATTTAATTGTGGTCATGCCCTTCTTGGCTGACCTCTCAATTAAAGATCAAAGCACAGGGTCTCACTGCCAATTTTAAATCCATCTAACTGCTATCCAGATATTGAGGCTTTGTATATCCCAACGTGATCCTGAGAATCTAAGTCAGAGGAAGAGTAAAGGGAATGTGGGGCAGTCTTGGAGCTCTGCGTGAATGAAGAAGAAGGTACAAGGGCTACAGCAAAGTGTAAAGACCAAGTGATTTTCCAAATCACAGTCTTCCTGAGTCCCAGGGTCCATTTGCCTATACAAGTCTAAAACTGAATACCAAACTCTTTCTTTTAATCCGATGGAGGGTGAAAGAAATGTTAATCTATTGATAAGTTTAGGAGGTAAGTAGAAAACAATGTGAAAGCATAGTTTCTATCAAATGAGACCTACTGTAGGCTAAGTATCTGTTGGGGTTTGCGGGGAGCCAATAATTAGCACCATTTTTTCTTGCCCATGCTCTGAACCAATTGAGAATTAAAACGAGAGGTCAAGGTAGGCAGAGAACCAAAACATCAACTTTATTATTGATAATGTTAAGAACGAGGCCAATAACTGTGTAAGTGGGCTTCCTAATATTTTAGGAAATATTAGAAAATACTTTCTAATATTTAAGAGCATGCTTTATATCTACAAGCAAATGAGCCTCCTCTCCTGTGGACTTACTCCATGTCTGAGAGCAATAGTGACTTATGCTCTCTGCAAGTGGGCTCCCTCCCAGGAGAAAGAGAAGGAGGAGTTCAGGAATGCAAGCCCAGAACCTCCTTTCCAACTTGCCCTGAGGAGGAATAAGAGATGAAGAGCAGAGAAAACCCCAGAATGTTATGCTAGTGGAAGTCCTTCCACATAAGGCTGAAACATCAACTCTGGGAAAAGCAGCATTCCTCTATAATAGATCGACCTTCTTTCAGCCTGAAAGTAAAGTCCTGTAAGAGGAGTTAACTCTGAAATCCAGAATATCACACAACTGTGCTTCTTAAAGATGATGACTTGGATGAAACATCCATATTTCAAGAATACTTATATACTGCAAAATATTTGGCTGCCACATGTTTCTTCTCCTTTCTTACAGTGCTTTCTTCTCTAGGCTATCTATCCTGCTAATTATAAAATCATCCATCACCTTGAGTCTAGTAAGACAACAGTTGAAGAGCAATTGAAAACACAGAGATTGAGCAATGGCTGGTTTCCAGAACACAGAATCGACGCTACGAAACACTTTGCAAGATGGCATATTTCTTTTCTCCCTCAGCCTGGATTACTTCTTAGTGTTCCTAATTCTGCTGGCAGGAGTCCTGTTGAATTCAGGAAAACCATATGAAACCCATCCTGGGCGTTGCCAAAATAAATTGTTAATCATATCAGATGTAGCACCAAAGAGTGTTCCATCATAGTCAATTTTCTGTTTTGTAACTGTCCCCTTGGCTTCATTCAGGATCTGCCAAGAGGAAAGGAAGCCCATATTGTACATGCCACATCTCATTATCCACTGGAGGAGAGAGGACGGTGGGGAATGCTCATGGGGTCAAGGTGAGTGTACTCCTAACAGTAATAAGAGATGTTTATTACAGCCCAATTTCAAATATCCCTCTGGGGATATAAAGAGTTTGGGATCCACTACTATATGCATTACAGCTTGTAATCTCTTGAAGGTTCAATTTTCACAGAGTGGGGATGACCAGCAGGATTTCTGCCTGAGTGTTTCAAAAACGGCTTCTTTAAATACAAAGGTTGTATTAAATGACTGCAATTGTTTCCACTATCTGGTTCTATTAAATGGAACCAGGCTCACCTGGCACTTAGTTAATTGCGTATTTCTCCATTATAGGAGAAAGAAAGAAGCAAATGACAACCAGGGTAGAAAGATCCAGATTTTTTTTTTCTAATGGATCAAAAGCAGAATAGATCAGCAAAAACCAAAATCTGTCCTAGGGTAGCTCACATCGACACATCTCACCTAATCTCAATAGGCTTTTGGAAAACAAATTGAATCCCTTTGAGTTGAATCTGCACCCCCACCACATACAGAGTATTCTACAGGTGTTAAAATGAGCACGCTGGGGGCTATGCGGGTCCTGACCATTAATTATGGTGTAGGACTTCTGTATTTACCAAGACAAGAAATGGACTGATAAGAAGGGGATTTTGTCCAGGCCTCAGATACACAGATAAATAAATTCTTCATCCTTCTTTGGGCTTCCATTTAACCAAATAGAACAGTTCAACTGCTTTGCAAAATAAAACACAAAGATTGCTGTGCTGTCATTCTTAAAAGCATGCCAGTTCTAGTGGCTCCCATCATACCTACTTCTAGATATACATTTTGATTTCGGTCTTAATAAGGCAAGTTCTATTCACCAAGCTTCACTTCCCATGACTCATTTAAATAGGGATTTATGCATGCTGATTTGTTCCAGTTTAGGCATCTCACTGCTCTTCTGAATTTGGACATGCACCTTACCTGAGCAGGGATCATGAGTGTAAGTCTAAAGTAGAATGGTCATGTTAGAAAATTTCTGACACTCTACGAAGTCAATTTAAGCTTACTGGCATACCCAGGGATTGGAGATATGACACCTGGAGGTGGTTAGCTGTTGTGTGAGGAGGAATTTATTTAGCAAACCCCAAAGGAAAATGCATCCCAGCAAAGGAGTGTGGATGGATACCACTTGGCTGTACTTTCACTGTGAAATTTCCGAATCTGAACTTTCAATCCACCAGCTCGGGTTCCAGCAATGGAGTTCCTGTGTGTGGAGGAGAGGAGGGAGAGAATAGATGGTGGACATTTTTCTGTGGAGAACTTAAAAACAATAATAAAGCCGACAAAGAGATGGGCTACTTTGTATTATTACCATGTCCTGGACACTTCTCAACAATGTCAGAGATAAAATACATTTTCTCAAAAAGATCTTCCATTGGTTTAAGTTCTATACAAGTATTGCCATTACTGTTGAGTTTATAATATATAGGTAAGTCTCAAATTAGCACATTTTGCTGCTTATCCTTTAATGAACACTGTATTCTGCAGGGAAGTTAAATTGCAGAGCTCCCAGTGGTCAGCTGCCCTGACACACCAGATACAGCTACATGCACTATTTTGAAAGTCAGTCCATGGTTCAAAGAGTTGCAGATCACTTTGGATGCAGTTCTGTCTCCACTCCCTGTGGCACAAAGTTCACTAAAAGAAAAATTTCACTGTTTGTGTCTCTCTCTAGCCATTATGCTTATTCATTTAATTTCATGATTTTCCCTGAAAATAATTTGCATTTGGGGAGGATGAGTCTTAAAAGATGACCCGTTCTGGGTATCAAATACACTAGGTATACCACTGGGTTCCAGGCAAAAATACACAGTGTTTCTATTCTGAAAAGTACAAAAAGTGATCAAGGGGAAATAATGGTTTATTTGTGGATGAATATATGAATGGACAAATTCTGCTCCATTATAGCTTTTGAAGTAGCTTTTAAGAAAGATCTACAAAAGGAGCAAAATGAAAACAAAACACAACAACTACAGGCAATTCAAGTTAGAATGAGGAGGCAGACTGGGGTAAAGAAGAGGAGCACATACGCATACTGTGATTGCAAAGACTAAGCCTGTACTTTGGTTCTGAGCTTCCTGGTGGTCAGAGAGAATATGCAAGGGAAACCATATGCAATGACTGAAGTAATATAAGGTGACAGAGGCAAAGGAGCATTGACTGCAAGTACTCAACAAGCGTGTCCCTGGAGGTCCTAAGATCCATAATCTGTGATCAAAGCTATGGATAATTAAGGCTAATTAATGAATAATTACAATAAAATGCAAAAATGTTGCTAGTGGTTCATACAGAATGGCCTGCTATCTGCAGGAGTTTGCTAACTTGATCGCAGAGTGAGAAGAAACCGAGAAGGGCTTGCAGACAAAGGGTATGGGCTATTCAAAAGTGCCGAGGAATCAAAGAAGACGCGAGTTTGAGAAGTACGAGCACTTCAGTGTGACTGGAATGGAGCACATAATTCAGGGTGCAGCAAGACTTGAGGCTGGAAGGCAGCATCCAGCTTTTGAAGGACAGCAGCCTAGCCAAACTATGGCCCTCGGGGAAATCTGGCTCCCTGTCTGTTTTTGTAAATAAAGTGTTATTGGAACATAGTCATGCCCACTCTTTTACATATTGCCAATGGCTGCTTTCTCATTCATTACTATGGCAAGGTTGAGTAGTGGACAGAGACCACATGGCCAGCCTAAAATCTTTACCATCTGGTCCTTTACAGAAAAAGTTTGGCAACATCTGATCTAGAACATAGTAAGGCATTTGAAGTTTATCCTATAGGTTAAAGGGAAACAGTGAAGGATTTTTAAAAGTTAGGAGAACTAGCAGGGTGCTCTTGGCAAGTCTACTTCACAAATACTAGTCTCAGTTCCTTAAAGGTAAAAATGATTTGACGTGCCCCCAAACCCATACACCTCAGGGAAGACAATGTCCTAGCAGAGTGCACGCAGGAGTTTCAAAGAAGAGTTGATTGTGTACCAATCTGCTTTAGATAATGAACTGTTTAGTCACTGACTTCCCAAGCAGGGCAGATTTTTTTTTTTTTTAAGATTATGATAGATTACAACCTTGTGAGATTTCAGTTGTACATTATTGTTAGTAATGTTGTGGGTACACCACTTCACCCCTTGTGCCCTCCCCCCACCTCCCCTTGTCCCTGGTAACCACCAATCAGTTCTCCATGTCTATATGTTAACTTCTACCTATAAGTGGGGTCATATAGAGTTCGTCTTTCTCTGTCTGGCTTATTTCACTTAACATAATACCCTCAAGGTCCATCCATGTTGATGTGAATGGAGCAATTTGGTCCTTTTTTATGGCTGAGTAGTATTCCATTGTGTATATATACCATATCTTCTTTATCCAGTCATCAGTTTCTGGGCATGTAGGTTGGTTCCACATCTTGGCTATTGTAAATAATGCTGCAATGAACATAGGGGTGCATGGGATTCTTGGGATTGCTGATTTCAGGTTCTTAGGCTAGATACCCAGTAGTGGGATAGCTGGGTCATAGGGTATTTCTATTTTTAACTTTTTGAGAAATCTCCATACTGTTTTCCATAGTGGCTGCACTAGTTTGCATTCCCACCAACAGTGTATGAGGGTTCCTTTTTCTCTCCAACATTTGTCACTTTTGGTTTTGGATATTTTTGCCAATCTAACAGGTGTAAGGTGATATCTTAGTGTAGTTTTGATTTGCATTTCCCTGATGATTAGCGATGATGAACGTCTTTTCATGTGTCTCTTGGCCATACTTATATCTTCTTTGGAGAAATGTCTGTTCATGTCCTCTGCCCATTTTTTGATCGCTTTGTTTGTTTTTTTGTTGTTAAGCTGTGTGAGTTCTTTGTATATTATGGATATTAATCCCTTGTCGGATAAGTAGCTTGTAAATATTTTTTCCCAATTAGTGGGCTGTTTTTTTGTTTCAATCCTGTTTTCCCTTGCTTTGAAGAAACTCTTTAGTCTGATGAAGTCCCATTTGTTTATTCTTTCTATTGTTTCCCTCATCTGAGGAGTTACAGTGTCCGAAAAGATTCTTTTGAAACTGATGTCAAAGAGTGTATTGCCTATATTCTCTTCTAGAAGACTTATTGTTTCAGGCCTAATCTTTAAGTCTTTGATCCATTTTGAGTTTATTTTTGTGAATGGTGAAAAAGAATATCGATTTTCATTCTTTTACATGTGGCTGTCCAGTTTTCCCAACACCATTTGTTGAAGAGACTTTCCAAGCAGAGCAGATTTTCAAAGCTTCAAATCTTCCAAGATTTGAATCGGGAGCAAGTTATCCACCAGCCTTCAGTTGAGACAGGCTCCAGGCAACCACATAAGTAGCTGAGACACTTTATTTGCTTAAGAGAATCATTTTGTGTGGCATCCGCATGTTCACGAGGCATATAGCATAGCGGTTAGAAGCACAGCAGAGGGGTCCGCTTCTCAGTCAAAGCCACTTATCAGCCATGTACCTTCAGAGGCAAGGCTCAGTTTCCTCATCTGTCAAATGCGGATAATAATAGCAGCAACCCTATAAGAAGGTTGTTGTGAAGATTAATGAGTTACACAGTTTCTATCACACAGTAAGCACTCAATAAATATTCGTCATTCCTATTATAGGAAGCAGTTAGCTGGAGTTGAATCCTGGCTTTAGACATGACATTACATTATATGACATTACTTTACATTATATCTCACCACGTGACTTGCACATTTGAAAGTAAAATGAGAGATTCTCTTCTGTTCCGGCTACTTGACAGCTATAGAAACAAGGAAGTGGCTACAAACCACCAGAGAATGGGGGAGAAAACTGATATTTGAAAATAAAAGATAAATCTTTTTTTGATCGAAGACCCAGCTCCCAGTATTTGTCAGTTATATTAGTTCCCTAGGTCTTTAATAAACATTACCACAAACTGGGTGGCTTAAATCAATAGAAGTTTATTCTCTCACAGTTCAGGAGGCTGGAAGTCTGAAATCAAGGTGTTGGTTGGGCCCTACTCCCTCTAGGGGAGGAGGGGCTTGGGGGGAATCCTTCCTTGCCTGTTCCAGTTTCTGGTGGCTCCCAGCAATCCTTGGCATTCCTTGGCTTGTAGCTGCATCACTCCAATTTCCTCCTCTGTGGTCACATGACCTTATTCCCTGTGTGTATCTGTGTGTCTTCACATGACCTTCTTATAAGAATATCAGTTGGGAGCGGCCCCCTGGCCCAATGGTTAAGTTCTTGTGCTCCCCTTGGCGGCCCAGGGTTTCACTGGCCCAGGGTTTCACTGCTTGGGATCCTGGGTGCAGACACGGCACCACTCATCAAGCCGAGCTGAGATCACATCCCACATAGCAGAATCAGAGGCACTCACAGCAAGAAGAGACAACTGTGTACTGGGGGGACTTTGGGGAGAAGAAGAAGAAAAAAAAAAAAGAAGATTGGCAACAGATAGGTCAGGCGCCAATCTTTAAAAAAAAAAGAAGAATACTAGTCGTTGGATTTAGGACCTTCCCTAATCCAGTATGACCTCATCTTATGAATTATACATGGAAAGATCCTGCTTCTGGATAAGGTCACATTCTGAGGTTCTGGGTGGACGTGAATTTTGGGGGCCACTATCTAACCCAGTACAGTTATTTATGGTCACATTTTCCCAACCATAGCTTCAGGTCATCACTATCTTTTATATACTAGTCTTCTGATGTTGGCACCCTCTTTGCCCCTCTTGCTCTTGACTACACCTTGAAGCATAGCCACCTCTACAAGAGAAAGCTTCAGAAGCCCAGTTCTTCATTGCTTCACCTCTTCCTTGGCAAAGCAGAACACGAGTGGATAATTCTTTGCCTTGGGGCTATGCTTTGTCACTGGAACAATTTCTATTGGAAAATGTAATATTTTCTCCTAGAAAATACATTTCAAGTTGCAAACAATCAATTTAGAAACTATCTTAGGAATGCTGTCAGCTCGATGTTGAGAAATGCCTGCATCGTTAATAAGACATCAAGCGGGGTTTTGGACTGTCATCAGAGCCACAGCGGGAATCCGACTCTGCCATAATCCCTCCAGACATTGCTGGCTGTTTTATTTTGAAGAAATGAGTATCATTATCGGATACAAAAATTTTATTTTGGGCAGACATATAAAATCAGTCCATTTATTAGACAAGATTATAACTTACATGCCAAGAATTTAAATATTAGATTTTTTAGTGTGGGTTCTTCTAAAATCAGAGCCTGTGGCAAGGTCTTTGGTCTAGGTAGTTTATTTAGGGGGTGATCTTGAGAAGTAGGAGTGAGGGAGCAAGGAGAGTGAGAGAGACAGACAGAAGGAAAACCCAAAATGAGATGCACACTCGAGGTCACTGCTGTGTGCAATGGAAGCTTAGTCCTCTAGGACTTTGCAGAATTGTAGAGAACACCTCCCCCAAATCCTCCCATTGAAAGACTGGAAGCTGGGGCATCCCCCTACCTCCTTCTCACCATCAGATGAGGACTGCCTCTGGGCCATTATCTCCTTCACACTTCTGACGTGTACCTACCTGGGAGCAGGCGCTGGGGCAGAACGTGCTTAAGACAGGTGCTGGCCGTATGTGATGAGAGTCTTCTCACCCACAGCTATAGCTTCAATCAGAGGTGGGGCCAAGGGAAGGTGACACAGGCACCAGAAGCATCTGCTATATTAGAATTCCTTCTTTCCATCAAGGACATGATCTTCATTGTGGTCATCACGTAAAAGCTAACTACCCTATGAATTAGGAATGGCACATTGCATATTCCTTTTACAAATAAAATGTAATTAAGATATTGTAACTTGAACATAATTTTGTAACATTGTATCAGCTAGGAGCAAGCAAGACTCTCATAGAAGTTTCTTAGCAAACTTGCCATCACATCTCAATAGCCAGAGTGTACCCATGCCCCTTCCCAGGAAAGGAGTCACCACATAAATCAGTCAGAATATTCCATCATTGATCTCCGAAGCTGAGATAAAGAAGATGACAAAGCAGGAAAGGAGCTTCTTTGAAAGATATTGGCTGTAACTCACTAATCAGTCTTAGCACCATCAAAAGGAGGATCAGGCAATGTGTATTTTATGACGTGATGTAGTACAAGTGCCTAGCATCTCCTATGAAGTATTCTTGCAAAACCTGAAATTGAACCTGAATGTTATCAAGTCTTCAGATCCAACTATCAGTTTAAAGGGAATACTGGGAGTAGAGGAACTAGCTAAACAATACCATGAGGGGAAAACCAGCTAAATCCAGGATAAGGACATTCTGTGGGATGAATGATCCAGTTTTCCCAACAAATCTGTGGCATGAAAAAAACATGGAGGGAGGGAGACTGCTGGAACAAAAGAGATTTAAGAGACATGACAATCAAAGGCAATAATGTGAACTATTTTAGATCCTGATTCAAACAAGCCAACCAGGAAATAACATTGCGACAAGGGAAATTCACATATGAACTGGATATTAGATGATATTAAGGACATTCGATGCTATTAATTCTTGCGGGTAACAATGGCATGGTGAGGTATTTATGAGTGAAATGACATGATGCCTGGTATTTTCTTTAAAATGCTCTAGGGAAAAAAAGTGGTGGAAGGGGATATGTAAAACAAGATTGATAAAATTGTTGATAATTTTTGAAGATGGGGATGTGTGCACCGGAGTTCATTTTACAATACCCTCCACTTCTGTCTACCTTTTAAAATTTCTATAATACATCATAAAAAATTAAACAAATACTGGTAGCTCACGGTATTTTTGAGGAGGGCCTAAGAACTAGACTCAAAGGTAAGCTCCCAACATCCAATTCTCCAAACTACACCCCAGAACCGGCCTGCCAGGAGACAGCCTCAGTGGCTCCACCCCACTGAGCACCAGAGCAAACTACTGCCCCCACTTGTGCCTCCTCTGCACCAGGAACTTGTCTTTGAAACCACAGAGAAACTGGTGTTTCTGACACTACTGCCACTGAAAGCCAGACATCTCAATTAGGCCACTGAGCAGCAAAAGATGGAAACTCCACACACAGCCTGTTTCCTCACACTGCTCACTTCTGAGTTGAAGTCTTACAGGTGCATCTGATGGGTGGAGTCTATATTGTGTCCTAGCTGCAAGGGAGTCTGAATTTCAGTTCTGGCTTATACATTAGCAAGACAGAATTTATAATACAGTCATGTGCTGCCTTACGACATGTCAGTCAACAGCAGACTGCATATGCAACAGTGGTCCCATAATATTAGTACCACAGAGTCTAGGTGTGTAGCACGCTATACCATCTAGGTTTGTGTAAGTACATTCTATGATGTTCGCACGACAAAATCATCTAACGATGCATTTCTCAGAATGTACCCCTGTCATTAGGTGGTGAATGACTGCAGCAGCATGTAGCATGTCCCAATTTTCCCCAAATATAGAAAGGTTATCCAAAAGACGATAGGCAGCCATGTCTGGAACAGATATCCACTATTTACTATGCCACAGTCACCATAGGTCAATTAAGATTTGCCCCTTGGGCCGGAGACTAACCCAGCCATCCCTGAAATATATGGATACCCCATTCCTGACTAATATAGAGTTCTGATGGCAAGGAAGAAAAGAGCAAAGGCAAGGAAGGCCATGCAGGGGATGGCTATGGGAAGGTACCCCACAGTGAGTGCCACAGATGTCAATGCATCAGCATGATACATATGAAAGTGACCCACTTTGGAAATCAGATTTCTATGCTACTGTATCGCTTTGTGCTATTTACTTGATTTCTCTGTCCTCAGGTCAAATAGCAGAGCTGGTTTAGATCAGTGGTCTTCCTCCCTCTCTCCCTTCTTCCCTTCCTTCCTTCTTTCCTTCCTTCCTTCCTGCCTTCCTACCTTCCTTCCTTCCTCCCCTCCACCTCTGAGGAAACTTAGGGAGCTCCACAGACTTTTCAAAAATTGCTGGACTAAGTGATATTTTACTGTTTTTTTCCCCAGTTTTATTCAGTGACTCCCCCTTGGACCACTTTATATTCCACACTTTGTTTTATATAAGTAGAGTAAAGTTTTCTATGAGAAGAGTAAAATAGACTAGGGGTCATAGCATAACTTGATCCAATAGTAAATTGGGCATGGCTCAATTTACTCTGTCCCCACATTGTTTCCTGTGATGAATCATTTGTCTAGATCTCAGTTTTTCAGTCAGATGTTTGGGTCCCCAAGTTGTCAGGGTGTAGATCACACACATGCTCTGTTCAAGCTCTCAAATTAGAAACTGCTTAGGGAAGAGACTCTATCTTATTCCTCTTCATGTCTGTCAGTCTCCAAAATGCCCTGCACAGAAAAGATGCCTAGGAAATGTTGGCAGGTTATTTGATGATATACAAATGCAATTTTAGTGTTCTGGGCAGTTTATATCCTCATAAATTGTCACTAGTACACTGGAGACTGAGCAGGGAGTGGGTTCTTTGGGGCTACAGGAGCACAGGGAGGGTCCTCACTTGAGGCCACTGACACGTGGAAGCCTTTTCAACACTCCTGAGGTGGGAAGTAAAGCTGCATCTCTTACCATCTCCCCCACCTCCCACCCTATCCCTTGGAACACTGGTTTTTAAACTCTTCCACCTATTTTCCCAGGTCATTTTCTTTTTGCTCCACCCACCTTCCATGAGAGGCCCAGGATAAGTCCTAGTTGGAATCAATGCAAAATTACATGGACAAAATTCAAAGAGAGGCTCTTCATCACTAGTGTTGATATGGCTAGCATTTTTCTTACAAGAATCAACCTGTCAGAAGAATTATGATGCCATGATGTCTCTTTGATGATCTTGCCCATCATAAAGAAGGGAGCAAAGGTTAAAAAAAACTACCTAACGTTCTGCAACAGGTGGTCCTTTCAAACACAATTCATTTCACACAGTATTCATCTGTTCTTGTAGTTGCCACAGACAAAGTAGCTTGTTAGTCCATCGTGTCTCTCCTCAGCCTTTCAAATCACATTGTGTTTCAGCAGGAAAATGTGTTTCAGTAGGAAAAGAGCTGAACCTTACTCTCTCCTATAAATTGTGTAATTGGAAAGCAATAAATTTAAAGATCTAAAAGGAAAAGAATAAAGACAGCGTCAAACAATGACTTTCTCTAATTAGTAACCATTTATGTCTCCCATTTGGTAAAGTGCTTTGCAAATGTAGTCACCTTTTAGTTTAAAGCATATTCATTTTGTGAGTAGAATACGATTTCATTTGTGAGAATGAGAATTAAGTGTGGCTTTTAATCAGCCTGGAGCTGTTTAGTACTAGGAGCTATTTAGCACTCCAGGAGCTCTAAAAATTATAGCTGTACCATGAAGAGTTTATTTGCTACAGTAGTTCAAAAATCTGATACCACTATAGAAACTAACTTTTTACTTGTTTCTGATCAGTAGAAAATTAAACTTGGAGAGCAAAAACGTATACACATACACACACGCAGATACATATATATAGTATTAAAACTGTCACAATGTTTAAAGTTAAAGTTCTCAAAGTTAGCACTATTTTTGAAAGTCGTGTCTTTGATTGTGACTTGATTTTTCACGATTTATTGTTTTAAGTAACAAGCTGCTCTAATTAGAATCAGCCATTCAGTTACTGAGTTCCAGCTATGAAAAATCTCTAGCGATATTGCTAACACTAATAATTTCACATTAATGGCACTAAATGTTTAGTGCGTGTCCTGCCAGGGACAAATATCATTTTATGAAAAGGTGATTTTCCTCTAACTTCCAACTAGCTTGAAGAAATCTTTGAAGTTCGTTGAAGTTTGTTTTTAAGAGGTGTGTGCTATGCTGGAGTTGGGAAGACGGCAGTCTGTATGCTGGAGCAATCATATATGGAAAGGATTTTGCAAGCTTTGATTAGATTCTCACTACTAGTATGGTCCAACTGGAAGGAAAAGGAATAGTAGCTTCCCCCCCCCACTATTTTATTACAAAAATTTTCAAATATGCCAAGAAAATTGAAAAGAGTTTTATAGTAAATACCTGTATATCCACTTCTAGAGTCTACATTAGTATTTTGCTATATTTGCTTTATCACAGAACTATCCTTCTATTCATTCCTCTATGTCTCCATGAATCAAGTCTATTTTTTTAATGAAAATCAAACTGCATTCCAAATGTTAGTATACCGTCTTCTAAATATTTCACCATGCATATAATTAGCTAGAGTTCTATATTTATTTACAGTTCTTTATAGGTTTTTCGGTAAAATTTATGTACATTAAAATACATAAATATTAAGTATTTCATTTGATAAGTTTTGCCAAGTGCTTGTACTCATGTATCTGAATAGTTGTCAAAATATAGAACATTACCATCACTCCAGAAAGTTCCCTCTTATCCTTTTCAAGCCAATCCTTGCCCCGACTCTCCCACCCCTAGGTAATCACTATTTGGATTTTTTTTCACCACAGAATAGTTTCACCTGTTCTAGAACTTTATATAAATATAATCATCTAGTACATGCTTTTCTGTATCAGGCTTCTTTCACTCAGCATGTTTTTGAGATCGTCCATATTGTTGCCTATTTGTTTCCTTTTCCTTATATTGTAGTATTTCTTTGTATGAATATATTAACTTCATTTATCTATTCTCCCGTTAATGAACGTTTATATTGTTTCCATTTTGGGGCTATTATGAATAAAGCTGCTTGTGCAAGTTTTTGTTGTTATTGTTGACGTATGCTTTCATTTCTGTTTGTCTGCTGGAGCCTCCAGAAAGGAATGTAAACTTGATTTTCAACACTTTAATTTTAGCCCATGAGGCCTACAGAACTGTCAGCTAATAAATCTGTGTTGTTTTAGCCCTAAGTTTGAGGTGATCTGTTACAGCAACCACAGAAAACAAATACAGATTTTGGTCCTGGGAAGTGGGGGTGCTGCAGTAACAAATACCTGAAAAAGTGGAGGTGGCTTTGGAATTGGGCAATGGATGGAGGCTGCAAGAACTTTTGAGGTGCATGATAGAAAAGCCTAGATTACTTTGAATAGGTTGTTGGTAGAAATATGGGTGGTAAAGTCTCTGCCAGTGGGGGCTCAGAGGAAGTAAGGACTATGATAGAGAAAACATGGATTACCTTGGGAATACCTAAATTATCGTCAACAGATTGTCAGATTGACATTGTCAGCAGAAACATGGCCTTTAAAGGCGCTGCTGGCGAGGGCTCTAGAGGAGTATGTTATTGGAAGCTGGAAGAAAGGAGATTTTTGTTACATATGGCAGAAATTCTGTTACATGGAAAGCAGAACTTATAAATGGTGAAATTGTGTTTTATCTGAGGAGCTTTCCAAGCAGAGCATTGAAGGTGTAACTGGTTTCTTCTTGATGCCATTAGTAAAATGTGAGAGGAAGGGGAAAAAATTGAAGGAAAAATTCTTAATAAAAAAAATTAGAAGGAACCAGGACTTGGCAATTTGGGAAATTCTCAGCCTATCCAAATTGCAAAACATGCTAAAAATAAGAGATTCGTCATCAAGAAAGCAGGCTCTAGAGATAAAATGGAGGATGTGGCAAGACAACTTTTGCTGGTACCCCAGACGAAACAAGGTCAGAGTACTCAATCATACAAAAGGCTTTTTGACAAGACTAGGTACGTGACTCATAAATCTCCTCAGTCATCTCAGCAGAAATAAAAAACAGGGATGGGTTATCTAGAAAAGAACTGTGGAGAAGGTTCTTGTTTAATGGACTTAATCCCTGTGACATGCACAAGAGACCCACTAAGTTTTTGAGAAAGTTATATGAGCAGACACATTGCCAGCTTGGACTGAAAGGGACAGAGAAAATGCGAAATGAAAGAAAGCAGTTGGGTCCTGAAAATTCTACATGCAGGTTAACAAACATGTGCTACCTTTCACACAAAGCGAAAAGACACTCAGAGTGTGAGGGCTGAGACCCAAAGGCAGAGGCAAGAGTCACAGAAGGTAATTCCAAGACCTTGAAATGTAACAGAGTTTGTCCGTCCAGTGGATTTCTAAATTTCTTGGAACTAGTGACTCCTTTTTTCCTTCTATTTTGTCCCATTTTGAATGGGAGTACCTGTAACTGTGATGCTATGTATTGTGTTTTGGGAACCACCATTGTATTTTGGGAGCAGGTAACTTGTTTTCTAGCTTCACTGGTACACAGATGGAGAGAAATTTTGCCCTGGGATGGGTTATACCCAGAGCCTCACCCTTGCATAATCTAGATGACTTAGATGATAAAATCTGAGACTTTAGAGCTGAAGAAATTTAGATGAGATTTTGGACTTTGAGTTGATACTGCATAGATTGAAACTTTTGGGAAACTTGGGATGGTGCAAATGTATTTTGCAAATCAGATGTATAGGAAGCTTTGGGGCCCTGAGGGTGGGCTGTAGTAGGCAGAATAATGCCACCCCCAAAGATATCTATACCCTAATTCCTAGACTCTGTGAATATGTTACCTTATATAGCAAAAAGGGACTTTGCAGGTGTGATTAAGGACATTGAGATAGGGAGATTATTCTGGACTATCCAAGCATGTCCAACATAATCACAAAGTTCCTTAAAACTGGATGAGGGAGATAGAAGAAGAGAGTCAAAGAAGAAGATGTGACAGTGGAAGCAGAGATCAGAGTTATTTGATGTGAGAAGGACTCACTGCACCTATACTAGCTTGAAGAAGGAATGGGGCCACAAGACAAAGAACGCAGAAACCTTTTAGAAAAAGCTGGGAAAGGCAAGAAAATATATTCTCCCTTGGAGCCTCCAGAAAGAAATGTAGCCCTACTGACACAGATTTAGTGAGACCTATGTCAGACTTCTCACCTCCAATACTATAAGATAATAAATTTATGTTGTTTTAAGCCACTAAGTTTGAGGTAATTTGTTATGGTAGTCATAGAAAATTAGCACACTTGGGTAAATATCTATGAATGGAATTGTTGGCTTCTGGAGTAAGAATATGTCTACCTTTATGAGAAAATATCAGCCTTTTCCAAACTGATTGTAGAATCTTACACTCCCACCAACAATGCATAGCAGTGTTACATATCCCTGCCAATATCCAGTGGTGTCACTTCTTTTAATTTTAGCCATTCTGGTGGTTTGCAATCGTATCTCATTGTGTTTTTAATTTAAATTTCCCTGATGACAAATTATATTGAGCATTTTTTCATGTACTTAATGGCCACTTATCTTCCTTTGCTAAAGGTCTGGCCAAAGCTTTTGCTCATTTTTAATTGGATTGTTTGTCTTATTTTTGACTTAAAAAGAGTTCTTCATGTATTTTGGATAGAAGCCCTTTGTCAGATATATGTGTTCCAGTATTTTCTTGGAATCTGTGCAATTTCTATTCATTTTTAAATGATGTCTTTGATGAGCAAAAGTTTAAAATTTTTCCCACATGGATATTCACTTTTTCTAACATAATTTATTGGAAATACTTTTCTTTTCTCTTTGGGTTGTTTTGGCATTGTTTAAAAAATTTAATGACCATGTAAGTGTTGGCCCATTTCTGAGATCTCTATTCTTTTCCATTAATTTATTTGTTCCAGTTATCACTCTGTTTGATTACTATAGCTTTAAAGATTATCTTAAAGTCAGGTAATTAAACTCTCTAACTTTGCTCTTCTTTTTCAAAATAGCTATGAATATTCTAGGTCTTACAGTTCCATGTGAATTTTAGGAATAGCTTGTCAATTTTTGCAAAACTCCAGGTGGGCTTATGATTGGGATTGAATTGTATCTACAGATCGATTTTGGGAAAAGTGATAGCTTAACAATATTGAATTTTCCAATCCATGAACATGGCATATCTTTCTGTTTATTTAGATATACTTTAATAAATCTCAGCAGTGTTTTTTCAGTGCAGATCTTGCATGTCTTTTGCTATATTTAGTCTTAAGAATACATATATTTTGAAACTATTGGAAATGGAATTTTAAATTTTTTATTTTCAATTGTGTATTTTTCAATATTTATAAAACCACATTGGCTTTTATGTATCGGTACAAACCCCTGTAATTTCACTAAATTCACCTGTCAGTTCCAGTAGATGTTTTGTAGATTCTTGAGGAGTTCATTGTGAACATTCAAATTGCCTGTAAATACAACCAGTTTTAGTGCTTCCTTTTTGATCCTTATGCATCTTATTTCTTTTCATTGTCTTATTGCACTGGCTTCAACTCCCAGTACTATTTGATTCAAAATTCTAAGACCAAAAGTTCTTGCCTTGTTGCTGTACTACATTTTTAATACTTCAACATCAGATGTCAAACTATATATAGGTTCTTTTGTAGGTGCCCTTTATCTGATTGAAGAAGTTCTCTTCTATTCCTAATTTTCTGAGAGTTTCTACCATGAATCAGTGTGACTTTTGTCAGATGGTTTTCGGCATCTATTGATTTTTTTCTCGTTTATTCTGTTAATACAGTGAATTACACTGATTTTAAAAGATTAAACTAATCTTGCATTCTTAGGACAAACTCAACTTAGTCTGTGATATTAAATTTATGAATCAACTTGACTGGGCTAAAGGATGCCCAGAGAGCTGGTAAAACATTCTTTCTCTGTGTGTCTGTGAGGGTATTTCTGGAAGAGATTAGCATTTGAATTGGTGAACTGAGTCAAGCATTTGGCCTTCCCTGATGTGGGTGGGTATCATCCAATCCATTGAGCCCCTGAACAGAACAAAAGGGCAGACATCAGCAGTCCTGGTTCTCAAGCTTTCGCACTCAGATCTGGACTTAGGCAATCAGCCTCCCCAATTCTCAGGGCTTTGGACTCAGACTGAATTACACCACCGGCTTTCCTGGTTTTACAGTTTGCAGAAGGCAGACTGTGGGATTTAGCTTTCATAATCACGTGAGCCAATTTCTCTACTAAATCTCCTCTTACATGTATCTTTATATATATATCCTATTGGTTCTGTTCCTCTGGAGAACCATGACTTATACATACTCATAATGTTTTATTCTTTTTTATATATTGCTGAATTAGTTTTGTCAACCTTCTGTTAAGAATGTTCACGAAGGATATTGGTCAGTAATTTTGTTTTATTTCAATGTTTTTATCAGGT
This sequence comes from Equus asinus, assembly GCF_041296235.1. Classification (NCBI taxonomy): domain Eukaryota; kingdom Metazoa; phylum Chordata; class Mammalia; order Perissodactyla; family Equidae; genus Equus; species Equus asinus. The sequence goes on from NC_091792.1 coordinate 131,185,523, forward strand.
TTTGGTATCAGGATATGCTCATCTCATAAAACAAGTTTTTGGAAAGAGTTTATCTAAGATTGATGTTATTTATTCATTAAATATTTGATTGAATTTGCCAGCAAAATTACCCAGCCTTGGAGTTTTCTTTGTGTAAAGATTTTAGACAAAAATTCAGTTTCTCTAATAGACATAGGGCTACTCAAATTTTCTATTTTATCTTGTGTCAGTTTGGGAAAATTGTGTCTCTTAAGAAATATTGTCAAGTTTCTTACAAAATTTCTAAAATATTCCTTTTATTCATTTCATATCTGCAGGCTCACTACTGGTATCCTCTCTTTAAAAGTTCCTGATATTCATAATTTATGTTCTCTCTCTTTTAGCCTTGATCAGTTTATCAATGGTTGTACCAATAACAGGAGGCTGAAAAAACAGAGACGATCCATCATTCAAAGAGCTTTGGCTTACTTGTAGTCTAAGAACTCCCATGGATTGCTTCCCAAAACATTTCTTCTAGAGGGTTATGTAATAAAACATTTATTGTGTGTAAAATCATACAACTATTTCACAGCACTTTTCCTTTTATTAATATATAGATAATAATCCATGAGCACATGAGCTATGTGGTAAAAAACAATTGAGTTTGGTCAAAACCTATTATTGTAACATCAGGGTTAGACAGTGTATCCTAGTGGTTAAGAGCTAAGCCCCTGGAAATTAGACAGACTTGTGTTCATATCCTGGATCTAGTGTCTGCTAGCTGGGGACTTGAAACAATTTACCTTATTTTTCTAAGTGTCTATTGTTGTTAGGATTAAATAAGATAGGACATGTAAAGTATTAAGTACAATTATTGACTCAGTGTGTTCAAAAACATTTTCACTATTATTTCTTTCACTATTAGCATTGTTACCAGCCTGGTCAGATTTAATTTTAGATAACAGAGTTTGGCTTATTTATGTGTTTTTTTCTCCTTTTGCATTGTCTCAAGAGTTTTAACCTCCTGTCCTAAACTTTGTAAAATGCTGCTCAGCATTATTTTACCAGTATTGTGGTTGTAAATTATCTCCAGAAAAAGTTTTGACATCAAATGGAGTGTTGTCCTTGATTGATTAATCAAAGTGTTTTCTGTACCGTTTTCATTTGCATAGTTCTTTGGGGATGAAAAGGTCTTGCCAAGACTTTTTCCATGTGTTCTTGAAAATTATCTAACTAAGTCCAAAAAAGACATTAAAATATAACCCCTAGCAAACAGGAAACTAACTTTTTCATTCGGGAACTTAGTCAAAAGCCAACTTTTTGTGGTTTATGTGAAGGTTCCTCCCACAAAGTTCAGAAATTCATCTTACATTTTTCAGTCACTTATTTTCCTCTTTTTCCAGACTACCTGCAAAGATATGACTCTTTATTTCAGCTTACAGAAAGTGATTTCAGAGACACCTGCACAGATTTTTTTTAATGCTTTTTTCTTCTTTTTACAAAACGAAGGTTTTTGCTTTTTTTTTTCCTTCTGAGGTGAAGACAATCCCATAGAAATACCAGACAGCCACGCTGGCTTCAGGCAACTATAAATAATTTCCCCATCCACAACCAAATACAAGTACCTAGCACACTGTTTATACAGCCTATTAATCATTATTTAGTCAAGAGAAACATCAAGCAACGGACAAGCCTGGACAGAAGATGTGTCTTTTTTGGAGGGACTCTCTTGGCTTATTATGCAACTGCCTATATTTTATAGCCATCATGTTTTAGGATAAGACTGTTGAGCTATCCTTTGAATTCACGGCATTTTTTTTTTATTTTAAAAAAGTGAAACAGCTGGGCAATTTTATTTGGTGGAAAAAGAGAACTTGATGAACATATACGTCTACTTGCTCTTCTCATTACAAGCTCTTTCCTGTCTTTAAAAATATGTATTTGTATGTTTTCATGTGACTTTAACCTGGGTGTGTGCATTGTTTTGTGTTCTGTTCTTCACTTGCTCCTACTTTCTACACACATTTCCATGTAATGACACAGATTATACATTTGCCACCATTGACTAAGGAGTGTTCTATCAGGTTAGGATAATCTAATGGGCTTAGCTATTCCTCTATTGTTGAGAATTTGGATTGTTTCTAATTTGCTAGCTACTCTAATAAACATTGGGCAAATAAGGATTTCCCTCTGAATTCTCTTCCCTCCTTTGGGAATTATTTCCTTTGTATATGAAGAACTGTTCTGTGTATCATATTAAAGCTTTCTTTTGGGGGGATCATCAGAAGGAAATTTTATTCTGAGTTAATTCTTTGTGATCAAATTTAACTTCAAATATTCGAGCAACCGTTACTTTTTGTAACCACGTTCTTAACTTTTTTTTTCAACCTATGGGGCATTTCAGAATCATAGAGTCAAAACAAGAGCTTTGGAAATAACTTATTCAACTAATACTTATCGTACACTTATACACTAGGTGTTATGCTAACCCAAGCCTCTTCTCCTTTTATAAATGAGGAAAGTAAGACTTGTCACCAAAACCCTGCAACTGAAAAGTAGTACTTTGGTCTTGTATTTGAATGTGACTTTTTGCATTTCAAAAATTTTACTTTTAATTATTACCTATAATTATCCTGTCACATTGTCTCAATGATCCCATAAGATAAAAGAGAATATATGTGCTATCTTTTGTTTTATTTTGTTTTGTTTTACGATGAGATACAAGAATCTTACAGACCTGACCCAAAGTCACGTGCTTCACTCTTGGTCAAACCAGGATACAAACGCATTTTCGTGACTTCTTTTCCACAGTTCTATTCTGAAGACTAGGCAAATCTTCCAAAATCAGAAAGGTAAGCCAATTCCTATATGCAGGGATGTAATCTGTAAGGTACTTTTTTTTTTTTTGAGGAAGATTAGCCCTGAACTAACTACTGCCAGTCCTCCTCTTTTTGCTGAGGAAGACTGGCCCTGAGCTGACATCCGTGCCCATCTTCCTTTACTTTATACATGGGACGCCTACCACAGCATGGCTTGCCAAGTGGTGCCATGTCCACACCCGGGAGCCAAACCAGCGAACCCCGGGCCGCCGAGAAGCGGAACGTGCGAATTTAACCACTGCACCACTGGGCCAGCCCCTGTAAGCTACTTTTTATAACTGGATTACAAATCCTCAGTCTTCCCAGCAAAGGATCCTATCATTTTCAAATATCTGATCATTAAAAACATTATTTCCTGATAGATAAGTGGACAAAGGATATAATTTGAAAATTCATTTCAAATAGTATTTATTGGGTGCCCTCTATACATCAGGCGCTCTTCTCAACACTAAGGATTTAGCAAGAAGCAAAACAGACACAGCCCCTGCCCCTGTGGCCAGTTCCACCATATGAATGATCAAATGTATACATAGAGAAAAACAGCAATCACATACTTTTCATTATTAGTTCTTTAAAACAAAAAGAGAAAATGCTCGATGCCTGCATGTTTGTATGAAACTGATACTTGATACTTTCATATGCTACAAGAGGAACTGTGATGTTAGAATCCCCTTCTGGGAAAGGAATTTTGCAATATATAGAGAGCCTTAGACACGTCTAAACTTTTTTGTTAAAAAATCTCACTTCTGGAAATCTTTTCTAACAGAAAAAACTTTATGCACAAAGATATTCATCTCAGAGTTCTCTACAACAGTTTAAAAAAAAAGGTAAGGATGACAATGGAAAGAATGAAGAAAAGTCTGAGGCATCCATATGATAGACTCAAACATAGGCTTTCAAATATAATACTTATAAATAGTTTGTGTGGGAAAAAAAGACTATATAAAATGGTATATTCAGTATGATCTAGGAGGAGAAATAATAAGATTATGGATGGCTTATTTTTCTCCTTCTGTTACATTTTTTTTATACTTTCTAGATTTCTACAGCAAGATTTTATTACTTTGATAATCAGAAGATAACTTTACCACCACCCCCCCAATAATGTGTTATTTACAGATATATTTGTCTTTGTGGATACACAGCACTGAAAATATCAATGTGGAGGAAAAAGTACCAGAGGCTGTGTGAGAAATGTGTTTTATTTTTCTCAATTGTCACCTTGTCTCATACTAAAGTCTGAATAGTTCCTTCCCTTTCTTTTATCTTATTCATGCTGGACTTACACATTACAGGGCTCCCAAAAGAGCATTTAAAAATTAATATTGATGAAAATTTTATCCTCTTGCCTCACAGACTAGATTAAAGGCAACATCTGTTATATATGTAGTTGAGGGTTCAAATTTAAATATCTTCGGGCAACTAGAATTCTTCTTTTATTCAGTAACTTTACTGTGTCCATTACCCCACCTCCTCGCACCACCATACCCAGGGAGCATGGAAATGAATTCCAGCAAAGGGCTCAAGAAACCCTGTTAGAAGCACAGGAAGAAATTTCCTAATTCAGCCTTGTCTTCCACAGGTTTTCCAAGAACTGTTTATGGGTTTATCTGGACAGAACGCTCTGTGCTTGCAATGGCAAGGTCAAGTCAAGTGTTAAACTCGGCCAGGTCACAAGAGTGCTGGGAGGGCAGCGAGGAGAGGAGGGCCTGTGAAGCTGCCCAGCTGTTCTCAGGGCCTGAGAGACTTCCGATGACCTGACCCTCCTCTCTTTCAGTGGCTTCTGCTTGTCCTGATGCCAGATGCCCTGTGGCTATTAGGATCACTGATTTAAACAGAATGAAAGAGTGGGACAAATCTTGGCTACCCATAGAACCACCATCAAATATCAATCAGTTCCTGATCCATGCTGAATCCTTAAAGAAAAATCCTGAGTAACCCGCTTTATGTTTAACATTGCTATTGAGTTGTAAATATTACTAGGAAAGCCTAGTTCTGAAGGATTTAGATTATATATGTCTATTTCTTTTATTATTCATACATGTTTATATGTGTGCACTATTTAACGATTATATTTAGAACAAAATATTCTACTATACTATACTATATCATGTTGTATTATGTTATAGTAAATAAAATCTTTAAGATGGAACTAATCCAGCATGCTTAAATATTTTCCAAAAGAAAACATTTAATTTAACTCAACTCAGGACCCTGACAATGTACAAAAGCTCTGTGCCTTGCATCAACTAAGTTCTACTCAACTGTTTGTATTCAATTGAGAAACGTGCTGGAAAGTGGAGCAGGGAGCCTTGGGGCAGTGTGCAAAAACTCTGGACTCTACCAGCTGTAGAGTTTAAGACAGACAGTTAGTCTCCACCTCTGAGTCTGTAAAATGAGGGCATTGAATCAGGGGACCTCAGAGTCACCTTCCAGCTCTCTGACACAGAGATGATGTGCTGGGCTCTCAGGAATTCATGCATCATCCAAGGTGGTTATTAAAGAAGGAACTTCAGGGCCCAGATTCTCAACTCCAGCTCCATTCCAGATCTCTAAGCCTGTGCTGTGATTACGGAAGTGTGTGTCCATGACTTCAGGCAAACACACATGTTCCAAGGGCTAAGAATAGCAAGACACGAGGGAGGGACAGGAACCAGAGAGAAAAAGATGGTTCTGGTGTTGTAGGCAGGGCCACACATCATGGAGTAGAAACACACCACTGAGAGAAGCTATCCTTAGCATGACTACTCCTTCCTCGTGGCCACACTGGAAGAGCCTCACCAGCTCTCCCTAGGGCAGGGCAGACCCTAACTCTGTCATTCCTTAGCAAGGACCACTATAATCTGCTCTCGCTGAGAGTAACCAATCCCTCTTATCCTCCACAATTCTGAGGCTTGGTCAGGCTAAGAACAGCCTCCAGGGTTCAGAACTGGCCCTCGAATCTCCAGCAGCAAAATACATATAATCTTATAACAGCTTATCACAGTAAGGTTGTTCCTTTGTTTAACCAGCCCTTGCTGGGCATCTTTGATTGCCAGGAAGGTGTTGGGGATGGAGGCATGAAGAGGACATGGTTCCTGCCCCCAAGGATATCCATGCCCAGTAGCAAGATCCTTATACGTAACCATTAACTGGCTTCTCGATCTTAAAGCATTTACAATACGTAGAGTCATCAGAGACATGATCATATAGTACCTACGATGATGTCTTCTTATATCCGTATCTTTCCTCCTGGGCCAGTTATTATCTTTCAACTTGAAGCCCACCCTTCTCTACTCTGTTTTGTGATGCTATAGTTGGGACCCTGCAAACTATTTTTCTGCTCAGCCAGCTGGCTCCACGTAAGGCTCTGCTGACAGGAGGGTGAAAAGGCTGTGAGGCCAAGGGAGGAAGAACAGACTGCTCTTCCTGTGTGCTTCCTAGTCCTGGGAATGTCACCCCAGCAATGCTTCCTCACTCCAGTAGTGGCAGTTCCTTCCCATAACAGTAGCTGAATCCAGTTTGCAGTTTGCCAAACACTTAGAACCCACTTTTTGGCATCAACCTCCAAGACACTGCTACCTTGCTTCTCAGAGTCTGGGCCCCAGACTCCTTTGACCTCAGAGACACCAGCACCAGCAAGCACATCCAGTCTTCAGAGGGCCAAGTTTCAGTTCCACGGGGCCTGTCCTCTCAATTTCTAAGTTCTATTAATTGCAACCTCTTGCATTTGTTTCCTCAGCCCTGGCATCGTAGCTGCTTCCTGCTGTTGCTCCCTCCATGATACCTTAAGAGTTCTCGTTTTGCCCTTTCAGTTACCTAGTGAACAGCTTCAAATAAGGGCCGTGGTTTCTGTCTCCTGATAAGACCCTGACTGAGCAGCCTCCCCTGTAAACCGAGAGGCAGCATGGAATCATGGGAAACGGCCTGAGTTTCGGGGTCACCCGGATTTGAAGTCCAGCTCTTGTAATCTGCCAGCTCTTGGACCTGGAACAGGTACCCAGTTTCTTCCAGCCTTGGTTTGCTGCTAATAAAGATGGAGCTTCCAGCTGTTGTGAGGGTAGCTGAAGTGCTTGGCACAAGAGTCCTGCTCAGTGATTAGTAGCCATTAGGATTACCATACTGTTAGCTTTTAAGGCCAAGGCCCAGGTCTTGTATATCTTATCATTCCCAGCAGGGAACAATATAAATCTATTTATATGATCTATGCTTAAAAAGGATCTGTTAAATGAAAAAAAAAAGTGCTTAAGACAATTGTGGCTCAGCGGAATAATTAACTTCTACTGACCTAACATGAAATCCTTTGTGGTGGTCAGATTTTGTTTTAAAGTTACAGTTTAAAACATCTTTTTAAGCTGTTATTTTAAAATGAGGAGCAATGAGTTTACCTGGATGATTGGATAAGGAAAGCCTTGTCATTTGCTCTTCTCCCAGCCTGGCAAAACTTCTTAGAGACTGCATGGTAGGATGTGGGAACGTACCCTATCTTCCAGAAAGAAGCCCAATTTGGCAGGGGAGTGACACATTGGTGGCTCTTTCCGGCTATACGGCAGACACTAGTTTTGTTTTTTGTTTCCTGACACACTTCATAATGAGAAAAGATTCCAACTACTCATATAATCAGTGACATCTCTTCTGAGTGTTGAATTCAGGATTCTAGTGTAAACCCTGGAAATGAACAAGGTCCCACGTGTCCTGGGCCTTCACAAGTGAATGTGGATAAAAGTCATTCCAGCAGGGAGGGCAGAACAAAGCATCTATTCTTTTATCACAGCAGACAGATAGACACCCAATCTGGGTAACGGCTGTGTACACAGGAGGAGGAGGAAGTCAGCAGTACTTTCTTGTTTCACATTTAGGGTTATATGGGGCTGGGCCTCATAAAGCTATTTGAGTCTGTGTGTGGAAGGTGTACTGTCCAGGCCAAGACTTTCTCAGTCCAAAAGGCCTGAACAAGGATGTGGAAGAGCTGGGTTCATTCCAGAATATTTCCTCCCAGAAAAGCCTAAAACTTCTACAGAGAGACAAACAGCTGCACAAAATCCCATGTCCTTCATTTCTCAAGCAAACCATGAATCTTACAGCTAACCAGGAGGCAGGTTGGAGAGAACCGGAGGCCTCTATCTGCTTGAGATGGCTTTCCTGCCTTGAAGAGGCTGTTTATTTCTTTGTGGAAGGGCGGTGACTCCTAGACACAGGAAAAGAGCCTGGCAGTTTGCAGGTGGAGCCAGAGAACGAATCATTCTGTTTTCAGAAGACTTTTCTTGTCTCCATACCTACTTGTTTTGGGGCCCTGGTGCCATGTCCTCCAGGGAGCATTTTCGGAACACGCTCTCTTCTCCCAGACCAGGTGAAGAGCTCCTGCTGGGCATCACAATGAACACAGAACCCCATTCTAGACTGTGTGCAGGTGTTCTGTCTGCTTCCTCTAGACACACACAAACACTGTACGAAACAGAGGAAGAAAGAGAGAGAGAGAGGGAGGGAGGGAGGGAAAGGAGAGGGCAAAGAGTGGGCAGACGGGAGGGAGAAGGGAAGGAAGACAGAGAGAGTGAGAGACAAAGGGAAAATCATTCACAAACAAAAGTGCTATCCGGCTGTGCGAGAGGCAGCCCTTTGCAGAAATCATCACACCCACATGGACTAAGAGACTCTTTTCTCTGGTTAATCATTCCCCAGGTTGGAGATGGCATGCCCCAACCATCTGCAGAAGCACCTGGCGAAGGAGGAGGTAACCTGAGAGGGGAGAAAGCTGGCCTGTGTCTTGAACAGGCATTAGGCTGAGGTGTGTCAGTCACCTTTGCTATGCTAATTAGGTGCAAGCCAGAGGTTTCTCCTTGGCCTGCACACAGAGCTGGTGGTGGTTCACTAGGACCCCAGGTTTATAAGCAGGTAGAGGCAGCAGCATTCAGCAAGAGCACAGAGTGACAGTGAGGGGAGGCCCAGACGCCAGCCTAGATCAAAGCCAAATAACTCATCAAGCTCCAGGGAACATGTAGCTGATGAATATGCCTCAGGCAGGTTCAAGGACAACTGGTTGGAGGCCAGGTAAGGCACAGAGGCCTGTGCGCCCTCCAAATGGAGCCTGCACGTCCTCTGGGCTGTCCCCGCCGGGTCAGTCCTTGGCTGGGCGTCAGTTATGTCAGGACACTCCATCTGTGCTTCCCCGCCCAGCCATTTCGTTACCTTGTGGTTTCTTTCTCTCCTTGGTTTCCTAGCCACACTTATTTTGAAAAATGTTAACTCTTTCTCAGCTGAATTAAGGTATGTAGGGTATGCCTACATCCAAGCGAGGAAAGATAAAGAGAAAAAAACATTTGTAGTTAGACAAGATGAATGTACAATCTAGTTTCTCCATGCTGCGTCATGGGGTCATACAGGCTGGGCATCAGCTGAGCACCCTTCTGTCCCAACTCCTTTCTTAATAGCTGTGTGACCTTAGACAAGTTAATGTCTCTGAGCCTCAATTTCTTTAATATAAAATGAGGATATTAATCATGCTCAACTCACAGGATAATATGATAATAAGGATCAAATAAGTTAGTAGGCTTGTGGCAGAGAATGCTGCAAGTCCACCTAAATATCTATTCCCTCTTTCTTTTCTAGTAATGGATTTTTACCTGGACACACGGCAGCCTGAAATAAAGACTACACATTTGAGTATCCCCGCAGCTAGTTGTTTCATTTGACTAAATCCTGGCCGAGGAGTTACACAAGGAAACATCATGGTCAACTTCTAGGGAAGGTCCTTAAATTGAAAAAGAATTGCCTTCTTGCCCTTTTCTTTTTCTTGCTGGTTAGAACGTGGAAGGGATGGCTAGAGCTCAAGCAGCCCTTTTGGTCCAGGAGGCAGCACACTTAAGATGGTAGAAGAGTAAGAAGAAAGAAGCCTAGGGACAAGAAACACTGCCTTTGCCAGGCAGAGGCTACAGGCCACATGAACAGGATAGAGCACTCAGCCTCCTGACCTCACTTTATTCTCCCTTCTGGGCCTCTCTTGCAAGCAGCAATATGATTTGGAGAAGTGGATAAAGGCCAAAAAGAGCCTCCCAAAACGCACAGACTTTGGAGGTAAGTCAACCTGGGTTTGCCTCTTGGCTTCTTCATCTACTAGCTGTGTGACTTTGGGCTAGTTATGATCCTTTCTGAGCCCCAATCTCCTTATGTTAAAATGGAACATGGGATAATACTGACCCCTCAATATTGTTGTATGATTTAAACAAGAAAATGTCATTCAAGTTCTGAACACAGTGCCTGACAGACTATGAGTATTTGGTAAATGTTTAGAAATGAAGCTTGAACTTTATCTTTCACCGTTTCCAACCCTAGACCCAGGCTTCCTCCAGACCCATCCACTGACTGTCCCCAACACCAACTCTCTCTTCCCAGTGCTGTGCCTTTTGCTCCCTAGGTCTCCACCTAGGCTTCTTCTCTGACCCTCCCCATCTCCCACAGGTTTTCAGAGCAGCTTTAGGCCCTGCTTGAATTCCAGCCCTGGGAGAGCTCTCTCTCTATCTTCTGAGCGGTGCCAGCATTTGATGTCCGACCACTTATTAACATTTACTGCCGTGTATTGGTATTTAATTTGAAGCGCATGTCTCATCTTGCCAGCCATACCGTACGCTCTGCAATGCGTGGATCATGGCTTTTCCACCTTTTATCCCCTCAGCCCTTAACTGAATGCTGTGTTCTGGCCTCAGTGAATACTTGCTGAACAAGGAAAACAAATCCAATTAACCAGAACCCTCTAATTTATTTTTCAGAATCCTGTTTGGATCTATGTGTCCATGGACCTATTGCTTTTCTGTGTTCCTCAGAGTACAAAGTACACTGGGGTTGGCGCCCTCCTGGAATGTCACCAGGGGCTCAGTGAACTCTGCACAGCATCCCACTTAGGTCCACCAGCAAGATTGCTTTGCCAACCTTGGTCAGTCTTTGGGCATAAAAGGAAAAGGTGAGAGAGGATTTCACTTAGGAGAAATCCATTATTCCAACCAAGAAAAACAATCAAAAAATGTTCTGTGGGTGGTAAGTTGATACTACTACTTGGAATTTGGGAGCACCTTTAACTTGTCGATGGAAAAAGGAATATTGTCATGTAACCCAACACTATTATTTTGAATATGAGAACGCGTTTAATTTGTCTTTTTAAACAGATAGGTTAGACTCATTTTATGTGCCTGTGCTTAATTTGCACGCTGCCCCTACTGCCTCGAGGAAATGACCAGAACAGCAATAGTGCTGATCTGGGAGGCTCTAGAATGGTGTCCTCTCCCAGGAGAGGCTGCACAGCCTTCCTCCAAGCAAGCTGGCAAGGCCCACAGGACTGTGAGTTCATCCTAGCTGCACGGTGGGTCAGAAGCATTACAAAAGGAATTCTAGTGCCACCACTGTCACTTTTCAGTAGGTAATTTAAGACTTACTTGGGGATGCTTTTTAAAAACATAAATTCCCTGATTTCTAACCTTAGCCTCCAACCCCACTATTCAGGAGGTCTATGGGAGAACTCAGGAATCTGCATTTTGACCAAAACTTCAAATAATTTTGATACAGAAGGTGTTACACAGACTATACTTTGAAGAAGACAGCTTTCAGGGAAAGAAGTGTCCTTCTTACAGGAATCACTACTGCCTGCCTCTGACAATCTTTCTACTTCAGACGTGGCAGTAACAAAGTAATAACGAGTTAATAATCTGAGTTAAAATGTAGACAGAGCAATAATTTGAGTCTAATTTTGGAGGAGAGATCCTCTGATCCTGGAGAAGTGGGTGGCGAGCTCTGCTAAGAGAGCTTGCACTAAAGGGTGGGTCAAAATGCTTTTTTGGAGGGTAGGGGCAGGTCCTGGAAGTGCTGCCAAACTGTGGAAGAGAAGAACATTGGCCACCAGCTGTTCTGGGAGAGTGACTCATCAGCCTATGTGGCAGTAACCACGGCTGGTGGAATGACTCCCTCAGCCGTGGGGGGCGTGATGGGGGAGGTGATGGCTGTGGTTGGAGAGAGCGGTGCATTCCAGAGGGGAGCCAGACCTCCTGCATGGATGCCTATCCGTGCTGTCAGTCACCTTGGCAGTGATGAAGGAGGGAGAGGGAGGGGCAAATGAACGGTCTCAGCAAGACCACAGAGGCACCATTTAGTCATTGGTATTAAAAGCCCTGTGTTCACCATCCCTGGACTCACCCTTGCCTCCTGCTCTTCCTCACCCCTAAATCCAATTAACAAATCTGGTCGACCCTACACTTCAATGTGTTCTAGGTCCCCCTTTACCATGACCTTTGTTTCACCACTATCACACATGATGCATTTTTCCCTTTCTACATGTGCCCACCACCATGACCAGAACTCGAGCCCCTGTCATCTTTCACTTAGACTCCAGGCTCCCAACCTGTTGTCCTGCGTCCTGTCTCCCTACCTCCAATCCATCCTTCACACAGCCACCAATGTGTTCTCTCTAAAAATGAAGATCTAAGCATCTCATTCCCTTACTTAACGTCCACAGCTGACCGCTTAAACTTCGAAGCACTAGAATCACCTGGAAGGCTTGTTAAAACACAATCCTGAGCCCTATCTGGAATGTTCTTCACTCTTCCACATTTCCCTCCCTTATCCACTGAATTCCTGACACTACAGGTCTCCATGAAGCCATCTCCATCTCCTCTGCCTCATCTTCACTTCACCTCCGCCATCACCATCATCGTTATCATCACCAACCAATACACACTGAGTATTTATTATGATGCATTCCACTGGATCCTCACAAATAAAAACCCATGACATGGGTACCATTATTCTTCCCATATAATATAGATGTTGAAACTGGGACTCAGATCAGTTCAGAAACTTGCCCCAGTCACACAGCTAGGAAATGGTAGAGCCAGGATTCAATTCTAGCAGCCTGACTCCAGTGCCTGGGCTCCTGACAAGTACCACCTCATCCATGTGGAATTCCCCCCTCCAGGCTCTCTTACATATTTAAACATGCCTGCAATAGAATGGGAGGTCTCTCTTACCAGACTGTGAGTTATTCATGGACAGGGCTTCACCTTTGCTTCCTCTGCCTAGCACGTGAAGAGCACTCAATGATGGGTGATCGAATAAATTAATTACTTGAGCTAGAGTGTTTGCATATGTAAAGTAAATTTTCTGATGGAGTGTTGGGCCATGAGAAATAAGAAGCATTACAGATTATTTAAATTCCTTATCATATAACAACTCAACATATAGTTATGCACCATATACCATTATATTGGGGATACATAGGTATCCCTATGATAATAAATGTAAGTGATACACAGGTATCACTGTATTAGGGGAAACCTTGAGAAGAATGGGGATCCAAAGAACATGGTTGCCATCTACTCCTAGTGGTCACCATTTTGTCCATTCCCATCTTGGTTACCTTGATTATGTCTTTTTAACCTATTCACGATGATGAGAGTTTTTACCCTTAAAACAGCATGAAGGTACCACTACACTGTCATTTTGCAGAAAACTTTAATATCTTTTCTACTGGTCTAGAAAAACAGAAAGTCAACATTTTAAACCAAAAGGAAAAAGAAATTACAGGAGCAGGTACATTCGAGTACAAATTTCCTGTGTGTTTGGAACCAAGACCAAGTCAGTGTTTTCTGTAAATAACCACCATTAAAAAGAGAAGATCAATTATCTTCTATATACAAATCCAAAGTGTAGGCAAACATCAACTTTTGCTTCTTCTCTCTTTCACTGGGAGGGAAATTGTTGCCAGCCAGCCCTCAGGGTATACCCCCTGCTGCAACTTTCTTTCCCAGGTTAAGAAACTACAATCTTGGTCCAGAAAGGAAAATGAGAGAACTCTACATCCCAGAGTAAAAGTGACCTGTCAGCACTCAGAGTTATTCCAGAACTAGTGCACACCTCAGAAGCTTCTCCCCAGTTTTACTCTGGGCTTAAGATCATGGAATGTCAGAAGTGTTTGTTTCTTTTCCATCTGACTTCAAGGTCCTTGTCAAAACACAGCATGAGTTAACAGGCTCTGTCAAGCAAGTGCCCCATAAAGGCACTTGAGAGCCCAGCCAGCTCCCTGCACCGTTCTGAAAGGCTGAGATACAGGGAAAAACTAGATGGACAGCTCTCCCCTCCTGCAGTGTACATTCTAATTCTCATGCTGCTGACCGTGCAAATTCCTGCCCTCTCAGGCAGGTTTTGGGTGCAGGTGGCGCCATCCTTGGAGCCAGGAAGGCCCACTGTCTGGGCCTCTGTGTCTTTTCTGCCGACACAGAGGCAAAGCTTCAAGGGCCTTCTCTGACCTGCAGGGGCCCAGAGCCTGGGGTCCTTCCTCAGAGGCCATGTGGACGCTTTTGCTCCCTTTAAAGCAGTGGGCATCAGCGACCGCTTTCTACAACTCCCTTAGGCTGGTTTTTCCACCCTACAAGTCAGTAAGTACACATCTTTGCAGAGAAGCCCGGAGATCTAAGCACCTAAGCAGCAAAAAAATACTTTTCCAACAGGGCCTGCTAAGGACACGTGGTCGCAGACATTTCCTGCCTGAGCCTGAGCAGCTTTCCTCGTCTTGCACACACGCTCCCCCTACTGCCTGACACAGACAATGCACCCCTGGGTCCAGCAACGGGGACCGCTCCAGCCTGGCGCAGGGATGGCCGTGTTGAAAGGCTGCAGAAGAGTTGCCAAAAACTGAAATAGTGGGTCCTTAAGAATTCTTCCATTGCTCCAGTGAAGGGCCTAAGCTGAATCTTTCTTTACACTTCAGGAATAAGCTCTGTAATAAAGACTGAATAAATAAATCCTCCCTAAAATAGAGTTCTGCCAAATAAATTAAATTTAGAGTTCCTCTACGAGTTAAATAAATGAAAAGAATTTTAGATTCTGGGGACTCAGATCCAGGCTTGCTCCTTTATCTGATGTGTGACCTTGGACATGTCAACCTTTTTAAGCCTCAGTTTCTTCATCTGTAATGTTGGCATATTGGTATTGCTTATCTCCTAGTGTTGTTGTGGAAAGAAAACGAAAGGATGAATGTCTGAGAAGAGTGTTTTATAACATGCAAATTTAATGTGAGTTGCTATTATTTCTTTGCCTTCCAATCCAACACACACACAGGCATACACACACACACACACACACACACACACACACGCCCCTTTTCCATACATCTCAGTGGAAATGGTAGTTGAGGCAACCTGAACCCCGAAAAGGAAGCTGGGCAAGGAAAGCTCAGGCGCAAACAGGAAGTAACAGAAATGCCACCAGAAAAATTACCTCAGGCCAAAGAACCAAAACAGTCTTAGGTTAAGTTTTTAAAGATCAAGTTAGATTTAGTTAATGATTTGGGGTGTTGCCAGCCTGGCTTGACCCCCTGAATTAGAGGGTTTTCAGAAATGACTAGGTAATTCCTCTGACCTAGATTTGACCTCCCAAATGGGAATTCTCCCTCGGCATTTTAGGACCTCTACAGCGGGTAGGTTCCTGCTTTTATAAATGTAAGTCTCTCCTCCTTTTCCCCTGTGGCAACAGGAGGGGCCCAGGCCAGGCCGGCCGGGTGGAGCTGGGGCCCCGCCTTGCTGTGCCCTGGGGAGCCGCCCTGCAGCTCCTCTCAGATTACCGCCTCCCTTCCTGGCTTCACAAACTCGCCACATGGTAGGTTGGCTTCTTGAGAGAATGTAAGAAAAGCACTCCAGTGCCGGCCGCACAAAGAACTTTTACAGGTCTGGGGATTATGTCCAACTTTCCATCCAAATTTTTGTTAAGAGGAGACAAAATCCTAGATATTTTTCTAGGGGGAGAAAAAAACTAAAGGGAAACATATCAACATGTCAGGACACGTTGTGTGGTTTATTTTCTTGTTTTTCCTGTCTCACTCTTGAAACCTCTTTCAAAAATCCTGCCACCTTTCTTAACTCCTCCTTAATTTTGTGTGTATTTTAAAGTAAGGAAGGGAGAGGATTAGAAGCCTAAGAATTTGAAGTCATCACCAAGCATTCCTAAAACTTACTTGTTTGCAGAACCAGAGTTCTTTTTCTGGCATCCAGAAGAAGAGACTTAATTTCTACCTCCCTTGCTTTCACCTTTTTTGTTAAACGACTCCTCTAACCCTTAGCAAAATGCTTTGTGCAAGTGAGAGTCGGAAAGTGAGGAGACCCACGCCCAGCCTTTGAGTGGCTCCTGTCTGTGGACAGTGCTATGGAGACAAATGGAAATAGTCTCAAGATGGTACCCTGTCTCACGTTAGCTTTTGTATATTTTGCAATGGCCTCCACCTGGACAATGGCCTCCAACTGTACATGTTCAGTTGAAAACTGGACTGTTAGGAATGATGGCAACGGTGCTTTCAAAGTGTTTGCACATTTGAGCCTCATGAGGACCCTGGGAGCACAGTGAAGAGGTAGAATTAAGCTGGTGTTACAGGTGAAGAGATGAGGAGCAGAGAGGTAAAGTGATTCATCCAAGCCACTCAGCTGGTTCCCTATGAAGCCCAAACTAAGAGGTCATGGTCTTCCAAATCCTACTCCAGCATTTAACGCCCACTGAGGCCTTACAGCCAACACGTTCTACAGGCTCTCATTTCTGCCGAACAAATAAACTACCATTTTTAAACATAGGGTAACATATGCATTTAAAATAAGATAACTTTTTACAAATTACACAGGGTGTGTTTCCTAAGCAAAAATGAGACTCTGAGGCCTCATTCAACAGATAGTATGTTTTTTATATTAAAAATTTATTTTAAAGAGTAATTCATTTACGTGTTTCAAAAGTCAGAATTCTAAAGCACGGTACACCTAAGAAGTCTTCCTGCCATATCCCATTTCTCCACTTCCTTCTCGCCTTTGTTGATAATTTTTTTTCATCCTACCTATGTTTGTGAAAATACAAATGTGTATTCTTGTTTATTTGTAGTCCTACAAAAAAGAGAACATATATAGTGCATTTTGAATTGGTTTTCTGGAAGAGTGGTGGACTTTGCTAAACCATCCCCCTCTTGCCTGGGAACCAAGGGGTCACAGGCATTGATTTGCAAGCAGCCCAAGTGTGACAAGAATCCAAAAGAGTTAAAGCAATAAAAGCTTCGACCGGATAGGTTTGCCCCATAAAGCTGGGTCCCTCACTAAACCAGAACCAGACGTGGCTGCTGCAAGTCAAGCCTGGGATTCTATGCCAATCACTGGCTGGGGCAGCTAGCTGTTTCTCATGGCGAAACCT
Source organism: Equus asinus (assembly GCF_041296235.1). NCBI lineage: Eukaryota > Metazoa > Chordata > Mammalia > Perissodactyla > Equidae > Equus > Equus asinus. The sequence goes on from NC_091792.1 coordinate 131,202,535, forward strand.
GTGTAGATGCCCAAGTAAAACCCACACGATATGTTAGGACAAATGTTTTCAACATGTAATTGTCTGTTACTGTTGCTCAGAGGACGGTTAGTGATGATTCCCAGGAAGTGTCAGAACGTCTGACAGACAGAGGGGCCATCTTAGTGCAACCTCCAAGTAGGATTCTTCTACCAAAGGAGCTTTCACATCTTTCCCATTGTCACTGTACATGGAAAAAAACGAAGATTGAGGGACATCAAACCCAGGCCGCTCCAAGGACAGGAAGACCAGGGGCTCTCTGTGAGCAGGAACACCAGGCTGAGAGCTAAGAGATGGAAGGTCCAGTGAAGGCCAGTCCAGCTGGGCCACAGCTTCTCTGGACTCAGGAAAGGGCATGGGTCAGACCAACAAACACAGAGACTGCTTCCTCAGCCCCACTGGTTATGGGTTTAAAACGGTTCCACATGAAAAGGAGCTGAAGACGGACCTGGGACCCTCCGGATTCTCCACACTGTTGACAAGGCAGGTCCTGAGGAGGCAGCTGGGGGATGCGTCACAGGGTCACCTGTTGCTCCTTGTATTAGTTTACTAGGGCTGCCATAACAAGGTACCACAGATGGGTGGCTTAAACAGCAGAAATCTATTATCTCATGGTGACGGAGGATAAAACTCTGGGATCGAGGTGTCAGCAGGGCTGGGTCCTTCTGAGAGCGCAGGGGAAGCATCCGTTCCAGGCCGCCCTCCTTGGCTTGTGGAGGGTCGTCTTCTCCCTCTGTCTCTTCACATTGTCTCTCCTCTATGTGTGTCTGTCTAGGTCCAAATTTCCTCTTTGTGTAAGGACACCAGTCACACTGGATCAGGGCCCAGCCACCCTAACAATCTCGTTTAACTTGATTACCTTTGTAAAGACCCTATCTGCAAATAAGATCCCATTGTGAGGTGTGGGGGGTTAGGACTCTAACATCTTTTTTGTTTAGATGTTTAAAGAATTTATTTAAATTAAAACTTGCTGCTTATTGTCAGCATTAATAGTAATGTACTATTAGTACTTTTTACTCTTTTAAATACAAATGCCAAAAGCCAAAATTTTCCAGGGTTTTTTTTTTTTTTGCAAAGCACCACTTACTGTTTATTAGTAAAGGTTTCTGGGGCCGGCCCTGTGGCCGAATGGTTAAAGTTCTGCATGTTCTGCTTTGGCTGCCCAGATTTGCAGATTTGGACCCCAGGAGCAGACCAACTCTATTTGTCAGCCATACTGTGGAGGCATCCCACATACAAAAGAGAGGAAGATTGGCACAAATGTTAGCTCAGGGCTAATCTTCATCAAGCAAAAAATTAAAAAAGAGGAAGATTGGCAACAGATATTAGCTTAGGGCTGAACTTCCTCAAAAAAATGATTTCTGACGTTGAATATGAGAAATTTGAAAAGCATATTCTGCATTTTTTACTCTTATGATATTTACTTGGGATCATAAAATTTTAGAAAAGACTTTTTTCTCCATTTTTTTTATTATGGCAAAATACACATAATATAAAATTTACCGTCTTAACCATTTTTAAGAGGATGGTTCACTGATGTTAAATACATTTATATTGTTGTGCAACCATCACCAACTTCCAGCTCCATAACTCTTTTCGTTTTATAAAACAGAAACTCCATACCCATTAAACAATAACCCTCCATTCCCCTCCCCACTCCCAACCCCTGGCACTTACCATTTTACTTTCTGTCTCTATGATTTTGACTACTCTAAGTATCTCACATAAGTAGAATCAGACAGTAATTGTCTTTTTGTGACTGACTTAGTTCACTTAGCACAATGTCCTCAAGATATATCCATGTTGTAGCATACTGCAGAATTTCCTTCCTTTTTAAAACTAAATAATATTCCACTGTATGTATATAGCACATTTTGCTTATTCGTTCCACCATTGATGAACACTTAGGTTGCTTCCACATTTTAGCTATTAGGAATAATACTGCTGTGATCACTGGTATACAAATATCTCTTTGATACCCTGCTTTCAATTCTTTTGAGTATACACCCAGAAGTGGAATTGCTGGATCATACAGTAATTCTATTTTTAATTTTTTGAGGAACCACCATATTGTTTTCACAATGGCTGTACCATTTTAATTCCCACCAACAGTGCATAACAGTTCCAATTTCTCCACATCCTAACACTTATTTTCTGACTTTTGGTAGTAGCTGTCTTGATGGGTGTGACATGGTACCTCATTGAGTTTTGATTTGCATTTCCCCGATGATTAATGATGAGTACCTTTTCATGTGCTTATTGTCCAATTGTATATCTTCTTTGGCAAAATGTCTACTCAAGTCCTTTGCCCATTTTTAAATTGGGTTGTTTGGTTTTTCATTGTTGAGTTTTAGGAGTTCTCTACATATTCTCGATATTAATCCCTTATCAGATTCCAATATATCCTTTTTGAAGGGACACAACCAACCCATAACATCCCTTTCAGATCCACAATTGTCCTCCCCATTTCCAGAAGTGCTGGCCTCACATCCCCATTCCACCATTGAGAACAAAGCCAGACTGGGTCTGTGGAAGTGTATTACACGGACATGTTATGGAAACTGGGAGGGAGTTTGAGATCCCCTGGTTTATAATCCATTGCTTATGTACTATTTGTATACTAAATATAACATAGTTCTCGTTACGGAAAATGGCCCTGTCATTTTCAACACATGCTTTTTTTTGTCCTTATAAAGTCCAAGGCAGAAAAAAAAAAATCCCTCCCACTATTGTGCTATAGACCAAGCTCCCTCACCTCTCCCTCATACACACACCTGACCATTGACCTGGAGATCCTGATGCCCAGATTGTACAAAATCACATGCTCTTTCTACTCAGAAATAAGATTTTTCTTTACCTACACTTTAGAAAATATACCAAGCTACAAGGTATATCACTCTCTCTAGCTGGGCTTTTGGTGTTGTGGTTGTTAGTCGTTTTACTTTTGTTTCTGTTAAATCTGGCCTGACATCTTTGCTGAGACACTGTGACAAACACTTTGGACCCAAGACTTGGCATGACCGGGTGTGGCTTGGCCCATCTCTTGTCAGGCAGGTGCAAACAACCAAGCTCAGTTCAAACATGCTCCAGGGATTCAGCACCTGGAAATCCCCACAAAGCTAATTCCATTCCAGACCTTTCTCAACACCCAGAGGAGGGAGCACAAGGGCTGATTGTCCTTACAAGTTTTCCTGCCTGCAATTCTATAGTCTGGGGGATTGTAGGGATATGGGGTGAGTAGGAATGTATATTTATTAGTGTTGGGTCTCAAGTCAAGAAGTAGATCTGATGCCTTAGAGGAGCCCAGTGACCAAATGTCATGCCCTGTAATTCTGAACGATGGTCTTTAGAACTGAGTGACTTCTGGCCCAGGGGTAACTACCTCAAACTCCTCTACCAGCCTCAGACCAAGGACCTATTTTCCACAGGCCTATTGCCTTTGTGATTCTTGTGTTTTGTTGTTTCCCGTCACTCTTGTTTTCCACATTTCTTGGGCTCCATCCAATGCTGAGTAATGATTCAGAGCCAGAAGCTTTGAGGAGTTAAGCTGCCACTCCAAAGAGGGGAGTAACTAACAGCTCCAGGCACCAAATGGTGGACCCCCTTACCTGACCCATAAGCTCATGGCCTCAAGGGGCCTGTAGGAGGAGTTGGGTGTAGCCAAGCCAGGGTGATGTGTTTTCTTTGGCAGGACTGGGGAGAAGCAAAGATGTTCCAAGCTGAACCTCCATCACTGGTCTTCCTAGGGGAGGTCTCTTACTTCACACACTAAGTGTGACAGCCCGTAGGCTACTGCTCTTCTTCCTTTCTCCTCCCATGTCCCATCCCACTCAAGGTTCATCTTTGGAAGTATTTTAGTCCAAAATCTCCTTAGGGTGAAGAAAAGATCTGAAATTGGGAAGGGTGTAACACAGTCTTTTCCCTTGCATGACCCTGGTGTATGACACATCCACTGGACACCATGCTGGTTGGAACTTATGGGTGGACCCCAGGGTTGGTGTGGGAATTCCGCGTGTCTGAAAGAATGCCTGAAGTGAGGTGCTGGGCACATGAGCAAGCAACCAAAGTGCACTGTGCAAAATGATGATAATGATGAAGACAGCAACAACAGCCAACATGTGCTAAGTGCCATTGTGTGCTAGGTGGTGTTCAATTTAGTCCTCACAACAATCCTATGAGGTAGCTTACTATTACTATTCCCATTTTGCCAGTGAGGAAACTGTGTCACAGAGAAGTCCATGATTACACAGTTAATAAGAAGTCGCACAGTTAATACAAAGCAGAGACAGCCAGGACTTAACCCTGGCAGTCCAGCTCTGCAGTTGACACTCTCAGTCATCACTCTGGATTAACAAAAACATGAGTATTACTGTCCTCATTTTACAAGTTAGGAGACTGAGGTGCAGCAAAGTCAAGTGCCTTGACCCATCCCACACAGCCAGGGAGACGCAGAGCCGAGACAGGCCCCTCCCATTTTGACTCTTACCCACGCCCCCCATCGTGGGGTGGGGAGGTTAAGAAAGAGCCATGGAGTCAGGACGTAACTGCATCCTACCCGCCCTTCTCCACCCCAAGTTTCTACCTTCCTCCTGAAGCTTCAAGCTCTCATTTCAAGGGACAGGAAGCTACCAGAAAAAGAGCCAGATAGTGAGGGAGCAGGTGCAGAAATGAGAAACCTGCACCTGCAACCAGGAATCAGTCCAACACGCCTCACGGAACTGACACCTGGCCACCCAGGTAAGGCGTCCAGAGGCCCCGAAGCAAAGGAAGGTGAGCAAAAGAGGAAGTCAGACTTTCCAGAAAGGTGAACACGGAGTAGCAGAAAAAAACAAAAGGGGGTTAAGATGTGGAAAAAACAGGTTGGAATCAGATACCCCTTCAGTTATAAAGAACTATAGAGAGGAAGTAGTCCAAACCTCTTATTTTATGAATAATGAGAGCAAACGCTGATTGGGCTCTTCTCATGTGCCAGGCACTGTGCTAAGGACTTTCCTCGTGCTGACAACAATCTTATGAGGCAGGTGCCATTTTGGTCTTCACGGGGAAACTGAGTCAAAGGTTAATTGGCCCAGTAAGCGGTAGACCCAGGCACTCTCCTTTGCTCCAAAGCTTAGCTTTTTTTGTACTGTATAACCTTTTGTGATGGACCATTCCAAACAGACAAAATTAGAGAGAATACTGTAATGAACCCCTGTAAATCCACTGACCAGTTGCAATAATCATCAACACAAGACAGATCCTATTTCACCATCTATCCCTCATCCATTCTTCTACTACTAGAATATTTGGAAGTAAACCACATACATATTACTTCTGTATTATATCATCCTCTTATTATCCGAACATACCTTAATATGTTTCTACAAGAAAAAAGGACTTTCTTAACACAGCCATAATACCAGTGCTACATCTAAAGAAAATAACAATAATCTAATATCATCATATATCCAAACACTGTTCAGATAGCTCACATTGTCCCATAAGTGTATTTTTACAGTTGGTTTATTTGAATTAGAATCAAAAATGACCCACACATTACATTTGATCGATGTCTCTTAAATCTCTAACATATAAGGTCCCCTCCCCACTACCATTCATTTGTTGAAGAAATGAGGTTATTTGTTCATAAATATTGCTGCCCAAAGTTACTACAAGTGTGGTACAATTACAAGCGTAATTTCTCACTTTTTGGGTTTTGCTGATTATATTCCTGTGGTGTCATTTAACGTGTTCCTGCATTTTGTGTATTTCTTGTAAACTGCTTAAGCCTACTTTTTTCCAGAAGATGAAAGCTCTAGCTCAAGCCCCCAGAGCTAGTGAAAGACAGAACCAGGACTGGAATTCAGTCTTCTGACTCCAGCCCCCTGCCCCTCCACTCCATCACAGGACTTGAATCTAGAATTTTCTCCCTGGAATGGAAGGATCGCTTGGCTGTCACATGACCTTCCTCCTCTTCTACCTCCTTCTGTGAGAGAAGCCAAGAGAGGATCAGTGGGAAAGTTTAAACCTTTCTTTGGTATATGGCATTATTTTAATTTTAAACAGATGGTGGGAAGGAGGGGTCTCCCCAAGCCTGGGTGGGGCTAGGCACCTTCAGCTTTTGCCAGAGGACTGGAAGCATTTAAGCCAGAACTCTGGCATAGAACATCATTCTTATTCCCTGTCTCTCCTTTCAGATATTGAGAACCAATTTACCTGAGTGAGTGCTGACAGGCACATTTCATCCCTTTGACTTATCCATTTTAATCAGAGAGAAAGAGCTGTGTGCACACTAGAGATGCTAGATGCCTAAGGAGATGCACAGCATCCCACTTGGGGAAATAGGCAGGGAACAGCTAATGAAAGTGGCAACCATTCTCTGTGTTTTGGAAGTGAGTGTTTTTTTTTCCCATTCCTGCTACACTGAGCATGCAAATGCCAGAGCCAAGACTGTATAACACAGATAAACAGAACTATTCTCATCACAGGAGGAAGAAACCCACCCCATACCAAAACTGGACCAGGGTAGGGGGGGAGCGGGGAAGAACAGTGGCTCAAATGCACAGTAACAGTGCTAGATCACATTTATTGGACATTTAAAACACACCTGGCACTTTATATGCAGTATCTCATTTCGTCCTCATGACAACCCTGCAAGGTAGAAAATAGGTGCTTTAAGAACCCGAATCTGCAGATGAGGAGGAACATGAGATCACACAGACACTATGAGTAAAGGTAGAATTCAAATCCACATCTTTCTCACTTAGTGTCTGTGGCTTAACCATGTAGCCTTACACAAGGTCAGCTAAATTAAGATAGCTATTTGGGAAGGGGTAGCAATTTAGAAGGGAGCTTCAGGAGAGTTTAGGAGTGGCTCAGGTAATACACACTGGGGTCCCAAGCCTTTGGGGAACAGTCAACTTCCATTTTAACACAAGTCTCCAAAATCCATTCAGTGAATTTCACAGAGGGAGAGATGAGAAGGTTCCACAGGAGTTGACCATCGAGAAGCAGCAGTTAAACGCTGTCCTTTTCTCTCTCTGTCAAGTCATGGCTCCTAACTGGGAAGGAGTACCAGGGTCACATCTGGCACACATAAAATCTAGTCTGAATTCGAAAGTGACACCTCCTGTGGGTGGATAAATCTCAAAAGTGTACCCCTTTGGAAGGCCCCTTCTATAAGAGTGGTGTCTGCAGTAGGGCTCACGTCTTGGCCAGTGTTGGGTCTGATCTCAGTCCTGAAGCCCTGAAGCCAAGCACAGAGGAGGCAGCAGAACCCTGGAAGAGTCAAGCTTGTTTCCCCACCCAGGACGCTTTATACCTGTCAAGCCAAGTCACTGCTGCTGAGCTGTTACCATCTTTTGGTGGTTGTTTCACGTGACTGTGGTCTCTTCTTGGCTCAGAAGAGAGCAGAACCCAATTACTAGATTACTCAAAATGCTGGTTTTCTGTTTTTCTTTTTTTTCACCACATTCAAGGCTGTGGTAGTCAAATTTCCCCCAGTCTCACTGGTTTGACTCAGAAGGCCAGGCTGATGTTACTGTACGTGGGCAGCTCACAGATTGTGACCATGTTATTCTCTTTCTTTTCAACAGAGCTGATCAACTTAAATGGCTTATTTTTGTCACTGGATTTTGTAAAAGCACATGAAAAATAATTGGCGTTCTATAAACATTTTTAAAACCATGCTAAAAACTTGAGGTAAATACGAATCAGTACAAATTATTAGGAAAAAAATTTGGTCATAATTTAGATATAGTCACTCCACTTTTGGAAATTCATAGTAGAGAAATGCTAAACACAAAAGAAAAACAAAAATTCTCTTCAAAAAGATATTCACTGCTGTAGTCTTTCTAATAGGGAAAAAATGGAAATCAGCTGTTCTTTATGAGAGAGCGTATGAGCTGGTAAATTAGGGTACGTACCCCAATATAGTTTTTAGAACTTGTGTTTGTTACATGATATGAAGGGCATATGTTGCTATGTTATGGGAAAAATATCAGGAAACAAATAAACATAAAATATGGTCACAACTATGTCAGACATGCTTAGAAAAATTCAGAAAGATGATATACTAAAAGCAGTCTTACAAGACAATGATAATAACTAACATTTATTGAGTTTTTACAACATGCTAGGGACTGTTCTAAGTGATTTACGTATATTAACTCAGTTTATCCTTATAGTAACATCTTCGGGTAAGTACAATTATTATGATTCCCATTTTACACATGAAGGAATTTTGAGGCAGAGCAAAGTCAAGTAACCTGCCCAAGTTGTGTAATAAATAAGGTAAAAACTGGACGATGAATCTGAGAAACCTTAACAACCATGCTTCCTAGCTGTTGACCAGCTAAATGAAAAAACAGAAAAGGGATAATATGGAGAGAGAGCATTAAAAACGTTACATACAAAAGAGTAAGCCTGGAACATCTTGTCACAGTAGAAAACAAGGAAGCTATCAAAGAGTAGAGGATGATGTCAAAAGGACTCAAGAGCTAAATGGAAGAGGGTCCCCTCGGCTAAAGAAAGTGTCTGAGATCAATAACTGCAGTGGATTAAGACACATCAACACTAGGGAAAAAAAGCCATCGGTCACCTTTAAAGGAGCTAGGGAATAACTCATTATTTTGAAAACTGGTAAACAGACGGAAACAATCAAGCACTTATCCTTATACTGTACAGAACTTAGGGTAACTAAATTGTTGATGAGGGCAAATTTTTTTCATGGAAATATTCCAGATAATAAATGAGTCAGGAATAATAGAATAGCATTATTTTTAACCTCTGATAAAATAATGGATTAGGCAATGCATGTCAACATTACAGAAAAAGACAGAGCTAGATGGTATATGCTTACTGATAGAATTATCACACCACCATCTATGAAGCATTCAAGCCAAACAAACCAAACCTGGATCAGACTGCACCTCTAGAGGTGACCTGCAATTTACAAGAAATTCGGCAGACAGAGAAATGTTGTAAATTACATCATGGGGAATGAAATTAGCAAAATCCAGACCGTGGGAAACTTTATAGGACAGTGAACCTTGTTTCTTCAACACGTAAATTGCAAGGAGAAAAGGGGAGAGGGGACTCATAGATTAAAAGGCACTAATTCCAATGATCTTATTTGGACCCTATTTGGAGGAAGAATCCCTCAAAACATTTTTGAGACAATCAGAGAAATTCAAATACTGTCTAGATTATTGTTCATTTTTTAGGTGTGATGATGGTATTGTACTTATACTTTTAAAAAGAAATGCTTGTCTTTTAGAGACACATTCTGAAATATTTATGGATAAAAATATATTATTTCTAGGATTCAATTTAATATACTCCAAGAGCAAGGGGGAAATGAATGGGGGAATAGATGCAATAAAGACTGGTCATGAATTGATCATTGTTGAAGCTACTGATGGGTGTATGGGGGCTCACCAGACTCTTCTTCCTACTTTTACACAGGCTTTAATATTTCCGTAATAAATTTTAATAGTACAAACGTATCTTAATTTTGTTCTTACTTAAAATATTTCCATCTTTTGCTGTAGACTTGAGGGCTAGCATAAGGCAACAGCTGACGACACAGACTGAGGACCAGGCTGCCTGCCTTTGAATGCCAGCTCTCTTGCTTACCAGCTGGATAATCTAGAGTAGGAAGTTCATGTCGCTGTATCTCATTTGCCTCATCTGTAAAATGAGGAAAGTAATACCACCTATTTACTACTGCATTGAGTTATTATGACAAAACGAGTAAAATTTCTCTAGTATGTAGAACAGTTCGCGGCACATATTAAGCTATATGGATTTACTGTTTTTACTGGGTTTCTTTTTTTAATCTTTGGGTATAAGTCACCTCGTAAGAGTGTCCCCCACTCATTTTGCATATTATACCTATGATTCTGACTCTGATCTGACTTTGATCACCAACTCCAATTCTAACGCCAATGAATGATTCTGGTACCAATTCCAACGTGTGGGTTTTTTCACCCCTACCTCCAATTAATTAATTCTCCAATGCCAGCTGGGTATCCTACACTTCAATTCAATTCTGTCACCGTCTACCTGGAGATTGCATCAGATCCCACAGGAAAAGGGCTCAGTCACACAAGAATGCCCTCCCTCCAACTTCAGACACCAGTCACCAGCCCAGGTTGTCACCAGTGCTTCTGATCTTCCAGCTATAGATTGGAAGTTCCAACAATTCCCTCTTTAGGTTTGATTAATTTACTAGAGTGGCTTATAGAGTTCAGAGAAATATTTCACTTACTGGACCACCGGTTTACTGTAAAATGATGTAACTCAGGAACAGCCAGATAGAAGAGATGCAAAATATGGGGAAAGAGTATGGAGCTTCCATGTCCTCCCCAAGCTGCCCCTTTAACCAAATCTCCGCATTGTTCACCAACCCAGAAACTCTCCAATCCCCCTCCTTTTGGGTTTTTGTGAAGGTTCCATTACATGGGCATGATTGATTAAATCCTTGGCCATTGGTGATTGAACTCAATCTCTAGACCTTCTCCTCTCCCAAGAGGTCTGGGGGTAGGACTGAAAGTTCCAACTCTCTAATCACAAGGTTGGTTCTCCCAACCAGCCCTCATCCTTAGGTGACCTAGGGGCTTTCCAAAAGTCACCTCATTAGCATAACTAACGGCACCTTTATAGCTCTCACCACTTAGGAAATTCCAAGTGTTTCAGGAGCTCTGTGCCAGAAACTGGAGCGAAAACCAAATATATATTTCTTACTATAAATCACAATGTCACAATATCCAACTACTCAGTCTCTTACCCTTTAATGGATCAGCTACAATTTTTCAGTTTCTTTAAAGCGAAGTAAGAACTGAAAGACACTTTCGAAGTAATGGGAGAGAGAATCCTGCTAAATTTTAATGATTTACTTTCAGTCTTTTATAGTTGCTTCTTTACACCTCATCTAACCGTATGTGTGTGGCTTACCTTTATCAAATCTTTTCAAAGCCACTTGGTTTTCTTAAGAATGTTTTTTCTGCATTATATTTTCATCCATTTACATAATTCCTAATTACATTACAAATTTTCAATTGCAACCTTTTTAAACATGGCTGGGAACAAACAAACTGACTCTTGGTAAACAGATGACACAACTGGTGGAAAAAGTGCCCAGATGCACTCTGAGAATGCCAACAGCATTAAGCTTGCTGAAGACATCAGACATGAGCTTTACCGTGAGAGTGGAGGCTACATAAATTAATCTGGTGGCTTCCTTAAGTAGAGATCAGTTAGAGGAACCTATTGTATACAAGTCAATGGTGGTTGTGTTTGGGTAGCATAGTCTTCCTTCTATTCAAATTTGTTTTAATGATGAACACATATTATAACTCCTGTGTATCAAAGAAAAACATCAATATTTTGTACCTTTAAAACTACTTTTTTTAAGTGAATCCATTCACAGAGGATTAGAATCAAACACAAAGAAAATGTGCAATGAATATTGTTATTTCTTACACCCACGTATGCAAACAATGAGTTGCGGGATCCTACTAGGGTCTGAACCTCAGTGGTCACCTGTTGCAAGGACAGTGTATATATTGAGTGCTGCTATCACACAGCGCGGTTTCCTAAATGCCGCAGCAGTCAAGCTTCATACTAAGAAGGTTCACACACTCTAATATTCACATTCTAGTTTCATTTTGACTATAAAGTTACACAGAAACCAAATGATCAAATCTGCATTTCTTTCTAAATCAATATGCAAATAGTGAGTCAGGGATTCCCCTTATCGTTGGCATTCCTTAGCCAAAAGGATTTTGGAAAATCTCAAGCTCTGCAGATGTGAACTGCCTTAACATCAATCCAACCCAGCAGACCTGGCACTTCCTGTGCTTTACGAGATTTCACAGATCTCACTGCAAGTTCGCCCCTCTGTGACATACCATTGTTACTTGCTTTCTGATCAACTGCTAGTTCCCACAGTCCTCCTTGAACAGGAGAGAGGAAGTGAGAGGGGTGTGTAGTTACTGCTGCATTCATTTTCATCACTCGGCAGATGGGGAAGCCAAAGTTACAAGTCAGATCTGTTTTTATCACACTGGGACATTCCACATCTCTTCTCTGACTCGGAGATTTGATGGTAGGGGCACTTCATGGAGAGTATTGCAAGAAAACTATTTGAACTAAGCTCATCTCATTGATGTGACAACTTCAGGAGAGTTTAAAAGTATGAGTGCAAAGTCGTAGCTAGCATCTACCTTCTGTTCCTGTCCCTCAGCACTTCACCAGATGCTTCTAGGAGTCTAAGCCTGCAGCCCTGTCGGAAGAGTCCTACCGCTTACGAACTGTGCAGACCAAACTGAAAGAATCTTGTCCGCAGATTCCTTAAATATAATGATGTCACCCACAGATGATACATTCACATTCACATTTAATCAGGGTAACGTGTTTCCTAGTTATGTCTAAGTTCCAAATGATAGCAGGGTCAAACAGAAAATAAAATACACAGCAGCTCCCTCTGAAGAAAACTCCTCAATCTAACATTTCTCGCAACTTGCTCCACCTCATTCTGTTATTTGTTTGATTGAAAGCAGATCACCCTTTCATAAAGTGAAAACTTGCTGCTGTTATTCAAAATAACCCCAAACCGCAAATATTTACCTACCATTGGATTCATTCGTTCACTTAACAATTGTTTAAGGATCACCAATAACTTATACAAGATGCATGAGAGCCAGGCTTAGAAGAGAAAGATGACCATGCGGGTGCCATTTCTGAAGTCAAGGAAAAATGGTATCTGATTATGCAATCAGGTACTTTTGAAATTAAATTATTGTTATTCTCATAGGACTCTACACATATAATCATAGTGAGCATGTGTGTATGTACGTGTGTGTGTGTGATTTCTGCAATAGAGAAATCTAATTAAAGACAGTGTAAAGTTATAAGAGAGCACGGAGTATCACTATGGTTTCTTTGGAATCTAAGGGCAAGAAAGAATCCTACAGAACACTCAAAATGTAAGTTGCTTTAAGCCAAATCCTGGAAAAAGTGGTACCTTTATCACAAATCTGTTCCTCAAATGCTATCTAAACTAAGTTGAGCTATTTGGTTTCTCAATCCATCATTTGTCTTAGTCCAAAAAATAAAAATCTAATAAAATATACATTAAAAGATGAGAATGAGATAAATGCTACTTGTGGTAGATTGTGTTCAAAGATGGCTGCAACAACTTCTCTTCGCATGGAATCTTTGTGTGGTGACTTCACTGCTCTTCCAATTAAGAAGCAATAATTATCTCCCCTTCCTTTAGTCTGGGCCAGTCTTACGAATCCCTTAGACAAATAGAATGTGATGGAAGTGGTGCTGTGTGAGTTCCAGGCCAAAGCCTCAAAAACTCTTTGTAGTTTTCTTCGAACTTGCCCGAGACTGCCATGTAAGAAAACCAGAACAGACTATGGAAATATGGGAAGCCACATGAAGAAGCGCTGCCAGGCATGTGAGTGAGGCTAGCTTGGACCTTCCAGTCCAACTGCTGAATACAGATAACATGGGTAAACCCAGGTGAAACCAACAGAAGAAAAGCCCAGAATCATTAATAAATTATTGTTGTTTCAAGTCACTACACTTTTTGTTGTTGTTTTTACATAACACAAAATTTACCATTTTAACCATTTTAAAATGTACAATTCAGTGGTATTTAGTATATTCATAATGTTATGCAACCATCACTACTATCTAGTTTGAGAATATTTTCATCATCCCAAAAGGAAACCTCATAACCATTAAGCAGTCACTCTCCATTCCCCGCCCCCTCCAGCCCCTGAAAACAACTAAACTGTTTTCTCTCTATGGATTTTCCTATTCAGATATTTCACATAAATGAAATCATACAGTTTATGGCTTTTTGTGTCTGGCTTCTCTCATTTAGCATGATGTTTTCAAGGCTCATTCGTCTATGTTATAGCATATATCAGTAGTTCATTATTTTTTATTGCCAAATAATATTTCATTGTATGGATATACTACATTTTGTTTATCCCTTCATTAGTTAATGAACATTTGGATTATTTCCACCTTTTGGCTATTGTGAATAGTGCTGCTATGAATATTTGTGCACAAATTTTTGTTTGAACAATTGTTTTTCAACTGTTTTCAATTATTTTGAGTACATAAACCTAGGACTGGATTCGCAGGGTCATATGGTAGTTCCATGTTTAATTTATGGAGGAATCACCAGTGGGCTTCCACAAGAACTGCACCATTTTACATTTTCACTGGTGATGCATGAGGGTTCCCATTTCTCCACATCTTCTCTCCATATCCTAGCCAACACTTGTTATTTTCTCTCTCTCTCTCTTTTTTAATAGCCCTCCAAGTGGCTGTGAAGCAGTATCTTATCATGGTTTTCATTTTCTTTTCTCTGATGGCTAATTATGTGCATCTTTTCATTTGCTTGTCGGTCATTTGTATATCTTTGGAGGAATGTCTGTGTCTGTTCAAGAGCTTGGGTTGTTTTTCTTTCTGTTGTTGAGTTGTCAGAGTCCTTTATAAAGTCAGAATGCTAGGTCCTTATTAGATACATGATTTGCAAATATTTCCTTCCATTTTGTGGGTTGTCTTTTCACTTTCCTGACAGTGTCTTTGATGCACGAAACTTTTTAATTTTGATGAAGTCCAATTTATCAATTTTTTTGTTTTCTTGCTTGTGCTTTGGTGTTATATCTAAGAAACTATTGCCAAATCCAAGGTCATGAAGATTTACTTCTTTGTTTTCTTCTAAGACTTATGGTTTTAGCTCTTTACTTAGGTCTTTGATATAATTTGCATTAATTTTTGTATACATTGTGAGGTAAGGGCCCAACTTCAGTCTTTGCATGTGGATCTCTAGTTGTCCTAACACCATTTGTTAAAGAGACTATTCTTTCCCCATTGAATGGTCTTAGAATCCTTCTCAAAAATCAACTTACTAAATCACTAAGTTTTGAGGCCATTGTCACACAGCAATAATTCACTGATATACTTCTTGACCTGCTGAATTCATATTCTGTACTCATAATTATACTGTACATCATCTTTCCTTGAAACTCGACAAATAAAATATGTTAAGAATGATGGAAAATGAAATAGCCTTTCCTTGACAACACACACATGACAACACCTGATAGTCCATGAATGGACAGTCAGCCTGCATCACATTTAAGGTTAATATTCTAGGAACGGCCGATGATGTGTTGAGATCTAAGTTTCCAAAGATATGGCTGAACTTACAGGTTTTATGTGTACTAGTTATTTGCTGTATACAAACTTACCCCAAAACTTAGCAGCTTAAGACAACAATAAATATTTATCACATACAGTTTCTGTGGGTAAGGAATTCAAGCATAGGGCTACCAGAATATCCTTGTGTTATGTCAGCTGGATTCTCCCAGGTGAGTGATCCAAGAGACCAAGGCAAAACTTGCAATGTGTTTTATAACCTGGCCACTAGAATCATATAGCATCCTTTCAAAACATCCCTATTACACAGATCAGGCACTGTTCATTGTGGAAGGGGACTGACTGATTACACAAGGGCATGAATTCCAGGAGGAGAGGATCACTGAGAGCCATCTTAGAGACTGGCTACTACAGTCCATCTTCTGAATTATTCATGCCCTCTCACACACAAAATAAACTCACCCGCTTTCAAGGTCCCCCAAACTCTCATCTCATCACAGCATGAGCTCAGAGTCCAGACTCTCACCATTTAAACCAGGTCCATGTGCAGATGAGGCTCTTCAAGTCCAATTCCTTGAGTAACAGTTTCTCTTGAGTTGAAGACCTGTAAAATAAAGAAATAAGTTATCTGCCTCAACAAACCCAATATACAATAATAGCATAGGCATGGGAAAGTCACATAGGGGAAGAGAGGCACACTGGAGTCACTGATCCATAGAAATTCTGAAATTCAGCAGGTTATTTGTCAGTAATCCCTTGATTGGGAGTCAAATCCTGGTAATAATTTTCTATGGCTACTGACTTCACCCTCTGGGCTCATGGTTTTGCCTTCTAAGATATCCTTCCTTTTCCATGGAAGATTTGCAGCTCAGTAGCTTTCTCAGACTTCTTTCTGCCTATAAACATGAGGTCCAAAGGCCTCTTCATTTTGTATTGTTTTTGTCTCTTTCAGTCCACCCTGGAGATGGTTTTGCCAATACTCTTCTCTTAAAACTTTGTGGATCACCTATAAGTATTATTGATGTTCACTACATTAGTCGAAAGCCACACCCACAAAACTCTTGAAATAAGGTCTTCTGTATCCTGAACTTCTGCTGAGACTGCTCGGGGAAATCACCCTTAAGCTTGCTAGAAGCTGTGTTCTTTGAATCAACAGATCTCTAAGGCACTGTCTTGGATCTTTCTGAGGTCTTACCAAGGATTTTACAGTCACAGCCATGGCTTCATTCTATATCATGCTTCCCTGAAAGGCCTTTGAATTTGATCTTTGCCATAATGATAAGTCAGGTAAGATGAGGACTGAGAATTGCCCACTCTTCTTTACCTCAAAATTTGAGCTTAAATAGTCAATTTTTTAAATGGTATGGTGGCCTTTACATTAGCATGTATATGAATATATTTATACTTAATTTAAATTGTATGAGTGGTTAAAAATAAATATAACTCCGTATATACACATACCCAGACATATATTTATAAATATTTCTTCAGCCTCTTCAGTGAAACTTAATTGTACGCTTCTTATTATAAACTAAAGTGGTCTTTCTCAACTGTAAATTCCAGCCCAGCCCATCACCACCCAACCATAAGCAAACTACAATTTACAGCATTCTTTGAGAGAATAAAACAATCAACTAGAGTGCACCATCAGGAAATGAATCAGCAGAGTACCATCTGCAGGAAATCAAGCTAAGGATGCGGCCAGAAAAGTTAAAGGCTTCTTTTTGCTGGCTATTTAGGGTATTAAGTCACCAACCTTATATATGCTTTGGAAGGTAATGCCTGTATCAGTAGACACAACAGCATGGTGATTTTCACGCATCAAGCCCATAATGAGTTAATGCCTGGAATACATGTTATAGGACAAATATTAACCAGGTTTAATGAGTCATGTGCCTTAAGTGACCTACAAAGTATGACTATTAATTCATGAGGCTGGATTTTTAAAAAACACTCAGAATTGAAATAGTCTCAGGAGTTTTGTCCTTCAAGAGAAAAATCCTATACTAATTCCAGTAGTGCAAATATTTAACAACTAGCAGGGGCTGGCCCCGTGGCTGAGTGGTTAAGTTCCCGAGCTCCACTTTGGTGGCCCAGGGTTTTGCTGGTTCGGATCCTGGGGGTGAACATGGCACCACTCATCAGGCCATGCTGAGGCGGTGTCTCACATAGCACAACCAGAAGGACCTACAACTAGAAAATACAACTATGTACTGGGGGGCTTTGGGGAGAAGAAGAAAAAAAAAGAAGATTGGCAACAGATGTTAGCTCAGGTGCCAATCTTTAAAAAAATGCTAGAATAGCAAAAGTACCAATGAATCAAAAGAAACGGTCAACTAATAAAAAGGGCTGCCCAACCAACGAAAACAGCAGGACATTGTAAGCAACCTGCTCATCCATTTTGGGGCAACCTGGATGTGATTTCCATAATCACTGCAGAGAATGTTTTTGAAACACTCCATCTGGTGCCTTACAGGCATTTATAACTCAAGCCAGAGTATCAGTCACAATATGTGTTATAGTTAGGCATAGCTTTTGATTCTAAACTGTAATTCCTCACTTGATCATAAACCCAGTTCTCCAGAACTGGCCCCAGATGACCTGGGCTTTTTCCAGATCCATTCAAAGAATGTTCACAGGCAATGCAATGGAGAGATTGCACTGGTAGACAGATCTGATGGGGGTCCGCTCTTTCCCCGGTTCCCTCCATCCTCCCTGCCAGAGGCAAGGTGAGAGGAGAAGAATCTCGGGAGTCAGGTTGGGTGAGGAGAGGCATCAGTCAAGCTGCTCTGCAAGTGGATCACCAAAACGGAGAAATAAAGCCCGTAATTTGGAGAGATGAGGACATGCATCTCTCCGAGGGAGCTAGTGAGAAAATGTGTAGATCAGAGTTCCTCAAGTGTGGTCCTAGGATGCTTGCAAGAGAACTCATACAGCATTTCTTAAAAATGCAGATTCCTGGGCCCTACCTCAGACCTAATGAATCAGAATCTCTGGGAAGGAGGCCTCCAGGTGATCTTTATTCAGGCTGAAGTTTGAGAACCACTGAGTCCAGACAGTAAAACTTGGAAGAGGAATGAGTTAAGGAGAGAAGTATTGGGAGAGTCAGGTGGGGCTGGACACCTGGCACCACATCACAGCATCACTGTAGGGGACTGAAACATTTCCTCAAGTATTTGTTGTTGTTGTTAGTACTATTGAGTTGATTCCGACTCCTAGGGATCCTGTGTACAGCAGATTTGGACCCTGCCCAGTTTTGTTCACCATCTTCCCGCCTTCCAGGGCTGTATCAGACAATGCTCCACTGTTATTGATAGGTTTTCATGGCCAATTTTTTCAGAAGTGGATGGCCAGGTCCTTCTTCCTAGGCTGTCTTAGTCTGGAAGCTCTGCTAAAACCTGTCCGCCATGGGTGACCCTGCTGGTATTTAAAATACCAGTGGCATAGCTTTCAGCATCATAGCAACATACAGCTGCCACAGTATGACAATCAACAGATGGGTAGTGTGGTGCCCTGGCAGGGAAATGAACCCCGGGCCACGGTGGTGAGAGCGCCGAATCTTAACCACTTGACCACCAGGGCTGGCTTTCCCAAAGAACAGGAAGCATCTTTCCTTTTGGTTCTCATATGCTGCATAGGCTCTCTATAGTTTCATTATAAATTTGACATAATGTAGCGATGCTTTCCAAGCAGCTTCTGTAAGCAGAAGGCAGAATGAAAAGACAAGCTTTTACAGCAACTTTTCAAGGGAGAATAAAAGTGTATTTAACAACACCCTTACTTTAATCCTACTTTAATTTTTTTTTTTACCCACAATACAAAGTTAAAAGATGGTTGTGCATGGGAATAGGTTTGAAGGCATATTACAGAGCTGCTCCAATAGATCACCATGGCTAACATACAGAATAAAAATATAAACTTTTCTTTCCTAAGATTTTATCAAGAGTAGCATTCAGGTAGTCTATAGCTACTAGGAGTTGGTTGGCAATTTTCTGGGTTCCATATAATAACCCTACAGATGGGCAACACAGAATGCCCTGTGCTACAGACTAAATGTTTGTGACTTCCTAAAATTCAAATGTTAAATCCTAACTTCCAACATGATGTTATTTAGAGGTGGGGACTTTTGGAAGTGATTAGCTCATAAGGGTGGAACCCTTATAAATAGGATTAGTGCCCTTATAAAAGAGATCCCAGAGAGCTCCTTTGCCCCCTCCAAAATGTGAGGAAACAATGAGAATACAGCCATCCATGAATCAGGATGTGGGCCCTCCAGACAGTGAGTCTGCCAGTGCCTTGATCTTGGACTTCCCAGCCTCCAAAACTGTGAGAAATAAGGGTTTGTTGTTTATAAGCCACCAGTCTATGATATTCTGTCATGGCAGCCCAAATGGACTAAGACATTCTGCCTTTAAGAAAACTACAACCTGACACTGTGTCAACTTAAATCACTGATGAAAGTGATGTTCTGTAAAGAAAGAGTGTAGAACAGTGAACAAGACCTCTATGAGGTTTTCAGAAGCCTGGGCCACTCCTATTTTTGGAGATTTCAGAACATTAAAAAAAGTAAAGAAACGATGGTGGAGCAGTGGGCAAAATGGGTCAAGGGTGGCAAAAAGTGCAAACTTCCAGTTATAAAATGAGTAAGTCATGGCGACCTAATGTACAGTGTGGTGACTATAGTTAATAATACTGTTTGGCATATTTGAAAGTTGCTAAGAAAGTAGATTTTGTAATTCCTCATCATTAGGAAAATAATTTTTGTAACCATGTATGGAGATGGATGTTAACCAGATTTATGGTGGTGATCATTTCACAAGATATACAGATACCAAATCATTACGCGGTACACCTGAAACCAATATAACGTTATATGTCAATTATACCTCAATAAAAATAAAAAAATAAAAATAAATTACATTTACAATGAAAAAGAGAAACAAAATATATAAAATGCCAAAACAAGGTTACAAAAACTGTGGGATATTTTAAATATACACATGTAACAAATTAACTTTTAACAGCAAAAAAATAAGTAAATGACACAATGTAACTGTTCACACAAAATTTATTTTAAAAGTATTAATTTATAATGCATCAAAATAGTGTGGTTTAGTTATAGAGTAACAGAACATGGGTTTAAAGTTATATGAAGGACAATTCTAAATCTGTCAGTGTGTTGCTTTGACTATACAGTCATGCACCCCGTCAGGACGTTTCAGTCAATAACAGACAGCATGTAAGACAGTGGTCCCATAAGATTGGTACCACATAGCCTAGGTGTGCAGTAGGCTTTATCATCTAGGTTTGTGTAAGTACACTCTATGATGTTTGCAGAATGACTAAATCACCTAACGAAGCATTTCTCGGAACTTATTCCGCTGTTAAGCAACACCAGACTATATATGTTATAACCTCAATTGAGGGTAAAGAAAAAAACACTAGAGTAGATGCCCCTTATGAATGGGAGGTCCAAGACAAATACCGTAACGCTTGGTTTTCAACAGGGCCTGGTGGTGATGAGATCTCTGGGCTAAATTGATTTCTTGGGACACCAACTAGAAAGGTGACCTTGGGCAGTTCATTTATGCTCTGTTACATGTGTTTCTCAGTCTGCAAAATAAGGGAAGATGATTACTGAGGTTTCTTCCAGCTCTGTGCATCTATTATATTTTCATCTATTCTTGTCTGTTTACTATGCATTTCTACAGTACCTGTCATCTTGTACCAGAAGAGTAAGTTGCTAGAATTTCCTTGGTGCCAGTCAACTGTGTAAAAACTAGCTCATTCCTTTTATTACTCTTCAATTCAGTCTTTTTCTCTGGGTTCTTTTCTTTGCTAGTGGGCCAGCTCTTTAACAAACATTTCATGAGCTGTCCCAATAATTAACAACTAATTAACAAGAAGGCCTTGCTGCTAGGGTTTGGTGCTTTTAAAAAGAAATGAGCAGGAAAGTTGCCTTGCTTTCCGTATTCACAAGATCTCGCCATTGTCATTGTAATATGCTGGAGATGGTGGTTCCTTAATAGTGTGCACAATCTCATTAAAGATCTCTGCTGGAACAATCAATTCACTGTCAGAGGTCTATATCAATCTTCAAGAACTGTCACTGAGTTCCAGGATGCTTGTGAAAAATTGACAACCGGAAGTGTGCTTCAGTTTGGGCTATTTATTTCCCTGAGAAACACATTATAATCAGATGTAATTTCAGTGATTCCCTCTGTTGCTCCTGCAGCCTGAAAATACTGACAAGGAGTTTCCTAACAAAAGTTTTAGCAGGATGCCCTTTCCAGATACGCCAGATTGGCATGCAAAGGGCCTGCCAGTTACTCTGTCCCCTTCTGAGATGTCACTGAATATCCATCACGGCCCCCTCTTTGAAATTCCCTGAGTTCTAAGCTTATATCACGTGGTCATGCTCCCCTGGACACAGCTGATAGGACTAGGGATGAGCACCTGACCCAAAGGAGCTCATCTCTCCCGTGATCAATGAGACAGCCTGGAACAGGAACTCTGCCTGATGGAAGTACTGAATATGCACTCTGTTGGAAAGTGGTTTGGATGAGAGAGAATATGATGTAGCTGCTAGTGGTAGAAGCGATGGAAGCAGAGAAGGGAGCATGGAGTAAACACAGTGGTGAACCACTAAACTGGGTAGCAACAAACAAGTGACAAGAGAACTGGTCACTGTGTTCTGAACAAGAAGCCAGTGCTCCATTGAGGCGCCCTGTACGGATGGAAGCGAGCAATTCAAGTCTTCGTCTTGACGATGGTAATTTAAGCATTCTGCTGCTGTGCGTAACCACCACTGAGAGAACCAGGGCCAGGACTCCACTGACAAGAAAAACGCTGCCCTCCTACAGTTATTAGGATGAAGAACTGTGAGTTTCAACTTTATTCTCTGAAATAACGATACTAAAAATATGCTCATATGTTGATCAATACTTTGGATTTGCCTTATTCTATTGATTCTGTGGTACTTTTTCAATAGAGAGAAAAACAAGTTGAAGATTGTGTTATTTCAGCGGAACTAGTTGAGTAGTGAAAAAGAAGCATAATGACCCAAATTAAAGCAGAGGCTTAGCATCTGGAAATGGGGACCACTGACAGCATTACTTTTCATGTTTACAGGTAGCCAAAAAGCAGATATGGAAGGTCGTCAGTTTCCATAGTAGATTCTTGTAAAGCATCCATGTTTGTAAGGTTTGAAATCCTGTACAAGGAGATGTAGAGGTGGATGTTGTCTGTGGCACTATTTGTAAGAGCAAGGAGTTATAAAACCATCTAAGAGTACATCATGAAAGTGGTTGAATAACTCATGGTTCATCCATACGATGGATTTCCACACATCAATTTTTAAAAGTGAAGTTGATCTATACGGAATGATTTACAAATCGTATCGTTAAGTAAAAGAAGATTATACCATAAAGTCACTTTCACTAAAAGTAAAAGCAAAACTTATACTTTTGTACCCTCACATATATATGTACATAAACACACAGAAAATGATCTGGAAAGATAGACCGTAAACTGTTAATGACAGATGTATCTAGAGAGGGCAGTGGGATGGTAAGGGTATAAGGCAAGATGGAGTTTTTGTTTTTACTACATATTTTGTATTGTTGAATATTTATAACAAAAATGTATTCTTGTATTTCTTATTTAATACAACAGTTTTTTATGTTTTTTTCAAATTTCCTTAATATGCTGATCTCTCTCCCACTTCTACCATAGGCATCTATTTGTCTCAAGAGGGTTTAGAATTATCATAGCATGAATTCAAAAGAAAGAATATGTGGCTTTTGACATTCAAAAGAAATGTAATGGCCAAGACAATAATCTTTAAAGCCAGCCTGAATTCCTTTAACTCCCAATACACATCAGATTCAAGCCTGGAAGACTCTAATCTGTAGTTCCTTCCCCAGTGCAGAGAAAATACCCCCTGCACTGAGGAACTAAGATGGGGAGATAAAGGGAGATGGTGGTAGAGAAAGTAAGTCAGAGCCAACAGCTCAGATGGGGGTGGGATCATGTAGAAACATCTAGACCAACTTCAGGAAGTCAAAGGATATGTAAGACAGAGTGGTTGACAACTTCTCCAGGCTTGATGCAAGGAGGTTGTAGCCTTTTAGCTTGAGGACACATTTCACATGACCCAGGGACAATGATTCAGAGGTGATGGAAGGCAGTCCATCCTCATGAGTCCAAGATCATGCTTCCAGTTCCTCCCACCAGAGGTTCTAAGCCTTCTATCAGATTGGGCTGATTCATTCATTTATTTTATGAATCTCCATCTCAACCTTTTAAAGTGAGCCAATCTGCTTATAACTCTTCTCTTTTCAAGCATCTGGGTTTTTTTCCTTCCACTTCCATTGTTCTTGAAGAGGCCCTTTATCTCTAATGGAAACTGTTTTTCATCCAAGTAGTAGTATGAGTCCCAAATAGCATGGAAATTAAATTCTATCATAATGAACTAAAAAAGTTGTCCAAGTTCACTTGGGATTTTGAATTGAATGTATTTCTTTTTCTTTTTAACTGGGCTATTGGATAGCTTCTGAAGGAAAAAAAAGTACACACAGAGATTTCTGGTAAACTTGTTACCATAGAAATTAATCTGTAATGAAATTAGTGAATATGATAGTGTTGAAGTTTAAAATACTTCTTTCAGAGAAGTAGATCTTCTGTAAGGAAGTGAAAAGATAAGAGCATAATTAAATATGTCAAATATTCAGAAATAAATCAGACAGAATCATTATTTTATACCCGGCAACATGAAGTGGTAAAGACTCTCTGGACCTAGAATCATGAGATGTGTTCAATCTTTTTCCAGCCACTGTTTAGAAGCGTGCATTTGGGCTAGTCATTTGATCTCCCTGAGTTTCAATTTCCTCATCAGAAAAAGGAGATAACGTGTAATCCACCATCCCACAGAGTCATTACGACTGAGAATGAAATGAGACAATGCATATGTAGGAACATTGTAAAAAGATGATATGATGATGATGATGACTATCATCATCATCTGAGACATTGACTTAAGACAGTGCAAGGAGGATGTGGGAGGTGGAGGGGTGGAGTCAGGTCTTGATGCCTTTGTAGCAATTTCCCCATTTTTTTTCCTTCAAAATCTTGACTATTCTGTAACACTTAAGCTGTCTCTAAACAATTTGGGAACACTGGTAAGATGATGACAATATAGTTAATGAATAAATTACTTGGCTAAGTGGAGCTAGGTCACCATCTTCTACTCATTTTTCACCAAATTGACTCATCACCTTGTTTTCACAGACGAACTAAAAAGAGAAAGGAGAAAGAAGTGAACTTTTATTGAGTGCTTGCTGGATGCCAGGCATTTTATGTACATCATTTCATTTAATATTCACAGTGAGATGGGCATTATTTCCATTTTACAGATGACGAAACCAAGCCTTAGAGAAGCTTGGTCACGATCACAGAGGTAGTGAGTAGGGACGCCACCATTCAAACCTAGAGCTGACCATAATGCCTGTGCATTTCTCCTACACAACGTTGTCTGCCCAAATGCCCAGCAGCTGACATACGGGCAAACCTTAATTTTCCACAGCAACAGAAAACTGGGACAACAGGGATGATTGCAATCTCAAATGCACATTGGTCAGTAGTTCCGCCCTCTTCTTTCAACCTTAATTAATGACAAGTAACAAATTTGGCTGATTGATTCTCTTTTTCTATCCTCTGCTGTTCAAAATCTCCCTTGAATTTTGGTGAAAGGAGCAAACAAGAAATGAAATGGACTGATAAAGAAAGCAGGAGGAAGCCAAGGACTTTCCTCCAATTGGACCACAGTCCCCAAGTAATCAAGGGTTGATTATGTAATTGGGATAAAAAGCCAATTAGGGAAGAATTTGTAAATATCCAAAACCCTCCATGGCTAAAACTTAGGCTAGTTGTTTCCTATCTGGGGTCCCAAGATACCTGGATTTCTACAAAGGAATAAGGCAAGGGGCAGCCACAAATTATTTTCAATATTTTAAGAAGTCTAGCATAATTTATGTATCTTAAGTAAAAGTAAACAGGCCAATACAAATATCCATATATCTTTGCTTTAGGCTAGAGTTCAAGATAAGCTCATATATAGAACTACCGTTACCTTCAACTTAACAATAAAAACAGCAAATATTTACCAAGCACTTTCTCTGTCTAGGCACCTTGTACTCATCTCATTTGATGCTCAAAACAACCCAATAAGGGAGATAACGTTATTCCCCTTCTCATAGATGAGGAAACTGAGGCACAGAGAGGTTAAATGCCTTGCTTAGATTGACACAGCTAATAAGTGTTAAGAGCTGAGGTTGACTGGTTATAATTACTTATCTCCTGGAGATTAGAAGCAAAGTTTAGCAGATATATATGTCTTTGGATAATAAAGCAAAGGAGGGAAGGGGGACATTTATTTTTACTTAGTCAAGGCAGGAGAATGAAAAGCAGTTCTTCTTGGCAAAAAGTTTGCGAAGAGCTGAGTTACGCCATTCTGGAAATGAGAGTCACTCTCTGGGGCCTGTAGAACCTGAAGTGGCTTGGGCACCTAAAAAGTTGGCCCCATCCGTATTGGAAGAGATCAGCAAAGGTGATGCTAGACAACTGAACCTTGAAATGAATATGATGTCCAGAAAGGACACACACACACGCACACACAGCTAAATTGGTTTCACTGTAAAGATGGAAGTAGGATTGGATTGCCTCAGTCTTGAGGCTAAAATATTGCTGCTATAATTATTCAAACTTCTTCTTAAGTGCCTGTAGAAGGACTGCACAGGTATCATAATTTTTCAGTGCAGCTCCCAGATCCTATTTAACAAGAAGCCGTACAGTCAACAGGAGTGCAGTCTCGGAAGCCAGACTACCTAGGTTCAAATCCAGTCTCGTTACTATCTGTCTGACCCCAAGCAAGTTATTTAACCTTTTGTGCCTCAGTTTCCTCATCTGTACAACTGGGATAACAATCATGATACCTATCTCACAAGGTTGTTGTAGGGATGAAAAGAGTCGGTATGTCAAGCACTTTGAACAATGCCTGGCACACAGGAAGCACTGGATAGGTGCTAGCTCTTATTATTGTTGAATGAAATCTATGGAATCAGTCAAGAAATCTGTGTCTGGCTTTTGAATACAGTGAAATGATAAACAATTTATCAGGATAGTGGTTACTGCTAGAGGGACGGAAGATCTTATTGCTAGAAAGGGCACCTGGGAAGTTTCCGCAGCGGATATATTTTGTTTCTTGACCTGGGTGGTAATTACACAAATATTCATTTTACAAAAATTTTGTTAAGTTTTTCTTGGGTTTTGAGCACTTTACTACCTGTGTGGGTTTTTTTTAATGTCACACTAGAAAAAGACAAAAAGGAAGGAGGAGGACGAGTGGAAGGGAGAGAGCGGAGGAAGAGGAGGAGAAGGAAGAAGAGAAAGGAGAACGAGGAGCTCCATGCAGTGTGACTTCCCTGTTACGCAACACTTTTGCAGCAAATGGCCATTTCACAGGAAATCTACGCCAAGCTCTGTGTTTAATTCCAGTTTTTCAGGTGAGAAAACACTGGCATGGAGAGTTGGTAAGTAGCATCTTGTTCAAAGTAAATGAATAACTGAGTTGAAATGCGATTCCTGAGGAACTTAATCCTAATCATTGGTTTGCTGACAGGTCTACAGGGATTGGGGGAGGCCTAGGGCAGGGATTAGGAGCTAGCTGGATGTCATGAGCCCAGCTCTAAAACCAGACAGCAAATGTGTGTGGTCCATGAATCACTGCAGCCCTTCCAGAAGAGGCGATGTCTACAGGAGATCTAGAAACACAACCCCTGAGAGGAGGTTCTAAGGAGTCTGCCGAGCATCAAAGAGGAGTCATGCGTCTGCAGATATCTGAGCAGCCAACTTGTAGGAAAGGAGAACTAACGTCTCAGCAGGGCTGGAAAATTATCTTGACGACCTGCCCTTTGGCAGAATTGGCAGGGGTGAGGCTTCTGGGGTTGGTGGAACTTCCCACACCATCATTGTGGAGAGCAAGGTGGGCAATTCAGGTAGGTGGAAGCAACACTTTATGGCTGCTTATCATCCCCAGCTCCAGAAAAGAAACTTCTGGAAAATTCCCACTGCCCACTCACATCCTGAAAGGGACCCTGCAGAAGTGCTAGGTCTGGATGAATATGAGCTGCATTTTAGAGCTAGAGACACCTAAGGAATCATAAGACCCATCGACTCCTTTCACAAGGAGGAAGATCAGAGGCTAGTGAGGCAAAGGCACTTACTCAGGATTACTTAATTCACTAGAGGCACAGCCAGAAGCAGAGCACAAATTTCCGCCTCTGGGGAGAACTCCTGACAAAGGCAGTGATTACTCATAATAAAACAGATTTACTCAAAAACTTGAAAGAAGAGTGTTAAAAATACTGGTAAGGGCTACATTAGGCCATAAACCTCAGAAATAAAACTCATCGGCCCTAAAATAAAAACTTCAAATGCACAAGAATTGCAGGTCTAAGAAAGACCTCAGGATTCATTCTCCTACCTCCACTCCCTAACCCCGACTTTAGACGCCCACCGTGTGTCAGGCCGTGATGGAGTTCTGGAGATAAGCAGTGAGCAAGACAGAGGAAGCCCTGCCCTTGATGAGCTCACAAATCAGCGAAAGGAGGGAGAGAGGGCGAGGAGGAGCAAGAGAGAAGAGGGAGAGAGGGGAAACTATAATCATAGAAAAACGAAGGGCTTTGAAGAGAAAGCACAGGCTTCTAGGGGAGCAAGCAACAGGTGGATCACACTAGAGGATGAGGACATTTGCTCTTGGCTTCCTTTCCCATCTCCAGATGAACTTCTCAAGTACAGAACATTCTTTAACAGCCAAGTTTGTCACAACAGTGAATACCACACCCTAGAAGCCAGAAACCAACTGAATCCTCAGAGTGCATATTACAGCACCTAGGAGCCGAGGATAGACTCCTTGAGCCTTTAGGGAAAACTTAGACAATCTTCCAGAGATGTGCCCACATCTCCCAAACAACGCTAAACCCATAGCTCACCTTCAAAGGGACCGCAGTTTCTAATATTTAGCAAAATGTTACTTACTGGAAACACGTCACTCTCCTTTTAACACAAATGCGAAGACAGCCATTGGAAGGTAAGCTTCATGAGGAGGGGGTTTTCACTGTCTTGTTCACCACTCCGTCCTCAGCCCCAGGCACACAGGAGGTGCTCAGGCACTACTTTGCAGAATGAATCAGCATGCTATCATGAAGAATTCCCCTGTTCTGATCAGACAAAGTTAGAAAACCTAAAGTCAGGAATGAAAGTACTCGCTAATGTGTCAGGGAGCCAAAAGGACCCAGGGGCAGTAAATGAAAATCGGGCAATGCAGACTGATTTATTGAATAGCCACTTGGAAACTCACCAAGCTCTTTCATTATTTGCCACGCAAGCCAGGTCGTGAGCTTTGGCAAGGCAAGTCAGTCTGCCAGAAGCCGTATTGTCTGGGACTTCCCATGCCTGTGGAAAGGAACCGTGAGTAGGACCTGGAAATTCGCAAGCTCTGGGGTAAAGACACCTGAATAAAGGATGATGGGCCCAGGGAGGAAGCAGCCCTACTGTGTTGCAGGCACTGGCCAGCACTGAGGATGCAGGAGTGCACATACCATCCCAGCCTTTGTGGAACTTACAGTCCATGGGGAAGACAAATATTCCAGGAAGAATCGCATGATGACAGTTGTGATCACTGACACAGGGGAAAAGCACAGGCTATGGGGGTGGGTGTCTCATGGGGTCCTAACTTTGTGTGTTGGTGGAGGAAGATTAGGGGAAGCTTGCACGGGAAAGCGATATTTAAGCTGGAACTAAAGGATAGTAGGAATTAGTAGTTTCTAATTAGCCAGAAGTCAGATGCACAGGGACACTCAGATCATAGTAAGGAGGAATGGGTAGCCACGGAAGGGTTCAAGGGGAGGGGGTGGGGTAGAGCTCACCTATCAGA
The DNA here is from genome assembly GCF_041296235.1 of Equus asinus. Classification (NCBI taxonomy): domain Eukaryota; kingdom Metazoa; phylum Chordata; class Mammalia; order Perissodactyla; family Equidae; genus Equus; species Equus asinus. Next base: position 131,231,714 of record NC_091792.1, read on the forward strand.
TTTGTCCTTCAAAACGATCATCCTGCGTATACCCAGTCTGGCACTAAAGATTAGAGATGCTAAGGTGACTACGATACCACGTCAGCCCTCAGGAGCTCAGAAACCACTATGGAATACAGATGAAAACACAGTACAGTGTGATGCGTGAACTATCTCAATCATTCTCATACCTTAGCGTGCATCAGAGCCCTCTGTGGGCTTATCAAAATCTAGACCTCTGGGCCCCACCCCCAGAGTTCTGATTTCATACTTTGGGAGTGAGGCCTGAGAATGTGCATTTATAACAAGTTTCCGGGTGACACTGATGCTTCCAGTCTGGGGACCACACTTTGACAGCCCTAGAAGGAATCGAATCACATGCATGGAGTTCATTCTGAGTGGTGGGGGAGGAAAGCATTTTGGAAGAATCAAAGCCTGAGCAGAGTTTTGAGGGATGAATAGGAGTTCATTAGACAGACAAGGCAAAAGAAAGGCTACCCTAGGTATGGGAAAAAGCATGAACAAAGAAGCCAGAAGTAGCTTGGTGGGTCCGCAGGTGAGAAAGATGAGCTGGCAAATCCCAAGCAAGCGCGGCAAACGGGATAACAGAGGAGGAGCTGCTGCTCTCCCCAAGGGAACTATCACCGACAATACCCTCTCTGCTCAGCAGGCATCCATCGCACGAAGGACCAAGCATTTCCGGAACCCCAGGCCCCAGCAGAGAGAGGGGCTGGCTGTGGAACGCCTGGGTCTCTCCTGCTCCACGTCTCACGTGCGGCAAGCTGCAGCTGCACACCATTTTTCTTTTCCTCCCAGAACAAATTACAGGTCTTTTTTTTTTTTCTCAAGTGGCTTAGCTGAGGCCCATAGAGCAGGTTTCTGTACTGAATGAGGCTCTTGACTCTGCCAGCCTGGGAGAAATTAGGTCGGTTTAATCACCGGTGATGTCATAAAAGCAGCTTTCTTAATGGGAGTGCTGATTGGAGGGGGGGGTAGAGACGGGTGCTGAGGTCACCTCTGAGCAGAACTGCACAGGCTGCTGAGGACGGCTCTGGAGAAAGGCAGATCCACGGGCAGTGGCTGCCCAAAGCCTTTGAAGTTTCATTTACAGTGTTTTACAACCATATGCAGGGAGTAAATTGTCCCTGCAGGCTGCTGCACTTTGCCCTCCCCTCCAAGGGGCGGTGGAAGTCACACTAATAGTATCTGTCACAAGATAAGGGCACAGGATCAGAGAGCAAGGAGGAGACAGAGTTGGCCTGTCCGTGACCTTGTAGTGGGGAGCTCTGTGGCCCTCTGCTAAGTTTCTCAGGGCTCTCTGCTGTCTTGGCGTGTGTCCCTCAGCAGCTCAGCCACCCTCTCAGGGTCCCGCCTCCTCAGTGTCTGAAGTCTTAGCAAGACGAGGAGGAAGGCATTTTATGTTTCCAGCAGTGGCACTGAGTTCGTGCAAAATCAGAATTGAGGTGGAGCAGATTTGTTGAGGAGGTGTTTGCTTCTGTGGTTTCAAGCAGTCGTTTCCAAACGCGTGGACGTCCACCCTTTGTCGAAAAGCACCCAGGTGAGGCTGATGAGCCACGGGATTTTGAAAGCCTTTGCTTGGAGGTTTAAATGGAGAAGAGACCTTGATGAGATGGTGGTCTCAGGAGTGCCCACAGCTTGCTGCTCGAGGACCCCCACCAATCAATAGCATCAGCTGGTGGGAGCATATTAAAAATGCAAAATACCAGGACTTCTGAAGCAGAATCCACATTTTATTAAGCTTCCCAGGTGATGTGTGTGCTGGTCTATACTCCACATCATTCAAACAGCCTCTACGCCCTGTTGGCTTAGCTGCTGGAGAAGGCCCAGCAGTTGGCCTCAGTGCAGTGGGTCTTCGAACGAGCTTGCTGATGCACAGATTAGAGGCCTGGCTGCTGGGAACAAGGCTGCTCTGGGCATCAGCCTTTGCAGCTTAAAGTTGGATATTTGCATAGATCAAAACAAATTAACCAATCCCCCAGAAGAGGATTCTTTCCAACAAGGGTCCTGACCCTCTGGCAGTGCTTCAGTCACTTTGAACAAGTGTTTATTTTTCAAAACGGGGGAAATTTCCAAAACAGGGAGCATCGTAGGATAAAGCGGGTGTGGTCCAGGCTTCTCAAACTTTGTCGCGCCCGTGAGTTAAGTGCAGATTCTGATTCAGTAGTTTTAGGATGGGGCTTTAGATGCTGCTTCTCTGAAAAGTTGCTGGTAATACTGCTGCCACGGTCCACAGACCCTGCTTTGAGTGGCAAGGCTCTAGTGGGCTTGCAGGCACAGAACTGGATTTGAATCCTAGGTTAGCTATGTGACCTTGAGGGTGCTTAACCTCTCTGAGCTTAAGTTTCCTCACACCAAAAACGATGCACTACTTAGCTAGTAGGGGTGTTAGGAAGGTCATTGTATTAGTCTCCTGTTGTGGCTATAACAAATTACCACAAACATAGTGGCTTAAAACCACACCTATTTATTATCTTACAGTTCTGGAGGTCAGAAGTCCAAAATGGTCTCACTGGGCTAAAATCAAGGTGTCAGCAGGACTGTGTTCCTTCTGGAGACCGTAGAGAAGAATTTGTTTTCTTGTCTCTTTCAACTTCTATAGGCTGCCTGCATTCCTTGGCTCGTGGCCCCTTCCTCCATCTTCAAAGCCAGCCACGTAACATTTCCACATCTCCTTTTCTGCCTCTGCTTCCATTGTCACATGTCCTTCTCTGACACTGGGTCTCCTGCCTCCCTCTTATAACCACCCTTATGGTTACATTGAGCCCACCTGGATAATCCAAGATGATCTCCCTATCTCAAGATCCTTAACTTAATCATATCATTCAAAGTTCCTTTACCTCATAAGGTAATGTAGTCACATGTTCCAGGGATGAAGATGTGGACATCTTTGCAGGGGCATTTTTCTGCCTACCACAATCATATAAAACAATGGAAATGGAGGCAACCAGCCACATGCCTGGCACATGAGTGCTTCATAAGTGTCAACCTGCATGCTTTCTTGCCCAATGCAGGGGTTCTAGAACTTTGGCAGTATCACAATCCCCCTGTACTACTGTAACAGAGTTTCTGACTCAGTAGGGTTAGGGTGGAGCCTGTGAGTTTGCATTTCTAACAAGTTACCAGGTGATACTGATGCTGCTCCTTCCAGGATAGTAGTTTGTGAACTACTGGCCTAGTGGGAAGGGGATGGGCTTCGAAATCAGGCCAACCAGGGTTTGAAACCTGCTCCAGCATTTGAGAAATTACTTAACACTCTGGGACTTCGTTTTCTCATTTGCAAAGGGTTCTTGTAAGGTTTAAACGATGCGGAATTACCATAGTGGTGTGTATGAAGAAGTTTAATAAACGACTGAGCTATATGTTATGGATTCTTTCTGCTCATTGCAGTCCTCAGACCTTCCTGTTACTGTGTGGCGTAGGCCTGCAGCAGACAGAGAGAACTCCTGCTGTGGGTTGGATTTTGAAGTCTTAACCCCCAGTACCTCAGAATGTGCCTTTCTTTGGAAATAGGGTCATTGCATATGTCACTAATTAAAGTAAGGTCGTTAGGATGGGCCCTAATCCAATATAATGTGTCCATATAAAAAAAGGAAATTTGGACACAGGGTCACGTACATTGAGAAGACACAGGGAGAACACCATCTACAAGCCAAGGAACTACAAGAAGCTGGAAGGCCTGGAACAGATCCCCCCCCCTAGTGCCCTAGGGGCGCTCGGGCACGGCCCTGCCAACACCTTGATTTCAGACTTCTAGCCTCCAGAACTGCGAGACAATAAATTTCTGCTATTGAAGTCTTTCAGTTTGCGGTATTTTGTCACAGAAGCCTAGGAAAGTGATACAGCCCCCAACAAAGTCATTTCTTTGTTTCTTCATTACACTGTTCTGCTGCAGCCAGGCCCTAAAGGCCTGTGGGGCCTGGTACTGGGTATCATCAGCTCTGAGGCCAGGCCCTCTCCTGCACGCAAGATGCTCACTGGCTTGAGGGATCCCAGCTCGGAGAGAAGAGGGTGTCCCACAGAGCTGGACAGTGAGGAATGGGGTTGTGTTTCTAGAAGGATGTGTATGGCCCAGGGGCTGGCAACTGTAAAGGGCCAGGTAGTAAATATTTTAGGCTTTGCCAGCCATAGACAGGCAGTGGTCTGTGTCACAAAAGCATCCATAGATATACATAAACAAATGAATGTGCCTGTGTTCCAATAAAACTTTATTTACAAAAACAGGCAGTAATACCATAGGCAGGATTCAAGAAAGAAACAGTTGATAAGCTGGACTTCATTAAATTAAAGACTTCTGCTCTGTGAAAGACAATGTCAAGAGAATAAACAGGCCAGAGACTGGCAGAAAGTATTTGCCAAAGACACATCTGATAAATATACAAAGAACACTTGAAACTCAACAATAGGAAAACAAACAACCTGATTTTAAAATGGGCAAAAGATCTAAACAGACACTTCACCAAAGGAGCTATACAGATGGCAAGTAAGCATATGAAAAGATCCCCCACATCACATGTCATCAGAGGAATGCAAATTAAAACAATGAGATATCATTACACATCTATGAGAATGGCCAAAATCCAAAACACTGCCAAAACCAAATAATGGCAAGGATATGCAAAAACAATACTCTCATTCATCGCTGGTGGGAATACAAAATGATACAGCCACTTTGGAAGAAAGTTTGGCAATTTTCTTATAAAACTAAACATACTCTTACCATATGACCCAGCAATCACACTCTTTGGTATTTACCCAAATGAATTAAAAATTTATGTCCACCCAAAAACCTGCGTGAGAATGTTTACAGTGACTTTATTCATAATTGACAAAACTTGGAAGCAACCAGGATATCCTTCAGTAAGTAAATGGATCAACTGTAATACATCCAGACAATGGAATATTATTCAATGCTAAAAAGAAATGAGTGATCCAGCCATGCAAAGACATGGAGGAAACTTAAATGCATACGACTAAGTGAAAGAAGCCAATCTGAAAAGGCTACATACTGTGAATTCCAACTATATGACACTCTGGAAAAGGCAAACTATGGAGATAGTAAAAAGACTAGTGGTTGCCAGGGGATAAGGGGAGAGAGGGGTGATTAGGCAGAGCATAGAGGAGTTTTAGGGCAGTGAAACTATTCTCTGTGATACTACAATGGTGGCTACTATCACCGTACATTTGTCAAAAGCCATAGAATGCACACCACCAAGAGTGAACCTTAATGTAAACTATGGAATTTGGGTGATAATGATGTATCAATACACGCTCATTGATTCTAACGAATGTCCCCTCTGGTGCAGGATGTAGATAGTGGGGAAGGTCGTACATGTGTGGGGGCAGGAGTATATGGGAGATCTCTGTACCTTCTGCTCAGTTTTGCTGTGAACCTAAAACTGCTCTAAAAAATTAAGTTTACTAATTAAAAAACAAAACAAAACCAGACCACAGGCTGGATTTGGCCTGCGGGCTATAATTTGCCAAACTTGCTTAATCATATCCATTGACCCCCACTGTTGAGACCCACATTTTCACTTTCAAACTTCATTTGACACTGTGTAGCCACCATGTACCCTGTGCAAACGGCTGTCAATGTTGGTTCAAACTTGATTCCAGAAGAAACTCATTACTAGACAGTGGCCAGACACAGGGATGTTGCATGGGATCCAGCAGCTCCTTCCTACCTACAAGCAAGGATTCCTGGTCTTAATGGCAAATGATAAAAGTGGGCCTTCAGTTTGCAGAGAAAAATCAGGGTCCTTGGCTACCAATAGGCAGCTCTTTAAGCATCTCAGCCCTTACACAGATCCCTCGGTGGCCATCACTGAGTGAGCCAGTAATGGGTTAAAAGCCAAGGCCCACACTGAAGTTTTAGCCCCAATGCACCTTTATAATAACAACCTGGGTCTGGATTAGCATTCGAGAAAATAACCCCTCAGGAAAGTGTTCTCTAATAAAAGGATCCTATTTCCACTTCACCTTCTACCTTTTTTTTAAAAGTAAAATCTGAAACAAGCTCAGAAGGCTGTCAAGCTGTGAGTGAGTGATGAGTCAGACATCTAACCAAACAAGTTTGCTCTCCTTGTGCTACATGACACCTGCATCAGTGCTCAGTGGTGAAGGTGGGGCTTGTAAATAGGCAGCCACCCTGATGCATGGGGCCCTGTGCAGGCACGGGCAGAGTTCATCCAAATCAAGGAGGTAGCATAGCTGCCCACGGCTTTGGCACTGGCATGGGCACTGTGTTCTTTAAAGCTTTGACTTGAAGTGTGTAACTACTTACACCTGTAAAATGTTCAATGCCACAAGCCAGATGCTTAGACAAAGAGATGCCCTGGCCCCCGTGCCTTGAAAGGCCTGAGGTATTTGTGGGCTAATGGAGAATTTACTCTACCTTCCCCACTCCTCCTGTCATCTAGGAACAGTCCTCAAATATTAAAGCTGGCTGTAAAGGAAAGAGGTTAGTTTACTATATTATATCAAACTATATTACATTGAATCCTCACCGTGACTCTGCAAGATGGATATTATTATCTCCATTTTACAGATGATGAAACTGAGGTTCAGAGAGATGATGATTGTCCAATGACCCAAAGCTAGTAAGTAGTAGAGACAGGGCTAGAACCCATCTCTCCTGTCTTCTGGGCACTGCTTCCTCCACTGCACCAGCTGGGGAGTGCCTCCACTCTGATCTGGAGCAGCCCAAGAGAATCCAGAAGTTTCCAGGGAAGTTGGAGGGGGCATGGATTTGGGAGTTTACCCTAGAGTAGCCCCAGGGTAATTGTGGGGATCCAAATCAAATTTGAGATTGATACCAGCCTCCCAAAAATCTTCTCTGCTGAATTGGGCCCTAAGCAAAATGGAATTCTCACACCCACGTGGAATAACCAGGTTGAATTTGTTGAGATATAGACTGCGTAGATACATCTTACAGGCACCACAGTCAATGAGCCTTCTAATACTTATTTCCTATAATTTTACTTATGATTACTTCTAGAGATTTATGCCCAGATAGATATGGAGGACAGCCTATTTACACTGAATGAACCACAGTCATATGGGAGAAAATAAAATAAAAGAATGAGGTCCTCCAGTTCCCACTAGGTGCTTTTAAAGGTCCATCTCCTTTGAGCCAAAGTTGTAGATTGTTTGCAAAAATGGTCCCAATTCTCTGCCCTTTCCTGTATCCATACCCTATGCAATGTGACTTTACAGCTGCTTCCACCGAGGCTGGAGTCCATTTCCCCGCTCCTTGAATCTGGGCTGGCCTTGTGACTTGCTATCGCCAATAGGATGTACCAGAAGTGATGGTGTGTTGATTTCAAGTCTCACACACTCTCCTTGCTCTCTTTGAACCCTGTCCCGCCATCATGCGACAAGCTGGGGCCAGCCTTCCAGAGGATGAGACCACAGGAAGCTCAGATACGCTATCCTAGCTGATGCCATTTTAGACAATCTGGCCCCCACCCTATCTAGCAGGTAACAACAGATGCATGATTCAGGCCAGTCTAGATAATAAGAACCACCTAGATGAAGCCAAGCCAAATTGCTGACCCTGGAATTGTGAGCTAAACAAATGATGGTTGTTTTAAGTCACTAAGTTTTAGGCTAGTTTGTTTTGTAATAGTTATATGATATACTCAGTAACCTTTTTGATAGGAATCTACCTTAGTAACATAATCAGAAATTCCAACAAAATATGTATACATGGAAATCTCATCTCAGTGTAACTTATAATAGCAAAACAATTTTTGTGAAAGCTTAAATAACTGGTAAAAGGAGATGGGTAAAATAAATCTTGATATATCCATACAGTACAATTTTATAGTGCAGCTATTTACCGCACAGATTACATAGCCTATGGTTCAGCCACGCTGCAGAGTGCTCTGTAGGTACAAAAAGAAATCAGAATGTCTCAATACTCTGCAGTGATCTCCAGGACATTGGGTTAAAAAAGAAAGTACGCCTATCTGGGCTGGGAGGAGAGAGGATAAGTGGGCTCAGGGTGTTTGGGGCAATGAAACTATTCTGTGTGGTACTATAATGGTGGAATGTGTCATTATACATTTGTCAAAACCCATAGGATGTATATCACCAAGAGTGAATCCTAATGTAAACTATGGACTGTAGATGATAATGATGTGTCAGTGTAGGCTCATCAATTGAAACAAACATACCACTCTGGGGAGCCGGCCCGGTGGCGCAGCGGTTAAGTTCGCACGTTCCGCTTCTCAGCGGCCTGGGGTTCGCTGGCTCAAATCCCGGGTGCGGACATGGCACCGCTTGGCACGCCATGCTGTGGTAGGCATCCCACATACAAAAAAAAGTAGGGGAAGATGGGCACAGATGTTAGCTCAGGGCCAGGCTTCCTCAGCAAAAAAGAGGAGGCCTGGCAGTAGTTAGCTCAGGGCTAATCTTCCTCAAAAAGAAAAGAAAAGAAAACAAAACATACCACTCTGGCATAAAATATTGTTAGTGGAGGAGGCCATGCATGTATGGGAGTAGGTGTATTTTCCACTTGGTTTTGCAGTGAACCTAAAACAGCTCTAAAAAATAAAGTCTATTCTTTTTAAACAAGTATCCATAGCTTATCTAGAAAAGAGGAGGACAGCAAATATATATATTTGCTCATATTTTAAAATGCATGAGAAGAACAAAATAATTTTTAAATGGTTATATATAGGAGGAGGGAAGGGATAGGGAAGAGTGTACAGAAACAGAAGGTGGACTCCTCTAAACCGTGGTTTGTAGATTTGACTTAGGGACCATGTAAATACTTCATGTAATTATGAAATTAAAATGTATTAAATCCCTAAAGATAAAAATCAAAATGAAATAGAGGAACCTTATGGTGCATGGAATTTGTGGCACAACCACACAGGAGGCAGCTCAAATGGCTTTAAAATATAGTAAGGTGACTTGACACCCAAGCAGGATATAAACCAAGACCAAAAACAAAAAAAGAGCTGCAAAAAATCTTAAATTGTTTTCAGTAATCATATTGCTGATGGTAGTGCTGGTATAGTTATTTTGAGACTGTTGTGTCTATCACGGGGTAGAGCTTCTGGATAAGCAGGTTGGTGTTGTTAAGAACCAGGAAGGAGGGGCTGGCCCTGTGGCCGAGTGGTTAAGTTTGGGTGCTCCGCTTCGGTGGCCCAGGGTTTCGCCAGTTCGGATCCTGGGCGCAGACATGGCACGGCTTGTCAGGCCATGCTGAGGCGGCACCCCACATGCCACAACTAGAAAGACCTACAACTAGAATATGCAACTATGTACTGGGGGGATTTGGGGAGAAAAAGCAGGGAAAATAAAAAGAAGATTGGCAACAGTTGTGAGCTCAGGTGCCAATCTTTAAAAAAAACAAAAAAGAACCAGAAAGGAATGAGATACAAATATAAGGTCAAAGAGGTTCAGTTAAAAACCCATAGTCCAGGAATCGAATTGCAAGTATTAGCATACTTGCAAACGCCAACAAGGTCTTAACCAAATAGGAGAAACAAATACAGTAGTCCCTCCCTGATCCACAGTTTCACTTTCCGCAGTTTCAGTTACCAGCGGTCAACCATGGTCCAAAAATACTAAATGGAAAACTCCAGAAATAAACAATTCGTAAGTTTTAAATTGTGCACCATTCTGAGTAGCGTGAGGAAATCTCGCGCCATCCTGCTCCGTCCCACCCCGGACATGGATCATTTCTTTGTCCAGCGTACCCGCTCTGTATACGCCGGATTCAGATCTCTGGATCCGCTCTGTAACATACCCACCTGTTAGTCGCTTAGCTGCCATCTCAGTTATTAGACTGACTGTCTGGCATCTCAGTGCTCATGTGCAAGCAATCCTTATTTTTCTTAATAAGGCCCCAAAGCCAACTTTATTACTAGTCACTGTTGTTAATCTGTTACTGTGCCTGATTTATAAATTAAACTTTATCATAGGTTTATGTGTAGGAAAAAATATAGTATACAGGCACACTTTGTTTTGTGGCACTTTGCTTTATTGTGCTTCATAGATATTGCGTTTTTCATGAGACCCTCCACCAGCAAGAAGATTATGGCTCCCTGAAGGCTCAGATGATGGTTGTCATTTTTTAGCAATAAGTATTTTTTTAATTAACATATATACATTGTTTTTTTAGACATAATGCTATTGCATACTTAGACTACAGTATAGTATAAACATAACTTTTATATGCACTGGAAAACCACAAAATTCTTTCATTGCGATATTTGCTTTATTGTGGTGGTCTGAAACTGAACCCACAATGTCTCTGAGGTATTCCTGTGTATAGGATTCCATACTGTTCTCAGCTTCTGGCATCCACGGGGGGTCTTGGAACAATCCCCCTCAGATAAGCAGGGGGCTACAGTAGTGGGAAAAGTAGGCATTGTCACAGGGCAGAGGATAGGTGAGTAGCAGATGAGCAGTGTGGAATCCTGGGTCACATCCAGCACACAGAGTCAGTGCTTCCTGGGGAGCCCCAGGATTGGGGCTGCTGACAGGTGTGATATTCATGCAAGAGTGGGCCTACTCCTGCCACATGTTTGGGAGCCCTGCCCAGGTCAGCTGAGACTGAGTAGTTTGAAAAAAAAAAACAAAACAAAACAGCTTCCCCTAACTGCAGGTATCGCAACCTAAAGGGCTCACAAAGTCAGGAGTGAAGCGGGAACCAGGACTCTTGCAGTCACCCAGTGGCTAACAGGAATACAAAGAGAACCTGAGTGCTTGAGCCTTGGAAAGTAGGGGCCTGGGAGCTAGAAATCCCTCCGGGACAATCAAACCACTGTGACGGGAGACCTGGAACAGATGTAGCAAAAATCCAAACATCAAAGTGTTTGGCCATTTGGGGAGTCAATAAAATTGTTCAACTCCATCCCTCTTGTGGCAGTAGCACCATGCCTCCAAATCCTCTGGCGATTCTTGGGGTTGGGAGAGGAGTCTTCTTTTTTCCCCATCACTTCCATCTCTGAGCTTGTTTCCCCTGATTCAGTCCAGTGAACAGGCTGCCTAGCTATTGTTCATGGGCTGCCTGTGCCGAGGCACACGGCTTCTCTCTCTTGAATTCCTCCAAAAACACTGCCCACACGAGGCTCAAAATTGACGCTCAGAAAAGAATTTTGGTACCAAAACTCCAAACGTCTTCAGGTAGAACAACGGACCCTCCTATTCTTTTAAGTCCTTCTGTCTCATTACCAGTAAATCCCCTGCCATGTTTCTTTGTCCCTCAATCTTGAGTTAGATTTTCTTATTCTCCGTTCCCCATCGCCATCCTTTGGTGTCCTCTCACCCCTAAATTCAATTCTCCTCATTTTTTAATGCAGATGAATTCATCTCTACCTTTCCCCTCCACTGCGTGACTGAGGGTCATTACTGTGCCCTGCCAAGCCCTGGGCAGTCCATTCCAGGTGCTACTCTCATAGCAGCAACAAAGAACTAGAAATAGGCTTTGAAATGTGCCCTTTCTTCTCTGTCTCCCTCTAGTCTCTGTGAGAGAAAGGGGGCACTACAGAGATAGATTCTCTGTCTGAATTTATGCAGAATCCCTTAGGTGCTTTGGGTTTTAAATAGCAATTCTCCTCCTCACATTATATAGACAACAGGGTAGGAAAAGCATCAATTTAGGGACCAAAATACCCAGTGTCCAGTGCCAGCATCGCCAAGTGACCTTGAATAAGTCACTTCACTTCCCTTCCCTGAAACTTGGTTTGCCTACTGGTAAAGAGCCACAATTATGTCTCCCAGAGCTGTTGTGATGCTTAAATAAGAAAACGTGGGAATCTTTAAGTGTGATAAGAGACTATAGACGAATAGAGGATTGTTAGTCTCGTTAGCAAGGAAACTACTATTTATGTAGTTGGTGATCAACCAACAAGATAAGTCGTTGGTTGGTTGGTTGGTTGGTTGGTTTTCCCACGCTGTGCTCAGGGAGCTGAGTGACAAGGAAAACTGAAATGAGTTGCCTAAATGGCCAGTTCAGCCCACGCTGGTTTGAGAGTCAGGCTGTCCTTCTGCCAAGTGCAGACAGGCCACCCACATGCAGAGGGTAATGGGGCAACTGTGGGTGGTCTTGAGAGTCAATTGGCAGTTTCCATAGTTTTAGAAAAAAAGGAAGAGAGTGACAGAGTCACCAGCTAGACCCATGGGGGCTTGCTGATGTCAAGAGACTTGGGCAGGCCTTCTTTACCTGAGGCCTCTCACTCACGTCAAAGCCAAACACAGACAAGCAAAATACAAGATGATGTTCCCTTTTGGTTTGGGGTCACTCTTCATTGACTGCTAAAAACTTTGTTATTACCTGTAACTTAGCAACACCAACTTCCAATCGTTTCTGATTTTTTTATTATTGGTTCCATCTTTTTGTTTGTTTTTGCTTTTAATCAATAGGTCTTAAACTAAAGCAAGTTCTTAATGATACAAGAGTTATGGGATGCTTCTTAAAATAAAGGATCACGGTCATGGCCAACTAAGTTTGGGAAATGGATGATTTCCATTAAAGAACCACAGTGTGTATTTACCTTTTAGAGCTCCTAAGAAGTCCTGAAGTGAAGAGATCTGTTTAACTTCATTTAACCCAGTGTTTCCAAACTTATGCTCTCATTCAACCCTCTCTGTTATTCCTAAAGAACACTTGTTAACATCCAATAGAGATAATTTCCAAACAAGATTTGAGGAATGCTGCTTCACTGGACATTTCCATGCGCCTGCAAGTCTATTCTCAACCTTCTTCTCACTGCCCTGTGCTAAGAGGGGCTGACTTGTCTGAATTGCATCAGGAGTCTCTTGCCTTCTGACTTCCAGTTGGGTCAAACCAATGGGAGGAGATAAGAGGGTAGGTAGAGCATGAGGTAAAGGTATTGATTTCCTCAGCTCATTTCTTTCAAGGTTGCTGCCTGCTGCTGCTTGAAGCTCACAGTGGCCCTCTGTGTAGTTACTCCCTCCAGATTCCAGTAGCCAATCCTTCCTCTTGTCCATTCAGGCCAGAGTGGTACCCACTCCGCAACATTGCTAATCCCAGGTTCCTGCTCCATCCATGGTCAGTTTCCCTTAACTCTGCCCACACCCTGGTAAATTGTCCCTTTAAAACACTCATCTTAATTACTCCATTTGCCTATTCTCCCTTTTTCCTGCTACAGCCCTGACTAATGAACTACTTTAAATCCATGAGGGGCTAACAAAAAAGTCTTACATGGTGACATACAGGAAATATTTAAAAATCTAATAAACAGCCAATTGCAGTTAGAATCCTGTAAGATATGCAAAGCAGAGCATAGACTGCCAGGGTAATAGATCCCCAAAATAGCTCAGCCTGATGTCACTGGGCCATTAGTTCCTGTCCTGACTCATCATGCTTTACAATCTCATAGCCTTGAAAGGGCTTTGACAAGGCCAGGTCCATGAGTGGCCAGCCATATCCTCAGCTGTCAACAAAGACTTCCAGGTCCTTTTAGGATATTCAGGTTTCTAAGTTGGAACACCAGTGAGGAAACTTAATTTTTTAAAAAACTGTTTTGATGCGACACTAATGAAAAGCATCTGCAGTGGATTCTCCTTTATAAATAGGGCATCCTCTCATCTCCTTCCTCACCAGGATCTTTGGAGACTAACGAACAAGCAAATTCAATAGATAGGTCTTGTCCTCAGTTGGTTATCAAACATGTACCAATGTCTACTGAGTGCCAGCTGTATGTGCTACAGCCAGGGCACCTGGTGAGAGAAGGCATCGAAATCAATGAAAATATTGACCCCTTCTCTTGAGGAATTTACAGTATTGTTAAAAGAAAATTTATACTCTCAACATTTGAACCCAATCATATAAAGCTTAAAATGGTATTACAAACAGTATAGATATCTAATGTAGGCAAAAAGAAAAATCTTTATATTTTGTTCAATATTGATTCTAGGTGTCATGTGTCTGTCTGATTGCATATCTGTCTATGTACATGCAAAAAAAATGGACAGGTTTAGAAGCAGCATGGAATAAAGAAAAGAGTATGAGTTTTAGAGTTAATTATTTGTTAACTTGCATGACCACAGGTAAACAATTTACTCTTTCTAAAGTTTCCCCATCTGAAAAATAAACAAAACAAATGAAATATATCAAATACGTAGGTAGACAGACACAGTTGTCATGAAGATTTGATGAAATAAGACAAACGAAGGAGCCTAGATGGAGCTGGCCCTTTGGAGGCCCTCATGACATGTCAGTTCCCCTCTCTTCCTTCAGAAAAAATAGACTTTGAAATCTATTTCCAACCTGCTTATGAAGGCTTTGTGGAGAAGGTGAGACTTTAACAGATTTTGACTAATAAGGGAGGGGAACAACAGAAATCATGACCCCTTCAGGTCCTGCCAGAAAGGAAAACTAGGGAACATAAAAAAAATCTAAGTGTCCACAGGAAGTTTATGCCATCCATTCTGTTGCCTCCAGAGAAAATTAAACTTAATCCAGAGAACACTCTCTTTCCTAAAGTAGTTTCTAGAAAAGTAGTCCCATAACCTACCCAGGTAATATCATCTAGAGTCACTCAAATTTCATATTTTTACTCTTACATCAAGCACTTCTGTCTACTTCTCAGATTTCTCACTTGCAATTTCAGCTCCGCTGCCCCACCCCAATCCTATGTCCCCTGAGACCGTGTCAATTTACTCACACTTGGTGCCATGGCGTTCTCCATTTCCTTTTACACCATCATTTGTACTCCGTTTTTCCTAGTCCTCAAGAAAGTGTTACACAGGTACCAGACTAACATGGGAAGGAGATATTGGAAATAAATTCAGTGTAGGTCCTGAGATGCCTTAATCCCAAGAAAACTTGAAAAATCAGCTGGAGAAGAACTGACCGCTTTGTTTAGAAGAGGTGGAAAGATTCCCAAGCCAATTCACACATCGCCCAAGACCATTTGTGTGTGTGTGTGCATGCGCTTGGGCATGCGTGCGTGTGTGCGTGTGTGTGTGTGTCTACAGGACATTTGCAAACTGCTTGCTTCCTCAAGGACTGTACCCCCTGCAACAGCCCAGGAATTAGCCAACTGGCGAGGTGAGCTCTGATGACCACAAATACTGTCATACCCAGAGCTTCAAACATCATCTAAAAAGAGGCAACAATCCATTCCCAAACCACAATACAGTCTACTTAGCAGAAAGAGACAGGACCACTCTGTAAATTGGTGAGAGATGGAGGAAGAGCTGGCAGAGAAGGGCTTCCTTGTTCATTTCCCCAGGCGGTGCCCTGCAGATCATGGTAATTAGGGGACAGGGTGGGGCCCTCTGAACTGAAAATGATAGGAAAGATGCTGCTCTAATTACTGGATTTTACTGGGATGATACTTGAGGTGTGGTTATTACCATCTGTTGAAGTTCATTAACTAGACCTCATAGAAGGCAGTCTAGGTCTCTAAAGGGAAATGGGGACACAGTATTACAGCCTGCCCTGAAGCCTTTAAGTGGATGCCATTCAAAGGCCAGGTCCAAATGGTCTTCTTAAATACAGAGATATACTTGGTGTTTTTTGCAATGAAACTGTTTTTGGAAAGAAGATATCCCTGAATGCATGGCCCTTTTTGCTGTATGTAGTGAGTATTGAGCACCAGGGCACAAACATACGTGATCCTGGCCCTCACTGAGTTTACTGTAATTGCTCATTGAATGGCCTATCTGCCCTGCTTAGCTATAAAATGTGACAATTTCTATGACTAGGAAAGTGTAGGGTGCTCTGAAATCACATGGCAAGGACAACTAATGGAAGTAGGAAGCTTCCCTGAGGAGATGTCATCTCTGCCAAGACCCAAGGTGGGGCAGTACATCCACCCCAAAAGGCCAGGATGACAACCCCACCTCCAACACTGTTCACCAGATGGGTGCTTCTCAAACTTTAATGAGTGTCCAAATCACCAGAGGATCTTATTTAAATGTAGGTTCTGATTCAGTAGCTCTAGGGGGCCCTGAGAGTCTGCATTTCTAAAATGCTCCCAGGTAATGCGCTGGTCCAAGGACTACTCTCTGAGTAGCAAGGTGCCAGATGACTTTCTGAAGTACTCAGCTTCTTTATGCCTTAGTTTTCTAGTCTGTAAAGTGGGTTTCCAAGGGTTAGAGAAACATGAATATGGATTCATTTGCAGCAATTTTTTTGACCTGATCACACTACTAACCAAATATTTGCTGATTGAATAATATAGTGTGTGTGAGTGTGTGTATGCGGGCACACAAGAATCCCTGGAGACTTGCCAAATTGCTTTTCCTTCTATCTTGTCAGTGCTTTCTTCACCTAGTTAAAGCTTTTTTAAAAATACTTTTCCTACTTAAGCTTTTGTACTATTATTAGCCAGATGACAGCTCCTAAAATATATTAGATGAAGGAATTGAATTATTTAAAATATTAAAGTTCTTCAGCTCAAAATTCAAAAGCTGTTGGTATCTTGTAATTTGGGAGGTTAACTGATTTACTGATACATGTAATAATCCATGAGCGAAGGCAGGGCCCATGTAAGCTGATTTCATGACTAAGTGACAAGCACTTGCTATCATACAGCCTTCTTGCTATAATTAGCTTTCAGGTTAAACAGCATATCATTCATCTCAAAATTGCAAAATTTATACTTGCAATCAAACAGATGTTAAATTCAGGGGCTTCATGACTAACTATGAAATTCACCAGTTGTGCCTTGACATCTTGGTTTCCACAGCATTTCACCAAGAGCCTGAGTCAGGGTGTGAAGGGGATTTTCAAGAAAGCACCCACGGCTCAGGCAAATCAAAATGCGGGCTGGGTTCATCTCAGATAGGAAAGTGGTAACAAAACACAAGCTAAATTCAGGCCAAGCAGATTTAGTCATTTTTTGAAGGGAAATTATGTATTCCACTGATTGGCTCACCAGAACTATTCTCTTTGAGAATACCTTGTTAATATCATTCTTTTCTTACCTTTAGGACATTTGGGATCTTTTTGAAAACTCCCAGTTCCTAAGTGCTGTCTGATTGCTCCTTCCATCTAATTCATAGTCAGAAGTATTGCTTAATAATTGCATTGTGTGAGAGTACACTTCAGGGAGAAGACGCCATCCCTCCTTATTTATTAAGCTTCTCCTCTGTGCTGGGTGCCCTGATGAGCCCTGAGCTACCTGTGATGAGTACAATGGATGTGTGTTCTGCCTTCTGGGACTTTTTAGTTCTGGTTGGGGGAGGCAGAAACAATGCAAGTAAACAAACAAATAAGTACATAACTTCAACAACATGCTCTGAAGGAAATGAACAGGGCTCAGTGCTAGAGAACCATAGGGCAGGGGAGAGGGGTCTGGTTTATTAGGATGGACAGGAAGGGTCTTGCTCAGGAAGTAACATTTAAGCCTAAACTGAAGTATGAGCAGAAGCCACTCTGCAAATGTCAGGGAAAGTATTCTCAGCTGAGGGAACAGCATGTGTAAAGGCCTAGCGTGTTCAAGAATCTGAAATGGGTTAGTGTGTGCTTCTTACTATCCAAAACTAGCTTCCTGAGAAGATTAATGTTCCTCTGTAGGAAAACAGTCAAAATATAGTATGTAGAGATAGTATATAGACTTACGTGATGTGATGGTTCAGTATAAACTCTGAAGACATGCTAATTCCTGGCTCTGCCATTCACTAGCTGTGTGTCCTTGAGCAAATCATTAAATCTCCCCATGCCTCAGTTTCCTCATCTGTAAAACAGAGAATAGTAATGGTCCCCACCTCATAGGGTTGTTGTGAGAACAAAATGATGAACAAGTTAATAATTGTTGTCACAAAGTAAGTATTTTGTGTTAGCTCTTATTACAGACAATTACTAGGGTATCAGAGAAGTGGGATAGGAGCTCTGACAGTGAGAAGACCAAGTGCCACAAGGTCACAGAAGCAGGAAAAAGAAGTTCCATTGGGGGACATCAGCAGAAAAAGTCATGATGGAGATAGTCTTTGATGGGGATTTTGAAGGATGGAGAGAATTTCACCCTCTGGAGATGGTGAAAGCAAAATCAGCCACCTGGGGAGCTTTTTCAGCTCCTCTTTCCCCTCCTCTCTCACATCCAATTGATCATCAAATTCTTTCTCTGATTAGCCACACCGCCTTTGTTCAAGCTTTTCATGTGTCTTGTCTGGAGTGTTGCAATGACAATTGCCTTGTCACCAGCCTCCTTTCAGACTCGCGCACACCTCTAGGATGGAAATTGCCCATTTATGTGCTTGTCTTCCCCTGGAGACTGGGCCTGTTCCCTGGCTTTTAATCAATGCTTGTTGAACTGAACTGCTATCTGCTATTGTTCCGCTCTGTACTCATCAGAGTCCAATCAGGGAAACAGAAGCTATTCTAGGTGTTTCCAAAAGGAGGAATTGGTTTGCAAGTGATAGAATAGCTGACAGGCCAACAGGAGGTCTTAGGCAATCCGAATATTAGCATCTGCAGGAAGCAGCTACCACTCTAGGGCGGGGAGGAGGAGGTACTGCCAGAGCCTGGAGGCCAGGGCTGTGTGACCAGGGCTGAAACACAGCTGAAGCTGCCTGACAGGAACTGGCATGGAGGGAAGGGCTCTCCAACAGAAGAAATGGGGAAATACAACCTCTAAAGGAGATGCTGCCTAAGGCAGTAGGAGTGAAAACACCCTGGCTTCTCCCCTATTCCCTCCCCACCGGGTTTCTGACAGTGCCCTCCAAAGGCTCCATCTACCTGGGAGCCAATTGGCAAGGGAGCCTGGGAAATGTAGTTCCCTATGACACTGTGCAGAGCTAGAAGGGAGTAAATGGGCAGCCTATGGCACCTCCTCTGAATCTGCCCCCACGCTGTTGCCTCCACAGATCTTTCTAGAATGCAGATCTGACCTTGTCATTTCCCCAGTTCCCACAGATGTAATCAGAACAGCTCCTTGATGTCTCTTGTACAAGATAAAGACAAAACTCTGTAGGCCTTAAAAAATAACAATGGGAATATATCTGAGAGGCTGTTCAGAGAGGACCTCTCTGAGAACAGCACCCACAGCACCCCAGGTAAGACCCGAGGCCCAGAAAGGGAAGGGATGACCTCGTTCGTGTCTCCAGGGGAGTGGCACTGAGTATGCTCCAGCACCTGAAGCTGATCCTGTCAGAATGTTCTCCAGTGTTATCATAGCAAAAAGTAGTACATATTCATATGCACATTCGAATCACGATTGATGCTTTCCTAGGTGCTTTCAGAAGCACTGTCTAATTTCATCCTCACAACAATAGGTAGGAGGGACATTATTACCCCTGATTAATAGCAATTAGTGAGTACATGGGGTCACAGGAAGGTGAATTGATATGATTGAAGCTCAGACCCACCAGCCGCAGGGTCTCCCTAGAACCTGGGGCCTCTTACTCCTGATCAGAGGTTGTTTCCACAAGATCCACGGGCCCAAGTCTGGGTTATCAAACCTCTAAAAGTCCTTGAAATCAGGATGGAGCCTCTTCAAGGGATTTCAGTGCACAAAACATTGATCAGAAAGCACGCGTTAGCCTAAGTTTCTATGCTACAATGAATGTGAGGCTCATTTTCTTCCCATTGTACTTCAGATCCCTTAACTTGGTAACTAAAATTATCTATGAGAAAAATGAATTATTAACTAATAAATTAAGTTTATTTGGTGGGGAAAAAAAATAAGCTCCAACCCATGGGAAATGAGGGCAGGAAGAGAGAGGAGAGGGCTCCGAACAGGGATACGATTCTGTCGTATGGCCCCTTCCTCAACATTCAGCCCTTCATAAAGCCCTCTTACGCTTTGTTTCTTGGCTAGAATTTTTCTGTTAAGAAGGGGCAAGATGAATTTAGAAGGTAGGTTATGAAGAGGGGATAAAACAAAGAGAGCTTAACAATAAACTTATAGAAATTGGTGCTAACTCTTAGCAGGGCCATTTGACACCACCTATATCAATATTCCTAAAAATGTGCCTTTCCTTTGAACCAGCAATGTCATTCCTAGGAATCTATCCTAAAGAACCAAAATCATGGTCGTCCACAGATACGCATGTAAGAATGTTTATTGCAGCCCTACTTATGAAAGTGGCAAATTATAAATAACCTAAATGTCTAATAATAGAGAAATTGCTAAATAATCTGTGGTATGTTCATACAGTGGAAAATCATGTGGCCATGGGAAATGATGGCATGAGAGAAAATGGTCATGTAAAGATGTTAAGAAATCAAAGTGAGCTGCAAAACTTTATATAAAAAAATGAACATGCATCAAGCTACACTGACCATCTATGGGTGCTATAATTATAAATGATTAACTTCTTTCTTGCTGGTTGTGTCTTCTAAATTTTGTACACTGAATTGGATTGATTAGGTTTTTTTCCCAAATTTTAAATGCATATATTATTGTCATGGTAAGGCTAGATAATTCTTTTCAATCAGGTTTATTAAGGGTGTAGTCTATATATACACAAAAAAGCACATTTTAGTACCTAGTTCTATAAGTTTGACAAACTTATATGACACACTCAAGATACAGATTCCTTGACACCCTAAAAAAGTTCCTTGCATCTCTGTAATCAATTCCCTCTCCACTCTCAATCATTGATCTGTTTTCTCTCACATAAACGGAATCATATAGTGTGTAAACTTTTGAGTCTGGCTTTTTGATTTAGCATCAAACTTTTTAAATCAATTCATACTCTTGCATGAATCAGCAGTTCACAGTATGGATATACCACAATTTGTACATCCATTCATGAGCTGAGGGGCATTTGGGCTGTTTTTAGTTTTGGGCTATTATAAATAAAGCTGCTATAGATATTCTCATACAGGGTTTGGTGTGGATGTGTTTTCATTTCATTTCATTATATATTTCATAAAAACTTAAAAGTGGGATTGCTGTGTCATATGGTAAGTGCGTGTTTAACTTTATAAGAAACAGCCAAACCATTGCCCAAAGTGGCTGCACCATCCCAGGCCTTGTTAGCACTTGGTATTGCCAGGTTTTTTGCTTGTTTGTTTTTTATTTTTTAAAAGCCATTCTGAGAGGTATGTCATAGTATCTTATGGTTTTAATTTTCATTTCTTTAATGACCAGCGCTTTGGGGCATCTTTTCCTGTGCTTATTTGCATCTGTATCTCTTCTTTGGTGAAAGTCTATTCAAATCTTTCACTCATTTTTGGAGGGATTGCTGTTTTCTTATTACTGAGTTACAAGAGTCCTTTATTTGTTCTAGATACAAATCCCTTATCAATATATGATAAGAAAATGTTTTCTCCCAGTCTGTGGCTCACCTCTTTATAGTATGTTTCAAAGAACAGAAGTTCTTAATTTTGATGGAGTCCAACTTATTAATTTTTTATGAATTGTGCTTTTATGTCATATCTAAGAAATCTTTACCTAACCCAAGGTCACAAAGATTTTCTCTTGTTTTCTTCTAGAGTTTTATAGCTTTAGGTTTTGCATTTAAGTGTTTAATCAGATATGTGTTTGCAAATATTTTCTCCCAGTTTGAGCCTTGGTTTTCCATGTTTATCATACCTTCCGAAAAGAAGAAGCTTTTAATTTGGATGAAGTGAAATTAAGCAATTTTTTAATGGCTTGTGTGAATGTTCTTACTTTTATATTAAAAAAAAAAAAAACATTTTTTTCTCTCTTTCCCTCCCTCTCTCCCTTTTTTCCTTCTTCCCTCCTTCCTTTCTCCCTTCCTTCCTCCCTCCCTTCCTCCCTCCTTCCCTCAATCTCTCTCTTCCTCCTCTCTTCTTCCTCCGCCCTTCCTCCCTCCCACTTCACCTCCTCTTCCCCCTCTGCTCTCTCCTCCCTCTCCTCTCCCTCCCTCATTCCTTCCTTCTCTAACAAAGAAAGACCTAAGAGGTGAGCAGAGGGCGGTGTAAGATAATGGTCTGTGAAAGCCCAGGTCCTCTCGAGGGCTTCTGCACACTGTGGTTGTCAGGATATGAGTCAGAAGCCTAAGGGAGGTAGATGAGCAAACCTGGTGGATAAAATCACAGAAAGATGCAGGCTTGTGCTTAAGCGGATTATTAAACCCACACACTTCACAGCCACTCTCAAAAGGGAGATGGGTACACATTTTTTCTCTTGTGTCTCAAAATGTAAATAAAATGGGGATTGCTCTGTGGAAATAAATGAATACAAATAAACTCATTATTACCTGGTTTCAAAGAGCATGTTTCATCACTTTCAATCCAACAGTTCAACTGTGGAAGTTAGTGGAAACATCAGTTGCTGTAGCCCATTTTCCAGTAAGGGAGTGTTTGCAAAGGTATCTTATTTCGTGGATCAAACAAGGCTGGAGCTACTTCCCAAGTGGCTCACGAGAATCCCAGGTCTTAAGCTGACCTCCATTTTACATAGTGTTTTGTATGAGTTAAGGGCCAATAAAAAAAAAATTTTTTTAAACACCAAAAGTATGATGTGTCTGAACAAAAATACTTGAAATCAGTAAGGAATTGGATGAGAAAAAAAATCAAAATGAAAAAAAATCCCTTATTCCCATGCTATCATTCAAAGAGCAAACCCTGAGGTCAAAAGTAAATTTCCATACACACGTTTCAGGAATCACAGTGTCCCCCTCTCCCCACATTTGCCTCAGACTTGAGATTGGCAAAAACAGTAGGGCTTTGAAAGGAAATTAACTTTCAAATTCTCTTTCCATTCCCCAGGTGTGAACAGAAACTACCTCAGGACCCTTGGGCAAACAAAGAAATCTAGACACTCAAGTATAAGGAGATACATGGTTTTGTGAGCATTGGTGTCAAGGCTTTGAGCAAACATCTACTTTTATTGGGCTACAGCTCTTTTTTTGATACCGACAAATAAAGAGCGGAGTATAGAGGAAGGGAAGGATCAGTGACATCCAGAATCTTCACCAAATCAATGAAGGGAAACACAGTTTGCTCCCTGTTTCTCTAGGAAACTTTTGGATTCTTAGGAAGGGATGCAACGTATGACAATTCACATTCCTTCTGAATGTCCAGAACAAAGAAACCTTTAGACAGGACATGAGCCAAATAAAGAGGGATGGGGAGGGATCCAAGGCTTTATGATGACTCCTCTTTATGGACCCTTTAGCGACAAGACTTTAAGTATTTTTGTAGGAGGACAAAGGCTCAGGCCAGGCCTTCCTCAGAGCTCTGTTGTCCTCACAGCTGCCATTTTGCTCTTGGCATTTATGGCCTTGGGTTATAGTTAGTTGTCCTCCTTCATGGACATGTCTTTTCTCTCCAGGCTAAATCTTAAACTCCCTGAGGGCAGGAACCC
This sequence comes from Equus asinus, assembly GCF_041296235.1. Classification (NCBI taxonomy): domain Eukaryota; kingdom Metazoa; phylum Chordata; class Mammalia; order Perissodactyla; family Equidae; genus Equus; species Equus asinus. The sequence goes on from NC_091792.1 coordinate 131,254,927, forward strand.
ACAGTACAGCATGGCAAAGTCTTTTATACAACAAAAATGCAATAAGTATTGACTGATTGACATTTACTGATATAAACACCAAGGGCATATACAGCTTTTAGAAGATTTAGAAAAGGACTGAAATATTCTTAGACAACCCTAGAATAATAATACAAAATGGATTCTTTCCATGATGGATTTTTTTTAACTTAAAATTTTAAAATTATCGTGCATTTTGCAACGTTATCACATACGTAAATTTCAGTTTCCTTTGCAACCCTATAAGTCTAAGCAAAAACCAATCTGAACTTCTACATTGCCATCTGTCCTTAAAACCATTAGAAAAAAGGCATTATTAGACCTGATGTGTCTATATATGGAAAGTGATTAGAATGGTGCCTGACATACAGATATGTGTGTGAGTGTTAGCAATTATTACTGAAGGCACCTGTGGCTGACTGGCTTATCATTCACAGCTCTTCACTCTCTCCCTGTAATGGAATTATATGTCCACATTGCCATGTGACTTTGCTATGCCTCCTAGAGTAGTGGTGAGGACAAAGTAAAAGTGTGCGTGTGTGTGTGCATGTATGTGTTTACATATACAGGTATTACCATGTTTGGAACATAGTGAGTGTTCATTAAGAATTTATTGGATGGAGCCAGCCTTGATGGCTTAGTGGTTAAAGTTCAGCACGCTCCACTTTGGTGGCCTGGGTTAGGTTCCTGGGAGTAGACCACACCACTCATCTGTCAGTAGCCAAGCAGTGGTGGCAGCTCACATAGAAGAACTAGAAAGACTTCCAACTATGATATACAACCACACACTGGGGCTTTGGGGAGGAAAAAGAAAAAAGAGGACGATTGGCAACAGATGTTTGTTCAGGGAGAATCTTTCCCAGCAAACGAAAATAATAATTTATTGGATGAATAAATGCCAAAACTTGAGGAAAAAAAGACCCTCCCTCTATGTCTTATATATCTCAATACTGTGACCATGTCCTTTTCTTTGAAGGATATGTATTAGTCAGCTATTGCTGTGAACATAGTGCACAGCAAACACTGTATATAACAAATACTTATATAAAAAGTATGTATAGAGAAAGATCTGTATAAATATATAGTCTCCCTGCCTAACTTTGGGCTTTATGACGTGCTTTGGCCAATGAAATGTGAGCAGATGTGGTACAAGCAGAGGCTTTAAATGTACTTTCATGGCTCAGTTTGGCCTCTTACATTTCTAAATCTGCCATGAGCAAGATATGCCTCTGGTAGCTGATGATCTCACAACAAAAGACTCAGGGAGCAGACTTGAACCCAAATTAAAATAGAGCCACCCAATCAACCCAGACCCGTGACTCAAAGACCTCTGTATTGTGATCCACTAAGGTTTTTAGAGCTGTTTGTTATAAACTATTATCACAGCAATAGCTGACTAATACATATCCATCAAAGAAAAAGATCTGGTCACAGTACTGAGATACATATATATGACATAAAGGGAACCTCTTTTTATTCTCAAATTTAGGCATTTATTCATCCGACAAATTTTTAATGAGCAAACAGCAAATTCTGATTCTGCTCCAGATATGGTAATAGAGATTTAAAATTAATTAATTAAGAGAAAATGGGCCCAAATGGGAGCAAACGATTGTTTTAGCTTGTTCTTCCTCTCATAGTGACTGGGTGTCCAAATCCTTCTCCCCCATCTCACTCTGCAAACACCTCAACCCCAGACCCACCACATACATAGCCCGCTCAAAGCCCTAAGGGCTGCCTGTCACTTTCCCTAGGCTGGGGGATTTCCAGCTGAAGGTGGAAACTCCACAGTCTCTGCATCTTCCTGAGTGTCTGCAGCTGACCGTGATGGAAGCCTAGTTTGGGGACTGAAGGACACTTGAGTGCTGCATGCCCAAGTACTGCTCACTGTCCTGCCTGCCTGGCAGGTCTCGGCATGCACACCGCCATCTCTCACTCTAGGTATCCCAGGGCCATAGCCTCACCATTACTGAACCATCTCACCAGTTTAGCTCTTAAGCTAAAGTCTCTCTCAACATTCAGCCTGTTTTTTTTTTTTAGCTCCTGTCCCTCAGGGGGTTTGGGTTGCCCAGGCAATGCTGAGAAGGCCACATCATGGAAACAGAAACAGAGAGAAAGATTTTGAAGGGTTGCTGTTGTTTCCCCCGACACCTGGGTCTTAATGCCTTCTGGTTGCAAAAGCTTTGTGAAGCACAGACTTCAGAGCAAGGAATATTAGCAGGAATAAAAAGAGAGAGACGCTACAGAATGATAAAGAGGATCAATTTCCCAGGGAGACATAACAATCCTAAATGTGTATGCATCTAACAACAGAGCTTCAAAATACATAGAGAAAATATTAACAGAACAGAAAGGAGAAATAGACAAATCTTCAATTATAGTTTGAGATTTCAACACTCTTCTCCTGGTGATCAATAGACTAAGCAGACAGAAAATCAATAAGGCTAGAGAAGACCTGAATGACACTATCAGCCAATTTCACCTAACTGACATTTGTAGAAGACTCCAAAATGTCAGAATACACATTCTTTTTAAGTACACATGGAACAGTCACCAAGGTCAACAATGTATTGGCCATAAAACAACTTCAATAATTTTTTTACATGAAATCATGCAAAGGATTTTTAAGAGCACAATGGAATTAAATTAAAGTCAACATCAGAAATGTATCAGGTAAATCCCCAAATATTTGGAAATCAAATTTCATACTTCTAAATAACTCATAGATCAGAGAGGCTTTCACAAGGGGCATTAGAAAATATTTTGAGTTGAAGAAAAACAAAAATAAAGCTTATAAAAATTTGTAAGATGCAAGTAAAGCAGAGAGTAGAGGGAAATTTATAAGATTAGATGCTTATATTAGAAATAAAAGAAAGAATGTAAATCAATTATCTAAGTTTTCACCTTAAGAAACTATAAAAAGAAGAGCAAATTAAACCCAAGAGAAGCAGAAGGAAAGAAATGATAAAAATAAGATCAGAAGTCAATGAAATTGAAAACAGAAAAACCGGAGAAAAATCAATGAAACCAAAAGCTGGTTCTTCACAAAGATCAATGAAATTAATAAACATGTAGCCAGACTGATCAAGAAAAAGAGACGCAAATTACCAATATCAGGAATAAGAGAGGTGAGATCACTACAGATCCTACAGACATTAAAAGGAAAATAAGAGAATATTATGAACAGCTCTATGCCAATAAATTTGATAGCTTAGATAAAATGAACCAATTCCTGAAAAGCACAAACTACTAAAACTTACCAAATATAACCTCAATAGCCCTATTTCTATTAATGAAACTGAATTTTTAGTTAAAAAACCTTCTCACAGAGGAAACCCCAAGTCCATATGGCTTCACTGGAATTCTACCAAACATTTAAGGAACAAAAATGCCAATTCTACGTGGACTCTTGCAGAAAATTCAAGAGGAGGAAATGTTTCCACACTTGTGCTACAAGGCCAGCTGCCTCTGACACCAAAACCAGACAAAGATATTTTCAGAAAAGAAAACCATAGACCAATATCCTTCATGAAGATAGATACAAAAATTCTAAACAAACTTTTAGTAAATCAAATCCAACAATATAAAAACATCATAATTAGGGGAGTTTAGCCCAAGAAGGCAAGATTGGCTTAACATTTGAAATTCATATTAACAAAAGAAAAAAGAAAAACCATATGAGCGTCTCAGTAGACTCAAGAAGAGCATTTTATTAACTCTGACATGTATTCCTGACAAAAACTCTCAGAAACTAGAAACCTCCTCAACTTGGTAAAGAGCAGCTATGAAAATCCTACCAACACCATACATAATGATGAAATATTGAATGTTTTCTCCCTAAGATTAGGAACAAGACAAAGATGTCCACTCTCACTACTTCTATTCAACATTCTACAAAGGTTCTAGCCAGTGAAATTAGGAAAGAAAAAGAAATAAAGGCATCCAGTTTGGAAAGGAAAAAGTAAAACTGTCTTTATTCATGAATGACATGATCATCTATGTAGAAAATCTGAGGGACTCTATTAAAGACTATTAGAAGTAATGGGTGAGTTTAGCAAGATTGCAGGATATAAGATCAACATACAGAAAGTAATTATATTTCTACACACTAGCAATGAAAACTGCACAATTAAAATAAAAAAACGTTTACAGTAGCACCAAAATGCGAAACACTTAGGAATAAATCTAAGAAAAGTTGTAAAAGATTTATACACTGAACATTACAAATATTGGTGAAAAAAATTAAAGAGCACACCTAAATAAGTAGCACAACACTGTGCTCATAGGCTAAAAGACTCAATTTTTTTAAGATGTCAGTTCTGCTCAAATTGATCCATAGATTCAAGACGATACCAATCAAAATGCTAGCAGACCTTTTTGTAGAAATTGACGAGCTGATTCTAAAATTCATATTGAAGTGCAAAGAACATGGAAGAGCCAAAGCAACTTTTAAAAAGAAGGACAAAGTTGGAAGGCTAACATTACTTGCTTTCATGACTTATTAAAAAGCCACAGTAATTGAGACTGTGTGGTATTGGCATAAAAGTAGTTAAATAATCAGTAAAAGACATAGTTCTAGAATGTCCAGAAATAGATACACACATGTACAGGGATGACCGACTTTGACAAATGTGCAAAAGTAATTCAGATGAGAAAGGATAGTGTTTTCAGCAAATGCAAATTTTCCTAATGCAAGAAAAGAAACTTCAATCCATACCTTGCACGGATATACAAAAATTAACTCAAGGGGCCAGCCCAGTGGTGCAGCAGTTAAGTTTACACGTTCCACTTCGGCAGCCCAGGGTTTGCCAGTTCGGATCCTGGGTGTGGACCTACACACTGCTTGTCAAGCTATGCTGTGGCAGGTGTCCCACATATAAAGTAGAGGAAGATGGGCATGGGTGTTGGCTCAGGGCCAATCTTCCTCAGCAAAAAGAGGAGGATTGGCAGCAGATGTTAGCTCAGGGCTAATCTTCCTCAAAACAATAATAATAATTAACTCAAAATTCATCATAGACCTAAATATAAAACCTAAAACTATGAAAAATAGAAAAAAAATCTTTGTGACCCTAGAATTGTTAGGCAAAGATCACTCAGGTCCAAAATCAAAATCCATAAAAGAAAAAAGTTGATAAATTGGACTTCATCAAAATTTAAAATTTCTGGTCTTCAAAAGACACCCCTAAAAGAATGAAAAGACAAATCAAAGACTGGGACAAAAATATTTGCAAAGTGTATATCTGACAAAGGATTTATATCCAGAATATATAAAAATTCTCAAAACTCAATAATAAGAAAACAAAAGCTCAATTTTAAAAAGTGGACAAATGATTTGAACTGACACGCTTTACCAAAAAGACATACAAATGGCAAATAAGCACATGAAGAGATACACAACATCATTAGTAATGAGGGAAATGAAAATTAAAACCACAGTGAGATACCACTTAGCTCTTCAAATGGAAAAAATAAAATAACTGTCAATATCAAGTGGTGGTGAGGAAGGACACAGAGCAAGTAAAACTCTCATTTGTTACTGGCAGGAATGCAAAATGGCGCAGCATTTTGGAAAACAGTTGGAATTTCATTCTTAGGTGTTTATCCTAGAGGGAAAAAAAGCATGCGTATGTAAATATCCATAGCTATTTTTGTGTCTGTTGCCAATCTTCTTTTTTCTTCTTCTTCTTCTTCTTCTCCTCGAAGCCCCCTAGTACATAGTCGTATATGCTAGTTGTGAGGGCCTCTGGTTGTGCTATGTGGGACACAGCCTCAGCAAGGCTTGATGAGCGGTGCCATGTCCTCGCCCAGGATCCGCACTGGCAAACCCTGGGCTGCCGAAGCAGAGCATGCTAACTTAACCACTCGGCCACGGGGCCGGCCCCAACCATAGCTTTACTTTTAATTGTCAAAAACTTGAAACTGTCCAAATGGCCATTACCTGGTATATGGTTAAACAAACTGTGATACATCCATACAATGGAAAGCTATTCACCAACAAAAAGACACCAACTCCTGATATATGCGACAACATGGATAAATCCCAAATGCATTCTGCTAAGTGATTAAAGCTAGATTTAAAAGGCTACACACTGTATTTTTTATTTATATGATGCCATAGACTGAATGTTTGTGTCCTCCAAATTCATATGTTAAATCTGAACCCCCAATGCGATGGTATCTGGAGGTGGAGCTTTTGGGAGGTGATTAGCACACGAGAGTGGAATCCTCATGAATGGGATTAGTGCCCTTATCAAAGAGACCCTACAGAGCTCCCTTGCCCTCTCCATCAGCTGAGGACACAGCAAGACCATGACCTTCTACGAACCAAGAAGTAGGCTCTCACCAGACACTGAATCTGCCAACACCTTGATCTTGGACTTCTCAGTCCCTTGAACTGTGAGAAATACATTTCTGTTCTTTTTAGCTACCCAGTTTATGGTCTATTTGTTATAACAGCCCTGAGTGGACTAAGACATACGATGATCTGAAAAAGGTAAACCATATAGGAACAAAAAACAGATCAGTGGTTGCCAGGGTGGGGTGAGGTGAGAAGGATTGACTAGAAAGGGGCATGAAGGAATCTTTGTGGTGGTTACCTCCCTGTATGCTATTGTTAATACTAACAAAACTGTAAAAAAATAAAAAAGCAGGCACGCAGGGTTAGAATTCAAACCCTGCTTCCCACACTCCAAGTATCCGAATGGGTTCCTTGACAGCTGCCCATGGGAAGTCTATCAGCGGGACTGTACTCAGATTTATACTCCCTTTGTGCCCTACAGTGTGGTAGAGCAAAAAGAGCATGCATTGGTACCCCCATGTCAGCTCTGTCACTAGACAGCTGTGTGGCCATGGGCAAGTCACTTCCTCTTTTAGTCCTGTTTTCTCATCTGTAAAATACCTCACTTGGACTATAAACGTCAAGCTTGGTCCAGCTTTAAATTTCTGTGATTTTCCCCAAGGCTCTTTCCTTGGGTTAGAGATGGTTGCCTTAGCAGTTCAACTCCAATCTCTCTAGCTTTAGAGCTTTAGGTGTTTTTCCAGACATCAGCTCATTGGCCCTCACAAAATCCTGTGAGGTAGCTAGTTATCCCTATTTTGTTGTTTAAGAAACTGAGACCCGGAAAGATTCATTAGCTTACCCAATCACAAAGTTTTCACAAAAGGCAGAGCCAGGACCCTCATCTCCTTTTGAGTTGCCTTGTCTCAACTGTATATGGAGCCAACCGTTAGGCTCCAAGTCTTTCCAGGTGTCTCTCTGTACTCCATTAGGTTTAGGGATCCTGTGAAAATCGTTTATGTAATCCAGCAATTTTCAGGTCAGATAAGCAAAAAATGGACCAAACAGAAAAATGACATTTATATACTGTGATAAAGCTTGGTCTTCAGAGGTCAACTTAGATCCAGGAATCCAAAGCAGGACCCACTGCCACTGGCCCCAGGGCTTTGTTAATGGGAAATTCTGCAGTAATGCTAATGCTCCACAATATCGAGTCCCTCTTGTGTGCCAGGCACTGTTCCAAGTGTTCTCGCGTCTTATCCCATTTACTCTTCCCAATAGCCAATGGGATTACCATAGCTAACCCCATTTTATACACGGGGAACTGAGCTCAGAGAGGTTTAAACCCATGCTCCATGACTCATGCTGTTCCTACTATTCATCAGCTAAGTGTTCATGTTTTTAAGATCACAGAATGATCTACTCTACTGAAAAAAAGAAACAAAGGAAGGGAAGGAGTGGAAAAGAAAAGGGGGAGGAAGAAAGAGCAGGAAGGCCAGCAGTCAGATACAAGTTAAAAAAAAGGAAGGCTAAAATGAGCATCAGCTCATCCATCAAGGCAGATGGTGGTTGCTTGAAAGACTCATGAAAGAGGCCCAGGAAATAGAACAAAGGAGAAAGAGGCAAAGGGCTGTGGAGGCCCCAGTGCCCCATCCCCATGTCACACACACACACTGCCCAAGACCACTAGACTCCTGACCTCACTGGCTGCACCCTCACATCAGAGGGCCCCGGCTTGTTTCATTTGTGTGTTTATTTAGTTTAAGGTCTGCTTTAAAGGGATCTCCAAGAGAGGCAGAGGGGGAGGAATGGGAGGAAACAACTCTTTAACAGAGAACTTAGTGATGAGAAAGGAGCCAAGATTAACAGCTCGGAAGGATCCAGCAGTCTGGGAAGCCAGCCGAGCCCTGGAGGTGGCCTCCTGTATGTCACCAACACCACCATCACTGCTTTTGAGCCTTCCCTCCCTCCTTCCCATCCTCTCTCTCTCTGTGGTGGGTGGTAGTCACCCCTAACGCCCAGGTTTTTCCTATCACAGTTGACTTTGTGTTGAGTGAGAAAGTCTTTTTAAGATGGTATCTACTGCTACCTCAGAGCACAAGTCATAATAAAGAAGTGTGTGACGGTAAAGAGCACAGCATCTCCACCTCTTCTCCTTCTCCCAGGGTGCTTAGCTGGTGTTAGGCGCCTAGAGATGCACCCTGGGTGTAGAGAAAAAAGCAAATGATCAGAAACCTGGGTTCCAGCCCCAGCTCTGTCACTGTCTAGCCATGTGATCTCATGCCACTCAGCCTCTAGGGGACTCAGATTTTTTACCTCTATGAGAGTGACATCTGTCCTGCACACCTGGAAGTAAGGCTGAGGGGAAGAAGTGAGATAAAGCATACGAAAGTGCTTTCCACAAACATGAGGGAAGGAAAAGTACCCGAGAAAGCTTTTGCTGATTGACTGCCTCCCTGAGGGATTGATCATGCCTAGGGGGACAAGGCCTCCCTGCTTTGTTTTTAAACTCTTTTCCCCAGAAGCTAAGGGATGATGGATACAGTCTTCAGGAGCAAAGACATTATTACAAACATCAAACTGGTTGAACACTGTATTCCTGCCAAGGAGCTTCCTCTTGCTCCCTCCTCTAATGGAATTCCTGCCCCATTTAATGTGATATGTCTGTGATGGAGTCTTAATTAAAGACTTACAAGAAAGATAAAAAGTCATTGTGTCTCACCTTAGGAAGCACTGACATTACTTAGGGTTTTCAGTGAGAGGCCCCAGGGAACGTCTGTCTTCTGAGACTTGGCAAACCCACCAGCCTTGCTGCACTTCTCTACACTTGGTCACCAAGATGCAGACATTCTGAGGCTGGAAGGGCCCCTGTCAGCAACCCTGTTGGGCCCAGTGAGCCAATCCCAGGCTTCGGAAGGAGCTAGGAGAGGATAATCAAGACCTATCAAACTTCTAGCCCTTGTGGAAAGAGCAGGCATGTCTCCTCTGGGGAAGGTAAATCAAGACTGCCTTAACATAGGGGGGTGGGAAAAGCAAGGAGAGGGAGGAGAGGAAGAGGAGGCCTCGCGGCCACGTTTGACTTGTGTCCTAAAAGGATGATGTGGCTGCTGTACAGAGAATAGAACTAGGAGTTGGGCTGGGGCTGAGGTGGAATGCGGGTAGAGAGGCAGTGGAGAGATGATAATGGTGTGGACCAAAGCCAGCAGTGAAGAAGTGAGCAGTGGTTGGGTTTGGTGTACATCTCAAAGATATCTCAGTGCCCTGGGGCACTCTCTGGCAGTTTCAATGTGCCAGACACTCTGCTAAGTGCTGTACCTTTAAGATCACAAACGAGGCAGGTACACCCACTTTTACCATTTATTCCACATTGTACTGGAGATCTTAGCCAGTGTAATAAGGCAAAAAGAAAAAGAGAGAGAGAGAGGGGAAGGGAGGGAGGAAGGGAGGAAGGGAGGCGGGGTTGGAGGGAGGGACAGAGGGAGAGAGAGGGGAAGAAAATGCATTAAGAATGGAAAGGAAGAAGTAAATTTGTCTTTATTTTCAGGCAACATGATCCTGTGTGGAAAAAATACTAAGGAATCTATTTTTTTTAATTGCTAGAACTAATAAATGAGTTTAATGAGGTCACAGGGTAGAAGGTCAATATAAAAATGATATTTCTATATACTAGCAAAAAACAATTGGCAATTGAAGTAAAACAATCAATTTAGAATACCATCAAAATATATTATATAGGGATAATTTTAACAAAATATGTGCAAGACTGGGACAATGAAAACTATATACATACAGTGAGAAAAATCCAAGAGAAACTAAACAAATGTAGACATATATTATGTTCATGAATTGGAAGACTCGATAGTGCTAAGTTGTCAATTCCCTCCAAATTGATCTATTGATTTAACAATATGCCAATCAGTATCCCAGCAGCCATTTTCAGTAAGAATTAACAAGCTAATTCTAAAATTTATGTGGACACACAAAAGATCTAGAATAGCCAAGACAGTTTTTAAAAAGATCAAAGTTAGGGACTTACACTACAAGGTTTTCAGACTTACTATAAAGCTATAGTAATCAAAACAGCCTGGCAGTGACAAAAGAATAGGTATTTAGGTCAACACAACAGAATAGGGGATCCATAAATAGACCCACATAGATATGGTGAATTGATTTTCAAAAAGTGATTTCCTATGGTGAAAGGAATAATGCTTTAAACCCATAATGCTGGAAGAGCTGAATAGTCATATGGAAAAATATGAAACTTGACCTATAATCACACCAGGCTGATTGTTAGTAGACGCTAAAAGTATAAGTATAAAACTTCTAGAAGAAAACATGGAAGAAAATCTTTGCAATCCTAGTGTAGGCAAAGATTTCTTAGATAGGACACAAAAGCATGAATCATAGAAGAAAAAATTAATATATATTGGACCTCAACAAAATTAAAAACTTTTGCTCCTTGAAATACTCCATTAATGAAAAGGCAAGCCAGAGATAGGGAGAAAACATTTGCAATACATATTTCTGACAAAGGACCTGACTTGAATATATAAAGAACTCTCAAACTAAATAGCAATAAAATAAACGACCCAATAAAACAACAGGCAAAAAATTCTGACACTTTACCAAAGAAGATACACAAAAAATGCCACGCCTTTTTCAATCCTGACAATGAATATATTGTCCTCCAGGACCACACACACACACACACACACACACACACATACACACACACACAGATACACACAGACTCCTTTCCTTGACTGCTAAAAGTTCACTTGTCCTTTAAGACCCAGTTTAAATGTCTCTCTTCTGAAGTCAAACTTTACCCTGGAGGCGCTTTCTCTGCTTTGTGTGACGTATTACTTTCTAAGAGCTTTTATCATACAACTTGCCTCTCTCTATGATGACTGTCTGTTTCTGCGTCTGTTTCCTCCACTTGAATGTGGACCCCTTAAAGGAGAAGATTATGTCTTCTTCATTTTATCCCTACCACCTGGCACAAAGCCTGGCATAGAGCAGGTGCTCAGTAAACGTTTATAAATGGAGGGGAAAAACCTTTCTTCCTTATTTCCTGGAACACAAATTACATCCTGGTCCTGTCATTTCTCTTCAAGTAGGCTCTCTGGGGGAACAGGGAATCCTAGATCTGTGAAATCATAGCATTTTAGAGCTCAGAGGATCTCAGATGGTTACACTGTGTCCTGCAAAACTGAAGAGGTGCCTCACCCCCAGGGAGTTGCCAAGTCCTGCCACCTGTAACCTCATTTTAAGGGACGCAGATTACTCCATTGTTGGGGTTTATTTATAAATTATTTTTTAAATCTCCTTCTATTAGGAATTCAGATGTTTGCCAAGTTTTGACTTTCATATCTGATACTAGAGTGGGTCTCCGGCAGGTTTGACTAATGATTTCTATGACTCTTTCCACTTCTAACAATCTATTATTAGATAAACCCAGCTCCATCCACCTACTGCAATTGACTGGCAGAAAACACATCACTCTCAGGCAATTACAAAATGAAGAAATTCAAGTAGTACCAGGTTCCAGGCTGGACTCAGCCGAGCTCCTTTAGTGCCATCTGTGTGCCTCCAGCTTTCTGCCTCTCACACCATATTGAAAGGATCTGTTCCTGGGCCCAACTTCCTCACTGGGCCATAAACTGCACACGGATAGGGCCACATCCTTTCATCTGGGTGCCCAGTACCTACACCATGGATGGCACCTGTTAAATAATAGCAACAGCTTTTCCATGTATTAAATGGAAATTAGTCACTCGCACTTGTCATATTATCTCTTTGAATCTTTCCAACAACCCAACCCAATAATGGGATACTCATTACTATGCCCATTTTTTGAATGAGGAACTTGAAACTGAGAAAGGTTAAGTAATTCCTCCAAAATCAACCCAACTCCATCCCCCTTCTGCAATTGACTTTGGTATCATTTTTCTTCAAAGCCAAGTAATAGTGCACAAACCAAATGACATTTCTCCTTGAGGTTCAGTAATCCATGACCTTCCGTTGGTTTTCAGGCACATTGGTCAACATCACCATAAAGTACATGATAACCTCCTTTGTGCTCCCAGGGAGCTCCCTCAATCCTTGGTCCCTCCTCTAAGCACCTCTACACATCCCTCTCTACCCCACCTTACTGATTCGGGTGTAACACCAGAGAGCTAACAGGCTGTAGGAGAGGCAAGAAAGTCTTCTCTGTGGGTTTAAAAAGATTAAATAAATTAAATTAAATAAATAATCCCCACTTTAAAGGGAAAATACATCATGTGAAATCCTCCCAAATTCTGGAAACTTAAGTTGAGAGGTTTGGATTTTAAAAAGTAGAGTTTATTATTCTAGTGAAATTTATTTGTTTATGAAAAATGTTATGAAAGAAGACGTCGAAAATTTGTTGGGATGAGTTACCAAATGGATTTTCACTGCTGCAAATGAGATACAGAAAGGACAGAAGGTGGAGAAATTTTTTAAATGATGCATATTCTTAATGCATTCTTAGGAGGAAAGACCATATTTCACTAGATGAGCAAAAAATAATTTGCTTTTAGACCATAAAGTAATGTATGTCTATTGTAGAAATTGAAGTAGTTTGGTTGAGAAAAAAGAAAAGTGAAACTATTCTTAATACCATCTTTTTTAGAGTTAATCATTTCACAGAGATCTTTCTGGTCTTCTTCTTTCTGTGTGTGTGTGTGTGTGTGTGTCTGTGTGTGTCTGTGTGATTAGCCCATATGACTCTTCCTGGACTTACCCTGTGCCAGTTCCTGGTTAACTAATTGATTTCGGTTACTGAATTGGTGGTTGCCAAGCTGCAAATACGTATACGCCGTGAATGAATCACCCAACACAGATTTTTCCTTCTACCAAAAGTCCCTTCAGGTGGGCATTTCCTGAAGCCGGTTTCGTTCTAACGTAGGCCTGGCTGCTCACATCTTGGCCTTCCTGTTTTCTTTCTCCTAGTGGATGTGTGCTCTTTGAATCATGCTGCCCCCAAATCCCTAAATCTCATCTGGCCTCATCCTCATCCTGTCTTTTAAGTTCAGGGGCATTTTCCACTGGTAAGTCTCTCGTTAGTTTCTCTCCGTCAGAGTTTGTAACACCTTGCAATTTGGTCACCTTGACCAATTTCATCAAGGTGTTTATATCTTATGAATCATTAATAAAGATTAAGTGGGCAACACCTAAGCTGACCTCCCTGGCCCCACCCAGTGCTCCACCCTATGTCAGTTCCATTCCTGAATTTCATGACACTACTGTGCTATCTAATTTCACCCCATGGGACCACACGTTGAAGAAGTCCAGAAGAAGCTGGACTCGATGGTCAGACCACACAGTGCCGTAAGCAGTGACCACACCTAGAACTTGAAGACTCCACGTCACATTTTTTTTTCCCCTAGCCTCTTAGATGACCCCCTGTGCTGGAAATCTTCCACGTACCTTTCCATCCCCCCTCTCCACCCTCTCCAGCTTGCTCAGTGTCTCAGGAGGCTGACCTGTAAAGGGTTGTCTCAGTAGACTCCAGAGCCCTCTGGCATCCAGTTGGGTTCAGCCAATAGGGAGCACTGTAGGAAATGGGAGGGAGGGAGCAGCATGAGGTCAGGAGATCCATTCACTCAGCTCCTTCCCGTAGTGTTGTTGCCAAGTCCTGCCACCAAAGTCATTGCCTTGCCAGGGAGCCCTCTTCGCACAGATCTCTCTCCAGGGTCCCCCATCCTCACCCTCTCCTTGCCCTTTCAGTCTTAGGGGTAGTAACAGCCCTGGTGTACCACCCTCAGGCTTCCAACCCACTCCTTATGGTTTCCCTACACCTTGCCCATCCCTTATAAATAATCTCTTTATTAAACTCTTTTCACTTTACCCAATATGAGAGCGCCATCTGTTCTTTACTGGGACCCTGACCCATATAACATGGCCAGCCCTAGGATAATGCTTCTGTGGGGCTAGGCTGGGCATGGCAATGACACCAACTCTCTTCTGGAGTTGAGCCTCTCATCCTTCTCACAGATCCATAAATGTTTAGCTCTTTTAGAACTCTCACATTTTTTGATACAAAAGAACTTTGAAATTCTCTTAACAAGAGCTGTGTCAGATGTTCCCAGCATTTCCCACTTATTCATTTAACAGATATTTATTGAGCACCTCTTATGCGCCAGACACTGAGCTAGACACCAAGCACACATCTGTGAGCAAAGCAGACATGCTCAAGTCTGTGAGAATAAACTGGAGCTGTAAACCCAGTGACCCTAAGTGTTCTGCAGAGGAACTGCTTCCCACAAAAAGAGATGCCTTTTCCAACTGGTTGAAGGCCAGCGCTTCCTCCTTCTGAGGGTTTATATTTAACATTTCATGATATCCTAAAAGAACTTCAGTCTTGAAGTACAAGAAGACAGGAGGGTAATAAAGGCTAACAAAAGGACAATTTTGGAAGGGAGGAGAACCTCAGTTTTCTTGTAATCAGAGGTTTACCTTGAGCACCCACAAGGCTGATCAATCTTGGCACTGCTGCACCGGTGTTGTCACCTTCCTGCCGTCTGCCCTGCCTCTGCTCTTCCCATGCCTGTCACGTCCTCACACCTGATGCACCCAGCCTATTAGGCAAGGTGTGCACATCCCAGGATGCTTGCAGCCATCACCCCAGGCCCCTTTTCTTCTTCCTGACATGGTCTCAATTGCAGCCCACTTCTTCTAGAGACTGAACCTTGGACTCTGCTGCCTTCACCACCACCACAACCCCTAGACCTGGGAAATTAGTGTTTCTTTTTGACTCCTGTTTATTTCTGGTGAGTCTGATCTAGCTCATCCTTTTGACTTTACTGTAAGGAGTAGCCCCTTTCTGGGTTCTGGTCCCTTGAAGCCTAACTCCCAACACGAGCTCTGGACTCTCCGCCTCCTCCCCACCTACTCCCAAAGCCCAGGAGTTCTTTTTCCAGTCTACTTCTTATTAATTTCTCTTCTTCAGACACCTCAAAAAGAATCCAGTCCTCCTCCTTTTCTTTCTTCTCTGCTCTCTCTTGTGCCTTCCCTCCTTCCCTCCTCTGCATTTTTGCTTCTCTTCAGAAGAAGAGCTTGCTTTGAAAAATAGACATTTTCCTAGGATTTGTATGTAATTAAAGTTTATAACATTTGAAATCCAGTCAACGTGTTTAAAATAATGATGGTGATGAGATGATAATAATAACAGTCATACTAATAGCTTCCAATTACTATGTTTTCCATATACTAGACATCATACTGAGAACTTTATATGCATCAGCCAATTTAATCCTTACAGGAGCCCTTAAGTAAATACTAACATTCCTCCACTTTACAGTCAAAGAAACTGAGACTGAGAGAAATGCATGACTTGCCCAAGGTCACACAGCAAGTGGTAGAGCTGGGACTCCAACACAGGCCTGCTCAACTCCAAATTCCAACCTTCTTACTTTCACCACTGCACTAGCTAAAGGAATCTTGTGCTAATTTCTCTTGAAAGAAAAAGAATTCTGCAACAGAAATATCCCCTCCCCAGGTCCCCACTTGGTAAATTTGAACATTTATATAATGAGCTTCCCTCCACCAGGCACACCCATCCTCCTTATTGGGTGGGGGAGGGCTCGCCAGGTGAAACCTCCTATTTACTCTGCATCCCTGGCTGGTCCTGGCTGGGTGTGGCAGTGGGTGGGGACCCGCCTAAACCACCTCTTTACATCTGCTCACCCACAGGGCCTCCCAAGGATGACTCGCTGCAGGTTTTCCCCTTCCATCGGCCTCACCACAGAGGACAGCAGCAAACACTCAACTTTGACTAGGATTAGGGCTTCCAATGACATACAACCTCTATATGGTCTGTGTTTCTAACAGGAGTGACTTTCTCCATGAAAATAAAATGAAAATAGAGACAGGCCATGCACCTGGCCAAACTGAGCTATGACAGTTCCATCATTCATCCAACAAACGTGAACCCAATGTCAATAATATGCCAGGCCAAGAGTAAGGTGCTGGGCTCTCTCTTCTAGAAATTCGTGCTTCCATCAGTAGAAGGAAGAAAAGATTCCAAGTGGTAGACTGGATTATAATTTGGCAAATATGCACTGTCCCCTGTCATTCCCCTGTTCCCTGCCCCATCGATTTGGGATTTGGCTGTGTAAAATATTTTGGCACATGGAATGCAGGTAGAAGTGATAACATGCAAGTTTCAAGTGAAGCCTTGAAGAGGCATTTCAAATGTCTGCCAGCTGTCTTGAACAGCTGCCTTCCAACATGGGAACACAGCTGGCCAGTGGAAGGTGTTCCTTCACCCTGGGTCCAAAATAAGAAGATATATGGGCACAGCCCTGAACCACAACACCAACTCACAGTCACTGACAAATCCACAAATAAAAAACATGTATTTGCTATTGAAGGCCATTGAGACTGGAGGTGGTGTGTTATACAGCATGATCACCACAAACACTGGCTAACCCAGTCCCATACACGGCTATATTCCAAACCTGACCTGAGGTGCTTTTCTTGCTCTTTGAATTGATATCTACATCACTCTGCGGGGGATGAGCCTCGCTGATCCATCCAAGGCATTAGCAGGACTGCTAGTCACGTGGGGGAAGCTGTCTGAACAAAACTTACTGATCTACATGTCCTATAAAGTACCTGCAGAAACCCAGATACCCAACACCTCCCCTCATACAGAGAACATTGTTAATCACTGCTACCCACAGACGCCTTATTTTCTATTGCGCATTATCAATTTCCAAAGTTAACAGTAGCCACATCAAGGGCAAGCAGTGTTTGAAGACTCTGAAGGCTCCAAATGAGTTTAATGTTTACAACCCAAGCCAAGGCAAGCCAGGAAGACTTATTAAAACTGGGACTGTAACTTTAGGGGCCTCTTCAGTCACCATCTGGTACAACTGTAGGTGTTTAATCACATTCTTTTAATTTCCTTTAGTTGGACAAATATTTATCAAGCACATCCTGTGTGTAAGGCACTGGAATACAAAGAGGAGAAAGCATGGTTCCTACCATCAACTCACTAGCTTGCCATCTCTTGAAAAGGATAAAATGAGTACTTACACAACTATAACTAAAGAACACACATAAAGAATTTTGAGAGAAGTGCCAAAAATTTGCTAGGATTGGATTCAGAAAAGAGAAAGATTGCTCCAATCAAAGGGAGCAAGGAAAGAGAGCACTTCAAACAGACGGAACAGAAGCACAGAGGCTGGATGGAATAGAATCTGAAATATGGAGAGAGATGGTGGAGAGGTTAGTAAAAGCCAGCTTGTGGACAGCTTCGAAAGCCAGGCTGGTGAGTTTATCGTCAAACCAAAAACACTTCATTAAATCCATCACATCCATTTCGACCGCACCCTTCACTGGGTCCAGAGTTTGATTTTTTCTGAAAACTTCAAGTCACTAACAGCTTGAACCTCCACAAAAACAGCTAGAGGTAATATGAAAAGCGAGTAGGACGGCTAGATGGTTTCCGTGACCACAAGCGAGAAGAAGCACTGTAAGCAGGCTGTGTATGTGGGGAAAGGGGAGAAAGAGCTCAGCAACGGGGGCAAGTGCAGGTATCTAAACACTCTAGACGACCCTCACTGCTGACTTGGACTATGGGGTCTCACCTCTCCAGGAAGCAGCACCTCTGTAGGCAGCACGTGGTAGGGCTAGGGCCCTGCACACCACACCCTCCCCCGCCCCCATACTTCTTCCCAAGGCGGCACCCTGCCTCTGGCCTCACCTGCCCCACCTAGTTACACCCATGACTCCAAGTGGCAGAAAACACCTCACTCTCAGGTAATTACAAAACAAAACGAAGAAATTCAGGTAGTACCACGTTCCAGGCTGGACTCAACTGAGCTCCTCTAGCGCCATCTGTGTGCCTCCAGCTTTCTGCCTCTCACACCATATTGAAAGGATCTGTTCCTGGGCCCAACTTCCTCACTGGGCCATAAACTGCACACGGATAGGACCACATCCTTTCATCTGGGTGCCCAGTACCTACACCATGGATGGCACATGTTAAATAATGGCAACAGCTTTTCCATGTATTAAACGGAAATTAGTCACTCACATTTGTCATATTATCTCATTGAATCCTTCCAACAACCCAACCCAATAATAGGATAGTCATTATTATCTCCATTTTACAAATGAGGAACTTGAAACTGACAAAGGTTAGGTAATTCCTCCAAGATCACACAGCTAGGAAGTGGAGGAGCTAAGATCCATCTGAGTGTAAGGCCCTAATAGAAGTGGGTTTACACGCATCAAATGGAACTGAGAGCTAGGTTTCCGGAATCGTAAGACTTAGTGTCCTTACTAGATCAACCTTTTTGGAAAAAGGTTCCTTCGAGGGTTGATGCTTAGGGAATCCACCCAGGCTGGCGTTCGGCAGAAACACACAGGGCCTTTGTTCCTTGTCTTATAACTCTATTTGAAACTGAATTTGAATCTTGAGGGCTGGTTTCTAGGGAATTTATGGCAGTTGCTCTGTAACACACCAGGGTTACACACACCGGGCCAGATGAGAGCTTCCCAAGAAAGTCAAGAGCAGGGGACTGCACAGGTGACAGGGCCTTGCAGACCAGCAGACAGGCTGCACACACCTGTTGGATGCCCAGCTGTTGCCTCAGCCACGTGCACGAGTTCAGGGGACAGCACTGTTGGGAGAAGGTGGGGATTTGAGTTAAGAATATTGGCCTACTAAAGCTAACATGGGTATTTAGAAGGTCATTTGTTTCAGGGAAGTCTTTTTTAATCCACTGGGGAATAAATCCACAATTCTTCCAGATTTTTCCAAGAAGCAAAAGTGGGCCTCTACCACCGTTGGATGAGAACCAACATCTGTTTTTTCAGAACCGCGTTCCACAGTCCAGTGTCCAGACACATCACGAGGCGTGTCTGCAACAGTTGAGTTTCCTGGCACGCTGACCCCAGGTCAAGAGCCACAGATAAAGAGTGTGACTCCAGGCTCTTACCTTGGGCTTGGGTTAGAGCAAGGAGGGATGCACCCTGCTGACATGGCTCTTGACCATCTGGTTCATCAGGATGAAATTATTTTTGTTTGCAGCCACACCCGCTGCTCCACCTCAAGAAATAGCAGGTAGCAGCATCAAACATGGTTTGAACCACGCCAAAAGGCACGCACTCAGAGTGCAGGTCTACAGCCAGACCCAAGAGAGCAAGGCTTCTGTAGAAATCCGGGCAGTCACAGGGAAACCTGGACAGAAGGGAGGAGCAATCTGGCCCCACAGCATTTCCTTCTCTCCCTACACGAAGACCAGTTTGGGAACTAGTGAATGATTTACACTTAGACTATTTATAAAAAGGAACACATAAACTTTCTGGATCACTCATCCACACTAAATTAAGAAAACCCAGTCGAAAATGCAAGATTCCAAAAGGCTTAAAACATATATCAGGCAGTCAGCTAATAACCGCAACTTTTTTGAAGAAGAAGAAGACGAGGTTTAGCCCTGAGTTAACATCTGCCACCATCCTCTTCTTTTTGCTGAGGAAGATTGGCCCTGAGCTAACATCTGTGCCCATCTTCCTCTATTTCGTATGTGGGTCACAGCCACAACATGGCTTGATGAGGGGTATGTAGGTCCACACCCTGGATCCAAACCGGGGAACCCCAGGGCCGACAAAGCAGAGCACGTGAACTTAACCACTACGCCATTGGGCCAGCCTCTAACTGTGACTTTTTTTAAACTTTGCCTAAATTCAGACTTTAACTAAAGATATTAGCCACATTAAATTAAAGGCTGGCGTTTTCTCAGATAAACCCAAAGATCATTAACATCAGACTAGTAGTTCAGAGTAAGTACTCAGGTAATCAGATGGGACGAGCCAAATGCCTATTGTATCAGAATGCTAGATGCCCGCTCTCTTCTCTTCCTCCTTCACCCCGTAAAGCAATGGAAAGCTGCAAGTCAGGTCACTTATTTGCAAATGATCTTGTTTTAAGAATGCAGGATGAATGTTAAAATGATTAATTTAGCAAACACATTGGAAAGAACTTTGTGTCTGTGAGTTTTGCTGAGTTAAACTGTTTTCAATTAACATCGTATTTCAACGACACTAGTTTGGAGAAAGACTTGGAATATTTATCTTTCTTTTCCCAGCAGGAATTGCTTCTTGTGGTTATTTCATTAACAATTATGAGTCCAAAATCAATTGACTAATATGAAATGTCAAGGGGGAAAATTGGGATCAGCAGGGTGATCCTGCTCTTTGGGATGTGTTCCCAATCTTAGAATAACCAATCACAAAAGACGTACTTCTGGGGCTATCCTAGGCTTTACCTGTAAGTCATTCAAATCATATCAGAAGTGAGGATAGATCACTCAACACGAGAATTTATATTCAGCTTGTGTGCTCTGATACGGCCATGCTACTGCCTATAGTTGTGCAGTGCACAGCCTGCACTACCATACGATGCAGGTCTGGATATGGCCTCACCAATTGTTTATATCTGGTATCTTTCTGATTGGCTGGTACCCTTGCTGATTGTTCAACTTTATGAATATCACTCTGTCAAGGCCTGAGATTCTGCTAGTTACAGAGGCTCACTCATTGAAGTCTAATTCTTACTATTTTTCCCTTTACCACTTGGGCCTTGCTTATAGTATCCCCTGCCAATTACATGGGGATCTGTACCATCAGTGTTCCATCTGCATACAGTTGCTTAATCCCCCTGTTTTTGCCATGGTGCCCATCTACTTGGTATCTCCAAACCAGAGACCTTCTGTTTTGTCAGAGAATAAACTTCCAAACACCCTTCAGGTATGTGCAACCCTCAGGGGTGTGGATTGGAGAAAGGTGATCTAGAGATTCAATAATTTCTCAAATAGGTTTCACCCTCCTTCCTATATTAGCTCCCCTTTCATGCACAGTTCCAGAAATATCTATGCCTTTTGTGTAGGTTAGTTAGAAACTTTCCTCGCTGACAGTTTGAGCAATGGCTTTTTCCAATATGCCAAGTCAATTATTACATGTCCATCTATTGTCCAACTTCCAAAATTGTGTCGCTATTGACTCCCCTCCTGTTTTCCCTGTCCTTGTGAGTTTATTCTTCAAAAGAAGGAAACTCTTTGCTGTAATTTTAGTTGGGTTTGGGTAGAAAGCAAACTTAGATAAATATGTTGAATCTACCATCTGAACACGAAGCCAGAATACATTTAGTTTTAAGGTCTATGAAATGGACCTTTAATGGTTCTCTGAAATAATCTTGAAGGGTTTTAAAAATTACTATGATGATGATTATTGTTGTTGTAGTTTTAAAGAACAAGAGAATCTAAGAAACCTGGAATACAAATCAGAGATTCTAAACCATTGGCAAAAACTCTTTGGAATTTATGAGAATATTGGACCTTGTTTGTGGTGTCCAGATGGACTGTCAGTGTCCTGACTTGAGAGTATGGGTCATATTATGATTGTAGCCAGCAGTGAGGATGTTTGTATGTCTGACCAAACTCAATTATGGAATAGTTATTCATTCTGACTTGGTTAGAAATTGAGAAAGGTCATTAGCATGTTCCACACACAGATATGTCAATGGCATGAGTTATTGACGTACTACAAGAAAATATCAGCCAGCCCTAGTGGTCTAGTGGTTAAGATTCATAGCTCTCACCACCACGGACTGGGTTTGTTTCCTGGTCAGGGAACCACATCACTCATCTGTTGGTTGTTATACTGTGGTGGCTGCATGTTGCTGTGATGCTGAAAGCTATGCCACTGGTATTTCAAATACCAGCAGGGTCACCCACAGGGGACAGGTTTCAGCAGAGCTGAAACCTAAGTCTAAGATAGACCAGGAAGAAGGACCTGGCCACCCACTTCTGAAAAACTGGCCATGAAAACCCTATGAATAGCAGCCGAGCATTGCCTGATACAGCAGGAGAGGGTGAGAGGATGGTGGAAAAAGACTGGGCTGGGTTCCACTCTGCCGCACACAGGGTCGCTAGGAGGTGGCACTAACAACAAACAAAAAAATACTAACTCGATTAGCCACTGACGTTATCTCATTCTCTTGAGAAAATAAAACGAAACAGCTGACCCATCTGTTGTAGGAAAGAGAGGAGAAGGACTTAACTCGCAGCTGGGCTTGCCCTACTCTGTGCTCATTGGCCTTTTTACTCACTTCTTAGACTCCAACAGCTGCCAGGGACAACATGTTACAATACCCATCCAGAGTGCCCCTCTCTAGACCTCGTGGAGATCCTTCAGCCAGGATTTAGTGAGTTCCTCCTATGGGCTAGACCCAGTTCTGTGTAAAGCAAACAAGAGAAATCTCTGGTTTCACAGAGCTTTTATTCAAAAGAGTGGTAAAATAACACACTGGACAAATGTAGATGCAGTAAACATGCAGGACGAAGAAGAAAGGCAAGAAGAGTGGGGACAGAGAGTGACGAGAGATGTCTGCTGTTTTGGATAGAGTGTACAGGGACGTCCTCTCTGATGAGGCAACTTTGACGAGCTGGAGAAAGGGCATTCTAAGTACAGTCGTGCATGGCAGAACAACGTTTCAGCCAACAGCGGACCGCACGTACAACAGCAGTCCCAGAATTTTAGCACCATAGACCCTGGCGAGCAGTAGGCTGGACCGTCTAGGTTTAAGCACACTCTGTGGTGTTCGCACAACAAAATCGCCTAATCATGCATTTCTCAGAACGTTTCCCGGTGACTGTAGAAAGTATAAAGTGGGGCCTGAGGCGGGAGCACAGCCAGTATGTTTAAGAAACAGCAAGGAGGTCCAAGTGGAGGCGAAAATAATAGGAGATGAAATCAAGAAGGTAGGTGCGTGGATCTCATAAGGTTTTGAAAGTACTAGAAAGTGCTTCTGATTTTATTCTGAGAGATTTAGGAAACCACTGGAAGGTTCTGAGCAACGAATGACATGATTTGACCATCATTCTGGCTGCTGAGAAGAGATCATGGAGGCAGAGCAAGGAGAGAAGAGGGAATTCCAGGAAGATGCTATCGCAGTAAGCCAAGCAAAAGATGGTGGCAGCTCGAAGATTGATAGGAGCAGTAGAGGTGGTGGGAGGTGACTAGCTGAATTAACAATATGTTCTGAAGGTACAGCTGATGCGCTCGATGTGGAGTTTGAGAGAAAGAGAGGCACCAAGGTGAAAGCAAGACAGCTGGCCTGAACAATGGGGACTGGAGCTGACATCTGTTGAAATAGGACAACTAGGAGAGAGGCAGGTTTGCATGGGGCGAGGTCAAGAGCTTGGTTTTGGTCATAGTAAGTTTAAGATGCCTACCAGACATCCATGGAAAGATGTGAAATAGGCTATTGGATGTAAGAATCTGGCATTCTGATGAAAGATGCACAATGGACCTATAAGGTGCCCCCTTTGCCCCCTGCCCCCAGCTACAGTGGAGCTAGAGGAGGAACGTAGCGTTTAGGAAGCAGCAGGGACTCAACCCACAATAGGGTCTAGAAGCTTCTTGCAAGATAGGTTTTCAGAAGAAATTGTGGACAAATGGAAATTTCAGAGTCAGGATCAACAAAATTAGAAAATCTGGCTTAGAGGACCCAGAGTGAAAAGAGCAAGAAGAACAAAAGGACGCTAGCCCTGGAGAACAGACCTTGGAGATTCAGAGCCCCCGGGAGCAGAGGACCCTCCCCGGCCCAGCTTCCCAGGACCTTGCTATTTGCAAATCTCACTTCCTCCTACCTAGGTAAGAACATTGCTCCTCTGATCTCTGCAGCCATAGGGTGACGCTCTGTGGCAGGCAGATACCTGAGATGTCGTCTAAGATTTATGTCTTTTTCCTGTATATTCATCCAACTACATTGTCTTTTTCCTTTTTTCTCTTAGAATTTTTGGATCATCCTTTCGTTTACAGTATAAATATTTGTTGAATATATACCTTCAGGTACGTGGTCACCTTGCCAGAAAGCCTGTGTTGGGCACTGCAGAAACACAAAAACATGTAAACTTCAGAGATTTGTATAAATAACAGCAGTAGAAAAATACGGTTTAAGAGAATCTTCAAACAAAGTGCAGTAGGATTCATAGCAGAGGAAAGATTCCTGGCTGGGATGGTCAGGGCAGACTGCTCAGAGGGGCCACGTGAGCCGGGCTGTAGGAAACGAGTGGATTTCCCTTTGGAGAAGATGGACAGAGAGGACAGCCATCTAAGTGAGCGAACCCCACATATTAGGAGACTTTATTCTAACATTCCCCAGCCTTTCAAATTCACCCTTTCTTGACTGGGGGTAGGAGAATAAGAGAAATATCGTTTAGGCTACAAACGTCCAACTAGTAGATAAGTCAGTCCTGTAGAACTAACACACAATATAATGAATATGGCGAACAGCACTGTATTATCATCATCAGTCTGGCTAAGAGACCAGCTCTTAATCATTCCCACCACAGAAAAGAAATGGTCATTGTGGGATGTGACCAGGCAGTAACTATTGCTACAATGGCAATCATGTTACAACACAGAAATGTATCAAATCAACATGTTGTACACCTTAAATTTACACAATGTTGTATGTCAATATGTTTCAATAAAAATAAATAAGTAAATAAATAAAGTCATGCCTTCTTTCAATAAACACGAAAAAGCCACATCCTCATTTAATGTCATTGAAATCTCAAAATAAATTAAATATCAACGCTTCAAACAAATCGAAGTGATCAAATAAAACAAAGTCCTTAAACTAAACGTACCCCTCCATTCCCTCCCTCTCTCTCTCTTTCCTCTCCCCGCATCTACCCACCCAGTTTTTATTAAGGGAACAAATTATATAAAGGTGATTCTTTTCTTCCAAAGCCATAGGACTATGAACTAAACATCCCCATACCTCCTCTCCACCTCCCCATGGCATTACAAGCAGTTACACACACACACACTCACACACACACACACACACACACAATTTCAGGCAATGCCGTGAAGCAATTGGGGATGGGGGAGCCAGACTCAACATTGTTTCTGCAGGAAGAAGAGTTCCAGAGAAACTGATAATCAGAATTTTCATTTTCTTGCTCAATTTTAGGCTGACTTTACCTAAAACTAATAACTTAGCAAAAATACCTCTGCAGACAGCCTCTTCCCTTCATCAAGTATGGAAAGAGTTTGAACAGAAAAAATATATATAATGTTTGTTGTAAGAAAAACAGACATTTTTAAGGAAAGATGCCTGGTTTCATTAGTGGTGCAAAACGGTCTGTGAAGGATCCACATTTGGTTAGCGACAGGCCGGCAGGTCGCACCATCAAAGGGACTTTTATAGGACACACTGAAAGGCCTCAGTCACAGAGCAAACAGGGCTAACAGAACTTCGTCCTCAAACCAGAGGATAAGAAGGCAGTCTCCCCAGCCTCGCTCTCCTGGGAAAGGCCTTCTGATTAGAGTTCTCTCACCACGAAGGGAGACAAGGGGCATTAGAACTCCACCACCCAAATAAATACGGGGCTCCTGTATGTGTCTAATGGTTAACACGAGCTGCAGATGCCACGGGTCACATGGGTTAATTCAGAAAGAAAACACATGCAATCGTGCCATTAATCTTTGACTTGAGATCTTACCTCCCACGATAGGCTCGATTCTTAGACTTTCTTCCAAAGAACAGTAATAAAGGAGAGTGGTACCACGTTGAGCTCCCAGCAGCCTTTTAATCAGAAAAAATTGCCGGGGCCATAGATTTAACATCAGCAGTTAAGTTTCATGGGCTAAATAAATGCACTAGCCTGGTAAATGTCCCTAAAACCCTATGTTCAGTAATGCCATAAATTGGAAGTGCATTGCACAAAGGCCCCTGATTCGGTTACAAAGAAAGTTCTCAAAAGATCACGCTGAACTTGGCAGGCCAAGGCAGGGCACGCTGGCAACTCCACAGGTTTGGATTTCGGTTCCTTGAATCTGCCCTCGGGTTCCATTCTCGGGGGGGCGGGGGGTGGTTTGGCAGCAGGAAGGCCCCTCTGTGATTGATTTATTAGCTACTCTACCTTATTTACGATTTTACAGGGTATTGTACCAGAGAAGAAAAGACAGTTCCATGGAAGTAATTCCAGTCTCGCGTGGTTTGACATTTTCCACTAACCTTATAAACCTCTCCGCCGACCCCATTATTTTTTGAAGCTTGTGTGAGGAAACCTAGGCAGAGTTGGTTTGGAGGATGTAACTGAGTGAGACACAGTTTTTCAGGATTTGTTTCAAAAGCTCGAATCACCTTTGTCGTCCAGGTCTCAACACACATGGGAAGGACAGCCTTTAAAAAGAAGAAAGAAAGAAAGAAAGGATGGCACTGGGGGCCGACTCCAGGGTGTGGTACCACCTGTTGCACTGGAGAGATGCTGAGTTAATACTTGAGTCTCAAGCACAGGGTCTGGTCATTTCTTCAAGGACCTGAGGGCACTTTCCAATCATGGCATCAAAAACATTGTTGGTTCCCTCTCTCTAACAGAGTAAAATCTAAGATTCTCCACTCTGAGTCTTATTTAGCTTCCTAGTCTTATCTTCCACTACGTCTTCCTCCCCCAATTTCTTCAACACTACCCACATATCCACAGTCACCTACAGCCCCCTGCACCTCTCTGTTCACCACTTTCCTGCCCACTGGCAAGCACTTGCCTAACGCACACACACATGCGTGCTCATGAACACACACAGACACACACACACACACTTCATTTCGAGCATTCACTGAAAACCTCCAATGTGCCTGGTACTGAGTTAAAATCCTCCCAACAAACCTACGAGGTAGGTATTTTTCCCCTGGTTTTATTGAGATATAATTGACATATAACACTGTATTAGTTTAAAGAGTACAACATAATGACTTGATATATGTATATATTGTGAAACGATTATCACAGTAAGTTTAGTTAACATCCATCACCTCACATGGTTACAAATATTTTTTTTCTTGTGATGAGAACTTTTAAGATCTACTGTCTTAGCTACTTTCAAATATACAATACAGTATTGTTAACTATAGTCACCATGCTGTACATTATATCCCCGAGTCTTACTTATCTTATAATTGGAAATTGTACCTTTTGGGTAGGTACTTTTTATTTTTTTTATTGAGGTAACATTGGTTTATAACATTATATAAAGTTCAGGTGTGCACCATTATATTTCCATTTCTGGGTTGACTACATGATGCCCACCACCCAAAACTAATTATCCTCCATCACTGTACACACGTGCCCTTTTCATCCTTCCCCTCTGGTAACCACCAATCTAATCTCTATATCTATGGTTGTTGTTGTTATTGTTTTTATCTTCCACTTATGAGTGAAATCATACAGTATTTGGCTTTTTCTGTGTGACTTATTTTGCTTAGCATAATACCCTTAAGGTCCATCCATGTTGTCACATAGGTGCATTACCATCTTCCTGGAAATTCTTTCTGTTGGGCTGCTAGTTTAGTTTCCTCCCCAGTTTCTTACTTTTTTCATGGTTTTCAGTCTCTTTTTACAGGAATATAGTCTTAAGTAATTTTCTCAGAAAAGATACATAGGAGGTACATTTTCTGTGTCCTTGTCCGGAAATGACTGCATTTTGCCTTCGCCCTTGAATGGTAGTTAAGCTGGGCATAAAATTTTAAACTGAAAATCATTCCATTGTATATATCCATACATTACAGGTGAAGAAACAGAGTCTCAGAGAGATGAAGTGACTTGCCTAAAGTCACACAGCTGGTAAAGATTGTAGAGATGGGGCTAGAACCCAAGTTTCCTGACTCCTAACCAAAACCACTACCCTCTGTTCCCTCCTCCCAACTCCCACAAATCTGCCTGTTCAAAGATAATGTTTTATTTTATTTTATTTAATTAATCCATCATGCTAGGATGGCTTTCCCATTGAAAATTCACCTCTCCTTCTCCTACATTCCCTTTGTATTTTGATTTAACCTCTAGTAGGACACTGAACAAAATCAAATTTATGTCAAAGTTAATATGTATCTGCCTCCCTAAGGATACCAAGCACAGAAAAGGCTAATGCATTTATGAGTCCCCAGCATTACCTGTCATCATGCTTTACACACAGTAAATCCTTAAAAATATTTGTTGATTCTACTTGAAGAATTTCTGAACCTCTTCAACAACGTGAGCCTGCCAATAGAGAATGGAAGAACCTCAGTCGACGCTGTTTTGTTTTAGATTTTTCTCCTTAGTCTTGAGCAAGAGCCAGCACAGCTAATGATCGGCACCTTGACCAACTCTGCCTAATCCGGGATAAACCTGAGTTCTGGGAGCACTTCCAGGCACCCAGCAAGCCCTGTGTGGAGATGGATGGCAAACTCCAAGAAGTCTCCGTTTCTTCACTTTGTCTCTCCTCCCCATCTCTTTCTTTTTGTTTGGTTTGTTTTTGTAATCCAGAACATCAGCAAATGTGTTTCATTAGGTCAATTATTCTGTTGATAACTGAGGCCTGGCGGAGGGACAATTCCCCACCCAACAAACTTTATTCAATGAAACTCACTGTAATGGCAGAGAAACAACCTTCAAAGTGACACACTGGGGACAAAGCAAACAAATATGATTGATATATATATATACATCAATAAATATATCTCACAAAGGCTAGGAAGCAAACGGGAGGAAGACAGGCAGAGAACTTGTCCAAAGGCTGTGTAGCATAAAGTTAGTTGCACAGTTTTTGGAGCTAGACTGAGTTCGAATCAAAGCTCCACCACTTTTAACCATGTCGCCTTGGATGAGGTATTTAATTTCTCTATGCCTCAGCTCCCTCCTCTAAAAGGTAGAGAAAAAACTAGCCCCAACCTCATAGATTTTTGTAAGGGTGAAATATGCTATTTCATGCCAAGCGCTTAGAACAGACACATCTAAGCACATTGTAAGCTTTCAATGATGCTGTTATGATTATGGCCAAAATTCTGCAAGAGTTGTGTCTATGAATCTGGGGAAACCACAGGTCTTTGAGTTAGAAGACCTGATTTAAATTTCAGCTCTGCCACTGAACAGGCTGCGTGATCTTGGGCCAGTTCTATCACCTCTCTGAGCTTGCTTTTTTAAGATTGGCACCTGAGCTAACATCTATTGCCAATCTTCTTTTTTTCTCCTTCTTCTTCTCCCCAAAGCACCCCCAGTACATGGTTGTATATTCTGGTTGTAAGTGTCTCTGGTTGTGCTATGTGGGACACCACTTCAGCATGGCCTGAGGAGTGGCACCATGTCCACGATCAGGACCTGACTGGCGAAACTGTGGGCTGCCCAAGCGGAGAGCGTGAATTTAACCACTCGGCCGCGGGGCCGGCCTCTCTCTCAGCTTTCATTTTCTCGTCTGCACTTGGCCTTGGCTCTCTCAAGTCCCACTCTGCTCCTGGGGAAGGGAAAGCCCCTTCCTTGTCAGTCTCTCTCCTCTCCTTCAACTCTCCCCTGGGCTCCAGGTCATCCTGTAGTAACACCAGTTGTCCTCCCTGGAGATGGTGCAGGTCCCAGGTATAAGATCATCGCTCTTTGGTCAATTCTCACTGGATGGGTCCATTCCCCTGAAGCAGATTCACAAGCCACTGTCAGAACTGAGTCTACCCCACCATAAAGCATAGCTCCTCACCTCATTACCGAGTACCCAGGTTGGGGATCTTAGTGTAAGGGTCTCTCACCCAGTGGCTCTGGAGCTCTTTGCCTAAAAACCTGGCCACCGAACAGCAGTCTCTCCCACAGCCAGAAGCAGGATTCCTAGCCTGCAGAGTCTCAAACCTCACAATTGTTCCCAGGGTGCCCACGAAGTTCACGTTTCTGGTTTGAGGAGCTCCTTCCAGAACTTGGGAAATCATGAACTTTTTCAAGTTCAAGTTGCCAGCCCCAAATCTCTCCCCAAATTGTCTCAAACGACTCCTCTCTTAGGGAACAACCTACGTTCTTTCGGAATCCTAACATTGCACTATTATACACAAATATATCTATTTATTTATTTTTAAAGATTTTATTTTTCCTTTTTCTCCCAAAGCCCCCTGGTACATAGTTGTGTATTTTTAGTTGTGGGTCCTTCTAGTTGTGGTATGTGGGATGTGGCCTCAGCGTGGCTTGATGAGCAGTGCCATGTCCGCACCCAGGATTTGAACCGGTGAACTCTGGGCTGCCGAAGCAGAGCGCACGAACTTAATCACTCAGCCACGGGGCCAGCCCCTACACAAATATATTTAATATATGAACACTAAAACTAATTATCAAAAAAGTGTGGCCAAGAGGGGATAAGAGATTGTCTCTGCCATCAACACTTTCCAAATAACTTGGACCTTAGAGTCTGTACATACCAGTGCTTTAAAAAAAAAAATACCTTGAGAAAGAACGATTTTCAGTCTAAGCTTTTAGAATCATCATTCACTTGTGAAGGCAAAATGTAGCCATTTTCAGACAAGGACTCAATAAATTTACCTCCTACGTATCTTTTCTGAGAAAACTAGTTAAGACTGTACTCCAGTAAAATGAGAGTGAAAACCATGAAAAAGGAAGAAATTGGAGAGGAAACTAAACTTGCAGTCCAACAGAAAGAAGTTCCAGGAAGACGATAATGCAGCAGGCCTAAGAATTACCCAGTTAGGCACAGAGAAGCTAGCTTGCTCAAGGTCACACTCTGTTGAGGGCAGAGCCAGGGTGCAACCCAGGTGGGCTGAGCTCTGGTGCCCATGCTCTCATCCACTCTCTAAATTTTGGCATGAAAGTTTTAATATCATAAAATTATCAATTCTGTAAAAATCAATATACATAAAAATTTAATGCAGTTTTGAATTGAATCTCAAAACAATTTTTCTTGAAATTGTTTAAAAGAGTTTTAGCATATATATGAAAGAAGGCATATGGCAAGAAGACCAAGAAATATGAAAAAGAGGAACTGGAAAGGGGGACTTGCCTTATCAGATAATAGCACATATTATAGATTCATTATATTTAAGTCAATCAAATATTGGCATAGACATAGACAAATAGATGAGGGCAACAAATAAGAACATGGAAACAGACCCCAACCTCTATGAGAGTTTAATATGACAGGGCCAGCCCAGTGGCCTAGTGGTTAAGTTCAGTGTGCTCCACTTCAGTGGCCCAGGATTGGTTCCCAGGTACAGACATACACCACTCTGTTAGCAGCCATGCTGTGCTGGTGGCCCACAAATAGAGGAAGATTGGCACAGATGTTAGCTCAGGGATAATCTTCCTCAGAAAAAAAAAAAGAAAGAAAGATATTCTGGGCAAGCCCCGGGAGCCTAGTCATCAAGTTCAGTGTGCTCCGCTTCAGCGGCCCAGGTTCAGTTCCCAGGCATGGACTTACACCACTCTGATAGCAGCTATGCTGTGCTGGTGGCCCACACACTAAAAAAAAAAAAAAGTAGAGGAAGATTGGCACAGATGTTAGCTCAGGGCAAATCTTCTTCAGCAAAAATAATAATAATAATAATAACAATAATAATGTGACAAATCTGGTAGTTGCATTCTGTGTGAGCAGGATAGATTATTTAATACATGATACTGACAAAACTGATTATCTCCTTGTAAAAAAGATTATTATACTTCCATCTTAAATCATACGCAGAACAAAATTCCGGATTGAATAGACTTAAATATAAAAAGCAAAATGATAAAAATCTTACAGGATTATTTAGGAGATCACACATAATCCTGAGGTTGACAAATACCTTTCAAACTGAGATTGGAAACCCTTAAGAAGCTTGAAAATAAAAAATGCACATATTTAACTATGTAAACATTTTTATACGTTTGTGGACCAAAAGAGCCATAAATAAAATGAGTAGAAAAATAACAGATTCAAGATAAAATTTATAACACCCATGACAGACCGAAGATTAACATCTATCATATAAAAAGAGTATTTACAAATTGGTAAAAAAAAAAATGCAGAAAAATACACAAAAGATAGTAAATAGACAAGTCAGAGAATAGCTAATCCAAATAGCAAAATTATTTAAATTAGTTATGGTCAGAGAAATGCAAATTTATGCAACGAGATAATCTCTTTACTCCCATTAAATGCCAAAAGGTCTTTAAATTGAAAGCATCAAGTGACTACAGGATGGAGTACGGGATGCAGTGAAGAAGGGGTACTCTCATACACTGCTGATAGAAACATAAATCAGCACAGCCTTTTTGGAAACAATCTGACAATGTCGACTAAAATTTAACAAATATCACATACCCTTCTACCCTTCAATTCCACCTCCTGGGAATCTATCCCGTAAACCTGAAACCACCAGGACAAAGGACATGTTTACAAGGATATTTCTTGTAGCCTTGTTTGTAGTGACAAACCTGGAAAAAATGCCCATCAGTACGGGAATGGTCCACTAAATTGTGTACATCCACACAAAAGGAGATTTTTATCACCATTAAAAGAATGAATTAGAGCTGTATCAGTTGGCTTAGAGCGACTTCCAAGAGGCATTATTGAATGAAAAGCACACACATGTATGATATGAACCCATTCTTATAGAATAAATAATGGCAGATCATTTGTATGATTACATGTGCGTGGAGAAAAATCTAGACAAATACATCCTGGGTTGTAACATGTGTCACTTGGCGAAGGCTGAGGTCTATGGGTGATGAACAAGGAGAGAGAAGGAGGAGCTCAGGAGAGGAGACTCAAACACAAAATGACAAGGAAAAAAAAGACTATAGGATGTGTTCACATTTATGAAAAATTATACATGTATATGTATACAAAGAAACTAATTTTTTATTATTTAAAAGTTAAATTGGAAAAAAAACAACAAAAAGGCCAGCCTTTGAGTTTTTTTGTCTCATCATCAGGGAGAAGTCTGCCCTGTAAGCCTGGTCTCCTGGTCTAGGCTGGGTCCCTGGCGGGTGGAGCAGCTCCCAGAACTTCTCAGAGCTCCACAGACTTGCAGTGAGGGAGGGTTTGTCTCACACCCCCCGCTCCTCATATTCCTTCCCTCTCCCAGATCCCACTCCCAGCCCTTCCAGAGTAAAGGAGCAGAGACAGTGTGAACAAAATCATATCTGTCAGGGAGGTAACGAAGGACCATCGATGTCAGCAATGAAAAGGGTTATTTGTGGTTTTGAGGCGCGTTCCAAAGCATATGAAGCCGCCTTACCACCTTAGAAGATACACAAGACCCAAGGATCAGATGCAGACGATGGAATTTGAAGCCAGAAACCTGGGAGCAAGAGCCATAGGCAACAAGGGAAGAAAAGAAGGAGAGAGTGAACTGGAAAGACTCTATTTCTTGCAGCAGCACAGAGCAGAGCAGCCCTCTGGCTGCAAACAGCTGGCAGGCTTAATAAAACATTTACAAATGTGTCCGTGTGAATGTATCACTGGGGCTGGTAAGAAAGGAAGGGCTCCTGAGAGGCCAGAAATAAAGGAAAAGCAAGAATTTGGATGGGTAATCTGCTTTGCTCCTGGGGCCTTAAGCCAAACCCTGGTGTCGCTGAACTTTCGTTTTGACAGTGAGAATACAAAAGCTGGGCCTCATCTAAGAAAAGTACGGAGAGTCCCCTTGTAGATCTGCGACTCAAAGACCAACACTGTCAGTATGAGAGTGAACTAGAAATTAACCTCCCCACAGAAGAGGAATAATGTGAAGAGCAGGGATCAATAAATTTAAATGTAAACATACAGCAGAGAGGATCAATGACCATTGATTCTCCAAAAAGTCTAATAAAGTTGACAAGCCTCTGGCAATACTGATCAAAAAAGAAAAAGAGCCATCATTTTTTTTTTTTTTTTGAGGAAGATTAGCCCTGAGCTAACGTCTGCTGCCAATCCTCCTCTTTTTGCTGCGGAAGACTGGCCCTGGGCTAACATTCATGGCCCTCTTCCTCTACTTTATATGTTGGACTCATATCACAGCATGGCTTGCCAAGCGGTTCCCTGTCCGCACCCAGGATCTGAACCGGCAAACCCCAGGCCGCCGAAGTGGAAAGTGAGCACTTAACCACAGTGCCACCAGGCAGGCCCAAGAGCCATCATTTTTAAAAAATCATATTATGAACGAAAAAGTCAACTATAGTCGCAGATATTTAAAAGACAGGATATTATACATAGACTTATGCCAAAAAAATTGTAAACAAGAGAAAATTCTTAGAAAACATAAGGTACTAAAATGTTATCAAAAAGAGAAAAAGACCTGATGATTTTATGAAAATTTAGAAAAATCGAATTTGTAGTTAAAAATCTTCCCACAAAGTAAACATATCATTCCAGTCTTAGATAAATTCTTCCCCAGGACAGAAAAATAGAAAACTCCATTTTATGAGTCTGGCATAAGCCATACAAACAACCCAGGACAGTTTGGAAAAGGAAAACTACAAGACAGTTTTACTCATGACTATTGACACAAAATCCTAAACGAAGCATTTGCAAACTGAATCCACCAATAAATAATAAAAAAGATAGTACAATAGGATGAATTGACTATATGAACAGAGGACAAGAAAAAGAACTCACAATCAACTTAATAGATGCAGAAAAGCATTCAATAATACTCAGCCTCTACAAATGATAAGATTTCCTTCAAGACTGGGGACATGACAACCTTCACTCTCTCTGTCTCGATTCGTCACCCCAGAGATCCCGGCAATGAAAGAGCTAGAAAAGAGAAAGAATTTCCTGAGGATCCATCCAAGGCTGACTTTGTGTAAAAACAGGTGACCGTAGGGAAAAATGTTTTAAAAAATCCTTGCACACTATGTAAATTCAAGTCCTGCTAATTGTCACCCATTTGCATACTGTATGGCATTTTTGGAGGGACATGTAGAGAAGGCCCGCATGCCCTGACAATATTACAGGTAAACTAAGGAGTAACGTTGTGGGAGGCAAAAGGCTACTAGAAATTGGTGACATTTCATACCACATCCATCCTTTGTGAATCACAACGCACAGTAGGACCAGTCAGCTCTGAGAGTGCAGGAACCGCATAGCTCTTATTCCTCACTACGCTCCCAGCAGCCACTGCCTGCCTTGCATGCAGTTTCAAGCTCAGTAAAGACCTGTTGAACTAACTAGTCGAGGTGAAGCCTCCTCTCCTGGCTATGCACCCGTATTACCTCTGCAGCTAATTTCTGCAAACACTTGCTAGAAATAAAGAAAGCAAGAAAGAAACACCCTTGAGCCAAATAAAACCCTTTCTCAAGCAACATATCTGGTCTTGTGGATATTTGGTCTGAGATATTTCCAGCATCCCCCTGTAGTTTAAGCATTTCTGTCCAAGATCACATGATTCCATCATGGGAACAAAAAGTTGGGAGAAGAGATCCCTTTGGCCATAAAACAATTATAAGCCTTTCATGACATGTGAGACAATGCAAATCAAATTGCTGTTCAGGTTTCAAAGCAGTATACCCATTCCACTGCCATATTTTTATAACAGTATTTGTTCCATCTCAATGTCAACTTCAAAAATAAAACTTCCCCCCCCCTTCCAAGTTGGTTTCTATCTTTCACCTAAAAAAATACTTGCATTTTCTAAAGTTTCTCAATTTTGACAGTCCCCAGACTCTGGACTAAGCAAGGCTTTCTGTAATAATGATGTTCCCAACTCAGGGGGATTTTGGCACTTCTGACAGCTTCAATTCTGGGACAGCTGGGATTTCCTTCCTCTTCCTCTTCTGCATTTTGCTTCCTTGATCTTTGTGTTGCAGGAAATTTCTTTCCCTGAGCTTTAAGTCACAGTCTCTCACTGTTCAAGAAAAAAAAATCTGACCCTTCCCACCACCACCACCACCTTCATGATCCCTTTCTGGTTTCTGTTTCCCAGAGTCCTTGTAGCATTCCAAGGATAACAGTGGAGACCACACTAGATAGGATCAGGAGACTGTGAACAGTCTTTCTTCTGGGAGTGGGGAAAAAAGATGGGACTGGGTACGAAGGGTCCTGGGTTAAAGTCCTAGCTCTGATATTAACCAATTTATCTCAGCTTAAGCAAGACATGTCCTCTCTGTGGGCCTCAGTTTCCTCATAGGTAAAGGAAACGTTGATCTACAGCAAGGGTTCCAGAGCCAGGCAGCAAATGTAAACGAGGGAAGCCAACTGAGTGCAAGGAAAGTCCTAGGTGTCCAGAAGGCAATAGGGAGTGGTGGAGACTGTGGAGATCTGATGAGCACAGGCACCTCCTGAAGTGAAGCACTTCCACTCAACTACAACAACTCAACTCAACTACCCTGGAAATGTGAGCTCTGTGTTTCCAGTCTTCTGATTTTTTAAGTGAGCCTTGAAATATGGATTTTTGTTTGCACTCTCTTAATTGTTGGCTGAAAATTTTGTAAACCATCATGGGTCTCTCTTCAGTAAACCCCTGGAGTCTCTTTTATATCTAGTATTGTATGATCCTAAGAATATGTCTGGTAGTTCTACTGCCCTGAACTTTCCGAGACCCTTCCACAGTCTTAGCTTCAGTTTTCCTGAGTGTTTGTGGAGCTTTGTATTGGGGTATCTCCACCTCTGAGGCTTTGCTGCAGATCTGGGAAGTGACTACCTCATCCTGAGGGGAGAAACACTTTGGAGCTGGGATTCCCTCACAGAGACTTCAACTGCAACACCAACTCCTCCCAAGGCTCCAGCCTACAGGCTCACCTACAGATTTTGGACTTTCCAGCCTCTATAATCACATGAGCCCATCTCTTATAATCTCTAGATATAGATATAGATGTAGATGTAGATGATACAGATATAGACACACTAAACACACACAGACACAAACACAAACACACACACATCCTATTAGTTCTGTTTCTCTGGAGAACCCTGACTGATATAATACCTCATTGGGTTCTTGTAAGGATTACATGAGATAAGGTTTATAAAAGGCCAATCACACAGTGCCTAGTGTGTACAAATCTCTCAATAAATGATAAAAAGGGGCAAATGATTCTAGCAGACTCCATTTCTTCCCTCCTGCTCTCCAGTCCCCTAGAGCCCAGTGCCCCGGACGCTGGCACCATTTCACTGCAGAGCTGCTACCTCACAGGCTGCAGGTGGATGCAGGATGCAGTCTGGGCTGGAGGAGGAGGGAACGACACGCCACCTTTTCCACAGCGTTCTGGGAGCAAAGTCAACTATTTCAGAGCCATGGGTTCAGGTGTCACTGGTTTCAGGACTATGATGGCCACCTTGAGTCCCTTTTAAAACTGGGAAAGCCTCAGGTCAGCCTACTCAAAGGTCACGAGGAGTTAGATCAACCTAGACAAACAGGACACTAAACAAGAGGTCTAAATCCTAAAGCCCCTCCAGATAGTCAGATTCCCTCACCAGGCTACCATCGGCCCAAAAGTAAACCTGTCACAGTATGTGCTAAATCGACAGACCAGAAGAGGAAGCAGAGAAATAGAAATACATTTTCTGAAAGGCGAGCCCTTATATATTCTAACTGGCCCTCTCGGCATCCATTTTTATTTTCTTAACATCCAGAAACCTGGTGCTGTTGGGGATTCAGCCAAACCAAACACAGCCTCCTTGCACCCAACAGCTATGCTCTCTCCGCCATAGGCCCTGTTTGAGTGGAAGAATCTTTGAAAACTTTCTGCCCTTCTCCTGGCAAGCTGCTTACTAGGAGTGGCAGCTAGAGGTTTCTGCCCCGATTGTTTTTTGCTTGGACAACCTGTGCTTTTACAAACAGACCCTGACAGCTCTGAAGTCGTTTCTGTCCTGGATCTCCATCCTGGGCCACTGGACTGTTTTCATTTCCTGGGCTTCTTGACTTCCTTGTCATAATATTGTCTTACATTCACGGCACCGCTAGTCAGCAGGCAGGGTGGGATACCACCATTTGGCATCAGTTGAAATTGTTTCATCCGACTTCTAATCGCAGCTCCTCTAAGGCACCCTGCAGGAGCGATTTAGCAAGTTAAGAGTGAAAGTCACAGGAACGCGAGGCCTGACTTGAGACGTGGTATGTATTTTCTGACTGGGCTGCCCCATATTGAAATTGGTTTGTGAGGAATCCTGTGTGCCAAGCAAGGAATCAGGAAGTGGGATGTGTGCCACACAGTACGGTGTGTATGGAACCCTGGACCTCCCTTTTACCTGAGTCTCTTAAGCCAGGTAAGTTACAAAATCCCAGGAGCATGTGGCCACAGGCCCGAGCCCACCCAGACTCCGTCCCCCTCCCCTGGAGAAGCTGCCCACGCTGCTTCTTCTAACAGTGACCTGGAAACCCTTCTCTCGATCGTTGTCAGAGACTCGCAGCCTCACTGTTCCTCTCAATATACAGCACCAAACACTGATGAAACCAACAGTCCATATTTTATCTAAGACTTCCCTGATTATAAGATGTCAGAGATGTTAAAATAGGGGGAAATGGCTAATGGTGATTATAAAACATCAGTCATTAAAAGATACATTCTTATTTCAGAAATGTTAAAATACGGGGGAGATGTGTCTAAAATGGATAAAATACAATATTATGGACCTGATAGTATTTTATCAGCTAGATTATTCGTTTGGGGCAAAAGGCGTATATATTCTTTCATCTTATCTTATTAACAATGTTGACAACTACAAAGGTCGTATAATATATTCCATTTTCATTGTATTTTACACTTTATAACATATGTGAAAAAGATAATATTCGGATTTCCTCCTCCATCCATTCAAGAAAAATCCTGAAGTTGCCAATCCAATTTCCCTCCTCTAATCAGGAGAATTCTTTTACTGCACAGGAAGCCAGTTTAATCTACCTAACCAAAGACTGAGAGAGAAAGGAGGATATGGAGAAGAAGAGAGATATAGCAGCACAGGAAGTGCAAGTGAAGGATTTGGCGGGGGCAGGGCGACTTGAGGAGCTGACGGTGTGAAGGTACCCGTGAGGAAAGGGGATTTCCGTGTGTTGGTGCTTAGATCTGCGTTACTGCCTGCAGGAGACATAAGGAAGGACGAGAACTCCTTTTTAATTACTTTTGGCTATTGAACTGTGCCTCTTAAGTAGGTTACCATTTTGAGACTGAACCATGTGGGTCCAGGTTTTCCAGGGTTCCCTGAATATTGATGCTCTGATGTGGGCAAGGTAGACGTCATTATCTCTCATTATTGAGGAGGAAACTTCATCTCAGAGACATTAAATGATTTTATCCAAAAGCTTTCATGGGTAGTAAGTACCAGGGAAGGGAATCGAATCCAAGTTTTTCTGACTCCAAATTCAGTGGTCTTCCCCTGTGTTCCTGCAGTGAAGTACTTAAAGCATAATTTTTAAAGTGCTAATATTAATCAACCCTTCGCTGATTAAATACATAATTCTTCCTATATTCAAAATAGTCAGAGGGACAATGTCAGTTCCGAGATGTAATAAAACATCCTACTTGGATGAAGATATTACAACTAAGTTAGATAAGTGTTCATATGTTTGAACCAAATGATCAACTGACTTTGTAAATTTTTCCTAAAACTTAATATATCTGCATGTTGCCAATCATGAGACTATTAAAAGCACTACTAAAAAGAGTTGTGTTGAAAGTGGCTCGGAGAGTGGATCTTGAAAGTTCTCATCACAAGAAAAAAATAATTTTGTAACCATATATGTATGGTGACAGGCATTAACTGGATTTATTGTGGTGATCATTTTGCAATATATACAAATATCAAAATATCTATGTTGTACAGCTGAAACTAATAGAATGTTACGTCATCTATACCTTAATAGAAAAAGAGTCGTGCCCATCAATTCCACACCTAAGTATTCATCCAAGAGAAATGAAAACATGTGTCCTCACAAAGACTTGTATGCAAATGTTCATAGCAACATTATCCACAATAGCCAAAAAGTGGAAACAATTCAAATGTCCATCAGCTGGTGGTGGATGACAAAATGTTGTATGCCCACACAATGGAATACTGCTCAGCAACAAGAAGGAACAAAGCACTGATACATGCTATAAGGGAGAGGAACCTCAGATACATTGTGGAAGTGAAAGAAGGCAGACATAAAAGACTACATGATATATGGTTCCATTTTATGAAATATCCAGAAAAGGTAAATCCATAGAGACAGAAAGTAGAGTAGTGGTTGCCTGGGCTGGCGTTGGGAAAAATGGGCAGAGAGATCTTACCGGGGTGGTGGAAATGTTCTTAAACTGGATTATGGTGACGGTTGCATAGCTCTGTTCATTTACTCAAAATCACTGAATTTGTACACTTGAAATAGATGAACTTTATAGTACGTAAATTATACCTCAATGAAGCTGTTAAAAGAAGAAAAAGGAGGAGAGAGAAGAAGGAAAATGAAGTGTGCTGTCATGGTGAGACTCAAAGAGATTAATTAGAAAGTGGAGAGAAGTGGGTGAAACTGGCTTACACCTAGGGAAGGGATTGTTAACTGCAGAAATAGTTGTTTTTGTTTTTGTTTTTTTAAAGATTGGCACCTGAGCGAACAACTGTTGCCAATCTTTTTTTTTTCTGCTCTTTTTTTCTCCCCAAATCTCCCCAGTACACAGTTGTATACTTTAGTTGTGGGTCCTTCTAGTTGTGGCATGTGGGATGCTGCCTCAGCGTGGCCTGACAAGCGGTGCTAGATCCGCACCCAGGATGCCAACTGGCAAAACCCTGGGCCACTGCAGCGGAGCGCACGAACTTAACCACTCGCCCGCGGGGCCAGCCCCTGCAGAAATAGTTTTGAAGGACAAATAGCGAAAAGTGAAAAATGTGAAGAATGCTATGACTGTGCGATTGATGATAATAAATAAAAGGAAAAATAATTATCAGAAAAGGAAAGTTTTTTTTTTCTTTTAAATCTTTCTTTTTTTTTTTAAAGATTTTATTTTTTTCCTTTTTCTCCCCAAAGCCTCCCGGTACATAGTTGTATAGTCTTGGTTGTGGTTGTATATTCTTGGTTGTGGGTCCTTCTAGGTGTGGCGTGTGGGACGCTGCCTCAGCGTGGTTTGATGAGTAGTGCCATGTCCACACCCAGGATTCGAACCAATGAAACACTGGGCCGCCTGCAACGGAGCGCGCGAACTTAACCACTCGGCCACGGGGCCAGCCCCAGAAAGGGAAAGTTTTGAGTGCTAGGCTAGAGGACCAACAGCAGGTTTTAATACCCATTACTGTAAATTCAGGGGATTGGAAGTTTGTATGTAGTCCACTGTCGGAACCTAACCTGTAGGTAAGATGAGGATGGTTAGGTTCTGACCATCACATTTTGCTGGCCTCACTACAGCATTTTGGGTAAAATCTCTACCATAGGAAGCACTTAGTAAATTATTATGTACAATTGTACAAAATAATCAACGTTACAATCTATTGTTCCAAAAGAGTTCAGTTCTTGCCCTAGGTAAGTGTTTGATATCTGGATAAATACTTACTTTATTTTTGCTTTTCTGATGTATAAAATTGTGTGTCTTGTTTAAAGTAGGGTTTTATGGTGCCAAATGAGCAAACTTCTATTGACAAAAACTTCAAAAATCAAAAGAAACACCTGGTCCCGGTAAGGATTAAAACAAACAGAAGAGAACATTAAATTCTAGGCAAACAGTAGCTTCCTTGTATCGTCCAGAAAACAGAGCGACTCAGAAAAGACCAAAGGAAACACTGAGAAAGATGCACAAAGGTACTCGCTCCCCACAATTTCTGCACCTTCCTCCACTCTGCCTTTCTTCCTGTCCCCTCTACCAAACCTGCCAAGAAGGAAAGGAAAGGAGATGAGTCACTCAAGCCATCTGCCTGCCTGACTGGGTGACTCTAAGAAGGGTAAATCCAAACCTTCAGCAATATTAGAAGGTCCCCATGAAGAGTAGCAGACCAAACATGGTTGACCATATCTGGGCATTCTCCAGAAGAATCAAAATCTACCCAAGTCTTCTGGATTACTAAAGCCAGGGCTTAGATCCAGAAAGGGTGAGAGTGGATGATAGTACTCAGACAATGACGGTCATAATCATAATCAGCAGCTCAAGGCTTCCCACCTCTGAAGCTGTGCTGCAACGTATCAGGGTCTTCTATGAGCCAGGCACAAGTGTTTTATAAGCATCGCCTCATGTAATCCTCACCACTTCCCTCTAAGATTCACACCATTAGTCTCCCCTTTTGCAGAAGAAGAAACTGAGGCTTGGAGAGGTTTAGTTTACTTTCCCAAAGGCTCACCACTAATTAGCAAGCCTCCTAAGCTCATATCTTTCCCACCGTGCCGCAGGTACCCCTGAATCAGACCAGGAGTTGGAGTTCACATTGCTGTTCTTCTGCTCCAGGAAGATGAGCTTACCAATTGCCTGGAGGAGGCCAGGCTGGGAAGGAGAATGTCACCTCTCTCAAAGAACAAGGCAGAGGCTTCTGTCACAGATCTGGGGACCAGGAGGGTGATGCTGAGAGACATTCCTATGGCATTTGGTACATCAGGTCTCTCTCCCAACCTGTGTTTACATATTTTTAAAAATGTTTCTATTAATTTTCTCTTGTGTGTTTTGACCCATTTTAAAGAGTATAGAATTTGGAATTGGAAAAACCTGGATTTAAACCTGGAAGCTCTGCACTATAATGGTGAATGATCTTGGAGAATTTTACTTAAGCCCTGAGCCTCATCTAAAATGAGGATAACTGATCACACCTACCACACAGAGTTGTTTCGAGATTTAAATAAGATCATCCTTTAGAGACGGGCGTTGTAAGGTGCTATGTGTTAACTATTATCTTAAAACTCTTGACCTTCTCATTTTTTGTATTAGCTACTCCCCTGTTGTTTATGCCACCCACCAAGTTTATAAATCAGCCCCTATATCTTCCTTCATCCAAGCTGTGCAAAGAGAGACAGGGGAGGGGAGTGGGGGGGCAGGGAGTGGGGAGACCCACACAGGATCTGGCTGAAGACAGAGTTCTATTGTTCAACACCAGCAGCCTCCCTCAGCCAAGAACTAATCTATTTGTCCTAAACCAGCTTGTGTTTCCCAATCTTCTTGTAAAATAGATCTCATGAAAGGATCTGTCAAACCCCTTGAAACCCGGGACACGACCCTTATGACCCTCCTCAGATCTGCCAGTCCAGTTTTTTAACAAAGGAAATGTGTTTTCTAGATTCGCTAGAGCACGTTCACCCTTGCCGAACTTGTGCCACCTCCCATGGAGAACCTTTAGAAATGCCCACAAGCCACTCGTTCTAAATTTGTTCTAGAATGTTCTGGGGGAGGTATCCCTCCTCAGTGTGACAGGATTTAGGAGAATCCTGATGGTATGCCAGGTGGCAGGGAGAGCAGGGGCTCAGGATCCAGGCTTTTTTTTTTTTTTTACACAAGGTAGAGAGGGTGAGCAGCAGGAACCCACACGGCCAGTCTTGCAAGGAGCCCTCAAGCCATCCCTGAGGGGACCCAAATCAAAAATCTGGGGGATAGGGAAGTTGAGAATTAAGGTAGTCAGGCATTAAAGAGCGGCACAGATCACAAGAGTATAAAACCAAGACCGGGAGCACAAGAGGTGGCTAAACATTGCCTATTCAAGCTGAAGGGTTAGCAGGAGGATGTTCAGATGAACCCCACAGGTTTCCTACTGGTGTCTGGTACAATTTATTAGCCCAGCCGCAGGAATGGTGGCCTTTTCCCCAGAAGTCTTTTTTACAAGGCATCCATCCTTGACACAAAAAGAAACTCAAACTTATATACAGTTTCAGGCACTCACTTTCTCCCACTTCTTGACAATTCATCCATTTGTGTGTGTCTAGTCTTCTGGCCCTTTCCCTATCACTCACAGTTTTTCAAAAACTACTGGCAGATCCTCTTCCATCACAGCTGCCAGTTCTTCCAATACAGTTGAGGCAGGGCAAAGAACATGGCTTTGGTTGCCAACAGACCTGGGTGTATGTCCCTGCTAGGCCATTTACTTAGTAAGACATTAAGCAACTACCCAATCTGAGCCTAAATGTTGTCGTTGAAAAATAAGGAAAAC
Organism: Equus asinus; assembly: GCF_041296235.1. NCBI lineage: Eukaryota > Metazoa > Chordata > Mammalia > Perissodactyla > Equidae > Equus > Equus asinus. The sequence goes on from NC_091792.1 coordinate 131,299,055, forward strand.
AACAATCCTATCAAATAGGGTTGTTGTGAGGTTTCAATGAGAAATGTGTGTAAACCATGTGGCACACTGCCTGCACACCACACATGTCCCACATGTTCCTACGGTCTTGTCATTATTCCCCACTGTGCCCTCCTCCGGGATCAATATTCTTTGTCAGGTGACTTTGCAGTTCTCCTCACTAGAGACAGCATGGACCTCCCATCCCATTGGTGTTGGGCTTGGCTGGCATGTGACTTGCTCCAGCCAGTGGAACATGGGCAGAAGGAACAATGTGTCCCTTATAAGCCTAACTTTATGCATTATGTATTTCCACTCATCCCATTTGTGCTTCTGCCATTGCCAAGGGAAGGACATGCCCTGGGAGGCCCGCTGGTACCAGCATAATGAAAGACTCATGGAGCAGACCCGGACCCAACCCACAGCTTGGAGCCACGCCCAGCAGCGCTCATCCTAGACCAGCCAAACCCCAGCCAGCCCACAAACATGTGAACAAGAAATAAGTGCTTATTGTCACCCACCAGTTTCAGAATGGTTTTGTTCAGTAGCATTATTGGGGCAATAATTTACACTCACCTTGTCCAGAGCTTGGAGATTTAAGCTTATTTAAAGCTGTTAAAGGGCTCATTTCTCTTTTACTCCAGCCTTGATGTAATGGAAAGAGCATGAGTTTTGGAACTAGAGAGACTTAACTCATATCTAGCCTCCACATCTTACTGGCTGAGTAGCTGAGGGAAAGTCACTTAACTTCTCTGAGCTTTGGTGCTTCATCTGTAAAATGAGAGTGAGACTACCAGCCCCTATTGGCGTGAGAGCAAACAGAAGCGAATAGAGTTTGCGTGCCTCCCAGGAAGAGAGAGCTTGAGGCATTTAGCTCTCTCTCAGACTTCGGTTCATTCATTCCCATTCACGTGGTACCTGTCGTGTGCCAGACACCATCCTAGGCCCTGGGAATCTGGTGGCCAATAAGGCAAATGAAGTCCACCACTCTCATGGAGCTTACATTCCAGAAAAGGTCAAAGTAGATAATGAAAAATAGAATAATAAATAAACTAGATAATTCCAAACAATGATAAAGGCTATGAAATAAATACAAAAGGGGGACGTGATAGAGAGTGACAGAGTGGGGGCCAGTGGTCAGAGCGAGCCTCGGTGGAGCACTGACACCTTCTGCTTTTCAAACAGCAGAAATGTTCCTCTCCAGTCCTTCTTGCTCCGCTCTTACCCAGAGAAGCTCTTTCTGGCTTCAACACTTTAACAAGTTACATTTTTTTCTTTTCTTAACCACCTGCCACTCTTGGCATAGATCCAAGCAACTCGTCTAAATTCCTGCTTGATCTGGTCTTCCTCCTTCCTCCTTCTGTGCGTGTCTGGATTCTGTAAGTTACCTTGGGCAGCCACACCACCTCCTTTTCTTCATCACTGGGACCATTTTTAGTTTCATACATCATTCTATTTTTGAAGGCTCTCACCTTGTCATGCCATCTTCCCTTAAAGAACCTTGCATCAATTTCACCTCCGGACATTTTGAAATCTGCTTTGTGTCCTATGATATTTGACTATCCCCGTCTGGGGTCTTAAGAACTTCAAGTTAAATGAACCTCACCTGAATTGTCCTGGCCCATGTCAACCTCAGCCTTCTTTGTGGCCAGAGGAGAGCTCCCACGTGCAGCTTCCCTCACTCCTGATAGATGAAGTCGTTGGGAACACATACCAATAACTTACTAGATGCTTTCTCTGCCTTTAGCAGCATGAATTTCCAGCAGTTATCTAGACTAGACTGGTGATTCGCAAAATATATTAGCCATTTAAACAAACTGGCTGGCTTGTCAAAAATACTGATTCTGATTCAGGAGATCCAGTGCCGTAGGTTCGCGAGGGCCCAGGATTCTGCATTTCAAACAAGCTTCCAGGGCTGCTGGTGCTGCTGATCAGCAAAGCATATTTGAACAGATGCTTTCACCCCTCCGTCGTGACGGCTGCATACCTTGAGGCTGGATTTGTAACTGGTGTGAAGAGAACATCGTCTCTCTACCTCTAGGTACCTCTACCTAGAAGGTCATCTGTGGCACAAGCCCGCAGCAGAATTTCTTCCCCTTTATATTCTGCCTCAATTTCAGGGCCTCACTCCCCAATTTCCTCCTTTCTGTATATTGTTCTCTACAATCATGTTGATTTTCCCAGTTTCACCTGGACATTTTGTTCCAGCATATTAATCCAGGGCACAGAATACCAAATCTTGTTTTTGAACCCCAACATGACAGCTGACAAGGAAAGGGGTATACCCTACTAGGACAGAGAAAAACAGGACAGAAGATCTGCCACCATGGTTCAGAGAACATAAGATGACATCTGAAACTTAATGGAGAAAAAATGTACAGAGAAAATCCTAAAACTACATTCAAGGGAAAGTCATTTATTTAAGCAACCAGAAGAATAACAGTGAGAAAATACCCAGTAATTTTTAAGGATTAAAAAAAGAGGGGGAAGAAAGATTGTGAAAAATACTCATTCAATTATTCATTCATCCATTCAGTTCAACTAACACTTGAGCATCTATCCTGTGCCGGGCTCGTCTAGATGCTGGGTATGTGTGTTGAAAACAACAGAATTCATCCCTTTCCAGTGGAGCTGACGTCCTGCACAGAAAGACGCTAGATAAGGCAGCAGACAAATAGATCCCTAAATGCAGTGATTGGCTCTGAAGGAAACAAGGTGTAGTGACAGAATGAAGGGGCAGGGACCCACTGTACATAGAGTGGTGAGAGGCCCCTCTGGGCAGATGATGTTCAAGCTGAGTCCAAAGAGGAGAAGTAGCAAGACCTGTGAAAATCCAGAAAGGTAGTGGGGGGAAGAAAGACCACTTCAAGGAGAAGGAACAGTATCTGTAACGGCCCTGAGGTGGGAAGGAATCTAGTGGGTTTGAGAAACTGAAGTGAGTCTGTCTGGCTGGAGCCTAGTGTAGTGGGTGGCAGGAGAGGAAGTTGGAAGGGTGGCTTATTATCTGGGACATTTACCCCAATGGACCAACCATGGCTATTACACAAAAGCAGCTTGAGATCTTAATGCAAGAGGATAAATCTATAATCTGGCGGGATGGAAATTGTTTAAACAAAATTCCAGAATGCCTACTTGTTCCGGGGTTGGTATATGGAAATAAACCACAGATTAAACAAAAGAAAAGGATCTGATGGAACGGAATGGGGAAGACCATCAATCACTGTTCAGAAAGCTGTTTATTTGCTTGGATAGATATGAACCCAAGAAAGGAATTTGGTAGAGAGTGCCTGGGTGGGGAGTGGCCAGCATCAGTGCCATCCTGCAATGGGCTGGCCGGGGATCATGGAAGCAAGAGGGAGATAAACATACTGCACGTGCGTGTGTGTGTGTGTGTGTGTGAGAGAGAGAGAGAGAGGCAGGGGCAGTGAAGGGGAGACCAAAGGCAGTACAAAATAAAACAAAAGCCCCAAAGAAAAAGCAGGTGGACTGGAGAAAGGAAAATAGCAACATTCTCACACCCACTCCATGACCAACCATGAGATCCTTGGTAATACAGGCGAATGAGGGCACAGGTGCAAGGACAGCTATCACAGGAAGGTAGCAAAATGCATGTGCGGGGAAATCATGTAGCTCTCTGGGCAGAAAGCATCCCCAGGACGTCACCCAGCAAACTCAGCAGCTGCTAAATCATCCGTTAGGTTTAAGGCAATCAAATCCAGTGTGGCCTGGACAAGACTCTACATTTTAAGTCCCCTCAAAGCCCGAAGTCAGTACAGAGCTCTCTGAACTCCGCAGGGTCAGACGGTCCACCTAGGGCAGCTCCTGGCACTACCTTGCTAGGGGGCCAGTTCCCTCCTCTTTGGAGCTTCCCCAGGAGAGAAGAGAGAAGACACAGCTCAGTCCTCCCTTTGCAGGGCTTCTTAGAGACTCTTGGAGGGGCTGAAGAAAGCTGGAGACTTGGTCACATGTGGCCTTAACTCCTCCACGCACGTCCCCTGCCTCGGCATGCAGCACACTGAGTTGACCAACCATTTATGGACTCGATAAGACATTGAGTCAGGCCCTTTAAGAAGGAGTCTTAGTATACCATCTGACAAGTTTTAATTATAATTATTTATCAACAATATGAACCAAAATCTCAAAAACCAAGCCCTTGAGAACCTCACTCATCCAAACTTTTTCGTTTTTGCTACATCTTTCTAGGACTTGTTCACATGCAAAAGTGGCCTCACTTGTTGCAACCATCACACAGGCACCCTTTCGTCCCTTCTTAATTGTCATTGTGGCACACGTTGGTACACAGATGCAGCTCCTCCCAGGTTTCCACGGTCTCCACAATTACCGTTTTGAAGGGTTCCCCACATTTTTCAAGAAAAAATAGTTCTCTTCTCCTTTACAGGTTTTGAGGCTAAGTTTTGGAGTCAGACAGGCCTGGAGTCAAACCTTCACTTTGCCGTTTACTATCTGGGCAGCTTTGGTTGAACTGGCCTCTCGAAGTGTCAGACCTCTTGTCTATTAAAAAAGGACAGGGACCCTTATCTCCTAGAGTGGCTGTGAGAATTAAATTGCGATCTTGAACATAAACTAAACATGGAGACTGGTTCATAGTAAGGGTTTGGTAAATGGGAGCTGTTTTGTAAATAGCATCATTTTCATTATTCTCTTTTGGAAATTTCAAATGGGTCACAGTGATGAGGATTATTTGGGGCTGGTTACTTTTGAAAACTGCAGACAGGGAAGGTGGCTCTGAGGAGTGGAATTTGCTTGCCCTTTGATAGAGACATTTGCATTTGTGAAGGAAGTCTCCATCTGTGGGGGGTGTCTCCCTCTCTGCACCAGGAGGAAGAGGGGATGACCTTATCTCTAGAAACTCTTAATGGGGAAGGCAAGGACTTAAGTCTTGTTTATTGTGCTTGTCTGGTAACCTCCTGTATCTGACTCCCCCCACCACCAACATCCTCCTTTGTCTTTAGCTGAAGATAATATTTAAGGTGGTGGCTTCTGCCATTTACTTAATCTGGTTTGATTCCTATCTAAAGTTATAGGACCACCCAATAACCAGACCCCATCGGCACTGATACCATTTTAACAACTCTTTTTACATATTCTTTCCTTTGTCTTCTAAAGAGAACTCACATACCTATGCCTTAAATTTAGCCCTACCCTCAACCCATGTTTGCAGCAGCAGCTCCTCCTGCCCGTGGGTCCTGTCCCCATGCAGCAGCTCTGACTGCCCATGGGTCCTGTCCCCATGCTATTCCACACTATTCTCTAAATAAAAGAGCACTACTGCCAGACTTGAGAGTCCAAGAAATCTTTCTTTTGACTCTTTCGGCTTGCTGACCCCACATCAACAGCACAGCACAGAGGCACTCTGAGGAGTGTAAGTTTCTAATAAGTTCTCAGCAACAGAGAAGACCAGCTATTCCCTTCATCCGGGAGAAGAGCCAGAGGGCTTGGGGGCGGGGAGATGTTTCTCCGAATCAGGCGAAACAGTGCCCAGGTCCTCACTTCTGCTCCATACCCCATTTCTCTGCACCTCATTTCCCTCCCAAACAGGGATTTACCTGCTCTAATCCCATTGCTTTCCTTCGGTCCATATATCACCACCTTTTGTAAAACCACTTAACACTCTGGGGACACCAAAGCATTAACAGTTCCCTGAAGCAAAAACCTTTACCAGAGCTCGCCTGGCCAGCCTAAAAGAGCCGATGCAGCTCCACAGAGCAGGTCCTTCACAGACAGAAAGCACCACCGTCTCCCCCTCCCCCACCGTGTTCCCTGCTTACTGATATTCTCTTCCTAAAGGCCACTGATGCAGATCCACCCTTAAGCCAAATTTAAGGATGAATGTTCTTCATAAAGTACCCAAAGGTATTTGATGCCTAACTTAAAGAGAGCAAGCTGGATATGTGTATAAACTAGTCAATATGACAGCTAGTATTTCTGTAGGGAGGAAAAAGTGAGTCAGTAGAATACTCTTCAGCAAATCAATTATTAAGCACTCATTCATCTGACCACTTTTCATTGAACATCTATTATGTGTTAGATGCTGAGGAGGATACAAACACTAATCAGGCATAGAAGCCACTTCCAGATGCTGACAGCCTAGTAGGAGAGCCAACATAAGTATCAGATCTAGCTAGCTAGCTAGCTAGATAGACAGTTAGATGTATATATATACACACACACAAGGAATAGGCGATAATGCCAGAGGAAATGTTCAGAGAAACTATTGTGGGAGTTCAAATGAGGGCTCCGTCGACCCTAGCTACAGCCTGCCCTGATCATCCTATTTAATATCACAACCTGCCCCAACCCCCACACTCCCAATCTCCCTTTCCTGCTTCCAGTGGCACTTATCACCTTGTAGAATACTATATAATCCATTTATCGATCCTAGTTGTCATTTGTCTATCACTCCCACTAGAAGGTAGTCTCTCTCCGCAAGGGCCCAGAGTTTTTGTCTGCTTTGATGTATCCCAAGTACCTGAAATAGACCTTGGCACATAGTAGGGACTCAGTAAACTTCCCTAAATGCAAGGCAGGCAGGACAGGTGTGAGAGATAGCCATCCCTCCATCCATTCACTTAGTAAGCATCTACTGAGCATCTTCTCCATGCCAAGCATTACTGGAGGCCCTGGAGATGTAAAGAAAAGAAACTTTCCATTCCCTCCAGGGGCTGGCAAGCTTGACAGAGGACGAGAGCTTCCTGCTTAGATAAACAGTGTGAGCAGAGGTTGCAGAGGCAGAAGCACGGGGCCACGTTCTAGAGAAGGGCAAAGCCGGGTGTGATGGGGACCTCCTGGGAAGAAGGCTGGAGAAGCACTGTGGGCACCAAAGGCGGAAGGCACAGAACCCCTGGCCAAGCGGTCTCTGCTTGCAGCTGAACCCTCACAGCCCTCAAGGAGATAAGCTTCATTTTGAAATAACTCCCTTAGATACAGACGTAAGACTCCATCAAAGCCGATAACTCAGACTTAATCCGAGAGGTAGAAAGTCAGATAGTAGGAATGCACAGGAGCTCTCTTCCTTACATCCCATACTTTTTTTATGCTTCACATTTTGCCTCTTTTCAAGTCACAGAGGAATGGGCTCACACGCAGACACATAGAGAACACACTCCAACTGTTTCCCACTTTGCATAGATTATTCCAGCCAAGAGAGGAGAGGGCTGTACCACACCTGCCTTGCTCTTTGATTGTCGGGTCACTTTGAGAAGAAGAAGGATTGCTTGTCCAAGCAGCACGTTCCTGGAGAGACCAGGCATGGGAGGCAGCTCCAGGACACCCATACGACTCCCTCTGGCTCGGGCCTGAGCATACCCAGCAGTCAAGACCACTTGTTGGACCCTCTGAGGGCAGATCTCAGAGCCAGGCACTGGGAAAGTCACAAAAGTACTAGAAGAGAGAGTCTGCAAGAGCTCACATCTGACCCCAAGGAGGGAGAGAGGAGATGCTGTAAAAATAAATGCTTATAGGCATAATTAGATTGGACGGCTGTTCTGAGCTCTGGAAAAAATAGCATATAAAAATAATTCTCTTATAAACTGCTGCTTTCCTATATATAGCAAATACAAATAATCATCCACTTCCCCAGCTCATCTGTTTTGTGAGTTCCTGTTTTTAAATGCTGGTTTTTCTTAAAAGCTCACCTCACAAGCAGAAGTTCTAGTGGCCACCACAGAGGAATGTGCAGCCATCAAGGTGACCTGGAGGTCTCTGCGGGGGGGGGGGGGGGGGGGGGGGGGGGGTGAGGTGGGGGAGGGGCTATTGTGGAAACTGGGTGATTCATCCTGGGAAATCAGGCCACTTGGGCAAAATCAGAAGCACACATTCCAGGAGCCCCAGCCCTGTGGCTGAGTGGTTAAGTTCTGACAAATAAAAATGGCAAACAATAGGATATATTGGAGAATATGAGGAAGCCATTTGGTATAAACCTAATTCGGCCTGACCTTGTCTTTCCAAAAGGGCCTGACCAAGGCCTTTGAGCATGCATTGTATATCTGCTTTAGATATTCCCTATGGCAAGAACAAAGGCCCTTGAAATAAAGGTGCAAATTCCCTCCCCCTCCCAACGTTGGCATTTCTTTAAGGGTTAAGCATCTTTCCTTAGGCTAGAAACTGCTGCACTCACCTGTGACCACCCAGCTCAAGACAATAGACTTGCCTCCTGCTACACCCTCCGAGATAGCAGACCCACTACCTGCGGTCTCCATCCAGCGCTGTGCTGACAGGGCAATCTTGTGACTATTGTGGGAGGGACATTTCAATCATATGTGAAACAGCCTGTTTGGGGGTATATAACCACTCTGTATACCTCACTTCTTTGGTGCCCTTTCTTCCTTTGGGAAGAAAGGCTCTGGGCCATGGTCCTCAGATTTCAGCTCAGAATAAACTCACCCAAATTTTCATTTATAGATTGGTTATGGATTATTTTCGTCGACAGTTCGCACCCAGCTTCGGCTACTGAGTGTTCACTGGTTTGGATCCTGGGCGCAGACCTACACACTACTTATCAAGCCATGCTGTGGCAGCGTCCCACATAGAGGAAGTAAAGTGAATTACAACTAGGCTATACAACTATGTGCTGGGGCTTTGGGGAGAAAAAGAAAAAAAAGAGGAAGATTGGCAACAGATGTTAGTTCAGGGCCAAGCTTTAAAAAAAGCAGCACAGATTCCAGTTTGTTGCTGCTGCTGGGCATCCAGGCCTGTTCTCTGGCAGGCTGGAGGGTTCTGCAGCAGAGTGGACCCCAAAGCACTCTCTAAACCTCCCTGCTCCCCACCCTTTGCACCTGCCCTGGAGTTCCTTAACAACCTCACTATAAAATGCCTGGGATCGGTGAGGGGGGAGAAGTCAGCTACAGTACGTGGATATAAAGGCATATACAAATCTCCGGGTACTTATATGGTTCCAGGTCTGATGTGCTGTTGAAGGTGTCTTTCCCTGTGAGTACAAGTGTGAATGAAAAATCCCAGTCTCTCTTCCTCTAAGCAGCTCAGTGAAGAAAATGAGCATTCCAGATATCGGCACTGAAAAAGTTAGACCCCTACCAGGAGGAGCTGGAGACGCTCTGAGTAGCTCACTGCTGGGCATGCACGGAGGGAGGGGTCAGGCCCACAGGAGGGATCACTCTCCAACTTGCTAAGACACTTCCAAGCTGAGCCTTGTCAGGAAATGCTACCTGGTGTTAAGCCTTGTAATTCTACCCAAGAAGCCTCATTTCCCATTTCTTTTTAATTGTTTCCTCCCTCTGTCCATGGGAGCAATTTAAGTCACTCTGCTGCCCCACTAACAGCCTGTAGGATGACAATACACCAGAAAAGAGGAGGCCTTCCAGAAATAGGAAACCACTGTGAAAAATACTTGAGTTTGACTAAGCCTTGGGAAGCAGAAACACTCCCTGATAATTTAATTGTTGGGAATGTAAGGGGATCTGAAATAGCAGTGGAATATATTTTTGGTGGTCTTTTGGCAGCTCCAGACAGGCAGTGTGGATCCTCTCATTCCCTTAGCAAGTATGCACTGAATCCTGTACTGAACCCATATTAGGCATTGACAATAGGTAATAGCTGATATTTAACAGGCACTTACAGGCTGGGTACTGGGCTAGTACTTCCTTGGGATATGTTATCTGATTTAATCCTCCCCAGCATCTATGACTGTCTTGCCATTATGACTCCCAATTTATGATCAAGATAATGGAGGTGCTGAGAGGGTAAGTAAACTTTTCCCAAGATCACAGAGCTGAATCATGGAAATGCCAGGACTGAACCCAGATCAGGCTCCAGCCTTAACTGCTACACTCCACGGCCCCCAAGAGAGATGTGCAGGGAAGATTGTGCAACCTGCCCCATAAGTCTGTTCCAGGCTTTGCCTTCAGAAAGTCCCTTATTGGGATCTTGAATTTCTCCTACTTCCGTTACAGTCCATTTTCTCTTGCTCAGCTTCAAGGGGAACTGGAGAATCGGGTGTGGCAGCTTCTGAGAAGTGTCAGGGGAAGGGGCAGGGACTGTCATAGAGCAGACATTGAAGGGAGAGATGCATTCATTACACCTGAACAGAAACGCCTCCAGCAGAGGCCACTTGCAGCCCTTGGGAGCCCTGTCTACATCCTGGTTGAAGCCCCGACTCCTCCCCACCCTCAGAGGGCAAAGGTTCATTTGCCTGCTGAGAAGTCCGAGTTCTGCCTCTGATGCAATACCACTGGCATTTTGTCAAGCTGGCAGCCCTCGTGGAAAAGGGCAGACAGTGCTTTTGTATCCATTCTGAGAAGAGACGTTTAAATAAATAGTGTTTTCCATGCCTTAGAACCCCCACAAACCTGGGGGCTCAGTTCTATTCATCACTGGTTAACACCACGACATTAAGCAGCCCTCTGGCTCAAGAGAACATGCCCCAAACTGGAAACTCGAGGATGCCCCAAGGGCTTGTTCTAACACAAATTGGTTTGTTTTGTAGCACCCGTCCATTGGTTCTGCGGGTCTGGGAGGAGGCCTAGAATGTGCATTTAGAACAAGGTCCTAAGGGATGCTGATACAGCTGGGCCTGGACCACAGAGCCTCCCGAGATTGTTTGTAGAATTCTTGGGGCTCTGTTAGCACCAGCAACACCACTCCTATAAATCACAGCTCAAAACACCATTCCAGCACAATGTGATATTTAAAATCCCATAAGCACAAATATGTGTGTGAGGTAAGAGGCAGAGTGAAGAAATTAGGACAGGTCCAGCCCAGGCTGAATGGCAATTTAAGAATAAACCTCTTAAGGATGGAGGGGGTGGGGGATTGAAGAAAGAGGCAGCAGAAAGGACTTTTGGAGAAAGCCTTGTTTATAGTCAAGCTTTCTGCCTCATTCCTAAGAGTACCAAAATTGGTCTGGGCAAAGCCAGCACTGCCCTGCCCAGCCCTGCCCAGACCTGCCCAAGGTGTTCTCTCCTCCCTCAGGAGAGTACATTTACCTCCCAGCCACAGTACACTGGCTGCATTTGCATTCTCTTCCCTGGGGAAGACAGGGACGTCTGCCCACCTTGCCCTTCCAGCTTGCTAACACATCCTCAAGGTCCCGTTCGACCCTAGGATTTCAACATAAATAACTGAAAGGAAGGGATCCTGACCCTCATCTGCAATCACCTACATTTCTAGAAAACGTGGAGATCAGATCTGGAGCTAGAAAAGAGATTAGGGACCTGACGCAGTCCACCCCCCACCAAGGGACTCAACCTTCTGTTGCCTTATCCAAACAACGTCACCCCTGTCCTTCCCTCTGAAGGGAAAGCCGTTTCTCCTTGGCCTCTTGGTGAACTCCTAGTCTTTCTTCAAACCTCATCTCTGGCATTTCGTCTCAGGGAGGCAATCCCTCAGGACCCCAGGGAGAGATCATCGTTAGCTCCATTATGCTTCTGCTGTACCGCATGCCTGCTTCCATATGGTTTACGAATATGAGTGACAGGACCCAAAGTATTAATCTCTAAGTATCCCCAGCCTGTCTTCTCCCTCCTCATCAACTAGAAGGGCTCTTCCCGCTTGGTTTCCACCACTCTCTGGGGATAGAGGCCTCCCTTGGTAGACTTCTTCCTTTCTCTTCTGTGACATAGAACCAGAGGCTGGGGAGAGAAAACTGAGAGACAGAAAGAACGAAGGACGTTTAGAAGATAGGAAAGGAATGTGGACTAGGGCCAGACAGATATTTTCTCTAGAATAGAAAAGGAAAAATTGCAAAGGTTGGGGCAATTTTCTGGAGGGTTTTGAGGAAAGAGTGCCAGGGCAGGCTCCTGACGTGAGGAAGTGGGTAGAAGAGGGAAGGAGATGGTCATAAGGGTAGCTCTGGACTGTCTACATGGATTCTATGTACACAGTTTGAAAATACAAGTAAAGGACTTAAGTTACTCTGAAATATCTTTTGGTCACGGCACCCTCTTCTTTGATGTGGCTCCACGACTGGACCACATGGGTTATGCTTTCGCTGGGTTACATCCTTGCACTTCTCCAATGTTTCGCTTTGCTCTTCCCAGCAGCTGGCACAGAGCCTGGCACATGAGAGATGCTCCAAAAGGTGGGCTTTTTTTCTCCCTTCTTTTCTCTGTCAACCCTGAGCAGCCCATCAGGCTGAAATGATGGCAGAATGGAGCAGGGGCTGACAGGACAACTCGGGGGAGGGAGGCAAATAAAACATCCCATGAAGTCTCCTGGGACTGTGTACCAGCCGCACAGTGCTGATCTTGGCTGGGAGCCCACCATTTACCAGCCCCCTCCGGGCCTCCGGGGTATGGCTAATTAAAGACATGGTTACTCATTTCATTCCCAAGTCGCTATTTAAGGAAGTAGAATCATGCCGTTCCTATAAGGCCTCTGACCCTACACCAGAGGCAAACAATGCTAGGGCTTGTCCAAGCGGCTGTAAGTACAGAGTCATTCAAAGAGCCTGGGAGGGGCCAGGAGAGGGAGGTGACTGCAGGCCCCACAGCTGGGCCAGCTGCTGGATGGCCCGTCCTTCAAGGCCCTCTTTTCTCCCTCCCCGCAAAGGGCCAGGATCTAGTGACAACCCCTCCCTGAGCCCCCTGCCAGGGCAACTCCTGTGTTTTGTGGGCACACTCAGAGTCACATAGCTGACTCAGAGAAAAACATGCACAATCTCCTTTTGGATTTCAAGCAGCAGCGACTTGGAGCATTTGGGATTTTTCAGTTATTTTTTAAGAAGTAAAGAAAATATTACTTTTAATCAACAAACTCTTACTGAGATCTGCTCTGCAGCAGGCCTGGTGAATAAAAAAATTAAAAAGTGAATAAAAAATAATTCCTGCTCTCAAAGAGTATCCAGTCTTGTAGATGAAACCAATGCATGAACAAGTAAATTGCACTAACGCAGACTAAGTGTAAAGGTAGCGTTATGTACTATGCACAGTACAGAGAAGGTAGTGATAACCTCCATTTGGTTGGGGAAGAAAAGTGGTGTGCCAGAGCGTTAGAGATCTGAGGTGGGTTTTGAGGCGCAAGTAGGAGTTCATCAGGTAACCTAATAAGGGAAGGAGATGCCTAGAAGGGACAAAACATATTCAAAGTCATTTAGATCATGAGGAAATAGGTTGAACCCACTACTTTCAGTAGGTCTCAAACTTTTCTAACAAAGAACTCACAACAGCAAATTAGAGAGAAGGTAGGGCTGGTCTGAAGCACTCAGTCAAGCATGGAATTTCCTAAGGTATGTATTTCCATTTTCTAAAAGTATGATTATGGTTTATAACAGTCTCATGTGTTTTGACGTTAAAATGTTTTTAATTTCTAGTCAGTAAGAATATTTGACTTTCCAAATATACATTGTCAAATAAAATTCACCCTCCATGGAGGAAGAAGCTCCATGTTGACGTCTTGGCTTCAGAGAAAGGCAGTTGGTACCCAGCTTGAGAACTAGAAAGTCTTTCAAAGACGATTGCAGACTAGAGCTGCCTCTCCGAATGTATGAGGGGTTTTTCACATTCGAATTTAGGCCTGTTGACTGAGGTTGACCACAGTCACAGTATTTTCCAAACACTCTTCTTGAAGTTTAAAGTTTGTCCTCGTTCCCATTAGCCCTCACTGTCTGCCATGTTGGTGGATTTGAAGAAGATACCACCAGTGGGGCCACTGAGAGGCAGTCAGGCAGTGCTAGAGTGGACAACGCGGAATCTCTCCCACAAAACCAGCATTAGAAGGAATTCCAAGCTGAGTATGCAACTGAGGGCCAATCAGATGCAGGTACCACTGGAGGCTTACAAAAGCCACTTCAGGCAAAAGGTAATGATTCCCCGATCTCCATGCCAGGTTACGCTCCAGACCGATGAAGTCAGAAACTCTGGGAATGGCATCCAGGCATAAGAATTTATTAAACCTCTCAGGTGATTCCAATGTGTGGCCAAGTTTGCAAATCAGTGGGCTGGATCCCCACTGTTCTCAACCTTGGCTGCACATTAGAATCCCCTGGGGAGGTTTTTACACGTAAGGTGTATACATATAAACATATTCATGGTGGGGGAGCCCGGCTCTCAGCCCAGTAGGTCAGTATCCAGGGCTAAGGCTTGTGCCTCTATATGCCTTTAGACCTGAGAAGGGATCCAGTCTACCCTGACCCTGTACTTTGGGGCAACTTCCTGGAACTTTTCCAAGCCCCATGTGGGTGCTTGGACCCACAGGAGCTGTCAGGGTCATCCCTTGGGGTGCCCTCAGAGCTCAGTTACTCCTGCCTTTGAGGTCACCAGGACACCTGTGGCAGGTGTGGTTCCAGGAGGGCAACCTAGGTCACTCCTGTGCCTGGAGCAGTTTCTTGCACCCAAGATCAGGCCACCAGTGGTGCTACCACTGATTTGGGGGGACTACTCACATCGAACACATGGGCATGCTTGGGGCTCTGGGCTACCCACCATCCACTGCGACCTGGCTGGAGTTGCACACAGGCTCTGCGTGGTTCTTGCCCCTCTGCATTCGGACAATCCAGGTCCAAGGAACTGAGGGCGATGGGCAGCAACCGTGGCCCTGTTCACCCCCACAGCAAACAACCGGGATGGCCACCACCCCCACCACAGGCTCCGCAGTCTTCCCAGGTGGCTCTCCAGGCTTTTCTTCCTCAGTGCCAACGGCCCCTGCTGGTCAATGTCGTCTCTTGTCTCCCACTGATGTAATGACTTCATGATGTCTCTGTCATCTTAGGCTGTGCCTGAGGAGGGTCCCCTCTTTTTGCGGGGATGGGACCGCTCTTCTCAATCTCCCCACAGGCCACTACACCCCAGGCTGGTGGCCATGTGCGGCAGGCAGGGGTGACATCCCTGTTGAAAGAGATCACATTCTAGGAAGGCAATGATTACCACCTGAAGAGTTCCTAACACCGGGGAAGATAATTCTACATTCTAGACAGTTCTACATTGCTAGACAATTTCAAACAGTAAATTTAAGGTCACCAAAAAAGAATTATCCTTCACAATTTCTTGCATACTGGGGAACACTTGCACTTCATGGGCAAGGGAAGCACAGTCCAAACGCTTGAGAGGGTCATAGGGAGCCAATCCTCACTGGAGCATAAAGAGAAGGCAATTTACCAGTAACAAGGTAACAGCCCTTAAATTAATGGTATTACAGGGAAAGGCAGAAGCTCTACTCTGTTTCAACACAGATGGCTCTGAGGAGCCCTGGCATTGTAATAATGTTGCTCCCTTCCTTCAGTGGGAGATGTGGAATTCACCAGGAATGGCGCGTTGGACCAGAAAGAACAAGGAGAGAGGGTGTGGGGATAGACCCTACAGAGAATCTTCGTTTGTATTAACTGAACAATAAAGACATAAGTAGCTCTTCTGTGCCAATTATTCTAATGTTTATTCAATAAATCACTATACCTCATATGGGCCCACGAATTTTATAATATGTTTTGTAATCAACTTGTTTTTACAGGCAGGAACCCCACCAAACAATATTTGCCCAGGCTCCACACATGCTAGGGCAATCCTGTTGGGCATCCCATTTGGTTGTTTTCTGTCCCAAAGCTCCCCAGGGGATTCCAGTTTTGTACCCAGGGCCGAGAGTCCCTGCACCAGAAGCAAGCAGGCGGATGTCTACACCTCTGGTTTCAGCCCCCAGTGGAGAAGTGCCTCAGGTGGAGTTGGATTATGTACCCCCAGAATTTGTTGAAGTTCCAGACTCCATTACTTCAGAGTGTGGCCTTATTTGGAAATAGGGTCATTGCAGATGTAATTAGTTATGTTAAAATGTGGTCATCCTGGAGTAGGGTGTGTCCCTACCCCATCTGACTGGTGCCCTTATAAAAAGGGGAGATTTGACACCATCACACACACACACAAGGAGAGCGCCACGTGAACATGAAGGCAGAGATCAGGGTGATGCGTCTACAAGCCAAGGAACGCCAAAGATTGAGAGCAAACCACCAGAAGCGAGGGGAGAGGTCTGGACCTGATTCTTCCCTCACCACCCACTGAAGGAACCAACCCTGCCGACACCTTGATCTTAAACTTCTAGCCTCCAAAACTGTGAGACAATAAAATTTCTGTTGTTTATGGGACCCAGTTTGTGGCACTTTGTTATGGCAGCCTAGGAAATGAATGTAGGGAGATTGCTCAAAGGAACCAAATGGAAGTTCAACACACAAAGGTTCAAAATGGACTAAAAACCAAAACAGAATCTCTCCAGGTAGTGAAAGAGTTGGAAAGCATCGGAAACTCAGAAGACTGGGGTTTCTTAAATGCACTTAACGCTGCCGCAGGGAGCATCGTAAATCTCCTCAGTGAATGTGCCCAATCTGCTGATAGCGAGTGAGAAAATAGCGGGCTTGCTTTGTGTAAGGTCCTACACTCCCTTCACTCCTTTGCTCATTTCAACCTGTCAGGCCAAGGAGAGATAATTGCATTAAATCACCTGGCAACTTAAATGCTCTCATTTTTAGCATCAAAGGAGACTTTCTCTTTAACCAATTAAAAACCTAAGGTCTCCTTGGCAAGTAGGAAAGCCTTAGAACTAGAATTTGGCCAGGTGTTGGATTTGACAGCAGAGCTTCTGGGTCCCAAAGGAAGCTTCTGGCGGGGCTTAATCAGGCCCCCTGGCAAAGGAACCCACAGGTGCCCCAGGACAATAGTGGCCTGCACATCTCCCACGAGATACTAAGCTCCTGGAGAGAGAGCATTCACCATGGGCCCTATTTTCACGACTCTTCCATTGAATTCTCTACCTAACCCCTTCTTGGGCACAGAGATTGTCCTTCCTCACCCGATTCCTGTACAGGGGCGAGGATTAAAGAGAGAGCTCACAGACTCTTCGAGATGCAGTGAGAGGGCAGGAAATAAGCATCTTAACAAGGCATTTGCGGCAGTTTTCGGGGTCATGCAAGTCAGATAAAAAGATGAGAAATGGACATTTAATTAGGGTCAGTGAAAGGAGAAAGGGTGTGGCACCTAGAAATGAATTTTTCTTTTTGAAGCTGTAAACAGAACCTCAGAGTCCTTTGGCTCATTTGCCCTGTGGAAGCAGTTTTCTAACTGAAGAGCTTGCGACTCACCCATCTTCCTGTAGAAGACATAAGCAGATCTAGGGAGCTTTAGATAAGGCCCTTTAAAAATAAATGCAAAAGAAGGAAATTAATATCTTCCATCCTGGCAGCTCTTCTTGGGTCCCCTCCTACTCTGGGAGTTTTCAGTGCGTAGATTTGGAGGAAAAAAATATTCAAACATGAAACTGATTGTTCAATCCCACGTCAGTTTCATTTTCCAGCTTTCTGGCAGATTGCCTGCTGAGCCAACCGCGTGTCCTCCAGTTCTCTAGAAATGCCCTTGTTCAAAAGGTCGCAAACACCTGGTACCATTCTAAGTTGAGCCCGAGTTCCTCTACCGGCTGCAGGGATCCTGCTGCTGAGAGGAAGTTTGGCCTCATGGAAAGAGCTTCTATGCTCAAGTCCCAGATTTGAATCTCAGGTCCTTCTCTTGTGCAGGTTATTTGACTCTGTAGGTTGGTTTCCTCCTCCAAGAACAGAGATGAAATGAGTGATGGGGGTGGGTTCACAATCTCCTTGTGAGAATGCAATGGAAGAATAATAATAAATAAAGCTCCTGCTACACAGTATCAGGAGAGTAATAAATAAGGCTCCTGATATACTCCTGAGAACAAACAAAGCTCCTCATGCACTGTAGTAGGAGCCCAAGAAAAGGGGCTCCACTCCGCCCTGTCTGACCTGCAGCTCAGCTGAGGTTATGATCCTTCCTCCCAGTCCATAAGAAAAAGGAGAGGGGAGGGACCAGTGTTCTCTATGCCCCCTGCCTGATCCCGTTGGAGGCGGCTCAGCATAGGCTCCTGTGCTGTGCCTTCCGAGGAGGAGCTAGTGCTGATAGAGGATAAGGAGAGCAGAAGGCTGGCCCTTTTTCATTTCAAGGAATCAAATAAAGGAGAATCTATGTGCTGGGCTTTAATTGCAATCAGTAAACATTTGTGGAGCACAGACCGTACGTCCATCCTGTGCTTGGTTACTGAGATTGAAGAAATGAGTAAGACTTGGCCCCTCCTCCAAGCCTCTCCACATCTTGATGCGCAGCTATCTAAGAACGCAGAACATCTTTCAATCCATCTAGTTTCCCAAGAAATTGTGGTGATTCCATGTTTTATTATACTACATTGGCTTATTTTTATTTTAATAAAAAATTTATATGCAAAAGAAAAGCATATTTTTTCCTCTCTCTTAATCCATAAACCTCATTGACATTTAAGATTAACTTAATTTCTAATAATATAAACAGGAAGTGACTTTTTCTTAAAGTTACTAAATAAATAAAGCCAACCATATTTTCATTGAAATAAAATTTGACAAAACAGTTTTTAAGTTCTGGAGAAGAACTCATTCTCTAAATGAGTAATTAAAACCTGCTTAATCTAATAAAGTAGATTCTCTATGGACCTCCTATAATAGACAAAATTTTGTTAATCTGAGTTGAGCGATAATATGAATTTAGAGGAAATAAACTGCATTTTGGGGGAAAAAACAAACATGTTATATGTAAGAACTCTCATTTATCCACACTGGATCCCCAGTGGACCCCAAGAACTGTATTTACAAAAAAGCCTGCACAGCATTTGATAGGTAACTGTCTTCTCCAGCTGGGAAGTGGAAAACCAAACTCCCTCCAGTGATGGCTAGGGATGTTTTCCTTTGGGAAGACAGAGTTTGTTTTTCTGCTCCTTCTTTCGCCCAGGTCAAACTGATCTTGTTGATCGGACACTTCCTCTCTTGTCCAACAATTTCCCACTGAAAAGTGAGACCATTCTGGTCAACTAGCTTTTCCCGTGCCAGCAAAGGGAGCTCCGTGCAGACTGGAGGTTGGCATTGTCTGATCATCCTCCCAAGGGAGAGGATACAGCGCAAAATTCTTCCTCCAGGGCCTCCCAGAAGTGTGGCTGACACAAGAGTGGATCATAATCTGGGTTATGGCACCTTTGAGCATAAACATGCTACTTAGAATGTCACATATATGTGTTATATATGTATGTATCTGCAAAGATACAACCGTGTATATATCTCTGTATTGTCAAGAAAGAAGCCTTGATGAGGCCAACAAAGGTTTCCTTAGACCCTAGAGCTCTCTAAAGAACTTGCTTTAATTAATAGATCAGAATAGTTTGTATTCAACATATCAAATAAGTAGATGATTGATAGATAAATAGATAGATTGATTTAGAAGTCAGATAGACCTGTTTATACCAATTACTGGCTGAAGGAGCCTTGATAAGGTATTAAGTTTTCCTAAACCTAAATTTACTTGTCTGTAAAATGGGTTCAATTACCTCTCCAGATGGTTTCAAGGCATAAATGAAACAGTGTCTGTAAAGTGCTTATTAAAGTGACTTACATAATGCAAGCCTCAATACAGAGAAAACATTACCAGCATCATTCTTGTTGAGGAACAGTTAATTTGGGGGCATCTTTGTGAGGTGGGGATTTCAGAACGGTAAGGAGACAGACTGCATTAATGGAAAGCCTCCCACACACATCCGTGTAAATGGATACTTCCCGCAACAATGCACAGCTTAAGGGGGGCCAGTCACCTGGTGGTCAAATGTTTCCCAAGTCGCTGAGGGTGAGACAGTGCTGCTGGGGAACCCAGCTTGAGTTCCTGGTTCAAGAATCACACCTGTGAAATTCGATCCAGGTGGGAAATTCTTCGAGTTGACTCTGCTGAAGCCATGGTTCATTATCAAGTTATTTCTCTGGGTCACTCTGAGGTCATCTCCTTAATTAACGTATCAGCCAAGAGATGCCACAAAATCCAAGCTGCTCAGCCTTTGCCTCCAAGTCCATCACAGCCCCTCTCCTTCATTGAAAACTTTTTTGGTGCCAGGCACCAGGCAAAGAGCCTCTGTACATCACTTTATTTAATCTTCTAACAACCCTCTGGGGGAGCGGCTACAACAATCACCATTTAAAGATGAAGAATCTAGGGGCCTGCCCGGTGGCGCAGTGGTTAAAAGTGCAGTTCCACATCAGCGGGCTGGGGTTCGCCAGTTCGGATCCTGGGTGCGGACGTGGCACCACTTGGCACGCCATGCTGTGGCAGGCATCCCACATATAAAGTAGAGGAAGATGGGCATAGACATTAGCTCAGGGCCAGTCTTCCTCAGCAAAAAGAGGAGGATTGGCAGCAGTTAGCTCAGGGCTAATCTTTCTTAAAAAAAACAAAAAAGATGAAGACTCTCAGGCTTGCAAGCTCCAGTCATTTGCCCAGGATCACAGCTAGCAAACGGTGGAGCCGAAATTGCAGGTAACCGTGGAGATCTTTCCATCAGACTATGCTCCCCAGAAAACCATTAATTCCACTTTTCTCTCCTCTGTCACGTGTTTATATTGCATATGAGAACAAAAGGAGGTTTAAAATCCTCATTTTTCTCACCTGCTAAAGAGCAACACAGCCTGTTGTTACTAATCAAGCCTTACCTTGCTCCAGGCTCTCCAGACTATTCCGCCTATCCTCATATGGCATCTCTGCTCACCCCAATCCGTGCTAGGGATTCCTTCCGGCCTTTCAAAAAACAACTGGTAACAATTTAGCAATTAGTTTAAATCTCTTTAGTTGGGCTAAGATGCCCCTTTTCAGGGGCACCTGGTTGGAGCAAGAGTGCCACCTGGTGGAACATTTGGGTCACTGCCAACACTTGTTCCTTGGTCAAAGGTGGCAAAGCCGGCTTTGAACAGAAATGGACAAGGAGCAGTGTTCACGCCGCCTGGGACCGTGCCCAGAAATAACTCAGCAGCGTCCAGGCACGAACTTACTGAAACTCAAAGTCTTGCTGAAACACAAGTTTGGGACTTTAAGGGTATGCGTGTCTTGGCTCCAAAGCCTGGGGCTGGAATTAGGGTAATTCGGAGGGTGAGGCAAGGCCAGGCAAGTGCAGGATTGCATCCTGTCTTCATTTAAAATTTTGAAATTTTATTCATCATGGATTTTTGCATTAATTTTTACTTTTTAAGATTGCATTAAAATACTATTTATCTTGATTAGTGAGTTTTTTGGCATCTCTCCCTTACATTTGACACCCACTGCAAATGCCTCGCTTGCCTCACTCTGGTGTCCGCCCTGCTGAAGCTCTCTGGAAAAGGATTCAGTTTCCTTTCAAAGCTCTGTCTATAAGGGAGCTCCACACAGCTCCTGTCGCTCTGCCTTCACTCTTCCCATCTGAGAACGGTCTTGGTGTCCCACAGTCCCTCCTGCCCTGCTGGATTCACCAACTCAAGTGAAAAGGAAGTACATACGCCGGCGGACACACTTCAGTCTAGTGAACAGTCTGACAGAAAACGTTTGCCATCACTGATCTCACCGCAGATTACTGCTCTTCAGCAGGCAGCTGACTTGCCAAGCTAAAAAGCTGCTTCTCCTTTTGCCAGGTCCAAGACCACTCGGCCACAACAAGCCTGGGCGAGGACACTTGTCAACACCACGTGCCCTCACCTAACCTTGGTCAGGGCAAGCTGAAGGCCTGCCTGGGGATGTTCCTGTCTCAAGAATGTCCGAGCTGAATGCCCACATCAGGCCCGGTCACCGTAAAGCTCTGTGTCTACACTGGGTCATTCCAGTTCTCTGACCCACAGCCTGAAGCTAGGTGGGGAGTTCTTTACCTGGAGTGTAGAAGTGACTTTGGAAGGGGGGATGGTTCTGGAAACTTCTCAAATTTTATGCAAAACTACATGCATTTTTCTGGGGAGATGGTTTATCACTTTCCTTCCACTCCCCAAAGATCCCTGACCGGTAAAGGGTAAGAATCACAACGGTTTTCATGAAGGTCCTCAGGGTTTATCACGGGTCTATGCAAGGAATAGCAACAAGCAACATCTTCCTATGCCTGGCCTGGTAAAACAAATATCAATGGCCTTATCAGTGGTATATAAACAGTGTGGGGTGATCCTGATAAAAGGCCCAAGCATTTTTCAGAGTTCAGAGGAAGGAAAAAATCCTCTCTTGATAAAGTGGAATCTCCACTGGATGTTGAGAACTGGAGAGTCCACGTTGCCTTCCCTGCCTTTCGTTCCCCGCTTAAAATCTCTTTCAGCCTTGCTATTTTCAAGCAAAGTTCTTTTGCAAGCTCCAGACTTTCCTCTAGAATATCCTTCTGCCCTTTTGGCATCCTCCACTCATCCTTCAAGATCAGTTTTCTCAACATTTCCGGGCAGGGCTGCGTACCTCACATAGTCCTGTTATCACATAGATGACTTTTCTAGAATTATTTGCATATTTATCTACAAGACTGTGATCCCATCAAGGCAGGAACCCAATTGTATTAGTTTCCATATCCCCAGCACCTAGCACAGAGTATTAAAAAAAAAAAAAAAAGGTTAGATGGATGAATAAAGAAACAGATCCATGAATAAATGAACAATCCCCCTGACCGCCTTCATTTCCTAGATGGGGAAAGTGGCCCTCTGATAGACACCAGCATGCCAGTGAGACTGAGCCAGGCAGGGCGTCCCCAGGAGCCACACCCAGGCCAGCTGCAGGCCACTCGGCAGCTGTGTGGGTCTGAGATCCTGCCGCACCCTCCAGCCCCTTGGCAGTTCTTGCTCCAGCATGCCACCATATCTCGCTTTCTCTTCTATTTTGCTCCTTGGTTCAGAGCACACAGTAGGGAGACACGAACCAGGGGAATTCAGAGGTAAGAAATGGTGACTGGCAGATGCCAGCTGTCCCCCTGGCAGGGTCTGGGAAACCTGAATCTTCTCTGTGACTCTGTCCTTACCACAGTGAGGACCAAAATGAGAAACTCTGACTCTTTCAAACTTACTTCACCAGCAGGATCCTGAGAGCTGAATTTCAGGCCCAGAAATGCATTGTCCATGAACCTAAACAGCGAATTTTACTTTGCTTCCTCCCACCGGAATTAGATTCACGAGAAGTCTGATAAAATCTCCAAACCGCTGCTCCGAGCTCTGCTTGTCCCAGACGCATGGCGGAAACTGGAAAGAGCCGGGAGGAGGAAGCCTCGCCAGCTGGTTCTGGTCCTGCCCTGAAGTGGGGGAAAACGCCTCTGAGGGGACCCGTAGGCCCAAACACAGCTGTGGTCATTACTGAATCATTAGACTTGCCACAAACGAGAGAAAAGTTTCAAACAGCGAAGAGGACTTCTCCGTGGTCTGCTGAATGGGGTTTCTCTTTGTGTTTTGGTTCCTTCTGGTGGCGTGGCCTGGCCTGCAGGGTTTCCTCAAAGCCGCAGGAGCCCCTCAGCCCCTCATGTTGCCCCTCAGGAGCTCTCCTCAGCGGGGCAAAGGACTTTTTTTTTTTTTTTTAAGGTAGGTAAGTCTGGAAAAGACTCAGAGTTTTGAGTCATTGTTTTGTGCACAGTGATTTGACCTTCTCTGATCCACTTCTCAGAATTACAGGTCCCTTTTCTGAAGAACACAAAAGCCTACAGAGGAAAACAGGAATATTCCAAATTTATAACTGGAAAAAGGGAAACCCGGTCACTCAAATGTTTGCCCAGTTCAGTCGCCCCACCTCTTCCAGATGTTGGTAGAAATGGCCCACTTATCTCTCATCCCACAGTTTTCTGTCCTCTGTAAGTCTGATCCATCACTCTATACCCTAGATCTCTTTCTGTTCCCTTTCGTACCTACTAAGTGTGTAATAAATATTAATTGACAGACTAAAGGCAAATTAAAGCTGAGAGCATTTTATTTATTTATTTATTTTTTTGTGAGGAAGATTGGCCCTGAGCTAACATCTGTTGCCACCTTCCTCTTTTTGCTTGAGGAAGATTGTCACTGAGCTAATATCTGTGCCAATCCTCCTCTGTTTTATGTGGGACACTGCCACAGTGTGGCTGAACGAGTGGTGCTAGGTCCACGCCCAGTGTCTAAACCTGCGAACCCTGGGCTGCCAAAGCAGAGCATGTGAACTTAACCACTACGCCACTGGGCCGGCCCCAAGCCAAGAACATTTTTATAAAAACAGAAACCATTTAGAAAGCATAACTACAGGCCAGGCGCTTTATATCAAGTTTAATCCTCACTGCAACTCTGTAAGGGAGGTGTTTTTACTCTGTTTTACAGATGAGTAAACCAGCGCTTGGAAGGGTTCTGGGAACACAAACTACTTATCAATGGCGTAGCTAGAATTCCAGGGCTGTCTTACCTGCAAAGCTGTGCTCTTCATCATTCTGGAGTTCCCAGCGTTTCAGTGAATGACCCAGGGAAGTTTCCACTTCCTGAGCATAGTAACAGGGACCTGAGGGATCAGAACACCATGTGAAATACGGCCATGCTCAGAGCAGGGAGAGCCCCACTAGCATGCTGGAGTTATTAGAGCTTTTCCTGGCAGAGCTGCACGTGGTGCCCAGGTGAAGCCCTCATTCCTAAAATCCTGCCATTGCCTCTTAACCGAGCCCAGCTCTTCTCATTCCCGTCCACCTTGGGTGGGTATCAGGCTAAAACTTCCTTTGTCTCCTCCTTCTGACTAGCCGTGAGCTGGGAGCGTGGCACAGTACGGTGGTTCTGAGGATGTGTGTGACTGCTGACGCTCACTATAGTCATGCCAGTAGCTGATATCCCTGATTCTCTTCCAGCACTTTTTTTTTTTAACGATTGGCACCTGAGCTAACAACTGTTGCCAATCCTCTTTTTTTTCTTTCCTGCTTTTTCTCCCTAAATCCCCCTAGTACATAGTTGTATGTTTTAGTTGTGGGTACTTCTAGTTGTGGCATGTGGGACACCACCTTAGCGGGGCATGACTGAGCGGTGCCATGTCCTCGCCCAGGATCCGAACCAGTGAAATCCCGGGCTGCCAAAGCGGGGAGCATGAACATAACCATTCAGCCATGGGGCCGGCCCCTCTTCCAGCACTCTTTACCGTAGAAGACAGACTGGACCTCAAAATCCTTCTCAACACAACATTGCAGGGAGCCACTCCCAATCAATCATCATTGCTCTGAGAGTAAGCCTATTTGTGTGGCATAGCAAGCGATCAATAGAATTTCATTTCCAGTTCCTTCCGTCTTTCCTACCTGCCTTCCCCAGTGTTTCTGGGATGGATAGCGGGATAGATGGATGGAGGAATGGATGGATGGATGGGCAGATGAAGGGAAATTGAGTTCTCAGCCGACAGAGGAGCCCTGGTTGATACCACTCCTAATTGTGCTGATTTCTCTCAATGCCAATGCTTCCTTAACAAAACTTGCTCTTGGAATGAGGCATATTTTGTGGCATTTGTTACAGGAACTAGTGAGATTGTGGGGTCATTCCGAGGCCGTGGAGGATCCTTAGCGTCAGCATTTTTTTTCACTCAGTCTCATTTCCTCCCCCTCGAACATATGTCTGAGCTTAAAAACATCCATTCACCCCATACTTCCTTCTTCTTTTTAAAGCTCAAGCTGACAAGAGAAATTTCTTCTCCCACTCATCTTTTTTTTCTATACAGGGGAAACTACTTACAGCTCCACTGTGGGGTGTGTAGGAATGGCCAATGATTGAAAACTCTTCTGTGTCTTGGAGCCATCAGCATCCTTAACCTGTGCTATTAGTTGCCTAAAGGTTCAGCATCATCCCATGATTGAGCTGTGGACAGGAAAGTGTGTTTTTCCAAGGCCCTTTCAGAAGCCCTGGCTTTTGGTTTTGAACTAATCCAATTATGGTGATATCAGGATATTCTTTCCCTTAGCAAATACCGCTCAGTGTTTGAGAGGAAGGAAATGTTAAGAAATTTTTGTTCAAGAGAGTTTAAAGAGGAATAAAATAAAGCAACATTTTTGAGATTTGAGTACAAGTAAATCAAAAGCATATGGATTGTGTGCTGTTAAAACATGCTTTTGTTTCCCCAGGAAGGAAAAAATTCTTGGGAAAAATATATTTTAAAAAATGGCATAGATTGGAAAATAGCTAGAGATTTTTAAGAAACCCAAAATGTAGCAAGGATGGTCCAGTTCTAGTTATTAACATCCCAGAACCAGCGGGGGAGTAAAATTAGGTGGTAAAATGATTATATAACTATTTGTTATTCCAAGCTGGAAGTGACACATTTCTTACATATTTCTAAAAACAAAAAATGCTATACTGAGGTCTAGGAGATGAGGTTTTCTTTCGTCGTCCTCGTTTTGATATTAGTTATGATAATAATTTCTTTTACTGAACTCACAGACTGTGAAAGGTCAAGGTGCAGAGGTGAAGGCAGGGGCCCTGGAGTCAGACTGCTGGCTGGACTCACGGCTCTGCCCCCATTAGCCATGGGATCATGGGGGAGTTCCTTCACCTCTCTGTGCCCTAGTTTACTCATCTGGAAAGTGAGAAGAAGAAGAAGAATAGTTGCTACACTTGCCACCTGGAGTAAATGCTGCTGCACAGGAAGCTCTCAGTAAATGTTAGCTGGTATTATTTGCCATCCTTCCTGGAATGCTCTGGCACTAGATAACTCCATGACTCAGTCACTTGCTTCAAAACTGACAAAGAGGGCCCCGCTTGTGGCCGGGGTGGGGGGTTAAGTTCGCGCGCTCCGCATCGGCGGCCCAGGGTTTTCCAGTTCTGATGCTGTGCGCAGACCTACACACCGCTCATCAAGCCATGGGGCGACCCCCAGAGAAGAACTGGAATGACTTACAACTAGGATATACAACTATGTGCTGGGGCTCTAAAAAAAAAAACTGACGAAGAAAAAAATGGAATGAAACGAAAGTGCAGCCATTACAACCAACATTAAAGAGTTAAAAAAGGATGAAAAGAAAATATTAGGAACAATTGTACACTAACAAAATAGATGACCTAGATGAAACAGAAAATTCTTAGGAACACACAAATTAACTAAACTGACTCAAGAAGAAATAGAAAATGGAAAACTCAAGAAGAAATAGAAATAGAAAACAGCAGACCTATAACAAGTAAAGAGGTTGAATCAGTGATCAAAACCTCCCAATGAAAACAAGTCCAGGACAAGAGGTCTTCACGGGTGAATTGTACTAAACATTTAAAGAAAAGTTAATACTAATCCTTCTCAAACTCTTCCGAAAAATAGCAGGGAAGACTTCCTCACTCAGTATTACTCTGATCCAAAGTTTGTCACTCATCTCTTTCAGGACTCTGCCTTCCTGACTCTCCCATATCAATATAGTGTCACCTCCCCCTGCCCTCACTTAGTCCCTTACACCGATTTACTTTTCTTCATAGAACTCATTACCATCTGATATATTATATATTTATTTGCTTACTTATTTATTGACTCTCTTCTCCCACTAGAATGTAAGTTCCATCAGAGCAGAGGATTTTTTTCCACCGTTGAATCCTCAATGCCTAGAATAGTGCCTAACAAATAATAGGCGCTCACAAGAATTTACTGAATGAATAAAGAAATTGTCTAATCATTCTTGCACTGAGAACAGAGTGAAAACTAGAGAGGACCTGGGTATTGCCGAACTCCCAGATATAGCTGACTAGAAGAAAAGGAGCCTTCAAAACCAGACAACCAAGAAAGCGTCGAATCAGGGAAACAAAGGGAAATGAGATTTCTGAAAAGCAGGGACTGGTCAGCAGTATCAATTAATGCTGAGAAATCAAGAACAATGAGAACAAAGAGTCCATTGGATTGAGCTACATGAAGGTCATTGGCCACCTGAGTGAGAGTCATCTGGGGGCATCATAAGGCTGGAAGCCAAAAGCCAGGCAGCTTTGAGGGGTGAACAAGGGGAGGCAGTACCTTCGGACAACATTTTAAAGATGTTTTCCTATAAAGAAGAAGGTACAGAGATAGGAAAGCTGCTGGAAAGGGTGGGGGACATGTGAGGATCTTGTCTCACTTATCCCACTTATGTAAGTGGGAAAAACGTGCTGCTGTCTAAAAGCCTAAGGAAGGAACTCAGCTGAGAAAAGAAGTTGAATGCACACAAGAGGACAAGGTTCCGGGGAGGAGAGAGATGGGGCCAGACCCTAGGACTGGCTTTAGCACGGAGGAGCAACCTTCCCTACCCCCTCCGATGGCAGACCAACAAAGACTACAGGAAAAGAAGTGCCAAGAGGCCACATGACGCCCTCACCAGCCCCAACGAGGACCCAGGTCTACTGACAGCCAGTCCACTGCTCTTTGTACTATGTAGTTTTGTTCTCTTGCTCAAATTAGAATGTTCAAGAGGCAATGAGGAGGTGAGATGGATAAAAACCTAAGCTGATGAGTAGAAACTGCCTACCACAATAGACTGTCATGTCAGACTGTTACGGAAGGCACTTTTTCCCACTCAGATGCTCCCTTCCCTGCGGTGTGAGCCCTATTTGTATAGGTCTCCTTGCAGCCCCCACTTACCCCTCCCCAGGACATTGGAGGGCCTGACCTGATTGGTGAGTCTGTGAGGAGAAGCTGAGCATGCGCAGCCTGGCCCCTTTCTGTCGCTCTTCCTTTTAGGAAATAGAGAAAACATGCTCTAGGTGGCTCTCGAACCCATGGGAAGCATACCAGTAAAGCTTCGCTCCACGCCTGCCCTGTGTGGAGGCCAGCAATGGTCCGACCCTGCCTGTGGCCAGATGGTCCTTCAATACCTGTGCTCAGTACTAGGAAGTCCATCTGCCTACAGATATATTCCACTTTCTCCGGTGTCAGCTTTATCAGTAGGAAGGATGCTCTTTTAGCCTCCGTCCGCCTTTCTCTTTTCTCTTTTTTTTTTTCCAGTGGGTTCAGAAAAAGATGAGGAAGAAGAGAACTAATTACTTCAGCAGGAATTACACTATTAAAATTGGCAGATGAAACTTGATTCTCAAAATCATTCTTTTCAAGATATGAAGACCAAAAAAAACCCATAAAACACAATATGAATATTTTCTGATATAATTTAAATAATGAAAGTGCATTCTTTTCAGAGAAGAACAACCTCACAGCGTATAAGAGAGGCTGATTCCTTTCCTGGATGTGTAAAACCCAAAGGATCTGCTTTCTTAATTCAGTTGGCCAAAAGTACAAAATCACAGTTGATAGTTTCTTCAGCTCTTTCCAAGATTCCACTGTTTTCTGTCTGGAAACAGCCATTGCCACATCCACAGTTTCAAACTTGAGAAAATGATCCAGAATCATCACAACATGTGCAGAGGCTGCACAGCAATAACCATTCTACGAGGGCAGGCGAGAAACCTGCCAATGCACATTCTTCGTTGATGAGAAAAATGCAACAACGACTGTAAAATTAGGTGTTGGCACCATATTTAGCCATGGATTCAGTCTTCAACTCACTTCTCGCCAACTTTTTCAGTGCCAAATAGTTGATCCTAATAATTATTTCAGAAATAGTCACTATCACCTTCTCCAATTACTTCAGCCTGCATATTTCAAATTGAAAAGTATTAGCCTTGACTGTACAGCTTCTCTCTACTGCTCCTAAGTTGCTGTTTGGAAATTCACCAAATAATCTTTAGGCCTATCAGGGAAGACAAAGATTATCAGCGAAATCCCTCTTGTAATTTTTCTTGCAAGCTATTTTAAGAAACAACGAGGCTGCGGGTTATTCACAGACTTTATGGCGCATCAGAATCCGTGGGAGATTAGATGTCTAGGGTGGGAATGTGGGCAAGGGCTAAGAGAGCTGGTGAATATGAGGCTGAAGGAGACACTGCAAAACTCAGAGCAGAGGCGTGTGGTCCACATGCTACCCGAGCCCTTCGGGGAATGGCCTCCAACCATCTTGCATCCTTGTAGCCGTTGTTCAGATTCAAAGTTGCCAGAGACAGGATCTGGCCCCTGTGGTTTCTAAGAGGCAGTCACTTCCCTCCACCATAACTCCTCCTCCAAAAAACAGCCTGTGGTGGGAAGCTCCCTAAAAGGAAGATGCGGGATTGGTTGCTGGGGGCAAAGCTGGGCAAATGCCCCCCATACCTGGGCCCCATGGGGGAGTCCGGCAAGCATCAGTTCAGTAGCTTAATTCATCCATGATGATTCATTGCATGGTGATCCTGAGAGCTCTCATTCATTCTGAGTTCATTCACTACATGGTGATTGAGCCCTTCTGGGTAGAGATACATCAGTAAACAAAGCGGACACAGTCCCTGCCTTCATGGAGCTCACAGCCCCCTTAAACCATCCACCTTGACTTATAAGCCACTGAGTTCATCCTTGTTGTCATGAGCCCACACTGGCTGTTAAATGGGCCTACCCAAACCTCAGCCCTGGTCTGATAGAAAGTCTGGGTGGGAAGGATACCACTGGCACAGAGTCAGAATTCTAAGGACAGACATCTCTGCGTTCAGCTCCTCTGCAGATTAAACAGTGAGCTTGGTGTGGACACAAGGAAATGCAGAATGTGATAATGTCACAGAGGATTGATCACCAGCTGGTGACCCTGAGGGGTCAGCAGACAACAGAATAGCTTGCTGGAAACTTTGTACTGAGTGCTTTTGGCACATAGTTCAAATAAATAAACATTCCCATTTCAGGAGATTCGTTTGTAGGAAATAATAATTTTACATTCAAAGAATGAACTGAGCTACCTAGAATGTGTAGGGTGTGTGCGTGTGTCTAGGTGTGTTAACTGGCAAGTAGGAGGATGAGTCATGTTTTTTTTCTTGTTTTATAAAAAAGTGACATCTGGGCATCCCTGGTGGTCAATGTCACGGAAAAATTACAAGCCTTGGGGGCTTCTTGATCTAACTCTCTAAATTATTTATCAGTGTGGACTCCGAGCAAGTTACTAACTTCTCTGAGGTTAGTTCTCTGCGGTCTGACGAGATTCTCCTCATCTATAATGTTAGAATAACGATATCTACATTCATCATGCACTTACCACGTGCCAGACACTGTGCTGAAAATTTTAAGTATATTATGTAACTTAATTTGTCCCAAAATGCATTGAAGTTTTATTTATACTGATTTTGCACATGAAGACTCAGACACAGAGCAGTTAAGTAACTTGCCCAAGGTCACGAAGCTGGCAAGTGTCCTAAAGGCAGGATTTTAACCCAGCTGCATCTGACACCAAAGCCCATGCTCTCCAAAGCCTCATTCTGCTACCTTCTCATGGGGTGTTTCTGGCAGGACAGGTGCAGCTGCAGGTACCAAAACCCTCAAAATTCTCCCTCACAATCATCAGGGACAGCAGCTCCTGCTTGTTGCTTTATCTTTTTCAACAAGCGGCTTCCACCTTATGGTATAAGATGGCTTTTGTGTCCAGCTATCATGTCCACATTCCAGTCAGCATAGAAAGGAAGAGTCAAAAGGGCATGTTCCCTTCTGTTAAGGACGCTTCCTGAAAATTGCATACAGTACTTCTGCTTACATCCCATTGATCACATGGGCAAAGAGAGCCTCAAGGGAAGCTGGGCTATGTGATCTTATTGCAGGAAGTCATGTGCCTAGCTAAAACACGTGGGATTGTATCATTAAGGAAGAAGGGAAGGCTGGATTCTGGAAGATGGGTTCTGGCACACAGGGCTATTGAAACTGGGAGGGATAATGTATACGAAACTCTTAGTTCACTGCTGGGCACACAGTAGGTACCTGGAACATAACACTGGTACTCATATTATTGACCCATATCTGGCATCCACTGGAACAAAGGCAGAAAATCATGCATTCAAATCAGGCAAGGCAAGATCACAGTAAAAGGGTAGGAGACGGAAAGATTTTTAAATCGCCATGATCTTATGTTTTGGCAACTCCTTTTTCACTCACAAAAAAGCACCACCTTTGCTCATCTGCAGCATTCCCAGGACGACATGGAGGGTGATGACGGGGAGATGCTTCAGAAGCCATCCCTAGCAGAATCAGTGCACACGACATGACCCCCTGGCTGATAGTATCACAGGTGACGGTCAGTAAGTAATTTCTACTGCAGCAGTTAATGGAAATGCAGTTTTCATTACAGTAAGAAAATTGAAATCTCAGCCCGCCTCTGTGGGTTCCATCTGGCCCATCCCTCATTTCTCGTAAGATTGTGTGTTGTTTCCATTCCCCTCATGATTAAGCTTTATCATGAAGGGTAGGGGGAGTGGGGTAATTGAAATCCCAGGGAAATCTCCACATCACACTGCCATTTAACAATCTTCTTCAACCATCCTGATACCAGGGCTCCAAACAATTAGGGAAGGATCACTTTTTAATTCAAGGTGGAGATATTACCTAGTAGTTTCAGATGGCTGGCCTGAGGTGAAGTGACAAACATGCAGCCAGTACGGAAAGAGGAGAAAAGAGGAAAGAGTGTGGCACCAAGGGACCTATGTCATTGAAAAGTTCTCAAATGTGTGAACAGCTTCCCTTGGGTGGGACGTGTTTGGGGCATTGACACTCTGAATGGCTCTCAGCACAAAGTAAGTTTTCAACTCCATTTGGCTCTTGCTCTTTGAACTGCAAATGATCTATGGCAAATTTTCTGCCTTGTTGAGGAAAGTTAACTGAACACGATGCAGACTTGCTCCCTCAAATGCCCCTTTCCTCTGAATTCTGGGTCATTGCCCCTCAGCTCCTGACCTGTCACAGGCCCCTCATGTCCTCTCCTGTCACTGCTGGCTCCTTCCTTGCAGCTCTTATTTTTGCCTACAGAGTAGGCAAGGAGCTAACAGATTTGCGGCAGAGAGAACATCTGTTCAACCACACAAGTCAAGGCATTCAATTTCATAACTTTGTTGAGAAAGCAAAAGAGCACTAGACATCCTCCATTCGGCAGAGGCCAGTCCTACTTACAGCTGAAGGTTGTATCTCTTCCCTGTTTTTTCCTGACATTGCCCATCATAGGACCAAATGGCTCCTAGCTACAGTTTTCTTAGCCCAGAACTGATACTGTATCAACCATGTGTAAGTCATTTCCAGAAGAAGGACTATAGTAAAATCACAAAGGAGGGAAAGTTGGATTTTAGCAGACAGCCAGAATCAAAGGTTTCCCATAACCTCCTGCACCCTGGCATGTTCCAGCCATGACCAATTCCACGTCGGGGTGATGGGGAGATCCCCTGAGCCGTCCTGGAGAGCTGAATGCCTTTTCTGTTTGACTGCTCAAGATGCGCACAGGAAGGGAATTGCCATATCCCTCATTTGTTCATTCACGCATCCTCGAAATCTTACCTTCTTGCCTAAACTCTCTCTTTAGGGGACACCTCTTTTGCCATGATTGACAGAAGTTCATGTGCACTGGAGCTAAATTCATCTGTTAGTTTCTTGGAGGACATCCTACCCCAACTTGCAGGCAAACTGGAATTCCAGGCTGGGGATCATTTCACTGGTCACTCAGTTGGGTTCAAGTTCCCTCTTCAAGCCTGGAAACTTCTATGTCCCCATTCTTACCCTTGAATCCTGTTTCATTTGCACCGGCATATCCAGGAAACATTTGAGCCTGCAGATAGCAGGACTGACTAGGAAACCAGCAGAGTCTGGCTTATCCTCACCTTCTCCTTTTGCATCTCTGAGTCCAGTGAAAGCACATGACGCCCCTCCAACACCCCAGTTATGAAGCTGATCCCTCTCCTTGGCCTCTTGCAAAAAAGAAAGCCAGTAGTGCCAGAAAACAGACAGTAGGCCAAGGAAGGGAAGAATCACAGGTCACAGATTTGGCGTTATGAGGAACCTTAGAGACCATCCATGCTCGTCACTTTACCGAGGGGAGTGCCATGGTCAAGGTCACACACAAACCTGTGGCAGAGTCAGGCTGAGAGACAGAACCTCTGGCTCCCAGTTTAGGGCTCTCTCCGATATGCCCAGTATGACTGATGAAATGCTGGCTGATTTATACCAAATGACATTCCCCAAATGCTAAAGTCCCCATCATCATGTGAAGACACCAAAGAGACATCAATGTGAAACAATTGACGAGAGAAAGGGGCGGGAGCTTCTTTTTGTTTATGGCCATCTGGTGCTTCTATTGGCCTCTTTGCAATGGGGGAGAGTTGGATGGATCTGAAGGATCCCTGGGAAGGGAGCAGAAGAAACGAGGCAAGAGGGTCAGAAGAACAGAGCATGGTGGCTGGGAAAGTAAGCTATGGAACCGGTCTGCATGGGTCTCAATCCCAGCTCTCCCACTTACTAGCTGTGTTGCTTACACTTTCTGTGCCTCAGTTTATTCACCTATAAAATGGAGATAATCATACTATCTACTCAAAAGGTGAGGAGTGAATGAGTCATTTCCTGGAAAGCACTTAAGACAGTACCTGACACACAGTTAGCCATTGGTATTATCACCAGGGAAGGGAAGCCTGAGGAACAGCCAGGAGAAAGCCACAGGACATCTCTCAGGCCTGACCGTAAGTAAATCCCCCTCTATTTCTAGTAGTGTTGCTAGGAGGTGGTATAGTGCAATGAAAAGGGCCTGAATTTAAAAACTGTATTAGTTAGTATAAGGTTCAGCTGCTGTAACAAAGAGGTCTCCAAATGCCGTGACTTACAGAGCAAAGATCATTCTTCTGTCACATAACAATCCTGATGTGAACCGAGCAGGTCAGCAAAGCCACTCTGTTTCTTTACAGTCATTTGGAACCCTGGTTCTTTCCAGGGTCTGTCAGACTGAGTCATCGCCCCGTTCAGATTTTAGCCAGCAGGTGGAGGGAAGAGAGCATGGAGGAGGCATACCTGGGATCTTAAGGCTCAGGCCGAGAAGTAGCACCATGATTTCTGCTCACATTGATTTGCAAGAATTTCATCACATGGTCACACCTGACTGCAGGGGAGGCTGGGGATGGAGTCTAGCTGGGCAGCCATGAGCCCACACAGGAGGGAAGAGCAGACCTATGTTCAAATCCAGTCCTTTCATTGACTAATTTTATTTGGGGGAAAGTTATGGAATCTCATTCAATCTCTTTTTGCTCATTTGGTCTCTATTGTCAGTCATTCTTTCATCCCACAATCCTGAGCACCTGCCATGCGCCAGTCATGTTCCAGGTCCTGGAGATACAGCTTTGAACAAGACAGACCACGTCCCTTCCCCTCTGAGGCAGGTTCCCTGTAAGGCTAATGAGGAGCCTTCCAAGGACCTTTTCTTTTCATTCTAAATCAACATTCAGGGGCCGGCCAGTGGGGTAGTGGTTAAGTTGGTGCGTCCCACTTCGGCAGCACAGTGGGTTCACAGGTTTGGATCCCAGGCGCGGACCCAGCACCATCCGTCAAGCCATGCTGAGGCAACATCCCACATAAAGTAAAGGAAGATTGGCACAGATGTTAGCTCAGGGCCAATCCTCCTCACAAAAATAAAATAAATCAACATTCATTTTCCTGCTTAATTTTATATTCTTATTTTTTTAATTGCTTTTCTAAAAAAGGACCTCAGATTGATATGCTCTTGAGGTCCCACAAAACTTGGATCTGCCCCTACTGCTCTCATGGAGCTAACAACCTAGGTGAGAGAAAGAAGGTAAACAAGTAAACAAATGAATATATACCACATCAGATGGCGGTAAGTGTTAGGATGTAAAAAACACAGGCAGGCGAGGGGGAGAGCACTGCTTCACTTAGAGCAATGTGAGACGCTCTCTGAAGGGGTGTCACGTGAGCAGCGATGGAACAAAAGGAGTTGTTTCTACTTTTTACTGCTATAAAGAGTACTGTGATTCATCCTCTTATACGCAAATCTGTGTGCACGCTTCTGATTATTTTTTAGAATTTATTTCTGGTAGTGGAGTTAATGAGTCAGAGGGACAAATGTTTTTCAGGTTCTTGAAACCACGTGCCGAAACCTCTCCTTTTACCGAGACTTCTCATCAGGACGATAAAAGAAGCAATGATAGACACCTAGATTTTAAGGCATTTTAAGTATCATGTTTTCAAAGCTTAAAGATACTCTGGACTGTTAAGGGTCACTTACATCTGGATGGTCTGGGCTTCTCCCTGCCCCTCGTCCTAACTTGCCTTTTCCACCTCCCACCCCAAACACCTACATGCAAGTCCTTATCCTAGAATTATTTCTGAAGTCACAGCATTTTAGGGCGAGAAGGAACCTTGGTGTCAATGAGTCCATTCCAGAGATATTACTAACTCGCCCGAAGCCTCAGAGTGAGTTCATGGTCAAGCTAAGATAAAGCCCCAATCTCTCGATTCTTGTCTCGGAAATCAAAATCTATCACAAAATGGAAGCCGGCTGGGTGGCATAGTGGTTAAGTTCTCGTGCTCCATTTCAGTGGCCTGGGGTTCGCAGGTTCTGATCCCCGACACAGACCTAGCACCACTCATCAAGCCATGCTGTGGTGGCATCCCACATAATATAGAGGAAGATTTGCACAGGTGTTAGCTCAGGGCCAATCTTCCTCACAAAAAAAGATGGAAAAAAATCAATCACAAAATGAAATATGTCTGCAGTGTTTTGTGATAACAGAACTTAATACAGAAGTTTTAAAATGAACACCCATGGAAATGGCCTACCAGATCTAGCTGCTTTGTCAGGGTTGTGAGCATTAGCTGAGATAATAAATGTAGAGTACACCAAACACTGCTGGAACATTGGAAACATTTAAATGTTAGTGATGGATATTACTTTGGTGGCAGAGCAAGGGGAGTGTCCCAAGACAGATGTGGGCCCCGTGGGAAAGGGAGCAGGTGTGGGGTAGTATGGGGTGGTCTTGGGGCCTGTGGGCATGGACAGAAGCCCTCAGCATAAAGGGGCTGGCCATTATACCTCTGGAATCCTAGGAGCTGGGGAAGGAATCAGATGAGACCACACAGAGGGAGAGAGACCTTCAGCCTGGGTCAAGGGAACCACAGGAGACAGGGGCCCAGCTGGAGGCCTCTGCAGAGCCCATGACAGGGCCAGCTTTAATCATCTGCCAGGCCACCCCATGGAGGCCAGCTGCTGGCCCAAAGGGCTCAGGCCACCCAGCCACGTGAGAACTATCTTATTCCTGTACCTCTCCCCTTTCTGGGCTTCATTCCAGGCATGGAGGGAAACACAGCTAGCAAGGGGAGGAGGTGAGCAGCCGGAGAGGAGAGGAAAAGGACCATGCCCCGTTTCCCAGGGCACTCTTCCAGGTCGAGGCATGGCTGAGCCAAGGGAGGAGAGGAGATTTAAGGCTAAGTCAGTTTCAGTTTTAACTATTACCTGGGACTTGCAATGCTAAGATCTGAATTGAGGCTACTCTTTACAACTCACAGGATTTGTTTATTGCCTGAATGTGACAGTAAATTCATTGGCTTGCCCAAATCAGCACTGGGGGTAGAGGAATTCTGCTGCTATCAAATAAAATTTAAAGAGACAAGGTGGAACCCCAAAAAACTCAGATCTGCCCCTACTGCTCTCATGGGGTTGATAGATGATAGATAGATGACAGATAGATAGATGATAAAGAGAGAGATAGAGTTGCAATTTGTTCACAATCTCTGTTCATGCTTTTTCAATGTGCCAGTTACACATGATTTTAATTTGATAGTTATTCTGGCTGTGTCAGACACGTGCAGTGTTACTTTCTAAATAACCACCTGTGGCTAACAGAACCC
This sequence comes from Equus asinus, assembly GCF_041296235.1. NCBI lineage: Eukaryota > Metazoa > Chordata > Mammalia > Perissodactyla > Equidae > Equus > Equus asinus. The sequence continues at coordinate 131,336,410 of NC_091792.1, forward strand.
ACGTTTTGTGTGTCTGTGTGTGAGGAAGATTTGCCCTGAGCCAATGTCCATTGCCAACCCTCCTCTTTTTTTGCCTGAGGAAGATAAGCCCTGAACTAACATCTGTGCCAGTCTTCCTCTACTTTATATGTGGGATTCCTCTATAGCATGGCTGATGAGTGGAGTAGGTCCATGCCCAGGATCTGAACCTGTGAACCTGGGCCACGAGAGCAAAGTGCGTGGAACTTTAACCACTCAGCCAGGGAGCCGGCCCCGACAGGACCCACTTTTATTCCACTCTTGTGCATTCACTCATGAGTTAAAAGTAATTTGCGGGATTCTTTTAAACTTCACCTTTCTGATTGCATGCATGATAGTTTTATTTTCTATAATCCTTTTATTCACTTGAGCCCCAGTAATATACATTATATAGGCCAATATTACACTGAGCTCAACATAAGCTCAAAGTTACAATAATTGATTCCTAATGTCTCTGAGCCATAGGGCCAGAGTCCCACACAGTATTTTCATGTTCCTCTGGGCCTTCCCCATCCCCCTCCATTGACAGCCTATACAGATGACATTGAATCAATTTATTCATTCATTCATTCATCATTTATTGTATTGGGCACCCTCTATATGCCAATCACTCTGTGGTGTGCTGGAGACACAAACTTGATAGCTGAATGACACACAGTCCCAGCCCTCAAGGCACCTAGTATTTAGTATTCCATGATTCGATGCATGTTAAATTACAGTGATAACAGGTGATAAGGAAGACGGCATTATATACAAGGTACAGTGGGACCACAGGACAGAGTCATTAACTCTATTTGGTAATGGGTCAGATCAGTTTCACAGGAGAGAAGACCGTGGAGCTGGAAGGATAAGCAGGACTTTCCTGAGCAGGTGAAGTGGAGCAGGGGAGACAGAGGGAACAACTCGTACAAAAGCTCTGCATGAGTCAGCTTGGCCTAAGTTATGCCATAACAACAAATGACCCTGAAGCCTTAGTAGCTTAACACAGCTGACGTTTATTTCTTACTCAAATCATATGTCCAATGCAAGTCACCCGGTTAGGGGGGTGAGGAGCAGGAGCAGGGGCCAGGGATCTTCTCTACACGGTCACTTGGGAATCCAGGTTAGTGGAATCCATACATCCTTAAACCTTGGCTTTCAAGTTGGCATTGCAGGAAACAAAAAGCCAGAAGGTAACACATTGGCTCTTAAATGCTTTGGCTCAGAGGTGATACATATAATTTCCATTCACAGCCAAATGGCTAGAACTAATCACATGCCTGCCCTGTTATGAAATGTGCAGAAACACACACCTATTCCATGAGTAGTAAATGTCTCTGCCACAAGCCCAAAGGCATGAAAGAGTTTTCTGGGCTTAGGAAACTGAACAGTTCAAAATGACTGGAGAAGAGAGTGCAGAGAGGAAGCATCCAAAATTGAGAAGGGAAATATGATAGGGACAAGATGATGAAATGTGGTGGGCCATGCATAGGAGTTTGGATCACCTCATGTGCAAAGCAGAGCTTTTGAAGAGTTTTAAACATGGTATCATGGCCATATTTGTGTTTTAAATAGGTCTCTCATGCAGTAACATGGAAGATGAATTGGAAGGGATTAAAACAGGAGATGGAAAGACCAGTCTGATTCTTACCATTGTCCGGGTGAAAGATGATGAAGAAACTAAAATAGAGTCATTGGGGATGAATACAGGGAATGTTAAAGAGATAGTCAATAGAACTTCATGACTAATCAGATACGGAAGAGGGAGAATAGGATGACTTCCTATTCTTCTGCTTTAGATGGGCCTTGGTGCCACCTATTAAGATAAGGAATATAGGAGGATGAGTAGGTTTAGGGAAAAGAGAGAGGGCAATTTGGAACCTGGGTCATCTGTTGGGCTTGTTATGGGTTGCATTTTGTCCTCTCCAAAGATATGTTCAAGTCATAACCCCCAATACCTCAGAATGTGACCTTATTTGGAAATAGGGTATTTGAAGAAATAATTAGTTAAGATGAGGTCATCTGGAGTAAGGTTGGCCCTTAATCCAATATGACTAGTGTCCTTAGAAGAAGATGGCTATGTGACAATGGAGGCAGAGATTGGAGTGAAGCATCTACAAGACAAGAAACACCAAGAATTGTCAGAAAACATCAGAAGCTAGAAGCAGCAAGGAAGGATTTTCCCCTACATGTTTTAGAGGGAGCATGGCCCTGCCAACATCTTGATTTCAGACTTCTAGCCTCCAGAACTGTGTGAAAATAAATTTCTGTTGTTTTAAGCCAATTTGTGGTACTTGGTTATAGTATCCCTAAGAAACAGATACAGGGATCCAGATGGAGCTGTCCCATTGAAAGGTATGGATGAGGTCAGGCCAGTCTTCTTTCTAAAGCCCAAGGAGGGGTTACTAAGGAACAGAGCATGCTGGAGGAGATTTATTCTGCCCAGGGTGGGGAGGAGGAGAGATATTGAACAGGGAAACTTCACGATGAGGACAAGATTGAAAAGGGCTTTGGAGCGTTAGAAGAAATCTTTTTCTCTCCTAGCTGATGATAGACTTCTGGGAGCTAATCTACACTTCTATTCAAGTATTAGACAAACCTTTATTGAGCACTTTTGTGTTAGGCTCTGTGCTGGGCACTAAGAATATAATGGTGAGCAAAACAGGCACCCTCCCTAGTCTCCTGCAATGTCTAATCCACTGAGGAGACAGACACGGATCGAATAATCACCCAGAAAAATATATTAGCACTCACTCCGATAAGTGACATGAAAGAAAATTACCAAGTGTTAAGAGAACATAGTGCAAGAAAGCTGTTCAAGTCTGAAGGCTGTAAAGGCTTTTTGAGGAAGTGATGTTTGAGACGAGATCTGAACACAGGGAGTGAGTTTTAGGTGAAGAGGGAACAGGAGGAGACAGTCCAGGCAGGGGCTCTGAAGCGGGAAGGGAGATTTGAGGATCTGAAAGACAGCCCTGATGTCACTGTGGTACATAAGGGAGGGGCTGAGGCCGGGAGCAGGGAGCAGCCATGGCTCGCTGGGCCTTGCAGGGTTTAGTCTTCATCCCACTCATCCCACGAGGAAGGGAAAGGCAGTCAATGAATTTCAGCAGCAGTGCGAAGAGACAAGATTCAATTTATGGAGTTTTGGGTTTTTTTTTTTTTTAGATCACCTTGATGAGAATGGTTGGAGAAAGGGCATAATGGAAACAAATGGAACCCTTAGTAAACTATTGTACTGGTCCAGCCCAGAGAGGATGGTGGCTTGAACAAAGTGGTAGCAGTGGAAATGGGGGATTCAAGAAGTATTTCTCTAGGCACTCAATGAAGGAAAAAATGAACTAATGAATGAAATCAATGGTCCGTCTCTGTAGCTATTCCACTTTCTCCTCTATCTCCAGGTTTTAAAACACTGTCTCTCTCAAAATTGACACTGATGCCTCAGTACAAAACATCTTGACATCTGATAATGAAGGCTCAATCTATAAACAAGAGGAAATTAAATGATATTCTGGCAAGATGGTGAGACTCTTTCCATTTGGACAGAAGGAGGCCCATAGAAGAGAGAATAAGAGGTTTGACCCCTGAAGACTTTCATAGGCCAGGGAGTTCCCAAGGCAAGGACCTATCTGAAGAAAGGGGTCCCCCCAGCCCCTGCCAGCCAGTGCGCTTCTCCCATCTGATATTCTCTAAGGAGTGTGACTCATAGGCACTGTGTCCAGAAGGAACAAATGTACGGTTGAGCTCTCCCACGGCACTCTGCAAGACAGTGTTACCACCTAGGAAGGGCTTAAGCTTCTGCACTCAGGTTTTCCTCCTCTGTTGCACTTAAACTCTAGACATGGGGATGAGAATGGAGTCCAGACTGTGGCCTTCACATTGCACAAGAGGGTGTGCCTCTTCCCAGGGGTGTGGCACACACCTGAAGTTCTGAGCACCAGATTTCCAGCTCCTGATGGAAGCAAAGCTGTGGTCCTGGATGCTGAGAGTCTTGGCCCACTTGTGCAACTTGGAATGTGTTGAGTTCAAATTGTTCACTCAGGTGGGTACCTAATCAGCTCTAAAAAGCTGCACTAGGTGGGCCTCGTGTTCATCTTCCCTCTCCATCATGCCAGGGAAGGATGGAGTTGAGGGCAGTGAAAGGCAGCCAGCTGTCTTTAAATACCCAAAGTGTCTCACAGCCGATAGAATCTGAAGAATACTGGAGAATTGCTTCAAATCTTACCTTCTTCCTATTGTTCAAAAGATGCTGGAATGGACTCTGTGGATTTAATTTAAATTCAATAATATGTTTTCATCCTAATTAACCACGCAACAAGAGCTACTTAGGAAATGACACAAACAGATGACTCAATATTTGCTTAATAATGACATCACATTCACATTTATGCCCAAATTCCAATGACTCTGAGCTACCCTTGCCAGAGGGCAGGACCTGAGCTCCTCTTTAAAATCTTCCTGTTATTTCTGGCCAATCCCAAAGGAGTATCAGTGTCTCGGCCACCAGAGCTGCGGAGCGTTCTCCATTGGCTTTCTCTACAGTAAGTCGTCACTGTTGGAGTCCACCAAACAGACCCTTAAAGAAGCCTCTTTGTCACCACAGCTGACAGTGCCTTGCCTGTCCTCCTGACTCAGTGCCATAGCTTGCCATTTGGGTGCTGAGGCAGGACTGCCTGTGCCCAGAGTCTCACAAAGTCTTTCATAAAAATAGTGTCTTCAGCCTGTGGTCCTTACCCCTCCCTTGGGAGAAAACTCAAACCTGGTTCCAAGGCGGGTGGAGGAGAAAGGCCATAATATTCCTTTCTTGTCATCCCTTTTCTCTCTGCAGGGCCCCCTGCACACCTCAGTTCCATCTCTCAGCCTTCAGTCCCACCAGCCCCAGGCAGATCCACAGAAGCACGTGGAGAAGGGTTAGTTACTCCTTACTCCTTTTGCCAACTGCCTCACAGCCTCAGCCCCTGCCACCCAGACACACATGCGTGCACGCACACACACAAGCACACGCACGCATGCACATGCAAATTAATTTATGCATAGAAAAGGAGCCAAAAGGTCACACATCAAGGAGTTTTAATAATGGCAAGAACCCCGGAGGATGAGTGTTGGGGTGTTTCTTATTTTTGTCTGCTGGCATACCCACTTGCCTTACTTTTTTGTTGTTATTTTATCTTGTAATGCTTTTTTATTATGTATTAAACACATTTTACATTTTATTATGTAATGCTTTCGTTTTTAAAAATCACTTTAGATATTAACATTTGGCTGATAACCGGAAGCCCTCCAATTTATTTTGGTCTTCCTAGAAGTTGCATTGAACCCTTGGGGAACTGTTGAGTGTCAGCTGGCTTTATGTCTCAATCTAGTACAGCAGCTCGTGAGAGCGGCCTCTGTGAGCCCTCACTGTGGGCCAGGCTCTACACCAAGCACTTCCCATGCACTGGACCATGCCACCCTCCCCAGAACTCTGGGGCGGCCCTGTAATCCCCATGGGAACTGGGGACCGGCGCCTTAGAGCAGTATAATCTACAAGGCAGCACAGGATGCCAGATGCATGGCCCAGAGACCCAAATTCTACAGAAGCCAAGAGGCCCAGACCCTTCCCCAGGGTTTTTGTTTAGGGCACTAGTTCTGGGGGCTTCCTCAGGTGCTTGCCAGCTGGGCCCTCCTCTCTCAGGGAAACATCTTTTCTCTTACCCCAAACTCATGCATCCTGGGAGAAACAGAGAAGGGCTGGGCCCCTCTGTGGGACCTCACCCACCCACACCCGCAGGCTCTTGCAGAAAGTCAGCAAAGCTCAGCCAGCCCATGTTCAGAGCGGCTGTGGTCCTGCCACGTCGGCCTCACCCAGCCTCCTGTAAGAGCTTAAGTCAACAGGAACAGAAAATCAGATGGGCCATCTTGGGATGGGGAGAGGAAAAACCCCAGCAGCTGCTGTCTAATTGGCATTCTATACAGCTAGAGGCTTCCAAGCGCAGAAATGAATTAAATAAGCTTTTTTTCCCCTTTAGGGTGGAGTACAGGCTCCAGGTCTCCACCCAAGTCACACCCTAGCTAGGGCTATTTATAATATCGAAATGCCAGATGGAACCAGCCAGGGTGAAACAGAAAACAGAGGCTGGACAAAAGGTAGCAGCCCCACAAGCCCAGTTTTCCCACGGAGCAGATGTAAACCCTGAGGGAGCACCCAGGGACTGACCACAGGGGCAGGGCCTAGAGGAGCAGGCAGGCGCCTCGCTGACCCCCTCGCCCAAGGCGCTTCCCCAGCGCTTCGGAGAGCAAGCTGTTGGATGCTTCCCCTACATTCCACAGCCTGAGGCACAAGGATGGGTTCTGGGCAGGGACTTGGCTGTACCTGTTGGTTTAGGAGCAGGCAGCGGAGGCCAGGAAAGCTTGCCCGGGCCAGCAGCCAGCTGTGGAGCGTGCCAGGCCAGGCAGCTGGGGTGGGGCCCCAGGTCTAAGCAGAGGCCGGAACAAGGTGGAGTGTGGTGGTTCAGAGTGCAGAAGCAGGGACGTGGGGCAAATCCTGATTTCCTCTCTTACCTGGCGTGACTTTCTGCCTGTTATTAACGTCTGGGGGACTGGGCTTCCTTATTTGTGAAACACTGGCAGTAATTAAACCAACTGAATGGGATTTTTGAGAACCCTAAACAGACAATAAGTGCTTAGGATCGTTCTGCAGCACCGAAATGGCAGCTGTTACTATTGGACTTTTTGCCCAGATACAAAAATGCCTCTGTGTCGGTCACTGACTGCGTTAATGACTTGCAGGGCAGACACAGGTCCCTCTCCTGGAGGGCGAAAGGGCTTGGAGACAGATCACATCACAGCTTCCCCTTCCCGCCCCTGATGAGCCGTGGCAGACCCAAGGCTGGCTTGCGCTAGCAGGTCATCTGAGATAGACACCTGAATAAAACCCGGTTAGCATCCTGCTAACTGCTGGCTGCCCCTGTGGACCCAGCTAGCAGCCTGCTGGTCTGCTAGTGAGTTAAAATACTTTCTTCCTAAATGAAAAGCCCTCCTCTCCTCTGATGAAATCCTCCCCTCGCATCTGAGCGCAGCTCCACTCTCCCCTTCTCCAGGGACGTCCCTGACCCTCAGACCACACCGGGGTTTCTTCCAGTCCTGTGGAAATCTAACAAGGACCACCTATGTCATTTTAAGTGTTTTTGTAGCCACATGAATGAAAGTAAAAAGAAACAGGTGAAATTAGTTTGAACATATTTTATTTAACCCAGTATATCAAAAACAGTATCATTTCAAAACGTAATCAACATAAAATGATTAATGAGACATTTTACACTCTCTTTTTATACTAAGTATTCAAAATCTGGTGTGTATTTTATAGCTACAGCACATCTCAATTTGCACTGGCTTCATTTCAAGTGCTGGGTCTCCCCCTGTGTCCGGTGGCAGCTGCATTGGACCGCACAGGTCTAGAGCGCTTGCTTCGCTCGCCATTGACTTGTTTGGGAGGAGTCTCCAGCCTGACTCTTCGCTGCTGCCTGCTCCAGGGTTCAGAGGAGCGCAGGGATGTGGGGAGAGGAGCAGCGTTCTATCGCAGGTGGGCGTGAGGAGTCTGGCAGGGGCTACTGCAATCTGAGATGCAGCCGCACACAGAACGTCCACTGTGCTTCTCTTCAGTCTCCTGGCCGGTCCCCCAACAGTTTGGGTATTAGTCTTGGGGTGGGGATGGGTCATGGGTGCTGTGAATAAAACATAAAAAGCCATTTGTCCCCAAAAGCTCTGGAGGACATTGGGACATTGACAGCCCTGCTTTGAACCCCTCCATCAGAGGAGTGGTTTCTTCGGCTCCCTCCAAGCTCACACAGCTGGAGTGAAGCTTTCAGTGGAGACCAAGCTGTCACAGTTGAGGAATAAAAGAAGTCCCCCAGGGGGGCCAGCCGGGTGGCACAGCAGTACACATGTTCGGATCCCATGGTTTCGTACAGGCCTCCACCCTGCTGGGGTTGCTGGTTTCTGGCACAGCCCTGGAGACTTTCCAAGCCTTGAGTTGGCCTAGCTTTTGGAGACCTTTGCGCCTCTGTATTGACTGCCCATCATGCAGACTGCCAAGCCAGTTACTGAAAGGATTTGGAATCTGGGGAGTAAGAAAAATCACTACCTATGCTCCAGGGGAATTTATGGGGACAGTCTGAATCAAATGACCTCTCCTGGCCAATCTGGCTTCAGTTCAGCCTTGCCCTTACAGAGCTACCATTTGCCTGCAATTGAGCCTGTGGACAAAGCTGAGTCTCCCCTGATTTTGTCTTGGCTACTTTTCAGTCCATCCAAAACAGACCACATGGTCACCTTGTCCAGAAGATATCATTTCCCAAATAAATTGCTACAGCACACTCTCTTGAAAAAGAATTTGCTTTTTTCTTATCACCATAAAATCTCAAAAATTAAAATGCTAGGGAAACGAGGTTCTTCTGATATCTGGCCTTTTCTCGTTAACAGGAAACTATTTTTATTTTAACCAGTGATGCTGAAAATCTCTGTCTCATGGCCCAGTGCCTGGCCTGTTTTTAATCACACAGGACCCTGCCGGGCTGCAGGGCACTGTGAGTCCAGATGGCCTGGGCTGTGGATGTAGAACATACAGGCCACTGGTCAAACCTGATTCCAGGCTTGCGCTGGCTGCTGGCATTTGTTTCTGTTTGGCGCTAACCAGACCCTTTAGATGAGCTCATGCTGTTGTAGTTATGTCTCCTTTCCCTAAAGTCTAAGCATCAAAATTCAGCTTGAGTGCTCAAGTGAACTAGATTCCACTCGAGAAGTGGCCCAAGTTAGGGCAAAACGTTTTTGGCTCAAATATAATGCTTGACCATAATCTGACTATGGGACGACTTCAGCATTCTCTTCACAAGGGCATTTCCATCTGGCTCCCTGTGAAGTCACAGAAATTCTAGTTATTTCTGTAGTGTGCGATGGCCTGGTTTATTTATAAGAACTATCCATGGGGGATGAGCTGTTCTGTGTCTGGAGCCGCTTATAATATCACAGTTTTGAAGTGTTTATTTTCTTGCATCAGCTTTAGCTGATACGGCACTTTTGAGCCATTAAGAATCTTGTAAGTCAAGATGGTTTAGATAGAGGATGATTTTTCTGGTGAGGGCTGAATCAGATGAATCAATGCCTCTCCCTTGATTGGGCTGTTCCATTAAATGGGTGACCATCACGCGTTCCTTTGAGAAGTGGCGTTGCCCCCTTAGGAAGATTTGCTGCCAGCCGGCTTTGTTTTCTCTAGCTCAGCTGTTTTCCCAGCTGGAAAGGGCAGCCCCATGAACCTGGAGAGACAAGGCCACCCCAAGAGAGGCAGAGGGACAGCAATGGATGTTCCAGGGCCATCGAGCCTATATGCCACCACACTGGGCACAAGAAGCCCAAAGAAAATATTCCAAATTAATGAGGATTGAACAGCTCATCGCTTTGCAACCCGAGGACAAATCTATTTGCAGACAAGCCTTACCCTCACAAATTTTACTTTCCAGTGACAAGCACAAACAGAGAGGCAGAGAAAGATGCAATATACTGTCGAGGGCACTAACATGGACAAAGAAAGCAGGATAAGGGGAGAAAGAATAAAGGGACAGGTGGGGGGGTACGTGTTAGACAGGGTGGTCAGGGCCACCTCTCTAAGAGTCACATTTGAGCTGAGACCCCAGTGAAGTGAGAGAACAAACCCAGTGTCTGTCTGTCTGGGAGAGGAGTTTCCAACACGAGGGAGAAGGGAGTGCAAAGGCCCTGAGACAGAGTGTGCTGGGCGGCAGAGGAGCAGAGAGAGGAGTGTGTCTAGAGAGCGGAAAGAGAGGAGCGGAGGTCAGAGAGAGAGCAGGCAGGGTGGTGGGCAGATCTTTCTGCAGAGACTGCAAACTGTCCCTGGTATCCATTCTCTCTTCTTCCTAGTAATAAAATCCGCCCCCCAACCCCATCCCCTCATCTTTGTGGGGCTCATGGCTGCTCTACTGGAGACCACATCTTCCAGCCTCTTGGGCAACTGGGTGTGGCCTCCTCATTAAGTTCCTGCCAATGGACTGTGAATGGCAGTGATTTCTGCTACTTCTTGGTTTGGTACTCCAAGAGCAGACAGTATTCCTCTCTCACTTTTATCCCTTCCCACACGCAGAACCAAGATCTGGTGCTAGTGCCCCCACCTCATGCAAAGAGACAAGGGGAAGGCCCCAGGCAGGTTCCCAAGATGTGGTCCTTAGATTTGCAACATCAGCATCACCTGGAAACTTGTAGAAATACAAATTTGGGGGCCCCACTCCAGACCTACTGAATTAGAAACTTTGGGGGTGGGGCCCAGCAATCTGTGTCTTAACAAACCTTCCAGGGGATTCTGATACACTCAGGTTTCAAAACTGCTGCAAGGTTTCTCAAGATCAGCAATGCTGATGATATCGACCCTGATATCAGTTTCCCCACATTAAACCCAGCATATATGGGGTTAAAACCAAAACACTCATTCCCAGTTTACTCTCTGGCTTCCTGGCTCCAGAATCCACTATCCTCCATGGAGACAGACACCGTCAAGGACAAGCACCTGGACTATCTCCTCCCACAAAGAGATACGGGCTGGTGGGAAAGCTGCTGACCAGCAAGGTCATGAGCTGCCTCCTCTCTGCAAGTGTCTCAAGGCCAAAGACAGGCTGGTGGGAAAGCTCCGACCAGCGAGGCCATATGCTCCCCCTCCCCTACCTAAAACCCCAAATAAAAACCCTTCCTTTTAGCTTTTCGGGGAGTTTGGGATTTCAGCGTTAGCTGCCCTCTCTCCTTGCTCAGCGCTGTGCAAAAATAAACTTCCTACTTTCTTCCACCACACCCGGTGTCAGAGATTGGCTTGCTGCTCAACGGGTGAGCGAACTCACTTCAGGTTCGGTAACACTGACACTTAGGGCACAATAATTCTTTGTTGTGGGGGCCTCTTCTGTTTACTGTAGGATATTTAGCAGCATCTCTGGCCTCTGCCAACTAGAAGACAGTAGCACACACCCATCCTTTCCCCTAAATTGTCACAATCCAAAATGTTTCCATAAACACACACACACACACACACACACACACACACACGTTTCCTGTGGTATGCATATCAATTTTTGGAAGAAGAGATAAGAAACCGATAAAAGTGATTATCTTTGGGTAGTAGGAAATGGGCTGAGGGGCCTTTGAATGACTTTGCTTTTATTTTGTATGTTTCTGTTGTGTGTTCAAGTTTTTACCACCTGGATTATTGCAATAAATTTCTAGGCCCAAGATGGAGCCACTCCTGCCCGGGGTACCACACCAGCAAACCAAAACTTAGAAAACATTCGTGTCCCTGTAAACACATCGTGTTCCTCTCGACTGGAAATGCAAGATTTTCATTCAGCCAATCCCCAAAGGCCAAACCAACTCTGGGCCTTCTCACCCCAAACAAGGTTGACTATGGGGCCCCAGCCAATCAGGTACTTTCTATTAGTCCCTTCCTCGTTCTTTATTCTTTATCCTATAAAAGCTTCTTGCTTTCTGCTCCATTTTGCAGTTCCCCGAAAGGTGACTGTCCACTTCATGAGGTGTTAAAGGTTTTATCACCTAAATTGTCTTCCTTTCTGATTTTTTTAATAGTATGTAACATAATCATGGGGAAGAAATGCTTTAGAAAGACCACATATTGCCAAGATGGAAACTAGGTTTCTTTACTACAATTTTGACACCAACTCCAATGCGTGTGGGTTTTTCCACACCACCAAGCAATTCTCGGACACCAGCTGGGTGTCCTACAATTCAACTCAATTCTGACATTATCTACATGGAGATAGTGTCAGATCTCACAGGTTAAGAGCTCAGTCCTACAACACCGCCCATTCCACCCCCTCCCCAGATGCCAATTGCAAGTCCAGGTTGTCACCTGTGCTTCTGACTGGCTATAGACTGAGGTTCCCACAACCCCCTCCTTGGGTTCAATTAATTTGCTAGAGGGGCTCACAGAACACAGGAAATCAGTTTACTTACTAGATTACTGGCTTATTATAAAAGGCTATAACTCAGGAACAGGCAGACGGAAGAGATACGTCAGGCAAGGGGTGGGGAAAGGGCTGGGAGCTTCCACGCTCTCTGAGCCGCCACTCTCCAAATCTCCACTTGTTTACCAACCCAGCAGCTCTCCAAACCCGTCCTTTTGGGTGTTTATAGAAGCTTCATTACACAGGCCTGATTGATCAAATCATTGGCCACTGGAGAGTGATTCAACCTCCAGCCCCTCTCCTCCTTCTAATCACATGGTTTCTTCCTCTGGTGATCAGTCCTCATCCTTAGGTACTTTCCAAAAGTCACCTCATTAATATAACAAATGACACCTTTATCACTCTCATCTCAGGAAATTCCAAGTGTTTTGGGCACTCAGTGCCAAGATCAAACGTATATTTCCTATTATAAATCACAGTATCACATGTACGATAGGACTTCTCAGCATCCTTAACACATGCTAACATATTTTTAATCTCCAAGGGGAGCAAAACCCTCGCAGAGGTGCGCTCAGAACACTGGGAAGCACGGATCTGGCCGACACTGCTTCCTCGAGCCCTCCCAGCCCAGAAGGCATTTAAAGGTGGCTGAGCCTGGCCACGGCCACAGAAAAATCCATTTGGGGCATTTTGCTGGACTCAGACTGTTTCTTCCACACCCAGTTAGAGAATGAGGCTTGAGATACCACAGTTCTTTCATGAAACTTTTGACTGGCCCCCAAGCAATTCATTCTTAAATCACAGATCCTCTCAAAAAAAAGAAAAGCCCCCCAGGTAGTCTTGGTCCCTCCAGTTTGTACCTCCCTTTGTCAGGGGCTGGAGGAGGGGACACATTTGTGCTCCGCCACCCTGAGATATAAATTCCCCCTCTGCACCCCACTCCCCACATGGCCTCAGGCAGGTGCACGTTCATCCACGTGCCCTGGAGCAGAGCCAGTCGTCTACCTCGCAGGGTCTCTCCCAACTTTTCTGCCTTCTGTTCCCTTCGTGTGGTAAGGCAGAATTTGTCTTCTCATCTGCCCCTTTTCAGGGATTGGGGAGAGGGAGGGAGAGGGCATGAAAATTTAAATCCTGGTGATCATTCATTTTTAACCTTCTTTACTATTTATCCAAAAGATCTTCAGTTACACAGTGCACCCCGTGACCTATGAAACCACTGGAAGTTTACCGAGCCCACCCTTCAACCTTTGCTGCCCGACCACCAACAGTGATCATTCTGCAGCTGCAAACAGATCAAATCCGAACTGTGTCTTTCCTCATAAATGAGTTAATATTCATTTAAGGGCCTCATAACAGTGCCTGATAAATGGTAACTTCTGTTTTTTGGGGTTTTTTTTAGGCATTATTATATCATCATACTCTACCCTCAGTATTTCTCACTATTTAAGTCTCTGGAATTATTCAGATGTTCAATAAACAGATTATACTGTGAATGGGGAACAAATTGCTGAGCAAGTGGCACCACCCACATAGTGTGGAAGGTCTGCATAGCAATGGGAAAGTAAGAATGAAATAGTACCACAAATCAACAAAGAGATTCTCCATTCATAGTCACTGCTTACTCAAGTGTCTCCCATTTGGTACTTGTCCAGTGAGATTTTTCCCCACATACAAGTCAAACTTAGCATGCATCAGAATCCACCATCAAGGGCTTGTTAAAAAAGATTTACAGGGGCTGGCCGGGTTACATAGTGGTTAGGTTTACATGCTGTGCTTCAGCAGCCCGGGGTTCATGGGTTAGGATCCCGGGCACACACCTACACACCACTCATCAAGCCATGCTGTGGCAGCATCCCACATACAAAATAGAGGAAGACTGGCACAGATGTTAGCTCAGGGACAATCTTCCTGAAGCAAAAAGAGGAAGATGGCAACAGATGTTAGCTCAGGGCCAATCTTCCTCACCAAAAAAAAAAGATTGACAGCTCCACCCTCTAGAGTTTCTGAATTAGTAGGTTGGGGTAGAGCTAGAGAATTAGCACTTTAAACAAGTTTTCAGATGAAGCTGATGCTATTGGTCTGGGGACTACACTTTGGGAACTAAAGTGTAGTCCCCACCTGAATTTAGAACTTGACATTTAAAAGTGCATTTTGCTCGAATCAGGTCATGGGTCCAGCTTGTCAACATCCACTAAGGTTGTGTCTGTCATTCACCACCTTTGTGGCATCTCCGCTTCTGAGAGGCATGCGCCCTGGGTTCTTATACAGGTGACTGATACAAATGTGGATAGGGCTGACTAAAGACAAAATCCAGGTCAGGTGATTAAACCCCTAGCTTTTAGGCTCACCTCAATCCATTATAATTACGGCAGTATTTCTCAATCCTGGTCAAACTCTAAAATCACAGGGAAGCTTAAAAAACAAAAACAAAACAAAAAATGATGCTTAGGCCCCACCCTGGAGAGCCTGAGTTTACAGCCCAGAGTTCCCTCAGGTGCTGGTACTTTAAAAAACATTCTCTCCAGGTCATTCTAATGTGCAACCAGGGCTGAGAACCACCATCTAGAGGTCTTACTGATTTAACCTAGCAAACCAACCCAATTGAACTGTCCTTCTGCCCTTGTAACTTTTTTAAGCTTTGATAAGCTTTACTCATCTAAGTTACTGTGAGAGTTGTTGGCAAAGCTTTGCTGACATCAAGGTATGTTTTCCTACAGCTTTCCAAATTCTTCTATTTGATCACTGCACTTTCAGAAACATAAAATTCTATTGGCCTAGCATGACATGGTGTTAGAAAATCATACTAATTTTAAAGATCACCTTGTAAAGATGTTTACAATCTGTTGAGGAATTTTGCCTGGGGTCAATTTCAAGCTCACTGAATTGGATCCATTTAGTTTATATAATCATAATGTAATGATAGCTCGCATTTATTGCTTGTTAACTTTGTCTCAGCCACAGTGCTCTTCATAAATATCACACAACAATCCTATAAAATAGCTATGATTATTTCCATTTTACACGTGAGGAATCAAGACTGGATTCCAGCTGACTCCAGGGCCCATACATTTAACCACTAGATGTTGCTTCTATTTATATTTGCCAGGCGCCATTTTGTTCTTAAAGTGTTTTATGGTGACTTACAAGGATGTTAAAGATATGAGAAAGAATGAAATAACTGGAATAAAGTAAGACCAGAGAGAGTCAAAATGAGTCACGGGTCAGAACAAAATGTTTTCTCATTTGCTAACTGAAGGGTCACCAATTTGGCTTTGAGTGTCCTGGAAACATCAAGTCAAAATAGGATCACATGTTCAACTGCACGGGTGACATTGGATTAAACACAAACATTGCTCAGGACAAGTACCTAAGAAGCCCCGGGCCTTCTTAAAGAAGGCAGTGAGGGTGAAAGGAACGTCTGCAGGAACATCCTCATGATCCAGGCAGATGAGAATTTCACAGGGCTCAGCGAATCGTGATTTCCACCATCCACTTCCTCTTTTATTTAAAAAATGAGAATTTTGGCTAGCTTTCTAATTCTTCAAAGATTTCTGCATTCCCATTTCCAGTATCTCTTCCACCACTGTAAACTCATTCCAAAAGATTAACAGCAATTTAGCAATTCTCTGCTCACGTTTTCTCAGTACCCTGGAATGTAATCTGAGCATTCAGGATTCACTTTTGGAGAGTTTCATAGTCTCTTGACTCACCTTACCTTTTGGACTCTCATTCCACGAAATCACATCTGACTTTGAGGAGTGTCTTCCCAACACCTAGTTTCTCCTTGCTGATCATCACAGCATCAAGTTGATATGGCTGTGTCCACAGGCTGGCTGTCAGATCTGCAGGTGAGGCCAGCATAACCTGAAATAACAAGGTCACTCTCTGTCAGGTGCCCATCACAACGCCCATTTCACCAACTCATTCCTCCTCGTAGCTTGATGTGAAGTTAACAATAGCAGCTTCCCTTGTGTTAGTTGAAACAATCAGTGGATGAGGCCAATAATTTATCATTTATATTTATGAGACTATACAGTAATGAGAATGTTATCTATCTTGAAAAGTATTGGTATTTTCTTGCCACTTGAAAAAGACATGGTGTCAAGTGTGTTGGGGTTTTTGGGTTTTTTAAAATTATTTTATTGAGGTCATATTGGCTTATGACGTTTTGCAAATTTCAGGTGTATGTTATTACTTATCAGTTTCTGTATAGACCACATCATGTTCACCACCAACAGTCTAGTTTTTATCCATCACCATACATATATGTTCCCCCTTTTGTCATCCCTCCACCCGCTTCCCCTCTGGTAACCACTAACCTATTCTCCTTATCCATGTGTTTGGTGGTGTGGTTTTTGAAAGTAGATCTCTTGGCACAAGATTCAAGGTTAGAATTATACATCATTTGGAAAGCACTCTTCCATCTTCTAATATTAAGCTGCCCAGAACACTCTTGCCAAACTCCTCTTTAGCTGGTTCCTTTTCTTATCCTTGGGGTCTCACCTTGAATACAAGCTCCTCAGCTGAGCCTTCTCTGACCACTCTATGTAGGAGGCCCCACCCGGTAAGTGATTTTTGTTTACTTATTTCAATTACCTATCTTCCCTGCTAGACAAATACTCATTGATGGCAGATACTTACCTTGTAGTCCCAGGACTTAGACAGCGCTCTGTTCATAGCAGAGGGCACCATAACCATTTGCTGGAAGAAGTGAAAACAGGGAAGCAGGTGAGACGTCAATGACCGCAAAGTTGGGGCCTGAGTGGTGAGTCCAGTTGTACACGATGGGAAGACAGTGGGGCTACAGTGATAGTAGGAGTGATCACAGAGACATGTGTGGGAAGAAAGAGGGATCCGGAGTGAAAAAGCTCATTTTATCCTTTCTAATAACCAAGCCATTTAGATGATTTGAGCATATGAAATTTAGGAGTAAAGTTGATTGCCATGTACCTCAAGGGAAGGAAAATGGATCACATCATCCTTGGTAGAAAGTATAGGAAGAACTGAGGTGGGCAGAACTTTGATATCATTAAATAGACCCCTCCCCCAAGCAAACTTGCCTCTACTTCCCTAATGTGCTACTTCACAGTCTATACAGATTCCCCAAGATGGTACCTCAGGATGTCACCCTGCAGGGTGCTGAGAACTGAAGGCAGAGTTTAACGGTCGTTAGAGTTGGCTTTTCCTACAGTTGGAAGAAATGAGAAACACGGAAGTTTAGAAAGAAGAAATGTCTAGAAGAGAAAGGAAGAAGATACTCAAAATTGGTCAACGAAGATCCAAATATGGAATAAGACAAAACCAATAGCAGGAAGGCCTAACCAGAAGAGTGAGGAGAAGCAGACGAATCTACCTGGAAGAAGATTGTGAAAGTTGCTTCCCCTCCCCCTGTCTGAGTGTCCAGGCTCTCTCCAGTGGTTGTGAGGGAAGGGTACGGCAGGAACACAGCACAGTGACTCACGGGCGCCATTACACACACACACACACACACACACACACACACACAGACACAGACACACACACACAGACACACACACACACACTGTGCAGCTTCTCTCTGCTCTGCTCAGCCTGGCACTTACAGGGCGCCATTACACACACACACACACACACACACACACACACACAGACACAGACACACACACACAGACACACACACACACACTGTGCAGCTTCTCTCTGCTCTGCTCAGCCTGGCACTTACAGGGCCCAGGACCTCCAGGCTCCTGAGGAAGCGCAGGACAGGGGCTGGCGGTGAGGCCACTGTCTACGGCACGCACACGGGCCAGTGAGCAGGCAGCCACATGGCAAAAGAAGACCCACACACTAGAACCTACTCCACCCCGCGCCCCATGACCGAGAGCCCTAGAAAAGACTACTGAGCGAGCGCTATGGAGAAGGATGTCAGAAAAGGATGTTTGGAAGTGTTGCCATTGTTTAAGTCATCTTTTGGCCAAAACCCAGGTAAACGTGTTAAACAGTGTTGGAAATGCTCTTACAACTTGTTCAAAACTTTCCAAATGAGGAGTTTGAGCGCTTTAAAGTCCCTGGTTAAAAAATACAAAACTCTAACACGTTTCAATTAGTCTGCTACTAGAGAAGACGGAAATTTACTAGTCAGATTTCAACAAAAACCTTTGTATAATTGGCGAATAAAAGTGAATTAATAAGCATCATGACTTAACATGACCAGCAGTGCCCCTCCTCCGTTTAGAGTTTGGAAGCCACCTTTTTTAAGCCATGACGGTGCATTAAAACCAACCATCAAATAGGCTGAACCCTGAATTACTGCATCACAGTCTTAAAACAACGCTTAATGCGATAAAGTGTTCATTATTTTCCTTAGAGACACTAGATATCAACTTTTTAATCATTAACATTTTTAAACTTTTGTTTCACCTCATTTAAAACTTCTATTCTATAAAATTGTCATGTATGAAATTTTTAAATAAATATACATATGATGGTGTAAATGCAAACACCTTTCTAATAAGGGTTTACAACCCAAACGGTTGGTTCATTATTCAGTTTAGAGATATGAAGGCAGGTACCTATGAAGCTTAGATACTAAGAATATTCTTCTTCATCTTTTGTTATTAGTTTCAAACTGTCCAAACAATGATTGCTGTGGCTGCTCCATATTATGACTCTTACATTTCCCTAATCGTTCTAATCATTTCTAAAGACAGTAGCAAAAACCTTTACATTATGGAAAGTTCTACCTCTACAAAACCAAAGGCAATTCTGTGATTTTTTTTTTTAAACATTGCAATGCAAGGTTTTCCAAGTCTAAAGGTAGGGGCTGGCCCGGTGGCATAGTGGTTAAGTGCACATGCTCTGCCTCGGCGGCCTGGGGTTCATGGGTTTGGATCCCAGGCACAGACCTACATACCACCATCAAGTCATGCTGTGGCAGCACCCCACATACAAAACAGAGGAGGACTGGCACAGATGTTAGCTCAGCAACAATCTTCCTCAAGCAAAAAGAGGAAGATTGGCGATAGATATTAGCTCAGGGCCAATCTTCCTCACAATAAAAAAGTCTAAAGGTAAAAATGAAAAGACTGTCAAGAGCAAACCTTGTACCCAATCAATACAGACCCTGTTGCAGTAGTATTCCTCTGCCTGAGTCCACACACGGGGATGGACTGGAGAGCCCTTCCCTGGTTTTAACTCATAATAAATTAAGACCCCGTATCTCAGGAGAGAACCTAATTTGGGCTCCTTACCATACAGATCACTCTTGTGAAAATGGAGTAGAACTTTCCTTTCTTTCAATCTTGATATCATCAGAAATGATTCCCAAAACTCACTGGAATTAAAGCTGGGGCTTGTGGACTATCAGGCAGACAGGAGACTGGAGATTTACTCTGCTCCTGCAGCCAAACATCACATGACTTTGAGGCCTTCCTCACCTCAGTTTTTTCCTCTGTAAAATGGGGTGGGAGGTGGTCTTCCAGAATAAAGTGGAAGGTTCCCTTTGGCTTTCCCAACCCAACATGACTTTGAACCATTTCAAACCCTTAAAGCAGTTTCAATTTAAGACAATGTGGCCTGTGAATTATTTTACCACATAGACAGTTTCTGGATCTTAATTTGTAGAACGTTTGGTAACACTTAACAGAGGGGAGCAGATGGTGCCTGGGTGACGTCCTGGATGCCAGCAATGGTCCACTGCTGTTTGTAGTCTCCAACACTGCACCCTCAGTGACTTTCAAAGTCAAAATCAAACTGTGAATCTGAACTCTGTGGATGACTAATTGTGTGTACTGACATGGAGGGCTTCTGTAAAAGGTCTCATGCGTGCATGCTGTCATTCAAATAGGCAGTTTCCAAAACTGTGGTGGTTTGTTCTTGTCAACATGGTTAAGCCAGAACTACCCTTCCCGGAGTCCCCTTCCCTGGTGGTTCTAAGTTCAAATTGGCTCAAAAACATGCTTATGTAAGATTTGGAAGGCAAAAGTGAAGCAAAGGCCATTTTCCTTCAAAGGTCATCACAGTCAAATGTGGGGACAGACACAGAGGTGCTTGGCCAGTGCCAGCTGGTCCTCATTCTCCTCCACTCCGCCTCAGCTCTTCTTCCCCAGTGTTGACCTAGGGTGGCCCCAGGCGCACCACTGAGCACCTGGCTGTAGATGCACAGAGGCAGTTGCTACCGCAGCGTCAGCTTCCCATAATGCTCGCTGCGTGCACCCCTGCCCGGGGTCACTTCAGCCTCCGTGCTTTGCACTCAGATGGACTAGCTGGTGACTGCTCTCAATTCACACATCTCTTTGTCACCCTCAGCTCCTCACATGGTGAGGCCTGGTCCACTTCCCATAACAAATCCTGTATCCCACAGCACTCAGAGCAACTCCTCTCCCCTGATTCACCGACCAAACCACACACACAAATCCCCAAAAGGACATTGTGGTTCTATCTATATGTAACTCCTAAGAGGGCCCCAAATTGAGCATCCCGCATAGAAGATCTTTTTATACATATTCTACGTAACAGTGAGCTTCCTTAGGGATCATAATGTCTCAAGTTTAAGATGGAAGAAATCAAAAGACAGACAACCTCCAAGCACACACATGTGTATGCATATAGTTGCGTGCTTGCTTGGGGGAAAATATGATACCAAACTTACTTGGTTTAAAACTTTGTCTCTGGGCCAGCCCCAGTTGCCTAGTGGTTAAGTTCAGCATGCTCTGCTTCAGTGGCCTGCGGTTCGGTTCCTGGGTGCAGACCTACACCATTCGTCTGTCAGTGGCCATGCTGTGGCAGTGGCTCACCTACAAGAAGAGGAAGATTGCTCAGGACAAATCTTTCCAAGCAAAAAAAAAATTGCCTCTGTGAATCCTTATGCACTGATGTGAACTGGCTCTATGGTTTTCTTTCCCTAAGTCACAGGCTGAGACCCTGTCCAACCTGCAACCCACAGGCTCATGTCAACAGTCCTCTCTGCCCATCACAATCTCCTAACAACACTCGCTGGCACATACAACTGACGGAGCTCCTCTCCTCAGTGCTACTAGTCACACCCTGTGCAGAGGTGTCACAACATGACAAGCAATACTGGAAACACAGACGCCAGGACCTCAGATGGCTTCACTCATGGTTAGGCAATAGTCACACTTTGACCCACAGGTGTTCATGAGGCATTCTTTCAGTCCTGGGCTGAAAAGCAAAAACCCAAAGTTAAAAAAAACCCATAAAAGTACAGGTATGAATTATTTGTTTTATTGCTTTCTTCTTATTTAATACAGAGTCAATGTTTTTGAGTAATGATAAGATATCCAAAATTCAACATTATTAAACATTCAAACAGTACAACGTGTGGAAAGAGCCCTCAAATGTTAACTCCTCTAAGTTATATCTGGTGGAATAACTTGGAATAAAGGCTACTGGACTTGCCATCTTGGTTTATGAAGGGAATTGCTATCCGCTGACACAAGGACAGGAAGAGTCCCAAATGGCAACCAACTGTTCAGGCCCTGGTGGCGGCACATTTGTCTCCCTTTGAAATGTCTGGAGAGATCGATAATGATTTCAAATATGAAAATCCTTCCTTTCACCTCAGGCTTAAAAGACACGCCCACTACTGAGGGAGTCAAAATAAACTCCTGTGGAATAAAAGCGATGATGATGATGAAGACCAGAAAGGATTCTGCTGTCAAGCAAGTGATCCTTGCCTACCTGGTTCTTCTCTAACCTGATCCTTTATAAGAAAACAACTCACTCTGACACAGGCCTCACACAGGGAGCGGGTGAAACCAGGACAACCGTGAGTGGCTTTTTGCTTGTTGAAGGCACAGGGTTCTCCTCTTCCTGAGGGAGCGGGGTCACTGTGTTGTGAGTTATGTTCAAATACACATCCTACTTCTGAAAAACTGCCCTCAGCTGCCATACATTTGATTGCAATTTCAGGCTGATGTCTTTTTTGAAAGTTCCAGAATCTCTGGCACCCCTAAAAAGTCCTGATATGGCTGCTACTTCTGCAAGGAAACAGATTCTGAAGGGCTGGAGGCTCAAAGGGACACACAGCTGCATGACATCAAACAATGGCAAAAATAAATATACGACTCTAAAATATGGATATGAAACACCACAAAGAAATAAATATCTCAGACTCTACAACTGCGGGTCACACGCTAGCAATACCTGGTAGAGCCTTAAAAATGGTGATTTTCCCATAAAACATTTATTGACAATGACTTTGGATCAATAGTTAAGAGGCTAAGCAAAAAATGTATGAAAATGCTATTTTTTTAAAAAGACAAACATCATTAGATACCAAGGATAGTGATCAAATCCAAGATGTCAAATTTAAAGAAATCACTTTTGCTCTTTCCCAATGGTCATCTGGGCCTTCCGCAACAAGAATGGACAAGGGCCAACTGCACACCTTGCCGGTGATGCTGAGGGTGTAGTCACACAAACCTCCTTGGAAGAGCGACGGACCTACATCTTCGCCAGAGGAAAGACCTGGAGCCCTTCCTGCTTTTGCAGCTCCACAGTACTACGGATGCTCTTTACAAAGAGTGAAATCGAAAAAAGAAACAACATGGAAACACAAAGGTGCATTTATTCATGTCCATGCCATCTAAATCTACTGAGTACAGGAATCAGGACCAGAGAAGGGACAAATTAGAACCTAAACAACAACAAAAACACCGGGACATTCGCCTCCCTGAATTGCAAGTTTTAGTTTAGAAGAATCTGCATGCTGGCAAGCCAGTTTCCTCCCTGAGAAGCACGCTTCACGCTTCGTTCTCTCCCTCCAGCATCCTCTGTGTTTCTCAATTAAGGCCTGGACAGTGTTGGGATGGTGTTGCAGGGTCTCCTCGGGAGCCATGCTCTGGCAGGATGCTGTCCTCTGTGCTGTCAGTCGCCTGTGGGCTCGGGCTGTGTGAGGTCAGGCTCGGCACCGCCTGGCTGTGCAGTCTGCCGCCGAAGCTCCTCCACCATCTGCAGCAGGGCTGACCTCTCCAGCTCTAGGGCAAGGCTGGCCTGCTTCAGCTTGCTTTCGCTGGTCAGAAGCTTCTCAACTGTGGCTTCAAGGCTTTGGATCCTACCATTTGCCACCTGCAGAATAAAAGAAGAAATGAGAAGGGAACTGCCTAGTGATAACACAGGGGGATCCAGTGTACCCTCCCACTGTCCAGCCTTGAGGGCACTCTGGCACCGAGACGAGTCTAGTGTTTACTATCGGTTCTTCTGGTCACACAGGAAGACTACATTTCCCGGGTTCCCTTACAGGCAGGCTCGGCCACCCTGAGATCCTCCAGCATGTTCTTCCCCTGTTGTGGCTACTTTGGAAGTGATATGTTGAGATGGTGGCTTCAATGTGGAGGGAGCCTGATCCCCAAGTCACCCACTCCAGGAAGGACAGCTCTGATATGGCCAAAGAATGCTTGATGAACAATAGGGAGAGCTTCAAGGGCAAAAAGACTTCTGTTGTGCTAAGCCACCGAGATCTGAAGCTTTATTACTGCGGCACGGCCGGGCCTCTGTTGACTAATACACATATTTCCACGAACCAATTGACTTTAGACTGACAGTTATAACAGTTTCTGTGTGAAGGCC
The DNA here is from genome assembly GCF_041296235.1 of Equus asinus. NCBI lineage: Eukaryota > Metazoa > Chordata > Mammalia > Perissodactyla > Equidae > Equus > Equus asinus. The sequence goes on from NC_091792.1 coordinate 131,359,920, forward strand.
CAAGTAGTAACAGCTCTCTAATCTGAAACTGTTTTTATTTTCCTTACAGTAATGAGACATCATTACTATGTCAAGAAACATGGGCATTTCCCCCAGAACACATGTGGTGTGCTCAGGATAGCCAGGCATTCTGCTCAGAGGTTCATGGGCCTGGCCTCACGGATTGGTCACCACCACCAGAGAGGTAAGCACTGTTGTCACTCCCAGCCAGTGCACATCCTCAGCACCCAGCAAACAATTCATGTCAGGCGGAACTTCCGGGTGCCTCCCTCTAGCAAATGTCCCTCCTCCCTCTAATCCACTAGGGCCGGCTTCCCAGGCAACAAGTGAGTTGGCGCTAGTGAAGCCGAGGGGTTTTCTCAGAGAACCACAGAAAGTCCGACCTTTACATTGCTGTCCGCGAGGCCTTTCTGGCCTGCTCCTCGGCTCACGGCTGCATGTGCAGTGCTCACGTCAGGGGTCAGTAAGGTACTGCTCTACCTCGTTAACCCAGTCCACTCCTCTGCACATCTCCATTTATTTTCTCGCCCATTTTCAAAACAAGGGAAACAGTTTTTTGAACAAGATAACACTTGAGCCAGAAAGAGAATTCATGACTCAAAGTCTAGCTCTGGTTGTGCCAGTGGAACACTCAAAACACAAGGACAAAGGATTGAGACCCAAGTTTGTCAGCCTGCCAGGCAAGGGGTGGTCACGCTTGGTGTGCATCTGCAAGTAGTACTCTGACCCCCTGAATCCTACCCACGGGCAAGGCCTGGGATGGTCCCACCTTATCCCCACACAGGACTGCTCAGTCTGAAGTCCCACAGCACCCCCAGGTGCACCAGACAGCTTAGAAGTGAGCTGTTTTACATGGTCATTTATGGCTCTGCATGAATGTCAGGTCTCCTCAGTGAGATGGAGCTCTTTCATGGAAGAGAGCACGTCTCATCCTGCACATGGTCTGGCCTCCCACGGCACCTAGCTCGTGGGTGCTCAATGACTTGTGGTTAATTATTATGGAAAACGTACGCCCATTAGTATTTGGCACCATTTGACCTGTCTATGCAATCGTCCTATGTATGCTGCTGGACAAAACAGGTTAAACAGTTTGGTCTCCAGCTGCTAGACAACATTCTTAGGTGTTTAACAAGAAAATAAATGGGAAAAATAAATAAATAAACATATAGTTGAGTATGTCTAAAACTATATGAACAGAACAAAGCTAAAAAACAGGTCAATTTTGATACTTTGGCAAAAAACAAAGACTTATGTTAGAGAATTAAGTACTAGTGTATTGAACACCTATCTTTGTACTCTGAAAACTGTTTTAAAAAAAAGAAAAAGAAAGGAGGTGTGAGTCTCACAGAACTTATATAATCTGGCTGAAAGAAAGTAAATCCATGTGACTCACAGAGGGTGATGGGAAAGCTAGATTCAAGCACCTACAAATTGACACACCACAATCCCATCCCAATTCTTTGAGAGCGGCAGCGTTATGAATCTTGCTGGCCCCTGCCACCCAGCCCAGCAAGGACTCTAAATACTGGTGGATTGGCATAAGCTGCAATCTTGAATGACACCTCCGGAAGTGCAGAGCCACTGGGTCCAGAGAAAGAACACTGCAAGGAGAACATCTGTTATGACCAATTGCCGCTCGATGCCTTTCTTGAGGGATGTCGATATCTGGACAGCTCTTCACGACTCCCCCTCTTCACAAAACGGGTACAGTGTCACCGCAGCAACATATAATTACTCCCACCCTCATCACAAAGAAACCACATGGGCACTAGCCCAATAAAATGAAGCTTTTATTTGAGTACTACTACCTCAATGAGCCAAATGCTTCAAATGCAAGTCTGAGCTTTGATAGAAAGGTTGCCATCGTGCTGTATTTCAGGGACCTACTGTGTGTTTGGAAATCATTTAAAATTACCATCTACACTGCAGACCCTTCCAGGCCAGATAAGGCTCTTTATTCCCTTGAGTCTTCCCTCTGGTTACAGCTGAGACATCCTGGGGAAATCGTCCACAGTCATATTTTCAGTTAGGATGTCTCAATCTTAGGGGGAAAAAGGAAGCTAAGTTTCAGAAGGTGACTGTTTGTTAGGACTGAGGGCGGAGAAGGCATTTTTCTTTGTTCCTCTACAGTAAACAGCTACAAGGGTCTACTGGGACACGCCCCTGCTGGGAGGAACGCGCCTCAGACAAGGGTTGAGTTATTAGGCTCTCAAACGCTAGCCTTTCTCACATCACTGCCAAGCTTGTGCCTGCAAAGTGGCAACTTTCGATGGAGAAAAATAAGAGGCTTAGATCAGGACAAAAAGAGAACAGCCCAGGAACACCAAGAAATACATATTTTGGGAAAAACTATGTATTTTTCTCTGCAGCAACAGAAAAAATTTTTTTAAATATCCCTAAAACAACACAGCATTACCACCCATTTATGACCTTAAAAATGCAGACTGTATGGTTACTTTATTCAACTTGATTGGTAAAGGAGCCATGCTAAGCACTTAGGTATTCTTTTTGTCCTTGTCACACAGACAAGGGAATCAGGACAGGTCAGCGGTCTGCCCAGGGTGACAGTGTGGTGGCGGCAACAGCGGATCTGGCAAGATCCAGGTCTCTGGACTGCATCCCATGCTCGCTCCATCTCACCCTTCTGCACACATGGTCTGTGTATGTGCCCTTCTCCTGTCTGACATGTTCCACACTTATCCATGGTAAGATGGACGCTTCTAGATCGGAGAACTGTGTGCTTCATTAACCAAACCTTTCTATTTCCCCCAAGGACTCACAAATCACGATCATATGCTCTGGTTTACTTTGTTGGTAGATTTCTGTGTCACTTTCCTCTCTTAATATCCATCTGTGGACCTAGCTGGTTTTGCTCACAGAAGGTCAAGCCTTTGATTCTCCTGTCACTACAAAAAGCACCACTGCTGGCACTCAGCTAATAGCACCATGGCATCCTGAACCCAAGTTCATCTCTGGGCCTGTCTCCTAAAAGGGTTTGTGCAGAAGCAGCCTCTCAGAAAACTCTAGGACCGTCTGACCTCAGCAAAGCATAATCTGTCTGCCCCTAATCAAAAGGCCCAACTCTCCTGGGATACCTTTGATCCCAACTATAAACACACTGGGGAGAGAAAGGTCCTGTGGTCATGGGAAAACCCAGCCTGCTGGTGCCTTTGGTGAGTTAATGAACGACCACACGCTCGGGGTTCAGGAAGCTGCTTCACACACGCTCTACCTGCAGCTGTTCAAGGAGGTCAAGGTTCTGTTTGCGTAAGCTGCTGTTGGTTTTCTCTAATTTGTCCATTCTTTGGTTGTCACTGAGAGGGGAGGAATCGATAAGTTCTTCTTGAAGCACGTGGTACTCAACTTCATAAGCTTGTAACTGTTTAGAGATGTCCATCTCAAACACCTGTTAAATACAGAAAAGTCATCAGGCAATGAACATGAGAAAAATCACACACACTCACACACACAGGTGACCATGTCAACGAGCATCCACTAAGCACTTACTCTGTGTCTGGTACTTTCAGTGAAAACTAAGGAAAACTCTCTGCACCGAAAAGGTAAGAATTTTACTTGGGAAAAAAATGATATAAGAAGCACTGAGAAACAAGCCTAAGGTAACAGTAGGCATGGGTCTCTGATAAGTCATTTTCCAAAAGCCAAAACCTTATTTTTGAAAAGGCTTATAAAAATTTATTTTTAGTTCTTATTCTAGTACTTATTTCCTTTTTCTCTGAAAATTCTATTAGGTTAGCTACATAAACTATGGGTCAAAGGGAGAAAAAAACAAAACAAGAGAATCACAGCCCTATTTGCCCAGTCACCCAGTCAAGGTTTAATGATAGTTCAGCTGGGTTTTCAGAGTACCAAGAACAGCTAAGTAATGGAACCGTTTACTAAAAACCCTCCTTTTCACACAAGATATACAGAAATGAGCCAAAACCCAAATGTCACCCACACGGATGAGTGAATACGAAACAATGCCTGAGTTGCCTTCCTTCCCATAATAGTAACGGTGATGAAAAAAACCACCCGTGTGAAAAACAACCCCAAGGTGCACGAATGAGTGAGCTGTTCATGCCGGTACTTTCTCTTGGTGAGTGAGTTTGGTGGAATGACGAGGGGGTCAGAAGGCAGATGCTGCTGCTGCCCAGGGCACCTCCCCCACCCCATTATTTCTGTGGGATCACCCCAGAGCTATGCTTCTCAGCACAGGAGTGAAGGCCCAACATGGATTTGGGGGAGCTGCAATTTCAGACACCACGTAAAAAAAAGCCAGCATGATCAGAACACACATTTAGAGAATGAAGTTAGACTTTACAAGAGCAGAAACTGACTCTTCACTGCATTTCTTTAAGAAAGAAACTTGAACATAGTTAAAATCAATGAAAAACTCATTTCCTGTGTTGGCACCCTATGAGCATTCAAAAATAGATGATTCCTATTTTCCCTGAAATCAGTTTTCAAAAACCATGTTCACTTTCTCATCATTCCCAATAGTCTTATTTTCTCTTCCTTGAGATTAACTTTTCAGCTTCCTGGTTTTCAGTTTAATTCAATGGGCAACACTAATTAGGCACAGAAGTCATTCTATGCTGAAAAACTAATCCACGTATCTCTGGCGTGTGTGTGCAGAGCAGTTTACTGTATTGATCTGCTTCTCCGTTGTCCCTCTGAGTGACTGTGAGGTCAGCAGGGATGCTCACATCTACTTTACCGTCGAGGAAACTGACTCAGAGGCTTTGACTCAGCCCTGGAATCGGGGCTCCAACTGGCAAATCCCTGAATAACTTTGAACAAGTTGCTTGACCTCTCCCAGTCTCGGCTCCCGGCCTCCAACATGAGGGTGAAAACACCTCCCTCCCAGCATGGCTGTGGGGTTTACAAGAGACAACTCCCGGAAGCTCCCAGCACGTGCCCGGCAGGTTGAGTAGGCGCTCACTCAGCTAAGGGATCTGCTTTCACACACTTGTCATGAAACCCTCACATCCAACCTTGTGCTTCAGCAAAACTACAAAGGATGCCACATCATGAAACTTCTGATTAGCTCAAACAGAGTAAAAACCACAAACAGTAAAACCGAGATTGCCATGGCATTAGCATGTAATTATACATATGGTGCAGAATAAATGTTATACACACAGTTACTTTTTTTTTCCCCACAAGGATTTATTTTTGAATGAGCTCCTAAATTGGAAAACCTGGGAACAAAACCTCTGGCCTTTTATAGACACTGATGCTCTGCCAAGGTTAATGGCTCTCTCGCTGTGCCCAAAGCTGCATACTCTCAGACCTCCACTGATCCCTAGGAAGCACCCTGCCCGTCATAATCATCTCTGCCTCATGGCATCACTATCTCCTGGCTGCCAGAACACTTACAGCTCTTGATTTTGTAGTTATGCCCTAGAATTTATCCCAAAGCACGGCAGTATGTGGCTGGTGGTTAAAGGAGGGCCCGGGTCCTCAAACAATGCTTTTTCAAGTTGCTATCTATTTTTCATAACCATAATTATAAACGGCTTCATGGTATTCTACCAACTTGACATATAACCATGTTAATCCATCCATCAAGTGTTGGCTATCTAGTTCCTTGCAAGTCTTTGTTGTTATAAATGACAACTCTAAACATCCTTGTACATATGGTTTTCCCCATATTTTGGATTATTTCCTAAGGACACATTCCAAGAAACGGGATTACTGAGTCAAAGGGTAGGAATATTTTACTGGCTTGTGACATGTATTGCCAAATTGCTTCCCCAATGGCAATAATCAACTTACAATGCCATTAGCAAAATAAGAATGTGCCAGATACAGTATACCCTGGGTACTGCATATTCGTATTAAAAAAATTCCATTTTGTTAATCTAGTAGGTAAAGCATTATGTTATAGCTAAATATTTTCCCAGATATTCATTTTACTAGACGAAGATCCTCGTTAGTGAATTGTCTGTTTACTTTCTTGGTTCATTTGCTATTGGAGACTCAAGTGTTTTTCTTTGCAGTCTGTGGACACTCGGTATAACGAAGCCATTATTAACCTTGATGTCTGCAGAACTAGCCACATACTTTCCACCTTCCCAACCCCCAGACCCTGCCCCCCAATCTGTGGGTCTCTGTCACACAACGAATGCTGGACAGTGGAGCAGGCGGCCCAGGTAGTGGCAATAAGGGGGCACAGTGTCTGCAGTGAATTTAAAAATAATAATGAACCCAACCAACAACTGGTCTGCTTTTTATTATCACCACATGCAAGCAATTCTCAACAATGCCAGTGGTAAAATATTCCTCCCCACTGTACCCCAGCCTCTTGACTGCCCTTTTCAAAAAGTGCTCATTTTCAACAAAGCAAACTGCCTGAGCTTCTCCCAAGGTTTCACCACTGCGATGCTGAGGAGCGTCTTCGGAACAAAGGGACCTTGTTAAGATTCTGGTTTTTATCCTACAAGCGCAACTAGAACAGGGAATTGTCTAGTGTGTTTACAATGCAGCTGCCCATAATCGAACTTCTCAATGTTTGCATGAACCCCCTGGGCACCTTGTTAAAATGCAGATTCTGACTCAGCAGGTCTGGGGTGGGGCTTCACATTCTGCATTTCTAACAAGTTCACGCATGAGACAGTGATGGTGCTGGTCTGGGGCCACACTTTGAAGAGAGTCCAAAGGACGTTAAAAGAAGGCTATTTGCCAGTCTCCTAAAGCCCCCTTTCAACTCTTTCTCTTCTTGACACTGAACTGAGGCTGCACAGGCAGAGGCACTCACTGTGACAGGAATACAAACTGACCTCCTTCTCTTCATTTCTGTTATTGCCAGGGAGTCCCCACTTCTTGGATCAGAGGATTTTTAGGGCTTACGTTCAACTGACAGTTAATTCACACTGAGGAACTACCACAGAGCCTAGAGACCCTTGTCCTTCTGCTCTGGACCCTGTCAACTCAGAATTGGCCCTTCCCAGCTTGTCCACACTCAGCCGGAGCTCCAGAGCCCTGTCCTTAGCTACCTTCTCCCCGAATCTGGAGCAGGCTGTGTCTCACTGCTCAAGCTGAGGCCATCTACAGAGAGGGCATGTAATGAAATGGAGCCATGGCTATCACAGAGGACTACCCAGACTCCGCCCATCCATATACACACAGAAGGCCCAGTTGTGGGCAGTGAATGCATCTGTCACTTCCACCCTGTGGACCTCCCAGATTTGAGCCTGGGGATTCTCTAAGGCAGCAGAGGAACTGCACTGCACCTCAGGCCTCATCTCTGAGTAGGACTTGAGACTAGAGCACCCTCTGGAGGGGAAGGGGCAGTGAGAGTGCAGAAAGGCTAACGGAGCGTCCTCAGACGTTAAGTTTCACAGGAAAAACACGAGAGGAGAAAAAGGCAGCGAGCTGCCTGGCATTATTACTGTTTCCCATCTGAGACTTTTGTAGAATGAAAACCTGGGCCCCAAAATGGAGATTTTTGTGTTCCCGACACTGACTCTCCCAACTGCCAACTTCCCCTCAAAAGCTGAACCCGTCAGGCATCTAGAATTTCTTTCTCACCCCCGCGCCTTTGCATGGGCGGTGATCAGGGGTCAGCAAACTACAGCCTGTGGACTGACTCTGTCCTACTGCATATTTTTGTAAATAAATTTTCAGTGCAACAACTTCACTTCTATACATATCGTCTGTGGCTGCTTTCGCGCTGCAAAGGCAGAGCTGAGTGGTTGCAGCAGAGACCTTATGGCCCACAGAGCCTAAAATACTTACTATCTGGCCCTCAGCAACAAACGTGTGCTGAGCCCTGTCTTAGCGCATTCTTTCAGGCCCAGCTGAAAACTCCCTCAATTCTCAAGCGTGAGCAGCACTCCACCAGCCTCGCTCCCACATGCCTTTGCAAGAGCACCACTGTAGCTCTCACCATGCCTGAAATTACTGGATGACGTGCTCATGTTCTGCATAGGATGCACCTTGGTGTCAGAGACATTACATTCTTGGCTCTGCCACTTTACACAGGGTGCTGGGCATGTCACTCTCTCCATGCCAAGTTCTTTCTGTCTATAGAAATGGGTGTTATGAGACATGTCCCAGAGTTGCTAAGGGGTTGATGGAACAAAAGATACCAAGTTCAAAATGGTTGCCTGAAACAATCAGGCACACATACAAAACTGTTCTCTCTCCACGCTGTGTCCATTTCTACTCTTCCAAATTTAAAGAGCACCTCATAGTCTCAGTAAGTATCCGTTTACAGAAAAGGGGAGGAAAACGGGATTTTTTTTCTGGGGGTCAATATGGGGGTTAAACGGAATGTCAGCCGAGACTGCCTGCTTTAGAGCCAGGTGCAAAGGCACTCGCTGGGCACAGACACTGGGGTACATGGTAACCAAGGCCCTCTGCACTCGCCCCAGCAGCCAGAACACGTACGTGTGAGCAGTGAAAGCTCTAAGAGAATAAATGCATGCAAATGCCAGAAGTTAAAGAATCAAAAGGGTGGAGAATTCTGTACTAATGTACAGGTAAAATATAGAAAGCTCTAATTAGACGACACCCAGAGGCACCTGGCAGGGTGGAGTTAGCTGCTCAGTCACTTTGAGGCCAGAGGACCGGAGTTTGAAACCCTCCCTTCCCCCACTCCTCCGCAGGATGACTGTGGGCAGTTAATTAACCACTTTGAGCCCTAGGTTCCTCATGGGTTAAAACCACCTCTCCTCTCCGGAATGCGGTCACGACTAAATGAGATCATGTGTATATACAGATTCACACAACCTGGCAAAAAGTAGGACCTCAACAAGCCAAAGCTGTTCACACTGAGAGGGACGTGCCAGGGAAGTCAAACACAGAGAGATGTGGAGCCTACCAATTAACTCAAGATGAGAGGGCAGAGCGGGAAAGAACTGTGCTTTCCCACAGGCATACGGAGACGTGCGGATGTCCAAGGTAACAGTCGGCATGAAACCCGCGTCTTTTTCCATGCCAGACTTGTTCCTTTTTCTGTGCTCAACACCTAAGGAGGGGTAGCAAAGGAAATCACAAATGCCACATCTGGGTGCAACCCACGGGAATCACTGGATTCCTCTTGGACGATCAGAAATTCTCAAAATAAGGATTTTTTTTTTTACAAATAGCTTTATTTCACGATCTGCTTTTACTTAATTGCTCTGTTTTCATTATATATGGAGCAGGTGAGGCAAGTTCTAGGCTTATGAGAGGGCTGACTGATGACTCTGCAGTGCCCCAATGCAGAAATCTCTTCCAAGAGCATTCTTAGCCATCCAGCCTCTAGCCACTTCCAACAGTGACCTCATCTCCTCTGCTAAGCAGTTCAGTCCTTCACAGTCAGCAATCATTACTGGAAGATTCTTCCTTATAGAGTCAACATCTGCTCCCACCTCTAACCTAGACCATTTAACAACTGGTTTAGTCGTAATTCCCAGGTCAGTTCACCCCTCACCTCTAACATTTCAGACAGTAACGGTTCTACTGTACACAGAGACCAGAGCTGCTGAAACCACAGACACAGAAGTGAATTCTATTTAAAACAAACACACACACAAAAACACAGGGCCAGCCTGGTGGCATAGTGGTTAAGTTCCCACACTCTGCTTCGGCGGCCAGGGGTTCACAGGTTTGGATCCTGGGCACAGACCTAGCACCACTCAACAGGCCATGCTGTGGCAGCATCCCACAATCAAAAGAGAGAAGTGTGGCACAGATGTTAGCTCAGCAACAATCTTTCTCAGGCAAAAAGAAGAGGTTTGGCAATGGATGTTAGCTCAGGGTCAATCTTCCTCACCAAAAAGAAAAAAAAAACCCACCTCTCCTGTGCAGAATGCAGACACTTATCATGGAACAAACTTAAAGAATATATACTCTCTATCACAACTTTGCTATCAAAGAGTTATTTTCAGAAAACTCCAATTAATACCATCCAGCAGAAAAATTAAATCACTCATTTTACAAAAAATGTATGTATTTCAGAACAAATGCCTGGGGTGAAACCTCTTAATTGTAAGAAACTACTGAGAATTTGTGGTTATCACACCTAAACACTGCCACTATGTTCCCATGTGGCTTTTCACCATTACACTGACAGCACACACTCCGACATGCATTTAATCACTGAACACATATTTGCCATGTGCCTCCTACATGCCAGGCATTACACAAGCTGCTCAGAATACAAAGGAGCAGGAAACAGGGCCTGCTCAAAAAAAAAAAATTAAGCTTCTACATATTCAGGATTGCTTAAGCCTTTGGAAGGTTCGCGCTGAGTGATACCTGATTGATGGTCTTTTCCATTTGCACCAAGCCCAGGTTGGGTAGTGTGTTTTTTATAAAGTCAACTATGGTTTCCAGGTTTTCATGCTGCAGAATCAAGGGCTTATGGCTTCCCAACAAACTTAATGCCACTTTAAACATGACCTCGGATCCCTGAAGAAAGATCATATCTGGGAAAACAGAGAAATGCAAAAAGTTAAACCAGACCAGTTTCTGATGAAATACCACTCCCATTTCCTTTTCCACACATCACAGAGCAGGATGGTGTGAAATGTAACCGGAAATTGCAAACTTTATTTCCTTTTTAAGATCCTAATGTTTCAGATAGCGTTGTCAACACAATATTGCAATATTTGAATACTGCAAATAATAAAAAAATATAGGTAAACATATTACTAAGATTTTATCACAGGTTCAGATGAATCTTTTTTTTTGCTCCAAAAATATGTTAAATTCAAGCATGCTTCCAAAGTTAAATTGAGAAAAAGAAAACTTATTAATCTATTTTTCCAGGAATGTTCTGGATTTTAAAGGAGCTACTAAAACATATGTTTTTATGGCCCAAACTGAAAGAGTTTATAGATATATCATCAGAAATTAAGATAGAGTAAGTGAAAAATCCCCTTGCTTTCTCTGTTGAAGGGGAAATAAAAGATGTCTAAAAACTGTAAAAAGTCTGCACAATTGCAAAGTACATTATTAAATACTGTGAAGTAGACTGAATTTTAGCATAAAAATGGAGTAAAAAACATATTTTCCTCTGAGGAATTTAAGAACTTTGTCAAAGTTATTTTCTAGTCCTTGCCATATTTTTTTCTTAGAACAGTTGGCAAATGTTAGCAAATCCTATACTGAGTGGACACAGTGAGAGGGAGGTCAAGTGGCCGAGCCAGCCCAGGCCTGGCTGCCCCTTCCTCACAGAGTCCGAGCCAATGTCCTGGGGCTAAAGCACAGCCCTCATAACCAATTGTTGGGTGACTAGATTCAGACATGTTACCTAACAACTGGAAAAATAATATAAGAAAAAACATAGTTTTAAAGATGATTAGAGGCAACTGTCAATATTTCTTTTTTTTTTTTGGTTGTAGGATAATGGAAGAGACAAAGAAGTAAATTTCAGTAAGTCCAGGAAGACAAAAGCAGATGAGAGAAGAATCCCCAGCATGTGCCTCCCCAGGTGGTTTAGTGGGATGACATGTAAAAGCCATTAAGAAACAGGAAGGCAAAGGTTGAATGTTGCCGTGCAAATAGGAAAGGTGGCCAAGTCCGAGCCGTCTATGGACAGCGCACAGGAGAGATCCAGGCACCGGCTGGCTGGGTTAGCCCTGGAGATGCTCTCTGTAACCGTCACATAGGCCTTAAGCACGTGAGCGGACCTGGTGGGGTCTGGGGGCAGCCTTAAGCAATGATGCCACTGAGGCTAGCCTGTCTCTCTCGTAGAGCTAAGGGCCACAGCTCCCACCAACACCACGGCTGCTTGCGGTCCAGGGCAGCCCCAGGAAACAGGAGAGGACCAAGGCTGCCTCCTTGTTAGGTCTGGCCATGGAGGCTGGAAAGATAAATTAGAGAACTGACTGTATCTTTAAAATTTGAGCCTCTTAGGGGAAGTATGACCTGTATCAAGGCAGCACGACGGGTGAATATTCCTGTGCAGTGTCTGCTTCATAAAATACATAGTCTACCCACTTAATTCACCACTACAGCAAATAAGATCTAAAATAGCACTATCATCAAGATGTAAACAGAAATGACATTTCCAAAAACAAAGCAAAGCAAATTTGAAGTTTCTGCGGTTTAGATAGTAAGACTTCCTTTCAATATAGGAACACTTATAGCTGAACAAAAATTGATGGCCTTATCAGAATAAACATCAAGACATTCTGTGCAGGGGTCCCGGGGAAGGCACTGCACTACCAGATCAATGACCGGCCACAGCTTGGCATCTTTAGTCTCTGAGGACAAGTATCTTCAAACTAGATACAGTACCGCATGCAAGCCAATTAAGATAAATCATTATTGGGGAACTTCTATGAGCGTAATCGAGTATGCAGTCCACATCAGCAGTCTCTTAAGGTTAACAACAGGCCTTCCAAGTTTTATTCCTTTAGGATCTTGGTTTTTCTAACAAATCTCTCCTTAGTAGAGTGCTTCCTAAGAGTCTAAACTCAGACTTTTTGGACAGTATGAAGAAAAGAAAAAGAAGGCTGGAGGGTTTTTGTTGTTTTTTTTAAACTCTATTGGTATGTTAAAAAAATAAAACTCTGGATATGTTTATTTCATTAGATCAACTGTAGTATTTAATGTAATAATAAAGAAATGTTCTTTCCTAATGCTGTTCTCAACACCTTAAGAATACTCCTAACCGCTGAGAAGTTTCTCCGCTTCATTCACTGAGCATCAGACACACGGCAGGCATTGTCCTGGACACTGGGGATTAAGCCACGAACAAAGCACAAAGAACAAACTGCAGAGACACGGACAACTCTTGGTTTGGTAGAGTTATGCCCCGGGTGTTAGGAGAACAAAAGGGAAGAAAAAAGTCCAAGGAAAGGTGGCTGCCAAACCGCGCTGGAAGAACCAAGAGAAACTTGCTAGGTAAGAAGTCAGGGAATAACACCGTGAGCAGAAGGGAGAGAAGGTGTAAATGCAGAGAGGTGTGAAAGAACCACACCATGTGTGCCGGAGCCAGAAAAGAGTGTGGTAAGAGCTCTGGCTGGGGGGCGGAGCAGGGGCCAGACCTCAACGGCTTTTTGCCCAGGCCGTGCGTTCTAACAACCCAGTGTACTAGGGGTCACTGAAGGCTTTCTGTTCTTTTTTTCTGAGTCGGTGAGTGCACCAATAAGGAGATGATATAAATGAGATCCAGGTTATTGGTCTGATCCTTGCAAGAGTTAGCTAGCTTCTAAGAGCCTCTGGCAAGAGCACGCTGATTCCCACCAGCAGACTCACAAGGGCACGCTGCCAGCTGTGGGATGCTCGATTCACCAGCACTCCTGGAGGCCCGCTCCAGGCACGCATCTTTCTGAAGACGAGTGGGCTGGTTGTCTGCACTAGTGAGGCTGGGAAAGCTCAGCCCTAGAAGCTTCTGTTATGCTGGGGAAGCCTCAAGTAAGGAGTTCACTGGGGTGCACAGTGAAGGAATGTGACTGACAGGTGGAAGGAAGGATCACTGAAAGTTCTGCTTGGAGGAAGGGGCTCCTAAATCTATCTGAGTACACTTGGGGGGCAACATCTATATCCTTTAAACAGTGAGTGCATTTTTCTCCCTCTGGAAATCTAAAACATTAAGTAATTTTTAAGTAACAGTAAAGAAAAATGTTACCTATAAACCCACTGCCCCAACCCAATTATTTTCACTTTTCCCATTTTCCAATCGTTATACATTCACATTATAGAACATTTTTTAGAAAAAACAATCTCCGTGGAAAAGTGAATTAATGTCCCACACTTGAAAAATAACTGCACAAGAAAGGGAACAGCTGGCGCAGGAGCCCAGCTCACAACACTGTGGCCCAGTTCCTTTCTTCTCTCCTGTTTCTAGCCACCTAGAAACAGGAAGAGGATTTTCTTTTTTAAAGATTGGTAACAGAAGTTAGCTCAGGTACCAATCATCTTTTTTTTTTTCCTTCTTCTCCCCAAAGCCCCCCACTACATAGTTGTACACTCTAGTTGCAGGTCCTTCGGGCTGTGCTATGTGGGATGCTGCCTCAGTGCTGCCTGATGAGCAGTGTCATGTCCACGGGAGCTGAGCATGTGAACTTAACCACTGGGCCATGGGGCTGGCCCCAGGCAAAGTTTTATCAGGCAGGAAATAGACAAAACCTTAAATTCAGCTGATCTCACCACTCTGCCGATTATTTGCTGAGAACAATACAAGTAACTACTTTCTTCTGAAGACACTGCAGCAGCCCTGTTACTGTGTTAACGTGTATGGGAACTCTATTTGGAACTCCCTGGGATATAAAAGTGCAATTTTCCTATGGGGGAAATGACAGACGCCAAGCACAGGGCCAGTAAGCAAACTTGCACGGAATCTCTCTTCTGGGTGGCTTTGTCTTTGTCAAGGGCAATCCCTCTCTCTAACCTTCTCCTGGGAGGCTGTAGTCGTCCAGGTGTGACACCCCCACATTCCTACCAGGAATGGGTAGAAGGAAAATGAAAGATGACAGCCTTGCAGCAGAGCAATAGCACCAGCAGACTTTGCAAAAACTCACTTCGTCACCACTGGATTACGTTACCCAAAGAGCCATTTGTCCTGGCCGTATCAACGATCTTGTTTTCCCAGTCTGTTTTAGTCCTAACGCCTCTCTGATCCTTCCCTACATTACAAGGGGCTTCTTGTGCTTTTTGCCAAACCTTTAGTTTTTACATTCCACCTCCTCTCTCATCTACTGGGCGGCACATCTTATAGAAAACATCAGGAGCCTGATACCACAGCCTCCTCCTCCATCAGGAGCAGACCAGGCCCTATTTTTCAGATTTTTTCCAAAGGTAGACATGATTGCAAGGTGAATAAGGCAAGAATCTCTCCTGGGACCCTCTACACCCAAATGGGAAAAATACAGGAGGCGGCTATTTCACATTATGTGACAGCCAGAGAGAAGGACTGACATTCAGGGAAATGTGATTACCAGGTGATGGTTAAGGCACATCCATCATTGGCAGCGGTCCCTCCAAGTATATTATACATAATTCAAGGTAATCTATTAATATATGAGCTACACTGACTGCAAGCTGAGAATCCTTTACCTATATATAAAACAGTGACTGGTTAACAAAGGTCCATTTGTTTTTAGGCTTATCCAGGCCTAAAGGCTTATAATAAAATGGGCTTCAGGCCAAAAAAGACTGCAGTGTATGAACAGAAGGCTTTGGGATTTAAAACGAAGCTATTCACCATCAAGGAACTAAACAAACACGGTTCAAGTCACTGATGCTAAATACAGAAATGGTTTTTAAAACATCTAACTTTTCTATGAAACCTACTAATAAAATGTTTTTTCAGTACTGGTAGATGGTATGGATTGTGCGAAAAAACAGTTTTTGCAAAGTGACGTCACAACATAGTGCTGCCTTGAGTTCCCTCTTCCTGCCTCTAATCTGAGGAGCCCCAAGCCCTTAGCCAGCTGGACATGCCCTCACTTCGGACAGCAGGGGTGTGTGGGATCCAAGAATTATACAGACACTGGCATCTTTATGCGTAATGCATAAGAAATTCAAAGACCCACCACTGACTACATAATATAGAGAAAAATGCCCTTTTACTGGCTTCAGCTTTTATTTATAAAGACATTAGGATGAGCTTCATAGAGTTCCAAATATTCTGCAACAGAAGGGCTGTCATTTCCAAAGCAGGGTTTGTTGTTAGTGCCTCTTACCCACTTGTGCAGCCTAAGGACAGATTTTTTCCTAGAGCTTTATGGCCCTAGAGCCCAGAACACTCTGCAGGCAGCCAGTGGTGCCTATGGCTTGGGGGAGTGATAACTCAGCCTTGACCCTCGTGTCCCCTCCTGCCCAGCCCCCTTTGTAGAAATTTCTTCACAAACAGTGTAATTCGATGCATGAGCTGTTTTACAATTGACAACACTCCCTCCTTCCCCTCTCAATCTTCACTCCTCTCCACTGCTCTGTTTGAAAAACACAGTAAAGAACCAGGAGGAAAGTAAGGTGGACTAATCATGTTCTTCTAATTTCCAGAGTAAGAAAAGTAAAAAAAAACAGAAATTTTTGGCATGACAGACTGAAGCTGGGGCCGACCCAGTGGCGCAGCGGTTAAGTGCGCACGTTCCGCTTCAGCTGCCTGGGGTTCACCAGTTCGGATCCTGGCTGTGGACATGACACCGATTGGCAAGCCATGCTGTGGTAGGCGTCCCACATATAAAGTAGAGGAAGGTGGGCACGGATGGTAGCTCAGGGCCAGTCTTCCTGAGCAAAAAGAGGATTGGCAGCA
The DNA here is from genome assembly GCF_041296235.1 of Equus asinus. Classification (NCBI taxonomy): domain Eukaryota; kingdom Metazoa; phylum Chordata; class Mammalia; order Perissodactyla; family Equidae; genus Equus; species Equus asinus. Next base: position 131,376,118 of record NC_091792.1, read on the forward strand.
GTTAGCTCAAGGCTAATCTTCCAAAAAAAAAAAAAAAAGACTGAAGCCTACAGCTAGAGATCTTACAGTTTTTGTGACTCTTTTGTTGGCAAACTAAGCAGACAATTTTGAGGCTTTATCTTTTTTTTGAACTAGGGTATTAAAATCTTCATGGAATCTAACGACTTGTTTGACCAGGAGAGAGTTTTTAGTACCTATTTTTTTCAATGATTTTTTTCTTAGGGACAGAAAGTAAAAATCCATTTGGGGAGCTAGTTATACAATAGGGAAGGTGGTGAATATTTTAAGAACATGGATGCTTCTAGTAAGGCCAAATGGGAAAGTCTTTAAAAGTGCTTGTGGATAGAAGTGAGTAATGCTAAAAATCTAGCACTTTGGGGAGAAGAGTAGGAGAGAAGACAACTCAATGCCCATTTATATTAAAAAGCAAATTTTACGATGTCTAGAATTTGGATATACAAGCTGTCTTCCCAGAGTATGTCTAAAGAGGATTCTCTCAATGTTTTTGAACATTCCCTTTAAGATGCTCTCTCAGGGGCCGGTCCCGTGGCCGAGTGGTTAAGTTCGCGCGCTCCGCTGCAAGCGGCCAGTGTTTCGTTGGTTCGAATCCTGGGCGTGGACATGGCACTGCTCATCAAACCACGCTGAGGCAGCGTCCCACATGCCACAACTAGAAGGACCCACAACGAAGAATATACAACTATGTACCGGGGGGCTTTGGGGAGAAAAAGGAAAAAATAAAATCTTTAAAAAAAAAAAAAAAAAAAAAGATGCTCTCTCATTCTAAAAACAAATCTAAAAAAGTGTAAGATTGCAGGTTTTTAAGCTATCAAGTGACTGAACATAAATGACACTTTAAAAACCCCTTGCTGTGATAACTATCAATTCTTTAATAACCTCCTCCTCCACAGTAAAAAATGAAAAGAACCTGAATCGTCAAAACTATTCCTCCACTCTGAAGTAGGGAAAACACACTCTACAAGAATTCACTGTGCTCAGAGTTCACTCAGCTCCTGGTATCCAAAAGGATACACCTATCTCTGCCAACAACGCAAGGTGGCTCTTTAAAAACTTTTTTTTTTAATTTATTTTTCTATTGAAGTATAGTTTTGAGACTCTGCACGTGAACATCTGTTTAACTTTGACAGAGACAATCTTCTTAAAAAGTAAATAAAGAAAATAGGAGACAGTTTGAAAGGTGAATAACCTGTGGTTACGGTGGGGCACAGAAGTGGAAGTGGCTGTGACATCTGGGAAGATGAGGCAGGGGGCATGTGAGGATGGAACAGTGAGTCATCCACACACAGGTGTCTTCAAGAGCGTGATGGCAGAGAAAATGAAGAGCCAAGGATAGGGAAAGAGGAGATGCGAAGGGAATCTAGAAAGAACACTAGCCCAGAAGTCATCGGTTGAAGAGTTTTAAGGAGCTCTCAGGAAACAGAGTCACGGGCCAGAGAGGGTGAGGAAGATGAGTCACGACAGATGCACCTGGAATACACGCGTGGGGCTCCTCAGCCAGGTCTTTAAGATGTCCGTTCCAGGAACAGCCTGGTGGTGAGGAAACTGGGTGTAAATCCCACAGGATGAAGGTTAGATCTAGGGAAGCCCAACGATTATCAGAAGCTAAGCAGGTCTTGAAATTCACAAAACCCACCGCTGACTAAACTCAGAATGTCAAACGATCCCTGCTCCTGTAGAAGAGACAGGTATGAAACTAAGACGACTCACCGTGGAGCGACAATCAATGTTTCTCAGGGAACATGAGGATGCTGGTTGTGGCAGACAGACGTACACGCACTTACCAAAGACTCTGGCCACAAATCCCAGTGGGAACTGTGAGGCAAACACGGTGAGGAACCAGGGGGCGGCATAGAGGCTGGGGCCGATCTCGTGCTCCTCGAGGTGGTTGTAGAGGTCTCTGTGGTAGTCGTGAAGAAGCCTCGAGAGCTGGTACATCTGGATCTGTGGAGATACACGCACCCAGGTGTCAGAACTAGATACCTGCTACGTATATTCAGTTTCTTATCCCACTCACAGGGTGTAAGAGAGGAATTATTAGACTTTAAACATTCTGTCTGGGCTGCGATACCCACTGATCTCAACTACTCATTTATCCCACAAGCCATTACTGGGTGCCTGCTGCACACGAGCCCCTGGCTGGGTGCAGGCCCAGGACACTCACATCGGGTCATCTCCCACCACTTCCTTTCTCTTTACTGTTCCCTTGTGTTCCTTGGCTAAGAGAATCTAAACATCTGTCTTGTGAAAACATTTTCATAAATTCTCATACAAATACACATTCCTAGTAAAACTCAAACCCAGAGGAATCAGTCTCTCTGCTAAAAGTGATGCGAATGCACGTGGTGATTCTGTCGAGGGATTCCATTGTGCTGTTCACTCGGTCAGTTCCCTCGGAGCCCCCAACTGACTCAATGGGCAGGACAAGTATGACTTCTTTAGGTTTATAATGTATGAAATATACAGATCCTGGGGAAGTTAAAATAAGAAGTGTTTATCTCAAGAAGGAGAAAATAACTTTTCCAACTGAAGTTGAACTTCAAGCGAAAGGGTTCACTCTCTTCAGAGAGTGATACGGCTCTGGCAGGAGGCCCCATGATGAGTCCCAGGGCTCACAGAGGTCCTAAAGCCAGCCCAGATGTCAGCATCCCAGGGCCTGAGCCCAAAGAAACAATAACTGAGAGAGGGTCAGAACCCTATGCTACAAGATGGATATGTACTGCTCAGGGGCCCATCCCAAACAGTCCTCTAGTAACAAAAAACAGTGGCTTTTTTGTATCAAAAAGAATCTAACCACCAAGGCCACCAGCCCACAAAGAGTCGCATGGTATGATACAAAATTACATAAAACTCAAAACTTCTGCTCTCTTAGATGGCAAGTGTGCCTGTATTAAAGCTAATGGGGAGAATATAGGAAGAACCTGACAGTATGTGTGGAAAGTGTTACTGGGACAAAATCTTTTAGCTAATGGCTTCCTTGTATGAGATTTATGTTCGTGTGGTTCACATTCACAGGTGGAGGTGAAAGGATTTTTAACCACGCAATCTAGAGCTCTGAAAGAGTCCCTGGCTCCAGTGTTTCCTTTTTAAGGATGCTTCTAAGGCTCTGAGATCACGGCATCTTGCTGGTAAATGAACACGTAAACACGTGCTCCAACATTTAGGAATATTCCCAGGGCAGGATCCAGTCTTCTCTCCACCTCTAAAAGGTGGCAGTAGCAGCACTTGGCACTTGCTGCTGTGTTTGGTTTCCTTTTGCTATGACCTGCCATCTGTCACTCATCCATTCAGATACTGGCTGGGTACCTACTTCATCCCAGGAACTGTTCTAGGAACCAGGGACATAGCTCCGAGATGGGTAAGATGCCCCCTTTCACTAAGGAAAGTCAGAAAATAAATGGGTAAATGAATAAGGACACAAGACAATTTCAGACAATGCGTGTGTTATGCAGAAGAAATGAGATGGGATAATGTGATACAGTGTGCCAGGGTGGATGAGCAGGGACACGACATGAGGGTGGTCAGCAGGAGCTCCTCCAGGATGTGATACCTGAGATGAGCCCCAGATGACAAGGGCTGAGGGATGTTGGGTGAGGGGATCCCTGGTGGAGGAAGTAGCAAATACAGTGGGAGGTAGGAATTAGATTATGTGAAGACGGTCTGATGAGAGGTAAAAGGGAGGGCCCTGGAGTCAGACAGGCCTGGGTTTAAATCTGAATTCAGCCACTTACTAGCTGTGTGACCTGGTCAAATTATGTAATCTCTCTGAGCCTTAGTTTTCCCATCTATAAATTGACCTGACTAATAGCATCTTCCTGAGGGTTATTAAGGAGACAGGTACATATGAAACACGTGGTGCAATGCCTAGCACAGAGTAAGTTCTCAGCAATGACAGCTGTTACAGTGTTAACTGATGGTGAGAAAGTTCCTTTGATGGACCTGGAAGTAATCACACACGTCTTTGGCATTTGTCTCTATCAAAGACACAGGAACACTCTCTACCTGTAAAATTATCATGTCCGGCCGGTACTGTTTCCGCAGACCCATGTCAAACATCAGAAACTTGAGCATGTTAAACGCCTCTTCCTCACCCATGTGAAGCAGCAGAATGCCTGCTACAAAGCTGAGGCCTTGGCAATATCCGACTTCCTGGTCTAGAAGCGAGTAGGCCTTCAAAATGTTGTAAAGGGACAGCTGCCCTGCTCCTAGCTGGGCAGAGAAGTATGGATGCGTTGGAAAGGTTCGTCCTGTGAAAACAATACACATTAGCTGTAATTGCAAAGAGAAAGCCACTGAACCAGAAACCCAAGGTGCTTCAGGTCAAAGCAACAGGTCTTTAGAAGTTGGACCATACTGTAAATCAGCTCTGTAAACAAGGTCAGCTGGTTGTTCTTGGAATAATGTTGCAATAAAAAATCAGCAGTTATTCATGTTTTGTGGTGGTTCAGGAGAAAGCAATTAGAACTACCTTTGGTCCTACAGATCTCTGGATTTCAATCTAAAACAAACAAAAAAACCTGTCGATCCTCTAAACACATCTACACTCTCAAGAGGAGCAAACAGCTGTGGTTCTTTACCACCACACTATTCCAACATCAACTAAATGCGGCCAAAAGCCTGGCCTTGCTACAGACACTCCCTGATCAGCTTTTCCCAGACTGCACTTATTTTGCCTGCAAATGCTTCATGCCACATGCATATTTCTAAGCTTTTAAACCAGAGGCAGTGCTTTGAAACAGACCGAGGAGCAGTAAGTGTTTTCTTTTACACAAAAGAGTTACCTCCCCAAAAAAGGTTAAAAAAAAAAAAAAAAGCCTGAGCCAGCCCTGATGGCCTGGTGATTAAAGTTCGGTGCTCTCAAAGCATCGGTGGCCCCGGTTCACTTCCTAGTCACAGAACCACACCACCCACCTGTCAGTTGCCATGCTGTGTCAGCAGCTCACACAGAACTAGAATGACTTACAACTAAGATACACCACCATGCACTGGGGCTTGGGGAGATGTGGGGGTGCTCCCAACATCCTGATTATTTTCACACAAAGCTGGGATTCAGATCGGGTTTAAAGACTTCTTTTGTTCAGTATGCTTTTATGGTTGATACCTGTCAAATCCCACCTCACCCCATCCTTTTGGAATGTGACCGATGGGGAAGTGTCTCCAGGGAGCAGAAAGTACCTGATTAAGAGAAATGCTCGGCCAGGGCCACATTTGGATCCAGGTGAGAATTATGACCTCGTCTGGATCAGCAAAGGCAGAAAGTGCATCTAGGCCACAAGTTAACTGTTCAACTTAATTATCTGGTCTCAGCAAAGGGAGAAGGATACATCTGTGAGATGTATCCTCAGCCTCCTGAGAAGGCATTTCATCAATCCAGGTTGGTCCATCTGAACTTGATTTAAGAGGATGGCAACAGTCTCCTAACTCCGTTCCTGATTTCTTATCCTGATTCGTTTCTTGCCTGCTCAACCTCTTCCCCAAACACACTCTGCACACGTCACTCACTGCTAGAAAGCAATCAACAGCTCCCCAGTCCACACACTCACCTCCTCACCTCCCCTCCCAGCTTCATCCTCTGCTCCAGGGTTAACCTTAGAGCTGTGAGGGGGGGCCTCCAGGTCTCTGAACCCTTGTGAGCTGTGCGCAGAACTGAGCGTGCATGTGCAAGTATGAGAGGATATAATAATGCCTGTGCATTTTCCTGTTCTAGAGCAGCCTGTACAACTCAACTGTAACGTGAGCCACATACAATTTTCCAGTGGCCACATGAAAAAGTAATAGGTGAAATTAACTTTAACAAGAGAGTCTGTTTGACACAACAGATACAGAACATTGTCATTTCAACACATAATCAGCAAATTATTATTAAGACATTTTGCATTCTTTTTTCCATACTTTGCTTTTGAAATCCAGTGTATTCTTTACACGAATGCATATCTTGAATTAGGCTCAGCAAGTGTTGTTCAACCTGGAGGACTCACTTGCAAACGTGAAACCAGGGTAATTACCTATGCAGAAGGGATCCATGAAGTAAAAAGCTAAGGGGCATCTGTGAGGAACAATGAGGCTTTATTTCAAGTTCGAGTTTCGTGAGCCCTCAGACGTGTGACAAGAAGGAAAGAAAAGATAATGTGAGAGCGGTGGATTGCACATCCGGGGCCAGGACTGAACTCGGTTCTTCAGGCTCTGTCTTACTTCACCCACACAACCCAAACAGCAGACATTACGCTCCCCATTTTTGACAGCTGAGAAAAAACACACTGTTTTTAGAATTTAGCTAAACATCTTACTTAAAACATAAGACATATGAATTCTGACAAACAGAGACAGACTCTCCCTATGTGGGTTTGTCTGCAAGGCAGCAAGGTCAAGTGCAAAGGGCATAGTGCATGATTCTGACCCCAGCATGTGCAGCTCAGAATGGACCATCCAGCCCCTGTGAACCTCAGCTTCCTCTTCTTTACAATGGGCAGAAAGTACGCTTTGCGGAGTCGGGAGCACATGTACAATGCCTGACACGAATGGGTGCGATTAATGGCCTTTAAGCACAGGGCACAGTCTTCAGATATGCCATACAAAAAGCTGGCTTCCAACCAGGACAGAAAAAAACGGCACACACACAACACTTCTGTAGCAAAAATGCAAAAAGAGGAACAACCTTGCAGAACCACTGCTCTATTGATTCTAACATTCCACTTGAGCCTGAAACATCTCACTTTCCGACAGAGTTCTAGAGGCAAAGGAAAGTTTCGTTCCAGGAACTAATTCCATGAAATTTAGAATTCACAGACATGTGGAACTGAAAGCCGATATGGATTCCAAATAATAACAGTAACAAACATCATCACAATCCAGATTCACCAAAACATAACTCTTTCGTACTGTGGAGTCCCAGAAACTGTCACTGATTTTCTTTATGCGAGAAACCCGGCTGCAGAAACCTGACCGAGCTAAAACAAATGTTCCCGTGTGTTCCAAGAGACTGCCAAACGTCATCTCCCGTCCCACACAGTCTGGGACTCAGTGCAGCAAGAAAGGCGCTCCACCCGCCTCCAGGTTGGGGAACAGCCACGCGTCTCTGGTCTTCAGCTCCTAACGAACGGGAATGGAGGAATGACTGCCCGTCGGACTTCCTCACGCAGTTCTATTTGGGTGAGACGGGGTTTCCTATATTACATTTTTCTAGGTCAGTGGTTCTCTATGTATGGTCGGTCTAAGGACTGCTGGGGGTCTCTGAGGCCCTTTCAGGGGTCCCTGAGGTCCTCCCTCCCTTTTCCAACTACGTATCTATGCAAGGTCACCTTTTTCTCCATATATTTCAAATAACACAATCACAACAGACCGAACGCAGAAGCAAGTATGAAAGTCCAGCTGATTCTATTAAGCTAGACAGTAAAGAGATTTGTAAAAATGTAAAACAATGCCACTCTTCTCACTAAATTTTCTTATTTTGGAAAGTCCACTTTTCATAATATGTTTATATGCGTGAGTTTATCATAGTTATCTAAAAATAAATACAGAAGTTTTTATTTATATTATTTTAACAAAGTTTTAATTTCTGAAGAAGTTTTAATGTCTAACATAGTAAACACTAATAGAAATTATCCTTGCAAACAAAGCTCTTTGGGCCACTCAATAATTTTTAAGAGTGAAAGGAATCCTGAGATCAAAAGTCAGGGAACCGCTGTTCTAGGCGGACACCACGCTCACACACATTCCTGAACACATGCACACCGAGGAGAGGAGGGAGGCAGGGCTCGCGAGAAGAAAGTGGACCCGTCAGATTAGAAATGGTCCTAGACAATCCGCACCCACCTAATCCAGTACTGAGTACTGAGCCCTCCAGGCCCAGGTGAGAAGGTGCTAAGTCAGCACCGGGAAGGAAAAAACCGCACTTTATAGAGACCACACATATGTACGTTGCTCTGCAGCAGGTGACGGGTCTAGCACAGCCCCCTGCACCTCGCTGCTCACTCGAAGCACATTAACTACAAGCAAGATGCTGTTTACTGTTGGCTGTTTGTTCAAAGCCTGTGAAAAGATTCTAGAACGAGTTTCTGACTCAACAAGACAGGCTGTGGAAGGCTGCACACCTCCAGGAGCAGCAGTGGCTCCAGAAGACTCCGGCTTAGGAAAAACACCTTATTTCTGCCAACCTAGAGGGCAACTGGGCAAAAACTGTGGAATCCTTCTGATAAATGGATCAGGCTACAGGCCTGCCTCTTTAAACTCTATTTTACTGTTTGCCACGTAGTAGAGGAATGCAGGCCCTTTAAATTTCTCTCTACTGCAGTCTCCCTTCATATACAAAATGAGAATGGGGCTGTTAAGTGGAGGAAGTCAAATATGAGCACAAAGAAACCCCTTATGTGTAACAATTTTGTGTCCTGTATGTCTAAGTAGAGAAATGTGCTAGAAAGGCCTAAGAGGCGATACTCAATTCAGACGTATTTCTAGACCATCTCCTACTTAACTTCATGGTGTGCTCAACACGCTAAGTGTTCCTAAGGAATTTCATTTATCTAAGGGATGTTTCTCCGTGAATCTTCTCCTCCATCACCTTGCCGGTGAAGAGCTTTCATCCAGCAGTTTCCAAACACTGATCACATCAGTCACCTGGGGGCTTGTGAAGCACACGCATCCTTGGCCCTCACCCGGAAATCCTTCTTCAGCGGCAGCTCAGGCATGGCGGCCTCAGGAATGTGTTTTCTACAAGCTCCTCAAGGGACTGTGTGGGTGACCCCTGCACGGCACTGTGAGAAATACCACTCCAGTCTGAGCAGAGCCCATCTACTTGACCCTGGGTGAGACCCGTGGTCTTCTCAGCTTTGTTACTCGCTGTAGCTGCTACAGGAGGCCAGAGGTCGGTCCAGCATACACAGGGCCACTTGCAAAGCTATTCCGTCTTGAGGACGCTCTGAACAGCTGACTATCAGGTTTCTTTCTTTTGCCTCTTTCACAAAGAGCCTGGAGACTTCTGCATCTCTAGGGAGAGGTGCTGGCAAACCAGCCACCTGACTGTGACCTCTAACTCACGGGTCTCGTTGTCCTCACTTGCAGAAGGAAGAGTAACCTACGGTCAAATGACCTCTAAGGCTCTTTCCAGGAGGAGGAGCTGTGATCCTAAGAGATTCTTAAATTGTTCCAACCATCTAGCTCGGAGCAGAATGTGAGATGAGAGACTGAAGAAAAAATACCCTTTGCATGACTCCTCACAACTTAGTTAAATAATTTGGTCATCAGCTGTTCAGTGTCCGTCTTCCCCTCTGGAACGTGTGTTTCCTAGAGTGCATGGAATGCACCAGGTGCTCCAGAAGCATCTCTGGAATCACCACTGAACGACACGGGGGAGATTAAGAAGGCAGAGCTCTTCTCTATGCAGATTATTTTTAGGAAACATTTGGCTTAGTCCAGTGGCCGCTGGCACTGGCTCCTGCTGGCTCTGTTTGTGCACATCTCTGCCCAATTCCGCCATCGGTGACATCAAGTTGGTAGCTTAAAATTTCCCAAAGTGGAGTATGTACGCCATGGAAATCTGCACACGCTAACACCGGGCTTCACTGGAGGAGTCAGGGGAGCTCGTTGTTAAACACTTGCCAGCACACCATTGAGTGGCTCAAAGGATGTAGGAAGATTTCAGACCTCTGTGAAAGGAAGTGAAGTCACACGCCACTTTACTCTTTCCTTACATCACCCACATTGAGTTACATCACTCTGAGGTTAAAGAGCACATTTGGAAGGGTCAAATACGTGTGATTTCACAACGTGGTCTTGATAACATCAGACACAATGGCAGACCCTTTGGAATAATGCGTGTAGCTGGTGATGCAAGAACGTATGACTCTTGAGCTGCGACTGTTCAACAGACCTCCATAAAGCAAGGTCTCCAACTGGACAGACAGGTGTGTTAAGTAACAAGACCGCTGCATGACAAACTCCAGGGACTTGTCTGTCTTCCGCCATTAATGCTTTTTAGTTTCTCACACAGCACTTCAACCAAAGACGAAACACAGAGTGCTGCTCGCTACCAGCACCCATGTGTTGAGGAACAGCCCCATCTACTACTCAGAGCACATAGCGCTTTGTGGCAAGACCAGGCAAAGCAAACTACCGAGCACGGAGGGAGGAGGGAAAATGCTCCTGTCTGCCCCTCTACATTTAGTCATCTTAAGGCCTTTCTACTGATCTTTCCTTTGGAGGCTCTTCCTCTCATCTTTTATGGATTCTAAAAAAGCAAGGAAAAAATTCCCATTTATAACACTTGGTTTATAGCTCCCTTGCTTCCAGATACCAGGCAAGTTTTATACCTTTGTTTAAATACGTTAAGTAGGGCCGGCCCAGTGGTGCAGTGGTTAAGTTCGATGCTCCGATCCCAGGTGCAGACCTACACACTGCGCATCAAGCCATGCTGTGGCAGCGTCCCACAGATAAAATAGAGGAAGACTGGCACAGGTGTTAGCTCAAGGTCAATCTTCCTCAAGCAAAAAGAGGAAGATTGGCTAGTCTGCATTTGTCAAACCCTTAAGAGACCAATTTGGCTTTCCAGGCCATTTCCTTCTGAAAATTCAGACCAATAAAATAATTCAAAATGTATAAAAAGATACATATGCCAATATGTTTTTTTGGTTTGTTATCTTAACAGCCATGTGGTTTTTACACTTCAAAATATCACTTTAAGATATGGAAATAAAATAGTCAAAGAGTACAAATTTCCAGTTACAAGATGAATAAGTTCTGGGAATGTAGCATATAGCACGTTGGCTACAGTTAACAATACTGTATTGTATGTTTGAAAGTTGCTAAGAGAGTAGATCTTAAATGTTCTCAACACACACACACAAATCTAACTACGTGAGGTAATGGATGTTAACTAAGCTTATTGTGGTAATCATTCTGCAATATATACATATATCAAATCATTATGTTGTATGCCTCAGACTTAAACGTTATATGTCATTTATATCTCAATAAAGCTGGGGGAAAAAAAAAGAGGAAGATTGGCAACAGATGTTAGCTCAGGGCCACTCTTCCTCACCAAAAAAACAAACAAACAAAATCCCCATTAAGTGGAAACAAAAATCAGTATGAGAGCACCCATGCTGGATTCTTGACCCAAATATGTCTTTGGATAGATGCTCCACCTCTCACTGCAGCACGAGGACACCTAAACCCATTTGCGTGTCACTGGTAGAAGTTCTTCTAGAAATCTAGCAAAAAATGCTACTTCTGGACACCAAAAGATTCACCAGATCTCTGTAGGGTATATAAACTATGCCACCACTTTATTGATCTATAAAACACAGATTAATAAAATAATAAGTAATCGATGTAGGGGAGCAGTTCCCGCCTCTGCTCTCTGACTTAACGTGTTCCTCCATTTCTGGACCTAAAGCCCTGCTGCCATGGGAGAGGCTGGACAGCCTCACCAGGCAGAAGCACTGATGGCTGGAGGAGTCCAGGCTGGGATGCCAGGGGCAGGAGCAGCTGAAGTGGCAGCAGAAGGAGGGGTGAAGTGGAGCCTGAAGGGAGTCTCCAGCTAGTGCCACTGGTGGCCTTTAGTGTGGCCACAACTCAAGTGGGAGCCCCAGTCAGAAGGCAGGAAGCTTGGCAGTCCGTGCTGCGCCCCCAGGATGGGGGGCCAGAGAAGAGAGGGCTGCACAAATGGATGTAGCTGGAACCAGGCTTAAGGAGCGGGGCAGGTTCCTGAGCTGAGGCCTTCAGAACTTTCTGCCACTGAGTAGCTTGTGACTTGGGCAAAGCATTCAACCTCTCTGGGTCTCATTCATCAGCTCTGAAGTGGAATAATATGTGCCCAATTTCATACAGGGTTGTGTAAAGCTGAAATCTGACAAAGTTAGAAAGTATGTTTCCCAAACTATAAAACACTGCCCAACTACAAAGTCTATTATTCTTACTCTTTGGAAGAAAAAAATCTTGCAAAAAGCTGATTAGACTCACAACTAATTTCATAAAGTAAAGCAAGAGGCAGGAAAACAAAAATCCATGAAAACCCAAAATACATCCAAGCAACAAGCATTCTGTTCTTCTGGCTAGGATAAGAATGTCACGTTTTAAGAACAACTGAACTACTGATTTGTTTTTGCTCAGCATCACACACCTTTATTGGGCTTTGAGTTAGCCACAGTGTAGACCAAACAGAAAGTATAGACTAAACAACTGACTTGACTCTTGGTGAGAGGTGGGGGTAGCAACACACAAAATTTGGAGGAACTTCTAAGTGAGGCCCCTCGAACCCCGACTGGGCAGAGCCAGAGCCTGGCAGGCAGGGCCCACCGGGTTCACCGCCGGGTCTGGGGCAACATTTGGGTTTTCCCAGTTCAAGTGGGGAGAGGAGGCTGGTGCTGGTCAGGTCTCTGGATAAAGTAAGCTGGCAGAGATGCACTGAGGTTGCTTGGGAGATGCATTGCTGGAAACAGGTTCTTTTAGGCCTTGGGAGGGTATCTGGAGGGCCTCCAAAGTGGAGGCCAGGACTGGGAAAGAAGTGAGGTGGACGGACGAGGCCAGCACTGTCAGGGAGGGGTGGCTGGCCTTTGGGGGTGCAGAGGGGTGAGGGTGGGAGACAGGCAGGGACGGAGGGGACTTGAGTGCAGCCTGGCCCTGCCCACGAATGAGGAAAGGATGAGTCTCGGTTCACACAGACCATGTGCCAACTGGAGGAAAGGCTGCACTGGGCCTCTGGCCAGAGCAGCCACCCGAGGTGAGGCCCCCGCAAACACAGCTCCCCGGGGAGAGGCCCCAGGGCCCTGTGCCGACCTGGCCTTTTCCTCCCACTCTGCAGAAGAGCAATTACATCTGAGCAACAGGAGGCAGGGGGCCAATCCCGCCCGCGGAAGAAGGAGAGGAAAACTAAGAGAAGAGAACATTCGAGTCAAGGAGGGGAAACATGCTCCCCTCTCCTCTCCCTCCATCCGGGGAAGGACTGGGGGGAGCTGAGGAACCGGCTGTACTCCCTCCATCTCAACCTCCTACTCAAAATTTATTTTTCACTTCATTTCACATGATAGGAACATGATGTCATTTTTTCTGTTACTCATCACATTAGCAAACACAGCTACTGCCAATTCACAAAACTGCTTTCCTCAGGGTCAGTGGGCCAAACGGGCTCCAGCCCCACGCCTCACACTTTGTCCCCAAGTGTAATCATGGCCTGAGCATCACCCTTCACCCAGCCAGCCATGGTGACAGGAACACGGGGGGCTCCTGGGCTCAAAGGGCCTCAGGGATGGAACGGCCTCAGCACAGCACAGAGCCACAGTGGGTTGACTGTGTGAGTGTGGTCAACCCTTGACCTCTCTGTGCCTCAATTTCCTCATTTCTTAAACAGGACACAGGGCCAATTTCCCAGGGCTGTTGTGAGGGTCATGTGAGATTGGGGTGCTAGTGCACTGCCCCATATTCAACATCAAAAAAGATTTACTGAGTATCTACTGTGTGACAGGCTCTATCCTAGGAGGTGGTAAAACAGCCTCAGTCCAGGCCACAAAGGGCTTCACCCTACAGCAGAGAAGGCAAGGAAAAGGCGTTGCCATATACCTGAGGACAGCTGCGGGGGCGGGGTGGTAAAGAGCACAGGCTCTGGAGTCACATTGCTCAGCAGCATACTGGCTGTGTTACTTCGAGCAAGTTACTTAACCTCTCTGTGTTTCAATTCTTCTCAACTCTAAACAGGGATAGAAGAGTAGCTACCTGCCTGTGTTGTTAGGATCAAAGAAAGTAGTTTACGTAACTTTACACAACATTTGGCCCAAGGTAAATTTAAGTATTAGCTTTAAAGAATAATTGTAATAATAACAAATGTGATAAGTATCACAGAGGGAGAGTATGGAACAGGACAGAAAGGCTCAGCAGAGGCACCTAATCCAGTCTGCTGGTATGAAAAGAGGCTACAGTCAGGGACAGTTTCCCAGAGATGACATCTGACCTCAGACCTAGAGTAACATTTATGAAGTCAACCCTTACGACTTGCTCTATGGCTGGAGAGAAAAGACCTGATACTGCCTGGTGCAGCTTACACCTCAAATTACTGGGAAACAGCCTTCCTGCCTCCCGGCTGCTGCACTGCAGGAACCTCAAAGAGCCCGAAGCACAGACAGGGGCTCTAGGGGGCCCCCGGTGGTGGCAGCAGGAGCCAGGATGGATGTTCTGGAAGCAGGACCACATGCCCTAAAAGCAGCGATGCTGAGCTCCTGCCAGATGGGGCCAGCAGAGATGGAGGCCCTGGTGAGAGGCCGCAGCAGCAAACGACGCACCCCACCTCCACCCCAGCGTGGCCACCGACAAGTGAGAAAGGCTCTTTTATACACCCCGATTCCCCAAGCTCTTCCTGGAGGCAACTGCAAACATACCCAACAGACTGTTTCCATCTTAGTGTTTTTAACACTGTTCAAGAGACAAGGGGCCGCCCCGTTGCCGCACACAAAAACTGCTTTTGACAATTTTTCTAATAAATCTTGTTTCTAAGTCGTAAAGACTAAGGGAGTGGCTCCTGTAATTCAACAAGCCTCGGCTCTGGCACTTATTTTTCCAGGATGTTCCCTGGGTTGACTATAAAACCTCCCGGCAATATCTGAATTACTGAACTGAAGCACAGCCACCACCGGAGCCTTCATGACGGCCACCCCACCTGCTGAGCAGAGTTAACAAGCTGCCCAGTGGAGAGATTTTTATGTACTTGAAGAAGACATCTGGGATTACTCCAGGGCTTTTTAATTGAAAGTCTCAGTAGTAAATTTTGATTGCTAAACCTAAAGGCAGATCACTAAATAACTTGGACAGCCTCTTCAGATTTCTCACATGAGTGGAACTTCCGTTTTCATGTCAAAATCAATTGCAGACTCACCGAGGTCGATAAGAATTGCGTGCTGCTGGGAGGTGAGCTGTTTTAAGAGTTCTTTGTACGGCGTGTCCTCTGGCTGCTGTTTACTGGGAAACTGGTGTTTAAGGTGGTATTGCTGTGCTAGGAATTTCCAAATTTCACCCCGCTGATGACGTGGCACACCTAGGGGGGGGGTGTTAGAAAATAAAGAGAGAGACTTTATGCATAGAGTACAACAATATAAATGAGTTGTGTTTCACTCCAGAGATCCAAATTCTTGTTGCATTATGAATTACTAGCATAGGAATGGAAAGGAAGCAACCAAAATTTTGTCCTGTTTGCTTGCCTCCTTCCTTCCTCCACACGCCTCCGACCCCCTCCCACTTCCCCTTTCACCTTTCAAATCTACACTATGTTCACAGTCTGCAAAGAAGAAACTGATGAATGACATGAGCTCCTATCTGGTGCTAATTAATAATGTTCTAGGGAAAGAAGACCAAGCATATAAGACTACAACGTGAAATGTCATCTCATATAATCAAAGTGAGGTGAGTCTGTATGGAGATCATGGTGTCACAGAATCCTTCACTTGTGCCAAGACTTGAGAGTAGGCCCAGTGGGGCATTGGTTAAGTTCACACGCTCTGCTTCAGTGGCCGGGGATTCATTGGTTTGGATACTGGGCATGGACCTACACACTGCTCACCAAGCCATGCTGTGGCCGCATTCCCCACAGAAGAATTAGAAGGACCTACAACTAGTACATACAACTATGTCTTGGGGCTTTGGGGAGAAGAAAATGAAGATTGGCAACAGATGTTAGCTCAGGGCCAATCTTCCTCATCAAAAAGCATTAAAAAAAAAAAAAAGAGTGGGAGAAGGCAAAGAGAAGATAAGTCAGAGGAAGGGAGCTATGAGTGTTGCTGGTGCCTCGGGCACAGGGAGGGAGCAGGTGGCAGCCAGGGTGGAAGGGTTTCATTAGAGGCAAAATTCAGAGCAAGAAACCTTCACTTTAGTCGGTAGTTCTAGGGAACCATGAAGGTTTTTGAGCTGGGGAGGGAGAAAGTGAATCAAGGCTGAGATTCAGGAATACTGATTAGACACCCTCCTGCAAAGGAGGGCTGGAGGAAGGGACCAGAGGCTGGGCAGGGAAGCATCTGCATAGCCATGCCATGGTAAGCGTTCAACAGAGATCTAAAAACAAGAAAAATTATCCACGAGCCTCTTTCATGCTTTAAATATGATTAATTTGAATATTCAAAGTGATTAAAAATGTCTAAAACTAAGAAAAGTTCCCTTAAAGTCAATGATGTTATTTAGGGCAAACCTCATTAGAAAAAGTGACAGTTTTGATTTAAAATTCTTTGGTTTATCCTTCAGCTGCTATAAGGCTCAAATGTAGACATGGGGAGAGAAAGAAGACTGAAAAATGAGACACCGAATCTTTCTCATCTCTGACAGGAGTTCTCTTGAGAGAAAAGGAACTTTCAGATTAGAGATTATTCTTTCTTTCCATTCAGAAAAAACGTGACCACTTTGGAGACTTCCCTGCCACTCAGATGGCCTACCCAGGAAGACTGGCTTCCCACTGGCCATCTCTGAGAGAAGGTTCTACTCTGGTAGGAGAGCAGCAGCAGCTAAGATTTACTTCGAGGTGACCAGGCACCGTCACCATTCTAAGCACCTTACAACCTGCTAGGGGAAATATTATGGTCATCCGCATGGTAAAGATGAGGAAACAGGCCAACGAGGACAGACCCTTTGCCCAAGACCCCCCAGCTGGTCAGGGGCAGCACAGGGAAAGAGCCTGCCGTTTCCTCTTCATCCTCCCTGTCAGGACTGTCAGACAATCTGCTCCTCAGATGGGCACTGGAGAAAAGATATTTTATGTCCCTACCTGGCAATTAAGAATAAAACAATCGTTTGCGGATTTGAACCAGATGGTAGTCAATTTCATTTATTACCAGATCCACAAGAAACTAGAAACAATCACTCAGCCATCTCTTGGAAGTACCGAAGGTATAGTAAGTAATTTGGTTTTTCCCTTAAACATAGAATTGTAAAAGAAAAAAAAAAGAGTTAGCCTGTTGGAGAAACACAAGGCCACACGTAACTTGTGACCACATCCTACCCCTTCTCTAAATGTTTATCTCAGCATTAATCTGACGAGCCTGTGTAGTGGGTTGAATGGTGGTTCCACATCCTAATCCTGGGAGCCTGTGAAAGTTAACTTATTTGGAAAAAGGGTCTTTGTAGACATAATTAAGATCTTGAAATGAGATGACCATCCTGGATTATCTAGGTGGGCCCTCTATCCAATGACAAATAAGTGTAAGAGACACAGAGAGGGGAAGGGAAGAGGCGGCGGCAACGTGACTGTGGAGGCAGAGAAGGGCGTCTGATGCAGCCTCAAGTCAAGGAATGCTGACAGCCCCCAGCAGCTGAAGAGGCCCACACAGCCCTGCCGACACCCTGACTTCAGACCTCTGGCCTCAAGGACTGCAAGGGAAAAATCTGTTGTTTAAATTTGTTACAGCAGCAATGAATACACTCTGATATCTGCCTTTTTACATTATTCTTTTCCTTCTCTCCCTCTCTACTATTCCTGCTCAGATATATAGCTTAGGTTTGTGTCTATGTATACACACACACACACACACACTCACTCACACACACTCTCAAGCCCTTACTACTCCAAATCGTATGAGAAGTAAATGTGGCCTGAAAAACAGTCAGGATGGTAAGTGATTTATAGTGGGGCTTTTCACAAAATATTTTGTTCAAACTGGGAAATTTTCCCAAATTATGAAATGACCAATTTCCTTTTATTACTAAATCATTCCCATTATCTTATCAGCCCTTTATTTTTTTGGAGAAGAACACTGGCTGTGTCACTGGACAGTGCCACATATTCTGATGTTTAAGCAAAAGCTGAGATTTTGTGATTTGAAAACAAAGGGTCATGCAAATTGGAGGCAATGTTTTTGCTAAGAACGACCTGTTATACCCTTCCTCATCTTTGGTTTTGCTTCCACTCCTAACCCAAGACAGAAACCAGGCAGCGGAGTCCACCCAGAGCCTGCAGGCAGAGTTCTGCGTGGACAGGAGGCCATCCTCATCCCCCATCCCCCAATGTCAATACCTTTTTATTTTTACTGACTTTAAAAGCAATATACGTTCACTATTTAAGTGAGGAAAAAAAACTTCTGAAAATGCAAAAAGTGAAAAACCACTCATAACTAGAGTGAACATATTTCACCATTGAAAAGCAGGAAGCTTCTGAAAGCAAAGGGGAGGAAGGCTATTAATTACGTTACTGGGACAAGAGGCGTAAACCAGGGCTATGCCAGGTAAACTGGATACATGGCCATCCTGTCCATTACCCGGATATCTGTGAACACATCGTAGATATTTTTCTACATGAAGACATATAAAAATATACAACTGCACAGAGATCATGCTGTACTTTTTTTTTCATTTAACAACTTAGACGTCTCTTACATAAGTAATACAGATCTACTGCATCATTTTCAAGGAATACGATATGGGGTGGTCACATGGTTGGGTTTTTTTGGTCTGTCTTGTTTTTTGGCTATTAAAGCCACAATAAGCATTCTTCCTCCTGCAGTACATTTTTGACTAATTTCTAGAATAGGTTGCTATCCATGGCATCGCTGGGTCAAAGGTAAGCAGAGTTTACATCTGGTCCATACTGCCAACTGCTCAGGCGTCCTCTTCATGATCCCATTCCTAGAAAAGTACTCTCCAGATTATAAAGTTCTACCTCGATATCTTCAGAGAAATCATTAAAACCCAAACTAAACTTTGAATTATTTAAAATTCCATAGTAGTCTTCCTTCTCCCACGTTGACACCCCAACCTGCCACTCTGATCCACTTTTAACTTGGAGGTTTATAAATCCCTTTATTTCTGTCAGTTAGGAGTCTTGAGGTCATTAAGAGGAGAGACCTCATGACCCACACAGGAACTGTCTTCTCTCTCAGAAGTGACTCAGCCTTTGCCTGAAAGGTCACGGGGGGAGTTCTGATTTAATCTCATCTTAATTCCGAGCTATGAGATATTCTGTGGTCATTTGTTAGGAGTCCTTAAATCTTATGTGCTGAAACCAGCTGAGCTGGATAATTGACAAAGCTCCTTCCACAGTCAGAGATACAACATTCCTGCAGCAGAATGCGATGTTGCAATGTTGGGGGATACACGAGGAAATTCCAGGGTGGCCTCAGCTCACCTCTGCGTATAAACTGTCCAGTCATCTAGCCCCCTTCATTACAGGTTCCAGATGCCCTGAGTATTTCTGTCAGTCCTCCTGTAAAATGCACAACAAAAACCAACATATCCAGGTGCCAGGCTTCTAAGAAGCTCAAATACTCGGAACAGTTGTCACCGACTCATGCAATTTACCCTTTGTGGAAGCAGAGGCACCTGAAGATCATCATCTAGTCAACAGTGAAAAGCAAACTAAGTCTTTTCTCTGCTTTCTTTTTCAAAACAGCAAGCTGGGGCCATTTGGTGCAATGGTAAGCCTCCAGCAACCACGACAGAGGCAAAGAACGTGAGAGCTAGAAGAGAGCTCTGAGAGCTTCTGCTGGGTCCATGCCTCTCCTCCTTCCAGCCAGGAGGCCAGAGCCCAGAAAGGTGAGGGCACCTGCCAGAGGTCACACTGGGAGCTGCTGGACGATTCAGAGCCTGAGTCCTCACCACTCACCACATTTCTGGCCTCTGAGAAGAGCACTGCTGAGGCACGGTTTGATTGCAGGCAGCGCCCTGTGGTGGCCAGAGCTCCAGCAAACTGGGGCGTGCGAGCAGCTCTGTGGCCCTGGGCCCATTACTCAACTGCTCTAAGCCCAGGTTTCCTTAACCACGGAAAGGGGAAGGTCATAATGAGCAACAACCACATCTTGTTACTAAACTTGATGCTGTCAAAACTCAGAGGAAGGTTGAATAATACCTAATGGACTATAGTAGAAAAGGCCGCTTTTACTCTTGCACATAAATAATGCATGTGGAACTTTGTCCCCTGAACAGCTGAGTCAGAAGAAAATGTACAATTTATACATATTTGCAACCCTCATTCCAGACACCTGGTTACTCGTGACTAGCTGGACCAGAACTCAGCAGCACAAGAATTAGACGCAGAAAGCTTCCAGTCCTGCCTGCAGACACTAACCTACGTTTTAAAAGAAATGGTTGTTTTACTTGAACACTAATAATCATCAAAGTTAAACTCTAAAACAGTGTTTCTCAAACTGTCTTTGATGAAGGACCAGTTTTTTCTTTTTCTTTTTACATTTTCCAATCATTGCAGACTGATTCTTTTATAAAATACAATAAAAATGAATCAGTAGAAAAATGAAATGAGAAAAAAAAAGACTGATAAAATACAAGTCCACTTTTTTTTATGAGGATAACTGTCGACTTGCTGAGAAACTTTCTAAATGCTTAGTCTCAAGTTCTGTATTTATCTTGGATCAGTAACACGTCAGACTGGCACACGGCCAGCAGACCACACTAAAGAGAACAGCAAATAGGGGCCAGCCCTGTGGCCAAGTGGTTAAAGTTCTGCACGCTCCACTTCAGTGGCCCACAGTTTGCAGGTTCGGATCCTAGGCGTGGACCTACTCCACTCATCAGTCATGCTGTGGAGGCATCCCACATACAAAGTAGAGGAAGACTGGCACAGATGTTAGCTCAGGGCTAATCTTCCTCACAAAAAAAAAAAAAAAAAAATTGCAGCAGCAACTACTGCCCCGTCTCCAAGGCCTTTCAGTACAGCAGACACTGGCAGTGTGCTCCTAGCTATCAGCTCATTTACTCACAACACCTACTGTCATCACTCACATCCTACCCAGGTGGAAAGTGAGGCTCAGAGATGTTAAGCCATTTGCCTCAGTTCACACTGCAAAGTAACTGGTAGAGCTGGGATTCAAACCCAGGACTGCCTGTCTGAAGTCTGTGCCCCACATTCTATGACATCTCCCACAAGTGCCAGAGAGAAGCCAGGCAATTAGTTTTCGGTTTACTATTTAACTCAAAGTATATCATCCTATCATTACCCAGTCTGAAGGCAACTAACCCCTTAGGTTGTCCTCTATTTTCTTCCTGTTCCCTGGTCTTCCGGGCATTTGAATTAATTTAATTAAGAGGAATCATGAAAGGTGATGAAACGTCAATTAACTAACACAGCTGGAAACAGATTAGGTGAAGACATGATAAACAGGAGAGAGACGGCCACTCAAATGGGACTGGAAGTTGTTTTATTGCCCACTTCTCCACAGTCACCAGTGAGGAGTGAGGTTGGCTGGCCCGACTCCCAGCAAAGCTTACCTTGCCCAACTGCCGAATGCACTTTTTCCATGTCAAACTTAATTTTTGATCTTCCTGGAGTGCTGAGCATCTTTTCCCACACAGTAGTTACTTCTTTAAGGCAAGGAGTGATTTCTTCATAATCAAGCTTTAGGCGCTTGTTCAGCAAATCATTTTCAGAAGCTGGAACAGACCAGTGAAGATCACGTTAGTGCACACGACAGCTACATGTCCTCTATTTCACAATGTGGCTGCCTGCCCATCCACTCTCCTGAAATGTCGAGCAGTTACAGCAGGATTAACGGGTCCAAGTTAAAGTCACTGTTCCTGCCCCATCCCATTTCCCTATTTTGGAAAAAGCTAAACACCTAGGATGTATCCTTGATTTCTCTTACCCCTTTACCCCCAATGGGTCCCGTTGGCTCTACTGCTAAAACTCATCCCACACCTGTCCAATTCTCTCCTCCATGTCCATGCTATTAAAGCATAAACATCTCAAGGGCAAGACGTGCATGCTAAAATTCCCGGCACCTGGCATGGTTAGAGCTCAACAAAATTTCTCCATCTAAACTGGGAGAGCCTCTCCAAGGACAGTTCCTTCTTATTTACAGCCAAACCTCCTTCAGGTAGCTTCTACCATTAGTCATGTTTCTGCTTCCTGGAGCTGAACAGAATAAATTTACCCTTTCAGACAACATCTCCTCAAATACATGAGGATAGCTATGTTTCCCACCAATCTCATCCAGCCTAAAGCTGCATTAAGAAGAATTATATTGGGGCTGGCCCAGTGGCGCAGTGGTTAAGTTCACACGTTTCGCTTCGGCAGCCCGGGGTTCAACAGTTCGGATCCTGGGTGTGGATATGGCACTGCTTGGCATGCCATGCTGTGGTAGGCATCCCACGTATACAGTAGAGGAAGATGGGCATGGATGTTAGCTCACGGTCAGTCTTCCTCAGCAAAAAGAGGAGGATTGGCAGTAGTTAGCTCAGGGCTAATCCTCCTCAAAAAAAAAAAGAAAAAGAAAAAAAGAAGAATTATATCTAAATTACCAAAATGGGAGGAAAATCAGTTAAGGCAAATTTTAAACTGACCGTTCTAAGGATTAAAACCGCAACCTCATGCCCACCTAAAAACACTAAATCCTATTTATACACAGTGGTAATATCGTCAGCCCCAAAGTCCATTCTGCATCACATCTCAGCTCCAGACTGTGTGTTTGTTACAGAGCAGGTAGGGTACACAGCTAAGTATAAGCCAATACACACACTTCTGCAGAGCCAGATATTATGATGATAATAATAATAAATACTTACTAAATGTCTTAAGTACTTCATATTTAGTAACTTTTCATCTTAACGATGCTCTGAGACGTGGTTTTCGATGAGAACGTTGAGGCACGAGGGGGTGGGGGCTGAGTCACCCCCACCCCCAAGGTACCAGAGCAGGCCTGGCCCCTCGCCCTTCTCCTTGCACCGCAGAGCTTGCTGTTATTAACTACACATTTTTTTCTGGGACTAGGCATATATCAATCAGGGGCCTTGAATGTTTGATAGAATCCAGTGGGGTTACTGGGCCCAGAGTTTTCCTTGTGTAAAAGATTTTCAATCCAGATCTGATCTCTTTAACAGATACAGGGCCATTCCGATCTTTTTCTTCTCATTTCAGTTTTGATAAATCACATCTTTCAGGAAGTTTGCCCATTTCATCTGAGTAAAGTTTACTGGCACACAGAGCTGTCCTTAGTCCTACAGACATTGATAAGTCAGGGCACACAAACTCCCAAGTCTGCTCTCCATACGCACCCCACGGGAACACATCCTCTCCCTCCGCCCGCCTCCCCATTTTATTCAGGAGGAGACAGAGGCCTCACAGGTTCATTATTTTGCCCACGGCCACAGAATTAGCAAGTGCTGAAGGCAGGATGTGAAGCCGTCAGGCTTAACACCACTATCTGTGTGCACCCCAGTTCCTATTATTTTTTAAATGGGAATTACAGCTACTTCATTGATTTGCTCTTGTGAGGATTAAAGGAGATGAAACATACTAAGCTTCTACACAATGTCTGCTCATTAGCAAGTGCTCCACAAATTATCAAAGACATAAAGACGGAAGGTACAAAACGTTGTTTACAAACTAAGTGCTGATCACGTGAAATAAAATTTTTTCTTTTTCCATGTTAGAAATGGAGCAGATGCTAACTCAGTTGATCTGGCTAATGCTACCAGGATGGTAAGATCTTATTCATCTGATGCATGGACTCTGAAGTGAAGTGACTCAATTACTCCCCTCAAGGACAAATGCATCAAAAGACAGCACTGGAAAGGCCTGCGGAGACCCCTTGTCCAGCCTCTCATTTCATGGACATGGAAACGGAAGGTGAGGAGGATCCGGAGACCCGCCCAAAGTTATTTACTAGCGAGAGGGGCAGCCAAGGGACCCCAGGCCTAGAGCTGCCTCCCTCTCATCTTTTGTGACTTTTCATCTACCGTCTTTATTCTTTTCCTTCTTACTTGGAAGAATACATTTTCAAGGTCCCGCTAAACAATTCAACAATTCTCTACATCTGTGGAGTTCAAATTTTTTAAAAATGTCAACCCTAGATTTTTTTGGCTATGAGAAAAGACAGCAGATGTCATTAGAGTTGCGCTAATCCCTGTGGCAAATCGGGTTCAGGACTGGCCTTGCTGAACGGTGACTGCAAACAGCCCTGTGCTCTCGGTGCAATGGACACTTCTCTGGCAGTGAATTCTGCTGTGAGCAAGGCTGGCTACACTAAAGGGCCCAGCAAGCAACATGAAGAACCTGCTCTGAAAGTCAACAAAACAGAAATATCTGGCCAGAAGCAGCAGCTGGAAAGGCTTAAGTCATGTATTTCACTGTTGGCCCAAGCAACACCCCGCTGTTTCGGTATCCTGACAACACTGCTGCCGAAAAATCAGTGGCCTCCAAAATGCCTTATCATTCAAAGCAGATGGCGCAAGCCAGCGACAAACATCAAGGCTCCAAGGCAAGAACTTCAGGTACGAGACCAAACTGTTTAAACTATTAAATAACGGTCTACAAACCCAGGTTTGTGAGTTTCTGGGGCTAGAGGGAAACCAGGACTAAATGAGATCAAATGTGACTTTGCAAGAGTCATCCAAACATTTATGACCATTTAACATTGACATGTGCTAACTTGGGACTTTGGACTAATGATGTTCAGGTCTGATATATGGCCACTGCATACAGGGGCTGCTGGTGCTCCGTTAGCAACTGGCGTCACAGACAAAATGCTCTTCCAACTGCCACCAACACTTGAAAGCTTAGAAAGGGAAGGCTAAGAGGCTAGGAGCGTCAGTAACTAAACGACCCCCAAAATTGTAGAGATTTTAGAAAAACTACACTCAATATCTAATTTTTTTACAACCAAGATGTCGTATTTGTTTAACAAGGGAATACCCTTTTCTAAATCAGAATACTTTCAACTACAGTTCAAAATTTCATGTATTATCACATCATTATGCAGAAGTACTATCTGTAACATTTTAATTTTAGGTAAACAGGAAACGCTGAATTATATGAGTAAGTCCAATAAGCCATAACATGCTGACCAAAAACCATGGTTGTACTGAATCATAGCCCGCTGTCCTGCATTAGGCTGTCTCGTCTTCTTTTATAACAGGGGGAAGTGGCCCTGCAGGGGTACAGCAGAGGACTGCTGACTTGGGAGACAGGTGATGCATTTTAGTCCCCAAACCACCAAAACTTAGCTGTTTAACTTTGGGAAAATCACAGTTCAGCTTCCAACTCTGTACAATGGAGTGTGATACATTTAGATGACGTGGTTTGGTTCTTTCTTAGAAGCAACACTTCCAGAACTGTGATAAATATTTGGTCCATATATTTAAAAGCCAGGAAATAGGCTTAACCATAGGAAGAACCTCCTCATACATGTTTCTCTAAGTCCCTTCCCAAAGAGCAAGTCAGCCTGAACCCTTGATCAATTTCAAGAGCCAATCCCAGTTGCCATTTAACCTTTCTTTAAAAAGCAATTGAAGAAAAAATATGCAATGGTGTGACCATCTTTCTAGTGCACAGTACATTCTATGGTTAGTTTTTGTCAAATCTTACTTCTGTATTTAATGGGAAAGTTCTGCCCCTCATCCCATCCCAACAAAACTTACTAAATATTTTTAGGCAATTCTTGATGAGGCTCTTATTGATGACTATTTTTCTCAGTAATATAGGAACTGTATACACTGATACAATGCTTTTTATGCTATATTTAGCAAATTAATTGTGCTTTCAACATAAATGTAAACATACGTTCAACTTTATAGAGCTAAGAAGAGAAATTAATTCAAACCGTAAAATTGAAAGACCACACAGAACTGAGCACTGCCAGATGAAGTGAGAAAGCAGCAGAAAGATGCTGTCAAGGGCCAGTGCACTTAATGCCACACCTGGCAAGGTGTTCCAGGCAACCTTAGGAAACTCTACCTTGCTCATTCTGTCTAGTCATTTACATAGCTTTACAAAAGCTTTGCTTTGATCAGCATACTGATCTCGTCTCATTAATTACAGTCATGATTCCTTCCAATATTCCCAAGAAGCCAGCCAGCATGATTCCTATTTTACAGCTACACCCTGATTTTCTGTGGCTGTCATTCACAAGAAGATTGGCCAGCACAAACCTGATGGTCATTAAGGTTTATGACCTACATGATGGACATAACTGCCTTTTTGCTTTTCAACAAAAATCCCCACATACACGTGAATCTAAGTGCCGTGCTCCAAAGCTGTCAATTAGCTGATGGCATGCTGAGTGATGCCATCACTATCAAACCTCTTTTAGACATCCACTTTTAGAATTACCTTCAAGAACATAAGAAAACAGCAGGAAAACAGCTGGAAGAAAACTTGGCATTCTCTGCAATGAATTCCCCTCACTCTGGCATCCCCTTTCCAGGGCACAGTGATGGCATGGTCCATTTCTCTCAGCTTCAGTACTATGTACTGGAAAGCTCACTACATCCATAAGCAGCCTGTTCCAACTGTTGGACTACTTTCATATCAAAAGGTCTTATTACTCTATATTTCATTTGTTTTTGGTCAAAGATGACATACTTATCTGGACTATGAATCTCATTCATCAGATTTGGTGTCTTAATGACTTTCAGTCCTATACAAACATCAAAATCATTATTAGAAGATGAAGATTTGCAATGAAGGAGGAAATTCAGTGAAAGGTACTCTAATTCCAAAATTGCTTTGGGCAGTGGTGGCATGACTGAACTACTTGTTCAGCTTCCCTTTGAAAGAGTATGTTCAGAATTCCCCATCAAAATTCTCATTATTTTATACAGGTAGCTCTCTACACTCCAAGACCCACGCTCTTTCCATTATACCACCCCGGTGCAAAAACTTAGCTTCTTACCTACTTTGAAAATAATATTTATTAGTTCAAGTCACAGTATGGAAACAGGAAATGAACAAAATCTAAACTTTCAAAGTTCATGTCTTATTTTGATACTGACACAACCCTGGGCAAGTTACTTGGCTTCTCTGAGTCTCAGTTTCCTCTTCAGGCTAATACCTGCCTTCTGGAGTTGTGGTCAGGACTAAATTAGCCTGCCTATGTAAAACCTTGATATCAGTGCAGGTTACGCTCAGCAAATGCTGAAGGTTAGCCCCCTGTCTTTCAGGTTACCTGCAACTCATTAAAAATGCACAGAGTGGGGTTATGAACTTTAATGATTTAGGTAGGATCAGTTCATACCTAATACCCAGGCATAGACTAGGGCTGAGGAGAAAGTAGAGAGAAACCAACCAAAAAAAAAAAAAAAAAACGCAAACCCAAACGCTTTTCAGAAGGTTAAAGCTTAAATTTGAAGGTTGGTCTCTCAGAAGTTATAGACATTATGCTAAAAATGACCATATAGGAATAATTAAATATAGTTGATGAGATTATCATTAAATCTCCAGAAAGTAAATAGTGTTAACTTTACTTTGACAAAGTAAACAGATACTTTATATATATACACACACACAGAGTATTTTGTTTTTTTTAAGACAGTATGCTTATGTCTGACGTGATACACTTCAGACCCAAGGTGAACAAAGATCAGGCCTGTTGAATTTCACAAATGGCAAACCAACCTTGCAGCTTCTGATTCTCCTTCTCCATTCTGAGCAGCAGTATCTGTTGTAGAATAGCCTTCTGCCACAGTTCTCGGAGCTCGCGAGATGTCCTTTTCTTTTCCTCTGGTACTGGGCCAAAGGGTCCATCTTCACAAACCGGCTCTAACGGAGATCGCGGCGGAAGCTCTCCCAGCTCTGAATAATCTGGAGAGGGAAAAGGACATTTCAGAATGGTCATTTTTCAATAAAAATTTATATTTAAACACAGTGCCAAATCGGAAAATTCCGCTCATTCAGATTTACATAATGACATCACCCAAGTGTAAAATTCATGTTTCAATATGTACTGCAGCAAACTATGGCTGAGCCACAAACATAAACAAATTATACATCAAATAGTGAGCGAAAGTTGTAGCAGCTGAAGAAATGTTCAAGGATACCTACTTTTTAAGGTGTAATATTTTTATCTTCCCCTGAGTTAAGGACTACATTATTGATGATAATAGCAGACATTCATGTAGTGCCCACTATGTACCAGACTATTCTGAGGGCTTTGTACAATAATTTAACATTCAACCACCCTGAGACGTAAATATAACTATTCAGGTTTAAAGAAAAGCAAACCGAAGCACAGGAAGTTTAAGTAACTTGCCCAAAGACACACACCAAGGAAGTAGCAGAGCCAGGATTAGAACCCAAAGTCTGCCTTTCATGCGCATTTTTAACCACTGTGTCATAGAGCTAGGTATTTTGAAAGAAGATTAAAAGATGTTTCACAGCCAATAATAACAGTGACCAATAACAGACCCTCCCCCACGTGCTGGGCACTGTGCCAGGTGTTTTATACAGACAGACTCATTTAATCCTGACAACTCCAGAAGGCAAGTATTAGCCTAAAGAGGAAACTAAGGCTCAGAGAAGCCAAGTAACTTGTCCAGAGTCACACAGTGAATAAGCAGGTGCATTGGGATCCCAATCTAGGTCTGCCTAAGTTGGAAGCCCATGCTTTCTGCTAGATACCCCTACAATTCAAATGTTTCCTATGTCATTGATTTTCATATTTCTACTTAGGAGCTGAAATCTTTTTACGTTCCATGAATGTGTACCTTTCTCAACTGCAGACACTACATTGCTGGCACAGTGTTGTTATAACTCACAAATATCTTACAGACAGGCACAGAGAATGTTCCCGTACAAGTGGACCTCAGCTGATGCAATGCGTCCTTGAGAGCTTCTGCCTAAACTAAACTTAAATAAAACCATGGTCTTAGCACATGCCATGAAAAGCCCTTCACAGGCGACTTGAGTCATACAACCACCCGTAATACAACATACAATCTCTTCCAGTGGACAGCTCCAACACAATTCCACATGAGGAGTAACTTCTAGAACAGTCATTACCACTGACTGCTCCTTATCTTTATCTAAAGGTGGGTTTGTTTTCCTGCTATGAGATCTATGAAATCAAACACAAGCTACAAAATCTTTAATTTCCTAAAGCAACTTGTCCATCTAATTCCTCTTAAATCAATAGATTAAAATTTTTTTGATAAGCATTAAGAATGCTTCATGATCTCTGTAAGCATTTGAAGCTTATGACATTTCTATATATGCTTATTTCATTATGATCCTATTGAACAAATGAATACATTAAAATTCTACTTCTTTTGGAGGTAAGAAACAACAGTTTATGCACGTTACAGGAGGATGCTCATGTGGAATGGTGAATATTAAAGCAGGAATTAAAACTGTCTATATGGTAGGATCTCAATTTTATAAAGATTGTAAGAGGCAGTATAGCTTAGCGATTAATAGGGCAGGCTCTGGAGCTAGGCTGCCTGGGTTTTAATCAGACTCTGCAATTATTGATGCCGTGATCCTCAGCAAGTTGCTCGATCTCTCCTGCGCTTCAGCTTTCCAATCTGTAAGCAGGAAGAACAGCACCTCCCTCACAGTGGTGTTACAGGGATGGAGTTAATACATATGACATAAACCACCTAAAATAGGGTCTAACACATAAGAATATAGTGAATATTAGCTCTTATTGTTTGCTATCACATATTCATTAAGGGCACAGAAAAAAATACTGGATGGAAGCATCAAAATTTATCCACTCAATCACAGGCTCTAAGAAGGCTAGATAAAGCCACCACGTCAATGAGGGTTTGTCCAGCACAAGCACAGCTGCTGATCCCAGCAGGTGCCTAACAAATAACTGCCGAAGGAAGGAAGAGAGAGTAGGTGCTGGTTTTTGGAGTGCTTATCCTTCTCTGTATTTCCTGTATTTTGTAAATTTGTGACAATAAATATTTTTATAACAAAAGTTTTTTTTAGGGGTCGGCCACATGGCATAGTGGTTAAGTTCAGTGCACTCCACTTCAGCAGCCTGGGTTTGGATCCCAGGTGTGGACCTACACCACTCATCAGCCATGCTGTGGAGGCAACCCACATACAAAACAGAGGACTACTGGCACGGATGTCAGCTCAGGGCAAATCTTCCTCAGGAAAAAAAACACTTAAATAATGCAAATCTATTCTGATTTAAATCAAAGATTGAAAAATGTTCTCGTGCAAAACAGAAGACAAACCGAATCCCCCAAAAC
The DNA here is from genome assembly GCF_041296235.1 of Equus asinus. Taxonomy (NCBI): domain Eukaryota; kingdom Metazoa; phylum Chordata; class Mammalia; order Perissodactyla; family Equidae; genus Equus; species Equus asinus. The sequence continues at coordinate 131,406,019 of NC_091792.1, forward strand.
CTGTATACTTAGGATTAGTCATTACTGAATATGATATTTTAATCTTTTTTCAAAAGCAATTTTAGGATTATTATTCACTCTTATTCTGCAGGCCGAAGTCTTCCACGTGAGCCCTTTTTTTTTTTTTTTTTTTTTTTTTAACACCTCGGCTGTTGAAACCCTGCTGGCCACTGCACCTATGATTCAAGTTCTGCTTTATCTCTTATTGGAAGTATTTACACTCCCTCTGGTTCACATTCTTGTGAGATGCCCTGGCTCACGTGGCAGGCCTCAGAGCAGTACCTGGAACAACACTTCAGTGGCCTTTCCTGTGTTTATCAAAAGAACCCAGGACGCAACCCATCAACAGAACATCAAGTGGAGTTAATCCAGAAATTGTCTCTCATTCTTAAGCCCTACTAAGACGACAAGGGCTCACCTCACCTAGCATCCTTCCTCTAACCTCGTCCCTCCTGTCAACCACCGCCTTTCTTCTCCCAAGTGCCCTGAAAATTCTACTACATTGCTTTCAAATTCTGAAACGTAATGAACAGAGCAGGTGTCACTCAGGCCAGGCTGACAGAACATGTCTAGGAGTTTGGGCTGGTTGGTCCCTAGATCCACTTCTTCTCTGTCCATTGGGTTGCTGACGAGGACCAGAGGATATAGAAGCTTACAAAGCTCCAGTTTCTGCTATTTTCTCATTCGGGGAAATTAGATCTACAAAGAATACAAGCACATTGTTTGGTGATGATGACTGTGAGGTTTAAGACAGAAATTGCCCCCTTAACGTCTCTACTTTTGCCCTTTTTCTCATTATCACCACGCAGTGCACTGAGCTTTTACCATGTGATGAGTCCCCAACACAAATAAGCTTGTCTGAGTCTCCTGACCACCTCATGAGATAGGTGATATTATCCCCATTTTACAGCCAAAATAACTACGGTGCGGTGAGGTTTTTTAAGTTGGCCAAGGTCACACAGCTAGTAAGAGTGAGAGGTACAATTTGAACCAAGGTGTATTTTCCTCCAAAGTAAACAATGCTTATCCCACCCTTCTGTAACTTCTAGAAGCAGGAGCATCTCTTGGGTATCTTGCTGACTCAGTAGGTCTGAGGGGAGCCTGAGAGAGTCTGCATTTCTCTCAGGCTCCCAGGTGAGGCCACCACTGCTGGTTCTAAAGCATACTTCAAACAGTGGGGCTCCATGCTCCACTTCTACTTCTCGTTTCTTCACACAACCCTATGTACTCATCGTGTCAGTTCTTCGTTTTCCTTTCTGTCACCGTCAGAACACAGTTCAAGTGCTGTTGTCGTCAGCTGCCTGAATTTAGGTCTTCACTCATGGCCACAGCCTCTCCTGATCTTGGTCAGGTACCAAGGCCAAGTCAGGAACACAAACGGTTACAAGCATGAGTATTAATTACACCTCTGAATTACTTAAATAAAAGCTAATCCACTGCAAAGGTCAGCAAATAAACCCAACAGTTTACAGCAGGGTTTCTCTACCTCAGCACGACTGACACTTGGGGCTAGAGAATTCTCTGTCATGGGGACTGTTCTTCGCTTTGTGGAACGTTTAGCAGCATCCCTGGGCACTACCCACTAGATGACAATAATCTCTACCGCCTCCAAGAGTGGAGCAACACTACCCAGACAGTGCTAAACGTCCCCTGAGGGGAAGGGGAACAAGATCACCTCCAGTGAGAAGCCAATTCAGAGTGAGAAACTCATCACTTCTTCTCTTCTAAACCTTGGAAAGGAGTAAAAACATATCTCCTTCACCCAAATTTATTTTATGTGGTAACAATTGCTGATGTTATAGTTAGTTAACAATTTTCTTAAAAATACAGTCTTCTGTTCACATTAACAGTAACCCAGTTACAAAGTAGTTTAGTAACTTACAAAACGGAGATAGTTAAAATATTTGTTTGTTCTAAATTTAGCCTGGCTAAATGAGTCCAACTGGGCTGTTTTCTTATCAATGCAAAAAGATTCAGATCTGGGACAAGGCTGCGGCCTTGTAACCAGTCCTCTTAGTGTTGCACACACATGCACGTGTGTGTTTGGGGTGCAGTCTTGTGAGATATGGACTCACGTACACAGGGGGTTGAGTGGAGGGGCAGGGAATGGATGATGGCATGAAAACATCAGACAACTGTCAGCTGAGAATCCTGTTCTAATAATAAATATGTGCATTAGGCTAACCTGCATGATTCCTGAGCCACTTACACCAGCATTACTGAGTCCCTCATATGTACCTGGATAGGATGTGCCAGGTGCTCTGAGACAGTCTACTCTGACGTGTCTAATACTCTCCAGAACAACACCAGGGATCCGGCTCTTTTCCTCGACTTACACTCTCGCTGAGAGATGCTGCACAGAGGCTGACGTGGAAGAGCACCGCTCAGTCCAGCAGAGGCTGCGCAGGGGGCTGGGGGCCACTCCGCCCCCACGCCAGCTTGGTAGGTCCCTCTTTGCAAATCTTTGTAAACATACCCGCCTTTGGGGGTCCAGTCCCTCAGTGCAAAATGTGAGAAAGGATATTCACCTCCGACTGCCCAACTGTGGAGACCACAGGCACTGACAGACGTTTATAAAGTCTGCAGAGGCACAAAACCAAAGGGCTGCCATGACATGTCAGTCTAGGATTTGATTTTACTACTCTGACATCTCCTGTAATGACAGGATGCAGAATGCTTAAATTATTTAGACCTTCAGAAACAAGAGCTGTCCATGGGTTCTAAGAATTCTAAAGCCAGCCATAATTCAGGGGCCCTAAGAGACAATTGCCTCCATTTCGATCACTGCTGTGACATTCTCAAGAGTCATAAATATGATCTATGCTGGTGTGTCAATATTTTAGATGCCAAATTGTTCACCAGCACCTCCGTGTTGCTCCACACCTTTCTCTGCACACAGACGTGTGGGGAAGAACATGACATTGCCCCGTCGGTATGAACATAATCAATCCTGTGCCAGGGCAGGAGGAAAAGGAGCATGCTTATGGCCTCATACCAGTGCAGCATCTGGCTCCATAAAGTACAGAATACAGGGCTCCCTTCCCGTATTTTCCCAAGACACTGATATTGAGTCCTGAACTGCAGCTCCCCTCCCCTTACAGACAGGACATTAACTCACGTGTCAAGTGCCCCGTAAGAAAGAGGAGTGCCAGGAAGAAAATGAAGAGACAGACCCTTGTTCTCCAATATTCTGGCTTTTTCTGTTATCCCACAAGAGAGCACTCTATAACTCTCTCCATCCTTCTTGAAAATCCTGATCTCCCATGCCAAAAGAAAAAAAAAGTTTCAAATTCCAGTTATTCTGAAAGCTCTAACTACATGAATAGATTTTGGAAAAGAGTTAAAACTGAGCGTTACATCTCTGGAGAAAAGTTAACAACACTGGGGATTAACATCTGCAGCATCTGTTGTTACCAACAGCTGAAGAAAATTTCCCCAAAAAACAAAGCAAAACAGCCGTGCAGACTTAAGAAAGGAACAGGCAGTCCTCTGCGATGCTGTCAAACTGTTTACAAAGCACGAGCGATGTTACCTCCACTCAAGCACAAGGTGGATGCCAGGAGGGCCGGTCTCCGGGTTCCCCGCCCGACCCTGCGCCTGGGAAACTGCAGAGGCACATGCAACAGTCACTAAGCAAATGAACTCATTCACTGAGACTGTTCTAAACCCTACCAGGACTTCGTCAGACATTTTATGGAAAATAATCCAAAAAACCCTCATTATTTGCTACAGTTGTATTATAGGATGGTCCAGCCATAGGAAAATAGAACTTCCTAAAAATAACATTCATTTGGTAATGTTTTATTATTAACATTTTCAAGTTTTTGCCACAGGCTGCTAGAAGTCCAGATATGAATTATGACACAGTCCCTCAAATTTTGACAGGGTGATTGAGAGAAGTACATGACTGCTGAGAAACACAAAGAAAGTGTTCTAGAAGTTCAGCAAAAAAGATGAGTCTCTCTTGTATCAGGTCAAGAGCATGGGCCCTGGAGCCAGAAGTCTGGGATGAAATGGTAGCTCCACCACTGACCCAGTGACTTCACCTCAGACAGGCTGTCTCATCTCTGTAGAACCTCTTCCTCACCTGCACAGTTTGCATGACAGAGCCTATCTCATAGGATGAGTGAGAGCGTTCAACAGGTAAGCGTGTGGGAAGACACCAAGCCAGGCACACAACAAGCATTCAATCAAATATCTACCATCATTCTTCTTATCATCAACAGGAACAGATTGTTGGAAGTGGTGGAGGTTCCTGAAGGACAAGTAAAATGCAGACAGGTGGAAAGGATGGAAGCCATTTCCGGTAAATGGAGCAGCATAAACAAGGTGTACAGGTGACTGTCAATCATCCAATGACCCATTCTGGCTCTAGACCAGATGGTGTGCACACAGAAACAGAAGACAAGAATGGCTGAGTCTAGATTACAAAAGTGTTGAATGCCTGGTTAATTTATGTATTAACTGGTAAGGAACTTGGAATCATAGAAGATTTGGGGTTTTCAGTTTTTTAAAGGAAATTTTATTTCATTTATGCATTCTTTAGCACTGGAAAGATTTCCTGGCCATCGGGGAATGCACAGCTTAGTGGATCAGACAAACCAAAAGGCTATTATAAAACAATGTGAAAAAGTGCTCAGGAAAAAAACCAAGACGACAGAATAGTGAGCCCAACTCTGCCTGAGGTGGGATGCAGTGGGAGGCAAGGATATGTGGTGGGTGGGCAGGCATACAAATTTTTTTAAAAAGCAGCAGGCAAGATATGCAGAAACTAGAAACAGAACCAAGAGCCCTGCAGATCTTATTCCTACACCCTCCCAAATTAGCCACTTAGGGTGAGTTTCCAAGGTTCTATGAAGACGACTTCGAGAGGAGGAAGCCAAGAGCCCAGACTTAGCCTGGCTAGGGGTTGTACCGACAGCTCAAAGGAGAAGCAGTAAAGATGGCCTTGCGGTGGGAAGCTCAGGGAAGCGAATCAGGAAGAGGCACAGAGACCAGGACTGAAGGAAGGTGGGCAGCAGGCGCTCCCGGAGAGCTCTGGTCAGCCAACAAGGCCCCTGGCTTCCTCCCTTCTGGGCCACTCTGCTGTGAGAGCAGAGGCACAAAGCACCATGAGCTCTGTTCTTGCCCAGCAGTGGGGAGGTAGTGGCTATACAAGTCAAGGTCTACACAAGCTTGAAAAGAACAAAGAAAACACTGCAGATGAACGAATTTTTATTTAATGCACGGAAGAACATTGTACTTTTGGAGAGGGCTGAAGGTCAGGGCTCTTGTTTCTTGATTAAAGACAAATTCAGCCTCAGTGGGAATATAAAATGCTGATCTTTGTCACACTTTGCTCTCTCATATTACCACTTTATAACACTGGACTTGAAATTGTGGTTCTTGCAATTTTATGGGACACCATGGGGTGGAAAAGCACCACCACAAAAGGCCCTTGGGTCAGTGCCATTAGGATGCGTGTGTGAGGGGGGTGTCCGGGGAACTGGGCCTGGCTCCCCCCATGCCCTCTCCCAGCCCCAGGACTTCCCACCAGCAGCTGCTGCATGACGACTGCCTTAGCCAGCCCTTGTACACACTCCTTCCTTCTTCTGGATTGTGGGGGAAACCACTAGCGCGCGCGTGCACACACACACACACAAAACTCAGGGCTGAAAGGGGCACTAGAAGATGATTTAGCTCCACCCCCTCCCCTCCCAGATGGGGAAACAGGCTCAAAGAGGCACAAAGTCATATTTTTGAGCACTTACAACGTGCCAGGCAGTGTGCTTTACAATTACCCACCGATCTCATCCCCACAATCATCTGATAAGTGAGGACTGTTTCTATCCCTCAATGGCAAGGTCTGGGCCACAGAGCTAACTGGTTGTGGAGCCAGGACGAGGACTCAGACCTCAGGCTGGCTCCTCCAGTGCTCGGGGTGATGGGAAGGAATGCAAAGAGGGAACGGAGAAGGCACCTCATTACACCAGTGCTGCCGCCTACTAACCAGGAAATAAACAAGCCTTTGACCCCTCTGTGCCTCAGTTTCCTCATCCAAAAATCACAGTCAATAACAGCAGCCACCTCCCACAGTTTTGTTGCAGGGATTAAATGAGAAATCCTTGAGAGCACTTAAAACAGCGCTCGGCCAGGGGCAAGTGCTGAGTTCCTATTATCATGGTCATCTATTTTATTCTATACCCGGCAAAATCCTTCTGTGCTTTGGACTTCTCCACAGACTGGAGCTGGGGATAATAAACAAAATTGGTTTACTGACAGATACTGAGGAAGGCAGAAACTTATTCTGTGAAAAAATCAACTGTGTTGTCCCTGGGGCTTCCCCAACAATAAGAGGCCCCCGGTCACTGCCTTAGTGTGTCCAAGGCCCCTGGTCACGAGAGGCATGGAAGCCCTGGAGAGCGCCACGCTCACAATGGCTTGGATGCCCTTTGGCCTTTCTTTGTCTAGTTGACTCCCTTCCTCCTCCTTCAAAGCTCAGCTCCAAGGTCACACCCTCTGGGGAGACTCCTCCTGCCATTCTGGCCCTGCCCATCCTGTGGACACCTCCTTTGTGCTCCCCCAGCACAGCGGCAAACCTCAGGCAAGGCTCCCTGGTCCTGAGCATGGCAGCCCTGGGGCTGACATTCACTGCCCTGAGCATAGATAATAAATGCAAGAGGAACTCAGGGAAGCAGGAGATCAAGGCAGCATGGAGCATGCTGGGAAAGACAAGCAGAAGGGAGGGAAGTAAAAGAAGGGCAGTGCAGAGGAGGGGCGGGGAGAAATATGCCCAGAGGTGGAAAGAAACAAGCAAGGCCCCTCCTTGGGTAGCACACAATTCCAGGCCCAAGTGACTCGGGCTCAGCTCTTTTCAACAGTTTTATTATTAAATTATGCAAAACTATTATAAAACTTTATATAAACTTTACGTATCTCCATATGCAGATATATGGATATCTGACATTTAGGTATATATATATAACTTTATATATGAATGGCTTTTTAAGAAATATATTACAAATAAGGTGTTAATCACCCCAGAGACCAATCATTCCATTCATCCCAGGAACAATGATGAAATGAAACCAACCTCTGTCCCTAAAGAGACAGCTGAGTAGGCCACCGCGAAGGTCATTGTGAGAAGTGGAAGGAGGACAGCCCTGGGGTGGCGAAAGTACAGAAGGCCACCGTGAACGCCCTACCTCTAGAAGAGATGATCCTCATCTGCTCCTTTCACAGGGGTCGGGGAAAGCACAGTGGTGCAGGAGATGGTGAATTGCTAAGTCCCAAAGCAGGACCAGGAGGGATGACTGCCAGAGAGAGAAGGTCACTCCTTGCAAAGTGCGGGAAGTAAAACAACAAAGCAAGATGAATTTGGGAATTTCGAATAGTTCCACATGACCCTGGGAAAGTGTGTGTGTGTTGGGGGAGGGAGGAGTGCACGTAGATGGTAAGAAATGAGTCAGATCAAAAGGTGAACGGCTTCCGGTGCTTGCAAGCCTGCCATCCTGACACAGCTCGAGAGAGAAGGTGAAAAAATGGCTTGCCATTAAGTTCTATTCAGAGAGCCAACGAGTGAGCATTAACAGGTGGGGATTTACCCTGACTGTTACCCACACTCGGCCCTTTGATCTCATCCACATGGATTTTTAAAAAAGTATCAGATCATCCAGCATTTGTCATTTTCCTTGTTGGCCCTCCACGACTACAGCTCCCGGTCAAGCCCACGTTGCTTGGGCCTCACCGAGGGGGTGCAGCACAAGATGTCCCCCTGATGCCCCTCCTGACAGCAGCACATGGGGTTACCATCTCCAGAGGCTCCACAGGTTCAGCCTATGGGGGCAGCTCTCAGAGAGTGCTCTCCAGACCAGCAGCATCCGCATCACCTGGTTGCTTGTAGCAACTGCAAAGTCTTGGCCCCACACTAGGCCTCCTGGATCACAAACCCTGGAGTGGGACCCAGAAACCTGAGTTTAACAAAATTGAAATTCTAATGCACACTAAAGTTAGAGAACTCCTGGCCTTTGACATTTGGCATTTTTTCAGTAACCTATAACTTACTTTAGGTTATAGGTTTACCTTTGGCGGTTTCACATTATATGACACTCGGGAACATGGGTATCTTTTAAATAAATTATTTCAAATTAATTAAGTGAATGACGCCACCCATCATGGATGACCTGACCATGAAATAAAATTTAAAAACATAATGTATCTTGCTTTTCTAACACTAGCCAGATCTCATTTTTATTTCTGGTGAAGGCAATTGTTTGAACTAAAATTAATACCATTTTCTTAAGAAACGCATTCAGAAAGTGGTCCCTCCCTGACCCAGATCAACCACCCACACTATTATAGTGACAATAAATTTCCTTGCAGAAAACTTCCAGATATGAACATAAATAGAAACACAGACCAATGAGTCACCCAACACAAACAGAAAAATATAGTACTAAGGTCAAAGCTCAGGATTTCTCAACCCGTGTTATTTAACCATCTGCTGAAAAGCTGCTCGTTTGTTTACAGCAAGGCTCCCGGCACCTCCTCTGTGTGATCCTCCTGGAGCCAGGACAGCCCCTGCCCCTGAGAAAGGTATGCTCAGTCTCGAGGGGCATTTTTGTGTCTGTTTCTACTGAGGCATGGGGACAAGAAGCCTAGAGAGGAAACAGTGTCATCACCCTCCAATCTCCCCTGAGCACGGCGCAGGGCGTTAAGAGGGTCAGAATTGGACCTGGAGTGAGTGAAGTGGCTGCATCACGGAATGAGGGCTCTCAAATGATCCCGCATGCAGCTCTGTTTGCAAAGTCCATGCCGGGGGCCAGGGAAGTGGTGGGGAAGGGAGCTGTCTTAGTTCGGGCTGCTACAACAAGACACCACAGACAGGGGCCCTTAAACGACAAACACTGGTTTCTCACAGTTCTGGAGGCTGGAAGTCCAAGATCAGGGTGTGTGCGCGGTCAGGTTCTTGGTGAGGGTGCTCTCCCCGGTTTGCAGACAGCCTCCCTTTTGCTGTATCATCACATGGCGGAGAGAGAACGCTGGTCTCCTTCCCTTCTTACAAGGGCACTAATCCTATCATGCAGGCTCTGCCCTCATGACCTCATCTAAATCTAATCACCTCCCAAAGGTGCCCCCTCTGTCACAATGGGTAGGACGGCTTCACCCATGAATTTGGGGAGGGCAAAGACAATCCATAGCAGGAGCAGATGTGGTTCTAGACTACCCCTCCATTCCACTTCAGCAGAGCACGTTTGAGTTAATGTTGTATAGGGCTTCTGTAAACTTTCCTTAAATAAGACTGGTCAGTAGCTAAGAAAAAAGGAAAGTTCTGAAAGCACAGGTAACAAGGTTTTATTATGACTGAAAGGAATAGGATGCTGTTTTTATTCTTTTTTTTTTGAGGAACATTAGCCCTCAGCTAACATTTGCTGCCAATCCTCCTCTTTTTGCTGAGGAAGACTGGCCCTGAGCTAACGTCCGTGCCCATCTTCCTCTACTTTGTATGTGGGACGCCTACCAAAGCATGGCTTTTGCCAAGCGGTGACATGTCCACACCTGGAATGCGAACCTGTGAATCCTGGGCCGCCAAAGCAGAATGTGTGAACTTAACTGCTGCGCCACCGGGCCAGCCCCTCTACTTTTTCTATGTGGGACACCTACCACAGCATGGCTTGCCAAGTGGTGCCATGTCTGCACCCGGGATCCGAACAGGCGAACCCCAGGCCGCCAAAGCGGAATGTGTGAACTTAACCGCTGCGCCACGAGGCCAGCCCGTTTTGATTCTTGACAGACTGACAAAATTCAGATTTTTCTTTTTTTCTGTTTTTTTTTTTTTTTACAGGGGGAAGGGAAACCTGGGGGCCAGAAAGAGGGATCTGCTTGAGCAAAGCCACCAAGTACTCTAGCTTAGAGCCATCTTTCCTTCTAAATTCATAGCACTTGCTGTGTCATTAATGTGGCAACTGACCTGAGCTGCCATGTGGCATCATTTATATTTTATATTTGTGGCATCTTTCATAAGCCAGGTCCTGGGATAGGACTTAAACATGGACTCTGTCACCTGGCCTACCTTTTATCCTGCTTCCTTGTCAACACAAAACATCATTTGCCCTGCCACAGGACGCAGATTTGGAATGGTACTTCCAACCCAATCCATTCCAGGGCACCAACGAGGCAGGCACTTAACTGATATGTACTTCCAAGTCCCCAGATTACCATGGAGGGCAATGCCAGTGCCTGATTTAAGCCCAGCTTCCAATTAAAATCGCTTGAACACCCATAAAATGACAGAGAAAAAAAGGACAATTTTGCAGATTTGAGACATGAGACAAACACAAGCTTGCAACGTAAAATCAGACAAAATACATTCAAGGCAAAAACACATTAAAGTTTTGTGAAAGAACCAAGAGTCAAGATACAGTTTCTGCCACACATTTATAATACAGATGGGTAGATTTTGTATATTTAATTTATACTCAATATTTATTAAGCTTAGTAATAGCTGGATAGGTGGATAAAGATCATCTTATACTGATAGTGTGTTAACTCCCAAATCACTAAGGATTACGCCACAAAACAGCACTGCATCAACACAAGACAACAGAAGAAAACCTCCGGGCAGTTTAAAAGGCTTTTCCCTTCCACGGCCGCAGCTTTCCAGCTCAGAACCCTGCACTGAGCTATAGCTAGCCTCGACATTTCCCATGCTTTTTTCTCCTTTGGTATTTGTTATTCGTCTCCCTCACTACATGTGCACACTCCTTTATCTTTCATTAAATCCACTTTGAACCCAACACCTCGTACAGTGTTTTGCATACAACTGCACCCTCAGAACACCTGCGTGTTAAACAACACAGGATAAATCTCCCTCATCGCGTCACAGGCAGGGATTGTATCCTACATGCAAATTTTGGACTTTCATTAAAAACAATATCAGCATCTCTTGATGATGTGATGACAAAGACTGAGTTACGGAAAGAACCACTGTGAGGGGCAGAAGGAAGAGCTGTTGTGGCCAAGAAGGTCTGAAAGATGGATCCGAGTGGCAGCCAAGGAGTAGGGAGGAAGGGGTGTCTGAGGCCCTGCAGAAGGAGAAACTCAGAGAGCCTCGTCCGAGGGGTCCAACCTCAATTGACTGGTAAAATGATAAAACAACTACACAAATGGCAATTTTCAGGAAGAGTCTTATTTTTTCCCCTGTGGCCCAGGCAAGGGTTTTTAGATATGTTGGCTGGCCTTCCCCCCTCCCTCCTAAAAAAAAGGTAATATTTAACTCATTGCAGAGAAACTGGAAACACTAAAAATTATTAAAGAAAAAAAAAAAAAGAAAAAGCAGGACTGGCCCAGTGGTGTAGTGGTTAAGCTCTCACATTCCACTTTGGTGGCCCAGGGTTTATGGGTTCAGATCCCAAGCAGAGACCTACACACTGCTCATCAAACCACGGTGTGGTGGCATCCCATATACAAAATAGAGAAAGACTGGCACAGATGTTAGCTCAGAGACAATCTTTCTCAAACAAAAAAAAACAAAAACAAAAAGGTCACCTATAACCCTACCTCCCAAAGATAAATGCTCCTAATATTTTCACACATTTCCTTCTGGTCTTTTCTTGGAATTTCACCGAACATATAAATGTACCTTCCACGCTATATTTTGATTTTCATTAGAATTGCTTTGAGTCATCTCCTCTGTCCATACCCACCCTTTAACACATCATAACGGGATGCAGAGTCTGAAGTGCCTTAGGCCCTGAGGCACGCCCAAGCAGAAGCAAGCCACAGGAGGCAGTGGGGTCATGACCCCAGTCCCACATAAAAGGGTCAGGCGGGATGTGCACACTTGGACTCATCTCCCGAGAGGAGCATTGGGAGCTATTCAACTAGAAATAATCAAAAACGAGAAGGTCACATCACAGTCCGGTAATTCCCAGAGAAGAGCTGGTGAGAACTTCAGTGGGAACCTCTGGGAAAGGGGAAAAAAGTGGGGATGGGAGCAGGGAGAGGGTAATGCAGGGGATGTAAGGAAGAAATGTGTCACCAAGGAAAAACTGAGAGGGAGAGAGGAACGAAAGGTCCCGAAGGCACGTCCAGGTGATCCGAAAGGGCAGCAGGGCAGCCCTGATGCGGCTTTTGTTGGCACAACAGTCCTGCGATGAGAAGTCTGACTCAGGCGCTGACGAGGACGAATCGCTAAAAGCCCCAGTTATAAACTCTGCTGCCCTCCACCCTCCCTCCGGCCTCTCACGCATCTGTGACTAAAAAACCTAACCCCACCCATCCCATTACACAATGCTTATCTGGATACGATCTAAGGTCAAAATCCACGAAAGGAAGCCATGACTTAAAAGTTAGGAAATACTTTTGTGCTTTACAGGGGAGAGGGGATGGGGAAGTCCACACTACAAAACAAGAAGTTCACAACAGCGAGCCCAGTTCTTCCCCCAACTCAACACAATGCTCACTGGGTTCTATGTGGAAATGCGACCTTTCCACCTGGAAAACCCCAGCCTCGCAGCTCTCCTTATAAGGGCCCATATCCTGACAGGAACCACCTTGGGAAGGAGTGCTCTTTTTAGGAATCCATGACTGCTCAGCAGTTGGGGAACTTGGGATTCAGCTGTGTCGAGCTTCAGGCTTGCATGTTTTCGGCTAGAAGATAGAAACAAACTAGATGATCACAGAGATGGCTTCTATCCCCTAAAAGTCAGTACTCTGATATTCATTCAAAACCTCAACAGATTTTAGACACACTTAATCTGGTTTATGAGTTAGAGTGGACAAGTTTAAATGTTCTTTGAAAACTGCTTTGTGGCAAGCAAATTTCTTCAACATTACTACAGTTTACTTTGCCCAAAAACCTCAGTAAAGAGGTAACATTTCCTTTTGAAAGTCTCTCCTGACCAGAGCTGACCATGGCATATCCCAGCACACAGAACTTCCACTCGGAGCTGGTAAGAAGTGAGAGTTGTTACGTGTGCACAGGACAAAACAAAGAGGACAGAAATGGGATCCTTTGATTGAATAAACAAAGTAATTTGGTAAAGACTGACATATCTGCCACTCCAAAGGAAGGATACTTTTCTAAACATCCTGTCACAACACAGAGAACCAACTCAGCTGAAAAGTGGCGCCTTACATTCCGAGGAAGGTCAGCCATGGGGGAAACGGACCCTCTGGAGCCTGGTAATTTTGTGCTTAGGGGGCCAGGTCTCACCCCACCGCACCCGTCAATGTCTGGGACATCTTGAAAGCTAGAAGTTGTCTAACCTTTCACTGGGATGATTTTCAAGAGTGAAATGTCTACGACTAATTTCTTTACAATGATTCCCAGTCTTTTGTCTCTCTCCATAAAGAGAGTTTGAAAAGAGAGTGGTCCCCTGTCCCTGGCAACAGGCTTGGCCCATGGTTTTTCCGCCTCTGAATTCAGAGCACAGGGCTGCTCAGCGAGGCGGGGTCTGTTGTCACAGGTGTTCACCTGGGGCGGAGCAGGAGAAGCAAGCTGCCGCCTGAGGACCAGGTTTCCTCTGGGTGTGACTTCAGGCGATGACATTCACTTTGCAGAAAAGCTGAAGCCACTGTACAAACTGCCAGCACACTGCCCAGGAGGCCCAGAAAGGTTCTTTTTGGCAACAGGAGGGTCCTCCATAGGCCAGAGTCCCTGATTGTCCAAAAATATCCTCTCACTCGTCCTAAAAGTCGAATGATGTTAAAAGGGAATGTGGTGGAGTTGGAGTTTAAAAATGGCCGCCATTTGTGGAGAGAACTGAGAAGGCAGCCATTTTTATTTCCTTCAAAACACTATTAGGAATAGACGGCCTGCACTCTTCTGTAGCACTGGCTCCCATCTCTGGAGTGCTTCTTCATGGTTGCCCAACACCCCTAGCTCTATGAGGTGGGTACTATTACTACAGCCACGTCACAGAGGGGTGGAGCAGCTGCCCTTGGTCAAACAGCTCATAAATGGAGGAGTCAGGATTTAAGCCTGGAGCAGTCTGATTTTAAAAGCCAGACTCTTCAACTTAACAACAACAAAAAAATAATTTCAAATTAAAAAGGGGCAAATTTCTCCAAAGATGACATATGAATGGCCAAGAAGCATATGAAACGATGCCCAACATCACTAACCATTAGAGAAATACAAATCGAAACCACAATGAGATATCACTTGACACCCATTAGGATGGCCACTTCAAAAAAACAGAAGACAATAAGTACTGCTGGGGATGTTGAGAAACTGGAACTCTTGGGCGCTTTGGTGGGAATGTAAAATGGTGCAGCCGCTATGGAAAACAGTATGGCAGTTGCTCAATAAATTAAAAATAGAATCACCATACGACCCAGCAATTCCACTTCTGGGTACATATCCAAAAGCACTGAAAGCAGTATTAGGACAGATATTTGCACACCCATGTTCACCGAATCATTATTCACAATAGCCAAGAGGTGAAAAGAACCTAAATATTCAGTGACAGATGAATGGATAAACAAAACGTACTATATACATACAGTGGAATATTATTTGGCCTTAAAAAGGATAGAAATCCTGTCATGTGCTACAACTTGATGAACCTTGAGGATATGATGCTAAGTGAAAGAAGCCAGTCAAAAAAGACAAATACTATATGATTCCACTTATATGAAGTATCTAAAGTAGTCATAGAAATAGAAAGTAGAAAGGTGCTTGCCAGGGGTAGTAGGGAAAAAGGAATGGAAAGTTACTGTTTAATGGGTATAGAGTTTCAATTTTGCAAAAATAAGTTCTGCAGACCCAGTGAACAACAATGTGAATACACTCAACACTACTGAACTATACACGTAAGTATGTGTAAGATGATAAATTTATTTTTTTATTTTTTTATTTTTTTTTAAAGATTTTTATTTTTTCCTTTTTCTCCCCAAAGCCCCCCAGTACATAGTTGTGTATTCTTCGTTGTGGGTTCTTCTAGTTGTGGCATGTGGGACGCTGCCTCAGCGTGGTCTGATGAGCAGTGCCATGTCCGCGCCCAGGACTCGAACCAACGAAACACTGGGCCGCCTGCAGCGGAGCGCGCGAACTTAACCACTCAGCCACGGGGCCAGCCCGATAAATTTATTTTTTACCAAAATTAAAAATAAAAAAAAATTTTTTCCTAAATGCCTACTCTTAACCAGGATGCTACACTGATTCTCCAGTCGATCACATCTTTCTGAAATTACACATGAGCCCTTTTCCCTCAAGTGGCCAGAAGCCATTTGCAGAAATATTCATTACAATGGGAGTTAGCAACTAGCATGGAGTTTCACTTTATTCTGCCTCACGACATACCAAGAAAATAAAGGACCACAGGCTAGAATGATGCAATGGAAGAAAGCTCACAGGGCCCATTTTTAACACTGTGGCAACTCAGAAAATGTGGGTATGCAAGGAAAGAGTCTTGATGTAAATGAAAGTCTGAGATTCCAGGATATCCTCCCAAAGGTCACAGCAATTCAGAACATGAAGCAGAACACTCGCAGGCCCTGTCTCTCTGCCTGTGAGGTTTTCTGAGGGCAGGCACTGTTGCCTTATTTAGGCCCAAGCTCTCATTCATGATGCAATACTGCCTCTCATGGAAGGAGACAGTTACTGCTGGCCCCATTTTACAAAGGAACCAAGGAAAAGGAGCAGGCCCAAGGTTCCAGAGGTGGGAAGCAACAGTGGCACCTTGCAGCCCACACCCCCGACCTCCAGGGCTCCTAACCAGGTTGCTCTGCAGTCAGCCAATGCCAGGCACTGACCCTGGATACTACTCCTAAACACAGTGCACATGAAGGCTCACGTGGTTATTACGGTCTGTGAGCCTCAGTCTTCTCATCTGTAAAATGAGGCATTGGATTAAGAATCCCTGTTATTTCTAACAGGAAAAGCTCCCAATAATCTAAGTTACCAACAACATCAAGGAGACTTTACTGAGCTCCACAGATTCACGGTATCATAATAGGAATATTAAATAGAAGTTTTTAAGCAAACAGTCTTTTTATCTTGTCATCCAAGAGTCTGAATCTCAGACAAGAACCAATACAGACACACATGCCATACTATGGAGACAGAACAATACCACTGCAGAAAGAACCAAGTACCAAAAGGATGAAAATGAAACTATTTCTGACCCACAGCCAGTAGGACCATTACAGATCACAACCAAAGGAGCTGTGAGAGGCTGACGGCGGGATGGCCAGAGACTGTGGCCGTGGACTGGAGTTCATATTAATACAGGGTGACCAGAGAAGGCAAAAGCCAAAAGCCTTCCACTGAGAGGCATCTGGGGGCAATGACCCCCATCATTATACCACTAAAAGCAGAAACCACGATGTTTGTTTTTCCCATATCACTGATGTTACTTCTTCAGGAACAATAAAACACTTAACGTTATCAGGAACCCTAAAATGACTTCAACCACAGAATTTAAACTTTAATGAACCAGGTTAATTTAGAAATAGAATATACTGATTTGGACTAACCTATTGATTGCAATTTCAAAAAAAAGGTTTCAGTTGTATAGGAAGAGCAATCAGAGAAGATGGAATGGGGTATCTTTTAAGCTACCAAATACAGAGAAAAAGGATCCATTATATTACCTAATATATAATTATATTATATAATATATATTTCTTAGTATAACATTTTTTTTTAAAAAAATCAACTTCCAAACTATTCTCTGAAACTATAAACATAACATTCTGAAATTGTATTTCTGCTGGAACCAGAGAAATTTGGAATCTCAATGAGCACTAGGCAACAAAGTGCCCTGGGACACTTGAGGCTCTTTTCTGGGGTGGGTGGGCAGGTAATACGTGGCCCTCGGGAGCAAAGGCATCTGAGGTAGATGGCAGTGGTGGCAGGAGAGCCACGAACAAGAAAAAACCTTCCAATGAAGACTGTGAATCTCCAACTTTTGAGCTTGATTTCTGCAAATTAAGGCTGTTACTTTCTCAAGTCAAATTACTGGTCATGACAGATTTAATTATTCCGAAGAAAGGGAGGAAGACATCCCCAAATGATCCCCTGTAGTTCACGTCCACAAGAGAGGGAAGTGATTTTATAATCGGGTCCATTTCCAATAAATCTGAATACAGTGATGAGTCACTTAACAACAGGGATATGTTCTGAGGGAAGCGTCCTTAAGAGATTTCATTGTTGTGCAAACATCACAGAGTGTACTTACACACACTTAGATGAGCCTACTGCACACCTAGGCTACGTGGTACTAATCTTACGGGACCACGGTCATATATGCGGTCCGTCATCGAACAAAACGTCATTATGTGGTGCATGACAGTACTTGCTACCATCATGATTCATGAAAGAAATGTACTTTCATTTTAACCTTCTAGAAAACTGAATATATTTCAAGTTTCTTTCTTAATGAAAAATTAATTTTTCCTACTATCAAAATGCCACACTATAAAACTGAACAAGAGAAAAGGGGAAAATATCACCTATTACCACAGTTTCTCCCAATTTTGGTAGAACGTCAGTATGCTTCCATTGTATTTATTCTCCATGGATATGTTATTTTTTTTATATAGTAAAATCTGAGTAGTCACAATAAAATACCCACATTTGGTTAATATTCCAAAATGACATATCCTTGTATTCAACAGACATCAAGCACCACCTATGAACCAAACTCTGTGCCAGGTCCTAAAACTGTAACAAGGCAGTGCCCCTGCCCTCACAGAGCTTGAACTGAGTTTTAGAAACATGCCCCAAATGCTCGCAGTGGCAAGGCAAACTTAAGTGGACAAAGAGTGTGTGAGGTTTCCCCAAGGCCGACCTGCTACACACCATGAGTCTAAGGTCCAGTGAGCCCAGTGCTGACCCACTGTCTCACACTGACCACCGCTGGTTGATGAGCTGTGTGCCAACTACACTGCTCTGAGAATCCCAAATTCTTATGACTGGGTAAACATATTAATCACACTTCATTCCCAGCACAGGAATCTTTGAGAGATAGTTACTCAGCTTCTATCCAAGTACTTCTGGTAATAAGAAATTTACACACTTGCCCATACAAAATTTCACCTACTTTTGGATAAGCATTAACTGCTAAAAAGCTACTGAGCCCCAGTTACTTTCGTTGGCCTTGCCCCCCTCCCCACAGCCCAGATAATATCCTGGGGCGGGGGGCGTTGGTATCACATTCTCCCGCCCCTCCCTGGATGAGCTACCATGGACTGGGCTGATCAGCTCTCAAAACTCTGGAATAAAGCAAAGATGGGCAGTCAGGTAACTGGATGCCTCTGGAGCTAAGAGGTCATACACACTTGGGGCCGGCATGACTGTACACAGTGATGAGCAAGTTAGGAAAGCTGGTGTGCAGAATAAAGAAGAGAACGGAACAAAAACAATTACACAGCCCTAAAGAGAGGGAGCCTTCCTTGGTTCCTGATAACTTGTGGCCAGTTTCTGGCTCCTACCCTGATTGTTACAAGCCTCCTCCTGATTAAGCTGGCTTGAGTTATTTCCTGTTTCTTGCAACCAAACGACCATTGACTAAGACAGCCTCACACTCATCTGTTTCCTGAGCCTTCCCTGAGAACCGCCTAGATGCAGCGGGCATTTGAGGATAACTAAGGAGCTGAAAACAACTTCCTCTCTCAAGAAACCGGTTGAATAGGCAAGAACAGAACTTAATTAGGGAAAACTAACAGGTTAGGTGATACTCAATCACATGTGGTTTAATGGAAAGAGATGTGAAGGTGGATGAGATAACCAAGATTCTAGTCCATTCTACCACCGACTGCCTGTTTAACCTTAAGTGGGTCCCTTTCCCTGAGTTTCTACATCTGTACAATAAGAAGTTTGGGACAGACGACTTTTCAAAGTCCACACTTGCTTTTAGGCTTCTTTGAAAGCAGGGGATTCGATACCTCCTACATAACCATTAACAATATTTTTAGAAGCACGTGGGTTTGCAGACTATCTTGCCTCTGACCAAGGTTAACCACTTCAGTTAGGAGACAACACAACACAAGCATCACCCTGGAGGCGAAGTTCTTGTGGTTCTGAGTGACAGCGGCAGGGCCAAAGGAGACCTCAAAGAGTTCATCATCTAGAAGAGCATGTCCAGGAGAATCTGGATGAGGGAAATGTTCTAGACCTGCACTCTCCAATATGGTAGCCACTAGCCACATGTGGTTCTTGAGCACTTGAAATGAGGCTAATGTGAGGACCTAAATTTTTTATTGTCTTTATGTAATTAGTTTACATTTAAGTTTAGATAGTTACATGTGGCTAGTGGCTACTGTAATTGGACAGCATGGATCTCAATGTCGAGCAAAATAACCCCAAGACAAAGTAACCAGCTGTCTAACAGGTCCAAACACGAACCCTTGAGGAACATCAGGGATGGAGAGGCTGTCTACGCCTGAGAGAAAAGAGGAAGAAATGGTGACATCTGAAGTGGCCTGAAAGGATTAGGAAAAGCCTGTAAGTGTTAAAGCATTGTGCATTGGGTAGAAAAGAGAAGATCAGCAAAAGGAGCTTTCTGGGCAAAGGAAACAATCTATACAAAATCATGGCCGCAGGAAGAAACAGCACAGCAGGAAGACGCAACACATTCTGCATGGGCAGCGCTGCAGTCTCCCTGCTTCCCTTCCTCATATGCAGTCTCCCCTCATCCCTGCATCTGTGGATATTATACAACGTGGCAATGTGCTCGGCCACAAATCAGTCTCATGGCCTCCCTTGTAGCTATGAATGGCCAGGTGACACAGTTCCAGGTAATGAGGCACAACTGGAACTCTACTAGGGATTTCTGCAAGGGTTTCGCTCTCTCGATACAGAGGGATCACCCTTTCCTCTTCGTTGTTTCCTTTTTTGTTCTGATTGGAACTGGAGGGGAAGCTGAAGGTGGAGCAGCCATCTTGTGGCCAGGAGGCATCCAAGAGGGTGAAACAGAAAGAGAAGGGGCCTAGCTCCCTGGTCGTATCATGGAGCCACTGAATCAGCCTTGCTCTACCATTGTTCAGTGAGAAAAATTCATCCCTCTTTAGTAACGCCAGCATAGCAAGATTTAATCTCTAAGTGATGTCAAATTTGGCATCTGAGGTGAGGGGCTAAAAAATGTGGAATTGGCAGGGCAGAGAAAACTAGGCAATAGGAAATGAGGAGGAATCCCCAATAGATGAATGGGACTCTGGTGACTTTGTTACGTGCTGGTAAAACATCTGGTCTAACCATATGTCGCCTGCTGTACATTGGGACATACACCATGCGTGACTGAGACTGTAGTGTTAGGGATAATGGAAGAAAACTTCCAGAACGTGGTGCATATTGGTTTCTCTAAGGGAGAATGATGAACTCAAACTACACCAGCCATTCTGCAAGCAGTGACAAGAAGAAACACCACTTTGTGAAGGCAGCCATCTGCCTATGACCTCTAAGTCCCACAGTCTGAAGCCTCCCAGGGCTGAAAAAGCCAATTGTTTCTATATCCCACCCCACTCCAAATGCAAGCCTTGGCAGGAGACAAGACTGGTGCCAATAAACTTCCCCTCAGTAACGGTTTGGGGAAGATGCTGCTGCAAAAAAACAATTCCAAAAACCAAACCCGCCGAGGTTAGACCACAACCTCTCATCACCAGAACTGCCCTTCATCGAAAGCTCTCAAGCTGGCACACCTGGACAGGAACGAACCGCAGTACTCCAACTTTCTGCGGAAACCCTATTATTCTCTCAAGTATAAAATGCATAGTTCGGTACTACAAATTATTTTCAGAATTATATAAGACCATAATTACAGTGTTCCTACTTTGGTAAATGATGTTTAAAATCTTGTTAGTACTCATTCCGTAAATATTTTCATTTATAGGAAAGTGATGAAACAAATTTGCTTGGGAAAAAATCCACATAGAAAGCATTTTAATACATCCCTTGGCTTTATCACAGGATTTCATAAAAATCAAGAGTTCGTTGAGGGTGCCGGCAGCTGTAATTCTGGGGTCGCTAGCTCATGTCTGGTGGGAAGGCACAGCTTTGCCACCTCCGGGAGATCCACATTCTTTCATTTAAATAAATCAAATTAACAGAAACCATTCAACTAGGAAGATTCTAATTCTGTTTTAAAAAATCAGGACTGCCAATAAATAAGGCCAAAAACGTGCGCTGTATTAGCAAGAGTTAACATTTAACTTTAGAATACTTCCAAGATAAGAATTGTTTTTTCGCTCTAACACAACCTATCACCATACAAACACTAACTTAAGCAAGTAAACCAGTCAAAACCCCCGATAATTTATTTCTAAAACTGTCAGCAGTTCATTACTGTGACTCAGAGACTGGGTTCAGAGTCGAACCCACTAGATGTGAAACATAGCGCTGTGGGAGCTATGGCACATCGTTCAATCTTTCCAGCCTCGTCCCTAAAACCAGGGGCAGTGGTACCTCCCGCATGCAGTGGACATGAGGATTATCATCTAACTGTGTAAAAGTGGAAACACGGAATGCTTAACACGTGACAATGGCCATCATTAAGATTCGATTAGTTTTATTGCAAAGAAAACAGGATTTGTTGGCTGCTTCATAATCTGCCATAGAACATATTTCTGATTTTCAATCTGTTGTTTATTTCATTAACAGCCATTCAGGGCTTTTTTGTTCCGAGTTTAAATCAGAATAGGATGTACCCCTACCTACCAGCTGCTGCAGCTCGAGAAATTCAGAGGGCCTCAGAGTGTGGTCCTCAAATCTGCAACATCAGCATCACCTGGGAACTCGTAAGAAATGCAAATTCTCAGGCTCCACCAAGAGAATTCCATCTCCAGAACCACGAAACTTGAGGGTGAGGCACAGTGATCTGTGTTTCCACAAGTCCTCCAAAGGATTCTGGGCACACTCAGCTTGAGAACAGCTGAAAGAAACGTGGCCCTTTGTCCCCTGGGTTGGGGAGAGCTGTGGGAGCCCTGATGGAGGATTCCCCCATCCCTTGCCTTTCCAGGCACCTCTAAGAGCAATGCCAGCATCCCCTGCACTCTCCTTCTCACCCTGGAGAAGAAAAACAAACAAGGTCAGCCAGCAGAGAAGCCTGGTACTGGGAGACCAACTGTCACCTCCCCCCTCCATGGCCTAAGCACCTTCATGGTCAGAACCACAGGTGACAACTCAAAGCTCCCCAGAGAAGGAGGTTCCACGCCAGCTCACCCTTAAAACCCTTTCTTAACATACCTCCCCATAAAAATGCATACATGAAAGTTCACAGCAGCATTATTCATAATAGCCAACAGGTGGAAACAGCTCAAATGTCCATCAACTTGTACGTGGATAAAGAAAATGTGTTCATGGTCTATATATATGCAGTGGAATATTAACTGACCATAAGAAGGGATGAAGCACCGAAACAAGCTGCAACACGATGAACCTTGAAAAGATTATGCTAAGTGAAAGAAGCCACGTACAAAGGACCACCTATTACATGACTCCATTTATATGAAACGTCCAGCTAGGCAAATCTACAGAGACAGAAAGCATAGATTAGAAGCTGTCTAGGGTTTGGGGGGGTAATAGAAAGTGACAGGTAAGGGTTTCTTTCTGGGGGACAAAAAGGTTTTAAAATTAGATTGTGGTGATGTTTGCACAACCCTGTGAATATAGCAAAAAAAAGCAGTGTATATTTTAAATGGGTGAATTATATAGTATATGAATTCTATTTCAATAAAGCTGTCCTTTAAACAAAACAACCCCTCCTGCCAAAGACTCCCTCGTCAGAGCTACTCTAACCTCCCTGGCAGTGCCACCCAGGTCACGTGAGAAGACTGCAGAGTGGCAGTGCACAGCTGGGAGGGCTGAGAGGAGGGGAGGCCAGCAGGCACCCAGGGCATAATACCTAAGGCAGCGTTCATTCTCAGCACCGTGCAAGTTTAGGGTCAGCACTTGCAGGGCCCCAAAAGTGAGTGCCTCCTTAAATTCTGCTTGCCTCACCCGAGTCCTGCCCTGATTATGATGCTACTTCACCTTCAGATGTGTCTACAGATTCTATCCCACATTTTTCAAACTCCTTACCATTCTTTGCTTTATAAACTTCAATGGCTCCCTAGTGCCTACAGATTAAAATTCAAAGGTGAAAAATCAAGATCTCCCACGTCAAACTTGAATCCTGTGGGCATGCAGGCACAGACTGTGGAGTTAGATCAGCCCTAAGGAGGAACCCCTCCAGCAAGGGTGCTGTGCACAGGGATTCACAGCCAGACCATCTGCCACCAGGGCCGCCAGTGCCCAAGCCCTCAGCTCTGGGCTCCTGTAGCCTTATCACCAATAACCCTTAGCTCTAGCCCTTGCACAAATATAAGGACTGTTTAAACACCAACGGTTAACTAGGAAAAGCTCGATCAATGCTAACTTACAATTGTTAACAGGAGCGAAAATAGCACACTGAGGTCAAATCTTGCCAATCACCATACCAACGTCTGCAATGACATGCCAGGAAGCACAAAAAAGGGAAGAAATTTAGTAGCTTCCAACTACGGAAACCCATGAACAGTCAGATTCCTGGCTTGCAATATTTTATCTTGAACCTGGTCTTTATTCACCACAGAAAAGCAAAGCTGTATGGAAAGTAAACGTAAAATAATGTTAAAAAGCCACATGTCTCTGGCAACCGGAGACCATTTTTCTCCACCCTGTTTGCCCACTCTCTAAAACCCTGCAGCAAAAGAAAGAAAAACATCTGGATTTCAGAAGGTAGCTCTCCATTCAAATAAGCTGCAAATGAGCAAGGAAGATACATACTGTAACAAAAACAAGAACAAAAACAAAAATATAGGGGAAAAAAGAAAAGAAAGCAAGCACTTTTCTGGCATTGGAAGGAAACCAGGGCCATTGAGACACAGGGAGCACCACTGCCATCAAGTGGTGACAGTGTCTCAAGTCACCCTCTGATGTCTAAACCAGCCATCTCACTGGGGGCAGCAATCAGAATCCTTCATGCATATTTAAAAGAAAAAACAGAATTTATGCTAAGGCCCCAGCCCCACCCAGGTGACTCGGTGAGGCAGAGAGCAGAGGGCAGGTGCAGGCTGAATTTCAAAAACCTCACCAAGCCACTCTGGTGCCCAAAGTCAAGGACCACTGATGAGAACAAAAGGTCCCACAGATGTCACCATGCTTATATTTTCCAGCAAAGTTTTACTTGTAGTTATTCTGCTTATGTCATTCATTAAAATTTCCTAACAGTATATAGATTCTTGAAAATT
This sequence comes from Equus asinus, assembly GCF_041296235.1. NCBI lineage: Eukaryota > Metazoa > Chordata > Mammalia > Perissodactyla > Equidae > Equus > Equus asinus. The sequence goes on from NC_091792.1 coordinate 131,430,211, forward strand.
TAGCTATGTATAACACAAATCATAGTCATACAACAGTTTCTATATTTTTCACAATATAAAACAGTCATTCTAAAGATTCAGATTATATTCCTTGGTTGTACCATTCCTATTTACATCTAATCTCTAGTCCAACAGACCTAACCTTATCATAAAGTAGGCGTATTGACACAGCTATACTCACAACACAAAACTCTTTGAACTTTTGTTTCACTGGACTATTTGCTTATGTACAATGGGTTTCAAATCAATAAATCTTATCTAAATTAGATGGAGTTTTTTTCCTTTAACAAGACAGGTAAAGTGTGAATGCCTCTATTGTTGGTGAAACCTGTAAATGCACAATGTAATCTGAAATGCTTAAATGAAAAGCATTAGCCTAAGACTCAAATTGTACCTTGGTACGCAGAGGTAAACAAAAGGATTTCCCCCCAAATCCAAACTTGAGTTACATAAAAAATTATTTCTTAACAACAAAGAATTAGCTTTTGCATGATACAGTAGGAGGGAAAACTGTGGAATATTTCTACTACCAAGTATCTAGTAGAAGTTCATTTTCAGCAATTTTTGCAGGCCTGACCATGAAGTCAGAGCCCACGGCTAAGACAATAAACACCTGCACACCTCTGTACCCAGGCTGCCCCCAGAGACCAAGCTGCCCTGGAAAATAAGATGGGAGGAAGGAGGCAGAGCACCATATGTTTTGTTCCATTTGGCACATTATCAATTTTTCTTTATCCCTATTACCAGAGGTTTTTTATCACTGCATTTTCCCCACCAGACAAACTCTTGCTTCTCTAGGTAGCACAAATCTTCTCAAACAAAGCCACTAATAACCCAGATTTACTTGAGGTCTGAGACACTTGGGTGACTCCTTGGGTCATGACAGTGACACAGAGCAGCAGAGAGTCACATGTGTAGACTAGGACTGGAAGGTCTGGGCTGGATTTACCGCGGTCACCTGTTCTAAGCCCTTGCTACTCACCCTGGACCAGCACCATCAGCATCACTGGGGAGCTTGTCAGAAATAAACAGAGACCCTCTGGCCCCACCCAGAGCCACTGGATCAGAATCTGCCTTTTAACAAGATCCCCAGAAGAGTCCAAGCACGTGAAAGTTTGTGAAGTGCCGCTCTAGACCATGATCTGGGGAAAGCTGCTACACCCACAGGTATGTTCGCATCTTCATCTGAGGGAGGACAGCACCAGTCAGGGCAGGGCTAGGGTGCGGCTCAACAGCAGGAAGGCTCTGACAACGAGAGAGGCTGTCACGCAGACATCAGCATCACCATCCCCTACTCAGAGGAACACCTCGCCCTACAAACGCAGTCTTACGCTCACTGAACCTTCAGCAGCTGCGGCCTGCAGCACACCTAAGAGCGCCCCCATAAGACACCCTCCGTCGAGCTCACAGTTACCAAGCACGGACCTTCCGCATACTCAGCATCTCACAGACCTTTCACCCAAAGGACCACAACGCAGAGGAGAGAGAACGCAGTTCCTGAGGGTTTCTGGACGACAGCCATAAGAGGCCACCGCAAACTGAAAGCATGACTGAAGTCTCTGCTTTAAATTTAAACTATGCTGCTTTTAGTATTCTATTTCATGATATATCTATGTTTGTTTTATTACAAAAACATTTGCCTCACCAAGTCTTCAAGTACCAATTGTTGATGCCCCTATTTATTGTACAGTTTCCCTTCGATGGAGTGTTGCTGGGCACCTGACCTGCCGTCTGGGAAGCAGAGACCTCCCTGTGATGAACTTCAGAATGAAACCATCCCTCCCAGACTTCGCTAACCTCAAGTGGGAATTCCTACCAGAAGACCAAGAGGTTTCTGTTGAATTAAAAAAATAAAACAGCCTATGATTTGAGAAGATTTGTGCTGTTCCTACTAGACATATAGAAGCAAATGTCTAGATAGAAGTTAACTTCCTACCTACTTCAGAATTTTACATTTTGCTCCAAAACGTAAAATTCAGACACTTGCAACTTAATGATTTCACAGGGATTTGTATACGGAAAGTCATACCCCCCTGAGGAAAGGACAGGCTGATTTGGTTTGAGACAATGTTTACCAAGTCTAATCTCTCCACTTTCATCCATGCTGCCTGCCTGTGTCTTTTCCTCTCTTTCACACTATATTTAGTCAGAGCCACACTCCTTACTAACACTTTTCTCTCTAGGTTTTAGCCAATCTATAAAAGTCGGAACCCCCAAAATTACAGAAAATTCTATTTCTCCTTCTCTTGTATCCTATTGCTATGCAAATAGCATGGTTTTTAAATTACTGGTGGTTTGTTTTATTAGTATATCCAAGTGGGATGAAATAAAGGGGACAGTACAAATAACCTTGTCTCACTTTGTCACCTTGAGACAAGGTTAAAAGATTTCCTGTCTGTTTAACTGAACTTTGCACCACCAGAATATAAATTCAGAATTGTCACCAATAGTCACTGAGCATCTGAAGCACTTTACAAGGCACTGTTAAGTGTTCCCTACGGGCACACTTCCATGTCCATCAAAGCCCGAGCTCATCGAGGCCACAGGCACAGCCACCTGGGGCTCCCACGGGTCCCGCCCCTAAGACAGAGCAGGAACAGAGGCCTCAAGCCACCTCTAGCTGTGCATACTCTGCTGGGGACAGTCTGGCCAAAGCAGGCACCTCTGGGACCCTAAGTGCCTGAGGATCTGGAGGTCTTGCGCTGGAAGGGAACACACAGAGCCGAGATGTGGTCCAAATGGTCAGAGACCACAGTGAAAGGTGCTGGCATCTCTGCTACCTAAAGATGGGCACCAGACAGCAGCAGAGGATAAAGATGCTTGATTTAGGAAAAGAAAATTCACAGACAGATGCTAAGAAATCACCCTCCCTCCCCCGCACACTCCAGTCCCACTGCTATCATGCACGGCAGGAGGACAACTGACTGAAGCAAGCGGCCCAGGCCTGTGTACAGGTCAGTGCGTGAGCTCTGGGGCACAGACCTACAAGCTCCAGTCTTGTCTCCCTTGCCCACTAGCTCTGTGGTTTGGGGAAAGTGACTTAATCCACTCCAAGCCTCTGCTCCTTCACCTGTGAAACGGGTATAATAAAAATGCCAACCTTCACAAGGTTGACTGGCAATTAAAGGAAATAATTTATGTAAAGCACTTGCCATAAGTAAGGGCATAAGTGATTATTATTATTTTACCAATTCAGAGTGTTAAATGCTTTTATTTTCTCTCTCTATCATACAGAGACTTTGTTAGTGTTGTCAAGTCAATTCTGACTCCTAGTGCCCCTGTGTACAGTAGAGCAGAACCCTGCCCAGTCTTTTTGCACCATCCTCTCACTTCCAGCACTGTATGAGACAGTGTTCTGCTGCTATTCATAGGCTTTTCATGCCCAATTTTTGTGGGGGTGGGTGGCCAGGTCCTTCTTCCTAGTCTGTCTTAGTCTAGAAGCTCCACTGAAACCTGTCCACCATGGGTGACCCTGCTGGTATTTGAAATATCAGTGGCATATCTTTCAGCATCACAGCAGCACGGAACAACCACAGCATGACAACCAACAGACAGGTGGTGTGGTTCCCTGACAAGGAAAGGAACCCAGGCCATGATGGTGAAAGCGCCAAATCTTTTTTTTTTTTTAAAGATTGGCACCTGAGCTAACAACTGTTGCCAATCTTCCTTTTTTTTTTTCCTGCTTTATCTCCCCAAGTCCCCCCACACATAGTTGTCTATCTTAGTGGCAGGTCCTTCTAGTTGTGGCATGTGGGACGTCGCTTCAACGTGGCCTGAAGAGCGGTGCCATGTCCGTGCCCAGGATCCAAACCAGCGAAACCACTTGGCCACGGGGCCAGCCCCTAAAGCACCAAATCTTAACCACTAGACCACCAGGGCTGGCAGACACGGAATACCTATAATATAATCAAAAAATCCAGACAGCATTTCTTAATTCTAACAGAGAACAGAACGAACAGCTTACAGAGAAAGAGGAGGAAGGAGCAGGGAGTTAAGAAATCACTAATGAATAAATATTAAGCTTGTGAGCATCTGAGCAATCTACTTGCCTTCCTTTAAAAGTCATAAAGCCTATGTGGACTGGAGGAATCTGACGATAAAGACAAGGAATGAGTAAATGCTGGAGTATGTTACAAGAAGGAAGTGCTATGGAAAATAGCAGGATAAGCAGACTGGGAATGTCTGGCAGTATGACAGGGAGGGTGCAATTTGAAATAGAGTGGCGAGAAGAGGCCTCATTGAAAACTCAATTTTAAGCAGTGGTCTGAAGCAGACGAGGGAGTTTGGGGGTGGGGGGCTTGGTATCTGGAAGAGCATTCCAGGCAGACGAAACAGCCCGCGCAAAGGCCTCAGGCAGGCGCATGTGTGGTGAAGCGAGGGGCCCCAGCAAGAGGCTTTGATGTATCACGACATCCACTTAGTGCTGCAGAGGGTCTCTCAGGACACCTTCCTGCAGGAGATGGTGGAAACACTGACAGCAGCTGAACAGCATGGGACCTGGAAAATCAGTCACGATTACAGATTAGGGATGGAAGAGCAGCATCACTGCGGGGCCCTGCCGTGTTCAGCACATTTATCAAGCACTTACAGACACAGAGGGCTCTTCAATGTTACCCAGCTCTCTACAAGCGGTCACCAGAATTGAGCTTCAAAACCACCCCAAAACGACTGGCCAAAACCCATGCCATAATACTTCACAGGGACAAACTGCTTGGGAAAAACCTTTAAAAAGCCCTACTCAAGTGCAGCTAGAGTGCAGTTTTTAAATTTTTATACAACAGTTTATGCCCCAAGGGACAAGATACAATAAGAGCCAAGAATGTGAGTTAATCACTGAAAGCAGAAACAGACTAGGAAGGTGACCCTGTATGCAGAGAACGCTGGAACAAGAGGAGGTAAGGGCCGGGGACGGCGGAACGCTGTGCTGGTGCAGGGCTCCACGGGGACACAGCGTGTTCAGAGGACAGGGCTCTGCCTAGCGGGGACCCAACAGTAAAACTGCGCGAGGGCCAAGGAACCATGGCAATTAGCCTGGAAATAGCTGTAGGGGAAGCAGCGTCTTCTAGGGCTCTCCGCCCCCTGGAGAACAGGAAGTGGAAGCACCAGCATGCTGTGTGGCTTCAGCGACCAGAGCGGACCCGAGGGATGGAATGACAGGGGGCAGGATTTGGCTCAATCTAAGAAAGTGCACTTGAATTTTATCGCTACATATTTAAATGCATTATTCAATCTCCACAAGCACTCCCTGCATGGGATCGCCCCCGCCATGCTGGGGCGCTATTTTTAAACATCGAAACTCCACTTCTGGCGTCCGGGCTGTTCTGTTGTTTCCGCCGCAAATCACAGCTCAGTCACCCCTCCGCGGCCTCCCTCCGGCCCTGTCCCTCCCCCTCAGCCCACGCGCACCCCACCCCGTCACAGGACCTGGGAGGAAGAGCCCTCTGCAGCAGGAGGGCCTCTCCACTGCAGCAGGGGAGGAGTGGGGCACGGCCATCCCGCTCACGCTGGCAGCAGAGGAGTCAAAACCCGGGCCCTGGGCCACGCGGCTCTGCCACCGCGGAGCTCCACGCAGCAGGAGGCGCTGGTGGGGCGGCGGCTCCGCGGCGCCCCCACGTGGAGGGGCTGAGGCAGGAGGAGCCGCAGCCCGGGAGCACCAGAGGGACTTCCACAACCAGGGAGGTGGCTTTATACTAGAAACGTTCGATTCACTGATTTTATTTCTACGCTTATGAATTCTGAACACTTTTAAATAAAATGTCAGTAAACACATCATGCTCCCTTATCTCAATCAGTATGGCAAGAGGCATAATTAATCCTATGCCACGGGTGAGAATTTTAGAAAGCTTGCACCAGTGCACGGCTCCTAAGGAAAAGCTGGGATTTGAATGCAGTCGCTCTGCTCCTGCTTGCAGAGGAGGCGATCCTAAATGGGCTCTAAATTCCTTCCCTACATCAACACTGTGACCACCTCAGAGCCTCCCAGGCCCAGGAGGCCAGCTCTCTGCTTTCCTACCAATACGCCAGTGACCCCAGGAAAACCAGTCAGCAGGACATTCGGGTACTCCGTTGAGTATTATTTTGAGTACCATTTGCAGTGGGAGAGATGGACAATACCAAGTGCTCCGTTCTCAGTTGCCTAGAAACCATGCTGCCCAGGGTCCAGGGTATCAATGGGATCTGCTAGTGCTCTGACCCCTGGGGCAACAACCAATTACCCCATCTCATTCATTGCAAACTTTTGCCCTACAGTGTCAGCTAGGCCAGAATTCACCAAAGAACCCTGTCAACTGCAAATATCACACATAACAATGCCCTTGAGTAAACTATCCACCTCTTACAATATTCCCAGACTAAACTGACTAAAAAGAAAAGCTTCCAAAAGGAGAATGTGGACCCAAGCTTCCTTCCCTTTCCAATCCTAGCGCTTCTCCGGCTGGGCTGACACAGGAGCCAGTCCTCTCACCTGCCCCCAGTGCACTCTACTCGCCCTCTCCGGCTCGGGGTTCTCCAGGGAAGCATCTGCCAGCAGTGACTAACCTTCCGACTCAGGTCCTCAGACACTGACTGGGAGATACTAGTGTCTGTCTGGAAAGTGGCCACACTTCCGCACTCGGGACAAGAGTGACCCTGGGGTGGGGCCTGCAGAGATGGCCAAGTTTTCCTTAGAGGCCAGAGTTCCAACCTGGAGCACGGCCCTCGGGGCTGTGCACTGTACAAGCCTGATGATTTCTATAGCCACCAGCCAAGTAGACCCCTTGGCTTAGAAGTTTTAAAAGAAGCTTAGAGACGAAGGAACTGGGTCACACAATCTGGCCACCGGACATTACTAGACAATCCGAAAAAATGAAATCTTCAAAACTAAACTCTCTAAATTGATATAAATTGAAATAACTCAATTTACTGAAATTTTTTAAAAATCTCACTGAATTTATAAATGCAGTCTTTCTAGTGTTCTCTGATGTTGCTCCTGCTGGGAACAATAGTATAAGAGGCTGAACACCAGTGTTCCAATCTCATATTGGTAACAAAATAACGTGATCACTTTACATTAGCTATGTCTTTAGGTTTTCAAAGTACTTTTACATTTATAATTTAATTAATTCCATGAGATAGGAAGAGCCAACATTACTATAACCATTTTCCAACTGAAGGAACTAAGAGTAAATGAAGTTATATGATGTATGTCACAAAGCTTGCTGAGCCCAAACCGGGCTCTAGTTTTACTTGGCAGAGGATTCATTTTTTAAATTAAATATTAAGGAAAACTCTCAGGGAGGGGGGAAGGGAAGTAGGGAGGGAGAGAGAGAGAAGTGACAGAGGGGTGGGGGGTGAGGCGAGCGAGCGGGGAGTGGTCCAATAGTGCCTCCTCCCGCAGGCAGGTACTCAGAACCTAGTCTGAAAACTCTCAGATGAGCCTGTGCTGCTTCCTAAGAGTCGCACAGAAGTGTGTCAAGGGACAAGAGTGAATCCACACGACATGCCATCTCCTCCGATTCAGGTAATCTTGGCAGTTCTACTGTTTGCTTTGCTTTTTTGAGGAGAAAATGCTTTCTGGTTAAAAAACACTGTGGAAAGGAATTATCTGCTGTTGAAAGCTTATGATATCGTTGGTTAGAGAAAAATCTTAATTTTAGTCAGAACTGCATTTAAACTCATGTTTTACATTATAACTCAACATCCGAAGGCCTAAAGACACTTTTCAGCACGCTCTGTATTTATTTGGGGAGGACAAGAAGGATGAGAGGGCACAAGACGGTCGTCTGATGACACAAGACTGAGTGACAGCAATTGACCCAGCAGGGAGCATCACAGTGTGACCAGAGTACTGGGATCGGGGGTAACTCTAAAACCACACCATGCGCAGGCAGCGTGCAAACCCACACTGCGACTGCAGACAGGGAACACAGACCAGCTCAGGAACACAGTGGGAAGGGAAGGAGGGAAGTGGGGGCAGCAGGTTGAGCCCCTCAACACTCCCACGGGCATGGTGGGCGAGCGGTCACAAAAGCTCAGCAGGGCAACATTTTTAAGACAAGGTATTACAAGCTGCTGAGCCCTGGGATCAGTGTCCCTGGAATTTGGGAATCCTCTGGAAACAGTGATAGGCATGGTCATTGGAGCTGCTTGCCCAGGGAACTTTAAAATCAGGGGATGATTTGGACTGGAAATCTCATTTTGCCTCTTCTTCCACCAAATGTACTTTTGTTACAGGTAAAATGCATGCCAGAATCTAGCAGCTTCCTTTCTGCTAGGGGTAGGCCTTACCTTCATATCTGCCGGGAGAATCGCACGCTTTCTGGGGGGTTGCCACTCGGAGGAATATCTGCTGCCTCCACGAGTGTCTCCGTGTCTTTACGGGGGTCCCACTGGCATCCCCGAGATGGTTGGCTTTGGATTGAAAGTCCCTAAAATTACAAGACGATTGCTTTAGGACTGGTAGGGAGATAGAAACAGGTACTTTAGCTTGACTTTTTTTCTTTTTTTTTTTTTTTAAAACAGAGCACTAAACTACCAATTCTCTCTGTATAAGCAAACATAATTAGATAATCACAGGTACCAAATCAGGCTGATGGTGGGTCAACACTCCTGAAGGACTGCTTTCTCACAGGATGCTTTTAATGAACACAGCAAGATCACACCCCTTTAATTTATTTCTACTGTAAACGATATTAAGAAATATGCTCCACACATCGTTAGCTTCCAGTTGGGCCTCTCTTGGTGCCGCTTCGGAAAAGAGAAATTGCCTAAAGGGGGCACTGTCACCAGGGCCGCCATCTGCCCTAGTCTGTGTGTGGGAATATTTTCCCAGCAAAGCCTGTCTCTCCACGGATCACCACCAAAAATGAAAAAAGTTAAATTACACAGAACCATCAAGGCAATAATTATGCCGTCACTTGCTGATGATGATTGTTCCAACATTTGCATTTTTAAAACTACAAAACAAAGTATATTTATCAATGTACATAAATATAATTTCTAATCATTAATTTTCTTCCTATTCCCAGGACAACTTGGGGGAGACCCTAATTCACACCCGAGTATATACCCACAACTAAGCAATCATCCAAACTTACAGATCAAACATCCTGATTTAACCCTGACAGCCACATGCTCACTATCCAGAAACACTGCTATCTCTTAGAGAACTGGTTAAGACTTTCTTTAATCTTCTGACGATAACACCACATTAATAAACTAATCCTAGTCAAAAATGGAGAACAGGTCGAATGCACATTTTTTAAAATGACATTCAGTAAGAAAAAAGTTTAAGAAAGAAGATACAATAGATTTAGCTAAAATGACTTTTTAAATGACAAAAGAACAGCTAAAACTCCCTGTACATCTAACAATAACTCAACACTTCTACCCAGGATTGATATATCTAAATTAAACCCTACCTTTTTGTGTTCATAAAGTCAGAGGTGTTATTTTCATCTACAGGAGCCAGAAATTTTAGAAAATTTGGCACAGAGGAAGAAGAATGAAGTTTTTTCCGCAGGGCATTACGGTAGGAGATGCTGAGAGTTTGGTTGAAGAAAGAATTTAGGATAAAGAAATACAAACACACAAAGTATAAAACATAAACTTCAAAATAAAAGAAACACTTTAGTTCTAATGCTAAGAAAATTAAACCAGGTAAGAAATTAAAAATAGTTTACAAGTGAGATTTAACTTTCATTTTCCATCAGTAAAATTCCACTTTTAAATGAATGGAATCAATGAATTAATTGAAAAACATCAATCCATCCAGTTATGCAAGATGAATAAATTCTAGAGATCTGCCATACAACATTGTGCCTATTGTTAACAATACTGTGTTGTGCACACTGAAAATTTGTTAAGAGAGTAGATCTCATGTTGACCATTCTTACCAGAATGAAATAAAACAAAATAAAAATCAGTCCATCTTCCAAAATGACTGTTCCTTTCAAACTGGAAAAAATAATTTTCCTAAATTAATCAAGAAGTTTCTGATACGGCACAACTTGTAGTCCATATGGTCAAACACAGTGTTGTTAACCTGTGCATGTGTGTGAACTAGGGCAGGGGCAACGTGAAAATAAGGATATAAAAAACAGCTTGCCATCAAAGTCTGTTTTCATAATAATTGAGAAAATTAATGAATAGTGAAATTAAGTCGGTTCAAATGAGAGTGTGAAATAAAACCAAAAACAGACACACACACACACACACAAGCGGTGCCCCAGGTTCTCTGCACAGACTTTCCCTCCATTCAGCACAATCCTGTGTGTGAACTTCCCAGGAAGACAAACGACACTGAACTTGCCATGCGAGTGCGCTCACCTCTTTGGCACAGCATTCCCACTTTGTTCTCCACTTGAGTTATGTTTTAGGTACTTAAAAAAATTTGGCGAGGAGGCGGAGGGGTTAAGACGAGGTGGAGGAGCAGGAGCTGAAGACTGACCTGAGCAACTTTTAGACTCGCCAACAGGTGGATGATCCACACTAAATAGCAATTAGAGAGAAAGCAGGGGGGATTAGAGGGGGAGAAGGGACCGCTGCAAGAAACACGGAGGAAACAGGAGAGAACGGACACGGCTGTGGGTGTCCCATCATTCCAAGAGGAAGCACCACAGGGTGAGAGGGCAGCTTTTCACTTCTCTTCTGCATCCCAACTCTTGCTGGCAAAGGTAGTTTTCATTTAAAAAAAAAAAAAGTATTGTAAAATAAATCCTACTTTATTCTTATTGCCTGCCAAAAGCTATTTCTCTTTTTTCTTTTTCCTCTTCTTCTCCCCAAAGCCCCCAGTACATGGCTGTATATTCTAGTTGTAGGTCCTTCTGGTTGTGCTATGTGGGATGCCACCTCAGCATGGCCTGATGTGTGGTGCCATGTCTGTGCCCAGGATCCAAATTGGCAAAACCCTGGGCCACCAAAGCGGAGCATGCAAACTTAACCATTCGGCCCCTGGGCCGGCCATCCTTGATCATTTCTCACATGTCTATGCACCCAAGAGTACTTTGCCTTCTATTCCCTTTTTAGGAACCAACAGGCAAAAAAAATTTTTTAAATTAAAACAAAAGAAAAGGAAAGCAAAACAAAACCCAGAGTTTTAAAAATACACCTCTCTTTTACACGAACAATAACCTGCCTTGAATTTCAATGTCTCATTTCCTGTACGTAAATGAGAAAAGAGTCCACAAGGAGGGCAGAAAGAAAAATAGGTGTGCTGGGGAGGGGGAGGTTTCTCCAGCCCTCTCATCACCTCCGTCCAGCGTGACCCATCAGGAAGCTGCCTTCCTAGGGGAGACAGGCAATGCACCATCGGGGCCCCTAACTTCCTCCCACCTCTGGCTTGTGTAAAACAGCAGGCTTAGCAAGAGAACTAGGAATCCCCAGACAGGAATGTTTCCATTAGCACAGAAAATGCCAGAAATAGAGGGGTAGGAACACAGTGGAGAGACCACACAGAAGTAGTGCGTATACAGGGTTTTAAGAAACAAGAACCGCATAAAGCCTCAAACTATGCTTGTCTCTAAAATGTCCTATTATTAAATGACTTCTGAAGTGTGTCCTGCTTTAGGATCATAGTTATCCAGCCGAATTCCAAAGAGCCATCATAGCTATTTTCAATGACTAGTGACCGAAAACAAAGCTGAGAGGCTCTCCTACATTGTTCGAGGATTGTTAACGCCGTCACTTCTTCACTGGACACGTTTCAAGCACCTCCGCACGGACCCTCCATTATCCGTGTGTGACCTGTGCCGACACACATCCTGCGGCTTCTGTTGTCACCAGTAAGAGGAAGGCAGCGACTGTACAGAGGTGTGGCCCTACTTCATATTTATAAGGTGAAGGATTGTAAAAGATTTTAAAAGTTATTTTTAAAGATAACTCGGAGTCCATTTATGGTCTCTGACACTTAGGGTCAAATTAATTACCAAGGGACCCCAGAAAGAAGCAGGAGAACTTCGGCTACTATATTGCTTACCCATCTCTATAACCAGGAAATTCCAACTGCTCATTAGAGCCCAATTATTAAAATTAGCACATCTTGGTTAGAAGAATCTAGAGTTCTCACACCGATGGAGATTTTAGAAAACATCTATTCCAATTTTGTCACACAGAGAAGTTAAGCAAATTTGTCCAGGTCACAACCAGTTCAAGGCAGAGCTGGGACCAGGGCCCAAGGCTGCTGCGTCCAGCACAGGCGTCCTGTGGACTCTCACGCTCTGCTCAGCACTGATCATGCATCTGCGTCCCACTGCAGAAATGTTCCAGGTTTCAAATGAGTAGACTCACCCACCCGCTTACTCGCTACTTTCCCTCCAAGCCAGCAGCTACGTTGCAAAGTCAATACTGCCTCTCACACTGTTTGAAGAAGGATTATTAGACATTTTAAGGGCTATTTCTTCTCAGTTTTACCTGCTTCCTCATAATACCTGTACTTCTTACTTGAATAAGTAACAAATATCTCTTATACCCACATACTCCCCAACACAGGAAGGTGGGAGGAACATGCCAGTGCTTCAAGTTTTACCTTCCTAAGCCAAGTAAAACCGGACTCAGGTTTCTGTTGCACCCAATAAACCTATCCGGGTTACACATACCTGATTAGGAACAGATATGCCCCAGCTATTTTATACAACAAATTTACATTTTAAACAATTCTTACTTTCGTTCATGAGGCGTCTCTGTGCTCACTGAGTGATACCTCGTAAGTTTTCTTTGCGAGACCCCTGGAGACCCCTGGGCAGGTTCCGGAGGTTCGTGGCTTTCCACAGGGAAGTGACTCAGGGTGTTTGCACGCCTTCTGAAGGCCTGCTGCGGGGAGAGCGGGGCGGGCTCTTCTGCGGGATGGCTCTCCGAGTCACTTGACAGGTCATCCGAAGAGCCAAGGAGCCTGAAGGAGCTCTCAGAGACGGGCAAGGCCTCCTTTTCACACACAGACGGCTCCTGGCAGCAAAGAGACAGTGGATCAGACATCCCACAGGGAATCTGTGGGATTTACAAATCTCTAATCCCAGGGGCGGGAAAACATTTCAATATGTAGGCACATCTGATCATAATCCCATCTAGAGGCCACCAAAAACACAAGGAAATGAAGGCCTGTTAAATGTCTGCTTGTCAAAGACACAATGCCAGTTTGCTGCACAAACAGGGAAACTGCCCAAGTGCAAGTGTAAAAGGACTAAACCAGAACATGTAACTGTTCTAAGCAAAACCGAAATAGTTCCCTCTCTCTAGAAAACAGCTCTCTGCTCGTAAGAAGTATAAGGAGGGTTATGTAACTTGTCTGCACTGTTTAAAGACATCGAGAAGTTCTGTCTCTCTGCCAGCTGTGTTCACACAGGTTACACCCACATTTTAAGGCTCTCTCTGAACTTGACCTAATGCTGAGATTTAATTTGGTAATCTTGAGGACTAAAAATTATATCCTACTTTATTCTTAGAATATGGAAAATCTCTCTCTAGGTACTATTGCCACAATTCTAGGCAAATCACTTAACTTCTTCCTGCACCTCGATTTCCTCATCTGTAAAAGAGGATAGTGAAAATTCATCTCACTGGGTTTCAGAATTAAGAAAGATAATACAACTGAGAGTACTTTATTGACTGTAAAATATTATACAAATATTAGTTATTCTTTTATTAGATACTCAATGAATTTACTGAGGGGGTACTCAAACGTTTGTTGAGAATCGTGACAATAATTTAACACTGCAGGCTTTTGAGATGTGTACTTCTTCAAAGGAGTGAACTGCTGCATAACTCATGCACACCGACCCTCAGCACTGCACTGCCAGGACATGGTTGGTGGCCAATATATTTTTCTCAAATCAAAAAATATAAGAGAAAATGTACCAGTTTGTCCCTCCTGGAATTGCTGGAAGGGATAAATAAATCAATATGAAAAAAGGAATAAATGCAGCTAATGGTGGACTGGAGAATCTAAATTCTGTTATTCCAGCTACAGTTGAGTGCCTTTTAGATGAAAGATATTAAGGATTTTAACTTAAAAAATTAAATTTATGTTTATTGAGGGAAGAGGTTATATACACTTATTTTGTAGGAATTAGATAGGAAAAGCTTAATTCCTAACATACTATGAAATGTTAATTATTTTAAACATAACTGAAATTCTTCATTCTTCAGGACTCTTCAGCTCCAAAGACTTTTGTAAGGATTTAAAACTTGTCTAGGATCACAGCAAACCACCTCCAGCATGTAAACCTGTTCATCTCAATTCTCATTAACATCCCTCCAAATTATGTGAAAGAGCTACCCTGCTGCTTACTCTTACAACTGAAAGGGCCACTCTGATGTTCAGCTTCTTTGAGACTCCTAGATATCAATTTATTGGAAGAGACCCAATTACATAAAAAGCATACCTTTACAACAGTTTCTCAATCTCAGGACGAAAAGACGACGTGAAGACGTGCCCATAAAGATACACGTACGCCACACACAGGTGGCTTCTGAAAAGTTGCATTTCTCTTAGAATTACCCTAGAAATTCAAGCTATATGCATATTCCTAGATCTATGTTTTGGAGAAGAATTTTTTAAAAAGCAGTAAGACTTACTGGAAAAGTCACTTGAGTGACATGAATTTCTCTATTCACACTGACCCACCTGGAACGCCTTCTTCCCTGTCTACTTCCAGAGGTACAACTCCTACACTTTCTTCAAGATTTAATTCAAAAGCATCACTGTCTCCCTCCCCAAGCTTTCCCTAGTTCCACTGATCAAAAGTCACTCCCCTTAGCCCTGCTCCTGCGACTACTAAGTTTCCACCGCCTCTTATTCGAACTCTCAGGGCTCCTACACACTCTACTCAATGCTGGTGTCATCCGAGTATCTGTCATCTCTCTCCGACCAGCTAAGTTCCCACAGGGCAGGGGCTCTGTCCTGTTCATCTGTATACAGCAGATAAACCATGTTTCCAAACTTAAAATGAATTGTGGGGTAGAATCAGTCTGTAGTAGATGGAGGGCAGACGATGCTACTTTCAAGTATATTTTAACTTAGAAAATCACGTTCAGAAGACCAGCATCTAGGGCCTCACTCCCCAAAATGGGTCCACAGACCAGCAGCATCAACATCACCTTGGAGCTTGTCAAAGATTCAGCATTTCAGGCCTCACCTCAGGCCTACTGAATCAGAAGCTGCACTGTGACCCAGAACCCCATTGACGGTGCACCTAGAATTTGAGAAGCACTCATCTTATGCAGTGTTTCTCAAATTGTAGAATGTAATGCATTAGTAGGTAGTGATATCAATTTAATGGCTTTCCATTAACATTTTTTAAATAAAAGAGAATAAGAAAATACCATTATGTATTACATGTTATCTACAGTAAACGTTGTTCTTTGAAATTTTATTTTGCATATGTGTGTGTTTGTGAATCATCTCACAGTGTTAAATGTGTTTCTTACTATTGGTTATGATCTAAAAATTTTGAAAGCCACATGCCCCGGAGAGATCTCAGGAAAACTCAGAGTTCCTGTGGCAAGGAGCTGGCCTTCACAAACACTTTCTCATGCTTGCATCTGAGGGTGCTCCTGTAGCAGAAGGAAAGCTGACCTCTCCAGCACAAAACCGAAATCCACTTTTTGGTGGTTAAAAAGTTGAACTAACCATGTTTAAATATGCTTAAAAGTCTAGAAAGGAAGAAACTAAAACAAAGACATAGACGCAGGTTTGTTATGAAAAAGAACAGCGAGATTGCTCATTATAACAAAGCTGTGCTGGGTGGCAGATGCAAGGGGTGAAGCTTATTTGCTTATTTATAAAAACAGTAATGTTTAATTATAATCATAGAGCCAGCTAGAGGATAAAGTAAGTTTCAGGAAGTTGAGTGCTTCTCGGAATTCACAAACCCACTTTTAAGATTTTCCCAATTTTAATTATTTTTAAAATCGGAAAATATACTTGAGAAAAAAAATTCATTGGCTGCTTGTGATAAATTAGATCTTAGTGGTCTAAAATTGTGGTCTTGTTTCTTTGCCTATGGAATGGCCATCTGCTTTGTTATGTAAAACTTTAATGTTACAGTACAACTGCATGACCAGCCCTCCATCTGCACCCAAAAGTCTGGAAGCACCAAATTTTTCATGATTGGAGCTTCTTTTGTTCCTTTTGATAGGCTCTGTAGATAGGACATGAACAAGACTCATTTGCTGGTTTCTTCAGGGTGTCATATAAAGAAAAATGTGCTTACTTTGCTGGTGTTACTTAATGTGCTGGACACGGAGCTGTCCAGATCCAGACTGGCAGAATGTTCCTGCAGGCCTCTGGCTTTATTACCCTAATAAAGAAAAGGCAGTCAAGTTACGACCCTGAGGCTTCAGCAAAGGTGTCAGCTGGAAATGCCTTGGTCTACTTAAGCTCAGGAAAAATGCATCTACTGAGAAATGCTGCTAAGCACAGACGTACATTAAGACATCAACATTTCTGTCATCTTTTTCTTTTCTTAATAACACACCAACCTAAATGTTCCAAAACACCTTGTGGATTAGTCATTTGGCAGGGATAATAGGCAGGAAGAAGAAACAATTCATCTATGAAGAAAAGCAAGTGCTAAAATAAGCATACTCAGCGACCCTCTCCCCTGACCCTCTCCCCTGTTGTCATAAACCTGCCAGCTGCATGATGCTCAAACATTCCATCCATTTGGGAGCTCTCAAAGGCAGCTCTCCTAACCCTGGTTTTGCAAATGAATGGTTTTTAATTATCTGTAAGGATGCTGCCAAATTCTCAGAAACATCTTTAAACAAAATAAAATTTAACTTTAACTAAAAAAATAAAGTATGTTTCAGATGGAGTGTCATGAAGTCACAAAGAACTATAAGAAGATATTGAAAGGTGTGAAACTTTGAAAAAAAACTGAACCTTCATTTCTTAGAAGTTTCATCAAAGATATTTACACTCATGGGGGGAAGTAATTTCTTAAATACGTGCCAGACTGATGAAGACTTTATTCTTCCTAGAGAGTTGCAGGTCACAAACTTTTTCTGTAAAGGGCCTGATGATAAATCTTTCATGCTTTGTGGACCATATGGCATCTGTGGCAACTTCTCAACTCTGCACAAACGCAGCCCCAGACAACAGGGGAATGAACTAATGCGGTTGTGTTTCAATAAAACTCATTTACAAAAACAGGAAGTAGGTGCTATTTGCTGACCCCTGCTATAGAGTTCTAGACACATGGCAGCAGCAGCTGACAGTAACTGGATTTTTCAGTTGTGCTTAGTGACACTAGGGAGAATGGCACCCATATCTTGGTGTGTCTAACTCTGCTCTTTATAAGACTGGCCGATGAATGACATTCTTTTGGAAGACAAAAAATTCCGTGGGCTATCGCGTAATACAAAAGAGTGGAGAATTTTTCTAATTCAGGCCAAGTTAAAGGCTGAATTTTAAGTACAGATAACACTGTTCTAAGACTGAGAAGACATTTAAAAAGGTTATACCCCTCTATGATGAACACTGATGGAATAACAGTAAAGAACTGAATCTCATGCTCTCTTAAAAAAGTGATTTAATTTAAATTAGGAGAAATTATGCTACTTACCCGGGACAAAATACTTTCCAAAGACTCTGTTAAAGATCTCTTTGCTTTGTTTTTCAGCATATCTAGCCTAAATCGAGTGGCACTGGGTGCGATTTCACTTCCAATATTCTCTGCTGCAATCTGTGATGTCTAAAAAGTGAAACAATGAAAAGTTAAGTCACTTACACAGCTTCTTTCCCTCCTTCCTCCCTTTTAAAGGACTGAAAAATCTCTAGGACGCATCCGTATTTTTCCTTTTTGCTGAGGAGGATTCAGCCTGAACTAATGTCTGTTGTCAATTTTAGGGTGTACCTTTTTGACCCAAGGCTATTATTCTAATTCTTTCTGTGACCTCGTATCATCTACTCCTGGGTGACATGGCTGAAAGTCCAGGAAGTAATTTTGCCTCAAAGAATTGCTATGCCTACTCCAACAAAATGAGGAAATGTGCTTAGAAACCAATCAGTTAATACAGCAGTTCAGAGCTCGGGCTCTGCAACTGGATCAGAGATCTGTCATTCACTAACTGTGCCCTTACGCAAGTTACTTACTTTCTCTGAACTGCAATTTCCTCTTCTGTAAATTGAGACCAACCTCAAGATCTAATCACAACACCGTGTTGTAAGATTAAAACAGGTAAAGCATTGGGCACAGCTTCTGGTACAAAGGTAGCTATGATTAGCTTTTCAAAGTAAAGTAACAACTTACCTTCTGGGGCATTTCAGAGGCTGAGATTTATCTCCTGAAGAATCCATTCTCTCTGCCTGTACTAGTCCCTTCATCCCCTTGTATAGAAAGCTCTCTTCCCTACTTGTTCCTCTCTCCTGCCTACTATTTCCATCATCCCTTTCATTCTCCTCTGTAACCAAGCTTCTCTCCCTTAACTGACCATAACAGGAACCTGACAACACAATGGAGTTTGTCTGCCAACCACTAAATGAAGTTTAATGTTACTTATTAACAAAAAGGTATTTTTGTAAAAAAAAAAAAAAAAAACTACACAAACCCTCTAGATTAAATTGTTTCTTACTTCTATAGATTGTTACCTCATTGCTTCCTGCTAGATGATGATTTTGTTAGAAAAACACACAAGCACATACATCCTCCATTACAGTAAAAACCAACAACTCTTTTTGCTGTTACATTTTGTGCACCCTCTCCTTTGGCCGAGTTAACATTTTGCAGGTGCTGAGAGCAATGAGGAGCACAGGCTCTGGAGCTCGGTGCGGTGCCCAGGTGAGGTGCTTCTCTGCTGCTCCCTAGCTAGGTGGCCCTGGGCAGGGTATTACCTGCTGTCCTCCTCAGCTCCTCCACCTGCAGACTGAGGACACCCAAGGAACTCTCCTCACAGAGCAGCTGTGAGGTTTAAACGAGTACACACTAAGGCATGCAGAACATACCTGACACCCAGCAAATGTCAGCTTTCATGATTACTAGCTACTCCATTTATTTCTACTTTTAACAGAAAACATTACAGACGTCTTTGAAGTCTCCTGGAACCACGCTCCTTCCTCCATCCGCAGAAGTAACCCCTCTCCTGAATTTGGTGTTTATCAACTCAAATTTTGCACTTTTATATATATGTATGTATCCATAAAACATATTTGTTGGTTTACATGTAGTTGAAACTTTAAATGAATGTATCATACTGTACATTTCCTTCTGTAATTAGCTTTCTTATGGTCTTGTTTTCTAATTTATCCGTGTTGACAAATGTTCTTTGATTCACTCACTTTAATCAGAGTGTAATATTTGACTGTATGATAACACAATTTATTCATGTTCCTGTTGTTAAACACGATTCCCTTTTCTTGCTTTTACAAAGGAGACTGCTGTAACCTCTCTTGTACATAGCTCCTTATCACACATGTGAAAGTGTGTGCAAGGTAAATAATTAGCAATGTCCTTGCTGCGTCACTGGGTTTGTGCATATTCAGCTGTCAAATTTCTCTCCCCTAAATGATACCAATTCATCTCTTTTACACGATATTGTCAAGTGTTTCAATTTCTGCCAGTCTGATGGGTATAGATGGTCTCTTAATTTGTCTTCCCCTGATTCCTATTATAGTGAAGCATTTTTCATTTTATTCAGTTATTTGCTGGTCAAAGACCTTACATGTTCTTTGAAATAATGAAATCCTAATTCACCCATGAACGTTACACATTTTTCACGGCATAAAAGAGAAAGAAAAGATTCTGGTAAGAGCTACATTTGGCTTTGTCCGGTCATCCAGAATTTTACTTCTATGAGAACTGGAACATGCATTAAAAGAACTACTTGGCTTAGAACTTTAAGAAGGGAGACTATCACGTATCTTCGTGTTTTCATAGAGTACACTGAGCACACTCTGGACACTTAATACTTGCTTGCCGAAGAAGAAGTGAATAAGCAATGATCACCAGACAGGCCCACGGAAACATGCGCCTGAGGTAACACACTCACTCAACAAATGTTGACTGAGCGCCTGCCCAACCTTGTGCACCATGGGCAGGGGCCTCACTAGTTGCAAGTGGTCCTGTGTAATCATTTCCCCAAAATAAGCCTGTCCAGACTCAAGGCAGCCTCCAGAGCAAAGGGAATTACCCACAAAGGGCCCTCAGCAGCCTGCCTCCGACCCAACGCCAGCTCATTCACAAAGTTAAGAAGCTGTGGATTTGCTTTCAAACTCATAACAAAAGTTTTCATAAAATAGGACCATCTTGAGTTCTGAGACATCAAGAAAATACTAGCTACAAGACTAGTAGCATGTAGTAGATCCCACACAGACAGAAGAAAAACTGCACTTGTGTTTTTCTTTTTTTAAACCAGGCCACAAATATCTCTGTACAGTTAATTCAATGCTGATTCTGCTCTCATCTACCACCTAGTGAGATTCTATCGTCATAATTCAAGTATAGTTTGAAAATAATTCACATTTAGAAAATAACGCACGTTCAGAATGTAATTCATATTTAGAAAACAGCATATCCCTTGTTTATTTAAAAATAAGCATCTAGAAGTTTCTCCTTTGAAGATGATGCTGGTTCATGGATAAGTTTCTAACTAGGGCTCTAGAGTGAACTGTACTGCAGTTGTCATATTGCCCATCTCTAGACAGATGGGCGAACTCTGAGCCTTAAAATTTGGAGCCAAGTTTTAAACTGTGATGCTACACTAAAGTTCTCAGGTCAGAACCCACCATCCTGGGGGTCACAGCGTATCTCCTAGCAGCCTTATTCACAATAACTAGCACCTGGAAGTAGCTTAGGTGTCCATTAAAAGGAGAATGGAGAAAAACTGTGGTACTGACACAATACAATAAAAAGAAACAAACTATTGATATACACAACAATATATCAAATGGATGAATATCAGAAATATTATGCCAGAACTAGAACAGCATATACTATATGATTCCACTTATAAAATGTTCTAGAACAGGCAAAACTAATCCACAGTGAAAAAAATTCAAAACAGTGGTTGCCTGGGGGAGGAGTAGTGAGGACTGACTGGAAAAGAGGTACGGCAGTGCCTCCTGGTGTGATGGAGGATGCCCTGTATCTCGACAGGGGTTTGGGCTACCTGAATGTAGGAAGTCCTCAAAACTCAGCATCTCGAAACCTGTGCAGCTTACAATATGTAAATTTTCTCTCCAAAAAATTATGAACAAATACTGACTTCCAGTTAATGATATATATGCTACAGTGTTTAGGGATAAAGAGTACTGATACCAGAAACTTACTTTGAAAGGCATCAAAAATAAGGTACAATAACGATGGACAGATATTTGGGAAAGCAAGTATGACAAAATGCTACAATCTGGATAGTGGCTGTATGAATGCTCATATGTAATTCTTTCAACTTTTTTTTCATAATAAGATGTCAGAAAAATAGAAAAATTTATCTACTGGAAAATGGACCCAGGCAAATCAATGAGTAGTTATATAACACTAAATTTTGTTAGTTAAACCCCTAAAAAGCATAATAATTAAGATAATGTCCTTGGACCTCAGACACATTGGCCCCACCACTCCCTAACAAACTGCTTGAGCTCTGTTCCCCGTGGCCGGTCTCTAACATCAGTATTATACCCCCACCACAAAAAAGTTGTTTTAGAAGAAACAGAATAATTCATGTCAAGAATTAGAACTGTATCTTGTAAACGGCAAACATTCAGTAAGTGGCAGTTGATTTAATATTATTAATTTTTACACCAGCTCTGTGGATACAAGTACAAATGATATGTCCATTCACTAAAACATGACACCCTCTTATTTTATTAATTTATAAGTCTTTGCCCAAAGTGAATCCTTTTCCAAAAGCTCAAAGGATTCATTCAGTTTGTTTTCCATTTTATGAAAATGATTCCTCTGACAGCTTTCCAACTGCCATTTTAGTCTTTGAACAGCACGTGCGGCGTCCCCACTGGCTCTGAGAAGTGCTGCCCTGAGTCTGTGCTCATCGTCTTCTGTCCACTTTTGAAGGCCGGTGGCCAGAGAAGTCCACCGTCAAAGCCATGAATCTACCTCTCTCTAGGTCAGATCACAACACATTTTCAAAGGCTACAGGAATTGTTAGGTCCAACAAGGAGGTAATGAAATCCATGTGGTCAAACTATTTGGTAGCGGAAAATGAGAGCAGGACCCTATGTCAAATTTCAAAGCTCCACCTGATCCATCTACCGAGTGGCTGCTGCTCTGAAAAGCCTGGTCCTCAGAGCCAGAGACGGTGTTCACACTGGAGGCATCCCCACATCTGGGGATCAGGGGAACTCTTTATAGACAAAGACGTGAGCCTCCCAGGTAACAGAATGTTTAGAAACCTCTGGAGAAAGAGCTGCCCAGGAGCCAGTTCTGTTTTGTGAGGCTCAGTCTCTTTTACACTGAATTCTGATTTTTTCAAATGAAACAGCCATTAAATATATTTCCCTGTTGGACTAATCTATGCTCAAATCATAAAGATACTACCCTGTTCCATACAAATTGGGTTCACACTTAGGTCAAAATTTTCCGCCCAACATAAATGCTCCATTCCCTTCTAGCACTTATAAATTATTCCGAAATTATCCATTTCCTGTTGGAACAAGTTAGGAGAAAAAAAAATCACAACAGGGAAAAATGATTAGGGGAAGAAAAGAAAAAAAATAAAAGGAATGAAAATGAGAAGAGAAATAGTTTGGAAAGCGAACTAGAGAATTAACTGAAAACTCAGACTGGGTGGCCATCCAAAAGTGAACAGGAGTAGCAGAGAACGCCTACGCTCTCTTAAAAGGTACAGGCTGGCAAGGGAGGAATGCCAACACACAATGGCTGAAGGTCAAAAACAGACAGTGTACTGGTGCAGAGTCACTGCTAAGGGACCCTGCCGTCGGCCAATGAGACTGAAAACTATCAGCCACTGTCCACGAGCTTTAAGAGTTCAAGAAAGGCACATGATTGCCAAGGCCAACTGGCAGGTAGAAACCAGATGGGGAGAGTTGCTATGTGAGCCTCCAAGTAAAACTGCGCCATGGTGCGGTTACCAGGACAGCACGGGCTGTTTACAGGGAAGGAGCAAGAGCGAGCACACGACTGAGCATTAAAGCGCCTTTAGACCAAGCATTCAGTAAGTGTCTTCTTAAAAAAAGGCAATATACTTTCGGAAAATTAAAAGATTTTTTGAACATCCTTAACTGATTTTTCTGGCCTACAAGTAACTTAATATAAAACGTATATGTTTTGAAGCTATAATAGTTATTATGAATTGACTTACTCAGAGTCCAAACGATGTAGGAAAACGGTCCATGGCACTGTGTGTACTGAATCCTACCTTGAAGCTCTTCAAAGACAGAGACCTGCAAGTAGCCCCAGCTTCTGACATAGCACCCCACAAACAGAGAAGCTAAATAAGGCTTGTGGACGGCAGAGGACGGCAGGAATTAATGGAAGCTCTACACCTGAATAGCAAATAAACCAGGTGGACTCGGCATCTGCTCTGTCAGTAGCGCTGTCTTACAGCCACATGGCATTTATATCACAAAGAACTTCTACACACTTTACGTAATTTGGAAGGCAGCTACAAAATGTCACTCCCATTTTACCAGGGAGAAAGGTGAGGTGACAGAGACAGGCTCCCAGCAGGTCAAGTAGCTCGTCATTGCCGTATCTACTCTTAAACTTCATACTTTTCACCTCACAGAGTTACCTTTTTTTTATGGAGGTCACACTGGTTTATAACATTATATAAATTTCAGGAGCACATCATTCGATTTCAGCTTCTGTACAGACTGCATCATGTTCACCACCAGAAGTCTAGATGCTTAAACTGCATCCTTGACGCTCTACACCAGTCCTCATGTCAGAGCAACTGCCCTAACCCCACGACAACGCAGACAGAAACTTCTCACCTCCTCCAAGCACAATCTAAATATTCCCAAATTTTCCCTCTATGTGTAACAAAGGAAAATAAAATACAGGGAGAAAAGGAGGATTCGGAGCTTCAGAAAATTCCCAAAACTCTGTTTTAATCAGTGTCCTGGTAAAATTATAAGAGATAAAAATGCCATACCTGCTTTGTCTCCCCAGTATGGCTGTGAACTTTCTGTTTCTCCTCATATAAACATCTCAGGAAAGATATAATCAGTTCATTCTCTCGCTGCTCATTTCTTGGTCTCAATTTCTTAAAAAAAAAAAAAAGAATACATTTATTTTTAATTGTCAACAAAACTGCTGAACCATCCCTTTGGAAAAGCCAACAGCTTTCATCCATCCATTAAACTAATGCTTTTACCCAGTTATCTCACTAGGGGGCACCAATGTTCCTAAAAGTGGAAACAATTTTTAAAAAGGGAAAATGGAGCCTGTGGGCCAGATTTAACTTTTGACCTCTGCTGTCCTTAAAATAAATATTTCACATCAGATAGAGGCACAGTCAAAATATTTAATAAATAAAAAGTCTTGAAAACAGAAGAAAAGAACAAAATCTGTGTAAACATCAAGAGGTCAAGAGCCATAATGGCTACACATTTATAATTCTTACAGTACAGGAACTGGAAAGGAAAATAGCAACTGGATTCAGGGTCACGGTTCCACATGTCAAATGTGTTTGTCATGACGCACTTTGTGGAAGGCTCACAACGCATGTACTTGTACACAAGATTTCATGGCACGGACTCAATTTCTTTGTTCTTTCTTTCTTTTTAAAAAAATTCTCACTGTGCCTTTTATTTTTCAGGCAGAGTAGTGGCAAAGCATACTGCACTAGAAACCAGGACATGCTGGTTCTAGGTGCCACCAAGAAGTGTGACCAAAGCAAGTCATTTACTCTTAGCTACCTCATCTGGTCAAAGGAAGCTTACACATGAAGTAAACTCCAAGGTCCCCTCTAGCTCCCAAAGTCTTCATATTTGAATTATCAGAGTTCATTTTTAGAAGACCATCTAACTTAATGTATTATTTTCTCTGAATACGGAAAAAAAAAAAAAACTGAATTACTCTGGCTACACACAAAGCTTCTAGTCCATAAACTTTGGAAATACATCTTTTTTATATTGACAATTATCCATTGTCCTGCTCCTCCTCTCTCCCTACTCCAAACCTCTTGCCTGCTCCTTAAAACAAAGTCAGGGTATAATAAACGAATCAACTATACGAGCATCTGAGTGTGGGTCAGTGTCGCTCTTGGCAACCTTCTTCCCCAGCTAATTATGGAACGATGATTTTACTCTTCGAGTCACAGACTTTAGTAGCAAAGGTAATACTAACCCAGACCTTCTGACACTCCCCCTCTAAGAAAAAGATCATTTGAAATGATAGGTTGCTCCTGTTACTCAAGGAAAAGATAATAAATGACTAGAAGGGACTAATTCCTTTCATTGAGGATTTCATGTTCTTTCGAATTTCAGATTTAAAGATTAAATATTTTAGAAGCTAGAGCAGATACTCTCAATCTGGATTCCAAGCCATGAACCTTGATGTTATACAAGTTTACATGTTTTATGCAACAAGTAGATTTTTTCCAGAGAAAGTTCCTATCAGATCTTCAAAAAAGGAAAGTGGTAGTCAGATAGCACAACCCCAACTTAATACTGCTGACCCCAAGAAGGTTGATACATTGTGAGCCTAAAAGCCCAGGAGGCAACAGGGACTTTCTTCCAATGCTGGGGGAATGCAAATGGTACAGCCACTTAGGGAGCCAGTTTGGCAGCTTCTTAGAAAACTAACTATCCTCTTACCATGTGATCCAGCAGTCGCACTGCTTAGCATTTACCCAAATCAGCTGAAAATGTATATCCATACAAAACCTGCACATGAATGTTTACGGCAGCTTTATTTATAACTGCTAAAACTTAGAAGCAGCCTACATGTCCTTCAACAGGTGAATGGATAAACAAACTGTGGTACATGCACACAAGGGAATATTCTTCAGTACTAACAAGAAAAGAGCTACCAAGCCATGAAAAGACATGGAGGAACCTTAAATGCATACCGTTAAGTGAAAGAAGCCAATCTAACAAGGCTACATACTGCATGATTCCAACTATATGACATCCTGGAAAAGGCAAAACTGGAGACAGTAAAAGATCAATGATTGCCTGGGTGTTAGAGGCGGGATGAACAGGTGGAGCATAGAGAATTTTTAGGGCAGTGAAACAATTCTGTATGACACTATAATGGTGGATACATGCCATTATACATTTGTCAGAATCCACAGAATGGATACCAAGAGTGAACCCTAATGTAAACTATGGATTTCAGGTAATAATAATGTATCAATATTGGCTCATCAACTCTAACAAATGTATCACACTAATGAAGATGTTAATAATTGGGGAAACTGGCTGGGGGGCGGGGGACATGAGAGGTTATATGGGAACTCTCTGTACTTTCCACCCACATTTTCTGTAAAACTAAAACTACTCTAAAAAATAAAGTCAATTTTTTAAAAAGTCCAGGAAAGAGAAGCAGACAGGAATCACGAGAGACTTCTGAGCAGGCACAGGCACCCGTGGGTTGACCCATTCTTTCTTCTCCTGTATTTTTAATTAAACCTTTTGGTTGCTCTCAAGAGAAAACATATTTTTCTTGGAGAAATTCTTCATGATCGCTGACTTCAAAATATCAAACAAAGCTAAGAATGCAGTAATGAGAAGCACTAACACATTTTCTTTTCCTCAAAATATACATGAAAGAAACTATTCGAGTGATCAGAAAATGAGACAATTGAGCACCACGTACCACCACAGGTGCCACCAATTAGAAACTGAAGCCGAGAACCAGAGACAGCACCATGGAGCTCATTCAACGTCACAGAAGAAAGTCACTAAAGCCAAGAAATCCATGTTCGTGGTGTCATGCAAGTAAAGAAAGAAAGCCTTCCTTAAAAATAACTGAACGAAGATTAGGGGTTACCTATTAAGTTCAAAATGATCAGGAAGGTATCATCTCCTTAATACCTTCCATGCGACTTCACCATTTTCCTATAGTAGCAGACCATTACTTACTAAAGGTGATTTAATTTTATGAACACTCCTCAGTCAGAGAGACAAGTCTGAGGGAAACAATGGGAAATCAAGTTGGATAACATCACTCTGCAGCCAAAAACTACCCTGCTTATTCGAAATTAATCCACAGTGTCAGACGTCAGGACAGTGGTTACCTGGGGGCAGTATCGAGGGGGGGTTCTCGGGGACTAGAAATGCTCTGTTTCTTAATCTTCATGCTGGCTGCACAGATGTATTCATCTTATAAAAATTCACTGAACTACCCACCACTCATTTGTGTGCTTTTCTATAGTTATATTTCATTTAAAAAAACAATTAGTTGCCTATTAACAGTAACAAAGCTAATTTTCTTATGTTTCTTAACCACATTTCTATGAAGGGGCCTATAAATTGGTAATAAAAGTAATTCAAAAACAAATGTCCAAAACTGACTAACGAATAGTACCAGAATGCTGAGGAAGTCTATGGTCTTCTGTGGGAACGACTGAAAACAGCAATGCTCGCTTAGACACGACAGTCTGACATTTAAAAAAATTATGATAATCAAATCTTATAAGAAATAATTTTAAAACCATAGTTTAAGTTGATATATATTCTTTACAAAGTGCAAAAAAAAAGCTCCTCTGACCCTTCATCTTTAACTTGAGAAAAGTCATGTTATGTAATCCATCATCGACACCTATTGAGCATAAATCTACTTATCTACTCAGTATTAAGTCATTCCCTGAAATATACTCATTCGGATGAAGGGATTCAGACGTTGAGACATTTTCTTTACTATCCCTGGCCTGAAAGCAACTTTTTACACTGAAGAGGACCAATTTGGATTTGGCATCTCAGCCAGCAGCAGAGCAGCTTGAGGAGACAGCGAGACACTGAGATCCCGGGGGGTCACCTTCACCTGTGCCCAGTTAGAGATGCTGGACCATTATACATCTCAGAAAGGTCATAAATAAACTTGACTGCCGTGTCACGAGTCCTCTTATAAAGAGGAGGGTTAATGGGCCACATGCTCATCTGGCACCAAGTCCTCCTCTCAGAGCGCTCAAAGTCAGCTTGTCTGCAACAGAGATCTTCTCCAGCATCATCTGCATAGTAATTATTAATTTCTGTTTCTTTCTGGCTCTGTTTGGGTTGCATTTTTGCATTAAACATTCATTTACAAAAAGACTGATTATGTATGCTTTAATAACTAAGTAATCATATACCATTATTTTCAATAGTAATTACATTTGTCTTAGGAAAATTCGTCCTTGGAGAGTTCTTCAGAAACAAAATCCCCTCCAGGAAAGACTGTACAGAGGAAAATATTAATCATTCTATTTATAAGATGACTCATGACAATGCAAAGCCACCTTTTTCTTTATGATCTTTTTGAAATACATGATTTTAAAACACACTGGTAGGCACTACTACTTAAAAAAAAAACAACAACAGTGACTTGGTTTATAAAATGTTTTACAAAAACCAAGAATGGTCACTGAGGAAATAATTCTACAAAACTATCAATAAGCGAGTAGAAGAAGAGATCTCTGCCAAATTTGTATTATTCAAGGAAGAGCTGTGGCAATGACGGAGGACAAGCATGAGCTGGCTTTTCAAACCCAGTGACTTCCCTTTGGTCTTTAAACCAATCAAAAAGTTACGGAGCTTTCTAGAACAACACATAGAGACCCCAAGACATTAACTGAATGAATTTTTTTTTAAGTAAAGCTGTGTCACCCAGCACTTTTCTCTAAAGTCTCTTTGCCATAATGTACTGGGTATCTAAAAACTTACATGGATCAAAGTGAATCTCAGAGTCACATCCATTAGGAACTTCTCATTGCTGCACAGGAACATTTTGTGTTTTACCTATTCTGACTCATCGAATTGTTTTTGGGAAAGCTACAGAGTGATGTCTAATTAAAAAAGAAAACTAGCATTAGGGCAAGAATATGCACCTTCTACACTTATGGGAAAGACATTCCCCAAAGTGACCCGACAGCACTGGAACAGCAAGTGGGCCGGCATCAGACGACAAAGGCCCAGCCTCCATTGTAAACACACTAGTAAGAAGCAAATTGCCCATCTGTTCATGAATTCCCGGTACAAATGACATTAAATTTGCCTCAGAGTACTGTGTACTTAGAACTCTAAAGATGCTTTAAGAAAAAGTAGTGGTCTCAAGTCGATGCTGAAGGAAACAAAAAAATTTAAAGGCAATTAGAAATTGTGAAAATTACATTCTAAGCTATTTATGAAATTAAAAAACCTTCCTATAAACATAGACCAATCTTACTGCAGAAGGAGAAATAGAGATGAAGAAAAGTCTAGCACATGATTGAAAAGAAGACAACAATCCTTTAATTTTTCACAATAACAGAAAACAGATCATGGGCCCCATCTGCACAGTCTTTCCCCCAACAAGGCCAGGCGAGAACTCACAGTGCAGGCCTGCTAGCCTTCTTGCTTGGTTTAATGACACCTCTATTTGCAGGACCCCTGCTGCTCTCCTCCCCCCACAAAATAGAGAGATTTCTTCTTTGTTCTGATGTGCTCTCCTCCCTAGAAAAGTGCCAGGAAACCGTAGAAAATGCCCCTCGGCTAACGCAGACATGAAATTTTTGATGAGCTCATTAAAGATTCATAATGAGGAGACTCCAGGCGTGCCAGCACACGCGGCACGGTTTCCCCAGGATACGCTGCATCTCCCTGCACGGACAAGAGCGCGCTTCCAGGTTGGACGCAGAAAGCCAACAAGCTTGTTTTTGTTTTTATTTTGTTTCTATGTTTAAGTTTCATATATTATAATTTTTATCATTTAAATTTATTTTCAAACTGAAAAAAATGAAAGAGAGGAGGAACAATTAACACACAATGTCATGCACAAAACGTCATCTCCTCTGATGCCCACACTCAGGGCTGCAACCCCGAGCAGGCTGCCAGCGGCTGGCAGAGGTTTCCCATGGAGCAGAGGAGCACGGGGGACCAAAGTCCAGCTCTTCTGCCTCCCAGGCTGAGGCTCTCTCCACTTTATAATTTCCTTTCTCTCATTCTAACAATCTTTTTTAAGGGACAGCTTCCCTGGTTGAGTTGCTTTCACCATGAAAACCGAGACCTGATGTGAATCTGCGATTCTGACCTGGCCCCTCCATGGGGCTGTTAAAGTTTAAACCAAGAGGAACTCAGGGCCACTTCCTCGGGGCTGTGAATGCTCTGGCTGGCTGGTTTTTATAAATAACACTTCACGGGTAAGCTGCCTGCCTTTTCTTTCCATGTAGAAATTAAAAACCAGTACTGTACCTGAACTTCCTCAAAAATAGTTGCTTGCTCTTGATTAGTTAACGTGGTCAGGTGCTTCTGGAGTTCTAGTTTGGTTTTGGAAGAGCTCAACCCTATTAAGAAAAAAAAAGAGAGACATGAAAACACTCTACATAAAAGTTATGAGGCAGAGTTCACACCTTCCATACCCACTCCCTTTATGTTCTTATCTGCTCATTTCAGGCTTTCAATGTTTTATGGAAATTCTAATCAATAATAATGTTGATGATGATGATGACAGTGACAACAACTAGCACTTTTTAGTTAAGCCCTCACATGCCAGGGCCTGCCTTAAACATTAGTCCTGCATTACTTCATTTAATACTCAGAATGGTTTGATGAAGAGGATTCGATTATCCCATTTTAAAGTTAAGGAAACCAAGACCCAGAGCTTACGTAATTTCCAAAGACCACCACATTGGACTCTAAGTCAGGTCTGTGCAGTTCCAAACTACTTTTTTTTGCCACCACTCCATGTTAAAACACCTCACGCAATCAGAACATTATCTTCAGAAAATGACAAATTCTCGTATTTATATATAAACCTGACAACTTTTCTTAAGGAAAAACAGATGAAACATTTCATATGCTCCATATGAAAACTGATAGACATACATTTTTCTCTTGCATGTTAGGCTCCTTTACATAAAATTGATTCATATGGCTAACAACTTTCCTTTTACCACCCATTGCTTATTAATAGTCTTAAGACCATTTAATTACTGTTACAGAGAATTTTCAGGAAAAGTTATAAAAATAAAGTCACAATTTCAGTGCCCACTAGAGTCTGGCATTTCAGAAAGTTCTTTCCCCACACAAATATGGCTGAGACCCTGTTTTGCCTTTTCTCGGTGCAGGAGAGAAACGTCTCACATGATGAGAAGATTGAGAATGAAAAGATTTGCTGACCTAAGTGCTGTGAAAAAACTGCTGCCTATCCTTTTTATTCCAAGGGCAGCCCTCTCCTCATCCACCTGCCACTCCCTTCTCCTCCTCCAGAGGGTGAGCCTCTGCACAGGGGCTCGGCCAAGGCTGAGCCAGAGAACAGGGCAGATGCATCCACACAGCTAAGGATGGCAGAAGGGGACCCCTCTGAAATCTGGAACCGGGACCTGGAAATCATGCCTGTTTTACAGATGAGTCTGCTGAGGTCTAGAGAAGCCAGGCGACTTGCCAAAGGTCAGGAGGCCAATTAGCAGCCAAGCCCGCCCCAGAGCAGCGCTCCCCCCTCCCACTGCAGCTGGAGGCAGAGCCCCCACCCTCCCGACTGCTGTGGCGAGGCCCCTGCTAGAACTGCTGCAGCCAGCTCAGCTTCCAGGAAGTCCTGCTTCTCTCCCCACACCTTTTTTTCTTTTTTTTTGGCCAAGAAAACCCTAAGAGGCCACCATAAAAATAAAAGCCAAGGGGCTGGCCCCGTGGCCGAGTGGTTAAGTTCGCGCGCTCCGCTGCAGGCGGCCCAGTGTTTCGTTGGTTCGAATCCTGGGCGCGGACATAGCACTGCTCATCAAACCACGCTGAGGCAGCGTCCCACATACCACAACTAGAAGAACCCACAACAAAGAATACACAACTATGTAACGGGGGCTTTGGGGAGAAAAAGGAAAAAATAAAATCTTTAAAAAAAATAAATAAAAATAAATAAATAAATAAATAAAAGCCAATATTTAAGTGATCGTGCCACTTCAGTCAACACTACACGTAAAAATCTCATTTATTCCTCAAAATAACCCTTGAAGTGGGCAGTATCTTTAGTAATCCCAATGTATAGATGAACTGAGGCACAGTGAAGTCAAGTATTTTGTTCAAGATCATCAGCTACGTAAGGGACCGACTTAGAATCTGAACCATGTCTGTTTACTTCCAGAGACCAAACTCTTCAACACTCCACTGCCTCCCTTTACCCACAGTCCAGGACAATCAAGTCACCTGACACAAGGGGCTTCGGTACCAAAGGGAATTCAGAGGTGGATAAACGTGCAGAAAGGACGGATGGGTTTGTCAGAGCACAACTCAGGTGCTCTTCCGATAAGCTGTCAGGTCACACAAGCCAGGGAAGCAGAGAGATGGCATTATTGCACTAAACACTTAAACGTCGAATCAAAATAGTGTTTAAATAAGCACTCAGTGATCATTAACTAAAAAACCTCCCACATATGGATGCCTCTGAGACAGCGTAAGCATCCTGTTTTAGACATAACTGTATCGTTTGATGAGACACTCCCATGTGGAGAAAAACCCCAAGTCCCAAGAGGAGTTAGACTAATTACATACATCTAACAATCTTAGCTGAAATCATGCATTACAGACTATTCTTCATATTCAGCAAGTCTGAAGAGATCCTTCAACAAATCTGATCCTTGTCTTCAGGATGCCTCAATTCATTGGGTCCTTCCCGCCCCATCTCAAAACAGAGGTGGTCCATGCCTCACTCCCCAATCCGTGTTTACTGCACACCTTCCATGTGGCTTCTCACCATCTTCGGCCACCCCTTGGTGGTTTCTACAGCAAGAACATGGCACTCCCCATGGGATGCCAAAAGGCTTTATGGGGGAAAAGGGAGGCAAAGAGCAACACAGAAAAAGGGAACTGGAGTCACAGCATTCCTAAAGGACAATCCCCGTAGCCGTGGGTTGTCAGCGAGCCCCTTTCACATCGTCCTGCTGTCCCTTATTAGAGGGAGCTCTGATGAGTGGCTTGGCTTTGCCAGAGGCAAATTTACTTAGAGAGCAAAAGGAAACTTCAGTTCTACTTTTTTTTTGTTTTAGTGAAAGTATAATTCATTCTGGTAATTCCAAAAATGCTCCTCTAAACTTTAAAACAAGCAAAATACTATATATATTCTACTAGCAGTTGTACAAATACACGCCCAGCACAGCTACACCTCTTACATGTTGTCAGTGCCCAATGTCATCAATATGCAGTGTACTGATCCGATTTAATAGATTCTGGGGCATAACGTGACTATAACAATTAAGAAAACAGTCTTTAAGTCTTTCTTTTTGTGGCCACGTCATTGGTCCTCTCCACAGCTTCTGGAGTTCTTGGCCAGATGGTAACTTCTATTAGAACTACCCTTATGGGAACATACAATGAGCTTTAATAAACCACTTCATTCTACTTATCAGGAGTGCAACCTGGCAAAAAGCAAGGGCCTGCAACTGTTCATAAAATAATTAGCATTTCCCCTACTAAGGATGCCTCTAATAATGTGCCATCTATACTTCAGAAATGCTTCCCATTGTGTAGGCAAAACATACCCTCACCAGCCTTCTAACCGTGCTATTTAACGGATGCTTTTTCATTAGCATAGCTTTCTGCTTTGCTTGGATTTTATCAGGTAAAAAGATGAATTAAATGATAACTG
Source organism: Equus asinus (assembly GCF_041296235.1). Classification (NCBI taxonomy): domain Eukaryota; kingdom Metazoa; phylum Chordata; class Mammalia; order Perissodactyla; family Equidae; genus Equus; species Equus asinus. The sequence continues at coordinate 131,463,855 of NC_091792.1, forward strand.
CAAAACTACAGCGGCAAAATCCCAACCCTGATTAAACTTTTCAGCTCTAACTTTCTGAAAGTGAAGCCAGACCAAAGAGAGATTTATCAAGTGGAACTCTGGAATCCTTCCAGTTCCTGTGGAACATGATCTGCTTTAACTTCAAGGCCAAAGGCATTGCTGGCTTCTTAGTAAGTTCTTAAAGGGACATTTCCGTCATCGTTTACCTTATCTTGACAACCAGGGAGGAAAGGGTCAGTGATCCTCTCAGATGGGATCTCTAGTTAAAGCAAATTTTTCTTGTTCCCAGATACATTCTGTATAATGTCAGCAAATAGTAACAACTAGGAAAGCACAGCTGAGAATATTAATCATTTGGATTCATTTTTAAACAGCACTGTAATGCCAGCAAATGAACCTTTGAAGACCTTAATATCAATTTATATCGTTTAAAAAGGGAAATCAGATACGACTTTACAACCATTAGGATGGTTATCATCAAAAAACACCAGAAAGTAACAAGCGTTAGCAAGGACGTAGAGAAATGGAACCCTCGTGCATTGCTGATGGGAATGTAAAATGGTATACCCACTGTGGAAAACAGAGTGGCAGTTCCTCAGGAAATTAAACACATAATTACCATATGAGCCAGCAATTCCACTTCTGGGCATATTCCCAAAAGAGCTGAAAGCAAGAACTTGAAATGATATTTGTACACCAACTTTTAGAACAACATCATTCACAACAGCCGCAAGGTGGAAACCACCCAAATGTCCATCGACCAATGAATGGATAAACAAAACGTGGTCTATATACACACAATGGAACATTATTCAGACTTAAAAAGGAATGAAATTCTGACACATGCTACAATAAGAACGAACCTAGGAAACATTATGCTAAATAAATAAGCCAGACACAAAAGGACAAATACTCTATGATTCCACTTACGAGGTACCTAGAGGAGCAACAATCATAGGAATGGCAAGTAGAATGGTGGCTGCCAGGGGGTAGGGGGAGGGGGAAATATAGTTATTCTTTAATGTTTCAGTTTGGAAAGAAGAATAAGTTCTAAAGGTGGATGGTGGTGACAGCTGCACAATAACGTGAATGTACTAACGCTACTCGACACTTTGAAAAGGTTAAAATGGTCAATTTTATGTGTATTTTACCACAATTATAAAAAAAAGAAATCAGATCTAGATAGCAATTTTTTTTAAAGACTGGCACCTGAGCTGTTGCCAATCTTTTGTTTCTCTTCTTCTTCTTCTTCTTCTTCCCTAAGCCCCCACGAACACAGTTGTATATTCTAGTTGTGAGTGCCTCTGGTTGTGCTATGTAGGACACCGCCTCAGCATGGCCTGATGAGCAGTGCCATTCCACACCCAGGATCCGAACCAGTGAAACCCTGGGCCGCTGAAGCAGAGCATGCAAATTTAACCACTTGGCCACGGGCCAGCCCACAATGGTAACCTTTTTCTTTACACAAGCAGAGCTTATAATAAGTATTCTAGAGACATGGGAAACTATCAAAACTTTGTTTTCTTTTTACAACAACACGGATTGCTTAAATCCTGTGACGCCCCCTCAAAACCATACACACACAAAAAGCTTTAGCAATCCTCCCATAAATGGAACCAAATACAAAATCAAGAAAAGAGAGGAATGAACAACTTCCAAGTTCCGTCGATGAGCATCACTGCCATCACTTCATCCTGACCTGGGTTCTGTCTTCTCCCCTCAGCCCCTGCAGCCCCTGAGACAGAGCTGCTCTCTTCCTGTCTGAGATGGACCGCTCGCCCTTGTTCAGGAGGGATCTTCCCCATTCCATCCTGACCAGCCTGGCCCCTTGGGTTCTTTTTTTTTTTTTAAAGATTGGCACCTGAGCTAACATATGTTGCCAATCATCTTTTTTTTTCTTCTTCTTCTTCTCCCCAAAGGCCCCCAGTGCACAGTTGTATATTCTAGTTGTAGGTTCTTCTGGTTGTGCTATGTGGGATGCCACCTCAGCATGGCTTGATGCCATGTCCATGCCCAGGATCCAAACCCACAAAACCTTGTGCTGACAAAACGGAGCACTCGAACTTAACCACTCGGCCACAGGGCCGGTCCCCCTTGCTCAAACTTTTCCAATTGTAAAAGGCAAGTCAGTTGGATCTCCCCTCACCATGGCCTTCTCCTGGGAGGACAGCCTGGTGGCAGGTACCAGTGAGGGCTTTCCCACCTGGGGATGACTCCTGGACTCCTCAGACACTAGTTTACTCCTCGACTTCACGAATCCTCCATTTACTTATCCTTAAAATGTACAGAATAAATAGTCCCTTTTCCCCCGACAATGTGGTAAGGATTAAATGGACAATAATACATGTTAAAGAAAGCACTAAGCACAGTGCCTGGCACATCTTAAGTACTTAATAAATATTAGCTGGAAATCCTAACATTTATTACAGTTTCTCCCTAAGCCAAATTTCTAAAAAGTGTAGTCCATACTTAAAGTCAACACTTCTTTTACTCCTTCCCATTGGCTCCTCAACTGCAACCTGCTTCTGCCCTCTCCACTCCATTACAACTCTTCTGGCACTTGACCTTCTACTGATGACCTTGTAATTAAGACACCTAGTGGAAACTGTTTAGCTCTTAAGTTACTAGATCTCTCCATGGCAGCCAATATGACTGACCATTCATAACCTTGATAAATGCTAGGTGACTGGTTTGGAACCTGTTTTCCTGACTCCACCACTACCCTCAGAGTCTCTTGGAGGGGAGATGGAAGAAGAGGACACGGATTTTTATCTTCAAATCTCAAGCACTGAGCATAATACCTGACCATAGGAAAGCCTTCCACTGCACAATGCAAGTTCACCAATGATCCGTGTAATGAATACAAGCCTCTGTTAGGCAGGACGTTTCAACAGATGTGGACCATCGAAGGTTTTCCTGGGACCTCGAACTCCAGCTATGCTAAAGCTTGACAGGGGCCCCTACTCACCCTCTATGCGCTCACAGAGCCGGTGCAGGCCCTGCAGAGGGCAGCCCTCACACAGCTGGCCGGGGGCTCGGGCCGTCTGCTGCACCGCAGCCACCGTGAAAGCCTGCTTCAGGGTCATCATAATTTCATCCACCTGGTCAAAGAGAAGAGAGGCGGTAACCAGCAAAAAGTCCATTCAAAATGAGCTGGGCTGAGATTTCAGGACTCTCTGGACAGACAGTATTTTAAGATTTTCTGGACTATTAGTCACAGGTTGAAGGACAATAATTGGAATAACTGCTTAGGGTGACAGTCTGAGAAATACTACCTAGAGGCTCACAGCTCTTAAAGGAGATAAGGTAAAAACTAAAGGCACAAATTAAACTGAGCGAAAAAGCCAACTCCTCTGATCAAAACCCCACAAGGACATTTTTAAAATGCTAGACCAGAGGGTGAAAGGGAACAGATTCTTCAAAAGTAATGAAAATTGAAAATGCACACCCAAGTAAGTCTCAGATATGTACTAGAGAGTCATTAGTCATGAATGAATAATGAAAGCCAAATAACGACATGTCAGTGAGGCTATATGGTTTGCTAAGGAGAGAAACATTAGTGAGGCTAAAATTCCTTGTAAATAAGGTCTCAAGGGAGGAACCCCTCCTTCCCGCTTACCAGAGCTTCGTTTGTGCACTGAAACACGTAACAGACGAAGAGAAAACCTCCACCTCCCGAAGCCTCTCGGCAGATGAAGCCAAAGTGGTCCACGTGTCGAATACCCTGGGGAGGCAGGGAGACCGGGAGGGGATGCTGAGCTGCATCCAGAAGAGGCGCCACCGCCAGAAAGGCAGCTTAAGATGCACACAGCACGGGTTTAAAGAGCAATAAAACTATTATTTTCTCAAATATTTTTAATGTCTAAAAACATCTCTCAAATATGACGAAGATTAACATCATTCCACTAAAATGTTATTCAGATTATCCCCACACAAGAGAAGTAAGATCTAAAAACTGGAGGTTTTAATGCTCATTTCAGTACTAAAAGGAAGTGGAGAAAAGCTGACCCAGAAAAATGAGCACTTTTCTTAGGTAGTAAAGAATAAAAAACTACTGGAAAATCAAAAGCAGATGAGAAATTAATGAAGAAACACAACTGTACACACACACTCAGACCCACATGTGTACACACAAACACAAAGGTTACAAAAGATTTAAAACATACTTGTACTCCTAAGACAACAAACAAGTCAATACTGAAGTCAACTAGCACGAAGAATGAGTCAAAAACGATACACAGGCAGAGTAGAGAAGCTTTTAAACCTAAGATATTAAGGTCAAGGCTCTACTGTGGTTTCCTAAGAGCTCTTTTTAATAAACATTAATATGCAAACTGGTTTGGAAAACATCAGCCAAGAAGCACCTTGATACAGATCACACATCGTCCGTACATATTAACACGTGAGCGTCTCCTGAAAGCGTCAGCAGGAGAGAGAGGAGTGCTGACAGCTTAGAGTTCGGAATCCTATACACTTGTGAACTGCACACTTTAGGAAATAATACACTATCACAGGGAAAAGCAAACATTTAACATTAATATTTCAATAGAAATATCAGCAAATCAAGATAAAAATTCTGTGGATAATCTCACTTTCAGGTCGAATTTTTCCCAATAAATCTGTAACCACTGACATATCCTGATATCTCGATCAATGTTCTCCGGCAGCAATTGAAGCATATGCTAGAGGTTATTTCTCAGGGAATATGATTTGGAAAAACTTTTCCTTTGTAAACGGTTCCCTATTCAAACTATAAAGGAACATTTTTTTATTTTCACAATTTGGAAAAAAATTCCCTTTTGAATCCTTATTAGGTCATGTCATAAAACAAGAAACGAGATTTTCATTATATCTTACTAATTATGAGAAAATGGAAATGAGAAAATGAGAAGTCAGAGTTTAAAAAAATAGCCAAACAATAACTTTAAGTGATCTCATGTTTGCTAGGAAGATCCTGAGTAAACTAGCACAGCTCATTATAACTGACTCGCCAAAATTTCTCTATGAAACACACTTGGGAGATTGTCAAGAAAGAACTCAAGCAGACATCATATTATGAGTAAAACATCCTCAAAGATAATAACTATGATATTTTAAGGAAGAAAGAAGAAATAACGATAATTGGTACCAAAAAACAGTTATGGGGCCAGCCCAGTGGTGTAGAGGTTAGGTTCGCATGCTCTGCTTCGGCAGCCCAGGGTTTGTGGGTTCAGATCCCGAGCACAGACCTACACACCACTCATCAAGCCATGCTGTGGTAGGATCCCACATACAAAATAGAGGAAGACTGGCACAGATGTTAGCTTAGTAATAATCTTCCTCAAGCAAAAAGAGGAAGATTGGCAACAAACGCTAGCTCAGGGCCAATCTTGCTCACCAAAAAAGAAAAGAAAAAAAGAATAATCCATACCCAAAAAAAGTTGTGAATCTTTGTAAAGTAGAAATAAGTATCTACTTGGGGCTGGCCTGGTGGCACAGCAGTTAAGTGCACACATTCCGCTTCAGTGGCCCAGGGTTCGCCAGTTCAGATCCCTGGTGCAGACATGGCACTGCTTGGCAAGCCATGTTGTGGCAGGCATCCCACATATAAAGTAGAGGAAGATGGGCACGGATGTTAGCTCAGTGCCAGTCTCCCTTAGCAAAAAGAGAACGACTGGCAGCAGATGTTAGCTCAGGGTTGATCTTCCTCAAAAAATAAATAAATAAAAATAAAATAAAATAATGTCACAAAAAATGTAAAATAAAGTATTAAAAAAATAAATAAGTATCTACTTAATATGTATTTCTGTGTATATATGAATTTATATATAAAACGTGCACACAGACACACACATATACATCAGGAAATCATGACTGTGGAACATTACCACCAATAACTGAAAAAAAGGAAAGTGGATCTATTTTCTCCAGTAGGTTACGGCTGCTAAGAGCAAAATTCCTAGTTTCAAAATTATAATTATATTTTGCCTTAATATACCAAAGCAAAGGAGCAAGAAACGCAAGACCACAAATCCAGCACTTAGAAAGCGTACGTCTCGTGAGCTTTAGTACCTCTGCTGAAAGACAGAGAGTAAAAGAATTCACTAAAAAATTCAACTGCAATTGAGCCAATAACCCATCTCCACTTACCTGAGAGCAAAAGGATATCTCCTTAAAATTCTTCTCCAATGCTATTTTTTTGGTGTCAGGACTGATGAGGTAAACTTCAGATTGGCCAATCTTAAAAGACAAACAAAAACAGAAACTAGCTTGTCATGAAAGTTGAGTTCACATTAATAAACAAACTTTCTCATTTCATGACCTATAAAAATAAAGAAGACAAGGGGTAAGCTCCTATAAAATTCTGCCTGTCTCACTGTAGAAAACCACTTTGGAGCTTATAATCTATCCTGTGGATTTCAGGTGGCACAGCACAACTATTAGCGCATTCGCCTACACAGACAGTGGTCTTCTTTGAGATGAAAGGACCAAATATCCAAAAGTGAGCAACAAAACCTCAGATCCCACATCCCTCATTTGCAAGGAAGCGAGGTTTCTACACACGAGAATCTTCCAGAAAAGAGAAGCTTCTCTTTTAAAACTTTCAAAACACTTTCTAATAATGACTTTTTTTTTTCACTGAAAAGTCTTTTTAAATTATCGTTAAAATAACCTACTGCTTGTTGAGGACACACCACATGTTAGGCATTCATATACTGCTCACCTGGCTTTCTAAAGTTAGAGGATTAGCCTGAGTCAACATGGTCTTCCTGACGTGGGTCAGCATAAGAAACCTCCATTACAGAACAGGACTGTGCTGTAAGGTCATGTTGTTAACTGTGTGGCATTTGCTCCCCCAGGCCCTTCTCACCTGCTGCTCCCTGAACCCAGGGCGCCCTCCAGTTGGCCACACTGAAACCTCTGCTCAGTGAAAGTTGCTTCCTCAAAGAAGCCTTCCCTGATGCCCAGATGCTCTCACAGCATCCTCTACTTCACCTTTGCAGCATGTATCACAAGTGAAACAAGATAATTGCTTGTACCATCAACTGGCGGCCTCTCTGAGGTGGAATTTAAATTGCACATGGCCAGGGACCATGCCTGCCTTGTTACCTGCTGTATTTCTCACGTGTTGCTAGGGACCCTGTACACAGCAGTCACACGATAAGTATTTGAAAATAAACGCACTGAGCAGCTTTCGCAACAACACTAAGAGTTTTTTAAATATAGTTCACAGCTTAAAGCACAAGTCTGACTGCCAAAACAGCACGCTTTGCAGCACACCAGGTCAACCAGCTTCCTTACCCCTCTGCCATCTCACTGCCCTGAGGGAAGCACAAAAACAAGACACTACACTTAAGGTTAATTTTGCTCTAAAACGTCAGCCAGCCTTGCACCAAAGAAGAAATGGAGAAGGGGGCTTAAGGAACAATCAGTTCCCCATGTCGTCAGAGGCCAGCTCACTGCTGGGACAGCTCTGAGTCCCACCAGGCAGACCCAGGGGACTCCCAAGGAGGGCAAGCCCATCCAGAAGAGCCCAGGTCAGCATGGAAGCCAAGAACCCCAACCGCCAGGGACAGCCTCCCTGCCCATTCCTTTCTGGCATTTGGTTCACTTTTAGTTTACCAAAGTTTTTCTAGAAAAAAGTGTAAGCGGTTGACTAAACTACTATTTCAGTTTGGGTATAAATTTCAAATATCACCTTATCCCCAAATCCAACTATCCTGATTAACAAAGAGTGAATGTTTTTATAAATTAATAAAAACAGTAAAGAGGGAGTATTTTCCAACAGTAAAGAGGGAGTAAAGGTTTTGTTGAAATACATTACTTGTAATTAATTTACATTTTAAAAACCCCTTTTGGGGCCTCTTTTCTATATATTGATTGTTCTTTCCACACTGAAAGGTGTCTTTACAACCATTGCGGGGGGGGGCATAAAAATTATACAAGGATATAAGACAGATTCTCCTCATTCCCCCAACGATTTTAAAGGCTTATGACTCATGTAAGGATTTCATCCTGAGAAAAGAATTACTCAGGATGAAAATATATGGATTCACACATAAATCCAAAAGCCGTTTATGAAGAATCTTCGCTCAATAAAGTGGATTTTCTTTTGGACTTCTATCTCAGAGTGGGGATGCACACGAGGCTTGATAATATTTTACCGTGAAGAGCATAGTTCGATTTTCCTCAATATCTGTTGGCTGCACAATATTGTGTCCACTAATCAGGTGGTTCTCGATGTCGTTTTCCTCAAAAGAGCTGAAGATACTACTACTACTTCGAAGGCCTCCATCTTGAAACTCCCTCTTAAAAGCCAGAGAGCGCAGCCCGGGCTGGGAGAAGGACTTGCGCATGGGCCTCCGGCCCTGCTCGCCATTCCCCACCGGCTGGAGCACAGACCGGAATTTATCCGTGAGGGAAAACCCTCCATCAGGGTTGGTTGTTTCCGAATTCTGAGACCCCAAGTCAAATTCGGCTTTCCTGCTGCAACTGACGTGATTGAACTTCTCGATGCACTCGTCGATCAGGGCTGGCGGGGCCTTCTTGTGAGCCACCGTCACCCGGCCGCAGAAGAGCACCTCGAACTTCTTGGCAAAGGAGTCGTCAAACTCCGACGGGCAGTGGAGCTCCTCCTGGCGGGCAATCTTCCCGGCCTGTCGGATGGAGCTGATGATCTCAGGCACCTGCAGAGAAAGGAAGGAGAGTTACTTGGAACATGCAGTAGCTGGTCCTCCCACGCTGACACACACAGGGCACGAATACACAAGGAGCCGACATTACGCTCTGCCCATCCGCTCTCCCACCTGTTCCACCGCATGGCAGTGAAGGAGGATCCCACGGGGAATCTAGGACCATGAATGCCTTCCCATGAGAGCGAAATGCACAACATTCACAGAGAAGAGAAGGGGAACAATATTTACTCAGCACCTCTCACGTGCCAGGGGCTATGCTGGAGGATTCACATGCCACAGCACCCCACAAGGTTAAGTAACTAGCCCATGGATGTACAGCCCAATATGGCAAGCCTTGGATTCAAACCAAGTCTGGTTCCACTCCAAAGCCAAAGGTCCTCTCTGGAGAAGCTGTCACCTCCCACAGAGGTTTGTCTCTGATGTGGCTCACCAAACATCATGCCATTATTCTAGATTTCATGGCAGTGTATCTTGGAAAGTCTTCAATAATAAATGGCTGGGATAAGGTTGACACGTAAAGACTAAATTTATCTTATAAAACATTTTTTCAAATCATAACATCATTATTTTCCTCAATGACTACTGACAATTTATTACTAAGTCTTGTATTTCCTAACAGTTGAATAGGATTGACTACAAGCTAGGAGGGTTGTGGTTGGGTTTTTTTGGTGAGGAAGATTGGCCCTGAGCTAACATCTGTTGCTAATCTTCCTGTTTGTTTGAGGAAGATTGTCCCTGAGCTAACATCCATGCCAATCTTCCTCTATTCTTTTGTACATGGGACGCCGCCACAGCATGTCTTGACTAGCGATGTGTAGGTCCACGCTGGGGATCTGAACCTGCAAACCCCATGCCATCGAAGCCGAGTGCGTGAACTTAACTACTACACCACGGGCTGGCCCCCAGAGCTAGGAGGTTTTAATCAAGGAGTAAGCAACCCAGGACAGTGTCATTTTCACAACAACATGCTGGGGCTTCTTCCCACGGAGATGCCAAAGCCACTGAGTTCTATGTAAACTTATGATCAAGAGAATGAACAAAAGGGTCTCATGTGCTACCATCATCCCTTCTGCCGTACCTTCTCATCATTAACTTCTGACAAGACCCTTCAAAGCAGCAGCAGAAACGAAGGCAAATCTTCGACCACAGAGAGCGAGCATCAGCATCACCTGGATGAAAAACAGCTCCAACACCACCACAGACAAGCAGGAATTCAACCTTCCTAAGGAAGGGCCTCGTCTTTGTTATGACCTAAAACCCAAAGCAATTTTTTCCTTTTTTTCCTATGTAAGAAAATTCAATTTAAGGCCCAATACCTTAAAGGCCCAATGTCTTTTTAATGATATTATAGAGAGAGAAAAAAGAACCCTTTTCAATTCATGTCAAAGATCAACATATACAGCAAGGCAGGTTTTAGCAGATTTAAAATGCTTCTATTCTCTGATAATGAGATAATCCCCAAAGACCCAAAGATTTTTCTGTGATTTCATAACAAACACATCTTAAAGACCATATGTCTGCCATAAAGATTATGTTATATCCGTTCAAGGTATTTTATCATAAAAAAGAGTCAAAATATCTTTATGGATATTTTATATTTAAAAATTGATTCCTAAAGCATAAGACCTAAACAATACCAAGTAAGTCAAAATTTTAATACACGTTAAGCATTTATCTGCACTGAGTATTTGCTCGTGCTGTAGCTCACTTCTCTACTGACAAATAATTATACATGAGGTGGACACCTAAAACTTGTTCACCAATATCAAAGAGAGAAGAAAGAGGTAGGAAGCCTAGATTTTATTCACAGCTCTGCCAACAAGTCACTACAGGAACTTAGCAAAAAGAGCCTCAGTTTCTCTCTCTGGGGAAAAAAATAAAGCTTATAAGACTTTTCAGGTAAAAGTTATTTCTCTGAGGTAAAAAAATAACGATATTTTTCAAAGAAAAATAACCAATTTATGCAAGTAAAGAAGCTTGTCGGTGCTCTGAGCAAGTGTGTGAAATTATTTTTATCAGGAGTCATGTGAATCTTCTCAATTATTAACCCCACTCTGAATGGAAAATTCAAAGCTGACAGTCTTTGGAGGCTTGTTAAAAGAGCTGACGTTTCTATAAGCTGGGTCTTCCACTGCCCCTGAAGAGAGTAATGGTGCCTTTCATTATACACCCAAGGGAGAGAAAATGTGTGAAGTCACGTGATCTGTGGTGACTCAGTAGTAAATAACACAAACATGAGTCAGACACAAAGTCGAGAACCTGACTGTTCCCTCGCTTCATGGGGGTAGAAGAGGCTAAAAGTACGTCTGACCTTGGCCAGGGCCGAGGCTGTGGAATTTTTTCCAACCAGCAATCCCTCCCGTACTTCAATCAGAATCTCTAAAAGACAGGCTTCAGTCAAAGAGCAGCGCCTCCTCTCCTCGCTCAGGTGAGCTGTGATATGGATATCAAGGAGATAACTGGGCTTAAAAAAAAACCACCGGGCTCCTGACCAGAATATAACAACTTCAGAACGTTTGAAGGCATATTGCCAAACGTAGTTTCAGCAATAAACTGTAAACAGTTAAAAATTTATTGTTGTTTAAACATTACTGTAAGTCAAATCTACCAGGACACTCTTTCAATCAAAAGTGGGCTCCACCTGTGTGTAAGTTTGTAAAACTTTACCGAGCCTTTAGTCCCCTTTACCAGAAAAGACCTAGGACACTGTTTTTTGAAAAATGAATGCATAATGTCCACTTGTGATGAAATCTCGAATTCTCCATTCTTTATAACTCTGTCCTGGACTCATCCACACTGTCACCTGTTACATGAGGGAACTGAGTTACTGACATCATTTTATGTCCACACACTTCTCTAAGTATGACTAGATGCCAGGAGGGAGGGCCTGAGAAGCCAGCCCTGCCTGGGAAGGGAATGGGGCCTGAGGAAGGTTTAGTTAGAATCCTTTACAGTAATTGAGGGGGGTCTCCTGGGAGTCCGGACTAAGAACCAAGCACTGAAGATGGAGAGAGGCTGAACAAAAGATTCTGGAAGACAGAATCCACAAGACTTGGTGATTACCCAGATGGGGGAGTTGAGGGCACAAAGACCACTGTGACTGGCAGAGCTCTGGATTAGCCTTCTCTAGTAGGGAATACAGAAGAAGCAGATCTGGGGAGACAATACAATGAGTTCTGCTTTTGTACACGTTGAGTAAAGGCATTTAGTGGAGGGCTGGACAAACAGGACTGGAGTCCACGACAGGAGATGGAGATCGAGACACCAACAGCTCATCTACAGGAGGTGGCTGACGCCGTGGGAACAGAAAAAGGGAAAGTAAAGGAAGGGGGCAAAGACGGGACCTGAGGACACACCAAGATTTCAGGTGTAAAGAAACCGAGGAATCACAGGCAGAGAAGTGGGAAGGCAGGCAGGCAAGGATGCTGTCAGAGATGCCCAGGCAAGCAAGCACTCCCTTTTCAAGACGGGGAGAGGAGGTGACTGAGAATAAAATACGGACTGAGACAGGCCTGCTGGAGCTGGCAGCTTACAGAGACATGTAAAAACAAAGAAAGGGGGCAATGCCAATACGAACCCCCCAAAATAAGCTCCCATAACTGAAAAACGTCTCAAGGTGAAATCTTAGTCTATAAGAACATACACTTCAAGTTACAATATTTACTGCAAATACAAAGACCCTTTTAGGGCAAATATGCTGAGGTCACTGGTGTTTATTCCCACTGATACAATCTGGGTACTTTTAACAAAAATCTTTTTTTATTTTAGTTACAGCAATAGCATCTACGTCATTTCAGATTGCAGATAAGCAGATAAAGTAAATCAAAACTACAGCAAAAATAAGAATCTGAAAAGCATTTTACTGAGAGAAATTCAATATGGGTTTGAAATTTGATTTTATTTCCTTTTATATTGGAAATCACAACAAAAACGTTAATTAAAATGCATCACCAATACGGAATAAACAGGCCCTGTTGAGACATACAAAAATTGACTGAACTGCTCTTCTGTCGACCTATTTGAGAATATACTAAAGCTCAATTTTAAAGTAAATCTGCAGTTATTTCACGACCAAAACAAGTTTCTAATGAGTTCACATACTAACAAATGCACAATATAATATGAAGTTTCTGCAGCAGGCTTAAGTGAATACTGTTTTATAAGTAGCTGGAAAATGATACTCTAAGAGTATTAGAAATACTCATTTCTGTAAATAAAGTCCTTATTTAAGCATTTGGGTCAACGTTCTTTGTAAGGATTTTGGGATTTTAGAGGATTATAAACACACTGCAAGTGTAATTTTATTCACAAGGACTTGGGAAAGAGCTCCTGAAATGGTATTTAGAAGGAAAAGTCATTTTTCTTTGCATTTACACTATGGTTTTTCTGTCAACTAGTAACAAATATTAAATGAATCTAAAGAAGCTTGTATTTAAAATTCTAGCATTTTTTTTCCCATTAGTTAACATTAAAACATTCCAAAACTGCAAAAATATGGAGGCCATATTTTTGTCCCTTGAAATGTTCTCACTGCAAGCAGTTAAAACAAGCACTTCAAACAAAATTATTATTCAGCATACTTATTTTCCAGAAGGAAAACACTTTTGTTTGCCTTAGTAATAAGTGGTTATTTGTATTTGTTGGTCATAAGGTAAATAGGTGAATAAAACTAAACCAAGTATTTCTTCACTCTCTTACACGCCTTGAGTTTCACACAAAACACTTAAATATCTTCTCATTAGTGCTCACCACTTAAATTATTTAAAGATAATAAAACACTTATCTGACACTTTCTAGGTAAGACACATGTGAGCATTCATATTATCCATGATTCGGCCTGCTGACACTAGATTCAACATAAAGATGCAAATACACCTCATACAGTGAATAAGACATGATTCCTCCCCACCTTACGAGGCTCACAGTCTAGGAAGGAAGAGACACTCTAAATATGTGATTTCCAATATAGTGTGACAGACGCTAGAACATGAACAGGAGCAAAGCAACTGAATGCGTGCTCAAGAAGGCTGGCCCTGAGTAGAGGTCTGTCTTGAATTAACACATCAACCCCTGCCTTGCGCTTACAATGAGCAGAAAGGTCAGATTAGTGTGTTACATCTTCCCAAAAGAGAGATCACATGTGCTCTCATCAGCTGGCTGAGGAAGCATCTGGCACATAAGAAATGCTAATGACTGCCAGCCCCTGACACAGGGCACACACCCTGGCTCATCCCTGCCTTTCTATCGTTCGGGTCTTGATCTTGCATCGTATGTAAAGGAGAAGCAGCAGTATTCAGCTTCCCTTGCTCTGAAGTGGCAAACTGGATAAACTCTTGGCAGCTTTTAAACCCACAGAAAGAGTCTACACAAACACAAAGCCCAGTGTCACACTCTAAAATAATCCTCTGAAAGGTTCACTACAACCTTCTGACTAAACCAACACATTTCTACAGACGTTTAAGACAATGATTCTAAAAATCCAACAGGAGAAGTAATTTAACAGCCGCAGGAGCTAATAAAAGAGGGTGGGAGAAGGGATCACTGTAAGAGTATGAAATTATTTTGTAAGTTTTCTAAAACAATTTTTAAAAGTCAAAACATTTTGATGGGTCAGCATAAATATTGACAGAAACCATGGAATAAATCACTGAATGTTCAACCTGGGAACCTAAGTCCTCAATGTCCAACCCTCTTCATTTAATGCAATGATTCCCAACTCAAATGTAGCTGCATATTAGAATTGCCAGTATTTTAAAAAACTAACGTCTAGCCCCACCCCAGTCTAGATGAAGCGGCCCACTGGGAGGTGGGGCCCTGGGATCTGCAGTTCTCAGAAGCATCCGGGCAGTTCTAACGGGCAGAATCCCAGATTTACCACCTGTCCGGTTCACACTCCCACCGTGTCCCCGACACCATCATACCCAAAAATTGTTTGATTATTAAGGCCCTAGGCAAGCTGGGAATAGCAATAATGCAGCCCAACCACACAGATCCAGACCACGCTTATAGCAGAGACAAAGAAACCAGCAAAGACACAAGTACAGAATCGCCACACAAATATTTGATAACCTATCCATACCATTTAAGGGCAAATTTGGTTTGCAAATAAATTCACCGCATTTCACAGGTCTTAGCTAATTAAATACATAAGACTGAATACCTTATAAGAAATGCTACTCTGTAATTTTGATCAGTTTACTTCAAAATAATCTCTCAAAGATTAAGAAACACTCAAATATAAAGCACTAGCAGTTAACCATAGCAGTCACCCAACATTAGTTCTATATGGTGCACAATTTTGAAAACAGACACTGGGGTCCCTTTTCCACAAGGCAGAGAACTACCTAAATGTGCTAGGAGAAACCGGGAAACAAAGCACAGGCTCCTTCTCCAGGGCACACACCATAATCAGCTTTTACAAACGAAATTTTGTCACTGATGGAGAGTGCTTCAATAAAGGAATATTTGGTCAAATAGTACATATTTATAAACAAAACAGTAAAATCAGCTAGAGCACGGTGTACCAATACTGTTTTGCTTCTAGCTAAAATCATTCAGGACCAAACATATTACACTTATTAAAACTGATTTTTTTGGTAGTTAAAAAAATTTCATTCATTCATTCATTTATTTATTTATTGGTGAGGAAGATTGACCCTGAGCTAACATCTGTGTCAATCTTCCTCCATTTTGTATGTGGGACACCGCCACAGCCTGGCTTGACCAGCAGCACATAGGTCTGTGCCTAGAATCCCAACCTGCAAACCCCAGGCTGCCGAAGCAGAGCATGTGAACTTAACCACTATGCTACCAGGCTGGACCCCATTAAAATTGGTTTTTAAGCTAACAAGTGCCCATGTGTTATCTTTTCACATCCAAATTGAAATTGACTCCATTTTTTCCCTATAAAAAAGAGACTATATAAAATTTTAGATATCAAAAAATCTTCAGAAAGCTGTACAACTTGTTCATCCATTATCCCCATGCTCCTCTGCTCCCTGCTACGTAGAACAAGAAAAGACTATAGTCACATCTAATATAAAAACACTGAGAAACAGGACCAAAACACACAAGTAATTTACAAAGTATCTGCACACTGCCTCACAGACAGTTCTAAATACGCCACTCCAAGATGATGTTGCTTCTCTCAAAGGTAACTTTCTTGCTCTTGCACCAGGGCCTACATCTGCCACTGGACTGGGGGCAGTCCTCAGAGACAGGGAGGGCAGGAGTACCACGTGGCCCTGCCCTCCCTCCACGATGCACATCCCTCCTCTGCTTACTTGTAAGCAGAGTCCACCTCAATGAAAAACACAGCAAAGGAATTTTCTGGGTTTCAGCCAGACATCCAGGGGCAAGTCTCATTTCTTAGGTAAAAGATAAGGCTTTCCCCACCCAGAGGAATATGAATGGGAAAAGCAGGGCTCCCAGTGCCAAGTGCAGGGCTCTGAGCCACAGCAACAAGAAACAGAGTCGTCCCCATGGAGGCTGCGCCGTGTCTCAGAACCCAGGCTACCTGGCCCAAGGCTGGGAACAGCACCACGCAAGCCAGACAAACACCAAGCAGGGGCACACCCATTCCCTAGGTCACACGGTGTAGTCCTTCTAATCAAACCGCCTTACTTCTCAGTAAACTGCAATACCCTAGACTCCTGCATAACTAGCCCCGACAGCACCTGACAGTCTCACTCTGTGTACTTAAAACACACCAAATGGAATCAGGTGATCAGAATGGAGGCAGCTACTGGAAAATGCGGGCTTTGCACTGGAATTCTTCCCCTCTCTATCCCCTTGTTTTCAGAGGAAAATAAAGCATAAGCTTTTCCCTCCGGGATGCCTCCTTCCCATGTCTGCTCTGCTCCCCCAGTCCCTGGGGTCTCCACTCCCAGTCAGCACCAGCCAGGTGCCTCTGGGCCAACCAGGCTGACGTCTCTGGGCTGAACTGAAAAGTCAACCATTTCAGGACCAAGACTTTTGCAAGCAGGTTGCTGCTGAGCAGATGGGACATAAAAGAGAACTGCCTTACCCCCTGGCTCTGACTCCAGGGGCCGAGGTCGGGCCTTTTTCCTGGGCCCCAGCAAGGAGCAAGACGGGATGCGGCATCTTGCCTTGGTGTGAAAGGGCTAACCTCAAGAACCAAGGAAAAACAAGTACTAATTGTTTTACTACTTCCCAGTAATCCAGTTTCCTTTTTAAACATAGCAGCAGAATGTGTTTTTTAGTCATCTTTTATTTCCAATAATAAGTTTAATACATATCTATGTAAAAGAAAAATAGAGAAACATATAAAGTTGCCCATAATCCCAAGCCCAGAAATATTCAGTTAATAGTTTTGTTTTTCTTAAATGTGGTTCTTTGTGTATAATAAATGATAATTTCCTTTACAAAAAAAAAATCAGATCAGTGTTCTGCAACTAACTTTTATCATCATGGGCATACTGTATTGACATGTCAATCCATTATAGAACCATCTCATTCCTTCCTGATAACCACAGCATCAGTTTCATTCACTGCTAACAGTGTACACAACAGAAATATAAAAAAAATTTAACCTATTCAAGATCCGATTCCAATCAACCCTATGCTAGCTGTCATCAACTCTGCTCAACAATAAGCCATTTTGGCCACAGTGTGATGAGGATCCCAAACTTTGCATAAACTGCCTAGACCCCTCCTTGTATTCAGAGGATGTAAGGTGTTTGTGTGAGGTGAGTAGGAGAAATGATAAGAGTGAACCCAGTACTGCTTACTAGACCAGAGAGAAACATTCCATTCAAGGGAGAGAGGGATCTGGGAGCAGAAACTGAAATAGAATAACCTTTAAAAAGACAGAGATGAACATTCGCTGCTGCTGGTCACAACTATTAGGAGAAAGTCAGCCCTAATTCCTGCCCCAGCTGAAGCCATGAATCTACTGCACTGACAGATCCTACAGGGGAATCCTTGCTGAAAATGCTGAAAAAAGCTCCAAACTCTGCAGCTTCACGTGCAAGTCCGGGCAAGTCAGCCAGCTGCTTAGAACTTCAGCATCATCTTCCCTCAAAACGGGATATCACCAGCTACCCTGGAGGTGGTTTTGAGGATGAAATTACACAATGAATGCGAAAGTTGTTAGTACAGAGCCTAGCACACATTAGCTCCCAATAAGCTGTCACCTTCAGGTTTGCAAAACAGGAAAAGGTCACCTCTCTTAAAGTAACAGCACCTAATGAGCTTGCTGTTATTTCAACTGCCTTTCAGTAGAGAACTGGTAATACATGACAAAAATGTATTCTAATCAGCCAGCAGAAGATAATGGCAATCACATTTTAAAAGTCCAACCTCATTCCCAAACATCCTGCAGACAACAGAACTCTCCCCTCCCTCACCCCACGTCCAACTTCCCAGCCACCCCAAATACACAAGAGTAGGAAAGCTCTGATTCAAACAGCTGAGGAAGGAGAACATCCCTTCTCCTCCTTCCGCCAGCTCTGAGCCATCACAAGGACCCACAGGAACAAAGTGTGAAACCACTTCCTTATAAACTGTGCGGGTCTGTGAGTGGCAGGCGGTTTTGTGGCACACTCAGGACAGTGCTACAAACTTCGCGGCATAAAATGCCTAAATGCTTGATGTCAGCTCGAAGAGGGCAGAATTACTGTCTATTTTGCTCACCGAGGTAGCCCAAAGTACCCAGGACAGTGCCTGGTGCACAGCATGTACTCGATAAATTTGCTCAATGTATAAATGATTGCAATTGAAAATGAAAATCTAGTCACTTCAAGGTTTTTAAGTCATGAGAAAGACACATCTCAAGTAGGGACTGCCCTATGGCCGAGTGGTTAGGTTCACACGCTCCGCTTCAGCAGCCCAGGGTTTTGCCGGTTTGGATCCTGGGCACAGACCTAGCATCGCTAACCAGGCCACGCTGAAGCAGTGTCCCACACAGCACAACCAGAGGCACTCACAACTAGAATATACAACTATGTACTGGGGGGCTTTGGGGAGAAGAAGAAGAGGAAAAAAAAAAAAAAACAGATTAGTGACAGATGTTAGCTCAGGTGCCAATCTTCAAAAAAAAAAAATCTCAAGTAGACCTCAGAAGAGAAAACCATAATAAAGCTGTAATATCTTCAGCACAATGCCCGCGCATAGCATGCATGCAACAAATATTTGCAGAAGGAACAAATGCGTAAAAACAGTGAACCAGAAACAGTAGGATTAAGTCCTTTTGGATTATAAGATTTTTCTAGACAGCTGAAGGCTGACCCTTTTAAGCGCCTAAGCTATTTTAACCATTTTTGGTTGGGAATCATCTCATGTATTTTTTTCAAAGGCTATAGAGAATGCAGTTTAACCCTTTCTTCTTTGTGGTGAGCATAGACCACAAGAGCTACTGAGGTTATGTTAAGCTGTGTGCTGCACTGGGTTGGGACAACAGGCCCGACCATATGGTATAGTATCCCAGGCGTCTTAGGTGAAATGCGTAACTCAGCTTTTAATTACATACCCCACATTCCTCCCAGTCCTCTCTAGGCAAATGCTGGCATGCTCTCTCTCAGATGGACCCCGGGGACCAGTGGAGAGGTTCCCAGTCTTTTTGTGCCACAGACCCTCTGACAGACCCCTAGGGGACCCTTCTCAGAATTAGGTTTTCAAATGCATAAAATAGAGCACAAGGCAATACAAAAGAACTTAATTTTACTAAAAGGGAATTATCCAAATAATTACGATATAGGATTTACGTGCTTATTACCATACTTAACAAGACCTAGTGGCATGCCAAATTACTACTGTAATGCAAAGTAACAATGAGCATATACAGTATTTTTGAGAAATGTGTGAACTGTAATGCAATATGAAAATAACTGATTTTATTTATGTTACCATCACAGGAGTTGCTAACACTACTGATTCTATTGATGTTATTACCATCAGAGGAGCTGCTAACGCTACTGGGTTTGATGACTACATACATAATTGAAGGAGATGTTAAATTTCAGTTAGAGGTTACTAAAAATAAAGATATAATTTTTTCCCCATCCAAGTTTATGGAACCCCCGGAATTCCATCCTCAGATCTTAGGTTAAGGATCCTTGGACTAAAGGAAGCCCAGGGGGTGGGGGTAGGGGTGGGACCAGCTACAACTAACTCAAAGATATGATCACCATCACCACCACGTCATCTCTCCTGGGACCACGATGTGTAGATGTTGTAAATACAAATAATGAAACAAAGCCATCCTACCATTCCACTGCAAACATAAATCCAACTGAAAATGGGAAAGCTGTGCCAAAAGCTATAGTCATCAAAGTCTACAAAGAGAAATTAAAATGGCATGATGCAGTCAATAAGGAAAGCAAACTCTAATTGGGTAGAACTCAAGTGTCCATTAGTTAAGAGTTATGGAATTAATTTCTACATAATGTAAATTCTTCATCAATATAAAACCAATACAACTCTTTTCAAATGTTACAAATACTCAACGTAAGTCTGATGTGATTTATTTCCTAGCTAGTCCTCGAATGTGACAATTTAGTCTAATATACAGACAGATGGAAAATTATTTTCAACTATCAACTTGTTATTCCTGCCAATGGGAGAACAGGAAAAATATGAAAAAATAAATACCTTTAAAACCTCATTTCAAGACACTATTATTTGGGTTGCAGCTCACATTTGATAACTGAAGGCAAGTAGGGGAGCCTTTACGCTAGAATATTCTTTCATCGACTCTCCACTAGCATCTGCTGATTCTTCCAGATCCAGTTCGAGCATCTCCTCTGCCCCACGGCCCCACAGGGCTGGCCCCCCTGGGTTCCTACACTGTTGCAACACAGGTCACAAGCATGGCGTCTGTCTCCCATACCATACCTTGGGCTGGGGGTGGAGCACTGTTTGATTCAGTACTCCACGCAGGTCTGCCCCTGCAGGTCTGCGGCAGTGTTTACTAAACACACACACTTTAATGTGAGGAGCAAATAAATGGCAGTTTTCAGCTTCTCCACCTTAAAGTGTAGATAATGTAATACGAATTTGCCTCAATTTAAATATATTTACTTGAAAATTCACCAAATTCCTGTAGGTAAACTGTGCCAGTCAAAACAAAAGAAACAAAGAATAAAATGGCTTTATTTCCTAACCTTACCTAGTAGCAGGCAGAGAAAAGTGTGACACCAGTGTTTTATATCATCATATGCACACCGTCGAGGGGAAAAGCTAAACTGCTGACACCTTCACTTCAGCTGAGTCATTTAAGTTAACAGAGTATCTCAGGCATTACCACCACTCATGGAAGCCAGCTAGGTGCCAGAAGCCACGCTTCACACAGATAATCTCACTGCGTTCTCAACAACCCTCTGAGAAAAACACATCATTTCCATTGTACAGAACAGAGACTTCCGCATCAGTGCTGGGCACCGGAGCTGTAGATGAACGTGGCACCGTCTTGAGTGGGGCCAGAAACACACTCTCTTTAGAAAACGAGGTGATGGAGGCCATGGGAGCTAAAGGGCCTCAGCTCAACAGGTGAACGGGGGAGAGGCACCTCCTTCTGGGGGCGGGCAGGACAGGAGGCGAGGGGTCAGAGAACACTGCTGAAGGCGAGGAGCCCCGGCTGAGACTTCAAGGCTCAAGTAGAGGCTGGTCAGGAGAGGTGAGGAAGGAGCTCTCCAGGCCCTGCACACAGCCTGCCCCAGGCCACCGGCACACCCTGAGACTGGACAGGTGAGGCTGGGCCAGTTTACACCATCAACAGATCACACGGTTGCTGTGGAGAACTTGCGCTTGATGGAAAAACACCCGAAGAAGAATGACAGGCAGGAGGATGCTGAAGAGGAAATGGCTGAGTTACCTGCCTTCATCCCCAAAAGAGGACGGGTCCTGGAGGCAGGGGCTTAGTCACCGCTGTGCTTAGCTAGCACTGTTCCTCAACTCAGATGGAATAAATGAATGACGAAAGACCGAATGAGCAACTGACGAGGAAGAAATGATGACCTCAACCAGGGCAGCGGCAATACAAACGGAGAGAGAAGAGGATCAAGTAAAGAACTATTCAGAAAGTACAATGAGCAAGAACTGGTAACGGACTGAATGTGAAAGGTGAGAGGTTAGATGGCAGAACCATCCACCAAGACAAAAAAACATCCAGAAACCCGAACACAAGTTACAATTCAATATTTACTCGTGTAAGTTTTCTCTCTGTTCAAGAACATTTCATTCCTGAACGAAAAGTGGAAATTGTGCAGATAGGGGAGGCTACAGCTCAGAAAACAATTCCCCTCCCCCATCCACCCAGTGGCACTTGGCCTTCTGGCCAAAACTTCTGACAGATTACAACAAAAGTGGAATACATTAACTCTCTTGAGGCTCCAAGAAACCACTTGTAAGTATGTGTGAAGAGCTGTTATTTCTTCTTATTTTCAGCAAGAGATGCAATTTAAAACAATGTTCATCAATAAAAAACATCTGGAAGGAGCTACCTCTCTCCGGGTAGCAGAAATATGGCAGTTTGTTATTTTCACTTATCAGTATGTTATTTCTCTATAGTTACAGATATTGCTTTTGTAATCTTAAAAAAGTTATCCTTAAATTTTTAAGAGAGCACATTTTTCTTAAACTCTAAGACATTTTAGAGGTTACTGTCTACTGTTTTTAGGTAAAGTCTTCAAGAGGCAAAATTATTTGGAGAGAGGAAAAAAATCTTCATTGTAAATATGATAAATTATCTCAGTGTAGCAGTGAAATGGCATACATTTCTAAGTGCCCCCAAATGCTTTACTGTGTAACACACAAAAGCCTTTAAGTTATGAAACGCAATCTGAACAACTTCAATATCTACAGAAAGCAAAAACTTTAGATGACAGTCTAAAAGCAATATTCAAAAGACTGTCCTATTACATGCATAGGTAATTACTTGAGACAAAAATGTGTAGCTCAAATCAAAACTGTGGTAATAGTATGAACTGGTCTGTTTTATGAAGCTGACAGCTCAAACTTGAGTTTGGATACCCCTGTTAATCAGATAAAGACTCGCTACTTCCTAGGAATCGTAGTAAAATGACTGTAATTCAAATTATCACATCTGTGGACACAGTATGGAATCACACTGACAACGCCAATATTCATTTTTTTAAAAACATAAAATAATTCCTAGCATAGGGCTACCTCTCTCATATACAGTGCTTTTGCTCAAATTATTAAAAGCCCAATCCCTGTTCTCCCCCACCTGGCAGACAAAAACCCATGGGTGGCAGACTAGCCACATGTGGGCGGATCTCAGCCCCTGCTCAAGCTGCTGGGTGGGCGCCTTTGTGAAGTACGCAACCTGAAGAAACATAGAGAGCAGCCCAGTCACCAGCATCTGCGACATCCATGGTAATTTCCACGTGAAGGTTGGAAATTGAAACTTACTAATATATGATTTCCAGGCTCAATCAGCAGAATGGCTTCTGGTATGCATCAATCAATCAATCATTTAGTTTTTAAATACACTACACTAGCTTTTACAGCATTAACTGCATTCTTGAATAAAACCCATCA
Organism: Equus asinus; assembly: GCF_041296235.1. Taxonomy (NCBI): domain Eukaryota; kingdom Metazoa; phylum Chordata; class Mammalia; order Perissodactyla; family Equidae; genus Equus; species Equus asinus. The sequence goes on from NC_091792.1 coordinate 131,487,050, forward strand.
CATATGTTCAAGAATCCTGAACTTCATTCAGATCAGTAGTAGAAACAGGTCTTTCCTCTCATATCATTTCAGTCTTTTTCTTGAGATAAACTATTCTCACCAAGTAGCCATTCCTTCTCTTTAATCTTAATCAACAGGCAAATCAGAACTTTGGCCAGCTAAGAATACTAGTTAGAAATGGTCTAATCTATTTTCCACTTGACATATTTTATACTTTATGTAATAGCAAGTGTAACAGTAACAACCCTGTTTGCTGCTCCATGACTTTCTCACAAGTTATAAATGTTAGATAACTTCAATAAATGTTTATAAAACTCAGATTCTTTCCTAGTACGTGATACCTCAAAAGCAGAATTAAGTGGCAAACACTTTCTTCCTGTTTTTAGAGATGAAGGAAATCAATCAAAAAAAAATACACAAGACAAAAATAAAACAGTATAAGGCTGCACATACAATGAAGCTGTCCAAGTGTGAATTCATAACCAGTGCCCAGCCCTCGGCTAACGTTTCTCTTCCTCCCTGACCTGCCTACGCTCCGAGCGTGTGAGAAAGAAAACCTCATCTTGTCCTAGCACCCAAACAGCCCTCGACGGCCAGCTTCCCCAAGGCCGCTTACTCATGTGTCGCACTGAAGGGAATCCACTGCAGTACTCTCAAAATCACTTCCAGTGCCATAATTCTACCATTCTGTAAAAATAAATTAATAGAATGAAAATACAAAAAAGGAAATCCCAATATCAGGAACATGGTGATATATGTAAAGTATTATATGTAAGCTACAAAAAACAAAAAAGAAAACACCTCAGCTGGGTAAGTACCCATGGGGTAGACCCAGCTTGCCAGAAGATCATGTGAAAAAGATTTAGGGATTTTAGTTGACTGTAAGCCCCGGATAAGCCAGCAGAATGGCCTGGATACCAAAAGAATGAAAAGGAACAAAAAGCCTATGGCATTAGGAGAAATGTCACCCTTACACTAAGAGAGGGGTCACAGCCTCACTGTCCTTCCTGCTGATCCAGCCACAGAGGAAGTTTCATTTTCAGTTACAGGAGACTTGAAAAGCAGTAGCAACAAGGTGGCATGGTGTCTGCAAATCCAAGGATGGAGACTGGAGGAAGGAGTTAAGGGCGTTCAGCTTGGGAAAGTGAACACAGAAAACACTGTCACTGCCCGTGCAAGTCTGTTGCAGGCAAGAGGCATTAGCACTCTTTCTCACAAACGGGAAGGAAAGAAGGTGGGACACAAACTGAGAAAGATTTCTGCTTAGAATATAAAAATCTTTCTTTCAATTAAAGCTACATAGAATGGTATGGACTTCTTGAGGAATGCTGAGCATCCCTTGAGAAGGTTTGAGCACTGGACGGAGGGAGCTTGTCCATGCAGCTCAAAGTCAGACTTTCAATTTCCAGGGGCCTGGGTTTTATTTAAAGACAGGCACCGAGAATCTGCCTCTACCATCAAGGGCTTCCTGACCAATAGTTCCCATTAGGCAGGAGTTTCAAAACATGGTTCCCTCTCTATCCAATCAGGACACTCGTGTGCGTGTGCGTGTGCGTGTGTGTGTGGTGTGGTGTTGTGTGGTGTAGGGGGAGGGAAAAGTGCTGACTTCATCTTCACAAGACCACATATTCTACAATCAGGAACATTCCTAGAGAACCAACACTGAAACCAAGGCTGACGAGATAAAGACTGGCTACAGCTGCCAAGAGCTGCCGCTGGGAATGTATTCAAAGCGCTGTTTTCCCATGCCAAGGGAATGGCTAATGTGTGTCGAGAAGCTTCAGCAACTCGCTGAAACTCAACTCTGATCTACCCTCCACTGATTCCACAATCAAGGAACAAGAATTCCACCTACCAAGTGAGAACTGTAGTCCCTGAATCCTAATGACATTTTCAAAAGTGAGATTTCACCTTGATTTACAAGTGGAAAAAAATAAAGTTAAGCCCTAAGGGGAGGAATGGTATAAGGAAATCTTACTAACGCAATTACCTCCTTCAGAATCTATTTAGTAAAATGTACTTCCATTTCATAGACATCTTGAGGAAGACTTTATAAGTATTCTGCTTTTCTCTCTACTCTGTTTCTTTCCAGGGAACTCATCCACTCCCCCAGAGCCAGCAAAGATAATTTCCTAATCTACATCTTTAGCTCTGAATTCTTTCCCAAACTTGACTCAAATTTCCAAACAACTCTTTGCGAAATCACCCAGACTTCAGGCACCTTGACCCTAAAAGTCAAATCAAGCTCATTCTCTTTGCCCTAAAACAGGTCTCTCTCCTTACTTGTTTCCCAAATGCCTTCCAGGTAACTAGTTTCGAAAGCTGGAAAGTGGCCTCTATTCTTCTCCCTTCTTTCTCCATCTATCCATCTGCCATCAGAGTGCACACTCTAAGAACCCAAAACCTCAAGCGCTGGTCTAGGCCTGCACTTAACTCCGCCAGACCACGGTAAGGACCCCCCACCCCCACCCCTCCCATCCACACCCACCCCAGCCATGGCCTGAGGCCCTACCTCTGGCTTCTCCCAGTATGTATATTCACCCATCCTACTCTCCAACGACAGCCTGATATGATCTGGTGGCGTCAGCCTCCCACTCACAAACCTAGAGTTCCTCTCCAAGCTACCTAAACACCAACACCCCAGGGCCAACCTTGCAAGCCCTCCACGCTGGGGCCCAGTTCCCCATTCGCCAACCCGGGAAGGCGTCACTCAAACATATCTGGGCTTCTGCTCATCTGCATTTCCACCATGATGCCTTTGCTCATGCAGCTGCTTCCATCCAAACGTTCTTTCTCACCCCCTAGATGGGACCCTCAAACCACTCAATTCAACCTATTCATTTTATCAGGAAACAAGGCCTCAGAGGGCTGGACTGACGGCATCTGGTCACAGAGCCGCGCTGGTCAGAGCCAGACCTCCTCACTCAGAGACCACACTAGGTCCCCATGATTTGCTTTTAATTGGGATGAAATTTCCTCATTAGACTAAACCTCTAAGCCCTCAAGTTTTTTAAAAAACAAGAAGAGCAGGCAGTGCCCACATTTCCAGGGACTTGGGGGGATTTCTCTTAGACTCACCAGACCTACTAGGTTTGCACTTTCAAGTTTAATGGCTAGTGCCATGTGGCTACGAAGGGCTTTGGTGCCCATCCTGGGGTCTGTGTGAAGGGTTGGAGAGCAGTTACCTTCTCCCCACCAAAGAGGAGCCAGGTAGGCCCCACTGCCTGTTTATTCAATCAGGATTAAAGCAAAAACCTATTAGATCCAAAGAGCCCCCAAACCTGCAGAGAGAAGAGCTCCAGGACACTACTGACCTCTCTTAACACCCACATCCAAACCACATCTCTGACTCCCGAACTGAAAACAATGTTTTTGAGAAGGATGACATTTAAGTTAACAGTGTACAATCGGCCCTGACTATCCCTGATTAAATCAACAGTGAGACGTCAAGTGGGACTTACTGCATTTGGAAAACTGTCACCTCTGTGTACCCAAAGGTCTTGGAGCTCCCCCAGCCTGCTTTACTGCAGGACTACCACGTAGGCACCCTCACACACGCCTGCCTTCCCCTCCATGAGGACGGGAATCATGTCTTTCTCATTCTGGCATCTGTGTCCCACATGTCTGGCACAGAGAAGGTGTACAACTAATATGTTGTGATTGACACTGCGCTTGGAGAAGCTGGATTCCTCAGCCAACAATGCCTGGAAATACCACAGGACTCCCCTAAATGGTGTGGTAACCGCAAAACAGTTAACACAGAATTGTGTGCTCTGGTGTTCTAGCACACTGAGCTCCTTACCTGGGGGGGGAAATCCAGAGATCACAACCTCAGCTAGTTTAAACACCACAGAATTCAGGAAACCAAACTGGGATGTTCCTTCAGCTACACTAAAAGTGGGTGGTACAGGCTCAAAGGGCTGCCTTTACTGAAATGCCAACGTCATATAAATTTGTATGTATTACCTTTATATATTTTCAAATATGGGAAGAGAATCCCTTCTATTCACCTAGAAACTCAGTAATATGGCTGTTTCTGGAAATATAAGGTTTTGACCACAAAGTATTAACAATACTTCATGCCCATTATACATTTATTAATAATCAATGTGCAAGAGGCCACAAATTCATTACTTATAAGCAGGCTTTTGGTTTGTGTTTCTCAAGTCAAATTTTACAATTAAATCTCTAATATTTTAAGTTTGGAAACTTACATGTATTAAAAAACGAAAAGCCTAGACAACTGAGACCATCAAAATAGAACTGTGTAAATGAGTCTAGGCAAATATTGTCTCAGAGACCTGACAGTTTATTTTCACCTTATGACTGATTTCCTTTGGGTTCACCCTGTAAAAAGAACTTCCGCAAAATACCAGTTGCCTGATTCTCTGCTTTCGGCGAGCCTACAATTATGAACTCTGCTAAACAAATAAACTTCCTTCCTATTTTTAAAGTTTTCCAAAGTTGGAGAACCTACATCTTTGGCTGGCACACCATTTCCTGGACTTCAACAGGCTGAGCAGGGAAGAAATTCTTCCCGGTATTCTGAGAGAGGAAAAGGACCTTAGAGACGGTTGAGCAGCCCTGCCCTATTTCTATCTTAGGGAAGGGGAAATCAAGGCAGAGATGTGACCCTCGGCAAGGTCACACAGGCTGCTGGTGGCAGAGGCTTTTGTAACTCTCTCTGCCCCATTTTCCCCTTATCTGATCAAATTACTTGTGGCCTGATGGAAGCATTTTGCTCCTGTTCTGTCCTACAGAGCCACGGCTTATGTTTAATTCATGCAGAATGTGATAAAACAACAGAAAGAATCTAAATATCGGGGTGAGTACTGGGTGATACAAAGAGCTCTGGACTAAGAGTCAGGACACCTTGTTTTAATCTTAGCTGTGACTTTGAGAAAGCCACCTCCCCTCCGGAGGACTCAAGTTTTTCATCTTTAAAAAGAGGGAACAGAAAAAAGCAACTGCAGAGGTCTTCTCCACCCCTAAATTCAATGATGACGATGGTGATGGCTCACCCTTATTAAGTGCTTAATCTGAGCCAAGCATTGTTCTAAACACGTCATGTGGATAAATCCTCAACAGCTTGGAAGATGGCTATTGTTGTCATTTTGTGGATGAACACATTCATGCTTAGAGAGACGTGACTTGTCTAAGGTCATACCTCTACAGGTGACAGATGGAGAGGCAATCCAGATCAATGGCTCCAGGGGCCCTCTCTTCCTTACTGGAGGTGTATGATCTAAGATGATTGGCCTGACTTGCAGTAAGAAAGACACAGATTCCAAATTGAGAACAATCACAGTGATCATTCAACACAGTGCCCTCATTTAATGGATCAGGGAATGAGGCCCAGGGAAGTAAAACCTGAAGTAGAGGACAGGAAACTTAATGGAAATAAATGGTTACATCTACCCCATTGCCTCGACAAGCTCATCTTAAAGAGTACTCGACAGTTTACGCTCACTTACATCATCTCATTTGACGCCCAAACAGGACGACCCGCAGCAGGGCGATGATCATCACTCCCAAGGCATCCAGCCAAGGTCAACAGCAAACGCAGGGCAAACCAGGGCGTCCAATTCAAGCCTTTAACTTCCTGTCTGTGTACTGTCACAGGCCGGAGAAAATGTCCACTATGGTAGGATTCTCTGGAGAGCCTATTCAAAATAGACTCTTAACACAAAGAGAACTTGCCAGAGAAGCTGAATAACTATGAAACACGGCTCCATGGTGCTTTGAAAAGAATATCAGACAAGTGATAACTCTCGAAAGCTCACAACTCAAGTGAACAAGAAAACTGAAAACTGACCTCTTTCACTCTATCATTTAATTGCCCCTAACCTCCCCCCAGTCTTGACCTATCTTCAATCTTCCTACCAGTGTATTTCCTGTTTTCTTCCCTCCCTGAGAACACCATGAAATCCAGGCATTTAAAAAATATTAGTTCCACTTCGCTTCAATCTCATACACCTATTTGTGTGTGTGTGAGGAAGATTGGCCCTGAGCTAACATCTCTTGCCAATATTCCTCTTTTTTGCTTGAGGAAGATTGTCACTAACATCTGTGCCAATCTTCCTCTACTTTATGTGAGATGCGGCCACGGTGTGGCTTGACGAGTGGTGCTAGGTCCCCTCCTGGGATCCGAACATGCAAACGCCAGGCCACTGAAGCAGAGTGCACGAACCTAACCACTATGCCACTGGGCCAGCCCTTCATACACCTATTTTTTTTTTTTTTTTTTTTTTTTTTTTTAAAGATTTTATTTTTTTCCTTTTTCTCCCCAAAGCCCCCTCGGTACATAGTTGTGTATTCTTCGTTGTGGGTTCTTCTAGTTGTGGCATGTGGGACGCTGCCTCAGCGTGGTCTGATGAGCAGTGCCATGTCCGCGCCCAGGATTCGAACTAACGAAACACTGGGCCGCCTGCAGCAGAGCGCGCGAACTTAACCACTCGGCCACGGGGCCAGCCCCCATACACCTATTTTTAAAAGCAGCTAAGTTACACATTTTATACCTCTCACCTAAGGGAGAAAAAAAAATTCAATTTCTTGGTGGGACAAGTTTTTTAAGTTCTAACCACCCTTGTTTCAAATCCTGAACATGTGTTGTAAACCCTTTATCAGAGAGATAGCAAAGATACAACAGATAGAACATGAATTTAGAGCCGGACAATTCAAGCTTTTATCTTAATAGCTATGACAAGTTACCTCACCACTCTGAACTTCAGTTTCTTCATGCTCCTTTCCAAAAAAAAAAAAATGGAAGGGAATAATACCACTACCTCCACAATTATCTCAATAATTAAATAAATTATGGAAGTTGACTACTCCCAACACAACGCCCGGCACACATTAAGTGCTCAAAAAAACAAAAATCATCTCTTCCTTTCCATGGTGGTATTAATGATAATGTAATTTTCCCTCCTGTTAAATCTGCTTCGCAAGTGATGTTTCTCTGAGCAAACCACCTCCCTTTTTAGAGGAGCAGAGATACATTATACACACCAACCCCATCTCCTGGAAATGGGAGCATTAAGTGAATCAGCAGGTCAATGAAGCCCAATACCAGGGAGCTGTGTCACCACCCTGATTTTGGCAACTTCCACTCTCTCCAAATACTCAGGCCCTAGTTTCTCCCTGCACACAGTACACACAACTGCTCAGGCCTCCCAGGCTCTCCAGCGTTTATGACACCTTCACACGTCAGAGGATCTCCACCCCCAAAACTGCTCGACGTCTTGCCTCCATTCGTTGCCCGTTTCTTTGCAGGCACATAGACCTACTCTGAAATACACGAATACAAGTATTCTGAAATCTAATATATTGTTTGATAGGCGTGCATGCTTTGATTTTAGTAAAATTCTTTAGAGACAAAGCACAAACAAATCAGCAGGGGAACCCAAACAAGGTACGCAAAACCCTGGGGTCCAAGGCTTTGGGTTTAAGTTCTGCCACAAACTAGCTGTGGGAGCTTGTTCAAATTAAGTTACTTTATTGCTCTGGGTCTCAGTTTCCTCATGTAGAAAAGAACCAATGGAATTACATTAAAGATTACAATCTGGTTACACCAGAATGAGCACCACACTGGCCCCAATTACTGATAAGCGTGTGCAAGCCCTAAGGTAAGCTGGGATGGAAGCAAAGGCTCGCTCTTAATCCTCAGTGTCCCTGTGTCTGGGTAATTTACTTAACGTGGTATGCCTTCCCCAAGGCTAAAATCACTAGTCTCAAAAACAAGGCAAACAGGGTTGGAAAGTAACCCTGAATAATTCCAAAACATGGTAGGAAACTTCTAACTTCTCTGTCAGAAGCCGCCACGTCAATGACCTACAACTTTCAACACTGGGCTCAGACCTCACTTCCTCTAAAACGTCTCCTTGGATCCCCAGCTGAGTGGCTCCCTGGCATACATCTGTATTACTGCACTAAATTACCTTCACAGGCACCCCTCTCCAAGGAGACTGCAGGCGGTCGAGGGCTGGGCCACGCCCTACCCTTCTCTGGATCCACAGCGCCTTCCACCACAAACGCACAAACCACAGCCTTAAACTGCCACCTCAAACCTGGTTTAAATGGTTTACATTTGCAGATGATCTTCACAATTTCCTAAGCAGATTTTGACATTATTCAACTTAAAATAGATCTATAGACAAATAAATACAGAATATATTACTAAGTTAATTTAATAGGTGAGAAAACAGGCTCAGCAAAGCTACCTTAGGCAAGCTCAACCAAAAGCGAACAAAGCCTGCAAGTCTAATCCCATTACAGCATGACAGATATAAAAGTAATTCACAGAAAAAGTACCAAAGTGCATGAAAACTAAGGAAATTCTTCTATTACATCTTTTTTATAAATCTAACACATTAGTGTAGACTGCTGATTCATCACTATTCCAACAGCAAAATCTGAGATAATCAGAAACAATGAAAAAGTTAGGGATAAATTTAGATTCACAAAGATAACCATACGATGTTGTTTTTCTCTTTTAGAGATGTTCCTGAATACTACCGCGTATTATGAAACAAAATTCAGAAGAACTGATTTATTACTTCTACTCCTTAAAAGTTAACAATCAAAAGAAAGGAGGATACGTTCCCCATCAAGTCATTAGGAAAACGCAACTTAAAGCAACAATGAAATACCATTACACACTTATTAGAATGGTCACAATCTGGAACCCTGACAACACCAAACAGTGGCAAAGATGTGGAGCATCAGGAACTCTCATTCCTGCTGGTGGGGATGCCAATTTCGAAGACTTTTAAGCGCTTCTTACAAAACTAGACGTACTCTTACTATACAATCCAGCAACCATGCTCCTTGCTATTTAGCCAAAGAAACCAAAAACTTATGTCCACACAAAAAACCGCACACAGATGTTTATAGCAACTTTCTTCATAATTGCCAAAACTTGGAAGCAACTAAGATGTCCTTCAGTAGGTGATACATAAAATGTGGTATATCCAGATGATGGAATATTATTCAGCTCTAAAAAGAAATTAGTTGTTGAGTCATGAAAAGACACAAAAGAAATTTAAATGCACATTACTAAGTGAAAGAAGCCAATCAGAAAAGGATATAGACTTTATGATTCAACTATATGACATCCTGGAAAAGGCAAGATTACAAAGATCAGTGGTTGCCAGGAGTTAGGAGGAGAAAAGGATGAATGAGCACAGAGATTTTTAGGGCAGTGAAACTCCTCCGTATGATAATTAGTGGTGGATACATGCCATTATACATTTGTCCAAAGCCACAGAATGTACACCACCAAGAGTGAAGAGCAACGTAAGCTATGGACTTCAGGTGAGGGTGCTGTGTCAGTGTAGTTTCATTAGCTGTAACAAATGTACCGCTCTGGTTGGGGACATTGATAATGGGGGAGGCTATGCATGTGTGGGAACAGGGAGCACACGGGAAATCTCTGTACCTTCCCTTCAATTTTGCTGTGAACCTAAAACTGCTCTAAAAGATAGTCTCCAAAAGAAAAAAAGGAAATGGAAGAGGGGCAATTTGAGTCTATTTTTCAATAATAATCTGCTTGCTAGTCTATTTTAATATGCTAATGGTTTTGGGTGCAAAGTTAAATACACACAAAAATAGGAAAGGCCAAAGTACTTTTTAAATTCAATAAACTGAGTAGTTAATACGCAAAAAGCTCAAATTTTTTAAAAGGTGCAAGAATATGCAGTGCCAAGTCTTCCTTCCACTTCCGTTCCCCGGACACTCAATTTCAAGGTTATTGCTGTTTTTTTTAAGTTTTATTTCATGGGACACTCTTCCCACTATTATCTTCCCAAAGGATACAAGTGACAAATCTGCAATCATGGTATTTGTTCCCCAAAATATGAGCAAGTCCTATGTCTAATGGTAAGGTGTAACAGAAAATACCTACATTGAGAAACTTACTAATCAAAGTGTGGTCCCCAGACCAGCAGCATCAGCATCATCACCTGGGATTCTTGCTGGAAATACAGAATCTTGGGTTCCATTCCAGACCCACTAAAGCAGAACTACATTTTAACAAGATGCCCACGTGATTTGTACGCACTGGTATATATGACAACACCATCCCCATTTTCATAGAGTTTACAGGCTAACAGAGGAGATAAAATATTCAAACACCTGCAACACAAGACATGACACAGAATGGACCATGCGGCTACAACAGTTCAGGAAAAGATCAGCTTTGGTTCCCCAGGGGTTACCAGTGCCCCAGAATAAAATGCTAGCTCCTCTGAAGGGCTCTGTATGCCATGCATCCTGGCCCCAGCTCATCTGTCCAGTCTCACCCTCCACTATCCCCTACAGCAGATTCTCCTGTCAGCCTGAATACAAGCCCGTGATGGAGGTTTCTCCAACGTGCCGCCAGGCCTTCGCACATGCTACTCTGACCACCTGGCACATTGTGCCCTTCCCTGCTCTACCATGGCACAGCCCAGCTGGCTAGCGGTCGATCCTCCCCTGCCAGAGGAAACGCCTCAGGGGTTATTTTCTATCCTGTTTATCATTGAACAAATGAATGAAGGAATGAATGAGTGAGTCATCAGAGACGCTTCAGGGAAGGGGTGAAGGATGAGAAGGGTTTACATAGTCAGAAATGGAAAACCAGGGCAGAGGCACATACAGGCTAAGAAGGGTTTAGGGAATCTGTGTTGTGGAACAAACTGTAATTTGCTTTTGTCTCATCATGAGACCTGCTCCGGCTCAGAGTTCTGTTGTGGATGAGGTGGGGTTTCCATCCCTGCTTTTCTCCATTCTCTCTTAGTGAAACCAACCTGTGCCCAAATTATTGTCACTTTAAGCAACCAGAGCTCCCACAACCCAAAGTGAGGCTGCTGCCACGACCAGACAAAAATGCCCGACCGGGGCTCTGCTGAAACTATAGTCTGGGCTACACCAGCTTGGCTTAGCAGAGGCAGCAAATTTTTCAAATTCAAGGAATTGTTTGACCACGAAAAGTTCTTCCCTCCTTATTAAACTCAACCATCCACTAATTAAAAGTAATATAAGTCTACAGAAAAAAATGTTATACATATTTTTAAATAATGCATCACATTAACCTAGGACACACCTCAGGGACAAACCAACATCAGACCGACTTTAAGCAAGACATCAGGACTGCTGCCTGAATACTAGCTACAGCCAGGGTCACACCATATAGGAAGGCTGCTGTGTGCTGGGAAACAGAAGAGCAAGTCCAACTGGTCAGCGGCACCCAAAGTGGGCTGATCCAGTCTGCAGGAAACCTCAAAGGTAAATAAACAAGCCCAGCGTCAGGACACATCATGCCTGAGAGCCATGGTTAAGAGCAGCCAGCCAAAGGACAAATTGCAGTTGTACTCAACATACAAGAAGCGATTAGGGACCATCTCAGACAAACAAGAGAGCAAAGCTGCTGGGCCACATCATTTTAGAAGATAAAGAACAATTACATATCCACTGTGTTCCTTCCTTACTACTGAAGTCCAAGCTACCACTTTCACCTCCTGCCTGAACCACAACAGCCTCCTATGTGGTCTTCTCTGCTTCCACCCAACATAGACATCAGCTGACGTCCCTCCTCTCTTTCATGCACTCTAATGGCTCCTCACCGCACTTAAAAGCAAACCCAAACCCCATCCTGTGCCTACAGAGCCCTTAACAGCCTGGCCCAGGTTACCCCTCCCCAGCTCTGGGCCCACCTCTCCGCACCAGCTCACTGTACTCCAGTCACACCTGCCTTTTTCCTGCTGCTTCAACACACTCACCGGGTGCCACCTCCAGGTCCCTGCTGTTCCCTCTGCCTGGAACATGTTTAGCACACTCTTACCACTCAGACAAAATGCCACCACAGCCCCCAGTGAGTCTCTACCAAACCACCGTATTTCCTTTTCTTCCTAGCACTTACTACCATCTGAAATTACCTCATTCATCCATTTGCTTCCCGCTTTGCTGTCATCTCTCTTGCCTAGAATTTGCGCTCCATGAAAACAGAGACTTGGTCTACCTATTTACAGTAAAGCTCCAGCTCCTCAAACAGCGCCTGGCATGCAGTAGGTGCTCAATAAATATCTGTGTTGAACACATGTGTTAAATGACTTGTTGAATAAATAATGGCTATAAACCTACCTATGTTTTAAGCAAGGGCAAAATATGAAAAACCTGGTTTTACATAAAATATTAATTAGTGATTACTCCTTTTACAAAAGGATTCCTTCCCTAATGCATTTTTAAATACTTGGCTTAGAAAGCTTCACTGTACACATTTTTTAAAGGATAAACCTGTTGTGCAAAGTGAACTATCTCCTCCAGGGCATAACAGTGCCTGGTACTCAGAAGGCACCTGATAAACATCTGCTGAAGAAACACATAAGCAGTGGAAAATAACTTAAAACAAGGCATAAACTATAGGAAACTTCATTTAAACTTGAGAACACAGCTAATTTGGGTACAGTTAGGTCCCATTTTCCATTTTATCTGATAAACTGATAGATACATTTAAAATCTACTAATTTGAGAGACTAGCAATAATCTTAGCCATCATCTTTACAGGCATGTACAAGTCCAAGTAAATTCAGAAACCTACCCGGCAGTTCTCCAGCAGCCTGTCTTCACTAACAGATACATGGAGGCATAGAAACAATCAACAGAAATACTCAAACTGCCAAGTTGTTGGGGACATCTGTGGGTTTAGTATGAAAACCACAAAGCTTAAGGAAGTTTTTTTATTGATTATTGATGTAAAAACTCAAGTGTCCCCGATGAAAGGCTAACCAAGAAATCACACCTGTATAAAACCTCGCCCTGTGTGCAATACAATACAGACCTGCCTTAATGGTCCAGGTCACACCCAATCTTTAAAAAGTGAATGTTAATTTTTTTCTTTTTTTAAACAGATGATCTCTTTGAAATAAAGTTCTTCCCTGTTTACATCACGAAATTGTGTACTCTACACATTCAATATTCGTACAATATTAACACATCGCCAAAAACAAAGTCGTGTTCAGGGATCCATCTGCATCAAGCAATGCCCACTCCCCCTTCTCCTTCCCTATCAGGTGTTGAGCTGCAGTCTGCAAAGGTCAAAAGAGAAAAGAAATTAGACATGCAAGTGTCTGTGAGAGGCGTGTGCTCGTATGCATCTGTGTGTCCTTGACAGGTCATTCTAAAATCAAATATAAATGTACTTTGGGATTATGCACATTGCGTGTATTATCTGTGCCTCTTGTTTCTGCATTTAAAACATTTCTTAGTCTATAATTCAAAGTGCGTTAATGACTTGTCTCTTAACTGAAAACCAGAAAGGTTCCATAGAAAGTTACTCTTGTAATCTATAACCCCAAGAAATGAACTTTCAAAGAATAACTTCATATTCTAAAAGCTCTCACAGGGGCCAGCCCTGTGGCCGAGTGGTTAAGTTCGTGCGCTCCGCTTCAGCAGCCCAGGGTTTCGCTGGTTCGGATCCTGGGCGCAGACACGGCACCTTGAGCCATGCTGAAGTGGCGTCCCACATGCCACAACTAGAAGGACCCACAACTAAAAATATACAACTATGTACCTGGGGACTTTGGAGAGAACAAGGAAAAATAAAATCTTAAAAAAAAAAAAAAAACTTCTTAAAAGCTCTCATAGAATAACATTGTCTATAAAAATCAATTTCAGGATGCAGTTTATAATAGCACCACACCTAGAAGAAATGAAATAGAAAATAACTACATTTTTAAAAATTATGCTGACAACTGATAACTTTGTTTCAAAACCTTTCATAGTTTTGTTGTTCTGCAGTTTAAACAACTTTGAAATAACATGATTCAGAATTTGGATCAAGTTATCAACATACTATTCACTTACATGAACTTTTCAAAAATACTGCCAGTCAGAGAAGGCTGACAATCCTTGTAGAAGTCCTTGATGTTTTTTTGGAAATAAGGCTGTGGTCTGGTATTTTCATTGTCACCTCCCCAGGTCAACGTAAACAAAAGTCCATCTCACTTCTCTGGTGAAAAGCATCTTATTAAATAGGTTTTAGTAAAGTAAGTAAAACTATAAAATAGTACTGGCAATAAGTTTTTTTTAGATTTACTTCTGATTTTGGAAGAAAAAACTCCATTTGTTTTTTTCTCCCTTTAGCCTTACAGAATAAAAGTACAAAATATAGTAGACTCAAATTCTCAACCTAGAATAAGCAAAATATAATCAGACAACACACTCTTTGTCACTTTTCAAACTATATAACATCACTTTAAAGTTTTAGCATTATTTATAAAAGCCAATTAGCTTATCACTTTAACCCAGAAAATCTGGGCATTATCAATTTTTCTTCAGTACAAAACCACTTTATAAAGACTCTAAACTCTTTTGAAAGTCATTTCATTTTACCACTAGCTGTGTTTCAGGAAGTGAGGATTCTGGTGAGGAATCGGAGATGGAATACAATACAGTGCCTGTCTAACAACTAATATTATCTGGTTTCTGTGTCTCCATTTTCTTTTCTCTTAAATGATAGGCAAAGCCTTAACTGTCTCATAAGCAGGTGTTTATAAAAACAACACTCTAAAAGCACTGCATCCTAACTAGAGATGTAACAACCACCTAATTATTATTTGTAAAGAGTCACAGAATGGCTAACAGATTCTCTCAATACGAGTTTATTCCTCAACCTGCCATACGCCAGGAGTAAGTCCTGCTAAGGGGCTGGCAAAGGGAGGGAGCCTCTGGGGTTCGCGAAGGATGCCTTTCTGACCGGCCGGCCTTAAAGGCGACGAGGGATGCATCACGGAAAACCCGCAAACACCTGGTGCTCTGGCAGGGTATCATTCTATCACCGCGCTCTCAAGCTGATGGGAACTCTAGAAATCTACTCTAGTCTCTTCACTTTAGCAATAGTCAAATTGGCCTGGATCTGTAACGCTCAGCTATTCTGAAGGCGCCGATGTTCTGAAAATAAAACTTTAATAGAAAGTAAAAAACTTACATTTAAAATTCAGACCTCAAAACCCGCCCTCTGAAACCGAGGAGTTAAAAACAAGAGACAGACCCCCCTCGAAGTGCAACAAGATCAGCCTTCTGGCATCCTCGGAGCACTATCCCAGGCACAAACCTGTAGCAAAGTGGATGACACCCAAGCTCCCCACACCGGGGAGACGCCAAGCGGTGAACCCACGGCGCGTGGGGAGGGAGGGGGGCCCGAGGGGCTCACCGTGCCGGCGTCGAGCCTCACTCTCCCCACCTGTGAAATGGGCGTGACACCACTCGCCCGTCGCCCCACCGGGCAGAAGGACTAATGAATGAGAGCCATCTGGTAAACGACGCGGGCCGGGCCGGCGCTCCCCGGCCGCGGTCCCTGGGCTGCGGGGCGCCCCCCGCCGCGGGCGCTCCCCGCGCTCCGGCCCCCCACGGCCCGACGGTTACAAAGCTCCCCCGAACCGCGCCCCGGGCCGCCGGCTCCCAGGGCCCCCGCCACCGGAACGGGCGCCGGTCCGCCGCCGCCTACCTTGGCCACCCAGCTGAACAATGGTGACATCGCGGGCCGGGCGGCGGCTCCTCGCCCGCCGCTCCCGCTCACTCCCGCCGCCTGCCCATGGGGCTGCGGGCAGCCGGGGGCGGGCTCGGGGTGCGGCGGGGCCGGGTCATGGCTCCCCCCGCGGCGGCGGCGGCGGCAGCGGCGGGCTCCTCCCCGCTCGTCACTGCCCGCAGAGGTCGCGCCCGCGGGGCTGCCCGGCGGAGAAAGGGAAGTGGGTGGGGAGAGCGCGGGGGAGGGGACGGGGGAGCAGGAGGGAGCGCCGCCAACCCCGCCCCCCACCCCACGCTCGGCTCGCGGCGGGAAGTTGGGACGTGCGGGGGTCGCCCTCCTCCGGGATGCTCCTGGCTGCGCAGCTCCGGGAGGAGGAGCCCAAGCCCTGCTCCCCCGCGACGCGGCTTTCTGGGCCTCTGGGCTTCGTTTCGCACAACTTTCGGAAAGCTAGGCATCCCGCTCTCTGAGGTCGGATAAAAGCCCCCGCGAAGGAGCGAACACAAAGCCCGCCCAACTTTCCAGGGGTTACCCCCACCCCCACAGCGTTTCTTCCTAAGAGCTCGAGATTGCTGGTAACAAAAGGACTAGTGTTTCCCCAGGCCCTAATACCTTTATGTAATCAAAGGTGGTTTTCTGGGAGTCAGGAAACTCAGCTATTGAGACTAGAAAAGGGGCGGAGGAAACGAACTATCAGCTCCTGCCAGCCTGGAGGTTTCAGCAACGTGAGAAATGTTGTTTTCACCACAGTTTTCTTCTTTCCCAAGGCAAGATGATAAAACAGTGGAGTCAGTTTATAGCTACAAAGGTTAGGCTGAGTTTCAAGCTCAGACACCCAAGAGTTCCAGGCTGAAAAAAAAAAAGACCAAAGGTCTAAGAGCCAATGTGTAAATATACGCGTCATGCTAAGCCGCTCACTGAGTTCCTCAGGCCAGATAGCCACCCTAGCCCAAGAATTTTGCTTTGCTTTCCTTTTGTCACATTAATTGTGCATTATCTTCATGATAGGCCAGTATGACATTTTAATGAGGTTCCCCAAATGCCTGGCATCTGAGTTAGGTGGATATATTAGTTATCTATTGCTGCATAACAAATCACCCCAAAACTGAGAAGCTTGAAACAACAGTTTCTGTGGGTCAGAAATCCAGGAGCATCTTAGCTGGGTGCCTCTGGCTCAAGGTCTCTCTTGAGCTTGCACTCAAGCTGTCAGCTGGAGATGCATTCATCTCAAGACTGGACTGGGACTGAGGGATCCACTTTCAAGCTCACTCACATAGTTGTTCCCAGGATCCAGTTTCTTACAGGCTTTTGGACTCAAGGCCTCAGTTTCTTGCTGCATCATGTGGTCCTCTCCATAGGGCTGCTCACAAAATGGCAGCTTTAATTCCCCACCACAAGTGATCCAAGAAAGAGTACGTGTCCAAGAAGGACGTCAGTCGTTTCATAAACTAATCTCCAAAGTGACATCCTAAGACTTCTGTATCCTATTCTTTAAAGTCAAGGGAATAAATCTAGTCTGCTTTCAAGGCGAGGGGATTACACAAGGGCATGAATACCAAGAGGAGAGGATCAAGAGGAAGGGGGTATCATCCCTTTTTTTTCTCCTTCCCAATAAGGTGCATGGGAATGAGATAAGTGATAAAGGCATGGGGAAGGTCAAGAGGGCTATCATTCTCACAGAGCCTACCTGGGTAATTAAAAAGCACCTTAGGAACATCTTAGGGAAGTGCTATTCTTTCACTCTTTTAACCAGTGATGCTCCCTAAAGAAATTAAGAGGTGGCAAATGAGAGTGCCCTTGCAGCCATTTAACCAAATCTTTCCCTGTTGCCACATCACTTCCCCAAGCAAATGGAAGAGAGAGAGGCTGAGAGCTCCATTAAAATCAGAGCCCTTCTGGCCCCTACAACCTTGCTCCCTAGACTGTGGTCCGTTGACCAGCTGCCTCAGCATCACCTGGCAATTTGTTATAAATACAGAATCCGGGGCCAGCACTGGGGTCGAGTGGTTACGTTTGTGCACTCCGCTTCTGCAGCCCAGGGTTTCACTGGTTTGGATTCTGGGCGCCGACATGGCACCACTTTGTCAGGCCATGCTGAGGCAGCGTCCCACATAGCACAACCAGAGGCACTCACAACTAGAATATACAACTATGTACCAGGGGGCTTTAGGGAGAAGAAGGAAAAAATGCAGAATCCCAGGCCCTGCCCTAATCCAGACCTACTGAGTCAGAACCTTCATTTTACCATGATTCCAAGTGGCTGGTATGCACATTAAAGTTTGAGATGCACTAGTATATGAGATTCACTGACATTGGTCTTAAAATAAGTTATGACCAAACAGCCCCTTGAGAGAACAGCTAAAATTGTCCTGAGTCTTTGTGATAGTGTGAACTATTTCAGCTAGAGAGAGCCCTGGAGAGCTCTGGGACAGCAACATAATGTGGATGGGCAGCTCAGGACCAGGAGGGACAAGCTGGGCTGATGACAAACATCACATACTCCATCACTCCAATCCCCAGACTAAAGCTCTACGAAAATGCCCAGAACATAGAAGCAACTCTGGGGAAAGGATGAGAGGAACCCGAAATTGACTACAGAAACTTGCATTACCTCTAACTGTCTGAGATACATTTTTTGCCACTAGGGCACAAGGTGGGAAGCAAAAAAGAAATTACATTAAACTTTGGAGAATAAAAATTGCACTTCTTGCAAAAAAAATTAAAGTCAGACCAAATCCTAAGTGTAATAGTTGCAAAGAAAAAGTGTGTGGGCAGGTGAAATAGGGACATCAAGACTTCACTGTTTAAACCTGGATCCAATTCTCCATACATACACATCAGGGTGGAGGCTCACGCTGACCCGGATCTGAACTTACCTAAAGCTTGCATATCTTTTAGACTCACAGAGGTCTCCCTCTGCTCCAGGTCTCTCTGCCTGATCCAGGACTGGGCAGAATCATTTCATGGGAACATATGGGCCTTTCCAATGGGCAGACTTGATGGACAGTAACGTGTGGAGGTCCAACACCAAATCTTTTAAGAAATAGACCTGAAAGTTCTTATTTTAATTCACTCTCAACATGTAGCTTGCCAGTTACACTGCACAAGGAAATTCTGTTATAATCTCGACTTCCATCAAAGGGACTGTTTACCTCAGACGATCTCACTGATCTCTCACTCAAATAAAACAATCTTCCTTAAAATACTACGCCCCCTCCCATCTGAAAAGGTATCCTTCCCCAAGAAACTGTATATTCCCCTAGGGAAGGACTGTATGTAGACCAAGCATTGGTAATTGTTTTTTAATTAAAGTCTAGTTGACATACCATAAAAACAGTATGGAGTTTCCTCAAAAAATTAAAAATAGAACTACCATACAATCTAGCAGTACCACTTCTGGGTATGTATCTGAAGAAGACAAAAACATTAATTCAAAAAGATATATGCACCCCTATGTTCACTGCAGCGTTATTTATAATAGCCAAGATATGGAAGCAACCTAAGTTTCTATCAATAGGTGAATGGATAAAGAAGATATGGTGTGTGTGTGTGTGTGTATGTATATATAGACACACAACAGAATATTACTGAGCCATGAAAAAGAAAATCCTGCCATCTTCAACAACATGGTTTAACCTATAGGGTATTGTGCTAAGTGAAATAAGTCAGCAAAGACAAATACCATATGATTTCACTTACATGTGGAATCTAAAAAAAAGCACTGATAATTTTTAACAGCTCCCTGGTGATTCTCTTTCAGCCAGAATTGAGAACCTCTACAGACAGAATTGTCATTGCTCAAAGATGCTGATGGCTCCCAGCCCTGATTGTCTATCAGAGTTACCCGTGGTACCAAGTGGGGGTAGGTGGGGAAGGAGGGCAGATGATTTGGCTGCTGTGGGGCAAGGTTGTATTCTCAGAAACCTCCAAGGGCAGGCGGGTCACATAAATGTGTGAAGAGGCCCAAGTGTGAGACAATAGGAATGAATGAACTGTTGGAGAATGCATGCTCAGTTATTAAAACCCCACCCAGACAAGCAAAATGTGACAGCTGAGTGAATTAAGCAAGATAGGTCATTATTGGTGTTGACTTCTGGGTTTACTTAAAGCTTGGAAAAGTGTTGGGGGCGGGGGGGGGGGGGTGGGACGTGTACTTTAACAGGTGATTCTGATTGTCAGTCAGGATTGAGAACCACGTCCATAGTTCTAGATCCCTTATTTAAAGGAAAAAAAAAAAGATATGGTTGCTCTGTGGAGAGCGATAGGCTATCCAAATAGGACTGCCAAGATCTAAACAAATAGGATCTACAGAAAATCCAAGACTGCTGTCTAAGTAACTTTAAAAGGATGATTTAATCTCTCACCATCTCAGTTTCCCCGAGACATTAAGGGAGGTCTTGAAAAGAGAGGGGAAAACCTAGGAACTGGAAGCGTTGCTTCCCTACGAAGCCTGATCATAACCCCCCAAATAAACCTGGACATTCCTGCCCTACTCTTCTGCCAAGTTCTTCCTTTGAGCAGGAGCAAGGGGCAAAGACAGAAAAACCTCCTGAGAGTTCAGGAGAAGATGCCAGACAGGCTGCTCTCCATCAACTCAGATGTGGAGGGCAGGGAGGCTGGAGGCAGGCAAAAGCATGAGCCCACTCTGCCAGCTTGTTCCTCCCCATCACAAGACACGGTTAAAAATAGAGCCATTGTAATACCAACTTGACAAGGAAAGTCAGCTTGGTTTCAAGTGAATCAGAACCACCTGGTACTTGGCAACTACCATTCTGACAGCAATTACAATGTG
Organism: Equus asinus; assembly: GCF_041296235.1. NCBI lineage: Eukaryota > Metazoa > Chordata > Mammalia > Perissodactyla > Equidae > Equus > Equus asinus. The sequence continues at coordinate 131,507,341 of NC_091792.1, forward strand.
TGTTTTTCCACCCCCCATCAAGCAATTCCAGGACACCAGTGGGGCATCCTACAATTCAACTCAATTCTGACACTATCTACACGGAGACAGAATCAGATCCCACAGGGTAAGGGCTCAGTCCTACAACACTGTCCCCACACCCCACTTCAGATGCCAATCACAAGTCCAGGTTGTCACCTGTGGTTCTGACCAGCCGGCTAGAGATCGCAGATTCTCACAAACCCCTCCTTGGGTTCGATTAATTTGCTAGAGTGGCTCACAGAACTTAGAGAAACATTTGTTTTACTAGATTACCAGTTTATCATAAAAGGCTATATAACTCAGAAACAGCCAGATGGAAGAGATGCATAGGGCAAGGGATGGGGAAAGGGCACGGAGCTTCCACGCTCTCTGGGAGCACCACTCTCCCCGCATCTCCACGTGCTCACCAACCTCTGAACGCTGCCATTTGGGTTTTAAGGGAGGCTTCATTACATAGGCATGATTGATTATATGATTGGCCGTTGGTGATTGAACTCAATCTCCAGCCTCTATCCCCTCCCCAGAGGTCAGAGGGTGGGACTGAAAGTTTCAACCCTGTAATCACAGGGTTGGTTCCCCTGGCAACCAACCTCCATCCTTGAGTGACCCAGAGGCTTTCCAAAAGTCATCTCATTAACATTACAAAAGACACCTTTATTGCTGTTCTCACAGGAAATTCCACAGGTTTTAGGAGCTCTGTGCCAGGAAGGGAGCAAAGACCAAATATATATTTCTTATTATAAATCACAATACCACAGCAACTGATCAGGAATTTATTCAGTTCGAGAATATTCACCTATTACACAATGTACATCTATTGTGTAAAGCAACACGTGTCCTTGCAAGGAATAGCAAAGGTGATCAGAACTGAAGCCTGACCTCAAGGGAAGGTCAGGCAGGGAAAAGTAAATGAAGACTGCCATGGGAAAGGCCCAGGTGAAGCCCCACGGAGTTCTCAGACGGAGGAAAGATAACTTCAGCCTCCAAAGGAGGAACCAGCTTCTTGGTTGGAAGACATCAAGACTTTTAGAGATGCTTGGGCCGGCCCAGTGGTGTAGTGATTAAGTTCAGCCCACTCCACTTCAGCAGCCTGGATGCCTGGGTTCGGATCCCAGGTGTGGACCTACACCACTCATCAGCCATCCTGTGGCAGCGACCCACAAACAAAGTAGAGGAAGACTGGCACAGGTGTTAGCTTAGGGCTAATCTTCCTCAAGCAAAAAAAGAGGAAGATTGGCAACAGATGTTAGCTGAGGGTGAATCTTCCTCAGCAAAAAAAAAAGAAAAAAAATGGAGTTAGGAGTCAGCCCTGATGGCCTAGTGGTTAAAGTTCAGTGTTCACAGCTTTAGTGGTTGCAGAACCACACCACCTGCCAGTTGCCATGCTGTGGTGGCAGCTCACATAGAAGAACTAGAATGACTTACAACTAGGATATACAACAATGTACTGGGGCCTTGGGGAAGGGGGGAAAATGGAGTCAGGAGGCCAGAAGGGGGAGCTCTCAGGCTCTTTAGAGGATGGTAAGCCCAACAGGAAGAAGAAAGACTTCCTCTTCCTGCCCTGCAAGAGCTCAGCCAATGAGAGACTGTCACACCTCAGCCAAGGAAAAGCCACTATCCTTCGAGCTCTCACTTCCTCCAACGGACTCTTTGTTCACGATAGGGCTCCCAACTTCCTTTCCCCTCTATGAAACGGTCTCTCCTCCCCTTGTTGACTTGCAAGTGGCTTACCATGGTTGCAGATCCCAAATTGCAATTCTTTGTTGATCCTAAATAAACCCATTTTTGCTGGAGAAATAACTGGCTGTCTATTTGTTTAAGGCCAACACTCTAATATATCCTGTTGGTTCTGTTTCTCTGGAGAACCCTGGCTAATACAGTATGATATGTTATAAATGTAGAAATGAAACAGAAGTGATGGGCTGGAGGTCTCAAATTCATGGCTGGGTGTATAGACAGGACAAACAGTTGAGTTCAAAGAGGAGATTACATGTTAGCCAAAACTAATTCCGGGATGGGAGGGTCCCCCCACCCCCAACATCTCTCAATATTTTCCTCTCCCTTTTTATGAGTTGCTATGTCTAGCAGTAGGACTGTGCTCCATTTGTTACTGTCATGCTATAAGCCACACCGTGAATCACCCAGGTTTCTCTGGTAAATTCCTATCGTTCTACCTGGGCAGAGACTTGGCGTGCACAAGCATTACTAGCCTCTCACACTTTCAGACAGTTCAGAAATTCTTCCCTAAGAAAAGGATACTGCTCACTCAAACTACTACTCTCCCTTTCTCTTCCCCACACACCCTGTCGCTCCTTACCAGTCTCCATCTTTTGCTTTGTCTCAAGCACTCACATGTACTCACGTTTTAAATCGTGCTAAATTCAAAAGGGAGTCTGTGAGTGGCAAGACTGAGTATTCAAAGACCAGCTTCAGAGCAAATGGTGCTCAATAAATCAGTGAATGAGTGAAAGTACAGTGGGAAAGTGGAAGGATAAATTTGGTGAAGACTTATTTGGAGGTAGACAATAAATTCAGGTGATTAGCTAAAGAACATTCGACTTTGATAGATCATGTCAACGTTGAAATTAAGGTCTCCAATTTTATGTTTTGATTTTGTGCATCAAGGTGTAGTTTTCTTGTTGGCCAGAATAACGGCAAACAGATTTAATAAGAATATTTTTAGTGGCTCCAGCCACGCTCACTACTTTCATCCAAAAGCCTTACAAAATTAAAAGCTGACTGCAGCCCAATTAGCAATACTAAGAAGACTGTGCAGTGTAAAATGGGAGCCATTGAACTTATAACTCAAGAGGGACCCAGACAGTAACAAACTCCCTCAAGCTAAAGTTCACTCCAATTTCAGGATGCCTTTTTTCTCTCTGCACTCAGCACTCTTGTGAAAACAGACATTTACTTTGTGACACGAAGTTATCTCTTCATTAAAAATAATAATCAATTCATTGAAATGCTTATGACATTTCTAAGCCAGCTAAATTAATATATTTTGCTGTTTAAATATCTGTTCCCTTCTCAGTATTTTGCTTAACATGTACAGTAACCATGCTCACTTTTTAGCTGGTAAGACATTCCAAAAATAGAAACAGAGTTTTTCTATTTTTAGCTCAGTCTATAAAGTTTAAACAAACAATCTTTCCAAATTACTGTGCACACATGTTTCAAATTCATGGAAAAACCCAGTGGCAATGAGCTCATAAAAGAAAACACAGTGAAAATTTAGAGTCAAAAGATTTTTGAAAACAGTATGGAGAGTTCTCAAAAACTTAAAAATAGAAATACCATACGATCCAGCTATCCCACTACCGGGTATTTATCCAAAGAACTTGAAATCAATGATCCAAAGAGTTTTATGTACCCCTATGTTCATTGCAGCTTTATTCACAATGGCCAAGATGTGGAAGCAACCCAAGTGCCCCTCTATAGATGAATGGATAAAGAAGATGTGGTATATATATACAATGAAACACTACTCAACCATAAAAAAGGACAAAATCATCCCATTTGCAACAACACAGATGGAGCTTGAGGGTATAATGTTAAGCGAAATCAGCCAGACAAAGAAAGACAAATACTGCCTGATTTCACTCATATGTGGAAGATAACAAATACATAGATAAAGAGAACAGATTAGTGGTTACCAGAGGAGAAGGGGGTTTAGGGGACGGGCAAAAGGGGTAAAGGGGCACATATGTACGGTGATGGATAAAAATTAGACTACTGGTGGTGAGCACAATGAAGTCTATTCAGAAATTGATAAATAATAACACCCGAAATTACACAATGTTATAAACCATTATGATCTCAATAAAATTACTGGGAAAAAAGAAAGATTTTTGACATCCTCACCCTGCATTACAACTCAACATAGATGCTCAGCTTTAAACTCAGACATTTTTATTATAATTCATCATGGAAACATTAAAACACCACTTTGCACAGCACCAATTTCACCAAAAAATAACTTTTTTTCTCAATTGAAAGTTATGTTTCTCCTAAAAAATTAGACTGAAAAACATCAATTCCTATTTCCTAATCAAATCTAGTGGTGAATAAAAATCTCACCAAAACTTGCATTTTCTCCTTCTTTCATTGTAAATCATAATTTACTTTTTTTTTTTAAAAAAAGGTCATTTAGTTTACCTTTGATTAGAGTGATTTCCCACTTCTAAAACAATTTCCATTTGTTCATCTTCATCTAGTTCTTTAAAATGGTCAAGTTTGAATCCAGCAATCACACTCCTTGGTATTTACCCAAAGGAGTTGAAAACTTATGTCCACACAAAAATCTGCCCATGAATGTTTGTAGCAGCTTTATTCATAATTGTCAAAACTTGGAAGGAACCAGATGTCCTTTAGTAGGTGAATGGATAAACAAACTGTGGTACATCCAGACAACAGTATTCAGTGCTAAAAAGAAATGAGTGATCAAGCCATGAAAAGACATGGAGGAACTTTTAATGCATATTACTAAGTGAAAGAAGCCAATCTGAAAAGGCTACATACATACTGTATGATTCCAACTACGTGACATTCTGGAAAAGGCAAAACTATGGAGACAGTAGAAAGATCAGTGGTTATCAGGAGTTGAGAGTGGGAAGGAAGGGATGAACAGACAGAGCACAGAGGATTTTTCGGGCAGTGAAAATACTTTGTATGATACTATAATGATGGATACATGTCATTAGACAGTTGTCCAAACCCACGGAATGTACAACACCAAGAGTGAATCCTAATGTGAACTATGGACTTTGTATGATAACGATGGTCAATGGAGGTTCACAATTATAACAAATGTATCACTCTGATGGGAGATGTGGATAATGGAGAGGCTATTTATGTGTGGGGGCCAGGTGTATGGGAAATCTCTATACCTTCTCCTCAATTTTTCTGTGAACCTAAAACTACTCTAAAAAATTAAGTTTAAAAAAAATCATCAGGTTTTAAATACAACAGAAACTCTCTGTCAATGTTCTCACCCTTTTCAAAACCTAAATTATGTACTTTGGTATTTTGGATCAGAATCATACAGCAAGCACCTAGAAAACTGAACAGTGACTCTTCTGTGTTGGTTACTTGTGCCCGATACAGAGCCCCCATGCACATCTGCACAGTTGTGCAAAGCAATTCATGTGTTTCCTCGCTGTAGCCTGAGATTCCTACAAAAAGTCCCCCAAGCCATGTACACTCACATATCACCAAGAGGAGTGTGCCAGGATACGCTCAGCACAATTTTCAGGTACACAGAACAAGCACACGTTCCAGAAGCTAAGAGTTAAATGCTGTGTTCCTAGGTAAATGCCCCTTTAAAACCTTTAAGATGAGAGGTCTCTCTGGGTTTGCTGCTTAGCAAAGGATTGCACAGGTTATAAAATAAACCTCATCTGCATCCTGGTCTCTATACACCTAGAGAAGGCACATAAAGGAAAAGAACTTCTGTTGGTGTAGACGAGATGTAAGGGCTGAGAATATGTAAGACGGAAATGGCTCTTCTTTTCCCTTTGTGCTGGAATCTCCTTCGATTTTTCAAGTGCTTGTAAGTGGGAGGTCTGAAGCACTGCTCTCCTCACCTGGAATTTTTCAGACATGACAGAGGGTGTGCTCTGGGCAAGGTGAAGATAAATCAGCTTTCAGAGGAGGGTCTGGATTCATCTAAAGTGGTCCAGCTGAGCACACCCAGCCCTTTGAGGTCTGTCTTTCTGTGGAGGCAGCACATCTTCAGAAGCAGCCCAGGAGGAACATGGGGTAGGCGTCCAGGTGTGTGCTGCTAGCTTCTACCTGCCCAGGACTGGCTGTGTGATCTCAGGCAGCTCATGTTGCATCTCTGGACCGGTTTCCAGCTTGTAAATTTCAGAGGTTAGACTCATGATCTCCCAGGCCCCTTCCAAGCTTCCCTCGGGAACTCTACGAGGTATGTGTTAAATTAAATGCCCAGGATGGGTCCGTGGCTGGCAGCCTTAGCTCAGGGTCAAGGCCAAACTAAACATACCTGCTCACCAATCTCAGTCATGTCACAAGGGCACCAAAGCTCTTAGAACTTTTCCAGAAACCTAGAGTTGGTTCCTTACCTCAGGGGAGAAGATTGCAAGAATGAATGCCTGTGACTCAGTGGCAGGAGTCACCTGCCTCCTGTCTGAGCCAGCCCTCCTCCAAGATCAAGGGTCAGGAAGGAAGGAAACCATATCCATTGAGCACTCATTGCATGCCAGCTATTTTCATATCTTGTCTCATTAATCTTCATAACAACCCCAAAGGCTTAGGGAGAGGGCCTCCCAGCGCCTTGGGGGACCAACTCCTGCCCTACAAAGCTGCAGTGCAGGGACAGGACTTCTGTCCCAGTGTGTCCAGAAGGTGGGACCCCTGCTCCAGAGGGCCTGGAGGGCAGAGAATCAGAGAATCAAGCCAAGGAGGATTATTCTCAAGCCTTAAGATCTCATGGAGTTTGCCTTGAAGTTTGGAGTTTTTTTGGAGTGGGAATGTCTATCCTATGCCTGTCCCACCACTGTATTTTGGAAGCACATAATTTGTTTGATTTCACAGTTTCACAGCTAAAGAGGAATTTGTCTCAGGATGAATCACATCTCAAATCTCACTGTGTCTGGTTGAGATGATATTTAGATGAGACTTTGGACTTTAGACATTTGAGTTGATGCTGGAACAAGTCAAGACTTTGGGGGCTGTTGGGATGTCATGAATGTATCTTGCACGTGAGAAAGACATGAATTTTGGGGAGCCAGGAGCAGAATGCTATAGACTAAATGTTTGTGTGCTCCCAAAGTTCATATGCTGAAATTTCATCCCCAGTGTGATGATACTTCAAGGTAGGGCCTTTGGGAGGTGATAAGGTCATGAGAATAGAACCCCCACGAATGGGATGAGTGCCCTTATAAAAGAGAGCCCAGAGAGATCTTTCACCTCTTCCAGCATGTGAGGATACAGTGAGAAGACAGACATCTATGAACTAGGAACCAAGCTCTCACCAGACACCGAATCTGCCAGCACCTTGATCTCAGACTTCCCAGCCTCCAGAACTGTAAGAAATAAGTTCTGTTGTTTATAAGCCAGTTGGTCTATGGTGTTTTGTTATAGCAGCCCAAATATTCTAATAGTAATAGAACATACTGTGTATTGAGCGCTCACTACCTACCAGACACTGCTAAATCCAGCAAACTTCTGGAAGGCACTCATTATGGGGTCAGGCATTGTTCTAAGCCTTTACGAGGTAGAGACCAGAATTAGCCTATTTCAGACTGAAGGGGCAGAACCAGGATTCCAGCCCAAGCATCCTGTCAACGTAACCACTTTACTACTAGCCCCTAATTATTATCTCAAAACTCCGCTGCAAGGTATTACTTATTCTGTTTTGCAGACGAAGAAGCTGAGGTTCAGAAAGGTAGAGTAAGTTGCCTAAGGTCATGCCCAGGTAAACGTGAGGCTCTCTCTGCAATGTCAGGAAAGCAAGTGGTCCCAACTGCTATAAACACAGGGCCTTGTGCTCTAAGATATCAGGGATCTAGTCTAGTCAAGAGAGGTTCTGGAGACAGCCCCCAGCTTCCAGTGAACAGCAGGCTTTGTCAGGGAAGTTCTGCATCTCTCGTGGGGCTGGGGGCTGGGCCAACGCCAGCTAAACTGGATGGAGTGGGCTTGAAATAGCAGCAGCTTCTAATGAATAATCAAATGAATGAGAGAGGAAGGAAAGGAAAGGAAGCAAGTTCTCTCTGGGTCTGAGGCAGCAGGGCCCTTCTCAAGGCTAACAAGAAGGAGGCCACGCTGGGGGCTGGAAAGCCAGACCTGTCCTGAACCCAGGATAAAGCAGGGGCTGGGCTGCTGGGTGTTAGGGAGACAGGAGCAGTGGTCCTCCCTGAGAAAAGCTGGCCTGGCTGATGGTCTGGAGGACCCCAACCTCCCAGTGCTCAGGAAATTCTGTTGGCTAGGGTATGGCCCTTGCCAAAGCTTAAAGAGAACCTGATTCTTGGGTTGGATGAGTCAGTGAGCTTCCTAGGATGCAGTTTCCTTACAAGAGTCACATCACCCTGCTCCTCCTCTCCAAATGTGACATCGTAGTGCAAGGGCCACAGGCTGGCCAAATCCAAGAAAGATGCACACAGCCCCTCTGGACCAAGAAATGCTGCTTTATAGTTTCAATTCATAGTTGATATATAGTATACATAGTTGGTGGTTTCAGGTCTCCAACTCTGGCCCACCATGTGCATAGCAGTGAACTTAAGCCATTGAAGTATCCATTAATTCATTCAGTCACTTAATAAATATCTATTGCACACGACTGCACACTCGTCCCTGGGGATGCTACAGTAAACAAGCCACCTGCCCCTAGAGGAACTTCTTAGGGTCCAGTGGGCCCATACAGCAAGTAAACAGGAAACTGCAGGACGGGGTGAGAAGTGCTTCAAGAAGGAAAAGAGAGGGTGCTATGTAAAGCAGGCAGAGAAGGCCTTTACCTAACACCGGGGGCCCTGTAAGATGGCCTGGAGGAAGCGAGGCTTAAGGATGCGTACAAAGGCCAACTAGAAATTAGGCACCAGAGGGTCCAGAGGAGAGACAGTGTCCCCAGTCTTCAAAGGAGTAGACTCTGATACTGAACTTTTTATTACATACAGCATTCTTATTTTCTAAGGTTATTTTTTTAATTATAAAATATTTTTTAAATTAAATAGAATATGACATATCCATGTAGCTACTGCCCAGTGTTAACAGTTTTAAATATTTTGCACATACGTACATATATGTACTCTTTTAAAGAAGTAAAATGTTACTTATAGAGTTCTCCCTCCATCCCCAGAGGTAACCACCATTTTGTGCTGAGTGTGTCTTTCCCCCTCTGTTTTTATATATTAACCCCATAGATATCAATCCACAAACAATATAAGGTAGCATTTTGTGATTTAAATTTTTTACTACGTGATATCATAGTGTATATACTTTTTTGGAAATTGCTTTTTTATATTCAACATTGTGTTAACTGCTGAATAATATTCAACTTTATTAGATGGTATGACTATTCCATAATTTATCTCTTCTCTTTTGAGGGACATTTAGATTTTTTCCCAATTATTATTTTTTTGCCATAGCAACAACACCCTTGTACTTGTATCCTTGTACATATGTCCATGATGAGTCCCTAGAAATGGAATTGCTGGGTTAAGGGTGTCCACATCTTCAGCTGTACTGCACTTGGCCATTTTCCTCTGCAGAGCCACTGTGCCAATTTATACTCCCACTCGCAGTGCATATTTCCTGTTTCCTCACATTCTCAACAATCCTGGTATTATCAAGCTCTTAAGTTTTGTGAATCTAAGGAGTGTCCTATGTTATTTTCTTACTGTAATCTACCTGTTCCTGGTTGTTGGCAAATGCCCATCTTTTCATATGTCAAATGGCTATTTAGCTTTCCCCCTCTGTAAACTGCCTGTTCACATTGTCAGCCCATTTTTCTACTGGGTTGTCTTTTTTTTAATTGATTTGCAGAAATTCATTATATATTCTGGATATTAATTCTTTATCAACTGTTCTTTGACTTAATAATTACTTAGAAGCATACTGTTAAGTGAATCAGCTAACAGATGAGTATAATCTAGTAACTATGCATAGCTTCAACTAAATGATTTTTATTAACTTTAGCAGAGGACCGGGCTTGTACTTTCTTAATAGTTTCATAGCTCATGCCCTAGGGGAGCATATGTAAAGAGATATCTGAAACAAAGAGCTCATGTCCCTTGCCATAGAGATGCCTAGACTAATTGATTAATCACTGTCGTGGAGAAGTTAAAGACCCTCAAAGAAGCTGCAAGCCCTGGGCTGACCACAGACACACTTTAAAGATTTTATTTTTTTCCATTTTCTCCCCAAAGCCCCCCCGGTACATAGTTGTGTATTCTTCGTTGTGGGTTCTTCTAGTTGTGGCATGTGGGACGCTGCCTCAGCGTGGTCTGATGAGCAGTGCCATGTCCGCGCCCAGGATTCGAACTAACGAAACACTGGGCCACCTGCAGCGGAGCGCGCGAACTTAACCACTCGGCCACGGGGCCAGCCCCACAGACACACTTTAAATCAAAGATCCACTTAACATTGGACTTAGGCTGATTTTTGATACATTTTCTTTTTTTTTTTTTGTCCAATCTTTTGTTCAATTTGTTTACTTCCAATTAGAATTTGACTTTTTATTACTCCTTATAATTACCCTGAAAAAAATCAATAATAATATAACCCCAAATTATCATAACTATTAGCAGCCTCATAACTTAAATCCATAGGCTGTTAGACTAGAAAGTTATCACCTAGCTAAACCTCTTTATTTACACATGATGAAACTGAAGTCTGAGAGGTTAAATTATTGATTCATTCAATCAACAAATATTTATTAAGCTTCTACTCCAACAGATATCATTTAGGTGCTTACTATTTACCAAGCATGACTAAGAATTTCATGTAAATGTAAGCATTAAACATTAAAACAAAATTCAGACACATTTAATGTCTCTAATGATAGCTTTAAGAGGTAAAATTTGAGAAGGTAAACAGCTTGCCCAAGGTTCCTAGCAGAGGAAGCAGGGCTAAGATGCAGGGATTCCAACCCCAGCAATACTTCCAGTCTTGTCACAGGATACACTTCTGGTGCTTGGCCTGACCTTGAAACACAGAGAGATGAATCTTGCATGAGAACAGAGCCCCAGCATTCACACCATATGATGGCCTCCTTTATAGATGAAATCCAGTTCTTCCATTAAAGAGAGCAATGGACGGCTAGGAGCTTATGCCCACACCTAATGCAAACTCATCCTTGACCTGCGTGGTCATTGATCCAAGACAAAGACTACTTATATAGAGAACCCAGCATAGGGTCAGCTCCAGGGGAAGAGTAAGTACTTGGCCATCATAGTGAACAAAACAGTCACGGTCCCTGTCCCGCATGGGCCTCGCTTTCTAATAGAGGAGACAGGCAATAACGAAGTAAGGAAGCCAGTGAAATATACAATTACAAAGCGTAGTAAGTGCTATGAAGGAAGGGAAGAAGGTAAAGTGCTATGAAGGAAGAGAACAAGGGACTTACTTTAGAATGTCTAGTCAATAAAGGCCTCTATTAATACTAAAACTGAGACCTGGGGCCGGCCGGTGGTGCAGCAGTTAGGTGCACATGTCCCACTTCGGGAGGCCCTGGGTTTGCCAGTTCGGATCCTGGGTGCAGACATGGCACCGCTTGGCAAGCCATGCTGCGGCAGGCGTCCCACGTATAAAGTAGAGGAAGATGGGCACAGATGTTAGCTCAGGGCCAGTCTTCCTCAACAAAAAGAGGAGGATTGGCAGCAGATGTTAGCTCAGGGCTAATCTTCCTCAAAAAAAACAAACTGAGACCTGAATGAGATGGCAATGTCACAAGTCAGGAGAAAAGCATGAGCAAAGGCTCTGTGAATGGAAAGAAGAAATTATCTCTATGGATACAATAGAGAGAGTGAGGTAGGAAGTGGCTTAAGATAGAGCTGGAGATATAAGCAAGGGACAGATTACCAAAGGCCTTAAAGGCTGTGTAAGGAGGTGGACTTTATCCTAAATATAACTGGGAACTATTGGTGGATTTAAGGAGAGGAATCTCATGATTCAATTCTTTACTCAGTCATTCTGACCACTATACAGAGAAGAGAATATCGGGGGGCAGGATGGGAACAAGAGACCAGTTCTCCAGGTAGGAGACTACTGTCGTGGTGATTTGGATTAGGATGGTGGCTGGAAGTGAAAATTAGATAGAAACTGATGGATCCAAGATCTATTTTGGAAACAGAACCAATAGGGTTTACAAATGGATGGAAGGCACAGTATACATGAGAGAGGAGAATCAAGAATGAGCTTTAGGTTTTAAAAAATGTGAATAAGGAACCATCTGCAATCACTTCTCAAACATTTTATGATTTGTCTTGAACTTTTAAATTTAACCCTCTCCAGCGAGAAGTGTGAAGGGGAGAGAAAGTCATGAAATGGTGACTCTTTAAGGAACAACATGGCAGCCTAGGACTGAGACTTTGTATCTTTTCTGGAGGTCAGCTCTGAGCATCCTTTGATTGGGAAGGAATCTGGAACCCTTGGCCTCTGGCTGCCTCAGATGGTTCTTAAACAGCCATATCCAGTTGGCTTTTTATGGAATAAGAAGACATTCAGAGACATAACTACCACCCACTTTCAGTAGCAGCAGCAAAACTACTAACATATATGATAACTACCAACTCTCAATCTAGAAAATTCACTAAATCCTGGAACTCAGCAACCACAGAGGAGCTCCTCAAGCCTCACAGGTGGTCTAGATTGACATCAGACATCTGTCACTCTATCAAAGCTTTGTATAGACTCCAAGGAATGGGCACAAAGCTGCTTTAAGTTATAAGACGTCAGAAGCAAAATGAGAATTCATGAATATTACTTTACCATGCAGACATTTTAAGATAATCAATGTTAGTCTGAGCTGCAAATATGTTTCCTATTTTTTCAGCATTCCACTTAACTCTCAATCTTCTCTTGATTGTCGCCTTTGGCTTCTAGGACCTCCTTAAGGCTTCCATCTGGTTCATGCTAGACTGGAAAGAAAAGACGTGGGAAGCTCTTGACCTGACCCTGGCCTTTTCTCCTTTATCCTTTGCTATTTCCTGTCTCCTGTTTTCTCTGCAGGGGCAAATCTTGTTCACATATCTCAAAAAGTGGGAGCGTTAGTACGGAAGGAGTGTGGAACCAGGGATCAGCTGAGGGAGAATAAGAAGGAAGACGACCTACTTTATATTTAAATGGAATGTAATTATAGTAGAAATCATTGTTGTAATGACTAACTGACGTGCCTAAAGTGTGATCTGGGAGCCCACACGACCTCATGCAGAGGGCGCAGGCCAGAGCTCAGACAGAGCTGAGAGGGAGTCACAGTGCACCACTTACTGGGAGTTGGGAGCCCCGGGCAGCTTTACTTAACATCCAAGCCCTATTTCCACTTCCATGAAATGGAGGTAACACCCTTCTTTCAGGCATTTTGAAAGTCGAAAACCTCTTAGGCAAGGTGCAGAGCAACCAATAAAGAAACAGCAGCTGCCTTTACAGCGTTGCCTAATTTGTAACGTACTTTTGCATACATGGTTTCACTTCTTACTAAACTTGAGTAAATTCAAGTATTCCAGTTTTGACTAAAGCAGCTCCCCAAAGTTCTTCTAACTGCAAGATGCCAAATATGTTCCACCCTGATTTATCTCTTTTGCCAACTCTTATCTGTTGGTAGTAGAAATCTAGCACACAGCGGTGAGTAGAGTTGTGAGGCCGTGTCTGGGCTCAGCGGTGATGTCGTGGGTAATGTGGCTACCACTGATGTCAGCCATGGGCACAGGATACAGGAGTATTGTAACGACACCATACATTTGCCAGCCCTACTCCAACCTAGTCCAGCCCCTTGATTCACAGCAGCAAAGGGTCACGTCTGTTTCTACGGCCTAGAGCTAAGATGAAGGGAGTCCTTTCAGTTCAGTCATAAACATGCTTGTTTTCCAATTCATTCCAGGAATCTTTGACCCAAGCTGTGTGTGTATGTCTGTATTTGAGTCCATATGCAAAAATATACCTGTTTATTTGCATAAGGCCCACCTCAAATAGAAAAGGCCATTCAAAGATACTATGAGAACTCTTACTGCTAACCTGAGACAGCTAGCTAGTAAGTGATAGAGCCATAACTTGCATCTGGTGTATCAAGCAATTAACTGCTACATGGAGCTTGTGAACTCAAGTACTGTTGGGGGTCAGGCAGTCAATGTAAACATGTGAATTGCCAGGTGGAAGGCAACGGGGAGTGGAGAGACTGGCGAAATCCAGTGCGCATGCCCATCTGCAGACATTCAAGTTGAATTGCTTTTCTTCAAACACTATGGCAGGCACATGAAAAATATCGGCAGCCACCTGTCTGCAACCTTGCCTAGTTATACCATTAGTAGGAGTTATTGTTAACTGCCTTCATTCAAAGTGTTTTAACACATTCATTTTTTAAATGAATAGCCTTAAAATAGTTCTCTGAATTTAGGCAGAAATAAAGTAAAAGATGTAGTATAAGTGTCCCAGAGAAGGGATAAAGAGAGACTGGTGAGGTCTAGAGGAAGGGAAGCAAATCCAATCCAGGGGAGCTTTTTGGAGGAGGTGGCATTTGAGCTGGGAGAGACGAAATGCTTTCTTAAGTAAAGGAAGAAAAGAATCCTCTCCAGATAAAAGAAACAGCAATGAGCAAAAAGAAGAAAGCTTGGCTATTTTGGAAAAATAAGCAGTCCATCTTGTTGGAGAACAGGGTGCAAAATCTTGGAATTAGAGGGAAAACTACGAAAAATCATCTGAGACCATCTGGTCAAGGCCCTTGGCTGCCAAGCTAAGGAGTTTGGCATTTATTAGTTAGTGGATGGACAGTGGACAGGCCAGAAAGCGTTGGAGATAAAATGGCCTGATCAGAGAATGGGTTTTCTAGGAGACAAATCTGCTACGTTGATCTCACTTTCTTAAGCATACTTTTTCTAGACAACTTCAAACTGAAAAATATGTCATTACTCTTAGCACATGTTTTTAAAAGTAAACTTGGTCACCATAAATATATATGCGAAAAGAGGGCATAAAAACCAGCAGGAAATCCAGCATATGTGGCCATCTGTTTCCGTAGCTCTGAGTAGAGATCAGCAAAAATAGCGTTTTAAAAAATATAGAACTATAGCTGAAAGCATATTTTCCAGTGTAGGTTTCCACCAGTGACTACTTATAATTTTATTTGTCTGGCATTTTCAATAAAACATACCATGTACGGGACATCAAGAAAACCTATCATCTGTTGCATTATAAATGCAAAGAATGAAAAAAGAAGAAAAGGAAGAAGGGAGGGAGGGAGGAAAACGATACGTAGCTTGTCAGGAAATGTAAATCAAATGTCAGAACTGACCTTTTTAAAAGTAATAACAAAGAAAAAGAAAAACATCAAACAATCTGTTCTCAACTTTTACAAAAAAGCGGTGTTGGGTAAAAAATATTGGAGTTTGGAGTCAGAAAGGCTATACTGGAATATCAACTCTCTCCCTTTACTCCACATTCTTGTGATGAGGTCAATTTCCTCATCTCTAAAAGGGTGATATGATTTATTACTTTAATGGTTGTGGAGGATAAAAGTGTCACACAACATCATATATCACATACATTCACTTCTTTCCTTCCTTCGGAAAGTAAGAGATCTTCCTGCCACATTGTGCTAGTGTGGCCATGGGTGTTAGACACAATTGTCAGCTGCTTACATCCTCCCAACCCCTGAGGGTCTAAATGTTGATGCTCAGCTTGAGCCTTCCTTTGAGGGGAGGGAGGCCGTGGTGCAGACAACCCCAAATGCCAGATAACAGTAATCCTTTATGTTTCACTGTGGCATGCATTGAGTGACTTCTCTGGGGGAATTCATTGCTGTACTCCCCTTTTCTTTAGATGAATAGGAAAATTAGTTGACACCCTTGGGCACACTGTGTGAGGTCAAGAAGGAAAGACATAGAATGGAGGTATAGGGAAAAGCCATTTAAAGATTTTAAATGTGTTAAAGCAAAATACAGTGAGGATTGTTAGTGTCGTGGCATCAATTCCAACTCCTAGTGCTCCTGCGGACAGCAGAGCGGAACCCTGCCCGGTCTTTTTGCTCCATCCTCTCACCTTCTGTCACTACATCAGACAAGGCTCTGCTGCTGTTCATAGTGTTTTCATGGCCATGTTTTTTTTCCAGAAGTGGGTGGCCAGGCCCTCCTTCTTCGTCTGTCTTAGTCTGGAAGCTCCACTGAAACTTGTCCACAATGGGTGACCCTACTGATATCTGAAATACTGGTGGCATAGCTTTCAGCATCACAGCAACACGCAGCCACTACAGTATGACAACCCACAGATGGGTGGTGTGGTTCCCCGACCAGGAAACAAACTTAGCCACAGTGGTGAGAGCACTGAATCTTAACTACTAGACCACCAGGTCTGGCATAATGAGGATAATCAGCTAGAAATTTGTTCATTTATCCACCAATACTTGAACCCCTACTTGGGGCCAGACATAGTGTAGGCCGTGGGGATACATCTATTAACAAAGCAAACATCCCTGGTCTCGAAAAACTTCCATCCTAGTGAAGAGAGAGACAGACAATCAACAAATCTTAAAATGCCATAGTATATTAGAAGTTCATTAGAAGCAGACTGTATAAATAGAATCTACATGTATAAATAGAAAAATGGAAGGTGTACATTTTGAGGTAAAGCCCTCTTATAGGTCACACCGGTTGTTCTTGGAGCACAGCCCACTCATGACAAACAAAGGACAAGGATTTTTGTGGGAAAGCGTAACAATGGAAACTACACAAGGCAGACTAACATGAAGAGCGTGATTATGAGCGAGAGAAAGGAGAGAGGTACGCATGCGTATCAAATCTCTCAACATGTCTGTATTACCTTAGGGAAAAAATTGGGGCGGAGGAACGTGTTCCAGAAGCAAGATGGAGAAGGCAGTTTCTTTTCTACTGTTTACAGTTTCTTAAATTTATCACATTATAAATAGTTTTTAACTTGCTTAGGTCTTACGATATTTTTCAAATAAATAGAAATAAAAACTGAATTAAAGAGGGATGAGAAAGCTCTATACAGACTGAGATAGAAATCAGTTCATGATACATAAAGTGGAAAATCTAGGTTACAGAGCTTTGTATGCTGTGATCATATATCTGTAAAATAAACAGATTGTTTTTTAAAAAGTGGCAGCTAGCGTTAGGCAGCCAAGTGAGTGATCCCATCAAAGCCTCAGTGAATCATCTCTGAGTCCTCTCCTTCCTCATCACCCCCAGACACCGCCACTAAGGAGTGACTTCTGTCTCAGCCCGACCTTCCAAATGTACCCCCTCTTCTCCGTTCTGCTTGCCACTGTCCTAGGTCAGCTCTCATCATCTCTTATTGGACGACTGCATAAATCTCCTTACTGGCCTCAGTCCATCCTCCACAGGCTAGATTTACGACTTCTCAAAACACAGATCTGATTATGTCACTATCTTGATTCTCCAATGACAAGTGGATCAAGTCCAGTCTTGGCATGCCTTCCAAGACTTCCAAATCTGGCCTCCCGTTTCTGTGGTGGACAATGAGTCCTACTTAATAACAATTCCCTCCATTCCTCTTTACTAACAGAACCCTTATTTTATTCAATTAATGAAAAAAGACTTGATTTCAGGCTTTACCCCAAGGACACTCACGAGTTGGCACATAGAAAGCAATTCATTTTTTTCTTTTTTTACTAAATGAACGAATGGTATCAACTAGTCATGTTTATATCATTCCTCTTCCTAAGTGATTAGTCTACAAGTCAACACGTAACCCAGTTCTAGCCAGTGAGATATTAGAAGGAGTATGCCACATCCTTCCTGGTTGGAACTCACTTGTGCAAGGAGCCACAGCAGCCATCTTGGAACCATAAGGTTACAAACCAAAAGGCTAAAATCAACACGCTAAGGATGGCAGAGTGTAATGAGAGAAAAGCCTGTGTTATTGATGATGTCGATCCAGCCATTCTGGAACTGCTTACTTTCCAATCCTTATTAAGAGAGATATCAACATATCTTTACGGCCTAGACTGGACTTCAAAGTGATTCACAGAATCACTTGGAAATCTCACTGAAATGAAAATGCTGAGTCAGCAGATCTGAGACGGGGCCCAGGTGAGATTAATAAAAGGTTCCCAGGTGATGTTGCTAAGAACCACATTTTGAGGAATGAGGATATAGGCCACTATAAATTGGGCATTCTAATACTTTTAGCTTAACTCATGCTTACTGTCTACTGTCCCTTTCCACATGCCAAGCTAAGGACACTAGCCATCCAAACTCCTCAATGTATGCAAACAGCCTCCCAGCCTGGGCTCCTGCTCACCCCTCACTTTAAGGAGCTTCTGCAGATTTTACCACTATTCCACGCATCAGCCTTGGTCACTTTTTTCACTCATTAACCTCATCTGCACTTATTCCCAAATATGTTTCTTTACAGTCTTTTATTCAAGTCATTATTAAACAATTAGAGTGGCATGTTTGATAAGTAAAATGATTTTGAAAGACCTCAAACTTAATTGTAAAATCATTTAATTCCTTAGTAGATTTTATATATTATGTTATGTAACTGGCTGTGTTCTATTTCAGTAATGTGGGAATTAAAAACTATATAAACAGTGTTCTATTACCAGTAATGACATGCATGTGTCTCTCCTTGATTAAGCCTTAATTGCACACGGCACTTTAACAGGGTTTTTTTTTTTTTACAAAGTTTGATATTAATATGTATCAGCTTAAAACTGAGCTCAGAATAATTATTCACGATCACTCCTAGATTAAAAACACCATCCCTCTCTTATCTGTCCAAAAAATTCCTACTTATTCTATTTCATTAACTAACAACACACTTTTCATACCACACTGTATTTCCATGTCTCTTTTTAAATATTATTCAAAAATTTAGCATTCATACTTTTCAGCCCAATGTAACCAGAAAAGGCATCAGACTACTTGATTTGAATGTAAGATATGTCCGAGAGCCAGGGTGGGAGAGGAATGGAGACGTGTGTGGGTATGGAGTACCTGCAGCTGTCAGACACCTCACATCCATCAGCCATGATGAGGACTGCACATCATCAGTCAGATGTGTTCATTTGCTTTGATTTCCACTGTAAATCAGCACAATTTATCTGCAGCCCAATCAACTCAAAACCATCACTTAATCTGTGCACACAACAAGGACATGAGGGATAAGTAGAGAACCAGGACTCCAGAGATGGAGGGTTTTTTTTTTTTAAAGATTGGCGCCTGAGCTAACAACTGTTGCAAATCTTCTTCTTTTTTTTTTCCTGCTTTTTTTTTTTCTCCTCAAATCCCCCCTGTACATTGTTGTATATTTTAGTTGTGGGTCCTTCTAGTTGTGGCATGTGGGACGCCGCCTCAACGTGGCCTGATGAGTGGTGCCATGTCCACACTCAGGATCTGAACCCTGGGCCGGCGAAGCAGAGCGCACAAACTTAACCACTCGGCCACAGGGCTGGCCCCTGGAGGGTTTTTTTTTAAGTGCTTTTTTTTTTCTTGGGGAGGAAGATTGGCCCTGAGCTAACATCTGTTGCCAATCTTCCTCTTTTTTTTTTTTCCTCCCCAAACCTCCAGTACATAGTTGTATATCCTAGCTGTAAGTCATTCTAGTTCTTCTATGTGGGATGCTGCCACAGCATGGCCTGATGAGAAGTGTGTAGGTCCATGTCCAGGATCCAAACTGGTGAACCCCCTGGCTGCTGAAGTGGAGCACGCGAACTTAACCACTCAGCCACAGAGCTAGCCCCGAGATGAAGGTTTTAATTCAGCTTCTACAAATGACTTTGCACAAGAATATCAGCTTCCCCTCAAGACCAACCGAAGTTCAAGTCACACACTGTAAAAGTAAAAAATCTAAAAACCACCCTGTGATATCCACAACTGATTCAGGGAAGACCACAAGAAAAATCTCAGGGGCCGGCTCTGTGGCCGAGTGGTTAAGTTCGTGTGCTCTGCTTCAATGGCCCAGGGTTTCGCCTGTTCAGATCCTGGGCATGAACCTAGCACTGCTCATCAGGCCATACCGAGGCGGCGTCCTGCCTCATAGCACAACCAGAAGGACCCACGACTAGAATATACAACTATGTACTGGGGGGCTTTGGGGAGAATAAGAGAAAAAAAAAAGAAAATCTCAAAGAAGAATGTGAAGACACAGCATAAATAATCTCAGGGCCACTGATATGAACTGGAAACTGTTGGGCTACACATGACCACAGACTTTGTGACAGTCTCAATCTCGCCAACACTGGGAGCTCACTGTGGCTTTCCAGGTAGGTCTTCCCACCTTCTGCATCTTCACAGGCCTTCTACAGGAACGGTGAGCAACTACAGTCCAGGGACGGGCTTACTCCTAGCCTGAGGCCTCTTAGGTGCTAAGGTGATCTGTGCACTCACAGACTGGGGAGCATGGTAAAGCACAGGTCCACTGTCAACTGAACTTGATGGTAATATTCCAAAAGCTAAAACTCTTTTTCTTTTCCTTTTTCTCCCCAAAGCCCCCTGGTACATAGTTGTATATTTTTAATTGTGGGTCCTTCTAGTTGTGGCATGTGGGATGCCGCCTCAGCATGGCCTGATGAGCAGTGTCGTGTCTACACCCAGGATCCGAACCAGTGAAACCTTGGGCCACCACAGCGAGCACGCGAACTTAACCACTGGGCCACAGCGCCAGCCCCCTAAAAGCTAAAACTCTTAATGACTTACTCCTCTGGGCAAACACTGTGACCTCTTTCTAGATCTTCAGTGTTTTACCCTCCTGGACAAGTACTACGACCGCTTTATACATCCTAAGTGTTTTATTGAGCAGATACTCTGATCTCTTTCAAACGTTTGTTTTGAACATCTCTTTCAAATATTCCTTTTGAAGTTTGCTAATTTATGACATAAGGGCCACTTTCCCATCCCTGCTATGTGTCACCATGTCTTTTCTCTAGCTGAGTGTCATGAGGCCCCTTCCTCCACTGCTGGCCACATAAGCTGAACCTTGCAGGGGGTCTTCAGTACACTCAAGAATAACGAGGAGCCTATACTTTTGACCAATTAAGGAACTGGGGTGTTGTGGTCCCCAGTCTCTAGCTGGAGACAATTCCCTGTCTTCCATCCTATATGTAATGCAGTCCTTATAATAGCAAGGTTTTGTTTATAAATTATGAAACTAGTTTTTAAAAAACCTTATAATTATGGAAATTTTCAAACAAATAGGAAAGTAGAGAAGATATTATAATGAACTCCCAGATCCCATCCGCCACTTCGATAATCGTCAACTCAGGCCCAATATTGTTTCATTTGTATCCACACCCACTGCTCTCCCACAGATTATTTTAAAGACAGTCCTCGATGTATTATTTCATCCATAGACATTTCAGTATATAGCCCTAAAAGATAAGAATTCTTTCTACTTTGTGCTTTTTAAACATCATGGACAACAGATTTTAAAATCAAGGCCCGAACTGGGGGAAAATGCATAGCACTGGTCAGCCATTTATATTGTCCACTTACAATCAACAACAAAAATCCATCAATTCAACATGAAGTTTTCCAGCAAAGAGGGCATTAAGGCACTTTTCCAAGAATGAAGGAAAAGCTTTATTAACTATGCAAAAGTCTCTAGGCTTTGTTTTTTCTTTTCATTTTTTATTGAGGTACAATTGACATACATTACACTGGTTTCAGGTGTACAAGACAATGATTCAATGTTTGTATACTCTATGCTCTTATAACACCTACAGGCACTATCTCGGGCACTCCACTCTTGTACAAAGATTAACATAAAATCCTCATCACAATGCTTTGTGGTAGGGTCTGTGATAATGCCGATTTTACAGATGAAGAAAATCAGGCACCAAGAGGTGAAGGCATTTGCTCAGGGCCATTCAGGAGCACAACAGCTGCTCAACTCACTCTAGAGCCCGTGACCTCTTCCGGTCGTCAACCTGTCATAATATTGTGTTGTTAGCATTGTCCTGGTTTCTCAATTCAGTTTCCCCCAAAACAGGCCCTGAGAAAAGAACTTGCGAGCAGAGATTTTGTCTGACTGGAGATCCCAGGAAGCACAAGTGAGGACGTGCCAACAACAATAGAGGAAAGAAAGAAAAGCCGAGAAAGGGTGTGGTGATGGAGGGGTGACCTCTGGGAGCAACTGCGCCTCAGCTCCACTGGGGAGTCTGCTGAGGAAGCATGGAGAATCTGGGTCAGCAAACTGCAGCCAGCAGGTCAAATCCGACCCACCGCCTCTTTGTAAATAAAGTTTTATTGGCATATAGCCAGGCTCATTCCTTCAGTCTACTGTCTATGGCTATTTTCATGCTGAAAGGGCAGAGTTGAAGAGTTGCAACAGACACTTGTAAAGTTGAAGATATTTCCTATCTGGCCCTTAAGAGAAAGAGTTTGCTGACCTGTGACGTAGAACATCTGGAAGGTAAGAGGGAAGTTGAGTACTGTCGGCCCTCCGTATCCGCGGGTTCCGTATCCGCGGGTTGCGCGTCCTCAGGTTCAACCAACCAAGGATGGAAAAGACCCATATTGCGGAACTCGCGGATACGGAGGGCTGACTGTAAGGACTTGAGCATCTGTGGATTTTGGTATCTGTGGGAGACCCTGGAACCAATCCCCCACAGATACTGTGGAACGGCTGTATTTATTTACCTCATTAGTTTAGGGTTGCCCTGGGGTCATTAGATGCCTAGCACTCCCAACCTGTCCTTCAGGCAAGCTGAGCTAGCCTGGGTGGCTCCTGAGAAAGCCTCAGGCTAAGAAGCAGAGAGGCTGGTGGTTAAAATGAGAAGCTGTCTGCATGTAGCCACACGTGAACTCAGAGGTGGGTCAAAGGGATTCAAGCCAGGCAACAAAGCATGTGCCGCATACAACCCCTCTGGGCTTCAGAATTCTCTTCTCTAAGGAGGGCAATGATCAAATGTAGCACAGGGATCAGAGTAAAAATTATAACGGGAAATACATGCCAACCTCATAGGAGGTGCCAGGCACATAGGAAATGCTCAATAAATGTTATCAATTATTTGCAAATAATTTTCCTAAACACTAGTATTAGGAAACACTATCATCAGTATCAATGGCCTCAGTCTAAATCCTTTACCACACAGGAAAATATTTCAAAAGAGTCCCCACGTATCTTGTTAAATACCAAATAAACTCGAAGTCCTGCAAATAGAGAGCCTTCCGCTTGGATGGTATGTGTGCCTATGATTGATAGCTGCCTCTCTCTTTACCTGCTCAAATAACCATCAGTTGTTTAAATGAAATTGAGAATAGCAGCAGTATTCATGATAGCCAAAACAAGCCAAGTGTCCATCAACTGATGATTGGAGACACAAAATGTGGCATATCCATACAATGGAATATTATTCAGCCAGAAAAAAGGAATGAAGTATGGATACATGCCACAACACGGATGAACCTTGGAAACATTATATTAAGTGAAGGATGTGAGACACACAAGGCCACAGACTGTATGATTCCACTTGTATGAAATGTCCAGCACAGGCAAATGTATAGAGACAGAAAGTCGATGTGTGGTTGTCTAGGGCTGGGGAGTAAAACAGGAGGGAGGGAGAGAAGATGCAGAGTGACAGCTGATACCTACAGGGTGATAAAAATGCTACAAAATTAGATTGTGGTGATGGTTGCACAACTCTGTAAATATTCTAAAACCCACTGAATTGTATACTTTAAGTGGGTGAATTTTATGGTATGTGAATTAAAAACTGAATGAGAGAAGGCAAGTTCATGTACTTAAAGAACGCCCACAAAATGTCCTCAGCCGGAGCTCTTCCTGTGCACACTGCTCTCTGTTCCCCTCTTGCTGCCGCTCTGGCATGTTGCCTCTTATAATCTTTCTGGGCCTGCTCTTCTAGCTCTGTCTTCACACTCTTTTTCCCACTGTGGGATCCAGGTCCTGGAGTTAGACAGCATTCTGGCCATACCACCAGTTGGCTGTGTGACCTTTGGCAAGTTACTTAGCCTCTCTGGGCTTCAGTTTCCCCATCTGTAAAGCAAAGATAATAATAGTGCCTAGCCCATATTTTTATTACTATTATTATTAATTTATTGAGTATTTACTGTCTAACAGGCCCTGTTCTCTTTTTTGGAAGTTTTTTTAATACATCTTTTTACAATAAACTGTACATATAAAGTGTACACTTTGATATGTTTTGACATATGAACCTGTGAAACCAACACAATTTACCAAGCATTTCCATCACCCCCAAAAGTTCTTGTGCCCCTTTGCACACCATCCCTCCCTCCACCCCATCCAAAGGCAACTACTGATCTGTTTTCTTCACCAGAGATTAGTTTGCATTTTCTAGAGTTTCATATAAATGGAATTATATAGCATAGACTCTTTCTGGGGCGGGGGGGGGGGTTCATTCAGCACAATGATACTGAGATTTTGCACATTGCTATGTGCATCCTTGTTATTGGTGAACGGCATTCTATTCGCCCCCTGTTGATGGACATCTGGGTTGTTTTCCGTTTCTGGGCTGTTTTCCATTTTTGGCTGATCCATAGAAAGCTGCGGGAGTGCTGGTTACGAGACTTGTGCGGACACACATTTTCATTTCCACATAGCATCCTGTGGCTGTCCCGAAATTTCGTAAAGCCCAGCAGAGCACCTGCTCGTGGCCCGTGGGCTGAAAAGACAACCAGCATCAGCATGGCCACAACTGCTACTCCCAAACACCCTCCGGAGGCACCACTGGTCCCCCGCTGCTCCCACAACTCCCACTTCTCGTCACTGTGGCCACCACAGCTCAGCTTCCTCTTTCTGCAGCTGATGCCTCTAATTCTTTTCCCACTGCTGGCCCTTCAGTGCCCCGGTCGTGGTCTAACTTCTCCTTGGGGACATGACAGAATTGTTCACTTCCTGCTCAGACAAAACAAGGATATTATTTCGACAGATTCATATGATACTGGGTTTTCCAACATTTCTAGTCTACAGAGGATTGTTTGTATAACAGTCAAGATACCAAGGCAAGAGCAAATTTAACTCAAATTAAAATATCAAAGTTGACTGCTTTCACTTCTTTTTAAATGTTGCCACTTGCACTGGTACCTTCTTTTAAGGAGCCAATGTTTCTTTGTATAAACAAAATATTACGGCTTTCTGTCACACTTGTTACAGCTCGGCTATAATTACATGTTGCAAAATAATATTTTTTTAATGAAGACCTTTCTCTGTGATCAACACTCAAAATGTCCACATGCTTTCAAATGAACCACAGCTGGCTTTCCTTTTGGCTGGGATTCCAAACTGGAATTGCCTCAATTCATCCGCATTTTAAAATTCCAAGCCCTATCTGTTCATTTGATTCTCTCAAAAAGATCTAAAATTTATCCCATTTCACGAGTGTAAAACACAATTGCTACCAGTGTAGGTACTAATAATTGATTTCAGACAGAAAGGTTTTGGATGAGAATCCTGGATGTCACATCTTAATCTGATCGGATCTGTTTCTTTCTGTGCAGAAATACCGTGCAGACTACTTGTTTGGTAAAGAAGCACATGGCACCATTGAAAAATTACGTATGCATCATCTTTCACTGATGCAAACCTGGGCACGTGACGATCCAGAGCAAAGCAGGCTCAAAGGAAGTGCTAGCTTTTGCTTCTAGCTTCTCAGAGACCACACTGGATACCAGTCCAAGGCCTTATTTGGGGGCCAATCTCGATGACCAATTCGGGTCAGCCATGTAACAACCTGAGAAGCATTCATCCACCTCATCTAAGGAGATTATTCAGTTTACAACTCTAACATACGGTTTATCATAAATTTCTTACAAGTGAGCTTTTTAACACCTAGTTCTACTTTGTTAAAATTCAGATTGCTTATTTTAACAACAACTCTCTGTTCTTTGTGCAAAATTGTCTCAAATAAGAGTCTTATGTTTGTATTGCCCAACCACCACGGGGCACCTGAGCACCACTTCCCTGGGCACCTCAGCCCAGCCGACCACCAACACAACAAGGAAAATTAACAGCTACACACCGTGAGTAACTTCCCTGGAGGTCAGTTAAGGATGGATTCTCTCTAGAATTTTATTTCTTTAAAATCACAGCAAAATATTGTTTCAGACAACTTTTCTTTCTTCATAACCTAACTCTCTACACGAGACATCCTGAACAGGAGGTTGTCCCCTCGGCAACTCAAATCGAGAAGGCAAAGGCAGAGCAAGTACCTTCCCACCAACAGAACCCAAGATGCATTCACCCATCAAAATGACAGCTGCCACCACATCGGTCTTTAGACTCCAAGCAGCCACTTTATTCCCAAGTAAAAAATATCAGACGACAAGCTTAATATAAAAATTATAAGCACCCAGTAATTCTATGAAGTTCAACCCCGTGCAATTTAAGAAACAATTCTTATCCAAGAAGTTTCTTGAAGGAGTGCGTAGGAACAGATTCCCAACTGCTAACAGTGCTTATTTCTTGGAGTAGAATAGGGATGGGGAAGTAGGGAGGGAACTTACATTTTATACTTCACACACTTCTGAATTGATGGAATTTTTATAGTGAGCATTTATAAAATATTTTAAATGAGAAAATACTTTCCTTGGTTCTGAATTTTTCTGTCCAGTCCTCCCATAATGGACACTTCGAGCTTTCCAGGCTGCCCAGCGTTGAATGACTTTCCTATTTAGGAAGAATTCCTGAAACAGGTGGCAGCATGGCCCCCTCTGCTGACGGGGGACAAATATTCACTGTCTTGTTTTCTGGCAGCTGAACAGCAGACAACCGACCTTGGTAGGCCAGTCAGGCATTCCTGTCTGGGACTTTGAATCTTGAAGGGGTAAAGTCAGGTCACAGGGTCAGTGAGGCCTGACTCACAAGGAGGGCAGCAGTGTTAGAGTCCAGTGGTGCCACAGCTAATGAGCAGTGGTGGCAGTGCCAGGGACAGCAGTGTCTGGTAGCAGTGGTGCCAGCCGTGGTGTCCTTGGCAGGGTATTCCTGTGATGCAACCTTGGCCATGGTTCCACCTGCCTGGCTCCCCTGGGTTGCTGCTCATTCGCAAGGCTTGATTCTGTGGCCTTTATGTTGAGTCTGGGAACTACCCCATATCCTCCCAACCTTTTTTTTGCTTATGTCAGCCACGGTTGGTTCTTGGAGCCAAGAACCCTGGCCCACAATTTGTTCATTCCTTCATTCAGTGAAGTACTTATGAACTGCCTAATATGTGTCCAACACCATCCTAGGCACAGGGATTCTGCAGTGAACGAAACAAAAAGCCATTCCCTCAAGGAGCTTATAGTCGAGTGGATCTCACTCCTTCCTGACCCTGCCCTGACTTTGTCTTCCTCTAGAAGTCTCTTTTACTTTGATACTATCCCTCTAGCCCTAAGCCAAGCTAGTCTTCCTCAGCTTTCCTTGAATTAAAGAAGCAAGGATCTTTCCACGTCCTTCTGGCCTTTCTCTCGAGTTCGGGACAAACCCTTCTATTCAACACCACGAATGGTCAATCATCATCACTCCATAAGCACTTACCAGCTCCTAAGCTATTCGATGCACTCTGCTAGGACTCAGAGGCATTATGTTGAACTAGTCACTGCCCTCAAAGAGATTAGAGTGTACCAGCAAAGACAGACAATGACAATTTAAGTCAGCTCTAAGTGGTGATCTGTGCCATAGAGAAGGAAGTATGGTATCATACTAGTACGTAATAGGAGCACCTTACCTAGTTTAGGAAGGGGTCAGAGAAGGCTTCCTGAGGAAGGGATGTTTAAGCTGAGGTCTGAGGGAGGAGGAGGTAAAGTTAGCCAGCTGAAGAGGACAGAGAGCATAACAGTTAGAAGGAAGAACACATGCAATATTCTAGAAGTAGGAGAGAGCACGGGACATTAGAGAAAATGGAAGGGGTTCAGTATGGAAGGTGGGGGCATGAAATGTAAGCAGTTGCGAGGAGTGATAATAGTTAAGGTGAGACTGAAGAGGCAGATGAAGAAGCTTATTAGCGTTTCACAGCTTTATTCTCAGATCAGAAGCCGTGCAAGAGCTTAAGCAGAGGTGGCAACAAAAGGGCGTATCGTCAGATCTGCAAATTAGAAAGACCAGTCTGGGTGCTGAGTGGAATGAACTCGAAAGGGGAAATACGGAGGCATTAAGATTATTTAAGAGCTCACCAAAGTGGTCCAGAATAGAAAGACAACATCCTGGGGGCCAGCCTGGTGGCACAGTGGTTAAGTTTGCACACTCTGCTTCAGCAACCCAGGGATTGTCGGTTCAGATCCCAGGTGTAGACCTACGCACTGCTTACTAAGCCATGCTGTGGTAGGCGTCCCATATATAAAGTAGAGGAAGATGGGCAAGGATGTTAGCTCAGGGCCAGTCTTCCTCAGGAAAACAAAAAAAGAGGACTGGTGGCAGATGTTAGCTCAGGGCTAATCTTCCTCAAAAAAATAAAGGAAGAAAGACAATATCCTGAATAAGTAGGAGTAGAAGAGATGAAAAGAAGCAGAAATATTCAAGAGACATTTATTGGGTGCAATCCAGAGGACTTTCTGATCCATGCTTGTGTATGGGGTGAACAAGGAAAGCGAGAAGTCAAAGATGACACCCGGATGTCTGATTGGGTAGCCAGGTGGACAGTGGGCCTTTAATCAAAAAGAAATGAAATGGTTAGGAGGAAATGACTTCAGCATGATCATGTTCAGTTTAAGTGACCAAGGAAACTGCCTGATTGGCAGCTGCATATGTGGCTCTGGCTGTCGGTGCAGAGATCTGAGCTACAGGACTGGGTCTAGGACCATAAGGACAGTTACTGAGGTCATGGGAGTAGTGAGATGACCCTGGGGTCAGCACAGTCATAGGTGGACTGTGTTATTATTACAAAGCTTCATTGCCCCTCCCTGGGGAAGGATTAGAATTACCACCTTGTTGACATCAGTGTTGGCCACATGACTTGCTTTGACCAAAGACATGTGAATAGAAATGCTATGTGTCACCTTCCTTCTGTGCAGAGGCTTTAAGGCCAGCTCAATGTTCTCCGTGGTCTCTTTTTCATCTTCTACGCCAAGCAGCAACATTCCAGATGGAGGTTGCTCGGTCAGCCTGGGTCTCTGTCAGACTCCTCTCCGCTGGCTAACTCAGGTTTCCATCCCAACAAAAGCAGCCCTTTTTCTTCTGCTGCTCACTCTGCTCCCTTTCCTTTAGTCAGAAGCCAGTTGCGTCAACTTTCAGGCCTGGAGGCACAAACTCTGCCCAGGGAACAAGTGGGGATAGATGACAACTGAAGCAACACGTTTTTCCCCTCCCTCCAAATCAGTCCCTGCCCTGGTCCTTTCTTGGTGATTTTGAGAGACTAAGTGATTGACTTACTCTCTTCACTCCCTCCAGTTTCTGACCAATTTCTTGGATTCATTTCTGGCTACTCTTCTTCTTGGTCTTGGACCCCCCGTGCCTGGGGTTGTCTGGGCAGCCTGAGGTCCATGTGCCCCCCGCACAGCCTCTGGGACAACCTGCACATGTGGCGCCCGTGCCCATTCTGACTCATCCCAAGCTTCTGGTCTTGGCTTCTGGATACGCCCCCAGACGGACAGCTGTGTGCCCAGTTGACCTTTCCAGATTCCAGTTGGCTGGTTCTTCTTCCCTCCGCACTCCCACTCCTCAGCCTCAGAATTCAAACCATGACACACCAGATGCCTATTGCCTAAGCTTCTCATCCACCAGCATCCTCCCAGTTGATCCAGAGGGTCACTGCTCACCCGGGGCAAACTGACATGTGTAAGTGTCTTTATTCCCACTGAACACATGCAACACAGGTGGCTTCTGCTCACCTTTGACCTGGGACAAGGCTATTGCACAGGCCATCTGGCTCCCCCTGCCTCCAGGGCTCCTGAGATGTTCTTCTCCTTCCATACATTGGGACTGAGAGTGTCACCCTCTGTTTAAAAGCCCTTCTTTCCAAATTAATAAGACTATGCCTCTTCCCTTGGTTTAGGGCCAGTCCCCAACCCAGAGGTACCCAGCCTGCTGTGAAGATTATGATCAGCATGGAGGTCAAGATACTGAAACACATCTATCTTTTATTAAGTTTACTAAGCATTCACATTTCGCACATATTCACAAGGTTAGCTACTAACATTTATTGAACGCTTATTAGATGGCAGGCAACACGCTCAACACTTAACGTATGATCTATTTTGTTTCTTAGAGTCAGCCTAAGAGTAGCAATATTTTTCCCCATTTTGTAAATGGTGAAACTTAGATTTTAAAAGTTTACGTAATTGCCTGAGGAAACACAACTAGTACCAATGGGATTGTAGGTTTGCCTGATTCCAGAGCCCTTATTTTTCTACTATTCTGCTATATATGTGCGTGTGTGTGTGTATGTTGTATGTGTGTGTAGATACATATATTTATGAATGTCCATACGGGAGTATGTGTGTGTATACACAAATGTACACGTGTGTGTATGTGTGTGTGGCGTGTTGACATATCTATATATGTGTATGTGTGTGTATATATAAAGGCGCACCCTGGAGGTATTTCAGGCTCAGTTCCAGACTATCACAGTAAAGCAAACATCGCAACAAAGGGAGTCACATGAACTTTTTGGTTTCCCAGTGCGTCTAAAAGTTATGTTTACACTATCCTGTTGTCTATTAAGTGTGCAATAGCATTATGTCTAAAAAAAGTGCATGTCTTAATTAAAAAATTCTTTATTGCTAAAAAATGCTGACCACCATCTGAGCCTTTCGCAAGTTGTAATCTTTTTGATGGTGGAAGGCCTGTAAAAAAAGGCAATTATCTGTGAAGCACAATAAAGTGAGGCACAATAAAATGAGGTGTGCCTGTGTAGGGAAACATGTGTGGAGATATATATATCTGTATATATATATCTATATATATGTAGGTGTGTGTATGTATTGGTAAACGTGTATACCTTTTTGTGTGTTTGTGGGTATATATGTATATATATACACGTGTGTGCATATAGCTGTAGGTGTAAGAATTTGCTGATCTTAGATTAGAAAGTAGGTAATACTTTTTTTTTTTTGAGGAAGATTAGCCCTGAGCTAACATCTGCTGCCAATCCTCTTCTTTTTGCTGAGGAAGACTGGCCCTGAGCTAACATCCGTGCTCATCTTCCTCTACTTTATATGTGGGACACCTGCCACAGCATGGCGTGCCAAGCGGTGCCATGTCCGCACCCGGGATCCGAACCGGCGAACCCCCAGCCACTGAAGGAGAACATGCGCACTTAACTGCTGCACCACCGGGGCCGGTCCTGGAAATACGTGTTTTAACCACTTGGTATCACACCTAGTACAATGCAATATCCCCAGAGAAGTTTTAAAACGCTTTTAAATTTCTTAAGTTTTAAGTTTATTAAACTTTTAAGATTCTATTTTCTGTGAAAGTCATTTAGAAATTGCCCCGGGCTACAGGAAGCCAGGAGGCCCGTTCCGGTCCCAGCTTTGCCAGCGCCCAGCAGCACCAGCCTTCTCTGAATCAGAGTTCCCTCTCTGTAAAATGGAGTTTGAGCAGATGCCTCATCAGGGCCACTCCTGCTCAAAATGCCACAATTCAGAAGACATAAAATGTCAAACAAATCCCTCTTAAATTAATAGATTCAGATTTAAAGCCAATTAATGCTCGCTCATAGGGATTCGTAGTATTTACACTTTTGGTTTTCGAGTGCTCTTTTTCCATCTTGAAGGCCTTGTAAAATCATTTTCCCAACATTCAAGGAGAACAATAAAAGTTGATTTCATATGACCTCCAGTGTAATGAATGCATAAAAGGAGAACAATTATGAAACGTCAGTGGTAATTCTTGGTTTCCCACATCAATTAAAAGCACAGGAATGAAAACAATTGTATATTCTAAGTTTCATGGGTAGACAATGCACCATGAAAGGAATCGCTTACAGAAAACTGACAGAAGCTATTTCTGTAAAGGGCAAGCTACAGAGGCCCAGTCTTGACACATGCGTTAGAAATGACCTGGCGTTAGGTTTCAGAGATCTCACTAAAGATTCAGACTGTTTATTCTGGAAAAGCCCACGAAGGCAATCTTTCGCTGCCACTGGGGAAAAAAACAATGACAGACGAGTTTGAGATTTTCTCAGGTGATTCCAAATTTGTTAGTCAAAATTATAATGACTGAAGCTAATGGGGGGAAAATGGAACGGATACAGGACTGCTGGATCTAATTTATGATTTCAGAATTTATTTCTCGATCCTGTTCAGTTACTGTCATCAGGGCAAAGCAAATTAGATGTGAGGTACAGGAACAGTAAAAGTTATTTTATATTAAAGGATGAGCTTGCAAAACACCTCTTGTGAATGAGTTTGAAAAGAAGAGACTGAAGTGGAAAAAGGTTAGGGAATAATGGGGACAGCAGTACCTTATTCTCAGGAATTTTTGTGACAATTGGAAATAAAATACGTAAGTACCTATCGTGGTGAATGGCACAAAGTAGGCATGTAAGAAATGGTAATAGCTATCATTATTCTTTTTTTCTTTTGGAACATTAGCCCTGAGCTAACATCTGCTGCCAGTTCTCCTCTTTTTGCTGAGGAAGCCTGGCCCTGAGCCAACATCGTGCCCATCTTCCTCTACTTTATATGTGGGATGCCTACCACAGCATGGTGTGCCAAGCGGTGCCATGTCCGCACCCAGGATCCAAACCGGCGAACCCCGGGCAGCCGAAGCAGAATGTGCACACTTAACCGCTGCGCGACCGGGCTGGCCCTGGCCATCATTATTCTTAAATAAACCCAGGATCAAAAATCTCCTAATCCATTCTTTCTCCACATGAAAGGGAGAGTTCTCAAAGTATTATCCAATACGATTTTCTCCACCTTTGTTAGTGTGAATTTTTATCTTGCGAACATGTCTAATTCTTCACTTTTTCATGACTTATACTTTTAAATAATTATTTATTATTTTAATATCTGGCAAATACTCCTTTAGAAAAACAAAAATAGGCTGTATTTATTTCATTCAATATAAAATATTCAGATGACTAAAGCAGATTTATTACCTGTTCTTCTGGAAACCTCTAACCACAGAGCTCAGCATTTTAAGGAAAAGTTTAATAACTTAATTAGTTTATCCTACCTTTAAAACATTTAATTATTCCTAAGCTCGATCTAATTAGTTTAAATACTGGGCATTTAGTATTCCACTTTGAGTTAGATACGATTCAAGAAATGATTTTATTTAAATTTATCTGCGTAACAAATGAAAGCTAAGCACAAAAAGGAAACCAATACACGCTGCACTTGAATTTGTTGAGCTCATAAATGTCTATACTCTTTGTTGTTACACATATTCATGCTACGTCAACACACAGATCTGCCTTCCAAATAGATTATTTTAGTGAGTTTCTAAAAATTTAACACAGAAGTATAATACACTGTCTTGAAATTTTTGTATTTTGAAAAATATGCGTAGTAAGAGTCTTTGTCTAACAGTTCACTGGATTCGAGTTTACAACCAACCACTGTTAGCCATCTCACAATGATTTACATTAACACGAGAAAAACATGGAAGACAGGTAAATGCAGGCACTTTGTTCAATTCTCCCTGAGGCCTTCTTGTCCGAACTCTGTCTGAACTGTTAGTGAGCAACTGAATTGGCCAATGTGAGATTTCTTCTCTTTATCCCTTACTCAACAAAAGATCATGAGAAGAAAGGTATTTATGTCCAATATACAAATGAAGAAATAAAAGCACAGTGAGAGTCAATGAATGGTTATCCCCCAACCCAATGAGGTGCTGGCCAACTGGGCACAGTGAAGTCTAGAGCACCTCACACTGACCCTTGGCATGTAGGGGGTCCCCTCTTAACCGTGAGAAGGCTTGGTGATGACAGATCCATTTCTTTGGCATTTCTGACACCTAATTTTTCTCCTCTCAACATTTTTTAACATCTTTATTGAGGTATAACTGACATACAATAATCTGCACATATTTAAGGAGCACAATTTGATAAATTTTGACATTTGTTTACACTTGCAACATTATCACCACCATTACAATAATGAAGATCTCCATCACTTCCAAAAGTCTCCTCATATCCTTTGTAAACCCTCCTTCTCTCTTCTACCCTGCCCAGGACCCAGACAATCACTGAGCAACTTTCTGTCACTCTAGAATAGTTTCCACTTTCTAGAATTTTATATAAATGGAATCATACAGTATATTCTCTTTTTTTGAGTGGCTTATTCAGCATAACGATTTTGAGATCATCCATTTGTTGCATGCATCAATATTTCATTCCTTTTAATTGCAAAGTAATATTCCATTGTATGGATATACCATCATTTGTTTATCCATGAACCTGTTGATAACATTCTCCCAACCTTTTAAGAACTTGTTTATTGTGAAAAATAATACACATACAGAAAAGTGCACAAAATCATTTATCAAATCATATTAAAAGAGACACATTTATAACTACCATCCAAGTAAAGAAAGAAATGACCGTCATCTTCCCAAAGATCCCCATATGCCCCTTCATGATCCCAGCCTCTTCTTTCCCTGGAAAGGTAGTGACTCCTGACTTCTAGGTCTGCAACCCTAAACAACGTATCAGTTCCCTTTTTACCCAGTTCGAAATTTATATGAATGGAATCACACAATATGTATTTTCTTTCACCTGGCTTCCTTTGATCAGCATTATGTTTTTAGAATTCATCCAAGTTTTTGCACATGATTGTAGTTCATTCATTTTTGTTACCTTTAATATTGCATCATATTACACAATTTATCCCTTTGACTGTTGATAGACATTTCATTTGTTTCCAATTTTTACTTTTTACAAACCATGCTGCTATAAACTCTCTGTTCCTATTTCCTGGCATTAATGTGCAGAAATTCCACAGGGTAGATGCTTAGGAATGGAACTGCTGGGCCATGGAGTATGCACTATATTCACCTTTTGTAGATAATACCAAACTATTGTCCAAACTCGTGGCCAACTTCATTTTTCACTCTCTTACTCTTCCTCCTTCTTCCTTTTTCTTTCTCATCTCCCCACTCCTGCTCTTTTTTTTTCCCCTTCTTTTCCTTTCTCCCTAAGACAGTTTGGTACAACCCCCCAAAAGTTCAGTTAATGCCATTTAATTGAATCCAACAGACTCACTGACAGACTTCATCTTAGGGAGGTCTACAGAAGACGTTTCCTTTCTGATTCCTACGAAAGTCAAGGTCCCACGCAGATATTAAAGTTGATAGAAGCATAGTTAAACCTTCATTTGTACCTTATGCCAAAGATCTTATCTTCTGCATACTATGAAAAGACAGCCTTCCCTTTTCATTTTGACTGCCAGAAAGCTTGGAGCCAAATTTACCCATCTGCAGCAAGCAAACAGGTCAGTGCTTCTAGAGTATGATCCTACACCCACGGGGTCAGAATCACCTGCGGGCACGTGTTAACAATGTAGGGGCCAGAGTTCCTGGGGTGAGGCCAAGGAACCTGCTTTTCTAAGAAATACCCCATGGCGAGGCCAGTGCATGCTAAATTTTGAAACCACTGGTGTAACGCTCCATAATAGAGCGTTTTCACTTTCCTTTCTTACTCAACATGATGTCCTTATCACTGTGTCTCTTTCCTCTCTCACCCAACTGTTAATCCATGGAACATTCTTGTATTTTATGTATACTTGTTAATCACTTATGATTGTTTCTGGCACAAGAGCTAGATTGGTAGATAAACAGACAGATAAATGCTGGACTAGATATATAGAAAGAAAAGGTTGCCCTGGCATCGCTTAACTACAGTTACCACTAGTCACTCACAAAATTATCAAAAGGAGATTAAGAAGATATGAATTTAAAAAAATTAAAAAAAAAAGAAGATATGAATTATTGAAGTGGTTTTACTTTGAGCCATCTTACAGTTTCACCATGACAAATTCCAAGCACCAATAGATAAAGGGAGGCAAGAACGGCTCAGATGAACAGTCCAGACAAATTCTTTGCATCCTGCTCACTGTTCCTAAACCAAGCCAGATACATTTCAGGAAGAGCTCTCAGCGCTTCAGATAATTCTGCCTATGGTTCCTATGACCTTGGATTTCGAGAAATCAGTTGTTAAAAATAACACTGTGGGGCCGGCATAGCGGCGCAGCGGTTAAGTTCACAAATTCTGCTTTGGGGGCTTGAGGTTCACTGGTTTGGATCCCAGATGAGGACATGGCACCACTTGGCAAGCCATGCTGTGGCAGGCGTCCCACATGTAAAGTAGAGGAAGATGGGTACGGATGTTAGCTCAGGGCCAGCCTTCCTCAGCAAAAAGAAGAGGATTGGCAGCAGATGTTAACTCAGGGCTAATCTTCCTAAAAAAAAAAAATTAAAAATAAATAAATAAATAAGTAACACTGTGATGTAAAAAGGGAAATTAACTGGCCATCATAAATTTCTCAGTTATAATAGCATCCATTTCTGCAACAGAAAAGATTGGAATAGTTTAAGGTTGTATTTCTTATATTGTAGCTCGGATCTGGCCAGCCACTGAGGAGCACACAGCATTCCTGACCACAGCAGCCAGTCATCATTCCTCTGCCAAAAAGAGCCTGGAAGAAAATTGGCACAGGTTGGCTATTTATTGTGTGCAGACAAGCTGCAAAATCAAGATCTAAATTTTCTAAAGTACGCCCACTGCCAGAGCTGGCTGCCTTGCTGTAGTAAGTAAGAGAGAAAGCAGAATCCAAACAAACAGGGCCAGAAGCAAAACAGAGCAGAGGCTCTTGCCACAGGGATTAAGAAAAAGTAATGGAAACAGACTCAACGATCAGATGCAAAAGAAAGACAAATTAAAGTTCTGCTTATTATGCTTGCCTTGACTGAGAACAAATCTATCCCATCGAAGAGGGAAAACTCAGGTAATTCAGTTATCGAAAGTTTGTAAAACGAAACAAAACATCAATCTATTCTGTTTTTTTTAAAGATTGGCATCTGAGCTAACAACTGTTGCCAATCTTCTTTTTTTTTTTTTTATTCTTCTCCCCAAAGCCCCCTACTACATAGTTGTAGATTCTAGTTGTGAGTGCCTCTGGTTGTGCTGTGCCTCAGCATGGCCTGATGAGCAGTGCCATGTCCGCGCCCAGGATCCAAACCAGCGAAACCCTGGGCCGCTGATGTGGAGAGCGCGAACTTAACCACTCGGCCACGGGGCCAGCCCCTAAAACACCAATCTGTTTTAAAATGTTTAAACATTTGGTATTTATCACTGTTGGATTTAATCTCAATTAGCTTGGCCAAAGCATTAAAAAAGTAAGACTGCATTATAAAAATGCATACCTAAATTCTGTCTGATTTCCAAAAGCTAATTATATAGTATTTTCCATGTAATAGCTAACATTTGTCCACTAGTAGCTCCTACCATGTGCCAGGCCGTAGTCCAAGCACTTTACACCTATCAACGCATTTAATCCTTGCAACAACCCAGAAGAGTGGTACTACTGTCATCCCCGTTTTGGAGAATGAGGAAACTAAGGCACAGAGAAAGTTAGTGTCTTACCCAAGGTCCTTGAACAGGTAAGTGGCTCTAGAGTGCAGCTTTTAATCACACTTACCATAAATCAATCATTCCTGTTTTTGTGAGGGACAATAATGACCTGAATTCAACCTACCAATATTTTTGAGGGTGCGTTAATGGGACAAAAACATAAGGATTTGTATTGAAGCAGCTCAGCTTCATGCTATATCACATAGTTCCACAAAGTTACATTTCATTTGCACAAGGGCACAATGATGGTTTCTAACATGAAAAATCCATTCATGCACCCAAGACGATGTAACTGCTGGCCTTGCTTTTATACAAACAGCACCGGGGTAAAGCGAAAACTAAGGATGCCCAGTACAGCCGGAACCATGGATCTGGGTTCCCCAGACCAAAAGATGAATTAAATCACAACAGTTTTAAGAGAGAGACTCTTGAGGAGTAGCTTAAGACAGGGAAAGGCTTGAGACCAAGTCACCTTGGCAAGTTTAAGAACCAAGACCCAAAGAAGAAATAGAATTTGTTTTAGTAGCAAGAGAGTGAAATTTGGCTTCCAATGAAAAAAAAATCGAAATGAGGAGAGTTTTTAGATGTGGCCATAGTTTTGGAAGATCTAGCTCATGTGTCTGTGACTACATTAGGATTCTGTTCATTTGAATAGCTGCTAATAATTACATAGTGATATCTCAAGCACTTGTAGACAGAACTACTTCCAATAAATTCAGCCAATACTTAGAGGACTTGACTGAAAGTTCTGGGCTGTAAAACACAGAGTTGGTGGTGGCAGTGGCCAAGAAGAAGGCAGGACTGGTATCCAGGTCCAGGTAGCTCTCCATGGAAACTAGGCTTGGACAGTAAGAGCTCAATACATACAGGTTGAACTGAGGACCATATCACCAGGGCACACCCAGAACTGGAGCTGCATCACCTGGATCTGGAATATCTACAGCCTCCACGTCCACAGAGAGGGAAGAACCTCAAAAAGGCAGAGCCCGGACTATTACAAACAGTGTTATGTGTTGTTCACCGAACAAGGGTGCCTGGCCAAGGAATCAAGTGAAGAATGAACTCACCACCACTCCACTGGCCAAGCTGTGGAGCGGGGCCCCCTCCTCCCAGAGGAAGAGGTACTTCTGTCTACTTTGGACAAAGGTGCCATATGGCGTTAGCAGCATTACGAAGGAGCAAACCTGACCTAAAGGACGGGAAGCCGACAATACTCTTATGGAGGCGCAGGGGGAGGGAATCTCCCTCCTGGAGTAGATCCTGGTGTCATTTACATTATCTCTGCTAGAATTTACTGCTAGAATTCACCACCTTCCCTCGAGAGTATGCTTTCCTCACGTGGCACCTTTCTTCCAAAGCACATACATTCCTTCTAAATAGCTAAAGTTAATGCAGACAGATGATGGAGCCTTTCCGTCTAAGGATGATGGATAATAATAGAGTTATCACAGGGCACCATCTGGCAAATTCTGTAGGATTAATATCCTCCAAACAGAAAGACATAACTCTGCAGTAACTGAATCGAGTAATTTGAACATATTAGAGGTAGCTGGGGGACTTTTAGGGCCAATTTCTCCCTTTTGTTTTACGGAATAAATTGACACCAAACTACTTTGATCTTTTCTAATAGAGGATAACATAGCATTTTATTAATTTATTTTTATTTTTAATTTATTTTTAAACTTTCATCAAAAACAATTCTCTCTGAATAGCCTGACTAGAGGGTAGTTTCTGATTTCTTTGCTCTATGTTTCCATTTTTTCCCAAATTGTCTGCAATGGTTATGTGTCATTTTTATAATCAGAAGAAATATATACAATTTTTTTTTTCTTAGCTTGTTTCCTTGTTCCTTCCACTTTCAGACAGGATTGGGCTCATCCAAGAAAGCAGCTGTCCATGCTCTGAAAGAGGCTGGCAGAATTGGTCACTAGCTGGGAAAAAATAAAGTCCAGCAGTGCATATGGAGAAGACGAGACCCCATGCATGAAGCACGGGCCAGGCACCACGCAGCCCATTCTACATGCTACAGAATGTTGCTCTTCCTCTCAATTTGCTCAAGACCACACGAGGCATGATGAACACATGACTACGTACTCCAGCATGCAGCCCAGGGCCCAACACACAGTACGTACCCAAAGTGTGTTTCTTGAAGGCCTTGAAGGCATGACTTTAGAGTAAACTAAGAGTACAGTCTCTGGAGTCCAACAGGCGTGGGTTGTTCATGAAAAAGGACGTGTCCTTGGGCATGTTAATTTCTCTGAGCCTCAGCTTCAACTGTAAAGTAGGAATAATAATACTACCTCACAAAGTTCTTGTGAATATTAAATAAAATAATGAGCATAAACTACATAGCACAGTGCCTGGCACATAAGAAGTCCTGGTCAATCCAGCAATCCCACTTCTCTGTGCAAAAGAACTGAAAGCAGGGACTCAAACAGGATACTCACATGCCAATGTTCAGAGCAGGGTTATTCACAATCATCAAAAAGTAGAAAGAATTCAAATGTATGGATAAACAAAACATGGATATACATACAACGGAATTTTCTTCAGCCTTAAAAAGGAAAGAAATTTTGATACATGCTATAAAATAGATAAACCTTGAAAATATTCTGCTATGTGAAGTAAGCCAGACACCAAAGCACAAATATTATATGATTCCACTTTTATGAAATACCTAGAACAGGCAAATTCATAGAGACAATAAGTGGCATAGAGGTTGCCAGGGTCTCGGGAGAGGGAGACGTTGGAAGTTATCCTTAATGGGTATAGAATTTCTGTTTAGGATGATGAAAAAGTTCTGGAAATGGATAGTGGTGATAGTTGGACAACATAGTGGATGTACTTAATGCCACTGGATTGTACACCTAAAAATGGTAAACTTTATGTTAGGAATATTTTATCTCAATAAAAAAGTGCTGGGTTAATGGTAGAAATTTCTTCTGTCTTTATAACAACAATAATCAGTTCATACAAACAAAGCAGAGGCAGCTCATAACCTCTGACTCATAGCAAAGTAATGAGAAAACATCCCACAAGAGGGCTTGGTGAGGGGAAGTGGGAAGAGATGGCTGATGGGGCAGGAACCAGCAAAGTGGGAAGCCCAGAGTAAGAGGATCGGTCTGAAGCAAATCCTAGAGAATGCAACGATCAAACTCGGTGAGTCCAATTAAGACACAGGGGCAAAGCGGGGCTAAAAAATGAAGAATATTAGTTAAGCTTCTTGTGGTTGCAACTGCTACTCAGAAAGATTAAACGTAAATGGGCACTTTATTGGCTCATGCACCTCAAAGTTCAGGGAGAGCTCCAGCTCCAGGCAGGGCAGATCCCAGCGTGCAGATGATGTTGCAGGCACCCAGCTACCCCATCCATGACTGTGCTGCCTCCATGTTGGCTTCATTCATTTGGGCTCTTTCCAGGCAGTGGCCACATGGTCTCCAGCAGCTCCAGCAGAGAGATTCTCTTTCCAGGACTGGCTCAGATTTGCCTGACTCGTCTCACAAGCCTACACGGGGACCAATCACTGAGGCCAAAGTAACAGAATATGCTAATTAGGCATGGGTCATCTCCAGTGGACCACGTGGGGGGCTGTTGATAAATTAAGAAGTGGATACTGCTCAGGCAAAAAGGACGAATGTCCACCAATAGAAGACATGAGTGGGAACAAAGTGAGAGAGTCTTAGGCCATTACTATAGATGAGCCTGGGAGCCTGTGGTTTGGTTTTATTGCCTACCAGCAACTAGCACATAGATCAATCAGAATGGTTTAAAGGTACAGGATCTTAGCTGGCTATGGGCCAAAGCTTCTGCTGTACCGAGTTCTAACAGGGTTGCCTGAACTTCACCAACGTTCTCACCCTGTAATTAGAGGTGTGCAGTGAAAATCAGGAGATCAGCTTCTAGTGCCAGGACCTCACCAAAGATCAGTGAAATTTGACATAAGACCCTAAGTCTCTCCGAATCTTAGTGTCCTTAATATCAAACAGGGGGTTGAATTACAAGGCATTGATGAGCCTGCATGTCTGAGCCTCCATCCTAAACAACTGTAAATTAGTTATAATACCAACTCAAAGGGTGCGTGAGCACATTACACGCGGTGATGTATGTGAAAGCATTTTGTAAATTACAAAAAAAGCCATGCAAATTAGTTGCGGTTATTGTTTTTAAGATCAAAAGGTAGGGAAGGTAAAAAACAAAAAGTGAATGGGCCTGAGTAGAGATAAAAATAGGAAAAGGAAATAAAAATAGATGAGGCAGAATAAAACTTTTGTATATCTATCCATCTATGTGTATATATAGATACAGATTTTTTTTCTGGGTAGGTTTAGAAGTCATCTTAACATCTTTGCTGTCCATCCCCTCTTCACTGACATCTGACTCCACACCCTGCTACTCCACTGAAACTGACAAAGGTCATCAGTGACCACTCACATAGCCAAATCTAGGGAATATTTGTCAGCTATTATATTTACAAACTTGATTCCTGCTCTTGACACTGCTGTCCTTGTCCTCATTCCTGAAACTCCCTATTGCCTTGGCTCCTGTGGCACTGCTGCCTCACGGGTCTCCTCCTATCTTAATCTTCCTTTTTGGACTCCCATTCCCCTACTTACCTCCTAAAATACTCATGTTCCCTGGTGTTCCTTTCTCCTTGGATGTTGTCAACCACTTTCATAGTTTTGACTACTGTGTTTGTGCTCCACTTACGTCTCTCCAGCCCTGACCACTCCTCTGAGCTTCAGCCCATGGGACGTCTCTCAAACAATTCCAACACCCCACAAGCCCCAAATGCAAGTAATCAGCTCGTCTCCCTCAAGTCTGCCCTTATTCCCCATCTCAGGAAGCCATTAAGGCCCGAAACCTACTCATTCATTCTCCCTCCTCTTTTAGGCCACTCCCCACCTCACACTTTCTGTGACTCTGTGCCCTTGTCTCTTCACCTGTTTCTCATTCCTCTTTAAAGAGTCATCTCGCACATCATCTTCTCAAAGATGGCTTTCCAGAACCCCCAAGTGGAAGAGAGCTCACCTAGTGCCCTGTGCATAACTGTACCTCATTACCTCTTAGCAGTTTATATTGAAGCCTCTGTCTGAGACCATCCTCCTCCCACCCCATGCTCACGGCCCCCGGACTCTAAGTTCTTCAAGGGCATGGGCTGTTCTTTGGGTTTTGTATCCCTTATGCTGGGCACAGTGCTTGTACAGAGTAAACAGTTAATGTTTACTGAACTAAACCAGTCCTCACCAGCTGTAGGAAAGCTAAATAAGAACACTCTGCTTGTGATGAAAATAATCTAACTTGTAAGAGTCAACATGGATAATTTAGTGTAATCACTTAGCTCTGATAGAGTCAAAAGATGGGGAAGTTCATATATTTAAACCCATGAAACAG
This sequence comes from Equus asinus, assembly GCF_041296235.1. Lineage (NCBI taxonomy): Eukaryota > Metazoa > Chordata > Mammalia > Perissodactyla > Equidae > Equus > Equus asinus. The sequence continues at coordinate 131,549,873 of NC_091792.1, forward strand.
ATGACACAGAAGATTCCAAATTTACGTTAGAGTATTTATTTTGAGAAAAATGCACATGCATTTTTAACCAGTGATCACATTCTGAGTCTTAACTAGGAGTCGTTGTCCTATCCCAGGAGTGAACTGCATAGAAACTGATCAAATTAAAATCTATAACCATAAAATTCTTTCGATTATTTCTTCTTTCTTACCTTTCATTTTCAAGACACACACTTCTAAGTTTTAAAAAAAGGAGGGGATAAGTCTTCAAGCCTGCAAATAGGAATCATTTTCTTGCATGTCTTTTCTCCCTGTTGTTGACATATTGTTACAAGAAGTAAAATATCATCTAAAACCTTAAAGGAAAAGTTACTCAACAATTATGTTGAATTACGCTTTAAAAAAAATGTTATATACACCAGAAATATAATAAGAAAATTTTTAAATAGTTACATGTTGTTTATCTTTAAAAAGATTGCATAATTTATAAGTAATTGTTACATGAAGTGTATATTTGTACCCCATTTTGGATACTGATCAAAAATGCCAGAAACACTCCATGATGTCATTAGTTAAAACATAAAAGCCAAGAAAGAAAAATCTAGAATATTATTTAGTATAATTTTATTTTCTTCATAAAACACAAATGCTATATACAGCTTTCCAATGCAAAACAATCTTTTTCTTTCCCTCATTGTAAAAGTCAGTGGTAGTCACCTCATTCATTATGAGCAGTACTGAGAGAATCCATAATAGTGTAGACGGAGAAAGGCAAGAAGAGATCAAGAGTTATAAATCAAGCTTTGAGAATGAAAATGACATGGATGTGACATTTATTCACTTGCATGTGCAACTTGTCTCCAGTTGTTTTTTAAGCTGTGAATCCCATTAAGGCACGCCATCATAATTAAAATGGAATCTCTGGTTAAGTAGCACAGGGCAACTAGGGGCTCCCAGCCACATCTGCTGCTAAGGAGATCATCTTCAAAACATTCGTAGTCTATGTTTTCTGAGGGGTGCAGCACTGTTTCCATTAATCTATATTAATTAATGATATCTACTTAGAAGCAGATACAAAACTATGTAAGATTCTTGTTGCAGAAAAAACTATAATAAAGAGGGGAAAATCTAAATGACCATTAATAGGAGCTGGCTAAATTATGGTACATTCATATATAGTCCAGATAGTAGCAAGGGTCATTCTGTCACTTGACAGATGAAAAAAATTGGATCAAAATCTCTTCTCTTGGGGAAAGAGAAATCCAGCATCCATCCCAAACTCTCTAGGGGTTCTTGGGAGTCCACGGCTCCTCCTGTTCCCTCTGCCTCCATCTTCAGCTCCCTGTGAATACTGGCTCTCTTCCCTGTCCTGCCTCCTATTGCTCTTACGACCCGTTCCTTCTCTGTTCACTGTGTGCAGACATACCACATAGGCACTTTTCTTTGCTGTCCACAAATAATACTCACACGACCTCTTATATGTAGTAGATTGTAATAGCTATTGGGGATATCAGCAAGAGGTGGGAGGAGGAGCAAGATATTTGGCTGCAACATAATTCAACATAGCAGCTAACTAAAAACAAATATTAGGCCTCCCGTTCTTAGAAGACCTTGCTTATTCCCCCAACCCTGCCATCAAAAATAGGAATTTCACTTTGGCCTCAGCTTCCCACACTGTTGAGCCTTGGCTTTCTCCAAAATCTTAGTTGTTATTTTATTTTTTTATTGTTCTTGTGTATCTTTTTTTTCCAGCTTCATTAAGATATAATTGACATATGACACTGTGTAAGTTTAAGGTGTACAATGTGTTGATTTGATACACTTCTCTATTGCAAAATGATTACCACCATAGCATTAGTTAACACTTCCACACTGTCCCATGATTCTCATTTCTTTTTTATGGTGAGCATATTTATGATCTACTCTCTTAGCAACTTTCAAGTACATAATACAGTATTATTAACTATAATCACCATGCTGTACATTAGATCTCAGAACTTATTTATCTTATAACTAAAAGTTTATACTCTTTGACCAACGTCTCCCCATTTCCCTGACCCTCAGCCCCTGGTAACTACCATTCTACTCTCTGTTTCTAGGATTTTGGCTTTTTTAGATTCCATATATAAGTAATATTATATAGTATTTGTCTTTCTCTGTCTGACTTATTTCACTTAGCATCATGCTCTCAAGGTCCATCCACGTTGTCACAAATGGCATAATTTCCTTCTTCTGAATTTTATTCATTACCACAACTTCTTTATCCATGCATCTGTTGAAACACTTAGGTTGTTTCCATGTCTTGGCTATTGTGAATAATGATGCAAAGAACACGGGAGTGAAGATATCTCTTTCAGATCCTGTTTTCACTTCCTTTGTATATATATCCAGAAGTGGGACTGCTGGATCATATCGTAGTTCTATTTTTAACTTTTTGAGGAACCTCCATACTGCTTTCCACAGTAGCTATACCAATTTATATTCCCACCAACAGTGCACAAGCGTTCCCTTCTCTCCACATCCTTGCCAACACTTGTTAACTCTTATCTTTTTGATGACAGCCATTCTAATAGGTGTGAAGTGACATCTCATTGTGGTTTTGAGTTGCATTTCCCTGATGATTAGTGATGTTGAGCACCTTTTCATGTACCTCTTGGCCATTTGTATGCCTTCTTTGGAAAATGTCTATTCAGTTCCTCTGCACATTTTGAACTGAATTTTTTTTTTGCTGTTGGATTGTACGAATTCTTCATAATTTTTAGGTATTGACCCCTTATCAGATATATGATTTGCAAATATTTTCTCCCATTCCATAGGTTGCCTTTTCGTTTTGCTGATGTTTCCTTTGCTGTGCTGAAGCTTTTTAGTTTCATGTAGTCCCACTTGCTCATTTTTGCTTTTGTTACTCCAAAATCCTGTTTGTTTCTTGTGCTAAGCAGATCACACATCTCTGAGTCACTTCCAGCCCATCTTGGCCATGCTCTTTTTTCATAACCAAAATGGCTCATCAAAGCTAAACAAAGATGCTGCTGTCACCCAAGAGCAGTTCTGCCACAGTCCTAAAACTGGCCCTTCCTCTCTCCCCGCTGCTACAACTGTGCAATCACTCAAAAGGATGCACCTGCACTACCATAAACAATGTCTAAAATATGTCTATATGTATAGCTATATCTATGTTTGTGTATATATTTTCACTTTATATATAAATATAGAGAGATATTTTTATGTATTCATTTATTTATATAAATAAATATGTATTTATAAGTATATATACATATGTGTATATATATATATAGGGAGAGAGGGCTGAGTTAAAAAAATGGTAGATATCAATATATAAAGTGATTAAATACAGAAACATTTGTTTGTATAATAAGATTAAAAAAATCTATAAGGATATACACAAATCTGTTAATGTTGGTTTCCCTCTAGGAGGTAGGATTAAGGGGAAACTTTTAATTTTAATACTCTTATACTATTTTTTTTTACATTAAGCATAAATGCCTCTATAATAAGAAGAATTATTCATTTTAGGAAAAAAATTGATGCAAAAAAAATAAATAAATCACAGCCGAAAGGATTTAACTTACATACAAGAGTTTCTCAATAGTAAGGACTGTTCAACATTCACGAAATGTTTCCCACACCTGTCACCAATAAATGCCAAGAAAATTTTGTGTTCATAAAAACCAAGGAAGAGAACTGTGCGGATCCCAAAGAGATGAGAGCCAACGAATATTATCTTATGAACAAAGACTCTAAGGGGAAAGATGCTCAAGAGGGATGGAGGAGGAGGCGTGGTATCTAAGAATAAAATTCTGACTGAGCAAGAGAAATCTGTCCTGAAGAAGGAAAAGAAAAACAAGGAAACAAACTAATACGGGTGCACAGGGGGTTTCCAGATGAGACTGGGGTTAAAAAAAAAAAGGAGGAGCACATCCCCAAGAATGAATGCAAAAAGGTAACATTCATTCATGAAGGACCCACTATGTACAAGCACTGTTCTGGGTGCCAGGGTCTGGCAGTGAACAAGACAGACAAAAGCCCTCCTCTCTTGCTGCTTAGGCAGGTGGGAGACAGTACCCAAGGAAGCATATGAACAAACAAGATAATTTCAAATAGTGGTAAGTGTTATGAAGGCATTAAAACCAGATGAAGTGACAGTGATTGATTTTGACTAAGCGGCCAGAGGATGAAATCCGAACTGAGTTCATAATGATCTAAGGAAGCAGCCACATGAAGAGCTGGGAGCGCAGCCTTCCACAGAGAGGCAACAACAAATGCAAAGACCCAATGTGAAGAATGAAACTGTCATGTTTTAGTAATACAAGCAGCAGTTCCTGGGGTCCAGAGAGCACTGGAAAGAGTGTGGGAAATGAGGTCCACATGGTAAATCCCAGCAAAGATATGGGATTTTAGTGTAAGTACAGGGGGAAGTCGCTAGGGAGCTTCTGAGCAGGGGAGTGGCATGCATTGATAGGTATTCTAAAGATGGCTCTGCATGCTTGCTTGGTGGAGAAAAGCAAGAATGGAAACAGGGAGAACAGTTAAGAAACATTGCTGTAGTCCAGAGGAGAGATGATGCAGTCTTGGGCTCAGGGTTAAGAAGGGAATCAGAGAAGTGGCAGATCTGGAATGAGCCTTGAATAATTTGGATAAGTGTGTGAAGGAAAAAGAGAAATCAAAGATGACTCCTAGATTTTGGTTGTAGCACCTGTCCTTGCCACTTAAGAGCTGCAGAAGACTGAGAAAGCAACACGTTGGTGGGGAATAAATTCAAGCGTTCTATTTTAACCATGTTGAGTTTGAGATGCCTATTTAACAGCCAAGTAGAAAAGTCAAGTTGGCAGTTGGATAGACAAGTTTGGAACCCATCACCGAGTCTGAAGCAATAGAATAACTTTTGGGAGTCACCATCAAATAGGTGGTATTTAACGCTATGATGAGTTCATCTGGAAAGAGTGTCTAGAAGAGAAATGTAGAAGATCAAGTCTTGGGGGGCATAAAACTCAGAATTGAGAAGAGGAAGAACAAAGAAAAGAGACAGGGTAGAAACCACCATGGAAAAAGAATGAAAAACAGGAGGGTCTGGTTTTCCAAAAGCCAAGAGAGGAGAGTGTTTCAAGAACATTCTCTTGCCAACTATGCCAAAACCCACTGAAAACTGGATAAGAGAAGTGCAGAGAAAGGATCACTGGATCTCACAAGCTAGAGGCTGCTGGTGACATGATCAGAGCCGCTTTAGTGGAATGTTGAAGACAGAAGCCCAACTAGTAAACCAAGGAGAAAACGGTAAGAGGAGGTTAAGTTAGCCACCACGTCAATTCTTGAAAAAAGGAGCAGAACATTGGATAACTAGAGGGAGCCGAAACAGGATATGGAGTCAGGAAAGGGTTTGTTTTTAAGATGGGAGATATCAGGATATATTTTTAGAAGACCAAGCAGAACCAGATTAGAAATCTTACTTCTATGTTATTTTTCATATCATTCTGTAGGAACCAAGCAGGTCAGCATCAATAGGACAGAAAATCAGAATGGCTGACTTTCTCTTCTGTTAGAAACCGATGAACAATTAAAACCTCTCTGGGTAGCCAGAGGGGAAAATGATCAGAAGACATCAACACGGGTTCAGCGAGAACAAGCTACTTCATATTATACTTATGGATGAAGACGCTTCTTGAGTTTTCACACTGACTACTGCAATAGTCTCCTAACTCGTCTCCCTCATCTGTCTCTCATTCCTCTACTCCATCCTCCACCCCAAATTCCAAAAACAATACAATTATTTCATTTCCCTGATTAATGCTTCAAATAGGAACCTTCTTAAGGAGAACATCCAACTCCCTCAGCAAGGCATACAGAGCCCTGTAAAGTCTGGCCCCAGCCTTTCCTTCCTGTCTCATCTCTGATCATGCAATTTGCAAAAGAATAATGGCAGCAGCCCCAGCCCCAGCAGACATGTCTGCATTCCCTTGTCTTGTTATGGCTTAACACAAGCTATATCCTCTACTTAGAAGAGCCATTCAATCCGCACCCAACTCACTGGCCTGGGAAATTCCTAGTGGGTCTTTAAAACCCATTCAAACATCCCATGGAAAACGCAGTACATTCTGGAGGCTTCTTCCAGAAGACAGATCTGTGCTGAACAACTAGATATTACAGGGAACAACTTAATTTCAACATAAAACAGACTTAGGAGCAACTCAGTTGTCTGAAACAAAAGGGGAACACTGTCAGGTAGTTCGTTCCACACAGCGGGAAGTGTGGAGACAGGAAGATGATGACTTGCCAAGTGAAACCCCTTTGAGACGAGACCCATCCACGTCCACTGTTCAATATAAACCCATTTAATTATTAGATGGCTATCATTGCTGGGAAGAGACAAAAATCTATCCACGAATTTCTACTGTTTCTAGTTTTGCCCTCTGGAGCAATTCATAACTTGTCTATATCTTTTTGTACCTGGCAGCTTTTTAAAATAACTACAAGCGCTTATTATACTAGAGCTCCACCCACTCTCCCCAATTTTCTCTTCCATAACTTACAGATGTTTGCTAACTCCTAGCAGTGCGGCACTCAGAACCTATATTTGACATACGAAAACATCATTATTCTTCTTGAGGGGTCAATCATGCCTTATTTGATTCTGTACCCTAGCACTGAGCCAAGTACATGACACACTGGTAGCTTTCCAAAGAATGAATTAATATAAAATTGGCAACAGTTCAAACACCTACAGCTCTCTCTTTTTTTTTTTGGTGAGGAAGATTGTCCCTAAGCTAACATCTGTTGCCAATCTTCCTCTTTTTGCTTGAGGAAGACTGTTGCTGGGCTAAAATCTGTGAAAGTCTTCCTCTATTTTGTATGTGGGATGCCCCCACAGCATGGCTTGGTGAGCGGTGTACAGGTCTGCTCCCGGGATCTGAACCTGTGAAACCCTGGCCGCAGAAGCAGAGCACATGAACTTAATGACTATGCCACTGGGCCGGCCCCCCAAATATCTACATCTCTTGACCACAAGAAATGATGACTTCTGACGCACTTCTGGAACTAAAGCTGCCAGGGAAGGGTTCCTGCAGGACTGACAGCTATGGAGTCACATTTAAGGTGCCGGGTCAGGCACAGTGTTGCACATTAGCAATCACACTCAAGTCCACCTCTTTTCTTGTGTGTCCTGCATCAGGCCCCTCCTCCAAGTCCTACCCTCAATCCAGCCCCAACTGAGGTTTCTCTGAGTCAGGCCAGCTCCCAACTTGGCCTGCTCTGATTGTTGGTTAGGGCTCGCAGGCAACAATTATTGGGCTGGATCCCTAGGGAGGAAAAGTACTTGAAAAAGAGAAAAAGTAGCAACAAGAGATTTATCTCTTTCAGTATATCCCAAACTAGTGACTCACAGGGCTCTCGTTGCAAGCTGCATCCAAAATTAAAAACAGGTCATAGTTTTGAATGTGATCTTTTCAGAGTAACTTTGAGTGAAATTCTATCATTAACAAATGATAAGGATGAAACCTGGAGTCACTCTGATGAATATTCAGATTATTTCCAGAAATACTTCCTAGGTAGCTAGCCTCGTCCGAGTTGACTAGTAGAAATAGGAGGCGGGGCCGGCCCAGTAGCACAGCAGTTAAGTTCGCATGTTCCACTTCAGTGGCCTGGGGTTCGCCAGTTCAGACTCTGGGTGGGGACATGGCACCGCTTGGCAAAAGCCATGCTGTGGCAGGCGTCCCACGTATAAAGTAGAGGAAGATGGGCATGGATGTTAGCTCAGGGCCAGTGTTCTTCAGCAAAAAGAGGAGGATTGGCAGTAGTTAGCTCAGGGCTAATCTTCCTCAAAAAATAAATAAATAAATAAACTGGAAAAGAAAAGAAATAGGATGCAAGCTACATATGTAATTTTAAAATTTCTAGTAAGCACATTCAAGAAGGTAAAAATAATTTTACTATTATATTTTATTTAACCCGATATATACAAAATATTATCATTTCAATATGTAATCAATCTAGAAAATTATTGCGATATTTTATATTGCTTCTTTCAAACTAAGTCTTTGAAATGCACTGTTTTGACACTTACAGCACATCTCAATTCAGCCCAGCCACAGTGCAAGCACTCAGTATGGCTACTGACTACTGTTCTGGACAGTGAAGCTCTGGGCTATAAATAAATCCTTTTAAGATACAAGTCAGCTTTAGGTTCAAGGTACTCGTAAAGTCTATTCTTAGGAAAAGATTTATATTAAAAACAATTATCAAACAAAGCATTTGGTGAAAAATGTAAAGCTATATAAAGTGATGTATTGAAAATAAAGACTTTTAAAAAATTATCTAAGCATCTATCAGAAGGTGGATGCTTCTGAAGCTCTCAGACTCATTTCTCAAAGTCAAAAATAAATGATGTAATCAAACCTGTGTCATGAACCCAAACCTTCCAACGAATACTTCAGAGTTCATGTAGTCCAGGACATTCTTTTTATAGATGAAAAGAATCCATGCCAACCCTTGTAACCAGCAATCGACTTCTGTCTAGCATGACAGACGGTCAAGTGTTGGTTAGCTGACACGAATATGCTGTTCCGTGACCGAGTCACAGCCACCGAGTGGGACCCCAAATGAAACCTTACATAATAAACCAGAATGGGATTAAAGATGCCCAGGGAGAATTTAACAGAGATCAAAAATCCTCCAAAACATAGACAACAAAACCTTCTTACAACCATTTCCTGAGGAGCAAAAAGAGACTCATGTCTGAAATTTAGAAATTATGAAGACCAAATGCAGAAAGGGCAATAGATAAGAATATCTGAAAAACAATACTACATTCTTTAGAGTAATCACCCTCAGGAACAAAACGCTCCAGCTCAGTGTTATAATTTCGATTTTCACTCTAGCAAAGAAAGAAAGTAATGAGCCGGCAAATATAACAGCCAAGCAAGAGATGCAACTGAAGGCAGACTCTATTGAAAATCCCAAAATAAGTGGTGCATATTTTAAGTCACTAACTTAAAATTCCAAGCAGATGGGGAATTATTAAGACAAATTAGTAATGGGTAAATGAAACAAAGCTATGATCAAAGATAACATTTTTTTAAATTGTTAATTAAATCATAAAACTCAGTCAAAGCAACTCTGGCTTTTATTATAAGGGATTGAAGTATTGACTCTGTCAGTCACAGGAAAACAACTTTAGATCACCTTTTTATTTAATACCCAAGATAACCGAATCCAGAGAGGCCAAGTGAGGTCGCTCTAAATCAGTTACGGGGAAAGACGACGTACTCAGAGGGCAAGGATGCACTGGTTCCTTACAGGAAGTTTCAAAAAGAAACATTTATTGCTCTTAAATTAAGTCCACAAATAGTCAAGGACTCTTAAAATTAGTGGTAAGGGAGCCTACACGTTTCGGTCTCAGATCACCTTCAAGAAATGCAGTTCATGGCCAAGAATCATAGAAAAGGAAACCCATTCTCTCAAAGGACATTGACATTCCCTAAAATACATCTTCCTCAGCAACATTTAATAAAGTCCTTTTCTGTGCAGTTACTCCAGCTCCTCTACCCCCACCCCAGGCTCCTTTTCCACACTTTTCCTCTCCTCCTCATCCCTAAGGTTTTAGCACTTTATTATGGAGATCAACTCAGCCTCTCTCCCAGCAAGAAATAATACTTATTTGGGAGAGGGAGGAATAAGGCTGGTAAGATTCTGGCAAATACCAGATTGTCTTAGGCAGGAGGAAGAAGCTGAAGCCCATGAGCGTTCCCGCATCAATGGCATCTCTCCCATCAGTTATGAAACACTCACGCTGTGCCCAGACTGCGCCCCAAATCCAGAAGACCAGACTCTGATTGGAGTTGGGAACAGTGTTTGAAAAGCCAGGATAGATTTCAAGTGTGATAAAGAAAGAGTTAAGAACAGTGAGCACTGATAGCAAAACTACTCCCATGTACCCCTGACTTATGCTGACTTACGCTGGACCCCACACACTGCCCACTCCCCTCACCTACACACAAACCTATACTTCTCCTCCATTTATTACTGCCCCAATAATCCCTGCCATTCCCCATTCAAAATCCACTTTTCCCTTATTGACATTAAACAGCAACAGACAATGTCAGAAGCCCCAGTCCAACATGTCCCCTACCTGCAACTCACTGCTGGTAGAGCTTTCCACTCCATAGATAAAGAAAAGGATTAAAATGTAGATACTCTTATGAGTGACATACGTTAACACTCAAGTGAGTGGCAAATCAGATGTTCTTCTGAGTACAGATTTTCATAGAAGAGACAAAGCTGAAGAACTGGAGAGGGGCAGAATCATGCGATAATTTTCTTAGACTTTTCATGATTTCTAGGGCTGAGTCCAGATGGGACTCTTGATTTTTTTGTGATAGGATGGGGTGAAGATGTAGTCAGGGTCATCCATGCAACCATGATTTCCAGAGTGGATGTCTTCATTTCCTGCCATGGACCCAAACTCAAAACTACACTTCAACCCAGAACCTTCTACTAGTGTGTTCACACACATTCTGAAGGATGTTCTTGGATGTTATGAGAAAATGTAACCTATGGTCAAACAAATTCGGGGATTTAATGGCCTAAAGTACAGCTCAAGGTTGGAATACAGGGTTTCCCTAACAGCGATTCGCAGAGGGAGGTCTGTATAACTCAGTGAACCAGTACTTTTCAAATCATAATCAAGGCATGATGTTACAGAATCATGCATGCTTAAAAGATTCATTAAAGTGCAAGACAGACCAATGGATTTTAATATAACAAAGTGCAAAAAGTGCTTTGATGTAGTTGCAAATTTCATTTAAAACAAATCTTTGAGAAACTACCACTTGTCAAGGCTTAATATAGTACTAAAGAAAAATATCCACAATTTTCTAAAATGGCCATAAAATATTTCTCCATTTTCCTACTACATATCTGTAGAGGCCAAATTTTCTTCATGTACTCAACCAAAACAACATACCACAACAGAATGAACGGAGACGCAGCTGAGGATCCACTAGCTGCATATTAATCCACACATTAAAGAGAATTGGAAGAAAGCAACAAGAAAAGTAAAACTAACAGTAGCAAACACATAGAGACAGAGATTGGACTGGTGGTTACCAGAGGGGAAGGGGGAGGGAGGAGGGTGAAAGGGGTGATTCACGCAAGCGTACAGCGATGGACGGTAATTAGTCTTTGGGTGGGGAACATGATGTAATCTTCATAGAAATTGAAATATAATGAGGTACATGTGAAATTTATATAATGTTATAAATCAACGTTACCTCAATTAAAAAAACCATAAAACTATGCCACTCATCACAATTTTTTTGGAAAAATATAGTTATTTTTCACAAAAATATTATTTATGCTAACATGTAAGGGGCTCATTACTTTTGTTTTTTAATAAATGAACAAATTAATACCTTTATAATGTCTCAGTTTTAATTTCTAATACAGTAAGTATGAATATATATATGCCACATAAACTAATGCTCTTCAGGATCCTCAATAATTTTTAAGAGTGAAAAGGGGTCCTCAAATCTAAAACGTTGAGAGGCCGCCATAATGTATTTTGAGGATGGAAGCCCTTCTCTGTGGAACATCTTGACTACATTCTATGGAATATACACTGGGAAACACAACCTCATTTTGTGCTAATAAAATTATTCATTTCTGTGCCTCTTCTCCCTAGACATTCTTCAGTAAATTAATATATATGTTGATCAAAGGGTTCCCTCTCAAATTGTAGTTTTGTGCTTACCCGGCAGTAAATGCACATACATCCTCTGGCAAACACAGTTGATGCTGACCTGATCTATCGAGAAGACACCTCAATCTAGAGAATTACTTCACTGAGCAAATGTTACAAATAGTCAAGAGAAATGATGACATGGGTTAACATGCTCCTACAGCAGATAATTCTCTGCTCTGAGATTCAATGCCAGGGATGCCCAAGAACATAAAAGATATCACACCAGTTCGAATCATAGCCAATTTGGTTTACCAGTTTCCAGCAACAACAGAACCAACAACAGAGTCACTGATTGAAATACCTATGTTATAAATAACTCTTTTATAAAATAAGCAGGATGACAGCAATCTATTACTCTGAATACTGGCACTTTGTGTTTGTAAAAATCATATGCAAGCCAAAAATAACTTAAGAACTAATTCATATTTCTACCATGGCTTTTTAGAACACGGAGTAAGGCCAATTCTCTACTTTCGGCAAGACTGGAAGCCCCAATTACAGAATTTAGTTATAAATCTGTTCTTCCTGTCAGGTATCTGCATGACTGGCCAGAAGCCTGTTCTCAGATGGCTGTAAAAGATTTTGGGCAAGAGTCAAAAGTGTAAAGGTCTGAACAACTCCTCCACGCAAACACAATCTCCCCAAGGAAACGCGGTCCTTACAGAGAGCTGGGCTGAAGTACAGGCTGTTCAAGTCTCTAATTTTCATTTTGGAATTTGCCCAAATAACAAGAACCATTAAGTTTATTTATGTAGTTTTGTAAGTGTCTAGTTTATAAAATGTTGCTCAAGGATGACTAGGTTCTCATCCTGAGAGCTGAAGACACTCATCTTGGTCTCCTTTTTCTTTTGAACTAAGACTTGAAATGAAATTAGCATATAATCTGCATTCAGTAAAACTTTCTTTAATGAAAATTGGTTATGGCCATAAACGCTTACTAAGTTTCAGGTCTCGTTCTAGCTCATTTGTTCCTCCCAGCAACTCTATGAGATCGACACAATAATTATCCCCATTTTACAGATGAGAAAACAGGCTCAGTGCTGCCTGAGGCCATCCAGTTTATAGGTGGCAGACAGGACTGGAATCCAGGGAGTTAGTTCCTCTGAACCTCTGAACCAGGATGTTGTCCTGCCTATCTGAGATACATGGACAATAACATTAAATGATTTCTAATTCTATGGGTAAATTAGTGGTTTCAAGCTCTATTAGCTCTATCAGATGAGCCTTTCTTTCAAAAAAGCCTTCCTTACACTCTGGTGTGTTAGGCCACATTCTGTCTTCCCATCATGCCCTGTGCCTGGACCATTCGGTATTTACCTATTGATGCTTCTGCCTTCCTCCTAGCCTGTACTAATATCCTCTCACATGGTATCTGGAGCAGCAAGCACTGAATGAATGAGTAAAAAAATCAAGGAATGAACAAACAAAAGTCAATCTCCACAAATATACTTAGTCACCAAGAACATTAATTTCCAATGAGGCTTGTGCAGCCTGGAGGGTACGCAAAAAAAACACAGTGGGGGGCAGGGAGCAATCATTAGCATTTCTATTTCTATTTACTGACATTTAGCACATGGATTGACACTGGCATCCTCACTCAGTGCTGGTGGCAGGCAGCCACACAGGCATGCTGGGCATCGAGGTCTAGCCTGGGCACGCCTCAGCTCACAGGGCTACAACAGGGCTCTCACCTGTTTATGTGCTTTCCGTAGATTGTACCAAATTGCAGTTTACATGGTCTCAATTGAGAAAGTGGCTGTATGGCTTATATTTTCAATTTCACCTAAACTAACCCTCACAAAATGAACAAGTCGCTTTAAACGAATCCTGCACAGAACTGCAAACAATACTAACAACAAAGCAAGCCCAAATGAACAGGAAAACAGCAGGGCTGACGACATTTTTACAATTTCCCATATAGTATTTTTCTCCGTCACATCATGAGATATGACAATAACAAGATAATCAGAACTGACATGAAGTTGGCAAAAAACAACAACAGAAACAACCCTGAATGTGTCAACACTTAGATTCAGAGCCACTGTTCTTATCAATGGTCTTTGCCTAAGAGAACACTATGCCTTGGGAAATTGGCTAATAGTATTCTTATTCAGTTTATAAATAAATATATGTTTGTTAATAGGATTTTAAAATGTGGAGCTCACTGATCTAGAACTTTGCTTCTCGAAGTGCAATGTGCAAAGGGGCAGCATCAGCATCACAAGGCAGCTTGTGAGAAATGCAGAGTCTTAGGGCCCATCCCTGACCGACTGGATCAGAATTTGCACTTTAACAAGATTCCCGGGTGATTCATACAGTACATTTCTGTTTGAGAATCGCTGCTTCAGAAGACACATCTGAAACAATCTAAATTCTAACAGTTCAGCTCTTCTTTATAATTATTTAGAGAGATTTCTCTGTTGAGTTTTTGAACTCATAAACTTATAATCTCTAATATCTGTTATCAAATGTTCTTCAAAACTATAAAGAAATTATCCCCAAACTCAAAACTCCAGCGCAATAATCCATATATAACTGTAGCATGGTCTCTTATTTATTCCAGGATACTTAAAATCAATGTTCTGACCCCCATACGATAACAACCATCCAGTCACACCTTAATCTTTTTGATCCCCAACTCCACTTACTTTTGTTTGATCATCGGCTTTGAACACATAGCAGATACTCTGCCGATTGGCTGCATTGTCCTTGATCAGACAAGCAAAGTAACTCGGGTCATGACTGTTGTGAATCAGTTTGTGAACATGCTGAGGCTTACACTCGAAGATGCTGGAACAGATCAGTGGATCCCATTGTTGACTTTTCCCTGGCTCAGGTTCACATTTCAGTCCAGAGGGCGAAACACAAAGCCGGACCTGCCTGATACCAGGCTCCTTTTTGGAGGACTGCCTGCTGAGCCTTCGCACCTCTGCCACGACCCAGGGCAGCATGGGCATGGTGGTGAGAGAATGCACAGGCAGAGAGCCCACCAGCTGAAGGCTGAAGTCCACCGAGACCTCGTTAGGAAATGGATGCCTCCTCACTGTGAATGTTATTGGTTCCATCTTGGGAAAGGTCTGGAAACTCAGCAAAACGTTGCTACCGTTTTCTGTTTTAGACCAAGCAATCTATTTTACGTGCTTCGGATGCAGAATCCTAGGGGAGAAAAACAGAGGCATTACAATTTAATGAAGTCACACAATAGCTATTCTCAAAGAGTTATTATTTCAGAAGATCTTAAAAGCCTGAAACCCAAACACAGGAAGAAATAGATATTAGTTCAAATAAGCTGTTCTGCCTAGAAAGAGCCTCCCTAAAACTGTATTTCATATAAAACCTGAAAATTCCATAACTGTTACACTCATTACAGGTTACAAAGATCCCACTGGGAAACTCCTGTTAAACGTAAGCCTCAGAGAGCCAACAAAGGCAAGCACAATAGAAAACAATATAATGCTACCTGGATAGCTTTAAACTCTGTTGTATTAGTTAACATATATGTCAGGGAAGTTTTTTAAGATAATCAAATTCAGTACTGGTGACTACCCCCAAAAAAACAATTTTGCGAGAAAAAATATCAGCTATCCATCATCATAGTCTACTGAATGAGGCCAGTTTTAAACAACTGACTTTATCACTTAGGATCCCATTTAAGTTTTATTTCATTTTATTATTTTGCTGAGGAAGATTCACCCTGAGCTAACATCTGTTGCCATCTTCCTCTTTTCATATGTGAGCCACTGCCACAGCATGGCCACTGACAGGCGAGTGGCATAGGTCTGCGCCCAGGAACCAAACCCCAGCTGCTGAAGTGGACTGTGCCCAACTTAACCACTATGCCACCAGGGCTGGCCCCCATTTAAGTTTTAAAAGGCTCTCCCTCATGTAGTTCAGAGGTTCTGAATCACAAATTCAAATTCCAATAACATGTACTCAGTGCCTATTATGCTCTAAACACTATCACAAATATCGTTTTGTTGAATTCATGTACTACAAGCCATCACCTCAACACTTTGCCCCTCCTCTTCAATAGAGGATGGTGTTTCTATTAGACTCAAACTCTCAACTGCTTTCCCCTCTTGATGGGTGATTTTCAACAACCACATTTTGGTGTATCCTAAAGCCTTCCTGTCCACTGGATGACAAAACCCTTCTGTTCAGAGCCGAGTTGTCAACAGGGTCTCAAGTCCTATTCTCTACTCATTTGTTCCCTGGATCTCCATTGTCTCATGTATTCCCTGAGCATATATACACACGCTGGGGAGAAACTCCATTAAGGCAGGGATCACATCTGTCTGATTCACTATTGTATCACTGGTGCCTGGCACAGAGCCCGACCCAGAACAGGCTCAAAAAATATTTTAAAAGACTGAATGAAGTCTCTCCCATCCTGAAAAAAAAAGATATTTTCCCTTGACCTCAAACCTCTGCCAGTCATAACTTTTCTTCCCTACACAAATTTCTTCAGGTAAAGTCTAGACTATCTCCAATTCTTACTGCCCATCCACAATCTGGATTGTGACTATAAGTACTGAAGAACCACTGAAATTGCTCCCGTTAAGGTTGCCCACATCCTCTGGTTGGGAAATCCAAAGGGGGCTTTTTAGTCCTTTACTGCCGTCTCCTCTCTGATGAATTTCTCAACGTTGACTGCTCCTTCCTACTTGAGAAACTCTTCTGGTTCTCATCTTACCTCTCTGGTTGCTTTTTTTCAGGTCCTTTGATGGCTTTCTTCCCTGCTAGACTTCATCCTCTCCTCTCATTCCACCTGCTTTCTTTGGACAATCTCACCTAATCTCTTCGTGTCAACAACCACACTCCTAACCGCTGCTAACTAACACTCCTGCCGCCGCTGCTGCTAACAGGTTACTTTTATGGAAAGCCAGACACTTTGCACGTGTTATCTCATTTCATCTTCACAACGACCTTCATCTCTAACCTTAGTCTCAGAGCCTACGATTACTGCCATATTTATGACCTAGGAAACTGAGGCCTGGAGAACCTGAGTTGCTTGTCACGGGTGATGCGGAAGAGTTTGCTCCTTATTCTCAACCCATCCTCTTGAGTGCTGCACAAGAACGCATCTACCACACATACCCTGATGGTTCCCAAGTGTTTGTCTCCCACTGAAGCCCCCTCCTTCCTGAGTACCAGATCAGTGCAGGCCATTACATATTTCCACCTGGATAGCCTAGAGGCACCTCAGTCTCAATTTAGTTATTTTAAAACTAACTCAGTCTCACCTACCCTCTTCCCAGAGCTTGTCTTCCTTCCTATAAGCTGTATCTCTGGGAACAGCATCACTGTTTTTTTTGGCCAAGTAAAAAGCCAAGGAGTCATTGCTATAGTCTAAATGTATGTGTCCTCGCCAAACTCATATGTTGAAACCAAACCCCATTGTGGTGGTATTTGGAGGTCAGGCCTTTGGGAAGCGATCAGGTCATGAGAGTGGAGCCCTCACGAATGGAATCAGTGCCCTTATAAAAGAGATATAGAGAGCTCCCTTGCCCCTTCCACCACGTGAGGACACAGGCAAAAGATGGCAGTCTATGAATCAGGAAGCAGCCCATCACCAGACACTGAATCTGCCAGCATCTTGATCTTGGACATCCAGCCTCCAGAACTGTAACAAATAAATTTCTGTTGTTTATAAACCAACCAGTCCATGGTATTCTGTTATAGAAGCCTGAACAAACTAAAATAAGTCATTCAGATTCTTCTTTATCCTATCACTACTTCTAAACCAACTCTATATCTAAATATAGCTTATCTTTTCTCAACTGGAGAAAAGATGCCCAATCTCCAATTTATCCTTCACGTATTATTTCCTAGAGTAATTTAACCAATGCACAAAATTCATCATGTCACTCCTCTACTAAAAATTCCTTAATAACTGCCCCCATAAAGTGTTCTACATGGTACATAAGGTCTCATCAGAATCTGGTCCTGCTAACTGTCCAACTTCATATTCTCTGAAATGCCTTCCTTCATGCACCTTTGGGCTCTGAAGATAGAAAACTAGTTATGGTTCCCATAGGAGATGTGATTTCTCACGCATCTGTGCCACAGTGCATCCTGTTGCTCTCTCCCAGGAACATAATACCTATCAAAAACTGTTAATGGTCTGAGATTTTACCCTACTTGCAAGCTAACAAGTTAGCCTGCTGGCTGAAGGCATAAGACTCCTGTGTCTGAGACAGAGGACAATGTATTACTCAGAGCAATAGCAGTAGCCAGAGAGTCAGCATTTGTGTCAGTTCCCTGACTCCCAATTCCCACAGGCTGAGCGACCTCTGTATCCTCACTGGGTTACAGGAGAGGCACCTGAGCTCTGGGAGCCCAAATATTCTGTAATGGGGAGTAAGCACGTCTGCCCTTCTCTGCAGAGGGAGATGCTATTCCTCCTTCCATGGCTATTTGCTACTTAAAAAAAAGACTGAAAATGTAGTGCAGAACAAAGGCACTTAGTGCCTCTGTTCACAAAATGTGTAGAAACACGAGGGACCCATGGAGAATCATCTCCCAGGGACCCTACTCTCATCCTCTAACCTAATTCCAACTTGTATTTAAGTCATAGCTCAAGCAACTGCCACCTCTTTTTGGCAAGGTGATCGAGGGCATCCATCACCACAGGTTTCTGCACTTTGTATCTAACCACCACATTTATTTCAAGAGTTTGAATAGGTCTCCCTCAACAAGACTGTAAGCTGCTTGAACTCCTAAGGGTTGAGATTTCTCAAACTGGTACTGAAATTCTAAACCTTTTCTGGAATAGAATGGAAGGCTGTTCTTTTTACTCCCTGTTTTTCTGCATGACATATATGCCAAAAGTGAATTTTGATAATTTGAACATAGTTCAGGGCTAATTTTTTTTATTGCAAATGTTCAAAAGTTCAGAAATAAACCCATACTTTATTTAGAGCTCCAAAATATTCCATGAAAGTGTATTCCCTTGTCTCTTCCTTTAAAGTACAGCTTCCCTTGATGATGAAAACAGACTTGAAGTCCTACAACCCCATAAATAATGGTCTCTCTCTCTCTCTCTCTCCTTTTTTCTCTCTCTGACCTAACGGTGAAAGTGGCATTAAATGTCTGGCTCAACTTCCACTCCTGTAACTGAATCTGTTTCAAGTTCTAACTGTTGACAGCTGCTAATCCCAAGACATGCTTAAAGAAGTACTAGAATTATTACAAAGAATAGGACTGAGACCTCTCCATTAGTGTAGACGAGACAGTTGTGAATATGGTGGCAATTAGCATAGTAGAATTACTTTCACTGTTCTTGTAAGGGAATATATACATAGTGCAAAAAAGTGACACAATTTAGTCATTTAAATTATTTGGTAAGTAATCAGTCATCAAATTAGTTCTGATATTTCACTGACAAAACTATTTGAATGTCTGAAGTTTTCACTTTGCAACCAGCTGGGGCACATTCTTAGTTTCTCTGTAAAAAGTAGATGGGAGCTTAACACTGTTTATAAACTATCAAATAATAAGTTCTACCTCAGACATAGCCATAATTATTTATAAGCAATTCAGATTCTGCTGATATAAGGTTCATGGTAACTCAAGCTAGGTGAGTAACTACATTACTTGCCAATAAAAAGTTCCATGAAACAGATGAACTATTCAAATAATACTAACAAACCATTAGTTTATTTTGTAAGCCATCTAAGTCCACATCATTTGCATGCAACCTCTGACCATCTTTTAAGCCCCAGGTAGAACCACCTATTCCAAGAGGCCTCTTGTACCTCATACCCTCAGTAAGAAACACTCTGATCTGTTATTCCAGTGAGCTAGTTACATTCTTGCTAGCAGTGCCATCTGTGAGCAGGCCTATCCCTTACAGAGAGTGTCTGTACTCTAAACAACTCCTACCTACCACAGTTCATAAACATGGTAGGTACCCAAAACACAAAGATCCTCTTATTAGAACAGTTTCAAAGCCTTGTTAGTGAGTCCTGCTATGCTAAACATCCCTGGAAGCATGCACATAGAATCATAAAATTTTAAAACTAGAAAGTTCCTTTTAAACCATTTAGAAATTTCCCTCATATTTGAAATGAAGAAACTGGGTTCTGGAGAAGTTAAGTGGCTTGTCCAAGTTTGGTGACAGAATTAGGACAATCTAAGTCCCTGACGCCCATCCCAGTGCTGCAAAGACCCTCAGTTTCCTCATGAAAACATTGTCAAGTGTGAAGCTGAGAAAGTGAGTTACTTAACTTCTCCAAATCTCAAGTTTATTCTTATAAGAGGATGGAACAAGATCATCCCCAAGTTCTCTTCTGTCTCTAAAATCTGGTGAATCTCATATTCATAATGTATAACACCAAATGTCCCTGACATTGTGGGGGAATGGAAAGCTGCTCTCATCTTCCTGTCAAGAATATAAACGTGGGGGAGGTACATGAAGAAAGGATGGCGTTTATTGATCAGGAAGCAGGAGGAGTGATGGCGGTAGTTAGCAGGCTGCCATCGGGAACCCCCTCTCTTCCCAGCCCCCCTCCACTCCCTCCCAGCAAACCATGGGGAGTAGGATGGGGAATTTCCAGCAGGTAACAAGACCACAGCTGTGGCGGGTTCAGCCCTCATCTCCTCAGAGTGCTGGTGGGAGAGGAGAAGGGAAAAAAAGAAAGATAAAGGGAGGGGTGTGGGAAGCTTCTAGCTCCAGACCAGGTTAAGAACCAGCCAATATTGATTAGCTGTCAGGGACCCCACCCCCCCAGGTGGCCATTCACTTCCCTTTGAGAATCGATGGTTTAATTTTTCTGTTCTTTAGCCCAGAGAGAGTGGGCATGCAGTAGAATAGAATTATTCTGCCACCTGAACACTCTAATCTCACGCAGTAAGAGCTCTGGCTTGGCTAAACTATATGTTCACGTCCTCCACAGAAGCCCACCCAATCAGAGCAACGTGCTGCTCAGCCAGGAATTGCCCGCAGGTTCCAGAGATCTTTGGAGCAGCAGGCTATTTCACCGTCACATGGAGCACCTGGAGCCAGTGTTTCTAATCTTTTCATCATCAAGGATGCTCCAGTACTGCGGGCGCCTCTCTAACTTGACACATAAAGTAACAATGTTTTGAACGATTTCCTTCCTATATAAATCAGAGCCAATTCAAGGCTAGTGCTTTAGAATGCCACTGTCACTTTTTGTATTCTCTTCTACTTTATTGCACAGGATAAAGGGGTGAGGCTGGGGGTCCTGGCAGGCCTTCCGAGATTACATGTAACTCTCCCTCCTGCACAGCTGCTTTAGGTCATTCTCCTAAAAGTAATAATAATTATTATTAACACAGAATAGCACTTACTATGCATCTGTGAACTAATTCAGCTCTCACAACAGCCCTGGACAATGAGGACAATTATTATGTTATCCGAATAAGGACTATGATGGATTATTATCATTATCAGCTCCAATTTAAAGATGAGAGATGAGAAGGAAGTCGCTGGCACAGAGAAGTGAAGTCACTTGCCCAAGGTCATACCAGTAGCAAGTGGCAGAACCAGGTTTTGAACCCAGGTCCTCTGCTCCAGACTTGGTGCTTGCCCTTAACTACTTTGCTAGAGGAATTCTGTTGGCCAACTATGTCTCCTTGGACATATATGATCTTCTGTATTCTTACAGCTCTGAGAAGTATGTTTTATCATCCCCATTTTACATAAGGGTCCCCTGGTGGTGAAGGCAGAATTTGAATCTAGACCTGTCTTATGCCCAAATTTCTATTCTTTGTGATATAAGAATATCTCTAGAAGGGAGAAAATCTAAAATATCTTTCTGGTGGATTAGCTGCGTTGTTTTTCTACCCAAATTTTGCTTGGCCTCAGTAATCCAAATCTAATGTCAAAGTTATACTCTCAAAGTATAAAATAAATATAATAAAGAAATAGGTAATCTTTATTGAGGGCTCAGTATGTTTTAGGCACTAAGGACTTCACATGCATCAATTCATTAAGTGTGACAACTAACCCACAAGTGCTTACCTACTTTGGAAGTTTAGATTCGTTGATCATAAATAATGTGTTGCTAAATAAGTGTATTCCCTTTTTAAGAGAAAAGTAGCTGCTGTTTGTCACAAAGGAAGCAGGCACACTCAAAATTAAATGCCCCTTTGTTGGTGCTAAAACATATTTCCCACCTTCTGCACAACTCCGCTGAAACCTGGGTCAAGATTATTTCACATGGCCCAAATATGACACATCTGTTTTCTAAACATTCGAAACCTGCAAAGGGACACATTCCCTTTAAATCTAAGAACCTATAAAATGAAAAGCTCGGCTTGAAAATGTCAAAACCCTTGAAAATGGAAACCTTCATGTCTTTTGTGAAGAATCTAGTTTAAAAAATGTTTTGTTAGAAAGGAAGAAGTGAAGATAAAAATCGGCAAAGGCAATTGTAAGGTAACAGTTCTGCCCTGCAAACCTAAATCCTTTGCCATCACCAGGGGACACAAACTCAACATTCCCTGTCTGCTGAGTGGACTCGCAGTCATTTTCAGGAACAGATTCTGCTTCTCCAAGTTTTTCCCTCTTTTTGCTTGAGGAAGATTCGCCCTGAGGCTAACATCTGTGCCAATGTTCCTCTATTTTTTTTTTTTTTTTTTTTTGGTATGTGGGTTGCCACCACAGCATGGCCGACAAGGAGTGGCATAGGTCTGCGCCCAGGCAACCAAACCCAGGCCGCTGACACGGAGAGGATGGAAATTAACCACTAGGCCACGGGGCCAGCCCCCTCTACTTCTCCAAGTTTTAATGACCAAGAAAAGAAAAGGGCTGAGAAACATACCATGTATTAGGACCAACATGGACATTAAACTTGAGAAGGACAGCACAGTAGACAGGGAAAAGGGTCAAGCAACAAGGCCCCCAAACATAAACAGACTGAAGCCCTCAAATGGGCTGATATGTCTTAGGTCACCTGGGGAATCTGAAGAGTAGAGACCAAGGACCTTCAGAGAAATGCTGTGAAGGGAGTAAAAGGGGCCTGAGGGAGCTGTCACTTTGTGAGATAAAATTAAAAGCACATTCAAAGACAGCATCCTCTCAAGCAGGCATCCCTACTCCAGCCACCAAATGACTGGAGATGCGGGTGTAAATGGGAAACAGGTAAGCACCACGTTGCTTGGTGCAGCACTAACTGCTGCTTGTAAGGGGTACCTCCTAGAAGATTCTAGAAGATCTGGGCATGAAAGGAGCTGCCTGCCCACACCTGGCTCCACAGAGGGGCACATCTGATTGCTACTGCAGCCTTTCTGGTGAAGGCTGCCTTCTAGGGAAGTGGGGGACTGAAATTGTCAGTAGACAGATAATAAGGGAGAAGGGGCAAGCTGCATTTCTTCAGCATTGCCCATTTCTTCCTCACACCCTCTGGTACCAGGACAAACAATGTCTTATGGGATAAAAGGTCAACATCCAACAGAAAAGTTCTCATCGTGAAAGGGGAAATCCCCAGGCTCAGTGGGAAAGATAACAGTTGACTATGGCAGGGAGTCCCATTTGCAAAACTTTTCTTTGATGCTAAAAATGTATAACAACATCAAATTTCCCCGTTTTCCTAGTTTGCAAACAGCTAGGCAAATCCACATAAAGGCATTTATTTTAATTATCACCTGATTATTTTATTTATCCCTTTGAGCCAGGCTTAGTCTCTTTTCTATCTCCTTGTACTCAATTAATAGTCTCGGGATACTCCACATGTGTTCACTTCAGAAAATGTCCCTAAACATTTCACATGGTGTCTTTTAACTCACAGCTGTGCCCACCATCTAGCAGCACACGTGATGTCCAAAGGTTACTTACAGATAAATCTGGAGAGAAAGCATTTTTATGGTCTTATTTTCCTAATACTGGGTAGAAAAAAAGAAGAAACAGGTAGATTTGAGGATGTGGTAGCATTCCATTGCCAACAGCTGTAAAACACCTGCACCTGTTGACCAAAGCAACGAATCATTTTTTATACAAACTGTTTCATCTAAGGTCCTTATTCCTTAGGACAGCCTTCTGGGTTCCCAGGAAGGAGCTGATCATGAGGCACACCTCCTCCCAACCACGAGAAGCCATCTTAACTCTAGGAAAAGGTGCAGAGCTCGCCTGCTTCTGGGATCCCTGACCCAAGGGAGCAACTGAACATGAAGTGTTTAGAAACACCAAGAGTTTGTTCTGCTAGGTGGATTCCCAGCCTCCTGGAGCAGCTCTCCATTCATTCTTCCACCCGAATCCCTCCGACACAGAGCAAGCTCCCCAAACACAACAAAACCCAGAGGGGGCCATTCTCCAACTCCTATCAATCCAATCTGGAATCTGGGGAGAAGAATGAATTTCTGCTTTCCTAAAGAAGGGTTTTTTATCAGGGCCTCTGCAGTTCAGTTTAAACACAGTGCAAAATGTTAAGAAGTTTGGACTTGCAGAGAGAGCTGAGTTTCTTGGGTGTGACCCATTTAAACCAGGTCACTTTTAAATGCTCTTACAAAGTCTGATTATATTAATAAATGAAACCATCCGATCATCTAACAGGAAGAATGAGAGCTCTATACGAAGTGAATACCTATTCATTACTGTCGGGCACTCGGCAAATTAAAGTGTTTGGCGGAAGGAACAATCATTACTTTCAATTTCTTCTCCTTTTTAAGCAACTCCAAGAGAATAAGCCATTTTAAATAAAATCACAACAGGTTAAGGCGCCTCTAGATGGATTTCAAAGAAAATGACACCTCTTTTAAAAAAAAACAAAAACACCCAACAACGTGTGGCGAAGTTTGAGGGGTCCCATAATCATAGAACGGTCAGGAAGCTGCTAGAAACAATTATGCAGGGTTTCAAAATGACTGGTACAGGATGTGCCCATAGAAAGAAATGTTGCGCGCACTGGTGGAACTACCTAAGTTACTACTGCAAAGTATCCTGAACTTTTAGAAGGTGGCACGGGCTCCATCTGACCGCCCTCCTTCCAATCTCCTTGCCTTACTCTTTAGCCCTAGAGCTATTTGGCTGGAGCGGGGAGATGCAAGGACGAAGGAGCAGGAGTAGAGGAAGGCAGAGGGAGGGTGCCTGTCGGAGCTCCTGGGTCGCTACAAACTTGAAGGTTTCGCTTTCGTCCAAGTAGGAGGCAACCAGGTAGCAATGCACTTCCTCCCCCGAGGGCCCCCCACGCGGCGACGAAGGCAGAAACGCCCCTGGGCGGCTGGATTCCGGCTTCTCCGCGGGCCCGGGAGCGCAGGGGCGTGCTGCGGGAGAGGGGCGCCCGGGATGCACCGGCAGGAACCCCCGAGGTGGCGAGGGCGAAGCCTCAGAGGGCGCCTACCTGTGCCGCGGCGCGCTCAGAGCCCTGGGCCGGGCCGGGGGGCGCAGGTGCTCGGGGGCAGCCTGGAGACCGCCCGGGCGGGCGGGGCGTCCATCGTGCGCGGCTCACTGCGCTCTTCCCGCCGCGGGGGGGCGGGGAAGGGTTCCCCTTGGCTCGGCTCCCGCCTCTTCTCCACCCGGCTGAGGACCCGGCGGGTCCGGCGGCGGCGGCAGCAACAGGCACCGTGGCGCGGGGACGACGGCGGCGGTGGCGGCAGAGGAGGAGGAGGTGTCTGCGCGCTGCTCGCGTTTCCTCCTCCCCGGCTGGGCGAACGCGGGGGAGGCGAGGGGAGGGCAGAAGCCGGGATCTCCCGACTCAATCACCAGGGACCTAAGAGGGGGACACGATGCCCCCCCCTCCCCACCGCGCCATGTGACTTTGCCCCAGCGGCACAGCCGGGACAGGCGAGTCACACGCGGGCAACAGCTGCTGCAGTGCGGGTCAGCCGCGGCCTCCCTCCCCTCCCCGCCTCTCCCCTCCCGGGCGGTCCATCCTCGGCCCGCCCCGGGGGCTCCAGCCCCCGCCTGGGGGAGGAGGTCCAGGGCACCGCCCCATCCAGCCCTAGCGCAGGCTCCTGGCCCGCTGTACGCCTGGGGCTCCGGGGATGCGGGGCCCCGCGCGTGATTAAGGCCCTCGCGGTGGGATGTGCGGTCGCACGCCCTGTCCTCGGCGGCCTATTTATAGCAGGTGGCACTGCCTGCCGCTCTCTCGGCCAGCGGGGCTCTCAGCAGGTGGCACTACCCGCCCGCTCTTTGCTCCCCCCTTATGTGGACTCTCGCCTTCTCCCTCTGAAAGGGACGTAGTGAAAACTGCCCAGATCACAGGAAGGCAACCAAGCCACCTGGCTCTCCCTCGCATCACTGCTGCTTCCTGTCCTAGGGTGGGATAACAGCAGGGAGGGAACTGAGGCACGGACATCCTATGGCAGGAAAACCAGGGACTCAGGGAAACAGCGAAGGTTAAAGTGTCACCCCCGCCCCATGTTTAATACGGTAACACCGGTAAGCCCCATTTCTGAACAACTGCGGGGGTGACGCAGGGACTGGCTTGGGCGCTTTTTCCCTCTTCGCTGGTCCAGCGCTTGAGCGCGCGAGCGTGCACTCCCCCCCGCCCCACCCCCTTGCCTCGGTGTGCCTAACCTTGAGTCACTTTAGGGGAAGTTCCCAGCAACCTGGGAAAGTGTAAGAAGAGACACGAGGGAAATGTAAGATGGCTGAGAGAGCCGGCTCCTGGGATTGGGGGGTGGCAGTCTGCAGGACACAGACAAACCTCCCAAACACCTGTCCCACCAGGTAGATAGGAGCAATTTCACTCCGTGGTGGGGGGAGGGATCTGAGGAAGGTGAGGGGCTTGGCACCGTCTCCAGAGATGAGGAAGCAGGGAAGGGAGAGCAGGAAGAAGAGGGAGATGGACGTGGGGCAGCAGAAGGGGGCTGCGGTGGAGAAGCCCAGGCATCATCTTTTGGGATCTTTTGCTTAGTGTAGCAGGAGGCTGACTTTGGGGAAGTGGCTGAGAGTTTGGACTGCAGGATTGGGCACATCTCAACTCCACCACTGGTGTGGCTTAGGCAAGCTGCTGCACCTCTGGTGTCCATTCTCTTACCTGTAAAATGGGACCAGTTCACACTCTACAGGACCATTGTGAGGATAAAATGGGAAAGTGTATGTAAAGTGCTGAGCACAGTGGCACATATATGGACCTCGGCTAATGGCAGCAGCTATTGCTATGGCTCAGGAGGCAGATGGAGGACCCAGGTCCCCCCGCCCCACCCCAAAGGAGTATTCCTAGAGGCTGACCCAGGTTCTTGGAGACTTTTTGATTAGGACTTCCTTATGGGATTCCCTGATTCCATTCTCCTGGATGCTCACATCCAGGGAAGGTATATTTAAGTGGGGCACACAAGTTTTATCCACAGTGTGATTTAAAATTCTCATAATAGCGGTAGCTATTATTCTTTGAAGGGTTAGTCTATTTGGGTCATTGTGGAAGGTACTTTACATATGTTGTCTCTAATCCTCACAAAAATTCTACAGGACAGAGATGATTCAATCCACTTGACTAATGAGGAAACTAAGAGGTTAATGCCTCTTGGAGGCCACAGAGCTAGTTGGTGCTGGAAACCCCAAGATCCAAAGCCCCTTATAACCCACTTTCTCTCTGGCCACTGTGTCGCTGTCTTGAGCACTTAGCTCACTGTTTATTATAGCACAGTTATTTATGAACTTAGCCTCAAATCTTTTTTAAAAAGAGGTGAGGAATACATACAGACATAAATACTCTAGTGATTAGAATGTTTATTGGGTTATGGAAATCGTTCTTCATTAGGTTACAAGACCAGGCAAACCAGTTAAGCCATATTGTTGTCTCTTGGATCACACCATAATTATTTCACATCTTTATCTCCAACTCAGTCATACAGTTCTCATTCTTTCTTTGCAGCAGCCTGCTGTACCCACTTACCTTCAGAGTGCTAGGATGTCAAGACAGGTACACTGTTGTCCGTTTCACTGACACTCCAAAACCGCCTTTCATATATGACCTGCCAGATGGTGGTTGAAACTATTACCTATCATCCCTGCCTGCCATCCCCTGCCCCTGGGAGAAGGAGATAGGCCAAGGCTATTCTCTGCTTATAGAATATTCTGGCCAGAACCCCTCCCATCCTGCCACTCCACTCCCTTTTCTTTTCCTCATTAACCCCCTTCTACCCCCACTCCACCCACGCCGCCAGTCCCAGAGAGCAGGAAAGCTTAGGTACAGACAGGCAGCCAGCTGGGGTGCTAATCAGGTCACAGAGGTCGAAAGTGGGAGGGTTGGGGGCAGAGGTAGGCCTAAGTCCCCTGTCTCTCAAACAGTTTAGTGGTGGGGAAACCTCCCTCCCGCCCCCTGCTGAGATCTAGCAAGTTCCAGCTCAGAGATTTACAACTTAGTGAGGAATGATCATTTGCCCTGACCCCTAACCTGGGTTAGGGAAGGGCTGTGGCCTTGCGAGCAGCAGTGATTTCTGCATCACCTTTCCAGTTCCCATGGTCAGTTAATGCCCTAGGAAGGATAGTGAGAGATTTTATAATACTTTTAGCTTCCTAGAAACAGAACTCCCTTTACAATATGTGATAAGGATTTTTGATTTTTTTTTTTTTCTGTAAAGCATTATCTCAGAGAATAGAGGATAGCCTGTCATCAACCTCATTTGCACTCATTCCTAGGAGCTCTGGAGGAAATAGTAAAGAGGACTTTGAGACTGATGGTGATACCAGGGATGGCAGGATGCAGACTGTCAGACAGGAGGGGACATCCGTGTTGTCCTAGTGCAGAGCAGAAAGGTAAAGGTAAGAGCTAACCACCCAGCTTTTAACTGCAAGTGCCATCGCTCTAGGAAGAAAGTAGCTCTTTCCCCTTGTGCAGATATGTGACTCCCAGCAGGGCTGGTACGCCACCATGGCGGAGGCTGGGGCAACAGGGCATTGGTGATGGCAGCAGAGATGGGCTCCCTGGGAGCCCAGGAAGGTGTTCTGTTGGTAGTTCTTTAAGTCACCAATAACAAAACTAAGTAGGGAATGGGACCAAACACCGCTGTGACTATAGAACCCCAGGATGGCACAGTGGTTCACTGAGTATGCTTGCTGCCACAGACTGGTGGTGACTTTCTAGAGCCCTAGGTGGAGAAGGTTTCTGAGTCATATCCAAGCTCAGTGGGAAGGGGTGCAAAATGGAGAGGCAGCATCTGCCTCAAGCATGGGAGGAGGCACCAAATTGGGTAGTTGCCAATCCTGCCAACCCAAAGCGTAACTATCGGCATCTAAACAGTGTGTTAAGTCATGCCCAAGTATCTTAATTAGCTGTAAGAAATACCTTCATGACAAGAAAATGGATTAAAGTCAAGTTCAGAGAGTATGTTACATTGACTTGCCTACAATACTTAGGGCCTTAAATTGCTTTCTGAAAGGCATAAGAATGATAAAACGTAGCAGAGTAAAAAAATAAAACGAGCAGATAACCAATGTAGATTTTGGAATTTCAGCAATTTAAACAAAAGTTTTATTGCATGGGAGAACTGGTGCTTACAAGGGGTAAGACAACATAAATCCACGCGCTGTGAGAACAAGCGGACTGTCCTGTCGAGCCCCAGAGTAGGCTTCTGTGAAGTGTCTCATCTCCTTTTATGGACAAAGTAGATAAAACTCTGGGCACTGGTTCCACTTCCTTTTTCAGCTCCCTCTCCTATTTGTTAAATCATTGCTCTACACAGGCGACTGTTCCACGCCGCTCTATGACGGTATCCAGCCTTTACTTCGGGTTCCCACCTCCCACCTGAGCTGACTCTGTGGGTTCGGGCATTAAGCACAGAGCTGAGCCAGTGCTAGCACGCCACTCTTTGTTATGATATCTAAATTTGTCTAAGGTCTCTGAGAATTTCTTTGTAAATTGTCAGAGTTGGGGATTTCAGGGATTTTTACCCAGACTGGGAAAATGACTAAGCTTGCAACACTGCAAAACCCCCACTTCATTTTATCCCAAATGCCGTTATGACGTTGCTGGTGCATGATGTGTGGTCTCACTTAGAAAATGCAGTAGCCGGCTGGCGGGTCTCCCTGCTTTTGCCCTCGCCTCCATGCAGTCTACTCTCACTACAGCAGCCAAGTGAATCTGTTAAAATACTAGTGGGGCCGTGTTGCTGGTCTACTTAGAACCCTCCCATGCCTTCCCAGGTTTCCCAGAGTAGAGTCACAGTCCTTATAGTGGGTTATGGAGCCCTAGGGGTCTACCTTCTTCCCCGCCTCCACACCACTACCTCTGTGCTCCATCACCTGCCAACAGTCTTAGATCACTCGGCCCCAGCCACACTGGCCTTGTTGTTACTCAAACTGGTGAGGCACACTCCTGGCCCAGGGCCTTGGCACTCACACTTCCCTCTGCCAGATGTGCTCTTACCTCAGATTCCTCATTGCCCTCTACTTCACCTTCTTCAGGTCTTTGTTTAAATGTCACCTTCTCCAGCAGGCCTTCTTTGACAATCTTTTGAAAATGGAAACCACTGCTCCACCTACACACACACACACACACACTCTCTCTCTCTCTCTCTCTGTCCCTCTCTCCCTCCCTCTCTCTCCCTCTCTCTCTCTTCTTTTCCACTTTCCTGCTTTATATTTCCCCATAGTGTTGATTGCCCTCTGATATACAATATTAGTTACTCATATATCTTATTCGTATCTGTTTCTGTCCCCACCTCCATGAGGAAAGAGAATTCTTTCTGTTTTTTTCACTGCCGTATCTCCAATGCATAGAGTAGAGCCTGTACATAGTGGGCATTCAATAAATAAGGAATGAATGAAAATAATTTGTAACACATGACATTGGGGAGTTCATGGAATGTCTGTATAGAACCTCCTTTAGATTAGAAAAGTTTTAGGTTTCCCTCTATTTAGTCTTGTGCCCTCATCAGGTTTCTCAACTGCCCTAAGAGATACGTCAGTCCTACCCCCAAGGTGATCTGAATGTTAAAGCATGTGACTCCTAGTTTAACCATCAACACAGGATCTGACTTCCAGAAGTACCATAAAAGGGCTGTAAAATCATGCAGCAACTGAGAACTCAATATTTGTCAAAAGTTTGGTTTAGAAAAGTATCATTTTGGAGAACTGCCTGAAAGATATACAGTCCGACTGGTCCTCCAGAATATGGATCCCTGAAAATCAGTTCCTGGACCCGATCAGCCCAACAGAAGAGCAGTCCTCCTGGACTGTATCCAGAACAATTTCTTTCATCAAATTACACTTTGACATTATTTCATTTGCCCATATTGGGGGAATACATTTTATTAAAATGCCCTATTCGGTCCGGATATTGTTTAACACCTTACACAATGTCCTTTTAAGGAGAATTCAAGAAAAAGTTTCTCAGGGCTCTACCAGGAATAACTTTTCTTTCCTTGAGCAACTTGTCATCTCTCCATCCTTGCACTGACTAATGGACTCAATGGTCAGATTTGGGATCCACTGCTTAGCAGGTCTCGAGGTCATTTTGTGTACCAAGTCATTGATTCACAAATGCCCTTCATAAGCCATGGCCAGCTTGTGTCAGTTTTCATCCATGTAAGACAAAATATGAATAGCAATGTATAATTTTACAAAACTAAACTATACTACTCTGTATTCTGGGATCATATTCCTCCCACTTTGTAGGTATTAACAAAAGAAAGTCTTTCTTTTATGAAATGGTGGTAAGAGTCAAGGGTAGGAGCTTTTGTTGGCTTTTTATTTTTGGTTTTTAACATCTTTACCTGGCAAAAGAACACGATAGCACAGTTCCGTCAGCTGCCAGTGTTTGGGAAACTTTCAGTGGTTCAGAAAATCCAGAGTCTAGCAAGCATTGGTTATCTACCTTACTCCTGGCTTCATTCATCCTCATCTACTTTCTCCTCCTGTAGTCCTGATTTCTTATTCACTTCTTGTTATGTTGCCTTGTGTGCATTTAAGCCACCTTCAATTATTTCTGGGATGTGGCAGACGTGAATGAATGAGTGAATGAACGAATGAATAGACTTATACGAGCTAAAGAACATATCCACTTGCTTGGCATGTGGCACCAACTCCACACTGCATCAAATGCTCTTGTTCATCAGCATTTTGAATGTTATCTGCAAGTGTATAGGGCTCCGTAATTGACATGGCTCATCTTACTTAATCCTCCTCATGTTCCTGAGGGGTGGGTGTTATTTTCCCCTTTCCCTCATTATATACATGAAGAGATTTAGGCTTAGAGAGTTGGAGTTTTCCTCAGGCAGAGAGCTTGTGGGAGAGAAATTGGAATTTTAACCCAGATGCTCTGCCTCCAAGTCTAATTCTTTTCCTCTATACCTTATGACTGCTCTTTAAAACTACTATTTTGAGGGAGATATTGTACAGAGTTGTTTTGTTGTTGTTGTTTTTAAAGAAGACATAAGGAGAGTCTGGTTATTTCCTTGGCTTTTGGGATGACCTGCCTTGTTGCAAGGTGTTCTGTGGGAGGGCCGTACTTCTGCTGGGCTCCTCTGACCCTTTAGCTTGACGGACCATCCACTGGACTGAATCGAGGTGCATATTGAAGAAATATGCTTCAAGGCAGTCTCCTTTGGATCCCTGTTTCTATTGCATAGTAATTAATATTGCGCAACACCATTATAGTGGCAGCTTGCTTCATTACTTAGTAATTTCCTTTAACAGTAAAGCTGAGCTAGAGACATTTGGCCCTCTTCTCATTTTCCTGTTGCTAAATGTAAAATGTTTTTAAGATGAAGTTCTCCTATTATTCAAGGGAAAGGAACGTGAGTCCTTGAATTAGGAGCTTAGGGAAGAGATTAAGGGGGAGGTAGAATTTACCAAGATTCCCAAACGGGCAGGTATGGTCCACAAAAGGCTGAGTAGTCTTTCAACCAATAGAGATTTGTTGATTAGCGATTCTTTCTATGGACTTGGATTAAGGCTCTGAAGTGACGCAAAGAAATATGAGACATTGTCCCTGTCCTCAGGACTCTTACACTCTTCTAATTCAGGGTCAGCAAACTTTTACTAAAGGCTCACATAGTAGATATTTTAGCCTTTGCAGGCCGTTTCAGTCTCCATCCCAACTTTCAACCCTGTCGTTGCAGTACAGAAGTAGCCATAAGCAATATGTAAATAAATGAATATGGCTGTGTTCTGTGAATATGGACACTGAAATTAGAATTGCAAACATTTTTACATGTGAAATATTATTCTTTTAAAAAAAAATGTTTTCAATCATTTAAAAGTGTAAAAACTACTACATCAAACTAAAAAGCTTCCGCGCAGCAAAGGGACCCATCCACAAAATGAAGAGGCAATTTATGGAATGAAAGAAAACATTTGTAAACCATATATCCGATAAGGGGTTAATATGTGCTTCGTTATTAACGTTAAATAACAAAATCTGGCCACTGGTCCCATATACCATCATTTTGAGGTAGTGATGAGGATACATGATATTCTGAGATACCTGTGTCAACTGAAATGTGACATGAAAATCTGTGATTTCTATTAATGACAAAGTCATGGGGACTGATAATACTTTTGTGGTTTGTTGCCTGCATTCATAATTGAAGGAAAGTCTAAATTTTGATTAGAAATGCTAGAAGTAACTTAAGAAGTGTAGTTTTGTTTTTCCTCTTGAGTTCACTGACTCTCTGGATTCTATGCGCCGAACCATTGGAGAACCTTTATTTCAGCGTAAGAGCTCCTGAGAAGTCAAGGAGAAGGTGGTCTGGGAAAGTGAGTATTTAGAAGGCCGTTGCTTCTGAAAGTACAATTTTAATAGACACGAGAAGACAGAGGTAAATTGAAGTGCATTGACTCAGCAAGGAGAGAGGAGGTTCTAAATGTCCTGTGCAACTCCGTCCCCATCCATGTGACCTAGGCCAACCCCTCCTTTAAGAGAAGACTTGATTGGTGCCACTTGGGCTCCGCATTAGAGTTCTTATGATACAGCAGATGCTGTGTGATGTGAACCAGGCAAACCCAAAGCATTTAGAAACCATGTTGTCTATCAACTGGACTTTTCAAGTATTCTTATTAAAACATGATTTTGGAAAAGCAATTTAGAACAGACTTACTCTCCCCTAAGAAGACACCCAAGATTGTCAGAGACACCTGCTGCTTCTTTAATTTCAACTTTACTGGTGGGGACAAGGATGATAATTTTCATTGAATTTGTACATTTTTATAATTTTTTAATTATATACAATAAACATGCATTATTTTCTAATGGGAACAGTCTTTATTTTACAGCTAAGTCTTATTTCTGCTCTTTACTTTGGGATATATCATCTGCGTAAAAGATGTATGGGAGAGAGTCAGCCTTGTTCCTCAATATTAGCTCAGAACTTGGTGAAGGAAGGAAGGAAGAAGAGAGGAAGGGAAAAAAAGGAAGGAAGGAGAAATAAAAAAAAAACAAACTATTTGGTTTCCTTATAGTTCCAAGTTACTCAACCTTAACTAGGCCCTGCTACCCCTTGGTAATCCCGCTATGCATCTCTTATGCCTTCCTTATCCTGCAAACACATGAGTGAGCCTCAACCAAGCTCAGTCAAGCCTGGCCCAAGGCAGAACTGCATATCTGAGCCCAGCTTACATTGCCAGTCTATAGGATATGCTAATTAAGTAGCTGTGGCCTTAAGTCACTCATTTTGGGGGTACTTTCTTATGCATCAAAAGCTAACTAATAGGGGCCAGCCCCGTGGCCAAGCGGTTAAGTTTGCGCCCTCTGCTTCGCAGGCCAGGGTTTCATAGGTTTGAATCCTGGGCACAGACATGGCACCACTCATCAAGCCATGCTGAGGCGGCATCCCACATCTCACAACTAGAAGGACCCACAACTAAAAATACACGACTATGTACCGGGCGGCTTTGGGAGAAAAAGGAAAAATAAAATCTTTAAAAAAAAAAAAAAAAGCTAACTAACTAACTAATACAAGTGTGTAACATTGTATTTTCCAAATCTACATTTCCTGGCAATTTTCCCACGTTCCACAAGTCCTCCAAGATTAATACACTGTGTGTCAGGATAACGTGTACAACTGCATCAAACTGTTCTTAGCACTCAGAGAGGTTCTTCTGAGTTGGTGAGTATTTTCTTAGTGTCTCATTACCCATCCTGGGCTTCAAAATTCCAGTTGCATTTGGCGTGCTACAAGATCACACTTCAGGGGCCAGCCCCAAGGCTGCGTGGTTAAGTTCTCGCGCTCCCCTGCGGCGGCCCAGGGTTTCCCCTGTTCGGATCCTGGGCACGGACATGGCACCACTCATCAGGCCACGCTGAGGCAGCGTCCCACATGCCACAACCAGAAGGACCCACAACTAAAAATATACAACTATGTACTGGGGTGCTTTGGGGAGAAGAATTAAAAAAAAAAAAAGATGGGCAACAGATGTTAGCTCAGGTGCTAATCTTTAAAAAAAGATCACACTTGGACCTCAACATCAACTATCAATCATCACAACTCATTTCTTCCTATAACCAGGGAGAGGACTCCACAAGTCTGTGTTAAATTCCTCTTGAGTGTTCCATAACCACAGAAGCTCCTTTAGGTTTGAATGCTCCTTTGAAGAAAGACGCCATTCCTGTCACACTGACCCCCATCAGGTGGCCAAGGACCACTGACTAGCTTTGCAAATTTAGGGAAATTACTTAACTTACTTGTGTTGGTTCTTAGTGTCCCCACCCATAAGATGGGAATAAAAGTAACAGAACTTGCCTTACAATGTTGTCAAGAGGATTAATGAGTTAATAAAGGTAAAATACTTACAACCTGGCATCTAGGAAAGCAAGCCAATATCATTATTATTGAGTATTGCAATTTCTCTCCTTTTCCTTCTGCTCTGGATTTTATCAGCTTTCTTTCCTCTTCCATCTTTCTCTAGGGAGAACAGGATGCTAACCTGATAGGCTATTTTCTTTCAGGTGAAAATTCCAACAACCGCAATCTTTTTGAAAACTAAGACTTTAGGAATTCATTACCTGTGCTGCCTCAGAGACAGTACAATGATGGCTTTAAAGAACAAGTTTGAAACAGTTTTCCTTTTAAATGGTCAAGGTTTGCCAGCAAGGGCAGGAAAGCTTGTCCAAAGCTAGTAACATTTTTCAAGTTAAAATTTACCAACTTAAAAGTCTTTCAAAATTTCTTTAAGCCCTGTTGCCCCTAAATGGGATTTCGCTGGGAGGTAGCGGGGTGTTGGGGAAAGGACGGTGAGGGGTGGGAGTTCTGACCACAGGCAGGCTGTGCACGCGCGGAGAAGTCTCCCGAACCAGATGGATATTAGTGCTGGACAAAATATAACACAATGTTTTTAAACATAAAGTTGAACTCTAAAGAAAGATAGGGAAATTTCTCAGGTGCTAAAAAATTTTTCCTAGATCAACTGAGAAGAGCAGAAAGCGGAAGCACCCATGGCCTTAGGGAGGTGTGAGACCCGGTGTTGGCCTCAGGGGCTGGGGGTTAACATCGGTCGGGCGCGTGTGCACGCACACACACACACACACACACACACGACTGGAAATGTGGCCCTGGGCTGAGGAGGCAGGGAGTTGGAATTCATTTTGTTTTTACTTTTTATTTTTTTTCCCTAAAATTCTATTGGATTGTTTTTTTCAAGACTTCTTATTCACGGTGTCCTACTTATCCCTTAGTGTCCAAGAAACCTGAAAGGACTATACCTCTGTGAAAAGAGAACTAGAAAAATTTTTCCCACAAGGATCAGGAAAGCTTGTAGTTTGCTTGAGACCCTGGGGAAGGATGATGGTTCGGGGATGGGCTGGGGGGCAGAGGTGGGGAGAGTGAGTTCATGACCAGAAATGAAAACTCCAGACCTGGGCCTGGCCCTGTGGCTGACTGGTCAAGTTCACACATTCTGTTTCGGTGGCCTGGGTTTCACTGGTTCAGATCCCAGGTGTGGACCTACACACTGCTTATCAACCTATATGCTGTAGCAGGCGTCCCATGTATAAAACAGAGGAAGATGTGCATGGATGTTAGCTCAGGGCCAGTCTTCCTCAGCAAAAAGAGGAGGATTGGCAGCAGATGTTAGCTCAGAGCTAATCTCCCTCAAAAAAAAAAAAGGAAAGGAAAGGAAAAAAAACCCTCCAAGCCTGTGTCACGTGTATGAAGTGGGAATTGATGCTCACAAGTTGGTGCAGGAATCAAAAGCTAGTAAAAGTAACACAAAAACTCAACACTAACTTTTTCAGGAGAATTGCAAGTATCTTCTCTCAGATTGTGGGTTGTCTTTTAACTCTGCTTATGATGGCTTTTATTATACAAAAGTTGTTTTGTTTTGTTTTTAAAGATTGGCACCTGAGCTAACAACTGTTGCCAATCTTTTTTTTTTCTGCTTTTTCTCCCCAAATCCCCCCAGGACATAGTCATATATTTTAGTTGTGGGTCCTTCTGGTTGTGGCATGTGGGACACCGCCTCAGCATGGCCTGATGAGCGGTGCCATGTCTGTGCCCAGGATCCAAACCAGTGAAACCCTGGCCTGAGAAGCAGAGCGTGCAAACTTAACCACTCGGGCACGGGCTGGCCCCTACAAAAGTTTTTAATTCTAATGCAGTTCAATCTTTTACTTTATGGTTTGGGCTTTTTGTGTCTTGTTTCAAAAACCCTTCTCTACCATGATATCATAGAGACAATGTCCTACAGTTTCTTCTAAAGTGTTTAAAATTTTACTGTTCACATTTAGATCTTGAATCCAACTGGAATCTACTTTTTGATATAGTTTTGGATATGTTTTGAGGTAGGGATCTAATTTTAGCTCTTCCATTTGGATCGCCAATTATTTCAAAATTTCTTACTCAATAGTTCTTTCCCTACACGTCTATGATGCCATGTTAGTCGTAAACTAATTTCTTTGATAGACGTGTGCTTATTTGTTATTTTCTACCATTGTTTTATCTGTCCATCTCTCTGCCAAATTTACTTACTATATCTTTATAATAAATCTTAATATTTGGTAGTACGATTCCCCTCTTCTTACTGTGACCTGTGAAAAGTCTGAGAATATATCCTATGTGCAAGCTAGTGTTAGCCTGTCACTGTTCCAAGGATACAAGCAGAAGACACGAGAGGCTGGTGAGTCAGACGCAAAGGGCTGTATTGCTCACAGCACAGCAGGCAGCATAATCTTCACATTCACCTCAGTTACTCTTGTCCTCAAGTCCCACATGTGACATGGAAGAGCTGAGATGAATTCGGCACACATCACAGTGAGGAACCCAAGCTTAGGAAGCCCCACACTTTTAAAGGGGTTGCTAGCAAACCTGCCTATCTTTAACCCCAGAGGGAGACATTTCTTAAATATCCGGGACATGAAGCAAATCTGCGCTACCCCCTGGAGCGAGACACTGTCTCTGTCTTCCAAAGTTGTTTGCTACATAAACGTCCTTGAAAAGATAGTTCAGAAAAAAATCTGTCACTACAATTAGGATATACAACTATGTACTGGGGCTTTGGGGAGAAAAAAAAAAAGAGAAAGATTGGCAACAGGCGATAGCTCAGGGCCAATCTTCCTCACCAAAAAGAAAAAAAGATCTGTCAGTGTCTCTGCTCAGAAGATGTGCAGAAGTGCAAGACACCAATGGACAATTGTCTCCCGACATTTATTATTTTTCAATATTATTTTGCATATTATGGCTGTTTACTGTTCCATATGAATGTGAAGATCAATTTGTATAGTTGTTTTGGGTAGCACTATGCTACTAGATTTAAAGCTATCCACATCACTTAAAAATGTGTTCTTATGGACCTTGAAGGTATTATGTTAAGTGAAATAAGCCAGATAGAGAAAGACGAACTCTGTGTGACTCCACTCATAGGTGGAAGTTAAACATAGAGACAAAGAGAACTGATTGGTGGTTACCAGGGGAAGGGGGGGTGGGGGGAGGGCACAAAGGGTGGAGTGGTGTACCTACGACATGACTAACAATAATGTACAACCGAAATTTCACAAGGTTGTAAACTATCATAATCTTAATAAAAAGTTAAAAAAAAGTGTTCTTTACAACCACATATAATAATGTCTTATAATTAATAACTGTAATTGTAGGTATGCAAAGCAATTAACAGTTTAAAAAAAGATCACAAAACAAAAAAAATAGTTTAAAAAACAAACAAAACAACAACAGCAATAATAACAACAGCAACAAAATAGCGAACCCCCCAGGACCTCACAGAAGTAAATACAAAGTTGCTTTGTAACCATAGATCTACAAAGTAGGCCACAAAGAGACTCCCATAAATTAAATACATAAATAAATAAACCTCTGCCAAAAATAAAAACAAGCAAATTCACAAACACTAGAAAACAATCCACCATGAGGGACAACCAACGAGCACAACAAACTGAGGACACAGCATCTCAAGAACTTTAGCTTACAGGACAAGCTGAAAGAGAGAATAAAACAAGCATATTGAAAATTATTCACAAAAAGCAAAAATGGGAACCAAGAGGATGGAATGGGATTCTAATAGTAAAAAATAATTTAAAAAAGGATGATTTGAAGAAAGGTCAAAGAGAACTTCTAGAAACTAAATGTTATATATATATATATAAATTTGAAACTCAAAAAAAGGCTAAATTGCAGATTAGAAAAAACTAAAGAGAAATCAGTGAACTGGAAGATAGCTCTGAGGAAATTGCTGAAAAAGCGACACAGAGATAAAGAAATGGAAAACAAGAAGGGTATACTTAATATGATAACAAAACTACAGAACAGCAAGGACAAAAAAAAATCTTACAAGCAATCAAATAGTGAGCAAAAGAAGCCATCAAATAGTGAACCAAAGACACAACCTCACTTTTATGAAGTTCAAGAATAGGCAAAACTAATGTATGATGTTGGGTGTTAAAATAGTGGTTATCTTGGGGGGGGGGTGGGGAAGGGTTCGATCTAGAAAGGGGCAGCAGGAGGTGCCCTTTCAGATACTGGGAACGCTTTCTATCTTCATGGTTACCTGGATATATAAATGTGTGAAAAGTCACTGAGCCATGCAGTTCAGATTTTCCACACTTTATTGTATGTATACTAAACTTTGATAAAAATACTTTTTTTAAAAAAGCAATCAAAAAGAAAGAAAGAAAGAACTATCTACAAAAGAATGACAACTTGATTAACAGCACACTTTTGGTCAGAAATAAAAATGGCCAGAATATAATTCAACAGTGACTTCAAAGTGCCGGGGAAAATAAATGTCTATGTAGGGCCCTTTATCTGGCAGGACTATTATGAACGAATGAAAGTGACGAAAGACATTTTCAGGTCAAGACTTCAACCACCTCTAAAATACGTGCTTTGGCCAGAAGAGGTGGGATGGGAGAATTAAAACAGATGATATGCTGGTGAATCTACATAAGCATTAACTTTCAAAAACACTGATTTTGGAGAGTTTTAAAAATTAAGTGGATTATCCTGCAGACACATACACGCAAAATATGTGACAAGGTTATTCACTGCTGCACTGTTTCAAACAGCACAAATTAGAAACAAGTTCAGTATTCATCAATAGGGGAAATGATTAAATAGATTGCATTATATCCCCACATTAAAATATTATTTGGTTAAAAAGAAGGAAATACACTTTTGAGTATAATCTAGAATAATATATTTGTGTATGAGTCATTTTTCTGCATTAACAACTACAGCATCTCAGTGGGTTCTAACGATGAACATGGATTTCTCAGACGCACCGTCTACAGGGAAGGAGGAGTGAGTAATTACAAACGTTAAAACGCTTTCGCAATTGCTCAGTGAAAAAAGCAGAGTGCAGAACACTGTGTACAGTGTCCTACCATT
Source organism: Equus asinus (assembly GCF_041296235.1). Lineage (NCBI taxonomy): Eukaryota > Metazoa > Chordata > Mammalia > Perissodactyla > Equidae > Equus > Equus asinus. Next base: position 131,590,281 of record NC_091792.1, read on the forward strand.
TGGGTAAAATAAATCAAGACAAAAGAATCCATCACATAATTGTTTTATATACAAGACCTCTGGGAGGATACTCTTGAAACTGGCAAAGAGGTTGCCTTCATGCATCGAAACTGGGTGGCTTTGAATAAGAGTAGACGAGAGACAGTTCTCTCTCTATATACCCTTTCGTACCTTTTGAATTTTCTACCATTGGAATATTTTATCTAAGCAAAAATTAAATTTCATGTATTGTTTGCGTGGAGACTAGACATATTAACTTTAAACCTGATTGAGGAAACTTACATGTTAAGATTTTAAGAGTAACCACAAAAAGAATAGGAAATAGCACAGGAAACAAAGAGGGGTAAAAAAAATGATCTTAAGCACTTAACAAAATATGTCTAAAAGCCATTTGTGTTTCCTTTTCTGTGAACTGTCTTTCTGTAGCATTTGCCCCTTTTTTTCTTGGGCTGTTGATCTTTTATGTTACTGATATTGAGGGGCTCTTTGCACATTAGGGGGTAAGCCCTTTGAGATACAAATTGCTAATATTTTTCCCCAGTTTGTCACAGATTTTATTTCATGTGGGTCAATTTATCAGTCCTTCTTTATAACTTGAGTGGTAGTTAGAAAGTTAGAACTCTTTCCCACTCTAAGATTACAAAAGAATTAATCCCAAATTTTCTTCTAATACTGCTAGGTCTTGTGTCAGTCTTGTTTCTCCACGCAAACTTTTATCTCCTTTGGCAGGAACAATAATGAGTACATCTGCCTGTCATCCATGGGGCCTAATGTCCTATGAGGCTTTTCCCTAATAGTTAGTAAGTTTCTACTGATGGTCTAAAATTTCTCCCTAACCGCCGTTTAGCGTCCTCCATGATCCAAGGCAATTGACAAATGTCTTCACAAACGATTTTGAAAAAATGATTTGATTTCATCCCCATTACAGATAAGGAAATTGAGGTTTAGAGATGTTAAAAAACTTGTCCAAAATCACACAGTTGGAATTGAAACTCAGATAGTCTGGTTACAGAGCCCACACAGCCTTAACCCTGACAGGTTATAATGGTCACAACCTAAAAATATTGATTTCTTTTTCTTTTTAAGAATTACTGTGAACATCTGGGAAATAAGGGCAGTAAAAAATACTGGTGTTCTAAAACAGAGATGCAAACACTAAATGGGTGGATTATGAGACATAATTTATGTCTAATTTGTTCATTTATCTGACAATAGTAATACTTCGTGTCATTCTTTCAACAAGAAGATATTTTAGCTGTTAAAATAGCATTTGTCCTATATACTGGAATGGGAGGGATAATGATGTATATGCAATATTATTTGCTGCTATGTTATATTAGCAAAGAATCGGAAACAGCTTAAATGTCCTTCTAACTAGGGGACTGAAAAACGGATGGAGAACAGTGTGCTACCATTTGTGAGCAAATGTGTAATATTTCAACTTATCCAGCCTTTTGAGTTTTCTAAATTCTGAAAATTGCCTATTCAATAGCTCTTTCAAAATTGTGATTGTCAAGATTCTCCCGAAGTGTGCATATCTTGCCACAAGCTCAGGATCCGTTTCATCTGCAAGGTCAATCCATTCAACTGGAACTAACTTCATTCTTTTAGGTTTCCGCTCATCAGCCAGCCTCTGGCTTGTGCTGCTAACTGGTGATTCTTGAACTCTCAGATCTTTTTCTTATCATGATAGAAATGATATTCATGATAGAAAATACCACTGACCAAACTTTGTGTGACTTCTTTCAAAATCTTTTCCTATGTCTTACTTTGTGAAATTGATCCAGCCTGTTGCTTGCCACAGAAATGCATACTCCAGGGCAAATTTCATGGCCACGACACAATGTCACAGCTTTCTGTCAGCATCCTTTCCACAGAAGGTGCTAAATGCTTACTCTCTGATGAGACGTAGGATGTAGATCTCAAGTGAGACTATCCTTCTCGAGAAACAGCACAAACTCATCCTCATTTAAGTCTGGTATCTTATCAACAAAGATTGTGGTTCCAGTTCTGGTTTGCACCCTGTATGAAGGAAGATCGTCATATTTCCTCTGACTTGTGGTTACAGCCACCGTGTTGCTGGGCCACTCAAGCAAAGACTTTGTCAGATCTCTCTGTGGATTCTTGCACCTGCTTCACATTGCTCCCTTTGTTTATTGGTCTTTATAACTCAACACAAAAATGTAATTTTGTTCTAGAACAGGCGAGGAATCGCTAAGAGCCTGCAGGTGTGACAAATCACTTTCTTTTAACTGTTGGAGCCCAAGAGAGCTCTCTGAGGGCATCAAGCACGCTTTCATCAAGGTTGACATAAACTAATAATCCTGTCTGAAATTGTCCATCAACTCCTCCCACCCTCTTCTTGCAGTATTCTGTGTGAGAGACCCTGGATACATCGATTCATTCCTCTTTTTGAGTGAACCCCACTGCCATTTGCCTGATCACCCTCTTATTCTGCAGGGCAGAGCAGGAGTGGGCAACTGGCTGGTGATAACTAATCCATAGCACCTGGAAAGCAACTAGGGCTGTGAGCGCCACCCCTCCCCAACTCATATCACATATTCTTGCCAAAAAAACAAACTTGAATCAGATCATGCTTCTCGATCTTCTATATATCACTTTACAAGAAATGTAAGCACAGAGAAACACACGTCCATGAGGAAGCAATTAGCAAAATCCAAAATGTGAGAAATCCTACAGGACAAATGATTCGGTAGTGTGGAATAAATTACAAAAAATGAAAAAAAAGAAAAAATAGATGAACTTATAGATTAAAAGAGATTTAAGAGACCTATCAACCAAATGCAACGAGTGGATGCTATTTGAAAACTGATTCAAGCAAAGTGTAAATAACATGTATGAGACAAATGGGGAAATTGGCCCACTGACTGGATAATTGGTGATGTTAAGGAATTGTCAACATTTCTAGGTGGTAAAATGGTAGTATGGTTGTGAGTGTGTGTAAATCCTATCTTTTACAGATACATACTGAAATTTTTTTTTTTAAAGATTGGCACCTGAGCTAACAACTGTTGCCAATCTTTTTTTTCCCTGCTTTTTCTCTCCAAATCCCCCCAGCACATAGTTGTATATTTTATTTTATTTTATTTATTTATTTTTTAAAGATTTTATTTTTTTCCTTTTTCTCCCCAAAGCCCCCCGGTACATAGTTATATATTCTTCGTTGTGGGTCCTTCTAGTTATGGCATGGGGGGCACTGCCTCAGCGTGGCTTGATGAGCAGTGCCATGTCCGTGCCCAGGATTCGAACCAATGAAACACTGGGCCGCCTGCAGCGGAGCACGAGAACTTAACCACTCGGCCACAGGGCCAGACCCCATAGTTGTATATTTTAGTTGTGGGTCCTTCTAGTTGTGACATGTGGGATGCCACCTCAGCATGGCCTGATGAGTGGTGCCATGTCTGCGCCCAGGATCCAAACCAGCGAAACGGTGGGCCACCAAAGCAGAGCATGTGAACTTAACCACTCGGCCACCGGGCCGGCCCCCATTCTGAAATATTGACAGATGCAGTGACAGGTCTGGGACTTGCTTCCGAATTGTCGCGTAGCAAGATGGGGAGTGAGTGGGATTTAAATGTAAGGAGATTGGCCATGAATGGAGGATTTGCTACAGCTGGGTGAAGGGTACGTGGAGGTCCATTGTACTATTCTTTGTATATGTTTGAAATTTTCCATATAAGTTTTACAAGAAAAAGACAGGTGAAAGACCACTGAAGTCACTGAAGGTTCTGGGCAGCTGTTTTGAAGGGGCGGTGTGCAGTCAGTTGGAGGGAGGGCAGCTGGGGAATTGAGTGGGAAAACTGATTTGGGGCTGGGCTGCACTGAATGCCGTTTGAGGACATCTGAGTAAGAAAGTCCAAGTGGATGGGTGGTAATACAGGATGGGAACATGGGAGAGAAGTCAGCCGTCCTGCCCTTAGGACAGTGACAGCCATGAGCATAAAGCTTTCAGGGGGCAGAGAATCATTGATTATACCTCATGGAATAAACCGACTTAGTAGGGTTCACAGAGTAAAAAAGGAACCCTGCTGAATCAGCAAAGCACATAATGGGCCCGAGCCTCCACCTCCAGTTTGCTTTTGTTTCACTGAATGATGGAACTCTCAGCGAGATGGAGCTACATTTCACTCCTGCCACCTGGAGATTTTTTAAAAGCTTTTTTCCAGTTAAGGTGAAATAGTTCAGAACAATGTATTTTAAGGACACAATCAGGCTCGTCATCTCTGTCAACTGCAACCCTAACTTCCGTTTGGAAGTTGCACAAGGCTATTTTGAAATGGTTTCAAAAGCTATTTAGACCTGGAGCTGGGTCTTAGGTCTGTGTGCTCAACTCCATTTTGCACCAGGTTTGGGCCAAACACCAAAGTGGCTTTAACTGGACCTGAGTGGAAGGTGTGACAGCTGTTTCTCAAGTTTATTTTCAAGGACCTACGCAAGGGAGGCAGGTCAATAGAGGCCAGATTCTCCAACGCTGCTCTTCATCCTGGTGATCACGCGCTCTTGTCAGAGGGCCTCCCCTCTCCAGACAGTTGTCTTTCTCCTGCAGTTAATCTGAGTCGTCACTGCACTCTGCTTACATGGAGAAGTCTCAGGAAGAAGTGATGTTATTTTAAACTTTGATTCTCATCTGCCTAGGAGTGTGACATCTTGCTTTCAACAGTTGAGTTAATCTACACAAATGCTTGTGGCCAAGAATGGAACCAAACGATGGTGCAGGAAAATGATATGCAAATAGCCCCCCAGAGCCAAACTGTTTTGAACAGAAATGTACGGAATTTCAACTTGATAATCTTGAAAAAGGTGGTCCAAAAGGGGGCGTTACTGAACTGCTTGCCCACAGCTCAAATACTTTCATCTTGCAATGCAGCACACTACATTGCAATTATCTGCGTACGTGCGTGTTTTCCAAGCTGGGCTAACTTTCAGATTAGGATGCATGTTTATTACCAGTATGCAGAAAAGTCCCTGGCTCACAGCAGGATTCAACCATGACTCAATCAGTGAACATATGAATGAAGCCACAAATAGCTCTGAGGATTTGGTCTTTTAGGATGTAGAAATTACAAATATGACTTAGATGCCATCCTTTCAAAATCCCTTCAAAGTAGGACATACACATTTGTTCCATCACTTAAAGCATTTATTGAAACCATGGGTTTCCAAAGTCATGAAATAACAATACTTTCTCTCGATAGCATGAGCATTAAGGTAAATTGATGAGATAAATGAGAGGCACTCCCAACGTTTCTTACAGGAAAGAGGAACAGCTGTTATTTCACTGAGAGACCACAAAGAGAAAAAAAAAAAAACAGTTGGCCTGCATTTTCTCCTGCAAGTCAGTCTCTCAGACTTCACTTGGGATTTGTTCTTTCCAGGAACCGAAAGAAAATGGGCTGTCACCTCTACACTCAAATTGGACAGCATTCCCCCAGCAGGTTTAGCTGTTAGCACGCAGAGGGACTGCCGTGCCTGCGCTCACTCCTCATCACGCCTTACTCCCCTGCAAAACATCTTCCTGGCATCTGCAGGCCACGTGGTTCTGCCCTGCTTGCCCCTAGTTTCAGCACACACCCCTTTCAGGCTGCAAGACAAGGCGCGCTATGAACACAAGGCTGCCCCTCTTTGGTACAAAGTATTTTTCTTCCTATCTCAGATCTTAGGTCTTCTAAGAGGGCTGGTTGAGCATTCTGCCCAAGAGAATCGCCAATGATTTATTGTTGCGGATAGTGCCCTTTATGGATTTCCACATAATTTAAAGACCTGCAGCATGAAATGACCTCTGAGACCATTTAGTGACATTTCTTCATTTTAAAAATAACAAAATTATCACCCAAAGTCCACAGTTTACATTAGGGTTCACTCTTGGTGTTGTACGTTCTAAAAATTTGGACAAATGTTTAAAAACACGTATTCACTATTACAGTATCATATGCAGTATTTTCACTGCCCTGAAAATCCTCTGTTCCGCCTATTTAGCCCTCCTTACCCCCTTAACCCTGACAAACAATGACCTTTTACTGTCTCCACAGTTTGGGTGATAATAATGTATCAATGCAGGTTCATCACTTTTAACAAATGTACCACTCAAGGGGGATGTTGGCAATGGGGGAGGCTGTGCGTGTGTGGGGCCAGGGGACATATGGGAAATCTCTGCACCTTCCTCTCAATTGTACTGTGAACCTACAACTGAGGTAAAAAACTCTTTGTAGAGAGGACACAGTGCTAACATTTTTTTCAGAATACAGTTTGAGACTAGAAAACAGTATAAAGCAAAAATAAATATAGCTTCTACAATGAAGCAGCTGCTAGAATCTATCGAATATTGCAGGTTTAAGAGTTCTGGTAGGGCACAAACTATGTATCACTAAGATATAAAAACCTTTTTTCCTTTACTTTAGAAAACATTATCAATCGTATTGTCATTTTTCATTGTTCTGAAACTGTTAATAACCATTTAGGTTAAGAATAATAATAATAATAATCGGTAATCATTTGCTTTAAAAATAGAAAATCATATAAAATATATAAAGTATATAAAGAACAGCTTGGTCCTAGCTCAGGGGTACTCAATGGCAGTCATTCTGGAAGGTTATAAGGCCATCGCTTATGAGGAGGGCAGAAGGCACAGATTAAATAATAAACCTGGAAAAGGATATCTATTATAATAAAGTCCGGTTTTAGATTTTAATCACGTAGAAGCAAGGCAAAAACATTACAGTCAGGTAAATAGTTATTGCCTCTAGTCCCTGCTGCCTCACGACCAAGAATTACATTAAATTGCACTACAGCAAAGACTAGACAAAAAGTACTTTGCAAGTTTCCAACAGTCAATTGTTTGATTCAGGATTTAAAGAGATAAAATGAATGTTAACACATTGAACAAAGATGGTTAAGCTGTTTTTTCCTAGCATATATACAATGTATAACAGTGTATTATTAGAACCAGAAAGTTTTAGGTCAAAAAACGCTTATTTTTTTAAAGTATCTTTTGCTCCACTTTACAGGTTCCTGTGAATTGTATTTCCCCTAAACATGAACACAACATCTGATCTGTTCATTTATTTTACTTTATAAGCAATTGATAGAAAGGTAAACAAATGTAAATATATATATACCCAAGAAGTGGCTATCCTACACATGACAGCCCAGAATTTGGTAACTGTATACGTTTTCTGGCTATTTCAATAATTCATAAAAACAATTATGGAGAAGCCATATTTTTTATTTATTCTAATTAAAGCGTATTAATTATAATATATTTTTGAAAGTTAGTTATCTTTAAAATCTTCATTTTTTTAATTCAGATAATACCCAGGCTCAACCTTTTAATAGGAATGTTGGTTTTTTAGGTCTTGGCCATCTTTTCTTTATTCACTTTAAAGATCAAACACAGAACAATGAGGAATGTAGGTCTATTAAAAAACATATAAATACTTGTAGTGATGGCTTCAATCATTTGGCCCTCAAAAACATTGCTTAACAAATCAAGTTCAGCTCAATTGTGTGTAACTGGAATTACGCCCAAGGCTGGAATATTTCACTCTGCCTTTGGCTGCAGGTTATACTTCTGTGGCTGGAAAAAACATTCTTCAATAGCACTGACTAGTTCATTTAGTTCTTTCTTCAGCTGCTCAGGATCACTGGAAAATAAGGGGAAGAAAATTCCAGATGAGTGGATTATTCCAAAGCATATTTTAACTCCCCACATTGATCAAGTAACACTAAAATTTAACCTTAAGAGGAGGGCTAAATCAGACAAAACAGAACTCCAGCGACTTCAGCAGGGGAACGCATCCGTTAACTGGGACAAAAACTCCCGTGAGACAATATCCATTATTTTCCCCAAAAGTTTTCCCCAAGTTTCTACTATAAACTAAATTATCCCTTTGCACTTTTCATAAGAATTTTAAAGAAACGCAACGTTTGGCCTAGCACCCATACAAGAGCTACAACGTTGGTACTTAGTGCAGAGAAAACTTTCAGGACTCCCGCTGTTACTACATCTTGCTGAACTTTTACAAACGACGTCTCTAAGTCTCCGGTCTCCCAGGATACGAATGTTCCTGATCTTGTCTGCCCTCAACTACTGGAAGCCAAGCTGCAGCCTCATCTGAAAGGCTTCCTAGAATGGACAGAGACCGGGAGCTGCCTACTGGGCCCGCTAGTCACACCCCTGAAACTCACAGGCCTCGGGTTTATCTTTTTTATTCTACCTCCGGAACAAAAGGGTCACAACTAAAGTATAAACAAGAACCTGGGGAACCAGATCCCTTTAAGGAAATCAAGTTTTCAAGCACGTGGAAAATACTAATTTATATGCAAACAATTAGAAGGTTGATAATAGATAAAACATAATTGTAATTAGACAGGCTTCCAGCAGCTTCTATGTTGGGCTACTAACAGAATGTGAATTACTCTAAGTACTTAAAGACAAAAAAGCTGAATTAAAAAAACTAAATCCTTCAATTCCAACTTTCATTACTTCATACTTGACCATCTTTAATATATGCAAACTTTATTTTAATGAAAATTGCAATCCTTGCAATTAGTTAAGATCATTTTTACATTGTAATAGCTAGCCAGTACAACTAAAACAATCCATTTTATTACAGACATTAATTCTGGCTCTTCTACTTACTAGCTGTGTGCCCTTGGGCAAATAGCCTCTTGAAGGCCCAGATTCCTCATTTATAAAATTGGGATAAAGACTTCATCTTCTCAAGAGAGTTGTACAGATTGAGATAAATTATATAAAGCAATTAGCACAGAACCTGGCCCAAAAACCTCAATAAATGTAGCTACCATTATAATTATTTTTATCCCCACTGGTAACATATAAGGTAATTATGCTTCATAAGCACATATGAATCACACAGTTCTTTTTTTCCTTCCCCATAAATGTGCTTTGATGAAAATAACAGTTCTCAGGAAGGCACATAACTATTGTTTTGTTTTGTTTTTACAATATACCTAAAACTAAAACTCATCAGTGAATTTTCTATACATCTACGTATGTGTGTACATATATCTCCTACCAGTTTGTTTCTCTGTTAGAACTCTGTTTAATTATTATCTAAACCTTGAGATCGTAAAAGAATGTCCTTGTTCTTAGGAGATGCATACTAGGTCCATGGCTTTCTTTCAAATGGCTCAGAAGAAAAAAAAAAACCCAAATAAAATATACATGGAGAGAGAGAGCAAAAATCACAAGATACTTCTAAGTCTAGGCTGGGGTAGGCAAACTACAGATTGTGGCCTGTTTTTGCAAATAAAGTTTTATTAGAACATAGCCACACCCACTCCTTTATATATACGGCTGTTTTCCCTGCTATAACAACAGAGCTGAGGAGTTGCAACACAGATCATACGATCTGTAAACCCTAAAATATTTACTACGTGGCTCTTTACTGAAAGTTTGCCAATCCCTGGTCCAAGTAAAGGGTATGTGGGTATTTGCTTCGCTATTATTTCAACATTTCTGTAGGTTTGAAATTTTTCAAAATAAAAAGTTGGAGAAAACTAAAGACATTTACCCCAACAAAAATATTTTTTAAAAGCAAGACTTATACTTGAAAGGATTTTCCATTCTAAAGGATTAGTAAGTTGTGGAATTCTATGAATCAATGATGTTCATGATATAAAATATATTAATAATATTTAAGGTTATCCGAAAATAAGGAAAGCTCAGCCAGGGCTTTATTGCCGCTGTGCGTTAGGTGTGCTGACTTGCCTGAGCACAGACAGCAGATCCACTGACTGGCCTGCTACCCAAGGTCCCATTTAATAAATGCAAGCAGCATTTCAGTGAATATAATAAAAGGACAATTTTTCAAACTATTTTCAGCAATTTATGAATTAATATTTGAATTCAAGTCCACTCAATAAGCCACGTGAAAAATGTAAATACTGTAAGTCCTTAAACATTAAATAGTATTGTTATTATAAAGGAAAGTTTTCTGAAATATTAGATACATTTTCACAAGATAATGAAAAAGAAAAGACAAATATGTAGAGAAAACATCTTTAAATTGGACTAATGTCCACTCGTTTTCAAAAGAATGAGATGTAGAAATATGAAAAGTACTAAGGAGAATTACCAAAAACATCAATGAAAAACCATACTCAATATAGTAACAAATAGCTTATTATGTAACACAGATGGAAAGATTGATACATGCACAATATTACAATAAAATGTTCGTAATACAGAACATGTAGAAAAATGAGCTATTTTATGTGTTTGTTGAAGTTGCTTAATAGTTGAGTTTTTGCCTTTGAGCACAAAAAGGTTTTAAATGGGAATCCATAGCAAAATTTCTTCCACAGTGCCATGATTTCTTCAATATGTTTGAAGATCGTGAGGTCTGAGGGCCACCGTCATGACTTTGACAGTTGGCCTGGTGCTCTTATTCAGAAGAACCAGGGCCCATTTGGGTGTGGAACGCCATCGCCCCATGATAAACTGGCGGAAGGGTGAACATAAGGAGTCCTTGTATCCATGTTTTATAGTTTTGTTTTGCTCTAACATTTCTTCCTTTGCTACCAGGACTCCCTTCTGTCTGCCTAAGAAAAGTCTACCTGTAACAATTCTTTCCTTACTGCTCTAATTTGCTACATTTAATCTGCCTGTTGGCTTGCCGATTTAAGAAGCTCAAAAATTTTCCTCTGCTTTTATTTCCACGTGGTGCAAATTTGATTCACAAGGTCAGAAAAACTCCTCTGTGAGCAGAGCTTTGGTTTATGTATGTTCTAACAACTACCTAGACCCGTGCTGTCTTCTGCAGTAGCCATTAGCCACCTGCAGCTATGGAGCGCTTGAAATGTGGAGTGCAACTGAGGAACTGAATTTTTAATTTAATAAAAGTTTACTTAGTTAAAATTCAAATTTAAAACTAACGTTTGATTCAGTTATTGGAAAACAGGTACTTTTGGAGCAACCTAGGTATTAAAATCTGCTTTTTCAAGTGTAAATTTAATGAACTCTAAATACAGATCAAGTATTTCTGAAAAAATTTAGCATTTGAATTGAGATATGTGGTAAGTATAAAATAAAGACACTGTGGAAAAAAGTGAAAGATCTCATTAATAATTTTTATGTGGATTATATGTTGTAATGATAATATTTTAATATTCTAAGTTATAAAACATATTATTAAAATTAATTTTATGGGGCCACCCAGTGGCATAGTGGTTAAATTCACACACTCTGCTTCTGTGGCCTGGGGTTCACTGGTTCGAATCCTGGGCACAGACCTACACATCATTCATCAAGCCATGCTGTGTCGCAGCATCTCATATACAAAATAGAGGAAGATTGGTACAGATGTTAGCTCAGGGCCAGTCTTCCTCACCAAACGAAAATAATAATAATAATAATAATTTTACCTATTTCTTTTCATTACAGTCACGTGTCACTTAACGACAGGGATATGTTCTGAGAAATGAGTCATCAGGCAATTCGGTCATCGTGTGCACATCATAGAGTGTACTTACACAAACCTAGATCGCACAGCCTACTACACACCTAGGCTGTATGGTTCTAATCTTATGGGACCACTGTCACATATGTGGTCTGTCATTGACCAAAACATTGTTATGCAGCACATGACTATATTTAAAAATGTGTCTAGCAGAAAATTTCCAATTGCATACGTGGCTCACATTTTATTTCTACTGAACTGTGTTGACTTAATTCACCTTTAAAAAAAATACTACCTCATTCTTAACTGCCTTCTGAATAGGGAGTGCTAGTTAACTGAGTGTTAAATAGGTATGCAAAACCATATTTACACGTGCTAACTACACGTGTTACGGTTGTTGGAAAATGACCAACTCCAACCCAAGATCACAAAAACATGATTCTGAAGCTACCAGACCATCAGTTCTTTGGTGGCAAGGACTCTTTTTGATAGGGCTCTTTATCCCCACCAGGACCCAGCACAGACTTATGCACAATAGGTGCTCAGAGATATTTGCTGAATGCGTGTGCAATGGATTTTAATTTATTCTGTCAGAGGTATGGAGAAAAAGAGAAAAACGCATTGGTCCTAGCTTCAAATAAAAAGTACTAGAAAAAGGAAATTTTGTTACTATGACTGAAATTAGAAATCAAATTTTTCCATACAAAGGAAGTTAGAAAAGAAATAAGTAATTAAGTAGGAAGCAAGCACTCTTGTCCCCGAACACTCCAACCAGCTCTTACGATCACGATATTGCTGCAGGTCCTGCAACAAGCTTCCTAATTGAACTACGTATCGGAAAGATGAAATGTTTTACTTAGCATTTGAATTGAACCAATTAGGACGTTGGAGACTAAAAATGACAGCAGCTGCCACACACATCATACCTATTTCCAGGGGGGGCACACAGCTCTGAATAGTACTTGATTTTGGGCTCTGTCCCACTGGTCCGCATGGTGGCCACGCCTCCATTAGCAAAGGTAAAGGTGATCATTTGGCTGCTTTTACTAGTAGGGAGGACCTAGGAATTAATTTACAAACGTTATAAAGTTAAATAGGAACATAAACTGTTCTAGTCTAACTATTTTCCCCTGGATAAGCATGAAAAGAAATGCCAAACACATTGGTTAGAAAAGAACATTTTTGAGGAAATCAAAAAATGTACTCCATATGAATGAAATACTAAATAATTATAATAAGGCGATTTGTAAAAAATTAAGTAACTTTATATACTAGTTTTTTACTTCCCTGGTTCTACTAATTAAAGCTACTAAAGTTTTACTAGACTTCATAAGAAAATAATTTGAATGATTAATAATACATTACAAAAAAAACCCCCCACAACACTAGACCTTATTTCACTTTGCAAAAAAAAAGTCTATGGAGAGAATCTCTCCATAGACTTTTTTTTGTGTAAGATAAAGCTTCTGGAGGATGTATTCATAGCTGACTGCTCCCCCAACTCCACTAAAATGATAGAAGTAAAAAAAAAAAAACACAAGGGCAAAGAAGAAAAGAGGAAACAGCAGTTGATGGGGTTGCCAACTAATGCTAGAAGCCAGAAAACAGATGGAGGAGCAGAACTGATCTGATGGAATGAGGACAATGACAGCTGAGCATCTGCAGGAGACAGACAAGAACCGGTCAAGGTGCTCGGCAGAACTCTGGCAAAGCTCACTACCTGGAGGCAGCAGGGACTGCAAAGGGCAGGGGCGAGACAAAGGTAGGATTTGAATGGAGCTATGAGGCCTGCCCAGATCCTCACCCTCTGCCCACGCAGTCACCAAACCACCTCATCAGGGGATGGTTTAAATCTCTAGTATAACTGAACCAGAAAGGCTCAGGAGCTGGGGACAGGAGGCATCGTGGAGGGCAGAGTATGGTGAAGACAGAGAGTAAGCCAGAGTCCACACTGAAGGCTAGCACTCCTCCGCCATGCCCCTGCACCTCTCCACTGCTTCTGGGGCCTCAGCAGCCCAACTTACAGCCCTCAGGTGGGAGATGAGGGTGAGAGTCAGGCCTCCCCAGATGGAAGCCCCCATATAAACGTTAATTTGATACCCAGTCTCCATAGAGTGAAGTGTGCAGTTGACAAGGCTTGTGGTTGTACACAGAGCTTCCAACCAGCTTTTTAGTGCCCAAAGAACAATTAAGGATCACTAGACGTTGGGGAAAAGACATGAGATACAAGACAAATTCCAAAACAAACAAACAAAAAACTTGGAGGAAATAAAGACAATACAGAGGAAAAAAGATCTACATTTTCAAAAAGCTATAATTAATATCCTCAAGAGAACTGAGATATTATCTACATGAAATAAGAATAGGATGTTATTTTTAATAAACTAGAGAATAAGAACTGAAATAAATACTCAACAGAAGCACTGAAAGTTAATGTTGAGAAAATCTCCCCAAAAGTAGGACAAGAAGATACAGACGGACAATAGGAAAGAAAGAAACATGGAAAGCAGAGTATTGGTCCTGGAGAGCCAGCATCTAACTAAGAAGTTGTCAGGAAAGGCAGAGCAGGAAATGCAGACAATGGAGAAGAGAAAATGCAGGTGAAAACTGCCCAGCCTCCTTCTTTGACACAAAATCAAGAAAATTTCTCAGAACTGAAAGAACTGATTCTACAGATCAACAAAGACCCACCAACCGTCTAGAAAAATGAACGAAAAGAGACCCATACTAAAGTACATCACTAAAATTACAGAACCCAAAGTTTAGTGGAAAGTTCCTAAAACCTTCCCATAGAGAAATAAACAAGTTGCAAGGAAAGGACTGAGTAAGTACGACATCAACATCCTTGGATGCTGCACACTGTAGGCTCACTAGGTCCTGAATGAATGAATGACTGCTCAACAGCCACACTGGAAACTAAACAATAATGAGTGATGCTTTTAAACCTGGGAGTCAATAAAGTGTGAGGGTAGAATAAGACATCTTTAGACCTAAGGCCTCCAAAAATTTACCTCCCATTCACTTTTTCTTAGGATGCTACTAGAGGGTGTGATTTAGGAAAATAAATATAAAAAAGAGGAAGTCATTGGGTCCAGGAGCAAAGGCCTCAACCCCAGTGAGTGGAGAAGGGCACTCCCATAATGACACTGTGCACCCAACCCAGAGAGGAGCTGGCCCTGCCGGATGGAGGGACCAGGGGGGAGGTCACTGAAACAAAATGGAACCGATAGAATAGCTGAACTATTGGACCAGGTGGAAAACCCTACTGAAAGGTATTTGAAGGACGTGGGAAGAACTGGTGACAGTTAGAGAAATCGAGCCAAAAGAAAGAGCAAAGCAGGGCCAGCCCCGTGGCCGAGTGGTTAAGTTCACGCACTCCGTTTCGGTGGCCCAGGGTTTCACCGGTTTGGATCCTGGGTGTGGACATGGCACCGCTCATAAAGCCATGCTGAGGTGGCGTCCCACACAGCACAATCAGAAAGACCTACGACTAGAATATACAACTACGTACTGGGGGGCTTTGGGGAGAATAAAGAAAAAAAGAAGACTGGCAACAGATGTTAGCTCAGGTGCCAATCTTTAAAAAAAAAAGAACAAAGCAACTATTAATGCTGGGAAAAATAATTTTTTATACAAATCAGGGGAACCCAATCGAAGTACACTACTTAACTAAGCAGGAAACAATAGCTACTAATTATAATCATACAAGCACGGGATCTGATGTCACCAAAAGTTGTGGTATAAATGCATTTTGAGGTTAGGGGAGCAGGGGGAATAGTGGATGTGGGTCGTGTAAGAACTAAATCCTTATCTTTATAATAGAAAATTAATAAAGCCCAACACTGATAAGTCCACACGTTACCATATGAGCACATTATTTAGAAATTTGGTGGTAAATACCAGGAGAGACAACTGAGGGGGACAGTGGCTGCCTCGGCACATGGCAATGAGATGGTAGGGATTACAACTGCCATGGTTTCATCACAACCCTTTTAATACTATTGTCTTTTCAACTATATTGTGAGCAGTTGAAAATAAAAACATATAAGAAGGTAAATATCAAAGAAAATGTCTAACATTGAGATTCTTACTCTCCTTCCCTTCCCCCTGCCATGGTTAATGATACTCTTCTGCCATATTTGAGCCTTCTTGTGACTCCAGTGGGGAATCCACATGTTGTGAAGAACACAAACTCATGCTTTACAGCTAACAGCTGCCATACATTCAGACAGTCGCATAAAACTAGCGGGAAAGCAAACTGTGGTTTTCCAAGTGTGGACCAGTAGCATCAGCACCAGCTGGAACTTGTCAGAAAGGCAAATACTTGGCCCCCGCCCCCCCAGATCTACTTAATCAGAAACGCCAGGGGTGGGCTGCGCGGCACTTGGTCTTTTAACCAGGCAGCCAGGTGATTCTGATGCTTGCTCAAGTTCAAGAACTGCTGAGAGAGAGAGGAAAAGCTGGATCCGGAGTCAGAAGACCCAGTTTCGACCCAGACCATCACCAACTAGCTGTGTGACTGCAGGCAGATCCTGCACTTCTGAGTGTTTATTTCCTAGTGTGTTAAATGACAGTGTTGGCTTAGATGACCAGTGACAATGCTTTTAGTTCTAACGCAAGATTTTTAACTTTCTATGTATTTTTATAGCTAATTTAAAGTAATGCCTACATGCCTAAAATCAGCTTCAATTAATTATATGATTAAATAAGTTAGCTATTCAGAGTATAATAGAAGGTAAAGAGAAGAGTTTGACAAAAGTAGACATTACTTACAGCTTTTTTATCAGGCTGGCTATCATCATAGCCAGTTGTAAGGTCCCTAACGCCAGAAATTTCAAATCTGCCACAAGTTTTTGGATAATTATTCTTCCCATCGTAGTTTCTAAGGTTTTCAAACAATTTTTTAATGGTGTCTTGATCATAGCAGATAAAATATGAAGCTTTGGTAATATGGTAGCCATACCTTTCAAAACAAAATAATAAAATAGGTCATGAGGATATAATACACAGCACGGTGACTAGAATTAATAATACTGTATTGTATATTTGAAGGTTGCTAAGAAAATAGACCTTAAAAGTTCTCATCACAAGAAAAAAATTTGTAACCATGTGTGGTGATGGATGTTAACTAGACTTATGGTGGTGATCAATCTGCAATATATACAATTATCAAATAATTACACTGTACACCTGAAGCTAATATAACGTTCTATGTTAATTATATCTCAACAAAAAAAGAAATGCAAAATGGGAAAATATAATTCCACATGGTGCACATACACTATGTATCAACCATTATATTCTAAACTAAATGAAATAACCATGACTAGCTTCAAAGGGATAATTTAACATTGAAAAAAGGTACAATAATCTCCCCCAGGGATGGCCAAACTGCTGCCTGGCCTTCGGCCTGTATTTGTAAGTAAAAGATCTACTGGAACACAGCCACCCCACACCCATTACATTATGTATTGTCCCCGGCTGTTTCTGCACTACAAAGGCAGAGCTGAGCAATGAAGTTAAAGACTAAACAGATGTTTCATGAACACATTTAATCTTTTTTGACCTCAGACACTGAAAATCACATTCTTCAATTCACCATTTCCATGACTAATGTTCTCATTTGTTAAGGATTAATGCAATCACAAATGGTAATACTACTAAGTGGTTAAGCATCAAAAGGAAAAAGTGATCTCTTACTTAGTTTTCATAAGGAACAATTCATAGCTAAAGTAAGAGCATTCAAAAGAATATTACTGTTTCATGCAAAAGAACATAAAACATTTGAAAAGAGCACTATGTCGGTGATACAGGTTAACCAGACTTATTGTGGCGATCATTTCAAAATATATACATACATTGAATCATTATGTTGTACATTTGAAACTAATAAAAAAATTACCTCAGTTAAAGAGAGTTAATAGAAACTTACTCAACATAGATGGCCTTTAGCTGCTGAGACAAAGACAAATTCTTGGTTGCTAGAAAGCTAGCCAACTCTGCGCTTATGACAGCGGCACTGACTCCATCTTTGTCCAGAACAAAAGGGCAGCACATATATCCTGCAGAAACACATGTCGCACATACACCCTTAGAACGGGGTTCCTTTACAACACTGTGCGTGCACATATCTAAATGCATCCTGCCTATCGCATAGGAGGTTGTACAGTATGAGTGTGTGGCTGCTTCTCATTGCCCACCATTACGTTTAAGACTCTAGCCCAGTGCCTAGCGCATAGCAGGCCTTCAAGAAGTACTTGTTGAATAACCTGTAAGGAGATTCTCCCTCTTAGACAAATCATGCTCATTCTCTAGGTCCAGCGCAAATCCCTCCAGCTCACATGAAACTGTTTCCAATTGTTCTAGTCAATGTTTATTCTGTCTTCTCTGAATCCCCTTAGTTCTTGTGAGTTCATTTTTCATCTTGACACCTGGCCTATAATCTTTTGTGTGGTTCTTTAACTAGATCTATACAAACTGCTGTAGGCTAAGGTCAGTCTCATCCATCTCTTTCAGAGTCTAAGTAATTGCTATGCAATAAATATTTGGTAAACAAACATTAGAAAAAAATTATTTTAAATAAAAAGCTATAGAAAGACAAGACTGCCAATTTTGACAACAAAAGCTGAGCTATTTACTTCAATGAATTAGTTAAATGATGTGCATGTGTCTGTGCTGCAGGGCATATACGGGTGAACCAGAAGAATGTATATTATATAATAAGCATAATGTATCATAGCTCCTATTGAACTAATAACTAAAATATTCCTAGCACAAGCATCTGAACTTCATAGAACTATGAATCTAGTTTTCATAGCTAGCTCTCCTTCTTTCTGCTAATTTCTATTGATAATTTAAGACAAGCGTTTTTAGTCATTCTGGCTGGACGTGAGGTCGTCCTTGCAGGTGACAATCACTTTGATGAAAGCACCACAACTGTGCCTTCTCCTATCCCCTGGATGGACCTACACACAGCACTTTTGATGGGAGTATGTATATCATATTAGGCCTGTATATCAACACCACAGTTGAGAAAATATCAAAATATGTGGATTCCTAAGCTACTAGCAGCCATGTGTGGAACACCACTGTTTTCAGTCATCTGGGGAGAGGATCCAGTTGCTTAAATTAATGGCTTGGTTATTTGTGAGAAATTCTTTTTAGCTGAAAAACATCTGAGATGCCAATTTTGGGGTAGGATGGTTCAGTGCTCTTTAAGCATCCCAGAAGCAAAGCAAACTGTGTGCCCCTGTTGCACTGTTCATCTTTTGGACTCAAATCCAATTCCAAATCTTTTCCCATTTATTTGCATTCTATGTACTAACTGATTCCATGATCATCATTATCCCTTCTTACCAATGGCTTCTTCAAATGCAAATAAGACATTTTTCCCTTGGTCTATTAGCTGTTTGGCTCGGTTTCCCATCCACTTAAAGCCAGTTAATGTTTCCTAAAGAGATAATCCAAAAGAGAAAGAAATGCCTTAGACTTTCTACAGAGCGAAAGAAAGGGAAAAGAGCACATGCCGCGAACACCTTACCTCGAAGTGAAAACCCTCCTTTAAGGCAATGGCCCTCAAGATTTTGGAGGAGACTGTGCTGGACAACATGTACGTGTCTTTGAGGGCACTGGGATCTTGGTTCTTTTCTTTCCAAGAAGTAAAGAGCCACCAGCCCAAGAGGGCCCCCAACTCATTGCCTGAAAACACTCTCCATTCACCACTGAAAGAAAAAAACAACCTATGCATTGCTGCGATCTTAAGAAAGACACTGGAAGACACTGGGACAGGACGATTAAGCCAAAGAAGCCTCACAGTAGTTTCTGCAAGACTGTTCTTATTCTTGCTTAAATAATGGGCCAGAAAGCTGACGGCCACTTCACAAACATCTAAGCAGCTACCATGTCTCAGCCAGTTTGTCCAGACAAACATCCTATCTTTGAAGAGCATATAAAATAAGTATGTCAGTGAGGACACATAATGCTTTTATCTTAGTCTGAAACATAACAGAAATATGCTGGCAAGAGCCCCCTAGTATAATAGTTTGTGTAGCTTGATTTTTGGTCTGGTCAGTATTGCTGATCCTGAGAGGGCAGTACGTGGCTTTCTTTAAGATCGAGCTTGGTGCTAAAACAGTGAGGACACCAGAGAACAGGTGTGTGATTAGGTTCCTCTCTGTAACCCAGGTGGCTAGAAGTACATCTCCCATTTCAGCGAGTATCACCCTAGCTTACTTTTCTAAAAACGCATATAGAATCGAACCTGTTTTATCATAATCTAAAACCCTAACCCTTTGGCAGCACCTCACTGCCCCAAAACATCACATATACTGTTTGACACCCCAAAACTGCCTGGACCCTGCTCACCTTTCAACTCCCTCCGCCCCTCCTAACTTACCACTACTCTTCTGTAAAAACTCCGCGGTCAAACTTGTCTTAAACACTGTGTCAGCATCCCGCAGGTATTTCTCTCTGGCCTGCTCAACCTAAATCCGACATTTCCTTGAAGGTCCAGCTCCTTACCAAACCCTTCAGCAAATACTGAACTGCAAAGACAGCACCAAGCAAAGTACTTTGCCCTCATTAGGCATTGAGTCATTAATTATAATGAAATCAGTGATAAAATAAGAGAAGATAACAAATAGGAATTTCAGTTCCAAACACATACTAGGCTGCTTGACTCTGTGATATGCCTGCCCATCATGCGGCCCCCATGGTAGCCCCGTTGCGTTATGTTAGCAGTTCAGTGAGAGGATCATTTTCAAAACAAATGGGAAATATCTCCAACTAGGTCCAGTCTCCCCAGGAACATTTTACTGCCCAAGATGTCACCCTTTATATTTTCTATTAGATAGATAACCACAATTAATTGTACCTGTCTTGTTTCTCTGCCACAGCAAGTCTATCAGCATCTGGGTCGTTGGCTAAAATGATTTTGGCCTTCGTTTTGTCAGCCAAAGCAAAAGATAAAGTCTGAAAAAGAGTAGGAAAAGAAAAGACTACTCAATCAAGAATTGACGGGGTTGGCCCGGTGGTGCAGCAGTTAAGTGCGCACATTCTGCTTCAGCGGCCCGGAGTGAGCTGATTCGGATCCCAGGTGCGGACATGGCACCGCTTGGCAAGCCATGTTGTGGTAGGTGTCCTACATATAAAGTAGAGGAAGATGGGCATGGATGTTAACTAAGGGCCAGTCTCTTCCTCAGCAAAAAAAACTAACATCTTCCTCAGCAGATGTTAGTTCATGGCTAAGCTTCCTCAAAAAACAACAACAAAAAAAAGAATTGAGCACATTGCAATCTTTAAAAATGGCAATATTCAGTTATTTAAGACCTAAAGGAGGACTTTCCTTAAACTAAGGCTGAGTTTTGTTCCTGGAGCTGGTCTTGGCTAATCACATATTACCTCCTAAGCCAGAGGTCAGATAATGGGAGCATCAACATGTGACCCACACAGGCCCAGGGGATTTGCCCCTCATCTGACAGCGTGTGTGTGGCTGCACTGGTATTTCTAGGCTTTGCCTTGTGATCAACCCACAAACAAACCAAAATAAACCAACTCTCTGAATATCATGGTTACCCTAACCTTTAAAAAGGTTAAAGGGACCATAATTTAAATAGCACATCTTCATATCAAAAAAATGACAACTGAGGAATGAAAATCATGTGGTAAACCTCCATTCTGTTACTGTTTCTTTTTGGCATTAAGGAAGCACAGTAAATTGAAACCGAAATTAAATTAAATTAATTAAATTTAAAACGTCATTTAGATTTCAGCTCTCACATCCTGAGGCTGAGACATCTAAGTTGAAAGTTCCATCAAAAAATGGATGACTAATAAATATTTCCAATGATGAAATTATTTTTTGGTTCAGCACAATGAAAACACATAAAAACTTATTTTACTTCATAGTAGTTTTTGAATTAATTTTTGAATTAGATTCAGTTTTGAATATAAAAGGTAAATTTTATAATAAAAACAATTAGGTTACCAAGACTCCTTCACCCTCTTCGGGATTCGGGTATTTCACGGTTGGGAACTCGGGGTCGGGATCCTTCTGTTCGGGGACAGCCGCGGGGGGAACGAAGTCAAAGGCTCTAAACGCAGACTGCACGAAGTTGTGACCCACACCGTGGACAGCCGTGTGCACAAACTTCAGCTTGGTCTCCCTGTTCACACTCCTAGAATGAGACCCATCACGGAAAATGACAAAATAGACAAATGCGGCTCTTGAAACTGGAAGATTTCAAAAATATCAAGGGAGCAGATTCCTAAGAATGTAAGAAATCAATGGAATAAGAATGTTTGAGACGACTGAGTATTTTTCTAATTACATTTAAAAAAATGAAACAAAACTTACCTATACTCTCAACATACACCCCTTCCCCACCCTATTCAAGTTTAAAAGTTTACTCTGTAGTTATTTTCAGCAAAGCTGATTACTTTTAGATTTTGTTTTATGCTACAGCTTTCTCACCTAGAGCGGGATAAAAGAAAGAACCTCGGGCTCAGATTCTAGAAGAGACTCACAGCCAGCCCAGGGGATACCCGCCCATGGCAGTGCCAGCTCCAGGGCTCCAAATCCTCTTTACTAGCCTCAGAAATGATTTTCAAAATGTCCATTTTAACAAAATGTGATGGAACATCGCATACATTGATGTGTGTATATATATATATATATAAATTTTCTTTATCAAGTAACAATCCTGTTCAGCCAAGTGCCCTGATCTAGGAACTTAACACAGAATAACAACAGACATCAAAATTAACAATAGCAGTTACAGAAAGGTAAACGTAGGCTTTAAAAAATTCCAGTGCTCTGACTGCTAGAATCTTAGGTTATTGGCCATTTTCTTTTGGAAATGAATAAGTGAACAGGGTCTTCTCTAAGAGAACAGTGGTTTAAAACAAGCATATCCTTCAAATAAAATGCATCTGGAAAAATAAATGTGCAAGCTTAGTGAGAACAAAGCTGGAGACAAAGCTCTCAGATAGTAAAATGAATTATAAAGCTATGGCAGTTAGAATAGTTTGGTACGAGATATAAAAAGATAGAGAAAAGGAACAGAATGGAGAGTCCAGAAGCTGATCTGATTTGAAATGGGAAATATCTATGAAAAGCATAAGTCTTCATGGTTAACATGATTTGGAGACAGACTCTGAATTTAAACCCTAGAGCTCTGCCACTTACAAGCTGTGTGACTGCTGGTTATTTCCGTAACCTCTCTGTGTCGCAGTATTCTCATCTATAAAATGCCAATATACCAGAATTTACCCTGAGTGTTACTGTGAGGATTAAAATGAGATTAAATTAACTAGTACAAGTGAAGGGCCAACAGCAGTTATCTGATCTATGATAAGCACTCAATTAGTGTTAGAAATTGTGTGATAAAGGTGACATTACCAATTAGTTAAAGAAAGACAGATTCTTCATTTTAATGTGTTGGTACAACTGCAAACCATTTAGAAAAAAAACCTAATCTGCTTACAAAATTAAAAATCACCACTGACTCAAAAGATTTAAATACTACAAAATGTAAACATGCCAGTCCTGGGAAAAAACAAGAGGGATTAAAAAAAAATCTTGGTGTAAAGAAAGTCTCCTTAAGTATGACCCAAAACCCAGAAGTTCTAAATTAAAAAACTCATAAACATTATCAAATTTTTACAAAGGTTCAGCAAAAAGATTCAATGAAAAAGTCCAAAGGTAACAATAGAAGGGAAAATAATATTTGAAATAAATGAAGACTGGTCTTCTATATAAGCAAAGAGGTTTTACAAGTGCACAAGATGAACAAATACATAAAAAATGGGATAAATATGCAATATAGGTTATTTATAATTAAAGAATGCAAATGAAGTGAGACACTACTTCATCTAGCAAATTGGGAAAAATGAGAAATTTGATAATCCTCAGTGTAGCTAAGAATATGTGGATCATAAACTGTTGGTGGGAGCATCAACTAGGGTACCATTTTTAGAGGGCCATTTGTTAACCATTATCAACTTTGTAAATGCTTATACAATTCTTTTTTTTTTTTTAATTTTATTTTTCCCTTTTCTCCCCAGAGCCCCCAGGTACATAGTTGCATATTTTTTAGTTGTGGGTCCTTCCAGTTGTGACATGTGGGATGCCGCCTCAGCATGGCTTGATGAGTGGTGCCATGTCCGCGCCCAGGATCCGAACCGGTGAAATCCTGGGCAGCCTAAGCAAAGCGCCCGAACCCAACCATTTGGCCACAGGGTCGGCCTGCTTATACAATTCTGATGCTGATGCTGGAGATGTACCTGAGGATGCACATGAGCACGTGTATACACACACAAGGACTCGAGGACCTGTGCTCAAGGATGTTGATACCAGTGCTCCTTGGAGTAGTAAACTGGAACCTCCCCCCGTCTTTGTGAAGTTCAATCAGAGGGAAAGAGGGAAGGTTCCAAGATATGCTTTGTTTGGATTATACACCATTTAAAAAATGGTCCCCCACGTTTAAAACTTAAGAGATATCACATAGACTATTTAGGTTTCTAGTGTCTCTCAGGGAGAAAAAAATCAGATGATTTGGCAACTCTGTCCCTACATTTGCACATGGTAACTAACACCCAGCTGGCATGGCCGCTCCCTTCAGATGGGCCTGGGTTTCCACATTCTACACAGGAGCCTCCACTCCCAGGTGGTCCAACAAATACAATATTAGCGACAACCTAGAAATTCCGCTCCTTTAAAATCACTGGTTTCTTGATGGGGACAATCGAGCACGGTGGGACCTGGAGCACACTAGGGAAGGATAACACTGTCACTGAGCTAATCTGCCTCTAACCTGACTGCATCGAGTCTGCGTCACTGGGTTAAATAAATGGGTACAGCAGCCATTAAATGATCAGGACGAATAGGGGCTAACATAGAAGGGACCCATGACGGACTAAGTCGGGGAGAAGGGCATAGAACAAGGTACACACACACTATAGTCCTACGTACGGTTTTTGAATATATTATGCATGTGTGTTTGCATATGCACAGAAAATTTCTGGAAAGACAAAAAATGTCAGTGCTACCTATTCACCACCTCTCAGCAAGGTTTTTTACACATCTATAGACACACACACACATACACAAATACACATACAGAAATATATGAACCTACCACAGAGGTCAGCAATCTATGGCCTGTGGGCCGACCACTTGCTTTTATAAATAAAACTTTTTTCCTTTTTTAAGAAAACCTTTTTTGAACACAGCTACGTTTGCACTCATTCATTTCCCTATCATCTATGGCTGCTTTCCTACTACAGCGGCAGAGTTGAGCAGCTGAGAAGTAGTTTGTACAGTTCTCAAAGCCAAAAATATTTATTACCTGCCTTTTTAAGAAAAGTTGCCAACCCCTGATCCACAGCCTCTAAAATCAGATGCAGCTACAGTATGTACCAATTGAAGAGGAAAATTTAATGGAAACTGATAGAATTCGGCTGAAGCACATTAATTTAACTCACTTGGAGTGAGTTTACAATCCACTTACCTGTGAAAACAGTATTTTTTAAGGTCTTCAAAGTAGTCCTTATTGATGGAGGCACTTGGGTCGTGAAGGAGTGGGCTGCCATTAATTACAGAGTCATTCCAGGCTTGAGGCCACGGCTCTAGATTGTCCTCAATAGCCTGAGAAATCTCTTGATCATGGGGAGAGATGATCTGAGCTCCGTTCTCCCAATAGACCTGGAGAACGTGGGAACATATCGAGAGGGTTTAGGGCTAACAGAAAGCATCCGTTCCCTAGGCTCCCAACCCGTAAAAGGGCAGGATTCTTACAGAAGGACATATATGTGGACAGAAAAACACAAGTACCTTATAACCATTGTCCTCCTTCGGATTGTGAGAGGCGGTTATCATGATTCCAGCACAAAGTTTCAAATGTGACACTGTGTAGGGCTGTAACATAGCAGGAAACAAGAACAGTTCCAAACAAAAAATTAGATATACTAAAATGTCTGTTGTATATTGTTTGTACCAACTGGTTCTCTTTTAAGGAACATAATATAGAAATAGCATAAAGTGTCATTTGATATTTTTGTGCCACACCCAAGCAGTATACTCTGATGACCATTAGAACGAACTCACCGCTCAAATCTCTGGGATGTGTTCCCTAATAAGAAAGGTGAGTATTTTCCGAGGTGCCTTCTTTGTATTCTCCCTTCTACTGGGAAAGCTAGAAAACTCTCCAAACCAAGAGACGGTCTAATCCTCCATTTCACATTCTTTGAAGCCTCTGCTTGGCACGAGAGCTTATGGATTCAGTTTACTCCCTCCCACTGCTTCCTTTTCTCCTTATTTGCTTTTAAAGAGAAGGTTGAAGGAAACGTTGAAGAAATGGAGAGTGCTCTTACAGCTTGCTCATTCATCTCCCACTCCAGGATGAACAGCACTCTCTTGTATTTCTCCTTAGCTCCCATCTTTACAAGACGACTTCCCAAAATGAGGAGAGGGTAGGCCTATCCCCCATATGGCTGCATTTGAGATTTATCTACAAGGCAACCTGAGATTCTGTCCCCCTCTACTCTCCTGCCAAGAATCATTGTGGTGATTTGTCCTCTTAGGAATCATCTCACATCCCTCAGGTGTCCTGGAGCAAAGACAAGGGGAGAAGCACTCCACAGTGAGGGAAAATGATCATGGGACACTCATGTAATTAAAGTCTGATATAAAAATAATAGCTGGCATCATCTATATAGAAGACCATGGATGTTCGAACTCACTGCAATTTTTCCATCAAACAATGCAAGTTGAACTACATTTAGATGTGACGTTGGGTGTCTACTGGGTTATTTACAGTCTAGGAGGCGATGCATCTACCTGTCAGTGCACCAGAGACAGTAAACACAAAGCTGGCAGCACTTCCCTCGCCTGTATTCATACACTCCCACTTCTCCGTGATGGAAGGAACTGCATTCGAATCACGTTTTTCGCTTAATTGCTAAAAACATATATTCTTAGCATCTGGCCTCACCCTTCAAAGTTCTATCTACTTAAAAGCAACAGCTGTCACGGTCTCTATTTTCCTTTTCAGGTTCTGTTACATAAAGGACTTGATAAAAATCTTACCAAAAGATGCCAAGCACGCTTCTTGCTGTGGCTACAAATAGTATTCAGAATGAAACATTTGTATAAAAAGCTGGTGCACCAACTTGTCAAAAATATTCATGATAAGACATGGTTGGAAGTGAATTCAGGTTTAGACCCAAGAAGTTTCCTAATTGTGATAGCTGGGAAAAAGAACTACAAACCAAATTAAAAAACAAACAAAAGACATTTTTTGCTAACCAGCTAAAATTTCCTTTGCATGCAAGCAAAAGGAAAACTATAATTAAAAAAGTAAATTCTGATGAATCAAAAGTTGAATATCAAAGAAACTTTAGTAGGATGTGGGAGAAACAATCCTAGTGGAGAGGAGAGAGAATGCCCGCTGACCTGACGCCAAGGAGCTCTTCTGTCATGTGAACGCCTGGATCGCAACAGCACTAACGACTGTAAAATTCAGCCACATCCCAGCCCCAATCCCGTGACAGGAAATTAGAAAGGGAAACAGCTACTTACCACAAATGGGGTTGGGGTTATATCAGAAAAGAGGTACACAGGAATCCCCTGACTGATAAACGTGGTTGCAGCAAGTCGGGCAAATCTGGAAATGCAACATGACGGGGAGAAAAGGAGAGAAGAGTTGTCAGGATTGCAGGTGACAGTAAAGAAGGACATGAACGCCTGACTTCTTTTTAAAAAAATTTTATTGAGGTCATATTGGCTTGTGATATTGTATAAATTTCAGGTGTATATTATTATATTTCAGTTTCTGTATAGACCGCATCGTGTTCACCACCACAGTCCAGTTTTTATCCGTCATCATATATGTGCCCCTTTACCCCTTTCGCCCTCCTTCCACCCCCTGCCCCTCTGGTAACCACTAATCTATTGTCTTTATCCACATGTTTGTTTATCTTCCACATATGAGTGAAATCATGCAGTATTCGTCTTTCTCTGTCTGACTTATTTCACTTAGCATAATACCCCTAAAGTCCATCCATGTTGTCAGAAATGGCACAATTTTGTCTTTTTTTTTACCAGCTGAGTAATACCATTGCATATATACACCACATCTTCTTTATCCATTCCAACTACTTGTTTAGATTGAATATAGTAGCCTGATCAAGAAAAATGTTTATTATATTTCCATCAGCATAGAACATTAAAGCTGGATGAACCTTAGGAGTCGTCTCATTCCATGTCTTTGTTTTACAGAAATGTTTTAAAGTCAAGAAAGGCCGGACAACTTGTTCCATGTCCAACAGCCACTTAGCAGCTGAGCCAGGCCGGCACCTAAGTCTTTCAAGCCCCTGTCTATCTCAGTGATTCTCAGCTGAGGGTGATTCTGCCCCCATGGGGCATCCGAAATGTCAGGAGACATTTTTGGATGTCATTGGGGGTAGGGATAGGGGACTACCGCCAGCTAGTGGGTAGAGGTCAGGGATGCTGGTAAACACCCTACAATGCACAGGGCAGTCCCCCACAACAAAGAATTATCAGGCCCACTATGAAGTCACATGTCAAGAGCACAGAGACTGAGAAACCCTAGTCCAAAGCTATCACAATCCAGTATATACCATGAAGCCTAGCATTTGAGTGAATGTTGTCTTATATGAAACATGTAAGATATGCACATTGGCATGTGTATGTGTGTGAATGTGATATATATATGACATATATATGTATATGACATATATACATCTTGGCTCTCTTCAGTCCTTAAAAGAAGACTTAAATCTTTGACACTTTGACATTTTTCTCAATTTCCACAGCAACTGGCTTTGGGTAGGACACAGAACATGGCATCACGTCTCTCTTCATGCTTGGAGTAAAATACTTTACCACAATAAATGAGCAATTTACTTCCAACGAACAACATCACATCACTACAGGATTAAATAAACGGATCATTCATTCTCCCCTCAAATATTCCTCGAGTACGAGCTTCAACAAACACTATTCCAGGAGCTGGCTGGGGCACAAAGAGATCTCTGCACTTTAACAACTCAAGCATTAAAATTCCTAGGATCAGTAGTAATACAAGAATGATTCTGACAGTAAAAAAAAAAAAAATGTCTCTACATAGGGGCAAGTCATAAAAATAACAAAATTCAGCAAAAACAATTTTAAGAAGAATCTGAATTAAATCCACACTGCATTCACCAGAAGTCATCAAGCCACTTTTGCTCTCATGAAATGTTTATTGTGTGTTCAGGCCGACTTTAAAGACACTTTCTGGGGCTGGCCTGGTGGCAGACTGGTTAAGTTTGCACGCTCCGTTTTGCGGCCGGGGGTTCGCCAGTTTGGATCCTGGGCACGGACCTACACATTGCTCATCAAGCCACACTGTGGGGGCATCCCCCACAGAAGAACTAGAAGGACTTACAACTAGGATATACCACTATGTACTGGGGCTTTGAGGAGAAAAAATTTAAAAAAAGAGGAAGATTGGCAACAGATGTTAGCTCAGGCAGGACCAATCTTCCTCAAAAAAAAAAAAGTTACTTTCTTAAAGTTGGCAAAGGACACACTCAGCATACATATGATATATATGAACTAAGTTACAAATGTGCACAAAAAAGATTCAGTGTGTTCTCTGCATATGCTTAACAGTTATCACTTATGTTCTCCACCAGATATTTAAAATTGGAAGATTGGAGAACTAATCAACATTTCCTTAGGTAAACTTCTGAGACTGTAATAGTTTCCAACTCTTTAAGAAGATTCCATTTACTCATCAGGAATGTTTCACCATATATTAGTTTAATATTTATTTTACGATTTCTAAATGTCTTGTATGTTGTAGGTGACAGAGAGCAACCCTGAGCTCTGATCCATCCCATTCCATCAAACGCTCAGACGTGAACCATAAAGTCAGATGGAACCAGTAACATCAGGCACTTTAAGGAAATGATAGGGCTCCAAGGCAGAGCAAGAAATACCTGTACCTTAAGTGACAATGTTAACATGGCTGAAGGATGTGTCAACCAGAAGCAGGGCATTCAGCCTAAAATGAAGACATTTGAGGAGCTAAACAGGCAGAGTTAGCCTTATATACGTACCGTGCATGCTCTGGCCGGAGGATCTGCCTCACCCCTGGGGCTGGTAAAGCATGCGTATGATCTAATTCTAAACTTAAATTCACTAACTGAAAACTGACAAACTGATATTCTGGTTTATACTACATCTTTCTCTTGTGAATACAGTGCATGCGCATCTATCCCTGAGAGTTACAGCTTCTCTCTTGCTTTGTTGACAAAAACCACATTTTTGAGCCTGCAGCTGAAAACCAAACATCTTATATCATCCTGAGTTCAATCTAGGGGCAGCTGTCATCTAGTCTTTCGCTCTGGACATGCTCCTTTCCTCGTAGCCACACATTTGTTCCCATCAGTGCTTTTCTCTTAGATTAAAAGCCCTTGACAGGCAAAGGTTAGGACTCTATGAACAGCCAGCTCTGTAAAGTTAACGAGACTTTCCATTAATATTAAATGCTTGTATGTTCCTCCAACCTAATCAACTACTTATACTTATACACCGGAGGAATAAAAAATTCATCATAATAGAGGAAATGTTCA
Organism: Equus asinus; assembly: GCF_041296235.1. Classification (NCBI taxonomy): domain Eukaryota; kingdom Metazoa; phylum Chordata; class Mammalia; order Perissodactyla; family Equidae; genus Equus; species Equus asinus. Next base: position 131,620,361 of record NC_091792.1, read on the forward strand.
AGTATAAAAGAGGGTCACGTAACATGATTAAGAACAGGGGTTGGCAAACTACAGCCCATTGTGTAAATAAAGTTTTATTGGAACACTGCCATGTCCATTCAGTTACGTATTGTCTATGGCTGTTTTTGTGCTCCAGGGCAGAGTTGAGGAGTTGTGACAGAGACTGTATGGTTCACAACGTGTATGATGTTTCCTATTTGCCCTTTAGAGAAAAAGTTTGCTGAACCCTGGTGCCAGCCTCTTTATGCTTACATTGTGGCTCCTTCTCTCACTTCATAATCTTAGGGCACAGAGATGAAAGCACATACCTTACAGGTGGTTGTGAGGATTAAATGAGTAAATACCTAAGTGCCTAGTTCATATTCAGCGCTCAAGTGACTGCTGCTATTACTATCACTGTCGTCGTTGTCATCACCACCATCACCATGATCATCATCACCATCTGCCTATAGCTACATGAGGGCCCCACTGGTTTGGGAATATTACAAGAATGCAACTTGAAATGGGGTTCAAGAACGGGAAGGAGGGCTCGCCCGGTGGCGCAGCGGTTAAGTGCGCATGTTCTGCTTCCGCGGCCCGGGGTTTGCTGGTTCAGATCCCGGGTACAGACATGGCACCACTTGGCAAGCCATGCTGTGGTAGGCGTCCCACATATAAAGTAGAGGAAGATGGGTGTGGATGTTAACTCAGGGCCAGTCTTCCTCATCAAAAAGAGGAGGATCGGCAGCAGATGTTAGCTCAGGGTTGATCTTCCTCAAAAAAAAAAAAATTAAAAAGGAAAGAATGGGAAGAAGCTCATGAGACTTACAAAGAGTGGAAGAAAAAATTAGATAAACAGAAGAAAGTGAGAGGGAGAAATTATAGCGCCATTTAAAAAAATTTCTTTCATTTAGATAGATATTAAATTCTAGATTGTCTAAATAATTTCATTTTCTGAAGCCAAATGTAAAACCAGAATTCTTAAAAGTTACAGAGTTTACCCATCATTTTTAGAGTTAAGCAGTGTAGCTAACAAATGTATTTGAAGTCAAGCTATTGAAATGGTGATTAAAAATAAAACCACAGAATACACTACAAGGAAACAGTTTCCTAAAAATGTTTCAATACCTTCTGCTACTGCCTCCACTTGCGGGATGAGCTCGAGCGTCGAAGCTGATCACGACCCCTCTTTGCTTCAGGTCAGTGAACTGTTTTTCCAGGTATCTGCAAAACCCCTAAAAAACATACCATGGATTAAAAGAGCACATATGCTTTAACACATCAAAACTTGGCCAAAAATTGGTCAAGTTTTCTCTACTTCCACATGACAAAACTGTAGCAGAGGGGGGAAATCTCTCTGTAATTAAACAAACTGAACAATAAGAAAATAGCAGCTTTATTCATTGTCTATCTATACGTATCAAGTACTGTGCTGGACACTTAATGTGTATTATCTCTAACCCCAGATCAACTTTGCCAAGGAATCCCATTTTACAGATGGGTAAACTAAGGCTCGGAAAGGCTCAGTGACTTGCCGGTTTCAGATACACAAGGAGCAGAGCCTGGATTTGGGCTCAGGTCTGGTTAGAGGTGGTTCGGGGCTAGCAGGAAAGCTCACAGAATCTGGGTTTGTCCTCCACTCCACCACCTATAAGCAAATGACAAGTTCCTTACCTCTCAGTATCTGTCTCCTCTTCTGTAAAACAGGAATAACAGTACCTACCTTAAAGGGCTGTCTAAGGATTAAACGACTTAACACACGCCAAGTGCTGAGAATCCAGCCCCAAGGAATTGCTACATGTTTGCGTTACGAGCATTATCTTTGTTGTGATTTTCCTTCAAAGCCTGTGCTCCTTCCTTGACACTAGTTCCACAATGACAGAGGACAGGCAGGTGTTTCAGACATTTCTCTCTGCTCTGTAACATCATCAGTAGGTCAAAGAAACACAGTACATTTACAAAATTTTGACAATTCACTAATCTAAACCCATTCTGCTTGTTCGTTTGTGATACTGCTTTCCAGCAGGCAGAGGTCTTAAGAAGACCTTATCAGCCCAATTACAAGGCATAGCCAATTACACACACAAAGATTGTGCAGAGTCTGGGCTATTACCCATGCCTAGAAACGATGGCGCACGCAAGTCCTGTATGTCAGTGGGTGCAATAACACCACATCAATCTGAAATAGGGAAGATTAGAGAACAGTGAACTTTGAATTCAATAGGTTTAGACTGCTGGATAAAATAGGTTTTATTACAGAACACAGAGAACTCTGGCTGATTGGGTAACAATGATGGTTCATATTACTTATGTTATTTAGGCTGAAGGAAGTCTTGTTAAAAAATAATTATAACTCATTTTGGATGGGGGGATACTTTAGTTCTGTTGCCAGACCAGTGCCAATTTAGAATGCCTTTAGTTTTTCCTGGACAAAAGTATTACACTGGGCATATCTTCTGAGGTTGCGTGATACAAGGAAATAAGGACATGTGTATTGGTTTTGTGGGTTCCCTAAAAGGTACCCGGATGCCTCACTCTCTAAGGATGACAACAGCGACAGCACCCTTTCCCTGTCCCTAGTTGACACACATTGGGTGGCCCCAATGTTCAAGGCAGCAAAATGCATTCAGCCTGAGTCCAAAATCCTCAGACGTCCAAATTACCTCTGGGGCCTGCTGAAGCTGAGGCCCTGAGAGAATGGCTAAGAGAAGAGGGAATCCTTATTCCATGGAAAAAACTCAGGGCGGGATGAGGGAGGTTTTCAGAATTGAAATATTATTATAAGACACAAGAAATAAACTTTGTATGGCTTCAAAAGGTCACACTATGACCAATACGTAAAAGCTATGGAAAGACAGATTTTGGCTCAAAATAACGAAACCATTTTTTAATGAGAACAATCCAAAGACAGAAGGGCTATGCCAGAAGACAGTGAGTCCCTGAATTGATGTGTCGTGGCTCAGTCAAGTAATCTAGGAGGAAATTATAATTTCTATCAATGAGGCGAACAATACAAAAATTCCCCTCTTGTCTCTATCCTGTATCCCTTTGGGACGTTCTTGACTCACAGACATCTGCTTCTTAAACCTAACCAGATGAATCTGGAAGCCCCATTAGGACGAGAGTCCACACCAGAGATCAGCAGGCAGGGTGCTGGGCCACAGTGAAGGCCCGCACATTCCGCCAGGTCACACTACCCAAGGTTGGGGTGGAAGCCCGGGCAGCTTATCCTGGGAATCCTTTTCTTCAATTTTGAAACTACTCCTAAGATTTTAAAAATGCTCTTATAGGGGCCGGCCCAGTGGCGCAGTGGTTAAGTGCGCACATTCCACTTCTCAGTGGCCCAGGGTTCACCGGTTCAGATCCCGGGTGTGGACATGACACCGCTTGGCACACCATGCTGTGGTAGGCGTCCCATGTATAAAGTAGAGGAAGATGGGTACGGTTGTTAGCTCAGGGCCAGTCTTCCTCAGCAAAAAGAGGAGGATTGGCAGCAGATGTTAGCTCAGGGCTAATCTTCCTCAAAAAAAAAAAGCTCTTATAAAATTGTCTTAATTTTTAACATGCTTGTCTCCTATTGTAAGTGTTTCAGTATAGGCTGGATGATCAATTTGGAGGAGAGAATTGTGGAGCAAATTATCCCAACAAGTGGCTGGTTGACTCAGATGACCTTTAAAGGATCTACTCATCTCAGTTTTGTAGGATTTTTAGCTATCACAGGGTCTACCCCCAGAAGAGACCAGTTCCCCTAGGGGAGAGGATGTGTGTGGCAGGTCCCAAGACCTTTCTGGGGATAGATTTCATCACTCCTAGAAACTAGATCTAGATGAACACAGGAGAAAAGACTCTTACTTCATCTAGAACCTCTTAAAATCCCCTAACAACTAGGCCTAAAAGGAGGTGTGACCAACTGGATTTTCCAAATGGCCACACCAATACATCCCATCCCACATGCTCCTCTAGTGTGACATTGATGTTCCTCCATTGAGAGATGGGCGTCAACATGCCTTCACCTTGAATATGAGCAGCTTTACTGACTCACTTTTAACAGAAGATGGTAGAAGTGGTTTTGTGTGACTTTCAAGGCTAAGTCATAAAGTCAATACAGCTTCCATCTGGTGCACACATACTCTCTCTGGATGCTTTCCCAGGCATCATGTTATAAGGAAGCCCAGGCCACATGCAGCGTTCCAGCCCAGATAACATCTCAGTCAAGAGCCAGCAATAACTGCAGACATGTGAGTGAGGGAGCTTTCAGATGATTCCAGGCTCCAAGCTAGCCCAGGTGATGCCAAGTGCAACAGACATGAGCTATCTCCACTAAACTCTACCCACATTACAGATTTGTGAGCAAAATAAATGTGATTGCTGTTTAAAACCATCATGTTTTGGGTGATTTGTTACGCAGCCCTTAACTGGAGCAGAGGGTGACCTTACCAGCACCACAATTCCATGTTATCCATAAACTAGAACAGGATTTCCAGGCTCACTCCATTGCAAGCGTTCCCTCCAAAGAGACCTCAGGGAGCCCTACTGCTTAACAGGGATTTGTGGCCAGGTGTTACCATGGCAACTCTGTACCGTTATACAAGATTTCCTTATTAGGGTTTTGCTTAAACAGGCCCAATTGTGCCTTTTCTGCTGGGAGGTACATGTAAGAGACACATAATCATCAGTAGTTAATTTTTCCAGCCTTTTCTTCCCCAGAATTAAAGTGATCTTCATTTTTAACATCTACGTAGTTGAAGAAACAGAATAATCTCTTCTACTTCATTTCCCCCATAATCAGATCTCTCAATATTCAGTGGCAGCTCCTCTGTTTTGTCAAAGGCTTCATCTGTATTCCTGAAACCTGGGTCTGGACTCTGACAGCGAAATTCACAAAGTAAGGTAAGGGAATACAGCAATCATTGCCACCTATACTATAAATTAAAACTAGATAGAATTGGCTCTTGCTTATTCTGGCAGTTAGAAAAGCTCTTCAACGCTTGCCTCTGTACAACCGTAACAAGAACCGTAAGACCGTAAAAGTCAGTCAGCTTTGCTGGTGGATTTGCACTGGAATGAAAGCTCCATGAGGGAATCCGTCTGTTTTAGTCATTATTATATCCCCAATGCCTGGCACATAGTAGGCACTCAATACATCTCTGCTAAATGAATGAATGAGTGAATGGATGGCTATATGAGTTTTGAAACATGTACTGGTTCAAACAACTGCACAAGCCTTACTTTTGGGAGTAAATGTGTGACTCCCTGTGTCTAGGCAAACCCACAAGACACGGCCATAATTAAAACAAATTATGTCTGTCAAATACGAAAGGAACCTGGGGTTAAATTAATCAAACAAAGGGGCCACTGGACTGGGGTGGCTTTAATACTTTAGTAGCCTATGAAAGCAAACCAAAACCTAAGCCTGTAAATGCCTCAAGGTCAAGAAATCAAAACCTAAGGATACCCAATCACAAACGGCCAACGAGGCTTTCCCAAATAAGACAGCTGCTTAAGCTATAGCCAATCAAATCATTTCCTTGCTTTGTTTCCTGCTCTTCTCCATAAGTCTTTCCCCTGGTTCCTGTCAGTGGAGTGTTCCTAACCACTTCTGGTTTGGTAATGTCCAATTTGAATAGATTTTTGCTCAAATAAACTCTTACATTTTTTTCTTTTTTTGTGTGTGAGGACGATTGGCCCTGAGGTAACGTCTGTTGCCAATCTTCCTCTTTTTGCTTGAGGAAGATTGTTGTTGAGCTAACATCTGTGCCAATCTTCCTCTATTTTATGTGGGACACCGCCACAGCATGGCTTGACGAGAAGTGCTAGGTCTGTGCCTGGGATCTGAACCTGCGGACCCTGGGCCCCTGAAGCAGAGCGTGCAAACTTAACCACTATGCCACCGCGCCAGCCCCACTCTAAAATTTTTAATATGCCTCCGTTCATTTGTTAAGACTGGGGATATGTTAAGAATAACTAAGAGTTATGAAAATGCGGTACCTGTGTAGTCTGGATGATAGTCAAGTCATTCATATGAGAAACTCCCACTCCCATGGCAGATCGAAGGCCAGCTGTCCCAAACTCCATTCGAGCCCCAAAACATTTCTGTAGTTCTTCTTTATTACCTTCTGCAATTAGTTGTTTCACTGACTGTAAAGTTAAAGAATTCTGCAAAACAGATATACACCAGATACGGCCAGGTAAATCAGAGAATGAAAAATCTGAAAAATAAAAAAACCCACAGTGATTCTAACCTATGAAATATACATATATATATATATATGAAATATATATATATATTCATATTTGAAATATGAAGTTGGTGTTTTGGAATTATAATGCGCGATATTGTGATACAATAAGAAATAGATGTTTGGATTTTGTTCCTGGTTTCCGGCCCAGGGCTGCTAAAGCCCTTGGAATTTCCTGAGTGATTAGGGTGAGAGGAGCATCTTTTTGTTCATAATAAGCCTCTTTTCAGGCATACGTGAGTTTACGCTAATGAGGTAACTTGGAGGACAGGGAGCTGGTTACCAGGGAACCAACCATGTGACTAGAGGGTTAGAACTTACAGCCTCTGATGTCCAGGGACGGGAGAGGGGCTGGAGATGAAGCTCAGTCACCGATGGCCAACGATTTACTCAACCATCCCTAAGCAATGGAAGCTCCATGAAAACCCTAAACAACAGGGCATGGAGAGCTTCCGGGCTGGTGAAGACATCAAGGTGCTGGTGCACCAGGAGGATGACTTGAAAGTTCTGCGCCCCTTCCCCCATACCCTGCCCTGTGCATCTCTTCCACTGGCTGCTCTTGAGTTGTGTCCTTTATAATAAAACTGATAATCGTAAGTAAACTGCTCTCCTGAGTTCTGGGAGCCATTCTAGGAAATTATCAGCCCCAAGAAGGGGGTCATGGGAACCCTTGATTTACTGCTGGTTGGTCAGAAGTACAGGTGACAACCTGGGACTTTCGACTGACATCTGAAGTGGGCACAGTCTTGTGGGACTGAGCCCTTAACCTGGAGGGGGTCTCAGCTAACTCCAAGTAGCTAGTGTCTGAATTGAGTTAAATTGTAGGACACCCAGTTGGTGTACACACAGAACTGGAAAATTGGTTGGTGTGGAAAACCCACACATTCGGTGTCAGGAGTGTTGTGAGTAGAAGGAAATAGTTTTTTCCTTTATAATGTAAATATTATTTTCTTTCCTAATAAGGCAAGCGCTTTTGGAGAAATGGAATGAACATATAGGTTTTGGGTTCTAACACCCAGAATGGAATCCCAACCACACCATCACTTACCAACTCTATACACTTGGGCAGATTACATAGCTTCTTCAATTCTCAGCTTCCTCATCTATAAAATGGGAACAGTCTAGAACCTCCCTTGGAAGGTGGTTTCCATTAAATTAATGTAAAACTTCTTTCTCTGCCTGGTACTTAGTTGTAATCAAATGTTCATTTTCTTCCCTAATGTCTTCAAATTTTCCCAGAGAGTGATGATTACACAATTTAACTCAAAACCTTACTTTTGCAGTGTTTTATAAATTGTACAATGCTTTCACATACCTGGTCAAATTTGAATCTTGCAGTAATTGCAAAAAGCATGCAAATAACAAAAACCCCACTTTACAGAGGAGGAAGTCTCAGAGATTAAGTGAATTACTTAAACTGCATGATAATCATGAACTTAGTGGCTTTTCTGCTTTAAATAGACACACAAGTCATTTCAGTTCATTTTACACTGCCATAGTTTCTTTGTATAATAGTTGCAGAAAATGATAAGAATGGAGAAAAATGACAATCACGTTAATTCCACATCAGACTTTTAAATTAAGAATTCAGAGGAATAACAGAGTAAGGACTTTATTTCTATCTTACAGTCAGCATCCAACAAGATAAACGTGCACGCAAGATGTGGCCACATCATTAAACTTTGAAATGCTCTTGCAATAAAACCTTGGCTTTCTGGCATTAAGCCCACATTTCCAGATTGTTCCAGATTCAAGAGGAATCAAGTAAAAGCCCACTTTTTTGATTAAAAGCAACAAACACTGATCACAGAGCACAATCTACCAATCAGACTGTCAGGTGCCCCCAAGGAGGGGTTCAGATCTGGAACCTAAAGAGGTTCAATAAATATTTGCTGAGTGAATGAGAAAACGGAGACTTCAAGGCCACACCCAATATCCAGCGATTCTCTCATCCACAGTGTAGATTTGGAAAATCCTAATTGGCCTTTGATATCTATAAAAGACCAAATAGCCTGAGAGAAACCCAAGGAGGCAGAGAGAGAGAATGAAAAGTCAATATGGCAGGAGAGATCAGAATCAGACGTGGGAGTGACCGAAGGTGACAGCAGCGAAAGGCACAGGGATGCAGGCACAGTGGGAACGCGGGAGGGCACCTGCCGGGCTCCTTGCTGACCCTTGGGGGCGTCAGACGAGAGGACTGCAGTGCTTTTAGCTGGCGGGAAGTCCCCATTTGGTGCCTGTCTTGAACCAAAGAAGAAACTGAGAGAGGAAAGAATCAAAGGAGTGGTAGGAATTAAAAAATAAAAAAGATGACGTCCCCTCACCTCTATCAGGGAGGTACTATCTCTATACAAAGACAACATTTTGTGCAAATGAGACTTCGATTTCTCCAAAGGGAAAGTTTAATGGAACAATTCGTTACCAACTATGACTTTAAAAGATTTCTACACACTATAAGTTACCAGAAATGGAAAACTTTTTCTTCCCAAAAGAATCACAAGGCTCTTTGCAGGAAAAGCAAAAACACCCAAGGAGTTGCCAATAGCAACCGGAAACAGGATGTGCTGACATTTCATGGACAGGGGACACAGGGTAAAGGGGAAGACCTGGCCCCTGCTGACAGGCCTTGCAGTCCCGTTCCTTTATTCAACAAATTATTTTAGGTATCTACCGTGAGTAGTGCACTGTGTCATGCCTATAAACCATGGAAGATAGCAAGGGAGCGGACAGGGCCGGTTACAGAATATCTGGGGCCCAGCGCAGAGTGAAAACGTGGGACCTCTTGTTCAACAGTCTTTAAGAATTTCAAGACAGGACAGCAGAGTATTAAACCAAGTGCTGAGCCCTCCTAAAAAACAGGTCTTGTGCCCCAGAACAGCTCTCCTGCCTTTGAAGTCAGCCCTGAGGGCGCACATTAAACAAAGAAACCTACAAACAAGTTTTTGTTTTGTTTTTTTAACCAACCGCAGCCAGAGCTGCGAAGGAAAAGAACAGGAACAGAGGGAGTATTAGGGAGAAGACCTCTCTACATGAGCCACATTTAAGTTCACACCCAAAACATGAGTAACAACATGAGAAACACGTTCAGCAGAAAAGCGCAGAGAGGAACATTCCGGGAAAACAAAGAGCATGCCAGAAGGAAGGAACATGTGGGAAGGAGGAACTCAAGTTAGAAAGGAGGGAGGAAGCGATGTCCGGAGCTGGGGCCCTGATTCTTTCTTTGCTCCAGCTTCTAAGAGAGTGAAGTGAAGAGGAGAAAAGCCAGCGGTGCTGTGTCCAAGGGGTTTCCTCTCATCTTCTCAGCAAAGTCAGAGACCTGAGAAGACGCCTGAAGCCAGAGCCCAATCGGGAGGACGCACGTTTGTAACCAAGCGCCAGGGAGAGGTGGACGGAATGCTACTTTGCAGAGTTACCAGGAGCAAAAGAAATAGGCGGGACGGGACCGTTGTGTGTCAGTGGGAGATGCACAGCCGCTTGCTGAAGACAAGCCGGCGGTCTGAGCGACGGGAAAGCGTGCCTGCCTCAATTAGAGGAGACTCCAGAGCCAGGCGGCGTTCAGATCAGCCCCGGCTCGCTCCCCGCCTCTCGGACTTGCAGCCCCGGCCGGTCGGAGGGCTGGTTTTGTCCCGGGACTTCCTTTCTCCGACAAACTCCGAGTCTGCCGCATGCCGAGGCGGCCCGGGGAGGCCTGGCGGCCGCCACGTCGTCCTCCACCGTCTTCTGGGGGAGCCGTGGGGCCCCGCGGGCGGGGAGGGGAGGGGAGGGGAGGGGAGGGAGGAAGAGCGGCAGGCGGTGCGGCGCCTGCGGAGCGGGCAGGGGACCCCGCACCTCCTCCGGGAGCTCCCCGCTCCCCGCCGCCCCTCACCTTGTCCCACTGCAGCCACCGGGCCGTCTCCTGGTCCAGCCGGGGGTCCATGCCAGCGCCGCTGCCTCCCGGATCCGCTGTTGCCGCCGCCGCCGCCACCATCTCCGCGCTGCCACCGCCCAGTTCAGGGGGAGGCGCGATCGGCCTTCCGCCAGGCGGGGACACAAGGCGGCTGGGGCGGGGAGAAGAGGCGCGGGCGCCCGCTGGTCCCGGGAAGAGGACACGCTCCGCCCCGGGCACGCCTCCTTGCAGTTCCCCGGCGCGCCGCTGGGGGCAGCAAGGTGGACGAGTGGAGTCGGGGGTGCTGAGCCTTTACCATCATCTCTGAAAGGTCCTGAGGTCAACCCCCTTCATGCAACAGGTATCCATTGAGTTCCTACCGTGCTCCAGGCACCGTGTCAGGTGCTGGCACCCAAGGATGTGTAAACTCAGATTGGAGCCTAAAAATTATGAAGAAATTCTGAGGGTCAAGAATAACGGAGAAAAATCTGGAAAAAGAAGAACGAAGTGGAATGATTAAGTTAAATAGACCGTGCAACAGAATGGAGAGTCCAGAAACAAAACTGCACGTGTACAGTTTATTTATTTCGGAGGTGGCACTGCACAGCAAGGGGAAAGGACTTATTTTCAATTAATGGTGCTAGGTCAATTGGGCATCCATGTAGAAAAAGAAAAAAATTTGAGCCCCTACCTCACATCACATCATGTACAAATATGCATTCCAGGTCAGTTGTAGATTTGTGTGTGAAAGGTAAAATGAAACTTCTAGAAACTAAGATAGAAGTACACCTTCATGACCTTGGGATCGCTAAGCCATAAAGGAGATGCATGCAGTAAGCGTGAAAAGGCGTGTACAAGAATGTTTCTAGCAGCATAGTTTGTAATAGCTCCAAACTGGAAACAACCCAAATGTCCATCAACAATACAGTGGATAAATACATACAATGATATAAACAAATTATGGTATTGGCATACAGCAATGAAAATGAACTATTATATACGACGTCATGGATACACCTCACAAACATGTTGAGTGAAAGAAGCTAGTCCTTGTCATCATTTCTGTGCTGAGTCTCTCTCCCAATACTGGACCATTCCAAGGACATGAAATTCTAGAATATGTAAAAATATAGGGAAAGAAAACATCAGTGGTTTCCAAGAACTGGGCATGGGGAGGGGGGTTGAATACGAAGCCCACAAGGGAATTTTGGGGGTGATGGAACTGTTCTGTATCCTGACTGAGGCCGTGATAAACACAATGCTACATGTTTATCAAAACTCACAGAACTGCACACGCTAAAGGATAAATTTCACTGTGTGTAAATTATATATCAAATTTTAAAAGTCTTAAGATTTAAAACTTTAAAAAGCGGACAAAGCTAATCTATGAACATGAGGAGAGTAGTTACTTCGGGAAGGAGAAGGGTGCCTTCTGGGAGGCTGGAGTTCTATTTCTTGACCTGGGTAGTGGTTGTTCAAGTGTGTTCACTTTGTAATAATTCACTGAGCTGCACTTACTAATTGTGCATTTTTGTGTATTCTATTTCAATTTTTAAAAGAAAACAATCTATACCCAGGATCTATGATATCTGTTTAAGTGTAATGAGAGAGGCATGTTAATCATATAATCACATCAGTTAATACACAATCACAAATTGATAAAAATGTTGGAGAGAAAGCAAGGAGATTCCATGAGGGTGCGTAGTGGGGGGTGTCCTAGTCTGGGAAGCCTCCCTCAGCACTTGAAGCCTCTGTGGAGATGTGAGGGAAGGATGCAGTTAGTGTTGTGGGGGACAGCCTGGAAAACGCTTTCCGGATAGAGAGAACCGCTGTGTGGTCCTTCCTCTGAGTGAAAGGCCGAGAGACTGGAGCACGGGGGAAGAAGAAGAGACGGATGAGCAGCCCTAGTCTCTCCGTTGCTGTCTGCGGGTCTGCCACCCTCAGGGCTGTCTCCTTTCTCTGCCCCACACCAACCTTCTTTTCAGTCACTCTAGGACAGAAATTGCGGGACATAGAGTCAGAGACCAGGCGGGTCTCACTTGCCCTTGTTTCCCTCTCAAATGCCAGAGCTCTCCCAGGTGGGTCTGTGTGGCTTCCAGCCTTCTGCCAGGAGTGGGGTGGGGCGGCGATAGGGAGGCGGCACTGAGAGAGGGGAGGAGGGGGCGGTTCTGGGCCTGCGTCCTATCCTCCCTCCATGATGGGAGTGCTTGCAGCTGAGTCTCTGGTATAGTTCAAAAGGTGCGGGGGGTGGTGTGGTAAGGGGATATTTTGACTCTTTTTATTATTTTCCTCAGTGCAGAAATTGTGGGTCCCTAGTGACATCCACTCAGAACTATTGTACCTCCATTTGGGACAGCAAGGGGCAGGTGTCTCAATATTCAACATAGAGGAAAGAAGGCAAGTAGGATTTTCAAGCTGAGAGGAACTTTTCACAAGAAAGTTGCCAAGCCTTAAGTAGATTCTCCTCCCTCAACCTGTGAAGAGCACCAAGATCTCAGGTACCGTCTGACACAGTGCGCCGTGCTCTCATCTCACCCTCCCCTCTGCCCCCCGGGTAAAGTAGAGAACAGTCCAAGGTTGCATCAGGGGGCTCTCTATGTGCAGGAGATTTTCCCAGGGTCTCCTGTAACTAAGATGCCGGCACTGGAGGTCTTTTTGGTCCTGATGATAATACAGCGACCTGAAGCAGCAGGCTCCCACACATGACCCCCACTAACGTTTCTTGTCTGTGGAAGCCTGTGGAGAAAAATAGAACGTTGGAGCAGGAAGGGGTCTTTGGAAACAATTCAGACCTCCTTATTTTGTAGATGAGGGAATGGAAACACAGAAAATTTCAGAGCCCTTCTCCAAGACACACAGCTGGTCAATGACAGAGCCAAGATTTGCGTGCCCAGTCTCCTGATACTCTAATCCAACGTTCAGTCTCCTGTTCCACTCTGCCCAGTGCTACACATGTCCACAGAAGGAAGTTCCGTGAACTCTGGTAACCTATTTCTACGTGAATAGTAACCAGATCTTGACGAAAAGCAAATATTAACCACTTCTGGCATCGATAACATTAGGTGATGCTCAAAATAATCTGATTTGTGTGTGTGTGCTCCCCTGCTGCCTGAGAAGTGTTTCACACATGGATGTCCCATTTTCCTTGGAAGTCTTCTCAATTTCCCCAAACACCTTGTCAGCAATTCCACCAGATCCTTTGCATCCAGCCCAGGAACAGTTTCTAGTTTGGAAAGTTTTAAATATTTACTAAAATTGATCCCCATGTAACCGTCACCCAGGTCAACTCTGATCATCCATGGCCAATCTTGTCTTATCTACCCGCTTCCCTCTCCTGTATACTTTGAAGAATATTCCAGACATCATGTCATCTCATTTGTAAATATTTGAGCGTGTATCTCTAAAAGGTAAGGACACTTTAAGAATAACCACAAAACCATTATATCACCTAAATTTTTTAAAGTTGAAATTAATAATTCCCTAATATCATTAAATGTCCATTTAGCATTCAAATTTTCAACTGTCTAGTAAGTGTCTTCATTTTTTGTTTGTTTGTTTACAGATTGCTTGAATCAAGAGCCAAATACTCTTGCCATTGGTTGATAAGTCTTTTAGAATCTCTTTTAATCTGTAGGTTCTGCCTCAGTTCCCTCACAATTTATTTGTTGCAGAACCTGGGTTGTTTGTCCTATAGGTTTTCCCACTGTCTGGACTTTGCTGATTGCATTCCCATGGTGTCTGTTAGCCTGTTTCTCTGTCTCTTGTATTGCCTATGAACGCATTTCATCATAGTTTTCTCTTCACGGTCTCTCCCTCACTAGACTGTGAGTTCGTTGAGGACAGGATGGTGTTTTATTGATCTTTGCCTACTCAGAGCTTAGTACTGTAAGTGCCCGATAAGTGGGTGAAGAAATGAATGACGTTGGGAGGGTGTTTTCTTTCCTCATGTAGGAAAAAGGAAGGCTCTAGAGTAAGGGCTGGACCTTGGCACCCCCCCCCGCTTTGTTCTCTGGGGAACTCTGAGCAAGTCACTTATTCTCTCTTGAACTTAGTTCCTTGTTTCTAAAATGGAAGCAGTAATAGTGTCCAGCTCATAGGGGTGATGTGGGGCTTAAATAAGAAATACATGTAAAATGCTTGGTGGAGTGCCTGGCAGAGAGTAAGCACTCAATAAATGTTAGCCGTTATGATCAAAGTTCTACTATTGTGACATCCTGTGTTAGTCAGGATAGGCTAGGTCAAGCTGAAGTAATAAATTAATCCCTAAATCTCAGGACTTAATGAAACAAATATATATATTTTTTCTTGCTCGTGTTACATGCCCAGGGTAAGTCAGTGGATGCTATACTCCACACAGTCACTCAGGGATCAGACTGCTTCCGTCTTGTGGCTCCTCCATCTCAAGATGTGGTCTCTACCATCACCATGAAAGAGCAAGAGAAAAGTGTGAGGTCACACAATGGCTCTTAAATGCTTCTGCCTGGGAGTGGCATGGATCACTTCCACTCATATTTCATTAGCTAGAACTCATCATACAAACCCACTTCACTGCAAGAGTGTGGGAAGTGTAGACTACCCGTGTATCCTGGAAGGAGAAGAGAAGTGGATAGGGATGAGCCCTCAGACAGTCACAACTATACTTTCTATGTCGTCTGTGATTAAATGTTAGGATGGTTGCAAATATCGATGGCTCTGGTGTATTTCTAACAAGCAAGGAGTAATTCTTAGATATCACTCCATGAAATTTCGAACCACCACCTGAGAGAACAATCTGTTCTCCTCCATACAATAGAGTGATTCTTTGTAATAGAAGTCAGATCGTCCCTCTCCTGTTTTCAGTTCTCCCATGGCTTCATAATATACTTAGAATATAAACTATCTTTTACCATGGGCTTCAAAGTGCTTCTTAAACTGTCCCCTGCCCTGATTTCCAGCCACTTTTCTCACTCATCACCATCAACCAGGCTGTTCTCTGTGCTAATCCTTGAACATGTCAAGCTAGTGCTGGTCTGAGGCCCGTGCCTGCATTGCTCTCCCCTAGATATCCCAGGGACAAATGTCCACATTTAATTCAGGTTTCTGCTCAAATATCACCTCATCAGAAAGACTCTCTTCTATAAAGTGCCAGTAAATGTTTAACAACTAATTCTCTGGGATAAAAAAAAAAAAAAAAAAAAAACATGATTTGTAGTATTTGCAGTTTCCGTGGTGTAAATACCTTCATTCACCTTGGCTGGTTTCAAGTCCCCAGTGTGACATCACTGAAGACGGAGCTGGGAAGAGATGCAGAGTAGCACACCATTGTGTGATGTTTCCAACACAGAGATACAGTAGATGTAAATAACTTAAAGAGCATAAATAATAGGAACAAGTGGTAAAATAAATAGAAAATGGTGAATTTTGAGTATTTTTTACCTTTGTTTTTATTATAATGTATTTACTTGTACGTTTATATAACTTAACTTGTAATAATGGCTGTGTTTAATATCTGGCTAGCAAAATCCCTAAAAATTTAAGTCAGTTCTGATGACACTGGTATGAGCCGTCACCAACACACCGTTGCCTCTCCTCAAATGGGACCTGCCCCACTCTCTTATCCTACTTTATTTTTCTTCAAAGTGTTAATCAGTTCCTGCCATGATATATTATGAATTTGTTTTTTTTTAATATTGTCTGTCTACCCTGCTATAATGTAAACTCTTTTGTTTTTTCTGACTGAGTCCCCACTACCTAGAACAGTGCTTGGTTCATATTAGATGTTCAGTAAGTACTCATTGAAGAAGGAATCCTTGGGTCCCCTTACGCTCATGAAGAAAACAGAAAATGGAATGTAACAATATAAGACACAGATGTAATACCTATACAAACCTTTTCTCTAAAACAAGCTAGCATTTCTGAATTTAACCAGAAAAAGTGGACTGCTTGTCGCTAGTCTCTAGAGCGCCAATTTCAAGGCTGACGAGAGAATGAGTAAATAAGGTGTCAATCAACTTTATCAGTATACTTATTACTGACCATGAACCCAAAGTACACCAACAGCAAACGTTTCTGCAGACCAACTGGAGTTTAATGGTCTTTCTCAGTGAAAAAATATTTAAATATCTATTGTTTATGCCTATTTTCATCAAATAAATTAGTGAAATTGGCGAGTTTTCAATCATTACTCATGTTAGTAACCTTTCACTTGAACTCCCACTAAGGCTTCTGGTCATTAAAAATTGAACACCGGGGCTGGTTTGTGTTCCCTCCCCTGGCTTCCTCATTCCACTTCTCTTTTTCCTTTACATGGTGTCCAGTTCTTTAGCACACGTTCCCCCACCCCCACGCCTGACCTGTCACAACCAAACCTCAGGGAATGAGTCATTCATTCTCATTAGACGGTTGGTGACCAGTTAAGCATTGCTGGGTCTTTTCCTGAGGTATTGTGGGCCTTTGGCCAGGCACTGACGAGCTGGGGAACTTAGGGGAGTGCTGTCAGTGAACTGCTCTGTGCCTTGGTGACACAAAGTGTGCCCTGACCACATCGTCAGAATATGCAAGGATAAAGCCCTCTAAAAGGTTCATGTTTGAAAAGTTCAACACCCTCTAAAGGGACGGTATGCTCCTTCCAGCTTGGAACTAAGCCTTACACTAAAAAATGCATCTCTACCAAGTATTGAATTTAAGAAACTTAGTAGGAAGGGAATTTTTTTTTCTAAGCCCCACATAATTCCTGATGTTTCTGAAACACCACTGTTTTGGCAACTGAATAGTCAGCCTTACTTACAGTATCTGTTTGTGCAGCCACTGGGTAAATTATTTAGCTCCAAGTGAAGCTGCCTGGTACATCGTGTTTTTCTTGTTCATCAAGATTATTTTGGTCTACCACCCTCTTACCCCAGTCATTTCTATTTCTCACTGCATTAATTTAGAATTTAGTTTGTACTTCTTTTTTTTTTTTTGAGGAAGATTAGGCCTGAGCTAACATCGTGCCCGTCTTCCTCTACTTTATATGTGGGATGCTGCCACAGCATGGCTTGATAAGTGGTGCACGGGTCCACACCTGGCATCTGAACTGGCAAACCCCAGGCTGCTGAAGTGGAGCACACAAACTTAACCGCTGTGCCACCGGGCCAGCCCTCTTTTTTTTTTTTGGTGAGGAAGATTGACCCTGAGCTAATGTCTGTTGCTAATCTTCCTCTTTTTGCCCGAGGAACATTGTCACTGAGCTAACATCCTTGCTAATCTTTCCTATTTTGTATGTGGGATGCTACCACAGCATGGCTTTATGAACGGTGCTAGGTCTGCGCCCAGGATCCAAACCCACAAACCCCGGGCTGCCAAAGTGGAGCGTGCGAACTTAACCACTATGCCCCTAGGCCAGCCCTAGTTTCTACTTTTTGAAGTAAATAATAATAGAAAGGAGACCTAGAGTGTAGTACTAAAAGAAATACTGGTCCCAAATAAAATTATATTGCAAAGATAATAGACAAATCATAATTTAAGGTGGATAATCCAGCCTTAAATTCCTTAAAGTGCCATTGTGTTTAATTCAAGAAAAAAAGTTAAACCTGTAAACTTTCCCACACTAAGCATTGTTCAATTTCTCTAATCCCGTTTTCTTTCTTCAGTGATTTAAGCACTCTCTCTCTCTCTGTCTCTCTCTGTGTCTATTCTACCTGTAGAGAGTATATGTGGCTTTTTGATGAGTCATGCATCCCTTTCTTTATAGGAGGAGTATGCATTCACCCTTTGCCATGCAACATGCAAGGACTTCCTGTTGGAGGAGTAATTTCCCCTTCTCATCAGTGTGGGACTTGGCCGTGTGACTTGCTTTGCTCAGTGGAATGTGAAGACATGAGACCTAGGTCCCATTTGAAGAACAATTTTAATAGGCACCACCTCTTTCGGGCAGCTCTCCTTCCCTCTGCCACCTGGCAGCACGTCCCACAGGGTGCTGCCATTCAGCTCCGTCTGGGAATGAGAAGACACAAGCAGCAAGTTGTAGCACCTGACCCAGAGCCACCTCCATGCAATGTGGCGAGGAAAGAAGTAGCTGCTATTTCAAATCCCTGGGATTTAGGAGGTCCTTTATTACTGCAGCAAAGCAGGCTAACCCATACTGGAATGGCTTGTATCTGCTTTGAGGATGGCTGGGATTAAGGAACATTTGGATTTTAAAAGTCAGCTCTTTGAATTTTTCCTTTACTGTATGAAGACAAAAGTGTTCAGAGAAAGTTCCCAGATCGTATCCGACATTTCCTCCTGGGTCACAGCTGGATGAGGGACAATCAGGTCTTTCAGTCCCCTCTCAATGGTAAAAAAAAAAAACCCAATAGTTTCTCAGCAAGCTCCAGGCACCATGTACCTTAAATAATGGAAAGGTTTTTACTATTAAATTGTTCATGTTTTGCTTTTCAAAATATCCTCTCACTAGCACACAGATAGACTTCTGCAAAAAGCGCAAAGGAAAGATTCCCACAGTTCTGGCATCCTGGTAATTATCACGTTCTGAAAAATACTATGTCATAGTTTGACTTGATGAAATCTTATTAAAATGTGGTTTGACAACTATAATTTACTCTAGACAGGCTCCTTTTCAAATTAATGGCCTAGATGATTATATAGTTGGACATCTAAATAATTAAAGGTTTTCCATGAAATTTATCATTTCTGTGTGTCAGATATCTCATTGCCTAGCTTTATGTCTTAATGTTCACGTACATTTTTCTGTTCCTATATATGTATATACAGTAGTTTCCCCCTTATCTGCTGTTTCGCTTTCCTCGGTTTCAGTTACCCATGGTCAGCTGTGGTCCAAAAATTTAAATGGAAAATTCCAGAAATAAACAATTTGTAGGTTTTAAATTGAGTGCCGTTCTGTGTAGGGTGATGAAATCTCCTGCCGTCCTGTGCAGTCCCACCCAGGATGTGAATCGTCCCTCTGTCCAGCAGACCCACACTATATTCTACTCGCCGGTCAGTCGCTTAGTAGCTCTCTCGGTTATCAGATCGACCATCATGGTATCACAGTGCTTGTGTTCAAGTAACTCTTATTTTACTTACTGATGGCCCCAAAGAGCAAGAGTAGTGATGCTGGCAGTTCGGATATGCCAAAGAGAAGCTGTGAAGTGCTTCCTTTAAGGAAAAGGTGAAAATTCTTGACTTAATAAGGAAAGAAAACAGATTGTATGCTGAGGTTGCTAAGATCTACAGTAACTTTCATTACAGAATATTGTCATAATTGTTCTACTTTATTATTAATTATTGTTGTTAATCTCTTACTGTGCCTAACTTATAAACTAAACTTTATCATATGTATGTATGTATAGGAAAAAACGGTATAGATAGGGTTTGGTGCTATCCATGGTTTCAAGCATCCACTGGGGGTTTTGGAACATATCCCCTGTGGATGGGCGGTTACTGCTGTATTAGTTTTTAGTTTTAGTAATGGAGAAAAAAATTCTATGCTCAACCATAAAATTAGCTTTTAAAAACGTATTGTTTTTCACAAGGCTGAGGTTTAATTGTATGTAACATTGATGGTTGATATCTAATACATGCAAATGTAGATGCAGGAGGTATTAAGATGAACAAGAAATACAGAATAAAAAAAGGCTCATAAAGGTAAACAAGCAACCTCACATCAGAGACTCAGTCTGACAGAGAAACATTAAAATATTCATTTTATTAATGGTGAGACCTGGATTGAGGCTTTGCACCGACAGTAGCACGTGGGCCACGTACATTTGCTCCACCTCTTCTAAAAGTACGCCAAGATGGAAATAAAGGGACATTTTAGGAAGATACAAGAACAGAGGGAATGGCGAGAGGTGGAAACAGCCACAAATTTTGGAGGCTGGAAGGCAGTTGGAAGAATGTAACTGGCATAGCAGCCTTGAGAGAGAGTTGAATCCTAAACTAGTGGACGCAGCCAGGAACAACCCAGTTCACAGGCAGAACCTCCGAAGACTCGGGAATTGGTAGACCCAGATACTTCTGGAAGTAAAAGTAAAGGTAGGGCTAAAATCAAAAAGATTGGTTGAGAGTCTAAGAAGTAGTTAGATCTCTAGACTTCTTGCCCTCCATGCCAAAGATGATTGCTCCATCACTACACACACCAGCAGAGGGCTGGAGCTTTATTCTCTCGAGGGTCTCTTGACTGAGTAACCTCAGAAATGGGTTAGATTAGGATACCAAAGTGAAGATAGGATGAATAAGTAAAAATTTATATGCTGAATATTGATACCACCTCAGGCTTCTTGCCAATCTATTTTCCAGAATGAGGTAGAATCTTACCTGGAAAATATAACCAGCTCAAGAAGAAAGAAGCCCAGTGGAATGGGCAGCTGTCACCTAACAGTGAAGCCACATAGCACATAGACCTTCCAATAAGTTTTTTACGTCCTCTCTTAAATATGAGAAGACAGCCAAAAATCACCAGATTTGAGCAAATCCTCCCATATGGACACAGAGACCAAAATAAATGAACAAGAGAAAGGAAACAACCTACATGAAAGAGACTATGTGTAGGAAAGAGAATGTGAAAAAAATGCAAGATTAATATCTTGAGAAAGATAAGGAAAAACTGAATTTATGAAGTAATAACAGGATGATTAAAAGTAAGAGAAGATATAGCACTAGAAAATAGCTAATGGTAATTTAAAACATAATAGTAGAAATAAAAATATCCCAAAGTATGGTCAGAAGAAAAAGTTAAGGAAATCTTCCCCAAAGTAGAACAAAAACAAAGAGAAGGAAAAAGAAAAAAATTTTAAAGGAAACCCTGGAAAGACAATGTCTTTTCTTTTTCTTTTTTTTTTTTCTGAGGAAGATTCACCCTGAGCTATTATCTGTTGCCAGTCTTTCCTCTTTCTGTATGTGAGCTGCTGCCACAGCATGGCCACTAACAGATGAGTGGTGTAGGTCTGTGCCTGGGAACAAACCCGGGCTGCCGGAGCAGAGTGCATTGAACTTAACCACTAGCCCATGGGGCTGGCCCAGAAAAAATTTTTAAATGAGAAATTAGAGAATTATTTTAGGAATTCCAAAAAAAAGAGAGCAGAGAAAATGGAGGAAAAAAAATAATCAAAGAAATAATTCAAGAAAATTTCCCAGACCTGAGGTTCCAGATTGAAAGGGCTCACTGAGTACCTGATAAAGTACATCTAAGAGACCCACATTAAGACACAGCATAGTGAAATTTCAGAACTCTCTGCCCAAATGAGGGCATGAACCTATTTAGAGGAAGACATGGGGTCTGAGAAACAGATGATCTATGAGAAAAAAATGAAAGATAACTCTAGGATGATATTGAAGGAAGATATCAGAATGACCTCTGTGCAATTGGCCTAGATGTCAGTCCATCCAGACAGAAGCAGGTCAGAATGTAGAGATGGCTTCAAAAAATTGAAAGTATATGGGCTGGGGGTATGTGGGAAATCTCTGTACCTCCCTCTCAATTTTTTTGTAAACATAAAACTGCTCTAAAAAAAGTCTTAAAAAAGTTGAAAATGATCAAATACCTGATATATTTGAAAGCGCTGAGAGTAAATTTACTCAACTGGAGGAAAAATTGGGAATAAAGCAGTAATAAGTACTTAGAAATTTAAGCAAAATTTTAAAAGGTAAGTATAAACTCTAAGGAAATAAGTTGTACAGAAAAGAAAAATTAATAATACGTGAATTAGCTGTCAACAGTGTTTGCATTCTACATAGCTATAAAATGGAAACTCTAAATATTGATCTAACCAAATTTACAACATATTGGAAGGGCAGAATATTGAGAGAAGTGTGTGTGTCTGTGTGTTTAAAAAGACGTGAAATCACCATCTCCCTGGTGAGAGATCAGTAAATAATGTTTAAAAGTAAAAAAAAAAAAAAGTGTCTATATAAGCATGTTATTTAGAACTATGGAGGGAAATACAAAAGAACTCATTAAAAAAGAGTTGAATGAAGTTGCATTGTTGGAAACAGTGGTAGTTGTAGAGGCTGCTGTTTTTCATAACAAGCCTTTTAGAATTATGTATAAATCTTTGAACTATAGACATTTATAACGTGGATAGAAATATAAAATAAATTAAACAAAAAATCCATAGTTAAGAAGAGGCTTTGAGGTGAAGCCAAATGGGCTGTGTGTGAACTTGGCCCCCTTGGGTTCCATCCAAGGATTAAGTTCTGGGGCACCCCAATCTTCAGGGACACCTGAGAACCCACAGCCAGCACGGTGGGAGGACAACCAAGGAGTGTGTGTCCTCAGAGCTGAGGAGGCAGGTGTTTTGGGGGGAATGGTGAGTTTTCTCAAATGCTGAGAAGAAAGAAGGAAAGCTCAGAAATTGCACTGGAATAAAGAATACACAAATTCCAGGTCTTTGCTTGCGATTTCCAGCTGACAGAAGAAAGAAGCTATGGGCCTCTTGGTTCAGTGATTACAACCCGAAATCACTTGGGGATCTTAAAAGAGCTCTCTCATTCACACACATTTACACTCACACACATGCACAGCCACACACACACACTCGAAACCTGAATGGTTGGACCATTGGGTTTTATGGAGTGGAGCTTAGGACTTTGCATTTCAGGAAGCTGCAGTTCTGATTCTGGTCATCAGCAAGGCTTGGGGAGCATGGGCCTGGCTAGACTTTATCCAGAGCAATAGCTGATAGCTGGGCATTGGCCACACCTGCAAACCCTGCCTCTTCTTAAACTTCATATATTCTGTCCTCAACAAAATTCTCATGTCTGAAGCCTGCATTAGTCTTGGCTTCATATCTAGCATGTTTTTGAACATCCTGTTTTGAAATATTCATTTTGCCTTGATGAAAGTCAATGGACTGTGCTTTGTAAGGGATTTTCCTTCTAGAGTTTCACATTCTTACAGGCGATGTCTATTCTTATGCATAAGCACATTTATTTACATATTGAAGGCAATTTGTTTCTTTTTATTTTTAAAGATTGGCACCTGAGCTAACATCTGTTGCCAATCTTCTTTTTTGTTTTTTTCTTCTTCTCCCCAAAGCCCTCCAGTACATAGTTGTGTATTCTAGTTGTAGGTCCTTCTGGTTGTGCTGTGTGGGACACCGCCTTAGCGTGGCTTGATGAGCAGTACTAGGTCTGTGCCCAGGATCTAAACCAGCAAAACCCTGGGCTGCTGAAGCGGAGCATGCAAACTTAACCACTCCACCACAAGGCCGACCCCAATTTGTTTCTTTTTAGTAAAAGTGTTAGACAGGCATTGAGACAAAGAGGCAAAACTGCTCTTTCAATGGCTTTTGTAAAGAAAACCCAAACAGCAAACAAAACAGCTTATGATTCAATTATTAATCCTGCAGCCATCTGTTAAGCCATAAAGATTTCCTGGAATAGTAAAAATAAATAATGGTTTTTCTTGCATTAATGGTTATTTATTTCTACTATGCAAACTAATAATACTATTCTCTTCTCTGAAAGTGAAAATAACTATTAAAAACAGCCCTTTTTATTGTGGTAAAATATACGTAATGTTATTTGCCATTTTAACCATTTTTAGTCACACGGTTCTGTGGCATTAAGTACATTCACGTTACTTTGCTGCTATCATCACCATCCATCTCCAGAACTAAAACAGCTCTTTTTAAAATGTCTGAAGGTAGTTGTTTTATATGTTTAACATAGATTAAAAAATTGTGTTGGCCAAGCCAGTACAAATATTAAAGTGAATATTAATAAAATAACATAAGTATCTTGAAATATCTGATTTTCCTCTTTTTTCTTACTATATTAGTTTTCTATTGCTGGATAATAAATTACCTGAGTTTAGCAACTAAAAACAACTAATATTTTACAATCTTTTTATCATGTTAAGTCTTTGAAATCTGATGAGCATATTATACTGACATTACATCTCAGTTTCGGCTAGCCTCATTTCAAGTGCTCAGTAGCCACATGTTAACGTACTTGCTGCATGAAGACACACCAGTTATAATGAGCATGGCCTGGACCTGAGCACTTTAGAGCTTGTTCTAGATCTCACAAGCAGAAGATTGCAGGATAAATGCACAAGCACATGGCATTTGTGCCAATTACACTCAACTCACGTTGTACCATCCTGGTTTTGTAGGAGGCCCGTGAATAGTCTTAGCCAGATGAAACCCTCTAGACGGAGGAGCTGGGAACCCTAGGGCATGGTCTTGGTCAAGGTACGACAGGAAGATGTGGTCTAGAAAATATCACTATTCCAGGATCTTGTCTACTGACAGTCTTAAACTAAGGAAGACTATCCAAGGTTAGCCAACATACTGTCAAAATTATTATTAATAGCTTATTGCAATTACAGCAAAAGGGTTGAAAATTACTACCACAACTCATACAGAAAAGTAGCTTCTGTATTTCTATAGCCTATCTATTTTTCCCGTCCGCACCATGAGAATGTTAATGCTCATACACTGGTGGTGGGAGTGCATATTGGCAGAGTCACCTTGGAAACAAGTGAAATTGAAAGTGTACATACTCTATGCTTCAGCACTTCCATCTTAGATATATAACCTACAGCAGGAGTCTGCAAACTGTTTCTGTAAAGATCCAGATAGTAAATACTTGGGCTTCGTGGGCCAGAAGATCTCTGTCACAGCTACTCAACCACGCTGCTGTAGTTGGAAATCAGCCACAGACAACATGGAACTGAAGGGGTGTGTCTATGTTCCAATAAAACTTTATTGGTAGACACTGAAATTTGAATTTCATGTAATTTTCACATGTCACAAAATACTCTTTTCTTTCTTTTTCTTCTTTCAACTATTCAAAATGTAAAAATCATTCCCAGCCTGCGGGCTGTACAAAAACAAATAGCAGGCTGGATTTATCCCGTAGGTTGCAGTCGGTTAACTCCTGTCCTGGAGGAAATGTTGCACATGTGTGGTGAGAGGCCCATGCAAGGAGCATCCAACAGTGTTACGTCTAATAGTAACAAAATAAAAAGCCAATCCCAGAAGCATAGTCAATAAGAAATAATTTGTGATATATTGATAAGATGGAACACTACACAGCACTGAAAATGCCTGCACTTTATTTACATGTATCAGTATGGGTGAATCTTAAACACTTACTATTGACCAAAAAAGCAAGTCACAGAAGAATTCATATGGTACAATAGTTATATCAAGGGTAAAAAAAGAAAAAAAAGAGCAGAATTAAACAATACGTAGGTGATAAAACTATAAAGAAAGGCAAGGAAATTATAAACACACAATTCAAGAAAATTCTTCCCTTAGGAAGGAGGAGAGATGAAGATATGTTGGGAGAAGCACCCAGGAGCTTCCAAGTTACAGGAATTTTTCTATTTCCTATATTTTATGCTGGGCATGCAGGAGTTCCTTTCCTTCATGTGCTTTAAATTGCATATTTATAAATAATATATACTTATGGACACGTATCTTACTAAAAATATTTAAATTGCATATATAAAAATAACACATACTTATGAACATATATCTTACCAAAAATATAATCTAATTTTTAAAAAAGCATTGCTACTGACAATTTGAAGTTGACACAGTACTTTGTTTCACATACTTGTTTACGTATCAGGGGTTTAGCAAACGGACTTGGTTTTGTTGGAAAGGGTGCCCTCTTCTGGCAGTATGTCCAATTGTTAAGAATTTTGAATTGAAAATGTAGACTTTTAAAAATTCCAGAAACTCACAGAATCACAAACATGAAGAGGCACTTTGTGAGGTATGATGTCTATTCTTAACCAGTCCGAAGGATTTTATTTTTAGAAATCTCTGGAGAAGCATTGTTTTCCTATTTTCATTCAATAATACGACTTTAGTTAGTTTTAAAAATTCTCGTTTCTTTTATATCTTAATTTCTATTTCTTATCGATAGGTGAAATCCTTTAGACCCCTTTCGTGGAACATTTAAGAGACAGCTACGGAAGCGCTTATCCTGAACTGCGTCCCTGGACCTGGAATAACCCAGGAGCTGGGCAAGGCTGAGTTTCTTGTCACTGGCAATAGCTTGTATATTCTTGCAAGGATTTCAGAATTCTGTTTCTATTCAGAGGGAGACTCTATCCAGATCTAGGGTCTTGTAGGGACTACTCTGGTTTGCCCCAATATCTAACATATGCCGCCATTGAACATGAATATTACACTACAGTCTGTGAAAAGAATCTAAACAAAAAGTACCATTTATTCAGTTATTACTAAAAATACAGTTGAAGTTGTAGCATTAGTGGCTTGGAATTAATAAATCTAGTTTTTTGACCCAGCCATTACAGTTTAGTTAAATAAAACTCCTTTCTTTGTTAATTCACTGAACTTACAGTTATTATTATTATAACCTTAAGTCAAACATAGAATTTATGCTCCCAGATCACCTTATACCACCACTGTATTAAAAATAATCTTTTTTTAAGTTGAGGTATAGTTGACATATTATATTAGTTTCAGATGTACAACATAGTGATTTGATATTTGTATACACTGTGAAATGATCACCACAATAAGTGTAGTTACCATCTGTCACCATAGAAAGTTACAAAATTTTTTTTCTTGTGCTGAGAACTTTTAAGATTTGCTCTCTTAGTTCCTTTCAAATGTGCAATACAATATTATTAACTGTAGTCACCATTCTGTGTGTTACATCCCCGTTACTTATTTATTTTCTAGCTGGGAGTTTGTACCTCTTGACCTCCTTCCCCCATTTCACCTATTCCCCAACCCTCCCTCCCCTCTGGCAATGACCATTCTGTTCTCTGTATCTATCAGTTTAGGTTTGTTTGATCGTTTGTTTTGTTTTTTTAGATTCCATATGTGAGTGAAATCATAGGGTATTTGTCTTTCTCTGTCTGACTTATTTCACTTAGCATAATACCCTCAAGATCCATCTGTGGTGTCGAAAATGTCAAGATTTCATTTTTTATGGCTGAGCAGCATTCCATTATATATATGTATATATACACACACCACATCTTCTTTGTCCTTTCTTTCATTGATGGACGCTTATGTTGTTTCCACAGCGTGGCTATTGTAAATAATGTTGCAATGAATGTAGGAATGCATATATCTTTTTGAATTAGTTTTCTTTGAATTTTATTTTCTTCAGATAAATACCGGGAAGTGGAACTGCTGGATTATATGGTAGTTCTATTTTTAATTTTTTGAGGAAGCTCCATCCTGTTTTCCATAGTGGTTGCACCAATTTACATAAAAGTAATCTTTTTAAAAATGCCTTTTTTAAACATTATATGTTAGTATGAAAATTTTGTATTTTATTTGTATAAATACAAAATGTTTATTAATTTATTATTTTCCTTTTCTTTCATGGCTATAGTAAACTTAATTTCTATGAAGGATTTTATTAGCCCTAAATTGTTTTATAGAAAAATGTGTTAATTGAGTAAAAAGTGGGTTGCACTGCTTTAAAAATTTTGTACTATTTTTGTTACGCATGAAAGAATGAAAAGTGGACAGCAGAAATGAAAATCCTAGACTTTTAAAACTGGAAGAGATTTCAGAGATCATCTTGCATGTTGCCCACTACCATGGGAACTGCCCTCAGCTGAGTACACTGTGTTCTAAAGTGGTCACTTGATTTGTTCCAAATCGTGCAATTTTAGTAATTGGGATAACTCTTTTAACCAGTTTCAAGTGAACTTAAGTAGCAGCTTGGTTTTTATCTTAATGGAGTGAGTTCTTTAGTGGGCACTTGGCATGCCCAGGCTTTTATCATTGGGTAGCTGGGAGGCAGTGTTGTATAGAGGGAAAAAGCTTTCAAGTCACAGAAATAGAGCTGGGAGCTGGCTCCCGCCGCTTGGTGGCAGATCCTGGGCAAATTACTAAGGATGCAAATGGGAATAATAATACATACCCTGTAAAGTTGCTGTGGACTTCAAAGAGATGCATAGCTCTTGGAACATAATAGACCTTCAGTTAATAGTTGCAACCATTATTACCGGCTGTATACTTTTATCAGCTGTTTATTTATTATTATTATTAGCTATATATTTTTATTAGTGGTATTTTTAATGCTTATATGCATTTTTCATCTGAAATCCATCTCTTTAGTTTCTTATTAATCAAATTAATTAATACTATTATATATTTATATATTACATATATATTAATTTTTATAATTATAAGTAACAATTAATTCATGCCTTAATTCTATATATTTTCCCACTGACCTTAGAACAGTGACTTGCACCATCTTTAATTCATTTGTGCCTCAGTTTCCTCATTTGTGTTAGAGGGAGAGGTTGAACCAAATAATTTAAAAATCCCTTTTGGCCCTGACTTCTCACGTGCTCACCAGTTGGTTTTTTGAAAACCCAATTCCTGCTTCTCACAGGGTTTTCAGGCCTGAATTATCTTCCTACAATAATTCATACCTCTGACTGCATGGTGAAAAATATTGGATTGAAAATCTTTGTCAGGAGTTAAAAAGAAATGATGATAATGGGAGTAGGGGATAAATCACTGTTTAATAAATGTGGTCAAACAAGCAAGAATAGTAGGGAGAAAAGTTAACTTGGGTGTGTACTTCATATTATTTATTTAAGTAAACTTCAAATGGGTCAAAGAGTTAAATATTTAATACCAATCTATTAAAGAAAAAAATCTTTGGAAAAATGGAATGCCAAATTTAATCCAGCTGTGGAAAAGAGATAAATTTTGATGCTTGATAAGCATAGGTTATGACCATAGATGCGATATATATGATTGAATAGGTGAAGTCAAACTAAAATTTGTGTACACACAGTGTATTGAAATTAATCTTGAAAGAAATTAACAGGGTAAAGGAGACAAATGCGACAAAGACATCTCATAAAAGCTTTACTATTCAAATATAGCAAGCACATCAGTGTAAAAATTAACAAGTAGAATTCATTTAGTAGCCCTTTAAGGTGATCCAGAACAAGAGATAGCACACTGTCTCATGGAAAGAGTCTATGAGCCAATAGAAAGATGGAATAGAAAACAAGGTAGAAAAATTAAAAATAAAAATTATAATGTCCAATGGAGCCAGGGCTGCGTGGCCACCGTGGGAAAACAAAATGTGCTTTCTCACTGCAGGAGGGTTGCATCTTTCTGGGGAATGATTTTCCAACATGTAGCAGGCTCTTTAAAAACTATTCATACCCTTTAACCCACTAATTCTATTTTGGAAATATACCCTAAGGAAATAAACCTAAAGGAAACAACATCAGTTGTAGAAGAACAAATATAGCTGCTCCATTTATAACACAAAATAAACAAATGGAAAAGGAAAGGGTTTATTTCAAGAAAAAGAAACAATGTGGGACTCACATACACACATATGTGTATATATGTGTATACGTGTGTGTGTGTGTACATATATACACACACACAATACACACATTGACACATTCTCTAGGCGGAAAAAGTTTATGTGGTCTGTTTAAATACTTGGAATTGTTTTTATGAAAATAATCTTAAGATGAAAAAGACAAGCAAAAGATAGTAGTTATACACTTATTATAGCTGTAACCTTTCATGCAATGATTATTCAATTGAGTTTATGTCTCATGGTCTCTATTTTCTGAAGCAGATGACTAAATTATTTGTTGAAAGTACTGGGGAATGAGGAGGGCAAGAGATGATGGAGGGGGAACTTGAGAAAAATGTCTAAGAAGTGAAGTAGTTGCTTTGGGGAATGGGATAAAGAGCCAAGTATTCTTAGAAGGCCTATAGCTGAGGCCTCAGATCATGAATTTTTTCCAGTCTAAAGAGTGATTTTTTTCCTGACACTGATCCGAAGTCAGAATGTGGGAGCAAAAAATGGAGATAGAGTCAATAAGCAAAAGTTAGAGTTTTAGAGAGGTGAAAAGAATGACAAAGCAACAAATGAGATGAATCATTGGTAAATGTATCAGTCATTTGGTTGAAAGTAGCAGAAATGAACCATTAACTTTAGTCAATAATGAATAGCTCATAGATCAAAGAGAAGTTTAGAGGATCAGGCTTAAAAAGCAGATGGGAACCAAGGGAGATCAGACAGCCAACACAGGAATGAATGACCAGGACACGCTCCTGGAATGGCTGGCATTGTTGCCAAAGGGGACCCACTCCCACCAGACCTCCCTCCCACTACCTCTAGACACGCCTTGCCTGGATTCTGCAGCCATGAACACAGGCTAAGCTATCTGTTTGTCCCTAGTGGTCAAGAGTTGAGGTGTCAGGCAGGAGCATCCAATTGGCTAATCTTTGTTTATGTGTCCAATCTCTACTTCCAGGAGGAAGGGAGAAGTACCTGGCCCCATCAGCTTCCATACTGGAAATGAGTCCCTACCTCCCAGCAGACTCTTACTGTAGGGATTTCCCCCAATTAGGGAGGGGGTTCAGACACTGAATTAGGAAAACAAACAAACAACAAAACCCTGTTATTCACTGAAGTAAGAGAGTGGTTGAGTGTTGGACCATTGGTTCTGTGATTATAGGAAAAGATGTGGGAAAAGATGGTAGTTGACAAGTTTGGAGAAAAGGGCGGGATAATGGGAAGTTTTGATGCATTATTAAATGTCAAGAATGAGAATGCTGGAAAGATAGAAGACAGTAGGACATTAGAGTTTAAGATTTCAAAGTTGGAGCACACAAGATTTCTAGGCATGGATACAGTTATAAATCAAAGACAGCTAGAAAAAATTGGAAAGACAGCAATGGGAAAGAGGGAATGTTTGATGTTTTAGACCTATCCCAGCTCATAGCAGAGAGCCTGGCACTAAAAGGATAAGCGAATGAATGTTGAATAGGCTCTTTCCTTTTGTAGAGTTTTCTACATTTCTGATTTACATATATCAAAAAAGCAGAAAGTTGTATTTAATATTTGTCCTGATAATGACTTAATCTGATTTTCTGCTTAACTTTGAGATATGGTATAGCAGAGCCATCAAGGACTAAAAAATCCAGGCTTATTAGCTTTTTGCTCCATTAATCAGGTATTCACGTTGCTTTATTTGTATAGATATAAGCTAAACAATTTTGGTAAATCTGTTTGCTATTAAGTTTAAAGGGTAAGTTTGGAGAGGTTAGATGTTATTGCTGGATGCTTGCTTGTTTGCTGTTAGACTTATTCTCTGCCCTCTCTCTACTCTGCTCTGTGTTGCGGGAACCTACATATCTCAGGCTCCCTTGTCAACTGGCTTCCTGATAAGTTCAGCTGGAGGGAGGCACTAAAAGAAGATTTGGGGCAAGGAGCAGGAGAGAAGCCAAAGTATTTCTCTCTGTGTGTCTGTGCATCCCTCCCTTCCTCCTTCTCCCCCTCCTTCCCTCCCTCTGTGTGTCTTCCTCTCAATCTCTCTCTCTCCGTCTCTGGTAGAGTGTTCTGTGGCAGTTGTGTCTCCACCTCCTGCCCAACAGCCGCTCTCCCGGTCTCCCATTGGAAAGCCCCAACTTCAGGCCCTGGTAACACCCTCTCATGCTATTGACCTTCTCATCCTGGGGGTGGTAGTGGCTTCCTACATCTCTAATCTCTGTGTAGTCTTACTGTCCCCTACTTGGCCTCTCAAGTCCTTTTATATATTCATTGTATTAAAGTCACATTGTACGAAAGACCTAAACTGTTTTCTCTTTTCCCAACAGGATCTTGACTGATCTTATATCCACAGCAAAGACTAAATATTGTGGAATTCACTTGATCTTCAACTGCATTCTAAAGTCATCAGACTCGTACAGAGCTTCCTATACCTGGGAACACTTTATTCAAATGGGAAGTTATAACGGGAAGCAAAGTGCTCCTAGCCATCCATCAAATCCTTTTGCTCTCCTCCCAGACACTCAGCCAGACTCCATTTCCCAGCTGTAAGATGGATTGCTGGCAAACAGAAAATGGATAGAATTTATACCTGGTATTTCCAGGCCTGATCCATAAAAATGTTCCTTCTCTCTCTTCCCCTTTCTGCTGACTGGACTTCAACATTCAGGGCAACTCTGGAGGTAGATGTTGAAGATGTCAGAGCCTCCATCTGCCTGGGTCCTTGACTGTCTCCGTGGAGGAGACTCTTCCCACACAAAGCACTACAACTGGATTTGAGATGAGTTGGAGATAAACTTCTATCATGGATAATTGCTGAGATTTCGGAGTTTGTCTCATAGCATTTATTGCTACCTTAACTAATATATGACCTGAGGTTTTTTTTATTAGGGAGCGTGGTGGTGAAGAATGGAGGTAGACAGGCTTGGAATCTCTGCTCTGCCACTTACTAGCTGTCTGACTTGAGTGAGTCACTAACTGTCACCAAGCCTCAGTTTCCTCTGTTGTAAAATAGGAACGATAATACTACTATTCCATGGCGATGTGGTAAGGAATTACTATACATAGTGTCTTCATGCGTAATTCCCTACATAATTACTATATTATATTATACTACATTGTATGTAATTAGTGAGAACTCAGTAACCGTTAGCTATTTTTGTTATTAATCAACTAGAAAGTAGATTAGATCTTAAAAATAGTTTCCCTAGCTCTATGTGTATCTCACATGACCTTAAGACACATCGATGTAAGTTAAGGAAAGTACCACTTTCAGATAAATGGACCTTCATTATAAAGTCAATCTCATGGCCATTGAATTTTCTTCCTGGTGTTGTCATTAGATTTTTCCGCTGCAGTTGCTGGAAAACAACGTCTTCCTAGGGAAACTGCACTGTGCAATTGGAAGGGTCAAGAGGAACAGGACTTTATAAACCACAGCCTCACCTGACCTCCCCATTAGGACTAAGGACTCCTTCCTTTGAGCCCTTACTGCACATTCCACACTCTAGGACGTTTACATGCTGCCAGCTTGCCTCCCTGTACCAGCACACAGGAAAGAAGTGAAAGCAAGTTTAATGACCGGACACTTACATGTCAAGGAGAACCAAAAGAGGGTAATGAAGCACTCCCAGGCTACAACAGCGCAGCTTCTATCGGCCCTGGGCCTGAAGGAGCAACGGGAAGGGATGGTTACTGGAATCTGGCTCCACCTGTGGCTCTGGGAGAAGGCTGCTCCTCAGTCACTGTGGCTACAGGGAAATGCAGCCAGTGTCAAGCCTTAGCAGGGCAGGGAGGGACCGGGGCAACAGAAAGCTTCACCTTTCTCTCTTCCTGCCCTTCACCTCCTGCTATACCTCCGCTTGACTTAGCTCAATCCGAAGCCAGAGGGAGCCCACTTGATGCTGTCCATAAAAGTCAGCCTCCGGGGCACTGGGCAGGGTGGAGAAAGGTGGAGTGTGGATCTAGAGGGGCAAAGGAAAATATCCATATCCTGCCCCTGTGGAAACGTGAGCTTCTCACGAGTTGAATCTCTGTCTTATTGCCTTTACATCCTCAGAGCTCAGCAAAGGACCATTAATGGATGTTGGTTGAACAAATGAATATGGAGAACAAAGTGGCTTGCATTTAAATTTGAAGAAAAATATATAATGTCCCCATAGCCTTAATTTGCCCTGGGGACAACGAAACTCCGTCCTGGAAATGACGGCTCTAACTGAATCGGGGCAATCAGTGCTTCATGAACCCCCAGCATCCCAGTCCTCGAGATCCATCCTTCCTCAAGCATTGGCAATTGTCTTCTCCCCTGAGCTCACTCCTTGCCTTTGGCCACTGTGTCCTCCAGTGTAGGTCAGCCTTGCAGGCTCCAGGGCTGTTTCTGAAGCCCTTCACGAAGTCAAAGGGCTTCCACCAATGCCCAATTGCCTGTTCCTCCTCATCCTAGATTTCCTTGACCTTTTCCTTGCTAGCTCTTGTGCTGCACTAAAATGACATCTCAACATTCAGGCTGATAGTGTTCCTTTTACTGCAGGTCCAGCACTCCCAATTGCTTAAGATTTGTCAGCCAATGGATAAAAACTGATTGCTAGTCACGGCAAAAGAGAGGGCACAAGAGAGGAGCAATGCCTGTTCCAGAACATCTTCCCCAGGGCAGGCCAGGAGCTCTCGCTGGTCGCAGTACTGTAGAGTCTGCCGTACTTCTTCCGTAACAGCGTACTGCTCCACCGGATGTTTTTTTCATTTTGGGTTCAGAAAAATATCTTAGAGATGAATAGCATCTAATAAATCGGCACTAACCCAGGGCTGCAGTAAATAAGAGATGCATTTCCTGACAAAAAAGAAACTTTTTCTCAAAGTTGTAGAAACTCACACCATATGAATAGTTGACATACTTTTATTACGAAACTTCATAGAAATGAGGTTTCCTTGTATTGTGAATCAATATATTTTGGGACAAGTCTTTTGTCTGAGGGTCAAGAATGTGTCTAAAAGGAAAGTGGACAATAGGTATCTGGAAAATGTGTTTCCTGTTGCTTTTCTGGTTGGCTTAGTTGCTCTATTTGCTCTCAAGACTGTGGGAAGAAAACATTAGAGACAGAAATTTGGTCAGAAGGGTATCACCGATCACCTCCAGGGATGTGCAGACTTAGTATTCCCATAAACAGGTTTTTAAAAAGATTTAATTGTTAACCACCATCACTGATTATTAAGTCCATTCACATTTTCTACATTGAACTTGTCACTGAAGGTGACGGATCAAGTTTCTTTTTGGTTATGACTTCGTTTTGTGAACTTGGCCAAGCTTACCTGTGACTTTTATCATAGATTTTCTCAGGGGGAGAAGATGCTTTTCCTTTAGCTTATGACAGCCAAATTAGGAGCCTGAGAACATAAAATAGTATGTCCATGTTGTCTTAAGCATATACATTCATGATCTCTATTTTATTCACGAATTCACTGTTTATTCAATGGCTTTTTGTTCAGGCCCTATATCTGGTACTCCAGGGACTTCATGAAAAGTGAGACATGGTCCCTGCCCAAAAGAGCATCGCTAGCTGGGGAGAAGATAAATGTTTAGCAACTATGCAGACCAAAATGCAGGAGCCATGACAAGGTATATTTGATCAAGTACCATTTGAGTGTCAGAGAGAATATACATTTAGAATCCTAGAGGGAGAGAGCTGACTGAAGACAATTCAGAGAAGCTTCCAAAGAGGAAAAGGAGATGAGATTGGTAGAATTTGAGATAATACGCGGCAGTGGAGGAAACGATGTGAGTGAAGGTTCCTGGAGAGTTGTTATTTACCCCTCGAGCTTGATTTCTCTGTCAAGCATGGAATCAGTAAATATGTAAGCCCCAAGGAAATAGTTTCATTGTAGCCACACAGTGGTAGGTCATCTAACTGTTGTGGACCAAACAATTGTGTGCCCCTATTAACGT
The DNA here is from genome assembly GCF_041296235.1 of Equus asinus. Taxonomy (NCBI): domain Eukaryota; kingdom Metazoa; phylum Chordata; class Mammalia; order Perissodactyla; family Equidae; genus Equus; species Equus asinus. The sequence continues at coordinate 131,655,615 of NC_091792.1, forward strand.
GTCTATAATCTTTCCTAGGTACAATGCTCAGATTGTGATGGAGGGAAAAAAAACATAAATGATTCTACTTTAGGAAGGATATTAAGGGATTGTTTTGCTTCAAGACTAAAAAATTGTGATACAAAAGAAGGTAGGCAAGCAAATCAATATTGGCAAGTGATTATAAATATCCAGTTACGGTCACTGAATTATAAAAACATTTTTAGTATATTATGTTACAATAGATTTATCTACAATAGACAGACGTCAACTAGACTTATTGCGGGGATCATTTTGCATTATATATGTATATCAAATCATTACATTGTATACCTGAAACTAATGTAATGTTATCTGTCAATTACATCTCAATAAAAAAAGAAAGTAGGCAAGAAAATCAATATTGGCAAGTGATTATTAATATCCAGTTACTGTCACTTAAAGAATCTATTTATAATATTTTGATACAATAGATGCAATCAGAGGCACTGACAACAAATGAGAAAGCAAATAAATTAAAAGTCCATCAATACATTTAAGAATTAAACATGACTCTAAGAAGACTCAAAGGGCACTCTCGCTCTCTCTCTCCCTCGTAATTTTTACCAGTCCATGAGTTTGATTGGGTTTCTCCACCTCAGCACTATTGGTATTTTAGGCAGGATAACCCTTTGATTTGGCGGGTTGTCCTTTGCACTGTAGAATCCTTAGTAGCATCCCTGTGCTTTACTCACTAGATGCCAGTAGCATCCTTCTCCACCCCTTAATTGTGACAACCGAAAATATCTGCAGACATCTGCCAAATGTCCCCTGGGGGGCAAAAATTGCTCTTATTGAGAACACTGGTTTAGACAAATAAATGTATTTTTTTTAAAAAAATAAGTCCTGAACAGCTTTAACAGAGATCACATATGTAGGAGTAGAGTGTGGGGTTGGCACAGAAAGAAGGGGCCGGGGAAGAACTTTTTAAACACTCATGCAAGGAAGCACGCTCTCATTTATTCCTAGTAGTCTCAATTATTTCTGGTAAAGAACATACGAAATGATATTTCTGAAAAAACTACCAGCTGTCTTGAGCTCTCTGAACCAAGGCTCGGATGTTCTTGGCAGCTGACCTCTGCTGGCCAAGCATAGGAACTTTCTGAGCCTGGTGCAGACTCTCAGTGTTTTTATCTGTGAGCATTCCGTGATGGATCAACCTCAGGGCAGGGTCTTAGGTGAAGGTGGTTGAGGCAGGTGGTCTTTCCCCAAGGTTTACAATGTCATCTCAGAGTAGATGTGCAAGATATTGGGAACATGCTCAGTTGACTAAGCTCCGTGGAAATGACCTTCCCTCTCTGGAAAGAGCAAGTCAAATTGCTCAGCTTTGCACTCAGATGGAGTCACCATTGGGATCCATTCTCATTGCTATGCAGAATTACCTCATCAATACTGGCAACATCGTTCTCTTCTCAATCTCTAGGGCTGTAAGCATTGGTATCCATTTAAGAAATGCATTATATTTTATGCATGAAAGTAGAGGATATTTTTATCAGAACATCTGGCACCAGAATTCCTTTTAGGGAGAGAGTGGATTTTATTGGAAAAAAATATTTGGTGAATAATTGGAATGGAGGAAGAGATGTTTAAGTCACCCATAAGTGAAAAAGGTCATCATGATTATAAATGCTTGATGTGAAACAAAGGGATAATTCTGCTTTGCCTTTTGGAGGAGATTGAAATGAAAGTGGGAAAGGGGAAGAGAGAAATAGAGAGGATGAGGGATAAACAAGATGAAAAAAGGTTGTGTAATTTCCACCCTCCCCGAGACCCCCAAAATATCACAGCAAAATCTTCTTTATCTGTTAGGGATGTATTAAGCTGCAAGTAATTTACTTAAGTTACCAGACTCCTGGCTTAAATAAATGGGAGTTTATCTGAAGTTAGAGACATGTAGTTGTTGGTGTGGATTCAGCTGTTCAATGATGCCATCAGAGACCCAGGCACTTTCTTTATTTCCACATTATCATCCCTATTTTGTTGGCTATTATGCTCATGCTTGCCACATTATGGTCTCAGGTAGCTACTGTGGGCTCACACATGAAGTTCATATTTGAGGCAGGAAGAAGGAAAAAGAGGGAAAAGCTACTAGGGATGGCCTTCTTCTTCTTCTTCTTCTTCTTCTTGTTTTTTGGTGAGGAAGATTGGCCCTGAGCTAACATCTGTTGCCAATCTTCCTCTTTTGGCTTGAGGAAGATTGTCACTGAGCCAACTTCTGTGCCAATCTTCCTTTATTTTGCATGGGGGACACTTTCACAGCATGGCTTGATGAGCACTCTGTAGTTCTGTGCCTGGAATCCAAGCCTGTGAATCCCGGAGTGTATGAAGCCAACCACTACGCCACTGTACTGGCCTCCATGTTCTTCTTTTAAGAAAGTAAAACGTTTCCCAGAAGCACTCCCAGCAAGTTCCTACTTAAATCACATGGCCTCCCTGAACTCAGGGGGTGAAAGGAAACAATTAGCTTCTATATCCTCTTTACTAGAGGCTGCAAGGGGGAAGGCATGGTACTGAGTCAGCCAGCCTACACAATCTGCCACATCTGCTGAACTCGTAAATGTTGGCTGTGTGTGAGCTGGTTTGGGAAATGAAAGAGGGTGATGAGTTTCATATTGGGAATTGATCTGGTGTGGGCAGAAGCTGTTCATGAAAAAGTCAAAGGTCATAGAGCAGGGAAAACTGGGTGAATGCAGCCCTCCAGGAGGAGCAGAAATCACGGTGAGAACTTTGAGCCTCCACAGGCTGTGGATTTGAGAGGTGGGGCAATCAGGACAATTAGATCGTATGGCTGATGTCTGGGTTGTATTAACCTCTAGTTAATCACCAATTCCTACTAGTTATTCTTCTCCATGGTCTTCAAATTTGCCACTTTCCCACAATTCCTTCTTTAACTTCCCTGCTGGTATCTTCCACGCCATTCCTGAATTTTCCATCACTGCCTTGTTTCTCTGCCTTCAGTTTTTTCTCCTTCTGGTCCAGCCTGATTTAGTTTGTTGGTGTCTAGCTGCTGTCCCATAGTCAAAAAGCTGTAAAATTTCTTTCAGGGAAAAATAACATAATGAATAAATGGCTAGAATATGGAATGTCTTTGACAGTGGTAAGAAGTTAACAACAGAAGTATTCATCCCAATGCTGGGGTCGAGCTGTCCCCTCTTTTGCTCCTGTGAGCTCACTCCTCAAACACAGAGGTCCCAGAGCCTCACTTCTTCAGTCCTTGCCACAGCAGCATAGAGTTGCTTTGGATTCCCAAGCCCACACTAGTGATTGCGTGCAAATTATTTGTAAAGTTCAAATAGATACGTTTCCTCTCTCCATAAGAGGCAACAGAAATATAATTGCGCTAAAACAAGTTTGAACAATAATCATAAATAGAAAATGTGTTGTAGAATATTTGATTATCATGGGAAAATGCTTAAAACATCTTCCTAAGTGGAAGAAATAGGGTCCAAAATAGCATGTGTTAGCTGAGTTTTTTTCAGATACACAACGAGAGAAAGAGAGCGAGAGAGAGAAAGATGCATTGCATCGTATGTGCATCTTAGGCACCGATTTTAGAATTTAACCTTCAATAAAGTGAGGCTGCATTATCTTGTTTAACCCACAAAATAAACTATTAATATGTATCAAGGTTGCAGTTGCTTAATGTTATAATGTGACAGAGTAGATGCTGCCAGTAAGCATGACGACTTTAGAATTCTCCACCCCCATCCCTAGGTTATTTTAAGATATTACTTCTGTTTCTTCTTTTAGTCCAGCTGAGCAGTTCCCAAACCTTAGTAGCTTGAGAAGCACTTTCCAGGGTTCTGAACATACAACCATGTGGACTGTACCTAGGAGTGATTTGAGCACAGTTCAGGGATAGTTTGCAAGGTTTTCCCCCTTGTTATCTGGCTTTAGAATTAAACCTGGAATCACTTGCTGCTTCACCATATTTACATTTTAAGAAAAAGATTCAAATGGATAGAACGTATATGAGAAAGTTGATAGTATTTATTTTTGATAATGGGATTGGGAGAAAAACTCTTACTTTATTCTCATCTCTATTTTCTTATTTTTCTACTATGAAGCCATAGTGCTTTTCTAAGCAGAAAAACTTGTTTAAAAATAAATGATAAAAGCTCAACAGCGATGGTCATTTCACTTTTTTCCCCAAGAGCTTCTCGGCAACTGGACGGTACAGCCTGTTAGAAATCTGCCAGGGCGATTCTAGAAGCTCAGCCCCCCCGAGTCAGCTCCAGGCCCCACAGATCTGCTCTCTTTCACTTCAAGACAGGGACCAGCAAGGGTCTTCTCACATGGTTATTTCCAGTAGGATGACAGTGCCAGGGGTAAATCAATCCAGTCATATTTAGGGACAAACCAATCAGCTCACTAATCAAAATGGGTTACAAGGCTTCACTATAAACACCCAGACCACCTTTGTTCCATGACCCTCTTTTGGATCATAAGCTTTGTGATTTCTTTATTTGTGTATAGTCTTAGTTTTTGCTAACCACACAGTGTCGTTGCTGCCGTAGAGGAAAGAATTCTGAATTTCCTCACGCTTAATTGACTCTTCAGAGAGAGTCCTTTGTGCAATAGGAGCATTTGGTTTAGATGGATCATGCTGAGCATTTGATAACGCAAATTAGTAATGCTGCCTTTTAAAAAGTATGTAGAAACTCAACCAGTTTGACTGCTCTGAGCTGTTCAGCTAGTGTGCAAACATGTGTTGTGTTCCTGGATTTTTTTTCTTGGACTTTTAGGGTGTGGAGTCAGGATGTCCTTTCTCTGTGCTTGCAAAGTCTTTTCATCTTTGCACATATGCTCAGAAACTGCAGGTAATATTTGAAAAGGATAAAGAAGTGTATACAAAGCATCCTCCCAAACAAACCTTTGTTGCGCTAAGTTTTATTTGAGGTTGAGAAGTCTATTTGTCTAATAGGAAACAATGAAGGATCAACGGACCACCCAGGGACACTCTCTCCCCAGGAAATTGCTGACGTTCCCAGCTCAGCCCCTTTCTGCCCTTTACCTGTGTCTCGGCTTAGACAGCTTTGAAAGTCTAGAAGCAGCCATAAAAGGACCTCCACAGGAAGTTTCCAGACTCCACTGAGAAAGGGGACATAATACAAAGCAGGTCACTTATTTTTATATCTTTCTTTGCCTTTGTCTCCCCTCCTTGCTTAATCTCCCCATGAACTGCCACAAAATTTGGGGGAGGAGAAAAGCTTATCCCCTTAAGATCCATCTAGAGGTGAAACGGCAGAGTGATTGAAGCTACCACTTTTCTCCTTCAGAGGAAAATAAAAGACAACAAGATAATTCAGGTATGTAAGAAATGGTGGACACACTGAAGAGACCATAAAGCTAGAGAGTTTATGTTAGTGTCTAAATTCATGAGCAACAGTGCAGATTTTTGTTATGTTTTGTTTTAGTTCAGCCAGACAAATCGTCCTCCCTTCTCAAGTGATGTGACCGCCTTTGCATGGTAGAAATCTTTCTCTGAGCAGGAGCTTGCTTTTCCATTTGTTGGGCCATGGGGAGTCCACGAAGGACAAAGCAGTTCTTGTGGACTCAGTAGATGATGTTGATAACATGCTTCAGGAGGTTACAAATGAAGGCCACGGAGAGCAACCACACCTTCCACCGTACCTTGAAACAACCCTCCTCCCGTATCTGAATCCCCTAATCAGGTTTCTATGAGGCTTTTATTCATCATTACGCTTCCACGCATATACTTGGAGAAAGGGTAGAACTGAAGGTCTTCTCAGGGCCTCTTTGTCTTTTCTGGCAGCAGTAATTGCTTAGTTCATGCTGAGTCATTGTATTCATTTAGGCTCATTGACTTTTACATATTTTCAAATGTAAGACACCTTTTCACATGGAGGTCAGTCTTTATAAGCATTGTATTTCACTATAATTCTAGTTTTTTGCCTTTGAGAATAGTGAGTTACTTTAAGTCGTTCTTATGAGGCTGCTCCTTCCTGTCTTGTCAGAGTCTGTCATCACTGCTCACCCAAGCTGCAGACAGATGGTGACCAAGATTGCTGAAACCCTGTGGTACGGGTCAGTGAACAGCCATCTTGGGTTGAGGCACTTCTGAGGGCATGACTGCCGGCAGCAATCAATTACAGGCCAACCAGGCAGCAATCAATTACAGGCCAACCAACCAGCCAATGCGCATTTACTACCGAGCCAAGCACAGTGCTCAGCATTATGGGAGTAGATAAAGAGGTAATGACATGGTGTATATTCTTGGGGGAAAGAGGGAGAGGAATTAATATTAACAGGTGCTCACCAATACTTGGCACTGTGCTAGCCATTACAGAAACACACAATGAGATACAGGGCATGGCTGCTGCTCCCAAGGAGCATGCAAGCGAACTGAAGAGTAAAATGCAAGCACACCCACCCCCACACCTTACAGCCTTAAATCCTTTTTAGAGCAAACAAAACTATTTAGTCCTCACAACTGAATGAGGCTTGCACTATTGTTATCCACATTATACAGTTAGGCAAAGTGAGGAAGGTGTTAGGCTGATCAATGGTAGAGCCGGCATTTCAATCCAGGTGGTTTTGCCATAGACCCCACGCCATTAACCCTACAGACTACATAGCATATACTGTATATGCACATCAAAAGTGAGTTATGAAACAAAACTGTAATCAGGTACCTTCACTTTCTGAATTCTTGTTATCCAAAATCAGGAACTGATTAGGTGTATATATGGCGGTGTGTGTACAGATGTATATATTAACATAGTACTCAGACTGCTCAGAGCCCTCCCTAGCCACACTTTTACTACATGCTATTTGAAACTTGGGAACAAAATATATTTAGGTGATATGGTATCCCTTGTTACTCAAAGTAGCTATCTAAACTCTCATCATTCAATATTAGAAAGAATAATTTGGAGAGGAAGTGTATAAGAGCGAAATAATTGCAGCAAATAATGAACGCGATAGGAGATGGCAGTTGAGATAAAATCCTCCAGGATAAATAGATGTTTGCCCAAAGATGAAGGAGAGGCCGGAATGACTGAGGTATGCAACCAAGGCATCACAGTTTGCATTCAGAACGAGAAGATTGGAAAGCCTGTATACGGAGAGGGGCCAGAGATGAAGCTAGACAGGGAGGCAGGAGCTAGATGCTCAGGGCACTGAGCGGACTTCATCCTGCAGACAGTGGTACGTCACTGGAAATTTTAAGCAGACAGGTAACATGATCAGATTTGTGAATTAAAAAGATGACAATGGCTTTGGTGGTTCAAAATGTTCAATGTTAGGTGGCTTCTGCATGCTTGGAAGCACTTTGTGGAAGGAATGGCATCTATGCTGGCAAACTACAAAGCCTAATTTTGGAATTTTTTTGCTAGGTAGCTATGCTCCTATCAAAACCCTTGGAGAAGCTACAATGGATCCCCCACGGAGCCCTGCCCAAATCTACAGATAAATGTGGTGACCTGTGCAGCATAAAATTACTTGGTGATCCATCCACTTGATAAAATAGTTAAATTGGAAAGCTACATTTGTTTGTAAATGGTATGGGCATTATCTACATTTATAAAGGGCTTTGAGTGCTTCAAAACAACATGGCAGTTGCTTCTTCAAGGGCAACAGGAGAGTGTCTTCTGCTGCTTTGAATCTCTCTGACTTCTGTCTCTGACCTCTAGACTCTTTTTCATTGTTTCTCCTGATTAGGTCAGGCCCACTCAGGATAATCTACCTTTTGAATAACTTAAAGTCAACTGATTAGGAACCTTAATTACAGCTGCAAAACCTCTTCTCCTATATAACATAACTTAAATATTGGAGTGATAGCTGACATGGAGTGGCAATCTTGGAGACCGTCTTAAAATTCTGCCCACCATAGGTATTCTCACAAAGGGAAGCTAACCCCTCAGAGTCTATGCTTGGATGCCTGTTTACCTCTGCTAAATGCTCTCCTCCTCCCAGACACCAGCATTCGCAGTTGCAAATTCTGGACTTCTTGACCCCAGAAATATCTGGCTTTAATTTGGCACTTCTTAAAACTCCAGATGTGTTCATAACAATATGGGCCACTAATGAACATTCTAGTGAACCTTGTAATTATTTGCATTTCCAGGTTGCTGCCCTATGAAAGTGGGTGTAGATGGGAACACTTAGAGAATTAGCTGCTGTTTATTTTGGCAGGAGTGGCAGTGATTGCTGTGTGTTCACCTGACCCTACTTCTTTTTCCTCCAGGGTATAGAGCCAGACTATACTTCCAAGTCTTGCCCTTGAGTATGTGGCTTGGTAACTACCCTCCCACACAATCCTCCACTCTCTTGGTTTCTTGCCATCTAGGAAGTTGGAAATCAGAGGCATGGTGGAGACAGAAAGTGAAGGAGCTTGGGTCCTGAGTAATTGCTTGGAAGAGAGTCACACAGGAAGGCCACCTGACCAGGAACACCCACATTGGACTATTTCATGAGTAACATGAACTTTTGGTGTCAAACACTGACATGCTGGAGCTGATTGTTACAGCAGTCAACCTCTCTGAGTGGTACAGCTGGATTCCACACGGCCTGTGGCCAAGAGCTCATCCACATGTGCTTCCTAATTGATAGCTAGATGAGTATCATTAATCTATTTGTTACTGTGACTTTCATTACCTTCCTTTATTTTTCAAACAAAAAGCATAATCCATAACCTATGACTGCTAAAACACAAAAGATATAAGGAAATATTTATTTTATTTGGGAGATTAAATAGAATCGATTTCTTTCTTTTTCTTTTTTTTTTTTTTTTGTGAGGAAGATTAACCCTGAGCTAATATCTGTTGTCAATCCTCTTCTTTTTTCACTTGAGGAAGATTGTCCCTAGCTAACACCTAGTGCTAATCTCCCGCTATTGTTTGTATGTGGGATGCCTCCACAGTATGGCTGATGAGTAGGTCTATGCTGGGGATCCGAACCTGCGAATCTGGGTGGCAGAAGCGGACCACACAGAACTTGAACCACTCAGCTGTGGGGACGGCCCCATCACTTTCTTTTTTTCAATTACATAAACTATTAAAGTTTTAGAGCAATGTTTATGTAGATCTACCTGTAACAGGAAAATAATTTAAATTTTCTCTTATTAATTAAAATAGTCTCTTGAAATTAGTAAGTTAGAAATCTAATTGATTTTCTCTTTATTAATCTAATATAATTAATTTATATAAACATTGCCCCAGACTAAAGTCCAAGGATATATACTGAGAGGCTACATAGTAAAAACCGGGAGATAAAGTTGTTGCTTATCACCTGGCCCCATGCTTTCAAGTTTACCTTCTTACCTTTCGTTCTTGTGAACAATGATGTCATTGCTTAGAATTTAGCTGTTTCCTGGAACCCACTGTGTGACCTTAGTGTATGACATTTTGTTGTGTACATTGAACTAAAAGAGAGTCAATACTATGATCAAGTTAATTTAATAAAATAACTTGATATTTAATATGCAAACATATTTTGGAAACTTAAGGTAACATTTTAATTATTTCATGGACTTTATTGATTGAAATCAAGAAAGAAATATCTTTGTTCAGAGTTAGCCTATTTCCATAAGAATAAATTGTTTCAAAAAAGATAATTAAGAAGAAAACAACAGAAAGAATGATATAAACAGGAAATAGAATAGAAGAACAGTGTTTGAATTATAGCTCAGATATGAAAGAAAGGTGACCAAGTGTAAGAAGAATGAACATGAGGGATATGTGAGCTTAAAGAAAAAAAATCAATATAGGTAGACACATTTTGTAAATTATAGGCTTAAGAAAGAAAAGGGAGAATAAAATAAAAACTTCACTCAAACTGAGACAAGAAATTTTTTTTTTTCGAGGGGGAGGAAGATTGGCCCTGAGCTAACATCTGTTGCCAATCTTCCTCTTTTTACTTGAGGAAGATTTGCAGTGAGCTAACACCTGTGCCCATCTTGCTCTATTTTTTTGTATGTGGGATGCTGCCACAGCATGGCTTGATGAGCAGCCCAGGATCCAAACCTTTGAATCCCAGGCCATTGAAGTGGAGCATGCAAATTTAACCACTATACCACTGGGCTGGCCCCAAGAAATATTTTTAAACTGAAGAATATTTGTAAGAACAGAAAGGAACGTAAAGGGTACTAAATATTTAAGAAAAAGAAAGAAATCCTGCCACTTGTGACAACATGTATGGACCTGGAGGGCATTACGCTGAGTGAAATAACCAGACAAAGGCAAATACCACATGATATCACTTACACGTGGAATCTAAAAAAATGGGTTAATATAGAGGGACAAACTTTCAGCTATAAGATGAATAAGGTCTGAGGATCTGATGTGTAACATGGGGAACCAAAGTTGATAACACTGTATTATATAATTGAAATTTTCGAAGAGAATAGGACTTAAATATTCTCCCCCCCCACACACACACAAAAGGTAAATATGTGAGGTGATGGATGATTTAATTGACTTGATGGAGGAAATCCTTTCACAAAGTGTACACATATCAAATTATCGCATTGTATACTTTAAATATCTTACAATTTTATTTGTCATACCCCTAAAAAGCTTAAAAAAAAAAAAAAAAGGAGGAGGAAAAGAAGCTTTAAAATCCCACGGTCCTGACTTCAAATGCCAGTTCCATTTTCAACTAGGCTGTGTGACCTTGGACTGATTGGTTACTTTACCACTCTGAGAGCAGGTATCCCCAACAGTCAAATGAAAATGATGATACCTCATAGGATGCCTGCAAGGATGTATTTCTCAAGCTTTTCTAGTCCATGGTACTGTAGCAGTCAGCCCCTCTCCCTCCAAATCAGTTCTCTCTCCTCCCAGGATCATTAAATGGTAGCTGGTCATGTGACCACTCAGTCATTCTCTATTTCCCAGCCTGCCTGCAGTTTGATGTGGTCATGTGACTACATTCTCACCAATAGAATGTGAGTGAACACATGATGGGCCATTCTGGGCTGCTGCCTAAGACAATGGGTGTGCCTTCTCCATGCCGCTTTCCTGGATAGAAAGAATGGAGGCCGAGCCTTGACCTGTGGATGAGGCCCAGGCCCCAAGGCCCTGAATGACTATATGGAGCAGAGCCTCTGACAACCTTGAGGACTCACCTCACACTGTTCCATGGGACAGCAGTACACTTCTGTCCTCTTTGAGCTCCTGGTTAGTTGTTGCTATCCTTTGTTACCACATCCTAGTCCTGTCCTAATGAATATAGCTCCCTTTAGACAAACATGAAAGTCTCTCTCCTCCCAACCTCATGCATTTCATCCATTGCTGACTCTGTTGGAAAAGCACTGCAGATTCTGGATGTTTCCACCCACCAAGAAAATGGAGTTAGATTTTACTTTACTTGAAGTTCCAGAACAATTGGATATTTTTATCAAATATAAAGTGAGATTATTTAATTTTTCCCATATAACCTCTCCCTGAAAAAAAAAATCTGCTACTTGCCTTAAAGTATAGTGTATTAATAGAAAATTTGAGGTGTGATAAGGCTAACGGATCAGGAGTTAATGGCCATTGAAAAGATAGTTTGTTAGTCACAGTTCCCAAGAGGAGGGGGCACACCACTCCAAGGGGCTGGGGCCACGTGTGGAAGCTCCAGGGATGGTTGGGAGGTGGAGGGAGCTGGGGGAATAGTCAGGAGTCTTTATTGTTGTTTCGGAAGGAATGAATGGATGAGGAGGAGTAAGCAGTCTTAGGAATTGGCTAGTGTGAATAATTTCTGTGGGCTCTGGGGCATAGGGGCTGTCTGCAGTCGTTGGTACCTGGCATTGGGATGCTTAGGGCATGTAGATAGTGGTCTGGAGGGCGAGAGAAGGGGATGGTTGGGGTATGGATTCTGGATTGGTTGGCTCGTATTTGAAGAGCACACTAACAGTAAGTTGTTCATTATCTCTAGGAATGGGGGCAGGCCCTCCAGGGTCAGCAAAGTTCTAGGTGTCAAAGCATCAAGATATAGAGAATAGACAATATGGTTAATACACTTACCCATTTCCACAGCTTTGAAAATCTCTTTGACAGGAAAATAGTAAGCACTCAATAAATGCAAAATAACATTTTTGTTGCATATCAGATGTGCTTTAGCATGCAATATGAAAGATTGCTCCTATCCTCAAATATTTAATAATCAAACTGCATAGATAATACATAAACAAAACATAACATAAGGCAGTATAAGGGCAAAAATAGTAGTACAAGCAATGAGAGGCAGGGAGGCCTACAGACACCAGATTACTCTGGAGTAGGATGATTTGAGCAGAGTTAGGAAGAACTCAGACGGGACTCCTGAAGAAGTGGGATTTTGATAAGGAGGGATAACGGTGGAGGAATATTGCCCCAGAATGTAGCCTCCAGGAGACCATGCCTGGCTTGTCCATCACTGTTGCCACCAGCACCCAGCACAGTGCCCTGTATAAGATGGGCAGTCTGTAAATACCGGTTGAACGAAAATGCGTTCTGGGTCTGGAAGGGGAATAGATGCACGAGTGAGGGACTCTAATGAAACCAATTTGAATAATGAAGCAATGTATTTGGAAAGGTAAATTGGAACCTTGTGTTAATTTGACTCCTCCAAGAAGCAGACACCAAGATGGGATTAAATGTGAAAGGATTTTTTCAAGGGAAGCACCTGAGATAAAATGGGGGGGTGGGGTGGGGATCCAGGTAAGGCTAAGTGAGTCATCAGATCATGACTAAAGGAGAGAGAAAAGAAAGTTGGGTAGAAGCTACCAGATTGCCCCGCAGTCTATGAAAGGCGATCAGGGAGCCTTTGGGTCAAAGTTGGCTGTCAGATATTGGGGAAATTGCCCAAGACTAAATATCAGAGTCAGGACTAGGACCCAAGTCTCTTCTCTGTTCTCAGGTCAATGTTCTGTCCTTTTTTTGATGAACAAATATAACCATTAGGAGGTCAAATGGTTTTCCAAGAATTGAAGGAGAATTTTGGTTCAACCTATTCTGAGTTCAATGATAGAGGATAAAACTTCCTGGAAAATTACGTCAAAAAATTACCTGTTTGCTATATAGATTGCTGGGAATAGGTCCAGGTTGGCACTAAGAAAACCACCTGAAGAATGCCAGTGCCAAATTCCTGCTTTGTCTTCGCAACTACCCTTCAGCAAGGAGAAACTGTGTAATACAAAAGAAAAAGCACCAGACAAGGTCATTGGCAAGATGGCGGCCTCCCTTGGTGCAGTTTCCTTGTGGATACAGTAAGAGATTTGGACTAGATGTATGCTAAAGTCCACTCAACCCTATGCCTGAGGGCTCTAAGAACCCAGATAGGTGTGAACATTGTGGCTTCAGTAATGAAAGGCAAGGAAAATTATTACTCTTATGGGTGGGGTTGGGATGGTGCCAGGGATGACTTCTTTTACTGTTGTGCTGATGGTGCAAGGAGAGCACAGCATTTTGTTCAAATACTTTTTATGTGCCCAGCTTCATATTAGGCTCTCGGGATAAAATGATGAGTAAGACATGGTACCTGACCTTGAGAAATTCACAGCTTAGTTAGAAGTGGTACTGTGAGAGGTAGTGTGGGGTGGCGAAAGGGGGATGGCTTTGGGGAGAATCCTGTGGAACCTTGGCTACATTATAGAATAATCTCCGAGTTGGTTTCTTCAAATGAAATACCTGCTTCTCAGGGTTGTTGGGAAGATTAGTAATAGCACAGATAAACTGACGAGAACAGCATCTGGAACAAAAGTGGTACTCACAAAATAGTTTGCTGTCATTAGTAGTGTGAGAGGGTAGAAGATTATTGAGTGAAAATGTTTGCAGGCTGTCCCTACCACCCAACCCTTCTAGATGAACAGACTGCTTTCTTGGGCTGCTCCCTCTGAGGTAAGGTGGAAGACTGTGACACGGAATTAAACATAGCTGATGGCGGGAGGCGAAAGACTTAGAGGTGAAACTAAGTGGATCCAATAGGGAATTCAGAGAGAAAGGAGACGAAAAAGGAAAGAAAAATGCCTCTTGGGGCCAGGGGAGGGGAGAGAATCAGGAGGGTGGGTAATGAATAGAGGCTCTGGAGCTGTGGGTAAGGGAATTGGGGGGAAGGGAGGAGGAGATATGAAAATGTAACTTGAGACTTTGAATTGGATTCCTCCTTTATTTTTGTGGAAAATCGTTAAAGAATAAAGATTTCCTTTTTGAATGTTTTGCCTGCCTGTGCTTCTTTAATCAGACATCACAGAAAGACTGAACTACAAGGGCTTGGCATTCTCAAGGCTCACATTCCATACATACAAGATTGGAATGCCTTGTGGTGATGGAGGTATTTACAAAGGCCTCTGGGTCTCACGGGAGGAGCCGTTCTTTCTCATGAATGCGTCAGAGAGAAGGAGGCACTTCATCCGTCCCAGGGCTGGCTTTGACTCTTACTGGATGAACGATCTTGGTAAAATCACTTGAACTCTCTGAGCCTTGACTTCTTTATCTATAAATGAGGGATGATTTTAAAAAATGCCCTTCCTAAACACTTCACATAGGATCAAATGGGATATTCAATGTGTAATATAAAGAGGCAGTTGAGAGTTCTGGTTGAGAGGATGGGTTGTGAGGTTAGATACATGTGGGTTTGGATCTTGGCTCAGCATGCCATGGAGAAGCAATAGGATATTTTTGGGGACCAATGGCCAATGCATGTAGAATGTGTACACAATGCCTGGCACGGGTGTTGTTGGATTCTCTGCAAATCTTGAAGCACTGTGCAAGTGGCTCTTGTTAATTTTGTAATTCCTACCAAGGTCTAACAGTATCAAGCTGTGGAAATGCACATGGAGTGGGGGTGAGGTACTGGAGTAGCTTCCTGTTGCTGCTGTAACGAATTACTGTGAACAACACAAATTTCTGCTCTTACAGTTCAGAGGTCTAAGGTCTGTTTCACTGGGCTACAGTAAAGTGCCGGCAGGGCTGGTTCCTTCTGGAAGCTCTAGGGGAGAATCTGTTTCTTGCCTTTTCCTGCTTCTAGAGTCTGACCCCATTCCTTGGGTCACAGCCTGTATCATCGGTCTTCAAAGCCAGCATCAGAGCATCTCTCTTCCCTCTGGCCTCTGCATCCATCCTTGCAGCTTCTCTCTGACTCTAACCCTCCTGCCTCGCTCTTATCAGGACCTTTGTGATGCCACTGGTCCCACCTGGATAATCCAGGATCTTCCCTCCACCTCAAGACCCTTACCATAATTACCTCTGCAAATCGTTTCCGCCACATAAGGTGACGTGTTCACAGGTTCTGGGGATGAGAATGTGGACGTCTTTGGGCAGCCCTTATTCAGGCTACTGCAGGTACCCAGGGAAGGAAAAAGGAATTTTCAAGAAGGAAAAACTTGAAAATTAGGAAAGCTAATGTCAGGCAGTGAGTAACTACTGAAGTGTTAGTTGGAAATATAATGAAAGCGAGAGACGAGATGACAGGGCACACGCATGACCCCAGGTCCAGTGAGCCCCGACAGGTAAAGAAGCAGGTTAACCCGGCTGACTCTGCCGCCTGTGTCCTCCACCTTCCTTGGGTCCCTCACTCCCACCCTCACCACGATGTGCGTCCATCCTCCTACTCCTTTCTCCCTTCTGCCTCTTCCTCCTCTCTGCGTCGAGAAGTAGCATAAGACTTTCTGTCATATATGGATCTGACTTTTTAATTTTGGCTCACTTACTCCCAAACTTCGTGAACTTAGTCCAATCAGTAACTTCTCTGAACCTGAAATACCTCATTTATTAGAATAGTGTCATGTCAATTACCTCAGGGATTTTTGCAAAGTATAGGATGAGATAAACTTTCAAGAAAATATCTGACTCAAATCAATGCTAGTTTTCCTCCCTCTTTCTTATTCTTCCAGTTTTCCCATCTTTTGGGGTTCAGCAAACTTTCCTCAAGCACCTCGTCTGTACCAGTCACACTCTTGCAGGAACTTTCACAAGTATTGTCTCGTTCGTGCCTTACAACAGCGTTATGAGACAGATTTATTATTTCCCCTTTCTGACGGTAAAGGAAAATCTGTTTCTTACTCTATTCACGACACTTCTGACACCAAATGCGTGGGGATTTTTCCCACGCCAACCTATCCTCCAACACCCCGGACACCAACTGGGTGTCCTACAACCCAATTCCGATGCTACCTGCCTGGAGTTCGGGCAGACTCCACAAGTTAAGGGCCCAGTGCCTACTTCAGGCACCCATCACAAGTTGTGGGTCCCCAGGTTACCCCACTTCTGTCCTACTTGGCTGCAAATTGGAGGTTCCCATGTCCCCCTCCTCATGTTTGATAACTTTCTGTAAGAGCTCACAGAACTCAGGGAAGCACTTACTTATATTTATCAGTTTACTATAAAGGATACAGATGAGCAGCCCGATGAAGAGGTACGTAGGACAAGGTCTGGAAGGGTCCTACGCACAGGAGCTTCTGTCCCTGTAGAGCTGGAGAGGGCCACCCTCCTGGCATGTGGATGTGTTCACCGACCCAGAAGCTCTCTGAGTCCCGTGGTTTAGGGATTTTTATGGAGACTTCATCACATAGGCATGATCGATTATTAACTCAGTCTCCAGCTTCTCTCCCTAACCGGAGGACAGCCGATGGGGCTGAAAATTTCAAGCTTTTAATCACGGCTTGGTCTTTCTGGGGACCATCCTGAAGCTATCCAGAAGCTCACCAAGAGCCACCTCATTAGAACAAAAGATGCTCCCATTACCCAGGAAATTCCAAAGGGTTTAGGAGCTCCATGTAAGGTACTCCCATCACTCAGGAAGTTACAATGGATTTGGAACTCTGTGTCAGGAACCAGGGTCAAAGACCAAATATTGGAACAGAAGATGCTCCTGGTACCCTGTCACTCAGGTGATAGGAACTTTGTCTCAGGAACCTGGGGCAGAACCCAAATACGTATTTCTTATTGTGTCACAGATGGGCATAGTGAGATCCAGAGAACTGAGGCAATTTACCAAGTCCCTGTGGTAGGAAGCAGCTGAGCTGTGACCCCGGCCTGAGTCTGCCGCCTCCACACCCATGGGATGACACAGAACCACAGCGGCGCACATTCCACTGTTGCTAAGTTAACACTTCTATTCCTTGCTTCTTATTTTCAAAAGTAGAACAGTCAGCAAGTTCATTTTTTTTCTTATAAAACAATAAAAAAATGATAGAACTTTTAACTTTGAGTGTGGCCCTTGATTTTGTTCTGAGTGGCCACAATCCTCCCGAAAGAGCTACCTTGGTCCTGACCCACGCAGCATGGCAGGTGGCACAGAGTCTGCTCTTTCCACCCGGAGGTGCTGGCAGGGGGCCAGCCCACGGCCCTGAGCTCCTGCTGGTAGCTTGCTTCTGCTGGGCTGGTCACGTGAAGCGAAGCGGATGACTGGAGAACACAGAGGCTGCAATTAGTAGGAGTGGGAGTAAAAGTTTGCACAGTTGTAGCTGTACCGGCATGCACTCCAGCGGATACCACACACACCAGCAGGCCACTCGATGAAGCCTGTACTAATGAGAGTTGGTACGCCGGTGACTGCCAGGCCAACCTCACCGATATGAGAAGAGAAAAAGTACCCTCCCTGGACAAATGCAGCATTGGCCAGGAAAAACCTCTTTGAGCCAAGTGGAAAAAGGTACCCCTTCCCCTGCATAGGCATAGTCCCACACCAAGGCAGAACGCTGGTTGCCTTTCAATCCCCACCTGCCCCCTGGGCCTTTGTGGTAGAGCAGAGTGCACAAGAGCCTAGTCTCTGGATGTGCACCATAGCTCTACCACTTACTGCTGTGTGACCTTAGGCAATTGACTTAACCTCTCTGTGACTTGGGTTCGGTATTTATAAAGGGAGAATAACTACCCATATTTCAAAGGTTCTTATGAAGCTGCAATGATTTTACACATGTACACGTTAGAATGGTTCCTAGTCCTGTAAGCATCGCAGGAGCGTGAGTTAGCATTATTACTGCCAGAGCTGCAAATCCCATTATTGGGAGGAAACAGAGTCCTCGTTCTCTCTCTCCTTCCAGTCCCAGGCCCCAGGCCTCTTTCTGCCCTCCTTTTCCTCTGCCATTCTAGAGATATCCTCTCTGATACCTCACCCTCGTTGACCCTCTGGTCACACCAATGAATCCTCTAGGGACTAAGCCGGCATGCATGCGAGACTCAATGCATATTAACTAAGAACTTAATCTGTCCTGCCAAGTGTATGTAAGATAAAAGCTAAGCTGTTGAAACAAAGAAACCTAAAGTTGTAGTGGTTTAAAGAAGAGAGACGTTTGCAATTTAGAATCACCGCCAGTCACTGTTGTGGAATGGATGAGTGGAATCTCCCCTAAGACTATCTTTCCAATAAGGTGGCCTGTGCCTTCTCTGGGTAAGGCAGTCACGAGCCAGCCACGTTGTCATGCACAGGAAATGGGGCTCATTTACATCATCTCCGAACCTAAGTTAATATTTACGCTTGGTCTAGACTCTAGTAAATCTGGAACCTGTAAACAGTTCTCATTGGTGTCTCATACATCCAGCATATCCTTTTCTTTTTTTTTTTTTTGAGGAAGATTAGCCCTGAGCTAACTACTGCCAGTCCTCCTCGTTTTGCTGAGGAAGGCTGGCCCTGAACTAACATCAGTGCCCATCTTCCTCTACTTTATATGTGGGATGCCTACCACAGAGTGGCATGCCAAGCGGTGCCATGTCTGCACCCAGGATCCGAACCGGGGAACCCCGGGCCTCCAGAAGCGGAACTTGCACACTTAACCACTGCACCACCGGGCCGACCCCATCCAGCATATCCTACTGGCTGCGGGCTCACATCCCCCTTCATCTTAACAATCAATGCATTCTTCCTAGAAATCCACCCCTCCAGAGTATTTTTTGCACTGCTTGGATCAAAGTGCCTAAAGGCAAGAAAAGACTATTTTTACTCTGAGACCTGGTCTGGTAGCTCTCTGCAACAATTTTCTTTTCTCTGTATTAGAGTTGACAATAAGTGTTCATGTGGTAGAAGGTGACAACAAACAATGTCAATAATTGTGATTGTTATTAGCTGTCAATGGAGCTGGCAAAATGAACTCATTATCCGTAAGAAGAGGCGTAAATGTGGACCGGACAGAAAAACAGTGTAATGTGCGTACAGACAGAGCATAGACTTCACGTTTGTAAAGAGTCTTTATTTTGCCATCTGCTCTTTAATTTTTCACTCAGAAATCTCTGACACATGAGCATTTGTGCTGGGGGGATGGGCCCTTCTGTCTTACCCGTTCCCCAGAGCATCTGGAGGCCAGAGCTCCTGCCCCGGTTGCTCAGCGGCCCCCCGGCAGCTCACGTGCAGAGCTGGGTCTGTCTCCCCCTCGGCACCTGGCACTCCTGTTCAGGTGCAGTATGACCCAGTGTGACCCTGTTCCGGCTGGAGCTGTCTTTGGAGACACACTGTCTCAGAGACAAATAAAACAAAATAATACAGGATGCTCCATTATTCTACAAGTATAAGGAAATAAGTGTTCACTTGCACTTCAATCGTGCATTCATTCATTTACTCAGTAAATGTTGATAGTCTACTTACTCTGCCTTATTGAGCATATCTGCCAGGATAAAGGTCAAGCAGAATTAACAAAGAAATCGAAAAACGTGTTGGCTTAAGAAGAAAGAAGACTGCTCTTTCCAATCACAGTCCAGGCAGTCCAGGCTGGCAGGACGGCTCAGCTACCTGTGGTCCTTCGGGGACCTCGTTGCTCCTCCATTCCAGAGATGACGTCCTCGTGATGTGTGTGGTTATGTAAGTATTTAAAAGATGTCTCACTCCTGCTTTCCACAAAAGGGAAGCTGTTTTGACAGAGTGTTTACACTCCACTTTGACAAATTGCAAACATGCTGAACTTAAGAGATGTCATAAAAATGTTTACATGAAATTTTTTGTGGAATATGTTATTTTTGAGAAGAGTTTAAAAAACAAAAGAAAATATGTTTATACTTGAAAAGCAAGCAGTATAAACAAGCTGTCTGCATTGGAGTGGAGGCCTACGAGGCACTGGCGAGTATCTAAGCTAATAGCCCTCCCTGCTGTAACCCCCAGCCCCCTAATGAAAAGTTTTGTGTAAAAACTCAGCAGACCTGCTGTCTCTGAACACGAAGCATCGATCTCCTGCATTTCTTTGGAGAATGCTTAGCTGGGTTTTGCAGACTATGGCATGCAGTTGGAATCTCCTGCAGACAAGACAAAGAAACCTTGCTAGCAAGTCACTGACACACCCCCGTGGGGGTAGGGGGGTCGCGGTCAGCGGCAGAGGAGGCAGAGAAAGACTGATCAGACTAAGATTGTTCATTCTCCTCCTTGCCAACTCTCCCTGCTCGCCCTGTTGAAGGAAATAGATGTAAACGTTGTGTTAACCATGTCTGTGTGTGTGTGGCTTGATATTGACTACCCTTTGACATACTAAACCTCTGATTTTATCTTAGGAAGGAGTATGCTTTCCCAAGTTAACACTCAGAATAAAACAACCCTCTTCTCTGTGGTCAAAGCTGAGTCAAGAAAAGGTCCAGCTTCCAGGAAGGGGAAAAGAATAGTACAAGACAGCAATTCCCTCTAAACAAAAGAGGCGGGTGTGGTGCACTTACCCTGCATTGATGACAATGTGGTCACATGGCCATACCATGCTGCAATGGATGCTGGGAAATGTAGTCTCTAGCTGGCAGTCCTGTGCCAGAGCTGAAAATTTATTACACGAGAAAAATTGAGAACGATTTTGGTGGGGCCCTTCCTCTCTGTGACGTGGATTTTTAGTACTCCACCAAAATCCTTTCTCATTTTCTCCCACCCTTTACCAGAGATGTGGTTGTTTTAAGCACGGTGAGACAACTCACAGAAAGCAGAATCTCCACGCTCTTCCCCATGCCCATCCCTGAAAAAGGTGACTGCCCTGTCACTTAGAGAGCAAGTCCAGTCCTGCGGTTACCTTCTTTCTTCCTTGGCGCACTGATTCATTGTTGCCAGGAATCAAACATTGTTGCTACGGGTTTCAAACGTGCTGGTTGGCCCCAGGCTCCACATATTGTAGCACGTGTTGAAAAACAGCAGCCCCTGAATGATTAGACGTCAGGAAACCATGAATTCTAGCACACGTGTCACTCGGATCCTACGTGGCTTTCCAGACTTCTATGTTAAGCCAGGAGGGAGTGATACCGAGGTAATGACAGTAGCTATCACGTATCAGTGCCTGCTTTGATCACGGCTTTGTGTTTGATGTTTTACAGACTTTTTCTTTAACCTCTTAAACTGTGTTTCTAGGTAGTTTCTGGAATCACTTCCCCAAATCCTTGTTCCTTACTCTGGAAGGAACCTAAACTGTGATAGTCATCTTAGTATTTACTCCCTGGGGATAGGGAGAGACTGAGTAACATCTGGGTGCCCATCATTACAGAAGATCAGGGCTCTGAGCGCTGGGAAGAAGAGGAACAGTTATTGAGTAGGCAGCTGGCAATGGCTACCCCAGGCAGCTTTTGCCAAGTCTGTCTTTCTTCACCCAGATTAATGGGTAGATAGCTGTTCCCAAGTTCTTGAACACATCTTTTCCACATTTTACAGTTGTCCTGGAACAGAGAGAATGCTTCTGTCAGGCCGAGGTTGTTGAAGTGGTCACCGGGGCTGCTCATCTGAGGGTGAATCCAGAGAGCAGGCTGTGAATGGGTCCAGTGCTCCCACTCAAGTAGGACCCATCTGTTCGACAGCCCCGTGTGTTCTCAGACAAGACCAGACCAGACGGGCTATTGGACCTCTTCAAGTCCAAACTTGGCAGACTGAGCAGCAGCCAGATTGCCCCTGCCCTGTGTCACTTAGCTCTCTGGGGAAGCCTCTTCCTCAGTACCACTATGTTCCATTGTAATTGTCAGGTTTGCAGGCTGCCTTTGAGGTCTAGGTCAAGTCCCCTGTTAACCCATCTACAGGCTTTGCTCGGTTTGTAAAACGCCTCCCCCTCTGGTTAGCTGCAGCCTCGTAGATACAGTTTGCCCGGTAGAAGGCAGCTTTGTGCAGATGCAGCCAGGGTCAAGGTCACGGTTTGTGGGCAGAGCTCTAGCTGAATTTCAACCCCCGTCTCCTCTGCCCCACAAAGGGCCAGGCACCTTTGTGCAGTGTTCAAGCTGTGCAACCACAAACAGCAGCCCTGTTAGAGGCCATATATTGATCCCTGGTTCCCAATTGCCTAGAGCAGGGCCTGTGCATGACCTTGAGAAATCTACTTAACCTTTTGGAGATATATTTCCTCATCTGTAATCTAGTGGTTTTAATAAGGCATTATCTCACAGGACTTTATGAGAACCAAATGGACAGAATGTGCAGGGCAAGGGCTCTCTGGTCAGGCTGCTTTGGGTCCAAATCGTGGCTCTATTTTACTAAGGGGTGTGGCTTGGGCACGTTACTAAATCCTCTGTGCTTCAGTTTTCTCAACTGAGGATAATAATAGTGCTTACTTCATGGGGTCATCAGGAAGACTAAATAAGATAATCCATCTGGAATACGTCATTTAGAGTCTGGTACGTATTAACCATCCAATCAAGTTTAGCCATTATATTTTACTTTTATGTACAGCCCCTAATGTGGTTCCTAATATACACTAAGTGATCAAAAAATAAAAACCATCAGGTGACAAGTAAATGGATGTGGAATGAGCTGAGGCAGGTTGTCGCCTTCTGAGAGAGCAGATTTTTTTTTTGGAGGGAGATTAGCCCTGAGCTAACATCTGCTGCTAATCCTCCTCTTTTTGCTGAGGAAGACTGGCCCTGAGCTAACATCCGTGCTCATGTTCCTCACTTTATATGTGGGACACCTACCACAGCATGGCTTTTGCCAAGTGGTGCCATGTCCACACCCAGGATCTGAACTGGTGAACCCTGGGCTGCCGAAAAGCAGAACATATGAACTTAACCGCTGCACCACTGGGCCGGCTCCTGAGAGAGCAGATTTGCCTTGTCCCCAGGACTTCCTTTGGTAACTATCCCACCCTACTCCATGGGGGCCTGGAGTCCCTCTTAAGCTCCTGCCCCAGGGGTGACCTTGGGACCCATATTAGTCAATCTTAGTGCTCCATCTCTAAGCACAGCAATTTGCACAAAGGTGGACAAGGATTGAGTATGGCCACCTAGAGTCACCTCTGAATGATGACATGTACCTGCTGGAGGAGAGAGGCTCTCTTTCTCTGGGATTGTGAGCAAGTGTTTAAGGCTTGGTGTTTTCTAGCTACCAGTGGACAACTTGCCCATCTCATGGAGAGAGGCTTCCATAGCCCATCACCAAAAAAGAAGTAGAGCTGAGAGGTGGAGATGGGTAACAGAGCCTTAACATCATTGGCTTAATCCTGGATGAAGCCATACCTGAAGCAACCACTGCACTTGAACTTTCTAGCTAGATGATCCTATTATTTCATTTTTTTACTAATGCTATTTTGAGTTGGATTTCTTTCATTTTCAACCAAAAGGACCATCTTACTCAAAGTCCTTTACATAAATGTAACTGGAAAGTAACAACTGAATGTTCGATAAATAGTAGTAACAATACTTGCAATAGTAGACAACATTTATTGAGATTTACTAGATTCCAGGCACAGTTTTAACTGCTTTGCATGTATTAACTCATTTAGGCCTTACAGCTCTCTGGGATAGGCATTGTTACTCCTACTTTACAGATGAAACAATGGAGTTACAGAAAGGTTTCTTGGCCAGTGATTTCAGAGTCAGGCCTCAAACTTCCACATTCAAGGGTGCAGTGAACCATCCCCAAAGCTGGCTTAGCTTCTAGCTTTTTCAAATGATGCTAAGCATTGCCCAAAACATTTTTGAAATACATTTTAAAAGAATTATTATCAGAGTCAGTTTATTTCAGGAAATAAATGTCACCATGCATAACTACATTCCATGGTTGGCCAGAGGACATTCCTGTGCTTGCTTAATTACTTTATTTACTATTTATGACCCTCAGTGATATTCAGCTGTTCACACAGATCAAATCTACCCTTAAGGGACAAAGGTATGTGACCACTAAGGAGAATGTAAGGTGGGCTCTGAAGGTGATTCTGAAAGGCACACTTCCAAACCTGTTCGTGCAAGGTTTGCTTTTGAGAGGGGCATTTGAATATGTAAATTGCAGTAGGCTGTTTTTTAAAAACAATCGCATCACGTTGTGCTCACACCTTGTTATTGTTTTCTGTTAAGTATGTATCTAACAGGGGCAAGGTGTGTGAAACTGGTTTTAGGAATCTGGTAACTCTAGCTGGTGTCAGGAAGGTGAACCAGCTCCTCCCATGAGTCTGAGGAAGCTATTTAACTCCAGAAACATAAGGTCAAGGTGGAGAAAGAAATGGTCCATTGATGTAGCCTGTGCTTGCGTGAGTATTTCCAGGAGTCCAACAGAAAAGAATCTGAGAAAAAGTTGCAGAAAAATGACTTCCCCCCTAACACTCCTAGAGACCAAGTCTCGCGGAGGCATTTTCTAGCGTGGAGAGAATAGGAGTAGATATAGTTGCCAAAGCACTATGGAAATCAGTTAAGACGTTCAAAAAAGTTGAAAGAAGAGTACAGTGTATACCCATCACCTTCATTCAACAATTTTTAACATTTTGACAACATTCTTCTTTGTTTGTATGGGTGTGTGTTTGTGTGTATTTGTGTATATTTTTTAACTGCTGTACCATTTGAAAATAAGTTTCAGACACTGAGACACTTCACCCCTAAATAATTGAGCTAAAAATTAGGACGTTCTCCAACATGACATCATACCATTATCACACTTGAGACAAACAATAACTATTCTCTAATATCATCTAATATCCAGTCTATACTCACATTTCCCCTAAATATCTCTGCAATCTCTTTTATATGTATTTTTTTCTCACCCCTCAAACCAGGATCAAATCAAGGCATAGCATTTGATTATTACATGTCTTTATTCTCTTTTGTGCCCTTTTTTTTTTTTTTTAATGTTGCCCCTTTGAAAAAACCAGGCCAGCTGTGTTGTAGAATGTTCTACGGTCTGGATTTACCTGCTTGTTTTCTCATGGTGCCATTCACCTTGTTCCTTTTGCTCAGGTATTTCCTTACAGCTGAAAGGTAGGTCCAGAAATTTGACAAGATTCAGGTTACAAATCTCTGACATGAATACTGCATAAGTGACCCTGTGCACTTGATTGCATCTCATCAGGAGTCATATAATGTCAGGGTGTCCTACTATGATTGACACTAATCACACTAATCATGAATGACACTTGACACTAGGTCAAGATGGTAACTTCTAGAGCTTTCCATTGAAATGCAAATTTTTCCCCTTTGCAATTAAAAACCAGTGGTAGATGATTTAGCACCCCGTACACGTCCTTGTCTGTGGCAATCTTTCCCTGACTGGTTTAATCCTTAAAGCCAACAGCCTTATCCATCCTGTGTGCTTGAGAGCAACTTGTGATGGCTTCATAGCCCTATTTCTAAAATACCTTTAACAAAGTTTTTTTGTATTTCTTATAAATCCTAGGTTACAAGTGTCCATTTGGCTCTTCTTCAAAAACAGCAAGATCTTGCTCAATGCTGATAGAGAAGTTCTGCAAATATGTGTAAACATTTCCTGTCAGGGACAGCTGGAAACATTGACTCTTAAACATCCCTACCGGGTAGTGGAGGAATCAGCTTTGCTATGAAAATCTCCTTTACTTTCCATCAGTACCCAGAGTTTTCTAAATGATTCACAAAACAGATAGATAGGCTGTCAGCCAACATCACTCCATGGTGTTCTCCTGATGCAAGGGGTTTCCACACTCTTTATACATTGGACTCATCTAGAGAGCTTTAGGCTGTATCCTGGTCCTACTCCAGACCATTTGGATCAGAATCTATGAGGGTGAGGCCGCGTGGAAGTATATTCTCAAAGCTTTCCAGGTGAGCCTATCGGGCAGCCCAGATGGGAACCACTGGAAAAGAAGTTACTTCAAAAAGAAAAAGTGATTGTAATGTCACCCTTTAACATCAAGACGCTGCATACCTTCCTCCAGAATGGTGGTTGCCAGACACTGCTGCCCATTAGAATCACCTGGGGAGATTTTGAAACTTCTGATGGCCAAGTCACCCCCATACCAATTTAATGGGCATGTCTGGGCATGGGAGCCCGGTGATTCCGTTGTCCAGCTAAGTTTTGGAACCACTGCTGCAGACACTGTCTTCTGAGGAGCCAGCTGCGGTTTGCCTGAAAGAATGTGGACTTGGGAACCAAACAGCTCTGCTGCTCACTACCTGTGTGATCTCTTAGCCTAAATTTCCTTATTGGGGAAATGGTAATGCTAACTCACAGTTTTACTGTCTGGGTTGGAAGAGAATATATGTGCGAGCACATAAAAGTTGGTACCCATCTTATCCCTTGTGTCAGGCTGCTAATGCAATGGCTGCTGTTCCAAATTACCACCAATTTAGTGGCTTACAACAACACAGGTTTATTAGATTACGGATCTGGTGGCCAGAAATCCAAAATGGGTCTCACTGGACTAAAATCAAGATATTGGTAGGGCTGCCTTCCTTTCTGGAGGCTTAGGGGAGGGTCTGTTTTCTTTCCAGCTTCTTGAGGCCACCCGCATGCTGTAGCTCATGTCCGCTTTCCAACTTCAAAGCCAGCAATGGCCAGTAATCATTCTCACATTGCGTCTTCTCTTCTGCCTCTCTCCTCCACGGTTAGTGACCCTTGTGATTACACTGGGACCATCCAGACAATCCAACACAACATCCCTATTGTAAAATGGTTGATTAGAATCCTAATTCCCCTTTGCCGTGTGACATAACATACTCACAGGTTCTGGACATCGAGATGTGGCCATTATTGGGAAGCCATTAATTTTGTCTACCACACCCTCAATACCTTTTCCCTCTGATCAGGATAAAAAATGTAATTTTAGGTCTATGTCAATTGATTTCCTATAAATACACAAGAATCTTGTTAATAGTTTATTAACGTGATACCAACTAAATGATACCTATTGCAGGCCTGTTTCATTCTTTGTCCTACTAATCTATTAATAGATCCCTTCCCTGCTGCTCCAATGAAGGGACAGGCTTAGGCACCCACGTTTGTATCACATGATCCTTCTGTATGGCCACAGCAGCTTGGACCAGGAGTGGCCACCTGACCCATGGGGAGCCAATGAATTGGCTTCCTAGCTCCCCATTAGAATTTTCCTTAAGAACTTGAGGTAAGAGGCACAGATAACTGTAATTAGTTGTTGCCACACTCTGGAGCCAAAAAGAATTATAGAATTAGAACTGGAACTGGCAATATGGTAATTGAATGCCACATGCAAGTCAGAGTTTGAAAGGAGCAGGAGGCAGGAGAGCACAGAGGAGGATGGTCTGCAGACAGGACAGACGAGCACATTTACAAAGAGGCTGAGATGCGAGACTTTTCAGCCCCCAAAAGGGAGATGCTTCAGTTTTTAGGAAATTCCTGTTCCTACAGCTTTGGCTATATTTTGGGAAACAATGTTTTGAACAAGTATTAAGAACTAGAACTTGTGATAGCCCAGAGAATTAAAGAGCTAGATTATTAGTTCTGATGATTTTTATAATGTCATCACAGCTTCCTCCTATCCATGTAACAGGGAAAATGGAGAAAAGATACCAAAAAATAATCTGAAAGTCTCATCATCCTAATATTCCTGATCTTCCATCTTTTACAAATACCAGCATAGAAAGTCCTACAGGGAAGGCAAGTACATCAGTCAGAAATGTTTTTAGCTGAAATTAGGAGCAAAACCAGTTAATGACAGCTAAACTCGAAGGACATTTAATTTTACTTAACAAGAAGTCTGGAGAAGACTCCAGGGTTTGTCCTGAGGCTCCGTGATGTCATCAAGGACCCCTGTCCTGCCCAAAGAAGCACATTCTCAGCTATTGGATTCTCACTCTTGTTTTCACTACCTCATGGTCACAAGATGGCTGCTGCAGCTTTACGTATTTTGGCTTCACATCAGCTTTCCAAGATAGAATGAAGGTGAGGGTGGTGTACAAGGGCTTTATCCCTCTGAGGTTCTGTTATTTTATCTGAGATGGGAACTCCCCCAGCCGACTTCCCCTACGTCTCTGGCCAGAATTGGCTCACACGTCCACCTCTAACCCAACACTGTCAATGGGGAATGGGATGACATGATGGTTCAGACCAAACATGATTAATCACCTGTGACTGGAATAGATGCTCCCTCCCTGAGAGGAATGGATTTCCACTGACTGATGTTCTAGGAGCGGGGAAGAAGTGAGGTGACTGCTTGTTGGGTAGCCAAGAAACTGTCCGCAATAAGCAAGCAATGAAACGACTGAAAGGAGGAAGAGGAGGAGAAATAGAACTTAGGAAACCACAAACTTCTTGGTTTTGCAAGAAAGGAGCTCAAGCTATGCCTGTTACAGCAGCTCTGGTTGAGGCTCCTGGAACCACCTCAGAAATGCATTTTCTTGTATTCTGAAGGAATCTTCCAGGTTCTGGGTTGAAGGCTTTGCTAGGATTCACTCTTAGCTCTTTATCTTCAAGTGCCGTTTGAGAAATTCTTGTTGATGGCAATGGGAAGGGCCAGTTAACATCACAAGTTCTAATTTTGCGACTCCTCTTTCCCCCTCCCACCCCACCCCAAGTAATTAAAAATAAACACCAAGTCTAACGCATAACTACCAAAATTTCCCCCATGACTACCACCCACTTCAATGGTTTTGTTTTTTAAATAATATCGACTTTTTCAAAAAACAATTTTTTTGGTGATTGAAACTTTTCTGGTGCCCTAAAGTATGTGCTTAGTCTCTTTTTCAGTAAAGCAGCATTGCTCACAGGAGATCTCCAGCCTTGCATATCATCACTCGAACCCAAGATAACATAAAAAAAAAAGTTTAGCATCTCAATGCTTTGAGAGTTAATTTAGACCATCGAAGTGTACCACTCCCAAGGCATAGCTCTGATCAACTTCAGTAACTAAGTCAACACATATAAAGCACGTAAAATGCTATTTGACATATAGTCACCTCTATATAAAGCATTTGCTGTTGGTGGTGTTGTTGTTATAGGTTTCAAAACTCTTTTGAAATGAAAAGAGACTACACAATTTACACAGAGATAGTATGTTAATGACAGAGCAGTGGTGAGAGAGGAAGAGTAAGAGAATTAACACTTTTTGATCATCCTCCCTATTCCAGATATGGGAAACACAATATATACTCATGTGTTATTACATTTAATCCTTACAACCAACCCCATGGGGTATTATTACAGCCATTTGACCAGTGAGGAAATTGAAGCTAAGAAAGTTGGGGTGACTTGTGCTAGACAACAAGTTAGTGAGCAGCAAAGCTAATTCAGGTCTGTCTCAACTGAGCTCCACTTGTCTGAAGAAAACACATTTTTCTGGGTGACAGATTAGTAGGGCAAAATGTTTGACTTATGGATAAATGCTTTAGCTGTTCATAAAAAAGGGTTCCAGATCCACTTAAACTAGATTGCTGTTGCTGTCCCTAGAGGCAGATATGGTGCCACTTTTGGACAACTGTTGATTATTTATAGCCTTGGAGCTACAAAGGCAAAAATATGATTCCCGTCTTCAGAGAACTTACAGACCAGTGGAAAAACAGAAATACAAACAATGATTAATATTGGACATGATCACTGCTACAATGGTCACATATTCGAAATAGAGGTAGGTCATGGAAAAAGAAGGCTCTGCCTGGAAGGGGATTGGAGAAAGATTCACGGAGGCTATAGCTTTCGCGCAAAACACCAGCTCAAGGACGGATAGGAGTTTGCCAGGCAGGTAGCCTGTGGGGGGACATTCCGGGCAAAGGGTACAATCTGTGAAAAGGCGGAGAGGTCTAAGAGAGCTCTGGAAATTACGAGTAGTTCAGTATTGACGGCTCATGAAATTTAAAGATAAGAGTGGAGGAAAATGAATCCCTAGGGGAAAGTAAGTGCCAGATCCTTCTAACAGTGTATAGCTCTCATTTTTTAGGATAAAAATAATAATTACGTAGCAATGTGATGTCATCAAAAAAGAGATGATATGAAAGCATAGAGGACCAAAATCAATTCATATTTTAAATATTCATGCCCACAAAAGATTGGAGATGACCCAAATGTCCACCAGTAGGGGACTGGGTAAATAAATTTTGCATATAGATATATGAAAAACTATGCAGCTATTAAAAAAGATGAGGCAGCTCTGTAGTGTCCCAGACCAGGTTCTCTAGAAAGCAAAGCTAACAATTTATTTGTGAGGTACAAGCCCAGGATGGTGAGGGTGAGGCCAATGAGAAGCGAGTCTAGAGAAGGTGTAACACAATGCAATGTGTTACCACGCTGACTAGATGGTGGAGTTGTAAAGAGACACAGCATTTCACTCAGCAGGTGGGTTACAAGTAGGAACCATCTCGAGTCCACGAAGGAGAAAACGGAGGGAGAAATCAACTGCTGGGCTCCTCTTGTCTCTTGTTTCAATTGGTGGAGGGTCACACCTCCCAGTTATGTCTTCTGGCCCTTAGCAGACACAGGAAGCTGGGACCTATGCCTTGCAGTCTGGTGTTTCATTCAGGTCCCAAAGTGGAGGGACAACCAGGTGCAGGAGGAGCACTGACCAACAGAGAATCGAGGAGCCTGTTGAGGGAATTTGAAAAGGCATATAAAGATTTTTATCCTGATATGTATACTGCCTGGCTAAAAAGTCTGGAAATAGAGACATCTTATTTCACATATGTTATATATCAGTAAGCTACCTTTTTGAAACATATTCCTTATGTTTCTAGACTTGATGGCCACCCTATATTTTGATAATAACCAAGCTCTAAAATATGCTCTAAACAAACAAGCAACATACAGAACAATGTGCATAATGTGCTAACATTGGGTAAAATAAAGAATATACAAGGGCTGGCCCTGTGGCCGAGTGGTTGAGTTCGCGCCCTCTGCTTCAGTGGCTCAGGGTTTCGAAGGTTCGGATCCTGGGCACGGACGTGGCATTGCTCATCAAGCCACGCTGAGGCAGCATCCCACATAGCTGAGCCAGAAGGATCTACAACTAACATACAACTATGTACTGGGGGGCTTTGGGGAGAAGAAGAAGAAGAAGCAGAAGAAAAAGAAGATTGGCAACAGATGTTAGCTCAGGTGCCAATATTTTTTTTAAAAAAAAAGAATATACACATGCTTATTTCTGCATAGAATTCCTCTGGAAAGAAACCAATGGCAGTATTTGTCTTTGGCGGGGCAAATTGCATGGCTGGAGGATTGCGTAAGAGGGAAACTCACTTTTTACCAGACACCTTTTCATGTGTTTCTAATTTGCACCATGTCAAACCGTTATTTATTAATGTAGAAACTTATACCGAGAAAACCATTTCTAATGCTAGGAAGATCATATTGGCAGTAGAAAGAGGATTTTGAAGGAGATCATTTAACTCAACAAATACGTATGAGCATGAGGATAGTGGGGCAGATACAGAAGTGACCGTGGCAGACCCCGTCCCTGCCCACACAGAGTTTACAGTCTGAGAGGGAGGACGGTTAGACAAGGGTTAAGGCGACCATATGAGCTCTGGAGCCCTACTCAAGTGAAGACAACAACTTCTTGCTTTGAGTTCACAGTCCTTAGTGCTGAAGATGTTATTTTGATGGCAAAACCCCTACATGGTAGGCCTCAGTTTCTCATTTTTAAATTGTTACAGTTGAACTAGAACAGGAGTGCACAAACTTTTTCTGTAAAGGGCAGATAGTAAACACTCTAGGCTTTGCGGGCCAGACTGTCCCTGTCACAACTACTCAACTCTGCTGTTGTAGCACAAAGTGGCCATAGACAGACAATACCTGAACAACTGAGCGTGGCTGTGGTCCAATAAAACGGATGAAAGTTTTGGAAGTCTATTGAAGGTTCCAACAGAACTTTGAAGGTTTTATAAATTTTGTGTCTTTTTTTTTTTTTTTGGAGGAAGATTAGCCCTGAGCTAACATTTGCCACCAATACTTCTCCTTTTTGCTGAGGAAGATTGGCCCTGAGCTAACATCCGTGCCCATCTTCCTCTACTTTATATGTGGGATGTCGGCCACAGCATGGCTTGATAAGGGTGCATAGGTCCGCACATGGGATCTGAATCGGTGAATCCCAGGCCTCTGAAATGGAGCATGCGGACTTAAGGCTGGCCCCTTAGGTGTCTTGAAATATTATCCTACTTTTGATTTTTTCCTCAACTCTTTAATAACATAAAATCCCTTCTTGACTTGCAGGCTGTACAAAAATAGGCAGTGGGCCCTGTTTTGTTTGCCAGCTCTGGAATGCTCACCCCTAACACAGAATGTTGCTCCAGTGTTAAAATTCCAAACCTGTTCATAAAAGATCTCCACACCCCTCCCAATCAGTAGCAGCACTATGAGCTAGTTCTGCCAGCCCACTGAAGCTTTATGGCTCTGTTGCTGATTGCTTGATTTGCATTTCATTTGGGTTTAACTTTGCATTTGTTCTCTCAGCTCCTGCCACACTTATTCTTGCTGCATTGTATGCTGATTTGAAATGGAGTCCAGCCCTGCTATGAAGGTCACAAAAGAAGATTTAATTCCTCTGTGACCGCTGGTTAATTCATTTCTGGACATTAGAATCACTTTTATGAGCCCCACACCATATGCCATATGGAATATCATTATGTGCTCCCTGGAGCTTCTGTTGTTGCCATCTGTCTGTGACTTCCTGTGTGGTTTCTTTGGCAGCACGGAATTCGTCTATCAAAAATGCTTTTATAAAGTAAGTTTTAAAAACCCAGTTCTAAACAACATCTGCCTCTGAAGTTAGATGTATATGTCAAAGGCTTAAACATTTGAAGCACGTTAATAATGATCTCTATTGTGAAGCCACAGTTGAAAATTATAAAAGTGTATTGTAGTCCGTCACCAGGGTAACACCCGGATACAAGCACTGCCAACCTTGCAAAACCCTGCAAAACCCTCCACAAGTAAATCTCTAAAATCTCCCATTTTGAGGACTCTGACATGTTAGTCAGAACCTTGGCATTCTGCCTAAACGAGGTCTCTGTTCTCAAACACTCAGAATGTTCTGTTCAAATGGTGGGAATTGTATTTGTTCGTCTTGTTTTTGTGTCCCTCGTATCTAATACAACACCTAGCACTGAGTAGGAGTTCACTGAATTTGTATTGACCTGAACTGAAATGTTGAATTACATGCCGTGGATTTCTTGGTCAATTGTCTGTGTAATGTCAATGAGAGGACTTTTACTCACTGTGACGCTGGGGATTGGTTGCAAAGAAAATGAATTTTTAGTATTGTTATTGTGGTGGCTGATTATGAATGTATATAAAATGCATATCTATATTATAAAGATGAAAGAGATACTCTGAATAAAGCATTTTTAGATCATCAGATGAATGCATAGCATAGATTGCCCATGAGCATCAGGTATGGATGGAAGTGACTTGACCTCTGAATGAGAAGATCTTGTTTTAAATACCAGCTCTTTACAAGCTCTAAAATAGTAAAAATAAATAAATAAATAAATAAATAAAAAGGCTACTTAGCATCTAGGATTTAGTTTGGTCTCTGAAACAAGAACGATAATTCCTGCCCTGCTACCCCAAAGAAGTGATGTAAGAATTGACCAAGATAGTGTAAATGACTAAAATTTACAAATGAAAATTCACAATTGCAAATAGGACTTATTCATTCGCATATCTATGGCCCACCAAGGGCAAAGCACTGGGGAATATAGATATAAAAAGGAAAACAAATAATTTTTAAAGGCAAACAAATGAGTGGTACACATAGAGAGACTGTAGGAGGAGCCCTCAACTTGAGTGGGCTTGAGAACCAGGTGGAAGGCATGGTAAGCATGCGGAATCCGGTGCCCCATCAGAGATTCTAGCGTGATAGATCTGGGTTCTGGCAAGGGACTCTATGGATTTAACAAACTCCCCAGGAAATTCTGATGCAGGTGGTCCATGGTCCAGACTTTGAGAAAACCCATTATGGCTTAACAGGGAAGATAGAAAAGAAAATCAATAATGAGTTTCTTATTAACTTTTGATCTCCCCAATAGACCTGTAAGAGATCCTCAAAGTGGTGCTCACAGGCTGTGAGGACGTGGGAAACTAGTGAGATGATGAGATCAAGAAGAGTACAACAATCATACAATGGGTGTGTTCTCCCCTTATTTCTCACATTTTCTGTCCTGTCCACTGGTGACTCTAATCCTAGGTCTCTTTCAAGAGTTGGCATATTTGTAGGATTCAGTGGGATTCTGTGTGTTTGGAAAAAAATAAAAGCAAAAGCAATGGCTTATACAAGGTAGAAGTTTATTTTTCTTACTAGAAAACAAAGTTAAGAGATAAGCGGTCCAGGGCTGGGATGGTGGCACCACAAATGTACTAGGGATCTGCCAGGCGACTTTCAGTTCTCCATTCTGTCATACCCAGGGTGTAACCTTGTGGTCCAAGACAGCAGCTATAGTACCACCAGTCATAGCATCTTTCCAGGCAGTAAGGCAGAGAAAAGAAAGGGCAAAGGGAGTACTAGCTGTCTTATAAGGAGGCTTCCTAAAAATTATCATGCCTTTCTGCTTATATCTCATTGGCTAAAACCTAATAATATCGGCTTGCCTACCTGCAAGGAGGTGCAGAAATGTATTGATTATTCCCCAGGCAGGCACACACCAAGATAAAAACCAGTATTTCTGTTAGTTAGAGATAGGGGAGAATGAATAATGAGATAGGCAACTAGAAATCTCAGGCCCAGATGGGATCCTGGGGTTTGAAGCTTCTTTCATTGGGTCTGGGCCTCTGGCCACAATGACTCCAGCTGCAGCTAATGTTGAAGAACCCTAAAAATTGACACAGCAGAGAAAATCCAGTGGTGCCGGTGGGCAACTGGTAG
This sequence comes from Equus asinus, assembly GCF_041296235.1. NCBI lineage: Eukaryota > Metazoa > Chordata > Mammalia > Perissodactyla > Equidae > Equus > Equus asinus. Next base: position 131,690,488 of record NC_091792.1, read on the forward strand.
AAGACTACAGTTCAGGGGTTGCCAGACACAGATTTTCCAAGCTTGTAGCATGTAAGTGCCCTCTGACCCCTGTGTTCTGAAGTTCATTTCCCTCACAGGTAGAGACAACCCTTGAACAGGATTCACATCCAAAATTTGAGACTAAACAACCCTACGAATCTCAGTAACTTGGCTGTTGAAGGCTTTGTTTTCATTTTTCTAAAACTGAGAGAATTTCTGATTCAGCTGCGTCCCTTGTAGGGTTACCTTGCTTATCAAATGATGTGTGTGATGTGCTTTTAAACTTTAGGGCCAGATTTACATGTATATTATTTTGAAAAAAATTATCCATCGAATGTATGCTAAGGATTAACAAAAGTAGTTTGAACTATTTAAATTGGATTCATACACTTAAAACTTTAATTTAAAATTTTCTATTAGCAGGTGATATGAATAATTAAAATTTCTCATTTAATCTGAAGGAAATTTTTCCCACTGAATTTTTAATAGAACCTGTAAACTAGGAATAGCTGAGCTATCACCTTCCGTTCTTCCTGATTAATGTAGGTCATTAGCCCAAGAAATACTCTCTCTCAAAACCAGCCATTTGTCTTGAGAATATTGTTATTTCTTCTTTATATTACTTTCAGGTAGCTGCTCTTTCTTCAATGATACCCCTTTTTTGTATGTGTATGTTTTAGGTGCAGCTGAATAGGGATGGGCAAAACACAGACAGCCACGTTGATCGGTCTCACTGAACACGGATGATAATTGACCAAAGAGAGCCCCTGAGTGCTGCCTCTGCCCTTCGGTCCTCCAGAGGACTACTCACACCTTCTCTGCTCTCCTCAAACCTCCAATAGTCCCTCACTCTAGGCTCATTAGCTGGACTTTGCCTCCTAGTTCACTGAGAAAGTAGAAGCCACTGGAAGAAAACTTGATCTGCATCTACACTATGCCCATATACTCTACCTTCTCTCCTGTTACAAGGCCAACCCCATGTTCCGAAGCCCAACCCTGCTACTCATCCACTGTCTCCGATACTCTCTCACCTACTCAAGAACTGTGCCTAGAAATTCTTTTTTCTCTCTCTTGCATTGTCAAAATTTTCCTCTCTCATGGATCTATCCATATACAGACATGCTGTTGTTTCTCATCTTAAACACAAAAAAATCCTCTTTCTTGATCCCACTTCCACTACAAGTATTACCCTATTTTTCTCCCTCCCTTTGAAGCAAAGAACCTTGAAAGAGGTTTTATTATTCAAGGTCTCCAACTGCTGTCTCTTGAACCCACTGAAATCAAGCCTTCATCCCACCATTCCATCAGATTTGCTTGTGTCTAGGTCACCAGTGGCTTCCCCCAGGGTAAGTCCAATGGCCAATTCGCAGTTCCATCCTAATGTAACCTCTCAGCAGCACTCTACAGACAGTTGTCACTCCTCTTTAAATCCTTTCTCCACCTGGCTTCTGGGGCACCACACACCATCACACCACTCTCACCCTCTGCTCTCTCATCCATCCCATTCCCCAGCTCACTCCAAGTCAGCCACATTGGCCTTCTTATAGTTCCTGGAGCAAGCCAGGAATGATCTTGTCTCAGGGTCTTTGAACCAATATTCCTTCTCCTGGGAATGCTTTTCTCTAGATATTAATCTAGCTTCTCCCTTCTTTCCTTTACCTCTCCCAAGTTTACTGCTTTATTTTTCTCCTTAACACTTATCATCATCTACTCTACTATACATTTTACTGATTTTTACATATATATATATATATATATATTTGCTGAGGAAGATTGGCCCTAAGCTAACGTCTGTTGCCAATCTTCCTCTTTTTGCATGAAGAAGATTAGCCCTGAGATAACATCTGTTCCAATCTTCCTTCACTTTGTATGTGGGTCACTACCTCAGCATGACTGATGAGTAGTGTAGGTCTGTGCCTGGGATCTGAACCTGCGGACACTTCTACCAAAGTGGAGTATGCTGAACTTAACCACTACTCCACCAGGCCAGCCCTTGATTTATATTTTTCTTATTGATTTCATCCATTGTACACTCCATGAAGACAGGAATTTTTGTGCTTTTTCATTCATAACTCTACCTCTAGCATCCAGAATAGTGCCTGGCACACAATAGATGCTTAGTAAATATTTGTCAAATAAGCACTAATGAACCCTTTATTTCCTATAACACTTTGGGAAATGAACTTTTGTATCGATGACACTTTATCTAGTACTGATAAGTTTATGTATATTTGGGTGTCACAGACTTTAAAGAATGGAGGTGCTCAGAGTGCCCAAATTGAGAATATACCTATGTATTTGTTTTAGTTGAGAGCTTAGTTTATGCCAGATATTTTATGCAGATTATCTCATTTAATCCTCTCAAAAAACTTTAAAGAAGGTACTACTCCCATTTTATAGAAGAGGAAGAAGAGATTTTAGAAAAATTGTGTAAATTGCCCGAAGACACCAACTGGTAGGTGATAGAGCTGTCATTTGGGCACAGGCCATTTGAATGACTGAAAATGCCACATTCTACCTGCTATTTACATTATTTCTATTAATTCATTTTTATTTTTTTAAGCTTTATAGAGGTATAATTGATATGCAAAAAATTGCACATATTTAATATATGCATTTTGATGAGTTTGGATATGCGCATGCACCCATGGTGCCATCACCACCATCAAGGTGCTAAACTCATCCATCACCTCCAAAATTTTCTTTGTTTTCTTTTTTGGGTTTGTGTGCATGTGTGTGTGTGGTAAAAAGACTTGACACGAGATCTATCCTCTTAACGTACTTTCAAGCGCACAATACCGAATTAATAACTACAGGTACTATGTCATATAGCAGATCTCTAGAATTTATTCATCTTGTATAACTGAAACTTTATAAGATTGCTTAGAAACTAGCTGAGCAACTGTCTTCTCATGATTTGTCTTAACATGGTTCTGATGAACATATAGATAGTTCTAAAACAGTCTCAGACAAAAGGAAACTCAGGGTTCAGGTGCTGCTTTAGTCCTATAGACATCTAACCCCTATGTTAGCAAGGCTCTGTCTGGGTTTGGCTCCAGATAAGAACCTGGATTTATAGACTAAGGCTAGGGATGCATTGGCATTCTTGCCTTGCCTGTAAAAATATCCCCTCAGCCAAATTGTGCTCATCCATCAAGACCCAGCACAAAAACCCTCTCTACTAAGCCAAAGCGATTGCTTTATCCTCTGAACTGCGAGGCTAGTTTACAGCTATCTCGTGGCACCTGCCTTACGCTGATCCGACTTACAGCAGTTTGTACGTGTATCATTTCTCCAATAGACTGTAAGACAGTGAGCAGGGACTGCTCCACACGTCTCTGCATCTCCCACAACACTGAGCACAAGAGCTACTTCGTAATTAAGGAATGAACCCTGATCTCATGTTGTGGCCTTCAGTCTCTCATTCATTCAATAAATAACTATTAGGCACCGATCATGGGCTGGGCCCTGTCCTAGGTGTGGGTGAAATACAGTGAATAAGAAAGACCACTTTGCTTTCCAAATGGAGCCCCATTCTAGTGGCTGTAGACAGAACTAAAACCATAGTTAGCAAGGAATGTTCTGCGGAGGCTTGAGAAAGAGACATAAAGGGATGAAGTGGCTCCTATGGAATGGGCGTTGAATCAAGTCCTCCCTGAGAAGAACACTTGAATGGAGTCCGAGGATGAGAAGGAAGCAACCTCTTTAAGAACTAGAGGCAAGAGACTTCCGGATAGAGGGCACAGCAAATGCACAGATGTAGGGTGGGAGTGAGCCTGGAGAGCTCAGGAAACTGAAGGGGGCCAGCGTGGCTACAACCGAGCCAACAAGGGAAAGCGGGGAGGAGATTTTCACAACCATATTCTGTGCTGGAGTTCAGGTGACATCTTTCAAAACACAAATGTTTCCATTTAAACATATAGTAACTGATACTTGAGAAATTAATTTATTTTCCAGAAATAAGTTAACTGGAGAATACTGCACCCACCATTACTTGGTAAGAAAGTTGTATCGTCGTTCTAAAGACAGGTTCTCTCCTGTTACATTATATTTTAAAATATAGTATTATTTTAATTATATAATAACTAGATCTGTCTAACAGGACAAGACCCTATAAGTGGCTCCAGCACAATGAAACATTTTCAGAATGGGTCCTGAAAATATCCTCGGTATATTTCTGTGTAGCATGTTACATCAAATGCTGTTCCGTGTTGTCACTTCAGGTTTAACTAACTGTGGGGAGCAGTAGCAGTAGTTGAAATTGGTTTATTAATGCAAACTTTCCTTATTGTGCCCCAGACCTCCTTGGTATGGATCATCTGAGTGTGATTAACTGCTCAGAGAAGAGCTGCTTACAATGTCGTCCGAACAGCGCTGATCTGTGACCTATTTGTTACCTGTCTGCTGTGAGGTAAGTACAGAAATTGAAAGTAAGCCATTAGAGACTTTTAGAGCAATTTCACAGACCTCCACGAAATCCCAGCACGTGATCAATGTTAGCAAATGTGGTTTGAAGTTCAAGTTTTATATAAAAGTATGTTCTGTTGCTATAGCAGCAATGACACAACATCATTTTGGAGCGATCACCCTGATTAAGAGCTGGAACTGCTTCCTTCATTGACAAAGTCCTGCTATGAAAAAAAATGTCAGCTGAACTAAACAAGGTACTTAGCAGTGTAAGAACAATTTGACTTATGTAGAGGTTAATGCGTTAAACTCAAGGTTACCCTCCTTATTATCTTATAATACAGAAGCTGACCACAAACAACTGTTAATGCTGAAATATGATGGCCTTTGAGGGGGAAATTCTGTTGAAAATGTTTAAACTGTAAACTTCTGGTGTTTCTGCAAGATAAGAAACCAGTTTCCCAACTTTATAAAGATACGAAAAAGGCCATCTGTACTTTCTTATCTGATATCGTCATATTTTTAATAATCTTAACACTCTATGCAATGAAAGAAAGTAATATTTTTTTTTAGTGATTTTTATGATATACTTTTTTTTTAGATTTTATTTTTTTTCCTTTTTCTCCCCAAAGCCCCCCAGTACATAGTTGTATATTCTTCGTTGTGGGTCCTTCTAGTTGTGGCATGTGGGACACTGCTTCAGCGTGGTTTGATGAGCAGTGCCATGTCCGCGCCCAAGATTCAAACCAATGAAACACTGGGCCGCCTGCAGTAGAGCATGCGAACTTAACCACTCGGCCATGGGGCCAGCCCCAGAAAGTAACATTTTTTAATAACAGAAACTAATAAAAAGGCAAAAATAGAAGTTAGAAACTTGGAATAACAGAGTTTTTACAAATTATGACATTTCTTTCTTTCTTTCTTTTTTTTTTTTTGAGGAAGATTAGCCCTAAGCTAATATCTGCTACCAATCCTCCTCTCTTTTGCTGAGGAAGACTGGCCCTGAGCTAACATCCACGCCCATCTTCCTCTACTTTATGTGTGGGACTCCTACCACAGCATGGCTTGACAAGCAGTGTGTAGGTCCACACCCGGGATCCAAAACAGCAAACCCCAGGCTGCTGAAGTGGAATGTGCGAACTAAACCACTGGGCCACAAGACCAGCCCCAGTGACATTTCTTTTAACACTAGTTATCAATGAAGTAGTGATGAGCTGGATATTTCATACCTGTGAAAACCTAACACCAGGCAACTTGTGAATTTGATAGAACATTTTGAATTTTATTTTTCACGTATAAGAAATTCTTGGACCTAGAATCTACTTTCTTTCACCCAAAGATAATATAAATTTAGCTAAAATTTTACAGAATAACTTGTTAAAATTGGCTGTTAAAGAAGCATTGAAGAAATTATTTTGGATAAGAGTTAATAAATATCCTGAACTTGCTAAAAGTGCTTTAACATGTCTATCCCATGTCTGTCAACATACTCCTGTGACACTGGTTTCTCTGTCTCAAGTGCTAATAAGAGAAAATATAGGAGCAGTTTAGTGTTATCCTCAGCAAGTCATGCTGTCATCAACCTAACCTATATTAGCCAAATTCACAAGAAAGAAGAAGCTCATTTTCCCCATTAAAAAATTTAAGTATTGATAGGCATCTTGGTGTTTGTTTCCAATGTTTGTTCCTTTGCTTAGAGGTGTTTAACAGGAGAAATCATGATTTCCTTCACAGCTTTTTTGGCTGTGATTGCAGTGATCAGTGTGGGAGGGGTGCAAACTTTGGGGGTGGAAGGATTTGGTGATCTATAAACTGAATTCAGCCGAGTGAACCTTGTAACACCCTCCTCCCGTGAAGGTGAGGAGTCACGGCCTAGAAACTTCAAATAGGTTCAGAATGTGAACAGCAACAACAATAACAACAACCCAGAGAGAGAAAGAGAGAATGTCCCATATGCGTCACCAGCAAAAACCCCGTCAGCAGCCCAGTTGGGTCATTTTATGATCTCAAAGTTGCAAAGAAAGCAACTTCAAAAATTATAAGAAAATTATGAAGAACATGGAGACATTTCTTAGTGGGTCAACATCTCTCATCCTTGGGAAGATTTAGAATTTAGAAGTTAAATGTTTAGGAGAAGGAGGCACTCGATATTTTAAGGTGTAGGGATCTACATATATTTGGGAGGAAGGCCAGGCCACGCTTTCTCCACCTCTCCCTGCCTTCTGGTCAGAAGGAATTCCCATGGCCCCTGTATGGGTAAGAGCTTCCATTTCAGATCTGGACGAGCAGAGGATTTAGCTCTGCTATCTTTACTCCCAGAGGTGCGATCTGTAAGAATTCTTTGCTTCTCTAAGCCTCAGTTTTTCTCATCTATATAATACCACCCCCCTGAGACCATTGTAAGGCTTAGAGAACACATGTAGAATGTTGGTACCGAGGAAGTGCTTAATATCGAGTAGCGGCTCCAGTTATCTATTGCTGAGTCACAAACCACACCAAACTTGGCAGTGTAAATCAACAACCTTTCTATTATGCCCATGGATTCGTGGACCAGGAATTCAAAAACGGCACAGCAGGAATAATTCTCCTCTTCTCTGTGATGCCTGGAGTCTCAGTTGGAGTGATAGGAAAGGCTGGGGTAAGTCAAATGAGTGGAGGCTGGAATAGCTGGGACTCATTTCCAGGATGGCTTCTTCACTCACGCATCTGGTGCCTGGTCTGGGAAGGCTAAAGAATGGGCCCAGCAAGGATTGTTCACCAGAGCCCTTACACAAGGCCTCTCCACACGGCTTGTCTTCCTTAGAGCATGGAAACCTCAAGGCGGTCAAACTTCTTACTGGCAGCTCAAAGCTGTTAGTTAGTATCAAAAGCTACTGTGGCAGTTTTAAACATAGCTCAAAATTCTTGATACTCACTCCATCGAGAAATCTCTGATGAGTCTTCAAAGAAAGGAATGCATGAAGACTATAAAACCTCTGGAAATCCACCATTACTACATGAGTAATGCAAGAGGAGGAGTAATAGAATAAATTATCAGAATTTCCTGTGATGGGCAATGTGTGAATTTGGGATTTAAAGATTTTAGGTCTGAGTCCTTAATTATCCTTGGCTCATAGTGATTCTTGGCTAAGTCTGTTCCAGCCCTCTCCCTGCCTCCTCCCATCACATAGCTTCTGCCTCCTCAGGCAGTTTCTGCCCTTGACCTGGCCAAGACTACCATTGGCAAGCTCCAGTCCTGACACAGTTGCCTGTCTGGCTTCCTGATCTACAGGCCTTCTTGGCTACTGCTCTGACTCCTTCCCTGCCTTCAGTCCAGGCCGTTGGTTTTCTTCTGAGACCACAACAATGGGAGGCCAGGACACACAGGTAAACCGTAGAGATTTGTGTGCAAGTGCAAAGAATGATGGTGAGAGTACAAATTGCCTTCAGTATAAGGCCAGCACCAAGCAAAACTGTGTATTTGTTTCTTAAAACAAAAATATGTTGAAGACACTGAAGACTTTAAAAGCAGAGTGCTATCATTTTGCAAATGCACACTCCTGTCCATTTATAGATAATGGTTCTTTTAAGAATGCCATTCCATGTCATTTTTCTTCTTTGTGGCAGCTGTCACTAGTTTATACCACAACTAGTCAACCATTAGAGGGCATTCTGGTTGTGGTTTATCAAAAGATTCGATAGCTTCCAAGAGTTAAAGTGTTTCCCTCTCTGCCTACTGAACGCAGTGTGAGTAGAGGAAAACGAGAGCGTGGCCAAGGTCACAGGCATTTGACTCTGCTGCCTCCTGGGCACCCTGGACACTCCTGGCTCTTTTTCAGGTGACTATTTATTGTTTACCCAGAAGAACCAGGAGACTGAGTGGGCAAGTCTGCACAAACCATCACCACATGTGAGGGCGAACTCAGGCCCTGTGCAATCAGCGTCTATCATTGGGAAATAGTTTGGCAGTGAGGAGCCTAGAAAGCAGCGGGAGCCTTTCCCCTTAGCTTTGCTTTTCTGCCTTCTCTTGGCATGCATCGATCTGGCCTCTCAGCTTCTTAAGCCCCTGCCCTTTGAGCCCTCTTCTTTCACTTTGTAAGTTTTATGGCAATTATAACTGAGCTTCGTAAAATCTACTCCAATCCTGTAGGCTTTTGGGTGTCGTCTCTCTGCTTGAGGTTAGGTTTAGGAGCTTCTTCCGCATAAACTTTTTACCTTAGGAGTAATTTTGGAATTCCTCTGGAAACCACACACAGAGTCAGAATGAAACCACTTTAGAACATCTCCCTAAACTGAATATGGTAGGAGAGCTAATCCACCCAAGGGGCATGCTTGACGGACAAGATTCGATTGGCGTGCCATATACCTGTATGTATATCAAGCCCTTTAACTATAGCAATATTCTCACAGGGGACTTGGTGCATTTCTTAGAGATACAAGGAAGAAAAACACTATGAATATTATATTAACGCACTTACTCCAACAATGTTGTTTGTTTTGACAACCAGTGTATTATTATTCTGAGTATGATTCTCATAGGGGAAAAAGGGGCAAGTGATCTTACATTTCTGTTTTATTTTCAACTATCTTTATGTGGAGATATCATGGACATAATTTTTTTTATTGTCTTCTTTATATTTTTTGACTTCTCCAAACCCAAAGTGTATTACTTTTGCAATGAGAAAAGTGATGCTCTTCTTTTGAAGCCTCACTTTTGAAGGTTGCTGAACATTCAGTCTTTATTTAAGCAGTTATACATTATATCTTGTTTGCAATATTTTTATAAGGATTTTCAATTGCAGCATAATAAGTGCCTTACATCTATTGACACCACATCTTTCTTCTGAGGAGCTTCAACCTATCTATTCAGACCTCACGAGAATCCTTGGAGATGATATTTTTGCCTAGCACTGAAAGCTGTATAGAACAGAAGACGGAAAGGCTGGCAGATTTTCATCCTGTTTGATAGACTGAAAAATGTGGCTGTGGGCACTGGCAGTGATTCATCTGGGGACAAGCAGAGAGTGCAAGAGCTGGGACGAGGCCCAAGAAGCCCCAAGTTCTAGTTGAACAAGCAGATGTCTAGACATGGTGTCCAAAATGTCCACATCAGTGTAAAGTGATTACTCAGAGACAGCCAGTCAACCAATCTTGACACGTTTGCAATAAAATATGTGACCTTTCACAGGGAAATGGTTGAAACTCAAATGCAAGTGGAAATAATTGCTCAAAAATATTTTTCTGGCTTCCAATATATGATTACATTTATTTGTTGGAAAATCTACCAATTTATTTGTGGTTAGGACAGTGCAATCAAAAGATCCCCGGGGGCTGGCCCCATGGCCGAGTGGTTAAATTTTCACGCTCCACTTCCTCGGCCCAGTATTTTGCTGGTTTGGATCCTGGGAACGGACACGGCACCGCTCGTCAGGCCACACTGAGGTGGTGTCCCACATGCCACAACTAGAAGGACCCACAATTAAAATATACAACTATGTACTGGAGGGACTTGGTGAGAAAAAGCAGAAAAAAAAAAGATTGGCAACAGTTGTTAGCTCAGGTGCCAACCTTTAAAAAAAAATCCTCATTGTATCTAAGTTGAAATACATTAGTAAATCAGTATCTGTAACAGAGACACCCTGTATTAAAATTTTTAAAGTTTCCTATGATCTTAGCATTTTAAAATAGATACAAGCTTGATTTCCATTTATGATATAGCAAGGAAACTAAGAATAATCACTCGAATCCTTGACTACAGTATTTTTTACTTGGTGGTAATTATATTTGTTGTTACTCTCCAAGTCACTTGGAAACCTTTGTTTTACTGAGTTAAACAGCTTATGTTAAAATTCTTAGCGTAAAACTAAAGAACAAGTAAGTAAAAATAGTCTCCACATATTGTTTAATTTGGGAAGATAATATTCAAACATAGATCCATCTATCTGAACAGATCTCCAGTTTATAAGATTGTTTAAAGTTATTTCCTTATTTTGTAAACCTTAGTTGTCACTGCATTTCTAGAACATGAAATGGGTGGTATGATCACAGTGTGTACAGATTTTGGTAGGAGCCTAATTCTGTGTCTACCCTCACATAATGCATGTTTTTGGAGCACATAAAAATAGTCTTCTTAATAACACTGAAAAGAGCCCACAACAGGCGTTGTGGAGACTTGCCAAGTGCAATTTTGAGTCGTGTGTTTTTTTCCGATTCAAGTAGAGTACATTCAGAGCTCAGTATTTCCCCTTCATTATTGATTGCGTTCTCTCTATCAGTGTGACCTTGCTCCCAAGGGACTCTCATCCATAATCGACACTAGAAAGGGATGGGATTGATCTAGGCTATGTAGTTGACTCTATTCTATGAATTTTATGATACAGCTACAGACCCTGGAACCAGGAACTACTATACCGCTGCAGGCACCAGAGGTCCCCTTAGTAACATTTTGAATACTAAGTTTTTAAAGAGTGTGCATCCTTAGAATAGAGAACTAGAGAAAAGAGCCCTGGCACTGGGCAGGCATTGTGACATGCTGAGCCTATCTACCCTAGAGTAACTTTCCCAAATCCATCGAGAGTGACACAACTACTAATCAGGCCTGACGTAAGCATCGCGGTGCTGAATAATGATGCTGATTATGCTATGACACAAAGGTGGGGCAAACACAACGTCTTGCGTAGTTCATTTTTATTCCTTTTCAGGGACCCAGAGGTCATGTTTTGGATTTCAACTTTGGGTGGTGACTGAATGCACTCCATATCACATTGGATCTATCTCTCATTTCAGTCCACATTTCATACACTGAGGGTATTTTAGGACTGTAGTTTCTTCAATTGTAACTGAAAGCTGGTGACTCAAAAGAGTCTCATGTATAGCTGTGACCTACACTAAATATCTCTGACCTGGAGCAGAATCTTTAATATGAGCCTTTCTCCAAGAGATAAAGCTTATTTCCCCAGTGAAATAAAATGGCTTCCAACTTTTTAGCGTTGATAGGGAGTAATGACAAGGGCAATTTGTCTTGGAAGCCAGAGAGACCATCACTCTGAGAGATCATTCAAGTAATCTTGTTACCAATACATCATCATCGTTTCAGATGCACTTCAAACACAAGGCATTTCCTAGCTCAGGATTAAGCAGAAATTTGCAGCAAAAGTTAACGTGTTGATAGCAGAACATCCCGTGCGCTCTAATCTTAATCTATTCAAGTAATCTTCACCACTGCAACCAACAACTCGCTACTTCCCCTGGACCTGACTATGCTAGAACTGTGAAAAATATTCTTCCTCATATAGTTAGCTCAGTCTTCTCCAAATTTACATCTAGACCTTTCTCCATTCTCTTTCCAGATGACATAACCTCTGAAATTAACTCTTGGCTTTCATTTTCCCTTAGTCCACTCTCCTCCATTTTAGACACTGGGAATTGCTCATTGGGTATGTATATGAGCGTCCTGACTCTGTGACCATTACAATAAACAGAGTCAGATGCTAAGTTAGGAAAATGGCAGCTGGTTATATCTCCATTCAGGATGAGCCTCTCTCTCACTAGGATGAAGAGCAGCACAATGTGTCATTAGAGGATTATTTTTACTATGTGACACCCTTTGCATCCTGTCATACTCTCCTTTCTCATGGGGCACTCCTTTACTGGATGAGCTGCTTCATTAGTTTCAGTTAGAGCTTCTCAGAATACGGACACAGTCACTGCTTTTTGGGTCATGAGTCAGAAATCATGTATCTTCCTCAATTCCTGGAGGCAGGTTCACTTTCAACATAGCATCAGAGAAGCCCAAAATCTGGCAGCCGCTCACTGTTGACTGTGCTACCTTGAAACGTCATTCAGTATTTCATGCATTTACTCATTCAACAAATATTTATTGAGCACCTTCATGTGCCAGCCACTAAGCCAGGCATTGGTGATACAATGATGAGCAAAAAACTATGTCATCTCTGTCCCCAAGGGGGTTGCTGTCTACTCTATTGGGTTGGCCATTAATCAAATAATCATACAAATAAGTGTAAAAATTTTTACTGTATTGAGTGCTAAGAGGTTAGGGAAGCCTTCCCTGATAAGTGATGATTAAAATGAAACCTGAAGAAAGGATGGAATTTGATTAGGTGAAGAGAGAGGTAAAGACAGTGGCAATTGCATGTTCAAAGGCCCTGTGGTAAGAGAGAACAAGGTGTGACCTGAGTGTGGTTGGTGGCTGGGCAGGGGTGAGTAGGGTATTGTCCAAGATGAAGCTGGAGAGATGGGCCAGGGTCAAATCATGCAGGGCCTTCTAGCCAAGTTAAGGACTTGGTATTCATCCTCGAAGCAATGGGAAGTCATTGAAGTGCTTTTGTGGAGGAGAAAAGTGGTAAAGTGATCAGGTTTGTGTTTTCAAAAGATCACTCTGTGGTAGTGTAGGGTAGAGGTAGGTGAGGCTGAGACATGAGTATGGAACCAGATCAGACCACTGGAGTAATCCAGGTGAGAAATGAAGGAAACTCAGGCTATGGGGATGGATATGGAGAAAAGAAGGTGGATGCCAGGTATTTTGAGGACTCAGTGATGGTTTGAATATGAGAAATGAGCAAATAGAGGTTTCAAGGATGAACAGAGAAAGCCTATTTGGAGGGGTAAAAGTTATCTCCATGAATATTTCTTGTTCTTCTTGTCAAGTTCTTTTAACATTATAATCTTTTGATAAATCGTTCTTGTCTGAAAAATTAGGGAACTAGGGTTTGCCAGGGAGAAGTAAGCTTATAGTTGTGTAGTTATTGATCATCATGTTGAGGACATGAGAGCTTTAGTGAGGGTACTTCACTGGGAAGGCCAAACATATGGGTTAAACGATGAACATTTCCTATAGAAATTGGCAGTTGGCAAATGTCAGGTACGCTCACCCTGTCCTCACTCCATAAACTGGTAAATTTCCTCTGGTCCATGTGGCCATGAGGTCCTTTACATTGTTAACAGCTGCTTTGATAATTATAGCTTCCTTCTGAACTATGACAAAGAAACTCTTAGTCAAACCAGTCCTTCTGTATTTGAGACTTTCTCTAGTCAATTTTATTTGCAGATTATCTATCCAGGCAGTTAATTGGTCACGTTCCCTGTAAAATGCACCATCTCGTGTGATGGTGTTTGTTTTCTGAGGAAGTGTAACCCTGGAGAAGGCACTGGACTAACAAATACTGCATTTAGTATGGTCTTTTTATCACCTCAGTCCCAGCTCCAGGGTGCTAAACAGAATTCTATTTTATGTTTACCCTTCCTGGGACCTCTACTGCTGGTAGTTCACTTGAAATAAGATGCATTTGCTTGAAGCTCTATCAAACCCAGACCTGAGAAGACAAAATGTTCAGGTGGCTTCTTCCACATTCTTCTTCCAGTCACCTTTGACAACTCAGAGAACTCCTCAAACTCTCAGGGCCTCCACTGTGCCCCACTGTGTCCTTCTCCACCCTTCGGTACTAATTGATTATTAGAAGGAACAGCTGGGTTCATGATATCAAACATTTACTGAACATATACTATAGGCGAGGTGCTATGCTATGTGATTTATATGCATAAAAAATTTTTATTGAGGTATAACATGTAGTAAGGTGTATAAATCTTTATTGTATAGCGTAAATCCCAATGAATTTTTATATATGTATGCACTGTGTAACCACCACCCAGATCATGATACAGCATATTTCCAACACCCAGTAAGACTCACTCCTTCATTTCCGTGACCCAGACAATACCTTTACTTCCCCCATGATCAACATCATTCTGATCTCTATCACCAGAGTTTAATTTTGCCTGTTCTTGAAAACTTTATATAAATGGAATCATACAATATGTGTTTGAGAGTCATCTGTGTTGCTGCATGTAGTGGTAATTCATTCTTTTTTTATTGCTGTGTAGTTTTCCATTGTATAACTATATCACAATTTATTTTTCCATGGTCCTTTTGATAACACATTTGAGTTGAGTTTCAGGCTATTCTAAGTAAAGTTATGACCGTTATCACATGTTATTTTTTGGTGGATGTCTTTTGTGTATATACCTCAGAGTGGAATTACTGGCTCATGAGATAGGTGTACATTTAGTATATGTTATTAGAAACTGTGAAATAGTTTTCCAAAATGGTTATACCTGTTTGCACACTTACTAGCAGTTTCTGAGATAGTTCCATTCTCTCCACATCATCACCAACACTTGATATAGTTAGAGTTTAATTCCAGCCATTCTGGTGCATGTGTGGTGTTATCTTGTAGTTTTAACTTGTATTTTCTCAATGACTAATGATGTTAAGCACTTTTTAATATACTTATTTGCCATTTGGAAATCTTTTTTCATGAAATGTCTTTTTGCCCATTTTTAAAACTGTTTTCTTTTTCTTACTGATTTGTAGAAATTATGGTTTTCTGTGTGAATTATCTACTAATACATAGCAAATTATCCCAAAATTTGGTGGCTCAGAACAACAACAATCATTTTAATATTTTCTCTCATGATTCTGGGGATTTACTAGGCTCAGCTAGGCAGTTCTCACTTTGGGGCTTTGTGAGGTTGCATTCAGATGGTGACCAGGACTGGAATTATCTGAAATCTCCATCATTCACATGTCTGATGCCTGGGCTCAAACAGCTAGAGACTGGAAGAGCTGGAGCTCCTCAGGCATCTCTCTATAACTTGATGTAGTCTTGTCTCGTGGTGACTTTATTATAGGGCTTTGGGGTAGCTGGACTTCCTAAATGGCGGCTCAGGGTTCCAAAAGTCACACGTCCCAAGAGAATGACCCAGGTAGAAGTTGAACCACCTTTTATGGTCTAGCCTCAGAAACCACATAGCATCACTTCAACCATTCAATATTAATTAAGGCAGTCACAAAGGCCCACCCAGTTTTAAGAGAGAAAACACAGACTCCACCTCTTGATGGAGGAATAGCAATTATTTGGACGAGCATGTGGGACCAAAACCATCATGGCCATTTTTGAAAAATATAATCTACCACAGCACACCCTCTGGCTGTAATTCACATTCTTCTCATATAAACAATATACTTATGCGGGGGCCTGGAATTGGCCACCCCAAGATATGTCTCTTTGGCATGAGAATTGTTTGGGGCTGGTTACTTTTAATACACTGCAGACAGGAAAGCAACTGAAAAGTGGAATTTACTTACCCTTTGTTAAGAGACATTTACATTGTAAAGGAAATCTCTATCTGTAAAGCTGTCTCCCTCTCTGTACCAGGAAGAAGGGGGGATGACCTTATCTCTAGAAACTCTTAATCAATGGGGAAGACAAGGACTTAAATCTGCATTTGTTTATTGTGCTTGTCTGGTAACCTCCTGTAACTGACTCCCCCCACCACCAATATCCTCTTTTGTTGTTAGCTGAAGACGATATTTAAGGTGGGGGCTTCAGTCATTTTGGCGAGTTGCTCAGCTTGCCTGAGCCTCTCCCATGTATACATGTTATAAAGCTTGATTAATTTTCTCCTGTTATTTTGTCTCATGTGAATTTAATTCATTCTCCAGTCAGAAGAACCCACAGTGGGTAGAGGAAATGTCTTCCTCCCCTACACTTACATCCTTCCCAAAGATCCCCCAATGTCCATTCTCATTATGACAATATCTGAGGCTTGAGGTCCAAGAGCTCATCATCTAACTCAGGCCCAGATGTGGATACGGTTCATCCAGTACAGCTCCTTGAATACCATTCCCGCTTCTGGAGACCTATGAACTAAAGTTATCTGCCCCACACATCCCCAACGTGCAATAATGGAACAGTCATAGGCCAGTTGCAATAGGTACTCCTGTTCAAAATGGGGGGAAATGGGAGGCACTGGTCTGAAATCTAGCTGGGCACATGCAGGGCTCAGTCTTACTTCCTGGGAATGAATCTTTGTGGCTTTTAGTTCCAACCTCCAGGCTCTTGGTTCCACCCTCTGGATTACCTTTATTCTTTCAGTAAATGTAGCCTGTATTTGGAGCTGAGAAGTTTTCTTAGCCTTCTTCCTGTCCATAGACCTTTAAAAGTCCCCAAATCTCTTTTCATTGTGTACTGTCTTGGCCCATTTTAGTCCGAGTTGTTATAATTCCTTTAAAAAACTTTATGGATTTAGTATGAGTCAATTTAGAATCCAAACATTATGCCAAACTGTACCTCCAAGTCATTTTGAGGCAAGCCCTTTCCTGTCGTGGGCTCTCGGTAAGTCTGCTGTAAGACCAGGCTCCCTGAAAGCTGAACTCTTTGCAAATGAGCTAAGATTCTGAGAAGCCTTAAAGATCCTCTCCATTAAGAGCCACTTGTCAGTTTGAAAGGATCTACGGAACACAACTAGAAGGTCTTCACAAAGCAAAGCCTTTTACTGGCCCATCCTCAGTTTCATCTTTAGACTATGTTTTTGTAATCATGCCCTGGATTTGATCTCCGCCTGAAGCCATTACTTGATTTTAGCATTGTTTGCCATCGGAGAGGCTGGGAACGGGAAGCAGTTTCATTTTTGAACCCAATAAGTCCCAGGTCCTTTACAATTAAGTTTATTTCTCTCCTTATTTAGTTTATCTCTCGCCGCACCCATTTTACTACAGGCAGTGAGAAGCAGCCAGGGGGCGTCTACCACAGTCTGCCTGGAAATTTCCTCAGCTGTATCACCTACTTCATTAAGTACGTTTTCTATTTTGCATGTAATCACAGGTTACAGTGTTGTCAAACTTTCCTTCACCACATCATAGGCTTCCTTTTCCCCCAGCTTTCCAGAACATTTTCCTCCATCATTTTAAGCTCTCACCAACAGCATACTCAAGGCCCTTTGACTTCTGTAACAGCTTCAAGGCCCATCCAGCTTCTGCCCAAATCCTTGCTCAAAAGCCACTGTCATATACTTTAGGTTTTGTTAAGGCAGGAGCTCACTTCCACGCTCCAGAATTTTCTGGTTATTTATGGATGTATAACAAGCTACCCTAAAACTTTGTAGTTTAAAATGACAACACTTGCTTATTTTGCTTTTGCATCAGCAATTTGGGCAAGGCTCAACAGAGAAGGCTTTTCTCTGCTCCACACGGTATCAGCTGGGGCAGCCCAACTTCGGGCAGGAACATTTGCTCCCGAGACGGCTCACTCACGTGGCTGGCAGGTTGATGTGGAGGCCTCGGTTCCTCTCCATGAGGGCTTCTTCATATGGCTTCTATTTCCTTACAGTATGGTGACTGGGTCCCAAAGGTGAATGTCCCCAAAGAGGTGGAAACTATATGATTTTTTATCATCTAGCCTTGGAAGTCCCATAGCATTGCTTCTGCCATCTCATAACAGTCAAAACAGCCACAAAGGTCCACCTAGGTTCATGCGAGGGATATAAACCAGGGATGTAAACCTTGATGTGACAGTGGCAGGGTTCTGAATGAGCAAGTGAGGTGGGAAATATTATTATATTACTAATAATATACTAATATATTATCAGACGTTTCTGGAAAATATAATCTGCCACGCTTTCCTTTCCACCTTGTTAATCCCATCTCATGTTAATAAAATTTCTTGATTTTAATGGAGTCTAACGTATCAATCTTTTCTTTCACGGCTAATTCTTTGTGAGTACTAGTTAAGAAAGCTTTGCTTACTTTCAAGTTGCCTTATTGTACCTAATCCTCATGACTATCCTAAAAGGGAAGTACTCACAGTACTATAGGCCTCAATTTTATAGATAAGGAAATTGAAGCACGGAGAAGGTAAACACTTGCCTGTGGCCTGACTCCAAAGTTCACGTTTTTGTCTCTCCTTTCACCCTGACTGTCTTGGCACCCTAACACTTAGAATGAACCCCTATTTCTGCAGAACCTATTCTGATGAGGCCTGACACTCTGGGACCCTCCAGGGGAAGCACGTCTGCCTATCTTTACTTTCCTTCCACTCCTCCAGAACAAATACCCTTGGAAAGCAAACTCTCTCAAGTTCCTAGATGATCTTGTAAGAAGTCATAAAGGAGAAGGCGGCTTCTTGGACACATCTGCCTGAAATTAGGTACACACTTGAAGAGTCTTTGTTTTGTTTTGTGTTTTCACTGTTATTATTCTTGTGGTTTGGTTTGGTTTGGTCTCCGGGCAGAAAAATAGATTAAGGAAAAGATAACTTCATGGTTCTAGTCCAAATGGCCCTCAAAGTGGGTTTCATTTTTAGGACTGAAAATAACGTACTATACAGTCTTAAGCCTAACCGTGGACAGGTCTGTCAGATGAGTACAAAACTACCAGATGGTTGTGAGGATAAAATGAGCTAATGGACAGAAGTCAACTCGAAAGGCAATGACTGTAATGCCCCTTTACAAGGGCTCAAAGTAGCGAAGCCCTGGCAAGAGGCAAACCAGTAGATGGAGTGGAGAACAGAGCCATTTCCTAGCGAGAGCATATCTTAGGAAAGCTTTGTGACCCCAATAATGTCATCATACATAAACAGCTATATTTTTATCTCGACTACGTTACCGGGCATTTGGAAGCCCGCCAGATTTTTGCAGTCGTTCCTTCCCTCATGTGAACTACTAGGTAATTTAAGTTAAGTGACTCATTAAAGGAGGGAAGGGGCAAGTCAGGACTGTGTCAGTTCACTTTGCAGGTTTCCTGTTAAAATAAGTAAGGAGTGAGAAGTAGGATGGTGGTTTACAAGATAATCGTTCTTTTCCAATTCAGAACAATTTCAGTGCTGAATTAGTTATGACCTGTGACAGGCAAATAAGTTATTTCCTTTAACTTCTTGCTTTGCTTAAAGTGACAGCATAAAAGAAATATTGTACTTACTCTCTAGTTGCTAAATGGCAGGCTCGAAAAATCCTGACATCAAAAGAAAGTATGAGCTCTAATCAGGGCCAACTTGAAAAGTGGCTAATATTTATTGAGTGCTAACTATGTGCCAGGCAGTTTTCTAAATGCTGTACAGTATTAATTCATTCAATTCCCGGAACAGCTCCGTGAGTGAGATATGATCATGTCCCCCGTTCTACAGATAGGGAAAATGAGGCACAAGGAGGTGTGGAGATCCAGAGTTTCATCCAATGGAGTTGGATGGCAGTCTGCCCTCAGAATCTTATGTTATATCATAACCTGATAACCTGAAACAGGTAAACAGGAAAAACCTCTCTGGTTCTATAGCTGGGGAGGATGGATGGTTATTAGTGCCGAGTAGAAGAGTCAGAGAGCCAGTCACTTCCTCAAAGAAGAAGGAGCCAGTTCCAAATCCCCTCCAATTCCAAAGCTGCTCTCTCCTTCCTCTAAGTCCGGGTAGGTGCAATAACTTTGCTCTTGCTGCCACCGCAAGCGCAACCGCAGTAAACTGACTGTGGGCACAATGGTAGCTGGGCGAGCGTTCATTGGATGGAAACAACCCTCCTTAGTCACTGTCAGCGAAGACGATGAAAAACTGCGGATGGAGAGAAATTCTACACAATCACATTACAAGCCCTGATACAATATTACCACTCCAAGACAAACAAGCTGGCGCCTGAATGGCAACGGAACCCGAACAGGGGTCATCAAATGATGTAGCACCAAGTTGTTTAAAGGGGAAAAAGACGAGCCTTCCACTACATATGGTGAAAGGTTTCTTCTATTCCTTAATATGGAAAATTTGGAATTAATGTCAGAACTGAACATTACATTAGTTATGGTGAATGTATATGTAGCTCCACTCATATCCCCTTGGGAGCACTTATTTCTTACCAGACTTTCAACTGCCAGAACTTGCAACTCTTTGTCTAAGCCCTAAGGGCTTTCTTGGGCATCCAGAGGTGCTGGAGAATTAACCACTATCACCGCCAACCCCCATCACCACCCTCGACACACATTGCCCAACGGGCTCCAACCAGTGGCCAATGGGAGATGGTGGATACGTAACCCAGAACCCTTGTCTCTCAGCAGGCACCTTGGATATGCTCTTCACTGTCTCCCAAAGTCCCCGGCAGGACTGAGCGCCAGTTACACACAGGAGACACTTGCTTGGAAACATACCACTTATTGGCTTCCTGTCTCACTTCCGTATCAGTGTTTCCCGGGATGAGCTCCCGATTAAACCAGTTGTCTTAGAGTCTGTGTCTAGGGAAATCCAAACCAAGATATTATGTTGACATATACTTAAATTAGGGCTTAGTAAACTGTACGTAACTCTTATTTCATGGTATGTGTTTTGTCCTAACTAAAATAAGTAGCTCAGGTATTGTTCTTGCTAGCCAATATCTGAACTGGATGGTCCTGACAAATGTCCTATCCATTCTCATGCTCAGGTTTGGGCGGGTCAGTTGTAAACCAGTGTCTTCTGAATATAGACTATTCTGTTTGAGTTGCCTCAGCTTATACAACTGACCAAGTGTCTCACAGTTCTTAGTTAAATTTTCTTGATTTTCAAGAAATGTTTCCAGAATTATTTAATCAGTTTGACTGTCAGCTCCAAGATAGCAAGAACTTTGTCCATCTTGCCCATAGCTATGATAGTCTACAGTTCCCAGAAAAATGTCCAGTACATAGGATATATTTAGCAATGAATACATTTTATAAAGAGAGTAAATAAGTTTTAAGTGCTGCATTTGCACCTCATTTGATATAAGTTATTAAACAAACCTTCTTATTAAAGATGTATGTTCATCAAACACAGTGTGTATCACTAGACCGGCTAATAGGTATCAGTGCTATTAGCAAAGTAGTTGGCAATTATTATTGTTGGAACTAACAATTAATGAGCATGTGCTAATTGCCATATACTTTGTTTACTCTTTTGAAAGACAGCATGGATTTTGGTGTAAGACAGACTTGGGTTCATACCATTGGCTGGCTGTGTACTTTGGGCAAATTACCTAAAAGTTTTGAGCCTAAGCTTTCTCATCTGTAAATTGGTAAACACTGTATTTCATTGAATCAAAGATGTCATTAGTTACAAGATACACCATTAGTTTAGGCTCCATTAAGAAAGAAAAACAGCAGCCAATTAAACTATAATAATATGCTTTCTTATCACGTGGGTTAGAAGATGTTGGAATTCAGAGATCCTAAAATACGAACAAAAGTGCATCTTAGAGTCAGTACAGTATGGAACAATACCTACCTTAAGAGGTTAGTTCTGTGTGGATTAAAATGGCTATTTTTAATATATATTATAATATAATAACATACAAAATAATATATAAGAAATATATATATTACATATGAAATATGTAAAGCATATATAGAAGGCAATTAATAAATATTAATTCATTTCCTCCTGTCTTTGATTAAGTTCCTTAGTTAAAAATTTAGATATTTGAAAAACACTGATTTCATGTTATTATGTTCAACTCGATAGATAAAAGGAAGTGTACTGAGAAAGTTTATTGTCTGAGAGGCAAGAGCTGTGCAAACATTTGAACCTTGACATGTTACATAATTGATGAGGCAGTACCACGGGAAAAAAGAGCATTAAACTCTTAGGTGAAGTGAGAATTATGTCAAATAAATTTAGAAAATAATTAATGATGATTAGAAAATAACTGTGCTTTGCAATTGTGAACACACTCAGAAGTAAGCAAATTGTTAAATAGAAGGAAATATTTTACAGTTGAGTCTGCTGCAAACTTCTCAGTGTTCTGAGGCAACCCATTGGAGCAGTGATGTAATGAAGAAAGGAAGAAAGATACGAGTGAAATGTTAGACGCATTCCTTTTGAAATCAGAATCAAATTAAAGATTCCAGTATCACTACTTTTAGTCATTCAATATTGTATTAAAGGTTGTAGCCAGAGCAATAAGACAAAAATAGAAAAGCTATAAGGATTGGAAAAGAAAAAATAAAACAATAATCACTTGTGGATAATATGACTGCACACAAACAATAAAGCACAAAACACCTCACAAGGAACAATATAAAAATCAGTTATATTTCTACACACCAGCAACAGTTAAAAACCATACTTAAAAAAAAAAGGGTTTGCAATAGCCATAGAAAAAATTAAGGTAACTAGAAATAAATCTAACAAAGTTGGGCAAGACCTTTAGAAAGAAAATTATAAAAATTTATTGAAAAATGTAAAAGAAGCCCTAAATAAATGTAGAGATATAAATGCAAAGGAAGGCATAATATGGTAAAGATTTCAGATTTCCCCAAATTTGATCTATAGGAAACTCCAATTCCAATCCAAATTCAAATAGGCTTTTCATGGATCTTGACAACCTGACCTGAAAACTTAAATCAAAAAAACAAATTGCCAAGAATAGTCAATACACTTCTGAAGAAGAACAAAGTGTGGAAACTTGCTATAATAAATATTAAAACTTATTATAAAGCTACAATTAAGGACAGCCCGATGGCTGAGTGGTTAAGTTCGTGCGCTCTGCTTCAGTGGCTCAGGTTTTCACGGGTTCGGATCCTGGGTGCAGACATGGCACCACTCGTCAGGCCATGCTGAGGCGGCATCCCACATGCCACAAGTAGAAGGGTCCACAACTGAAAATACACAACTATGTACTGGAGGGATTTGGGGAGAAAAAAAATCTTTAAAAAAAAAAAGCTACAATTATAAGAGAGTATGGTACTGGCACAGGAGTTGACAAAGAGACTGGTGGAACAGAATAGAAGGCCCAGGTACAGACAAAACAAAGATGGAAACTTGATATGTGACCATTGTAGCAAGTCAGATCAGTGGGAAAAGGGGAGTGTGTTTCATAAATGGCGCCAGGATATGGTGTTTTTCCATATGGGAAAAAGTGAAAGTTGGATCCCTATTTTATATCAGATGAAAAAATCAATTCTGGTGTATTAAAGACCATAATGTGAAAAGCAAAATGTAAAAAAATGTTAAAAGAGAATATAAGAAATAATCCTAATGATTTGGAATGTAGAAAGATTTCATAAACAAGAAATAAAAAAGCATACACATAAACCAAAAACACAAGAAAAAGAATCATGCATTGATTATAGTAAAGAAAAAAGTAAAAATAAGGCTAGAAACTGGAGGAAGATAATTGAGACACATATATACCTGACAAAGGGTTAACATTAGATTAATAATAATAGTAGTAATAACCTCTTCTGAATGAATAAAAAATGACAAAATTTCATATAAAAATGGACAAAAGACACAAAGAGGCATTTCAGAAGAGGAAATACAAATGGTCAATAAACATATGAAAAGATATTTAACCTCAATACTAATCAAGAAAATACTAATTGAAATCCCTTAGGAGGGTTGAGCGTACCAATGGCCCCAAGATTTCACGCCTCCCTGTGTTCACTCTCTTTGGTAGTGCCCTCCCTCACTGATTCTGGACTTGATCATGTCCAACCTGACACCAGCAAACATTGCAAGCAGAGCTTGTACAAGCACTTGAGTGTTCTGTTCTTTCTCTTGCTCCTCTGTCTTAGCCATGAGGACAAACCTGGACTGTCCTACTGGAGGAAGAGAGACCCATGGAACAGAGCTGAATCATGAGGCCGTCCTAGACCAGCCAACCCACTGATGATCTGACAGCTGTCTGCAGGCCATGAGCAAGCCCAGGAGAGATCAGTAGAGCCTGGCCCAGATCAGCAGAACCACCAACCTACACTTGACCAGTGAGAAATTATAAATGGCTATTGTTTTAAGACACTAAGTTTTGGGGTGGTTAGTATGTAGCAATGGCTAACTGATACCGGTACTATTTTATACCCATCATACTGGCAAACTAAGAAGGTGACAGTGCCAAGAGTTAGTGAGGATATAATGCAATGGGAACTCCTAACACAGTCGTGGTACGGACTTGGTACAACCACTTTGGAAAATAATTTACCCTTATCTTATAAAGATAAAAATACCTCATGGCCCAGCAGTCCATCCCTGGGTGTATGTGTGAATGCATGTGCAGCTTAGAAAAACGCATATTCTGGAGATATGTATAAGAATGTTCATAGCAACATTGTTTGTAATAGCAAAAAATGCAAACAATCCAAGGGCCTGACATTATAAGGGACAAATAATTTGTAGCATTTACTTAAAGTGGATTAGTGGAGGTGAATAAAGCAAAGCAAAATGTATCAATATGGATTAATCTTACAAACATGATGTTGAGTGAAAAAAGCAAGTGGCAGAAGAATACAGGCAATAGGATACTATTCATATGAAGTTAAAGAGGTACAAAACTAAATGTATTGGTTAGCGATGCATACAAATGCAGTCAAATGATGAAAATTCTTATTGCAAAATTCAGGGAGGTGGATTCATTGGGGGAAGACTTCAGTGGGTTTGGTAATATTCTGTTTCTTAAGCTGAGTTGGTAGATACACATGTATTCATTTTGTTATTCTTTATATCTTGTGTACTATATGTCCATTCAAAAGAATCTATCAGTCTATCTATCTGCCTGTCTATCTATCTATCTATCCATCTAAGGAGCCACTCTTTTGAAACATTATAAAAAGTAAAGAGAAAGAGAGAGTTGGAAGCACACATCTATTACTCTGTCCACATCATTGTTGTGAGGTGTACAGAGCAGAGCCCAGGGGAACACTGTACTTCTTTGATGTCCTCACCAGTGGAAGAGGAGAGGTATATGCTTTGTTTCCTGCTGGGTTTTTTTCAAAATCAACAGTTTCCAAAATACTTCATTTTGTTATTTTAAGTGCATGCCCTTTCATTGTGACTCCAGATGACGTTTTCTGAGCACATGAGCAGCGTGCTGCTTCCTGCATGAACACTGATGTGGAAAAGGCAGATGATTATTAACTCTCTGGAAGGATGAATGTAAAGAGACAATGTGCAGCAAACACAGGAGAGCTATAATTCTCTCAAGCGTCCAAATTATTCCCTGATGTAGGAGAGGCTGGCCTTTTCAGAGGCTAGGGTTGCTTCTAACTTGCAATCAATCATTTATCTACCATAGGCCTTGAACCGTGCAGGACGATGAGTGTACAAAAACCCATAAGCACATACCCAAGAGAATTGAAAACATATATCCACGCAAAGCTTATACAAGGATGTTCATAGTGGCATTATTCATAATAGCTAAAAAATGGAAATAACTCAAATGTCCGTCAACTGAAGAATGGATAAACAAAATGTGGTACATGCGTGCAATAGAGTATTATTTGGTCATAAAAAGGAATGTAGTACTGATACATGCTACAACATGGTGGAACCTTGAAAACATCATACAACGCGAAAGAAGCCAGGCACGTATTGTATGATTGCATTGATATGAAATGAATGTCCAGAAGAGGCAAATCAGTGGAGACAGAAAGTAGATTAGTGGTTATCAGGGGCTGGGATAACCAGGAGGTAATGGGAATGATACTAATGGCTATGGGTTTTCTTTTGAGGTAATGAAAATGTTCTGCAATTAGATAGTGGTGATGGTTACACAACTTTGTGAATATATAAAAATGACTGAATTTTATACTCTAAAAGAGGAATTTTATGGTATATGAATTATGACTAAAAGAAAAAATGAATCCATTTTGTTGGGCAGGATAGTGATTATGGGTGATGGCAGGGGCAAGTGATGGGAAGGGAGCATGAGAAGACTTTGGGGGCTGGTCATGTTCTGTTTCTTGATCTGGGTATTGCTTACATGGCTCAGTTCATTTTGAGTTAGAACTGTGCACTTCAGTATACGTTTTTAGATATACGTATATTGTTATGGACTGAATTGTGTTCCTCAAAAGATTGTTCAACCCCTGCTACATCAGAATGTGGCCTTATTTGGAAATAGAGTAGTTGCAGTTGTAGTTAGTAAGATGAGGTCATACTCGAGCACAGTGAGAGTATGATTGGTGTCCTAGAAGAAGAGGAGAGGAGAAACAGACACACGCGGAATACAGCCATGTGAGAGGGAAGCAGAGAGTAGAGGGGTGCTGCCACAGCCAGGGAAAGACCAGGATTGCCGGAAGCTGGGAGAGGCCAGGAAGGATCCTCTCCTAGAGGTTTCGGTGGAAGCATGGTCCTCCCAACGCCTTGATTTTAGAATTCTAGCCTCCAGAACTGTGAGAGAATAAATTTCTGTTCCTTTATGCTGTCAAGTTTGTGGCACTTTGTTACAGCAGCTCTAGCAAACTAAAACATGTATTATGAATAAGTCTTCAGAATTTAAGAAAGAAGAAAGCACATAAGACTCATCCGTTCATCAAATAGAAGTTACTTTGGAAGGAGCAAGGAGGCAGTCCTGGCTCTGGCTGGTGAGATGGATCCGTGAAGGCTTCCCTGAGGGAGGGATGCTTTTGAGGGATTTTCAAGGGTTGGTAGGAGTTTGCCAGGTGCGAATGGAAGAACTGTCACAAGACTGCCGTGCTCCTTGACATGTGAAGCTAATATTTTAGAGAGAGAGACAGGTACAAAACAAACAAATGCATAACAAACTACAAATTGTGGTAATTATAATGTAGAGCTCACTGAAGTGACAGTATTTTCTTTTCACTGGACTGAGAGGTGCCATATCAGAGATGGGCACCCTTCTGCAGCCTAGTGTCTGGAGATCACTGCTAAAGTGGACAGGCCACTGGACAGAGAAGCACGATCGCTTTGTTCTCACCCCAATGCTATGTGGCTTGGGCAAATCTTCTCACTTCTCTGAACCTCACTTCCTACATCTGAAAAAAGAGATGGCAGGAAAAGGGTGTATCTAAAATCCATCCTCATTGTAATTTGGTGAAATACTTTGTTATATAAAGAGCTACATAATTTGGTTGACTAAGGCAGGCTCTGTAGGACAGTAATGGGACAAGGTAACGGCGAAAGTTTCACCGTACTCCATGTGGATTATTTTAAGGTGGTTAAATTGAGCTGTGGTATCTGTTACAAAGAAAGGGAGCTGCAATCCATGGTCTTATTTTGTCCAATTGGAGAGATGTGGTAATTCACCCTGAATGAGAAGAGCATTTGGCTCTAGAGAGAGCTCCATTCTTGCATTTCTCTCTCCTGTGGCAGCAGCTGTTTTCATTGCAGCCCTGTTCTTACTGGAATTGCTTCCATTGCTCACGTATTTCTTAGGCTAGGAAAATGGAGATGAATGTTCAATGCTGGCCTAGAGAAGGAGAGTGAGAAGGCAGCTCTCATGTAATGAAAAGAACACTAGACTTAGAGTCAGAGACTTGGGTTCAAATCCCACTTCGCCTACCTCTTACCTGTGAGACCTGGAGCAAGAGTTGTACTATCTCTGAGCCTCGCTTTCCTTGTCCATAAGAGGGTTAAAGACCTGTTCCTCACATAGTGGTTGTGAAGATTAAATTCATTCATGCACTCATCAAATATTTATGGAGCACCAACAACATATACATATGTATATATATATATATCAGGCACTATAGCAATGAAGGCGACGTGACCCAGGGTCCCCAACCTCAGGGAGTTTCTAGTGTAGAGGAGAAGATGTGTTTTGAATAACAAACAAGGAGTGCAATGAATGATACTAACTTGTGTTGAAGATGAGTAGAAGTCATCTTGTTGAAGGCAAAAGCGATAGGAGGCAGGAAGAGTATCTGAAATGGAGAATGAATGCAAGATGATTCTGAGGCTGTTGCTGATGTTGGCGGAATCAACAGTGAAGGAGTTGGTGATGGGACTGAAATAAGCGTGCATTAGGTAAGATCATAGCTCAGAGACAGTTTTTCCTGAAAAGATGTAACTTGGCAAGTTTCCTCCCAAACATGAGCCAAAATTTCATTTAACTTTTTTCAGATATGAACTAAGAACTACAAAGTGGGCTGATTTTGCGCTTCTCTTTCCAGAAACACTTAGCAACACTCTGGGGTAATTTGTCTTTCAAATCCCTCTGGTGTTCAGAATCATGTCATATTTTTGTTACATCTCAAGCTACTTCTGAAAATCTGAATAACATGACTGGTCTTCATCAAAGGTAATTGCTTAAGCATCTGTAAAGCGTTTGTGGTGATTAAAATCACCACAACTTCTGTAGAGGTCGAAGTTGTCTAGGTTGTTGGATAGCCTTTGTCCACCGGCATTCAACAAAGCATATCATTAAACTAAATAAGGGGCAGAGGAGAGGTGCGGTGCTATAGCTAAAAAAAGTAAGGTTTCAAATGCCAGAGAATGTGGATTTTGTACTTTAAGCAAAATTTTAAAAAATATTACTTGGCAAACTCCAGCCACTCTCAATATATGCTGTTTTTTTCCATTGTGCTGTCCAAAATGGTCACCACTAGCCACATGTAGCTATTTATATTCTATTGAACTTAATTGAAAGGAAATAGAATTTGACATGCAGTTCCTCATTCTCACCAGCTACGTTTCAAGTGTTCAATAACCATATGTGGAAGCATCCCTGCACAAGCCTGGATGAAATGGGTTTTCCTTTATTCCTGTGCTTAGAGGAACATTAAGAATCTTTAAAGTTGCTTCCAGAAATACATCCTTAAAAATGTAGAGATGCAGCTAATGGTTAACAAACAAGATTGTTTTTCATGGCATTATTATAGGAATTAATGTAGATGTCCACAGTAAGAGAATTGTAAATGTTTACAGTCACTAAAATCATGTTTTAGAGACCATTTAATGACACGAGAAAATGCTAATTATATTAGTTGGAAAAAACCCCCCACTGATATAATATGATGCCAGCATGTGCTCAACATAGTAATTTCTCAGCCATTAGTTTATGGTGGTTTTTCTATTTTTCCATGAGCATGAACTATTTAGTTGCTAGAGAAAAAAGGTATTTTTTAAAAAGTACAGATATTTGAGATTTGGGACAGATAGATGAGTAAAATCTAAAGTACAAAGTGAACCCCTGGTGGATTCCTTTTCTGTTTCGATGAGTAATTGAAAAGTTGGTGACATTAAAAGCATTTTAATAACAGTCCCCAGGTCTAGGATGTCTTCAGTCCACATTCTTTCTTGTTACCCATTAGGAATTCAATAAGTGTGATTCAGGAGACAAGTTTGTGGGCTGGTGTTGGTGAGGAAGGTAATATTAAAGCGAACAGCAACACACCAGGCCATCTGCAGAGCGCCGTAAGGAAATGATTTCAAACACGGAGAAATCGCAATGTCATGGCATAAAAAAAAGTTGGTTCAAAACCTCACCTTTCTTCAGTTAAAAACAAGTCATTTAAAAAACCATTTTCTTTACTTGATGATTTTGAAATTTACTACCTTAACTTTTTTACAAGTAATTTTGATATAATCAACTTTTTCAAGTCCTTTCTCAATGCTCAGGCAGTCCTTACATATTATTTAGCATGAGTCAGCCTAGCTGAAATTCTATTTATTTATTTATTTAAAGAAGCTATTTTATTTATTTATTTATTTTTAATTATATCATTTCTTTTTTTACTTTTTATTAAGATTATGATAGTTTACAGCCTTGTGAAATTTCAGTTGTACATTATTGTTCATCAGGCATGTTGTAGGTGCACCACTTCACCCTTTGTGCCCACCGCCCCCCCTTCCCCTGGTAACCACTAATCTGTTCTTTTTGTCTACATGTTTAACTTCCACCTATGAGTGAACTCATACAGAGATTGTCTTTCCCTATCTGGCTTGTTTCACTTAACACAATACCCTCAAGGTCCATCCATGTTGTTGTGAATGGGACGATTTTATCCTTTTTTATGGCCGAGCAGTATTCTATTGTATATATATACATACTATATCTTCTTTATCCAATCATCAGTTTATGGGCACTTATGTTGCTTCCACGTCTTGGTTATTGTAAATAATGCTGCAATGAACATAGGGATGCATGGGACTTTTGGAATTGCTGATTTCAAGTTCTTTGCATAGATACCCAGTAGTGGGATGGCTGGGTCATAGGGTATTTCTATTTTTAATTTTTTGAGAAATCTCCATACTGTTTTCCATAGCATCTGCACCAGTTTGCACTCCCACCAGCAGTGCGTGAGGGTTCCTTTTGCTCCACAACCTCTCCAACATTTGTCACTTTTTGTTTTGGATATTTTTTCCATTCTAACGTGTGTAAGTTGATATCTTAGTGTAGTTTTGATTTGCATTTCCCTGATGATTAGTGATGATGAGAATCTTTTCATGTGTCCATTGGCCATCTGTATATCTTCTTTGGAGAAATGTCTGCTCATGTCCCCTGCCCATTTTTTGATCAGGTTGTTTGATTTTTTGTTGTTGAGTTGTGTGAGTTCTTTATATAGTATAGAGATTAACCCTTTGTCGGATATATGACTTGCAAATATTTTTTCCCAGTTGGTGGGTTGGTTTTTGTTTCGATCCTGTTTTCCCTTGCCTTGAAGAAAGTTTTTAGTCTGATGAAGTCCCATTTGTTTATTCTTTCTATTGTTTCCCTTGTCTGAGAAGACATGGTGTCCGAAAAGATCCTTTTGATACTGATGTCAAAGAGTGTACTGCCTATATTTTCTTCTAGAAGGCTTATGGTTTCAGGTCTTATCTTTAGGCCTTTGATCCATTTTGAGTTTATTTTTGTGAGTGGTGTAAAAGAATGGTCAATTTTCATTCTTTTGCATGTGACTGTCCAGTTTTCCCAGCACCATTTGTTGAAAAGACTTTCTTTTCTCCATTGTATGCCCTCAGCTCCTTTGCCGAAGATTAGCTGTACATAGGTGTGTGGTTTTATTTCTGGGCTTTCAATTCTATTCCATTGATCTGTGCATCTGTTTTTGTACCAGTACCATGCTGTTTTGATTACTGTAGTTTTGTAGTATGTTTTGAAGTCAGGGATTGTGATGCCTCCAGCTTTGTTCTTCTTTCTCAGGATTGCTTTAGCGATTCGGGGTCTTTTGTTGCCCTGTATGAATTTTAGGATTCTTTGTTCTATTTCTGTAAAGAATGTCATTGGGATTCTGATTGGGATTGCGTTGAATCTGTAGATTGCTTTAGGTAGTATGGACATTTTAACTATGTTTATACTTCCAATCCATGTGCATGGAACGTCTTTCCATCTCTTTATGTCGTCATCAATTTCTTTCAGGAAAGTCTTATAGTTTTCATTGTATAGGTCTTTCACCTCCTTGGTTAAATTTACCCCAAGGTATTTTATTCTTTTTGTTGCGATTGTGAATGGGATTGTGTTCTTGAGTTCTTTTTCTGTTAGTTCGTTGTTAGAGTATAGAAATGCTACTGATTGATGTAAGCTGATTTTATACTCTGCAACTTTGCTGTAGCTGTTGATTATTTCTAATAGTTTTCCAATGGATTCTTTGGGGTTTTCTGTATATAAGATCATGTCATCTGCAAACAGCGAGGTTTCACTTCTTCATTGCCTATTTGGATTCCTTTTGTTTATTTTTCCTGCCTAACTGCTCTGGCCAAAACCTCCAGTACTATGTTGACTAAGAATGGTGAGAGTGGACACCCTTGTCTTGTTCTTGTTCTCAGAGGGATGGCTTTCAGTTTTTGCCCATTGAGTATGATGTTGGCTGTGGGTTTGTCATATATGGCCTTTATTATGTTGAGGTACTTTCCTTCTATACCCATTTTATTGAAAGTTTTTACCATAAATGGATGTTGGATCTTATCGAAAGCTTTCTCTGCATCTATTGAGATGATCATATGGTTTTTGTTTCTCATTTTGTTAATGTAGTGTATCACGTTGATTGACTTGCAGATGTTGAACCATCCCTGTGTCTCTGGTATAAATCCCACTTGATCATGGTGTATGATCTTTTTAATGTATTGCTGTATTTGGTTTGCCAGAATTTTATATCATTTCTTTTTGGTTAGGAAGATTGGCCCTGAGCTAACGTCTATTGCCAATCTTCTTTTCTCTCTCTGCTTTTTTTTTCCTCCCCAAAGACCTCCAGTACATAGTTGTATATTCTGCTTGTAGGTCCTTCTGGTTGTGGCATGTGGGACACTGCCTCAGCATGGCCTGATGAGTGGTGCCATGTCCGTGCCCAGGATCTGAATTGGCAAAACCCTGGGCTGCTGAAGCGGAGCATGAGAACTTAACCACTCGGCCACGGGACCGGCCCCCAGCCTAGCTGAAATTTTAGCAATTTTATAAATAAACCGTAATTTCACATACTCTACATTTTAGATATATTTATAATATGCATACACATATGTAATGATTTGTATAAAGACAAATGAAATATGTACAGGTACTTTAATGCTAGCTATTATAATATATCAAACTTTATATAATTTTGCATAACCTTTCCTTCTCAATGACTGTATTATATACGTAGACATTTTGTGGTTATTTACTAAATGAGAAAAAGCAGTCGATTGAGAACATTAAGGGACTGATTTAAAGGTTAAGTTCCTAGTGAAAATAAGGATACTTGTTGGGAGGACTGGCAGTTGATAATGAATCACATTTCATCTGGCTCATACTGGTAGCACTGGCTTTTGAACCGGGGAGTGGGAAAAGGCATAATTTTAGGCTGAAGGACACTTCTTGAGGGTAAGCAGGAGAAGGATTGGAAGAGGGTGAATTAAACAATGAGTGGAAGCACTAAAAGCGAATTTCATCCTTACTGCAATTTTGCCCAAACCATGGTGGATGCAATCCCCTGCCACGGTGCTCACCTTGGAGCCTCTGTGCTAGGCTCTTTGGAGAGGGCCACAGACCAGACGAAGGACCCTTACCGTCAACTGAGAGCCTGCCTACAAAAGTCACCTTCAGGTCATTTGATGATCAAATAATCGAAAGGTAGATTTCTTCAAGTGGCATTTCAGTCTAATATTTTGCTCCTTCATGGCCATGACCAGACTACTTACCACTTCTGACAGTCCTCAACTCCAAGAGAGGGAATTAAAAACTCACCTTGGGCCAGCCCCCGTGGTTTAGTGGTTAAGTTTGGCGCACTCTGCTTCAGAGGCCCAGGTTTGGTACCAGTGGCCATGTTGTAGTGGTGGCTCACATACAAAAAGAGGAAGATTGGCAACAGATGTTAGCTCAGGGTGAATCTTCCTCAGCAAAAAGAAGAAGATTGATAACAGATGTTAGCTCAGGGTAAATCTGCCTCAACAACAACAGCAAAAAACTAAAGCAAAATAAACTCGTTTAAGTTTGCAAATGTCAATTTTGAATATAAAGCTTTAATCAGCAGAATGCAGGTGTTAGGAATATTGGAAGTAATCTTTTCATTATGCTTCCAACTCAGAAATTAGGATAAGGTTTATTAGAGAAAACAGCATCAGTCATCTGTTCTTCCTTGGAACTTGGCATAACGATCTTGGCTTAGATCGTCATTTAAATTCACGTGGCTTATCACAGAACTGCTGAATTTATTCATGTCACAAAGAAAGTCTAAGACACTAGGTCAACACATTCGTTGAGTGTATAATGAGTACATGGCACTGTGTTCAATACCAGGACTGCATTGACAGATAAAACCATCTTCAGCCTTTGTAATCTTATGTTGTTTTTCCAGTAAATTAGATGACACAATATGGCGACTGTCCTACTCTAATTCCCTGGGAGAGAGAGAAAGGGGGAGAGAGTGTCTGGTCAGTGCACCTGTATCTTTATTTTGGTCTCTGTACCAGTATTGGTGATGACTGGCCTCTTTGAAAGTTGTGGATGCTTTTCCAGGAATCTTGTGAGCCCTTGCTGGTCTAGACCCTCCGTACCACATTGGTCTTTCTCAAAGATTATAGCTCTTAATTCATGCTTACACACCCAGACATTATTTCCATAGTAGGACCTGTGTGGCTGGATTTAAGACATTTTCAGTCTCGCCGCTCTCCACTAAACTTCCACTGTATGGAGGCTGAGTTACTCAGCTGTATTATTTCCTGTTGCTGCTGTAACAAATTTAGCAACTTACACATTTAGCAGCTTGCACACACAAATTTATTATCTTACAGTTTTGTAGGGTAGAAGTTGGAAATGAGTCTCGCTGGGTTAACATCAAAGCATGAACTGGCCTCCGTTCCTTTCTGGAGGCCCCAGGAGACAATCCAATTCCTTGCCCTTTCCAGCTTGTAGAGGCCTCCCACATTCTTTGGCTCATGGCCTCCTTCCTCTATCTTCAAAGTTGGCAACATTGCATCTGTCTGTGTCTTTCTTCCATTGTCACATATTCCTGAGATTGCCTTTAGGCTCCCTCTTCCACTTTTAAGTTCCCTTCTGACAACATTGGGCCCACCCAGATGATCCAGGATAATCTTAAAGTCAGTTGATTCGCAGCCTTAATTCCATCTGCAACTTTAATTCCTCTTTGCCGTGTTACCTAACATGTTCACAGATTCTAGTGTTTTGGACATGAACATCTTTGGGGTGGGGGATCATTATTCTGCCTATCATGCTAGCCCAGATCCTCCTCCCTCAGGATCACCTTCTCTTTTAAGGCTTTCCCACTCTTTCTTACTGTGGCAAGGAGGCTCTTTGAGGGCTCCCCGAATAATTTATGCCTCCTGGGATTCACACCCAGTGGAATCCCCTCCTCTTGAGTGTAAGTGGGACCTGTGGCTTATTTCCAACCAATAGAATGGCAATGGTAATGGGATGTCATGGCCATGATCACACTCCATAAGATTGTAACTCAATCTTGATACAAACTCTCTCTATTGCCTTTTCAGTTTGCAAACTTTGATAAATCAAGCAGCCATATTGGTGACACCCACATGGCAAGGAACTGAGGGAGGCCTCTGGCCAACATGCCACAAGGAACTGAGTCCTACCAACAACCACGTGAGCCTGAAAATGGATCTTTCCCCAGTCGAACCTTCAGATGAGACCCTATTCTTGACAAAACTTTGATTGTAATCCCATGAGAGGCCCTGAAGCAGAGAATCCAGTTAAGCCATACCTGGATTCCAGACCCACAAAAATTGTGAGACAATAAATATGTGTTGTTTTAAGGCATTAAGTTTGTGATAATTTTGTTACAGAGCAATAGGTCTCTAAAACACCTGCCAAGGAACCTCAGTGGGGGGCTATCCTAATCCATAAAATAGTTTCACACAATATTGAACCTCAAAAGTATAGCTTGCAGTGTAGATTCTTGTTACTCAAAGTGCAGCTTATGACCACACTGTCAATCTCTGAGATTGTTAGAAGTGCAAAAGCCCAGGTAACACCCCCACCTACTAAATCAGAATGTGCATTTTACCAAGATCCCCAGGTGTTTTACATATTCATATTAAAGTTTGAGAAATGTGGGGATCTCTTTTTCCCAAGGGGCCTATTTACCACTCTGTGAATTTGCCTACCATTTTTGCAGTTGCTAGCCCGACATACCACAGGGGTTAGAGGAAACCTTTGTCTAGGCCACAAAAATCCAGTCACACCCTTATCCTGGTCCATGGGGCATACTCAAGTTACCCTACCCACACCCCATGATAAGGAATATCTATTTGAAAATGGCTTATTTCCTTAACATCTTGGCAGAGAATGTGCTGGTACTATTTTTTTTTTTTTAAAAGATTTTATTTACTTTTTATTTTTATTTTTTCCTTCTCCCCAAAGCCCCCCACTACATAGTTGTATATTCTTCGTTGTGAGTCCTTCTAGTTGTGGCGTGTGGGACGCTGCCTCAGCGTGGTCTGATGAGCAGTGCCATGTCCGCGCCCAGGATTCGAACCGACGAAACACTGGGCGGCCCGCAGCGGAGCGCACGAACTTAACCACTCGACCACAGGGCCGGCCCTGTGCTGGTACTATTTTTAAAACTCTTCTCTGGGCCCCTGTTACTCACATAAAATATTGTTGGTACCCTCAACAATCTTTCAAGCTATTTGGGAGGATGGGGCATCCCATAGATCAGTAGGTAACAAAATACAACCAGAGAGCACCGGCCCGGTGATGTAGTGGTTAAGTTCTTGTGCTCTGCTTTGGAGGCCTGGGGTTCACTGGTTTGGATCCCAGGCGTGGACCTATGCACTGCTTGTCAAGCCATGCTGTGGCAGGCATCCCACATATAATGTAGAGGAAGATGGGCACAGATGTTAGCTTAGGGCCAATCTTCCTCAGCAAAAAGAGGATTGGCAGCAGATGTTAGCTTGGAGCTAAATCTTCTTAAAAGTACAACCAGAGATGTGAATTTCTCAGTTGGGGGACAGAATGGCAACTGACGACAGGTATGGTCAAGAATAGGGTTTACAGAGAAACTAGGACATGAATCGATCCCTAAAGGTGAAGAGTACACTAGACATTGGATGGTGAAAAATGTTGAAGAAGGAGCAAGTAGGAATATTTATGGGGCTTTTGGTGAACTGGAAAGTACATCCATTTGGCTGGAGCATAGAATTTAAGTAAAGGGATAATGAAAGATCAAGGAAATAGAGGTCAAGATTGTGGAAAGATGACGAAAGAAAAAGAAAGAGAAAGAAAGGAAGGAAGGAAGATAGATTACAACAGGTGCAGGTTGCTGTTTCAGCTGAGGCATCAAGATTTTACAGATACCACATTCCAAAGTGAGTTGTCAGTCGCTGATTTACCAATGAGGTAGTTGAAAACCAGTAACATGACTCTGAGTTGCTCACTTACCTTAGAGCTATAAAAAGGTTGGGACTAATTGAAGAGAAGAAGAGAGGAGTTTTAGAAAGAGTGGCTGGCATACTGTGGGCATTAACCCACCACCAGCACCACCAAAGAGGAGAGGGAAGGATGCATTTCCTCCTTTACTTCAAGGCAAGGTGGGCCCTTTGGCAACACCACTCAGCTTGATGTATGAGTCTCCTTCCTGGTGCCTGTCTTCAACCTGAAAAGTCTAAACGGTGAGGAACAGCCTGGTCAGCTACTTTGACAGTGGAACAAAGGAGAAGAAGCTTCACTGGGGGAAGGAGTGGCTGTGACCACCATAGGAGTTTTGAGCAAAGAACGTGTTCCTGTAATATAGGCCTATGAGGGGATCTTAGGTCCTGTCTACAAGGATGGTCTGGAGGGGCCAGCAGCACCCAGGGAAAAGAAGCAAGAGGTACCACTGGATGCCTAGAGCCTGAGGAATAAGTGAAGAGAGCTAAAGCAGATGTTCTCCCTCCTGGAAGAGAATTGAGGAGGATAGATTCTCAGGGATGGGAGGCAGTGGGGTAAGAGGTGGGGTGGCCAGAGAGGTCTCCAAAGAACCCATGAAAATTCAAAGAAAAGCCTACTTTTAACATCTTCCATTACCACTTAGCTGTGATGAGAGCACCGAAGAAGAACTTTCTTTTCTCTTTCTCTTCTCCCTCACAGCCCGAGCCTGTGAAGGTAAAAAAGTGGTCAGCAAAATGAGGAATGCTGAGCAGAAGGACCTGACAAGGAAGGAGAAGAAAAGATCTGGTTCCCCAGGATAGAGACTCTGAGAGGGAGATTTTTACGCAGGAGGCTTATTAGGGAGTGCCCCCCAGATGGGCTCTGTTGGGGCCAGGGAGTGGGAGTGGGCAGAGGAAGACGTTGAACCGGGAGGCAGTTGCTACAGAGGCCTCGGCCTCTCCCACAGCGGAGTTCTAGAGTTAGGTGGCCCTTTTGACATTGTCCCTCCTTGGAAGAGGGTACTCTACGCTCCCATTCTCCCACTAACCAGTCACTGATAGCGGCTGCCCTGGCAAGGAGGCAGGACCTTGAGGCAGCTCTCTTGCTGAGGGCTATTTCCAGAGGGCCACTCAGCCAAGAAGCGTCAGGACCAATCCTCCAGCAGCTGGGGGACAATTGGGGCATGCCCATGGATGGTGCATCACAGCGTCATGACACTGATGACACCACCTTCCCAGGGTGGGCATCCTGTCTGCGGGAGCACCAACAGGGGGGAGGGAGGAGCTTTTCACCATCACTGAGAACTGGACTTTTAACTAGTGTCCAGAGTAGCTTTTATTACCTTAAAGGTACCAGAAAAATCATGGGACTTTCTTTAAATTTCATCCATGGGAAATATCCCCACAGAATAAATTGACAAAAATGTGCATCTAGCTAACTAGCTGGATAAACTTAACTTACATTCCCCAAGCCTTATAACTGCATCAGTACCTAGAGAAGCAGCGTCTGGGAAGATAGCTTTTGCATAGGAAAATTCCTCAGTGGGCGTGATTATGCAAAGGTAGGCCCTGGAGCAGATGCTCCACACTTGTGTGCATGTGTGTGTGCGTGTGCGCACGCACGTGCAACTTGGATTCCTCTGGCCATCCAGCTCAGCCTCCGGAACCTCTTCTCGGAAACATATTTTCAAATACACAAAAGAAAATTCGTAGTCTGACAAAGAAAACCAATTATATTGAAATATTGTCATTGAAATATTTAAAAAATCGTGATGGAGTGACGTGTGCCACTTCACACATCAAATAACAAGATTTAAAATGGAATAAATAAATAAATAAAATAGAAAATAAATTGAAAAATAAAATAAAATTTGAAATGTGTAATTTTGTTTCATGGTAATTTCAAAATAATAACGGGCATGAGCAATATTTTGAGATACTCGCACAGCTAGAATGTAATATGAAAATATCTGGCAGTTCTATTGGTGCCTGTATCATAGGCACCATGGTTTGTTGTCTACACTCGTAATTGAAGGTGATGCTAAATTTCACTTCAAGATTATTGAAAATAAAGATGTAATTTTGCCCCCGCCCCAGTCCACTAACCCCTTGAATTCTTCTATTTGCAACCCCCTTGGGGGTCCATGGATTCCAGGTTAGAACCCTTGCAAACTGGAAGGGTCAGCTGATCCTCTACATCATAATAAAGTAATGAGAATTATTAGGGTCTTTTTTGAGGGGAGGTGGGTTGATGGTGGAGCATGTTGAAGGCCGTGGGATTCTAGGAGAGGAGAGATAAGAGCTCTTTGCACTAATCCTAAGAGCAAAGAGGTGAGTGGGGACCCAGGGAGTGTGGGGAATTTTCCATGGCCATGATGGCTGAGGGGATGATAAGAACAGCCTCGTTTCCTGTTCTGTCTGCACTGGATTCACAGATGATATTGGCCAAACCTTCAGGAAAAGTCTATTACACACAGCACCTTTGGATTAGTATGTTGTAGAGGGGAAGGAACAGGCAGCACACGTGTTTGGGGTGGGACAACAAAGAGAATTACAGCCACCCTTAGGAGACCAGAGTGGCCACCCCAGAATTGTGCCCAGAGAGCAATCAGGAGCCAGTTGACTGTGAGTAAGCAGCTGGCAGTGTGAACTGAGTCAGGATGGCCAAGAAACCAACCATCTTCAATCCAAACACCTTAGAGGGAAGGGACCTTGACTGACTGGGAGAAGCTTGATGCTGCCTGCATGGATAGGAGCTACCCAGAGGGTAGACATTTAGGTGACATCAGGCTAAAGAGCTAAATGTGACCCTGTAGGCAACAAAGGGCTGGGTCCTGAAAGAGTGTGGAGCAGCCATTCCTCTAAATTCTCCTACAATGAGATTTGAGAAGGAGCACTCTGCAGTGATTGCCGGTAGGGTGGACTGGCACAGGCCGGACACAGACTCTTTCAGAGGTAATTGCATGACTTGGAACTACTGGGAACACGAAAGGCATATGGGACCCTTAAATTGTGCCTCTTAGGGAGAAGCAATTGTGGATGTATTTGTGCCTTTCCAAAGTCAAACACAAAATCATACCGTTCTTTCAGCAAGAAAAAAATGAGTGATTGCTTTGAAGTAGATGGAACTGGCCTACCAAGTTCCCTCTCTTGGTGTGTGGTTACAGAAGAGAAGATCAATTCGAATCTCAGCATTAAAGGTTCCTCATTAAGTCTTATGGTGGGGAGTGGGGGAGGGTGCAGCAAGGGAAAGGGGATATTAACGCACTCGAACTTCCTGGCAGAGCATGTTTCTGGTAAAAGAGTTATTAGCGAGAGCTGGGCCCTGGGCCCGAACCCTAAAGCTCTATTTATTTAGTCCATACCAGACCTGAGATACCACTAGTTTGCACTGTTGTTTCTTCATTGCATCTGTAGACATAGAGTGGACACGGTAGTGCTATAGGAGGCAAACATCCCCGGGACCCACCGTAGGGTCACAGGGATGGAAGAATCTTGATGAGCATGACCCTCAGGGGTAAAGCCCAAGTGGTCTTTCAGTCACCACCTCAGAAAGTAGTTAGGACTGGATCCCAGGCCTATGTGGTAGCCAGTGGTCTCATGTAGCTATGGAGTACTTGAAATGTGGTTAGTCCAAATTGAGATGTGCTATAAATGGAAAATACTCACCAGATTTTGAAGACATAGTATGGTAAAAAAAATGCTAAACATCTCATTGGTAATTAAAAAATTTTGATTACATGTTGAAATAATATTTTGGATAAATTAGTTTAAATGAAATATATTATTAGAATTAATTTCACCTATTTTTATTTTTTTTTAATGTGGCTACTAGAAAATGTAAAATTACATATGTGGCTTGCATTATATTTCTATTAGGAGAAATACCATGTAGTTCTTTCATACAGTA
This sequence comes from Equus asinus, assembly GCF_041296235.1. Lineage (NCBI taxonomy): Eukaryota > Metazoa > Chordata > Mammalia > Perissodactyla > Equidae > Equus > Equus asinus. The sequence continues at coordinate 131,731,096 of NC_091792.1, forward strand.
AGAAATAATCATAGTTAACTCATATAACTGGTATAGCTATAGTCTAGCTTAGGCTATGCCAACACTTTGTAAAGTTCTGTAATCTTCGTAATGTCCTTGTGTTCCCCTTTTTCTTATCTTCTTTCTGGTTCTGTGTAGCCATTGCAGGAAAACTCTTAGCATAAAAAGGGTCCTCATGCTATGTTCCTGGGCATCACAGAGGTGGGAGCTATGGGGGTGTGGTGGTCCACACTGGGTGAGACGATCATCCCCCACAGAGGGGCAGAGTTTGTGATGGCAGGTACTAAGAGGCTAGCCAAGTAGACTAACTTTTTGGCAATGCTGAAAGGAAGAAAAGGAGAATCTTACCTACCTGGGTCTTGGCAACAGAATGGCGCATATGGGATTCTCAGAGTTCCAAAGAAATTGGCAGCATCTGGACTATGTTGAGAAAGGGCCCTCTCATACCCTCCATGCCACTGCCTGCTGGTAACCTCACGTACCACCAGCCTCCTCTAGTTCTCTCTGTAGATCAGCCCTTTCATGACCTAACCAGCCTACACTGAAGCTTATCACCTGAACCCTATATCCTTCAAAACTGCTAAGTGTCTTGAAAAACCTCTAAGATATCAGGCTTCTTCCTGGAAAAACCCTAAACTTGGATCTATCTCCTTCTTCATTCCTACCCCTTCTTCATTCCTACCCCTTCTTCATTCCTACTTCTTCTTCATTCCTACCGCTGAACTGCTAGGCACAGTTAAAGAGCATCATTCAATCACGCAGATTGGCCCATGAAAAATTCATGGGCTCCAATCCCAGCTGTACCCTCCATGATGCACAGCAGTGCAGACACCGGGCAGCTCTCCCATTCTCTTCAGTGCCCATGGAAACCTTTACCACTCTCAGAATCTCTGAGAATTAGCAAAAAGTGCCTCTTACTCCAGCCAGTTTATTCTGATATTATTACACAATCTAGAGAACTCTGCTCTGGGGGTAGAGGGAAATGAGACTTCCAGAGTACCAGGAGGAAGCATCCCTGGCTGCACACACAGATGTGCCCAAATTCCTACCATCTGTGCCCTGAAGACTTTGGGTTCTGACAGTGTTAACAGCCTGCACATTCTGTGCTATCTCTAACCACCTTACCCTCTCTGATCCCCAAGGAGAGAGAAGCAGGGTTGAGTCTGGTTGGCATGAAGCAGCTTCTGCAGGCGAGAAAGGAAATCTCAAGGGATGCTCAGAGCATGATCGACATAGGACACAGTCATGCATGTGTGTATATGTGTGTATGTGTGTGTGTGAGCACCAGTGAGAATATACATGTGTGAGCACCAGTGAGAATATTCCAAGTGTGTGTGTGCACAGCCTTGTGTGCAGTGTGGGCTTATATGCAGGAGGAGGCCCTACTTTGCTTTTACAGGCTTGACCAGGAGGCCAGAAATGCTTGCCTTCACATTTTGGGATAAATTAACATATGGTGCCCTGTGCAGTATTCAACCCAGACACCTGTACTGAAGGCTCCGACCATGGTCTCCTCAAAACCCTTGCATCATTCCCATCCCTTCTGTTCTCAGAGGATGGCTTTGCCTCCTTTAATGTGAACCTCCTCAACTTTCTATTTTCCACCTGCAAATATATTCACATTTGTGCCTTTCTTTTGCCTTTTTCCTTAAATTTCAGAGAATGAAGTGTCTGCTTTTTGTGCAAGGCCAATGACTGCCATGCTCTTGATCCCATCAGGGGTCTCCTCTGGATGTTGCTGCATTAGCTGGCGCCCTCTTCACATTTTCCTTTCCATGTATTTTCCAGCTGTCCCATAAAATCAATTCCATTCCATAAAAGCCTTCTCTTGACTCCTAAGTCCCCCTCTACTGCTTTCTATCTTCTCCCTCAGTCAAGCTTCTGGAAAGAAAACTCTCTATGACTATTTTCACTTCTTCACCCACTATACTCTGGCCTCCACCTCTATCACTTCTCCTACTGTCCTTTTACAAGGGTCATCAGTAACCCCCTTGTTGCCTGACTTGCTGGGTAACTTTTCAGTCTTTGTTTTACTGGACTACTCTACACATTTGACACTGATGAACACTTCTCTCTTCAGGAGACTCTTGACTCTATCGGCTTCCATGGTCCTTGCCTATACAGACTCTATCGGTCGGTATGCGGACCATGCCCAACATCCCTCACTAGGAGGAACAGCTACACTGAGAGTCCCTGACTGGGAAGCTCCACATTCTTCTGAGATATGGGAAACCAATCCACAGTCAATCTGTGGAGGTCATGCTAAGCAGGGCCTGGGTGGGAAGCAGCCATGGGAGGCCCTGGCCAAGATGAAAAAGCAATAAATAGGCAGAAGATGCCACAGAGACAGAGACAGAGAGGAAGCACATACTTGCTAAGAAGTAGAGTGAGAACAAATCAGCTCAGAGAGATGGAGATAGGAGTCTCATTTCCTATATTTACTATTTACTGTTCCCAGTCCTGATTTGCTTGAGGGCTTGAGGCCTGGCCCTTTTAATATCTGTGAGAATGCTTTACCCTTATAATAAATTTATTGTTTATTGGGCTAAAGTTTCTGTTGATTGCAATCAAAAGGAAGCTTGTCTAAGACAGACGCCTTCTACCTTGTGGAGTTTGCCCTCTGAAACATGCATTTGTGGGTTTTATTGGGCCGGAACCATGTGGTTCCTCACTATAATTCTCTCTTGTTCTTTACTGAGAACAACCATATCAATGTACATCCAACAGATTTTGAGGCTCTACCAGCAAATAGTCTGAGTCACTCATGTGCAATTTTCAGGAGAACCTGTATCCATGAAACAAAACCCAACATGGTAGTCCAGGGAACAAAGCAGAGATTATGGACACCATTGCTAACCTAACGATCGGATTCCTCTGATGTCTACTAGACACACTGGCAAAGTTAGAACTTCTCCATTTGCAGCTTCCTGATTTATGATAAAAAATATCTAGTTGAACAATGGAAATTCTTCTCACTATTCCTAAAAAAATCTATTTTGGTGATAGAATCATTTATTATAATTTGTGACAATTCCAGGGCATTTGAAGTTCTCGGTTCTCCTTTTATTGACTATTATGCTCAGCTATGATCCATAGTTATTGCTGACCCATTCTCTCCTTTCCCTCGTACATGCTCATCACTGTGCAGACTACACCATGCACATTCTTTCACTGTACGCACACTCATACCCTTCCTTCACCTCTCCATTAATCCCTGCCCTGCCTTCAGATTCAGCTCACATTGCTCCTTCTCCATGAAACCTTGCTCAGAGTCCTTCTGGTCTTCTTGGAATTCCTCTAGTCCAATGGTTCTCAACCAGGGCAGTTTTGTCCCTCAGGGGACATTTGGTACTATCTAGAGGTATTTTTGGTTGCCACAACTTGCAGGGAGAGTGCACCTGGCATTTAGTTGGTAGAGGCCAAGGATGTTGCTAAACACCCTACAGTGCACAAAACAGCTCCCTAACAAAGAATCATCCGGCCCACACTGTCGATGATGTTGAGAAACCCTACAGTCTAGCCTGACTTTGGCACCATGCACCCTCTCATTTGATTACTTATTATGGTGTAGAATCTTAGCGCCAGATGGGAACCTTTAGAAATCATCCTGTCGCCCCCCTTGAATTATATGGGCAAAAAGACCAACTGAAGAGAAGCTGCTGGAAGTCACAGAGTGAGTCACTGGCAGGGCTTTACCCCCTGACCCCTGTTCCTCTGACCATTTCCATTTCACTATGCTGTTGTTTCCTTTCTCTCAAGTAGGTTTAAAAAGTTTCTATAAGCCAGGTTAGGCTCTTTTATTAAATGTGCAGTGACTGTCCCCCTAACCTCCCACCCCCAGCCCAGTACTAGGAGCACAGTGCATACTTATTGTCAGATCAAAATAACCTTAGATTTTGTAAAACATCATTTTATTTCCATGAAAACATATATTTTTTTAAAGAACTATAAACTTCTCTCCTGGATATAACCTCTTGAAAGGAAAGATGACTACATCTAAATCACAGCAAGAAGAAATTCTACAGAGACCTTCTGCGGAAGTGTTTTCAACGTTAATTAGAGTAAATCCCAGCCAACTGAATCTAACGCATTTAAGTGATGGTGATGAAAATTACCACCTTAGTGGCTCAGAGGAAAACAGGAAAGGTTTCTACTAAGGGGAATGATTAACTGAATTCTTACAGAGAAACTGGAAAAAAAAAAAAAACCAACAAAAACCAGAAAGGATAGCACATTGTATAAATCTGCGAATTTCATTCCTATGAAGTCTTATTTATAACCCCTTCCATAAATAAATAAATTATTCTTCATGAAGGAAAGAGCATGTAAGCAATTGTTGATACAGAGTTCAAAAGGGTAGGTTAAGCACGCAATGAGAGAAGAAGATGATCCTGGACAAGGGGAGCTGATTGGCTAGCCTTCTGCATTTCAGAGGCAGAAGTTCAAGTGCAGGCCTGGAGAGAGCTGATCCTGGATTAGAGTCCTGGCAGTGCCACCCAGCAGCTGTGTGACTTGGGTAAATGCCTTAGTCCTTCAAATCCGGGTCTCCTCAGCTTTGAAGTGAGGATCAGTAACAATATGGCCCAACATATAAAATGGTGACGATTTGATGAAGGAACAGAGAAAAAGTGCTCAGGATTGGGCTAAATCTAAGGGATGAATAAATGAGAACTGTTGTTACAACTATTTCTACTCACTCTCCTTTAATTTTGTCTCTGAAAATATGGGAAGATCACTTAGCCTTGTGATGTCAACTTTATTTCCTCGGAAGAAATATGACATTCCCTTCCTAATACAGATGAGAAAGTCCATCACAATGGAGTCTTCACATTTAAAATAACACAATAAGCAACAGCTTTTAGATAATGGCAAAGTACGGCATATGCTTTTAGATAGTATTTGGAGGCTTTTAAATTGTGTAAATAAATCTGTAATGGAAAGTACTTGGAAAGTAATTTAAGCATGATTTTCTTTCCTTTTTTCCTCTCTTCCTCTTTCTTCCTTCCTTCCTCTTTTTCTCCCTCCCTCCCTCCTTTCCTTCTTTTAACAAGATGTGCAAATGCTTATACAAGGGGTTATGTAAGAGTAAGATATCTATAGAGAGTGCATCAAGCAGCTAAGTGTTATGGAAAAGTCTTGAGAAGGGAAATTTCAGAGCCTTGGGTTCCAACTCTGGCTCATACTGGGTCTGAGATATCAGGCACGTCACTTAACTATTTCTCATCTGTAAAATAAGGGGCTTGGTAGATGATTACTAAGGTTTCCTCCAGTATTTGGGTTTTTTTTTTGGTGAGGAAGATTTGCCCTGAGCTAACATCCATTGCCAATCCTCCTGTTTTTTTGCTTGAGGAAGATTAGCCCTGAGCTAACATCTGCACCAATCTTCCTCTACTTTGTATGTGGGATGCCTCCACAGCATAGCTGATGAGTGGAGCAGGTCCACACCCAGGATCCAAAACCGTGAATCCAGGCCGCCAAAGCAGAGCACATGGAACTTTAACCACTCAGCCATGGGGTTTTAATTATAGTCATGCACTGCATAAGGACCTTTTGGTCAACAATGGACTGCATATATGACAGTGGTCCCATAAGATTACTAACATACAGCCTAGGTGAGTAGTAGGCTATACCATCTAGGTTCGTTGAAGTACTGTAGGGGAGGAAGAAGTTTTCCTCTACCCCTCTAGATTCTTCTGGCTAGTTTAAAAATTAAATTGACATGAGACGGATTAACAGGAGAAAGATAGAACAAAAGTTTAATAACATTTATACATGAGAAAAACCCAGAAAGACCACGTAACTCACCAAAAGGACCAAAGCCCTCCCTTAAATACCATCCTCAGCTAAAGACAAAAGAAGATGTTGGGGGTGGGGAGAGTCAGGTACTTCAAAGGGAAGGGAGGCAATTTACAGGTAGGCAAAAAGGAGCAAATGTTGGAAAACAAGTGTTCGTTGGTCACATAGAAGCAGAAGAACACAGAGGGGAGCCCAACACACAGGCTTTTCTGGGTTCCTCCCTGTCTACCACCTAGTTCATGTTATGCTAAGGTGATAGCACCTTTCCTGAGACAGGCTTTTTAATCTGAATTCTTTTAGGCAGTTAAGGGGAAGGTAGCAAGAATAACTTTCTGAGTCTTTTGTTTCTTAAAAATAATCAGTCTAAAATAATCCTCATGTTCAAAAGATATATTTTGGGGCAGCAAATTTCGTTCCCTTCAGTTCTATGATATTCACACAATGATGAAATTGCCTAATGATGCATTTCTCAGAACATATCCTCGTTGTTAAGCAACGCACGACAGTACTGGATTACACTTGTATTTCTAGAGAGCCATATGCAGACATCCAATTCAAATGGATTGTTAAAAATTATCCTATCTTTTTAAGAGTAAGTTCAATCCGTGGGAAAAGAGTGAAACATTATTCAACTTTAAAATAGTATTTTACGTTTTGAATAGATATCTTGGTCTAAGCATTGTGCTACATTCTAAGTTCTAAAACCAGAGCTGGCTCTGTGGGTGTGTGACCTGTGTAGTTGCAGAAGGCCACATGCTTAGAAGGGCTCCACAATTGATTTAATGTTCTACTCTTGCCATCATGAAATTCTTAATAATTTTTTAACAAAAGGCCCTGCATTTTCATTTTACACTGGGCTCCACAAATTATGTCGCTACTTCTGGCTACAACTTATAACTTACAGTTTAATTTCTAGGCCCAAGACTCTCTCCGCTTTTTAGTTAGAAACTCACACGGACCTCTTTCCTCTGCAGCAATTCTCAGTTTTTATGTTGGTAGAAAACCGCTTGGCCTGCCAGATTGCAGGACGTGCGGACAACTGTGCATAGGACACACAGCGTCCTGCCTTTGGCTTCAAAGAGCAGAGGCTTCACCATTCAGCCCCAGCCATCTGTAGTGGCCGAGCTTCTGTCAGTGGGAATTTCCACACCAGTGCAAATGTTTGTAAGAGTCTAGTAGACTCTACTGAGAACTCAGCGAGAAGACAAATAGTCCTCCTTTGAAAATTGGAGGCTATCAGCCAGGCGGAGGAAGAGCTGCATTCTGTGAAAATCCCCAGACCCCACCCCCTCGCCTTGCTGGTGTTCTTAGCATTTGCTCCAGGCTTGACCGCTTGGTTTCAGGAGTCTCTAAATGGCAGTAAAGAGGGAACTACTCAAAGAAAGCCTCTGAGTCCAATCGATGCTTGTGCTGATGATTCAACTTCAAAAACCACTCTGATCTCTTATTGTGTGCTGTCACTGAGCCGGGCGCTGAGGGCACAGCAATGAGCAAACACAATGAAGACAATTTAATTTCAATATATCACGGTGGCTCGGCCATCGTGGGTTTGCTACTCACCTCACGGAGCTAATGTGAGGATATAAACAGTTAATAAGTGACCGGGCACTTGAAGAGCTACTTCGTGGAAGGGTTTGGAAGGTGCAACGTGGACACACGATAAAAGAACAAAAAAAGCAAGTTGATCCTGAAGGTGTGTAAAGGTCTTTTCCCCAAGAGGAGCAGCTTAAATGGAAGCAGAGATAGGAAGAAATTTAATTGATTTGCCATTTTTCCTCAATTTTCAAACGGTGGAACTTAACGTCCAGCGCAGCGCCCCTTCCTAGACCAGTCCCTGAGGGCAATGCCTGCTGGATAGAGTTGCCAACAGAGAAAATAGACCGTGCCCCCTCTAATGCTGGCCATGCCTGTCCACAGCTTCCTGCCCTGCTCTCTTTTCCTCGTCCCACGCCCGCTGGTCCCAGAGCCCGGGAGGACAAGCCGCGGCGACCCAGCCCCCGCCCCCAGATCCCTCTCAGATCCGGGCGGCTACGATCGGGCCGGGCTCGGAAAGGAAGCGGGCGCTACGAGAAGAGGAGGGGTCGGGCCACCGTGGGCGGAGCAGGAGGGGCGGGGCCCTGGTCTAATCCGGGCGCCTGAAGCTGCGGCTGGACTTAGAAAGGAAGCGGGCATGGCGGGGAGAGGCGGGGCGAGGCGGGGCCAGGCAGAGGTAGGCGTGCCCGGGGCGGGGCCAGAGGGAGGTCTTGCGCCGGGGCAGGCGGAGCCCGGGGCTGGGCGGGGAGAGGCAGAGCTGAGCCGAGGTGGGTGGGGCCGGAGAGGAGGGTCCCTGGCGGCGCGGGGTTTGCAGCGCGCGGAGGCCGATCCCTGGCACTCGGTCTGCGCGCCGGCTACAGAGCTGCACCGCCTCCCGGAGCCCGGGACGCGGCGCCCCGGGGAAGGTGGGCGCAGGGACGCGGCGATGGCTCCGCGGGGACTCCCGGGGTCAGCCGTCTTCGCCGCTGTTGTCTTCGTGGGAGGCGCCGTGAGTTCGCCACTGGTGGCCCCGGGTGAGTGCCCTCTTGGGACCGGGGCGCGCAGGAGGAGGCGAGGGATCGGGACGGCAGCCACGCTGTGCCCCGAGCTGCCCTGGTGCTGGCACAGCCGTGGGATCCGGCGCTGAACATCTGGCTCCCGGGGGGTGGCCCGGGCTGGGCGCGGCGCGTGGCGATGGCTCCCGTCCCTCCCTTCCCGCCTGCCGGGCTCCAGCCTTCCCCTCGCCGGCTCCTCTGAGTAGTTGTTACCCGCCGCCCCGACTTTTGAGCTGTCTGGGGTGTAGGGACCCGGCCTGGTCTTGCCTTCCTCGGGTGCGCTTCCGCCTGGGCGGGGCGCCTGGGAGCCCTGCGGACCCCTTTCTTGTCGCCCTTTTCCTCAAAGGCCCGGCGAGCGATAGATCTTGACACGAGGGGACCGACTGCCCTGTCACTGCCTAACCCCCCCCCCCCCCTTTAAAAAAGAAATCTTAAAACCTTGGGGAGTTCCAATTCCTTTCCTTTCCAAGTTTTTATTTGTTTTAGTGGTTGATGGATTCTTGTAACAGGTTGGGGATTTCAGATTTCTTCTCACATATACTGGATAAATGAGGCTTGGAAAAAGGGAAGGCACGTTTGTAAACTTACGTTTTTTTTTTTGAGTCGAAACCTGTCACCACAAAAGGAACCTTCTGTGGTCAGAGCAGGAAGCCACCAGCAGAGATGATAAAGTATTGTCCCCAGTGATGTATTTGGAGCAGGAGTTTTTAATTGAAATCTAAGAGGAGGTGTCACTTTTACAGAAGTTCTGTTTCATACTCTTGTTTTTATAACTAGAGACACCGGGGATTCCTTCCCATAGTTTCCCCTCTTAATTGCTGCCTTACAGCGGTAGTTAAAAAATAACAATAAACGTATATCTTCTAGGGCAAATTGGGGTTACCACAGCCTAGAATCTTACGTCAGCAAGCTCTTCCAAGCTTGAGCAGCTCCTCTGCAGGTCCAGATAATAAGCAATTGGAAGCCTTCCAATGGTGACTATCTCCTCCGTAAGAACACAGACTCTACTCTTCACTCCTGAGAAGATTCCAGTTGTTTACAGCTTTTAAACTGGCTTATCACGTTGGCTTTCACTTTTTCATAGAAACCAGAATATGTTAGACGGGATGGGATGAATAATATCTCCCCTGAGTCTTTATTAGCAGACCCGTATTTCCTTCAGCCATCCACCCTGGGGAAATGGCAGCTAGTGACATGCATTGTTGGATGGGAGATTTTGGTTTTCACCCTGAGTTTCGTTGCTGAGACAGGTAGGTGCATCACCAGGTTCAATTGCACCCCAGGTTGTAGACAGTACTTAGAGGGCTGGAATTGGTTGCTCTAGAATTTGAAGAGCTTAACCTGGGAGTAAAATTGTTAAAAATTCAGCACGTGATGCATCCAATCAGCCATTAGCAGGAGACATCCAACAGTGGAGTAAGTTTGTGTTTCGATGGATCTCTGAGCAGTATCCTGCTCTTCAGACTGGAATGTGATGAAGGAAGCTCTCATCTAATTGCATGGTAACCTTTTTGATGAAAGCAACACTTTAGAAGAATGAGGTATCTAAAAAGGAAAAGGTACAGAGTACAAATGTGCCAGCATGACTTGAGGCCTGCATGGAGAAAAGATGCCCTGACCAGCCGTCCTCTGGTCCCCTTGGAATCTAAGACAGTGTTAATGTTTGTAGGGAATATTTTAGAGAAGTAGGGAGAAAGAGATGGGAAGCACTGTTGAGTGCCTGCTATGTGCCAAGCTTTGAGTTGGGCACTCCGTATTCATTTTTACACTTATTTCTCACAACCCTGTGAAGTTCTTATTTCCAGTGAGGCACTGAGGCCCAGAGAGGTTAAACAATTGGCCCAACATCACATAGGTAGTGTATCAGTCAGCATTCAGTCCGAGAAGCAGAATCACTAGTGCGTGTGTTATGGGTCTATCCTTATATGCATCTTTATCTTTGATAACCCAGTCTGCTTGATTCCGAAGTTCATTCTCTTTCCTTTGCACCCCACTGCTGCCAAGAGAGAAGATAGAACAGAAATCAACTTTAGCAGTCTTGTTGAGATTCTAAGAAAGGGAGTTTAGGACGTCGTAAAATTGTAAGCATGTGGTTATCAGAAGTCGGGAAGCGGAGAAAAGAAGGACAAATGACTTCATGGTCAATAGTGGCAACGTCTCTTTCACTTCCTGCCTAGCAGAAGAGTCTCCTTAAACTTCTGTCTCATAGTATCGGCTTTGGAAACTATATACCACAGCACCAGAAGGGACGATTTTCCACCTCTTGGCTTATTTATGTCCTTAAGTTCTCTAGTTACTTAACCTTTGGGCTTGTTAGTTTCTCTACCAGACAATGGGCGTGGCCTTTGAGTAGCGTGGGCAGAAAAGGACCAGAGCTTGGTGACATGAGAAGTGGACTCTGCTTGGGCCCTGTGGGCTTCCATCCAGCCTCCTGATTCCTCCTTTAGATCCAAAGATAATCTTTGTTAAATTCTGGGTTTCCCTTCGGCCAGGTAGCTACCCAGCGGTACATCCACATAATACGTAGTGAGTGGACAGAATGTTTTGAGAAAGCGCCCTCCCTGGGAGCTTGGGCTTCCATGCCCTGGTTTAATTTAAAGAGGAAATGAAAAATTTGAGAAATGCCCATCCTTCCCCCATTCTCCTTCCCCCCACCCTCAAAATAGAAATTAATCAAGCCAACTATTTGGGAGTTTCTGTGGTTGAATTTGAATGAGAGAGGCCAAAGCCCCAGATGACAGAAAAAAATTTCATCGTCACTTTTTAAAGAATTGTTTGGCTCTGATGTTGATGTTTAATTACTATTGGGACAAAAGGGAAATTATTTAAAACTGACAAAAAATGATTTAAACTGTCATTGGTTAGAATTATTATGTTGAATGGTTTGTAGTAATTTTAGGGTGTTTACCTCAGTAGTTGGTGAAGATTTGGTAGGCTGCTGAAAGCACATAGAATAATGAGTCTGGTGTGACTAACAAGGACTAACACTGGAATTTGGAATTAGTACACTGTGGATGCTTTGCTCTTTTTGGAGGAAGGAATGCAATGTTTATTATACCTGTTTTGTGTCAGGCCTTTGTCTAAGTACTCAAATCATTTAATTCTTACAACATCCTGTCAGCTACATAATTTTATGCCTGACGAAGAAATTGAGTTTCTGAGAAGTTAAACTGGAAAATTCACTCAAATATGGAAGTTCAGTTTTGACCTTGAGACACATCTGTTCAATTCTGAAGCCTACTCTTGTTATTAGTAAATCACTTTGCTTTTCGTTTGAGTGAGAAATTTCTTCTCATTCTGTGTATAAAGAATCACTAAGTAATAGGGTAAGGGCATGGTATAGTGGAGAGAGCATCAAGCTCTAAGTTAGATACCTGTACGTGATGTCAAAAGCCATGAAGAGCCCCTGCCCCTTTTGGGAGTGTGGCTCTCTCTGCCTCCATTTTCTTATCCGTATAATAGGCATCTGCCAATCTTTATCTGCCCTACTGGCTGCTAATGAGGATGAAATGAGCTGATGTCTCTGAAAGGTCTTGACAAATGCCAAAGTGGCATATATCTTTTACCTTTTTCTATATTTCTTTCCTGAAGCGCCCATTAAGCTGGATTTATATAATGGTGTCAACCAAACTATCTAATAAATGTAGACCACGTAGGCTGTAAAGTGTTCATTCTGCAGGTGGTGATGGTTTTGCAATGATAGGCTCCTTGTAACTTTATAAAAGCCCGGAGTCATACCTCAGATACTTGAGTTTGCTGCCATCGACTGGGAGTTAAATAGTCACGCCTTCTTGTCCCCATTTCCCCTCAGCTAGAATACAGTACTCTTGATATTTTTGGAAAATTCCCCCAAAGATTTAAAGTCTAGAGAGAAGGGGAGAGAATCACCTTTGATCTCGTTATTCCAAAGCGCTCACCCTGTTAGCGTATTTCATTCTGGTCTTTTCTCCTCTGTTCTTTACTTGGGTAGGCTCATAATGCAAATAAAATTTTGTATCCTGTGTTTTTCACCTAATATTATGCATGAAAGTTTCTCTATTTCCCTACACACTCAAAAAATGGCTGTATAATATTCTATTATATGGATTCATTCTGCCTCCATTTTAGGAGATTTCATTTGTTAATTATTTTCAAATGAATTTGAAAACTCATTGTTTTCAGTGAACATCCATGTGTAAAGCTTTGTCTAGATATCAGTGACTTTCACAGAAAATGGGTTCCTGAAAAGGAAATTTTAGGGTCAAAGGTATTCATGTTTTTGAGGTCATGGATGATACAAGTTTTGGTGACCTGAAGGTTGTCCCAGTTTACATTCTTATAGCAATGGTCGAAGGACTCACTTTTCACACCATTGGCATTTTCTCTGGAAAACATATTTGCTAATTTGTAAGGCAAAAATTGGTACCTTGATTGTTTTAATTTGTATGTCTTTGATTACTAGTAGGTTGACTATTTTTTCTAGTATTTAAGCCATTTGCACATGTCTGTAATCCTATATGGACAATTCTGAAATCCAAAAAGCTTTGAAAGCCAAAAGTTTTTTTGAGGCTTTTTGCATACTCTGTTGGTGGTAAAACCTGACCTGAGCCAATGTGAGATTGTATAGTATATACTTATCTCCTTTAATTTGAATGTTACTAAGTTTTGCTGCAGTAATATCAGAGTTTGATTTCTGAGTGTTACATAATGTGTACTAAATGCATTGTATTACCTTTCTAGAATCACAAAGTCTGAATTTCAAACAACGTCTGACCTCTGAAGCTCGTCTGACCTCCAGGTTTTCGGATAAGAGATTGTGGTCCTGAATTTCCTTTTCTCTGACTCATCTGTTCACGTCTTTGGGGCAAGTGTAAAACTGCTAAAAATAGGAAAATATCCTATGGAGAAAGTCAAACGAGTGGCGCTTCGCGAAAAGAAGCACTGCTTTGGTATTCTAGTGTGGAATCTAGTAAAATAGAGATACCTGGGAAAAGCTGAGATTTTGTTTCTTCTAGCTGGCTTTAGGGATGGGTGCCCATTATGATGGAAACTTGATGGAGGAGTTGGGCTGAATTTCTCCTCTGCTTTCCTCTGCTAGTTATTGACACAGCTCTCTTTGTAAGGGAGTAAAGAAACCTAATTCGCCCAAGGGATGTTTTGGGGAGAGAGGGATGGCTAGAGCGTGGTGGACATCCTGGGCAAACTGAGTTCCTGTGCCCAGTCATCTCGCCTTGAGGATCCTTTGGCCAAACTTGAACTCAGGGGAACGGGTTCTTCATTCCTCCTTCTTAATACCCCAAGACCCCTGCGTTCTTGCCCTTGCTCATCCCAGGGTCCCAAACAGCTGCCAGTTCTCCCCTCCCTTCCTCTCCCCCCATTTTGTTCGCACAGTCCTGTGTATAACTACGTTCCAACCACTGATAAAGTGCCTATTGTACAGACGGAAAAAAGTCTTTAAACAACTTTCCTCATTGGTATTATGGAGAAAATATGGCGGAGTTGCCTCATGGGGTTGTTGCGATGATTACATGAAATAAAACATGAGAGTGCATGTGCAGTGTTTGGCATATAGTAAGTGCTAAAAAAGTATGTTATTATTATTTTGTCTTTAACGAAATACTAACCCTTCATAGCCATCAGATGGGACATAGTTCCTAACTCCTCCAGGATTTTCCTTTCAGGTCCTCTGCCATTACTTGAGGTGTCCCAAGCCCCAGATACTGAGGCTGGCTGTGTGATGGGCAGGGGGAGTTTGAGGAGGCCGTGTTGGACAGTGCCCAAGGCCCAGGGAAGGAGGAATAGGGACCAGCAGGCTTGGCAGGGAGTTCTCTCAGGATGTAGGGGATATGTGGGCCTGAGCCATTAGCTACCAAAATTAGGCAAGGAAGGAGAAAAAGAAAATAGGAAAGAAACCATTACATTCATAGGGGGAGAATGTGATACTCTTTTGGAAGAATTTTGGAAGATTCCCCAGTTGGTTTATCTCTACCCAGTCTATAGGTATAGTCACAAAATTTTGACAGTTTTCCCTTAGTATTTGATGTAATTATCCTATTGACATGCTTTTTGATTATCCAGCGTCAGACTGGTCGTTGTTCATCTTCTCATTGATCACTGGTGAGTATCTTGATGAAGTAGAATCTTATGATGAGTGTGGTATAATAAGAAATATATTTGGTCTTTTTCCCTGTTCCTGGCACAAATCTCCTCAAATTCTTGGAATTTCCTGCGTGATAGGAGTGTTTTTTTGTCATTTATAAGGAGCCCCTTTGAATGTATGCTAATAAGGTGACTTAGGGTTGGGTCTCTAGAAAGCCTCAGGATGCAGGCTGGGCAGCAGAAAGATCACATGGTTAGAGTTGGAACTTTCAGCCCTACCTGCTGACTTCAGGGAAGGGGAAGTTGCAGGGTGGGGTGGGGCTGGAGATTAAGATCTGTAAAAACTCTTGAACCACAAGATTTGATGAACTTCTGTGTTGGTGAGCACGTGGAGATGCAGGGAGAGTGGCGTGCCCGGAGAGCGTGTAAGCTCTGTGCCATTTCCCCATACCTTGCGCTATGCATCTCTTCCATCTGGCTGTTCTTGAGTTATAGACTTTCATAATAAGCCAGTGATCTAGTAAGTAAAGTGTCTCTCTGAGTTCTGTGAGCCGCTCTAGCAAGTTAATGCAACCCAAGGAGGGAGTTGTGGGAATCTGTGATCTATAACCTGTTGGTCAGAAGCACAGGTGATAGCCTGGACTTGTAGCTGGCACTGGAAGTGTGTGTGGGGTAAGGGGGCCATCTTGTAGGACTGAGCCCTTAGCCTATGGGATCTGACTCTTGTCTCTAGGTAGGTGGTGTCAGAATTGAGTTAATTGCCTGGTAGTGTTGGACAAAACACATGTGGGCGTGAGGAAGTAGGATCCTGTACCATCAGGGCTGGCAGGGACCTTAACAATCTCCTTAAAGGTTATTCAGCAGATGAGGGAACTGGGTTGGCCTAGCCAGGACTTCAGCAGGTTTCTTTACTCTATGACTCTTCCCATTATGTTAGAGCTGTGGATCCAGCCCTGCTGCTGCTGGCGAGGTCCCTTGGCCTGCGTTTGCGCTTGGTCCTCACTTCCAGGGTCTCTTTTCTCAGTTCTCTCCCTCAGGGTGAGCAGGCCCTGAGAGGAGTGACTTTGGTTAACTGACTTATGAGAGTCATTGTGTTGATCTTAGTCATATAGTTTGAGAGACAGAGGAGACTTGGTGGTCATCTTGTAATTAACCACCTCTCTTTGCAGATGGGGAAACTGAGCACCAAGAGGTTTAGTGGCCTGTGAGAGTCAGGAATGGCCGTAGGCTGGGTGGAGGAGTAGACCATTAGGTTTGGTAAAGGAGGGCCTGTGTGTGTCTTGGTCAGTGTCCAAGGCTCAGATCCAAGCACAGGACCTGGGACAGAGCAGACACTTAAATATTTGAAGGAAGGAAGGAAGCCAGAGCTAAATCCAGGTGTTCTGACTTGGCCTGAGGCTTTTTCTTTATAATAAAGTGAAGAGTAACGCTTTCCAATATTCATCCACAAATTTTAGCTTTGAGTCTCCTCACCCCCTCCCCTCCCGGATTGGTAAAAGGCTGTTTTGTCTGCCAGCCTCAATGAGCCATATTGCTCCAAAAGCCTGAAGTGGAAAAATCTGGAAGTGTTAGTGACAATTTTTAGTGCAAAGGTTTTTAAAACCCAAATCTATTCAGAAGCTCTTTTCAAAGACAAACTAAATTCAGTTGTGTTTCTATAACCAGTACTTCAAAAGCACCTATTAATTGCATGTGTATCATATTCCTAATTTTATAATACTTTATACCTCTTCTTTATACCTTTGTTTCACAAGTTAATTCTCTGAATTGTTTATTCATTCAGCAAATATTAGCACAGTGCCTTACTGTGCAGGGCACTGGGGGTGAAGTGATGTGAACCAAATGGATTCAGTCTGTGTCTTTATGGAGCCAACAGGAGGAGGATAAAGCAGGCAGTAACGATATGTCATTGGGACCTCGATAAGGAAGGTGTGGCACAGGACCAGAGTACCTAACCTGGGGCTGGGGTGGGACGAGAGTGCAGGACAGGTTGAGCAAGACTTTCTGGAGGAAATGAAGTTTAAACTTAGACTTGCAAAAATGTCGGCGTCAGCCATGTGAAGAAAACTGGTGGCCATGGAAGAGAGGAGGTGAGAGCAAGTGAAGCGATAGCAGTGGTTCCCAAACTTGAGCAGCGTCAGAATTAACTGGAGGGCTGGTTCAAATGCAGATTGCTGGGCCTGCCCCAGTGTGTCTGAGTCTGCGGGCCTGGGAAGGGACTGGAGATTTTGCTTTTCTAACACATTCCCAGGTGACACTGGTGAGTGGAGGAGATAAAAGGTGGAAGAAATAGGTGTGTTGTGTTTCTCTTAACCTGGAAATCCCTCTCCTCTTCCTGGGCTATTTATATCCCGTTCTCCACCCAGCTCCCTTCAAGCTGGGATCAAGGACAACACTTCCAGGAAACCTTTCATAGGTATTCTCACTGATTTTATCTCCTCCTGTCAGTATACATGTCAAGTCCATGCAACGACACACGTTGCATCCATTCCATGTTATTTAACGTATAGTTTATGCAGTGTTACAGCTGGGTTTTGTCTAACTAGAGCTCCTTGAGGCAGCAGAGCGTATAAGACATGCTCAGATATTTGCATTGCTTGACCAGGTTTGTAGAGATGAGGAAACAGACTTAGAGAGGAATAACCAAGACAAAGAGAAGTGGTCGGTCTCGCTAAGTCACAGATGAGGGGAAGCCAAAGCTAGGTCCATGTCCGTTGTTCTCAAGTGCTCTTCGTGTTATGTGAATTGCATGTCCTCCGTGCTCAGCACCACTGGTAGAAAGAAGGCTTTATATTTATTTATTTATTTTTTACTTTTTTATTGCAGATCCATCCACTTAACAGGTAAACCAACTCATCTTATAAATTGAATATAGATTTTATTTTTAATGGAAAATGGGCAGATATCCAAGGAGTTCTTCAGGGATTGCCCGTTTGCTTTTAGAGTAAATATTTGAAGGGAGTAATTCAATTTATATGCCATTAGGTTTATAAAAGATTTTTATAAAATTTTGGCATAAGGGAGATATTAAGGAAAAATCGATTTCAGTTTCCTGAAAAGACACCAATTAGGCAGTTATGCCGTTACCCTTCTGAACTGGCCAGAGAAGTTTAGCTGAGTGGTTCAAGACCGATAAAGAAGCTATACATAAAATGTCATGTGATAAGTAGGGTTAAAAACAAACAAAAATTCTTTTCAATGTCGGTAACATGCCGAGCCTTCCTCCCCCATGCATATATACAAACATACTGTGCTTCTCTGAGATTCCTGTAAGGCCTGGATGTTTGAAGAATTCGCTGGGCTTTCTGTCTCACAATATAACTTGGGAACACTAATTTTCAAATGTTCTAACAGCTCCTCATAGCTGGAAGTCTCCAACACAATCATGCGAATTATCTATGTTATAAAAAACGGCAGCCCGGAATTTCCTGGCGTTGGTAAAGTGGCAGATGGCTAATGAACAGGCATTCCTGCATTTTTCTTTGCATGTTTGTGCTATATGCTTGTATGGCCTGAGTGCTTTTGCTGCTTCCTCAATTCTTTCCAACCTCCTCCTCCTCTATTAAAGGCAAAACACAAAACAACAGCCGATAGAAAAGAGGCGTTGCACCTTGCTTAAAGCTAGGTGACAGAGCCAAGAAGCTGGGTTTTGAGGGTAAAACTTACTTCACATGCGTGATTGCCAAGTCAGTGCCTTAATAGTCTTTGCAGGTAAAACATATGGATACTTCTTATAAGCAGTGTGCAATTCATTTAAAAGTGAGGGCCTTATCTGGGATACTGTTAGGCATTGTGTAGGTGTGTAAAAGGAACAACAAACTTGGTTTCTGTCCTCCGCAAACTTGTGATTGAGAAGGGGAAGATAAGCTATGAATACTAATCGTTATAGAATAACGGAGAATGTGTTCGCTATCGTCAGAGGACCACAGACAAAGTGCTGCGTGGGATCACGGGGAGAGCTTGCCTTCTGATAAGAGGGGTGGAAAAGACTTCACAGCCTGAAATGTGCCATTTTAAGTGGACCTTAAAACAAGTGCAGGGGATGGCATGCCCCGCAGAAGGAACAGCCTGGGCAAAGGTGTGGAGGTAGGACAGGAAAAATCAGTGCAGACCCAGTGTAGACAGAGAGTTCCTCTGTGAAAATTGCATGAGATGAGACTGCAGAGGGGAGGCTGAAGTGAGGCTGTGGAGCTCATGAAAGTATGCACTCTATTGTGTAGGCAGTGGGGGGCTGAGGATGGGGTGGAGTGGAGGATAGGGGACCAGAAGAGGCCCTCAGACTTCGCGATGTGATGGAAAGGCCCGAGATGCTGAGCTCCGTATGACCTGAGTTTGAGACATGGCCCACATACTTTCAGCAAGGCAGCTGAGATTGCTGTTCTGCTTCCTCATCTGAGGGGAGAGAGAGAGAGAGAGAAGAATATCTGTTCTTTATACCTCTCTGAGTTGTTTGGAGGCTCAAATGAATAATATAGTCCTTTGTAAGTAATACCAATATGACCTATATAGTGTATAGGTTTAATATAACACATATGATGTATAGATAGAAGCAATTTTTCAAAGTTTAAGGAGTGCTGGGAAATTAACATCATGAAGTAAGTGCAGTGTCCGGTTTTGATGGTGTGAAGGCCAAGAAGTGCTCATTAATAGTAAAAGCTAGCTAATTGTGTATATGTCTTCAGTTCAAGTAACTCCTCTGAAATTGTACAGATCTGCTTGACTCCTGAATTCTTCCTCGTTAAACATTTATTTTCAGAAGCCTGTTGTGCGTTTCCATTTTTTAGCCCCATTGTTGGTCACGTTCTCATTGTTTTCTTCTCTCCCCAGGTCAGAAGGGCAGTGTTGGCCATCA
Organism: Equus asinus; assembly: GCF_041296235.1. Lineage (NCBI taxonomy): Eukaryota > Metazoa > Chordata > Mammalia > Perissodactyla > Equidae > Equus > Equus asinus. Next base: position 131,750,389 of record NC_091792.1, read on the forward strand.
GTGTTTAGGGCAGTGGCTTTGAATAAGACATGCAGCTCAGCACTGGAGTCATTTATAAAAACCCTGCTTGGCTAAGGGCTCCATCTCTGTGTCACTTCTGGCAAGTCTGTTTTCTTAGTCCCTTGATTTCTTATAATGTGACCAAATAGATTTGGGAGGAGGAAACGAACCCATTTGAAAGTCGTTTAGTATGCATTAGGTGCCTACATATTATGGAAATAGTAATTACACAGGCAGTTGACTTGATGTGTCTCAGTGTCTGGTTGAGGGTGGAATAGGAGGGGAAGACTTCAAAGGGGGAAAGAGAATTTGTTGCTTGAACCATATGATAAAACAGTTATCTTCCCCATGCTGTTCGGTGCTGCGTCTTGATATATAAATGAGTCAAGACTTGATTTTGGGTCAATGTGGTCTAATAAAAAAATACATGTATTTAGTCTTTGTCCCTGGTTCCTGGCACAGAATTCCTGAAACCCTTAGAATTTTCTGAAAGATAGGAGTGTCCTTTGTTATTCATAATGAACTCTTTTAGACCAGACCAGAGTTCATGCTAATGAGATGACTCGGGTGGGCCCCCAGAGAGCTTCAGGATGGGGACTGGTTGCCAGAGGGGACTGCCTACATGATTACAGGGTTGGAAGTTTCAGCTCCACCCCTGATCTCGGGGAAGGAAGAAGGGCTGGTGATTGAGTTAATTGCCAGTGACCAATAATTCAATCAATCATGCCTATGTAATGAAACTTCCATAAAAACTCTGAAACAAGGATGCTAAGGAAGCTTCTGGGTTGGTGAACACGTGATTGTGCTGGGAGGACGATGTGTCTGGAGAAACCATGGAAGCTCTTCAGTCCCCCCTCCACCCACACTTTGCCCTGTGCATCTCTTCCATTTGGCCATTTATCCTTTATAATAAAACTGCAGTTGTAAGTAGCTCACTTTCCTGAGTTCTGTGAGTCATTCTATCAAATTGTTGAATCTGAGGGAGATCATGGGAACCCCCAAATTTCTAGTCAGTTAGCCTCGGGACACCATTTGCAAATGGCATCTGAAGTAGGGGCAGTTTTGTGGGACTGAGTCCTTAAATCTGTGGGTTTTGCGCTAACACCAGGTAGTTGGTATCAGAATTGAATGGAAATGTAGGACACCCAGTTGTTGATGGAGACATGGTTTTTGGAAAAATGAAATAGTCAAGTCTTCCCAATTGGAAAAAATCAACTCATAATATTAAAACTGTGCCTAGAATATTCTTTTTGAAATTATGGTGGTTTACTATTTAGCTAAAGACTCAAGGCATTTAGAAAAATATAGTGAGGAAGGAAAAGAAATTCTCAGGCCAGTGCCTTATTGTTTATGTATTTACATTGTGTTTTATAGTGTGAGAAAGTAGAAGTTATACCACGGTGTGGTTTTCTTTGACCCTTCTCTCCTACTGTGTAGACCAGAGATTTCACAGTATTGTCTCTGCCTCCAGTCAGTGGAAATATTTAGGATGTAAATGTTGTGGATTGCAGGTATAGGCAGTCTCCTTACTAAGGATTTCCAGTATTCTGGTTTACCTCCTTACATTAATATTACTGTTAGGTTGAGCCGTATGAAATTGTCAGTATTCTACTATTTTTACCCTACGGTGACAACAGTTTCATAGGGTTCAACCAAATAGTAGTGACGGTTCCTTTTTGACTTTTGACAAATAAAAATGGCAAGCAACAGGATATATTGGAGTATATGAGGAAGCCATTTGGTATAAACCTAATTCAGCCTGACTTTGGTTTTTCCAAAAGGGCCTGACTGTGGCCATTGAGCACGCATTGCATATCTGCTTTAAAACATTTCCTATGGCAAGAACAAATGGCCTTAAGATAAAGGTGCAACTTCCCCCAACATTGGCATTTCCTTAAGGATAAGCATCTTTCCTTAGGCTAGGAACTGATTGCTGTGCTCACCTTTGACCACCCAGCTCACCTGTGACCACCCAGCTCCAGATAGCAGACTGCCACCCTGCTGTGTTCACCCAGACAGCAGATCTACCTGTTGTTTCCATCAATCGCTGTGCCGACAGAGCAGTCTCGCGACTATTGTAAAAGGGATATTTCAATCCTATGTGAAACATCCTATTTGGGGGTATATAAGCATTCTGTGCACCCCACTTCTTTGGTGCCCTTTCTTCCTTCGGGAAGAAAGGCCCCGGGCCATGGTCCTCAGATTTCAGCTCAGAATAAACTCACCCAAATTTTCATTTATAGGTTGGTTATGGATTATTTTTGTTGAAACTTTTTATGTGCAGTTTTTGAAAAACGACTGTAGTGATTACCATCAAGATATCTTAGAAAAGACAAAAAGTAGAAAAAGAAAAAAATACCCCCAAGTTCCACCAACATAAGATACAAAATGCTGAAAAGAAAAGTAACTTATAATCTTACCACTCAGAGATAACTAGTGTAGACATTTTGGTATCTTTTTCTTCAATACAACTGAGCTCATGTTGGCTCCAAATACTAGTTTATGTTTATTTCTTCATTTAACATTTATCGTTAACAATCGAGTAATTTTAGACAAAGGGAAATGGCAAATCTGAGCCCTTCATACACATTGCTCTTATTGTTTTAAAAGTCAAAAGGAAGTTTAGGATTTCCGAGAAGTAATCAACAGTTCGACAGTGTTAAATGTAGCTCGGGATGACTTTTTAATTTTGCTTCTTATAAATGGTGGCAGAATTTTTCTTTTTGAAATTAGTGCTTGATGAGAATATAACTTGGACATATGTTGACTTGGAGAGACTATAACTTAAATGCACCTTCCCTTCTCAATAACTGACTCACTGGGAAAAACCATTGTTATTCTAGATTTATTGTTGAATTAGATCAGTAACGATTACCCATAGATTTCTATTTAAGACTCTCACTCAACTAGAGATGAGCTATAGATAATCCCATTTCGTGGAACTTTACTGAATATCAGTACTTTCACTGCCATACTTCAGAGACAAGAGAGCGGAGTATGGGGCTCTGGAGCCAGGCTGCCTGGATTAAATCCCACCTCTGCTACTTGCTAGCTGTTTGACCTGATATAAATTACTTGACTTCTCTGTGCTGTAGTTTTCATATCTGTAAAATGGGGTTGAAAACAACAGCACCCACCTCTGAAGGTTATTGTAAAAGGTTAAATGAATTCATACTGTAAAGTGCTTGGACTAGTAACATACAAAGTATGCATCAGTACGTGACTATTATTAATCATATTTTTCTACGTGTTTAATCCTTACTACTGGTTTTCAGAGTTCTTATTTATAGAGTTTCATGCTAGTGATTTTCACATTCATTTCTTCTCCTTAAAATCAGCTCCTCTATGTCTAGAGTTTTCCTAGTTACTTCTGTTTAATCTTTCCAGAGAGGTCTTTATTTTCCTTGCGAGGCCCTCTCTTGCCTTGCTCTTGCTCTAACAGCACTTGTGGAGACTTCCCCGGGCACAGAACCTTGGCGCTCCAATTACTCATGTTTGTTTCCCACTTGCCGTATTCCCAGAAGGCAGGCCACATGCCGCTCTTGCAGGAACCCTGCCTAACTTAACCTGTGACTAATGGGAAAACCCTGTGCTTAGGACTTTTGTAGCTTTCTGTTTAATCATTATCCGCTGTCTGTTCCTGGAAGGAAGAGAAACGTTGGGCTGCCGCCAGGGTTGTGGGACTGGCCCCGTGGTGCTGCCTGGGGAGCACTGTTGTGGCGGCTGCTCCCTCACCTCCAGGGCTTAGGTATTTATTCTGTCCTCTACATTTGACACCGCCTCCTCCTGACTGGCTCCTGTGATTTATCCTCCTTTCCTGCATATTGGTTTTGTATCCCCAGCTGAGCTGTAAACTTTGTGACAATCACGGGCATTTACACTTATTGTCACTGCTAACAATCAACCCAGCAATAATAGCTAACATTTATTAGCACTTACTCTGTGTTAGGCACTCTCATCTCATTTAATGCTCAGAAACAAGTCTATTATCATCTGTCTGTTATAGATGAGGAAACTGAGGCATGGGGAAGTTAATTGACTTGCCTGAGGTCTCAGAGCTAAGAAGCAAGTCGAATGAATACAGTGCAGCCAAGAAAAAGCTGGCTTCTGCCCTTGCCTCCTTTCTTTCTAGGGAGCAGCGTGGTTCAGAGCTTGGGCCCTGCTTGTAAAAGACCTCGGTTCAAATCCTGGCCTTTCCCCAGGTGAGTGACCTTGATTTCAACACTTTGTTCTATCATGTCTCTATTTCTAAGATGGGTTTAATAATAACACCTATCTAAGAGTTATGAAGATTAAAAATAAAGATAATGCCAGTAAAAATGCCAGGCACATGAATAAGCACTCGGGGAAGGTTTGCTTCTATTAGCAGTTGGTGGTAAAGTCGTTGACCATCCCAGAGGCCTTATATGTGGGATGGTGAGCCCCCAACCCTCCACAGGAGAATCGGTCACTGTCTGCCTCTGCTGGGCTGGGTGCTGGGCCAGTCTTCCTTTTTGAAGCGCTTGCTTAGCTCCTGCCAGCTCAGCAATATCCGCATGTTTCCCCCCATGGTGGGTTTGTGTTGTCTTCCACATGGTGGAATTTACTTAGCTGGACTCCTACCCTGGCAAGGGCGGGCTGTACCCAGAAACCAGGGACCTGGCTCCAGGAGGCCCGGTCCTCTGCCCCAGCTCCCTGTCTGTGAAGCTCCAGGAGAGTCCCTGGTTCCTAACAGACCTCCTCCCCTCGCCCCGCTCTTGCTTTTTCTGCCAGAAACAGGCCATCTGGGCTTGTCCTCTTCTTCCTATTTGGTGGTTTTGTTCTGGCACTTGCCGTTTAGCTTCCTTCTGTAGTTGAAATAATTTCTAACCTAGTCCCTGCTTGGCCTCTTACAAGGAATGTGCACGAACAGATCTGTTAGGAATCTGTGGCCTGAGGGCAGTGCATTTGGTGAGGGTCTGTCAGCTCCGCTCCCTACAGACCTGGCAGCTTGTGGTCAGTTGTTGATGGTTAAACCTGCCGCTCTTACAGAGGCAGTTAAATAATGTGGCCCCGGGTCACATTGCCTGGGTTGGGTCCTGTCCGACCACATGTTAGGACTTGTTATTGAACCCCCATGTGCCTCATTTTTCTCATCTGCAAGTGGGGGCAGTGAGACAACCTACCTTACAGACGTTGTGGAAATGAAATGAGATTGTGCATGAAGCGTTTAGAACAATACCCGATGCCTTGCAAACGCTCAGTAAATGCTCTTAGAATGATCTTAACGTAGCAACTCCTTCATAACACACCGCCTTTTGCAAAAGAATCTGAAGTGAATATTAAATTTCTGAAGTACCATTGCTTTAAAGTTACATCAAGCAAATGACTGTTTAAAATTTCCATTTCTTTCTTGAATGGATATAATTTACAATTTGAAATGTTCAGAAGGGTCCACAGAGTGTCTCTCTACTCCTATCCACCAACCACCCAGGCCCTCCCTGGAAGACAGACAGTGCTACTGGTAATTAAAGACTTAAAAAATCCCCAAATGGACACTGAAAATAGCAAAAGAAGGAAGAGAGGTGGGGGAGGGGGCAGGAGAACAGGAAAAAAGGAGGGGGGAGATTCAGCTGGGGTCCAAAGTGCTGAGCTCTCCCCGTCCCTATAGCCTCTTGGGCATTACCCTTGCTTATACCCGTCTCTGAGGACACCCTGATGTGCCCCACTGCTTGGGGTCCTCTGCCTTAGAGGCATGCTTGGTGGCTTCCTGGCCTGTGTCCCAATGCAGATACTAGCAAGCTGACGTTGCCCTAGTCTGGGGTGAGGCAAGGTCAGGTGAAGCTTCTGTTGTCTTCTGAAGGCACACCATTGTTTGAGATACTCTGGAAGATTCAGGAAGAGTCCAGAAGTTGAGATCCTTGGCTTCTCCAAACACTGGGACCCTGAAGTTAATCCTTTCCCAAGGATGAGCTGTGGGGCTGTAGCTGTTTGTGTTCAATTGTTTGGTGCCCTTGGGGCGTTACGTCTGGTCAGGGAGTTCTGGAGCCTTTAGAAATAACTTCAAATGGTGAACCTGAGACAGTTGTGGAGAATGCTGGAGACTTTCTCTGCCTCTGTAAAGTTAGTTTTCCCCCCCTCTAGTTTAAATTGAAAGCTGTGATGGTAAATATTTACAGTTTCCATCATTTTTAAGTTTCTTTTTTCTTTATGTTGACGTCACCCTAGTTTCAGTCCTTTGTTCTGGTAGCTACCTGGGGTGCATGAGTGATCTGGTTTTGTCCCCCAACTTCCTGCCTGTCAAGAATGTTTGTTCCCTTTTTGTCCAGCCCAATTCAGCTTTTCTTTTGAAACCGAATCTACAGTCCTTTTTCTTCCTGGATCCTACTAATTATTTCCTTTCTCAACTCCTCTAGTACCTATACAGAGAAACTGCAGCTTAAGGATGGCTTGTGCTCCAAACATTCGTTTTTGAGTAACTGGGTGGAAAATTGAAATGCTTTTCCCATTAAAAATGATAATTAGGTTCCCACAAAGAATATTTTTTAAAAAAATGATAAAATGGGACTTCATGAACTTTTATTACAGAAAAGTAGAAAGAATAGTAAAATGGACACTGTATACTAACGCTTAGATTTAACATTTTGCTATATTCACTTCCTCACCCTATCTGCCTATCTATCTATCCATCCACCTATCTATCCACTTTTTTTGCTGAACTATTTGAAATCAAGTTGTAGGCATTGTTACATTTCACCCTAAATACCTCTACCGTGCATCTGGCAGGATTAAGGACTTCCTTCTATATAGCCACAATACTGTCATCATACCTAAGAAAATAAACAGTAAGTCTGGAATACTGTCTAACCTTGTTTCCTTAATTGTCCTCAAAATATCCTTTATAGCTGTTTTAAAATTTTTATTATTGTTTAAAATTTTGAACCAAGCTGCAATCAAGGTTTACTCATTGCATTTGGCAATAACGTGCTGCATGCCAAAGTTTTGGTCAATGACAGACCACATAGAGGATGGTGGTCCCATCAGATTAGTACCATCCAGCCTAGTTGTGTAGGAGGCTATACTGTGTAGGTTTGTGTAAGTATATTCTATGATGTTTGTGCAACGGCGAAATCACCTAACATCGTATTTCTCAGAAAGTATCCCTGTCATTAAGCGACGTAGGAATGTGTTGTTTTCTAACAAAAGCTATTTGAAGCCACATTTAGCCAAGTATTGTGGAGGGGGTTAGGGGGGAGAAGCTTTCTTGGGCACAGGCAATCTTTCGAAGTCTTGGGGTACTTGCCCCTCCCTATTTCCCTCTCCCACTCTAAACACCTGTCTCCAGATCCTGGGGTGCTGCTGCTGCCCTGAGCCCTCCATTGTGGCATCCCCCAGGTGCAGCTGGTCTCACACAGGTCTTTGCAGAAACCTCAGAGACAGCTGCATTTTTCAAGGGACCTCTTAGCCAGATGCATCTGTAAATCAGGGGTTCATCGCTGGGCATTGCTCATCTATGAGCTTTTTGCTGGGGAAGCTGCCTGGGCCTCCATCTGTTCCCAAAGTGGTCTTTGCTGCCCGGAATCAGAGCCCTGTGCTCCAGGATCGTGGTAGCATTTCAAGGGCTTTGACAAAATAAAGGTAACTTGAGGGACTGTATGCATTGGGAGGGATTTTGTGCAATGGGTGGGTAGACTCCGCACACGCCAGGGAGATCCTATCTGGATGTCCCCTCCCTGCCTAGTCGTGACACAGAGTCAGGGAGGGTGCGGCTGTAGCAGCTGTTTATTTGGAATTTGTTTGGAAGTTGGCAGCTGCCTGAAGTTTCACTACAAAGTTTAGCACTTATTTACATACTGACTTCATTGTTTTCCAATTTCCATATGAGCTCATTTGTTCTCGCCGTACGTTTCAAGCTTTTTAAATTTGTCTGGGCAAATGCTCTCAATAACTGGCACTGTTGGGGATGGTCTTAAACGTTCTGTGACTTTGGTTGTCTCTGTAGCCAAAACCAGATGTAATTTAGGATGATTTTGTTTCGTAGGATCTGCTTTGCATTCTCCCCTTCTATTAGTGTACATAACTGATTTGAACTATGTTTAAACAATTAACTTAATAAACGAGGTCGTTTTGCAGGAGCTAGAAGATCTTAGCTCTGCCAGAATAGTGCTGAGAGGCAGTGTGGACCGGTCACGAGCACCGCCCTGAAACAGGATCTGCCTGGGTTCTCGTCCAGCCTCTTGGCAGTTTTTAACTGTGTGACCCTGGTCAGGTGACATACCCTTCTCCAACCTCCAATTCCTCTTCTCTAAAGTATTTGTATCCACTCATAGTGTTGTGACCATCTGAAACCCTTTGGGCTCTTGGCCTAAACTCTAAATATGTAATTTCCCCCTGAGAGGTTTAATCAAATATATTAATGTTTATTCAGCAGACTCCGCAGACTAGAGGTTGTAGACAGCATCACAGGAGATCTGGACGGGTTTTGCTACCAATGAGGTTGTCAGGTTTGGTTTTGCTACAAAATGAGTTATGAAGGATTTTGTTTTCAGAGCTTTTTGGATTTTGGACACAGGAGGGTGTGCTTGTGTTTTTCTCTCTAGTAGCATCAATGCAGAGTGAATTGTAGATGGGGCTGGAGAAGGTCAAGGAGTTATGGAATTTTGAGAAGCATGAAGGTCCTCGGCTGGAGCGCCCAGAGAGGTGAAGTGGCTTGTTGAATATCACGGAGGTAGTTGGTGGCGAAGCAGAAGAAAAACCCCCGCAAAGAAACGCAGAGAAATGGTCTAGTGATCTTAGTCAGTACTCTAGACCAAAAATAGACCACTCTTGGGTACTGTGATTTGAATGTTTGCTTAAAAAAATAGGGCGTGTGTGCGTTTAAAAATGATTTTCCAACCAAGCGTGGTGTGGGTTATCTGCTTACCAGCAGAGTTGTTGGGTCGCTCTGCTGGGAAACCCTAGCTTCTGAGAATGTGCCCTTTCCTGATAAAGGGGGAAGAATAGCTATCAGATCCATTAAAGTGCCTCGGCTGGAACACGCCTGCTTGGGAGAAGTCATGAGGGGCTCCTTATCGGGAGTCTGGTTATGACCGCTGTCTTCCTCATTATTTTAGCAGCCCTCAAGCTATGCCCCCTGGGTTTGAGGAATGCCGCCTCTGCCCCATTCCTGCTCAGCTCCTCTGGCCTTTGGGGTCAGTTGGAAATACAAGTATTCCTTTGAACAAGTTAGAAAGCTGCTTTTGATTTTTTGGGTTGACTTCAAGCCGTTTCTTAAATTTCCTTCTCAGTTCCTTGCCATCGTCAATCTTCTTTAATCTCACGTCTTCTTTTGTGACCTCCTTTACAGGATCGTGGCAAAATATGATACATAGCGAGTCCTCAAAATATAGTGAATTAACCAAACCTGTTTAGGTCTAGGAAAAACCCAAAGGATTTTGATAAACGCTGGCTTTTCTTGGACATTTTTTTCCTTGTAATGTTGTAGAAAGGAATCACCTTTATCAGTAAGAGCTGAGAACTCCCTGTTTCAATGGCTCTTGCTGTGTGCAGAAGATACTGGAGATGAGGCGATGGGCTTGTTTTTGAAGAGCCTGAGGAGACGCAGGTCGCAGCCTGCATGAGGTGAGCTGTGGTTTGGGAGGTGGGAGGGAGGTCAGAGATGGGGGACAAGGAGCAGAGTTTTGCAGTTGTTCATCCCGTAAAATGCCTTGGAGTCTGGTGTTGGGCATTTTCAAAACATATCCTACTTCTTGCTGTGCTAATTGGAACACGTAGTTTTGAAGTCTGGGGAGCCTTTAATCTAAGTTGTGAAATACAAGAGCAAACTGACATTTAGCATTTTAACAGAAAAGTAGCTAAATGATGAAATATTGTTGAAAGAAAAATAATGAGATATACCTCAGACAGGCATTTGTGTTGCGTGGTGCTCCGTTACAAGCCCCATTTTACATCTGCAGACACTGAGGTTTCCAGAAGGTAACAAGAAGCAGTGTATAAGCGGGCAGGATCCAGACTGCCTGGTTTGAATCCAGGCACGGCCAGTGAGTAGCACTGTGACCTTGGAAAGGTTGCTGTACCTTTCTGAGCCTCCTTTCTCCATCTGCGACATGGGGATAATACCAGTAACTGTGTCACAGGTTTATTGTAAAGGTTCAATGTGTCACTTCGTCCTGGCCCATAAATGCTCCATAAATGTGGTAGTTGTTGTTAGGAGCAGTAGAGAAATAACAAACTAGTCTGAGCCATGCCTCCCATCATTTCTGGAACCATCCCACCCAAAATCGTTCCCTTCCTTCCGTTGGCTCTTCCGACTTTCTGTTCTGACCCTGATTACTGACCCTATTGTCCTGCGTTCTCCAGCTCTCATGGCTCTCCCTTGCATGGCTTAGCCCAGTTGGAGATTTGGGCTGCACATCTCAGCTGTGCCCTGAATGCCTTTGCACAGTCCTTTCACTGGCCTCTCCTTTTCCTTCATTTCTCCACCAAGCCTCACTGTCTCCTAAGCCTCTCTTCTGTCCTGGCCCCCCAGTTCTCAACAGGTGCCGTGGCTTCTTATGTGAAGAGGAAATGGAAGCAATCAGGCACCTCTCCCCTCAGCTTCCTCCTCCCCACCAGAAAGGACTCTAGCTCATTGACCTGCCTCAGGAAGAAGTGCCTTTTTTCCTCTTTAGGTGTTGAATCCATCTTCTTCATACGGAAATCATCTCCTTCAGCTTCCTCAACGTTGTCACTCCAGATTCCCTCTCAGTCTCCCCTTTGTTCCTCCTCTTCTGCATATAAATAAGCATTTTGGTTGAAGCTACTTAAAAAAAACACTAAACTCTGAACAAAAATTTCTTCTCCTCACCCTGGAGGTGAACCACCCTACCCTTTTGCTCATGGTGGGCTTCCAGAAAGAGCTTAGCCTCTGTTCCTCAACCCAGGGAATCTAGCTTCCGTCTGGCCTTCCAGTCCATTGAAAAACTGCTCCCTCCAAGACCACAAAGATCTCCTGTGGATCGTTTCTCCTTCCTGTTTTATTTTATTTATTTACTTTTCATTTTTCTTATGTACATATGTATGTATTTTAGGATTTTAAAGATTTATTTTTTTTAGGATTTTAAGTTTACTTCAAAAAACTACAGAGAAACAGATGGGGAGTAAAATACAACAAGGAGAAAAAAAAAGATTCCAAGTTGCTTCCCAAATTAGAAACTAAAGGGTTCCCATGTGTCCTTGGGAACTTCTATGTGGCCTAATTTGTTTGGGTTCTTCGCAATTTTCTTTCTAAAGATTCCTCTTAGGTTCTTTCTTTTTTCTTTCCTTTTTTTTTAAAGAAATTGTGGTGAGAATGCAATGTGAGATCTATACTCTTAAGTTTTTAAATGCACAGTACAGTATTGGTAACTATAGACACAGTGTTGTACAGTGGATTTCTAGAACTTATTCATCTTGCAGAACTGAAACTTTATACCCTTTGAATAGCAACTGCCCATTTCTCCCTCCCCCTAGCTCCTGGCAACCACCATTCTACTCTCTGTTTCTATGAATTTGGCTATTTTAGATACTTCATGTAAGTGGAATCATACAGTGTTTGTCCTTCTTTGACCGGCCTATTTCATTTAGCATAATGTCCTCCAGGTTCATCTATATTGTCGCCTATGACAGAATTTCCTTCTTTTTTAAGGCTGCATAGGATTTGGTGGTAAGGATATACCACATCTTCATTATCCATTCAACCACTGAGGAGCGTTTAGGTTGTTTCCTTATCTTGGCAATTGAGAATAATACTGCAATGAACACGGGAGTGCAGATGTCTCTTCGAGATCCTGTTTTCATTTCCTTTGGATACATACCCAGAAGTGGGATTGCAGGATCATATGGTAGTTGTATTTTTAATTTTTTGAGGAACCTCTATACTTTTTTCCATAGTGGCAGCACTATTTTACATTTCCTTGCTATTTTAGTTGTTCTGTCTTGCAGCATCTGACCTGGCTGACTGCCCATTCCTTCTGGAAACTCGTTCCTCTGTGTCCTAGGGTAGAGCCCTGGCTTCTCTTTCTCAGTTTCCTCATGGAGTAAATCTAGCTGCTCAATGGATATTTCCATCTAGATGTCCCCCTGCTTACCTCTATCTCTGGCTGTTCAAAACTGAACTCGTGTTGTTGTCCTCTCCATGCCAAGTGTATTAGTTTGCTAGGGCTGCTGTAACAAAGTACCACAGACTGCATGGCTTAAAAAAGAGAAATCTATCATCTCACAGTTCTGGAGGCTAGATGTCCAAGATCAAGGTTGGCAGAGTTGCTTCCTTCTGAAGGCTGTGAGGAGGAATCTGTTCCATGCCTCTCTCCTAGCTTCGGGTGGTTTGCTGGCAATCTTTGGCATTCTTTAGCCTGTATAAGCATCACCCTGATCTCTGCCTTTATCTTTACATGGCATTTTTCCTGTGTGCATGTCTATCTCCAAATTTCCCCTTTCTATAAGGACACCAGCCATGAGGGATTAGAATCTACCCTAGTGACCTCATTTTAACTTAATTACCTTTGTCAAGACCCTGTCTCCTAATAAGGTCACAGTCTGAGGTACTTGGGGTTAGGACTTCAACATATGGGTTGGGAGGAAGGCAAAATTCAACCTGTACCACCAAGCAAACTTGCTTTTTTCAGATGTTTCCCATCTCAATGAATGGAACCAATGTCCACCAGGCTGCTGAAGCAGAAACTTGAGTATCATCCTTATCACATTGCTTGCCTGTATATTAATTTGGGGTCTAGAGCTCACGGAACTTGGAGGCAAAATTTTGGAATAGGGACCATAGCGTCTTACAGGTTTACTAAGGGGTCTGTGACTCCTAAATGGCTGACAACCTCTGCTCTGTGTCTTTTTTGTTTTTCTTGAGTGTCTACCACCTTGGTAAAAAAAAAAGTAATACATACATATGAATTTTAGAAAGTTATGGAACAATATAAAAATAAAATATAAAATTATCCTCTTATTCAATTACCCAGAATCACTTAATATTTTGGTCATTTCTTTGTACATTTTATGCCTTCATGCTTTTTTTTTTTTTACTTGTTGGATCATACTGTATGTAACTTTTTGAATCTGGCTTTTTAAGTTCAACATTGGATCATCAGCGTTTTCCCATATCTTCACAAAATCTTCATAAATAGTTTTAAATGGTGCACGTTATTCCATCAAATGGATAGATGATGAGCTGACTTAGGTATTTTCTTATTATCTCATTGTCTAACATGCAGGTTTTCACTGTTTTTTGACTTTTGTAAACAATGCTGAAACAGCTTTTGCTATTGATTTGGACTCAAAAACATAACTATTTTGTAATTCAGGTATGATTCAGCTGGGTGTGAAGGAGAAAGAGGGACAGTGTCTCCAGTGTAAATTGAAGGAAAGCCAACCCTGCCTATGTTAACAAATGTTTTAGGCATTATTTGTAAGTAGTTACTTTGTGATTTAAAAGTCATTCTTCATTGAATTGTTAAAGTAGATCAGAGTAGATTCTCCAGTCAACATTTTGCTTTGTAGTGGTTCTTTATAGTCTATAACAGGGCTGTCCAAATAACTTTTTGGGATGATGGAAATGTTCTTTATCTGACCTGTCGAATATGGTAGCAATTAACCACATGTGACTCCTGAGCACTTGAATTGTGGCTAGTGAAACTGAGGAGATTAAATTTTTAATTTTAATTCTAATTGACTTAAGTTTAAATAGCTATTTGTGGCTGGTTACCATATTGGATACTGAAGTTCTATCAAGATGATGACTAAATACTTTTATAGTGCTTACCTTTTCCTAGACAATATTCTAAGTGCTTAATATATTAATATATGATTTCATGGGGTAGTCTTCCCGTTACTATAGCTATGTAAGAAATTACCCCAAATCTTAGTGGCTTAAAACAACAACAGTCATTCGTTTTGCTAAGGAATCTACAATTTGGGCAGGTTCATCAGAAATAGCTCATCTTTGCTCCATGCAGCATCAACTGGGGCTATTGGGTCGACTCCTAAGATGGCTCAGTCACATAATTGACAAGTTGATGACCGTTATTGGTTTCTCTCCTCAGGACAGCTTAGGCTTCCTCACAGAGTGGTGGCTGGGTTCCAAAAGCAAGTGCCCCAAGAGATGGGAAGTGGAAGCTGTCAGTTTCTTAAGGCCTGGGGTTTGGAAACTGACATAGCATTGCTTCCAACATATTCCATAGGTCAGGCAGAGCACAGAGTATATATTCAAGGGGAGGAGATGAAGACCTCCCCTCTCCCTGGGAGCAGAATTAAAGAATTTGGGGCCGTGTTTTAAAATCATCATCATAGAAAGGTGCAATCATTTTGATTCCATTTTACAGATGAGGAAACTGAGCACAGAGCAGTTAAATAACTTGCCTGAGGTGGCTCGCCTGGTAAGTGGCCAAGCTGTTATTTGTGCCAGTCAGTCTGACCTTTTAACCTCAGTGCTACATTGCCTCTCTCTGTAATTCATGTTTCACTAGTTTAGATTCATACCTTCTTCAGTTTTTCCATGGTACAATAAGTATGAGATTAAGTGGCTGATACACGTTTGTAAATCACAAACTCTGTAAATATGTACTACTTGCAAAGGTTTGCTAGATGTCCAATTAATGCTGAAGACATTTTTCAACCACCTGATTCGGAAGGAGCTGTTTGGCTCCAATTCTGAGCCCCTCTGCTTTCATTCCCATTTCCTATTATTATTATTATTAAAAAAATGGAGAATTTTTTATCACCTCCAAATTTAAACAGACCAGTTTCTGAGTAAAACTCTCACAGTCTTAGCATGCTGTCTGCTTCACCTATTCCTGTTGCATGAAATATATGTTATTAAAAAGGAATTAATAAATAAAACTTATTTAGAATTGTAAAAGAAGTTAAAGAAATGTTTCTGGTTTTTACTGAAAGTGAGGCTTGAGGTTAAACCCTAATTTAGATGACATGTTTCCATATGTTTAGGGAAGTGTGCATATACTTTTATTTATTTATTCATTCATTCATTTATTAATTATATTGATTCTTGGAAAAGAAATCGGAAAGAAAATATAGGTTATCCCAAATTCTGGAGGTACCCTGATAAAACAATGAATGCAACCTTTTACAAACCTAAGAAACCGGGAATTTCCTTTCATGTTCAAAGATAGTGGATATTTCCATGTCAAAGAGAACATAGCCCTTTGTTGTAGGGCCTCTGGTTTGCAAACTAGGCTTCTGTTTGATCCTGTTTCCTGCATTGATGAAATGTGGTCATTTCACACCTGGTTTTTGTCCCCATGTAATCATTACAACATAGATTCATTTTTCACCAAAATACTCTTGAGAGAGCTTATAATTAAATGTATCTAGCTTTCCACTTTCCGGATATCTTAAGCAACACGTATGAATCTCCCTGATGTAGAGAACCCCATTGTATCACTTCAGAATCCAAGTATTCCAAATAATGAGACTTCATTTCAATCACATCCCACATTTTTCTTTGGTCCTCATCCTACCTGATCCCCTCCTTCGTTTGATCATTCTCTTCTCATTTTGTGTCCGTGATCTGGTGCTTTGCTGATTTTCCACACAGTCAGCTCTTTCTCTGTTATCTCAATTGGCTGTGTCTTATGATTGTATGCTCCAGGCTCACTGTTTCTCACCTCTTTCCTTCACAGAGGTGATTCAGTTCCCCATATACGAGGACCTCTTGGGAGCCTGGTTGGCACCCCTGCCAGCCCAGATATCTGGCTGCCTCTGGTATAAGTTCATGTGATACTTTAACATACCTAAAGGCAAATTTCTCATTTTCTCCAAAAGATGTCCCTTTCCCAGCTTCCTTATTTTTGAAATCATAAAATAGGTACCCACTGTGATGTTTTCTTTGGGTGCCCCATGTATACCATCCATGGCATCTCTCCCAGTCTGTCATCATCTGCCCATGGGTTGACTTGCTCAGTGCCTGTTTCCAGTGCTCCCCTACAAGCTCCAAGATGGCATTGGCTGTTATGTTGTTTATCACTCTCCCTATCCAGCTCCCTGCGTGGTGCTTTTCACATAATGGGCATGCCATAAATGTTAATTTGGATCAGTGAATGAACAAACAAATGCACATCTTTCCATTTGTATGTTTGCGCCCCTGGGTCAAAATCTTGATGCCATCCTGGATTTTTGTCTATTTTTCATACTGTAGATCTGTCAGTTTACTAAGTCCTTCAGAACATAAGCTCCATAAGGATGAGGATCTTGGTCCTTTCGCTCAGTCATATATCACAAGAATGGTGCCTGGCATGTAGTCGAGCCATTACTGCGTTGCAGAAATGGTTCTAAATGTTTTGCATGTATTAATTTATTTCATCTTTGTAACAACCCTGGAAGGATGGGTAGGTACTGTTAGTGTGCCCATTTCATAAGAAACTGAGGCACGGAGATGTTCAGTCATTGTCCAGTGTCACATAGCTGCTCAGTGGTGGAGCTGTGACTTGAGCCCAAGTCTCCTGAGTCCGTGCTTTTAACCACTAAGTACTCTGCTGTAATATCACCTCGTGATTCTGTGTTTACTCTGTGCTGGACCCTTCACTAAAACTCTGTACATTAATTCCATGCCGTGTAGGTGCACTCCCAGATGAAGAAGCAGCGGCTGGCTTGGAGAGGTCTTTAAAAACATTACACAGGGTGGGACCCAGTTTATGAGTAGCAGGGACAGCATGGGACTGTTTTGACCCAAGCCTGGGCCCTCACACTGTTCTCCTGTCCTGCCAGGTCTACAGTGTCTGCCTGGCCCGTGGTTTGGGGAGCAGACTTGGATTTAACGTGACCATTTCCCAAGGTCGGCAGGTTTTTCTTGCCGCCTACAGAAACCTAACGCAGCGGTGTGTGTTTGTTCCTGTAGGGAATGGTAGCAGTCGCGCGTTGCACTCCAGAACAGAGACGACACCGTCGCCCACTAATGGTCCTGGGAACGGACACCCAGAATATATCGCGTATGCGCTGGTCCCCGTGTTCTTCATCATGGGTCTCTTTGGCGTCCTCATTTGCCACCTGCTTAAGAAGAAAGGCTATCGTTGTACAACAGAAGCTGAGCAAGATGTGGAAGAGGAGAAAGTTGAAAAGATAGGTAAATAACTTGGATTCTTTTTGTGGGGATGTCAATGAGGACTTTGTAAATAAGAAACCAGTCATATATATTTTCCATTTCTATGAGGCAAAACGATCTGTCCTAACAGCAGGTGGTGCAGTGTCTGTGTAGATTTCAAGTAACCACACCTAGAGGTTGAAACCTTGCTTTCAGTTATTAAATACCTACCAGGTGTTTTACTCTTACTTGCCTTGTAGCCTGGGGCAAGTTGCCTATGCTCTGAATCTCTGCTGTGTATAATTTAACTGAAATTTAATCCCAATTTAATTAAATTTTTAATTTAATTTATGAGGGCAGTAGTCTTCACCTTGTAGGATTATTGTGAAGTTTAGAGAGAACATGCATTTGCTGCTGGGTACATATGGACACTCAGTAGATATTAATCCTTACTATGATTATTGAATTGGATTCTAATTAGAGTGATGGGGAAATTAAATAGGTCTCACCATTTTTATGGTACTACTTTTGCTGGGAGACTTCTGTCTTAAGTCTATGTGATTAGAATTTATGTTCGTTAAGTAAATGATTGTGTGACAGTGCAGTAAAATTATGGCAAGAATGGCTGCCTGAGTATTAACTTGAGGGCGTCTCACCTTTTCCTCCTAACATGCAGTTGTTGGGTAGTGTTTGGAAAAACTTGAGAGATAAAATCCTGTTTTCTCCCCAGATAGTCTTTCCAATCATCCTTTAAGGCTGTTTCCTGACTTGGGCCTTGGGGAGTAGTGGGTAACTCTCCATAGCCCTTTCAACTCCTCAAAGGCAGTTTTTGCAGAAGGGTGACATTTGGAGCGGGTCACCCTTCAAGCCAGCCCCAAGGGTGGAGTGGGGGGAGCTTCTTCATTCCTTGCCAGCTTGCTGGCCTGTTGGTTTTTCCCACCTGCATTGACCTTTGAGGCAGAGAGGGAACACGGCTGCAGGATGAGTCATGTGTAAGCTCATGAGTGAACCAAAGCTGAGTGTTTGTCAACAGAAAGTGGAGCCTCCCCCTCTCCTCCTTCGTAGATGCTCTGTAGGTTGGCTTAGCAGTCAGGATGGTGCTGTCCAGCCAAACGTGCACA
The DNA here is from genome assembly GCF_041296235.1 of Equus asinus. Taxonomy (NCBI): domain Eukaryota; kingdom Metazoa; phylum Chordata; class Mammalia; order Perissodactyla; family Equidae; genus Equus; species Equus asinus. The sequence goes on from NC_091792.1 coordinate 131,768,527, forward strand.
TTCACGGAGGAGGCAGCTGACTGTGGATGGAGAAGACACTTCTCCAGGTGCACGGGTAGGACGTTGCACAGCTTGATTTGTTCTCTGTGCACTAGGATGGAGTCTTTCAATCCTCTCTCTTCCTTATTTTATTGAAACGAATAATACTGATCCATTTCAGAGTGGAGGTTTGATTTTTTTCAAAGACTATCACATATACAGAGTCTCCCAAAGTAAACTGAGTTTGTAGGCAGACAAGCCTGGCCAAAATTCCATCACTTAGAAGTGTAGTTAAAAGGAAAGGACAGTCTTATAAACATGGGTGATAATTGCCTAATTTACAGAAGAAATTAATACTCTAAATTTATATAGTACATCTGCAATTAAAATAAAATCCAAGGAGAACTTTTTTCTTTTAGTTAGCTTTTTTCTTCCCATTTCCCATAAAGGTTTAAGGGCATGATGAGAGAGAAGTAATGGTAGTAAGGACTGATAGAGATGCATGAAATTGTTGTCTTGGGAAGTGAGTGGGTGTTTGGACTTGAGAAGAGATTGACGGGCAGCTCTGATACTTTTTATGCCTGTTGTGCCAAGGACGTCACTGTGTGCTGTGCGCGTTAGGCAGTTTGTGGTTGAAGGAAGGAAGCCCGGACTCTTAGCGTGATGGGTGATCTTTGAGTGATCAGCTGAGCTTTCTGGAGATGGTTCTGTGAGGTCTTGGGCTCTAAGGCTGAGTGTCTCCTTGACTTGACGCAGGTGACCAGTTGTAACCCATTCTTACCTCCCCTTCTCTTTCAGAGTTGAATGACAGTGTAAATGAAAATAGTGATACCGTTGGGCAAATTGTCCACTACATCATGAAAAATGAAGGTATGGATATTTTCATGTTCCAGAACAATTGCAATATTTCTGTTTTGCTAAAAACCTGCTTCAAAGAGTCAGGATTTGTATGGGCTCTCCTGAAGATTTGATTTTTCTGAAGTTGTCAGCAGCGCCTTTTACTAAGCTCACTAATTCCTCAGCTTCCAGCGTCATCTGACCAGGAGAGTTTCACAAAAGTGAGTGTTCTAGGAGTCAGTCGATCTGAGTGTTGCAAAAGCCAGCCCTGGAGGTGATGGCTCACCCTTCAATCCTGGGCTCACCTCGATTTGCGGAAAGTCACATTCCCTCCCGGAGCCTCAGTTCCTCCTCTGAATGAGGGTGCTGGCAATATTTACCTCATAGCGTTGTTGTGACATCCTGCACGTGGAGCGCTTTGTGTACAGTAAGCACTCAAAGATTATCTCTTCCTTTTTTGTACTTTAAAAAAATTGTGGTAAAATACAGACAATGTAAAATTTACCATTATAACCATTTTAAAATGTACATTTCAGTGGCATTAAGTACATTCACAATAATGTACAACCATCACCCCATCTAGTTCCAGACCTTTTTCATTGCCCCTAACTGAAACTCCACGCCCATTAAGCAGCCTCTCCCCATTCTCCGCCCTCCCCCCGCCCCCAGCCCCTGGCAACCACTACTCTGCTTTCTGTCTCAGTGGATTTGCCTATTCTGTTATCTGTTCTTAAGTGTTAAAACTTTGTATGGATTTAAGCATTTTTCCCCCTCTGAAATGCGTTCTAAACCCTTATTTTCTTAAATAGAGGATTAATTTAATCTTGGTTAGAGAAATTAGGATTCTTGTTTGGAACACTGGTGATTATCTTGATAGGCCACTGTGCCCTCAGTCACTTTGAGGTGTGTAAAACTCCTTGCCCACATACCTCATAGCTGCAGCTCTCCATGCTTTGACTTCTCATGAGAATTTAAAAGACAGCGTCTTCCTGGGGCTCTGTCTTGCTCTAGTCAGTGCTGACGCATGTGGTATGCACCCATGCAGCCGAGACATTTGTCCAAACGTTGAAATATGTCTGTATTGCTCATCAATACCTGCTCTCCCACCCCTAGCCCTTCCCTGGGGACCCTTCTACCCCCATATGCTCACTATTCAGCGAGCGCACCTGCGCAGCCCAGGCTGTTGGCCAGTGTTTTTGACTTAGAGAAACAGCAACGTCATATGGTTCAGCGTAATTTCCATTGTTCTTTACAGAACATGCTTTATGTATTTGGCATAGATCTAGTGCTTTGTGTGTACCATCTCATTTAATCCCTCTAGAGTGGGTAGTATTATACCCATTTTACAGATGAAGAAATGAAGGCTCCAGGTGGTTAAGTTTACATGGGTGGTGAGCAGCCCAGCTCTGTCTGGGTCTCTTTCAACTATACAACATTGCCTCTCCTCTCTTCTAATTTGCAGCTTTCGGTTTCTACAGGACATAAAACCACAAAACCAAACTTAATAGAATGATGTTTAAAATAAGAACAAAAAAGACTAGAACACTTGGATTTTGATCTCTGCCTTCTGGAGAAGTGGTTGTTAATTTGCACAAGAAATATACAAATACGTTCTTGGCACAGAAGCGTCAGCTGCTATAGAAGTGCACAGAGTAAGGCGTTGCTCCCATGCCTGGCACCTTCGAAACTGCCTCCAGGGCTCTGGAGGGCTCGAGGCCTTTGGGACTTGGGCTTCTGAGAGCCGAAGTAGCTGCTCAGTTAGGGAGCATTGGATGAGGTGGATTACTGACAGTTGAATCGATTGAAATAAGTCAACTTTTAAAACTTTAGCAGGAGCTGAGGTTCTTGCGTGTAACTTCATAGCACGCACTGAGTGTTTGCTGCGTGCCAGGCCTGTTCTACGAGCTTTCCAGGGACTACCAACCTTCTGATTCAGGCATTTATTCCCATTTGACCGTTGAGAAACTCAGGCCCACAGTGCTGAACTAACTTGCCAACATCTGGCCGCTGGCGAGTAGCAGAGCTGGGATTTGCACTCAAGTGTCTGATTCGAGTCGATGCTTCACCACTTGCTGTCACTGCCTCTTTCCTCCAGGAAAGAGGGATGATAAACTTTATCCTTTCAAAGAGACAAAATACACAGCTGGGGTAGTTTGTAGAATTCCTGAAACATTAACTCAACATTCTCAAAACTATCTTATGAGGTAGGCCCCTTTGTCACCCCATTTTGTAGATGAGGAGACAGAGCGCCAGGGAGTAAGAGCCTTGCCCAAAGTCACACAGCCAGCCCCGTGGCAGCACGATGCCAGCAGTGGGCTTCTTCACTCCATTACAGCAGAGGAGAAGCGTTTGGCTCTCTGGAGCAAACAGACTATATAATTCCCTCGCCTCCCACACTCATGGGCAAATAAGGCTGTTCTTTTCTTTTTTAATTATATCCTTTTCCTTTTGGAAAGTGGCCTTTGTGTTTCCGCTGTGTTGATTACCAGTAGGTAACCTTAGAGAAATTCCAAGGCACTGATTTCATTGTTTCTCCTCTGCTCCCCAGGTCTTTCCTGTCTGTCTTACTCTTTACCCTCTTCCCTGTCAGTGCCCTCATCTGTCTCCCTGTGATTTCCCTAGTGACCTGTGAGCATGAGTGGTGGCTCTGATGCTTGTGCAGCCCTTGGTTCTCATTGTTTTTTGAAGATTGGCACCTGAGTTAATAACTGTTGCCAATCTTCTTTTTTTTTTTTCTGCTTTTTCTCCACAAATCCCCCCACTATACAGATGTATATTTTAGTTGTGGGTTCTTCTAGCTGTGGCATGTGGGACAGCGCGTCAGCGTGGCCTGACGAGCGGTACCATGTCTGCGCCCAGGATCCTAACCAGCATAACCCTGGGCTGGTGAAGTGGAGCTCGCAAACTGAACTGGTCGGCCAGGGGGCCGGCCCTCTTGGTTCTCCTTGGCCACCAGGGGACAGCTGATCTCACTGGCCCTCCTCTTCCAGCTGTGGCCATCTCTAGCTTCCAGGCTGCGCCCAGACCACAGCTGGGTGATAAATGCACACCTGGGTCTCTTACCAGTTAGAACCTAGCATTTTTAGTTTGCCTTTGAGACAGAACTCCTCCATGGGACAAATGCATTTTTCTTTTCTTGTCTCTGTCATGAGCAGACTCTGAACTTACTATCAATTTAGACCTCCCTGTTGATGTTACTTTAATTTTCTATTTTTTTCATTGTAAGCACACTGTAACATAACTTTTCTTTAAGCATTGGAAAAAAAAAGGAATACAATTGAGTACAATCCATGCATGACCATTTTCCCATGTTTATTTAGGTTTTCTTTGCCTCTCTTTACATATTTTAAAACATTTGCAATCATTGTATATGGCTAGTCTTCTGCTTTGCATTTTGAATTTGGCTAATGGGGTAATATTTCACCTGTACAGATGGTGACATTCTTGTGTATGGTTTAAACACATCATGTCTTGAACATTGCAAATCAGTTTAGTTTAGATAAATACCTCTTGAAGGATGAATCTGTGCACTAACGTGCACACTGATTGTTTTCCTCCTAGTCCCAAGCCTTGGATTAACTACAGTGCTGCCTTTCATCTATCTTTCTAAGTAGAGCTGAACTGAAGACTGTTGGGTGGTCCTTGGAATTTTCTTGCCTTGTATGGGAGTTTGGACCCCTGGCGGTCTAGTGGTTAAGATCGGTGCTCTCATTGTGGCAGCCTGGGTACTTTTGCCGATCAGGGAACCACACCACCCATCTGTTGGTTGTCATACTTTGCAGCTGCATGTTGCTGTGATACTGAAAGCTATGCCACCGGTGTTTCAAATCCCAGCAGGGTCACCCGTGGTGGACAGGTTTCAGTGGAGCTTGCAGACTAAGACAGACCAGGAAGAAGGACATGGCCACCCACTTCTGAAAAAATTGGCCGTGGAAACCCTATGAATAGCAGCTGTCTGATATAATGCCATTAGATGGGAGGATGTCACAGAGACCTGGCAGGGTTCCGCTGTGCTGTACACAGGATTACTAGGAGTCACAATCGACTGCTTTATACATATTATCAGGTGGAAATTCAGGAAAGAAAAGAGGCATTTCCTGGAAATTACTGCCCACTAGAAAATTTCCCCCTTTCTTGATGGGTTTTTCTTGCCCTGTAAATGATTCCTCCTATTCTCTGGAAACCCATGAAGGGAAGTTGACAAAATGCTGACAAGTGTAGGGGAAACCATCTTTTATGGCTTACTGGAGTTATGGGCAATATGCAAGGAGATATATATTTAATATAGAACTTAATTAGATTATTGCTCTTTTATAGTAATTTTACAACCAAATTAAAGCTTGTGTTTAAGTTCTAATGGTAGTGTTATGTTAGAAAGTTTTCTCACCACAGGAAACCAAAAGTGTTCCCAAGGGACAGATTACTGAAGTTTACGCCCTGGTATAAACTGGAAGTTAGAATAGAGACTAGGGCATGTGTGCATGTGTGTGTGTGCACAAATGTGTGTGTTGGTGCCACGTACAGCTGAGGAACCTCCTCAGACAGGGTGGGTGTGAATGATGCTTGCCTGGAAGGCTGCATCTACTCTTAAAGACTCCTTCATAGCAAACGGGCTGTTTACTAACTATTTCTGCGAGATAAGGGTGAGGTACAGGAATACATGGGAAACAACACAAGTATAGAAAAATAAGTTTTAGTAATGATTTTAATCCATTTTAATAACCTTCCTGAGATCATTTTATAATTCGATGTTTCTAAAGGAGGTCATCATTCTATAGGTGATTCGTTTTTTCAGGCACCTATTGAAACTTTTGTTTTTGAAAAGCTCATTCTTAGACGTGAGCACTGTTAGTGTTATTTCTGTCTTCATACCTTTTGTTGTTGTTGTTTTTCCTTTTTTCTGTTTATAGTTTTGAAGTTTGGTAAATGATGGCAGCATATAAGTGTTAACTGGCAGATTATTGGGTATTCCCTAAACCCTTTATCTGAATGAAAATTGTTTTTCTGAATCCTTATTATTAGTCAAATGGGAAAATGACTGACATCACTAGATTATTCTTAAATTTGTCCTACTGAGGGTAACTGTCTCTGTGGTGTGGGAGAAGATACTGCCGATCCATTTCAGTACCTTTTTGTAAATACACGTCTTATTTAGAACAAGAGTTGTTTGGAAATGCGTTTGGACAGCCTCGTGAATAGTCATGAAGGGCAAAGAAAGTATTTCTTTTAGAAAAGGATGGTATGCTGTGCTAATGTTTCTTTAAAATCCTCATGTATTTGTGAGGGTTGTGATGGGGTGAAAACTGGATCATGGAGGCAAAAAAAAAATCTTATTACTGTTTTATATGTAAAACACAAATATACATATAGTACCTAAATAGATATATATCTACATTACTATAATTTCATGGGAGAGTGATTAGGGGAAAAAAAAAGTCAAAAAAGCCTCCTGGATGGAGCAATAATTATTTAAATTAATTAAATTAAATTTAAAAAGGTTAAGAAACACTGCATAAAGCCTTAACTGTTAACTCTTAAAAGCAGCAGTGTTGGAGCTAGAGTTAATTTTCCTCCTCCAGAGAAGTCATTTGAAATGTTAAATGTTAAATGTTGGTGTTAGCTCACACAGTAAATAGTGATTTTTTATTCTTTGATCTCTGAAGAATTTATTGTGGTTTGTCATGAGAACAGTGCTTTAAAAATCAATGGAGGGGCTGGCCCAGTGGCATAGTGGTTAAGTTCGTGTGGTCTACTTCAGCAGCCCAGGGTTCACAGGTTTGGATCTAGAATGCGGACCTACAAACCACTCATCAAGCCATGCTGTGGCGGTGTCCCACATACAAAATAGAGGAAGATTGGCAACACATATTAGCTCAGAAATAATCTTACTCACCCCCCAAAATATATATATATGTATATATATATCTATCTCAATGGAAAGGTTAGGAGTCAGTAATGACATTTGGCCTTGCCAATTAAATCTCTAAGAGAAACTTGGACATTTACTTCAGTCTTTTATCCTTGAGAGCTTGCCCACTCTACAAGAGGTGAACAGAACATTGTGCATCCATGTGGGATGGGAACCCAAGAACCTTGGATTTTAATTTGCTCTTGTTGACAGCCTAGCCCCCCATGTAGAAATCTGGATTAAAAAAAATAATTAACACTAGAAGTCTAGCTTAACTCAGTCCACATTAGATAACTTATCTGTATCACCAACACTTGAAATTTTAAGATATCTGGCCATAATTCAGGTCTTGTATGGTCCTGAAGCAGATCTAAGCTAAATGGCCCACCTGGCAGATTAACCGTCTCCTATCCCTGCTTATGTGTGGGATAGACTTGATACTGCATGGGTCTCCAGAATTGAGGGCTAATTATTTTGGCACATGCAAGTTATTAGAACACAGGTCTCTTAAGACATAGATTTCACTACCTATTCAGCAAAGTCAGCTAAATGCAACAGAACAGCAGTGTGTAAATTTCCCTGTGGTTTGAGAAGAGGGGAAAGAAATGCATTTTTCTGTCATATTGCTAATGATGTGTAGGAAGCAAAGCTCTATAGTAGATCTGCTTTCTTTGCGTAGATTCTGTCACTCATACTAAATTCCTCAGTGGTGAAAGTCATTGGCAGATGGTGCCACATCCATGGGGTTACCTTGGGAAAGACCCTCCCTTCTCCAGGACCCCAGGGCTCATCTGTGAACTGAAGGAACTCAATTAGGTGTTTTTCCAACAGTTTTTCTGATGTGATAATTCTGTGTTTACTCATCTGATTCATTCCATTTTAATTCTTTACTTTTTTTCTCCTTAGCAAACGTGGATGTTTTAAAGGCATTGGTTGCAGATAACACCATGAATGATCCTGAAAGGTGAGAGCTTTGCTCCCCATTTAGTGGGACATTTTTTCCAATTAGCTACTGGAGCTGGTTTCCCAACTTTGGCACTATTGACATTTGGGCCAGATAATTCTCTCCTTGGGGAACTGTCCAGTGCACTGTAGAATGTTTAACAGCATTCCTGGCCTCCACTCAATAGATGCCAGTGTCCCCCTCCCTGGCTCTGTGTGACAACCCAAAATGTCTCTACTCATGGTCAATGTCCCCTGGGGGCATATCACCCCTTGTTGAGAACTGCTGTGTTTCATAATAATGATGGGAGATAGTAACGGTGTTGAAATTAGGGGCCTGGATTGGGTCTTACCTCCACCACTTATTGACCACCTTTTCTTGGGCAAGTTAACTGACTGCTCTGTGCTTAAGTTCTACCATCTCTAAAATGAAGATAACCATTGTACCAACTTCACTGGGTTATTATAAGGAATATAAAGTACCTTGGGCATTGAAAGACCTCTATGAACATGATGATTAAATGAAAAACCAGGCTGGTTTGGGGGCATCTGGTAAGTTCTACTCTGTATTACCAGTTTTAGGTCATGGTTGTTGAGCCTCATAGTGCTTCTTAATTAATTACAGATAATTACATTTCTATATAATTTTTCATTTCTTCAACAAGGAGCGTTTATTGAGTGCCTACTGTGCTGGGTGCCATGCTGGGGCTGGGCGGTCAGAGATCCTTGCTGTGGAGGACTCTGTCTAGTGGGGGATGGAGACGTGTGTGTGAGGCGTTATGGTGGAGAGCGTGAGAATGCTGTAGAAGAAGTAAAGACCAGATGCTCTGGGGGCTCCTGGGCCAGCAGGAGGTCAGGGGAAGTTCACAGAAGAAGTGCCATCTGAGTCAGGCGTGGGTCAGGCAGAGACAGGAGGCAGGGCCTGCTTGTAGGCAGAGAAAGTCCAGGAGAAGAGGCATGGGAGCATGAAAGTGTGGGACACACCTGGGAAGGTTCAGTCTGGGGTGACCAGAGAAGGTGCTGGGGACAGTAGCAAGAAGGCAAGGAAGGCAAGTTGGGACCCAGTCACATGGCAAGGAGTTTGGACCTTTTTCTGCTTACGCTATGGGTGATGCCCCCAGCACATCCGGTCAAACTGGCCGTGTTTGATTTGCATTTTTAGTGAGGTGACTCAGGGACAGGAAGGTCACTTTTGGAAGCTCTGGTGATGTCGTTCACAGAAACATATGAGCTGTGTTGCCTCCCACCTTCCGGCTCTGACCACAGACACCTGGCGTTAGGCCTGTGTTCGTTCCTGGTGTCTTTGCCCCGGTTGTCTGTGAGCTTCATCACGTAGTGCCTTCACTGGGTTTTGTGCACAGTGGCTGCTTGATCAGTGTTTGTTGAATGAATGTTGTTAAACCTTTGGATTCAACTTTCTAGTCTATGGTGTTAATTTAACATTGTTTTACCCCAGAAAGCTGCTGCTGTGTGTTTTTATTTGAACAATCTAAAGAGCATCCCTAAAGAGCACTAGGAAACTTTTGCTTGTCTGTGATGTTTTCAGACTATCTCCTCGAACACAAGCTACACTTCTTTTTAATGTGCAAGTGGGCTGGTTCCGCTGCATAAAGGCTGGCTTATGCTGTCATAAGACTTCCATGTGCCTTTGGGGCTCTTGGCACAGTCTCAGGTGTCAGGCTGTGCTGTGATGTGCCGCCCCACCTACCCTCCTACACCACGTCAGAGGGCTGATTTCTGGTCAGGCTGGCCCTGTCCTGTTTTAATTCCTCCTTTTCTAGTGGCCCAGAGCCTTGACATGTGCCTTTTGAAAGTAGCCAGCCTCTGGCCTACATACTTCTGCTTTTTATATTTCGCATGGCTAGATTTCTTCTTGGTTATCAGAGTGATCTCCCTGTTTCTGAAGCACAATAGCATGGTGGTTAAGAACATGATTTCTACAATTAGACTTTCTAGATTTGGATCTCAGATCCGTCACTTATTAGCTGTGTGAGCTTAGGCAAGTGACTTAACTTCTCTGAACCTCAGTGTCCTCTCTCTCTCTCTTTTTTTCCTTTGTGAAGAAGATTGGCCCTGAGCTAACATCTCTGCCAATCTTCCTCTATTTTATATGTAGGACAGTGCCACAGCACGGCTTGATGAGCGGTGTGTGGGTCCGTGCCCCGGATCCGAACCTGTGAACCCTGGGCCGCCAAAGCAGAGTGCACCAACTTAACCACTACACCACTGGGCTGGCCCCAATGTCCTCGTTTTTAAAATGAGGAAATTAATAATACCTACCTTATAAGGTTTTGTAAAGATTAATTAAATTAACATTTATCAAACGCTTAGAATACTATGCGTTAGCTATTTTTATTATTACTATTATCAACACTGTTGGCATCTCTTTTGATATTTTGACCTAAAAGCTTTCTTCTTTTGATGCAATACTCAGATTGGATCAAATATTCTATCTTAAGAGATCATTAGCTCATTTGGTTGGAATTTAAGTTTCTTAATCCTCCAGGGCGCATAGATTCAGGTCATCCCTTTGCTTAGAGATTTAAACAGGCCCTGGGCTCTGTGTGAGAGGTCAGTGTGATTGCATGAGAATGGAGATGAGTCATTTAGAAAGAAACCTAATACTTTAAATTCAAACAGGTGCCGCATCATTAGAAGCAGTGGCTTATTTCCAGCCAGTTAATTCCAGTCTAGAAGTGATAAATCACACTGTTGCTGTTTAAAATGCGCTGTCATTGCATGGTCATAAGAGCTGAGTACCAGCTGCCTAAGAGCAGTTCACGGAGCCCATGTGTATGATTGGAAGAGGTGTTTTTTATTTTGATTTAAACCTGCTTCTTACATCACAGGGAGAGATTGCCGAGCTGGTGTTTCTTTTAAGTAACCGGTTCTACCTTTTCCTTTTCCTTACCCCCTTAGCCCCGTGACCCCCAGCACTCCTGGGAGCCCGCCGTTGAGCCCCGGGCCCTTGTCACCGGGGGCCACCCCAGGGAAACACATCTGTGGACACCATCTGCACACGGTTGGCGGTGCTGTTGAGAGGGATGTGTGTCATCGGTGTAGGCACAAGCGGTGGCACTTCATAAAACCCACCAACAAGTCCAGAGAGGGCCGTCCGAGGCGCCAAGGAGAGGTCACCGTCCTCTCTGTGGGCAGGTAAGATCCCTGTGGGCACTTTGGGTTTGTGTGACGTGGCTGCTGTGGTGCGTGGATTTCTGCTTACCTGTTAAGTACAGAGTAGGTTCTCCTAAGCCTGGCTCAGGTCACACCTCTGGGCTTTTTAGATGTTTTCTGGTCTGAGGTCTGCATTTTTCCAATAGCAGAAGAATCCTAAGAGCTAGGTGTTGCTAGATCAGATGTATTAATTGAAGTAAAAAATTAATTCTTGCTGTATGAGTGTTCTCCAGAGAAGCAGAACCAATAGGATAGATGTAAGAGGAGATTTATTATAGAAATTGGCTCACGTGATTATGGAGGCTGAGAAATTCCATGATCTGCGTCTGTGAGCTGGAGCCCCAGGAAAGCTGGTGGGGTAGCTCAGTCCAAGTCTGAAGGCCTGAGAACCAGGGGAGCTGATGGTGCAAGTCCAGTCTTAGTCTGAAGACCCAAGAACCAGGAGGGACCATGTCTGAGGACAGGAGAAGATGGATGTCCCAGTTCAAGTAAAAAGAGTAAATCCGCCATTTCTCTGCCTTTTTATTTTATTCCGGCTCTCAAGGCATTGGATGATGCCCACTGGGATTGGTGAGGGTGATCGTCTTTACTCGGTCTACCAATTCAAATGCTAATCTCTTCTGGAGACCCCTCACAGACACACCCAGAAATAATGTTTTACCTGCTATCTGGGCATTCCTTAGCCCAGTCCAGTTAATGCATACAATTAACCATCACACTTGCTCTGGTAGATAAAGCCTAACTATATACAGAATAGAAGTTTATATTTTGTTTATAGAAAGTGAAAGATCAGTGGGTGACTCTTGAAGCAGTCTTCCAGAGTCCCAGGTCCTTTCCATCTTGTGGCTCTGCCAGGTTTGCTAGCAGAAGGGCAAAGTATGTGGAGGATTGTTCACAAGAGGTTTTAATGAGATAGGCCTGGAAGCTCACATTCCACTGGCTAGAACTCAATCACTTGGCCACACCTAACAGCCAGGGAATTGGGAAATGTCATCCAGCCATGTGCCAGGAAGGAGAGATGGAGCTGGTCCACAGCTCTCCAGTCTTTGCCACATAAGCTCCATGTGGATTCCTGGGACTGCTTTCTTTTAGTTTACCACACCTGTGTCCTGGGCTTCCCAGTCCTATAGTACCATTTACTTGTGCCCCATATGTGAGGCGGAGATCTTGCAGTTCAAGTGATGAATCAGTTTGCCTATAGGTAGAGCATTTTTGCAGTGGAATTCTTCTGCAGTGTCTGCTGTTTCAATTTTGATTCTCATGCAGGGGCTGCATTGACAAGGCTTTAGAGAGGCAGTAGAGAGTAATGGTTAAGAGCTTGCGTACTGGAGCTAGGCTGGGAAGCACTGAGCAAAAGTTGACAGTAATGCATACATAGTCCTTCTTTCTCTATGGACAAACTTTGGGAGGAGTAGCCTGGAATCATTGCATCTACCTTGTTGGAGTCCTGGCACCACTGCGTACAACCTGTTACTTCTTTCCGTGCCTCAGTTTCCCCCTCGATAAAATGGAGATGCCATTAACACTCCCCTCATCTGATTTACTGTGAAGACTCAATAAGGTGACTCATGTAAAGGTCTTAGACCAGTATTTGGCACTTATGTACTCAAGAAATGTTGGCTATTATTATTATTATTATTTTAATTCAGTTGAGTTTCATCACGGGCTGCACAAGCAATGAAGAGAAGGCTGCAGGGCTGTGTGCCACTTACAGCAAAACAGTACAACTCATGACCACGCTGTTTTATTAAGAAGCAGAGTCATAGGAATTTACGAATGTGGAATGTAATGAGAACCTTCAGCTTGTTTGGACAAAGCATATTTTGTTTGCTTTAAAAAAAATCTGATGAAATTTTCAACTCAGATTCAACATGACTTTTTAAACGCCCCAAATCCCATGGTCTGTCTTGGATGTAGAATATTAGGAGCGTTTAATTATTACAGGCTGCGTTTTAGCATGCATTGCGTAAAAAGAGGCTTAGAGTTCAACAGAATAGATTAGTGGTTACAAGTCTTCCCTGATTTCTTTCACTTCCTCAGAGTCTCCCTCCTCCTTATGGTTGATGACGTCATTTTAAACAAAGAGAATTTATTTTTGATAGTTTTAAGGGAAATTAAACCCAGAACCAGAAAGAACCTATTATGAAGACTTCAGGGATTTGATGATGATGTACTAGAAAAAACAGTCAAATTGAATACGTTTCTTTAATTTTTCTCTTAATTCTTAATGAAAACCTCTTCCTTAATTTCCTTAACTTTTCCCTTAATCCTTAATGAAAATTAACCCAAATTTTCTTTAAAAAAACCCAAAGAACCAGACAAAAACCAAACAGACACAAAAACCCTACCGCCAGCTGATACTCATAAATGTGCAGTTGGGGCTCCTCTTGCCGCGTGCACGCGTGCGTGTGTGTGTGTGTGTCGATAGGACTCTCTGATGAGTAAGGCAGCTGTCTGGTGAACATTTTGCCTAAGTCAGTCTGATTTGCAAACTTATCTTGCTTTTATTCAGCCTCTGTGGTTTACACAGCTGATGTTAAGGCTCATGTCACTATAGAAACCATAACGCTGAGGCTGTTTAATGGTTGAGTACCCATGTTTTGAATGCGTTTTCCATGCTCTATAAAGTATCCAGCATAGTCTGTGATGTGTTAAGTGAAAATCAGCTGGAAAGTTTGGCCAGTGACATGGGAAGTTGCTGGATAGGAATGCCCCTCCCATTGAATATGGTGTTTTTCATTGTTGTCCTAACTTTTGGCTGAGTTCGCTTGGGATCCTCTAGATGGATGATTTTTGGTTCACTCATAATTCTTGTTTACTGGAAAAGCAAAATTCATCAAATCTCTTTACCCCCTTAGGTTTAGAGTTACGAAAGTGGAACACAAATCAAATCAGAAGGAGCGGAGAAGTTTGATGTCAGTTAATGGGAACGAAGGCGTCAATGGGGAGGTCCCTGTGACTCCTGTGAAGAGAGAACAAAGTGACACTGAGAAGCAGGTGAGTGGTAGTTTTGGTGACATTGGGAGTGGGGTGGTGCATGGTGGGAGAAGGTACTGAGAGCCTCTCTGGGGTGTGTGGTGGTATAGGCAGGACCTGACAGAGAAATGAGAATGCTTTTATGGAACTAAAGGACTGCAAGGGACTAAACATGATTACTTTTCTGTCCACAGCTTCTTGTAAAGAGGCCCCAAACTCAGGTGCCTCCAGGGGCTTGGCCTACATGATGATGAGGAGAGAGCATTACTTCTGAGACAATGTGGAGTGGTGGGAATTGTGGCAAACTAGAAATCACATAACTCCTCTTTGGGTTTGCTTTACCACAGGCAGAAGGCACTTAGTGTTGCTAGATCTTATGCAAATAAGGGTAGAAATCTAGACTCTTTAAATGTGAGATCACCATAGCTTTTTAAATGTTGGCAGCTTATTAAATTTCCTTTAAAAAACCGTGCCGGCCAAATGAAATATAATCTTGTTATCATTTCTAGGTAAACTGTGACTTGAAAAAGCCTGGAGCAAGCTAACTAAAGGAAAAAGCTCCTTTAATTGAGTTGGAAACCAATTTTCTTTGATGTGCCACAGTTCTAAAATACCCCCCAAAAGGATATTACTCTTTCCACCAAATATTTTTGAAGCAATTTAAAAGCAAAAGTGAATGTTTCTTGGTTTGGCAGTTTTAATTTTGGAAGATACTGCTTGAAAAGAAAAAAAGCCTGTGATAACTTGATGTTGGCTTAGCTTTCAACTTATTCTTTTCTTGCTGTTTTGGCTTGAGTAGCATTTCTTCCTTTCATGTTTCTTACTATGTGAAAAAAGGCAAGTGTGAGAACTCAGGGGTGCGCATGCTTCAAAAGCTCCAGTGGGCCCTTCTGAGGCTGAACATTAAAGCAGAAGAGATCACACTTACAAAGGGAGGAGAGGGTGGGGCAGGGGGGCGTGGACTGATAGCGTCCTTGAAGGTACCGGGAAATAGCAAGGTTGATCCTGAGCCCTCGGGTCAGGTGGCCAGCTTCAAATCCCAGTTTGCTCTCACTAGCACTGGGAACTGGGCAGGTACTTGGCCTTTTATTCCTCACTGTCCTCGCTGGAAAAGGAAATGATGCTACCTGCCTCCAGGGGTGGCCGTGAGAGTTCCATGAAACAGCACATGAAGCCCAGGGCCTGGCACATAGGAAATCCTCAGTCAGTGATGCTGATTGTTAGAAATTAATTCATTTTTGGTCAGTGTGGTTGAGCGGAGGAGAGAAGTGGATTTTAGGTGAAGCTTCTCTGATAATCTATCAGGCTCAGAGGGGTTGAGAATGTTCTGGAAGTAACATGAAAGAGGAATGCTCCTGAATTCTGTAAGATGTAGGGCTCTGATAGCTTTCCAGGGCTAATTCTTGCAGTCTTGCCTTTGGGGAGATCTGCCACCTTCCCCTGAGTTGAGGAGCTGAGTACAGAGCAGACAAGTTTGTTTTTGGCTTCTCAGCTAGTTGCCTTGGGGAATGGCACCAAGAGGAATTTAGGAAAAGGAAGAGGATGCTGAAGATAATAATCAAAGCGTCTGATGTCAATTCAGTATTCTAGTCTTCTGGGCATGGTACTGATCTGTATCTCACATGTCCCCATTATAAACATCTCCTAATGAGATGGATACTATTATCCCAGTTTTGTAGATTAGAAAACCAATGAATGGAGAGGGTACGTTACATGTTAAGGATCACATGTCGACGAAAATAATCCATAACCAATCTATAAATGAAAATTTGGGTGAGTTTATTCTGAGCTGAAATCTGAGGACCATGGCCCAGGGCCTTTCTTCCCAAAGGAAGAAAGGGAACCGAAGAAGTGGGGTGCACAGAGTGGTTATATACCCCCACACAGGGTGTTTCACATATGATTGAAATGTCCCTCCCACGATAGTCACAAGATTGCTCTGTCAGCACAGCACTTGATGGACACAGCAGGTAGTGGGTCTGATGTCTTGGTGGGCGTAGCAGGAGGCAAGTCTATTGTCTTGAGCTGGGCGGTCACAGGTGAGCGCAGCAATCAGTTTCTAGCCTAAGGAAAGATGCTTAATCCTTAAGGAGACGCCAACGTTGGGAGGGGGAGGGAAGTTGCACCTTTATCTCAAGGGCCTTTGTTCTTGCCATAGGGAATATCTAAAGCAGATAAACAATGCATGCTGAACAGCCACGGTCAGGCCCTTTTGGAAAGACAAGGTCAGGCCGAATTAGGTTTATACCAAATGGCTTCCTCATATTCTCCAATATATCCTATTGCTTGCCATTTTTATTTGTCACATAGCTGGAAAGAGAAGCTGATTTGAACCTAGCTCTCTGACTACAAGATCAACTACACTCTTCTACCGTCCTAGGAGCTCATGAAGGGGCGGCCCTCCACCGATGAATGGGGGCCATTTCTACCAATGATCTGGAAGCTTGTGATCTAATATGGTAGCCACTAGTCACTTATGGCTACTTAAATTTAAATTACCTAAAATTAGAAATTTAGTTCTGCAGTTGCACTAGTCACATTCAAGTGTTCAGTAGCCACAGATGGCTAGGGTCTGCCACGTTGGACAACACAGATACAGAACATTTCCATCGTTGCAGAAAGTTTTATCGAACAGAATAGATGGTACCTTAGATGTTAGAATTGGAATCCTAAGTGACTTTGGTGAGTTAGAGAAGCATTCTGATTAAACTCATGAGGACTTGCCTGTCAGGAGGAGAAGCATCTGGCTATTCAAGTCCAAGGTGAGAAGCGCCAAGCCAGTTTAGTCTCAAAGAAAGCGTGGGTTGTAATGACAGTCTGTACATGAGTCATCTACCTGGCAATGTATCCAGAGACGGAGCAGACCATGCACAAGAAGAGTCTGCTCACCCTCAGGCTAGAAAGATCCCTGTCAGGCTCAGCCCTGTTAGAGCCTCACTAATGTGCCGTGGCTGGTTTTGGCCACTACTGCCTGGAAAGAAGTTGAGATCTGGGAAGGTTAAAAGAATTAGGATTGCTCAGCTGATTTTCTCCCCCAAATTTTGTCTGTAGGAATTTGATCTGATCATCTGAAGTCCTGACCGCATCTAACTGGTTGACAATTTGGTAGTCTCTGCAAAGCACATGGTTAGCCACCAGGATTTTGTAAAAGAGCATTGGATTTGATCAGGAGACCTGGGCTCACATCCTAGCTTCACCACCTGGAAATTGTACTTAACTGTCCTTACTTTCAGTCTCCTTGAATGTGAGATAGGAGATTCAGTTCATTGATTAAGGCAAAGGCGGAGAGAGCGTCTGGTGTGTAGTTGGTTCTCGGTAGAGGGTGGTCATATTGTGTTGTGCAAATCAGCGGTGAGCCCATGAATGACCTTAGAAAGGGGTTGCGTTTTCCAAGTCTTCCACTAGTAGTTAATTTTGAAATTAAAAATAAAATTTTTATTATGGAAATTTTCAAACAAACTCAAAAGTAGAGAGAATAATATCATGAATGCTCATGAGCCATGGGGTAATTTAATTGTAATACCTACTGTGTATTGAGCATTTACTATGTACCTGGGATGCTTTGAAAGGCATGTTCTACTTATTAACAGATTTAATCCTCACAAACAGCATTAGGTAGGTGCTAATTACTAATTAGTACCCCATTTGCAGGTGAAAATCTTAAGCACAGAGAGTTTAAGTAACTTGTTTAGAGTTACCAGCAAGAAGGTAGTGGAATTTAGATTCCAACGCAGACAGCCTGGCTTCTGGAGTCTCAGACTTCGTCACTCAGCTGGGTCCAGGGAAAGCAGGTCCCGTGGTTAGAGCCTGCTGGGGCTAGGATCTGCTGAGTGACAATGTTGGACAACACCAACAGAGAACGCGCTCTGAAAGAGGAGGGAAGGGAATATTCATTGACATTTAAAAAAATTAGGGATCCATTAAAAGTTTTCTTGCTAGATTTCTTATATTTCTCATCCCCAAAAAGAGTATGTTTGGGGTATTTACCAAGACTAAATCCTGAAATTTTTCCCTCTAGGCCTAGATCTGTGGTTCTGGACTGAACTGACAGATTTTCCGGAAAATGTAGCGAATACAATAGGACAGGAGTCTTTTACACAGTCTAAAACAATTTTGAGAGTTGTATTTCTTCCTGAAAAATGCTTTTGTTTAAATTTGGATTTTTAGCCAAGTTCTTTTACTGGAATGCCTTGTTTTACTGTAGAATCGATTGAGATATTCAGATGCAAATGCCTATCTACTCATTGGTTAGGTTTCTTTATTTTTTTTCAGTTAAGCGGTTGATACTAGAAACTAGACGATGTTCTAAATAGAGCGTTATCAAGACTGGGGAGGATTTCTTGCGCTCTCTTTCCTTCTCGTTTTAAAAAGCACAATCAGTTGCTTGGCATCTCCTCCTCCCTTATTCTTTTCCTTGGCCTGAGTTCTTTTTTGTAGCTAGATCTCGTTTGCCCACTGCCTGATTTATTTTGGCAATGGAGTTAAAATGGTTTCTTTTTTCCACAGAAAATGTGTTTTGATTTCTTCTTAGAAGAATAAGCTTTTGTTCTTCAAAGTTAAATAAATCAAATTGCTTTCAGCCTCCAAATGCCAGTGCCTTGTCTTCATTATCACTGGTCCTTTCGCTTTTTAAAAATGATACTGTCGTAAGCATTCTGCATAGCTTGTTTCTGAAGTATATGCTTCTTTTTCCATATTTATGGTAGTATCTTATTGAAAATATTGATTTGGTAAGTTTACATAACAATATTTTTTATCAAACCAAAAATTCACAACATTAGACATCTCTTTATTTTAAATTGTTTTATTATTAAAACTATTAATTCTTAAGTACTTTATTTTAGTGATTAACAGCTGAGTTTTAAACTACTTAGGTTTAATTTTAACTGTGCCACTAACTACCAATGGTTTTAGGCAAGTTGCTGAACTCTCCAGGCCTCAGGGTCTTCATCTTTAAAATCGGGTTTTGTCTGGACTTAAATGACATAATGCGTGTGTAGAGTTCTTAAGTCAGTCCTTGGCACAGAGTTAGTATTTACTAAATATTCACTATTATCAGTAATTTTCATCCCATTCTCAGTGCCTTAGTTATTTATTAACCCATGTCTCAAGCATCAACTTCAGGTACCATGAATTCCTTTTTACTTCTTAAGAACATAGAGCTTTGGACTCTTGTGACATCCCTGAAATAGATATTTGGCAAGTCCCTTAGGAATTCGGGCTATTTTCTTATTTGTGTTAACCATTCCTCTCTTGCTGGAGGTGGAGTCGGAATTAGTTACAAGGCCATTGAAACGTTGTGCTGATTTGAGTTCTTTTCATTGTGAAGATCAGAGGACGGTTTCCATGAAGAGACAGTGTGGACCGGGAAGTTTCTGTGCTTCACTGAGCCTCTGCTGCGCTGGGGCTCCACTCAGGGATAAAGTCTCCTTTTTTCCAGGACTGTTTCATGGAACGTGCTCCTTCCCTCCTGAGCATCGTGGCCAATCACAAGGTCAGCTTTCCTGACCTTTGGCGCCTTCATCTCCTCCTCGAACAAAGAGGAAAGGCAAGCTTTTCTCCTTACTCTGTGCCAAGCTGTGTAGTGGAGGGTCCCTGTGGGGGTCCCCCTGAAGCTGTGTGGCTTTCTCTGCAGTCCTCTGCAGCACACTTCTTATCTTAACTCTCCAGGGAAGGAGAGGAAGTGCCACTAGTTAGTTGTTTTCTCCATAGCTTATATTTTTTTCAGGGCAAAATTCCTATTTTCTAAAATGCAAAAGGATCTCAGATTTGATGGAAGCCCCTTAATTTGATTCACTGGCCATAAAGGCTCCATGGTAGGTAAATTTATAAAAAGAAACTCACCTTGAATAGGCATGGATAGGACCACCGGGCTTGATTTTCAATCGCTGAACACATTTCTAAGGGGTGAAAACAGTACTTTGTCGGAGACCTGTGTTGTTTTTATGTGGAAGACCAATCCCGTTGAGTCCACCTTAAATATGGAGGTAGAGGAAGGTTTATGTCTGTTCAGGACCGTTCAGTGGCTGTGCAAAGAACAGGCAGGTACAACCGGCCAGATGAGGAGAAAAGCTGAGTGAGGGATAGAAATTTAAATGCAGCCTTGTGAGTTATGGATAATAATCTCTCCTTGTACAGATGAACATGAGGAATTAATTTTCCCCAGATCCCTGGGCTAGGTGGTGAGAGGGCTTGGATGGGAAGAAATCCACACTTTGGAGCTAACGTGCTCGCTGGTTTTGGAGTTCAAGGGAGCTTTCCTTTCTCCAATGGGAAAAAAAAATCCTGCTGCACCTCAGCCTCTAGCTCACAGTAGTGATCATTTCAACATTATCAGCCTCCACCATGCATGGCCTCCTGTGTCTCCTGTGGGACCCTCTGATGTCATTTGGCTGTTAGAGCTGTACCTGGGTCAGGTCCAGGTTTGTGATATACCACCATGCCCTGGGACTTTGGGGGAAAAAAGAAGAAAAAAAAGAGGAAGATAGGCAACAGATGTTAGCTCAGAGCAAATTTTTCCCTGCAAAAAAAAAAAAAAAAAAAGGAGGCAAAGAAAGCTTGATTGTTCTGGATTAAAAAAATTTTAAAAAAAAGGAAGTGCCTTATCTACACCCCTTCTCTGCCACCACACACATGTCTGCCAGTCCCCTTCCCAAGAGGAAACCACAGTTATCGCTGTCCTCTATATCCTTTCATGATTGTTCTAGGCATGGGCATGCTTATACAACATATATATGTGCATGCAGCCCCCTCTTTGGCCCTTCTACAAATAAGAGCATACATACTTGTCTACACCTTACTTTCTGT
The DNA here is from genome assembly GCF_041296235.1 of Equus asinus. Taxonomy (NCBI): domain Eukaryota; kingdom Metazoa; phylum Chordata; class Mammalia; order Perissodactyla; family Equidae; genus Equus; species Equus asinus. The sequence goes on from NC_091792.1 coordinate 131,789,150, forward strand.
TGAAATTGGTGACTAATAGGTTTTGTGGACTATTGAGTTTTTAACTCTCCCATGTTGATTGAGCCGTGAGGAGTGAAAATGCTGGGCGCATTTTGAAAGTCATATGCCCTATTTGTTCTTTGTTGTTGGGAAAAGCTCCAATGCATTTAAGGACATAATCTGGGAGTTTTGGGTGGACCTAAAAACGTATTTCGCTGTCATCAACTATGATGTTCCTTAAGTTTTTCTTCCACAGCCTTGCTCTGTATACAGAAGAGATTGAAATATATTTGTCACTATTCTCAGAATTTAGACACCATCAGGGACCAGAGGTTTTTGTTTTGTTTTGTTTTGAATTTCCACCAAAGCAAGCTATCTCCTCCCTTCCTGTATCTCCCTAGGCAGGGTCTGCTCCAGGCCCCCCCTCCCTATTTTTGACCGGAACTTGACCTGCTGACCCCTCAGAGAGCTTATCTCTTCTCCCCCTGTAGCCCTGTCAGCCCTCTGACAAAACTTGAGAAGGGGGGGCTGCGACATCTGCCCTTTCACCGTAGAAACTGCAGCTTTGGAGGCTCCAGGAGACTGAAGGAATGAAAGAGACCTGCAGGGCCTCGAGGGCGGCAGAAAATGAAATCCTTGATTCTGAGACATTTTTGTGTCGAACCAGAAAGAACAGGGAATTAATATTTATAACTAGGATTTTTATTTTTCTTAATTTGTAATCTCTACTCACATTAAATAGCTTAAGTAAATAATAGTGTGTATTTGTCATAGTAACAGGATGTAGGATGCTGTTGTAACTCCACAGTGTAGATTCTGTAATCAGACTGTGCTCAAGTCCTGGTCTGTCACTTTTTTTTTTTTTTTCCCTTTTTCTCCCCAAAGCCCCCTGGTACATAGTTGTATATTCTTCGTTGTGGGTCCCTCTAGTTGTGGCATGTGGGACGTCGCCCCAGCGTGGCTTGATGAGCAGTGTCATGTCCGCGCCCAGGATTCGAACCAACGAAACACTGGGCCGCCTGCAGTGGAAGGCGCGAACCCAACCACTCGGCCACGGGGCCAGCCCCCTGGTCTGTCACTTTTTAGCTGTGTAATCTTGGACAGTTACTTAGCCTCTCATGCCTCAGCTTCTCCATCTGTAAAGGGAGGATAATAATAATAATACCACCTACCTCATAGGGTTGTTGTCCCCTGGCGCTTAGTAAGTGCTAAATGGGCAAATGCTAGGTGTTGTTATTGCTGTATTCTATCAGGCAAGCCCTGTTTAAATACTTAGCAAATAAAAGTCTGATAAATTGATGATTTTGATATTTTGTAATTTTCCTGAGGCCCAGAGAGGCCAGGTTAGACATAACCTGTTAGGTGTTGTAGTTTTGTTCATTTGAGATTCGGGTAGAGGCTCACTGATGGCCGGTTACCTGAACTCGAGTTCACAAGCCAATAGGCAGGCAGTGTCTAACTTGTTTGGTTTTTCTTATTAGAAAGAAGTGGTACTATTCAGAGTAATAAGTTATTCTACCTGTAGCTTAGTGTAGACATTGAATCATAGGTGTGTTGAGACAGTTGTTGCTGAACCAGGTTCGTTTTGCCCATCACACAAAATGCCAATCACTGAGACGATGAGTTTGCAGCAGAGAAAGGGTTTATTCACAAGGCAGCCAAGTGAGGAGATGAGAACAAATCTCAAATCCGCCTCCCCAAAAAATGGAGATTAGGGATATTTATGGGGAAAAGGGGCAGAGTGGTCTGAAGTGTGGGGATAGATAGTTGGAAGTAGGGAGTAGTAAGGTAATTGATGATCTGCACAAGCATACTCAAGCTTCCTTGGCTCTTCATGGGACTCATGTTCACAAAATGGTGGCGTTAGCATGATCTGAGGGTAGAGTTTTTAGTTCCCTGACATTGTGAGGTCACCTATCAGACCCCTGTGCAGGCCCAGTTGGTGGGTTGGTGGTCTTGACCTCATAGTTCCTGAGAAACAACTCAAGCACCTGTTACCATGGTGACCCAAGTGTCAGAGAGATGTCTCTGCGGAACCTAGTGGGAGGTGGAGAATATATTGCCTATCTGCATGACTTTTAAAAATAACCAGTGCAGCTAACAATGAACGGGAGAACAACTAAAAACTACAGTTAATAATTGCCACAAAAAACTTTTGTTACCAGCTACCTAATCATCAGTGGCTAATTGTCTACTGGTTTCACTAATAGGGAATGGCTAAATTGCATTTAAATAATTCCCAGATGAGAAAAGAAAGTTGTTCACTGTTGATATGAAAAAGCTAAAAATTTAATTATTAAACTCCCTCCCAGATTAGGGCTTGTAATGTGCCAGTGTATGATATAGTGATTTATAATAAGAATATATATTTGGTCTTCCTCCTGCTTCGGGCACAGAGCTCCTAAAACCCTTGGAATTTCCTAGGCGAGGAGAGAGCCAAAAAGGTGTCTTTTGTTATGTTAATGAGGTGAATTATGGAAAGACCTTAGGTCCCCAAGGGGTGGGGGCTGATTGCCGGGGAGGAGCCAACCATGAGATTAGAGGGTTGGGACTTTCAGTCCCACATTCCTGACCTCCAAGGAGGGGACAGAGGCTAGAGATTGAGTTCAATCGCCAATGGCCAGTGATTTGATCAATGATGCCTAAGTAATGGAACCTCCGTGAAAAGCCCAAAGGATGGGGTTCAGAGAGCTTCCAGGTTGGTGAACCAGAACGCTACCATGTGCCCCTGTGCCAGGCCCCAAACTCCAGGAGGACAGAAGCTCCTTTGTTCTGGACCTTGCCCAAGTTTCTCTTCATCTGGCTGTTGATTCCTATCCTTTAATATCCTTTATAATAAACCGGTAATCTAGTGAGTAAACTGGTTTCCTGAATCCTCTGAGCTGCTCTAGCAAATTAATTGAACCCAAGGAGGGGATCGTGGGAATGTCTGGTTTCTAGCCAGTCGGTTGGAAGTACAGGTAACAACCTGGATTTAGGATTGGCGTCTGAAGTGGAGGGCAGCCCACCGTGGGACTGAGTCCTCAACCTGTGGAATCTGATGCTATCTGTAGGTAGATAGTGTGAGAATTGAGTTGAATTGTAGGGCACCCTGGTGGTGTCCGAGAACTGCTTGATGGTGTGGGCGAACCTCCTCACACCCTTACCTCTTTATCCTACATCCAGACACACACACACACACACACACACACACGCACACACCGGAATTGGGTGCAGAACCTTTATAATGTATGGAAGATACAATGGTCAATAAATATGAAAAATGCCCAACCTTACTAATAGTCGAATAAACAAACTAAAATAAGGAGAGCACTTTTTGCTTTTCCGTTGGCAAAGATAAATGTTAACACTAGCAGGATGATATAACTTACATCCAAAATGAGATTCTTCTGAGAGTAAAAGGGAACACACCATAATGATTCATATTTAATCATAGAATAAACATATAAACTGAGGCGGCCGGCCCGGTGGTGCAGAGGTTAAGTTCGTGCGCTCCACTTTGGCCACCCAGGTTCGCTGGTTTGGATCCCGGAGGCAGACCTATGCGCCGCTTGGCAAGCCATGCTGTGGCAGGCATCCCACATATAAAGTAGAGGAAGATGGGCATGGATGTTAGCTCAGGGCCAGTCTTCCTCAGCAAAAAGAGGAGGATTGGCAGCAGATGTTAGCTTAGGGCTAATCTTCCTCAAAAATAAATAAATAAAATAATTAAAAAAAACATAAACTGAGACCTCCTGGGCAAACTGGTCCCTATGGTCTCCCTGGTTAGTGCCCAGTGTTGAGGGGTGAAGGGAGATGAGCATTGCCACATACCTAGGCAACGAGGCTACAGTAGAGTTATATGTACAGACACAGAGCATCCACTCTGTGTCACTAGATGAAAAAGCAAGTTGTAAAATATTCCAGTTTTGTTTAAGAAATGACCCGCCACATATCTCATTTTGTCTTGGGCTGAAGCTGGTTGTTTAAACTTCCTTCTCTACAAGCTCCAAGCTCTCTGAGGGTTTGGACTGTGTCTTCTCACCTTTTGATGTGCCCTCAGGTGGTGCTTTGTACATAGTTGGCCCTCAGTCAATCCTTAACAGGTGTGATCATAGCTTAGTCATCTGGTCACTAAAATTGACTTCTGCAGATTAGCTGAATTCTGGTTCCAAACTATTACAAAATAAGTTAAAAAATGATTCTGTAATTCAAAAATATTGTAGTTCAGATTGAGTTCCTGAGATTTTTTAAATTAATATCTCTGGCTTTAACTGACTCTGTCATATCTGTTTCCTCCTCCATTTCTTTGATGTGGTTTTTGGCCTCAGCTGACTTTGTAGTGTTTGCAGGGTTTGCCCTTTGGAAGGGAAGGTAATTCTTGGAGTTCGTATCAGTTCACAAACCTTGGTGCTGGGTTTTACCTCATGGCTTAAACCTTTATATGTGCATTAATCAACTGGGCATCTTGTAAGAAAGCCGAGTCCTAGGCTCCAACCCCATAGGGTCTGATTTAGTAGGTCATAAGTGCAACCCAGGGCATCAGCAGTGTTTAATAATCTTCGAGCCAATTCTAGAGCAGGGGCAACTGATCATCCTAAGAAACACTGACTTAGAGACTGCATGGATTAGCCGAGATTAGCATGGATCTGTTCTGCTTTCTAAACATACATGGGGCCTTTATTAAAATAGGAAGGTATTAATATTAAATTTATAAAATTTAACACACTATTTAGACCTGAGCAACATTTAAAAGACTACAAACACCAAGTGCCTTCTGATATCTTCCTATGTATCTACATCCGCCAAGATGTGCAGGTAGTCCTGTTTCAAGACCATAGTGTCACCTTTTCAGTGACTAGCACCTGTGAGCACATACCCATAGAGTGTTGACTAGAGCCTGGTACAAGATAATCCTCTAAGAAGTCTGAGTCCTGCGGGATCACAGATTACTGGATCTGTGGATCTGAAGGATCTGAAGGATCACCTACATGTAACTCCAGGACTCAAGTATGAGTATACTATCGAAATGTTAACTCTGTTTCTATAAACAGCTTTCCCCATTTATTTTATTTAAAAGTGTTCTAGAAAATTCTTAATCCAGCTAAGTGATTCTGTAGCCTTGTATCTATACAATTTCATATAGGTGCACTTTTGATCTTCTCAGGGACGGGGCCCCTTTTAGAGTATAGGTTTTTAGGATCATTTAATTGTTCCTGTGTAGCTGCAAGGACTTCCCCGGGGAGTGGCCCTGCCAGCGTTTCTAGTTTCTGCATTTCCCTTCTGTTGCCCCCACACAGGTGAGGAGCCTAGAAGTGAGGGAACCAGAAGATCTCAGTGATGTCATCCATGTCTGCGTGGTGAATGGTGTGCCAGTGCAGCGTGGGGAGGGCTGTGTGGGCTTCCACGTCTGACGGCCTGGGGTGGAATTGCTGCTTTTAACATTAATAATTGCATGGCCTTGGGCAAGTTATTGAACCTGTAAGCCTGTTTCCTCCTATGAAAATGGGAATCATCATTGACTCATTCGATCATTGGAAAGATTGAGATAATGAATCTAGAGTGCTTAGTGCGGCAGTGCCTGGCAAAGAGAAAGCATTCTGTAGATGTCTATTGTTATTAATCAGATAGTCTTTTTCTTCCTTAACACACTGTGCTTTGAGGTCTTAATGTTCACTGTCCGTGAATCTATTTAGGTTGCTAGTGTCTTAAAACATGTTTCTAGTTTTTAAAGGGACCCAATCCTTTTTTCTAGAGAATCTTTTTTAACAAGGGACATATACGTTCTCATTAAAGATACAGTGTGGCTTCTGTGGAACCGTAACATAATAATGGAATTATGGCTTTGTCTTTATAATTAGAATTGTGTAGTAAGCGATAAACTCTAAAGAAAAAGATGACCTCTTCTTTCTTTACAGATGAATCTTTTCTGAGGTTCTTAATTTCTCTCCATCAGTCTGTTTTATGAGGGAAATGGTCACACTTGGGATTTCTGAATCGTCTTTTCAGTGTAAGGAAATTTTCCTTAATTTCTTCCAGCTTGAGCACTTGCTTGTGTAAGACTGTAATCACCAAATTTTCCCCCAAGAGAGAGAAGTCAGGCTTGTTAAGTCTGGTGGGGTCCCCTGGGCATGGGAACTGAGAGTAATGGGTGGGTGGAGCGTCTTCTTTCCCTCCCGTTCACTGCTGTCAGCCTTTCCTAGCATCTGCGCCAGCCCACTCATGGTTTCTGACTGCTGTATGACCAGATGGAAGGCATTTTTTAACATTGATGTGCTGTGGTAAAGAAATACTATTTTAAAGTGTGTGTTTGCTTATCAATGTGGATATATTCACAACTGTAGAGTGAAATGAGAAGAATTTTAACATGTGAAAGTGCATCATGGCACAGTCCCAGAAAGGCCACACGGTTGGAAATTTACAAGCCTTTGAGCGTGCGGTGTCTTCTTTCCCCTAGACTGTCATTCTGATTAGACAGGTATTTACCTGAAAATTGATCACTGCTGTGCTGGTCAAGTACTGCCTTGAATAAATGTGTGTTTGTGAAGACAGAGAACCCAGAACTGCAAGTCAGTGCTGGGTCACTTTTAAAAAGTTGAACTTTCCTTTTTTTTTTTGCTTAGTTTCTGGTATTAGTAGGGAGGCCTTTAAGCAGCAGTCTGTATTTTTCACTTCCTCTCTCAAAGATGCTGCGTACGGTGCAGTTTTAATCAGCCTCAGGAGGCAGCTCTTGAAGAAGGCCAGTGTGGTCGTTGAGGGCAGGGAACTGGATGATGGTAATGATGCTAATAGCTCACCGCTGGGCGTGTGCTGACCGCATGGCCCTGTATTAAGCATTGTTCATATATCATCTTATGTGAAACCCTCAACAACCCTTTGAAGGAATGCTACAGAGAGGGCCGAGGTTCAGCAGCTAGTCCTAGGGGTCTGCGTTTGAATCCAGGCCTGCTGCTCCAGACCCCTCCTAGCCCAGCCCTTGCTTGGCCTTGCATGCCCACTCCTTAAAGTGGGTCAAATCTGTGCAAAGAACTCCACATGGAAAGTTGTCCTACACGAGAAAGAAAACTCTTACTGTGATGAAACATTACATTCTAGGCCTGACGTCCCTCGCCCTTGACCTTCTTGTTTTCCTTGATGCAAAAAAGTCTACGTCTAAGGGAGCAGATGATAAAAAGAGGATGTATAAAAATAGTTGAATACCTATTTTCTAGAAAGTGGCCTAGTTTGAAGTTTTACTGAGAAAATTCTCTGTTATATTTTACTTTTTTTCTTTTAGGACCATTTTTCTATTTCTCCACCTCTGGCCTTTCTACTTGTTTCTCTTCTAGCATTTTCCATCTTCATTGGCTCTCAAATGATGTATTTCCGGACCTGATTTTATTCAGCTTTACAGTTCAATCCATAGTTCAGCTGCCCTAGGTTGTAGCAATGCAATGCAGGGAATTACTTCTTCCATTTATAATTAATAACTCCATTCATGCTGTTTAAGAGGACAGTGTTTTTCCTTTTTATCTAAGGGGATAAGGGTCCTTTTCTCAACCCATTTAGTTTGGGAAATCTCTCTCTTTTTCTTTCTTTCTTGCTCTCCATAACCACAATGAGTATTATAAATGACAGAATGACAGAAAAGGATGATATGGATAATATGAGAACACATATCTTATAGGATAAGCTGTAAAATAAGTACAAAGTAATACTTAAATTAAGACATCTCTATTGACTTCTTGCTGTTTCTTCATATTTCTGCAGGTTGACTTCATCTCTGTTTTTGTTTAGCATTTATAGGCAAACACAATTGGCAGACCAGAGGATGATTTGTTCCTTAACCTGTTGTAGGTTGGCCTGCCTGGTGTGGATGTTTCAACGTACACAGGCAGCTCTAGAATTTTAGTCCTGTCCTGGGGTATCCCAGTCTTCAAAAGGGGAAAGTGAAAGGGTACATCATTGTCTGTCACTTAGATGAGACACTTGTAGAGAAAACCCTTTGGAAAGTAGAAACTGTTTTACAAGTTTGTAATGTAAATATAGACGTTGCCAAGGGCCAATTGTTGGAAGAATTTAGAAATACAATACAGAGGCCTGAAGGTACAATGAAGACCTGAGGTTGTTTCATCATCGTGTTCTTACCTGCCTGGGGAAATCCCGCCAGGCTGACCTGTGTGCTCAGTAGAGACCCAGAGTTAACTCTCTTTGGTGTGGCTTGGGAAAGATACCTTACCTGAGACCTATAAGGTTCCTGGTGACTGAGTATGTTCACCTGCTGCTCATTACTTGACAGACTGTGGCTGAAGAGTTAACTCGTTCCCAAGAAGTGATAATGACTCAGAAGGGAATGTCCAGCAGTCACCTTAGAAACGTCTGTTAAAACAGGCTGTTACCCTTAGTCTACTGTGGTTCTCAAATTCTATTCTTTCCTGGTTTATAAAACCTTGATAATGAGGTCCATTTGAAATTGTAGTACTTAAATTTCTTTAGACTGAATTCTAGAAGAGATATCTAATGGGGGAAGGAATGTGGTGGGATGGGGTGAGACAAGGTGAGGATGGCTTACAATTCCTCTGTGTTTTCAAATATTCAGGCAGATTAATCTGTGACCTGATGTTTACGTTCTGTAAAGGTTTACCTTTTTTGTTTTCTCTTGCAGGAGTGACTTTATTTGAAGAGTTCTGAGAGACTGAAAATCTAGGAGATCTGAAGTTGCTTAGGGAATATTTTTTTAATCTTTTATACAGTTTTCATCGTGGAGTCTGCAGGCATGTGGATAAAAGCTAAAAGGGAATATGGTTGCTATGCTGGATACAGAATTCAGTTTGCTTTGAGAAAAGTTTTGGTTTAAAAAGTCTGATGAAAAATTTGTCCCATTTTCAGGGAAGAAAGTTCATTTTTTTTATCTTCCCAACCTCCGCCCCTCCAATCCCCCATCCCTGGCCTTGGTGAACACACTGTGGTTTTCCAGTACGATCAGCACGTACAGTGGAACTATTCCTGTACAGTCTGAGCTGATGCTCGAGGGTGTGCGTGTGCACACTTACTTCTGTGCTCCCAGCCTTTACATTCTGTATTGCTACTGATTCTAAGACGATCCTGTTATAGTTTGACTGTTACGAAGGATAGAAGATGAGTCTTTGGTTGTGAAAGCTCCCTGAAGATAATCTAGTCTAATCCCGAGAAATTCATCCTCCCGGAGGTCATGGAGTCGGATGGAACCAGATGCTAGACTTTGGATTCTGAGACCAAGAATTCAGCGTTGACTTCTGCTACCACCGTGCCACTCCTAGGTCACTCATGAAATATTGTTTTTTTTTAATTTGGGGTAACCAATTCTTATTTAGTCCATTGAATAAAGAGGAAAAATGGTTTCAAATCACTAAAACAAACAAACAAAACCCAAAATTCTTGTTTTGACAACCCCAGGCCAAAACGAAACCAAAAAAACTCACTTCTGGTGCAAGCTGGGCCTGCACCCTCCCCTGACGTGTTTTCTTTGCTGTACTTGCTGCTTTCCATCTTGTAACTAATGTAACTAAAAGATTCTTGGTGGTTACTTTACCCTGCAGGCCTGGAAATTTTCTTTTATCTTTACAGTTAACAAAACCCCTGAAGGAACCCGGAGGCAAAGATAGTACATGGATGGTAGGTCTGGGCTGGGGGTAGGGATCCAGGTTCAGGGAGATCTTCTGCCTCCGTGTCAGCGTGGGTGTGGGGCCTTGGGTGCTTCTCTCATTTCACAGAGAAAAAAGTCCATTTCTCATTTGACTCCCCAAAGATGATTCCCATAAAAATGTATTTTAAAGTATTTGCTGTAAATACACTCATTCCATTCTGTTTCTGGCATCAAACTAAAAGTGTCTAACCTTTTAAATGGATGGTAGCTTCAATTTCATGTGAATTTTTACTGACAACTAATTAAAAGGTGTATGTGTGTCCATATATACGCACAGTAGACGAGAGGAAGTCAGTATGGAAATAAGTTTCACTGAGGTCCAGGAAATAGCAATATAGGAATTTTTTGGGTGTGTGTTAGTGTAAATAATGTATGTGTGGTCTAGACTGAGTTTTAGTTAAAAACCAAAAAAAAAGCACTATTTTTTGCTTTAAAAATACTATACCCTCACAACGGTGAGGGAAAAAAATGTAAGATATTCTTCAGCTTTAATTATTTTTTAATTTTATTCAGGTCAGAGCACTTTTTTTATAGCAATACGACAGGCAGGAGAATACTGAAAAATATTTAAAATTGTATTTATACTAAGAGTACGTTTTAAATATTTTCTAATACTTGAGCAGTTTTTGTCTGGCTGGCTCCCAAATATGCCAAAAGTTAAGCATTCAATATTTTCAACACAAATGCTTTGTACTGGTTTATATCGTCTAACGAGAATTCTTAAGTGTTCCCAAAGCACCTGATGTTTACAGGTATTGTGTTTTTCCTCCTTTTTTAGAAGGATTGGGGATCCACAACAAACTTCCTATATAAAACACTAATGATGGACTAACTTCTGGTGTAATCAATCAGTTGGCTACCCCCTTGATGTAAAAATTTGTAAAGGAAATTTTTGACCATTTTGAGCGTCAAATGTCTTTTTAACTGTCTGATTTGTACTTTTACGACTTTTGTACTACCAAAGCAGAGTTAAAAATAAAAATGTTAAACACTGTTGTTTTTGGATGATCCAATTGTTCATGCCTTGTGTACTGAAAATGCGATTGCGGTAGTATAATTTACTGAGCTTAATATTACAGTGCCTAATTTCTTAGAAGAGTTACAAACGTGGTAGAGAGTGTTCCTGTATATCCTTCAGCCTATTTCCCCTCATGTTAGCATCTTACATAATCTCAGGACAATGACCAAACCAAGAAGTTGACATTGGTACAGTACTACTAATGAAGGCACAACTTTATTCAAATCTCACCACTTGTCCCACTAATCTCCTTTTTCTGTTCTAGAATCCTCCATTGCATTTAGTTGTTGGGTCTCCTTAGTTTTCTCTGATCTGTGATTGTCCCTCAGTCTTTTTTTCATGATCTTGACACTTTATAGTGGACTGGTCAGTTATTTTGTAGAAAGACCTTCAACTTGTTTGCCCGCTGTTTCTCCTGAGGTTTTGCATTATGAAAATGATGCAGGGAACATGATATTAATATGTATTACTGGTGACATCAACCTCGATCGTCAGTTAAGATGGCGGCCACCATGTTTCTCTTTGGTAAAGTCACTGTTTTCCCTTTGTAATTAATGAGTATTGGAAGGGAGGTACTTGGAGATTAGGCAAACATCTTGTTTCCACTTAAACTTTCACCCATTAATTTGACCATCTATTATTAGTTTCTTAGGGCTCCTGTAACAAATTGCCATAAACTGGGTGCCTTCAAACAACAGAAATTCATCCTTTCATGGTTGAGGAGGCCAGAAGTCTGAAATCAAGGTGTGTGCAGGGTTGGTTCCTTCCGAAGTCCCCGAGGGAGAAGCGCTTCCATTCCTCTCTCCTAGCTTCTCGTGGCTGCTGGCAGCTCTCGGCATTCCTTCCTTTGCCGCGGCTTCGCTTTCTCTGCCTCTGTCTTCACGTGGCCTTCTTCCCTGCACGTGCGTGTGCCCCTGTCTGGTCCTCTTCTCAGGAGGACACCAGTCATCAGAGGTAGGGCCCGCCTTATTCCAGTATGACTTCATCTCAACTTGATTACATCTGCTGAGACCCAGTTTCCAAATAAGGTCACATTCACAGGAACCAGGCGTCAGGACTTCAGCGCATCTTTTTAGGGGACACAGTTCGACCCACCATGCCGTCCACTGGTGGGTCTTGCCCCAAGCGTTACTACTGTGGTAGGGGCTCTTTCTATATGTAAACACGCACACCACGCGCACTACTAACCCGTCCCTTTACACACATTTTTATTTATTTCTGTATCTTTAAAACAAAAGCCTGAATTGGGACTGATGCCTCTGACGGCAGTCTAGCTCCACAGGGCTCCTCCTAATCTTCCCGCTTTCCTTATCTGAAACTTTTTCCCTACAGTGAGGAAACCTGGCTCTTATTACCCATGGTATTTTTACATATTTGTAGCCCTAGCATACATGTAAGATAGTTTGAATAGCTACCTCTGCGAAAAACAGACTTCCCATCTGGAGCACAGTGTCTGTGTACAGTTCTTTTTGTTTTTAGCCTTACAGTATCCAGTCAAAACCCAGTTCCCCAAGCTACTTAGGTCAGCGCCTTCACTCCCCTCCCCTTCAGCCTGGTTATGTGATCCAGTGTGAACACAGAGTCATGTGTCATTGTCTGCATTCCATCTTTCCTTCATTTCCTGGTTAAAATGTTTAAAATGTATATACAGCAAACTTCACTCTTTGTCGTGCCTCATTGGATCTTGATTTTGAATTTTCATTTTTTTTGCCTTGAAAATGAGATGATTGATAACAGCTTATGCTAAGGAAGTGGAAAAGCTGATTTTGTAATTTTCAGTTCTTGAAAACCAAGAAACCCAGAATGTAAGCCCAGGGAGGATGTTAGAAATTATCCCAAATCCCTCATTTTGTAGTTGAAAGGGGTCACTTGGGTTGACAGGGTTTGTTCTTAATTAACTAACCCTTGGTACCCTCCCTAGCACAAGTGCATGCGGAGTGGGTGGGGCTGAGTCACGGTTTGATTCAGGGCTTTCTCAGCTCGTTAGGGGGCAGTGAGCAGTTGCACATGTGGCGCCTGTGGCCGTTCTGTTCTGCGTGGAGACAGAATGCCAGCCTTGCAATGCCAGCCTGAACAGTTAGTTCAGCTCCCTCCCAACATGGGCAGGTCCTGGGTGAATTGCCAGGGGGACCGTCCATGGCTTTTGTATGCTCCTGCAGTTCCTTCTCAAATCGATCTTGATATCTAGGCTTCCTCCCTCTACTCTGATATAGCAGAAGGGTGAGGAACCCTCTGCTCCCTCTCATTGAGGCCAGCAGGATGTTGGGGCTTGGAAGTCAGGACCCAAGATTCAGTGCTGGTCGCTGAGGGCTTGGTTTGTGTCAAAGAGGACTGTGTTTTGCATCTGAGGTGCTTGCCGGTTCTCGTATCCTCTGACCCTTTTGTCTGTGGGGCAGGTCGGTTCTACCCAGGGCTTCCTTTGTTCATTCCTGACGTTCCCAGGACTGTTCTTCAAGACTATTCTCAGATCTCCCACACTGTAGCTCCAAACACCCTGAAGGGACACCTGAGACTTCTTTGTCTCCATCACTTTGTGGCTGCCCAGCCGGTGTCGCTGCCCACCCAGTTCAGCTCATGTCCTGATCTGCCGGTCTCCGCCTTGCACAGAGCTGGCACTTGCCCTCTCTGCTGGCCAAATCTGAGAACTGCAGGGAGCATGGCTGCTTGACCATTTTTTCGTGATGCTGTGTCTCCAAGGGCCTGGCACAGAAAGTACTCGTTATTGTTTGCTGAATGAGTAAGTAAACAAAAGTCTACCCCTAAACATGAAAATATCATTAGCTATTTTATGAGAGTGAAAATTCAAGTTTGGGTTTTTCCTAACACATTTTCCGACCCAGCCAGTTTGTTTTATTGTCTTTCTCATCAGAAACTCCAATTTCCTACCTGGGAGCTTGTGTCTCTGCATCCCTGGATGCTGGTAGGAATGGCTGAGTTCCATTTTGGAGGAAACTCCATGCCCTGAATTCTGTCATGGAAGTGGTGTGACTATGAGAAGCAATGTGCCCTTGGAGCTTTGCTGTTGAGCTTGGATCCTGGCTCTGCCACTCATGGCTGTGTGATACTGGAAAAATTACCCTACCTTTCTGAGCCACAATTTCCTCATCTGTAAAATGAGCTACCTCACAGGGTTTTTAAGGGTTAGAAAAATGAATGCAAAGTCCCTGTGGCTGCCACGGTCTCCAGGGCCACCTCGACTGAGGGCACTGCCATTGTAAGTGGCCGTGCTTGCTAACTCGTAAGGGTCTGTGTGCATCTGTCCACCCAAAGCTGATCAACATGGCCTGTGCAGTGGCTCAGCACACGTGGCTTGTCTGAGAGTGGAGCTGAGCCAGTAAGCTTCTTGCTCTAAAGCTGCGCCATGGAGCAGAAGAGGGTCCACGTTTTGAGGTGGTGGAAATACAGGGACAGAAGAAAGATCTGAGGAGGAAGAGGCAGCATGTGGAGGGGCAGGTGGAACTCCACCGGCCCAGCGCCTCTGCCTTCTGGGAATGATGCTCCCTCTTTTGGAGAACTCTTCTCCTCCCTCTTAGAACCCAGCCAGGTGCCCTGCTCCTCTGACTGTAGCTGGACACGACCGAGGTGTGCACATGACCCATCTGTGACCTGGTGCAATGGAGCCCCTCCCGGGAATGTTTGCCACCTGGAGCTGGAGAAAGTGCTTTATTCCTCCAGGGGCTAAAGCTGTAGGCTCAGGAGCTGGCGGAGGCCATGTTCCCTGCCGTGTGGAGGAAGCTGGTCTGAAGGAAGGAGCAGAACACACAGAAGGAAGAGGGGCACTCCTGGTTGCTTTCAAGCACCAGACTCAGTGGTCCCTGAGGCCCAGCTGCCCTTCTGAATTTTATGAACATTCCAAGGACATTCCTCTTTTGTCTTACCTAGTTTGGGTTGAATTTCTATCACTTGCAACAACAACATCAAAACTCTGTGGCCAATGCAATTATTCACAGAAAAGTAGATGAGGAGTTCCAGAGCCACATGGGGAGCGAAGCCCTAGAATCCAGCCAGCCCTACGGCTGAGATTGCCCAGTGCTGCCTCGGATGCACAGCTGGGGGGCCTGGCCACCGTGTGGGATCTGTTCTGAAACGCCTTGCAAACCCTCTCCCCTTTATTGCTTAGGATAACCTTCCTTCCCCCATCTCTCCTTGGTTTGCCACAGGGCTCGTGATTATAGCTTCCAGAAAGGCACAGATGTGGCCTTTGGATGCCTTGGGCCATCTGTGACCTTAAACTCTTTGGACCTCAATCTTCTGACTATGGAGTGAAGATAATATGTGCCTTTTAGGGTGGCCACGAGGATCTTGGGCACGCAACGCACTTACCATAGGGCTGGTAAAGTCAGCGCTCACTCTGTGAGCTGCCCCACAGCTGCCAAGCTCACATCCTCTTTAGTGAAATAAATGAGAGAATGATGGGAGTTTGGCTATTTGAGAGTTGGTTCTTGATGTTTCCACGACATTCTCATTGAATTCACATTCTAGGGTGGGACCCGGGGGTGGGAGGCAGGGATGAGAGTGTAGAAGGACCTACCATACCCACTGGGCCTGAGATCCCCCTGGCGACAGGTCAAACACCTTAAGTGAGAGAAGGAGTTCCTTGCCCTGAAGTTGAACGGACCCAGATCTACAAGATAAGGGGTATGTTCTTGCTGCTGGTTCAGGCTGTCACTTTATCTTATCACTCTTCATGATAAGACATGAAGGTAGTACAGCCATCCGAGGGAGTTTAAAAATAACTCCATTTCTTTTTATTTGCAAGTTAATCTAGCTGAGAAACTGGAGATAAAATGTTCTTGGAATCATAACATTATACCCAAATTGCAAAGTTTATGGGTTTACTTATTACAGATGAGTATCTTAATGTGGTCCAAACCAAATCCAAACAAAACAACTCCTCTGAAATAACCAACCAACCCTAACAAACCTCCCAAGGTTTCGGTCTTGCATTCAAAATGCATTTTAGGGGCCGGTCTGCTGGTGTAGTGGTTAAGTTCACGCACTCCACTCCAGTGGCCCAGAGTTCGTGGGTTTAGATCCCAGGCACGGACCTATGTACCACCAGTCAAGCTACACTGTGGTGGCTTCCCACGTAAAATAGAGGAAGATTGGTGACAGATGTCAGCTCAGGGCCAATATTTCTCGCACACACAAAAAAAGCATTTTATTTTATATAAACTTATTTAGGGCAAGGAAGGATAAAAGAAATAGGTCAATTTTAATGCTGTAAATATCACTTAGAACTCAATATGACTTAAAATTGTAACGAAGCATAAATTACTGTGTGTCCTACAATGGTCAAATGATCAAAATAATGAGAATTAAAAAATACTAAATTTTGAAGTGCCTCCAAGATGCATTTTTGCTTTGAGATGATTGTTAATGATGTAAATAGAAAAGGACTCATCTAATTTAGAAATTGTTTAATATTATTAGAAGTGGTTCAGAAAGCTTTGGGAGTCATAGCAGTCAAAATTTAGTTATTATAAAAAAGTATTGAGCCCTACTCATAAAAAGTGGTCCAGTATGAGATGACCTTCACTGGATAATAAAATCACATCTTATATTACTATTTATCTCCAGCTGGGTATGTGCCAAGCACTTTATACTCTGTATCTCATGTAAATCTCATTACAGCTTGAAGGAAGGCATAACCATCACTTCTGCATATAGGTGACAAAACTGAAGAAAGGGATCTCAAGACACATTGTACTGGCTCTTCATGTGGCAAGCTCGTATGGCCCATGGTTCCACCTCATGCTTTGTAGGATAAGAAATTCACGGTCCTATAATCATTGTGAAAACACAAGTATCAGACAGTCTCAGAGATTCTCTTTTTTTTCGGTGAGGAAGATTAGCCATGAGCTAACATCTGTGCCAATCTTCCTCTATTTTTGTATGTGGGATGCCTCCACAGCATGGTTTGATGAGCAGTGAGTACGTCTACACCCAGGATCCGAACCCGTGAACTCCGGGCTGCCAAAGTGGAGTGCGAGAACTTAACCACTGCGTCACCGGGCTGACCCCTCAGAGATTTTCTATAAAATAAAGCCTTGACTAGCTTTTCAAATTCTGTATTAAAATCTTTCTCAGAACCTGAAAAAAACTTTCTGTCCTAATTAACAATATATATAACTTGACCTTTCCAAAATTGAATTGTCTTTATCTGCACACTTTGTTTTAAAATTCTTTCACCTTTCAATCTCAGAAGTCACTTTACTGTTGTGATTGTTGCATTCCCTGAAATATTGGGGACCAAAGACTTTCTTCTCTTAGAAATTTCACGTTTTGATTCAGCCCTTCTTTTTGTCTGATGGCAATGGGACTGCCTCCACAGAGAGGCTATACTATGTATTTCTTGTTCAATCTGGGTTCAATTGAAATTCTGCCACTGACTGATTATATGACTGTGGATGAGTTAGCTTTTTGAGGCTCCATTTTTCCATCTGTGAAATGGGGACAATCATACCTACAACTCATAGAGTCATGATGGACTCAAGTGAAGTGGTGTGTATGCAGATCCCAGACTGTACTCAATGCTCCATCAACAGTTTTTAAAGAACTTAAGCTATATTTGCACCTATACAAATCCAAAAACCATAACTTGATGGCTCCCAGAAATTAGTACTGAGATTTCTATATCAACAATTGTATTACTTGGCAAATTATTCTGAAATAATGTCTTTGCAGATATGTTTTTCGTTATGAATTTTTTTCCTATAAACTTTTAATTTAAATACTGTAACAGTCCTTGGTTTGTGTCCTGGCTAATGGTTGATGTCATGAAAATCTTAGAGCCTATATTCTTATGGCTTCAAAAATGGGTAATTTAAAACTTTTGATTCCTTTCCAAGCATCAACATTTAGGATAGGAAGAGCACATTGGTTCACGAGAAGAGACCCTCAGCCCTCTTTGGCCTGTGAAATCTTCCTTGTTTATATAAGTATATCAAGGTCTACGTGCGCCATTCCCCAGAGCTTTGGGACTGTTTTGGAGAATGGAAAAGGATGAGTAGGACCTGGAAATGAAATTATTTTTGTGAGATTTTTTTTTATATAAGGTTGGTAACTGATGTCAAGAGAAAATTTTATGGTTTTGTTTTCAAAATAGTAAGATCTCAACTAAACCAATATTCTAATCAGCCTGTACCTCAACTGTCTGCCTCATGTTAGTCTGGAATGTGTAGTTTTGATAAGGGAGGCAAGTAAACTTCTTTGTCTACCTTCAGGTCTCTAGGTCATATTTTACTGTAGTTTTACATTAACTATTTCAGAATGTTTAAGAGCAGAAAATACAGAAGTCTCCTAAAAATCAGGCTCAAAGGGTCAGATGAATGGTATCAGGTGTGCGTTTCCACATTTGTTTGCATTCTAAGTGTATGGCTCACACGCATATGTATGCTGGATATGTTGTCAGAAACATTAGTCTTGTGTATTTACGAAGAGCTTTTATAGATAGTTCATTTGAGCTTCTAAATCAGTGGTTTTCAAAGTAGGTTTCACATAACCTAGGGGTGTGAAAAAGATGCTAAAACTCTGATTGATATTTGTTATCTCCTTTTAACATTCTCTATCAAGTATATGATAGCACAAGAGGACAGTACACTTATTTGTAAACATCCTTCTATTAGGGATAAGAGCACAAGATTTTGTATTGATAACTAGTGCAAGATCAAAAAGATGTGTCCATTCCCGCTAGAGTCTTAGTGTTTTCTCCAAGTGTGGCTTGAGAATTACCCACATTACCGATGCAGAGGCCAGGGCCTCACCTAGGACCTACAAAATCTGAATCTCTGAGAGGCGAGGCCACAGCATGGCTTTTTTATAAACAAGCACACTGAAATTTGAGAACATCTGCTTTCAACTTTGAGAGGTAGGAATGATCCCCATTTTACCGATGAAGAAACTGAGGCTCAGAAAAGTTAAGAAACTTAAAGTCAAGGTCATACAGCCAGCAAGAGGCACAGGCGGACCCCACCCCTGGTTTATGGGATTAAAGAGGCATGTGTGTGAAGTGCCCGGTAAGTGCTGTGCAGTCTGAACTTCTGAAGACCTGGGAGTCAGGATGCAAGGCTGCGGGTGCTACTATAAAGGCAATCCCCACGTACTTCTCCCATCACCAGGAGCCAAGAGAACAGCGACATCTGAGTTTTACTACACAAACACACATCCTTCTCTCCCAGGATTTTAAAGATTGAGTTTCAGATGACTGAAAAATGTGGTCAGCCAAGTTCCCCACTGCCTGGCCTCAAACTTTGGTTTTCACACAGTTTTTGTCTCAATTTGGGATTAAGGTCCTCAGGGTAACATGGCTTCATTATAGAGACCAAACCTTCACCAGTTGCTCAATTTCTATCCTGTCCACCTTTCCACAGACCACCATAAAGCCTCACTGGTCAACTAGAGCAGGGCAGTCTGAGCGTGAAGAGCATGAAGAAATGTAATTACTTTTCTCCCAAACTCATAGACTTGTGCTTCCACAGCCCTATATTTATACCTTTATTACAACACAATCTCATAATTAGCATTCAGAATCTTAGTTAGCTCCACAACGTCTTCTCAACTATACCGCGAAGAGCTTTTATTCTTTAACAAATAATGTATTCATCCCCTTCTTGTGACATATACCATCCTAGACCTAGGCAAAAGGCACTTGTTTATTATAGTTGTTTTAGTGGGGAAAAAAATTGCTAATAGTTGACTCTGAGCAACTGGCTTTAATGTGCAGGTAAAGAATCATTTGTAATTAGTGTATTTAACAGGGATGCCTAAATTTATTTTATTTATTTTTTTTGCTGAGGACAATTCACTCTGAGCTAACTTCTGTTGCCAATCTTCCTCTTTTTGCTTGAGGAAGATTGTCCCTGAGCTAACATCTGTGCCAATCCTCCTCTATTTTGTATGTGGGTTGCTGCCATAGCATGGCTGTTGACAAGTGGTGTAGGTCTGCTCCCAGGAACTGAACCTAGGCTGCCAAAGCGGAATGCGCCAAACTTAACCACCAGGTCATAGAGTCGGCCCATACAATGTTATTCTAAAGTGGCTGAGGGTGCTTCAAAAGTCAGTCTGTTTAGATATGTTGACTATAACCTGATACACTGGAGATATCTGGAAAGGTAATAAATAAAGCAGTAATTTATTTCTATCCATAAATTAATAGGGAAAGAATCTACCATAAAAAACAAAGGTCAGCTTCTAAACATCACCAATTCCAAAATAAAGGATTTTAAAATGAATGAGGTTTAATCTAGAGGAAAAAGAATCAAGAATTTCCACATTTTCATTGTAAAGCCTTGTGCAAACGGGAGTTCCCTTGGTAAAGAACAAAATCCAAGTGCAAGACAGGAGGCCATGTTCCTGTGCCTGCACACAGATGACAAAACTAAGGACGTCAGCAGATCCTTGCTCGTGCACTTGCATTTGGCGTCTCCTCAGTTCTTCCTAGGGCCTCCTGCTTGGAGATACTGAGGGGAGAGTTAGGAAGAGAACAGAGAATCTTACCCTTTGGGTCAGAGGCAGAGTGAGGTAGAAAGAGGGACATGGCGAATGGCCAACGGTTGAGTATGGACAAATGGCCGTGTACCAAGAAACCCTGAATTCTCTTCACTCTTTTGGGGATCTGGTGTGACAGTTACAACCATTTGCTACTATCTGCCTTGGAAACTAGGGAGAAACATTTAATTTCATATTTATGTGAGAGTTCAACTTCCCCCAGTAAAAAGTGAAATGTAACTTCTTAGCTCAAGAAACCTCCATGTAATATAGAAATAATCTTAAGTCAAAATCAAGATTTAACATGGTAAATATCCACATGATGCAATTTGCTAAGATGGTGAACTTAGCACCATCTGTCCACTCCTAATCACAGCCAGGGCCTTAATTCAGAGCACCTCTGTGCTGTCAAATCATCCAGACTGTCTGAAAAGGCTCACCACTGTCAGCATCACCCTTCTGATAAGGGGTGGTACTGGGCTGCAGAAAGAAGACACTATATGGAGCAGGATGCTCAGACAGCCGCTAGACAACCTGGTGGATAAAGCTAAAATTTGGAGTTTCTTTGTAACCTGAAGATTCTGACTTTCCTCTGATGTCCTTTGGTGGAGCCTGGATATAGGGTAAAGACAAAAGGAGCCAGGATTGCTTTTTAAAAAACACTTGAAATTCTTGGTCATCTATTAACCTTCTTGAGGCAGTTACTCACACAAAAAGAATCTTTAAAACTTAACAGAGTTATGAATCACGGTGAAATACCGCAGCAGTCCTAAAATGCAAAACCACGTGTACAAATACAGCAGTGTGTTTCTGGGCAAGGGAAAGAGACCTCTGCACCAACGCCTCACTTGTCCCATTTCTTGTCTGAAGTTTCTTCTTCCATCCTTCTATTTTGGAGATACCAGCGGGAAGTTGGGAGGGCTCTGGCTGTCCAGTCCTCCTTCCCCGGGACTTCAAAGGTTTAACTCCTCCTGTCCCATACTAAATGTAAATACTGTCTTTCAACCTTTTGCAAACTGGCTCTATCCCAGGCTTTTATGTTTTGAGGACCTGATGTGGCAGAGATTGTAAGCTGACCATCTCAAAACTCAGTGTCCATTCTCCCCAGTAACTGAATCCTGAATTTATTTGAGAAAGTCATGCACTCACAGAAAGAGAAGTTTTCCTAGCCTTTCTTGCAGCTAGATGTGACTGAGCCACCAGAAGCTGACCAATGAGGTATAAGTGAAAGGAATGAATTACACTTCCAGGAGGTCCTTAAGAGAGAGGGAGTGAGATCTTCTCACTCTTTATTCTTTTTTCTGCATGGAAACCAAATGTAATGACTGGAGTGCCAGCAGCCATTTTGGACCACACAGTGATCTTGAGAAGGAAGCCAAGATGATAGAAGGGGCATGGGTTACTGATACCATGGAACACTCCTGTGCTCATACTGCTACCTCCAGACTTCTTTTACATAAAAGGTAAATAAATCTCTATTTTTATAAGCCATTTATCACATGCAGCTGGACCTAATCCCAACAGATATACTTGGGAAATTGCGGAAGGAATCACTCTGAAATATTAAGCATTGGTGTACCAAACACAATAGCAAACACAATGCAGTTAACAATGCCAGCAGTTCATCTTTTAAGAGCTCTGAGTGACCTTGTACGTAGAGATGGCTTGCCACCAAACGAGCCCAGGGTAATGATTTTTAAGGGTGTCATCTTTAAATATGCTGGATGGCTCAGATATCATGTTTTATGTTGGATACCTACCAAAATGCATTGATGACATTATAACTACTTCACAGTATTCGAGTTTTCAGTTGTGAGGATGTAAAAAAATTTTCAAAGGATTTGTTCTTAACTAATAAGACATCATGTTATTGAGTGCCTACTGTGTACTAGGTACTATGCTAAACATTTGTGTAATCTCATTTAATCTTTACAAGTATATACTATTATTTTATTCTCACTTAACACATGGGCAAGTAGAAGGGATAAATTACTTGCCAAAGGTCGCATGGCAAAACTGGAGATCAAACCTAGGCCCGTCAGATTTCAGAGCCTGTGTTATGAAACACTATACTAAAGCATCTTCCATATTTATATTTTTCTAGATACATTCATGCGTCGCATAACGATGTTTCAGTGAATAACAGACCGCATTTACAACAGTGGTCTCATAAGATTAGGACCATACAGCCTAAGGTGTGTAGGAGGCTATACCATCTAGGTTTGTGTAAGTACAATATGATGTTTGCATGACAATGAAATTGCCTAATGACACATTTCTCAGAACATATCCCCATCGTTAACTGATGTATGACTGTGGTCTTGCCCATCCTCTAAATTCTCCAAGAGCCATGTCAGAATGGCTGTGCTTGGTTTACAAATTAGAAGGTCTGAAACCCAGAACGGGCCATTCATCCTAAGGTAAGATTGGCCCTTGTAGAAATGGTGTCAAGAGTATGAACTCCAGGGACAGAGTCAAAGTCATTCTCGGCAAATTGACTTGGCCTCCTCCTCAACTGTCATTTAAGAGTGTAGCTCTTTACATTGAAAGAAACATCAAGGGTCACTGACACACAGTCTAGGAAAATCAGAACCACCTTTGAGTTAAGACAGACAGACAGCCATATATACTGTTATATTTTAATCAGAATCAGACATTAAATGGCAAAAAACACTCCATAGATCTCTTGGCTGTTCCAAATCTCATCCACTTAAGACCCAAATATGACACAAGCAGTTTTAAGAATGATTTTGACTGGTCTCCCCAATCTCAAAGGAGATTAAAAAGTAATAACATAAAAAAAGTTAAGGTCAAGGTGTCTTAATGTCACAGCTAATGACTAACCATTTGTTTACTGGTGGCTTCTGCTCCACCCTGAAAGCTGCTGACCTGAACCCTGGGTCAAACAAGTGGTTAGTTATTAGTTCCCTGGGTGATTGTCCCTGAAGGTAAGCCATGCTCTGAGGAGGACACATTAGGCACTTTAAATGGGTGTATAGTTACCTTTTCCAGGCTGGGCACAACGTTTGGCTCTCAAAAGCAAAATAAAGAATTTACAGTCAAACAGAATGTTCCGTGAGTCTGCGCCTTTGCGATTATGCCCTGGGATTTCAGCGCCTGCTCCAGATGGCGCAGACGTACTGGGGGAGCTCTGCGAGTTGGCGAGCAGGCTGTTTAATTTCTGCACGTGCTGTGGACACCGGCATAATGGCCCCCTCTGACTTTTAATCTGGTGCCCTGAGACACAGCCCGGTGCACAGAGCTGCTCTCCATATGAACAAGTGGCGCAGGCGCTCCCACGCATCCGGACAGAGGCTGCATGTAAACAACCGTCAGGCTGCACCAGGGCAGGCTGCAGAGTATCAGTGCTGTGTCTAAGGAGCAATGTACCCCACGTGCCCACAGGACACTAGCTTATTTGCCTGTACAGATCCCCTCCCCTAATCTGCCTCATCCACATCTTCTCCTGCAGTCGCCGCTTCTAAAGCCGCCAGGGCTTCCGCCACTGCCGCGTCCTCGTCTGCCATCTCCCCACTCCCGTCTCCAGTGGAGCCAAGGTCGTCCTCCCACCTGTTTCTCGAATCGACCACAGGCACGGGCTGAGCAGGATCCTCTTCTTTAAAGTAGACACTTAAAACTTCCGTTGCCACGGCCTCGTTTAAGGAATCCCAGCTTCTTTTCCTGGAGAAGGGCACGTTCGAACCGTGCTCCCCCACGCTGGGGTGGGTTTCCTCCTGGGGCTCCTCCGCAGTATGGCTCTTGAAAAGATAATCTTTCTCTTCATGATCAACGTTGTCTACAGCTGAGCCCCAAAGTTGAGGGTAATCTGGGGCTGGTATCTGGAGGACGTGGTCTTGTACTTCCAAGGCAGGGTGTTCTGCTTTGGAAGGAGCTCTGGAGTCTCCATTTTGGATGACTCCGGTCTCCTCTGAGCCCGGCAGCACACAGTTCTGTTCCCCCGCGCCCCCTTCTTCAAGGAAGGGTTGAGCTGGGTGAATGCTGTTTGAGGTACTGGCCCAGGAGCCCCAGTTACCCTGGTGGGGCCCAGGATCCCCAGTGGGTGGCAAAGCAGCAACAGGGCCAATGCCATTGATGGCACCATCAGTCTTCTCTGCACAGTGTCCCCCTCCGGTGTCCTCCTGAGGGAGCAGTCCTTGGTGAGGCCAAGGCTCCTGTGGACCAGCTGTTCTGTTTCTGCTTGCCGACCTCTTCAAGCCCTCACCCTGAAGGTCGTTTGTATGCACCAGGACTTCGCTGCTCTGCTTGCCTTTTAATTTAACAGTGTCATCTTCATCCAACTTGCAGCTGTTCACTTCGTTGACATAGCCAGGGGAGGGCACTTGAACTGGATCAAAGAGATAGCTGGGGGTGAGAATAATGAAGATCAGTTAGGTTAATTCTTAATTAACTTTATTTATTAATAACTAACTTTCATTATTAATACTACTACAGGCTCTGCTTCTTTCTACTATTTCTGTTAACTTAATTTCTGTGATCAGTTACTCTTTTAAGCCTATATGTTTGTCTAAATCAAATAGACATAGTTGGTATAAAAATGTTCTACCACTGGAAATAGATCTTAAGAAAAGATCCAAAGAGGACAGGAAGACGGTAAAGTACAAAGTGGGTCATGGAATTTAAAAACAAAAAATATGACCAATAACAGGAAAACAAGTGGTTAGGTATGGATGGTACATCCCCTCAATGGAATATTACACAGCCATTCAAACAATAAATATGGGGGCCAGCCTGGTGGTGCAGTGGTTAAGTTCCACATTCTGCTTTGGTGGCCTGGAGTTCGTCAGTTGGGATCCCAGGTGTGGACCTACGCACCGCTTATCAAGCCATGCTGTGGCAGGCATCCCACATATAAAGTAGAAAAAGATGGACATGGATGTTAGTTCAGGGCCAATCTTCCTCAGCAAAAAGAGGAATCTTCCTCAAAAAAAAACAAAACAAGGATATGAAATCTGGACTGGCATGAAAGATACTTATAACAAATATTTACTACAATAAATGTTTTTTGAATAAAGCCTAACAGCACATTATGATTACAATAGAGTAACATTTATATGTGTGTGTGTGTATGTGTATGGACAACAGATATAGGTAGACAGATATGGAATAGAAGTAGAATAATAAAGTTTTATTTGTTAAGGAAGCAAAATCATCGGTTAACTTTTTCCCTTTATTTTATGCAGAATTCTATTCGTGTTAACCAAATTTTTACGAAATAGAATCTGGAGGAAATTAGAAACACATATGTGCCTGGGCGATTTATTTTCAGTGACACCATTTCAGGCATCCTCTGAAACCCAAGCTTTTCTTTGTGTTAAAGCTCTCTAGAGAAATGTAAATTCAACCCAAACCAAAGTCAGTCTCAGAGCACACTGGTGCTCCCAGCACGCTTTGAGCAGTGAGCCAAAAGTTAAAAAACCTCGGCCACATGTCCTTTTAAATGATATCAAAGCAGTTCCAAAGGCTCAACTTCCTGGCAGTGCTGGCCGTGCCCCATGCAGGATGCATGCACTGAATCCACCTAGGGTCTTTAAAGTGATTCCCATGGATTCCGGAGGAGGTGTTTTTCCAACTTTACCTTTGTATCATTTTACAGCACCTGCACCCCATCTGGATTACTTTTTGTTACCATCTGGAAAAGAGAGTGTAAAAAGGAGAGAACACAGTGAATCACATTTTAATAGGAATTAGTTTGCTTTTTCTTTCCTAGACACTCAAAGTCAGTAGAGTGACAATTTTTGGCAAAATGGCAACACGTGGGTCAGGGAGGGCATTGGTTACTGGGAACACCTTCATGTATCTAAAACCATGGATTCAGAGTTCTCGAACATTCACTGACACTTGTCTCTGTGCCAGACCCTTTCCCCAACCCTGGGAATTATGTATGTCATCCCCATTTTGCAAATGAGGTAATAGAGGCCAAAGGTGGGACTGAAAAGGATCTGTGTGTTTTCTGTTCCATTGCTTTCAACTGGGCACCCGGGAACACAACCAGGGTGCAGCCCACTGGGCAGCAGCAGGAGGTGGAAGAGAGCGGAGAGGAGTCCTGGCCAGGAGATGAGCGGCTCAAGTATGAAAGGACATCAGGATAAGGCAGCTGGTCGATGTGCTCCATGATACAGACCTGGGGAGGTTACAGCCAGAGTCATCATCACAAGCTCAGCCTGGACCAAACTGCTCCTGTTTTGCCTTTCCCATCACTGGGCTGATCTAGGCTTTGACCCATGGAGCTGACTCTCTTGCAGCTCAAGGACATGTTCCTTTGGGCTTCCTGGTGGCAGATGAACTCAGCTCTGTTCTTCTCTCATTTCCCACCCAGCCACTGTCTCTCATCCTTCCCCAAGTTGCATTTTTTTTCTGATAATCTCCCTCTGAATAAAATCTTCTCTTCATGTCAAACTGACTACGTTGTTCTGGTTTTTCCTCTGAAAACCCTAAAAATTAGGAATCTTTAAGTAGTTCTCCATTTCTAATGTCTACAACTTTTGAAAAGACAAGCTAATAACAGAACCTAAAGCTCCAGACCCTTTGTCTCCATCAGACACATGCACTAGGAAGAGAGAGACATCCATTACTGGCCACCTCCCCTGTTTGCTCTCCTTCCTTCCTTCAATCATGGATGAATTCCCAGGATCCTTCTTCATAAGCCTTTACCCAGAGAGAACGCAGCTGTGATTTTTAGAAGTATAGATTGGCTGGCTGCTTACAGGGGACTGGGTTTACTTGACACATAAAATCCACAGATGACTCCCTGTAGAGGGTTGAAAAACGGTCCCCCAAAAGACATCCACATCTTAATCTCTGGAACCTGTGAATTCTACCTCATATGGCAAAAAAAAGAGAAGTCTCTTCAGATGTGATTACAGATCTGGGGAGATCTGCCTGGATTATCGGGTTCGGAGCCCAGCTCTGCCTCTTACTGGCTGTGTGACTTTGGACCTCAGCTATACCATCTGTGAATGGGGATGATATATCTACCAGATGGTGGCGTTGGGTATTAGGTGCGTTAATATTCCTGATAAACATCCACTTATTACTCAGCCCTGTTTGAATACAGCATGTTACAAAAAAAACTTTAAAAAGATGGAGACTTGCACCTAAGAAAGAAGTAATCTACATACGCACGCAAACAAAAGCATTAACAATACCAAGTGCTACTTGTTTCTGGAATAAGGGCCAAATGGCATATTTCTGTCAATTGTGGCACCAAGTGAAAGACACAAACCCCAAGTGCAACAACAGTTCCACAGAGAGAGAAATCACTGGGGCTTAGCCAGCAATACGTGTGCACAACCTTGTCTTTCTCCAAAGCATTCTCAATTAAAAGAGCCCATTTCCAAAGCCCATTTTATGTCTATTTTCTGGGAACAATTCATAATTCAACTGAATGAATGGGACAGACAAAGAGAATCGTGTGCACCTCCTCCACTCAATCAACCGCCCCCTGCCCCCGGCTCCCTGCTCCCCTGCCCCCACCCTCCCTGCCCCCCCACCAGCCTGCTCTAAAATCCTACCCCTTGCAACACGTGCAGTGCTTCTGTTTATCTTGGACTCTGTTTAAAAAAACAATCAGCCAGGAGGAGAGGTGGCAAAAAAAAAAAGAAAGAAAGAAAAGTCGAAGAAAAGGGAAAAAGGGCTTTGAAGTGTTTGAGAGGGCAGACTGTGGGTCATAATAACATAATTGAAGCAATCGTGAAATATCACTCATTGAAAAATATCAGATCAACTTTAGGATGGTGAATTCAAGAGCCATAGGTGGGGAAGGTTTTCTTCTGGAAAAAAGAAAGAAACAGGCACATCTTGAGGGGCACCTTGTTCCCAGAGTCTCAGAGGCTGCCCAAGGTGGACCTTGGGGAACCCTCGCCAGGCTGGAGCTGGACAGCCTGTGCCCACCCTCTGCTGCTGTGGCTGTGGCCACGCGAGCGACGTGCACGGAAACGAGATGACTGCTGAGATGTAAGAGCCCAACTTGAGAACTACCACTTCCTTGTTTGTTCCAGAATTTACACATCATCTGTGGCTTTTAGGCTCCCCTCCTCCTCACCTCCAGGAAAACCACAGGATCTATATTTTTCTTCAAAGCCATGTAACTATAAAGGATGTTTTGATGGTTCTCCCCTTTAAGGATCAATTTCGCTTCTCCCCTCACTGCCTCCCTCAGGGCACACGACATGGGTTCCTACAGACCTGGTCCTGTACCTGAGGGCCACGCTCTGCGCCAGCCTCGGCTCAGCGCCTTGGAGACAGCCTCTTCCTGGTTAGAAGTTCTGCCCTCTCACCTCGCTCTCCTTCCCCAGCGACATTCCTTCTCTCAATGAGACAGACTCTAACGTCTGAGGCTGTGTGACTGCTGACGAACAGGGTGGGGACTAACGTATTTACACGCAACCTCTGCCTGCCCGTACCAATTATTCTTCCTTATATGATGATTCCTGATATCAAATTCAGTTTATTTCTCTTTTTATATGTCACTCCCACATCCGCATCTTGTTTTTAGTGAGAAGTTCTCCCATTTCCAGGTGCAAAAAGGAAATACTTCTTGTCCAATGTGATACATGGAAATGGGGGTAAAAATAAATGCTCTTTTGAAGTAAGGTTGAGTTCAAAATGGGCAGTCTGTCCACTTTCTCTCCCCCTCCCACTTTGACAACAGCTTAAAGGTGAGAATTCAGTTGTCAGGTGCCCTTTATTACGAGCAGAATCAAAAATTTGCTTTCTCTTTGGAGTACAAAAAAGAAATAGAGAAGCAAAGGGCAAATCTTTCGCACCCATCATCTGGTTTACACAGGGGAAAAGCAAATACCATTAGGATGGTGTGTCCACCACCGCTGGCGCCTGTCCGCTCCTGGAGTCCTGTGTTGGGGGTTGACTCTGTGCAGTGTTTTGTGTTGAAATTAAACAGTTCTGTGTTTGAAGATGGACATGCTAACGCCCTGTCAGTTGCTAGTCAAGTCTCCTTGCTGGAAAATCCTGTTTCACAAGGGGGGTAGTGATGGAGGTGGGGGAAGTGGGGAGACCAGGGAGAGCCAGGAGTGTTCTATCCAGGCAGAGAAACTACTGAGTGTTCATCAGGAAGACAAGGGAATACAGAAAAGCCTGCACCCAGCTGGAAAGGGCTGCCTTTTGATAGTGATGGTCCTAAAGAATGCCAAGTACAGGTCAAAAGGACACAGGAACCAGATCATAGGGGTTCGACCGGCCAAATCTGGAGCGACTGGAGCAGCAAGATAAATAGTACTGATATAAAGGATTGTAATCCACTGAATAAAACAAGCTATGAATCCACACTGATATACAGGCAGGTGCTGCATAAGAACATTTTGGTCAATGACAGACTGCATTGTGCTAGGATGGTGGTCTCGTAAAATTAATACCATATCGCCTAGGTGTGTAGCAGGCTGCACCATCGAGGCTTGTGTAAGTACACTCCATGATGTTTGCACAACCATGAAATCGCCTAATGACACATTTCTCAGAACATATCCCCGTCGTTAAGTGACACATAACTATAAATTTAAAAAACGGAAGGCCCTGCCTTAGAGACAGAAAGCCAGCAAACAAACACACAAGGAATACTGGAACTAGAAAAATCACCATGTGACAACCATCCTAACAATAACTGATTCAAGCAAGAATCATGCTGGGACTAAGGGGTGAAAGTTTGAGAAGAATGGGATACTTAGTCTCAAAGTATCTGCCCACCACATGCTTAAGGGTAAAATAGTGTCTTTACAGCGGAGACACCTGGCACAAAGCACCTTAAATAGTCAAAGGTAACATTGCCAGTCATGAGACTAACCAGCAGCATGTGCCTCTGATGTGATGCACTGAGAACTCAGCATCACTTCTGTGGTTTTCCTGCCTAAAGAGCATAACCCGGACTGAAGCAGGAGGCAACATCGGTCAAACCCAAAATGAGGGCTATTCTGTAAAACAACTGGTCTTTACTCAAAAAAATGTACTACTATGAAAAACAAAGAGCGAGGAACTATTCTAGATTAAAGGAGATTAAAGAGGCATGACAACTGAATGCAATGCATGATCTTTCTGCTAAAAGTCATTACTGACACAAATAGTAAAATCTGAATAAGGTCTGTAGACTAGGTAGTAGTCCCAAATCACTGTTAATTTCCTGGTTTTGATCACTGTACTGTGGTTATATGAGAAAATGCCCTTGTTCTTAGGAAATACACAGTGAAGTATTTAAGAGTAAGGGGCACGGTATCTGTAACTTACAATTCAGAAAAAAATTGTGCGTGTGTGTGTGTGTGTGTGCATATCTAGAGAAAGAGAAGAATAAAGCAAATGTGATAAATGTTAACATTTGGGGACCATAAGCAGAGGACATATGGGACTTTTTTGTACTCTTCTTGCAACTTTTCAGGAAGTCTGATATAATGTCAAAATTAAAAATTAAAAGAAAAAAGTGGGAAATTTTTTAAAAAGCACTAATCTAATGTCAGTTCTTGTTCTGCCTGTCCCTGGGCTAGGACTTCAGACCCACAGGAAATCCCTGATTCTAAGCTCCTCCTATACAGAAGCATGTGGGGAAGAGTCTTGCAGGAAGGAGCACCTCAGAAGCCCACCAACCTTTCTGAATTTAGCTGTCATGCTGAGTATGTCCTGATGACCTTTACTCAATCGCCAGCCCCAGGCACTTGAACTTTGAAGGCCAAGAAGGTATGGTTCCTGCCCACAGGCTGCCCCATCTTAGAGGGGGACTTGCAGTCTCGCACTTGGTGTCAGCCGTCTGCCTCCTCTACTAAACACAAGCTCCTCACAGGCAATGCCTGACCCAGCGCAGCGTCCAGCTCACACAGGGCACTTCCTATTTGTTATTCAAACGAAGGAATGATGGGCATGTGACAGGTGCGAATGAATGAGTGATGCGGATGAGTTTTTCTACGTTGTTCCCATAGAGCGTCTACCCCTTTCCATGAGCAAATCCCACACTACCCAGTGGTCCAAAAAGCAAGCGTGGGAGCTGAGAGAGAAGGAAAGACTGCGGCTCCTTCTTCCCCGCTGGGGAAATAGCAAAACCTCCATTGTGCAATTCCAAGCGTCAGAAATGTTCTGCTTCCAGGGTTCTATGTGACGAGCTTTTAAAGAAGCTGCTGGGAAGTGGTTTGAGCTTATAGAAGTTGGAGTTACTTGGAAGAGAGACACAATAAAATTAAACACTTAAATTTCAACTCCACTTTGAAAAACCAACCTGCCAATGTTTAGAAAACAGTCCAGGATTCCATGTAACCTGGCCAGTAGGGCAAGTGGACAAATATTTAGTGAGTTGCTTCTGGGTAACTGAGCTCCTGGTCTCAAGAGGAATGAAGGAAAATAACTACCAGGCGCTTTATAGAAGGAATTAGAGACTGCCTGCCCATCTTCACAGATGGTACTGCATCTATGATTGAAAAGGAGCAGGAAGATATATTCTTGTTTTGAACATTTGGGAAGCATTTCTTTCTTTTTTGTGTGTGTGAGGAAGATTGGCCCTGAGCTTACATCTGTTGCTCACCTTCCTCTTTTTTTTTTTCTTTTCTCCCCAAAGCTCCAGTGCATAGTTGTATATCCTAGTTGCAGGTCATTCTAGGTCTTCCATGTGGGATGCCGCCACAGCACGGCTTGATGAGCAGTGTACAGGTTCGTGCCCAGGATCTGAACCGGTGAACCCCGGGCTGCTGAAGCGGAACACGTGAACTAACCATTCAGCCACAGGGCTAGCCCTAGAAGGTACATTCTTGACTACCCAATCAATTTCCTCAGCAGAACTATTTCCTCCTTTCTGGGCTGGCTTTGAAAACTCCCCAGGACAATTTTTTTCTGGTATGTTTCCTTTTCTCCTAAAGAAACTGAGCTTCATTGATTTTGGAGAACCTGAGAGACTCTATGAAGACCTTTATCATCAGCACCTTCTCACAGTCCATTTTACGCCTTCTCAATAGTCCATGTGCTACAACATACGTGCTAACATCACCGAGAACTGGGTTTGATGGGATATTTCTGTGCAGAGATGTGTCTGCAGGTCCCCTCCCCAAAGGGTTCCCTGGTCAAACAGGTTTGCGAACAGCAGAGATGAAAGGGGAACACATCCACGGTCATGAAAAGGGACTCATCTACTTTGCTTAACCCAGTATTTTCCAAAATCATTTGACCACAGAACCTTTTCTTTGTTTCCATAAAAGACTTATTAACAACCAATAAAACTTGTGTTTTGTGGAATATTTTGGGAAAAACAATTGTCAAAATGACAGTCCTATTTATCAGGGGGAGTTTTGTGCCCCAAACGAATAGTGTGAGGTGGCATTTGGCGCACTCAGCCAGGCAGTCTGTGCCTGGTATAAGAAATCTGCGTCCCAGCCACGGCTTCCTCACCAACTGCACACATGTGGGAAAGCTGTCTAAGCTCTTCATTCCTCAGTTTCTTTATCTGCAAAATGAGTCCACGGCATAAAAGCTCTCTTCGAAATCTAACAATCTAAATGATGAAGCAGGGAAGAAGGGGCTCTGTCCGACTCGGCTTCACACTGTTATCTCATGGAATCCTGAGGCCTCCCCAACAAGACAGGCACCAGTATGACCCTTTTGCACGCGGGGAACCCTGCTCAACGGTTTGTACATTTCCGCATTGCGATACCGCTGAGGAGTGTCTGGGTCCTAAGTCCACACACACCCCAACCCATGATCCTGATGGAATGCAAAAAGCTAGGCTTTTGGAGATGAACACGATGCAGTGTATACAGAAACTGAAATACAATAATGTACACCTGAAATTTACACAGTGTTATATACTAATGTGACCTCAACTAAAATAATTTTTTTTAAAAAAACCTCCCTCCCATTTCTTCCTCTCAGGCCCCAAGTTCTCCGTCTCATTCCCTCAGGTCTGCAGCTCTTCGGGAGAGGTCTCCTCAGCCTCTTTGCCAGGAGGAACTGCTGACCGATGTCCTGGAGAGTTGCGATTGGGAGAGTGTGTGTGTAACAGCAGCGTCCCTGAGAGGGATGAGGACTCAGATCAGGGGGACCCCGTGAGGGTGGAGGAGGGGCATCTGCTAGACCCTCTTTTCTGCTGGAATGGTCTAGGGGGAGGTGCACGCTACTGGGCTGGAGGGCTCCCAGTGGGTCCCTGAGCACCGGCTGGTGACCCTTGGCCTCCTGGCACATGTGCATTTTAATAGGAAACCATGCAAAAAGTTTTCAGCAGCCAAAGCAATCAGTCTCTAGGGTGAAAGGTCAGAGTTACAGTTGGTATTTCTCAATGAAAGGCTGCGCTGGGCCACTCAAATTGCGCCATTTAAAGCCTGCCTCCCTGGCCCTTCCCCAGGCTGGCCTTGCCAGTGTGTTCACTGGAGAAGGGCGTCTACACTGATCCTACGGTGCTTCCATTGCATGAACTCTGCGGAACAAGCCAAGTCCTGGTCCTATGACTTTACTGCTGCTGGGGTCACAGGATTCTGGATGTCTGCGTTGAAGGTGGAAACAAGACTTTTTTTTACCACAGTGAATAATGCCATTCCATTGTTTCTTGCTGTGGTCCTTATACTAGTGTATTGCAATCATGTTGATGGATCTTAAAAACATTTCATACGGCTCTTTCCTCTCTCTATTCAACATCTGATACCATTTTTCCCCTTTTCTTTTTTCCTTCTTTCTGTTTTTCTTCTCCCCAAAGGCCCCCAGTGCATAGCTGTATATTCTAGTTGTGAGTGCCTCTGGCTGTGCTATGTGGGATGCCGCCTCAGCACGGCCGATGAGCAGTGCTAGGTCTGCGCCCAGGATCTGAACTGGCCAAACCCTGGGCTGCTGAAGCCAAGTGCGTGACCTTAATCACTCGGCCACGGGGCCGGCCCCTTCCCCGCTTTTCTGATATAGTAATTAGTTTGCTGTCCTTAAGACAGATGTTTCATGAATGGTCACAGTTGTTATGCTGTGTCTTCAGTGATTCCACAAGTCTCCACTGACACCCTGGTATGACCAGGCACTGTGCTGGGTTCTGCAGATAGAACGGCATCCCAGACATGCCCTGAGAGCACTTACAGTCTTGAGTGCGCATGTGTATGTGAGTGTGTGTGGTGGGGGGTGGGGTATACGTGTGGAGCGGGATGGAATTTATATAAACATTTGAGAAGATTCATCACATCACACCAGCAATTCAGCACACTGGTTAAATGAGGCATTTAGGGTCAGAGTTGTGGGTTTCAATTTTACCTCCACCACTACTTAGCTTTGTGACCTCTAGGCAAATTTCTCAGCCTCTGTGGCCTTTGGTTATCTAATCTGCAAAATGGGAATGATAACAGTTCCTGCTTGTCGGGACATTTTAGAAATTAAATGAGACAAAAGTATCTAAGGCATTTACTATAATGTCTGGCATCCCGCCAGCACTTATTAATAATTATAAGTAGTTAACATTTGAGTGTTTACTATGTGTCAAGTGCTGTCTTAGGAACCTTCTTGTATTCATTCATTTCAACTTTACAACAATCCTTTAAGGTGGGAACCAGTATTTTACAGATAAGTAAATGGATATAAAAGTTAGAAAGTATAGCTTTTAATGCTGTTGTTATTGTTTTCATTATTCTTATTTCCTGATTATATTATATATAATTATTATATATTACATAATGCTATATATTTATAATGCTTCCTATTATATTAATTAATATGTCTTGTTAGGTTTTTTTTTTTTTAACGAAGATTAGCCCTGAGCTAACATCTGCTGCCAATCCTCCTCTTTTTGCTGAGGAAGACTGGCCCAAGCTACCATCTGTGCCCATCTTCCTCTACTTTATATGTGGGACACCCACCACAGCATGGCGTGCCAAGCGGTGCCGTGTCCGCACCCAGGATCCGAACTGGCGAACACCAGGCCACCGAAGCGGAATGTGCACACTTAACCGCTGCGCCACCAGGGCGGCCCCAGGTTCTGTTGTTTTTTGAGTCCACTGGATTACACAGGAAGCAGCAGCTTGTGGTCCAGTAGCATTAGCAAAGGGGAACTGGATCCTCTTGATTTGGACTTGGACAGAATTTCATAGGTGTGGTTCCAAGTATTCACCACCAGATGGCACTATATAGTGGTTATTTAATGTCAAGGAAGGGACTTGGTATGGAAAAGCCCTCAGACACATGAGAAGTCGTGCACAAATAACATAGGTGCTTTGCCATGTGGCAAAGTTAGGGAGTAGGTGATATGGTAAATATTTCAGACAGTTACTGTCACTTTCAAGTCCTGGTGGCCATGGCACCACCATATGGCACGGCCTCCTCCAGCTCTGGCCAGGTATAGGATTTATTCTGTAGTCTGGCCAGACCACGGTGGGGTCAAAAGGCTCCTACGATTCTATGGGGCCCTCTTTTGACACAATGACTGCACATCGAACCCCTAAATGGGAGATTCTGGGTTGTTCTCTCCAACCTGTATGTCTGGACAATAATTCTATGGAAGAGGCTGGGAGAGGAAGGAGTATGTGGGGTATAGAGGGGTCCAGGTCCTCCCCCTGGGTTAGATATGATGCTGCTGGGCCTGTCCAACTGGCTGTTCCTCCCTTGTGACCATCCTTGTGGTTGAACCCCCCTCCCCCCATCCCCATGGGCTGCCCCATGGTAAGAGCTGGTCTTGGGGCTCCATCTTCTGGATAAGGGTATAGGGCCATGAATTAGGAAGTAAAGATAAAGCCACAAAATAAATATAGCCAAATTTGAATTTTTTGGGGGGGAAGAAGCTCATTATTTAAAATAAATTCAGAATATTGTGTTTGAAAAGGCAAAATTTGCATGAATTATTGGAATTAAACAGAAGGCATATAGAAATTTTCAAGTTCTATTAGTAGCTTGTGGTCAGCCATCTAGACACCTCGCCAGTCCCCTCAGATCCTCCTGTACACTTGGTGGGAACTATTTTAGGGAAAAAGTTTGGAGCTGTGCCCCTGTTCTCTGGACTGTAAATTCCTGGGAGTAGGCTCCTGTCTGAAGCAGATGAGATGCAATTCATTAATGAATAAAGACTGGGGTATACACATGGTAGGGGTGGCGATCCTGGTGGACACAGAGGGCACAGGGTCCGTAAGGAATCCTCCTGGGTCTGAGTGGGCCCAATAGCTGGCACTTCTGACAAGCTCCCAGGTGGTGCTG
This sequence comes from Equus asinus, assembly GCF_041296235.1. NCBI lineage: Eukaryota > Metazoa > Chordata > Mammalia > Perissodactyla > Equidae > Equus > Equus asinus. Next base: position 131,825,428 of record NC_091792.1, read on the forward strand.
ATACTGCTGGCTGGGGGCCACACTTTGGGAACCAGTGCCTTACTGCTGTAAGGAAGTCAGGGCAGTTCAGGCCTCTTTGCTTTGCTATGTTGCTGCTTGGTCCAGGTGAGCTTTACTTGAAGGGGGAGGACTAACATCCTAAGAACTTGGGAAGTTCCTGGCAATAGTGAGGCAGCTCCCATCACCACTGGCTCTTCTTGGTGGCAAATGATATGGCCCAAACCTAGTTGGCTGGAACATAATTTTATGTTGGTTAGAAATAATATTGGTCAGAAACTAATACCTGCAGTCACTATTCCCAATCTCAGCCCCAGTTAGTATAGTTTTCCAATCCTCTTAAGTTTCTAAAAATTCTGTGTTTTTCAAAATTTGTTTTTAAACACTTTCTAATTTACGTTGCTTTTTATCCTTCTCTATGGGGGCTGTGGCAGGGAAAAGTTAACATAACCAAATGTCTAGTAATATGGGATCAATTTAAACAACCTAAATGTTTACTAATTGGGGAATGGTTGGAATAAACCTAAGACATTGGCTAGTCCACTGTCTGTCTGCTCTTAGATCCGTCCTCACCTCTCCCTGCTCGCTCATTTTCTCAGGGCACCATAATGCTGAGGAAGCCTTGCCCTCTGGATCCAGGTAGGTCTCACCAGTGGAAGGTGCTGGTGGAAGAGCGGAGCAGGAAGAGGTTGAGAAGCCATGGTTTCTCCCTGCTTTGGACAGTATCCTGTCCATCCTGGCAGTGGCCGTATCTCCTCCACAGCTCTAGATGCCCAACAGCCTGACCCCCCCGATGCCAGTGAGAACCATGGAACCTCTCCTTCCAGCTACCGCCCCAGCATCTAGTCCCGTGTCTCACCAGAGGGTGGTAATGTCTTCCTGTCTTGAACATCTCTGTGTGACCACCAGCGTGCTGCCTCACCATCCCATTTGGAATCCCAGCTCTTCCAATACCTGCGTACCCTGCATACCCACTGAGTCTGACTTCCCTCTGTTTGAAAGAAGGGGCTCCCATTTCTGACTGAACCTTGCGTAATACAGATAATATCCTGATCAAAGGCTTTCTAGCTAAGATACTAAATAATAGACAACAGTATTGGACTCTGCAAAAATTGGTATTATCTAAGGTACATGTTGCTGCTTGCTGCATGCCTGACATAGGGCAGGTCACGGGGGCATGTCAACAGTGGTTGGGGAAGGGACTTTAGCTCCTCTATCATCTCCATCAAGTTCTCTTCCCTTTCCTGCCCCAAATCAGTCTGTTTGCTGTGCATGTATCTTTCAGACAAGGCTCCTGTCTTAAGTCTCCCTTCCAAGCTCTTAAACTCTTACTATATAGAGATGTTCTAAAACTGCCACTGGAGAAAGTATAGGGGACATAAGGACCTTCACACTATTTTCAGTAATCTCATGAAAACACCCAACATCATTAATGGGTGTGAGTGATGGTGGCTAATAGAGAAGTTTAGATGTTCTTTATGCCTGCTAAAATATAGAAGGTATTCCCTGTTACTAGTATAGGCGCCAGGCTGCATTAACTCATTCTCCATTATCAACATAGTGTGGGAAGCTGATTTTTAATATGCCCCTAAACGCTTCAGTGAGGCTCCAATTCAACAGCTTAAGACAATATCTAAAACTCTCAGAGTTGGTAATCCAGACAGTACCATGTGCTTATCAATGTGCTTTTGAAGTATGTGTTGAGGAAGTCATGCGAATTATCACAGACAGCTCTGAAGAGAAAGTGGCTGAGACCATATACGGAGCTCAACTAATCACATACATAATCTCATTTAAGATGACAGCTTTTCATCAGTGATACGGAATTAGATATTTCCCCCAAATTCTGCTACTTGGTAGAATCTTGTTTGCTGATGAACCAACAGCCCATGCCGTTGAAAACCAAACCAAGCATGGTGATCAGGGATCGTGGCTGCAGCCCCAAGATTCCGAGCCAGCTGAAGACGGGGGGCAGGCCACAACCTTCTGGATGGCTTTTAGTTCCTGAGAATATGAACAAGCGCACTTTGGAGAATCCTCAATAATACAAATATAACTTATCGAGAAGATTTTTTAAATCTGAAATGAAGATGACATGTTTTCACTTAACATAGGCAGATCTACATCTTCTTCTTGGGATTCAGTGGACCCCCTTCAATCATACTCTCGACCATCATGGCAACAGTGTCATCTGACAAAACTCATCTCAACTCAGCTTGTTGGGCTGATCTCCCCGACTTTGGTTCAAGTTACGTAGGAAGCTCAGCATCACCGACCTTTAGTAGGGTATGTACTTATAAACACCAGAGATACTCTTGGCATCAGTATGTAATCGCTTTCATTTCTATGGCCACATTACCAGAAGGACTGGTCAAAGTCATACAGGGAGTCTAGGAGAAGAGGAGCAAGAACTTAAAATCCAGTCCAGAGGAGACAGTCTAGTGCTGTAATTAAGGGAGGGGGCTCTGGAGTCAAAATCTCGGTTGCCCTGTTATAATTTGGGTGATCTTGAGCAAGTCACTTAAATTCTCAGTTTTGCCAACCAATCAATGGGGAAAATAGTAATACCTAATCTCGCAGGGTTCCTATGAGGATCACATGTCTTAAACACATGATAGGCCTGGCAGAGTGCGTCTGGCAAGTAGTAGGCTTTTAACAAATGTTGACTGCTTTCATGTTCATGGTCATCATCAGTGGGAATATTCTTTAACTGTTGGGAGACAGTCACTTTTAGACACTGTGAATAGAAATGGGCCATGTTCTGACCAAATCCTCCCCGGAACCCCTTGGGAATCAGGGTGTCTCTCTAACACAGGGTAGGTCTCTAATTTTGGTAGGTAGCCTTATCAGGGAGTGGGGAGAAGTCTGGAAGAAACTTGAAGCATTTAGAAAAAGTTAAGTTCTGGAAATGAGGAGGAAGTTTTAGAGGAGACGATAAATAGAGAAATTTATATAATACAGTCTTGTAAGGCTACAAATAATGACAGCTTCAAAAGCACAGCTCATGGCTAGAAGCTTGGAATAAACTCGTTCTGGGTAATCCCCAGCATCCTAGAGTGCCCAAACCACAAAGAATCTTAGAGAACTTCCTACCCACTCACTTTATTTTACAAATGTGCTTTTGGACTCAGGGCTGGAAGCATGAACTAGTCAGAGGACAAGAAAAAACAGATTGTCCCACACTTGTAGATGACCCTATGTGTGTGGAATTGGGCCCCCAGCGTTTCTCTGAAGAATAGTAAAAAGTTTTTGCACTTGAAAAGACTGAGTAAGGTTCTCTGAGCACCCACTGGAGGCAAAAGACTCTGCTGGTTACTAAGACACAAAGAGGTTGAGGGTCCCTGCTGTCCGGTACAGGGCTCACCACCCATTCATGGAACAAATAGTTCCTGAGTCCCTGCTCTGTGCCAAGGACCGAACTCTGTTTCAGGGATCTGGAAAGAGTTTTACAGCCTAGCAAGGGAGATAGATATACAAATAGATGACTAATACACTGTATGGGACTGAACTATGTCATACAATGTGTTACATAAGGCGAAGAGTGCCTGAGCAATCTCAGGAAGATGAGGAAACGCTCGTGAGCGAAGGTGAGCAGATAATGGTGCTGGTGGAGCTGCAGAGCACACGGCAGGGGAAACGCAATGCGAGGGCAGGATTGCTACCTCTTACACCTTCTCTCTTAGACCCACCCTTTTCTTTCCATGTGCACTGCCACTGCCCTGTCCTAAACCATTATCACCTCTTTCTTACCTGAATTAATTACTGCAATATCCTCCTGTCACTCGCATCCGCTTGTGTTGTCTGATACATTGGCCACATGGAAGTCACATGATGTTTTTAGGACACAAATCTGAATCACATCACTCCCCTGACTAAAACTTCCCAAAGGTGTCCAATGCCCTCAGGATAGTTAATAACACATAATAATGAAGATGATGATAAAAGTATCAAACTTCCATAGAGCTTCCTATCTATCAGGTGTTAATCTACATGCTTTATAGGTACTGGATCCTCATAATTTGTGGAGCCCATATTTGTGAACTCATCTACTTGTTAAAATTTATTTGTAACCCCAAAATTAATACTTGGGGTGCTATTGCTGTCATCAGTGGACATGTGCAGAGTAGCGAAAAATTGGAGTCATCTGATGTGCTCATTTCTAGCTAAGCTCAAGTGAGGCAGTGTCCCACTTCATCTTGGCTCTCATACTGTAAATCTTTTCAGCATGAAGACTTTGTTGGGTCGTGCCTCATCTCACATGTCTTAGAACTGTATCCCCTACACAAACAAAACCAAAAAGGAAATAACAGCATTCTACTAAAACCTGAACGAGCCAGAAAGAAATAGACTTTGGGGATTGCTCTGTCTACTGGCTTTAATGTTTTAGGTAATAAAAACTGTAGTGAAAGACTGAGTAATAGAATATTTAATGGAAAGTGGAAAGAAGAGAGCTTTTTCCCAAAGCATAAAAAAGAAAATAGTTTACCTGTTGTGGAGATTGTCCATTAGGTTTCTCTAGAAGTTTAACTTCTCTTCCTGCAACAACAAAAAAGTTGAAAATTGAGGCCTGCAAGTTGCCTCCTTTTCACAGCCAAGTTGCATCTGGAAAGTGACAGAAGAAAGCACTCCTGAGGGGCGCTAGGTAGTGACGTCGGGGAATGGAGGTCCTGGCCTGAACAGTTAGCCCTGGCAGACAGTGCTTTGAAATTTGCCAGGCCTGGGGGTGCAGCCCAGCTCCTGACACTCAGCAATCAATCAGCAATTTACACAAATTTCAGTGTTTTCATCTATAAAATAAGGTTGTAGTGAGATTTAAATGGTACAACATCTAGGCTGTTTATCACACACTGGGCGTGTTGGAATTGCTCCATAACCGAAAGCCATTGTCGTTACTTATCACTGTTGATAAACATTACATGACAATACATGTCTTCTCTGACGGTTAGCGTTTCAACTAAGCAGGAAAAAAACTCAAGGAATTTGCCTCTTGGAGACATATCAAACAACCAAAGTTTCAACGAATACACTTACAATGTTTCAGTAAGATATATAATTTAGAAAATAGCTTTGCTTATAATGAGAATAACGATGTATAGAATTTGAGAAAGTAAAGCAAATGTGCAGATTTTTACCAACTTCTCTATGATTATTCGAGAGATTCACTATAAACAAACACAACTTTTTCAAGAAATGCTCTTAGCCCACTCCCAAGTAGACGACATCTTGAGATAATGAATTCTGCCTCAAATTTACCATATAATATTGGAATGGTTTCATCCTTTTGGTGATTCAACTTCATATTCTTGTCAGCAATGTCTTTTCACTCAGTATTATTTCTTATTGTTTAATAATTCCTTAAAATCTAATACACTGCCCAAATGTCACCTGATTCTATTATTCTTAATTTTTACCACAGTATTTATAACTAGTGTTTGGTAAGGAAGACACGAGAAAGGCAAAGATCATGCCCACTGGGAGCTAACCATCTAGCTGGGGAGAGAAAAGAGACAAGAAGAGTTCACAAATCACTAAAATATTATGCAGGGCACAAATAATGCCATCAGAGGAACACGAACAAACCTGAGCAGGTTCAGGACTAGGACACTTTGTAACTGGGCTGACTGCACCTGAACCAGGCATTCATTGAAGGATGAGAGGAACTGCGGCAGATGGAAAAATAATGATGGCGAGGTGTGGTGGGGGGCCCTTTTAGGCACAGGGAACATGACAAAGAGGAGTCAGGAAAGGATGGCGTATTATTTAGTCAAATAATTGAACTCCGACTGTGTGCTAAGAACCAGAAAACTGCAGCGAATGGGACGCCATGTTGTGTGTTGTATAGAACGACAGCCCTATGTGCAGAAGAGTGACTATTCGGGATTGCTTGGTGTTTAAAGAACTTGGAACTCGCCGTGTGGTTGGTAGACAGATAACCAACCAATGATAAGCGCTTTTTAGGAAACCAACTTGATGCGGCAATTTGGAGTTACAGGAGAGAACCTACTTAGAGTCAGGGATGGACTTTTGAGGAGGCAGCATTTAAATTGGGACCCAAAGGATGAGATGGAGCCAGCCATGCAAAAAATAGCTCTCGACAAGCCACTGCCAGGTTAAGAAGCCTTAAGTGGTTCTGCATTGCCTACCAAATCTTTAATATCCTCAGCTAAGCATTCAAGGCCTTCCACAGTATGGCACCAATGGCCTCCTATATTCTCTCTGAAGCTCCTTTAGCCATTCCTATTTCTAGCCAATCTGAACTTTTCACTGTTTTCTAACCATGCCTATATCTTCCTGTTCCTATGCCTTTGCACATATTACTTCCCCCAGCTGGCATGCTGCCATATCCATTGATATTTTGCAAAATTCTACTGATCCTCCAAAATTCATTTCACACACCACTTCCTCCCTAAAGATTTCTTAAAATTCCAACTAAAGGTAATCACTCCATTTAAAAAATTTCTGCAGAATCTTTCCTCTTATATAGCTCTGATCACTTTCTGCCCAGGTCACAGTAATGCATTTATATAACATTCCCTCCATTAGACTTCAAACTCTTAGTAGGGAGGGGTCATGGCTTCATCATTGTTTATCTCCACATCGTATCTCCTCACACGGTGGCTTGCATTTACGTGGTGCATTTCATGTCTGTTAAAAATTTGATGTAAAAACATCAACAGTTTTAAGATGCCTAATACCAGTGTATAATATTATAAAACAACAATGTACATATTTTATCAAATCTAAGATGCATATGTATTCATTTACCTTTTAACATCTCTGAAACTAGAATGCATCTTACAATTACTGGCACATCATGGTTAAACTGGTGACATTGTTTTGTATTTTTGTGGTGCAGAATGGTACATGTTACAATTGATGACATCTAATATTCAAACAAATGTAGGTTCCCCCCCCATTTTTTTTTTTTTTTTGTTGAGGAAGACTTGCCCTGAGCTAACATCTGTGCCAATCTTCCTTTATTTGGTATGTGGGTCACTGCCACAGCATGGCTGACAAGTGGTGTAGGTCTACGCCTGGGATCTGAACCCATGAACCCAGGCCGCCAAAGCAGAGCACACCAAACTTAACCACTATGCCATGAGGTTGGCCCCTAAAATATGGTATTTTAATCCTACATTATAGTTTGTTATCTCAGAAGTATATTATGCATATATGCATACATTTTATTAAAAGTATCTTATGTTAAATGACTGTCTACTTGGGCACAATTATACAAAGTAGTGTAAGACATGGTTCATTTACTCAAGAACTTTTAAGATGAAAACTAACCATATCCAGAGATGGAGTAAGAATTTTACGAGCTCTCAGCACTATAAAGATCATGTACCAAAATAAAAACAATAAGCATAAAATAAGACTCTTCAAAGGAATTCTATTTTTTTCCAAGGATGACTTTTTGAGATAATAAATTTTTTCAAAAGAAAATATTTTTGGCACACCTACTCTGCTGATGCCTTATGTACATGACTCATTTGTTGGTTGGGCAAGCTAGCATTGACATTACGTTGGGTTGTATATGGTTGTACATGGTGAGGACCCAAGGACTGGCACAGCCAATTGGTGCTAAGCATCACGGGAGTTTGGGAGAAGAAGCAATCCCAGTGCAGCCGAGCTGCCAGGAAAAGCTTCATGGAAAAATGGGGCTATGAGAGATAGGTAGAAATTAGTTAGGCAGAGAGGACATTTTTAGTAAAAGCAAAAGGGTAAGAAAGAATATGACTTGCACAAAAGACAATGGAGAGACCCATGTTGTGGACAGATGTGGCATATGTGACCTGGTTACTGAGGCCCTTGAAAGTGTTTAAGAAGCAGTTAGGTTCCTAAATCCCTTTCTGCACTTCTGGCCTCGAGGTGGTTTCCATTCTCCATCTCAACTGAAGAATGTAAGTTTAGTGCCTGAAAAGGGTAAAATAGGGTTTCTGGCTCAGGAACATAGCAGAGAACACACAGCAAAGGGCAGGGGTTCCAAACCCCAACTGGGAAATGAAGTGAATGTGTGCACAAGGAATGCTGCGATGTTCAGCTGCTCCGCTCCACGGCTCTGGGAACGCTGGCAGCCACCTCCAGACACCTGAGGCAAGTCTCTAACATGAAAGGGAGACATGGAAACCAACCAACCAACCAACCCAAAAGCACTTAAAACACAGAGTAGGGAGAAGAAAACCAAAACAAAACAATTGACAATAATAGCCTCATCATGTCACTTGCATCCAAAAAGAACAGAGGCTATTAAAAAAAAAATCAGAGAACAACAACAAAGCTCTTGCAAATTAAAAGAAGACAGGAAAAACGAGTATTTCATCATTGAAGAAAAAGATGAGGAAATCTTATATGAAGTAGCAAAAGAGATAAAGATGTTTGAAATGGAATAGAAAAGGTAAAAAAATTTAGAGGACTAGTCTAGGAGGTCCAATATCCACATAATAGGAGTCCTAAAAATAAAAAACAAAGAAACTCCAAAAAACAAAAGGAGGCGATGAATTCATCAACAAAATGATTTCAGAAAATTTCCCATAACTGAAAGACACGAATTTCTAGAGGAAAGCACTTACCAAGTGCCCAACACAACAGAGAAAATCAGACTCGGCATCAAGACCATACCATTGTGATATTTCAGAACTGGGAAAAAAGCGAAGATCTCCCAGGCTTCTAGAAAGAAAGAAACAGATCATATACAAAGAACTGGGGATCAGAATGGTCTTAGACTTCTTAACCTCACAGACACAGACACACACACACGAATCATTCTAAACTTGGCCAAACTACCAACTAAGCGAGAAGGTAGGACGAAGACATTTTTACATATGAAGGTCTTAAAAACATTACCATGCACATGCCTTCCCCTCCTGGGAAGGATGCTATTAGAAGATGTAACAAACAAATGAGGGAGTAAACCAAGAAGGGAAGGGGAGGGATAGGAAATAGGGCATTAAACACAAGAGAGAGACACAGGCAGCCCCCAGGAAGACAGTGACGGAAGATCCCAGAATGCCAGCAGTGTGCGCAGCCGAGAGGACCACTCGCTCAGACTAGAGAAGGAAAGGAGGCTTTGGGCAGTTTTCTTACAAGACATGAAATTGACAGAATAACTGAAGTGTCCTAAAGGGAAAGATTTATACAATAGGGAAAGAGTTTGGGGCTGAATCAATGGTAAGTAGGCAGAGCACTAAACAAAGGAAAAAAGAGCCATTTGCTACCTCCAGAGAAAAAGCTGTACAGGAAAGGAAATATAATTAGGATTCTCTACCTGCCTTAGCCGTGAACAGCATTTACATAGGCATAATAGATAGCAGACATTCATGTAACTAAAACCGAAGCGGGGTTCAGTGGGGAGTGGGAACAGTCCTTATGTGTGATGGGGCACGGGGTGGAAGCTGAATCATCTTCCTCCATAGTGGAAGATAATGTCTAAAACTGAAAAAAAAACCCCAAAAACCAAACAAGAAGCGGTAATAAAAATGCTCATTTAGAGAAATAGAGTCAAATAACCACAATAATCAGCTAACAAAGTGATTTCCATTTAGGAAGGAAAAATGTGCTCACAGGGAGGAGTCTGGGCCTCATCTGAAGATTTGGGACTAATGTAGTCAAAAGAGCCAAGTCATGAGAAAGGGTAAACTCGATGATACCAGCAATAACAATGACGCTTTTGCAAAAGCTGACTCGCATCCATTTCTTTAACCTACATTAATTATTCAACATCTAGAGCTGTGGGCCAGGCCACGTGCTAGTAGAGGATCAGAGCAGGAGAAATAAGACAAATCTTACAACCTAGTGAGGTGGGTAAAACACAAGCAAATAATCATGATCCACTGCTCGAAAGGAGCTTACAGGCAAAGTATTATGAAAATGTGGGGATCAGACATCAACCTTTCAGAATATTCTAGAGCTGTGCAGTCCAATATGGTAACTACTAGCCACATGTGGCTATTTAAATTACTTAAAATTAAATACATTAAAGGTTAGTTCCTTGGTTACACCAGCTAGACACATTTCAAGTGCTCAAAAGCCACCAGAGGCTGGTAGCTACCATATTGGACAGTGTAGACAGAACACTTTCCTCATTACAGAAAGTTCTATTAGATGGTGCTGTCTGGAGGTGCTTAGGTGATTTTTATAGCGTTTTCAAGGACATCAACCCCCTGAAGGGATCACATTCCATGGGTCTCTTAGTAAATAGAGCCTTGCAGAGCTTGATATTTAACCAGCTAAATTATTTGTACATGGAATGGAATTTTTACTCTGTCAGAAGTTTAGTTTTCAATTGGAGCCACCCCTACAGTGAGGAAGGGGTATTTCTTACATTTCCTGACCACCCACAGATATGGGGGGCAAATGCTGCTGGTGACCAGAAGTCTGTGAGTCTTTGGGAAAGCACTTTTGCAGAGTGGAAAGAGGGGATTGTTCTGGAGAACTCAGAAACTACTGAGTTTGAATTTTAGCTCCACTGCTTATTAGCTGTGTGGCCTCGAGCAAATCTCTCAACCTCTCTGGGCCTTTGTGTTTTTAGACGGGAAGTGTAGATAACCATGTGTTAGGATAAGCAGGTGGCAGAAGCACAAAAACAGCAGCTGCCATTCTTCTCGTTGTTCTTAATCTCCAACATTCAAGTAGGCTGGAGAGAGAAGTCTCTCAATGGAGAAGAGGGCCAGCGCTCACCTCTCATTTCTTCTCATCACTACTCTGTTTTCTGGCTTTTGTTAAAGGATCTATCATTGACCAGGACCTTAAGTACCTATTGCAGGAAGGGGAATTTCCGTTCAAACAAGGGCAAAGGGCAGAAGGGGAGCGGGCACAGACATTTACTGAAGGCCTAGGACATGCCAGACTCACTTGCAGGTACTGGATGCCATTCTCTAAGTCCCCCCCAGGTCTAGGACCAGTTGAACGACGTGAGGAAGCTGGCTGGAGGCGAAGATTAGTAGGTGGTGGGAAAGACAGCATAGCGGGAGGTAAAGGCACAAGGGTGGGCCAGGTTAGGTAGGGAGGGGCTGTGAATGCTGACTTGAGATTTGCAGCTCACAGTAACAACTGGCGGCAACAAGCTGGACGCACTAGCGGGCCGAGAGCAGAGGGAGTGGGTGAACTGAGGTAGCCTGTAGCTTATCCACAGACGGGTTTTTACTCCGAGTTTCTTCCACAGAGTGGACAGGTCTATCTCTGTTACCTTCTTTAACTTCCACAAGAAGAAAAACAAAATTTCTTTCCAAGTGGAGTTAAATTCTAAATACGATAAGCCCGAGTTGGCACCAACACTGGCTGCGAGCATTAACGTTTCCTTGCAATTTGTAAATGTATTCAGGCTTGTTTTCGGGTTTTCTTTCATGGGTTTCCCCTACCCCCACCCACAAGCAGGGCCAACATCTGAATAGAAAGAAAAGGTCTCCAGCTGGGCTCCTTTCTCTGAACAAGCTTTGCAAGCTTTGCAACATCTTCTTTGGATATGATTCAGCTGGGGGCCTTCCCCATCTTCCAAGAGGAATTCCTGCGTCCTCACACAGGGCCCCTTTGTTGTCGAGGTTATGAGAAGTCAACCATTACTTTGCACGAGGAAATATCTTTTCATTGTGTGAAGTAATGATCAAAGGGGAATGTCATTTCAACCAAGGGAAACAAAACCGTGATTTATATCTAGGATCTCCACAGAAAAAAGAAAGATCCTAGTTACTTAGTAAAGCACGGTCTGCAGCATGGAGTGTAAAATTCACTCATCTATTGACGGATTTTAAAGTTTAGTCCTTGTATGTGCCAAGTTCCAACCAAGTACTTTTTTAAGTAGAACTGTTTTTCTTTTGCATCTGCTCTGCTCACAGAGATCTCCAATCTTTTCAAAATGCTTAAAATCAGAACTATTTTCATTAAAAAATGATATGTATATTTGTATGTGTACATATTTATATATAATTACATACATAAAAATAGATATAATTATACACGCACATGCACATATACATATAAGCAAACAAAGTTTGGGAAAAGAGCAGAAAAAAGGCCAGCCATCATCACAGCAACCTAACCTACACCGTGACAGGTGTTAAATTTTTCCCAGGATCTATTTCAGTGTATGTCCATCTGCATAGCAATTTTATACAATATAGGAACAACTTTACATCCTGCCTTTTTTCACTTAACGTTATATCTCTAACCTTTTCCACGACGATACAGAAGGTCCATAATGATTGTTATAAATGGCTGCAAATTATTCCAGGAGTGACCCTCTGCCAGTTAATTAACCATTCCTCTCTATCGCTTAACATGCTTGGAACTTTCCATTTTTGGTAGTCACCCTCGCAGCTTCCCAGTTCAAAGTTTACGGTACAGACTATAGATACTACATCATTGTAATGTGTGAGATGATTTTGATTTTCCCTGCCTTTCCGCTTTTTCATCTTCTTCTGACATGAAGTACAGATGACCTATTGGACCCAGCAGTTAGAGACCAGCCAGGAGGCTGTTTCTCCATCACAAACCAGGAAATGCTGGATCCACAAGGCATTACTGCTATTCAAATGCAGAACTCCAGGTAAGGGGCAAGGAGAACTTGCCCAGCAATGACTGTTGTGGGCAGAAATCCTCATTCCCCAACAGTTAAAGACCCTGGACAACAGATCAGAGCACTTCACTCCTACTATCTTTTTTCTCTTTGCAGCACAAGCTCTTCCCTGGCGGAGGCAGCAAGGTGTGTCTCTCTTAGCAGTGGGGGCCCCAGGAACCATGGCTGACAGTCAGTCCTCCTGGAAATCTGTAGGCGCTCCAATGCCCTTTGGATATTATCTTTTCTATTTAATAAAGTCCTATTCTGTCTCAATTTTCTCTCATAGGCAGCATAAGAGATTTGTCTCAGATGTGCAAACTGTCTCGCACATGTTCATTTACCAAAGGCAGGTGAGGGGGAACAGGAGAGGATGGAGTGAGGCAGAACCCAGGGCCACATCACTGCAGCCACAGTGCTGTCAGTTGACTTATGGACAGGAGCTCAGGGAAGTGACGGCCACAAGACTCTTCACTGGGCCCAGGCAGGCAGTGTAGTGACACTCAACAGATTTTCAAAACCAAAACTTGGGGTTCTGGATCTGATGCATGAGTGTGTTTGTGTGTGTGTGTGTGTGTGTAGTGGTAGTGATGGTATCTGACACTTCAGCTTCCATTATGTTTCATATTTTATACTCACTACCTCATTTTATTCCCAGCAACTCTGAAAAAAGCATTCCTAGTTCCATTTTATAAATAGCAAGCTTAACTAACTCACGTAAGGTTACACAACTAGTAAATGGTGGAGCAAGGACTCTGAGTTCGAGGTTTTTCATTTACACCATGGAGTTGTCGATAGGACAGGATAGACGCAACCAAGCCTATCACTGCAGGGGTAGGCAGGAAATGTGGGAATACAGGATACAGGAGGTCCATTAACCCAGCTTTCCATCCATGAAGGGCCTCAAATGTACACTCTTAACTAATATATCCAAATACACGCCCAGAGCTATACTGACAGGACTGAAAGAAGAGGATGTTCATCATACAGCTTTGAACTTCAGCCTCCTTTCTCCATAACAAATCACCTGCAGTTCCCTATGAACGCACACTTTATCTTGAGAAGAGGAAATATCTTATCACCTTTTTGCATGCATGCAAATTTGTACATGTAGGCATTTAAAATATTCTTCAGTTTTTATAGTCCTGTTTTGTCATTATTTTACTACTTTAATATACCAAGAGCCTCAAAAACAACAGCAAAAAGAATCCAAGCCTCTTTCGACCTCTGAGAGACCTTGACCTGATACTACGGTTGTTCTAGAAAAACCAGGTTGTATGTTCAACACAAGTGTAATAATGCAAAAGGAAATACTAAAGATTTTTTTGCAATAAATTTAAGGGAAATTCGGGGGTTGGGGGTCTACTCTCGCATACCTCTCATAGAGACTCTACTATTTGTGATTCCTTAAGCATCTACATCTTAAGAACCTTAAGAGCTGATATCTCCTGGATTACACACTTTGTATTGAACCAAGTAAGCAATCCATCACCAGCAGCTATTAGTATGATGTCACTGGTCCTCCAGCTCCTGGGCCTCTCCCTTCTCACGTAGGCTGGCAAAGGATCTGCTGCCATGAGCCCATCGCTCTCTGCCCCAAAGCTGGCCAGCCACGTCACGAGTGACTGAGACTACATGTATTAACAGGAGGGACTTGAACACGTCGATTAAGTTGTCCCTGGCTAAATTTCTCCCATTCTACTCAAGATTTACAAAGTGTTTTGACACCCTGGTTAAGGTATTAGTTTTAACAGAGAAAGACAGAGGGAACAAATAAATGGCTATTATACTGCTGTGAATAAAGATTAAAGTCACAGCATTTGTGGGGTGGGGAGGACCCAAGAAAATATTAATCTAGCCCACATGGATTACAGATTGGGAACTGAAGCCCTGAGAGGCTAAGTGACTGCCAGTATTATTTTTGCTAAACCATGCTGCTGTCCTTGTAGAGATTTAGAGGTGGGGTTAGCCTCTGTTTTTTTTTTTTTTTTTATTGAGGTCATAATAGTTTATAACCTTGTAAAATTTCAGTTGTATGTTATTATTTGTTAGTCATCATATAAATGTGCCCCTTCACCCCTTGTGCCCCGCCACCCCCTTTCCCCCAGTAACCACTAATCTGTTCTCTTTGTCCATATGTTTGTTTATCTTCCACATATGAGTGAAATCATGTGGTGTTTGTCTTTCTCTGTCTGGCTTATTTGGCTTAACATAATACCCTCAAGGTCCATCCATATTGTTGCGAATGGGATGATTTTGTCTTTTTTATGGCTGAGTAGTATTCCATTGTATATATATATATCACATCTTCTTTATCCAATCATCAGTTGATGGGCACTTAGGTTGCTTCCACATCTTGGTTATTGTAAATAATGCTGCAATGAACACAGGGATGCATAAGTCTCTTTGAATTGTTGATTTCAAGTTCTTTGGATAAAAACCCAGTAGTGGGATAGCTAGGTCATATGGTATATCTATTTTTAATTTTTTGAGAAATCTCCATACTGTTTTCCATAGTGGCTGCACCAGTTTGCATTCCTACCAGCAGTGTATGAGGGTTCCCTTTTCTCCACATCCTCTCCAACATTTGTTATTTTTTGTCTTGGTGATTATAGCCATTCTGACAGGCATAAAGGGATATCTCATTGTAGTTTTGATTTGCATTTCCCTGATGATTAGTGATGTTGCACATCTTTTCATTTGCCTATTGGCCATCAGTATATCTTCTTAAAAATATCTGTTCATATCTTCTGCCCACTTTCTGATTGGGCTGTTTTTTTCCTGTTCAGTTGTGTGAGTTCTTTATATATTGTAGAGATTAACCCCGTATTGGATATATGATTTGCAAATATTTTCTCCCAGTTGGTGGGCTGTCTTTTGGTTTTGATCCTGGTTTCCTTTGCCTTGCAGAAGCTCTTTAGTCTGATGAAGTCCCACTTGTTTATTTTTTCTTTTGTTTCCCTTGTCTGAGTAGACATGGTATTAGAAAAGATCCTTTTAAGACTGATGCCAAAGAGTATACTGCCTATATTTTCTTCTAGGAGTTTTATGGTTTCATGTTTTACTTTCAAGTCTTTGATCCATTTTGAATTTATGTTTGTGCATGGTGAAAGATAATGCTCTACTTTCTTTCTTTTGCATGTGGCTGTCCAGTTTTCCCAAAACCATTTCCTTTCTCCATTGTATGTTCTTAGCTCCTTTGTCAAAGATTACCTGTCAGTAAATGTGTGGTTTTATTTCTGGGCTTTCAATTCTGTTCCATTGATCTGTGTGCCTGTTTTTGTACCAGTACCATGTTGTTTTGATTACTATAGCTTTGCAGTAACTTTTGAAGTCAGGGATTATGATGCTTCCAGCTTTGTTTTTTTTTCTTCTCAGGATTGCTTTAGCTATTTGGGGTCTTCTGTTGTCCCCTGTGAATTTTAGGATTCTCTGTTCTATTTCTGTGAAGAATGTCATTGGGATTCTGATTGGGATTGCATCAAATCTGTAGATTGCTTTAGGTAGTATGCACATTTTAACTTCCAGTTCATGTGCATGGAATATCTTTCCATTTATTTACATCATCATCAATTTCTTTCAGTAATGTCTTATAGTTTTTGTTGTATAGGTCTTTCACCTCCTTGGTTAAATTTATTCCTAGATATTTTATTCTTTTTTGTTGGAATTGTAAGTGGGATCATATTCTTGAATACTCTTTCTGTTAGTTTCTTATTAGAGTACAGAAATGCAACAAATTTTTGTACCCTGCAACTTTGCTGTAGTTTTGGATTATTTCTAACAGTCTTCTGATGGATTCCTTAGGGTTTTCAATATATAAGATCATGTAATCTGCAAACAGTGAGAGTTTCACTGCTTCATTGCCTATTTGGATTTTTTTTATTTCTTTTTCTTTCCTAATTGCTCTGGCAAAGACCTCCAGTACCATGGTGAATAAGAGTGGTGAGAGTTGGCACCCTTGTCTTGCTCCTGTTCTCAGAGGGAATGCTTTCAGTTTTTTCCCATTGAGTATGATGTTGGCAGTGGGTTTGTCATATATGGCCTTTATTATTTTGAGGTACTTTCCTCTATACCTATTTTATTGAGAGTTTTTTTTTTTTTATCATAAATGGATATTGGATCTTATGAAATGCTTTCTCTGTATCTATTGAGATGATCATGTGGTTTTTGTTCCTCATTTTGTTAATGTGGTGTATCACATTGATTGATTTGCAGATGTTGAGCCATCCCTGTGTCTGTGGTATAAATCCCACTTGATCACGGTGTATGATCTTTTTAATGTATTGCTGTATTTGGTTTGCCAATATTTTGTTGAGGATTTTTGCATCTATGTTGATCAGTGATGTTGGTCTGTAATTTTCTTTCTTTGAGTTGTCCTTGTCTGGCTTTGGTATCACGGTAATATTGTAGGCCACCTCTTTTTTTTGTAAATAAAGTTTTATTGGAACAAGCTTTGCCCACTCATTTATGTGTTGTCTGTGGCTTCTTTCACATTACACAGAAGAGTAGAGTAGTTGCAACAGATGTTATATGACCTGCAAAGCCTAAAATATTTACTCTCCAGCCCTCTACAGAAAAAGTGCTGACTCCAGCTCTACAGGATAAACAAAGTACATGAGGAGGAACCATGGCATGCCAGTAGCCATGTGAATGAACTTGGAAGTAAGAGCTTTGGCGGCCTTCCAACAGGTACCTGAGTGAGCTTAGAAGCAGATTCTCCAGCTCCAGTCCAGTCAGGAGACACCTGCAGCCCTGGCCAATAACTTGACTCATGAGAGAACTTGAGCCACAAGTGCCCCATTAAGCTGTGCTGGGTTCCTGACCAACAGAAATTTCAAGATAACAGACTTTTGTCATTTTAAGCTGCTAAATTTTGGTGTAATTTGTTACACAGCAATAGATAACTAATACAACTGCATCTCTTTGGGGGGACTCAACCTTTCAAGGTGAGTGAAATTCTACCTCCCAGGTCAAAGTCCCATTGTGTTCTGCTCTGTGGAGTCTTTTGGACCCTGGTCCTCAACTCCAAATGGTCCCCAACTCCAAATGGTCCCGACCATTTGGATGGTCCCAACCATCAAAGCACTGTGCCAACAGCTTACTCGGAGTCTATCCCATGGCCAGGTGGTCAGTTACACAGATGTCTGTCTCTCTAGCTGCTGCTGTACCTTATTCAGTTTTGTAATCACAGAATCTGATTTAGTGCCTATTATTCACAACGGAATACTAATAACAAATATTGATTGAATGCTTACTGTGTGTCAAACATTTTACGTGCATTATCTCATTTAACGCTCACAGCAACCTTAGGAGGGAGGTACTATTTCTAAGCCCATCTAATGGGGGAGGAAGCAAAGGCGAAAAAGGCTAAGAAACTTGCCTTATATCCTGTAGCTAGCAAGTGGCAGAGCCAAGATTTGAGCTCTGATTGACCCTGATGCTACCACACTCTACTGCCTAAGACCCAAAGCCCCAGGATATGTGGCTCCAGTCTTGACTCTGCCACTTTTAACTGTGGACTCAGCCAAGCCACTCCCGCAGAGGAAACCAATTTCCTCACCCATAAAGCAGTGATGATGGAGCTCCTTTCCTCGCTCTCATTCAACTGACTTCCATTGAATAAAGGAAAGATTTTTCACCCATTTCTGGCTGTTCTATGCTGGAACGTAAATTCCACAAGGAAGCTTCTTAGTGTTCAGCCTAGTGCCAAGAACAGAGAGGGTGCTCAGTAAATATTTGTTAACTGACTGGTCCTAAAACTCTGACCTCATTCTATTAGATTCAGGACAGTATGTTCTGATTAAGGGAAGTAGAGTTCAAAGAATGGCTTCAAGGTAAGAAGATATACCTGACTCTAGCCAAGGCCCCTGTGGCCATGCCAGAATGGACTCCCCCAGGACCTCCCCGGACACGGGTTCTCGTGGCTTAAATTCCTGGAGTTCATGATGCCATACATCAACGTTGTGCGTCCATCCTCTGGGAAAAGTATGACCTATTCTGATCAGACTGCAGCCAATGGCCTTGGGTAGAAATTGTATGTATCTTGGAGCAGGATTTTCAAAAGTTAAAAAAAAAAAAGATTGCTACTTCTGTATGGACTACCTATTTCACCTTGCTTCCTTTAGTGCCACTTTTCTGAAAAAGACAACACTGCTTCCCTCCAAGCAACAACAAAATCCCAAGACGCCAAAAACTCTGTCAGTTTCCTTTCAGCATCATTTCTGATGAATTAGGTTATCCCAAGAAAATAAAGAACCTGATGGATTCTTAATATCAAAACCAAAAAAAAAAAATTCCGCCTAATAATCACCAAGAAAATGTGCACTGTAAATATTTCCCACCATCACTTGGCAATCCCTCTACTTTTCTAAGGGAACCAAGGACTCTGCAGACAGGATTTGTCTCCAGTAGATGACTGTTCAAGCCTGAGTCAAACAAAACTTGCCCAGTTATTATTTTTACCCCTTTCACCTAAGCATTCCTAATGCTACACAAGCACTGTTCCAGAAAATACAGGAAAGCTCCCTAGTTGTGGTTCTTTCTCTTTTTTTCTTTCTTGCATTCACTCATTCATTCATTTTTTTCATTAAGAAATATCAGATGTCCATAAGAGTAAGATGGGAAGGAGGACAGTTCTCAAAATTTTGCATATTAAAGTTTGTTCAAAGAAAGTAGAAAAATTCGGTCACCCAAAGCGTGCTTATTTATAAGCTAAAATCAACAGGACAGCCACACCTTCTGCAGTGTGGAATGTAACGAGGAAACATCGTTTGTCGAAACAGTCCAAAACCAATTAAAGCAGATTTAAGTAACTGAGCATATAAAAACATGTGTGACAATCCACTGCAAGAGGATTTCTGGAGAGTGGTATAGAGTAGAAGTAAAATAAAACCAGAAATCGACGAGCTCTTAATCTACTTTTAATTCGCTCAACTAAGTAAATATGAGACCAGCTTAAATTCCCAACTTTTCAATCCTTAATATACTTACCTTGATATACTAACATGTCAAAAGTGTATTAAGTTACTGTCTTGGGGGCAAAAAAATTCTACTGCTTAAGACAGAGATAGCTGGAAATTGATCCTATAGTCTTCATTAGCAAAATAAGCTACATGTATACACAGCAACGAAATGTGTGACATTTCAGGAGACACTTATCTGTAACCCACTTTTGAGTAGTTTGAAGACATCTTGACACTATCCCCTCTTGCTCATGGACTAATGCAGAAAATTCAACACCAGAAGAAGTCAGCATGCTTTTTAGCTTCTCTTTTTTAACAATGGGATAAAAAGCTGTGTTCCTATTTCAGCTATGTTCAAAATGGTGCCAATGTTTTGGAAGAGGGCATGAATTTTGCTCCGAGGTTTTGTCTGGTGCAAAGTTTGCAGACCAGTTATACCTCACCGGCAGTGTTGTGCTGGTAAATGTTTAACAACTGGTTCCTTAGGAAAAAAAATTCATTATAAATACAGGATGTGTGGCACACAGTTTATAAATAATATCCAATAACGAATATTGTCTTTTTACTAGAAATTCCACATAGACCACTGATTTTCACAGAATGCTTTAACTGAGTTTTGATGGATTCTTCTGTCTGTAGTCAACCTGTGACTGCCACTGACAAATAAGTACATTTCCTACATGAATCTTACTTCATATTTTTGTTTAGGTTTTAACAAGTTAGACAAAAGTGAAACAATGAACACATGTGTTGGAATTTCACTTGTTTGTTAATGACATGAGCAAATTCTTTGCTGAATCAGATAATAGTTTTTGAATACTGGAAGAAAAATTTCTTCAGGAGCTTTTTGTGTTATTTTCATGTAACAGCTACAGATTCAGCAAACGTTTACGTTTAATTCATGTTAACATTTTCTTCATCATATTCTTAAGTGTAGTCAACCAACAAAACATTAAATCGAGCCCTGATTCATAGCGTTTGCCAATTTCCACGGTGTAAATGCTCCTGTCATGGCTGATTTCAAGCTAGCAATGTTAAGTCACTGAACACAAAGTTGAAAAGAGATGTACAGTATTTCTACCACACAGATACAATAGATGTACATACCCTCGAGAACACAGAAATCAGCAAAATAATTAGGAGGCGATGAGTTTTGAGTCTTTATTAACTTTGTTTTCAATATAATTTAATTATACTTGAACATCATTTAATTTTTAACATCATCTCACAAAATTTCTGAAATTCCAAAATTCCACAGCCAGGCCTTGTTGGCTCCAGCACAAGGTTTCAGGCTTCTGAGACTGAAGGGCACACGCACTTCTCAGACAATTTTCCCTCGGCCACACACCACTAACCTCCAATTAACAGTGATCCTAAGCCCAGCTTCCCCTGCTGTGAGTTAATCAATCTCAAGGGGTGGGATGTCTGGCCTTAAGTTCCCAGGAGAGGAGGAAGTGGGGAGGGAGAAAATGACTTCAGCATAGTCATGTGACTTTGAGGCAGTGCAGCAGTCCCCCCCTTATCTGCGGGGGATACAGGTACATTCCAAGAACCTCCGTGGATGCCCGAAACCGGGGATGGTACTGAACCTTATATAGACTATGTTTTTTCCTATATATACATACTTATGATAAAGTTTAATTTATAAATTAGGCGTAGTAAGAGAGTAACAACAATAACTTCTCTTTGGCATATCCGAATTGCCAGCATCACTACTCTTAGGCTTTGGGTCCACTGGTAAGTAAAATAAGGGTTACTTGAACACAAGCACTGCGATACTGAGACAGTAGATCTGATAACCCAGACGGCTACTCAGTGACTAAGGGGCAAGCAGTGGGTATAGTGTGGATACGTCGGACAAAGGGATGATTCACGTCCTGCGCAGGACGGAGCTGGGAGGCACGAGATTTCATCACACTACTCAGAATGGCACACAATTTAAAACTTATGAATTACTTATTCCTCAAATTTTCCATTTAACATTTTTGGACTGTGGTTGAACGCAGATAACTGAAACCATGGAAAGTGAAACCACTGATAAGGGGAGACTACTGTCCTCAGGCTTGTCACCTGTGGAATAAGGACAATACTATTTCCAGGGTTGTTCTAAGGATTACAGATGATACCTGCAAATCTCCTAGAATAATGCCTCAAATACAGCAGATGCAGAATAACTAAGTGTTCATCATGAAGATGATGACAGAATCACTGGAAAAGGTTCCTTTTCTTGACACATATGGCTCAGTCAGGGGAGCTGCTTCCTCTCCAACAGAGAAGCAATTTTCCAATGAGACTGACTGAAGAGCGAGTTTGACAACAAGCCCAGTCACAATCCGATTTCTGGAGTATATGGAAGATTGCTTCCTGGCTCCCAAGGATCACTATTTTCATCTCTTCTGAGAAAATACCAAAAAAAAAAAAAATGAAGGCAAATTTGTAACCAGAGAGTTTTAGCACAGACCCAGGGGGGAACTTCCAACGGTCAATATTTTATGTCGGAATCATGGGCTTAAAGTTAGGAAGACTCACTTACCTCCTATGAAATATGTACAGACAACAGCCATTTTGGGAATATCTTGTTTAGGTAAAAGATGAAATCTTTTAAAGAGTTTTTGATCTTTCAAAAATATGCTGCCCTAGAACATTTATCATCACTTTTGGGATCCTAGGCCTCTTTAGATCCTTTATCTCCTATTATTATTTTTTTCTTAAAGCAGACATTTAACAAAACAAAGCAAAACAATACAAATATAAATATATTATTTTTTAAATATGTGGAACAGGGCTAATAATACCTGTCTTATAGGCTCGTTGTATTAAATGAACTAAAGGATTTAGTCCCTGGAACGTGTCTAGCGCACTGCCTGGGTACACACAGTAGTGGCTGTTGTATGTATCACACCGCAGCCTTCTCTCCTTTCAAATCAACTCAAGGTTAACTGGGGGGCCACAGACAAAACACCTATGAAGAGGCCAGTGCCCCCTTGCCTTCCAAATGGACAGGTAAACAGGCTGAAGTGATTCCATTTGTCTCCCTCCAGGACACAGCATTTTCTTCCAAGAACAAAAAGATTGGCCCACTTGTGACAGTTATTAACCAGATCAAATCTCAAGGAAGTCAGAGATTCTAAGACCTTACTTGCCCTTTTATTTTATACACATTTATAAATGCTTTTCTTTATTCTGGATTTCAGGGACACCACGGATTAATTGACAAACCACGGGCCATTTCAGGAAATATTAAGTGTTTCAGGTACAGAAGGTGTAATAGAACCACCAGGAGTCCAGCCCAGAAGATATTTACAGCATCAATAGTACACGATCACATGGTTGGATAGAAAATACAAAGGAAAAAATACATGAGTCTCAAAGTTAGGAATACTAAAAGAAAAGAATTAATGGCTAAAATCGAACATACCTAGATCTATAATAAATATATTTATGTGGCACATTATTGAAGACAATTCGACATGTGTTACCAGGGAAATCACAGAATTTAGACTAGAAACACTGTAAGACATAAGGACTTTAGGTAATGTATTGTTAAATTTAGCATCACTCCAATTCAGAGATTTGAGTTCAAGCCGCTATATCATCATATGTAATGAAAACTCAAGCTAGATTCCTGGGCAGAAAGTAGTCTAAATTGAAAAAAAGCACAAAATATGATAAACCAAATATGACTAGCTGTCAGAATTAAAATCTCAAACCGTGAATGTTGAACCAGATTACCTAAACTGAACTTTTAAAAGTAATAATAAAACATATATACGTGTGTGTACGCGTGTCTGCATGCATACATGCAAACTTCAGCTGGACAAAATAGGAGGTTTTCCTGTCCTGGTGGAGTTTATAATAATGCACACTAGGGCTGGAACTGTTCATGAGAACCGTTCCTTAAACTATAGCATTTTTAAATTTGAATACACACTTCTATACCAGTTTATGTGAATTTGGAAAAAATGCAAATTTATGGAGTCAGGGTTTCTAACACAATTGCAAACTCTTCCTTCCCTGGACTGTAGGGGGCAGATCTCCTGCCTAGGAGGAAGACTGTGGTGAATCCATACGGGCTTCTTCCTCTCGCTGGGCATTGCAGGAAGAACTGGGGTGTGTGTTTGTCCGTATTTTTTCTGAAGCATTTTCTTTCCTCACTAGGCTTTTGACCTCATCAGACCTACCCTGGAGCTATTCTGCTGGTTCTTTTCCTTTCTTTGCCCCAAAGAGGCACCCCCAAAGCTCACATCCCAAGGCTAAAATCCTAGCAGGTTCCTAGAAGTTTACACAGTTGTGCAATGGTTAAAAACCAAACGGAAAACGCAGCCCTGGGCCCTCTTGGCTCGGGCGTGGCTACAGGTCGGCTGTGTGGCTGATGGCTATTGCTTAACAGAGCCAATCAGCGCTTACACATTAAATAGGAGGAGCTGTGTTCCTTTCCTCGCTGAGAACAGGAGTGAAACCGTGAAATCCCTTTAGTCAAAGCTCCTCGGCCTCAAACACCACAGTGCTTTTCAACCATCAGCATTCAAGCAGTACCTGCAATAAAACAAACCCAGTGCTAACTTCCACCTCCTGGAGTGGATGCGCGACATAGTCAAATTTGGTGGAAATGGACAAACGCAGTTTAAAAAATTCTGAAATGAAGCCAAACATCAGCATCTATATTTGTATATTATGATTTATATTTATGTTTATCCCCTGAAGAAGCTTAATATATGTTGGAACCAACGTTATGAACGAACGTTAAAAAAAAAACTATACAAAATATATTCCTTTTCCATCACTCATTGCAATCCTAAATTGCGCTGAATCATTTCAAGTGAATCAGGCAGTTTTTTAATGTCATTAGGTTTTTAGCCCATTGAGACACTTTAGAATTTCAAAGCAAATACAGAATCCTCAGGCCTAAGCATTTTGTAAGATATTCCAATAAATTTCAATGATTAAAAAGTATTTATTTTATACCTATATCTACCTATATGTATCTAGCACTGTGCTAGTCCTTATGGAAAAATAAAAAAATATATGACACTCTCTCTAAGAACTTTATAATCTGGTTAAGAAGCCAAATCCAACACATGAAGCAATGTGACGATAACTACACGTAAAACAACACGGTACTGCGTTCCAGTGTGACCGTGGCTGTCAGTCTTCAGCTTAGCTCCGCTTGCATCCACTCTCTAGTCTAAGAAGTTGCAGGTCCCCTGTGCTTTGATGTCCTTAGTTTACGTCACCATAAACAGTATGATACAAATGTAGGTTTGGTTTATTAAACCCTAGGGGTAAGCAGAAATTTACACTTCAGGGTGATCAACTAGTATTTAAATACCAAACACAGAAGTAGTTACTACATGCAATTGCAGCTGTCCATTGATTAAGATATGAATTAATGAATGGCAGCAATGGGTTTCCTTGGTGAAATTAGCGACTTATTAATCAGGAAAATAAATATTAGAAGTGGACACTACTTATAGGATTCGAGGTATGCAGATGGCTTCTCTAGCCCTGCATGAACAGGGAAAAAGAATGCAGAGAAGCCTGCAGTCTACAACTCTTCGGCGTGTTGCCTGAAGCTGGATTCCTGGTCCTGTGACCTGCCACTGGATTACACGACTTCTCGTGCCTGATGCTGACCATAAGAGGAACAGAATCCTGTATCTAGAGTAATGTCAGGTCTGACCCAAGTTTCTTTTCTGCAGGGTGATGGTAGGAGAACCTAAAAAGTTAGAGGATTCGGATTTCAAGCTTACAGAACAGATTGATATGCTACTGCTTTGTGCCTGTTTGCTAATGAATGTGTTTTATAAACAAAAACGTGGAGAACTTGGTCTGAGACTTGCTTTCATTATATCCTGGCAGCGATGATGTTGGAGAGTGGCTAATTCTCACCCACCTCGAACTTCCCTGTGGCTGCCGTCATCTACACTTGATCCAATTTAGTTTGATTTTTAGATGCTGGAAAGACCTATTTTATTTTATTTATTTATTTTTTGCTGAGGAAGATTCGCCCTGAGCTAACATCCCCTGCCAGTCTTCCTCTTTCTGTATGTGAGCCACCAACCAAGCATGGGCACTAACAGACAAGTGGTGTAGGTCCACACCCGGGAACTGAGCCTGGGCTGCCAAACTGCAGCGCACTGAACTTAACCACTAGGCCACTGGGGCTGGCCCTGGAAAGACCTATTTTAAAGTTAAATTTGGCCCTTACTAACTGGTTACGTGGCTGACGGTAAATCCTCTAGGTTCAGTTTTACTCCCATTAAATGAGGATAAAACAACATCTACCTCCCAGGGTTACTGTAAACATTAGAAACAATTCCGGAGGTAGCCCCGTTAGTGGCTCGTTCATCGTTACTTTCCCTCCTCTGCATTACTGCCCCGTTGCTACCCTTTTCCTCTCCCAGAGGAAACATACAAATGAGGAGGATTGGCAACAGATGTTAGCTCAGGGCCAATCTTCCTCACCATTGCCCCCCACCAAAAAAAAGAACTCATTTCTTATTCTCAAATGGCCTCATGATGGAGATAATCTAAGGCAGGCAAAATATTTTAAAGAAGAAATGCACTTTATACTTCATTTGCTACACTTTGTCACTCTTTTTGAAATGTAAATGCTAATTTAGCTGTGAGGGAAATGCTATGGATTGAAAGTGTCCCCTGAAATTCACATGTCGAAGCACTAACCCCAGTGTGATAATATTTAGAGGTGGGGTCTATGGGAGGTAATTAGGCTTAGATGAGGTCATGAGGGTGGAGACCCATGCTGGGATTAACGTTCTTATAAGAGGAAGAGGCCCCAGATTGCTTTCTTGCTCTGTCAGTGTATGCGCACCAACGAAGGGCCATGTGAGCATACAACCAGGAAGAGGGCCCGCACCAAGAACTTGACCACGCTGAGCCTGATCTTGACTTCTAGCCTCCAGAACCATGAGATCTACCTGTTTGTTGTTTAAGCCACTCAGTCTTGGGTAATTTGCTATAGCAGCTTGAACTAAGACGGGAATGTTTTATATATGTGTAAGTAACACACAAGAGTATGTAATTTTTGTTTACTTATGGAGGAAAACACAGATAACACATAACCCTCCTTTTGGTCTTTGCTGTACACTTAATGTTTGTGTCCCCCAAATTCATATCCTGAAACCTAAACCCCAATGTGATGGTATTTGGAGGTGGGACCTTTGGGAGGTGATTAGGTTATAAGGGTAGAGCCATCAAGAATGGGATTAGTGCCTTATAAGAGAGGTCCCAGACAGCTCGCTTGCCCCTTTTGTCATGTGAGGACACTCGGGAAAAATGGCCACCCACGAACTAGGAAGTGGGTCTCACCAGACACCAAATCTCCTGGCACCCTGTGTGTTGTTTATAAGCCACTCAGTCTATGGTTGGCTGTTATAGCAGCTCAAATGGACTGAGACAGCCTTACACGAACACTGACTGGCAAACTCCAATAAGTCTGCAAAGGACGGACTGTTCTTTGTGCCTGATAGGAGCATAAAGCCAAAAGGGTGTCAGTGAGGTCACTGTTACTGACTGTCTGTCACTGTTAGTGACACAAATAGTAACGGTCCTTGCAGAAGAACTAGAAAATACAGATGAAGCTAAAATGTAACGAATACCATTCAAAGAGAGCCATCATTAACTTCTGGTTACCTCTAGCCGTTTTTTCTACTTAAAATAATATCATGAATATTTTCCATATCAAAATACATAAGCACTTTATAATTTTTAATGGCTAGATTATACTCCTTAGAACTGGAAACTCTGGATCATTTTTAAACAGTCCTATTAAAAGTTTAGGCCAATTGATCATCTCACAGGCAAATATGTGTCTACCTATTTCCCACAAGCAACACTGGCTATTATAGCTCCTTAAAATCTGTGATTAATTTCTAAGAAGCCGAAATTTAATGATCTGTTAGATATGTCAACAAATATTTGCTTTTAATGAAAGGAAAGGATTTTAAATGCATGACACTCGTGTATTGTTTGTTCCACTAGAGTGTGTCATGAGAATATTCAGTGTGTCTGGCCAGTGTGACTTATTCAGGACTGAGCTAATTGAACTGCTGGAGTGACTTAGGCCAGTGGGCTCCCAGATGGGGCATGCGTACCTCTGGAAGTTACTAAGATGAAGCACTGGGGATTGGGAGAAAAACATTACAACTCCTACTGATATTTATCTCATCTTTTCAAAATGTCTATGTGGTGTATAATATTGTTTATAACATATTAGTATAGTAGTATATGTGTTTTATACAAACATACATAAATATAGGGTTCGTGCCAAATTTTTTACTGATAGGTTGCATGATCCAAACAATTTGGAAAATACTGATTCGCATCACTATTTCCTAAACTTGACCACGCTCAAGACTCTCCTGGGCGTCTTGTTAATAAGCAGATTCTGATTCCACAGGTTTAGGATTGGCCTCAAATTCCATCTTTTCAAAACAAGCTCTCAAGTGATGCCGATGCTACTGGTCCACAGACCCCACTCAGAGGAGCAAGGATTCAGACCACTCTTCCTCCGGCCTCCACAGTACCATGTGCTCACTCAATCAGAGATCTTGTACTCAAAGACTTTCTTTGAATGAACAAGTAAAGACTGAATAAAAATTAAAGGATTGGGTTCCAACCACTTGATTTGATCATGTACATTGCTACCAAAAACTTTAAAAAGACATTTTGCATAAAACAATTCTAGAGCCAACATGGTTTGTCATAGTAACTAGAGGTTTTGTTTCGGTCTGAGCCACGATGTATGCAAGATTTTGAATCAGCTGTAAAATGAACTCAGCTCAGATCGTCAAGTCTTCCTCTGATCGAATAGTTATTAGAAAGGAAAAAAGGCGGAGAAGAGCCAAGATGGCGCCGTGAGTAGTCCTCTTTGTCTCTCGCCCTTCGAGTCTACAATTATTTGGACACTTATCGCTTGACAAAGGATATCCAGACAGCATCTCAGGACGTCTGAGACACCCACGCGACTATACATCGGAAGGCGGATGGACTTTCCTCCGGGAGGATGTGGAAATAGGTGAAAACTCTCCGACCCCGATGGGCAGCCTAGTACCCGCAAGCGGCTTTCTTCCAACGGACGCCCCCAGAGGATCCACACACATCTAGGGCAGGAGCGAGAACACAACAGAGGAGCGACGGTGGAAACAGGTGACCAGAACCCTACCTAAACCCCCTGCAATTACTCCTAAACGCAGAGGGAAACTTTGGAGTTGCACACCTGAGCCCGCGGGGAGAGTCTCTCCCCGCCATTGGCGGGGAGACCCAGCCTGGTGCTCGGGGCACCCGGAGGGTCCCAGAGAGAGACACGGAGGGCACGGAGATCTCCCAGCTGCTGTTGCCCGCCCCGTGGGACTAGGGATTGCCGGAGATCTCGGAGAGGACCGGGGCGGGGGGAACTTTCAAAGGCCGGTTCTGCGACCCGGAGGGGAAGCGCCGGAGCTCCGCCCGGGCAGCAGACAAAACTCTCTGTCTGCCGTTAGCAGAGGGGCCACGCCCAGCATTCAGGGCTCCCGGCAGAGGCCCGGAGAGAATCCCTGAGGGCGGGGCGACCCCCAGCTGCCGTTGCCCGCCCTGTGGGGCTAGGGATTGCCAGAGATCTCGGAGAGGACCGGGGCGGGGGGAACTTTCAAAGGCCGGTTCTGCGACCCGGAGGGGAAGCGCCGGAGCTCCGCCAGGCAGCAGACAAAACTCTCTGTCTGCCGTTAGCAGAGGGGCCACGCCCAGCATTCAGGGCTCCCGGCAGAGGCCCGGAGAGAATCCCTGAGGGCGGGGCGACCCCCAGCT
This sequence comes from Equus asinus, assembly GCF_041296235.1. Classification (NCBI taxonomy): domain Eukaryota; kingdom Metazoa; phylum Chordata; class Mammalia; order Perissodactyla; family Equidae; genus Equus; species Equus asinus. The sequence continues at coordinate 131,854,744 of NC_091792.1, forward strand.
GCCGTTGCCCGCCCCGTGGGTCTAGGGATTGCCGGAGATCTCGGAGAGGACCGGGGCGGGGGGAACTTTCAAAGGCTGGTTCTGCGACCCGGAGGGGAAGCGCCGGAGCTCCGCCCGGGCAGCAGACAAAACTCTCTGCCTGCCGTTAGCAGAGGGGCCACGCTGAACATTCACGGCTCCGGGAGAGGCCCGGAGAGAATCCCAGAGGGCGGGGCGACCCCCAGCTGCCGTTGCCCGCCCCGTGGGGCTAGGGATTGCCAGAGACCTCGGAGAGGACCGGGGCGGGGGGAACTTTCAAAGGCCGGTTCTGCGACCCGGAGGGGAAGCGCCGGAGCTCCGCCCGGGCAGCAGACAAAACTCTCTGTCTGCCGTTAGCAGAGGGGCCACGCTGAGCATTCACGGCTCCGGGAGAGGCCCGGAGAGAATCCCAGAGGGCGGGGCGACCCCCAGCTGCCGTTGCCCACCCCGTGAGGCTAGGGATTGCCGGAGATCTCAGAGAGGACTGGGGCTGGAGAGAGTTCCAGAGACCCAGCTTAGTAGCCTAGGGGGAAACCCTACAGGCTCACAGCAGCCTTAGGGAAAGCCTCTGCACAGCACCAGTAGAAGGCACCCAGCCGCCAGCCACAAGGCTGGAAGACCCCAGGGCAAAAGCAGCATAGCTAGGTGTACTAACCACAGACTGTAGAAGATGCCAATAGCTCTCTTGCGACCCATAGAGGACAAGTGAGATTTGGTGGGTGCCGACAGCAACGGAGCGACAAATATAAGTGATCCCACCCCTGGCCGCTGGAAAAGCCCATAACACCGTTGCAGACCCCAAGGAGAGAGCACATCTAGGTGGGCTGCAACAGTAGGCACCTGCAGCCTGAAGCCCCCCTGTGACGGCCCCCACGGCAGAGGAGGGAATCCAAAGGGCCACTGTGGCTACGAAGAGGGGCCCAGGCCCAGTTAGCAACTACGGACAGGGTTCCTGGTTGGTGAAATATAAACAGCTGCTCCTCCCACCGCAGCAGCTGAAACAAGTGAAAGGAGCAACTAAACTCTATCTCCATGCGGAGGCACAAATCAACAACATCAAGCAATATGAAAAAATACATTAAATCTCCAGAACAGAAAGAAAGCAACAAATACACAGAAAACAATCCCAAAGAAAATGAGATATATAACCTAAATGACGATGACTTCAAAACAGCCATCATTAAGATTCTCAATGAGTTAAGAGAGAATTCTGACTGACAACTCAACGAGTTCAGGAGCTATGTCACAAAAGAGTTTGATACGATAAAGAAGAACCAAACAGAAATATTGGAAATGAAGAACACAATAGAGGAGATTAAGAAAAATCTAGATGCTCTGAACAGTAGGGCCGATAATATGGAGGAAAGAATTAGCAATTTGGAAGATGGCAATATAGAATTGTTGCACGCAGAGGAGGAGAGAGAAGCAAGACTTAAAAGAAATGAAGAAACTGTCCGAGAATTATCAGACACAATTAGGAGATGCAACGTAAGGATTATAGGTATACCAGAGGGAGAAGAGAAGGAGAAAGGGGCAGAAAACCTATTCAAAGAAATAATGGCTGAGAACTTCCCAAATCTGGTGAGGGAGATGGATCTTCAGGTGACAGAAGCCAATAGATCTCCAAACTTTATCAATGCAAGAAGACCAACTCCACGGCATATAGTAGTGAAGCTAGCAAAAGTCAACGACAAGGAGAAAATATTAAGGACAGCCAGGCAAAAGAAACTAACCTACAAAGGAACCCCCATCAAGCTATCAGCAGATTTCTCAGCAGAAACTTTACAGGCTAGAACAGAGTGGAATGATATATTCAAAAATCTGAAGGACAAAAATCTACAGCCGAGAATTCTCTACCCAGCGAAAATATCCTTCAAATACGATGGAGAAATAAAAACTTTCCCAGATAAACAAAAATTAAGGGAGTTCATTGCCACAAAACCTCCTCTTCAGGAAATCCTCAGGAAAACCCTCATTCCTGAAAAATCCAAAAAAGGAAAGGGGCTACAAAACCAAGAGCAGAGGAGATAAGTAGAAGGACAACAACAGAGAGTAGCAGCTCTACATCAGAACAGATTAAACCATGGGACGAGAAACAAAGGAAACTGAAGAAAACCGGAAAACAAGACACAAAATGGGAGTGGTAGGCCCCCACGTCTCAATAATCACTCTAAATGTAAATGGATTGAACTCCCCAATCAAAAGACACAGAGTGGCAGGATGGATCAAAGAACAAGATCCAACAATATGCTGCCTCCAGGAAACACACCTCAGCCCCAAAGACAAACACAGACTCAGAGTGAAGGGATGGAGAACAATACTCCAAGCTAATAATGAACAAAAGAAAGCAGGTGTCGCTATACTAATATCAGACAAGGTAGATTTCAAAGCAAAACAGATAAAGAAAGATAAAGAGGGACAGTATATAATGATAAAAGGGACTCTCCACCAAGAAGACATAACACTTATAAATATATACGCACCCAACACAGGAGCACCAAAATTTGTAAAGCAACTCTTAATAGAACTAAAAGAAGACATCAACAACAATACAATAATAGTAGGGGACCTCAACACACCATTAACACCAATGGACAGAACATCCAGACAGAAAATCAACAAGGAAATAATAGAATTAAATGAAAAATTAGACCAGATGGACTTAATAGATATATATAGAACACTTCATCCAAAAACAGCAGGTTACACATTCTTCTCAAGTGCACATGGAACATTCTCAAGGATTGACCATATTTTGGGAACCAAAGCAAACATCAATAAATACAAGAGAGTTGAAATAATATCAAGCATCTTTTCTGATCATAACGCTATTAAACTAGAAATCAACTACAAGAAAAAAGCAGAGAAAGGTGCAAAAATGTGGAGACTAAACAACACGCTTCTCAACAAACAATGGATCATTGAAGAAATTAAAGAAGAAATCAAATATTATCTGGAGACAAATGAAAATGAGAACACGACATACCAAATCATTTGGGATGCAGCAAAAGCAGTCCTAAGAGGGAAATTCATCACAATACAGGCTCACCTCACTAAACAAGAAAAAGCTCACATAAGCAACCTCAAACGACACCTAACGGAACTAGAAAAAGAAGAACAAACAAAGCCCAGAGTCAGTAGAAGGAGGGAAATAATAAAAATAAGAGCAGAAATAAACGATGTTGAAACAAAAAAGACAATAGAAAGGATCAATGAAACAAAGAGTTGGTTCTTCGAAAGAATTAACAAAATTGACAAACCCCTAGCCAGACTCACCAAGAAAAGAAGAGAGAAAGCGCAAATTAATAAAATCAGGAATGACAGAGGAGAAATCACAACAGATACCAATGAAATACAAGAGATCATAAGAGAATACTATGAAAAACTATATGCCAACAAATTGAACAACTTGGAAGAAATGGACAAATTCCTAGACTCCTACAATCTCCCCAAACTGAATCAGGAAGAAATGGAGAATCTGAATAGACCAATCACAAGTAAGGAAATAGAAACGGTAATCAAAAACCTCCCCAAAAACAAGAGTCCAGGACCAGACGGCTTCTCTGGAGAATTCTACCAAACATTCAAAGAAGACTTAATACCTATTCTCCTCAAACTGTTCCAGAAAATTGAGAAAGATGGAGAACTCCCTAACACATTCTATGAAGCCAACATCACTCTGATCCCCAAACCTGACAAGGACAACACAAAGAAGGAGAACTACAGGCCGATATCACTGATGAACATAGATGCAAAAATCCTCAACAAAATTCTGGCAAACCGATTACAGCAATACATCAAAAAGATTATACACCATGATCAAGTGGGATTTATACCAGGGACACAGGGATGGTTCAACATCCGCAAGTCAATCAACGTGATACACTACATCAACAAAATGAAAAACAAAAACCACATGATCATCTCAATAGACGCAGAGAAAGCATTCGACAAGATCCAACACCCATTTATGATAAAAACCCTCAGTAAAATGGGTATAGAAGGAAAGTACCTCAACATAATAAAGGCCATATATGATAGACCCACAGCCAACATCATACTCAATGGACAAAAGCTGAAAGCCATCCCTCTGAGGACAGGAACAAGACAAGGGTGCCCACTTTCACCACTCCTATTCAACATAGTACTGGAGGTGCTGGCCAGAGCAATTCGGCAGGAAAAAGAAATAAAAGGAATCCAAATAGGTAATGAAGAAGTAAAACTCGCGTTGTTTGCAGACGACATGATCTTATACATAGAAAACCCCAAAGAATCCACAGAAAAACTATTAGAAATAATCAACAACTACAGCAAAGTAGCAGGGTATAAAATTAACGTGCATAAATCAGTAGCATTTCTATACACTAACAATAAACTAACAGAAAAAGAACTCAAGAACTCTATCCCATTCACAATCGCAACGAAAAGAATAAAATACCTTGGGATAAACTTAACCAAGGAAGTGAAGGATCTATACAATGAAAACTACAAGACTTTCTTGAAAGAAATAGGCGATGACATAAAGAGATGGAAAAACATTCCTTGCACATGGATTGGAAGAATAAACATAGTTAAAATGTCCATACTACCTAAAGCAATATACAGATTCAATGCTATCCCAATCAGAATCCCAAGAACATTCTTAACAGAAATTGAACAAACAATCCTAAAATTCATATGGGGGAACAAAAGACCACGAATTGCTAAAGCAATCCTGAGCAAGAAAAACAAAGCCGGCGGAATCACAATCCCCGATTTCAAAACATACTACAAAGCTACAGTGATCAAAACAGCATGGTACTGGTACAAAAACAGGTCCACAGATCAATGGAACAGAATTGAAAGCCCAGAGATAAAACCACACATCTATGGACAGCTAATCTTCGACAAAGGAGCAGAGGGCCTACAATGGAGAAAAGAAAGTCTCTTCAACAAATGGTGCTGGGAAAACTGGACAGCCACATGCAAAAGATTGAAAATCAACCATTCTTTTTCACCACACACCAAAATAAACTCAAAATGGATCAAAGACCTAAAGATTAGGCCTGAGACAATAAGTCTTTTGGAAGAGAATATAGGCAGTACACTCTTTGACATCAGTTTCAAAAGAATCTTTTCGGACACTGTAACTCCTCAGTTGAGGGAAACAATAGAAAGAATAAACAAATGGGACTTCATCAGACTAAAGAGCTTCTTCAAGGCAAGGGAAAACAGAATTGAAACAAAAAAACAGCTCACTAATTGGGAAAAAATATTTACAAGCCACTTATCCGACAAAGGGTTAATCTCCATAATATACAAAGAACTCACACTGCTTAACAACAAAAAAACAAACAACCCGATCAAAAAATGAGCAGAGGACATGAACAGACATTTCTCAAAAGAAGATATGAATATGGCCAATAGACACATGAAAAGATGTTCATCATCGCTAATCATCAGGGAAATGCAAATCAAAACTACACTAAGATATCACCTTACCCCCGTTAGATTGGCAAAAACATCCAAAACCAAGAACGACAAATGTTGGAGAGGTTGTGGAGAAAGAGGAACCCTCATACACTGTTGGTGGGAATGCAAACTGGTACAGCCACTATGGAAAACAGTATGGAGATTTCTCAAAAAGTTAAAAATAGAAATACCCTATGACCCAGCCATCCCATTACTGGGTATCTATCCTAAGAACCTGATATCAGATATCTCAAGAGTCCGTTGCACCCCTATGTTCATCGCAGCATTATTTACAATAGCCAAGACGTGGAACCAGCCTACATGCCCAGAAACTGATGATTGGATAAAGAAGATGTGGTATATATACACAATGGAATACTACTCAGCCATAAAAAAAGACGAAATTGGCCCATTCACAACAACGTGGATGGACCTCGAGGGCATTATGTTAAGCGAAATAAGTCAGTCAGAGAAAGACGAACTCTATATGACTCCACTCATAGGTGGAAATTAGTATATTGAGAAGGAGATCTGATCGGTGGTTACCAGGGAAAAGGGGGGGTGGGGGGAGGGTACGGAGGGGGAAGTGGTGTACCCACAACATGACTAACAAAAATGTACAACTGAAATTTCACAAGCTTGTAATCCATCATAACATTAATAAAAAAAAAAAAAAAAAAGAAAGAAAAAAGGCAAACTTCATTTTGCTCAAATATTTTTATTTTAATCTTTTTTTAATATTTCAATTAGCCCTATATTTAGCATTAGTAAAGCACTTTACCAATGTTTAAGAGTTGTTTCTTTTTTGGGTGGGGGCAACGAAGATTGGCCCTGAGCTAACACCTGTGTTGCCAATCTTCCTCCTTTTGCTTGAGGAAGATTAGTCCTGCACTAACATCTGTGGCCATCCTCCTCTACTTTATACGTGGGTCACTGCCATGGTGTGGCTTGAGGAGTAGTGTAGGACCACACCTGGGATCTGAACCCGCGAACCCAGGCTGCTGGAGTGGCGCGTGAAGAACTTAACCACTACACCACTGGGCCAGCCCAACGTTTAAGAGAATTTTTTTAGACTTCTGTCTCCCTTATACAATTGCACAGTATAGTATTTTTCCAACTGAGGATGGTGAACATTAGTGGACTGGTAGCACAGTTTAGTGGGCAATCAGTATTAAAATAAAAGTAGAATAGATCAGAATGTACTGCTCGTACTACAGTCTATAGCACAAGTTTGAGACAGTCTTGTATGGTATAGTAGAAGGTAAGTACAGTGTGGCAAACTGTATTTTCTACACAAAGTCAAAGTATCTCCTATTCTACATATTCTTCCTGCAATGTGACCTGGACACTCTGCCCATTGAGTTGTGGGGTCACTGTCTCCTCCCACAATACTGTGGAACTCCACGACTCCTTAGGCCAATAGAATACGGCAAAAGTGACACTATATGTTTTCCGAAGTTGGAAAATAAAAACGCCATGCACCTCCACCTTCTCCTCTTAGGATGCTTGCTCTTGAAACCAAGCAGTCCCTGGAGAGGACCCTGGCCCACAGTCCTGGCTGAGCTTCCAACCATCAGCAGGCACTAAACTGCCAGCGATGTGAGCCACCTTGAGAACGGCTCCTCCAACCCCTGCCGAGCTGCCTCAGCTACTGCTGTGGGGAGCAGAGACCAGACATCCCCACTGAGCCCTGCCTGAACTGCAGATTTGTGAGCAGTTGTTTTTGTTTTAAAGTAACCGTGTTTGGGGATGGTTTGTTATGCAACAATGGAAATCAGAACATAGAATTTTATAAATTTTGTTTCATGTGTGCACGTGTGTGTGATTTACAGTGTTGATGTAAAATGTATTTTTTTAAGTGGTGGGTCTCAGTCAAACTAATAGGACTAATACTATCACAGAATGAGAAGATTCCAGAAGTGCCACTATCTCTAGATCCAGTGAATGCTACTTTACCACCAGATATAGTCTTACAATAAATTCAAATCTCTTGAGTTAGAAATGTTTCACTTAATAGGTTATATTGTATTAGCTGCTAAATATACACTTTTTAAATTTATTTTTTATTTTTTGAGGAAGATTAGCCCTGAGCTAACATCTGTGGCCATTCCTCCTCTTTTTGCTGAGGAAGACTAGCCCTGAGCTAACATCCGTGCCCATCTTCCTCTACTTTATATGAGGGACGCCTGCCACAGCATAGCCTGACAAGCAGTGCCATGTCCACACCTGGGGTCTGAACTGGCGAACTCTGGGCTGCTGAAGCAGAACACGCGAACTTAACTGCTGCACCACCTGGCTGGCCTCTAAATATACACTTTTTGATTACCAGGTTCTCAACTCTGAATGTTGCTCAATGGACCCTCCCATCTCTCTCCATCTTTTGCTGCCCTTAGATACAGACCATCACCACATTTTCTTCAAGCATCTACTCCTTGATCAGTCACCACATGGCTTCTAGTCCTACCACGGTACTAAAACTGTTTGTATGGAAGTCATCTGTGGGGGCCAGCCTGGTGGCACAGTGGTTAAGTTTGCACGTTCCAATTTGGCAGCCCAGGATTCACTGGCCTGGATCCCGGGTGTGGACCTACGCACTGCTTGTCAAGACATGCTGTGGCAGGCATCCCACATATAAAGTAGAGGAAGATGGGCACGGATGTTAGCTCAGGGCCAGTCTTCCTCAGCAAAAAAGAGGAGGATTGGCAGCAGATCTTAGCTTAGGGCTAGTCTTCCTCAAAAAAAAAAAAAAAAAAAAAGAAAAGAAAAAGTCATCTGTGATCTCAATCACCAAATCTAATGACTTGTGCTTAGTCCCCAACCTCTGCTATGGATAATGTTTGTGTTACCTCAAAAGTTATACATTGAAGCCCTAACCCTTCCTGTGGCTGTATGTGGAGATGGGGCCTCTAAGGAAGTAACTAAGGTTAAATGAGGTAATAACGGTGGGGTCCTGATCCAACAGGATTAGTGTCCTCATAAGAAGAGACCCCAGAGAGTGCACACTCACTCTCCCTCTTCCTCTCTCCAAGCACACAGCCACATGAGGACGGAGCAACAAGACAGACGTCTATAAGCCAGGAATAGAGCTCTCACCAGAAACTGAACACTCTCGGGACCTCGATCTTGGACTTTCCAGCCTTCAGAATGGTGAGAAAATAAATTCCTGTTTTTTAAGCCACCCAGTCTATGATATTTTGTTACGGCAGCAAGAGCTGACTAATATAACCTCCTTGAACTCTTTCAGCAACTGCAAGCAGACGGGTGGAGCAAGCTCTGGAATTAGAGTTTATTTTCGAATCTGGTGCTGGCACTGACCAGCTTATGGTGAGCATAAGGAGCTTGCTTAACATCTCAGAGTCTCCATCATCTTTGCTGTAAAATGGAAATGAGATCCATTTCAAAGTATTGCAGTGGAAATCAATGGTTTTCTGGGGAGGGTGGTTACTGCCCCACAAGGGACACTTGGAAATGTGGGAAGGGACTTGATTTTTAGTGTCTCAATGACAGGAGGACACTAACGGCATTTAATGCTTATGTGCTGACCAAACTGTTAATGCTTTGGCCTGTCTAGCACAGCAAAGAATTTTCTTGCTCAAAATGCCAGCTGCATCCCACTGAGGAAAGAGCAGAAAAAATTACAAAGTGTCTCTTGCCGATAACAGATGCCAATACTCATTTGTTTATTTTGCTGAGGAAGATTAGCCCTGAGCTAACATGTGTTGCCAACCTTCCTCTTTTTTTTCTTGAGGAAGATTAGCCCTTAGCTAACACCTGTGCCAATCTTCCTCTACTTTATACGTGGGTTGCCACCACAACACGGCTGAAACTGGTGTAGGTCTGCGCCCAGGATCTGAACCCACGAACCATGGCCAGTGAAGTGGAGCATGATGAAATTAACCACTAGGCCACAGGGCTGGCCCCACACTTTCTTGATACTATCAGTAGTTTAAGAAGTAGTTTCTCACAACTGTAAAAATTCCTAGGGAATTTTACAAATGAAATATAGTCATAATTTAATCACCTATGTCATGACGTCTCCCTCTCAGTAGAGTGGCAGGGAAAAGAGAGGACTATAAGCTCTATAGAACCTGCTTCAGGGCCATGGACAAAGCAGGGATGCAATCAATGTTTGCTGATTAAGTCTAGAATGATCGCTAAACTTAAATGCCAAGAAATGAGAGTTAAGAAAAATTTATGTTCATAGGTGAATTAGGTTTTTTTTGACAAACAATTTTAAAAATCTTACATTGGAATCCTGTAATTCATGAGTAACTAGAATGAATCATTACATGTTCTTGGACCTCTGTATGGTAATATGTTGGTAAATACCATCTTGACTTAAATATCTATTGGTAGAACACCAGGTAAAGAGAGTGGATTGAACATACTCATCAATTTTGGCCTGCTCCTGAATCTTATTAAAAGTAAAATAATTATATATGTATACATATACACACATACATATATACCTTTTTGATAACAGAACTGGGAGAAATGACAATAACAGCATTTTGGAAGCTAGAAAGCAAGTGGATGAGGGGCCCCTCACTCAGCGGACCTGAGAAAGCTGAACTAGAAGCTGGAAGGAGACAGTTGAGTACCACCAACTGACATGCAGGATCCTCAAAAGGCTCAAGGGTTGGGTACAGCAGGTGCCTCAGGCAGAGGGAACCTTCCCCTACAGCAAGCATGTGGCTACCAGCCCCTTCTCTACCTCAGCAGAAGCCTGAAAGTTTATCCTGTAGTGAGGATGTAGAACCAGAGGGTCTCTGAATTGGGGGCTATACCAGGCACTGTTTGGGGTGGGATACTATATAAAGACAGGATATATAAATATGCTCGCAGTATACGAGATTCTCTACTCTACTTCCCACCCTCATCTCCCAAACACTGGCAGCCAGCCCCTTACCCTCCAGACAAGAGTTTTGGGGAGTTTTCTTAGGGAACCTGACCAACCCATGAGGAAAGCCCGGAAGATGCTGGCATTGGAAGTTCCCTAACAACTGGGTCAGCCAGATCATTACAGCAAACGTCACCATCAATGAGCGCTCCCTCCCCACCCACCACGTTCCCGTTTAGAACTTCAGTTTTTAGTTCCCTGCTCTTACATATGAACAGAACACTGGTATTATCAAATAGCTGAGGAAAACCCAAAAGAAGCTGGAGGGATCAGGAATTACTGAGGAAAAAGAATATTTTAAAAATTATCATTAAAAAACTCATAGAGGTAAGAGAAATACACTGTTTCATGAAGAAACTGATGCTGTCAAAAAAAAGTCATTCTAAGAAGAAAAAAGACCTCTTAGAAATTAAAAACATGCCAGCATAAATAAAAACCTCAACTGAAAAAATCTAAGTTAAAATTGAAGAAATTAGAACAAAAAGACAAAGAAATAGATAACTGGAGAGGAAAGAGAAGATGATAATCCAGGAATTCCAAGGAGATCCAGAAAGTGAAGCAAAACAAAACCACCACAGAAGAAGAAAATGTCAACAAAATAATTCAAGAAAATTCCTCCAAACTGGAGCATAGATTTTCTAGATTAAAGGGTCCACTGAGTGTCCAGTACAATGGATTTAAAAAAAAAAATCCCACACTGAGGTATATCATTGTGAAATTTCACAAAACCAGGGTAAAGAATATTTAGTCAATTTCCAGAGAAGAAAATACAGGTGTTTATACAGGATTGGGAAATGGAATGGTGGCATACTTTTCCACAGCTATACTGGGCACACGGAGACAATGGAGCAATGTCTTCAAAATGCTGAAGAAAAAACAAAATTGAGTGGGGCCAGCCTGTAGTGTAGTACATAAACACACACACACACACACACACACAAGAAAAACAAATGGACAAAAGTAAACAAACAAGTAAAAAAATTATCATCTCCAGGGATAAGTTGTGCTGGTAAGAAAAAAATGGTTTAATACATGCCCCATTTCTGAATAGCATATAGAGTCATAATAACATAAACTTTGAATAGTTTTCTAATCAAAACTGAGATATAAGTATATTGTGAGGATGGGAATTGATTGCACACAGTGCGGACCAGGCAAATAAAGAGCTAAGTCCTCCTCTTGCCTAGGGGAAAGGCAACATACAATGTCCCAAACTAGAAAAAGTCCGGAGGTGGCAATACTCACTTATCATTAAGGTATACGGATGTAAATACCAGGCAAAGAGCTGAAAGCGGTTTCTCTGGGGAAAGGAAAATAAGAAGCAGGGGGCTAGGACCTGCTCTTTTTTTTAAGAAACTTTGTTGAACTGGTACGTCCTTTAAACTGTACCCTACTATATAACTTTGATGAAAAATTAAAAAATAATTTAAAGTGTAATAGTATATAGAGAGCTAACATGTGACTGCTTTTTCAAAATAACATCTATGTGATTTTGGTAAATCATATTTTGGGTATTCACTTTCCTTTTTTATAAATTGATAGGCTTAGACTAAATTTCTAAGGTCCTTGACCTCTACATGTGTATGTTTTTATATTTCTTTGTACATGTATCTGTACTTATGAACACAGACACACAGAGATCTGATAATCAACAGTGGAACTCCTCTGATTATTTCAATCATTAAAAATTAATATGTATTACCCACAGAGACACAATCCAATCCTACCGCACGAAGGAGAATACGGTGGAACAACCATCTACGGATTTGTAGAGAAACATCTGAGGTAGCGTTTGTGTCTTCTGCTGTCCATGTGAGAGGGGACCCAGGAAGAGACTAAAGTTCTCTGCTGTTTAGACTCTGGCCTGTGACGCACAGTGATGCTGACCTAAAAGTTAATATTTATCCATCTCAGTGAGCTAAGCTCGGCTGGAGAACTTGGTGGGGTGGGGGGAGAAAGGAGAGCGCTATAAACTCTGGTAGAGATTTGTGCTAAAGTCAACGTTAACCTTGGCAGCAACACCAAGTCACTCGCATCCTCTAGCACAGACCAAAGAAGAACATAGCTAATCCTTTAACAACACTAAAACAGGGAGGGGCAGGTATGGAGCTGTGAATCAAAGAGAAAAATGAAGATGGTCCAGTTCGAACCTCTCATTACTCCCTAGCTTTGTGACTGCAGGTAAATCACTTAATCTCTCTATGCCCTGGGTTCTTCATACATAAATTGAAGATAATAATACCTATTCCATGTGGTTGTTAGGAGAATTATATGTGTTAACCCCCATAGAGCACTGAAAACAGTGCCTTCATATACCTTCTCTAAAAACAGATGCAGAGAACATAACTGACGTGCAGGGGCCTTGGATGCATGGCACCCTCTCTCTCTGTTTTAAGATATGTAACCTGGCCTCAGAACAATAGAAGATCTAAGAGGAGAGAATTTCCCACGTCAAATTTGGTCAAGTCAATCTCAAAAAGTCAAGGAACATATTGTCCATTGGCCATAGAAATCCTGTTTGGTAAAATCTCAGGTTACGTTCATTTGCACTAACATTTCGGACCTGACACTAAAGCCTTCCTTTGATTGCCTGATGCATTTGGCACTCTGGATGTGCTGGACAAACTCTGAGGTAGTGCCAAGCCAAGGAGTCCAACAACTGGTTTAGGGACACTCTCTCATTCTTTTTTGTTATTCCAGGTCCTCAACAATATCTGGCACAAAGAGAAGGTGTTCAGTCAATGTTTGTTGAATTAAAAATGGAAAAATACATTGGTGTGCTTCTTATAGTCAAGGTTATGTAACCATATCTCACCGTCACCCACGGTTCTCTCATCTAGGAATGTAGTCTTATTTTTCTCATTCATTTTCCTGTTTATACTAAAACTTTTATAGATTAAACCACTATATTAAATGTAATGCTAACATATCATGTTATAGTATGTGTAACTTACATTTAAAAAATTAATAAAGAAGACTGTCATCCTAGTGAAGTGGTACTCTTTCATGGTGAGCTATTTTTGCCTAAAAACTCCCAAAGAATATTAACCCCTTATCAGACATATGATTTGCAAGTATTTTCTCCCATTCCACTGGTTGTCTTTTCACTGTTTCCTTTGCTGTGCAGAAGCTTTTTAGCTTGATGTAGTCCCACTTGTCTATTTTTGCTTTTGTTGCTTGTGCTTTTATTGTCCTATCCAAGAAATCACTGTGAAGATCAATGCCATTAAGGTTTTCTGTTAAGTTTTCTTCTTAGAGTTTTACAGTTTCAGGTCTTATGTTTACATCTTTAGTCCACTGTGAGTTACTTTTGTGTATGGTATAAAATAAGAGTCCAATTTCATTCTTTTCCACGTGGATATCCAGTTTTCCAAACACCATTTGGAAACACTTTCCTCATTGTGTATTCTTGGCACCCTTGTCAAAGATCAGTTGACCTTACGCTATAGACTGAACGTCTGTGTCTCCCTAAAATTCACATGTTGACACCTAATATCCAGTGTGATAGTATTTGCAGGTAGGGCCCTTGGGAGGTGATTAGGTCATGAGGGCAAGAGCCCTAATGAATGGGATTAGTGCCCTTAGAAAAGAAGCCCCAGAAAACTCCCTCACCCCTGATGCCACGTGAGGTTATAGCAAGAAGACAGCTGTCTATGAACTAGACAGTAGGATCTCACCAGACATGAATCTGCCGACACTTTGATCTTGGAATTTCTGGCTTCCAGGACTGTGAGAAATAAATTTCTGTTGTTTATAAGCCACCCAGTCTATGGTATTCCATTATAGCAGCCTAAACTGCATGAGTTTATCTCTGGGCTTTCTATTCTGTTCCATTGGTCTGTATGTCTGTTTTTATGCCAGTACCATACTGTTTTAATTACAGTAGCTTTGTAATATGTTTTGAAATCAGGAAATATGATATCTCCAGCTTTGTTTTTCTTTCTCTAGATTGCTTTGGCTATTCTGGGTCTTCTGTGGTTCCATATGAATTTTAGGATTGTTTTTTCTTTTTCTGTAAAAAATGCAGTTGGGATTTTGACAGGTATTGCATTGAATGTGCTTTGGGTATTATGGACATTTTAATATTAAGTCTCCCAATCTATGAACACAGGATATCTTTCCACTTATTTCTGTCTTATTTCTTTCATCAATATTTTGTAATTTTCAGTGTACAGGTCTTTCACCTCCTCAATTGCTTATTCCTCAGTATTTTATTCTTTTTGATACTACTGTAAATGGGGCTGGTTTCTTAAATTTCCTTTTTGGATAGTTTCTTGTTAGCATATAGAAATGCAACTGATTTTTCTATGTTGATTTTGTATCCTGCAACTTTAATGAATTCATTTATTAGTTCTAACTTCTTTCTGTGTGAAATCTTTAGGCTCTTCTACATATAAGATCCTGTGGATTTCTACAATTATTTCATAAACGGTGCTAGGACAACAGGTCATTAGGAAAAAGACCCTGAATTACATTAAATGAGAACAAAAAATATTTAGAGGGAATACAAGTGAATATTTATCTAAGGAAGGCCTTTTCAGTTACTCAATGTCTGGAAGAACCACAAAGCAAAACATTAATAGATTACGGAAGTAGCAAACATTTTTCACCTTAAAAGACAGATGATAAAGGGTTACTCCCCTTAACTTTAAAAGGTTTCATAATTCAATAGGATATTTATTAAAGATACCAATAAAAAAATAACAAAAGACATGATCAACCAATTAAGATAAGAATAAATCAGCCAATGAACATTTAAAATTAATCAACTACAGAAATAAACGCAAATGACTGGATATCACTTTTCTCTAACAAATTGATCTCTTAGTTTTTCTACGGAAACAGCCAGTGTTAAAGAGCCTTGAAAATATTAACAACTTTTGCTCCAAAAATTCCAGTTCTTGGAGTCTAACCAAAGATCAGACAGGTATAAACAAAGATCTTTAAAAAAGAGTGTTCCACTTAGTTTTTATTTTTAATACTATAGAACACTTTAAACAACTTTAGTGCTCAAAATAGAAACAACTTTAAATAAATTATAATATATTCATAAATTGGAAAAAGGGGAAATAACATTAAGTGAAAAAAAAGCAGGGTATGTGCATAAAATGTAATTTCAATTTTATTATAAACAAATCACCACATATATAATAAAAGGAAATAAACCCAAATGAAAACAAAGATCATCTTGGGGTAGGTAGTAGGATGAGCTTATGATTTTTGTCAAAATTGAGTCAGATTTTTTTTTTTAAATCATGATGTATATTTATTGGCAGTCTCTCCATAGCAGATTTCGTTTTAGACTTCAGTGATATGCTACATAAAGATAGCAAGTATCATATGATGTTAGACAAGAATATTCTTCTAAAGCATGTTTTGGAAAGAATAAGCATGATTTTTAAAATATGTGTCTACCCCACAGATTCAGGGAATATCTTGGAATACTGGGAGAATTGTGTTAAATTCTCCCTCCATATTAGTCCTTTTTCAATTTTTCCTTTATCTATTCCTATTTTTTTGCTTGTATTTGAAGCTGAGTTATCTGATATATACAAAATCATAATTTCATGTTTTGTTGGAAACGACACTGTTGATCAAAGATCGAAAGACCATATTTGTTATTTTGTTTTATTTCTCTTTGTATTTTTTCTGATATTAGTATGCAATCCCTTATTTCTCTCTTTTGCATTTGTTTGCCTTATTTTTGCTTTTTTGTATTGTTTATTTTCTTTGTCACATTATTCTGGGTGAATAGCAATTGACCTTACTTCTTTTCTGACTCAACCTAAGAATCCCTGCCTTTTAATGGAGAAGTTCAAACCATTTACGTTTATGCTTTGTGCTGAATCTCTATTCTGTTGTCTAATTTTATCAGTTTCTTAATGCCTCCTGGTTGTTTCCTTTATTTTCAGACTTCTTTTAAGTTTTGCTTGGTTTTTAATTTTCTCCAGCATATTGCAAGATATAGGTTGTGTTTTAAAAATTCTCCTTGTGAAGAAAATATTGTCTTTTTAACCTCCTCTTTAAAAAGCATTATTTACATAAAGTGATACCCAAATGAAGTTTTAAAGCAAGCTTTTAAGTGCAGCACTGAGTCACTTTTGAGGATAAAGGCAGCACTTACACTAATTATGAAAGGACAGCAGGCGTCAACTGGAAGCATCTTGAGCAAACACCGATGGATGGTCACCCTATCTCTGTGTAACAGGAATAAGGAGGCGCAGGCTTGGGGGTGGGAAGAAGATTTCACTTTGGTGTATTCTGTATCAAAGGTGCTTGATGAACATTCAAAGGGAGGTGTCCAGTTGGCAGTTGTATATATTGGCCGGAAGCTTAGGAGAGACCTTTGGGCTCAATATAAAGGTTTCAGACCCATCAGCAATATAGCTAACAAATAGGGCCATGAGACTGAATAAGCAATTAGAGGCAATAAGTATGTAGCGTCAATCAAAGCAAAGACTAAATCTTGAAGAACACTGCTTAATGTAAAAAAATTCATAAAGACTACAAATGAGATTCACAAATTGCAGGAAGAAGAGTAGAAAACATAAATAAATAAAGAGGGCTGACTCCATTCCTTGCCATGTCTTCTCACAAGACTTTCAGGATCAAGTGATTTCCGGCCAAGAAACAAAAGCAGAGCTGTCCCATTCTGCAATGGATTCGCATGAACTCTGGAAATAAAATCAGGCGCAACTCTAAGAGGAGACATTGCAGAAGAACCAAGCTGGGTCTACAGGAATCACACCCGAAATGGTACCATATTTATGCTTTCTCAAGGTCACTACCATCTTTCCATATCAAAAACATCTGAAAACATCACAACTATCTGGACAGTTGAACAAGTCTTATTAGGAAATGATTTTTCTCTTTGTTTCTATGCTTCCATACTAGTAGGTTGGTTCAGTAACGAATATGTGAGAGTTTTATTTGAAAAAAAAATTCAAAAAAATACCGAGAAGTGAGTGTGGTGATGGAAGCAGGTAAAGTGTTTCAGGGAGTAAGGACTGGCCAGCAGCGTTAAAGGACATTCAAGGGTCAAGTCAAGAAAAGGACTGTAAATGTCTCTTAGATTTAGCACCTTGGAAGTAACTGGTGACTGTGGCAAAGGCAATTTTGGTGGAGTAGTGAACCTGGAAGCTAGATTGCTATGGCTTAACCATTAGCGGAAGGTGAGGAAGTGGAAGCACTGAGCATACATAGCTCTTAGAACAAAATTGGCTGTGAATGGAAGGTGAGAGACAGAAAGAAGGAAGTAGGATTAAAGGGAGGTTTGCTTAAATTTGGAGAGTTTTCAAGTTCAAGTTTGGATATGTTGATAGGACACAGTTGGCAGAAAGGGAGGAGTTGAAGACAGAGGAAAGAGACAGGATCATCACTTGAGTACCATCTGTCAGCAGGCAAGAGGGAACAGCAAAGGGTCAAGTCTCTTAGACCGGAGATGGGTGAGGAATAAGGTGGGCCTGTGCTCAGCTCATTTTATGTGTCTTCCTGTTCTGCAGAGGCTAGAAAGCCAACAAGATTTCCCAGACTCTCTTGTAGTAGGGTTCCCATGCAGACTCAGATTCAGACAGTCCTATGTAAGATGAGCAAGGGGGAAGGAAGTGAGACAGAGGTTGTACTTTGGCTACTTCTGCTTTTTCTGCTGGCAAGTCCTGTAGGGGCAGACTGGGTTATTCTTAGGAAGTGTTCCAATGTCCAGGTGCTTTGTGGATGTCAAGAGGCAGAAAGCAGGGCATTTGTTTTTTTGCCTATGCAGCTCCATTAGCATGGCCATCATTTGCAGCTGCTTACCAGCTAATCCCTGCTAAGGCAGCGCCCCTGGAGTCAAGAGTTCCAATGATCACTTTCAACTCCCCCCCTTTTCGGTTGTGTAGAGGAGGAAGCTCCCCGGGAGGGTTAGTTCTGTGATGGTGTTTTTGGTGTTACCGAGCCCGCTACTCCAGGCGTTCCAGGGATATCGTAAGCATTTAATTCCCTGTATTAAATTTCATCTTGCTTGAAATAGCTAATGTAATTTCTGTTGTCTGCAAGTGAACTCAGACGGAGAGGAACATCTATGTTGTATCAGGAGGGAAGGAAGGAAGGATGGATGTAGATATAGATAAAATTACTTTTTTATGGTGATGGTGATCTCCTTGAAAGTGGGAGTTTTAAGCTGGGGCGTGCAGAGCCCCATGGGGTTCATGGACAGAATTCAGGGCATCTGTGAACTTAAGTGAGAAAAAGTCACATCTTCTTCACTAACCTCTAAATAAAATTTAACATTTTCTTCAAAAAAACTAGCAATTTCTTCAATTCAATTCAAACTACAGCATCATCAGCCGTTCCTGTGACTTTGTCTCTAATAGAAATCACAGATATTTTCATATTACAGTTTTAGATCTCAAAACGTTGTTTTGCTCATTCCTATGGTAGTTACTAGACCGCTGCTAGGTCGTGTTCTGTAATGCACTTATAAAGAAGCACATATCACTATATCGCAATGTTTTAAAATTGATAACTGTGTTTCCTTTGTAATCATATATTTTATTTTATGCATTTAAAAATATTCTTCTGAGAAGGGGTCCATAGGCTTCAGCAGACCGATAAAGCAGTCCATAGCATAAAACACATGAAGAAGCCTATTCTAACATCTCCTTTGCCTGTAAAGTAGGGTTTTTAAACTTTGGCAGTAGTGACATTTTAGAATGGATAATTCTTTGTTCTGGGGGACTGTCCTTTGCATCGTAGGATGTTCGGCAGCCTTAACCCACTGTATGCTAGTAGCACCCTTTCTGACTACATGACAATCAAGACACTGTCATATGGGGGGCAAAAGTGACCCCGTGTTGTGTAAGCCCTGACAGCTGGCTTCTCTGTTTGCAATGCAAGTGTCCAACTTAAGCTTGGATTGCTGAGGCATCTCTTTCAAAGAGGGCTATTTGAAATTAACGCATCGCCAGCCGCCACGACTAGACAGAGCCAGGCTGCCCCCTCCTCCTGAGGTTCCTTTGGTTTAGAGATTTTGGTTGATTTAGATAACTGACCATGTGGGTCACTTTTTTTTTCTTTTCCCGTACTTTAAATTCCTGCTCTTATGTTTTAAATTCACCAACAAAGAGTGAGCTCAGGAAACCCTAGGCCCCCACCCTCGACCCTAATAAAAGGCCCACCAAAGGCCTGTTCACTCTCCTACTCTCTCCCCGAAGTCTCTGTGGCCCCAGGTGTGCTGTGTCATTTCCAGGTCCTGTGAGCAACAAATTTTTATTTTTTCAAAGTTTCCTCCTGGTTATCGCTGAGGAGCATCTTGCAATTGTAATAAGAACCACAAGGGCCGGTCCAACCACAACACTAGCTATTGATAGACTGAGGTGGGCACAAAGCATCCTGGTTGAGAAGCAATGCTGTGAAGGAGTGCTAAGAGTGACTGGGTCTGAGATCTGATTAGAAGAGAGAGGGTTTAAAATGGATGCAATAGAGGACGACAGAGAGAAGTGACAAAGAAACGTGTAGTTGAGCAGTGTCGAGGGACCGGCTGAAATCAACAGCTATACAGGGGCTGGCTGGTGGCATGAAGATCACAAGCTCCGCTTTCCGGGTCCCAGGTTTGCTGGTTTGGATCCGGGGTGTAGACATACACATTGCTTATCAAGCCATGCTGTGGCAGGCGCCCCACATGTAAAGTAGAGGGAGATGGGCACAGGTGTTCGCTCAGGGCCAATCTTCCTCAGCAAAAAGAGGAGGATTGGCAGCAGATGTTAGCTCAGGACTAATCTTCCTCAAAAAAAAGAGTAATAAAATAAAATAATCAACTTAACAAAAACAACAACTATACAGTAGCCCATGGAAATGAGATAAGCTGGAGTTACGGCCAATGTCCAAATTGCTGTTTCTCCCACCGATCCATATGCTAACACGTCTTAACATGTCAGTTGAGAAATGCACTATCTTCAAGCAGAAGGATGAGAAAATTTAGAACCTACGGATACCTGTTACTGCCCCTTGTTCTGCTATTACATGTGGGAAAAAAATATTCTGGACTTGAATGGATTTGGAGGTTGCTGCTCCAAGAAAATCTGAGCCCAGTAGGCAAGGCTGTGAAGGATGGAGCAACCCTATGACCCAGCAATTTGACTCCTAGATATTTGCCCAAGAGAAATGGAAATATATATCCACATAAAGACCTGTCCAAGAGTGTTGATGGCAGCTTTATTCAGAAAAGCAGCAAACTGGAAATACCCAAATGTCCATCAACAGTATAATACACTGTGGTATGGTCAGACAACGAACAACTACTGAGCAATAAAAAAGAATGAACTACTGATAGATGCAAAAACATAGATAAAACTCAAAAACATGCTGCATGAAAGAAGCCTGACGCAAAAGAGAACAGACTCACAGACTGATTCATTTATATGAAGTTTGGGGTTTTTTAGGTAAATTTTCTTTTCTTCTTGAGGAAGATTAGCTCTGAGCTAACATCTGCTACCAATCCTCCACTTTTTTGCTCAGGAAGATTGGCCCCGAGCTAACATCTGTGCCTATCTTCCTTTACTTTCTATGTGGGACGCCTGCCACAGCATGGCTTGCCAATGGTGCGTAGGTCTGCACCTGGGATCTGAACCAGTGAACCCCGGGCCACGGAAGCAGAATGTGTGAACTTAACCTCTGCACCACTGGGCCGGCCCCATATGAAGTTTTTAACAGGCTAAATTAATCTATGGTGATTAAAAAAAAAGATCAGAATAATGACTGACTCCATGGGGGTGGGGACAAGGATTGATTGGGAAACAAGGGGGATTTTCCTGGGGTGATAATGTTCTCTATATAGCTTGATGGGGAGTTGGGTTGCACTGTTGTATGCACTTGCTAAAATTCACCAAATCGTACACTTGGATTTGTGCATTTCACTGTACGTAATTTACACCAGAGGAAGGGGAGAAGTTGGTGGAAAATGAGAGGGAGGAGAAGAAGCGAACCTTAAACAAAAACTGAACTCATAGTTAACAAAATACATGCTGAAATGTTTGAAATGAACTGATGTCTGCAGCCTACTCTGAGATGCAGTTAAAAAAGGCAGTTTAAAAAAAAAGAGGGATGGAAGGGGCCAGCCTGGTGGCGTAGTGGTTGGGTTTGTGCACCCCACTTCGAGGGCCCACGGTTCATGGGTTTGGATCGTAGGAGCGAACCTACACACTGCTCATTAAACCATGCTGTGGTGGCATGTAAAATAGAGGAAGATGGACACAGCCGTTAGATCAGGGTCAACCTTCCTCACTGAAAAAAAAAAAAAGGATGGATGGATAGCAAGGTAGTTAGATGTGTGATAAAGACAAGATCCAAAACGTTAAGTGCATATTCTAGATGGTGAGTGTGATTCATGTGCAATTCTTCCAACTTTTCTGTAGTTTGAGAATTTTCATACTAAAAAACGTGTGTGTGCGCACAAGAATCTCTTTTTGCCTTTTGAAGTATTTCATTAACCTTGGGCAAAGAAAGCTACTTCAAAACAAGTAAAGCCTGGCATATGGTTCTTGCCCTTTTAATAAGTGGATCCTACAATGTCACACATATCACCTCCATCCCAGTAACAAGCACCATCAATCACTAGTACTACCGCCACTCCCATTTCTGGATCACTGGGGCTGTCCCAGGCACTGCTTTAATTATTTTACATGTGTTACCCTCACATAGAGAAATTAACGGCTTTCTCTATTATTTAACAAAAAGCTCTGGGCTGAGTTACATCTTCAGAACTTTCAGACAGCCATGAACTAGAACAAACAGGTGTCCAAGAGGAAGAGTATGTTTGTGATGATGGGTATTTTTAGCAGTATGTATTATTCAAATATGTTCTGAAGGTATAGGACAGTGTGAGTGTGTGTGTGTGTGTGTGCGTGTGTGTGTGTGTGTGTCGGGGGTAGTGAGCCGAAGTGGAAGAAGGAAAATATATTTTAGAAAGGGGATACACACTATAAGTCATAAAAAGGAACAGTAACTTTAATCCAGTTTCTGTAGAGAGAGAAACCTTGTTCCTTTTTTTTCTTAAGCTCGTATCCCATGCCAGATGATACTGTCACCTGGCCAAGGGGTGTGACAAAGGCTGCCCGGATTTGGCACCTCCAGCTCTTTTGTGGCTTTCCTTTCTCAATAAACCTTTGACAAAGGTCAGGTGTTTGAAAGGTTGGGTTTTTCCTTGTTTGGTCTAAGTGTTTCTTGCTCAGCAGAATGATTAAATGTCTCTGAATGTCAACAAATAAGTGGTTTTAGTGAAGCTTTTTGAAATCTATTTCCCTAAAGGCTGCTTGGTGGCGTGCCTGGGATGGGTTTGGTTTTCTGTGAAACTAGTAAATAAACAATGTAATTACCAGGCTTCCTAGAACCCCTCTCCTGAGACCTGCAGAGCCATGCATGTGAGAAGAGAGAAGGGATAAAATATTTCCACCTAAAACCAGGAGTCAGGGCTTTGAACTTCAAGCCAGACTGACAAAAGGTCAAGATGCTAATGTGGCAGAGGCCAGACTTGAACTAAGGTGACCTCAGGAGCACTGGGGGCGCTGTGACAGCCCTAGAAAGAATATACGAGTTATGTAAATATCTACGAGGAAAAAGAAAAGACAATAAGCCAGTCTTGAACAAAGACCTATCAGTCTCTGATTAACTTTATTCTGAGGCATAGATAGAGGCCATAATCCAACCCTGATTCATGAAACAGTGCCTAATAGCACCGGCTGTGAAGGGGCAACGTATCAGAACTGGACGAGCTCCAGTAACTCTCGTCGGACAAGTTCAGGGAGACATGTCCAGTGCGTTTTATTTTCACGGACCCCTCCACGCTGTCATGAAGGAGAGAACAGTGGTTTTACTGTAGCCAGGTCAAAGAATCTCCTCTTGGAAGGAGCTGACCGACGTGCAAACCCAACATCTTCTGCTGTCAACTTGGAACAACGCAGCGGATGCATTTCATAAAATGACTCAGCTAGTGGTATCCAGGTTCCAAAAAGCAGCAGACAGACTTGGAGACTTAACAAAGGATTGAGGACGAAAAGAAATCCTGGCTCCTTCCTTAACATAAATTGTATATAACCAGAAAATAAGCAGGCAGTTTTCATTGGTTTATCTTCATTTGGGACTTAATTCCAGTAAAGATGATGTGATGACATTTAAAAGCTTGGCTGAAACTAGAAACATGGGAAAACTGAAGGTGACTTTGGTGGAGAATACAGAATATAAAATAGCATGCAAGATAATAGAATATTAACTTCTTGGGTGAGTTTTACGAATCGCTGGTTCAATACACCCACAGTTCCGGCCACCTGACTACTTTAAGTCTGAAGGGATGAAGGATAGTCTAGTTTTACATGCACAGAGTGTTTTTTTCTTTTTAGACAGAATGATCTATCAACATAATCTTCTCAGCCATTCTCCTAGCATAAGAAACAGAGAAAAGTTGAATGACTTGCTTTCTGAGCAGAGTGAAGTAAGAATCTGAATTTTAGTTCCCATGCATCTAACAACCTGATACCCACCCCCCTCCAGCCCCCATATAACAGACCTGGCTACAAGGATGCCGGACTCCTGACTGCTGGCACAGTGGAGAGGGGCAGACTGGTGTTCACTTGGGCTTAGGTGTTCTGCTGCTTCAAGGTGAAATGCTGGTCTCAGCCAGTTAGAAGAAAAATCCAGAAACATTCGCTCTCCTCCACTATAATCTCCATCTTTGATATCTGGGTATGGAGCTGATGAGAGAAATACTGTTTGTCACCTTTTCCTTATCCTTTGTTGGGATTTTATAGGGTTACTAATAAGAAATCTGAGTTGGGGGCCAGCCCAGTGGTGCAGCAGTCAAGTTCGCACGTTCCGCTTTGGTGGCCTGGGGTTCTCCAGTTCGGATCCTGGGTGCGGATGTAGGCACCGTTTGTCAAGCCATGCTGTGGCAGGCGTCCCACATATAAGGTAAAGGAAGATGGGCACAGATGTTAGCTCAAGGTCTATCTTCCTCAGCAAAAAGAGGAGGATTGGCGGCAGATGTTAGCTCAGGGCTAATCGTCCTCAAAAAAAGAAGAAGTCGGAGTAAGTAACAAAAATCTTACCACAGTGTGTCCTGGGACTTAACCATGGAGAATGCTTATGATGGAGACATTTTAGGATGACTCCTTAGGACACAGCGCCCTGAGACCTTGGACGTGGTATAGGGTGTGGATGCTCTAGAAGAAGCATCTAGAAGAAGCTCTAGAAGGTGGCACCAGCTCTGGAAGAGAAATTTACCCCTCTGGGGTTTTTATGGGCCTAATTTTATTCCCTCAAAATTCATATGTTGAAGCTATACCTTCAGTACTTCAGAATGTGACTGTATTTAGAGAGAGGACTTTTACAGAGGTAATTAAGGTAAAATGACTACAGAAAAACTACAAAACTAATGTAGACAATGAAGACATTAAAATTGTTAAAGATTTTGTTTACCTCGGCTCAGTCATCAATTTAAATGGAGTCTGCAGCCAAGAAATCAAGAGAAGACTGAGACAGAAGGGCAGCCACGAAAGAACTAGGAAAGATCATCAAGTATAAGGAAGTGTCATTAGAGACTAAAGCCAAGATCTTCCACACCCCTGTATTCCCAATTACTATGCTGGGGTGCAAAAGCTGGACAGTGAAGAAGGCTGACAGGAAAAAAACTATTCATTTGAAATACGGTGTTGGAGGAGAGCTCTGTGAATACCCTGGACCACCAGACAGACGAACAAGTGGGTCCTAGAGCAAATTAAGCCTGAACTATTGCTGGAGGCAAAAATGCTAAAACTGAGGCTGTCCTACTTGGGGCACATCATGAGAGGGCAGGATTCTTTGGAAAAGACAATAGTGCTGGGAAAAGCAGAAGACAGTAAGAAAAGAGGAAGACCAAACATGAGATGGATTGGCTCCATAAAGGAAGCCATGGGCCTGAGTTGACAGAAGCTGAGTAGGGCTGTTAAGGATGGGCCATTGTGGACATCAGTCATTCATAGGGTCGCCAGGAGTTGTAGCAGACTTGATGGCACGTAGCAACAACAAAGTAAAATGAGGCCCTTGGGGTGGGCCCTAATCCAATCTGACCAGCATCCTTATTAGAAGAGGAGTTAGGACATACAGACAACACAGGGACCAAGGCTCGACCATGTGACGAGGCAGTAAGAGGGCAGCCATCTGCAGGCCAAGGAGAGAGGCCTCAGGAGAAACTGAACCTGCTGACACTTTGAACTTGGACTTCTAGCCTCTAGGGCTGTGAGAAGATAAATTGCTGTTGCTTAAGCCCCCCAGTCTAAAGTATTTTGTTGTGGCAGGGCTAGCAGCCTAATACAGAGGTTTCCAAAAAAAAAAGGTGAAGAATGTTTGGAATCGTTCAAAGTAAAAAAGCCTACTTAGGCTATCTCAGAGTTATCCGAATTATATTACCAGGATGTTAGTAACTACTACCAGGAAAAGAAAAGGGGAATTCTGGCCTCAAATGAATTTGGGAAATGCTGGATTAGATAGTTAGGTTGCTTTGCTGTAAAACTTCTTAGAGCCTTCAATGGGCTGCTGTACATACATAGGATGAGTCATGTGATCTGTGTGTCTTCCTTGACATCTCTCTTTCCCTCACTTTTCATTGCTAATCCATCACCAATTCCTGATGACTTTATCTATGAAATATTTCTTGAACCAGTTCACTTCTATCTGAACCCTCATTGAAACCTAGACTATACCAACATTGACTGACACTTTGATCTTCTAAATATTTCTTGAATTAGTACAATTCTCTCTACTGAACTGCCATCCAAATCTGGACCAAATGATCTATGTCTCTTGCTTAGTCCACTGCCAAAGCTTTCTGACGGGTCTGCCCACACCGACTGGGTGTTCTCCACAACACAGCTGGAGTAATCTTTTCCAAGCACAGGTTGGATTACGCCAGCTCCTTGATTTTAAAGACATTTCAGTAGCTTCCCATTGTTCTTAAGGTGAGAAGACA
The DNA here is from genome assembly GCF_041296235.1 of Equus asinus. Classification (NCBI taxonomy): domain Eukaryota; kingdom Metazoa; phylum Chordata; class Mammalia; order Perissodactyla; family Equidae; genus Equus; species Equus asinus. The sequence goes on from NC_091792.1 coordinate 131,881,086, forward strand.
AAATTCCTACCCATTTCTTCAAGTGCATCTTGAACCATCTTCCCTCTGAGGTCCATCTTCACAGGTCTTTTTTTAGTCCCATATTGTTTTGTTCCCGTCCACCAAAGGGCCTTTGCTCATGCTGTCCCTTCTCCCCGGTTAACTCCCGCTATGTTCCTCAGAGAAGCCTTCTTTTACTTCCCTTTACTGGGTCAAACACCTCTAACTATCAATTCATACAGCACTTGTCACCACTGAAAATTTACACTTATGTGAGTATTTGCCTAATACCTGAATCTTCCTCTTCTAGACTGAAAACAAACTGTGATTGGAGAACATCTTTTGTGAAATACTCAGTTAATTTATTGATTAAGGTTTGGGGAGGACAGAACTGAAACACAACGTGAAGAACTTTTATGAAGAAAGAAAACGAGCAGGGTTCAAGGAGAAAGGTTTTGGGTCCTTAGAAACATGCAGTGATTTGCCGAAATGTAGCATCCTTTGAAATAAACAACTCATTTGAGAAGTTGAGTCTGGAAAAGATATGATATTGGGTCTAAGTTCTGGAAATAGATGGGGGGTTTTAACTTTGTGTTTTTAAACTTTTGATTTTGAAAATTTTCAAATCTACAGAAGACTGGAAAGATTAGTACAATGAACAGCCACATACCTTTAAGCAACCGTCAAATGTTTTGATTTTGCTCCAAAACAGCTGCTCTTTTCTGCTTTACTGTGGACAGTATAGCACTAATTGTGTCTTGAGAAAGATAGAAGACTATGCAACTGGATCACAAATGCCCATACTTCCAGAAGGCTAGCCACACCTGCTGGCAAATAATTAATCAAGAAATATTTAGGGCTTGACCTTAAGGTATTGTGGGAGATAAAAAGACATTTACAGGACTTACTTAAAAAAAATTTTACAACCATCTGAGAAAATAAAACACTTTCACATGAAAGAATAACCAGCAATAAAAATAATAGGTAAGTGTTGACCGAGGAGGAGGCAGAAAGTGCTGAAAGAGTTAAGAGGATGAGAGAGTTTTTAGTTACATTTCTTCCTAGAAATGGATTCTCTGTTATCAGTTAATTTCCTTGTACTAAGAGACCCATTCAGGGAAGTAATTTTATAAGGAAAATTATACATAAGTACTTCTATTGTGAGCGAACAGAAGTGTAAGAGGTCTGATTCCTTATCTAAGCAAGATTTACAATTATTTTAGTTCTGTACTGGACAATCAAAAACTAGGGGAAGTATTTGTTCCTTTAAGGCTAACCTTAGTTGGGTGGACTTAAGCCAAATAATTAATCCATTTTTTTCTCCTAACAAAGAATAGGCTACTATATTCACCTGACATGTTAAGTCAGCCCCACACTACGACTTGCCCTGGGGAAGGTGTGATTCCCAGGGAACTGGCTCCCAGGCTTGGAGATCCAGGCAGCATTTTCCTCACAACCCATTATTTCCACAGGTCCGCATCTAGATTAGAGAAATCGGAACCAGGTAAATAATGAATAAGGTCACAACCTAGTGCAAATGTTAATAAAATAAGGAGAAAAATATTGTGTAAATGGTGGGGTGGGGGAGACCTCTAACAACCGCACAAAGTAAGTGGGGGTATGTTTTCAAATTAATACAAAACGTTACTGCATTGGGACCCTATCTAACCTATACTAGCCCGGAAGTCTGCCTTTAGAAAGACGAGCTCGTCAGGGATCCGAGTGATCACTTCAGAGAAGGTTCTGTCCAAATGCACATACATACATGGCATAAGAACCTGATTTTCTAAAACCTAAGTTCTAGATCAGACTTTCCAACCTGGAAAGAAGTCAGGAAGGGATCTGCTCTTAGAGGCACGGGGTTACCTGTGTTCTTTAATTTATGCTTTGAACTCATACTTTTCTGAGTTTTTCCCAAGTGTGTATATATTAATTTTATAATCAGGAAAAAAAAAACCCAATAAAACTATTAAAGATCAGAGTTGAAGCTTCTCATTTTGACACATGGGAAAACTGCTGCTACAGGCAGGGAAGATTCTCCAAAGCTACCAGCAAGTCAAAGCCCATGCATTTGGGGACACGCCTCGGACAGAGTAATTAACAGATGTCTACTGACCTCTTGTCTGAAAACTTTTAAGCTTCAAAGATTACTGAAATTACTTAGAATTATTTTTCAACAGTTTTATTGAGATATAATTCACACACCTTACCATTCACCCCCTTAAAGTGTACAATTCAATATTAAGTATATTTACAGATGTGCAACTATCACCAATCAATTTTAGAATATTTTCTTCACATCCAAAAGAAATGCTGTACCTTTCAGCCATGAACTCCTGATCCCCCATCCTCCTCAGCCATAGGCAATCACCAGTCTACCTTCTGTCTCTGTATTTGTCTATTCTGGACCTTTCATACCATGGAATCATACAATATGTGGTCTTCGTGTCTGACTTCTTCCACTTGGAAGGATATTTTCAAGGTTCATCCTTGTTGTAATACATATCAGTACTCCATTCCTTTCTATGACCATATAATAGTGTATTGTATAGCTGTATCACATTTTATTTGTCCATTCATCAGTCAATGGACATCTGGATTGTTTCTACTTTTTGGCTATCGTGAATAATGCTGCTATGAACATTTGTACACAAGTTCTTGTGTGCACATATGTTTTCATTTCTCTTGGGTATACACCTAGGTGTGGAATTGCTGGGTAATACGGTAATTCTATGTTTAACCTTTTAAGAAACTGCCAGACTGTTTTCCAAAGTGGATGTACCATTTTATACTCCCACGAGCAACGTTTGAGGTTTCCAATTTTTCTACATCCTTGCCAACACTTGTTATTGCCCATGTTCCTGATAACAGCCATGCTCGTGAGTGACTATCATGAAGTGGTACACGTCATTATTTTTAGCAAGTGTTTTTATGAACTGTTTTCTGATTACAGAAGTCATACAAGTTAATATACAAAATTTCTTCACATGTATACACTGATCTGATTCCTAGCTTCTAGGCCAATAACGATCCCATCTATGGGTCAGCAAAATTATTACTCCTATTTTACAAAGAAATGGAGCCTCACAGAGGTTCAGAAGCTCTAGAACTGGGATTTGAACCCAGCTGTGTCTAAAAATTTGTGCCTTTCACCACATTGTTATCCTATTTCAGTGGCTACTATGCATATATAAACACACGAGGATCCAATGGGATAATGAAGTACCTGAACTTTATGAATTTAAAGCATCTAGTAATGACGAGTAAGATGCTGAAGGGACATGGTTTTTGCATTATAGCAACAGGCAACATGTTATCTGTTGAGAGATTAAGGAACAGAGAAACGATTTGTGACCACAGAGCAATTTAAAGGAAGACCTGAGATCAAGCAGTCCCATATCACTTTGGGTAAATTATTGTTTCTATCACTCCACCTGGAAAATAAGACCATTAATCGTCCTAGGGTTAAGGTGATAAATAGCACTGAAACATGTCCTAAATATATTTACCTTTTTGTCTGTGCACTTGAGAGAACAAGGCTAGTTACTCTTGAATTACTGCATTCTCTGAATAAGGCCAGATAGGTTATTTCAGTTTTGTTATTATTTTCCACCTCATGTAAAACAGTTCCTTTCTCTTACTCTTTGAAGTTGAAGAAGAAGCATTTTGCAATAATAAAAATCAGGGCGAGTCGGTGGCACAGCGGTTAAGTTCACGTGCTCCGCTTTGGTGTCTCGGGGTTCACCAGTTCGAGTTCTGAGCGTGGACCTAAGCACCACTTATTAAGCCATGCTGTGGCAGGCGTCCCATGTATAAGGTAAAGGAAGATGGGCACAGATGTTAGCTCAGGGTCGGTCTTCCTCAGCAAAAAAGAGTAAGATTGGCAGTGGATGTTAGCTCAGGGCTAATCCTCCTCAAAAAATAAAAATTTTTAAAAATAATAAAAATTATTTTGAATTTTGGCCACAATCACAAGCAATTCTGGAAATTAAAATTCCTCATGCTCTAGTTAAATATTATTAGTAAAAAGTTCCCACTCAGGGGCTGGCCCCGTGGCCGAGTGGTTAAGTTCGTGCGCTCCGCTGCAGGCGGCCCAGTGTTTCGTCGGTTCGAATCCTGGGCGCGGACATGGCACTGCTCGTCAGACCACGCTGAGGCAGCGTCCCACATGCCACAACTAGAGGAACCCACAACGAAGAATACACAACTATGTACCGGGGGGCTTTGGGGAGAAAAAGGAAAAAAAAAAAAAAAAAAAAAGTTCCCACTCATTAGAACCCCTTTCAAGAAATCTATTCTGTTGCACTACATATATAATTATTGTATCGTTATCTAGGCTCTTTTCAGTTTTCAAATTTATCTATGCGACTCAATCAAATAGAAGAGCTCAAGGGAACTGATCCTCTAAACAACTAATTCATAAACATTGTTAAAGGTGGTATATTTTTACACATAATTTCCTGAAGAGAAACGAGACCAAAGTTCCTCCAACTTCCAGAGTCAACACAAAAGGCACACTAGTTTTGGGTGGGACAGAGTTAATTCAGAAATGAGAAATATAGACTAGAATGCTCATTGTTTTAAAACTACGTTTATTTTGAGCAAAGGACTCTTCGTTATCTCAATCTTTAGCTTGTACTTGGCAGGTTGTATTTCAAGGGTTTATCCTCCATGGGGGTGAGGAAGAGAGGCTATGAGTGGGGTGAACACGGATGAGGTAGCAGGTCCAGTTTTACCACTCTTATGAATTTTGTGCTAGGGTTGAAGTGCTCAGCAGAAAAAAGGAGCATTGTTTCTGTGAACTGCATAAAAGAGGGGGAAGGAGGAAATGTTGGAAGGCTGATTTCTCAATTTTTATTTCTTAAAAGGCGCTCTTGTAGCTGCATTTCCTCTAAATCCAACACTGTGTATCCAGTTTGACTGGAACGCATCCTTCTTGGTCTAGCAGCACATGGAAAGGTTGAGAAGGAGTTTTTCTAAACCAGCGGAAGGTCAAGCAGGAAAGTTGGGGGAACTGACTTTGCTGATGTATCTTCCTTAAGTGCCAGTATCGATCTTTGAAATCATTATGTCTTGGTATTTTGATCTGTCTAAAAAGATGAGGTGAGTTCTTTTATAAGGAAATAGAAAAAAAAATCTACTAAATGATTTTAAATGAATTTCTGACTTTCTAAATCAGATCCTCATAGTCCCATCAGTAATGCCACTGTATAAAAATCAGTCAGAGGAAATCTAAGTGAATGTGGAAGCAGCTACTCTGAGGTGAGAGGTGTTAACACTGAAGAGGCAATCTCCTGGCTAAGTAGGTGGGTTCTGGAGTCACACAAAACTTGACTGGGTCCCAGCTCTGTCACTTACTAGCGTTGTCACCTTGAACAGCTTGCTTAACCTCTCTGAGCTCACTTCTGTAAGTTAGATGATGAATATAAACCACTCAGAGTACCCGACACACAGCAGGTGCTCAATAAATGTGGCTATTGCTGTTCTCCTCACAAGAGACTTTACCTGATACCAACATGATATGGGCCTTCCTTTTTCTACTTGTCCCAAAACATGTATTCGTGTCATCCCATATTTTATTTGCCCTTTGTATGCATAGATTGAGTTTTTGAATGCCTACTGCTGGCAGGTAGTGGGCCCTGAGGAGTCAAAGATGCCCTAGCCACAGTCCTTGCTCTTGAGGGAAAGAGACAACTAGATGCTGTCATCAGCTGAGACAGTAACAGGAGGGACAGCAAATCCGTGGAGCTGAGGGTGAGGCAGCGATGCAATCAGCTCCAGATGGGTTCAGTTTAAAGCTGTCTGAGGAGAGGCAAGTGGATCTGCCCTGCAGGCAGCTGTCTTCAATGGAACTGTAGCTGTGAGGGGAGAGCAGGGCTGGAGGTTTGCATTTGGTGTCATATGCATATGAGCTATGAGCAGTGCACACACTCTGACACTCCCAGAGGTTGGTCAGGGAGCCAGAACAGTGGGAAGAAGTATGGGGTGGGTAAGGAGCCCAGGGGCACATCAATGCTTGGGAGCGGGAGACAGCAACAGGGGTTTCTGGGTGCTGGGATCAACTACAAATCTTACAGTCTATTTAAAATTTCCTATACTTTGCCAATCTTTTTTTTTTTTTTGAGGAAGATTGGCTCTGAGCTAACATCTGTTGCCAATCGTCCTGTATTTTGTGTACAGGATGCCACCACAGCATAGTTTGATGAGCGGCATATAGGTCTGCACCCAGGATCTGAACCTGCAAACCCCGGGCCACAGAAGCTGGGCATGTGAACTTAACCACTACGCCACTGGGCCGGCTCCTGTCAATCCTTTCAAGAGGGATTTTTCAACTTGGTTAATTAAAGTAAAAGACATTTTAAACACTGATGAATGTAATGTATTTGATTTTTTTAAGTTATTTCAGTTTTCTGACCAATAAATAAACCCTTCCCTAAGTCATGTAATAAAACTAATAAATTCACAAATAAGGTAAATCTTCAGTTCTCTTAGACATTTCAATCCAGCATAAAACAGCAAAACTATCTTAAAAGTTTCAACTTAAAGATCTAAAGTCTAAATCACTCACCCAATGACATATTTTAAATTGGAATCACAAGGCTCTTCACGTTAGTAACAAATTATCTTAAACACGACAAATACTGTATATATTTAAAATATTACAGACACACTTTCCCACAAGCTAATCTAAAAATACAAACACTTTGGGTTTTATTTAGTCTACCATATCTGCAGTTAATTCTACACTTTCCCAGGGTTAAAACACTATCTTGTAAGGAAATAATTCGCTTTAACATAGAACCCAAATCCGACAAAGGGTTCCGTCTTCTCACCTTGGTCTCCAAGGTTCAAATTACTAGTTCCCTAATTCTTAAGTCCTCTTTGATTCTTCCACTTCCCACATAGGCTGCCTCGCCAAGTGACCCGAATCAACGAACCCAGCCACTGTTTAATCCCACTCTGCATTCTCTGCACACCCTTCCTCCATGACAGAGTCATAACTCACAGGTACGTATAGGATCTGCGATCAGATTCTGCATCACCAAACCCCGTGGGTCAGACTTGATAAGAGGTGGCAGACAAAGAAGGACTGGTCACAGAAGTGGAAGAAGCACCAGGTGTGAGAAACGTAATAGAATAATAGAAGGAAAGAGAGAATTTCAAAAAGGCAGGCATCGTCAATACCGGAAGTTTGAAATGCAGCAGGGAAGTTCATACAGTAAGGGGATGAAATAGGACCGTTCGATTGAACGGCCATCCATTTAAATTTAAGATTTAGATTTCATCAGTGAAATTTTCGTGTCATGATGCCGGTAGACAACAAATAGCTATATATTAAGAGAGGGAACTGAAAAATTAGGAATTGCGTTTAAAGGCAGCAATGACAAGAATTCTTTAAGCCTTTTTAATTGAACTTAATATTTTAATAAGTGAAACAGTGAAAGTGAGAAAATGAGAGAGCAAGAGAGAGAGATGGGGTGGTAGCCAAAAAGGGGAGGAATGAGGCTCAAAGGAAGAGATATTTATTCTGTATTTTATTTTAATTTAAAAAAAAGATTTGAGCGTGTTTACTGAGGAGTGAGTTGACTCCTGTTGGGGGAGGGAGGAAGTGCTAAGAGTCTGAAGATTCAGGGCAGAGACGGGATTAACTGGTGAAGAATGTGCCAGACGATGGGGCTCAAAGTAATGAGTCCAGGTGAGAAGTTTGACCTTGAACAGGAAAAGGAGCACCTTCTGCTCCAAGAATGGAGGGAATGAGGAAAGGACTGATTCAGAGGGAGATAACAGTGTGGATGCAGGCGGGGCAGGAAGCTGAGGCAGCTCAGCTGAACTGCCTGAATCTGGCCCGCCCTGGGCCAGCCCGGCAGGGATGCAGTGCACAGTTTCTGGGAACAGACCGAATCTGGGCTGGATGCTGACAGCTCCAGAAATGGCCCAAACAGAGCCATCGGGGGCTTCCTGGTAAGGCAGCAGATCATATGAATCAAAGATGAGAGCAGAAATCCTAGAGCTTTCTATTCAACTCTGATTTCTCGGTTAAAGAAAATGACACCAAAGATTAACACATGCTCAAGAATATTTACTAGTGTCTCAAACTAGAAACTGGGTTTCTTGGCTCATGCCCCTCGCCGCTTAAAAAAAATACACAACCAATTTTCTCCACCTCTCCCCCTGGTTAACTTTTCTTCTCCGCCACTTCTAGCATGTCACTTTCTCTGAAAAGCCTTCCCTAACCTCTCTCTCCCCTCCTTACCTAAAAACCCCATAAAAGCTGTTATGCATCCCTTTTATCTTTCCTTTCTTGCACTACAAGGTGAAATTCCAGTTTTATTTATGTGATTATTTAATGTTCCTCTTTCTCAACAGATATTATAAGCCACATGAGGGCATGTCTCTTCGCTTCTGTACCCTGATAAGCACACAGCTCAATGCCTAGCATGTACTTAGTGCTCAATAAATATTATGATAGAATTTACATTCCAAGTATATGGTGTGGTAAGTATTCAAGAATTTGACTTGCAAATTAAAGTTTTGCTTTGCATTTGTGAAAAATACCCACTGTGGGGTTCCAGGAAGGCTGATTTATATTTTCTCTGTAGGCTGGGCATATGGGAAATGCTCAAGACATATTTGTTGAGTGAGTAAGGATTTCTCTACTATTGATATTTTAATGCCCTTAAGAAAACAAACATACCTTACCTCCAAGCCACTCAAAATAATTTAAAGATATTATCTAAACATTCAAAAAAATCTATTTGAACATGGAAATTAAGATTTTCCAAATAACATTCTTTAGAATAAATATGACTTCATTAGTACTTTGCTCATAACCAATTTATAATGAAAACACTTATCACAGAACTAAGGGAGCTTCTGGGATAATATATAACTAGAAAACTCAACGTTTAATTCCTGAAGTTTCACACTTTTGAAGTGTCTCAGAGACATCTCTTAGATCTGACCCTCGGATACTAAATGAACTTAATTTTTAGTACAGAAATTCATGCATTTGCAAGCATTTAAAAAGAAAAGCCATCACCAAATGAATTGCCTACCACCTTTCTCAGGAAAGGAAATTCGTGAACACACGCATGAAGATTAGTGCCATACAGTACGCAAATATTTTTCCACGTCCCACCCAAAGCAAACAATGAAAACAGAAACTTCAAGGACAATTATAAAATATGTCCAAATTTAAAGGCACAGCATCCCTTTTGCCTTTGGCTTCCCCTTATACTCTCATCAGAAATAAATATTCCTTAATCAGTCCCAATTGAGAAGTTCTTGCAGGAGAACATTTCTGCTTTTTTGATGGTGAAGTAATTTTTTTCTTATATTTATTTTCAAAACTTCATGAAGCAAAACCCAAAATAGATAGAAGGCACTAAAATGTTTGTTGATTATGGACATAAGGAAACATCAGCGAGTCTATTGGTCTAGTCCTTAATTATACCTACGGACCCTTACATTCTAATTCTTTCATGGAAATTTTAATTTCCAATCGAAGCCATTATCCCCGTTAACAATCAAAATGTCCCAATGTTTAGGCATACAAACTATATCTCCCAGTGTCACAGTGTCAGCATCAAAATGCTTTGTCATATTCATTTGGGCAAGTTAAGGGGAACATGAATCCTTGAGTTTCCAGGGCAGACTGATTTCAAATAGTCTATCCTGTTGTCCTCCCAACGTGTTTTGCATTTTACTAGAAAATTTGGTAACTATATCTCATACTAAGATGACTATCAGTCAGATAGATTATTGCTTGGCCATAGCTGAAAACAACGAGAAACATAACCTTTTCCAGGTACACACACGGCACACACACAGTCCAGGGCTGGTTATAAAGAGATCACACCAACTCTCTAGAAATCCTACAAGGGCTCAACAGTCCTGTCATCTTGGAATTTTCTGACTCTAAAATCTGTTGACTTGTGGTCCACTCACATTCCTTCCTGTCCCATTTGCAGTGAAGACCTACTGGCTATTCCCCTACGGAAGGGCACACGTTCTCCCCTTTTTCTATATTCTCAGCCTCTACGAGAGGCTAGTATTCAAGAAGCTAAATTTCTGCATTCGTGAAAAGCACAATGTGAGCTTACTGAAAGGCAGACATATAGCTGACCAAGGGAAAAGTAATTATTAGTACTCTAAATTTATCCTTATTTTCACCACATGAAATACAATTAATACAATTGTAAAGGCTTAATACAATTTAAAGGCATATCACAGTTGTGATACTTATTTTTGTTTTTCCCAAATTTTAAGATAAAATGTATAAATGCATTACATATGGATACCTTAAATACTTAAAGCATTGTGAACCCACACGAGATTAGCAATAGGAGAAAGAAAAACAGTTTAAAAGAGTTTAAAACCAAACTTTATGTAAACATGCATGTATACAATCTAAAAATAAAACAGATAGTCATGTGAAAAATGGAAATGTTTAGGATATGGGAAATGCTGGGTTGAAATAAATTAATAAAATACTGGAAACAAGCTCACCAAATTTACAAAATGGGAGAATAGTTTCCGAAAGACAGTGGCCCATTTAGGTGAGGAACACCAGATGCCAAATGTAGCTCCGCATAGACAAAGGTATTCTGATTAGCTTCAGGGAGGAGGAGGAAAGAATCAGCCACCAAAGGTGGGAAAGCCAAACACAGCCCCATAACAGACTGGTGCACGCGGTTCCCTAATGGCCCTGGGGGTAACTTCTGGTCTAAGGACAAGGTAGTTCTCTATCTTCGTTTCTGTGAGTGAATGGTGATCCAGAAGCGTCCAGTTTGCTGGGTCTACCAAGTGAGAGTGGACAATCTGAAACGCTGCTCTGGGCCCACCATCAGGCCAGGGTTGGCTGTGTTTCTATAAGATAAGAAACAGTCCTTGAAACACACTCTGTGCAAAGAGCCTATGGGAGTCATAGGAAGTGAGAGTCCTGAAGACAGCTGTGGGAAATCACTGACATTATCAACAAATGAGAAATATCATCGATAGCGATGCCGTTTCCTTTAGGAAGTTCAGGATATTGGTGTATTGTTGCAGCGCAAAGGGTACTCCCTGCACCGCAAACCCAAAGTACATCTCCCCAGCATAACCAATTAGGCAACGTAGCCGAGTGCCCCTCACTTATTCCTACTGCGTGTGTGAGTGGGAAAGAGCAGAAGAGAGAGAGTTGAGCTGTGTTGAGTGTAAGCCAAGCGTGGGAGTCTTTCTCCTCCCAGAATTGTAGTCCTGCCTCTCGGATCTAAAGTGTAACTAAAGTCTGCCCATCGCTTTAATGAGTGTTTTACAGTATGTTGAGCATGAGGCTGGACACTGACTCTGAGTCTGAGCATACAATTCACTAGAGGAGAAAGACAAATTTATTCACTTGACAGTCCAATAAAAGCCAAAATTTATTCACAGATACAGTGAGTGCTAGAGGAGGCTTAGCTTGTTGTAGCATATTCCCAAGGTCCTACTCTTGGCCCCGCTATTTATTTAGGGTTTTGCGACTCTGGCCATGCCATTAACCTCTCTGGGTCTCAGTTTCCCCATCTGTGAAATGGAGATATCAAACTAAATGACCTCTAAGGCCCGTTTTGCATCTAACATTTTGGAATGAATGTGGTCTGTGTGTTCAGAAGAGGGAGTAATCACTTGAGATAGAATGATCAGGAGTTTCTAAGACACAAGTAGGGTATTTGGTCATTTTCTGTAAAATTGGATTTCTCAGTTGCAAAAAACCCACAGAACAGAAATGTCAATTGTAGATTACAAATATCCCTGGATATCTCCGCCTCACAGATAATCAGTTAGGAAGCTTTTCTTCCAGCTATTTTAATTATAATCATTATTATTGCTAAGTTAAGTGCTAATTATAATCATTACTATTTGTATTAAAATAGAGCACTAAGTGCATGTTTCTTCAACAAATTTTTAAAAATTTACGATTATATCCTGGATATGGTTCTACCATGTCATCAAATATACATCTCACTTTTTTCATCAGCGCAGAGTATTGCTTTGTGTCTATAAATTGTACTTCATTTAACTAGTGTATATTGACAACATATGAATTGTTTCTTTTTTCTTTTCAATCACAAACAACACTGCAACAAAGTTCCTTGTACATCCTGTACTAAAATTCAGTCTTGACACTTCCTCACTTCCCATTTCCAATCCATCCCCAGGTCCTGGTGATTTCACCTATCTCTGGAAGCCACCCACTTCTTTCCATCTAACTAGCTCCACTGTATTCAAGTCGAGATTCAACAATATCTTGTGCAACAGCCGCTTCGTTGGTCTCCTCTCTCCCCAAGTCTTGCCTGCCAGTTTCCCAAACTGCAGCTAGAGATGCAAAGCTTATTACTTCCCAGTTTAAAACTGTCAATAGCCATTCAGTATTCTTAAGATAAAGACCATTGCCTGATAATGGTTGTATTGTCTATAATCCACTTTGACATACGTCAGGATAGACAGCCTAGGATTTATGACTGTTTTTAATCTGCACCCTAGGATGTAGATTAATTACCTGCCCCAATCAGGGATACACACCACAGAGATGGTTAGTAAGAATGTTATCAGAAGGCTACAGTCCAGCGGTGGTTTCTACAGGTAGGTTAGCTTCTTTACCTCCAGTCAACACAGAGACTTTCTGAATTAGCAAATGAATGTTAGAAATTCTCTTTCCTTGGTGAAATCAGTCTTGTATAAGATGTGCGGACTGGCTAGAACTAGCACAGAGGCACTCTCACCCTTGCATCAACATGGTAGATGGTAGCGATCCAGTAACTCGTGCCCTTCCCGACGGTTCCCAGTGCTTGTTTCTGAAAAACGCCTTGTCCAGTGGCTTGCTCAAAGGATTCCTGCTGTTGTAATTAAACTCTTAGGTTAGCTCAGCCCTTGCCTCTGGAAGTGTCACATTCACCTCTAATGAACTTTCCATGAAAGATAGAGAAACCAACGGAACAGAAGGAGGGACTTCACCAAGTTTACCAAACAGGCTGCACGATTGTTTTGATTCCTGCTTACTAATCGATGTTGGAATGTGGGGCTGAAGGAAGCCTGAGGTTTGCTTTTGGACCAAGAGTGAGGCTGTGAGGGAGACCTTTACCCACCAAAATACTGAGAGGTTCCAACATCCACTAAAAAAACCCTAATTAAATAAGAAGGACCAGACTGGTTGAGGTCAGATTATAGCCTGTGGCCTACCAAGCCCTGTGTGGTCTAGCTTCCGCCTGCCTCTCCGGGTACTCAGACATTTCCTGGAAGACAGCCACCTGGGGATGTGTGAGCATGATGTACACATTCCCACTCCTGTGACTCCCTTTGCCTGGTAGGACCCCTCTCATCCTTCAGATCCCAGCTGGACATCCCTTGCTCAGGGAAGCCATTCCTGCCTCTCAGACCGGGTCACACCTCCCTTCCAGCCCTCAGAGCGCCCAGTACTTTCCTCCCTGCAGTCCTACAGGACTGGAGAGTGATACATCTGTATGGCTAACGCACTGATACCCATGAGACTGTTTAGATTTTAGTCCACGCAGCATTAATAGAAAAAAAAAATCTTTTTATGTCACTAGGTTCTAGGAATGGGTTCTCCACAGTGAACACTTTATAATATTTTTTTAAAAATCCAACTAAACTCACAAAGTGAAGGATGAAGAATATATAAAATACCAAAGGCAAGGCAATGGCCTTCTCTTTTAAATACTACAAACGCCAACTGTGAAAATCCTTCATGGAAAGGAGAGCCAGGAAAAGTCACCTTCCTCATCTCTCATTTCTCCGTATTTTAGTTTCCTTGAGTCTCAATACTTACAGAATGACCATTTCAGCATGTAATAAGTTCTGCTTTCTCAAAGAACCCCACTTTTACTTTGTTTCCTCAAAACTAAGTTGTTGGCACCCTCCCCACTTCCCACTGATACCAACAGAGAATTGTTACTACACTTCTCCCCAAAGTTCTTTACACGCTTGAGGTATAGGAAGCATTTAAAACTACCCCTGGACAGATATTTAAGTAGACAATTGTGTAACAAGGAAAGTTACATATGTAGTTAGAAATTCAGGTGAAATCCCATGTGTTTAAGTTTGAAGTTCCTTGTTATTTCATGTGGCTTTTATCTAAGGTAAATGTGAGGTTGGCTGAGATGAGAAATGTGTCACTTGAACACCTCCCTCCACGCTGTCCCTTCCTTCTATCCTGTACCCCACGGCGCCCCTGTGGTCCAAACCCTTCATTTGACATTTGAGAAAACTGAAGGCCACAGAGGCTGGGAATCAGATTTATTCAACATTTCCTAAGTGCAGACACACAGCGGGGAGCGATTAGTTAGCCTCCCAGTTTTATAGATAAGGAAACTGAAACCCAGGGAGATTAAGGGGAATTCCTGGGGTCTCACAACAAAAGGCAGAGTCAGGATTCAAACTTGAGGAGAGTTCAGCCCTCATCCTGGTCTCTTCTGGGAGAGCAGGTCACATCTTTTGGCTCTTCCCGAGACTCACTCAAGAAATGCAGTGGACCAAACGGCTTAGGGATGGAAGACAATGCAACCCCCGCCCAAGTTTCTTTTCAAAGGGCTCACATAAACTAAACTGATGGCAAGCACCTACTAACAGAGGTGTGTAAAGAGATTTCATGGGACCAAATGTGTGTATGATGCTGTCGTCTGTTTGAGAGGATGATCCTGATGATTCCTGACTTACGGGCGTGTGTGCATGTACGTGCGCCTCACCCAGTCACACCTGCCATCGCGGCCCTGGAAGGTGTGAGGGTGGCGAGTTCTTGAGTTTTTGTTTGGTTGTTTTGCTTTGTGTTTGTCTAATTAACTTTTACAGGACAAGAGCTTGTCAAGGGTTGCAATTTCATTAATTTTACTTTCCTTAAAGCTATTTTAGCTTTTTTTTTTGATTGTATAAAAGTCATAATCTTTTTGCCCCATTAAATCTTTGAGTCTAGCAGGGCACTTAAAAAAAAAAAAAAAACCTCTCACTCTCTCCATACCAGTGGGCTGTGACTTCTCTACCTTCCTTTGTTTCCAGGCTCACCTCCCCACAGCCACAACTAAGCCTCTGCTTCAGCACCAGGAAACACTTGCTGTTTAGCATTGAAAAGAGAAAGGGGCGAAGCATCAAAAACAGTCTGAACTTGCTTTACGACAGGCGGATCAGGCCTCCATCAGTGGCCCTGGGAGGCTAGGCTTTGCCTGGGTTGCAGTGTATCTCTGAAGCTTTTATTACATCCACTCCTAGAGTACTTGGGTTCCTCCAGCAAAACCAAATCCCAGTGAGAATCATAAAAACCTGTCCCGTCAGGTTAAAAAGAGAATGCATATAAACTGTACTTTGTGAACTAAATCTTGACTGTCTAGCCAATTAACTGTTTTATGATTCTCTTTAGAAATGACTATAGCAGTAAATGCATTGGGTTACACGCTAGATAGCTAGCAAACCAGGATTTAAATCCAGGTCATCTTGACTTTAAAGTGTGAGCTCTCCCAACTTCGCCACATTGCCCACCCAGAGGCTGGGAAACAGGACAATAGGGAAAGGAATTGCTTTCAAGTCCTTAGTCAAAGAGTGCAGAAACCGGGGTTGGAAGTGAGGTTTGCAGCCACACTTTTGCCTCTGACTGTGGGGTTTCCTTGAACAAGCCCCTTCCTCTCTCCAGGCCTCGGTTTTCATAAAATGAGGTGTTTCAAACAGTGAAGCCCCTTTCTAGGTCATGATTCTGTAATCTAAGGACATTTTTAAAGCCTCAGCTTAGCTGTGTAAGAAACAGGCTTAAAAATTTACTTGGAAAAAAATCAAAATCCTTTTATCACTCAAAGAATCAACGGAAAAGGCTGCAAAATAACTCATATCACTTGGAATATAAAGTGTGGTTTGTTGCCATTGGGATCAACATATGGAATCAATGAAATAAGAAATTAGGCCAGGGAGGAAACCAGCTTTATGAGGCATTTTCGAGTTTCCATGAAATAGTGGCTTCAAAATCACCAATATAAACTTTCAAGTACCTTTCTGAGTTTGGCACAGCATATATGGAAAAAAACCCAAACAAACCCCAAACTAAAAACAGATCAGACTGATAATTTCCTCCAAAGACCAAATAAATAACCTGCAGAGTATCAGTGGACAGGTACAAGACTGGGCTCCGAGTCAGTACACCTGGGTTCAGATCTTGGCTGAGTGACGCCACTATGTCTCAGTGTCTTTAACTGTGAAAGGGGTACAATAATCCTACCTATACAGATGTCACAGGGCAGCTGAGAAATTCCAGTAAACTGAAGAACTACATGAAGAACGGTCTCATTATAATTAACCGCCTGCCAAAAAACATTCTCTCACTCTCTATAGGAGATTAACATGGGCACACAGATTTGGGACTTTAACGTTTGAACTGCCTCTTAGCAAAAGTTGAAAAATTACTACAACTTGAAGGAATGAGGGAAGCTGCCTTAAAACAAACAAAAAAATTAAAACCACCATTACCACCAAAAAGCATCTTCTTTCTCAGGAGTAAAGGAAAAAAAAGCAAAGATAATATCTCAACCTGAAGGTTGGGAAACGCAATTCAGGACTTGGCAGTCCAGAACCATCTTCACCTCCTCTTTCCTTAGAATCCAATTTGGCAGCAAGTCCTGCGGGATGTGCTTTGAGATGCCTCCCAGAGGGGACTTCTTCTCTATTTCCACTATCCATACCGTAGTCTGAGCTTTTCTCACAGCATGCCTAGACCTAGACGACAACAAAACTGCACAGCTGGGTTGTCTTCTCCTGTCCAGGCCACCCCCGGGGCTGCCTGATTGACCTTGCTGAAAAGCAGACTTCTTCAGGATCCATGGTGATTCTACCTACAGGTCTCACACTATTTCCCTCTCCTCCAAAAAGAGGCCCCATCTCCAGTCCAAGAATTCTTCCACTTCCTGCAGACTCCAGCCTCAGGGCCGATGCTCTTGCTGAGCTCCCTGCCTAGAAGGCTCTTCCACCAGCCTGTGTTATTCCAAGTTGTATTTCCCACACTCCCTCTAGTGCTGTACTTCTCAGACATTACTGTGCTTTGGAATCATCTGGGGACCTTGTTAAAATGCAGATTTTGTTTCAATAGATCTGAGATAGAGTCAGGACTCGCATTTCTAACTAGCTCCCAGGTGACCATCCAGCTGCTGGTCCACGGACCCCACTTTGAGGAGCAAAGCCTACTGGCTTAGTGGAAAACAAATGGAGAGGGGGTGGTTTTTGGAGACATGAAGACATGGGTTTAAATGCCATCTTTTTCATGTTTTAGCTGTGTGATCTTGGGCAAATAACTTCATCTGTATAGTGGGAATATTACCTATTTTTATATAAATGATAAGAAGGTCTTTCGAGATAGTAATAAATAGATACTGTTCTTTTCAAATCTGTCTTTCTCTTGGCTCCCCTAAGCTCATCCTCTTGTCCCCTCTTATGCTTCTCTGATAATCTAATTTATTTTTACTCTAAATCTTATTATTTAAATAGCTTGTGTGCACACACACATATAAATTAGACCATACGTTCTTCATAGGCACAATTATTTTTGACTTCCTTTTAGCACACAAATCAAGAAAAATGATTCTCAAAGTAAAATTTTGCTCATACAAAACTCTGAGCTGTATGATAGTTAACAATACCATCTCTCTACAGCATCACGCAGAGAAGCAAAGCTGTGGTGTGGTTACACACACGGCTTTCGGGTCAGATCTGAGTTCCAGTGCTGGTTCCATCACTCACCAGCTGCCACCCCCGCCTAACTCAGACTAACATGTCTGGGGTTCAGTTTCTTGTAAACAGGAATTCTGCCCTAAGCTCTAGTGTTGTTGTGAGAATTAAGTTAGGTAAGTTATATAAAGTGCTCTGCCAACATGGCAGGTGGCAAAAATGGCCACAATTCTCCACTCCTCTCTGAATCCATTCCATTCTCTGATGTGGCTCTGCAGCTCCTCCCATCAAAAGGTAAAGACTATGTCTCTCCTCTTGAACCTGGGCTGACCTCATGACTTGCTTTTAAAATAGACTAGAGGAGAAGCAACTTGTGTCCATTTCAGCTTAGGTTTCGAGGAACCTTGCTTCCATGCTCCCTCTTAAAACCATGCTGAGCCAACATGTGAATGAGCCCAGGTGAGCCTGCCCAATGGTGGGCGGCATGAGGCCCAGCTGCTCCCGGGCTGACTCAGCCGATGGTCAGCCAATACTCAGAGGCAGAGCCAGCTTGGTGACCACAGATGCATACGGAAGCCTGGAAAACACCAACAGATTCACCCAGCCCAAAATGCTCATCCACAGAGCCATAAACTAAACAAATAGCTGATGTTTTAAGTGATTATGTTTTGGGGTGGTTTGTTACACAGCAATAGATAACAGACACTGTACATATAAGTAATTTCTCCATAAATAATATTTTTGGAAAAAGGTACTTAACAGAAAATGAATTTTCTATAATATTAAAATTTGCACTTTGTGGTCAGTAGTAGGAAGATGACTGAACTGGGAACTGGGATGCTCAGATTCTAGTCCCAGTAGCTTTTCCAATGGGCAGCCATATGACCTTGGACACATCATTTAACCTCTTCAAGCCTCAGTTTCCTCATCTGTAATTTAAGGCGGTTAAACCAAATGACTTTTAAGGTCTTTTCTAGCTCTAAAAAGGACTGAGAGTGCATTTTTCCAAAGTGTGATACTTATTTCCTTGCTAACAGATAGTTCTGAACCCAATTTTCCTTTGGTTATAGATTTAGGATTTAATCACAGATAACCTTCATTATATTGCCTTCATTGTTTAGCAGCTGGTTGTGACCACATTTCACACTTATCATAAGAGCCCAACACCAAACCTATAATGTGGGCCTCCTTACTGTGGATCAGGAACCAAGATGGCCAAGCTCCTTAGGAATCAAAAGATAAATTATGCCATATAAGTTCTAGAATCTAAGTAGGTGACTCTCAAGTATTCGCAGGTGCAGGTGGGCTTCTCTGATTTATTTCTAGGTTGCGATACAATATTCTGGAGGACTGAGGTTGTTCTGTCTGATCATCAGATAAGAGGGATACTGATTTATAGCCATAAAGTACAAATCAAATCTGCATTTATTGCACATAAAAGACCCAAGATATGTGCTCCATTATCAAATGGGGGAAAAGGATTTAACACCAAAATTAAAAGAAACTTCAAAACTCTTGTGTGTAGAGATCAACTCTGGGACTAGCAAACAAGTGAATTACAAATATATGCAAATACATGCTATATTTAAAAGCTATACACGTGGCAGTGAGTCAGTAACTAAGGTAACTTGTTCAGAGCCTCTCACCACTAGTACACACTCTAACACTGCGCTCCTGCAAATATAACACAGCCTTTTTTGTGACATACAGCAGGCAGCATTGTGGCCAACTTTAAAAAAAAAAAAAAGGCTGTTCTGCCCACTTCCACTACTGTTACATAATCAAAACTCGGTATTTTTATTCCTAGAAGGAGGTAAGCTAAGTCAGAGAATGTGTACACAATATGAGGGCAACAGTTTATCTTAACTCGGCCTTCAGATGTACATATCTAAGTCTACGTAAAGAAGCACTAGGGTGTTGGAAATCCGAAATATATTTGGCTCATTCTTTAGCAAAAACTTTTTTCTGTGACGGAAACAAACTACGTGGGGCCCTAGAGTAACTGTGGCCAGTATGGAAAGCATTGCAATGAAACTCAGCTTGTGGTTATCTACCTTGGAACAATGGTATTTTGAAACATGTAAATTAAGTTCAGAGACTTGAGCCGCCTAACATTTTCCTTGAGTTAATATCCTAAATACTTCTGCTCCCTTTCTAAATATCTTGAGTCAATTCACCACCCTCTCTCCTCTCACATGGGTTTTTACAGCAGCTGCCGTGCTTGTATTTTCCCCATTCTACTCTCCTCATTGCCGTCAGCGTGAACTTTCTAAACTACAGATCTGCTCTACTTAAAATCTTCCAGTGGCTTTTCTAAAGACTGTGTCCCCAGCACTTCGTCGAGTGTCTGGTGTCTCTGGTCTACTCATATGGTCTCCAAGGCCAGGTCAGGGGTTAGTTTTATTTTGGAGAGCCACTTGTACACTGAATAGAACAGAGTTCACTGTGTGGGGTAAAATTTGAGACACGATATTCCTTTTGTCTCATGCTAATAATATTCACTACAGCTCAGCAGCATCTTTTCTAAGATGCTTGACGACACTGAGTCAGTCTTTTGAGTTCTTACAAGTATCTGCTTCAGGACACATACTCACCTGATGGGTGTGTGAAATATGCTTTCAGACAGATTCATTCCGATGATATACAGTCCTTCTGAAGATTCTAATCTCTGTGGGACCATGATATTCTCAGGTGAAAAGGGTGTGAGCAGATAAAATATTTCACTCTCACTTTATTCCCTTAAATAGCATTCAGGTGGTAAACAGACTAAGCAAGGCTACTATCGGGTGACCTGTCCAACCTGTAGACAGGCGAAGGTTTGAGGCTGGCCCTCCTCTAGGATGAGTCTATCAACTGCTTTTTTCCAGATCTCTAGAAAGTCTATCTGCAAACAGATAATCAATCTAATGACCAAACAAGGGAGGAGGAGAAAAACATAGGCAGGAGCTAGGTAATATTCAACCAAGACCCAAAAAAGAGTCCAAGATTCAGGGTTACTGGAAAAATTGTTGAACTAGGGGAATCTGAAACAGTCCAGGTGGAGGAAACTCAGCTACTGGGAGGTTGGTATTCAGTTATTTGGAAACTGGAGATCATTCCAAAAGGCACAGTCATTGGGCTCTTGGGGTACCAAGGGCTGGGCACTTCCAGGAGCAGCGAGGGTCGTACCTGCTCTGCCCCTGGGCTGGGAATGGATTCTAGCCAGAGCTCAGCAAGATTGTGTTTCCAGGCTCAGAGAGGCACTGGGTGGGAAGCCAGGAGAATCATCCCATTTTTAGGCTAACTAACATATTTAGTTGATACACAAGTTTTTGTTTTGTTTTAAATTCCAGATATGCAAAAGCTCTTAGAACATAGCTAAATTGGCCACACTTATCTTTAGATGCCATTAGATATCTAAAACTTTAGAACCACAGACAATCAGGCCCTGGGGCCAGGTGCCATGAGATAGGCACTTACCACATACTTGCTGAATCAAAGAACAAGATCAGAATGGACACAAAGTGAGCAAAGAGAAATAAGACGAACCATGTCTTCCTTTATCAGCGTCTGCTCCATTCCTCCTTTGTGCTCAGGGCTTCCTATAACTGACTCTTCACACTTTAGAAAAATACAGATAACTCCAGAACTCTACTTAGAGCTTGAAATTATTGTTTCAGTGATCTGCCTCATGACTGCTAAGGTGGTCTAAAGCCACTGGTGTTTATCCTTAAAAGGTTTTAACATCTGTCTCCTCCTTCTTAAAATAGATTAACTGGAGGAATAAACGTGGGAATAAGTGGCAAATACAGAAGCTATTGTCTTTAAAAGCAGCAACCACTTTCCATTTCTTTCAACTCTCACGCTTCTCATTTTTTCTCCAACTGTTACTCCTCACCATAGCTTAGTTACAATCACCCAGGACATTCAAAATCCACGGTGAAAAGTGCCATCAGTAATTCCCTCATAGTGACAGGAAGAAAACAAACACCCATTCTTTAAAGATTTGAACCACCTCATGGAACACTTGACTTCCTGTAAATTTACTGGGCAAACATCTATACCGCAATGGAAAATAAAATGTACTAAGTTACTAAAGGGAGTTTTTGTTTTGTTTTTAAGGTTCATTACAGCGCTGGAGGAAAAGAAAAAACACAATGATTTCTGTCTTATATCACTGGAAAAATTCTTCAGTGCTGCTTTGTGAAAATCTCACCTCACCAGGACTGCCAAGGTCAAGGAGACCCAAGAAATCGACCTGGGAGATAGATGCTTGCCTAATTATTAAATATTCAGCAAACAGTCTGTGACCATTTAGCCGTTTGCACCTGGCACCCTCTTTCAACACGAGCTGCACTCTTTCTCCTCACCCCTACCCACCGCCACCCAGGGCGCCAGCACCCCAAGGGGGGCAAATCCTGGGACCCAAGGACATTTCTAAGAAACAGTGGCGAGTCACATTCCATTTCCTTTTTATTCAAGAGCACTCAGATACTTAAAAATCGGGGAAGGGGGGAATTAGAAATAAGGGGCAAATCTCTTGCAGTTTTTCCAATTCAAGTTCTCAGGCACTGCTGAAAGTTCATTAATTAGGGATTTAAAAACAAAAGTGTTTCCTCCTCCAATCAGATGCCAAGCTTTACAAACTGTCTTGGTCTTTTAGCTTGGGGAATTCGTCAAAGTCCTCCCCCACCCCCTATCCTGGATTCTCCTCTCCTTCGGTGCCTGTGTTAAATTACGCGACTTTTCCGAAGTAATCAAACTGAGAATGGCCTCACCCCATTTTTTTTTTCCCCCAAGGCAAAAGGAAATAAATAAAAACGACCTGCGAGAGAAGTTGGGGAAATAATGCCACAAAGCCGAGTTCCGCGGGAGTCCAGCCCTCGTCCTCCCGGCGGCGGGCCCGACGCGCGGCCCTGGGACGGTCCCTACCTGGGCCGGGGCGGCGACAGCGGCGGTGGCGGCGGGGTCGCGGCGCCCATGGCTTCGCCGGCCTCGGGCGGCCGCGCGGGACTCGCCAGGGTCTCAGCGCCGCCCGGAGCCCGCCGCGCTCGCCGCGGCCGCCCCGGCGCCGTCATTGGGCCGGCGTGTCACGTGGCCCGGCCCGCGGGCGAGCCTCCCCGGCACGCGTAACCCTTTACCTGCGCGCCCCGCGCCGCGCGCTCGACCCCCCGGAGCCGGGGCTGGCCCTCCGGGCGCGCTGATGCAGAACATCCGGAGCCCGGCCTCCGAGTACCGCCACTCAGGTTGCATACCCATCGCCCGCCCGTGGGGGGAAACTTTTTGGTGCCTACTTTTCGGTCGCGCTGTAGGGAGAGGGGAGCTGCCTAGGATTCGGAACGTAAGTAGAGAGATCAATAAATGCACCCCCTGGCAAACAGATCTGTCCCCCTCACCCCCGTGTACTTGTGTTTTTCTGTTTCTTCCTCAGTTCTGCAGAGATCCAGAATAGCCGCCTAGATCGGGTGTCTGCACGATCTCCTGCCTTTTTGAGAGACGGTCTGAGAAGCCGCGCCGTCGCTACCAGGTTGATAATTCCCGGGGAAGCTGCACACACTCGCCTGCACCCTCAAAACCACAAGTGGGAGTTCATCGAAATCATGCTTCCCCGCCCCCCACTTTCCTTCCCTTTTCCTGGGGTGTTGGAATCTCGGTTGCAACACTCCGTCCAACCTACTGAGCTGCACGCCCGTACTGGTTGCAATCCATGCACCTAAGGTGGGTGGAGAACTGGTTGCTTTACTGTAAAATACTGCTTAAGTATTGGAAATTCTTTTCACCTGTGCTCCAAAGTAAATGATGGGCGTGACAGGAAAATGTGTTAAGCAACTGCGCCACCTAGCCTACTCTCTTCTCTCTTTTCTCTTCAACTCATCCGGGGAGAGTTAGGATAAAACAGGACGCTGGAGACGCAGCTGGACTGAATACTGCCCTAGTTTTTCGCATGTCCACTTTAGTGATTCCAGCGCCATTTAGACGACATTTGCTACGCTTTATGGGGGGTAACTCATTTTTTGAATTTCCCAGTTGGGTCGTAGCTGCATGCTTTAAAACCGTAAATTTATGAGGGAAGTTATATGCTGTTTTACGTCATTTTCTGATAAAACCCTTTGTCACAATAAAGCCCCTCATATCAACTTCTAGCCGATGCGTTAGTAATGTCCCCAAGATATTGGTACATTTATCAGTTAGGTTATTCTGACCAAAAGACTTTGGTATTTATCTTGAGTTTTAAAGTGTGATTCCTGGGCTGTGAGAATCAGCATCATCTGGGGCAAGCACAAATTCTTGGGCCCCACCCCAGACATATGGATTCAGAAATAGTAGAGGATAGGGAGGGGGGAGAAATCTGTGTTTTAACAAGTGGTTCACACTCCCGTTTGCGAACCACTGCTCTTAGTATGCTCAAGCAGCTGGTGGGTACCCTCATCTGTTAAAGACTGGGATCCCATAAAGCCAGAGGTGGTGGTGTTTCTGGTAACCTCGAATTACCAGTGTTATATTATTTGTCAGAGGTGGTGGTGTTATCGGTAACCTCGAATTACCAGTGTTATATTATTTGTCAGAGGTGGTGGTGTTATTGGTAACCTCGAATTACCAGTGTTATATTATTTGTCATGTTGATACACTGAAACCCAAACCTCAGATGTGTCTACACAATGTGTAATCTGTACTTCATGTAGATCACACGGAATGCCGAAGGGACATCTGAGGGGGCCCTTGTAAAGAAATACAGAAGAAAAATATACAGATTGTTCATACATACGGGAATGAAATACCATGATTCACTTAGTTTTTTAGGTGTGTTTATGTTTTCATTGGCATATAAATTGTTCCCAACTGAGAGTCACAGAAGATAGGAAAGCTAGTTAGTTTGGGTGGATTTGTCAATATAGTTCTAAAAAAAGAAAATTTTTAAAAGTTTATGGTATTGGCTTACGTTGTAACCAAAAAGCGTACCATATTAGGCATTTTAGACTTCTGAGAAAGAGAGAACTGGTTAGATTCTTTATCTTTAGCTCAGATTTTTCCATTACATGGACAGCATATTTCCAGTGGCCTGCATGGATGTCTTAACTTTGAACTCTGCAGGTCCGGCTTTATTTTTATTATTTCCCCTACTTTCATCTCCCAACCATTCATTTCATATTTGTAACTCTACTCTCTGCCCAGTTTCAAGTGGACCTGGCGTTACCTGTTTTCGCTCTCCCTCATCACCCGCCTCTATCAGTAAGCCCTAAAATCTCCCTTGAATTGCTCCTCCTCTTAGCATTCTCACTGTCACATCCTAAGACCAAGTTCTTACACTTTTTCTCTCAGATCATTGTCATCATCTTTTTATTGGTCTCCCAGCATCTGGTCTCTTCATCTCTAATCTATCTGACCTGCTACTGCCTGAGTCATTCTAAAATACCATTCCAACCCAGCCATTCCCCTTTTCAAAAACTTTTTCACCATCCCCTATGGACTATCTAATAAAGTCTAAAATCCCAACATAACATTTGAAGTCATTGAAATGCTTTGATTCTTCCTGGTTTTGCTCACACCACTTCCTTCGCCTGAAATGTCTTTCTGATGTTCTCTTATCCTTCAAGCCTCAGCTATGCGTCAGCTTCTCTGGGCCATCCTTTTTGATTCTCAAAGGTAATTTCCTCCTCTGCAGTCTATCCTCAGCACCTAGCTTCTACTTTTATTAACAACTTTTTTATCACAGTTGGTCTTACATCTACTTTAGTTGTCTCCTTTAGATTGTAGGATTCTGGAGGACAGGAGTTGTGGGTGACTAATTTTCAAATCATCCTAGGGCATAGCCTAATGGACGTAGCAAGGACACAGTATTTGTTGTGTTAACACCTTGTTTTTAAGTTTCTCGGAGAATAATTGTTTCGTGGAACTAGATACACGTTTCACCTGAAAGTTTACAAAACAAGTTTTCCTAGTTACCATCACTTTAGCTCTCCATTACTGCCCTGTTTAAAAAAATGCTTTTTGGTGTATCAGAGGATTCTTAGATCCAAGAGGCAAGAGATGGAAAAATGCATAGGGGAAGGTTTCCTTTGGTCCTCCTCTCTCACCTGGAGGCAATTTATG
Source organism: Equus asinus (assembly GCF_041296235.1). Classification (NCBI taxonomy): domain Eukaryota; kingdom Metazoa; phylum Chordata; class Mammalia; order Perissodactyla; family Equidae; genus Equus; species Equus asinus. The sequence goes on from NC_091792.1 coordinate 131,906,808, forward strand.
AGTAGGGCGGCCTCTTGTTTATCATCCTTCCCATCTTCAGCCTCATCCCAGAGGGAAGCACACAGTCCTTGCACTTACACATAGAACTTGCTTCCTAACTGCCTTCCTGTTATAACTGTAAAATCCTAGAAGGCACAAGCTGTTTTACGTACCTTTGTATTCCTGGCAAAATGCATGACCAAGTAAATATTTGCTGAACGAATACATCCACTATTTCGGTATACCTGAAAAGCCTGGGAGTGTGCAAAGTCCTCCCGTGATCCTCAGAGCCTAGCCTCGTCTCTGATCTCCAAGTTAGAAACTATCCTATAGGTCATTGTCGGTGAGTGCCTACTGGATAAACAATGCTATATTTTTACATGTTTTGAGAAAGTTTACAAAAATGTCATTGATGGTGCACTGAAATCCTGTGAAGCTATTCTCCCTGGACCTCAGTTTCTAGGTTTCCTCATCTGTAAATTTGGAATACTAACAGTACCTACTCATAAGACTGTTGTAAAGATTACACAGCTTAGTGCATGCAACGCTCCAAATATAGTGCCTGGCGTACCGGGGGCACTCAGTAAGCACGAACAATTATTCTTACTGAAGATCTCCAACTACATCTACCAAAGTTGGGGGAGAAAAACAAACGCCACATGACTCTAAGTCATTTATCTTTTATTCATACAAACAATACATACACAAGACTGTACATTGTTTGAAGACTGCCATAATTTTCTAGTGGTAACAACTCTGTAACAAAATTTAACTAAATGTAACACTTATGAAAATATAAATCTCTGATTGGGTAATTCTTCCCCACAATACAAAGTTTACATAAAAACATTCAATATGAGCTATCAGTTGCAAACAAGTTAGGAAAAGTCGTTCAAGTCACTTGTGAAACTCTATTGGCTTTGACATAGAACATTCACACACTACATTTAATCCATCTAGGCATTTAATTCATAGAAATGTGTGGCAGAGAGGTCCAACTAATAGTGACAGGAAGAAGAATGTGTTGCCTTTGAAGAGCTAAAAAAGTATCAACTCATACAGTCAACTCCAGATGATCTGTATGAGCACTGGGCCTTCTCTGGGCTACCACCTCCCTGCCTGGTAGCTAGACCAGGAGGAACATACTGAAAAAAAGTCTTTTACCATGGAGTAGAGTGTTTACATCTTAATCACATCTTTGAATGTGTATGTGTCACACTGCTTGCCCAAGTGAAATACAATGGACTTGGATTCCTTATGGGTTAGGTCATTTTGTTTTTTCCATTATCATCAACAATCAAGATGTCACTGTCTTTTTTTCTCACATTGCTCCCCGACATCCCTACTCGGCTATAGCAGAAGCTATCACTACCTTTATTTTGCAATTTACAAAAACAATACAGTGGGGAGGTTAAAGATCTGTCTTTGGATACGCCATGAGTTCATGGCAGATCTGAAAGGAAGTCAGTCCTTGTTCATTATCCTGCCTACTCAAGTCGCTGCTGCCAGTTCAAATACAACCAAACCAAACCACCACTATGACACCCTCTGGAAAGTTATCCAGGGGTGTGTCATGAGGAGGACATGGAAGAAAGAAAATCACTTTCCCCTTTTGGGATGTAATATTTTCTTTTAAATAGGTAGTTTTAAAAAAAATATTTAATCCCATTTCAAAGCTTCTGCTTTGAAGCTTTGAAGCAGAAGCTTTGAAATGGTTAAGACCACAAAAGGCTCCGAAGAGTCCTTAAGCAGAAAAGAAACATACGTACAGCGGGTATAAGTAAGAAAGTGATTACAAAGAGGAACAGCGAAGAACCTTTGGACACCCTTAAGATTTATGGAATATTTTAGCACGAAGACGGGCATATTCAGTTTGTCCCAGAGTATTTGGTCATCCATCTGCTTTTACACAGGAAAGAGGAGGCATGAGAGTAAGGCAAATGTCATCAGTATTTCATAGATGGCATGTCAAGAAAGCTTTCTTTCTATTAAGATTTACTGCAGGGTTTTAGGAAGTAATTTATGCTTCCATACATCTGACTGAATAGCACAGACTTTTGTTAGTACAGTGAGACAGATTAACAGGTGTTTTGACCACATTTGCAATGCCCTTTCTGTAATTCTTCTTTACACCCAGCTCAAATAGGCATTTCAAAAAGACATGAAAAGATTGTGGTTTCTTATTAAATGTCTTCTTTTGCAGCCCAGGAAATAGTTTAGAAATCACATATTCCATCATACAGAAACCCTAGCATGCAACTGTTGAAAGTGTATTTTCATGAAGACTGACTCTGTGTGGTCAGTAGCCCTATGATAGTGGTAGTTAGTTCTTGTCCCAGGCCCATTTTTGGCCTCACATTTCACATCCTTTCTCTTGGGAAACTGGGAGTACCTCTGGGCATTTTTGTTACATTAATTTGCACCTTTGGACCTTCCATCTGACTGGGTTTACACAGTTGTCAGGATTATAAAATGTAAGGAAAGATTAAGGCTGTGTTTACTTATGGCCACACAATCATCTGAAGTCAACTCTTTGTGTTCACGATTTCAACCGATTTCTGCAGAATTAATTCCAGTCCAGATGGTCTCTAGCCTCTCTCCTCGGAGCCAATGGAATAAATTACGCTGCTTCTTCCCACAAAGATAGTTTAAAACTATCCTCTAACTTCCAGGTGATGCAGCCATTTAAATATCATCTCTAGAAATTCTGTCAAGACTTCATTCCTGGAGAAACTCTGACCAAAAAACCAAGCTCAAAACCAATTTCACATTTCTGTACATTTCATGACCATGTTAATAATTAACACTGGAACTCCAGCATCTTTCCTGTCCTTTAAGAAATGAGTAGCTTATCATTTGGGATACAGAAGATACTTTTTTTTTCTTTTGTACATGTACCACTTACTTCTACTGAGCAGGAAAAACATTTTGTCAGTTGTCAGGGGCATAGCTGTGGCCCCTGGATTCCAGGGCAGAGCACACCCGGTCATAGCAAGAATTGTGTTTCTTGGAGGGCGTTGCCTCATTAGGCTCAGTGGAGTCACTCACTGTGATGGGACTGTCTCTTGCAAAGACCTCAGTGGACTCTCTCCATAAGCAATCCACAGACACTTTAAAACAGTAGCTATTACACTTTGGCCTGGATGTCTGTGTTGCATTGTTGAAAATTTGTCTGCTATTTGAAGTGGCAATTTTAATTTTCAGTGCAGCATCTACACGGTCCACGACCGTGTATATCCCTATGCTCCCATCGTCAAAACCCACAATGATGTTCAGGTGCCTCTGTGAGAGGGCAAGAAAAGTTGGGGTTTTGTAAAGGGAGCAAGCACCGATATTTTTACCATCAGCCAGTCTCATTACAATTAAACTGGATATCACACCATTTTCATCCTCTTCCTCCCCATTTCGGAAACAGATATATACCAGGTAGCGACCATCCCGAGACAACCTCTGCCGCCAGATGACCCCAGAAGCGTGAACCACCCGTAATTTACCGTTGTGTAAATCCAGCACGTTGATATTTTCGTCTCCCCTGGCTATAATGCCTAGCTTTCCATTGGGAGAAATTTCAAAATCCTCTAGATTTTTCAAGAAGTTGTTTGGAAGTTGCACACGGCGACAGATCACTTCATCTGTCAGACTCCAGATATTTACTGTCTCGGCCGAGGTGATAAACACGATGATGTCAGGGCAGTCGGGGATCAATTTAAAATTCACAATGGTGGTGCCATCTTCACAGCAAAATTTCTTGGTGATACTTCCGGTCCAAAGGCTGACTGCCAGCACTTTGCTTTTGGTCATTCCCACCACGAAGGTATTTGCGGAGGTTATAAAGGCGTTCTGCAAAGTGGTCAGGATGTTGCAGACCCTGTGGCCTGTGGCCAGTCTCCAAACCCTGGAAGCATTTTCCTCACAGAGAGAGACCACAAACTGGTCATTGTGTGTAATTAGCAGCTGAGATATTCTCTGCCCATTAATTCGGAAGAGGTTTTCACCGCTGCTGGTGTGCCAGACATACTGGCTGCTTTTGTCATCTGACGTCACCATTATGTCCCCAGAGGATGTCAACACACAGTGTTCAACTATTCCTTCATGCTTAAATACTGCTTCAATAAACCCACTGCTGAAGTTCCACTTATGAACGCAATCAGAGCCATCAAGGGAGTAAATGATTTCCCCTCTGGCAGGTAACATCAGACTCTGGATGGGTTTTCCAGTCTTATCTATGTTGGACATAGCTGTGATTATATCTATGTCCCAAATAGAAAGAACACCACTGGTTGATAAAGATAGCAGCATGTTGTGGTGACTAGATTTCACCAACTTAACTATGGTACCTGAGATTTCCTGTAAGCTTGCCATACACTGTCCTGTGTCCCGCCTCCAAAAAAACACGGCTGAGGTATTTTCCATGGTCGCGATGATGCAGTCTCCATTTTTGGACAGCACGGCAGATATAAATCGTTCATTGTGCTTAGCTCTGAACTTTTCAGCGACCTTCCACATGCCAGTATCTAAGAGCTCAATGCTGAGGGCTTTACAGATCAGAATGGCACTTTGGTCCTCTGAAAGTTCGATGCTGACCACCTCGCTGTCTTCTCTTCGGCAGTCAAAGTCATCAGTCAGCTGGGGGTTGGTAATGTCCTCAGTATTCCAAACAGAGAGGCTTCCCTCACTGTCTACCATTACCATTTCTTGGGCTGTGTCCAAGATAAGAAGAAACTTCACAAACCCACCTGAAAATTCAGATGTCACCGTACATAACTTTTCTCCACTTCCTAAATGAAATATGGTCGTAGTGTTCAGGTACTGTCCACAGAACGCATATGTGCCATCCAGGGAGCACTGGACACAGGTCACTTCATACCAGCAGTGGAACTGGTAAAGGGGCCATCCGTAGAGCAGATCAATGACAGTGACATCTTTGCTGGCTTCAAGCCATGCAAGGGCATGGTTGACCGACAGTGTAAATCCATTGATGTAGGTGGAGCCGCTTCCATGCTTGGTCCCTTTGATTTCCACCTCAGACAGGAGACACGAATTGACATTGTCATAAATCAACAAGGTATTATTTGTTGTAGCCACCACAAGATACTTTTCATCACTGGTGAGCTTCATGCCCAGGATGACGGACTGGGCTGTCGTGATCTGCCTGAGTAGCTGACGAGTTTCCACATCCCACGTGCTGATGGACCCGTTTTCTAAAGCTGTCAGGACAGTACTGGGGTTACAGGTAGGCAGAATCTCGGTGACATGCAGGTGACTAGATGACAAGGGAAGACGCTCTGGGCTATATGTCACATCCATGGATGAATGTAATGGCACAATGGAGCAATATTTGGGCCCGTCTTTGTCACACTCCAAAAGAAGGTGTCTAAGTTTGGGCAGGGAACTTACAACAGGCAGCAGTCTTTGCTGGAGCTCTGCTGAAAGGGAGCCAGGAAAGGCAATGATCTTGTTTTTGATGCTGCGGAGGGTGCTTGCCAGGAACTTCAGCTCCTTCTCTTGCGAGCAGTTGTAAGCCAGCTCGATGTCTGAAAGCACTTTATCGAACTGGCCGATTTTGATCATGGTGTAAAGCCAGCTGAAGTTCATGATGATGCCATACAGCAGGTCGTCGGTTTTTCCACACCTTGTCAGGTGGTGCAAGAGCTCAGACATTTTCCGATGATTGACAAAGAAGATGTCAGGCTCCAGTGGATTACACTGGAAAACCCAGGGCTGGTCTGGTGCCTGCCTGTCAAAGGAAGCTTGTTCCATGAAGTGCTTTTCTTCCTCAAGCAGACTTCTGCTCTCCAAGTCAAGGCAGCCATTCAAGTAGGGGTCTTCGAGGCAGAAAGCTTTCCTCCTGCCCCCTGACCAGACCCCCAGAAAATAATCTGCCAGGATGGTGTGCATTTCACGTAGGTCACTGTCATCCTGCAGATACAGCTTCTGAGCTATGAGCTGCAGGTGTCTGTTGGCCCAGACCAAAAGAGTGACATTCTTCACGTGTCTTTCTATTAAGTATCCGCTGAGACCCTCCTTGAGCCTCGCGATGTACAAATAAGGTACTCTCAGGGGATTGCTGGGCCTGGCGTTCTCATTGAGCTCATTCATAACGCTGTTGTCTAGGGCCAACACGTCCTCCAGTTCCATTTCACTCAAACCCATTTTGGCCATGGTGATGTAACCAAGAGCCCTGCAGACTAGTTTCTGACCACACTTCTTCTCTAAGGACCAGAATAGCTGCTCTATACTCTCATGAACGGTGACACAGAGGGAGGACTCATCGACATCTTTGTGAGATCTCCAGTGTCTCACCTCCCTGAAGGTCAAGTTCACAAACATGGGCAGTGTGCACTTAGAGAATGCATTGTTCACATAAATCTGCTGGCCTGAGGTGACCTTCCTTTTGACCCGCAGCAGCTGGTGTTTGAGGACCTGGCTGCACATCTTCCTGTCCCGGGGGATCAGCTCGATGTAGTTGTCCTCTGCATGGATAAGGCACCTTAGTTTCTGCAGGATCCCATGTTTGTTGGGCAGTGTGGAGATGACTATGCGTACGAAGCGGGGAAGGTGAGCTGGGAGCCACCAAAGCTTCCTGGCCTCGTCACTCTCTGAGAGCTGTTCTAGAGCGTCAAATATTATTACTAGAGGTCTCTGCAATGAAGACTCATTCAAAAGGTTTATAAATAAGTCACGGAGGTCATGGATCTTCTTAGGGTAGTTTTGAACCAGACATCGGTAGTTAACTGCCAACTGTTCACAAACACTTAGAAGGAGAGTCTTAAGGTCAGTACTCATGTCTGTGCTTCCTAGAAATCTCACGACTACGACTGGGTCAGATTCTGGTCCTGTGTCTTCATGTAGCCAGCCATAAGCCTAAAACATAAAGGTGGCATTTAGAATGGTAATATTTATTCACATGGTCATATACAACAACAGTTCTCTCCAGAGGTCACACTTCTGGTAACCCTGACCATGCAGGAAGTAGCCTAGAACCAGGAAGTGGAAAAGTCCTCTGAGAAGGTCAAAGAACTGTCACAAAGCTCATGCACTAAAATACACAGGTGAGACCCTTGGGATCACTCTACTAAAGGCAACAAAATAGTCATAATAGTATCGTTCAATCCCAAGGCAACATTTAAGTTGTACTCTAAAAGTTACAAAGTGTTTCGTAAACAGTAAATCCAAATATCAGGTATAGTTAGTTTTTTCATTGCTGAATTCCCATTTCTTGGCACGGTTGCCAGCATATAGTAGGTGCTTAATCTTCATTTAATGATTAGATTAAGTAATGATTTACACATTATATTGAGTCAAATATTTTCATGAATTGAGATCCCATAAAGCCCATACATGGCTGACAAAATTTCCAGTTAATTAGAATGCAGTAAAAAATACTCAGTACAAAAATGATACTGCATGTAATCTTTCATGATTCAGAGACACTTTATTAGGGTGCTGTAGGGTCATCTTGATGATGATGTATCATTGTCATAAAAATCTACATAATGCTGGTTAAAAGGGTTTTGTCAAATTTTGTGCTTTATAATAGTTTCCTATATTATATACTTATTTATATATTTATATATATTTATATATTTTTATACTTTAAAGTATATATATTTATATACGATAAACAGGCAGTCATCAGTCCTCACATTCTCTCTCTTCAGGGCACATGGGATTACAGTGTCATTTAACAGAAGAAGAAACCAAGGCCCAGGCTGCATAAATGACTCTGCCGAGAGACAAAGATGGAGTAGCAGTCATATCTGACTTTCATTCTAGTGCACTCTCTCTCTTTTTTTAATTGTGGAGTTAAAAAGATAACATTTATGAGGGGGCTGGTAAGTTTAGTATTTTTCAGTCTGGAAAGGCAAGGACAAAAAGAGAGACAATCATGGTACAAAACACTCCTAAGTTTATTTTAGGGAGATCACGTCTTTCAGTAATCCTTGGAATTCACCAAGGATACTCCTTAGAAAAAGACACAAATACACATAGAAAGTAAGTTTTTGAAACTTGGTTCCTCCAGAGATAGTTCCAGTTAAGATCTGAATAAGTTGAGGAAAGATTTAGGACTGTCAGTTTCAGAATGAGCTATTAAGGAAGATAAGCAATTTATTGTTGTTTAGCCCCAACCTTTGAAGCTGATTTGCAGGCAGCTAATCCTGCCATCCTACCACTGTCCTTTGGTGGCAAATCAGAAACAGAATGCAATTATTTGTCCCTCCATGGACTGCTCATGATGATTATACACATCGTCCTCTCTCCTGCCAGTCATGTGTTGCTGAATGTGTGGTATCTGCAGAGAGTGGCCCTCCGATCATGAGCTCACGTTCCTGGAAATGTCAGGTACACAGGAGATAACCACGAGATGTCTGTCTGCATCCTTACAAGGGACATGAGGTCACAAGAGAGCACAGGTTGTTGTTGGTGGGGCAGATGCTCCCCAGGAGAAAGACAAGTGGAACACAGGCAGGGGACCCAGAAACTGGTGTGGTTCCTGGAGGATCAGAGTCCAGGACTGTGAGTGGACACACTCTGGTGTTTGGACAAAATATCCAGAAGAGCAAGAGCTCAGAAAGCCATTTCTCAAGTTGAGCAGCCCAGCTGTCACCACACTCTGCCCCGCTGGGATTGCTTATCTACACAAGCATATCAGCACAGCCCATGTGAGTCTTTACCTCCTGTGCTAGAGCACGTGGAGATGCATCGCATGCACATTTAACTTAGTCAAATTCAACAATACTTCCCCCTCCACCCACCTTCCCCCTTCCCTCCTCCACAAGGAAGAAAGCCTCACAGCGAGTGTGAAATGGCATACGTGAATGTTTTCTCATTTGATTTCAGTTCCCATGTGCCTCTTACTGTGTTAGTATCTTGCTTATTTGGAATAATTCTAAAATTTGAAGAGTCACTTACAAATTAGTGTTCAAAGACACACACACATACATTTATTTTGATGCAACAGGGCCCCTAAATGTAAGCCTGCCACTTCATCTGGTGTAAAGAAAGAGCTACATCTTCTAACACTAGAAGAAAAACCAGCAGCTGGGCTTGACATATTAAGAAATGGTAAACTGGCCTTCCCAAGGACTTTTTGAGTAAACTTGCTTGAGCTTACTTTGGAACCTAATCCCCACATGAGGTGCAACACAACTGTCCCTGTTCTTGTCCTCCAAATGACCTGCTTGAGATTGTGTAGCACGTGATAGATTACAAGAATGTTCACGCAGTTAAAGAAAGCTCTGTTCTTGAGAGAGTAACCATAGAAAGAACAATATAGAGATTCTGAAGCAATACCAGGATAATAGAAACCATCAGACTTTGATATCAAGTGTAACAGGAGGTTAAAAATGGAACTAGTTTAGCCCAGTTTAGAGTGAGATGCCAAGACAATAGATATCACATTCCAGAGTGAGGTTCCAGACCATCATGCAAGACTTGAAAGGGAGCTGTGAAAACCAGCTTTGCTACCTTTAGCGGACAATCCACTTCCAGCCTGAAAAAGAGATTCAAGAGGCTGAGAAAAAAGTTGGAGGTTAGGGTGCCGTGGGTTGTATCTATCACCATCCCACTCCTGAAAGCGGGGGCTGAGAGATGCCCACCCCTCACTTCTGGCCCAGGGAAAGGGCTACAGTGGACCATTTAGAGGGTGCCCCCTAGAGCTTGGGAGACAAGGCCATCTGTGTCTGATGACATCTGAGAGATACAGACGTTGAGTGACTGAGACTGGCTGGCTGCTCCGATAGAGGAGTGATGCAGAGCTGCTGTACTGGAACTGGAGTTTCTCAGGGCAAAAAAAAAAAAAAACACCTGAGTGTTTCCCATGTCCCAGATGTGGGCCACCAGCAAGGGTGAGCTGACAAAGGGTTTTGTTTTTCCCAGGTCCTGTCTAGGGGAGTTTGCTGGGCTGTGGAGAGGATCTTGGCAGAAAGATACTAGAAGTGTATTGCTGGATGTCTAGGAGCCAAGGAAGTGACCAGCTGGAAAAAAAGTGCATTCCCTGTGTCAAGGGAACTGTAGGTGAGAGATGCTCAGCGAAGGCAGGGCAGGGGATGTGGGAGGGGAAGGACTTCCAGGAAGCCATGAAAAGGCCTCAGAAGAAACAGGATGCAGTTTTAAACACCTGTCAAGACCAGAGAGTGCAGAGCCCAGTTCAGAACAGTACTGGTCATGTAAGAACTTTCTGGTCACCTTACCTTTCCCAAATCCCCTAAACCAGAACCCTATAGGGGTCACAACCCTATAGAGGTCATGTGGTTGGGATTAGGGAAGGAGGGAAGAAGTGCTATGTGGAGAAAGAAAGGAGAAGATGGCCACATCCCTATTTCTCACTCTACATACCTTGCTTATGGTGGGCCTCAGTCGGGGCAGAGAAATGTAGACTGAAGCTTTAATTATCATCTTAGACTGGACATATTTAGTTGCTGAACTGAGACTGATTGAGTGTCCAGAAGCCACTGGAGGGCTTGTCTTTGGTGAGATGGATGAGAAGAGTTGTGAGATCTGTCCTAGTTTCCATGCAAATGGGAACTAGCCCACAACATGAGTTTGAACAATGACAGAAAAAATAAATATAGCTGTTCTATAATTGTACCCCATGAGTCTTATTCTTTCAGTATAACCATTATACCAGCAGAAGAGAAACACTGAAGTATACATTCCAAAAAGGCTAATTATAATTCAGAGAGTAAACCCAGAAAATGGAAATGAATTTGATCCATTTATCTTTTCCCATAAGTAAAAATTTTTACAAATATACATGTAAAAGAATAAGCTTTTACCTTCTTTGCTACTTCAGCTAATAGAAGGGTCTTCCCAGTGCATGGTCCACCATATATAATAAGAGGATTGATGTGCCCAGTTTTGCTTGGAAGAATGTATTTATACACGATGTTTAGAGATTCACATTTGTACTCGTAGAAGGAGGCATACGTTTTACATAATGATGAATGCTGAAGGATTTCATCATAGAGCGTATCAGTCTCAGTGTCAAAATTCTGTTGTACCGTTGCCTGAATTATATCAATCATGTCCTCATAAAATTGTTTACCAAGTCCTTCTATGTAATGATTTTCTATTTCTTGGGAATAGCCTAGTTTCATGTCACAATGAGTAACAGAAGTGTACACTCTCAGATTAGATGACGCAACAATAGTAGGAATAAATTCATCCCTGAGTTTTATCAGCTTCTCTTGGGCTTCTGGGTCCCGAATAATCCTCGGTTCTGTTCCAGTTATGTCCATGTATTTTCCCATCTCTGGGATTTTCACAAAACGCTCAATGTTAGCAATTTTCCTAATGTAGCACACACACTTCTTGAGGAATGCTGCCGTTTGCTTTCCTAGAGCGAAGTCAAATTCATCCTCTATAGCTGGAAGAAAATATGACAAGGAGTTTATTGCCTAGAACAAAGACCCAACATGCCCACCCAACATGCCCACACTCCCAGCACTTAACTATTAGTCCCTAGTGTTAGATGATTTTGCTTATAGTGTGTAGCGGAGTCATCTATAGAATAATTTCTTAATTCCTTAATTTTCCTGCTTGTCTTTTCCTAAGCAGCCTGCCACAGAACAATGAGTTTTAAGTAAAATTATTTAATTTCCTCCACAATCGGAGGGAGAAGTTGATCAAAAGACAAAAGAAAGCATACAAAGTTTATAGCTGATTCTCCCAAGTTCCTGCTTAGCTTCCCTCTTAGACTTCAGCAGTTCTAAGAGTGAAGAGCAGGGACCAATAGGGTCAGGAAGGAATGAGGACAAGGTCAAAGACATACTGAGTTTACTGTCTCCTTGTCTGTCTCTCCTTTACAATGTGGCTTCACCATTTTGTTTGAAGTGCATTGTACCCCAGACAGATACGTGTAAATATAAATATAAAAGCATATTTGAAACAAGATGTAATCATGTTCTGATTATTGATGAATGTGAATTATTCATGTCACTGTTAAACTCCATTACATCCATCAGAGCAGGCACAGAAAAATGACTCAGTATGTGACTTTACATCTTCTGAGGTAACCATGTCATGGCTTACAATACACATGCTGACATGCAAGTAAGTATACACTATAAATCATTGGAGGCGCCATAAGAACATTTAAAACTGGATCAGTAGTAATAAAAACATCACTGGCACATGATTTTGGGGGAGAAAAATAAAAACAAAGAATGGAAATGAATTTTAAGGCAAGCAGTCTTTTAAAATTGGCTGTCCTCCCTCTCTGCGTTCTTCTTCCCTCCCTCTCTTTCTTCCTCCTGCTTCCCACCCCCCTCCGCCTGCTTTCCTTCATCCACTTGGTCTTCACTGAGTCCCTACTATGTGCCAGGCATGCTGCTAGTTGCTTAGGATACAATGATGAGAGAAAACAGAGAATGCTAAGAGAAAAAGTCATTATGGAGCTTACGATCCAGTGGAGAACGGCAGACATGAATCATAGAGACCCATGAATAAATGTATTATGATTGTTTTCAGCCCTGTGAAGGAGAATACCATGATGCAATGAGAGTAAACAATTGGGGAGTCTAACCCACTTGGAGAGGCCAGGAAAGGCTTTCCTAAGGAGGTGACTGCCGGACTGGGATCTGATGGGAGCATGGTGGGGGAGAGGGTGGGGCTCTGAATACACAGGTTGGGCTGGCCTTAAACTGAAAACATTTCAATGGGCTAGCCACAACTCCACCATCAAGCAAAATCTAGAATATGCATGTATAGAATAGTATGTATAGTATAGAATATGCATGTATAGAACGCAACCATAGAATAGTATTCTATAAAGTAACTATTAAGGAAGGTGGGAATTTTATTTTAAAATGGTGCCTTATAGTGGAAGTCTCATGATAATATTTTTTCACCAATGATAAGCAATGGATAAAAATTTGTGACTCAGGTGAAAAATGAATGTTTATAGCCACCAGTGTTGAATGACCTGTGCCATGCACATGGGTATGCTTTACAAAGGGTTTTAATCAGGCAAGTTGGTTAAGGAGGCCAGTTAAAGGAGCTTGTACAATGTATGTCTACTCTTATTTTATAGAAGAGTAAAAACTTGTTATAATGTAGACAAGGGAAGATGCAAGAAATCTCAACATTGTAAGCTCTTGCAGAAAGAGGCCTTGGGCCCATTATCTTTTCCAGTCATCCGTGTAAAATGCTAGGGAGCTCACCAGATTAGCTAGGCATTACATTCTGAGTATCATGAAGAAGGAAGTGGCCAAACTGTAGTATCTATACATAATAGATGATAATTAGAGATATGCGCTGTTACCTCTGACTTCCAGAAAACTAGTCAACTGCAACCCAACTGACAGTATATCACCTGTATGGAAATAGTGTGTCAATCAGGAGTGTTGATCACAAATGCAACATAAAAAGAGAGAGAGACAAACCAAGCTGGTAGAGCCCACCTAAGGTTGGCTCAGGGGGACAAAAGAGGCTCTACCTAAGAGTACCTGGTTGCTGGTCAGACTTAATGCATATACCTGAATAAATGAGTCATCTGAGACTAAGTCAACTCTATAGAGTTCTTTTTAGAAGCAAAGTGCATCCTCATGATTTGAGGGGACTTTTATTAATAATTTCTGATATTCATTTGTCTATAAATATTATAAACTCCCCCCTCCTTACTAGAATATATATTTGTTTTCTGTCTTTGCATTTTCCTCAATATCCTAAAGTTTAGCCAGTCACGGTACCCAATGAAGATCACCTTAGGAGGAAACTCCCAGCCCTGGCAACTATCATTCATGACACATTAGTCCCTCTACTATTCTCAAGACCACTCAGTTTCGACATTCACAGTAGGGCACCATTTTGGGGTCTAACGTACTTCTCTTCCTCTTCTGGTATTTATTAAGGTGAAACTGGAAGTGTTGTGAAAAATTACATTCAAATATAAATAATATTTCTTTCCAGGTTCTACCTAGTGTTATTTTTAAGATTTCTGAAAATACTAAAGTAATATACTATATCCATTGGGCACTTCTCCAGCAATTTTCACTGTGCAGACATGGTCTTAAAATGAGTTTGAAATGTAAAAGAAATAAAATTATAATGAGCATGCATATATTTAAAACCTACAACCCCAAGCAGAAAGCAGTCTACTTGTAGTAATTCATACTACTAGGATGAAATTATTAATCTTCATATGGCTATCCATGTGGACAGAGTTCTTCAGCTTGGAGAAAATTAGGAGAATGTGTTTGTGATGAAATATTTCAATACTTTAGCTGTATGATTCCAAATGTGAGGATGTCTTCCCCAAACTGGTGTCTCTTACATCAAGAATGGGAAAGCTTTTGCTGGGGGCATTTTTTTCTAATGTGTCTAGGAACAGGGTGGTTTTGCCTTTGATTAGGATGAAGAACCGGAGCTTCAAAAATGGACCAAAAAGACCCCACAGGAACAAGGCTATTTGTTAATCTGGATATTCTAAAGACAGTACTTATTCCCGCCAATTTTAGTATTTTCAGGGAGACCTAAAATAAGACCTAAGTTTTGACAGCTTCCAGAGAATGAATTTGTCAAGATTATTTATAATTTCTCTGAGCTGGAAATACACGTATCCAGGGAGAATAGTATCAAGTGCCTTTTAGGTTTTCACAAATGCTTTGCCATGCCATTCACAAAACCAGTCTGAAAATGCAACTGCTATTGCTGTTTCCCCAATAATTCTTTACTATCAACTTTCAGAATAAATGCTATGTATCTGATTCCTTTCACCTGTAGCATTTGTCCCCTGGAAGCTATGACTGACGTATTCCTTCAGATCTGTGGTTTCCTGTGCAACTTCTAAAAATAAACCTGCCTTTCCATGGCTGAGAAAGGCCGACTGCCAGTCTCTGCTCAGTAGCTGGGGAGATTTTTATTTTAAGGTTCAGTTATACCCTGCCACTCCCTTACTTCACGACCTCCAATGAGTTCCCATCTTGCCCAGAATAAAACATAAGTTTCTTATTTTGGTTTGTGCTCACCTTCTGACCTCATCTCTCCCTCCCCGGACCTGGCTCCCTTTACCTTCTTCCTGCTCCTGGAACTTGCTAAGCAAAGTCCTGCCTCAGGGATCTTGAACCCAGTAATCCCTCTGCTTGGAATTCTCTATCTTAGATACGGCACTGCCGGCTCTAACTCCTTCTGTCACTCAGCTCAAAAGTCATCTCTTCATTGCCCACCCCTTCCAACTCTGGACCTCAACATCCTTCATCAGTTGCCCTTATTCTAGCACTGTGTTGTTTTATTCATAGCACTTATCTTTCTGAAATGATCTTGTTTACTTATTTGATTACTTGCCTATCATTTATTTTCCCCACTAAAAAATAAGTTCCAGGAGAGCAGAGACCTTGCCTTCTCATTCATTGTTGTATCCCCAGTCCCTGGCACACAGCAGGTACTCAAAAAATGTTTGCTGAATGAAGGCGTGAGTGAATGAATGGATGAACAGCTGAATTGAGAAACACTGGCAGAGTCTGGTCTATTTTATCCAGCCTCCTCTGACTTCTTCTAAAATCACATTTTCTGGAGGAGTCCTCAAGTTAAGTAAAGGCTTAACTATGAGTTAAAACAAAAGAACACTTGCCTCTCTAGGAGATGGAAACATTTAGAAAAATTAAATTTCACCAGGCAGCAAATGAAATGAAATTTGCAGAACCACAAAAGGGAAGTAGCGAATGCATCTATTATTTATCGATTCCTTAGTTTACTGAGGATGTGTAGAAATTACCTGAGAACAGGTACCTCTTAGCTTGGCTGTGTTTCATTTTCCCCTTTTCATGTAACAGTTTTACAGCAGCCTTAAATATCTTCTTGATTTCATCGGATATCTCTTGCCAGGTCTTTTCATTCTCAGCATTGGTGGAAGGCTGCATCTATGGAAATATAAAAGCTAGATATCAGTCTTAAAATCTTCAAAGAAAAATCCACATTTAAGAGCAAGAGAACTATGATTATTTGAAGGTTTACAATGTGCCACTACTGTGAGAGGTGCTTACCAGACAGTATCTCATTTAATCTCCCCATAACCCTGAAAGTTTTGTGAAGTTAGTTTCACAAGAGTGTGAATCTAGACAGGATTTTTTTGTTGCACTTTCTTGTTATACCATGTATTTCCCTCTTGAGTTTTGATACAAAGGTTATAACAAAATCATCTCTTCAATATCCTCTAAATAGGAGTTAAAGGGGAAGTGCTCATATGTTATAATTTAATTGTTTTTAGTTGTTTCTTCTTCATTTTTTTTAATGATCCTCTAGGAAATAAAATAGAAAGATTGCCTACCAAGAAAGTAACATTTATAGTCTTGATGATAATCTTATTCACACATTCAACTATTTAACAATGATTTATGCAGAGATATCATATGGGGGGTTTAGAGAATAACTTAGATTTCGTAGAATCAAATGAAGAAGGAACAACTAAAGCCAGTTAAATGGTAACACATGAGCAAGTGCTCCCAAACTACTGTATGACCTGGTTTTCTTGAGGTAGCTTGTTTTTTGATAGCTACATTTAGTCTTAGCATATTTACCTGGGGAATGGTTTGGATTTACCCCAGTATTCCTCCCCACAGAAGCAATATTCTTGTAGATAATTACTTTGAATAATGCATGTGAGGGGGAAGAAGAAAAATCAGGTATTATGACATGATTTCATATTGCATGCAGAAAATGCTTTATGTTAAATATCAGAATGACAGACAAAGTCCTTAAATGAAGAACTGTTGCTAACCCAGGGCTGTCCTCGTCTTGGAGCTGCCTGGGTACTGTATGTATCAAGGATGTTCTCTGTGGAAGACAGATGGATATCTATGCCTTCTTTTCAATCTCTCTAAAAATTCTGTGCAATGAATAGGCCCACTTATTTTCTCTTCCTCCTTCATTCAGTTTCAAGAGACACATAATAGACATATTTGGGAACCAAGATGGAGAGGAGACAATGATAATGTTTCTGTCATATACATACATGAATCGAACTCACTTGAAGATTCTATATAAGATAAAAAATGTAAAATTAACTATGTGTGAAATGTTAAAGGAAAAATATTGAATTAAAAAAGTGACAGACTTGGGGCTGGCCCCGTGGCCGAGTGGTTAAGTTCGCGCGCTCCGCTGCAGGCGGCCCAGTGTTTCGTTGGTTCGAATCCTGGGCGCGGACATGACACTGCTCATCAAACCACGCTGAGGCAGCGTCCCACACGCCACAACTAGAAGGACCCACAACGAAGAATATACAACTATGTACCAGGGGGGCTTTGGGGAGAAAAAGGAAAAAATAAAATCTTTAAAAAAAAAAAAAAAAAAAGTGACAGACTATAAACAATAGCCAGGCAGATTTTAAAAAGACTCCCCCTCCCTCAAAAAAACCTTTCACAATTAAAAATGTAACTGTTGAATTTGAAACTTAAAGTATGAATAGAGTAGACACAGCTGAAGAAAAAAATTGGTGAGCTGGAAAAAAGATCTAAAGTAATCTTCTGGAAAGCAGCATGGAGAGAGAACATTATCAAGGAAACTGATAATGTGAAAGAGAATTAAGAGACATGGAGGATGGACTGAGATCGTCCAGTGTAAATCTAATTAAAGAGCAAAAAGGAAGGAACAGAGGGAACAGAGGAGAGAGATTATTTGATCAGATGATGTCTGAGAATTTTCCAGAACAGACAGAATACATGAATTCACAGATATAGGAAGCATGTCATATACCAATCAGAACAAATACATAGACACATTGTGGTGAGATGGGAGAAATAAGAATATTTCCAGATGAACAAATAGAATTTGTCACTAGCAGACCTTCACTAATGGAACTTCTAAAAGACAGACTTCAGGAAGAAGGCAATGACCCCAGGAAGAAAGTCTGAGAGGCTAAAAGGAAAGGTGGGTCAAAAAAATGGAAGGTTTCTTAGCTTTGGATTTCATTGTTAAAAGGAAATTTAGGGTCCAGGGCAGAATAAGTTTCTGTGCCTTCTCTGAGGAGAAAACCACTCCTGGGTGACATAAACAAAGTATGTATCTTTGGAGAGAAAGGTAACTTACTGCATTTTTATTGCTTTTCAGCATTTCCGATTTGGGTCTGAGGTAATAAGCTGCTGGCACCGAGTTCTCATCACGACAGTACCACTCTTCCAATAACTTGGTCTCCAGCTTCGCCTCTATGGCAGCGTCCAAAATCATTTCAAATTCTGAGGCTTCCACTTCTCCAGGGATTCGGATGTTCCCATATTTTTCACCTAACAGTCCCTGTGTATCACCAAGAAAGTTCAGTTTAGTACTCACATTATGGGGCCACTCAATAAATATTAATAAACAGACAAGATACATCGTTCCATCAGTTTTCTCTTTCAAACACAGTGGATACTTTTTCCCCCTGGATTATTTTATAAGTACAATTAGACCAATGATATTGAGGTTATAATAAATTCACAAACTGAGAATTGAGATTGCATATCATATTAGACAAATCAAAAAACAGAATTTTGTAGCAAATTCATTTTCCCAAAGTTTACATAATACAACAAAAATTGTTCTATTCTGAGATTTTTTTGTTTGTGACAAAGAAAAATGACATGCTGGACTCTGTAAAATATCAAACATGTAAACTCCCAAACAAAAGAATTGCTTTGTAAAGAGTTAATAGTATGATTCTAAGATTTGCAAAGATCTCAGATTTGCACACCTACAAATGAAAGAAGTATGAAATCACTGAATGTGACACTACTACCAACCCCACTGGTAACAGAAAACAATGCGAAATATAAACAAGATATTTTCACCCTATTATATTGGCAAAGAAAAACGTGCTCATTGTCATGTGAAGGTGAGAAAATACCCACAAAGCGCTGATGGGTGTAGGAACTGAGCCCATACTTCTTCGAAGGGTATTCTGGCAATATGTAATAAAAGACTTAAAAATCTAAATAACTTTTGGCTTCACAATTTCTCTTCTGGGAATTTGTCTTCAGGAAATCATTAAGGATGTACATAAAGACTAACCAGAATATTTATACTGAACCTGTTTTCACAGAAAACGGCTGGCATAACAACCCAAGTGCCCAGCAGAGGGGAACATTTAAATATATTATGGTATCTCTACTCAAAGGATGAACCAAATCATGTGCTCGAATTGTATTGACAGAGAAAGGTGTTTATAACATATCGTTAAGTGAAAAGGTAAGTTTCAAAGCAGTATGAATGAGATGCTTCTATTTCGTGTGTGCACATGTGTGTGACAGAGTATCGTGCATGTATAGACACATACGTCATATAAACATAAAAGATTTTATAAGAATACACAGCAAGGTTGTCAGTGGCTATCTTTGAGTGTCTGGTTTTAAATTTACTTAGGTTGTTTTATGAATTTATTGCCTGTTTATTAAAAAACTTTTTTTTGCAATATATATTATTTTGTAGTGAGAAAAACAATAGGTATTTAAAAATTTTAAACCTAGTGATGCTGTCTATACTCCTTTGTGGAGCAACATTTTTCACGGTTCCTCCAAATGCTTGCTTAATCCCGTGGTTCTCCAAGTGTGGTCCTCGAACCAGCAGCATCAGCAAACCCTGGGAACTTTTAGGCATGCAAATTCTCAGGCCCCATCCCACACCTACTGAATCAGAAACTTTGGGGATAGGGCTGAGCAATGTGTCTTTTAGCAAGCCCTTCAGGTGCCTGAACTACTGGTTTAAGCTAATGAAAATATTAGCTTATACAGCACTGGATATTTCAATTAGTCTTCAGTGTCTTATCTGGGAGAAACAAGGAAGGCACATAAGAGGAATTCTAACACAAATCTATACTCTCCAAACCAAGTTTGTCTGCTTTATAATATCCATGGGAACCTTTCTGTTTAATTTGTGGGCATCTTCATCCTTTTCTTCTATTTACTAGCACCTTTCCCATAAATTTCAAGCTTTGTTTATCTAAGGAATGTCATTGGAATATGAATTGTGGTGTGGCTTCCTTGGGGCCCTTCTTACTATTTCTCCTGCCCATCACTGCAATATCTACAGTGTTCTTTTCATCTCATACAGGCAAGTGAGAAAATTAAAGTCCTGGGTAGATCTGTGTCCAAAAAAAAAATTCATGACCTAAATTCTATTACAAGATGGTAAGCCCATGAGGGCAGAGGCCAGAGCAGTTTATTTCTAGCACATAGAAAGTACTAAGAAGCATGTTTGTTGAATAAATGAACAAAGCGAGAGAGAAAGAAATCCTTAGCGTTTGTTCTATTCCTATCTAAAGATTCTTCTTGTCTTCAAAGACAATATTTCAGCTCTCTACAGGTGGAGTAAGAACATGGGAAGGCACCAGTGCTGTCAGCAACCTTCCTTTCAGGCTGTAGTCTTCCAGCAAGTACTGTCTAAACCCATCCCTGGTTGGGCCATGCCCTCTCTATCTTCTTGGGACATAATCCATCTCATCTAACTGGCTTACTGAAGGTGACTGTGGCTAACTGAATTCACTGTTTCATGCTCAGGTCTCCTCAGTACTAGCCTCGAAGACCAGGCAGGGAGCAAGAGACAATCTGTTTGTTCTCTTGGGCTGCGTAAGTCCCTTTGGAAGGGGCTTGTATGGAGGGACTCTGCATTATTGGGCTCCATTATTTCAGCTTGGTAAGTGAGAGTTTATAGAGGGTTCTTTTGAGAAGAGAGTGTTCTAACTCCAATGCAATGTATCAGCCTGAAGGCCAATTAAGAACACTTATTTTAATCTGCATTTTGGGGCCATTCTTGACAATAGGCTGTATGCAACAAAAATAACATTATTTCAAGTTGTTTCTCACTTTTAATTGTTCCTCTTCTAAAATCTCTTATGTTAAACTTGGGTGAGTGAGCAGTCATGGAACTCTCATTCTACTACAGATAAAGAGGGAGATGATCTTTTTTAGGGTAGCCAGCCTGGTGATATCCTATTTCTTTGGGCTAATTCTGGATAAGAATAGTCAGCATCCTCAGGGGTGTCTGTCATGAGGAGTGAGGATTTAGTGCTGGGATGAGCCATCCAGGAAACCCACATAAGCAAGGTAGGGGATAAGAGGACTTCTAAGCAGTAGCCACTGGAGAAATCCAAAATGGCATACAGTGGAGTCTGGCCCTGGGTGGAAGATCTGGTGGACAGGCAAAACTTTAAATATGGGACTTAGGGGATGGCCCGGTCATGCAGTGGTTAAGTTCGCATTCTGCTTTGGCGGCCTGGGGTTCGCCGGTTTGGATCCCGGGTACGGACCTATTCAGCAGTTGTCAAGCCATGCTGTGGCAGGTGTCCCACAAATAAAGTAGAGGAAGATTGGCACAGATGTTAGTTCAGGGCCAGTCTTCCTCAGCAAAAAAGAGGAAGATTGGTGGCAGATATTAGCTCAGGACTAATCTTCCTTAAAAAAAAAAGGGGGGATTTAGTAATTGACAATTCTCCATCTAGCAGCCAATGAAGCCCAGGAATATCATGGACCTAGCTACCAAGATCCAGGGCAAGATGGCTGGATTTGAGACGTAAAGCAGGAAAGAGAACAAAATAGTGACTAGTGAAATAAGGTCGTATCCCAGGGCAGGACCATCATCACGGCCCTAGCAATTAACTAACTGTTGGTTCTTTATCTTCTTTATGTTTTCCATAAGGCTGGTCCCAGAGTCTAGGGCAGGGAAAAATCTATGGATCAGTTTCTCAAATGTGTTCCATGGATTACCTGTATTTAGATCACCCAGGGTGCTTGTTAAAACACAGGAGACTAGATCCCTTGTCAGACCTAAAGAACACTGTGGTTGGGGAGCCCAGGAATCTGTATTTTCAACTTGGGTTATAAATGAACCTAAAATTTGAGAACCGCTGCTGTGGGCAATGCATATGTGTTTTATGAGTAATGGTCAGCAAGCACAGGAGGGGCAGGATGGGGAACACAGCACATCATTACAAAAATCGAAGGCTATTTAAAAATAATTATTTATCTGAGTTGAACAGCTGGCACCAAATACTGTAATTATTTGATCGATATAGTAAGGCAAAATGTCCCGAAGAGTAGAGAGTACTAAAGAAGAAATATCCCAATCCAATTCAAGTAACAAATAAATATCGAACGTCTACTATATATAAAGTGGTAATAGAGAACTTCAGAAAAGTAATGTGCTACAGGCTTAAAGTTACTTATTGGATTGTTCTCCCCAAGTCTTCTCCTTCTCTCTATTGATTCTCCCTTTAGGTGGAATGCTCATAAATCATGAAGCAGTTACTTTTCAGATGTCTCAGACAGGATCCTGCCTCAGTCTTCTCTTGCTATTTAAGAAACAGCAAACAGAGAAATAGCAAAAGCGAAGTTTGCTACCATATTTTTCAGGAAGACTTTTTTTGGGTTCTGTGTGGTTACAGTTCTAAGGTAACACACAATGCATGCCTATATCCATCAGGGCTGGAGACAGTCAATTCAGAGAAAGAGTCAGTCCACCTCAGTTGCAAAGTCCAGCTCCTATGGTTAATGGCTCAGAGCAGGGGTAGAGATGCAGGACTAAGTCTAACAGACTAGCAGTAAGAGTGGAAGTGGCAAGATGGAGTCCAGTCTTGGTTCCTAATCAGACTATTCCTTAGCTCTCTAGCCATGGGGAGTATCCATGAATAACCTTGGGGACAGCTACAGAAACTATGAGCAAGAAGGCATTCTTCTGTGTTCACTGGAAATGGAATATTCACTCCCACCACTGAAGAAGAAACATTTCCCTCATCCTTCTGACCTCAAGGCTTAAGAAGCTCACTTTTTGCTTAGTTCAACCAACTTTCCTAGTTTGTAGGAGAAATTTGGTGGCAAGTTGAGGGACTACATTCGATTTTGCATTGAGGTCCATGTTTATTCGTTATACCATTGATCAATCTGCCTGTGTGACCCTGGATGGAAGAAATGCATATGTCTGAAATAATTTTCAACTTTTTATAGAATTGTTTAAACACTTTGTCAATGTACTTATGAACATAAACGTGGGATTTCACCTGTCTGTAGAAGTCCATAAACACCTCTCCCAGCCACCTAATCATACGTGAAAACATATTTAAATTGGCCCATTCTTGAACACTGACGATACGTTCTATTAGTTAGGCAAGAAGCAACTATCTAATTCAGTGCTCAAATACAGTCTGGAAGTTAAGTCCAAATGATCGAAAATTCTAAGAAAATTTTCTAATATTTTTTATTTTATTTTTCAGATGTTCTAATATTTTTAACTGTAGTTCCTGCATGTAAAATTCTAGCCTAAGAAATACTTCCAGACACTTTGGAACTAGACAGTGGGCAGCAGTACAACATAGTGAATGTAGTAAATGCCATTAAATTGTTGACTTTAGAATGGTTAATTTTATGTTATGTGAATTTCACCTCAATTGAAAAGAAATACTTTATAAACTATTGAGTTCCTTATACCTGGGAACTTATATGTAAAAGGACCCTCTACTTTTTATTTCATTCTGTCCTCCTTTATATGCTGATGTAGACACATCTAAGCCACTGCTTTCAAAGGCTTTGAGCCAACATTTTCTTTCCCCTCAAATGATTTTTCTTTTCCGTTGGGCAAACAGTGATCCCGCTCACCCCTGCTCTTTATGAGCAGTTAGTTCTGCCTGGGTTTGCCATTGAGAATCTTTGGGGTTTGAGTGTGATGGAATTCAGTTTTTATTGTAGCAAACAGAAGAGAGGGATTGAAGTATTCTTGAAGGTGTTGGTGAGCTCAGCACGTCTTTGTCTTTACCCTGTTGTGGGATGTCAGGAAAGGTAGGTGAGGCAGAGTCCTTTGGGGGTTATGGACGCCACATGGTTTGTAAGCAGGTGGGCAAGTGCTCTTTGGGCTACTGCTTATAAGCCGTCACACATAGGGGCAGCTGGAAGGGAAAGGAGAGACGCCCCACCCCCCCAGCCCCTGCCTTTCCAACTGGTGCTATAACAAGCTGAAGCACACACTCTATAAACGCCCTATTCCCCCCAACTCAGTCACTAATGCAAGGCAGGTGGGACCATTCCTTCCTTTCTATAAGCTTCTGTTTTATGTATTAAAATAAACTCCACATTTATACATACAGTTTTCCCTCATACATGATCTCATTTAATATTCATGACTCTGTGAAATAGCGAGAGTTGCAGAAGAGGACATCAAGCCTCACAGACCTCAATCGGCCTGTCTGAGACCACTTCTCTAGGAAGACACGGTAGTACCAGCACTTGAATATGGGGCTTTTAATTCAATAACCTCGTTCTTTCTACTTCATCAAGTTATTGTGCTATGCTCCCTTTTGAGCTTGCTTTCAAATAGCTTATTTGCTTGTGATGGCTCTTCTAGCCAGTGCCCTTGGCAGGGCCACCATGTATAACGGTTGTGCAGGCTGTGCACTGCACACCTCCAGGGGTCACTGTTCACAAGCACTGCAGCATGCTCAAAGTTACGGCCCTGGGTGTTGGCATTCTTTTTATCTGAGTTACTGCTGGGTAGTGGGATAAAGACGGTTGTGATGTATTCCTGGCGCTCACAGCCAACCTTCACAGTCAGAGCTCTGCTGTGGAGTGAGACCAGTTGAACCATGCCAAAGAGTCAGCTGCACTTGCTTCACACACTTAATGTTATTTTCTCAATGTTTTTTGAAGTCAAGAGGCCCCTTCACAACTGACTTTTACATTTGTTAATATAAACATAATATAAGGCACTTTATTTAGAAGGGAACTGCAACTCAATTATTCAAACTTTAAGTTTCATGTGTCACAAGAAGCAAGAGTAAACGGAGAAAAGGGATGTGATGGTTAATTCTATGTTAACATGACTGGACCACAGAGTGCCCAATATTTTGCTAAACATTATTTCTGGGTGTGTCTGTGAGGGTGTTTCTGGATGAGATTAGCATTTAAATTGGCAGGGTGAGTAAAGCAGAGTGCCTTCTCCAATGTGGCTGTGCATCATCCAGTCCAGTGAGGGCCTGAACAGAACAAAAAGGTGGAGAAAGGGAAAATGCACTCTCAGCCTGACTGATAAGCTGGGCCATTGGGCTTCTCCGGCACCTGGACTAGGACTTACACCATCGGCGCTGCCGGATCTCAGGCCTTGAGACTCAGGCTAGAACTCCACCACTGGCTTTCCTGGGTCTCCAGCTTGCAGAGGGCAGACTTCTGGGCCCCATAATCATATGAGCCAATTCCTTATAATGAATCTCTATAGATACAGTTTCCTTTATATCTATCTATCTATCTATCTATCTCACCTCCTTCATAAATATAATCTCCTATTGGTTCTGTTTCTCTAGAGAACAATGACTAATACAGGCGATGACAGGGAAATCAATTCAAACATAATAATGACAAGTTACCAAAACACTATCTATTAGAATTAAATAACGTCCACACTAAAGCAGTCTTGAGAAAATCTTTAAGAAGGGTCATATCTTTGGCACTAACAGAAACAAGGGTAATACCTTTAGAAAACGATTCATCTCTCAATCGTCAGAGATACACTCTTGCATGTAGGGTTGCAAAGAATGGATGTTAGCAGATACATTTAGCACATAAAGTTTAGTATTCTTCATTTCAAAGCATTCAGTTACCTAGATACTCATGATGGAATTGACAGTATGTAATGATTAGATACTTACCAGCATCTGTCTATGGGCAAAAAATATCTATCTCCCACGATTTGTACATAGTGAGTCTGTCTTTCACATACCACAAACACGAGTTTCTGAAATAGGATATATAAAGAAATATCTTCATGCATAACAAATAATCTACAGATAAAGAATATTCTGAAGTTAGGAAAAGGTAAGCTGTTAGGAGTGACCTTAGCAAGTCGCTTCACCTCTTTGAATCTCAGTTTTCACAGATGTAAATGGAGATAATACTTTCTCCTGTATATTGTCTGGCCAGACATCTACTCTGGTTGGTTGTGGGAATCAAATAGTTACTACAGGTGAAAGCACTTTGTGAAATGTGAAGCACTTGGCAATACAAAAAACATCCTACTTTACTTGTCCATGGTTTATAGTGAAGCACACTCAAACATACATCTCTGTAATAGAAACAAATACTGAGAAATACAGCTGGACAGACAGATAAGGGAATGAAATATCTCTTGATTGAAAAAAGAGAAGTAGAAGATAGGAGGAAAACAGCAGGTAGACAGTTGCTTACAGGTGGTAGGAAGTTAAAAAAATGTAAGGTCAGATGAGGACAAACCTCTTCACTCTCTGGGGGTGGAGAAAAAGAGGCTTAAAAGAATTATGTCGAGTTAACTGCATTAGCCAGCTGGAACAACAGCAACAGATGTATGGCGTTAACCTTTATAGGGACACAGGCAATACTTTAGGGGCAGCGGACGACCCACGTGTAAAATAGAAGTTTTAAAAAATGAAGCAATTTGTATTATTATTGGTGTGTTAATAACCATGTTTGCAGGAATGGAGTTATTTAAATTCAACTCTTCTAAAAAAGAAGACCAGCATTACTATGGGCTAAATGAATAGCATCCCCCAAAATTCCTATGTTGAAGCCCTACCCAGTACATGACCGTATTGTAGACAGGTCCTTTAAGGAGATGTCATAAAGGTGGATCCTTGATCCAACAGAACTGGTGCCCTTTAATAAAAGTGAGAGACGCCAGAGCTTGCTTCCTCGTTGGAGGACACAGTGAGAAGGCAGCTGTCTTCAAGCCAGGAAGAGAGCCCTGGCCAGAACCCCACCATCCTGGCACCCTGACCTCAGACTTCTGGACTCCAGAACTGCGAGAAAACAAGTTTCTGTTGTTTCAGCCACCCATTCTGTAGTATTTTGTTATGGCAGCTCGAGCTGACTAATACGAGCATAATGAAGCAAAATGAAGCACATTTTGTCAACATAAGAGCTGGTATTTTTGGCAATTCATCCTAAAATGTATTGAGAGGGTAAAGTCATAGATTAAACGACTTAGTAATTTCATTTAATAGACAGCAGGATAACTAGTTTCTTTGAGAGTCTCAGGTTTTTCATAATCCAATTATAATTTTACCTTTTTTCTTAAAACATATTCATGGTTTAACTACAGTTATTAAATTTACATACTGAAACCCACTGCTGAACTTAACTCATATTAATAATAATTACTTATATCAATAATAATTCTGCTACTTTGTACTTATTGCAATGTGCTTTTGTCTGCAAGGAAGCTTCATTACCTGGAAAACACTGATCACAACTATTATTCTTGAGAAACATCAAAACAAAGGAAGCAACCATAAGGTGAAAGGACTGAGTAAAAGAACCACAGGGAATGGAACCGTTCTGGAGTTTGCAGTTAATCTGTATCAGTTCCAAAGTACAAATTACAACCCTAACCCCAACCAATTGCCTTACAAAACTGAGAAGTGAGAAATGTGTCAGGATTATTGCAATTCTAAAACACTAGAGAAAATGAATACAAAAGAGCAGGAGTATTTTTTTTGGTGGTGCAGGGGGAGGAGTGTGGAGACGGTTTTGGATGTATTAGAAGTGAGAGGCTTTTATTCAAGTGGTGCTGTCTAGGAAGCAATTAAAAATATGGATCTGTAGGTCAAAAGAGTGATGTGGCTGGAAAAGTAGTTCTGGAAGTCATCATGCATTCATTCAACAAATATTGAGCATCTAATTTGCAGGGTGGCCAATCATTTTGGTTTGCTCAGGACTGTCCCAATTTGAGCCCTGAAAGCCCCAGGAACCCTGTCATTCCTAGGCAAGCCAGGACAATTGGTGATGCTAACAAGACAGACATGGTCCCTGCTCCTTTTGAGCTTTCATTCTAGGAGAGCAGTCAGATATCTGAAGGGATCAGAAAGTTCAAGGAGGATCACAGAGTGGAAAGAGCAAGGCTGAGGACCCCCAACCTTTACGTGGGTACAGAGGCAGGAGGAGGAAGAGTGGAATGGTGTCATAGAAGTCCAGTGAGAAGAGAATGATAAAATGCAAAACATTTCTCAGGAGCTCTTGTAAAGCAATGGAACAATGGATGAAGGTCATGAACAGGTAATTCCCAGAAGCAGAAAAACAAATGCCAGTAAGCATGAAAGATGATAACGTTCAACTCTATTAATCATAGAACTGCAAATGAAAACACGTGATAAGATCTTTTTGCTTATTGAACTTACAGAGGAAAATAATAACACTTATTGGGGTCTAGACAACAAGGAAATGGTCACTCTAGGACACAGTACCAATAAAAATGGGCATAACTTTGCTGAGAATATAGTTTGGCAGTAGGTATAAAATTCCACTTTTAGAAATGCAGCCTACTCTTTGCATAAAGATTTGTGTACAAAGCAGTTCAACAATTTCTAGTCGATATCTTGGCCAGATTCTAGAAGAGATTTTAATTTACCAGTGTTAATATAAACAAGAAAACTGAGAGTAAAATTCCCCACCATAATTACTAATTCACAAAATGTGTGGGACAGAATTCTGCTCAAGTTTCTATTTTTCTGATTCTGAGGAATTAAAAAACAGAGAAACTTCCAAAACCTACAATAAACAACTACGTCCCAATAGCCCAGCTTGACAATTCAACATTTGGTCATATTTGCAAGTGATTTTTAAAAAATATTAATAGACTGTTTTTTAGAACAATTTTAGACTTATAGAAAAACCAAGCAGATAGTGCTGAAAATTCCCACTTAGCAACTTCCTGCACCAATGTTCCCTGTTTTGAACATCTTACATTAATATGGTAAGTTTGTTACCATTATTGAACCAATACTTGCACACTTTTATGAGCTATAGCCTATAGTTTATTCAGATTTCCTTAGTTTTTACTTAGTGGCCTTCTCCTGTTCCAGGATCCCACATTACATTTAGTTGTCATTTCTCCTCATGCTCCTCTTGGCTGTGACATCTTCTCAGGTTTTCTTTGTTTTTGACGACCTTGACCATTTTGAGGAGTAGTGGTCACGTATTTTGTGAGATGCCCCTCTGTTGGAATTTGCCTAATATTTTTCTCATTATTAGACTGGAGTTACAGGTTTTTGGGAAAAGATCAGAGAAGTAAATTGCCATTTTCATCATATCAAGGGTATTACTATCAGCATAATTTATGAGTGTTTATTGACCTTGATCATCTAGCTGAGGAAGTGTTTGTTGGGTTTCTTCACTGTAAAGTCACTTCACCCATCCCCCATTTTCATACTGTACTCATTAGAAGAAAGTCACTATACGCAGTCCACACTTGGAGGTGGGAGTTATGCTCCCTTCCTTTAGGGTGGAGCATTTACATAATTTACATAATCTACATAATTTGGAATTATTCTGCACAGGAGATTTGTCTCTTCTCCTTCATTTATTAATTTATTCAATCATTTATATCAGCAGGGACTCATAGATAATTACTTCATATTTTGGGTTATAATCCAATGCTACTTTCTTTTTCTCCTCAAATTATTCCAGCTTTGGTCACTAGAAGCTCTTTCATTTGGCTCCTATGTCCCTTTGACATACCCCCATCGTTGTGGCAACTTTTTTTTTTGAAAAACTACTTACTTTCTGGCACTATTAGATACTCCAGGCTCATCTTGTGCATTTCCCGCTCCAGAACCTAGAATCACTGATTTCTCCAAGGAGCCCTTGTTCCTTTTATTGGAGAATGGGATTAGAAACCAAGATCTGGGTGCTAGATGTGCTTGTTGCTACTGCAGTGTCATCTCTTTTAGGCTTCTCTGCTGACAGCAAGGAATTATATGTGCATATACTAATCTGTGTATATACTCATATTTATAAGTATTTCCATAGGTAACCTTCTGCGCTCTATATTATCAATCTTTAAAAATTTTTTTTGTTGAGGTATAACTAACATAACATTAGTTTCAGGTGTACAATGTAATGATTCATGATAATCTCAACCTATATTAAGTTAAACATGAGTTCTCCATAAACTCCATACACTAATGTCTCCAACTTTAACCCATTACCACATGGATCTTTCTAGCCTCCTCTTCCTGCTGATCTGTACACCTTGACTCCAACTGTGAGAAACGTGGATCCCACCATCTGACATTCTTTTACTTAATTGTTCAGTTCCAGCATACATGTATAGCAGTATCAGAATTGTTAGCCTCCACCCCAGTGGGAAAGAATTTTATTGACAAGTGTATGGTACTTAAGTGCAGTTCCTTTTGCCTTTAGTCTTACAGACTCCATTCATTTCCAATAGATATTTTTTAAATAAAAGAAATAAAATATAACAGATACAGTTGAATTCCCCTTTGATCTGTAAATCCAGGCTGATCTTCCTCCTTCCCAAGATGCACATATTATTATAAATTTGTTATATATTATTGTTAAAAATTATTACTTATTATAAATTTATATTTAACATATAAAAAGTACCATGCTCAGACCTGATTTCTAACTCCATACTTAAAAATATGGATTCCAGTCATGTTGCAGTGCCTGTGGAGCCTGGTCCTTGCAACCACTGTCCGGTGACTGGGTCCTTCTGCTGGCATGGATACATCGCCCAATGCCTGGCCCACAGCAGGCTCTCACTTCTCATCCTGCTGCCTTGCAGGGGTCGGCCCCGGGCAGTGTGTCTAAGGGTTCTTTCAAATCTGGCTGTGTGTGTGCAGATCCTGCCAAGGTCTTTCAGTGCTGCTTTGAAAGCCTTACAAAAAAAGGTGAATTGCCCATGCATACTGCTGATCCACAGTTCTAAGAAAGGTTTCTTTTGGGGACAGAGCAGACAGGCTAGAAGGAAGCCTGGCATGTGCACCATGGGCCTGAGAACTGGACAGAAGGAAAGCTGGCTCATTAAGTGTTAACTGTCTAAATGACAACAGCAGCATTATTAATGGGTATCTATTAATAAGATCTGGGCTCATGAAAGTCTACTGCAATTTAGAAATGTCCCCTTCAATATATGCCCCATCTATAGTTGGAATTTCACATTTATAAGCCCTTCTAATGTCTTATGTAGTATCCTCTTCTCTCCTTAGATGGTATTAAATTGACTCAGTATTTTAAAATGCCTTTAAGTGGTTTTTATTAAAAGGAATATACATTTAATATTATCATCTCTCTTTCCTGTTGGAAATAACTGAGTTATATGTTAGAAAGCCTTTATAACATGTGGAAATGTTTATCTCATCCATATTTCCTAGGCTCTAGCAGCTGGATCAAAATCATTGCCACAAAATAGGATTTACCTGGCTTTGCATCTACCCTCCGTGGAGCTCAGAATCCCTTGAACTCCTCTGGAAGAGTTCTGGGAGATTTCAGGTATGCTGTGGGGACTACTGGTCTCGGCGTTGCTACTCTGCCATTTCACCTTGTCGGGCCTTCCTTGTCTAAGGCAGTGTCATGAGAAGCACCAGCCAAAAGCAGCTGCTGGTTTGTTGGGGCCTGAAAGGTGCAGCTGCTGCCATCAGTACCCACCAAGGACCAAGATGCTAGAACTGATCCTGAAGACATTTATGCCAAGGTTACCGGTGATGAATGTCAAAGCCAAGTGTTCACACAGCAGGTTGTCCTCCTCTCCTACCACCCCATACAGCTGCCCACATGCTAGTGTTGCCTTCTCTGGTCACTGCAGATGCACAGGTTCCCACGCTATGGAGGTTTCAAGGTCTTCACTATCCACAGCTCCATCTGCTGAGTCCCTTCCCTTCCCACTTCCCAATCTTAGGACACAGGCTGGGTGGTAGATACATGCAGCTGTACTCAGACCCATCCCTCCCTTCCATGCTGGCTCATTTCCTTGGGACTAAACTCATATGTCTTGGTTTACCATTCCTGGAGATATGAAATCTCATAGGCTTTTCATGTAACTATCCTTTGAAGGGGCCCTCTACCATTCTACTCATCTGTGCTAACTTGTCTGAATCCTGGGATAAGGGCAGTTTATTTAGACTCATTCTAGGATTCATCATCTAGTCATTTTGGTGATTGTGCCTATTATAAAGTAACAACTCATTTATCCAGCGCCACTAGCTTTTCCACATGAGAGGGAGGAATATGGTTTTCAAAGTAAGGGCCCTGGGCCAGCAGTTTCAGCATCTTCTGGGAACATGTGAGAAATGCAAATTCTTTTCTCAGGCCCCATCCAGTTCTAATGAAGGAGAAACTCTGGGACTGCGGCCCAGCAATTTGTGTTTTCATGAGCACTCCCGGGTCCTGATTGGGTGCCACTATTGCTGACTATCCTACATTATAGATTTGCTTGATTGCCACTCTTGTTGCCATTTACCGTCTTCAATTAGCCTCCACATTTCCCATAAGCTGGTAGTTAGATTTAGAGCCTTGATTATACTCAGGTTCATTTTTTTTTTAGGCAAGGATACTTCACAGATGATGCTGTGCTTTCCTGTTACATCCATCATGAGGCAAATAAGATCTGTTTGACCCAAAGTTGGTTAAGGTTAAGAAGGACCAGCACTCAGGTGGCTTCTGCATGATGCCTGCTTTACCAAATGGTTTTACCAACCTCTGATGATTGTTGTCTGGACCTATTATTTCCTTTGGGATTGCAAAATAATGATTTCTAATATCACCCATTCTGCATTTATTAATCATTTTCAGCCTTTTGTTGTTGCTGCTGCTTATTTGGGACCATGACAACCTCCACGGCATATTTATAGTACAGCCATTTCCCACATAATGATATTTTGGTCAACGATGGACCACACATACAACAGTGGTCCCATAAGATTAGTACCATATAGCTTAAGTGTGTAGTAGGCTATCCCATCTAGGTTTGTATGAGTATACTATATGATGTTCGCACAATGACAAAATCACCTAATCATGCATTTCTTACAATGTATCCCCATCATTAAGTGACACAAGTGTAAAAGCAGCATCAATTAATGTAACTCTTTGTTTACAAATTTTAAAAAATCTTTAGAGAATTTTTTGATAACCCTTATGATAATCACAGACCCCCAATTTACATGATTTGCATTTGCTTAGAAAACACTCATTTAATTAGCAAAGAAATTACAATTTAACAATTTTGAGTCTGGGTTCTGATTCTAAATCAATTACCGTCTACCTGCGTGTCTGTGTTAAGCCAAACAGGCTGTTCAACCAAGATCTGTCAGTTAGATCTGTTTCTAAACGCCTCAGCCCCCTTTTCTCTACGATGACAACATCACATATTCTTACCTTCCTGATAAGCATGTTAAAACGTTCCGAGATAATGTTTCTCAGAGCACTTTGGGTGACATTATAAAAATGTGTCTCTTAGACCTGACAATTTAACCTATGGGATAGAACAATGTTTCTCAAACCTTTTGACAGCAACCTAGAGTAAGAAACCTATTTTACATTGGGACGCTGTTTACACACACACACACACACACACACACACACTAGAAACAGAAAGTCTTGGTCTCTACCACAGACCTCCAGAATCAGAAATTCTGGGAGTGGGTTCAGTATTGTTTCACCAGTAATTATTAACTATACATGCAATCCACCCTGATGCTTTCTATTTTATTTTCTTCAGTTCTATTCTATTTTGTTCCACTAAAAATTGCTAGAAGCAACCCACCGGGTTAGAATGATTTCCTGATTCACTATTAGACTGCAACCCACATTTTCGAAAATGTGTAACCCTTCAAAGAAACATCTCTTCTCCTAGCTAGTTCTAAAATCACTCTCCACCAGACTGTGCATCCTTACCATTTGGTTGCCTGTGTACGAGTGTCCTTGATCTCAGGCATACACAAATAATTGCAATGCAACATGGTGCTGCTAAAAGAAAAAGTATAAAACAGGTTCACAGAGGTGGGTGCCATTGATTGAACTAGAGGCACAAAGGAAGGCTTTACAGTGAGGATAAGAATTCATTCATTTATTCATCACTTACGTGAAGAGGAAGATACGATAAATGAAGGGCAGGATTCTTGCCCTTTCTGAGGCTAGAAGCTGGATGGGAAAGAAAACAGGACATGGGACAGGCAAGCAGATATGAAGGGAGAAAGAGCCTGGTAGTGTCTGTCAGTCAGGACTCACAGACCTTAAACAAGATGGAAGCTGTGAGAAGGTTGGCTGTCGATGAAGGAAGCAAAACTTGAACTAGCCCTTAGATAAAAAGGATGCAAATGGAGAGATGGGGGTGAAGGTGGGAAAAGACCTTCTAGATGGAGTTAGAGGCCTCCTTCTATAATGTTTGCAGTTATAAATGAGGAGGGTGCTTTTAAGAGGCAACTAGAAGCCTGGCAATAATAACAACAAAGCTTTTATTTTTATCAATAATAATAACACTTGCTATGAAGTTATGAGTTAGGTACTACTATTCCTAAGGTTGAGGAGGTCTAATTAACTTGGTCACATAGCAAGTATATGGCAGAGCGAGGATCTGAGCTCAGGTCTACAGAACTTCAAAGTTCATGGTCCTATCCATGATGCTCTGTGGCATGACTGGGACAGAGCTCATGTTAAGAGCCAGCATGCAATGGTATGTCATGGCTTTTAAGGGATGGGTGGCTCACGTGGGGACTGGCTGAGGAATGTGGACCTAATTCTACAGGCCTCTGATTACTATGACTTGGTCAGCTATGAGATGTCAATTGTTACTGCAAAGGAATCACTGAAGATTGTGAATGAAAAATTATTAGGGCTACAAACAGTGACATTCTTACTAATTTCCATTCTTATATTCATTCAGGGACTAAAAGGGGCAGGGTACCACAAATTGCCCATGACCTGAAGCCTATCTCTCTTATGCCTTGGGCCATAAAAATACCTGGCTCTGCCCAAAGGAGTGCTGCACAAATGGGAATCATAGGTTGAGGTGTGGTATTGGAAAAACAAGTGGAGAGTTACTTCTGTAGGATATGAAAGATGATCTATGCAGTTTACCTTTCCCCTAGAGAGGGTTTGCACTTTGAATTAGGTCTGAAGTTGCCTCGGCTTTAGAGAAGTCATCTCCACTGGAGAAGTTTGTTTCCCCTTGGAATAGGCCCACTAAAATCCTGACTTGGAGTTGGGTAGCTTGCCTGGTGCCCCCTGATTTTGCATATAAGACTGATTCAGTCACTGTAGTCTCAGCTCAGACGTCACTTCCTCAGCTAAACCTTTCATGTAAATTAGTCATTCATGTACCTATTACAACACCTTGGCTACTGTTTCTTTTTGTGCGTTATCACCAGCTAAAATGACCTTTTTAAATTTCATTTATTTTCTTGTTCATTATCTGTTTTGTCCTCTGCTACAAGCTCCAAGAATGCAGGGTTCTTCTCTGTCTTGTTCATTGCCATGTTCCCATGCCTAGAATAGTGCCTGGCACATAATAAAAGTTCAATAAATACTGTTGGATGAAGAGAAGGCAGCTCATGGGAGTGGTGTATTGTGGGTTGGCAATCTTCCCAGTTATTTTTTTCTTCCAGTAGACTTTGTTCTCGGTGACTCCATGGAAAGATTAGGAAGAAGTGAACAGCCTAATCCTCTCTCCCAGGGGATCAATGACTTGGGTTGAGACCTTTTAGCCATCTAAAATAAAATCTCAGATTACTTAGAAACCTTAGGGAGAATGCAGGACTGACTCCTCATTTTACAGATGAGGAAACTGAGTTTTCCCGAAAGATTAAATGACACACCAGAACCCACGCAGCTGGGTTAGTGGAGAAGAGCCAGAACTAGAACTTAGAATTTCCAAGCCAAGCCTTCTCTTTCTACTTTACACAAGGGCTTCCATAATGCTTTCTTCAAGTGAGAACTTAATTGATCAATGGACACACATTCTAGGTAAGAGTGAAGTACACTGCACTCAAGTAATATTGCAGAAGAAGAAAATGTCTGATAAAAATGATTTAACATTCTTTTCTTCCCTCTAATACCTCTGCGATTATCTATTTCACTAACAGTACACAATTTAACTCAGTGCTTAAACATAGAATTTTGATAAATCACCATGTTTGTCACTGGGAAAGGTGAAAAAATGAAAAGGACATCATCCCTGATCTCAGGCACAAACAACTAACCACAGTGAAAGGCAGTGTTGTAATAAAAGTGTAAAATGGGTATGCAGAGGTGGGTGCCATTGATTGGACCTGGAAGCACACTGAGAACAAGAATTTCATCAAGCAGAGAGAAGACACTGCAGATGGGGAAATGGCAAGAGGTCCGAAGGTGGGCAATGATGTTCAAAGAATGGTACGCAGCCTTATGAGCTGGAAAGAGAGGTGTGTCATAGATGGTCATTCTGGAAAGGAAAGCAGAGGGCCTTGAGACTCATATTAACAATTATTTCATTCTTTTTGGATATCACTGAGTTTTTGAGTAGGGGGCAAACATAATCAGATATGTCTCTTAACAAGGTAATTCTGGTGTGAAATGCTGAGAAGAAAGAAGCTGCTGTTGGAGGGACTAGTTAAGAGTCCAGGTGACAGAAGATGAGGGTCTGAACCTGGGTGGTGTCCAAAGTAATGGGATGAGAATGACAGAGGAGAGGGACAGTAAGTTTGAAAACCACGTAGAGATTCCAGTAGACGGGGACGAATTGAAGATAACCGGCAGTGAAGATGCTGGGACAGCTAAGGTCGAGGTGATATCTCTGGAGAGCAGCGTTTCTTGCTGAGATAGTTGGCAAACTGGGCCAAACGGAGGTGAGGAGATACTCTGAGGTGTATGACTAGGGGCAGGCAGGGGGTTCATGCTGGATGTCCTCTGTGTCTCAATAAAGAGAGAAATGAGATCTTTTGCCAAGGAGGAAAGAGAGCAGACATGCTTTGTGATTAGATAAGTGAAAAAGAGCTACACAAAATACACATCATGGGCTCTTCTAGGAGACATAGTCCCTAATTTAATGAGTGGTTTATTGATATTTATCTATACATATATCTTAAAAAGGAGTGTTATTCTCACTTGTTCTGCTTGGCAAATATCAATGTCTTGTACAAAATGACTATACAATGTCAATTAATGATAGCACATGTCACTGAATCCTTAATAGTCCTTCTTGCCAAATAAATCCTATTTAAGTCTACTTTTAAGCAAAATTTAACTGTAGGAACCATACAAAAGAAGTATAACCATTGCTCTTTAGGGAAAGGCTATCACGCTTTTCCAAACTTCACTTTGAAAAATGCAAATTGAGATTAAAATGTATGCACTTTGCATTTTGTTTATAATGCATCCACAGTCACACTAAAAGCAAACCCCTCCATCATAGCTTCCAGAAAATGCCCATTTGTCTGTCACTCAACAAGAGCAAGTACACAAGGCAATTAGTCACAAAGTTGAAATGAAGTGTCAGAGAATTTTCAGTCAGCTTTCTAAACCTTGGCAAGAATCAGGACTATTTTTATTTTACAAATGGCCCTTCTAAGTGAATTGATTGTGACTGGGAACTCTGTCTCATGTGAGGGGGAAACACATGCCATCACTCTGATTTCCTGACTCAGGCTGGGCAGTTCCTGCCCACAGCAGCTTAGTTAACAGTGAAAGGCAAATGGAAAAATCCGTGCTGAACAGCAAGCCCGATGCCTCCAAACACAAATCAGGATGCTAGTTTCTCTTTATTTTCCTACTGGAAGGATTGCCAGGAGACACTGGAATGTTAGCTCTGCGCTTCTTCATTACTTAGGATACATAGGACAGATCGGAACACATTATTAGAGTGGATGGGATGGCAAACATGATAAGGGATTTTAGAAGAAGCAATTTACCCATGTTTAGATTCAGTTGATTTCCAAGGGTGTTGAAGCTCTCAAGTTTTGAGATGGTTGGGGATGCAGAGTCTACACCTTGGCTTAGCTCCAGTTACCTGCTACTCACTGATTTAGAAAATACAGGAGACAGAAGAACCTGAAAGCTTGAGAGAGGAAAACCTAGTGCAGTGGTCTCAACTTGAGCAGCATCAGAATCACCTGGAGGGCTTGTTCAAACACAGACTGCTGGACCCAACCCCAGAGTTCCTGGTTCTGTAGGTCTGGGCTGGGGCCAGAGAATCTGTATTCCAAGCAGCTCCCAGGCAACACCGTTGCTGCTGGTATGGGACCACACCTGAAGAAGCAGCAGTAAAGTTCCAATCCCAAGTGAAGGCATGGAGAGTGGACTTTACTGCAAGGCTAAAGGAATTAAGTTTATTCTGGAGAAAGAGGATGAAGAGGCAAACCAGGTTACCAACCTGGAGGTGTGGATCAGAAATTCACTTCATATCAACAACAGGCAGAACTGGAGAAAGTGGTGTTCAGTGGCAAGGAGACCTATTGTAAAGTTAGGTATAAGGGAAACATTTGGCCATCAAAGTTAAATGGCGAATTCTTCAAAAGAGTGATCTAAAAAGGAAATCCTTCATAATTTTAATTCAAAAGTATTAACTTTGAGACTTGTAGCTCACAAAATAAGTGCATTTGAAAGAAGCAAAAAATGTAATTGTTTTCAAAACAATGTTAACCAAGCCGTTTGGAATTTAAAAAAAAAATAGAATCTGGCATAAGGAGTTCTCATTGGCTGAATCCAGGTCTCTTCCTACTGTGTTCCTAGCACCAGATGACAGTCAGAGAGGCTTAAACAGTGACTCCCGAGGCCTGAGCCACCCATTTAATGAAAATGTGACTGGCTCTGCCTGTGAGAGAAACTCTTTATCTGAATTTTTCTTGAGGGGGTTGGGCGGGAAAATTACAAAGATATAAACTTCTCATTGACCATCATATGTGGACATATTCTGCTTTGTCTTAAAATTGCAATTGAAGACACAAGCTGTCATTAAAAAAACAAAAGACACAGGATAAGTTCCTTTCACAATTCAGTATTATAAAATACTTTTCTTCAAGAACTGCCATATTTCCTTTTTAATCACATGATAAAAAAGTGAAATTTACTATGTTCTTCTTTTGGTCATGGCAGCCAGGAACCCCAGAGCTAAATTTTCTGTCCAAGTCTGGCAGCTTTCCTTGAAATGCCTTTCTGGTATGGTTGTTTCTCCCTAGATCCTTATTTCTTAGCCAGTAATTTTTTCTGTCTCTTTTAATGTGAAAAGAAAAAAGCAAAAACAAAAACTTACTGTTTCTTATGATATAAATTCCTGTCGAAAGCTTTTCAGTGTAGATATGGTTACACGTAATGAATTTAAAAAAATACATAATCCTATTTAGTCACAAATATTTGTAAAATATATAAAAGTCTCTCTGTGTATAAAGATAAGGCTGACCCTCAGGCAGGATATTCTTTTGGGGGGCCATAGTGGTGTAGTAAAGAACATGAGCTTTGAAATGAGGCTGCTAGGATTTGAATACTGTCCTGGCCACATTGGCTGTGTGACCCTAGATACGTCATTTAACCTCTGTGGGCCTCAGGTCTCTCATCTCTAAAATGGCCTTAATTACAATATCAACCT
Source organism: Equus asinus (assembly GCF_041296235.1). NCBI lineage: Eukaryota > Metazoa > Chordata > Mammalia > Perissodactyla > Equidae > Equus > Equus asinus. The sequence goes on from NC_091792.1 coordinate 131,946,060, forward strand.
CCAAAGATTCATGGGAGGACTAATTAATGCTTTGAATAAAGTGCTCTGAACAGAGCTTGGACCACAGTAAGTATTTACTAAATGTTAGCTATTTCAATTAGAAACAGTGGTGATGAGATCATGCAACTCACTCAACTGTGGAGTTAAATGGTACCATCTCAATCACAGGTTCATGATTCTGGGCAACGGGAGCACTGGTTTTAATTTGGAATTAATTGGAAAGATCCACTTCCACCAAATGAGCGCTCATGATGAGAACCTTCTACGGCCATAGGGTGGCCAATGCAGAAGCCAGAGGCAGTAGACAGAGAGGAACAGAAAGATGCAGCACTTCAGAGAGAGGGAGAGACCGTTCCCAGGGAAACTGGTTGCTAAGACCATGCATTTGGCAAAGGCCACTGGAGAAACGCAATTTCCTTGAACTACATCTAATGAAAATACTCTATACTTACAGTGAACTTTAAGCAAATGTGAAGTGAACCTGAGAATGTTGGGGAATTAGAAATAAGGATTCTGAAATCACCCTTACTCCAGTATGGGCCACTTTCTGGAAAGAGCAGTATGGATACCCAAGAGAAGACAGAGTCTGGGTGACACAAGAGGAAATCTGGAGTTGAGTATGATATATTTAATTCTGTATTTTTGGGAAAACAATTTGGAAACTAATGTCACAATCACATGGATAGTCTATGTGGCTGTATAAAACTATGTGCAGACAATTATAGACTGTTCTCTTTTCATCATAGGTTATGTATTGTCACCCTTGGGTAATCTTTCTCATTTTTTCATAAAGTTCTGAGTTGAAGAACTGATCCCGGTACTGGTAAACAGATACTTATAGTAGACAGAATCTATTGACTACTGGAAATGAGATTATAGTGTCCAGAGTGAGCAAAATAAGTTATGAGTCTTCGTAGAACTGATGTAAAATGTTAAATAGGGCTGTATTACTCATAGTTCTCCAGAGAAAGAACCAATAGGGTTGTGTTTGTGTGTGTGTGTCTGTCTCTAGTTTTAGGAATTGGTTTACATGATTGTGGGGGTGGCTGGCAAGTGTGAAATCTGCAGGGCAGACTGGTAGGCTGAAGACCCAGGGAAGAGCTGATGTTACAGCTTGAGTCTGAAGGCAGTCTGTAGGCAGAAATCCTCCTTCCTTGAGGACCTCAGTCATTTTCCCTTAAGGCCTTCAACTGATTGGATGAAGCCCACCCACATTATGGAGGGTAATCTGCTTTACTCAAAGTCTGCTGATTTAAATGTTAATTTCATCTAAAAATACCCTCACAGTGACATCTAGACTAGTGTTTGGTCAAATATATGGAAATGGTAGTCTAATTAGTTTGACTCATAAAATTAACCATCACAAAGGCTCTTCCTGAAATCTCAGGATTTTCACTGCAACGCAAAGCAAGGGCAATAGGCTATTGCAAGACCATAAACAGGAGTTGCTAGACACACCTCCTGGGCTGATTAAAAGGTCATCACCTTGTGCCTGTGACCCTCAATATCATCACCCACCTCCAGTCTATATAACAGAAGACTGGAGAGTAGAAAGAGATTCATTGGAGGAAAGTGGAGTAGCGTCTGCTTTGCTTGTTCCTGTCCCCAGAGTGAATGCTCCCTCCCCCATCCCCATATCCATGAAGAGAGGGAAGTTCTATTTGTAGATTGGGGAGAACATATCTTACTCCCTGACTGAGACCTGCTGAGCCAAAAGAGCCCATAGAATCTTCTCCAGTGAACACTAGAGGTGGAACACACTTAGAGATTTCTTGAGAGAACCCAATATGTGGCCCCAGGAGCTTAGGAGGATTGCAGATATGGAGACTGGTTCCTGCATTCCTCCTAGAGAACTTTGAAGGCAACAATCTGATGAGAACTGCCCATGAAGGAAGGCAGAGTAAGTATTGGACAGCCTGTGCCTCCAGAGACTGGCATGGTAAAGGGTCAGGATGTGTGAGTTTCCTGTGGACTAACTGGAATCAAGACAAACAGCCAGGCTCCAGCATCTTGATGGGACTTGATCCAGGAGGGATACATGCCAAGGTGGGAACCGTGTAAGAGAAAATGAGATGGACTGCAGGGTAGGGATTGGGCTGGAAGTCCCAAGGAGACAATCATGTCAGGGTGGAGGTCCCACTGAAGGCCTCCTCACAATGAGCTCCATGGAGGAGCCAGCATTTGGGCAGCAGACACGAGGGAGGATAAGACGGCAGACAGAGTTGGACAAGTTTCTCTTTGTTTTTTCTCCTTTTCTTCCAATCTCCCTCCTTTGATTGACCTGAAGGATCCAGAAGCGCCATCTTGAGAGCTACAAGGTTGGGTGTGGAAGGAAGGAAGAACACGGAGGAATGGTGCAAGAACTGACCAGCCCCCCCTTCTCTATCCCAGACCTAAGAACCTGAACCAAGGAGAGGCAGACACTTTGATTTAGACTCACCTGGACTTTTTAATACTTGAAAGTGAGTCTTGACAGCATCTGGTTGAGAGAGCATCCCGGGTGGGGAAGGAATCCAGCAAAGCATGCCTGAAGGCAGTGACGCAAGAAAATAAATTCTCTTTCCTTGTGTGTCCGCAATTGAGTTCAGCCCTCACAGTACACTAGTTATACAAAGTTAAAAAGACTCAGCCCCATCTGAGTTCAGTATGCGTCACCACTGCCCTAATTTATCATACACTTTGGAATGCTTTGTGGCCCTTCACATGTCTGGGTACTATATCTCTGTCAACAGAGGACTAGGAGGAGGGTGAAGGCTGGGTCAAGAATTAAAGCAAAGGCTCCCAATAGAGAAACATGGCCAATTTATACAGTGTTCCCATAACTGAGCGAGTCAGGAACAGACAAAAGGTTCCCATGTGCATGGTGTGTCTCCACTGCAAATTCTAATTTATAACTTCCTGTTCCTCTAGAGTTAGGCTATCTTTTAGGTAAGTGAAATCGAAAAAGGAATTAGTGACGACTGCCGGACACACAGAATACTAGTGCTATGGCTTATATGTAGTCCCCCTTCTAATTCAATGGGGGGAGTCTGCCCCTAATTTATGAGTATTATCAATAAATACTTAAACACCTATTTCTGGGGATCCCTCTGTCACTTGCTGTGCTAGACACTATCCAAAGCAACAGGTTGAACTTTTTCAGCCTGTAGGAATAGATAACTCTGTTATTTATGTCCAGCTTCTGCTCTGAGCCACCCTGGTATTAACTAATTTTATTACCTCCCCTGTAAACCTTGGTCTCCCCTTCCCTTTCCCATTGAGACTTCTTGTTTAATCATGTGAAAATAATACTGACCAATGCATAAGGAAGATACTGACAATGAAATATCTCAGGATGAAAACAGATGCTCAACAGGTAACAGTAGGGTGAGAAGATACATTTACTTCAGTGCTGAGCACGCTTATGTTATGGGGTCGAAAATACTAGGCAGATTCGAGCTGCGAAGGCTTCCATATTCATCTCAAACGTTTCTCTTCCCCCACTTCATTTTTCTTCTTTCTTAGAAGATGTCTGACAGGAATACTATTCATGTTTGGAGGGTGTTCTTTGCCATTGGAGGACCATTCTTTTCATAATTCTTTACCAAAGTAAAGAATTTTTTTTGCGCTGATCATCAGGGAAATGCAAATCAAAACTACACTAAGATATCACCTTACACCCATTAGATTGGCAAAAACATCCAAAACCAAGAGCAACAAATGTTGGAGAGGTTGTGGAGAAAAAGGAAGCCTCATACACTGTTGGTGGGAATGCAAACTGGTACAGCCACTATGGAAAACAGTATGGAGATTTCTCAAAAAGTTAAAAATAGAAATACCCTATGACCCAGCCATCCCATTACTGGGTATCTATCCTAAGAACCTGAAATCAGAAATCCCAAGAGTCCCTTGCACCCCTATGTTCATTGCAGCATTATTTACAATAGCCAAGATGTGGAACCAACCTACATGCCCATCAACTGATGATTGGATAAAGAAGATATGGTATATATACACAATGGAATACTACTCAGCCATAAAAAAAGTGGCCCATTCACAACAACGTGGATGGACCTCGAGGGTATTATGTTAAGCGAAATAAGCCAGTCAGAGAAAGACGAACTCTATATGACTCCACTCATAGGTGGAAGTTAACATATTGACAAGGAGATCTGATCGGCGGTTACCAGGGAAAAGGGGGGGTGGGGGGAGGGCACAAAGGGGGAAGAGGTGTACCCACAACATGACTAACAATAATGTACAACTGAAATCTCACAAGGTTGTAATCTATCATAACATTAACAGAAGTAAAGAATTATTTTTCAAAGGTTAACGTTGTATTCCCAGCCTGGGGACTAAGGGAATCAGACCAACTCAAGTGGCCCAAGGCATGGCTTCGAGCCTTAAGGAGAAGAAAGTTCTGACAGGAGAGAGGGATACTGGCTAAGAGGGAAACCACAGAAGGAGCAGGAATTGATAAAGTCCATGTTATATCAGGAGCTGAAGAATGCAGGCAGAAGAGAAATTAGGTAGCCAGTAACCCCAAATTCAAGCCAGCGGAGTGCTAGCTGCTGTGCAGTTCAGCTTTCCAACGCATCTTGAAAGCAAGATTAAAATAGTGGTCCCTACTAAGAGACGCTAGGGTCCATTGAGGTGTCTGTGGTAGCATCTGCATCCATTTTGCATTAGAAAAAAATATGCCTCGACTATCTTCTCTGGAAATTTTCAAGTTATATTGGGTAATTAATAAATTTCCTCCATTGTTTATCACATTCAGACATTTCTTCTCATGACAACACAGAGCCCAGGAAATAATAAAGGGTCTTGATTAAAAACATAAAAACTACTAAAATTCCTGAGAACCTCTTCCAAAAATTTGCTTTGTGGGTCAATTGTTTCTTTTGTAAATTAGGTAATGTAGATGGTTCTGACAGAAATGATACAATAAAAAGCCCAACAAAATGATGATTATTCATAGCATGAAAGACAGTTTTCTCTGAATCCCATCTTTTATTTGATTATAATCAAGGTCAGAGTTTTTTCCGGATGTTTCCTGCTAGCCTAAAGTGGATTCTTTGTTTCCTAAGAAAAAGGCCCAATATTCACAGCTTGGCTTCACTGCCGGCCGCTTCCCACTTCCTGTGGCTCAGTGGGTCAGAGCCAGTGCATTCCGGGAGGGGAACCCAATGACAGCCTGCGCCGGGTCTGGTGTTCACTTGAGTCTGGCTGGAAATGATTTTGTGGCAGACCAAGATTGGGGTCAGGAGAATTCTGAAGAGTCCACAATGTTCACAGACATCCCGGTGTGAATGAGAGAATTCCCTGGTACTTGGAAATTCTCCAAGGGGGAAACCAGTTCCTGTAGTTTTATGAGATTCTAGAAGGGTCAGAGGACTCAGACTGGCGGAGACAACATTAAGGTGAATACACTGCCAACTGCTGAGTCAGTCTTCACTCACAGAGGTGTTTATTGAGTGCCCTGCTGAGTGCAGAGCTCTGCAGGAGCACTTAGCAAAAGCTGAGCTCAAGCTGTACAAAAGCGAGATAGCACAGTTCGGGGAGGTACACTGCGGGCTACTTCCTGCCCACTTCTAATCAGCGGATCCTCGAGTAACTAACTGTACTCCTGAACATTCTTACATCATCTCCACCACTGGTTTTCAACGAGAGGCAGGGCAAGCATTCTGTCCCCCAGGAGACATTTTTGGTTGTCACAGCCTGGGGGTGGTGGTGGAGGGACTGATACCGGTATCTGACGGGTGGAGACCAGGAATGCTGCTAAATATCCTCCAGTGTACACCACACCCCCATGACCTAACAGGTCAAGAGAGCTGCTCTTCAGAAACCCTGATCTAAATGGTCTGGCTGAAGCTGTTCAATGATTATGTTTTATTATCTATACTCTGGTCTTTAGTTTTTATGGGAACTTATTAGGCTCAAGGCTACGTAATATACTCTTAGGCACGTTAAAAACAAGACAACAGGTTCAAAATGGAGTCACTTATGCTAAGCCCCACATCACCAAACCAAGACTTGACTTACAGTCTCTGGTCTTTCAGAAATGAAATCCTAATGGAATCGCCTGATCAGCACTAGTGAGGTAACCTGCCTGACAGACCCCTGCCATCCCCTAAAGAAAGGTAACCTTGAAATAACCAACCCATTTTTTTTGCCTTGTACAACTTCCTTGTTCCTGCTCCCTTCTGCCTAGAAAGGCCTTTAATTTTGTATAGCTCCTTGGAGCTCCTTTCTATCTGCTGGATTGTATGCTGCCCAATTTGAATTGACTTTTGCTCAAACTCTTAAAATTTTTCATATGCCTCAGTTTATCTTTTAACAGACATATAGATTTAAGAGGTTGTTTTTGTCTTTGTGTATTCATCTTTTAATTTGCCAAATGCATATTCTTAAGCTGATGAAGATATATACAGAATATACTGATTCTTAATTCTCTCTCAAATTTGCTGAGGTGAGGCCACCTGCTATAGGTGAGGGAAGACACTGGAGTGGGAGGGAGGGAGAACCTGGGTGGTGAGACAATGGTGCCAGCTTGGCGAGGTCTCCCTGTCTCAGCTTTCTCCTCTGGACGATGAGGACAGGCCTTATCTTGAAGTTCTTTTGGGGTTTGATATTCTATTATCAAAAACTCCTGGTAATGGAAACCCATATACCCATTTCACCTATTCGTATGTATTCAGATGTTTCTCTTTCCCTCTCTCATACCTACCAGAACACCTTCCCCCAAATACTCCTTTTCTATAGCAAAAGGTTTTTTATTCTAATTGAAAGATGATTAAATTTATTTAAAGCCTCTACTTAAATCTAACCCCCTCCTTCCTTCCCCCCACTCAAAAATCATCTTCTTGATGCCACCCCTGCCCCCGACACACCCACTGCTCCAGTATATGCATATCATCCTATCAGCTGGCTGTGGGCATCTTTACGTACAATGATCATGCTCATATTCTGCTGCTCTGTTTTTTATGGCCTTTTAATCCTAAAAAATCTATGTGTGTGTCTTCTCTCTTGGGGTCATAGAGTTCTGGAATATGGACACTGAGGCATTTAATCAATCATCCTACTTTATAGGGTGTGGAGTTTTGTTTTTTTTTGTGTGTGTGAGAGGAAGATTGGCTCTGAGCTAATATCTGTGCCAATCTTCCTCTCCTTTATGTGGGACACTGCCACAGCATGGCTTGATGAGCAGTGCTAGGTCCAAGTCCAGGATCCAGGCCTGTGAACCCTGGGCCGCTGAAGTGGAGCATGCAACGCCCCGGGGCTGGCGCCCAGGCTGTGGAGTTTTTGATGGACAGTCACAAGTGCTTTCTTAGTTATTAGTAAGAGACAGAGCGTCCCCAGCCTACAGTTTCTGAGAAAAATAACAGGAAGGTGAAACTATCTTATTATATTCAGAGATGCAGGTAGTAAATGCCCCCAAAGTGGATGTTGCGAAAACAAAAAAAAATCAGTGATGTAGATTGTATTGACACATAGAATCTAATTAACTCTGTAAATGAGAATTTAAGATTCCACAAACATATTTTATTGAAATATAAAAATTTATAAATTGGAAAACAGATTAGATAGATATTATTATATTCTGCATTTTATCTCCCATTCCCTTTTTAAAAGCCCTCCAAAAACTGAAATGAAACATTTCCTGAACTTCTGACAGTTTCCAAAATATCCATCAAGATCCTTCATGAAGCTTCTCTACTAATTACCAGTATGACTTTTGAAAAGTCATCTGAACTCTTTGGATCCCAGCTCTTGCCTGTACAAACTAATTTTCAATGGACCTAAGATTATAAGTCCCAACCTTGGCTGTACAGAGAATCACCTGAGTAGTTTTTAAAAATCCTGATGCCCAGGTGACACTCCAGACCAAATAAATCATAATCTCTGAAGGTGGGACAAAGCAGCATTAGTTTTTTAAGCTCCCCAGGTAATTCCAGTGTTCAACTCAGGTTAAGCCCAATGTTCATCCCTGACTTACAATAAACCAACCTTCCTAGACCAGTGACTTTCTCAATGTTTTAAAAATGGCCCACTGTCAGAAAAGGCATTTCATATCATGCCTAAGTACATACACAAGTATGTTTTAATATTTCAATAAAATAATTTTGTGGAATGTATTCATTAAATTTTATAAAACAATTCTCATGCACTCTGACACTTTCTACTCTATTTTATTCCATAAATTAAAAAACAATTAAAAAAAAACATTTCAGGTCCCACAGATTGAAAAACACTGTCCTAGCCCCAGGCTACATCCTACAATTTGGCCACTAGATGGAACCCTTGCATTTAAAGAAAGGAAAGCGCAACTCCAGATTCTGAACTCCACAGCACAGCAAAACTAAACGTGCATATGATTTAATATTAACTTTACATCTGGACAGAAAGTTATTTATCTGATAAGAAAAGGAGTGTGGCTGTTGGAAAAACGATAGTTGTCTTCACAGTAGCTAATAGTGAGGACAGACGAGACATCATTGAGTGCTTTACTCTGGCTCCTTCCCCATCCCAACCATCTGATGCGGTATTATATCCCTTCCCCAGTGGAAGGAACTGAGGGCCAGGAAGGTTAAGTAACATGATCCGCACTCCACAATGGCAGCCCTTGTCACTGGGGAGCCAGCAGAGGGGAGAGAAAGGTCTGAAGTCTAGTCACAGAGACAGAAGCAGAATTTAAGTCCAAATGTGTTGGGCTCCTGCTTCTAACTATGATAAAATGTAAGGGATTTAAAGTTCGTAACATTTATACACAGATTAAGCTCATACAAAATAAAAGCACATTGGAATTTTTTGTCTTTCCCATGAATCTAGGCTTCAAAGTACTTAAATTTAAAGAAAAAGGGAACTACCGGCACCCTAGGGAGAAGCAAAGAAGCTGGAGGCAGAGGCTCTGATGAATGGCCTCTGGGCTGAGGAACAAGTTTTGGTTTTATTCAAAGTGCAGGGGTCCCACTGAAGGGTTTTTGACAAAGGAAGGACTTATTGGGATTTTTGCAAGGCCAACTCCTTCACTTCATTCCCCTCTTTGGGCAACGTCTGTTCCTCAGAGAGGCCTGTCTTGATCATCAGTAAGAGCATCCCCATCCTGCATCCCCCTACATGGTTTTCTTTTTTCACCAGTATCAGCATTAGCAGACCTTATGTTAAATATATTATTTACTCTCTGTCTCTCCTCAACTAGATGTAGACTCCATAATGGCAGATGAAAAGTCAGTAACCTATACCAGGGGCTGCAGGGGTGGAGGGATGGAGAAGGGGGGAGCGGCGGGCAGGGGTTGGTGATGGTAGTTATTGCTTAATATGTAGAGCTTCTGTTTGGGTTGATGAAAAAGTTTTGGAAATAGCTAGTGGTGATGGTTGCACAGCATTGTAAGTGTAATCAATGCCACTGAATTGTACAATGGTTAAAATGGCAAACTTTATGTTCTGTAAAACCCAAATTCATTTAAAAAAAGTTAGCAACCCAAAATTTAAGCCAGCAGAGTGACTTAAGAAATATCACTCTCTACGTATGAAGCACTTTACATCTATTAACTAAGTGGATCCTCACAGCAACCCCATAAGGGAGATGCTATTATTGCTCCCATATTACAGACGAGGAAACTAAGGGCACGGATGGGTTTCACAATTTGCCCAAAGTTACTCAGCTAGCAAGAAGAGGCAGGATTTGTACCTGGATAACCTGCTCTTAACCATCACACTACTGATGTATCTACCACCTAAACGAGTCTGCACATAATCACTTAACACATACTTGTTACAAGAATAAATATTTCAATATGGTTATTCTGGCTGCTGGGTAGAGAACAGACTGGAGGGGTGAGAGGACCTGTCTGGTGCAGCAGGAAGACTGCTGTAGAGGGTGGAAGACGCAGAGGTTGGGGAGGTGCAGACAAATGGATGATTTACCTACATTTTAAGACAGAGACAACAGGACATTCTGATGGATCTGACACGAGGAATGAGAGTTGAGGCTTAGATCTAAGACTGCACTGTCCCATAGGGTAGCATTAGCCACCTGTGGCCACTGAGCACTTGAAATGTGGCTAGTAAGAAATGAGATGTTCTGTTGAGTGTAAAATGCATTCTGGATTCCAAAGACTTAGCACAAAAAACAGTAAAATGTCTTGATATTTATATACAGTCATGCATCACTTAACGACGAGGGTACGTTCTGAGAAACATGTCGTTAGGCGATTTCATCATTGTGTGAGCATCACCGAGTGTACTTATAAAAACCTAGATGGTATAGCCTACTACACACCTAGGCTATGTGGTACTAATTTTATGGGACCACCATTGTAAATGCGGTCTGTTATTGACCAAAACGTCATTATGTGGTGCATGACTGTGTACTATTAATAAATACATTATTAAATTAATTCCATCTGTTTAAAAATTTTAAAATGTGACCACTAGAAAAATGTAAAGTGACATATGTGGCTTACATTATATTTCTATGGGATGGTGCTGATCTAGGATGAAGTCCTGTTTTCTTGCTTGAACAATGTAATTAACAGTGGTTCATTTACTAAACTGTAAAAAATGGAGAGAGGGAGGTTTAAGAATGAAAACACAAAATTCTGCTCTAGACATATAAAGTTTGTTATGTTTGTGAGATATCCAGGAGGAGATGGGGAGCCCAGAGCTTGGAGCAGAGGTCAGAGCTGGCACTGCACATTTGGGACCCATCAGCCCTCAGATGATACTGAGAGTCGAATGAGTATAAAGACCCTTCCAGAGAAGCCGGTATGTAGGGAAAACCCAGTAGGCATCCAAGACCAGGCCCTGAGACACTCCAACATTTAGAGGTTGGGTAGAAACAGGCGGCCAGATATTGCAGAAATTACACTACATTTCTATGTTCTATTTTCTAGCTAAGAAAATACCTATAAATTCATTACAGTTTCACGTCAATTTATTTTTGTTGGGAATTCATGTTTTTTTGTGAAGTGGAGTTTATTTCAATACACATTTGGGATTAGTTTTTATTTTTTAGACATTAGTACAGTAGAGCTGGAGAAATCCCTGGAAAGCTTCCTTTATACCGAAACAAAAAAACTCAATATGATGAACAAGTACCATAGATAAATCTCACAAAATCCCTAACTATCCAACATCAAGGGAAGAAATAATGCCACTTGAGCTCTCAAGTGACAACTTCTTCATGGCAACTGCCTTGGTGTTGTGTTTGCTAAGAGAGGGACATGTTTTTAGAGATTTAAAAACATCATTTAATCCCCAAATTAAGTATTACTTAAGAGAATTCAGTTTTAGATAACAATTTAATGGTCACATAATTAAGTGCTCAAACTTTGTGGTCAGATACAGCTGAGTTAATGAACGCACTTAGCAGAGTTCCTGGCCTGTGGTGAGCACTTGGTAAACGTTGTTATTGTTAATACAAGAAATCCCCCCTCATTAATTTCTATCATACTAGTAGGGTTGTGCGTGTGTGTACATTATATATGATATATATGTATATCATATAACATCATATCAAACCAGTTTATGTGTTTCCCACTCTTGTTCTAATACTATAGCACATACTTTCCAGGTGGATCTGTTCCTTGGCTTGGTGTCAAGGTGGAACTTTGTGTTCCTGCTGTTTCCAGGTGGAGGGACTTCCATTAAAGTAACACTTCCTCCTTCAATCACTCCTCTCCAGTTGGGGGAATGACTTTCTGGAGGCTTTGGGAGATGGAGCTGGACATCTCTTTTTGATATCTATCTGCTGGCAGAGAGAACGTGTTCTGCTCTGCTTCTCTGAGCAGCTAGTTGCATAGGGGAAGGACCCCTTGGGGGAGGCCTGTGGCTGTCCAGCTGTGAGGTGTAATTAATGATTGTGAAACGTGACAAATCCACTTACCTGGAAATTCCCAATGGCTAGACTCACAGAGGATGGGCTTTTAAATTGTGTGTGACTCCTGTGTTTCTCTCTCAGTTGGTTCAGAATTTAAGCAGAGGTAAGAGGAGTGTTATTTACTGATTCCCTTAAATTCCCAACTTCTGGTGCATTCACCTGGGAACTTTGAGAAACAAATTAAGAGTAAAGAGGGTTTTAGTGGGGCCAAGACACATGAGGTCATGTACTTTAATCTTGGTGGTTGGCAGGTGTCTATATATTGTGCCATGAAGCTGGTTTTTACTGTTGGCATTTAACTGGTGTGGCCGAGCAGAAGGCTTCAGGCTTTTGGCCAGTGCGGGTCTTGTGGGATTCCTCCTCTGGCTCCGGATGGCTTTATCTACAGGCAAATGGCTGTTTTTGTATGGGTAAGAAGATATTTACATGTAGGCAGGGCTGTAGTTGCCAGCCTTGGAAAGCAGCCATAAAGGAGGCCAGCATGGGGAAAGTGTTCCTTTGGGTGCAGACCTTCTAGATATTCAGGAGCTGAATGACTTTTTGCTGCTGTTTCTCAGCTGCCCCTGCTGGCCAGGACTTGCCAAGAGCAGACCTAGTTGAGCTCTGCATGCACTGTGGAACACGGGTGGGTTCTAGCTCTAAACTGCTGGTGTCAGGCTCAGGGAGGCAGGATTATTCTGGCTGCCCCAGAACCCATGAACTACATTCAGGGCCCAAAGGGAATTTGTATGGCTAACCTCTTATAATTACATGCTTGCCAAAGGCTCTTGAGAGTCCCCTTTGAAAGGTAGTATATTCAGAACAAATAGATAGAATATGCCATCTTCTTGGGTTGAAGTAGAGAAGAACTCAATAAAATTATTGTGAACCCAGAGGTCTGTCATCAGGAATCAGGGAATGAAAGAAGAATTCAACTGCTTTGAAAAATGTGCTTCAGTTTGACAATCGTGTCAGGAGCAGTGGAAGACTGGAAACAAAATAAAGGCAAGCTGAAGGAAAAAAAGATATCCTTGAGGGAAGGGTTGACATCTCAGGAGACAGGCTAACCAGAAAGAAGTCTTTGAAGGCCTGAAGAGACAGCCATGAAACATAGGAGATGTGCCCAAGTCTGTCTGGTCCTAATAAGGAGAGACCTTTAAGTTGATATTAGATCAGAAAGAGTGACTTGAGCCCAAGGAAACCCAGCAGAGGACGGAAGGCAAGATCTCAGAAAACAACCTGAAACTACTCTCCTAGAGAGCGCTGGAGTCCAGAAAACTTTTGCAAACACCTTTTTAAAACCTGCAAAGTCCACAGAAAGGGCCTTGAGAACCCACATTCTGATGATTGGGTCAGTGTAGACAGTAGTTACATATGATATGATAAGATTGGAGAGAGGAGCACAGAATTCCTGGGTGAGTTTTCAGGTGACAGAGCCGTTGTAGGAGGCATGCAGGTACTTCCCACGCTCTGAGGGACTTGCTTGAGGAATTTATGAGATCAGAACTTGACAAACAAGACGAGACATACTATATGTGAACAGGCAGGACAATAACGGAGCAAGTCCAGGTCTAGATTCCATGCTGATCTGATGGAGAACATCACCTAGGTGGAATTCTTCAACTTAGGGAGGGGCAGACGGGCATGATTTGTTTGAAAAGAAGTCTCTGGCATACAACGAACTCATAATTTCTTATGTCTCATCATGGAACACCCTACATGATGAAATCTAAAGAGATATCTTAGAAAACCAATTTTTTTGGCTATAAATCAAAGGGGAAAAAAAGCCTTCAAATTCAGTAAACAGGGCTAGTCCCATGTGTTAGAAAAGGGAAGAGACCAAGTTAATTAGAGTAAATGGTTAGAAATTTCCCTGAGCTTTCTGAAAAGACTAGATGATGCTACTGCAGAGAAAGATTACTGAGAAATGCTCCTCTGGTTCAGTCAAAAAATGGAGGGAAGACAGTGTTTTAAGGAGAACATGGCAGAGGAAATGGTCCTCAACAGACTCCCAAGACATCAACAGCACTTCCAGTTCAGGAATCTTCTTAGGACAATTCCAGTTGAAAGAAATTTGTGGATTCAGTGAAAATCTTCCCTAGGAACCACACTTCACAGACTTAAGTGATGCCATAGTAAGAGATAGTAACAAACATTTGTCACAAGAGTTTCACAGAAGGCTGTAGTTATGTAGTTAGTCCGTACCCTCACTGCAGCACTGAGGTGCCAGAAACACAGGGCTCAAAGGGGAAAAGGGGAGGGAGAGACGTGGAATAGCACCATTTTTCCCATTCCTATTTCCTCTGGGAAAGACAGGCAACTCTCCAAGCTTGATGCCTGGGGTTGCCACCATCCAAATATCTCAATTTGCAAGGCAGGAATGTCTCAGTGTTAGGTCCTGTGAGGGATGACAGTACATGTAAGGAGAAATGTCCTCCTAAATATGGTAAACAGAGTGCCAAAATTAATCTCTTGATGGGAATTTTCTCCCAAATGAATCTAGGTCATAGTCATTGGAGTGCACGCACAGACCAACGGGCATCCTGGCAAGGTGAAAGCCAGGACTGCCCTGCTGAGACTCTCCCTGGCTACCACTGAATCTCTGCTATGGTTTTTGGCAACAGGAAGTATGGATCTGAGGAAGATAAGGGTGCCCGGGCTAACTTCTTTAAAGCCTGCAATTTGCTTGTTTTTTACATTTCATGGGTGTGGGGCCAGCACTATGATGGCTGAGGTGTTTTATTATCTCTTGGGAAATACAGAATAATAGTTCATTTCTGGGATACTGAAGTAACAACACCCATCCAGAGGAGGACAGCCCAAGTTTGTCCCAGGCATCAAGACTGTCTGTGAATGAGAGTGAACAGAATAAGATACTGAAGATCAAATTTTAATTTTTAAAATTTTATTCCAAAAAAGCAAGAGAATTTTCAATTATTTTGAAATTTGACTTAACTACTTTGCATTTTAATTTTTGGGATGTTAATCTTTTAATTTTAATTTCTTCCTGTGTAATTAATAATAGGATGAGATTTATAGTCAAATATAGGACTGTTTATATTATTAGCATTGAATGTCATTACAGAACCTCTGAAGGACTATGTTGGACAACGTGGCTGCACGTAATTTGGGATGAGAAATAGAATAGACTGAATTTCTGATTTAGGTACAGAGTAGCCTTGGTATTAATTTAATAATTGCATATTTCTGACCTGCTTTGGAGCTTTCTGGGGACAATAAATGCCATCTAGCTATGGTCCAGGGAGGAAACCCAAAGCAGTAGTAGTTGGTCTGGAGAAGTGGCTTCATGAAGTTGGTCACAGTCCTGCCCTGAAAGATGTTAATCTCCTCACCTGAGGGGGGTAGTCACACATCTGGATGACCCACAATCTAAAGGTTGAACCCAGTGAAGATGAAAGAAGACAAACTGGGAATGTTAAACAGGATTCCTACACCCTACTTGGGGTGTTTCTACTTGGAGGAGCTCCATAGAGTAATACCCTGGCCTTTCTCACCTTCCCTCATTCAGCCCAGAAGAGGAGGAGTCACTTATCCGATTGGCCATGTGGGATAAAGGGTGGAATCGGAATGAGTTGGCCCCCTCTCTTTCTGGGCTCTGGCTGCCTGCAGTCCTCACGCAGCTCCAATCCTCCTCAGGGCCGGCTTGTGGGGTGGGGGTGGAGGTGTTAGCTAGCCAGTGGGTCAGTCATGCTGCCCCAGAATGATTTAATAATTTCACTTGGCATCAAATCTAAGCCATGTCCTTCAACAGCTTCATCATGAAAAAGGCGACATTTTAATCTCCATCTACCTGATTCCTGCAACTACCTCTCTGCTGGTTCTGAGTTCAAGAACGGAAAAGGGCATTGTCCTAATCAGCTAAGTCCCTAACACGTGTGCTCCATCAGCCTGGGGCAGAGTCCATCTTGACTAACTTGTGAGAATCAATGCAGGGTGGCGATGAGGGCTTGAAATCCCACCTGCCTGGGCTCAAGGTCCAGCTCCATCACTCACCAGCTATGAATATTTGAGAAAACAATTTTAAAACTCTCACAATATCATTTGCAAAATGGGAAAAATGTAGCACCCATTTCATAAAAGTTTTGGTGAAAACAAAATGAGATAACGTAGGCTACTTTTAAAATCTGCTTCCTTTGGTCTCCTGTCCCTGGTCCCTTAGCATACAGTTCCTAACAATAATCATAGCTAGCATTTTATTTCACACACACTATGGGTGAGGCCCTGTGCTAAGTAACGAGGTAGTATCGCATCTGTGAAAAAAATTGTGTAGTAGGTGCTAATATTATCTCAATTTTATAAATGAGGTCATTGAAGTCTAGAAAGATTGAAAGATTTGTCCAAGGTTGCACATTATGTGAAAAGTAGAGAAGATATTGAACCCCGACAGTCTGAATTCAGAGTCTAGACTCTTAAATAAGACACTGTCTCCCTAAAGTAACATCTGTGATCTATTGGTTGCCTACTGTGTGCCTGGCACATATTAGGAGCTCTATTTCATAAATTCTCCAATTCTATGTAGGTTAAGGGCACAGACTTTACAGGCAAACAGATGTGGTTTTGAATTTGAACTCTGCAATTTTCCATCCTAGTAACCCTGGGGAAGTTAGCTAATCTCTCTGAGCCTCAATTTTTCATCTGCAAATTGGGAATAATAATACCTCCACTTCCTAGGTTTGCTGTGAGGATTAAATGAAAGAAGGTTTAGGACTTGGCCCATGAGAAGCACTCGATGAAAGGCATCAGCTTTTAGTCCCATTTCACAGATGAACAATAGAGTGAAGCTCACAAGCGTCAAGTTCAGATCCTGATTTACACAACTGAAAAAAGCTTGCTTTTTCCTTTATGCTATTCCCGTTTCTAGTCGTTTCTGGCCTTTCCAGCACTCATTTCTCCTTATACCACTCAGTTCTTCCAGAGGAGAACAAAACCATCTTTACCTTTTAGAAAGATACCACGGGATATAAAGCAATGGAGTCCCACTTGTGTTCCCTGGAGACGTTTTAGGGTCCTGGGGAGGAGGTGAGGATGGAAACTGGTGGGGGTACAAGTCCAAGTGCCTGTCCACCCTGACTCAGCCAGGGCAGTTCTGCCTTCTTTTGTCTGATAAAGAGATAATTCAAGTTTTCATTTAATGAAAATGATCTTTGGTAAAACAAAAAACCAAACTGCCCTGAGAGACAGGCGTGAGAGCAGAGTAGGTGGCCTGGGGAAGAGAGACGTCCTCATCACCAGTGTACGGCCTGGTCACTTCCGCTTCATGACTCTAAGTCTCAGTTTACTCAAGGGAACAAAGAGAGTAATAAAACTTCAATATCTCCTGGGGATATTAAGAGGATTAAGTGATAAAACATACTATAAAATGTGCTTTGTGAAACTCAAATACATGGCACAAGAGGGAACATACCCTGGAGCTAGACTGTCAGGGTTTGAATTCTGGCTCCCTCTCTTACTGTGTGACTCTGGGCAATCCATTCAACCTCTCTGTGCCTTTGTTTGTTCTGCGAAGAGGAGATGATAACAGCACCTTCATCATGCTCTTGGACCGACTAAACGGTTGAAAATATGGAAACACTGTTCTCTAAGCAATTTGCTATATTTATAATTAGGTTTGACGGACTACATTAGGTCTGCCCATCACAATTCTTCCTATGAAAACCCTGCAAAACAGACCAGAAGATGCTACCTGTTTCTGAACTTTAAATACAACAAAATATTGGGCAAATCCATGAACGGTCAGGTGGTTTTCCACTAAATTACCCAGACAAACAGAGGAAAGGAGGTTTTTATGGGGGAGGGAGGCACAGAGGAGTCTGAATTTTCAAGCATGTGCTAAGCTTCAGCTTCCCTTTATATAATGAGTCTGAAAGTTGAGTTATAAAATGTGAATTGAAACTGTAGCCAGCTTTATAAATCTCAACACAAATAAACTATTCCATTAGTTTTATAGTTTCTAATTGTAAAACTATAAAAACAAATATTTGTTCCCTCACCAGCTTTAAAACAACAAATAAGTCCTTGTGAATTTCAGCAAAATGCTCAATTCTTTAAACTTCTCAATTTTTAAAGAAACAAATTGTTGAGCCCAGCATTACAGGGAAAGCAAGTTATTTATTTATTTTTTGGTTAATGATTTATAAAATTACGTTTAGGGAGGACACATGCAGTGTGTATTGAAAGAAACAGTTTTACAATGGTCGCCAAATTATAAGTCCCTCTGACTCAAAGGTCACTCAAACAAAAAAACCTCCAAAATATATTCAGGAAAAATAAGGCAATACACAGAGCCAGCAGAAAGGTAACTGCATGACAGCCCAAGAAATTGTCCTAAGATCCTCGCAAAACCAGGTTACAACGTGGCTGGCCTGAGCCACGGCAGCAAGGGAAAATGGAGTTCCCTCTTAACTTCCTTGAATTGTGAACTGTCACCCAACGTGAATTAAGCGACACTCTGTCATGCTGCTCACTTCCTTAACCGAGAGCCTCATTATTATTATTAATAATATTTGGCCTGTACTTCACTTTTCTCTTTGAGAAAGCTTAGATAATAAAATCGAACTTACACCCATCCATAAAGATGTCTGTTGTATATGTCCTTTATTTCAGTTCAGACATCAGTATAGAACATCATAATAGATCATTTAAAGTTCCCCAAACCAGAGTTGTCACTGTTAGTGTTTTGTGAAATGATTATCAACACGGATGTGGAGCAAACACAGGCTCACAGATTGGGAAGGGTGGGTTGGGGGTGGATGAAGGGCATAGAGAGTCATATAAAATTTATTTTCTTAATCATCATAACCAAAATCAGGTTACAAATTTATGTTTTTATTATAAAAAAATGTTGTGGCCAAAAATGATTTAAGTTATTTTATTCTGAAAATGTTTTTACCTCTGAACTTCTGTAATGACTTTGGTCTGATGGTGAAAATCATTTTAAAAACCACGGTGATTTTTGCAGGTCTTTATAAAACTTTATCAGTGAGTCTCATTTTTTTGTTCTACTACCCCAAATACTGGAAGATACTTTTGAAAAACGTTTATTTTTCAATGGAAAGAGAAAGAATGAGTGAGCGCTTTTTCCTTTGCCAAGGTCTGCACTGTGGTTGATCTCTTTGTTCATGAAATCACAGTGTCACTGGGTGGCCACTACTCCTGCATCTGCCCTTGAGTTTGGCCTGTAGGGTGCTGGCCTAATTGAGTCTGTCCTGAAGAGAGTGGTCAGGAAATAGTTAAGACTTTAAAAGCTGCCTCTGAGAACGTAAATTTGATAATTTCTATTTTTAAAAATTCTGCAATAGGAAAATGAGAAAACGTTTTAGAGGCTAGCTAGATGGAGTTATGACATCCAATCACAAAACATCCTTTGGAAGTAATGTTACATTCAGCCCAATACAGTAGGTATGTATTCCTAATATATATCAGGCTTTGTGCCAGGTACTGGAGTACTGGAGACACAGGACAAAGACAAAAATTCCTCCTGAGAATTCACAATCTATTGATAAGTACATACAAAACTCTAACATAAATCTAAATAGAGCTCCAAGTAAGTGACATGAAAGCATGGGGCAATATGTAAAAACTGTTACCATTTGGAGGCTGCTATTTGTGCATTAAACACTTTGAGTATCTTCTTTAATATTGACAATAAACCAATGAAGTATTATTATCAATATCCTAACTTTAAAGATGAAGAAACTGAGATTAAGTGAGATTAAGATTTCTGGGATCAGGATTAACCTAGATTTCTAGGAATAACTGGACAACTTTCCGTGTCAGCCTTGTGAGAACAATGGATCTAGTCTAGTGATGTTCTATTTCTTAGAAGTTGAAAGCTCCAGAGGCTTTGACAAAATGACTGTGTTCTTAACCTGTAACTATGCTGCTTTCTCTGAGGCAGGAATTAACAGGCAAATCACAAAACAATATTCCGATGGCTAATAAACATATAAAAATGTTTTTAAACATTACTAGTAGCCAAATGGGAAATAAGATACCCTTTTTTTCACCTGTCAAATTTACAAAAATTTTAAATAGTGGTACTATTCAGAGCTGATGAGGTTGCTATGAAATGAGCATTCTCATATTCTCTACATAGAAACACAAATTGCAAAATCTTTCCAGAAACCAAATAGATAATCAGGATGGTTCACAAATATTCCTGACTTTTGACCTAGTAATTCTGCATCTTGGAGTTTATCCTCAAAGAAAAAACTAGGCAGTTTGAATTTATATGAGAATGTTAAATGCATTAATATTTATAATAAACAATCAGAAATGACCTACATATTTAAAAATAGGCAACGTTTAAATACATAATAGTTTATTCATATGCCAGAATATTATACAATTATTAAGATAATAATTTAAAAAATATATCATTGGAAAATGCTTATGATAAAATATTGGGAAAAGCTCTTTAAAGAGACAGTTTAACACATGCCTTAGGGAGTGAATTCTAGAGGAACATGCTTGAATTGCTACCTCACCTATGACTGCCTGCTCAGCAACCTCGGGCAAGCTATGTAACCTTTCTACAAGTCGGTCGCTTCATCAAGAAAATGGGGATCACAACAGTAATACCTATGGCAGAAAATTCTTAACAAAGCTAAATAAAAATATGCAGGTAAGTATGTAGAACTGGGCCTGGCACATATTTAAAATATTAAAATATTTAACTAATGATCATTAGTTAAATGAGTATCTCTGGATGGTGAGATTAGGGTGATTTTTATATTTTCTTTATAATCATCTGCAAACTCCTGTCAATAAGCATTGATTTTATAATAGGCAAGCCTATAAGAAATCATGAAGTTGGTTATTAACATGGCAGATATTCTTAAAATATAAAGGAAGAATCCTTCTGTTGGTAGATTTACAGAATTCATCACTGGATAGAAAAAGGTCTTGAATTTTATTAAATGCCTTTTCTGGCATCAACTGAGATTAACATTGATTACTTATTAATGGACTTCCTAATAATAAATCTTTGTTATATTTCTGGGATAAACCCTAAGTATAGTGGGTGTGTTTTTAAACATACTTTTGAATTTAGTTTAGTAATGATTTTATAAAGAATTTTTGAATCTCTATTAAAATTGGTAAGGAGCATTAATTTTTGTGCTGTCAGGTTTGGGGTCAGGATTATGCTTGCTTAAAAAGCGAACAGGACGGTCTTTTACACCTTTATCTCCACAATGGAACAATTTATTTAGCATGGGAATATACTCCTCAAAAGCTTAGAAGAATACACAGGTAAAATCAATTTTTTTTTCACTTTTTGGAAGCAAAAGGAAGCTTATTTTTGGAAGTTGCGCTTTGATGAACTTTTAATTTCTTTTACAACTACCAGTTGATCCAAATCATTTTGAATCTATTATGGCAATTAACACTTCTCAAAGAAGCATTCATCTCAGTCAGCTTTGAAACTTTCTCAGCAATAATTTTTACATAGTATTTTCTTTGAATTTTAAAAGTTTTCTTGTGATATAAATGTTTCAATCCTGAATATGTAACTCTTACACTCGTGGCACCTAGCCAGTGCTATGTATTAGTGTTGCTGCTGGTTATTATTTTCATATCTGTGGCTAAATCACCATTTTTACTCCTAATTTCACTTCTATGTATTTTCTCTATGTTGTTACATTCATCCAAGATCCATATTCTTATTGCTATTAATAAAAATCATTTGTTCAGATTTTTTTCCTCCAATTATGTTTCTGACCCTAGTGTTTTCTTTCCTGGAAATATCTGCAGTTGTGGGGTTGGAGTCCATCCTCTGCCCTCTCTCTCTCTTTTTCTTCTAAATACCAAGAAACCATATCATGTTTATTCTCTGATCACTGACTTGATTTTTACTATGTTAATTTTACTCTTTGCTTTCCTTGCAACTCGCTCCATCCCTCCCATTTAGCTGTTTTTTCACATTAGTCTGTTCTCATCATAGGATTTTCAGTCCCAGAAGAGTCTTCTGCATGCTACTAAGATGCCAACATGTTTTCTAGTCCTTTGTTTCTGTAGCAAATAATTTTCAGATATATTACCTTCTTCTTAGACCATTTTTCTTAATCTGTATAATGTTTTTCAAAAGCTTTTTCCCCAAACGATGTTGGTGAATATACAGGATGTCTGTCTTGCTCTTTTGTCCTGATCTCTGTCCACTTGGGTGTTAGTCAACTCTCCTCCTCCATCTGTGGCTGGAGAACAGATTGATATCCTTTTTCCTAATCCAGAAATCAGTGTCTAATAGGCATTTAGTAGCTTGAGCTGGGTCCTCTATCCACCACTGTTGCTAATTCTCTAAGTGTCTTCAGTGATGGGGTATACGAATATTTAGAATTCTCAGAATGGAGTGGTATTAAGGTATTTCCAACCAGCAACTGGTTGATTAAGAATATCCATGCCAAATTGCAATAAGCTACCAAACCTCTATCATGTTCCTTGTTTATAGGGATTTGTAGCCCCTGAATTTTTATTGATTGAATTTTGACAACCCTTTTGGAAAGCTGTATATGCAGAGCCATGAATGACTGCCCAGTGAACTCTGTGCAACTGATCTGGATTTTGAGGCAAAGAGTAGGTAGTGAAGTCAGAATGAAGCACCTCATATCAAGTGGCAGGAGAAGTGTTTAGAGTAGTTCAGGTCATGAACCTCATAGTTAGTCTGCCTGGCTTCAAATCTCAACTCGTGTGCCTGTTTCCTTATCTGTAAATTGGGGATGACAGCAGTACTTATACTTCATTCTTACTGTTGTGAGGTTACACAAATTACTATATATACAATGCAGAACAGTGCCTGGCACATAAAGAATGTCAAGGAAATGTTTCCAATTAACAGTATTTATGCCCACAGTTTGTGAATCTTAATTTAGTTCTACATGTCTTATAAGTAGTTGAATTTCTTCCTGATTTGATCTCGCTTTTTAGTACTGTAAAATTTTTATCTTTGCCTTGTATCTTCACAGTTCAATGTAAAGCTGGGAGAGTCAGAGGGTATTTATAATACAAGTCTGTATTCTTTCATTCCCTTTCTCCCCAAAGATGGGGGTCGGTGATGGATTCTATGGGAGACAAGGAAACATAACCTAATCATGCCTAGAAATGAACAGAGATTTCAGTGCTGCACAGCACACTGGCAGGTGAGTGTCCTTAACAGAGAATGAAAAATATGCATTGGAACTGGAAGGATAGTGGAAGTCAGGAATTCTACCCTCTGATCTTGATATTATCTGAGATGAAAACACACCAAAAAGGTAAATTACTGGTAGATGCCCATGCTCCAAGGGAATTTAAGACCCAGTGATGAAGAGGAGCTTGTGGTTTGAAATGAGCACATCTTAATTTAGAGGAAACAAAAGCTGGGCAAAGACAACTTGAGAAGCAACACTGTGGAGTGGTTAATGTATAGACCCTGGCACCAGACCACCTCGGTCCTGCCCTGCATTTTTCCTTACGAGCAGTGTGTCCTGGCAAGAGTCAGGAATCCTTTATTTCCCCTCAGTTACCTCATCTGTACAATGGTTAGAACAACAGTAAATTCCCCATACATTATTGGGAAGAGTGAATTAATGAATTCACATAAAGTTCTCACAATACAGCCTGTATAAATGTCCCACTAATGTTTCACATATTTACATAGATCCTTAAATCTCCAAATATAAGAAGCTGGACTTTTTTTTGAATGAAGAATATGAGTCAAAGAAATGTTTAGTTTTAACAATAGTGTTGAGTTAGAGATAATAGAAGTAGTAGGTAAAATGAGATACAATTTAGCTATTTAAAGGTACAATTATTATTCAGAGAAAACTTATTTTAATTTCACCCAACAATTATTTGGAAGGATTCCACAGCAGCATATGTTCAATATACTATATATGAGTATGACACTACTAATTGCCTTATTAAATGCACGACATTTCAAAAAACAAATGACATTTTTATCCCCTAAAATATATGGCATTCTTTTCTCAAACTTTATGAATGTTATTATTATGAATACAATTCTGCTTCATTCTAGAAGGACACTGTTAAAATGCAGAAGTTTGTCATTGTAAGAATCCATTTATTTGCGTTAGAAAAACTTCTAAGAATGGAAAAATTATTCTGCACTACAGGGCAAAATTAGATAGACTACAAGTACCTACATTAACATTTTCTCCAGAGGAACAAAAAGGCTAAACATAAATTCAGTTGACTGGTTTGTAATGTCAAAAAAGAGAACTGAGTGAGACACCTGGTACCCTCAAGTAAACATGAGCCAGTTCATGTTAACCATAATTATTGATTACACATGATAAAGTGAGAAAAAGGGAAGCCTCTTGCCTCAATTTCCTAAGAAACGTCAACGGATTTAACTAGAATAAAAGCAGAAATCATTATCGCATCATTGATAAAAATTAACAGGAACAGCTTTCCATGCTGAACTTTATTAAAGAAATTGTTTAATAGTCTATTTTGGCCATCTATTAAGAGGAAATTAGAAAACATAGGGATTATGATTAATAAGAAAGTAAAGGCAAGAGTGGTGGTCCATGTGGGGGTCCCACAGGTAGACTCAGAAGCATAATCTTAGGTTTGTTCATGGCAGATAACACGCTGGCAAAACTAGTAAAAACTATGGCTGGGCTGAACATTGTATAATCAAGTTTTAGCCTCATTAATCTTCCTGTCTTGAAGAAATGAGGTATAGAGATGGATATAATGACTAATCTAGGTTCATTTTATGCTTAATTCATCTGCTACATTTTGGAAAAAGTTGAGTCCAGTACTTGACTGAGACTGCTATAGCCAATTAAGATACAATTGCCTCCCTGTTCTTGGTTAATCAGGGTCACCTCTATATTTAAGACTGATTCAAGCTGAAGACCAATTAATCCCCATTTTCACAAGGACCCAATTCAAAGCCTCTTCCAAATGCTTACTCAGCTGCCTCTCACAAGGCTGGGTAAAAACCCACAAGCCTGCTCCCAGGTTTGGACAAGAAAATAATTTTTTAGTTAAGGGAAAGCACCATGGTCAATTCATTTGCATGAAGAGAGATTTTATGCATAATATTTATCATGTATTATTATTATTATTATTAATGTATTATGTATAATATTTCTGTTGGTATATGAGAATTTGATTCTAGTCCAGAAATCTGAATGATAGGTTTGGAGAACTTGGAGCATTCATTAATAACAATACATGTTTTTGTATAGTAGACAAAGTATAAGTGCTGAACTAAGTAAAAATACGTAGAGATTCCCTTTCTCCAAGTTAGAATTAAATAGGTAAAACTATTAGCTCTTCCACAATCAGAACTATCACGTGTAAATAAATAAAAATGCTGAAATATTTAAATTGCCTCAAACCATTCAGTTGAGATCTGCAGAATGGCTGGAAATATTATCATATCAAAGCAGAAAAGGGGTGAGGAGCAGTAATCATTCCACAATTAAATCTGCACAAGCTCCAGCATCTCGGATCTGGGGAAGGAAGAGAAAGAACAGAAAGAACAGAAAGAAGAGAAGGACCTCCTGGTACTTTGGGGGCTGCTGGGGACAGCTGAATACAGAAGGGGGCATAAAACAGAGAAGTCCCACAAGGCTGGCCCCTATCTGTGCATATTTACAAGTTAGGAGAACATCTGCTTTGATCTCCACCCCCAAAATTTTCATTGTATTTGACCCATGATTAGACATTTACAAAACTGCTCATCCCTCATACTTTAAAGAAGAAAAGTAAAAACCAATATGAGAACGGTTCACAGAATTTTGATGGTCCACACCGATTTTGTGATTCATCTTGCTCCTTATTCACTCTTGGTTACTAGTTTCACTCTCCTCCCATACTGCCCATGACAGAAAAGAATCAGCAAGAAAACACACAGTGTGAGTAATGAAGAATATTATATATTCTTGCTGGTTAGTATAGATTTTATTTTCAGCAAATGCTTACCTTTTGTAAATTTGGCTTGTAGGTTACTCTACAATATGTTTTTGTGTGCATACTTACACATCTATGATGGTGGGATGGATGGAAGAGCTAATATCCTGGGTGTATTAGCATAATCACTTGTGACTCATCCTTCTCCTTCAACCCCTGCATTTAAATAGTCAATATCAATTCTATTTTTTAAATGTCTCTAATCTATGCCCACCTCTCTATTTCACCTCTTACCACACCAAATTATCATTAACCTGCATCATGACATTGACCGTGCTCTGTGTTAGGTGTCTCACCTCCAGCCTCTTCACAACACTACCTCCAGACTCACAAATCTGGACAGAATGTCTTCCTCACTGCTAACAAGTGTAAACTGAAAATTACTTGTAAGGTCTGCCTCAGACTACACTTCTTGCCTCATGTTCCCCAGTGCCCTGTCACTAAGCCTATATCCTAACTACACTCAGGAACTGCTGGGCTCTGGACAATCAAAGCACCCTCACATCCTCTGCTCTAGATCTAAAGATGGAAAGGTCTTAGTCCTTCTAACTTCAGTGCAAACATCACTTCCTCTCGAGGTCTTTTCCGACCCAGAGTTGGAACAACTCACTTTCTCCATCTGGCTCCCATGGCACTTGTCTAACAGCATATTATGCCATTCCTCAAACTGTATCATATTTAACTGCATACATCTCTCTCTCTCTCTCTGTTTAGGTGGAGGACAGAGATGGTATATTACTTACTTTTGTATTTCTGAGCACAGAGTACTCAGGTATTGTTCAGAGAACTTAGCACAGAGTCTTAAACATGATAGGTACTACATAGATTTGCTGGTTGTTTTACTGAAGACTGTGAAATATGCATTTCCAGAACCACACGGACACTTTAGGTTGGTGTGGTATAGCAGATTTGGACTCTATACTGTAGTAGATACTGTGTAAGTGTGAGGGGAAAAAAAAATAGAAATCTGTGTTGTTTTCACGATTTGCATATATGGCATTTTCATGCATAGATTTTGGCAGCTTCAAGTTTCTCTGTCCAGGGAAATTAGATTAAAAAGTCGAAGTTTTTTTGTAGAATTTAATGGTTGGCTTAAGCAGTCTTAATAAAGCCTTGGGCAACACAGCTTCATTCCCCACTGGAGAAAAGTACATTGCACACTAGACCAGTGGTTATTTTATCTGACTCATTCAACTGTATGTGGAAGAATTCCACAAAACTGAAAGAGAGCATTATGATACAATTCCTGTACTTCTCTAGTGGAAGAAACAGACTGGACAAAAGGGACTTGGGTTCGAGACCTCACTATGGCCTCTAATTAAACCTTTTAGGGTCCTGTTGTAGGAAGAGTATGGGCTTTGGAACTAAAGAGATCTAGGTTGGAATTTGACTCCATCTCTTACTAGTTGTAAGACTTCAGGCAAATTACAGAAACTACTTAAGTCTCAGCATCCTCAGTGATAGAGTTGGAAAAATAATGACCTCAATGAGTTGGTATAAGAAAGAAACTGTGGAAAGTACTCAGCACAGCACTTGGCAAATTTTAGGAGTCAGGAAATACTGGATACCTTCATGTCTTTAGGTTTCAATTTTTACCTGTGTAAAATGTAGGATTTTAAACTACTTAGTTACTTAATGATCTCAAGGTTCTTTCCAGTTCTAAAGTCCTATCATCCTTTTATCTTTAAAGGTACAAATAATACTAAAAATCTTTGAACGTGTTTTAAAAGCTACTGCATTCTAATGAATGTGCCTTTTTCCTCTAATCTCTCTAAATTCAATTTTCTTTTTCCACCCTCTTGAGATGGACAACTAAATCATTAATTTCCAAATTCTCTTCTAATGCATGTTTCAAACTATGCATTTCCTACTGTTTTTCTCTAAGCACTGCTCTAGCTGAATCCCACATATGTTGATACACTCATTGTATTTTCATTTTAGTTCAGTTCACAGTATTTTTAAATTTCCCTTGTGATATTTCTTCTTTGACCCATAGTTTATTTAGAACTATGTTGCTTAACTTCCACATATTTGGAGATTTTATAGCTACCTTTCAGTTGTTTTTTAGTTTTTAATTCCACTGAGGTCAGAGCACAAACTTAGTATGATTTCAGTCCTTTGAAATTTGCTGAGACTTGAGTTATTACCCATCATACTGATGGATAATACTTTAGCAAATGTCCTATTGTCTAACGGTAAAAAGGTATATTCTGTAGTTATTGGTTTTAGCATTCTATAAATGTCAGGTCATCATCAATAAATCATGTTATTCAATCTTCTACATACTTACTGATTTTTTATTTCTGCTTATTCACTCAGATACTGAAAGAAGTTTGTAAAACATCTCAACTATTATTATGGATTTGTCTATTTCTCTTTTAGTTAAGTTCTGCTTTATGTATTTTGAAGCCATGTTATTAGGTGTTTATAAATGTAGGAGTATTACATCCTTCCACTGAATTGAACTTATCATTATGAAATGTCCCCTTATCTTCTTAACTTAAAGCCTACTGCATGATATTGATATGTTTCTTTTGGTTAGTGTACAGTATATAGTTGAATCTGTATTTTAATTGAAGTGTTTAGTCTATTTACATTTAACAAAATAGTTGGGTTTAAGGCTATCATCTATTTGTTCCATCCATTCTTTATTCTTCTTTTACAGTCTTCTTTTAGAGGCATTATTTTTATTATTCTATCTCTTCCATGAGATTTTTATTTACAACCTTTTGAATTCCTCTTTAGTGGTTTTCCTATATAGAGAGATATTATAATATTCATCCTGACATTACAATTTAGCTTAAATTTGTACTTTTATCACTTCTCAAATAATGCAAGACTACCTTTAAAAGAGGTTAACTATATTTGTCCCCTTTACTCTTTGAGCTATTTTGATCTTATATCTTACTTCCTTTATGTTATAATCACTACAAAGTAATATTACTGTTGCTTAACACAGTTAATATTCTTTCATATTACCCTTTCCAGTGCTTTTAATTCCTTCTTATCATAGCTTCTATCAGTGGTCATTTTTCCTACGGTGGAAAAACATCTTTTAGTTTTTCTTTAAATGTGGGTTAGCTGATGACAAGCTCTTTCTGTTTTTGTCTGAAAACATCCTTATTTCATCTTCACTTTTACAGGATACTTTCACTAGGTATAGCAATCTAGCTTGGCCATTTTTTTCTTTTAGCTTTTTAAAGATGTCATTCCATTGTCTTTTGACTTTCAGAACTTCTCTATTAAAAAGTCATTGAGGGGCCAGCCTGGTGGCACAGCAGTTAAGTTTGCATGTTCTGCTTCGGCGGCCCAGGGTTCACTGGGTCAGATCCTGGGTGTTGACATGGCACCGCTTGGCAAGTCATGCTGTGGTAGGCAACCCACATATAAAGTAGAGGAAGATGGGCGTGGATGTTAGCTCAGGGCCAGTCTTCCTCAGAAAAAAGAGGAGGATTGGCAGCACATGTTAGCTCAGGGCTACTCTTCCTCAAAGAAAAAAAAAACCACTCAATTGAAAGCCAGCCCTGATGGACTAGTGGTTGGAGTTCAGTGCCCCAGGTTTGGTTCCTGGTTGTGGAACCACACCACTTGTCTGTCAGTGACCATTCTGTGGCAGTGGCTCACACAGAAGAACTAGAAGGACTTAAAATGAGAATATACAACTACATACTGGGGGGCCTTGGGGAGGGGGAAAAAAAAGAGGAAGATTGGCAACTGATGTTAGCTCAGGGCGAATCTTTCCCAGAAAAAACAAAAAGTCAACTGATAGTCTCTCTTTGTTGTTTTTCTGAAGGTAATGATTTTCTTTTTCCCTCTGATGGATTTTTAAGTTTTTTCCTTTTCATTTTTGGTTTTCAGCAGTTTACTGTAATGTGCTCAGGTGCAATTTTCTGGCTTGGAGTTTACTGAGCTGCTTGAATTTGTGTGAGTTTATGTATTTAAACAGTGTTGGAAAATTCTCACTTGTTACTTCTTTCCCATCCTCTTTCTCTCTTTTTCTGGGTCTTCAGTTACACTTATGTGAGGCTGTTTGTGCCTCACATGTCTCTTTTTATTGTTTTTCCTATTTTCTTTAAATCTGTACTTCAATTTAGATATTTTCTATTGATTTCTCTGAGTTTACTAATCTAGTCTTATAGTGTGTTCAGTCTACTCTTAAGCCCATCCAATGAGTTTTTAATTTTAGATACTGTATCTTTTAGTTCTAAAATATCCATTTGATTTTTATATTTTTTTATAGATTCCATTTCTGTGTTGAAATTATCCAACTTCTCATTCCTTTCACCTCTGCTTCCCTCTGTTTTCATTAACATATTTATAATAGTTATTTAACAGTTTTTGACAGCCAAGTGTATTATCTCAGTCATCTGGGAGGTTGATTTCTATTGTCTACTTTTTCTCTTATTAATCATATTTTCTTGATTCTTTGCATGTCTTGTAATTTTCATTGTATTTTGGGCATTTTAATTTAAAAGAGCTCTTATTTAGGGGCTCCTTTTCCTACATTAAAGTGATAGGTTAAGAAGCTAATCATGTCAATCCCTTCAATATTTGAAATGGGTGCAATTAGATTGTAGTTTTAGTTGGATTCAGTTTATTTTGAATTACAATGTTTCAATGGCAAGATTTGCTGAATATTCATATTAGGTTCTAGTGGAATTTGTCTTGTAAACACCAAGAGATTGTGGGAGTCTTTACGTTGCTTTTCCATCCCAGCTTTCTATCATCCCACATTGCCTGATGCTCAGCAAATGTCTCGTGGAGAAGACTGCTGATGTTCTTGGGGATCCTCTATCTGTAAAGCCAGCTCACCAAGAAAGGACTCTCCTCTCTGGAAATCAAGTTTGTCTAATGATGTTTGTCTCCACAGCTCTACTATCTGTTTAAAAATAAGATGTTTAGGGGCCAGCCTCATGGCCAAGTGGTTAAAGTTCCACATGCTCCACTTCAGTGGCCTGGGTTTGCGAGTTCAGATCCTGGGCATGGACCTAGATCTACTCACCAGCCATGCTGTGGAGGCATCCCACATACAAAATAGAGAAAGACTGGCACAAATGTTAGCTCAAGGTTAATCTTCCTCAAGCAAAAGAGAGGAAGATTGGCAATGGATGTTAGCTCAAGGCAAATCTTCCTCATCATAAAAAAACCCAAAAAAGACATTTATAATTTAAGTTATTGCAATTCTATTCAGAAGCAGAAGTCATTCTGCTATTGTTTTAAGGTGAACATTTTTCTTACCAATGAAGTTATAAAGAGGTTGATTGCTCTCCAGTTCACTTTATTTTCTCCATAATTCTTTTTACCACACAAAAATATGCTGTGTTACATGAACTGTGAAGTGGTGGCTTAAACTATGGAAATAGCTTATGTGTTAACAAAAATTTATTGTGGAAACACTTTCTATACTAACAACAGTTAACTAAATGGCTCTCTCTTGGCTTCTACCAGTAAGATAACTAGCTTTCTTCTCAATAATATTTTTCAACGTTTGCCCATTC
This sequence comes from Equus asinus, assembly GCF_041296235.1. NCBI lineage: Eukaryota > Metazoa > Chordata > Mammalia > Perissodactyla > Equidae > Equus > Equus asinus. The sequence continues at coordinate 131,977,341 of NC_091792.1, forward strand.
TAACATTCCTTTGGTGATAATCAAGTAATTTATTATGGCAACCTAACTGGAAGCTATTTTAGAACTATGATGAGTAGTTGATTTCAACTGGACAAGCTTAACTTTATATGTAAAGAAGTCTGTTTTTCTTGATTACACAAGCAAAATATATCTGGAAAATCTGAGATTTTAGATTAGTTATAAATTTTTTAAAAATCTAGATTGTTAAATTCAGATGATTTTCTAATTCAAATCAATAACTATTTTCCCATTTTAGTACATTTTGATTAGTAAACCTGTACTTATTAAATCGTACAAAAGCCTGTACATTTCATTAAAGTACAAAGCAAAATTAAGCATTTGTTTTTCACGTGTGTATTTTATTTAGTGTACCTAAAAAGTGTAAATAATCACATATTGGAATGTGGATAAAATGAAATATTTTCCAAAGCTAAACTGTTATAAAAACACCTAGTTCTTCAAATTCAGTGATTTAAGCACTCTCACTGTACGGTTTTCTTTAACTGAAAATTATTTAAAGAAACTGAGCCTGAACTGTCAAGTAGGCATAATTTAACTCTGAAGGAGAGTGGTGACAGAGGTGATACAGACGGGATCTATATGCTGATTCAGTAGTGTCACTCAGTGATGTACAAATATGGAAAGGTTTAGTTTTTACCGGTAAAAACTATGAACTTTATCTTGTCTTTACTCTTCTACCTAGTGGAAAAACTTGAAACTTGCTGAATAATGATAGATTTCTCAGGCCAGTCCCTTAAGTTTTCATATTTCTGGATTAAAATCTAGCCCAGTCCAAAATGTGTATCTCTGAGCTTCCTTCTTCCCACTTTGTGCATACTGGTTTTAGTGCAGCTGCCAAGAACTACCTGTGGTAGGCAAACTCATGGACAGCTCTGTTCTCTGTCCCACACTATTGGTGTCACTGATGGCAGTGAGCATGTATGTTGGGGTGGTGGGGAATGTGCTTACGCATCTGCTTACACTTAGATAAGAATGATGGCAGTAGTCCCACTCTTTTGGTCTCGGCTGCTTCTCTATCCAATACTGACAAATTATGCCTGGTCACGTCTGTGCAATCTGGTAGCCCCAATGAGATGCTATATGGGGTTTGGCTTCCTGAGACTTCTGGGAACTGATAAAGCATACTGCAGGCAGCATTCTCTTTGTCCTGACTCTAAGAAATGGGGAACACCCCTCTGAATGTGAAGTCATGGAATCTCCTCTTACTTATCTCCATCAGTGGTAACTGGCACTCCCCTTATTGGGTGTGTGGCTTGGCTCTCCTAGGGTAGCCTGCCAATGCCTCTCCCTCAGTGAATCTCCATATCATCCACACTGTGGATTGGGGGAACATAGTGAGATACTATCTGCGTCCCCCAGAGTCCCACACACTGGGGGCAGCTCCTCCAATGCTATAACTAAGTTTTTCAAACCCCAGTTCTTCAAGCCAGCAGAGCACTCCCTTTTATCAACTTCTGACAAGAGGCAGGACTTCACTCAAGGTCCAGGGTCAGTGCTCAAACTCCACAAGCAATTCTTTTGGGGTACTCCAAGTGTGGAGGGATGACAAGAAGAAAACCCACTCTCTCCAAAAACATATATCATGAAGAGGGATGGGGATGAGATAATTAGCATTTACATGGACTTTGCTCTCTCCAAAAGGCAACCTTCAAAAGGATTTTTTATGGACTAAGTTGGTGAGGAAATTTCCACACTTTGTGAGGGCTGAGGCAATTCTCTGCACTTAAAAGGAGAAGCAGACAGTAACTTTGGACTCAGCTGTGAGCTGTCTCCCTGTTAGCTGCTGTCCTGATCAAAATCCTTCCTTGGAAGCCCATGCAAGGTCTAATTAAGTAAATTCCAGTAAATTCATATCTAGCAAATTAATATAAACTCTCTACATTTTATGATGTTTGTTAAGAATGAGCTCAAAAACTCTTTAATATTTGACTTCAATATTTGACTGTCTGAATCAAGTTTTAATACTTTCTACATTTGGACTATCAACATTTTCAAAGGGAAAATTTTCCAATACCACATAAATGTCCAGGATGAATAAGAACATTTTATTTTCATTTGAAAATAACCAACATCACAATTCAATAAGAACTAATAATGGTTGTATAGTCCTTTATAGTTTACCAGGAACTCTCACCTACATCATCACATTTGGTTCCCACAACAAACCTTTGATATTTATTCAACATTTAGCTTACTGCGATTACTTCCCCATTTTATGGCTGTGATAACTAAAGCATGGCAAGGTTAGTGACCTGATCTGTCACAACCAGGGCTCTAACTCAGGTTGTAAAATAAAAATTCCGGGTTATCCCCACTGTCTGTGCCTTCCTTCAAGACGTCTACAAATGCTGTTCTTCCTCAGTAGAGATGACGTATTCTCAGGATGACTTGCCTCTCAAGTTAATCCTCTGAGAGTAGAATTGGACACATGTCCAGGCACCTTTCTCTATTGCCCTATTCTCCTTGTGCCAAAAGCATGTGCACAAACAGCTGTCTAGGATTAGCAGGCACAGTCTGCATGTCTCTAGGACCTCAGGCCACATCCCAAAGGACAAGTGTTAGGAAAGGAAGTAAAAAAGAGCCAAGCAGTTATGACATTTGAGTCCAAGTTCCCTTTGGGCCTCAATTACCTGGGTACTTAACATGAAATCTTTGTTTGTTCCTGAATTTATTTGTATCTAACATAAGGGCTAATATCTGTGAAGTGTGTGAAGATATAAAAACATTTTTTCATTCAGCAATGGCAAATTTTATTGCCAAAGACTTTAGTATTAGGGGAAGTAATATGCCATGCCTTGCAGACCACAGGGATCATTCCAACTTCTAGAAATATCACAAGGGAGCACTGGGCAAGGAAATTGGAGCTCAAAAGTGACACACAGACGCCAACTGTTACCATAGTTACAAGAGGAAAGGCCACGGGAGACGTACTTTTTCCTATAAGCAGTGAGATAAGCCTTGTGTGATTCAGGATCACTGGGGTGAATAATCCTACTCTACCCACAGGGTTTCATCCTGGTTGCCCTGAGTTATAATATGTAACAGGAAGCAAAAGGAGGGATAAAGGATTTGTTTACCAATCCGTAAAATTGTTACTGTTGTTCTACCAGTTAACCTTTACTCTCAGAACCTGCACAAACTTGCAAAGTCTTTAAATTATTCATTCCCTTACTAGCAAATTGTTGGAATTAATGGCCATGACCAATTTTAGTTAGTTTGGATATGATACTCAACAGGGTGATAAAAGGGGAAGAATGTCTCTCTAATTCCTGAATTTCTGAGGCTGGATCAGGATAGAGCTATGGAGATCACAGCAACGGAGATTCCCCAGGGCACCCCCATAGCACTTTCTGCCTCCCAAATGTGGCTTTCTCAGCATGACGGAATCAGGTCTAACTTGTCTTCCAATGTTTGAGTCTCTTTTACAGCACCCCTGCCACAGTGGCTTGTATTTTCTACTTCGATGACAACTTTGTTGGTGGTGCACTCATTATAATTTGAGCCAGATTTCATCTTTAGACAACCCTGAGAGATAATAATGATTTCAACAACAAATAACAACTAACACGTATTGTGGGTCACTGTATGTGAGACACTATTAAAGTGCCCTCTAATTTCATTTCATCCTCAGAATGACCCCAGGAGGTAGATAACTATTATCATCATCTCCATTTTACAGATGAGGAAACTAAGGCTTAGAATAGTACAGAAACTCCTCCAAGGTCACAGAGCTATGAGATGTCAGAACCCAGGGATCCGTGACCCCCAAACCTGAAAGAAAGTTCTATCCTCCAACTTCTTCACCTGGAGCTGGAATCCGTCTCCTTGTGATTTCCATCCACTGGTCCTAGTTCTATCCTCTGAAGACCCATGGAAATAGCCTTAAATCCTCTTTGACTACTAGTTCTTCAGAAATCTAACATGACTTTCAGGACTTTTTATATTCTGTTCTGACCACAGGATGCTGTTTTTAGATGTCTACTCTTCAACCCCTCTAAACTATGTATTTTTCTCTTTTGGCTTATTGCATTAGCTTTCTAATGGTTTCTCCTACTCTGCTATCTGTCCTACACCCAGCAGCCATGGCAGGCCTTAAAATAGTCAGATCGCTTCAGTCCTCTCAAAACACCCTGTGGCTTCTCATATCATTCAAAGTAAGAGTAAAATTGTTATAACCAACTTCAAGATGATAAAGCCCCATGATATGGCTTCTACTCCCATTCCCTCCCCTCTTGCTCATACTGCTCCAGGCACACTGGCCTGCTTCCCGTTCCTTGAACATGCCTACTATGTTCCCAGCTCCATTCCCTGGAATACCCTGATCTGGAATATTGTAGGGGAGTAAGAAATTTTCTTCACTCCTCTAGGTCCTTCTGGCTGGTCTAAGAATTGAATTGACATGAATCAGAATAACAGGAGAAAATCAACGAGGTTTAATCATGTGTATACATGGGAGAAACCCAGGAAACCTGAGTAACTCACCAAAATGGCCAAAGCCACCACCTTAAACACCATCTTCAGCTAAAGACAAGGGAGGATATTGGGGGTAGTGGTTTGGGACTTCAAAGGGGAGAAACGCAAGTCACATGGAGATGGGAAAGCAAATGTTTAGTAAACAAAAGTTTGCAATGCCTTGCAAAGACAATGATAACTAGAGAGGACTTGGATCAAATGGGCCTAGCTAGGTTCCTGTTCCAGGAAAGAGCTATCTTAAATCCTTTTAGGCAATTGAGGGGAAGGCCAAAGTTTCTTCCTGAGTCTTTTGTTCTTAAAAATAATCAAACCAAAGAGACACATTTTGGGGTAGCAGATTCTGCCCCCCTACAATTTCCACTTTGTTCTTTCCTGCCCCACTTCCTGTCTGCCCTCCAAAATCACCTTATTGACAAGTGAGGCCTTCTCCAACTACTCTACTGAAAATAACAAATCTCTCCCCTCACTGGTGCTCTCTCTCTTCCTTCCTTTCTGTATTTTTCTCCATAGCACTTATGGCCATCTGACTTGTTTATTTTACTTATTTCTTTGTTTTTTGCTTGCCCTCTCTGTTTACCCCCACAGGAGAATGCAAGCTCCATGAGGACAGAAAGTTCAATTCTAAGGTCAAATCATAAGAAACTGGCCCATGACATGACCATTTCATGTGGGTCAACCTACCACACCACCCCCAGCACTAAGAGCAGCCCCTGGCACAGAGCAGCATTCAGTAAGTAGTTGGTGAATAAATAAATAGTTATCCATATACTGATACTAAAAATATTATAGAGCTTTAACGCACCTTATTATCCTTGGAAAGAACTTTACTATCAACTGGTCAGATTTCTGATATCATCTCTGTCTTCCTAATAGCATGTGTAGCTGAATATAGATGGATATGCGAATAAACATTAAAAACTCTTTTGTTGATATACTGAACCTAGCTTTTGATTGTATGATATTTTCTTCATAGCACTTACTAGTAATTTTAACACTGATTGTCAGCCACAGAATATCCTGTGTTGAAAGGGGAAACTTTCTTATCAATTGGTAGAATCTGTTTGGATTCAAGATAAGCTTCTTTCTTATGCTAAGTTAAGGCGTGATTTTGCACAATCACCTGCCCTAGTGTGACCCACTTATTACCACTGTGTTTACACAGAGGAGTGGGTATCCTTCAGAAAATGACGACGAACCAATAAGAATGGTCCACTTGAAAAATCTCTTAATTTGTAGCTTATAATGAGCATCTAGCTGAAAATCACTGCAAAAACAAATTTTTTCACAGGGCATCATTTTCTATTGGCAGATTTGACATAGTATATTTGGTTTACTTTAACAATGTTTCAGCCACTATGTTTAAAAAAAATGCCAGAAATTCTAATGTCAAGAAATAGAGACACTATGATGGAATACATTATACAATATTAAAAATATTAGGTAATAATTATTGAGCACCGACACAGAAATCCTTATCGTTGATCACAAGGTGTTGTGGAAATAGCTGTCAAACCCAAGCCAGCTCTTCGATTACCATTTCAAATTATTCACCGTTAATTTGCAGTGATGCTTATGGAAGGCTGAGGGTTTTGTTCTCACACACTGAAGGCAAGGAGACAGTTCAAAATTTTTAAATACAGAAAAGCAAGTATTTTTTCTTCCATTTTAAAAGCCCCTCAAGAATAACAAATCAGCAAGAATTCTCACATTCATCTACAATTGAATATAAAGCATTAGTTTTTTTATACCCACAACAAAACATGGACCTGCAGAAGTTTTCAAACAATCCTCCAGCAGCTTCATGCGGGTCTTCTGGAGCTCTGGGCTGTCCCATTCATCTTCGTCAACTCCCCAGTACAGATCTATGACCTGCGAACCAATGGATGAGGCAGCATTAATTCACCTGTGGGCAAATTTAATTTACCTGTGGGCTTTATTCTTATGCACAATGTTGAGCGAATGTGACTTTTAACTTTTCTCTTTGCAGCACATTTTCCCTTACAGAGGGAAAATGATATTTAAGATCCATTTAAGGAGATTTTTTTTTTTTATCCCGTGATGAGTTGAGGATGAATATTGTAATTTCTTCTTTTATTCCTGATTATACTGTTGACATGAGCCCACAGATAATGAAATGTTAAATGTCAGAGACTTTGCAGTGTGGGCTTTCATTATATTGAAATGGTAACAGGATTTCAAAACCATGTTTGAAAGCAGCTGGGATATGGTTACCACATTATTTGAGACAATTAAATAACAGTGTATAACGTTATTGTATGTCTTAATAAGAGAAGGGAAAACCACAATGGGCATTAACATATACTGACCTGAAGTTAAATATCGACATTTCTTGAAAAAAAAAAAGAAAGGAAAAGAAACTAAAAACACCCTGTCATTATCATGCTTTATCTCATGTGGACAGGCATTCTGTTTATGTCTGTTTTATTTGGAGGCAGTTGGTTTTCATCAATATATCTCTGAAAAACATGTATTGGGAAACAATGAAAGGCATGCCTCACTGAGAAGTGAGGATAATACGCTCCTCTGTCTCCTTACTTCAAAGACTATGAGAGAAGATTCTGAAAGTCTGTAAAAACTTTCACAAGTACACTCTTTGAAAAATTTGCTATGGAGAGCAGTATGGGATTCATTCCCTTTACTCAACTACTATCTACATAAGGTAAATGTTTCCATTTGTAGCTTTGAAGATTTCTTCTTTTCCCTTCCTTGTTTCCCACAAGCAGAAAAAAGAACCTCTCCTCCTTACTGGCTCTTTGCATGGCATGCAGTGAGATGGAGGCAGAAAGCATGGGTCCTCCATTGTGCCCCAAGCAGATTCCAGAGACCCTGTGTATTTCCCATCTCTCGGTCATGGCCCCAAACGGGAGTGTTTGTACCAGATCTTTGTCTATCTGCATTTGAGTTTTTAGATGGCTGATAGAGATATAACAGCTTCTTTAAACAATATTCCCACGGCCCAACCCAGGAATTTTATAATATATGAAAGTATCGGCACTGATTTTCTTTTTTTTGAGGAAGATTAGCCCTGAGCTAACATCTGTCGCCAATCCTCCTCTTTTTGCTGAGGAAGATTGGTCCTCAGCTAACATCTGTGCCCATCTTCCTCTATTTTATATGTGGGACGCCTGCCACAGCATGGCTTGACAAGTGGTGTGTAGGTCCACCCCTGGGATCCAAACCGGTGAACCCTGGGCCGCCAAAGCAGAGCACGTGAACTTAACCGCTACATCACCAGGCCAGCCCCTTTCAGCACTGAGTTTGAGTTTCTTCCCTTTAATCTACCTTACAAGGTTTGATCACAATATTAAGGTTGGGGACATCAGAGATTATAATTTCACTGTCCAATATGAAAACCTTTAGCTGTGGCTATTTAAAATTAAATAAAAATTAATTAAAATGAAAAATTCAGTTCTTTAAGTGCTCAATAGCTATATGTGGCTACTGACTTCTATGGTGGAAAGCACGGATACTTCACCATCACAGAAAGCTTAGTTGGACAGAACTGTAAATTACTGAGCTTCATATACTGAAATCATTAGGACAAGACATTTTCAGCCATCTGCCAATACACTGTCAAAGTAAAAGCACGAATAAAATGCAATGTGAGTGATAACTCTTAGTTGTGCCATGCACAAACTAACAACCATACACAAAGCCTGGTCTCCATCCTTCTGGCTGACACTATTTGGATATATCTGAGGAAATGTCTGATTTAAAAAACAAATGAATAGAAACAGAAATGGTAAATATGAAGGTCAATATAACAAAAGGTATAAATATATACCTGCTTTTCTTCTCTCATCGTTTTTAAACAACATAAAACTATATAAAGGAATAATTATAATATGTCATTGAATTTGTAACATATATAATAAAAGTAGGACAGAAAAGGGGAAAAGGGAACAGAGGTATATAGGAGTAATCTTTCTATAGCTCACTGGAATTAAGTTAGTATAAATTGTAAGTAGATTCTGATAAGATGTATATATATTAAAATAACTACAAATAAAATAACTCAAATATAGTTAAAATCATTAAAAGAATTAAAATGTTACACTAGAAAATATTCACTTAATACAAAGCAAAGAAGTAAAAGAGAAGTAGAGAAACACAAAAGACATGAGACATATAGAAAAAAAGTAAAATGGCAGATGTCAATCCAACTCTATCAATACTACCATTAAATGTGAATGGATTAAACAGTCTAATCAAAGGCAGAGACTGTCAGACTGGATAAAAACAAGATCCAACTATATGCAGTCTATAGGAGACACACTTTAGATTCAAATAAGTTGAAAGTAAAAGGCTGGGAAAAGATATCATGCAAATAACAACCACAAGAAAGCTTGTGTGGCTATATTAATAGCAAACAAAAGAAATTTTAAAATATAAAATGTGACTACAGAGAGAAAGAGGGACATTTTATAATGATAAAAGGGTCAATCCATCAGGAGGATATAACAATTATAAAGGCATATGCCACTAACAACAGAGCCTTAAAATACATGAAGCACAAACTGACAGAAATGAAGGGAGAAATAGACAATTCAACTATAATAAATGGAGAATGGAATATCTCATATTTGATAATCAGAAGAACGACTAGAAAGAAGATCAATAAGAAACTAAAAGACTAGAACAATACTACAAACCAACCAGATCGAGCATATCTGTAGAGCAATCTACCCAACGACAACAGAATAGTCATTCTTCTCAAGTACTTGTAGAACATTCTCCAAGATAGAACACATATTAGATTATAAAACAAGCCCCAATAAACTTGAACAGATTTAAATCCTATAATGTACATTCTCTGAACACAAGGCAATGACATTAGAAGTCAATAACAGAAAGAAATTTGAGAAATTCACAATTACATGGAAATTAACATACTCAAAAATAAGCAATGAGTCAAAGAAGAAATCACATGGGAAATTAAAAAATACTTTGAGATGAATGAAAAAACTTATGGGGTGAGTTAAAGTAGTACTTAGAGAGAAATTTATAGCTATAAACACTTCTATTAAAAAGGAAGAAAGATCTTAAATCAATAATATAACTTTCTACCTTAAGACAACAGAAAAAGAGCAAGATAAAGTATGCATAAGGACATAATACATTACAATGGAAATTAACAAAACAGAGAATAGAAAAACAATAGAGAAAATCAATTAAACCAAAAGATGGATCTTTGATGACATCAACAAAATGGACAAAACTTTAGCTGGATTGACAAGAAAAAGGAGAAACTCGAATTACTAAAGTCAGGGGAGAAAGAAAGGCCATTACTACTGACTTTATAGAAATAAAAAGGCTTATTAGAGAATACTATATACAACCATATGCAAATTAATCAGATTACTTAGATGAAATGGACAATTTCGTAGAGACAAGTTATATAAATTGACTCAAGACAAAATAGAAAATGTGAAGACATTTTCAACAAGAAATAAAATGCTGATTAAAAAAATGCACAAAAAGAAAAGTCTAGGTACAGATGGGTGCACTCACTGGTGAAATCTACCAAACATTTAACGAAGAATTAATACCACTTCTTCACCATCTTCCTAAAATTAGAAGAGGAGAGAACGCTTCCCAATTTATTCCATGAGACCAATATGACACTGGTACCAAAGCCAGACAAAAATATCACAAGGAGACTACAGAGCAATATCTCTTATAAAACAAACAGCCTCAAGAAAATAGTAGAAAACCTAATCCAGCAGCATATAAAAGGATTATGCAACACAACTAGGTGGAATTTATCCCAGGAAGGCAAGGTTGGTTTGGCATCAGAAAATCAACTAATGTAATACACTACATATCAACAGAATAAAGAACAAAAATCCTATGATCAATCTCAACAGACAGAAAAGACATTTGACAAAATCCAAAACCCCTTCATGATAACAACACTCAATAAATTAGGAATAGAAACTAACTTCCTCAACCTGAATGAAGGACATGTATGAAAAAAACTACATCAAACAGCATACAGTTTAATGAAGAAAGACTGAAAGCTTTCCCCCTAAAATTAGGAATAAGAAAAGGAAATCCACTATTACCTCTTCTATTCAACACTGTACTGGAGGTTCAGCCAGGACAATTAGGTAAGAAAAAGAAAGAAAATGCATACAGATAGGAAAGGAAGAAGTAGATCTATCTTTATTCATAGATGATATGATCTTGCATATTGAAAATCCTAAGGAAACCACTAAAAAACTTTTGGATCTAATGAGTTAAATAAGGTTGTAGGATACAAGATCAATGTGCAAAAGTCAATTGTACTTCTATACACCAGCAATGAACAATCCAAGATGAAATCAAGGAAACAATTTCATTTAAAAGAACATCAAGGAGAATAAAAAACTTAGGGATAAATTTAACAAAAGAAATGCAAAATTTATACTCTGAAAATTACAAAACACCATTGAAAGAAGTTAGAAAAGATATGAATAAATTGGAAGACATCCCATGTAAATGTATTGGGAGACTTAATATTGTGAAGATGGCAGTACTCCACAAATTAATCTACAGATTCAATGCAATCACTATAAAACTACCAGCTGGCTTATTTACAGAAATTGCTAAGCTGATCCTAAAACTCACATGGAAATTCAAGAGACCCAGAATAGCCAAACAATCTTGTAAAAGAACAAAGCTGGAGGACTCGTACTTCTAGATTTCAAACTTACTACAAAGCTACAATAATTAAGATATTGTGGTACTGGCATAGGATATTCCATGGAATAAAACTGAGAATCTAGAAATAAATCCTCACACTAAGGTCAACTGATTTCAACATGGGTGCCAAAACAATTCAATGAGGAATGAAGAATCTTTTCAACAAATGGTATTGGGACAACTGAATATCCATGCAAAAGAATGAAGTTTGACCCCTACCTCACACCATATACAAAAATTAACTCAAAAGTAGATCACAGACATAAATTTAAGAGTTAAAACCATAAAACTCTAGTTTTATAGAAAATGTAGGGGTAAATCTTTGTGACCTTAGATTTGACAATGTTTTCTTAGATGTGAAAGCAAAGTACACATAACCAAAGAAATAACAGAGAAATAGAACTTCCTCAAAATTAAAAAATTTTGTGTTTCAAAAGACACTATCAAGAAAGTGGAAAGAGCACCCTCAGAATGGAAGACAATATTTGCAAATCATATTTGATAATGGACTTGTGTCTAGAATATATAAGGAACTCATACAACTCAGTAAGAAGATAAATAACCCAATTAAAAATGGACAAAAGATCTGAGTGGCTATTTCTTCACAGACTGCCAATAAACATATGAAAAGATGCTCAATATCATTAGTCGTGATGGGGAAGGCAAATCAAAACAGCAATGAGATAACACTTCTCATCCACTAGGATGGCTATAATCAAAAAGACTGATAACAACAAGTGTTGATAAGGATGCAGAGCAATTGGAAACCTCATACATTGCTGGTGGGAATATAAAATGGTGTATCCACTTTGGAAAACAGTCTGGCAGTTTCTCAAGTGGTTAAACATAGAATTACTATGGGATTCAGCAATTCTTCTAGGTATATGCCCAAGAAAAATGAAAACATATGTCCACACAAAAACTTGTAGATCAATGTTCATATAGGCATCATTCATAATAGCCAAAAAGTAGAAACAATCCAAATGTCTATCAAGTGGTCAATGGATAAATAAAATGTGGTATATCTATATAATGGAATACTATTTGGCAATAAAAAGTAATGAAATACTGACACATGCTACAATATGGATGAGGCTTGAAAACATCATCCTACGTGAAAGTAGACTGTCACAAAAGACCACTTGTCATATGATTCCATTTATATGAAATGTCTAGAACAGCCAAATCTATAGAGACAAAAAGTATATTTGTGGTTACCTAGGGCTGGAAGAGTGGGGAATAGGGCATTTAGAGAGTGATAGCTAACGGGCACAGGATTCCTTTGTGGGGTGATGAAAATGTTCTAAAACTGATTTTGGTAATGCTTACACAACTGTGAATATACTAAAAAACATTGACTTGTATACTTTAAGTGGGCGAATTTTATGGTTTGTGAATTGAATTATATCTCAATGATATGTTGCACATCTAGTTTGTACTGTGATTTTCTACAGGTCTTACATCCCCTACTCACAGTAGAATTGAATGTAGGAAACACAGAAGTTTAAATCAAGCACTTAGTGTATTAAGAGCTAAACAATAACATCTAATAAATACATGGGGACCAAATAACCAAGGAAAAGTCAAAACAAGGCTTTCAGTTAGATTTTTCAATGGTATGAAGCCTAAGTGTCACAGGATTTGTTAGTCACCTATGGGAGTCTTTTGTAGGAGTTTTTACATCTGTTATTTCCTTAAAGTTTGGCCACCACTGCCCTCATCCAGGCCTTCATAACTCCACGCCTCCTTACTTCAGTAGCTTTGTTTCAATATTTTCCTGCTTCCAGCTTTTCTCCCTTAAATTGTTCTTTCTCAAATGTCTTTATGGGCAGAAAATGATGAAAAAAGATAAAATCAAACTGTGAAGACGGGGAAGAAATAAATAAATGAAACATCTAAACTTATGCAACATAAAACACCATTTGGGGCCAACAGACATGCCATATATCCGCATGATCGATAACTGGCAAAGAGTGGTTGGAACCCAAAGTGCTCAACAAGACAAGATTTATGATATACTTAAAAAAATTAAGTTTAGCTTTTAGCCTAATGTCCAGACACTGCAGACACTGGAATCTAATTTACTATTTATTGGAATACTAACTTGTTGACAGCACATTTTATGTGCCTTATTTCATCATTAAGTATAAAAGCTCAAGAAAGCAATTTGATTTTTATCTTTTTTTTACTTAAAACTATCTAACTTGTTTTCAAATATTCTTAGGGAAGCTAATTTATCATGCTTATTACAACGTGCTGAACTGGGCTGAAAACAAAACGCCAGCAAATAAAAGCCCTGGCAAATTTTACCACTTGAAATCAGACAATCATTTAAATACCAAGATTACCAAACAAACAATAAAACAACCTGTAAGAAACAAATAATAACCTCATGCTTAATCAAAAAAACCCCACCAAATTTGAATTCATAATGGCTTCATATTATAATTTCTTCAGAAAGAGACTTGAATTTAAATATTTTCTCTCTCAATTTTTCCATGCCATATGACACTATCTGAATGCAAAACAAAAACTTAACTACACAGACAATATGCCTGATTTTGTTTTGGAACAAGCACAGTACTGAAATGAAAGCTGCTCCTCAAAGTTAGCACAATGGGAGGCGACACACTCATTGCAATCATCCTGCCATTGCCCTGGGCTCCTCTGTAGGAATTACACCACTCTGTATGGAAAAAACTCTTGTCATTTTAGAGCTGGAGTTTGTTTTAATTAAATATGGTATTTAAAAAACCAAGTCTATTCTTAAAGGAATTAACATCAGCCACCACTAAAAATATTCAAAAGAGCACAGAGCAGGTTCAGAAAATTTTGAACAGGGACGTTATTGTGCTATGGACATAACTTTCAAGGGCAATACAGAGGTGAAGACAGCACTCATTTGAATTTGTTTTAGCAGTTGTCTTGTTACCAGAATGTTCATCCCAGAGGAGAAGGTAAGCAAGGAGGAATCTTAAACCTCAGACTAGGGTTGTCAAATACTGTTTACAGTGGCGAGTTATGTTTTATAGACATGGTAATTCTCATTTTGGCTAGAATTACTTTCCCCAGATACATGGGGTACAAGAGAAAAAAACCCTCTACAAGTCCATATCATCTATGGCCACACTTTTACTAGAACTATTGCACATACTGACTTTAGGTCACTTGCAATTACTCTCTTGGTCATGAGATATATGACTAAGGTACACAGGTGCATGACTAAGACAGTTATTTCTGGGAAAGTCAGGTTCTAATTAGCCCAGGAAGGAGTGGAAGGCCCCACTGGTCATACACACTCACCAGAAAGAAAGAGGGTCCAACAGTATGATGTAGGATGATGCTTCATCCAAAACCTCATGAAGACAACTAATTGCTCAGACCCGATGCCTCTGTGTCTTGGGAGATTTAGCCTCTAGACAGCCCTGAGGATTACGATGTGATGTTAAGGAAGAACTAAACCATAAACGAAGGCAGGACCTCTGACTATTAAGGCTTAAGGAACATGGAGACAGAAGGTACCAGGAGTCATCAGAGGCAGAGAAGGGGCTATGTGTGTTGAGAATAAGCTGGAGAAGCTTGCTGCATAAAGGAACCGGTGGCCAGGCTGCAACTGGTACCAGCTTCCTTCAGGGGCAGGATGCCTGACCACAAAGTATGTGCCTCAGTGAAAAACCCAAAGCTGGCTCTGTTCTTGTCACTGGGATTTCAGCAACCACTGTATCAGAATGACCCTCTGAGTGTACCTGTAGCCGCATTACTACTGCGGCTCCCTAAATTATCTCCCTGCTTCCATTCTTGCTCCTTCTAATCCACTCTCTACACTGCAGGCAGATGGATCTTTTTAAAATACAAATCTGATCACCATAGCTAAGATACATTTTTTACTCCATTAGACACTACATAGAGCAATTTATTTACTCCTTAAACTTATGAAGCAGACAGAAATATTATCCCTGTTTTATAATGAAAAAGCTGAGGCAAAGACAAATAACATCCCCAAAATCACACAGGTAGGAAGTAGCAGAGGTAGGATTTGAACCTGGGCTGTTAACATTATTTTACAGTGATTTCCGTGCTTATGCTTCTCATCACCCTGAAGACAGTATCTAGAATCCATGTCCTGCTTTATGAGATGCTCCATGATCTAGTCCCTATCTGACTCTCCAATCTCATTTCATATGTTCTCCCTCATCGTTCACGCTCTACCTACATACTCTTCACACGTTTGTACAACATGTATGCATAAGTATATAAAGAAACATACATGTATTTGTACATGCACATATATTTACATACCCATACATAATTATATACATTTTTGTGAATATGTGAATACAAGAGGCTTTTGGTGCAATGATTAAAAGCATGGACACTGGAGCCAAATTTGCTGACTTTGTTGAAATCCTGACCCTGCCACTTATTAGCCATGGGATCTCTAATGGTTATTCACTTCTGTATTTCTAAGTATTCTCATCTAATAAAATGGAGAAGATGGAATTTACCTCCTGGGCTCACAGCAAGGGTGAAACAAGCTAATGTATATATAGCACTGAGAATAAGTGCCCAGCAGGCAGTGAGTACTACATAACGGTAAAAGTTCTTTTCCAAATTTGCCTATGAAACTAAGTTCCTTCTGCCTGAAATATTATTCTTTTTAACCTTGCCAGCTCCACCTACCATCCTTCAAGATTCAGTTTAAACATCAGTTCCTCAGCAGACCTTCCTGATGCCTCTAGGTTCGATGAGGGCCCCCCATTATGCTTGCCCAGGGCACCCTGTATTTCCTTTGCAGAAAGCATCACCCTGGGCACTGTTGTTTATGACTGTATTGTCTGAGAGACTGTAAACTCCATGAGGGCAGGGACTACGTTTGTTTTCAACACTGCAGTATTCACTGTACCCACAACTTTGCCTGGTGCAGAGGAGAGGCTCAATAAATGTCTGCAAATAAATGAATGAAGCCCATGGGACCAAGCACTTAATCTGCCCCTGCGGATTTGGGGTAGACATCAGTGAGGAAGTCACACAGGAGTCTGGACTTGAAGGATACATGCATAAGAGATTGTTCTTTGGAGAGAATAAGAGGGACTTCTAGATAGAATGGGACTGCAAACACAGAAATGTGACACGCCTGACCATATAGAGATGGTGAGGTCACAACATCATAACTTTGGGGGCTGAAAAGAAGCAAAGATCAGGAAGAAGAAACCCCTTGCTTTATGGATAAGAAAACTGAGTTTAAGTTACTTTTTCAATGGTTTGTAATTAATTACTGACAAAGCAGACCTCTTAAACGAGTGCTCTTTTTACTGTGCAAAGACTTGTCAAGAGGTCTCCTCTCCCTCCTGTAAGAAATAAACAATGAAGACGGAAAGAAAGAACTACCTTGTGTTCAGAATTTGAGAGAGGCTTCATGGTGATTGTACCCAAATGGGACACTTAAATGTCACCTGCAACTGGGGATCTCTCATTCTGTTTACTGAAGGACTAATCTTCTTGGGTGATTTCCAGCACTGGGGTAATCAGACGGCCAAAATTTAGCGGAACTAAATGTTCAGCAAAGTACAGCTCCTGCAGTAA
Organism: Equus asinus; assembly: GCF_041296235.1. NCBI lineage: Eukaryota > Metazoa > Chordata > Mammalia > Perissodactyla > Equidae > Equus > Equus asinus. The sequence goes on from NC_091792.1 coordinate 131,994,123, forward strand.
ATTTTGGAGCTCCCCACATTGCCACTGCTCTATATTTAGAGAAATATTAGGTAGAAGATTGTCTATGCCAATGAAGTAAAGAGGAACAATAACACCACTTTGGAAAGTCAGGCATGAGAATTCCAGAAGAGCCATTTATGCTGCAGAAATGGTGAGCCATATTTCCAATTAAACTGGAGCAATGAAGGTCAACTATGACCTAATGCTTTCCTTCCCTTTTATCATCTCTATGAAGCTTCTTTCCTCTTTGTTATAAACTGGTTCATGGATGGGAGAAGGATGATGTAACATGTGTATAACACTTTTACAGAATATCAACTTGGGAAGACCTGTCCAGGCTTTGACAGACAGAACCTAAATGTGAAGTGAGCTAGACAAATTGAAGCACTGGCCTGAGTGAAATGATGTGTGATTCAATGAGGGGATACGCATTTCACTTGAGAAAGCAGCACACACTTGATTAATAGAAAATGGAAAAGAGGTGATTAGTTGACAATGTGGAGAAAAGACCAAGGGCATCACAACATTTCCTGTCAATTATAAAGCCAATGATGTATTTTGGCAACTCAGGAGGCAAAATGCATTTTGAGGTTCCTGAGCAGGCAGACAGGCGGGAGGAAAAGAATGTGTGTAGAGAAGGAGCCTGGGCTTGATAGAACAGGAAGAGCTGTGGCGGAGAAAGCAGCAGCGGTGGAGGAAAAGTAGGTAGATACAACCGATGATGGACCTAGAGTGAGAGAGTAAGTAACTGTTCAATTGAGTAATTAGTAGTAAGGTCAAGCTAATATGAGAGTCATACAATTCAACTTAACCTACAACTATGAAGCGCACAGAAAATGCAGCTTCTTTACTTTGTCTAAAACTAGTTAGGGAAGTCTTCATCCTCTGGTTAGCAGGATAAGGTGAACTTTCAGTTCTATCCAATTTAAATCTTACTTGGAACTGATGTTTCCCAAGAATTCTTTACTAAGTGCTTATTCTCTCTCGGATCAAGACGTCGAGTCTGTCAGAAGGCTTGGCTTCCCCACTCCCTCTCTGCTTCTCCCTAAGAGGTCTGGCTGACTTCATATCATGTAGGGGAAAGTGGAATTCTTGGGCACAGTCTCCAGGTGACGCCCATTGTCTGCCTGGTTGCTGCATCATGGCTGGGCTTGGGACAGACGTAACCCATGGGCAGACCTTTCCCTCTCGGTTTGGTCAGAGCCCCGGGGTTGTTTTGCAGCCGACACAATCCAAGCTCCCCTGCTGTGGATGGAGAGCCCCAAGCCTTAGGCCCATGCTCCATCCAGTTTATTCACCCCAGGCCTTTTGTGAGGTCACTTCTGTCATGGAGACTAGCAGTGGCTCTCAACTCAGCATATGTGACACACAGTAACTGAAGGCACCTTGGGAAAGTTAAACTTCAGGGTCTCTTGCTGCCATGACCGTGATGTGGCCATGCCCAGGTCTGTCGGCAGGGGTAGGGAGGGGGCGATTGTCGTAAGGTAATCTCTTTCCAGAGTCCTAAGTAGAGAGCAGAGGCAAGTTGCCCTCAGTGTTACCTAGTTACCTACTTATGTTCACTGATCTAACCCACTTCCCCTTTTCTGAAGCAGAACTCAGAGCACAGAAATGGGGAAGCAAGTCTACAGAGCTCGGCCTCTCTCTGTCTCTTTCCACCATTCTCCTAGAGACCACAGCAGGTAGGCCCTGGCCCCGTCCTGTGGACAAAATGGGCCCTTTTCTCTACATATTGGATATACAGGGTCAGAGTCCTACTGATACTGTTGGTTGCTGGTTGATACCTTAAAGAAGTGATTATAGGAATTCAGAGAAATCTTCTCTCAAGCTAATAGTCTGACCTGCAAGGTTTTGGTCTTGCTGCATAATCCTTTCTTGTACGTGAGACAATATTTCCCGAATATTCTTCCCATTCACATTCCTTCTGCACCAGACACTAAGCACCCCTCAGGTAGACAAGTGCCTTTGGTCAAAGGTCTTTTGCTGTGCTCAGGAAGGCAAAAGAAAAATGCACACGAATAATTTCATTACACTAGGTTCTTGATCAGAAGACAGACTTAAAAAGGTGAAAGCCAGAAAGAAATTAACAGTGGTTGAGTGCTTTCCATGTGCCAGGCACTTTCTGTTATCCCACTCAATTCTCATAACAGTCGTGGGAGATAAACACTGCCCCATTCATTTTAGAGAGGGGTCACCTATGTGTCAAAGAGATCAAGCTATTTGCCCACAGTCACAGGACTGGTAATTTGCAGACCCAGAATTTGAGTCTCAGTCAAAAGCAACAAGATTTATTCTGTTTCTTCTATACCCCATAAATGACAGAATATGCTGCATTTTATTGAACCTGAAATATCATCAGTTGTAGCTGCTCCAGTATTGTACATTCTACCAAAAAGGAAATGCACTGCCAACTACACTGTGACACACCACTTATTTGTAAGACAAATCCCGATTTCTGAGATGCAAAAATGTGGAAAAAAACCATGAATCTTTGAATGAGTGAAATCTGGTAAATACTGTTTAAGGAAGATTATTTGAGCGGCTGTGTACAGTTTGGACCAGAAGACAAAAACACCCAGGGTAAGGAAAGATCAGAGAAAGGTTGCCATAGTCACTCAGCTATTAAGAAACAGAAGCCTTAGTAAAGACAGAGCCTTGCGAAATGGAAGGAAAAGGTGAACTTCTAACAAGCACTGTGGCAAGTGAATCAACAGAAACAGCAGCAGTTTGGGTCTAGGTTGTAAAGGGTGAAGAATGGACCATAAGCCAAGGTTTTAAAGTCTGGATGTCTGGGAAACAGCAGCAGTTGGGAAACTGGGCAAAGGGAGAAGGATGGGTTCTGTTTTAGATATATTAACATTCAAAAACCAGAGAATTATCTTCATGTGACGATGGAGAGGAGAGAGCTGGAGAGGCTGATTTTGCCCACACACAGGCACCAGCTTAGGGAGACGATGACACTCTAACTGGGGGTCTAGGGACAATAAAACACCAGGTGGACAGGTCTGGACCTGCACTGCCAAAGGAAACATGAAGCGAAGAAGAGGTGGTCAAATTCCAGACCAAAAAGGCCTTAGAAGGCAGCTTCACCACAGATGAGCACCATCCCTTTGGTGCCTTCAGGTGGCCTCCCAACGTCACTGTGAGGCAGAAAGCAGGTGTGGCCAGATCTTCCTGCTGGCAGGAGCTGCAGGCTTCATTCTCACATTTCCCTACACACCTAGGAACCCAACACTTGCCTGTCAGAGAGAAGGCCTTTCAAGGGCTGGGACCAGCACACCGGAGTTTAATTGCAAGGGCATATGGGGAGAAATTTTTAAAGCTATTTTTAGCAAAGTTGCAAAAGGTAACAAATGGCATCCACCAAGACAAGGGCTGTTCATCTAAGATTGAGAAATAAGTGTTTCCATCACCTGCCTCTCTTGATTCCAAATGCAGTTTAAGTCTTAAGACAGCATGCAAATGAACTGCTGATCATAAGTTTTAGTCTGTTGTCACACATGTTACATACCGTCACTCAGTCCTCATTCCAGAGCACTTTTGAAAGCTGCATTAACTATTTCAGGTTGTGTAGCCTATTAATGCACTATCCAAGTGTTATGAAATGAAAGAAAAAATTTCTAATTTGACGTGGAAAATTTTTTTTCTTAATTATCTGGATTTTTTTTTTCACATGTACAAATGAATTTCCATTCCCACAGCAGCTCCTCTAGTTAAATCTCTCTGTCACTCGAAGCTAGACCTCTGTCACCAGGAGGTCAGGCTCTCTTCTCTGTTAGAATGGCCCCACCCTGATGCCGCTCCCATCTAGAGCTGCACAGTCCAGCATGGGAGCCACTGGCCACACATGGCTGTTGAGCCCCGAAACATGGCCAGTCCAAATTGAGATGTGTTGTGAGTATAAAATATACACTAGACTTTGAAGACTGAGTATGAAACAAAGAATGTAAAATACCTCATTAATAATTAATAATTTTTTTTTGAGGAAGATTAGCCTTGAGCTAACTACTGCCAATCCTCCTCTTTTTGCTGAGGAAGACTGGCCCTGAGCTAACATCCATGCCCATCTTCCTCTACTTTATACGTGGGACGCCTACCACAGCATGGCTTTTGCCAAGCGGTGCCATGTCCGCACCGAGGATCTGAACCGGTGAACCCCAGGCTGCCGAGAAGCGGAACGTGCGCACTTAAGCTCTGTGCCACCGGGCCAGCCCCTAATTAATAATTTTTATATTGATTACACATTGAAATGATAATGTTTTGGAAATAATGGCCTAAATAAAATATACTAAAATGAGTTTTACCTGTTTCCTTTTACTTTTTAAAATGTGGTCAGTGGGAAATTTAAAATTACATTTGTGGCTTGTACCTGTGACTCACATTATATTTAATTTTCATTAGTCCTGGTCTAGACTCTTGCTTCTGGGTTTTAGTCATTTAATCAATAAATTCACTTCGATCAACCAGCATTTATAATGTACACAGTATGAGCCAGGTACTATTAAAAAATGCTGGTGATATGAAGATATAAATAATATGATTTCTGACTTCTAAGAACTCCCAGTTAGTGGGGGAGGGGCATTTTTAAAAGCAATTAAAACAAAATGACAAATGTTATTAAAGATTAGGAATAAAGTACTATGGAATCTTAAAGATGGAAGTTTACTGTTTTTTAAAGAATGCATATAAATTTTTCTAGTCATTTGCATAGGGGACAATTTAAGGGCACCCCAAACAGTGCACACAGTGGGTGTGAAGACTTGGGGAAAAGGAAGAACATGTTTGGAACCGAACGTAGTTTAGAAAGGCTAATAAAGCAGGCTGCCTGTGGGGCATGGGGACAGATAAGAGCCACTGGTAGACAGGCGTGGGAAAGAGAACCCTGAATGCCATGCGAAGAAGTGCAGACTATATCTGGTACATGAAAGAGTCAGATCTGTATTTCAGAAATACCACTGCAGCAATACTGTGCAGGATGGACTAGGTGGTTAAGGTGGGTAGAGGGCTGACGTTGGTGAAGAGAAGGAAGAGATACAGGTAAACAGACTGACAGGGTATCTACTGCCACAGTCAAAATGACATTAATACTGACTTGAACAAACAAGACAGACGAGAAATATTTAGCGAGGCAGAATCTGCAGGTCTCTGGGATTTACTGGATGTTAAAGGTGAAGAAAAAGGAATAGGCTTATGAACTCTGGTGCCTAAGATGAAGTGAGATAAATACTAGATGCCCACTAAAGAAATAGACTATCAGAAGGTGTACTTAAGGAATGATACTAAGTTGAATGGCTGGACTCAAATGAAAATTGCTTTCAAAATGGAGGTGTCCAAAGTGCCCAGATCAGTCAAATGCCCCCTGAGAGGTCCCTGCCCTAAGCAGGTTTACTCCTGGCTCAGGGTACCAGTGGCGGTTGGGTGGGGAGGATTTATAAGAGTTCAGAGAGTAGAAGGGGGAGCTATCTGGGAATTGGAAAAGACTGCTTGAGAAAGTTAGGCCTTGAGCGGGAGTCTGAAGGACAGGGGTGGAAGAGAAAGGGTATTTCTGATAAGAGGGGAGAAATGAAATAGATATAGCCAATGAGATTTTAAGTCAGGAATAAGCAATCAGCAAGATGTGCTCCAAGGACAGGCCGAGAATGGCTTGACTAGCATGGAGTTTTTTGGTTTTTTTTTTAAAGATTTTTTATTTTTTCCTTTTTCTCCCCAAAGCCCCCCGGTACATAGTTGTGTATTCTTCGTTGTGGGTTCTTCTAGTTGTGGCATGTGGGACGCTGCCTTAGCGTGGTCTGATGAGCAGTGCCATGTCCGCGCCCAGGATTCGAACCAACGAAACACTGGGCTGCCTGCAGCGGAGCACGCGAACTTAACCACTCGGCCACGGGGCCAGCCCCTAGCATGGAGTTTTTATGTTGTGAAGAATGGAGATGAAGTTGGAGAGACAGCTGGGGTCATATTAAAGAGGGACCCTGAAGGCAGCAAACAGCCATTAGAAGCTTTTAAAGAAAGGAAGTGACAACACGACATTTAAGGAAGATGACTGGTGGTGTTTTATAGAAGAACTCAAGTAGGGCAATGGTGTAGGCAGTTCTGCTAGCACACTTTTAATAATCCCTACTAAATGTCAAACACTCTTCCAGGCCCTGGGGACTTAAAAATAAATGAGAACTAGTCTCTTCCTCCAGGACTCGCAACCTATTGGGGGTAAGGAGGGAATGAGATGAGTTAAGATGCTTTTGTTCATCCAATTTTTGAAGCAGTGAGGGTTAGACCAGTCTCAGCAGTGAGAACGGACAGGAAACATCTGAAAGCAAGAACGGATGGCACCTGCGGATATAATTACAAGCCCTTTATTTATTGGGTCCTGCACCACCTGCTTTTGCCTCGATCTGTCTTTATTTTTCTCAGTCTCTTGCCCTTGTTCTTCCTGTATATCCTGTTCTCTGTAGCCGAGGGCCCTTGAACACTGGCAAATCAAATAACGTATAATTTAAACATCTTGTCCTTTTCTGAAGCCATGTGTGTTCTCTGCTCTGAGTGGGCTTGACTTTCTTTCCATTCAGTTGTTTGTATCTCTGAGCAATCAACGTGCATACACTACACACAGAATGAATTGAAGTTCACATAATCAAAGAGTCTAGTGCATTTTCATTAAATATCTTAGCTCAAATGAAGAATAAAGGAAATACTAAAAATCAGCCTGCCAAACAGGCATACAGATAAAAATATATGGCCTTGCTTAAAATATAATTCCATATTCTATCCATTTAATTTAATAAAGATGTAACTAAATGGCCTACTATGTGTCAGATGCTTGACTAATCACTGGGATGAGTTGAATAAAACACAATTCCAGTCTTGAGAACTTTTAGACCTTAAAGACAGGTGATGAGAAGTTTACCTAACCAGCTGTCTCATCATCTGCACTGCTCACTCTAGTCCATGCCATGACCATTTCTTACTTGTACTATCTTCCTGCTTCTACCATTCCTCCCCACCTCCATTCTAGTGTCCACACAGAGCTTGAGTGAATCTCTTAAACATAAAAGTCACATAATGTCACTCTTTCCTTTCTTGATCAGTAAAATTCTAAGTCCTTAATCTTGGCCCATAAGGTCCCATGTGATCTGAATTTGGTGTCATCTCTTACAATTATTTCTCTTACTCACTCCACTCACACTTGGCTCCTTTATTAGTCCCTAGAATATTCTAAACATGCTCCCACCTCAGACCCTTTTCCTCGCCGCATATACCTGGAATTCTCCTTCCAAAACATCTGCATGACTTGCTCCATTATTTTCTGCAGATCTCTGCTCAAAGGTCATCTTATCCTTGAGTCTTTCTCTGACTACCTGGCATTCCCAAACCCTTATCCTGTTTTACTTTTCTTAAAAACATTTACTCAATAAAATGCATCTACTACCACTGGAATTTATTGTTTCTTGTCTTCCTCCACCAAGAATATTGAAAGCTCCACAAGAAGAGGGTTCAATTAGTTTGCTCCTCTATTCCCAGCACTTGGAATGTTGACTGGCACGTTGTCGATGGTCAAGAAATACTTTTTTTTTGAGGAAGATTAGCCCTGAACTAACATCTGCTGCCAATCCTCCTCTTTTTGCTGAGGAAGACTGGCCCTGAGCTAACATCTGTGCCCCTCTTCCTCTACTTTATATGTGGGACGCCTGCCACAGCATAGCTTACCAAGTGGTGCCATGTCCGCACCTGGGATCCGAACTGGCGAACCCCAGGCCACCGAAGCAGAACGTGCGCACTTAACCGCTGCACCACTGGGCTGGCCCCAACAAACACTTCTTGAATGAACTGGATAAATGATTAAGAGTTAGGCATAGGATTTTACAGGAGCAAACAGGAGGGTACATGGCATATGCTAGAAGGGATGGGGGGATGAGAGGCAGCATATGTTTGGGCTGAGACTTCATTCATTCATATGCTCATACAGACATTTATTCATTCACTCAATACATCTTATGGAGTTTTACCACATGCCAGGCACTATTCTAGGACCAGGAATGTAGCTGTCATGAAAGCAGACAAGTCCCTGTTCCTGTAAAACTTACAGTCTAGTAGGAGAAAGATAATATGCAAGCCAAATTGACATATGCTACGCAAGGAACTAAAATATCCGATATCAACACATGCTATGCAAAGAACTAAAATAGGCTGATGTAGAAGATAGCACCTGAGATTGGGTTGCTAGGGAAGCATCTCTAGGAAGTGCCATTCCAGTGGAGACTGAAGGACAATAAGAAAGGACCCATTACAAGAAGATAGGAGGAGCTTTTCTACAGAGAGAGAACAGCCAGGGCAAAATCCTTAAATAGGGATGGGCTTGAAGTGCTCAAAGAACCAAATGGAGGACAACAGCTGCAGGGCAGTGGTTAAGGAGGAGAGGGCCATGACTTAAGATGAGATAGCAAGCGTCTTAAAAATGGGTAGGACTTAGGAGGTGAAGCAGGGGAAGAAGTAGCTTTAGAAACATGCAGGCAGAGAGCACAGAAACAAAGGCATGGAAGCAGGAAATAGATCGGTATGTTTAAGTAACTTTAGGAAATTCATTTCTCCTGAGTTCAATACACAACAAAGATGGAATCCAGAATAGAGCATGGGTAAACTGGGTTTTTCATGAAGCTTCTGGCACTACATTTTGTTGTAGTTGAGCAAAGAGAACCGTCTCTCTAGAAGACGTATCCTCCGGGACATCTATAATCAATCTACCAGAAAAGACTACTCTAAAAAGTATACTCTTAGAAGGTTCAGATACTATATATTTGAGCTCTTGTTAAGCTTAGAAAGTGGGAAGCAAATGTAACCTTGCATATTTTATTTTATTCTAAACACAACCTCAGCTGTGTAAGCTGTCACCCACCCACCACTGGTGGGTTAAGCCACTCACAGCAGAGAGCTGGGGCTCAGTTACACCTCTCCTAAGCCCAATGCTGTTTGCACTGCTGTCCAGTATCTCATTGACTGATTCAATGCACCTGCCTAGAATGATCCTCGCCATCAATTTATTCTATGGACCTTGCCTTCTACAGTTTTCCTTTGGCTTTATCTGTCTTCTCCTGTCTACTTCTCCTGTCTCCTCCTTTTCTGCCTACTTACAATTTAGAAAATATACTTTTCCGTTTTCCCTCAGCTAATCCTAATCAAGACCATGTTTTACGGAGGCTATTGTGTAGCTGAACAACTTCCTGTTTCTACTGACAAAAATGACGTAAATCCATATAAACTCAAAGATGAGATTAAAATGCTTGGACACATTTCTTCCTCTATACTGAGTCCCTGAGGAGTGTCGAAGTCTATGGGAATCCTCACAGATTTGAATTCTTCTAACAATTGAGAGTCTTATCAGTAGAACCAGATTCCTCGGAAAAGGCAGTGCTGAATTCACAGCAAGGAATTTAATTTAGGTTCACAATTTATCAAGTAAATGGTGACTTATGAGTAACTATTCAATATGTGTGTCATAACGGCCTGCTGCTGACCGACACTGTGCACTGAGATTGAAGCCATTTTGGGACATTATTTATATATCATATTAGAAGGAATCATGAAGTATACCAAGATAAAATATTTATTCAGGAGGAAACAAACAAAGGGTGAAATTTTCTTCCACTAGCAATGGCACATTTCACACTCTTAGACCACAAACGTCTAGCACATATCCCTCACTTAATGATGTAAATATGTAATAAAGGTGGCACTGGAGTTATGATGTCCAATGTAAATGAAGTTGAGAAATTCTGACTAAAAAATGCTATCTGTTGCAGGAGCTATTTACTTTTTAAATTTCTGGATGTCCAAGATATGCCCAATATTTTCTAGTACTTTTCAATTAGGTGGCAAAATCAAGGGTGTCTACCAATGCCAGGATGTTCATGAACTTCAGCAATGACATGCACAATTACTGTGTCTTGAAAGGCTGACAATACACACACACACACACACTTTTTTTTTTTTTTTGAGGAAGATTAGCCTTGAGCTAACGTCTGCCACCAATCCTCCTCTTTTTGCTGAGCAAAACTGGCCCTGAGCTAACATCTGTGCCCATCTTCCTCTATTTTATATGTGGGATGCCTGCCATAGCATGGCTTAATAAGCAGTGCATAGGTCCATGCCCAGGATCCGAACCTGCGAACCCCAGGCCACTGTAGCAGAGTACGTGAACTTAACTGCTACGCCACTGGCCCAGCCCCTATATATCTTTTTGTAAATGGTAAATCCCTGACATACTCAGGAAAAAGGACATTCTACAGCATGAATAAAAACTAGAAGGCAAGACAGAAGGCAATGACTGGCCAGGCTGCTAAAAGGAAATACTTGTGAGAAAGTTTGTCCCGATGTTTTTGTTTTTTTCTTTTGGGTGGAAAAGATTTGCTCTGAGCTAACATCTGTTGCCAATCTTCCTCTCTCTCTTTTGTTTTCTTCTCCCCAAAGCCCAGTGCATAGTTGTACATTATAGTTGTAAGTCCTTCTAGTTCTTCTATGTGAGAGCCATAGCATAGCTACTGACAGATGAGTCAGTTCCACACCCAGGAACTGAACCCGGGCCACTCAAATGCAGCGTGCCGAACTTTAAAGACTAGGCTATCCGGGCTGGCTCTGTCCCAATTTTTAGATGTAAAACATTTCTAGAGACTACAGCTTAAAGGCAGGTGCTTGGCAACCTTCACCTCTTTGATAATAGTGGAGACTGTCAAAAAAGCACATAAACTTGGTTCAAAGAAAAAGATGAGCCAATACAAGGCAGGATCCAAGAAACAGAACATAAAAGTGCAAAACATCAAAAATGACTATTTTCTTTTCATTTGCCAGTGTTTCTTTTTACCCAAACTTAAAGAAAGGATATTTTTCAGGGCTTAAAACTTGTCTTTTGTAACACCAAGTTGTGACAAGAAACAAACATTAATTTAACTGACATAATTAAAAATGAAATTAATATCAGAGTTACCTGAAATTCTAATCCATAGTTTTCTCTGCAGAATTCTCTCAATTTAGGATACACATTTTCTCTCAGTGCCTGTCTTTCTGCTCCTGTGTCTGTGGCAGAAAAACAAATACATAGAAAGTGAGTTATGTCCACATATATATATTTCTGGAAAAAAATGAAAGCTTACAAACAAATACTAACATTAATACAATCAAGTTGGGGTGCCACACTGTGAAATGCCGTGGTATTTGACTGCCGAGGGAGTGCTACTCTTACTGGAGCCAGGAGGGCACAGATCCCTCCAACCAGGCACACACAGGAAGCCCGCAGGATGGAGGGGTGCCCCACTGCTCAGTTCTGTATGTGCCGGCAGACCTGCGGAGTCACAGTTGATTCTTTCTGCCCACAAAGACTCTCATGTGAGCTCTTAAATAGCCACAACTACACTGCCTTTGGAAGAGGCAGAAGAAAACATTGTAGGGCTAGCCCCATTAAGTGTAAAAGTTTCAAAACACCCACAGGCTTTGATTAATTTAGTTACTGATTTCCAAAAAATCCGGATTCTATCATCATCTCCTATAGTATTTAGTAATAAGCAACTTTTACAAATTCAGTACAGCTTCCATGCAGTTGGCACGGTAGTTGGGAGAGACAAACTGTGGGAGGCAACACCTGAACCTAGCAGATTCCGCACACAGATTTGATTGGCCGGTCTAATAAGTAACATCTCCCTCTGGGCTTAGGGACTGCCCGTTTATCAGAGGAGGAAATTTTTTCACATGTGCCACACTATGTAATAGCTTCAGAATAAAATGTTTTCATTATCCACGTCATTAAAAAAATACAAGAAACAGAGAATCTGAAATGAGAACCACAGAATATGTAAGTATTTAATGTTGAATGTTTGCACAGAAAGGGATTTCCAAAGCCACCTGTGCTGGACATTGTTCCACATCAATGATAACACCATAAGATTCTTACAGCAAAGAGAGGCTGTGCCTTGCCCAACCAACTTCAGTGAAAGATGAGAAACAGAGCTTTTAAAAATTAGGTTAATGTGTTATCTAGTGAAAAATACCATTTGCTAAATATACCTCAATCCCAGCCATAATTATGAAACGTTTGCATACCACATTTATAACTAAGGAACCAATTTAAAAGAATTTCCTTATTATTCTCAAGCACATCTGTCAATGCAAATTCAACCATATGCGTGCTGACCTACTCCACTTTCCTACTGTTTTCAAGCCTATTTTGAGACACAAATACCCAATCTGGAGTCTGAAATGCAGCTGCAGCCTGACAGAGTGACAGGAACCAGTATTTCCATGGAAATCAAACATTCAATACAAGGTCTTCTAGATTACCCTGTGACCCACACAAATAGGATCTTTTCCAACCGTAGATCCAACATGGCCCTAAATCCATAGGGAAAGCAGGAGGACCAAACTGAGGAGGGGTGCACTTGAGTAGAGCCACGTACTCTGACTGCACTGGTGGAGGCAGTATACCAAGCTTTTAGATGATTTACATAATCTTGGGATTAGATGCCCACCCTCTCTCACCCCACTTTAAAGGCCAAAAACACTAACTTCACAATAAAGCTGATAATATTAAATCTTTCTAAAAGGCTACAGATGTTTAAAACCCAAATTTAAGAAGTCATTTTAAAAATAAATACTACCAGATGTGGAAGTTGGTAAAATATTAAAAAAGGATTATTGTTAAAATATTCTAAAAAAATTGGCATAAAAATAATACATGAAAAAAATTATTAAATGATATAAGGAGCAGACCTTATTTGTTTCTTAAAAATGTTACTGTAACTCTTATTACTAGGTACTGAGATCTGAATGTGCATGAGGAAGGTAGATAAGACAGAAATATAGTATCAAATTACTAATATTTACTGAGTGCTTACTGTAGTCTAGTAGTGTGCTAAGTATTTCCATGTGTATTTTCTTAGTCACTTCTGACAACAACCCTATGAAGCAAGTAAAATTACTCTTCTCTTTTTTTTTTAATAAGAAGAAACTGAAACAAAGAGGAGTTCAGAGACTTGCCTGATACATGTGACCACTAAGTTGGAGAACGCAAATTTGAATCTAGAAATCCGTGTGCCATAGTTTGCTCTAACCATGGAAAATGTGCAGCTGGGCAAAGAATCAGTTTTTGAAAATGACAAATGCAATAACTTCACAGAATGGTTAAGGGACAGTGAAGTCTTAGTAGTTATGAAACAAAAAAAATCTGAGTTATCCCTGATGGATTCTTCCTTTTCTGTAATACACCCTTCAACCGTCAACCCATCAATAAGTTCTCTTGCTCCATCTGTCTCTAAACAAACCCTGAATTAATCTACTTCTTTGCACCACTGGTGCAAGCCAAACTCATCTCTCATCTGGATTCTGTCTCCTTGTTTCCATACTTGCCTCCATCAATCTATTCTCCACAGAGCAGCCAGATTGATTTTTTTTAAATGTAAATCAGATCACATCACTATCTTGTCTAAAACTCTCCAGCAGCTCTTCCTGGAAAGGAAATCCACACTCCTTCCCTTGAACGTTCTCCCTCTCCCTAGCTCCTCTCTTACCACTTTCCCTGTTCATGTTACTCCAGCAGCACTGGCGTTCATTTGGTTCCTGGATTACATTCCCACTTGTGGCCTGTGCTTTAGCTATGGCTTCCTCCTGGAATGCTTGGTCCTGTGATCATCTCAAGGCATCTGTCATTCAAGTGTCAGCTTTAATGCCACCTCCCCAGAGAGGTCTTCTCCGAGCACTCCATCTACAGAACCACTGTCTAGCACTTCACCTTCTTTACATTCTTTGCACGTTGCTCATCACTATTGTTGGTATTTATTTGTTTACTGTCTCCCCCACTGCACTGAGCTCAAAGGGAGTCAGAATCTTCCTTTGTCTCATCCACTGCTGTATCCCCAGGGATTAGAGCCGCACTCAATTAAGGAATGAGTGAATGAGAAAACCCACACAAGCACCAGTGACAGAAGTGAGCTGACAGACAGTGCTTCCCTGCAATTACCTCCACAAACAGAAAGCCTTCCTATTTTACAATTTGTCATTGCATGGACACAGAATCAAGACCACGTGAAATTCTGGAAATAAATGATGGGGTGTAGAAAGCTGGTTTCATGAAATAAGTGAATGACTGAAATACTAATTTCTTTTCTGGTTTCTGTGTTTCTGGCAGAATACTAATTCATTTTACCAAGTTATGTTGAACCTTTCTAAAAATGTGAAGGAAGTGTATGCATTTATCTGACAGGCATTCTGTGTTAACACTTATAAAAATGACTCAGATTTTCCTATTTTTGTATTAATTATGATGATTGGCTCCAGAAATGGAAAAGTAACTAAGATAAAATGGATTATGATGGGTGACAGATAAACTGGCTTAATTATATGAAAAACCTGATTCATACCGACAGCAAATCTGGATGGTTGGCAATTAAAAAGCATTAGAATGTCATGGACAGGAAAAATTAAGTCACAGAACATCACACATAAAAAGGGACCTCTTGAAAGAGTGTAGATTAGAGACAAGGTATGTCATCATTATTCTTTATACATAGTCATTGGATCCATTTGTGTCTGCCCAGCTCTTAATGCTTTGAAAAGCTGCATTAACACTTTGGCAGCACTAACTATTAGGTTTTTAAGGAGTTGCTTTCTCAATAATTCCTCAATGATTTCAGAGTTAATGAAAGTCTCTGTGCATGTCTGAGTTACCCACAGGAAGAACATTAGTTGGGGGAGAATTATTAATCAATACCATTATCCTACTTCAAGAAAGGTTTAGATTAATTTCAAATATTTATTAAAAATAAGAGTGCGCCAAAATGATCATGTTGGAGTGGGACCTCTTACTGCCCTACCCCCCCACCCCAAACTTAAGGCCACGGACATCAGATTAAGTCATTGCCCTCTTGGCAGCTCAGAAAACTTATTTACAAGCCACCATACATCTTCTGCTACAACTGTCAGTCCAGCCTGGTCTCCTAGGTTTCTGTATGTTCGCTCTTGCCTGGATTCTTCCTCTTATCTGGCCCCTCAGCCAATGATTCATCTGGACATCCTGTCTGGTCTTTGTTGTTTAGGTTAATTTCTTGTTTGGCAACTTCCCAGAGGCTGTCTCCTCTTTACACCCTCTAAGTCTGTGTCCAACCAGCCATACACCCCCTTCTTTCACTGTCACCAAATTCTGTCAGTTTTATCAAAAACATCTCTTGAACTTGGCCATTCTCTATTTTTGCACTCACCATCTCTCAACTCTGAGGGTCCGAATCACCTACTTGATTGACCTGTTACGTGTCCTTCCTCATTGCAGTGTTACGTGTCCTTCCTCATTGCAGTGTGATGCTCCACAAAGCTGCCGGAGGTAAACCCGAAGACAAGACGGAAGTGAAAGCTCAGAATTCCCCATCTATTGCATCCCCCTTGCTTGGCAGACTCCAACCCTTCTGAGTCCCAATCAAGGGCAGCACACTTTGTGAATTCTTACTAGTCAGAGACAGGCATGCCCACTCCAGGTCACCTCCATATAACATCATGTATTGTACTTTATTATAGTTATTTATTTTTAGTTTGTCTCTTCAATTAGATTTGTGAGTTCATGGAAGCCAGGGACTTTTTCCTACATCTTTACATCACAGAAAGTAGAGCATATTAATACTCAACAAACGAATGAGCAAATAGATGCTATCATAATGAAAACGCTAATTAAACCCAACTAAAGTATGAATTTATCTCCATAAAGCTAACATAAGTCAAAATCCAATGTCATTTGCAAGTTAATTGTTGACTCTGTTGACAGCTTAAATAGTCATGGGTGAATCTGTGGTGATGCTACAAAATATATGACAAAGTATGGCACAGTGAAGAGCTTAGCAGATCCTCTTCCCAATAAGCAATAATAAAATTAGAGAAAATTGTCAAAAGAAGCATTTTAATGCTCTGTAAATCAACGAAAGACCAAAGGCATAAAACAAATTGGGAAGTGATTATTCATGAAAAAACTGAACTTGGGTATGAACAGTGGGAGTCTATGAGATTCTTGCCCGGGGCTTCCTCTATCCTCCCTTAAACACACCCCCCATCTCAGAGAAAGTAAAGCTGTAAACATCAACAACTTCACTGCCAGAGAGGACTTGCTTGATTTGGAGCCCAGCACGGGAAAACTCCATGCCCATTAGCATTGTTAGCAGTAGTAGCAGTCTCAGAGATGGATAAATGGGGAAGCCCAGTGGTTCAGCTAGCCTACGGCTTCATCCAAATTTAACAAGGAGATCAAGGAAATGAACAGCTGTGGAGAGCACTGATAAGCTCTGCAAATTCGTGGCTGATGGGAAGGCTACCCACCAACACAAGAGACTAAAAGCTATCCACATATTCTTGCTGACTTCGAGCCTGTATACATGGTAGTGAAAGCATGAGAAGACTTGGTGGAAAGCAAAAGCTGGGACAGACTTAAACAGTGATTAAACTAACATCGCTAACTGACACTAAGCTATGCACACAATGGGTGAACCCTAGGAAGCCAGGCATCATCATCATCAAATAACTGGGCAGAGATATCAGCAGCCCATACCATGGGGAACATATTTCACAGACTGGTCCAGGCAAGTTACTGAACAAACCAAAAAACACAAACAAATTAAAAAACCGCACTCAGAGGTAAAAATCAGAATCTAAATTTGCTGTAATATAGTACCTAAAATGTGTAGTTTTAAACAAAAAACTATAAGATATACAAAGAAACAGTAAAATGTGACACATATTCAGGAGAAATAAGCAGTCACTAGAAATCGTCCCTGAGTGGGTTCATATGCTGGATTTAGCTGACAAAGACTTCAAAACAGCTATTACAAATATATTCAAAGAACTTAAGGTAACCATGTTTAAAGAAGAAAGAAAAATTAACAAGACCCCAGAAACCTGTGGGACAACATCAACTGCAGTGGTAAATATGTAAAGGGAGTCCCAGAAGGATAGGAGAAAGAGAAAGGAAATAAATTCAAAGAAAGAATTGCCACAACGTCCCAAATTTAATGGAAAACATTAATCTACACATCCAAGAAATTCAAAGAGCCCAAGTAGTATAAACACAAAGAGGTCCACATTTAGACACATGGTCAAACAGCTGAAAACAAAGATAAAGAGAAAATCTTGAAAATAGCAAGAGAAAATGTCTCACTACACGTGGGAAAAAATACAGTTAATCGTTGACTTCTCCTCAGAAGGAAGGGAAGCCAGAAGGCAATGGAATGGCATAGACAAAGTACTGAAAAAAAAGTCAACCAAGAATTTCTATATCCAACAAAACTACATAAAAAATGACCTGGGAGACACTACGCTAAGCGAAATAAGCCAGACACAGAAAGACAATTACTGTATGATTTCACTTATATGTAGAATCTAAAATAGTCAAACTCATAGAAGTGGAGAGTAGAATGGTGATTGTCAGCAGCTGGAGGAAGGGGAAAATAGGGAGAAATTGGTCAAGGGTACAAAGTTTCAGTTATGCAAGATGAATATGTTGTGGAGCTCTAACATACAGCAATGTGACTATAGTTAACAATTCTGTATTGTATACTTTAAATTTGCCAAGAGGGTAGATCTTAACTGCTTTCACCACAAAGAAAAGAAAAAAAGAGATTAACTATGTGAGGTGACGAATATGTTAATTAGCTCGATTGTGGTGATTATTTCACAACCTAAATGTATATCAAAAACATCAAATTTTATACCTTAAATATATACAATTTATTTTTGTCAATTATACCTCAATAAAATTGAAAAAAGAAAGTGACGTAAGGGCATTACCAAATGCAACTAGAGTCGTGGTTAGAAAGAAATCTCTCTCTTAAACACCTATCGCAGAAATGAAAGGTCTCAAATCACTAAGTTAGGATTCCACCTTAAGAAACTAGGAAAAGAAGAGCAAACTCAACCTAAAGCAAGCTGAAGGAAGGAAATGAAGATTAAAGTGGAAACCAATTAAATAGAAAATAGAAAAAAAAAACAACCCAAAAAGTTGGTTTTTGGAAAGATCAGTAAAATTTACAAACTTTCAGCCAGGTTGACCAAGAAAAAAAGAAGACAAATTATCAAAATTAGAAATGTAAGAGGTGCCACATCACATACTGATACTACATAAGTTAAAAAAAATTATAAGGGTATACTATGAACAATAACTTCATTTCTAACAAATTAGAAAACTTGGATTAAATGAACAAATTCTAGAAACAGACAAATCACTGAAACTGATTCAAGAAGAAAAAGAAAATCTGAAGAGACCTATAACAAATAAAAATTTGAATTACTTATTATTAATCTTCCCAAAGAAAATCACCAGCCCAGAGTATTTAACTGGTAAATTATATCAACACTTAAAGAACAAACAATCCTTTACAAACACTTTCAGAAAACAGAGTAGAAGGAATACTTCTCAACCTATTCTTTAAGTATATTACTCTAAGTCCAAAACCAAACAAAGACCTCAAAAGAAAAAATACAAAACTACAGACCAATATATCCCTCATGAATATAGATGCAAAAATCCTTAACAAAATATTAGCCAGCCAAGTCCAGCAACATACACACCATGACCAAGTGGGATTTATTACAAGAATGAGAGGTTAGTTTAACATTTGAAAATTAATGTAATAGGCCATGCTAATAGCAGAAATAGCCATAGGATCACTTCACAGATGCAGAAAAGACATTTGACAAAACCTAACATCTATTCAGGACAAAATCAGCCGCAGTGAACAGAAAGGAACTTCCTCGCCCTGAGAAAGGGCATCTACACAAAAGCCTACCATTAGCACCATGCTTCATGGTGTAAGGCGGAATGTTTTCCCCCTATGATCAGGAGCAGCTTCTTGTCACTTCTAGTCAACATTTTACTGGAGGTTTTAGTCAGTGCAGTAAAGGAAAAATTTAAAAAGAAAGGTATCTAGATTGGAAAGGAACAAATAAAACCATTTTTATTTTCAGATGACAAGACTTTGTATATAGCAAATCCTGAGGAATCCAGAGAAAAAATACAATAATAAATGAGTTCAGCAAGGTCGTTGGATAGACTATACAAAAATCAATGGTATCTCTTTATACTCACAATGAACAATCCAAAAATGAAATAAAAAACAAGTGCATTTATAACAACATTAATAAAACACTGAAAAATGAATTTAACAAAAGAAATGCAAGACATACATTGTAAGCTATAAAACTTACAGAGAGAAAGAAGATCTAGATGAAGAGACATTTCATGTCCAGGGATGGAAGACTCAATGTGGCTAGAATGGCATGCCTCATCAATTACAGGCTTGAGATTCTCCAAACTGATCTACAGATCTAACGCAAATCCCAGCACACTTTGCAATTATTTTTTGAGTACATTATTGAAATGAAATATAAAAAGCACACCTTAGTCAATCTTGCTCATTACCTGTTGTTAGCTACACCAGCTGGCATCAGAGAAGACAGTGGAGGGTCTGAGTGTGGTTCTAGAACCAAACTCCCTATGTCTGAATCTCAACTCCTTCACCTACTAGCTGTGTGATCTTGGGCAAATTAGTACATCTTTCTGGGTCTCAATTTTTTTTTTTATTTGTCACATGGAATCAACATTACTAATATCAACCTTATGAGGTTGTTCTGAAGTTTAAATGGAGTCTTTAAACAACACCTGACATATGGTAAATGCTCAATAAATGATTGCAATTATTTGATCCAAAAATTGGGGGATCAAAGATTTATTAAAGCATATTTTTAAATTTATGATAATTTTCAGTACAAAAGATTAATAGTAAAGTAGCTACAACAATCATGATATCTTGTCCCAGAATGTATTTCTTAAAATGATTACATTTTCTAGATATTTTTCAAAGCTTTAGGGAAAATCATTAGTGAAAATATAAATTTCTTTATTTTTTAAAAAATATCATCAGCTTATCAAAATACTCTTAAAAGCTTCCAGTGGGAATTCACTAACTGTATTATTTCTACACCTCAATATGTCTTAGGAAAAAAGAGTAAATTTTAAAGGATAACAATGCTAGACTTGTTTCTGGTAAAATTGAGGGGAAAAAAAACGCTGCATAAAATATCATACTAAAAACTAAAACACGGCATGAAATATTTTAAAATATTTTTTTAAATGTGTCAGTGGGAATAAAACTAGGCAATGCGGAGAGGCCCAACGCACAGTGGAAGCAGGAATCTGGGAAAGTAAGGGATCCCTGAAGCCAGCTTTTGGTTGTTTTTCTGTTAAACCCTGGTGACCTCTGGGGTTGATTTTTTCTTCTGTGGGTGCATGGCAGATTGGAAACAAAGCACAGAGCCCCACTCAATGATGAGTCTAACAGGAAAACCTCAAACAGGCCGTGACCCCAAACAGCTATATCTTCAGTGTGAGTGTGAATCAGAAATAAATCTTCATCAACAAGAAAACTTGCTGCCATAACATTTGCATTAGGTGGAGGAAAAAACAATCTCCTTGATATCGGTAATCACAAGCTGGGCCTCTTGCAGATGAGCAGTGCAAATTCATCCTATTTAAGTTCTGACAAATTTCAAGCCTATAATTTATTTTAAAATAGTCCTGTTTTGGTAGTGACCCCTGGTGCTTGAGAAGCATACTTTGTAACAATGCCTTAAGGAATTCCAGCAAATTGAGAGTTCCAAGGAATATCAAGACACACACACACACACACACACACACACACACCAAAAATCAATACACACACAAGGAAATCAGGCACGATGAGTGAGAAGCCAGCTGAAACAAACAACAAAAAAATCAGCTGAATCAGATCTACAAAGAACTAAGGCATTATCTAGAATACAAAACAAGTACTTAATTTGTCCAAAGGAATAAAAGTAGGCATTGAACAAAACAGTAGGAATAAGAAACCAAGAACAACAATAAAGCAGATTCAAAAAAGAACTTAATACTACTTCTAGAAATGAGAAATACTTAAACTCAATGGAATAAACAACTGAAAAAGATGAGTGAACAGAAAGACAGATGTGAACAAATTATCCAGAATACAGTACAGAGAGACAAAGGAATGAAAAATATGGGAGGTTAGGAGATATGGATAATATACTGAAATCTAACATACACCTTTTGAGTTCCAGAGGGATGGAGAAGAGAGGATCAGGGAGAGGCAGTACTGGAAGAAATAATGGCTGAATATTTCCCCGATTCGTTGAAAGATACCAGTCTCGAGATTCAGGGAGGCCAACAAATTCCAGGCATGATAAATATAAAGAATTCCAAATAAATACAGAAATTCCATTTCATAGTGAAAATGAAGACCACCGAGCAAGAGATCTTAAAACAGCCAGAGAAAAAAGAGAGATTACCTACAACATAATGACAATTATATTTTAAGCTGACTTCGCACCAAAAGACTGGAATATTATCTTCACTATGCTAAGAGATAATCAACTGTCAGCCTAGAATAACCAACAAAACTATCTTTGAGAAAAACGGCAAATGAGGATATTTTTAGAAAAACAAAAAGTGAATTTCCTGCTATCTTCCTTTACAAGGAAATTCTAAAGGATATATTTCAGGTAAAGAAAAATTGTCCAAAATGGAAAGTTTGAGATGCAAAAAGTGTTGGTGTACAAAGAAACTGGTAAATGCATAGCTAAGCCTAAAAGAAATTAGTTGCATAAAATAATGTTTAATTTTTGGGGTTAAAAATGATAGAATTAAAATCTTAGATAAAACAGCATGTAAATCAGGGGTGATGAGAATTAAAACGAAAAATAATGTTCTGAATGTCTTCATTCTTTGTTCAGTCAGCTTAAAATTTTGAGGACAGCCATTAAACTAGACATTAAACGTCATAACCACACATGCTGTTGAAGAAACTTAAATACTTCTTTGTGCTTTATTATAACAAAACAGATTTTTCTTTTAACAAATAGATCCTGCTTATTATAAAGTGATTCACAGTAAATGAAATTACTGCAAAATTAGTGACTTCAGAGTTTTCAGTTTCTTTGTAATTTGAGAAAGAATGTCTTCAAATTAGCATAATTCATCTCTAATTTTTCTCTTCCTTTCACGTTAAGGTCTATTTAAAGAACACTCAGTAAGAACTCTACGTGGTATCTCAGATCTACTCATTCAAAAAATGCATAATTTGAATTTCACACCCCAATAGTATGACTTCACTCACATAGAGTTCTAAACAGGGCTTGCCACATTAAAATTTATTGGTTGCTACAGGGTTTCTTTCAAAATAAAAGCCACACAAGGCATAGCCCTGCCCTGAGCACTCAACAACAGATTGGGGCCAGACAGCAGTCAACTAAGAATGGGATTCCCAATAATGCATAGTAAGTTCTAGAACAGAAGTATAAGCAAAATGCCACTGAAGCATAGAGAGAGGAATAATTAATTTTGTCTGATTACCAGAGAAGATAATTATTTAGGACATGAAATATAAACAAGATTTTCCCAGGTAGAAAGGAAGAAACACCTTCCGGAAGAGGTAGAAGCACGAGCAAAATGAACAAGGCTTAACAAGTGCGCGATGTGTTTGAGGACCACGAAGTAGCACAGTTTGTTAGAGAACAATGTACAGGGGTTATAATTAGTCTATCAGTTACAAGTCTTTCAAGGTTCCTCTGTGTGCTGGGAATTTGGGGGTGTAATAGCAATTCTTTCTCATAATCAAATGGAAAAGAAAAGGATACGTACAGAACAAAAGTAATTCATTACACATTTCAGTCAACTATAAGAAAAACATCTGTCACACCACATCCAAAATGCAGCTGTCCCTTCACTGACGGGGGTCTGCCTGCACCTGGCTGACCTGTCTGCTTTCAAGTAATTCATCAATCAGCCAGTCCTCCATCTGCCCAGACCCCATGCTGTACCCAGCACTCTGATGAGTGTCAGGGCACCAAAGGAAACACTGCATGGTCCCCAACACAAAGGAACTTGTATTTTAGACACAGGCACAACTAAGCTTCCCATAGAAGATAGAAAATGATTCTATGTTAAACTGAATGAAGCACATTCTAGACACAAGACTGGTTTTGAGGCCCAAGTTGGGGAAGGTTTTAGAGAAGCTATGACTTGAAAATGAGTAGAATTCAGAAAAAGAAGAGGGTAGAAAAGACAGCTTTCCTGATGGAGAAAAAGACCTGGGGCTTATTAAAGAAAGAGGCAGGGGTCAGCGAAGACAACTTCCTAATGGAGTAGGGAAATCAAGTTATGGTACTGGGACCACATGACTGAGGGTCTTGAAAATGAGGAGTCTGGATTTGATGAAGTGGACGGGGCAGTGGTAAGCGTGATCATATGAAAAGGAACAAAGGGAAACATTCTGTATGGCAGAGTTGCCAAAGAAGAAACTGGAATAGGGAGGACTGCTTGCAAATAGCTACAAATCCAAATATGAGGTGAAGAGCCTTATACCTTGATTACAGCAGGAAAAGAAAGCAAGCAAAGGGGAGACATTTAAAAGGAAATTGAATGACATTAGATATACAAGAAAAAGATGGCATAATATGGCTATTAAGAGGAATCTTGGGTTTGAATACTGG
Organism: Equus asinus; assembly: GCF_041296235.1. Classification (NCBI taxonomy): domain Eukaryota; kingdom Metazoa; phylum Chordata; class Mammalia; order Perissodactyla; family Equidae; genus Equus; species Equus asinus. Next base: position 132,017,670 of record NC_091792.1, read on the forward strand.
CTTGGTTAAACATAAAGGGCATGTCCTAGGGTTAGTTCATAAGCCTTTAAAAACTTCAGGGAATTTCCATACTATCTACATCATGGGGATGAAATCAATATAAACTACTCCTCACGTAGTAACTTCTCAGAAAAAGTTGGCTGTACTACCAACACCACCGCTATCACCGTCATACCAGAGTGACCAAAATTTTTCAACTTATAAAATAACTATTTTGGGGCTGGCCCAGTGGCGCAGCGGGTAAGCGCGCATGTCCTGCTTCGGCGGCCCGGGGTTCGCCGGTTCGGATCCCGGCCGCGGGACATGGCACCACTTGACATGCCATGCTGTGGCAGGCGTCCCACATATAAAGTAGAGGAAGACGGGCATGGATGTTAGCTCAGGGCCAGTCTTCCTCAGCAAAAAGAGGAGGATTGGCAGCAGTTAGCTCAGGGCTAATCTTCCTCAAAAAACAAACAAAAAACTATTTTCCCCTTGTAATTGACAGGTATTTTCTGCAAAAATACTTTGAGACTATATAAATATCCTGTTGTTCCTCAACCTTTCACCCACTAGTTAGACCATCCATTAAGCATCCTTGCCTGAATTATTACAGTTGGAAAATAGCAATTTTCTATTTCCATCATCTTTTACATTAATTAACTTTCTATTGTAATGAAAAGCTCTCTTCCTTCTCACCCACCCATACTTTCATCCACCCACCCAACCATCCACCTACCTCAGTAGGGATGTTTACATTAATTATAAAGGGAAAAATAGTAATAGACAAAAAAAAAGTAGTCCTTAACTGTTATCAAATGGGAGCTGGCCTAGGTCTCACAGCTAGGTACGGTGTTCTCTTGGTGAATGTAAATAATTTCATTCAACACCAATAGCAGACAAGGTCACTCTGTGATGGTGATGGAAAACAAAACCACTCCATTATCATACATGGACACAGAAAAAAATAAGACTACTATCCAAACCACAAAAAATGACCAAACATCCCCCTCTCCCTACTGACATGAGTCACTGCTGCGTCTTCATCAAATACAGGTTTAGCTTTGTTCCATTCCTCTTGCCTCCTAGATACAAATTACAAGGATAACCAATAATGAAACTGCCTGTTTCCTGACAGCACCCACTCTAGAGGAAAACCACACTTCCTTGAAACTTCTCCCCAAATAACCAAACATAAGACCAAACCTGGCAATACTCTCTCACTGAGATGCCCCCCAGTTTCATGGGGTGCACTCTCCCTCGTTGCAGTGAGCCAAGAAACCCAACTTTGTTCAACCACAGGTGTGTTCCTGGGAGTCTTTGACTGGAGGACATCAACAATAATCTTGTAGTGGAGAAACCTGGCAGATAGCACCTTAACTAAGTGATCAATTAACGTTACCAGAAACAGAACAAACAGACATCATATTCCTTCTGAGAGGATGTACTAAAGAGAACACATCACTTTTATAATATTCCTGACAAAAGAGCATATATAAATTCAATCATGAACAAAAATCAGACAAACCACACTGAAAACATTCTAGAAGATAACTGATGTATACTCTGCGAAAACATTAACATCAAGAAATAGGGAGACTGAGGAACTGTACCAAGTTAAAGATGGCTAGAGAGACGTGAGAGCTGAGTGCAATACAGGATCTAGCATTGTTGGAACAAGTGGTAAATCCTAATAAGATCTATAGATTAGGCAAGATTGAATTTATGTTAATTCCCTGATTTTCATAATTATATTGTGGTTATGTAAGAATGTTGTTATTTTTAGGAAATATACATTGAAGCATTTAGATGCAAAGGATACACGTATGTGTGACAATTACATGTGTGATTACCCAGATACATAGAAAGAGAGAGAGGGATAAAAGAAGATGTGGTAGAATACTAACATTTGGGGAATATAGGTGAAGGGCATACATAAATTTTTTACTCTTCTTGCAACTTTTCTGTAAGTCTTAAATTACAGCCGGTTCTTGTTATTTGCAGTAATGTTCTATGAAATTGCTGTGAACACAATTAGTGAATGCTGAAGCACTGCTCCTAAAAGAAATACATGGTTAGGTTCCTGGTAATCTCTAGTCACAACATTTTCATCAACTTATCAGTGCATAACCTTGTTATATGTTTGTTTTAAGACACCTTATTTAAATATATCGTTGATTTACTAACATTGGTCAACAGCACTATAACTTGTGCCTGAACCAAGCTTATCTACACATATGTTTCTCCCTAGGGCACTTCACAGCCCTTGTGTCCTTAGGAATGCCATACGGCACTTCAGTACTGTACTTTGGGGGCGTTTCACATAGCAAAGTCACCAAGAAAAGCCTCAAAGACATGAAAAGCATAGCACTAGGTAGACTATGAAAAGAACACGTGTTTGCAGTACGAGAGCTGAAACAAGAAGGCAGAGCATCGCCTTGTTCGACCTCAGCAGGAAACTGTACATATAGGGTGACTCAAAGTTTTCACTGCTCTGCAGATGTCCATGAATGACTGCATGGTGAGTAATGATTTTGGGGTTGCAAATAAATTTTAGAGAGTGGACAAATTCACAAAAATATGGAATCTGTGAATAATGAGGATTGTCTGTATTATCAAAATAAAAAGTTAAAAATATACCACTAACCTGGAAGACTAGAAAAATGGTAATACAATAAAACAAATTACGGTCATTGGGCAGGGGAGTTGTCCTGGGAGGGAAGATACTATTTAATTCAGGATACTATAGGTTTGAAAGGTTGTCTCAGAATTGGCAGGAGCTGAGGAAGGCCGAGTCAGGGCAGGAGAGGAAGTTATGGAAATTACGGGTTACATAATAGATAACTGATGCTACAGGCAGAGCAAAGGAAGAGCCGGATTTTGTGCCTAACCTGTAACAAATGAGGAGGAAATAATTATAAGGAAGAAAGGCAGAATCAAGGCTAATGAATCACGAGCGCGGCGCACAGGGAAACCTGCCTTTGTTTTGGCTTCAGCTATTACAATACACGTACTGAGTAAGGAGCAGCACACACATGTTTCAGTGAGATAGTTTCACTCCAAATGACTGAAAAATTTGACTAGATAGAGCTTCCCACATTGAACGGGCTGCTTTAAAAGATGGATCTGCTGCCATTGCAGGTATTCAAACACAGGATGCAGGATCCTTTGCTGGGATGGAAGCATCTATGGAATACTCTGGATGATCTCTTAAGACCTGTGTAATTCTAATATTCTATGGCTTTTTTGCTCTTTTCTTTGGTGTCTTAACAAATGATTCCCATATATTTCATCAATCATGAAACATGTCTGCCATCCTTCAAAATAGTGAAACCTATCAAATTAAATCAAATTTGACACAGACAAAAACCACAATCCATTTCATGGGAATGTCTAGAATACAGAGAAAAAGGCAGAAGCTATATCTTCACCCATGTTGCCCACCTTCTCCCTTCGTTTGCTGCTGCCATCTTAGGAATAAGCAAGAGGCGAGATGGACATTTGAGGCCTGGGACACATCCTTCTTAGGTGCTCCTTGTGGCAAGCCAGCACAAAGTGCAGAGGCAGGAAATGAACAGTTGGGGTTTGAGGGTGTGGGGCTTATAAAAGCAGACAGTCCAGGGAAGTCCATAGCAGCTTGTGGTCTCTGGGACCAAGGATTTCTCCGATTTCCTAGTATCAACTGCCCGTTAGTGGTACACTAAAGATAAAACTATCAAGAGCATGTTAATTCCCCAATTGTAGTATATGTCCTCTTCCAATGGCGTGTGGAAGTCCTGGGGACATTAGGGATCATGTATTACACAACAAAATTGGAAGCTCTCACACCTATCTTACTGCATCAGCTCTGCGGTTCCCCTCCATTCCTTTCTCTCACCTGACCACACAGAAAGCCTTGCTCTCTGTAAGGCCATACAGGGGGAGGAAAGACTTTCTGTGATTGGAGGAACACTCTTGACCTGTCTTCTGACATTTACTATATATAATCCTTAACTGTGCTTTTCATTAGTTTAGAATAGAGAAGAACGTTCACTGACAGGCCTCCCTGGTTTTCTGAAGTCCGAATCTTTTTTGGTTTTTAATGCACAGTGTCCCAGGCTTAACATTTTTAAAGTACTGACCAATAATGCATGGTTTGCAACAGCTGGTGGGAATAATAGATGAAGGCTTATTCCACATTAGTAAGAAAGAACTTTAAATCCTCAACATTGTTAGTAAAAGCAAATATTCATTCTTCATATAAATTTTTCATTATGTACTCAACACAATCCTCCAAATAAACATACAATCCACCACCTGGTTACAAAATAAAATAAATGTACAAAACACTTATAAGAGATTATGTGTTTTAAAGGAAGTGAATATAATGTGCACAGCTAGAGAGGAAGGTAATAAATCCATTTTGGCAACATATGAAATACCAAAGTGATAAACATTCATACGTCATAGCTGACGTTCATTAACAATCGACAAATTAGATTATATTTAAGTTGACATTTTTGTTCTAAAAAAAAAGTCCTCAGAAAGACATCAACTAGGTATTAAAATAGTTCCCATAATGGCTGATTTTAGGAAGAAACATGGACATGTTAGATACCACTGATGAACTGAATTATTAGCAAATATGTATTGCATACTTGCCACGTGCAAAGCACTATCCTAGAGGTATGGAGGATATGAGAAATCGGCCCCGACCCCTCTGTGAGGCAGTTTAACATCTAACTGCAAATAGGCGCCGACACAAACATCTATAAAGAAAGAGAGGATACAGTGGTTAAAAGTTAAAAATAATCTTTTTTTATGGCTTCAGAGAGAGAGATTTTGACCGACGTGGAAATTGAGGAAAATAAAATATTGACTAGTTCAAACAAACCATTGTGTTGAGAGAGTTAGTGTTCACACTAGTCCCCGTGCTAGCCTACAGACAACTGACTGGACACTGACTAGTTATCAACCGGTCATCTGAAAAAACATTTTCAGAAATAGACTTAATCTGTTTAGTAGGCAAAGATATTTTAGAGAATGCAGTTAGGATCTTCATGTATGTCAGGAAACCTCAGTATCTTGATCCCTGTTTGCATGGGAGCCTGGGACAGGAGGGGGGCGAGCCAGGAGAGACTTCAGTGGCCCCGTCGGCTCTGCATGGATCTTTGGAGCATCGCAGAATTTGCACTGGCAATGCATCTTCTAAGGGAATGCACCTCACAGGTGGGGTGAAGGGGAGGCGTCATCAAATGTACTAAGGCAAGGGCCTTTGAAATATTTGAGGATCATTAAGTCTGGTGTTTAGCAACATTTTAAAGAATCTAATACAGTGTGATCCTGTTCAGATAATTAACCCAATCAAACTGATCTTTAGTTAGAGAGGCTTCAGCATCTAAGGAGTCAGCTCACATTCAAGGTTTCCCACGTTTTCAAGAAATGACATAATTTCAGCCAAGAGTTAAGGTGCTTCCTACAGCAAAGGTATATGATGGATGGTGCCTTAATTTTAACGTTTTGAGATAAGTTTAAATACCTTATCATTATACATTTATGCATCTGTTTATCTGGTCTCATCTCTGAAGAGGTGAGCTATCTTAGTCCTATCACACCATATGAAGAACACTAATACAGTTTTCAAGGAATAAAACAGCAAAACAGTTTTAGTACAGTTATCCTCTCACTCTAATGTGTTTATGAATAATATATTATTATTATTAGTGTGAGCTTCTAAATGCTACTCACAGCTAAATGTTGTAAAGGTTTCCTTTTAATCAGTCAAAGGATGTTTTTACTTTACTTTTTCCCAAAGTATCAATACTGAATGTTTTAAAAATACGTTTAGCATTTGCTTTCAAATAAAATATTCAACACTCAATGCTTTCATGGAACATTTTCCCTTAAAAATCCACTATACTAAAAGTAAACATCTGCATGGAACCCACTAGATTGATGTAATTAAAATTAAATTTACAAAAAGGTAATGGAGATTTTATCCACAATAACATGCAATTCAATGCAGCATCTGAATTACTCTGGATTTTTTCCTATATAATCTTATCTGGGATGAACAAAATACTGCATTACGGTAGTTTTTAAGTCTCACAGCAATCCTTAGATTAGACTGTTATTCTTTGTTATGGCAACTTAATAATTTTATTACAAGGTATTAAATAATGCAAGAAAATCAAAGTGATACGAAGGTAAGAACTCGGCCAAATCTAGTTATCTTTAAACCTCTGAACTAACTAGTCAGGGAAGGCCTGCTAACGAGGCTGGTTATCACTGCCGTGTGCTCTGGGCTGACATGGGGCCTCCAATGGAGAAGGCTCAATTCGGGCCTTTGGTCAAAGGATCCCTGCCCTTTTAGGTTTGCTCTTACGGTTCCAGACTAGACAGAGCTGCATATTTCAAGAAGTCCAATTAAACCAAAACCCTGTCATACCACTCCTTAACTCTAGGACCCCTTAACTCTTCTTAGAATTGCTTCTTTCTGAATCAGGAGTACAACCAATTCTAGATTACACTCAGAAGCTAATTCGATAAGTCAATAATTTATCTGGGGTGTGAAGACCGAAAATGATGATGGCTCAACAGCTCTAATACGCTTCCTTTCTCACGGCAAACGTGAGAGGACTCTGCTCGGTTTACTCCACCTCCTTCTCCAGCCCTCACTTTCTGTCACTTTCCTCCGTGCTCTCCACACTCTATTTCCATTTTCCAACACGCCAGGCTCTTTCCACACGTCTGTAATCTAACTCCTGTACACCCCGTGGTTTACTCCAGCTTATCCTTTGGATAGCAGTTTAGGCATTTTCTTCCAGGAAACCTTTTCTGACCTCCTCCATCCTCCAAGAAGGCCTAAGTTATATCTTCCTTCTGCACACTCCTGTAACACTCTGCACTTCTGATTTCTGATCCTTGGCACACTTACACACTCACTAAGGATTGCCTTCACCTCCAGGCTGAAGCTCTTGAGATCAGGAACCATGCTGATTTTGCTCAGGGCTGTATCTCCACTGCCTGGCACACAGGAGAGGCTCAATAAATATTTTTTGAACATAGTAAATGAATAATTAGTAGTTATTGGCTTATGTGTCAATCTCCTGTCCTGTGACTTCTACATGTTTTATTCATCTTGGTACCCTCCGCGTCCAGTCTATCTAGTACCTTGTCCAAAATAAGCCCTTAATAAATGCTGGCTGAACTTTTTTCTGAAATGATGTGTTTACCTAACATGTTAAGGACAGTTTCCTCTTCCATTAGCTCACCTGTAACTATGAGAAAGAAAGCAGAAGATGGTTGGATTATTAAGGAGAAGGGCAAGTGAGCCATCAGAAGCAGAAATAACAGTCTGGGAAAATGATACCAATGTGAAAATGGATTGCTCATTCAACGTTCAGGCAGGGTACCTATGCATGTGGCCAAATCTAACCAATGCTTTTTTTTTTTTTAATGGGGGAAAAAAGCATTTGCTAATAATGGGTTGCTTGAAACTAATCTATGGTGGAGAAAATCAGAACAGTGGTCACCTCTCGGGGTATGGCCAGGGATTGACTGGGAAGGAACATGAGGGAACTTTCAGAGGATGAAAACGTTTGATACTTAGCTTAAGGTTTATTCCATACTGATGTAGCATTTGACAAAACTCACATGGTGCACTCAGGATTTGTACATTTCACCACATGTAAATTTTACATCAGAAAAGAAACAAAAGATCTATTAACACATATTGATCTCTGTTTAAGAATATGCATGACATGAAATGTTAACAGTGGAGTGTGCTAATGATTGCAGTTTACTTTGAAATGCATATAATAATAAAAGACTGATAGAAAGAGAAACATACGATCAAGCAAATATGCAAAATTTTAATTTTAGAATCTAGGTAGTAGGTATACGATGTTTACTACACAATTCTCTCAACATTCCTATATGTTGGAAAATTTTCACTGCATGAATGACATTTCTTTAAAGAAAGAAATCGCAAGCAAATGGCAAAATATTTGTTAAATCTGGATGTGCATTTTCTGCATGTTTACAATTTTTCAGAATTAAAAATTTCATAATTAGAGAAAAAAACGTTGATAAACTATAATGAGAGTACCAATGACATCAATTAACCACAGACTACACAGGGTTTTTGGAATGCACTTAGGGGCAAGGGAGGGGGAAAAAAATGAAAGGAAAATGCAAGTATCCAAACAATAATGCATCTCCTAAGTAAAACTGCTTCTCTTAATAGATTCATTTACAAAAGTATTCCTTCACACAAACAATATACTGGAACAAAAATGAGTGAAATGACCCTATTTATTCAGGAAAGAATACTCACTAGTATTGCAATTTCTGACAAAAATTAATACTTTGATTTAATTCATTTATTAAATAGTCAGTAAACTGCTTATTTTTGAAAAATAGTGCTTCTGTGCAAATATAGCGGTATCAGCACATTACAAATGAGAACTGCTGATGATGATGCATGAAAAAATACAGAAGCTATGTGGAAATTTCCAATTTATGCCATCCAAAGTTAGGTTATTATGTGGAGTAGTAAAATTGGAATACTGCTACCATGTTTGAGGTATTTGTCCAAAAAATCCATCAGTATTTAGGCACCAGCTTGAATTCTAGGTTAAGAGAATTATTATGAAAAGTTACTGGAGACCTCAGAGATTAAAAAGAAAATAAGGTAAAGGTAAAATAATGATACAAATCCTATGTGGAATTAATATAAACACAATATAAAAAATCAATCATTAATAATTAAGCATAAATTTATAACCTTTTTTTTTCCTACAGCTCAGCTTTATTTAAATAACTAACAATTGATTCATCCAGTATAATCACATCTACCCTATTATGCCCCTAAAACAACTGGGTTCAGTGAAAACCAACCACTAAGTTAGCTCTAGGTTAGCATTGTGTAACAAACGCAAATGGGCAGCTCCCAGCAATTTCTGCTTTTCTACAAATCCTGCTGCTGTGTATATGAACTCTGCCAGAGGAGGCAGAAGAGATTCTGAAGCCTGAATTCTATTCCAGAATGTAACCACTAAACCTCCTTGGAAATTATGGGTTGCTGATTAAATTTCTGCACACGCTGTCTTGAAAAATTAATACATAAATTAGGTTGACAATTAGAAACACTATAAATAACATGTTTAATTTGACAGCTTGGCTACTGTAATAAATTTAACAACTGTTTCTCCCTCTTGCTATTATTCATTTTCACCTTGGGGTTAAGTGATCCTGGCTAAAGTGATCCCGGAACAGGAGGCATTTGCAGAAGACTAACGTGTGAAATTAATTTTCTCGGCACTGGCTTTATTCCTGTTGACATAAAGGATCCACATAAAACATTTCACACTAGAAAATATCCTCTCCTTTTTATCCTGATTTTTTATTTCAGTGTCATTAAACTAAGTTAAGCTTGTGAGAAGACAAGCAGAAAAGATTCATTTTCAACTAACATTTATTAAGATCTCCTCAGTCACTGCACCAGTGCACTGACATACATTGTTTCATCGAACCTCACAATAATCACCTGCAGTAGGTATCATGATCTCTATTTCACACATGGGGAAACTCAAAGTTGCTAAATAACTTGCCCAAGTGCACACAAGTTGTATTGGTCATTTTATGGTTTACCTGCAGGCTATACGCTGCAGAGTTCACGTTTTTTCTCCCTCTCCCACAACAATGATTCTAATTCTTTACCCTTCCTGCCCATGTAATCGTCTTTGCACGTTCATACTTCAATGCAAACTGGGCTTCTATATGACTAATATCTAAGTTCATATCTTATGATGATACTTTCACACTCCAGGATGCAAGGGCCCGTTCACGGTAATGTAACATGGCAAGAAAGAGTTAATGTACTTCTCCAACTCACACATTGGGGAATCCTGACCCAATAAGCCTAAGTATAATTTGGGTGATATTTCAACACTAGGATATCTTGGCATTTCATCATCACTGCTGTTATTGTTAACAAAAGTGCTAAGTACAAAGGAATCTCTAAAGCTGATGCTAGATAGAACACAACACTACATAAAAATGATTAACTTACCCAACCATATTAGAAAGTTAAATAGTTTTTTTTACAGATAGCAATAAAAGTTTCATTGAAAATAACCATGATGCATCAAGTGATACTCTGTGATGCTATAATCTATTTGTTCAGTCAACTAAACACAGGAAATTGTTCTCTGTAGATTTCTATTGGCAATGCCTTTAAATGACTCGCCTCCACGCATACGGCCTAAGGCTGGTTGATGTCATGATTCTAACTGCCACGCTGCTTCAAAATCCTCACATCTTATCTGATGGATCTTCCAAAATCAAAGTAAAATTCTTTCCAGTACAGGTTTGATATTAAGGTAATTTTTTTAGAAAAATTGCTATCATTTGATTGTCAAACAGTGACATTATTAAAGTACCCTATGTTCTGAGTATCACAGAGGAGAAAATTTTCTGCATATAAAATTTTTGATTAAAAAAATCAAGTTACTGTAAACTTCTGCATAAAACTTTCAAGAGAATGATGTGAAGATAAAATACATAGACATATGAGAACCCTAAAAAAAGTAAAAATATATTAACTAAAAATAATTTAGAAAATAGTTATCGAGCCCAAATGAAACCAAAACATCCATGCTTTCTCAAAGAAAACTAACTAAATCTTAGGAAATAGTATCCTTCATGTGGACAGCAATCAGTTAATATAGTAAAAATCAATTTGTGAAAACAATGCCAATTATCTTTTTCATTTGATTCTTAAGCACTTGTAAAAATCATAAATCAGGATGACATTATTCTCTTATTATATGTATGTATATTATACATATGTATGTATATGACAATACATATATTGTTATATTGTGCATTACCAGAAGGTCTTAAAGATCAACCAATGAAATCATATTACAAAACAGAGGAGAAATTTTTAGGATAATTATTTACAAATTTGTTTCGGCAACCCCAGTGTTTTTTTCCTAACAATTACAGAGCTTTGGAAATATAACCAAATGTTATTGAATTACAGGGAACACACATCAGAGACCATAAAAGTCTCCCACAGAATAAGTTTACCTCCTTAAAAGTTACATAGTGTGCTGCAAAGTTGGCAGGAAAGGGAGACACATGGACTAAATTCAAATTCTGCCAATATTTACTGTAGCTTGACTAGGCTTCTGTTCCTCACGAGTAAAATAAGTGTAGGGGAGAGGGGGTGGTGTGTAGAGGAAGGTGTGTTAAGTTGTATGATATCCAAGGTCATATACAGTTCCAAGATTTTTTTTTTTTAATCAGTCCTACCCATCCTTAGACATGGAAGTAAATGTCTAACTGTGGAGTTGGCTGAGAGAGGTACTTCACTGGTGTAATGCCTGGAGAGTGTCATCCCTGAAAACAGACAGGTTTCCAGCATTTCTGTTCACAACCCACTCTGACAGCGCCAACCACAGGTCTCCAGTCACTGAAGGGACACAAGAAGAGTGCACAGCTGCAAAGACACAAATGTGCAGCTGTGGTCCTGGGTCACAGTCAACCACAAGGACTATCACAGCATCCTAAGCACGAGCACTCACTGGTGTTGGGCAGAGAGAGGTGCCCCTCATCTACATTCTACTCTTCCAATTGAATTACATCTTCCTTCACTCCTGAATTTTATGTCATTCATGCTAAGAGGGAGTTTCCTGTAAATGGACTGTCGAGAGGGCCATGAGATGCAGGGGGTCACTCCGGCTGAAGGAGAACCTGGCAGTCTGGGGCCTTGTGAGGGAGTCCAATGGGCACTGGTGGAGCCAAGGCATTGAGGGCCCCTCCAGATGGGCTGTGAGGTCCTGTGGCTGGTGACACATTCTGGGCTTTGGATTGGAGGGGCTATATTAATTTATCATAACAATGCTAATGAGGATATTGTCAAATATATTAAAAATGAAATTCAAATATTTGCAGTATTCCTTCACTTTCATAGAACGCAGACAGCAAACTCATCCAGAGCCAAGCCCTTAGTTTAAGTGATGAGAAAACTGAAGCCCCAGGAGCTCTAGGGACCTTCCCGAGAATTTCCATCTCCTGACCCCACTCAAGAGCCCGTGGAAGGGGCCTAAGTGCCCTCCCCAGAGAGGACAGTCTCCTGATCACCTGATCTTCCTCAGATACTACTGACACATCAAGAAAAATCTTGGTCCAATTTTCTGACTCCCACCACTACATGCAGATTTCCATATAATTCACATTAATAAAACCTAAGTTCCAATTCTTTAGAGCGCTACACAAATCATAAGACTTAAACGTTGTTGAGTCTTATCCTGTTAAGTGTCAAATCACTCTGTTCATACACAAGGTTTTTAGAAAGATGTAATACGTCCAAGCTCAGGAAGCTTAGGATTTCAACAAACCGTGGTAATAATACAGTTCTACACTTGTAATTGATTAAAACATTGACCACTACAATCACTGTAAGTTAGAACTAAAATCTTCCAGTGTCATTAAGAACTCTTAGATGACATTTGCAAGCACACTGAATTTAAAAATTAAGCAAACATTAAAGAGAACCTAAGTACAATCTTTTAGAAATGCTTTTTGTCTGTCAAAAAAGCTGGCTGGTCCTCACAGAGAATTTTTCATAAAGCCATATGTACTGAGCCTAATTTTCCTCTATAGTTGGATAAAACAGATTGCTGCATATTAAAATATTATCAATATGAATTCTGATAATTTACACATTTTGGGTGGGGAAAGGCTTTTCACTGATTGCAGAAGGCTGGATTTGAGGCAAGTTCAATACATGATTCTACAGTCAGAGCAGCAAGGGGCTTGAGCTTTGGAATCAGGCAGATGAGGATGTGAATTCTGCCTCCACTGTACACCAGCTGTGTGACCTTGGGCAAGTTACTAAACCTCTCTGAGCTTCAGTTTCCTCATCAGTAAAGTAGGGATAATAGTAGTGCCTTTTTAATAATCTGCATATAACTTACCATCATGTAAGGTCCTGAGTGTTAATTAAACAGCACCTATTATAATTACATTATTGACATCTGTCAATTTATTCCTCACAACAACCCTAAAAGAGGAACTATGATACAACTTTTACAGTTATGGAAATGGGAGCATTGAAAGGTTATGTAACATCTCCAAGGATACTCATGGTGTAACTTTACCCACAATATTCAGTAAATGCTATTGTGGGAGACCAGAATTGGCCAGCCTAAAATGTGTCTCTTTGGCTTGATTATTTTTAAGAATCAAAGACTCTGAAAGAAACTTTAACCTCCCCCCTAACTGCCTAAAAGAATTTAAGCTGGACGGCCTGTCCCAGGAAGGAGTTAATATCATAACTGTAAGGTACTATAAAATGTGTCCCTCAGGTCACATTGTCTATAGTTGGTCCATCTGCATTTCCATCTCCATGTAAATGGCCTTCCTCCCCTTTGAAGTCCCAAACCAGTACACCCCGAACACCCTCTTCTGTCTTGAGCTGAAGATGGTATTTAAGGTGGCGGGCTTCAGCCATTCTAGTGAGTTACTCACTTTTCCTAGGTTTTGCCTGTGTAGACGTACTATTAAACTTTGATTTTCTCCTGTTATTCTGTCTCATGTCAATTTAATTCTTAGGCCAGCCAGAAAGACCTAGAGGGTAGAGGAATTGTCTTCCTCCTCTACACAATATAAGCAGAACCCAGAGAAGGAGAAGCTAATGCCTCAAACCCTAAAATAGAGACATATTATGCAAACATGCTTAGCATAACAGCTGGAGCCAAATACAAATCCAATAAATAGTGACTATGAAGATGGAACTGCACCTAAATATTTCTACAACTCAAACTGGGCGAGGATTCAGACTGACTGGAAGGTCCATGGGTCTCGCTTACTGAATTACTGATGCTTAACAGGGAGAGGGTTTACTATTTTTACAGCCTCAAACTGCATTCACTGTGCAAGAAATACTATCTGAGTAGACTAAAAGTCTTAACGTGCTTTCCTAAGCACCTAAATTACTTCAAGGCCAGAAGTAAAGCAGGCTCAGGGTGAAAAACCATGGTTATTTGGCGATTTTTTTCCTACTGTGGAAATAAAATATGCCTATAACATAATCAGTTTATAAGCAATAATTTTTTTTGATCTGAGCAAATTATACACCCTATGCTTAAGGTCTTGGGGGTGTTTTGGTTTTTCTGTTTTGTTTGTTTTTCATTTTTCTCAGGCTTCCATTGAAAGAACTGTGGCTTGTACATGAAATATGCTGGTGATTTTAAATCGAGAGACTGTTAATTTATATTATTGAACATTAAAAGTTTATGCATAGTTGCTCTAAAATATTGCCTGAGATAAGCAACGTTATACTCACTTTTGAAGAGAAATTCTGAAGACAGTGTATGCATAGAAAGAAACAGCTTTCTATTTCTCCCTAGGGAATCATAAATGTGGAGATTTTACGAAGCTATGTTTATCCAGACTACTTTGATTTACAAACTGGAGTGTTACTGTGTGTAAAGGAGAGAGTTTAAGTTAGTTATGATTTTTGTATCCATAAATTAGTTTAAAATAAAAATATTTTCATATAAACCATGATAGTTAAAATACTAGATCACAGAACCAAGTAAAATACATATAATGAAAATTTTTATACTGATCTTACTATTACTAACATTTCTTCTATTTTTAAATAGTGATGAATCTCATTGTATCATCATGTTTGATGGATGTAAGGTACCAAAACTATTCATAAAGATTTGGTGTAAAACTTGGGGAATCATTACTCCATGGTTTTAACCTCTTTATAGTACAGGTGGTTTGATAAGATTAAATAAACATTAATTGATGATTTAGCACTGGAAGGCCTTGGGTTAAAAGAGTGTCAAGCGCCTAAGGTCCTCCTTAAATGACAGCTATTATCATCATTAAAAACACTTCCTGGGGCTGGCCCTGTGGCATAATGGTTAAGTTTGGCACCCTCTGCTTGGGTAGCCCAGGTTTTCGGGTTCAGATCCCAGGTGTGGGCCTACACCATTTGTCAGCCATGCTGTGACGGTGACCCACATACAAAGTAGAGGAAGACTGGCAGATGTTAGCTCAGAGAAACTCTTCCCAAGGCAAAAAAGAAAACACTTCTACCTCCCACTCCTCCTCTTCTTTGTTACCTTTCAGAGTTGGGAAGCGGGCAGGAGGGCACTACAATGGTTAGAGTGGGGGAGGGGTCAGGGCAACACTACCTAGCTCAGATCCCACCTTCACTCTTGCTTACTGTGTGACCTTGGGCATGTTACTTAAACTTCTGTGCCTCAGTTTTCTCATACATAAAACGGGGATGATAACAGAATGAATCCCATAGAGTCAAGTCAGAAGAAGAATGCTTTAACACATGTAAAGTGCTCCAGAGGAGAAATGGGTCCCAGTCCTCCTCCTCCCCCTTGTGTCTCATCTTGTCTCCTGTGATAGGTCCATCCAGACATTGTTTAAGAATGTCTTTCTTTCCTCTCACCCCATCAGGCCCTTAAGGTTTGGAATTGAGTCTTTACTTCATGTACTTTATATTACCATTTTTAAACAAAATGTCTAGCACATAGCAGTTTTTCAAAAAATGTAGAATTCTACTGAATTCCTGAACTGGAATATATACTTTGATTGGTTCAAAGATATATTGGTCCTAGATATATTTTGTTTGGTTCAAAAGAGAGGGGCCCACAGACTTCCCCACGATGACACCCTTTGGGTGGTTTATCTGAGATTGGAGGGAGGTCCTCCATAAAAAGGTCTGTATTGGAGTCCTGCATTTATGCTTTTCTCTCTGGTGTTCACACTTAATTTTGTGGTGGTTGTTTTTAACCATGTTTCTCCAGTGGACTGTAAGTTCCATAAGAGCAGCATTCTAAAATAAGGCGTGGTCAGCATTCTTCCATTTGCCCCTCCAGATCCACTCCCCATCCTTCTCCAGCTCTTCTCTCCCCAAGCCAAGTGGCTGATCTGTAGAAACTCGATCAATGGGTTCCCTCATCCTACAGCTTCCTGTGATGTGTCGACACTGGAAGCCACAGGACAAACCCAGAGGGAGAAATGAAAGAGAAGTCAGGGCCTTCATTCCCCAGGGTCCTTCCCTGTAGGGTCCCCTCAGGAGGGAGTTCTATGACTGTAAATGTGCTTTCTTCTCAGTCCTTTGGAACTGGAGTGGTCACAGCTCTGTTTTATTAACCCTAGGGTACAGCACTATTCCTTGTAATTTCTTTCTACTCCTCCCACAACTTTGCTGAAAGTCCCTTTCTTAAAACCTCCAGAAATAATTTAGTATGTGCCATCTGTTTCCTGCTGGATTGATACAGTACTCCAGATAATCAGAGGGAGAACCAGAAAACAACTGTTGCCTTTCCTCTGGCTATGCAGCCAGATAGCAATGTCTTTTCCTCTTTTATGTCCAATTGGGACCAAATGCTTTCCCTTCACGGCTCCCAAACGATTTCTACAAATCACTACAGGAATTCTGAAATGACAAAGGCTTCTCTAGTCATTCTTCTCCTCCAGGGAATTCTTTTAACAGCTCTCTCCCACAACTTAGGAATAATTTTCTATTTCTTGTTTTTATTTTTGGTTTGGTTTTGTACATTTTAAAGACATCATTTCACAAGAATTTTATTCTGCTGTCCATGTTTAAACTTAGCTATAGGTAGTATATAATCTGGATATAAAGCAATAAATTTTTCAAAAGGAATTTTGCTCTTAATAACTGAATTTTTAGTGAATAGAGTTTTTAAAATAAACTTACAAACATATATACAGATACAATCGAGATGCTTCTCCTTTTCACTGTATATTTCCTGCAACCTAGTCCAGATGTTAGAGCAACTTTAAAACACATGTGGGAATAAGCAACTGATACTCATTTATAATAAACTTCTGTCTCCACATATTATTTCTGGACACTCCACTATTGAATTATGTAAATGTACAGAAAGTTACTATGTTAATTTTTTCTTCTGCAGGTGTAGTCTTTTTGTTACATGACTCCTTTTTTGTAGTTCGCAAATCAACCCTTGCATTTGGTTAGGAGGATTTTCCACCAAAGGCTTTGCCCTATTTCTGTTTAGTTTGGCTTCCAAAGGGACTGATACTCAAAAAAAAAGCAAACAATAGAAATATGGAGGTGGAAATCTGTAAAATAAAATAATAATAAAGCTCCTTGCCACAAAATGGACCTAAAAACCCAGAAAAGCTTAGCAATGAATTCTATACCTTTTCTATTTAAAAATGTGGTTTGATATTAACCATGTGTATTTCTCTTATTTTCATCTTCCCCTGCATTCTGTCTTCTTTTTTGTGGCTATTACTCTTGATGTTATACCAACAAGCCAAATGCAATGGGGGTAAATGTCTATACTAAATGAGTCAGTTTTATCCTGTCTTGTCCTAATGTTCTGACAGAACTGACAATAACAGTCAGAAGATCTTTTTCAGGGGGTTGAATAAGCTGCATTTAACAAAACTGATCGACTGTGTGCCCTCCTCTTTTTGGGGAGGAGGCTGTAACCAATTGTACATAATGTGATGGGTGAAGATGGTAGCACAGTCAGAAAATGGGCTAAATGTTTATCTTGCAGGTGTGTGTGTTTTGGGAAATAGCCCATTTCTATTTTGTCACGGTCGAGTTTATTTCACTACACTGATAAATGGCCAAGGAAATGAGTTCTGGTTTCCACAAAGCTTCAGGGGATGGCCAAATGATCAAAACCATCATGAAGGCAGTAATACATTTCTGGATTCATGTAACTGCTGCCTTCCCAACTGACATAACCATGTTTCATCAACTCCTAGTTGCATATTTGAGGAAAAATGTCACTTGTGATTATTGGCATCTTACAATTGCTGTTGGCTAGCAAGGTTGACATGGAGATTCTGCCAGGGCAGGTCATGCGTTGGTATTTTATCTGCTGCAGGTAAAGGGGCTCACTTGATTTGGAGTGGTGGGTGATGCCCACTCCCAGTGATGCGTGGTAGAAATGATGATCTCAACAGTGAGCTAGTAGGAAGGGCCAAAGAGTTCTACTGGCTTGAGGTTGCAGTCATGGTTGGGGAAAGCATAATTATGGCTGAAGCTACATGCACACGCAGAGAACACCAGAGAGGATCCAAGCTATTCACACACTCCGAACCAAACCTAAGACTATGCAAATATACATAAAAGACCCCAAAGGGCCAAGATAAAGTAAAGGTCAGAGCAGAATTCAAAATACCCTGAGGTTTAAAAGCATTACCCACCCCCTACACGGATTTGTGGACCATGTACAGAGGACTTACTGGCAAGGTGGTTGAGCACAACCTCTCAATATCAACCTACACAGACATACGGGACAATCCTCAGAAAATGAGACCTAAAAATTAAAACAAGAAAGTATCTATGTACATGTCTAATACAAACTGAGCAGAGATATCAGTGGAAGCATAATCCAGGGGAGAGAGATTTCATAGAATGAGCTCAGGAAAATTATTAAATAGTGAAACAAACGAAAAGCAGTAACACCAATAATCTTCAGGGAACATATCAGAATCCAGAGTTGCTACATTATCTAAAATGTCCAGTTTTCAACAGAAAATTGAGTCATGCAAAAAAATAAGAAAGTGTGACACACACTCAGGGAAAAAAGTAGTCATTGGAAACCATCTCTAATGTCCCCTGATATTATAGTAGACAAAGGCTTCAAGAAAGCTATTATAAATATGTTCAATGAAGTAAAGGAAACCTAACTTAATGAATTATAGAAAAGTATGACAACACCAAATGAACAAACAGACATCAGCAGGAAGGAGAAAGAAATTGTAAAAAAAAAAAAAAAAATCCTTGAGTTGAAAAGTACAATAACTGAAATAAAAATTCACTAGAAAGTATAATAGCAGCTTTGAAATGGGAGAAAAAAGAACCTGTGAAATTGAAGACAGATCAGTAGAAATGATCCAATCTGAAGAACAGAGAATAAAGATAAATGAACAGAGCCTTAGAGACCTGTAGGACATCAAGCATACTAATATATGTGGGAGTCCCAGAAGGAGAGGAGAGAAAAAGGCAATTTTTCTGCAAAGGCAGAAAATTTCTTGAAGAAATAATGGCTGAAACTTTCCAAATTTAAGGAAGAATATTAATTTACACATCCAAAAAGCTCAGTGAGATGAAAGTAAGATAAACACAAAGCGATTCACACCTGGACACATCATAGTCAAACTGTGGAAAGTCAAAGACAGAAAATTCTGAATACAGAAAGGGAAAAACAAATCATTTTATACAGGAGAGGATCAATACAAATAATGGCTAACTTCTCCTCAGAAACAATGGAGGCCAACAGGCAGTGAAATGACAAAATCAAAATGTTGAAAGAAATTTTTAAAATCCTGTAAACGAAGAATTCTTTATCCAGAAAAACCATTCTTCAAAATGAAACTGAAATTCATAGACAAAAACTGAGAGAATCTATTGCCAGTAGACCTGCCTTATAAGAAATACTAAAGAGAGCCCTTCAGGCTAAAAAGAAACTGATTCTAGACAGTAACTTGAATCCAATGGGTAAAATGAAGAGCACTAGAAATGGTGAATGTGTGTTAATACAAAATACTCTATAGGAATATGTTTTCTCATTTCCCATCTAAGTTCTTTAAAAGACCTAAGTTATATAAACCAAGATTAAGACTTTTACTAGGATTATTACTTATAAAGATATAACTATATATGACTATATTAACACAAGGAGGGAGGGAATGGAGTCACTCTGAAACAAATTTTTCTATTTTACTAGAATTAGTATTAATCTGAAGGAGATTGTGAAAAAAGATGCATGTTATGCCACTAAGAAAATAATTTTTGAAATATAGTTTAGGGTGAGCATTACACTGAAGGTGGTCAAAAGATAAAAACTTCCAGTTGTAAAGTAAATGTCAAAGGGATGTAATAAACAGCATGGTGACTACACAGTCATGCGTTGCCGAACAAGGATACACTGTGAGAAATGCACCGTTAGGCAATTTCGTCATTGTGGGAACACCATAGAGTCTACTTACACAAACCTAGATGGTATAGCCTACTACACACCCAGGCTATATGGTCCTAACTTTATGGAACCAGTATTGTATATGTGGTCCATTGTTGACTGAAATATCATTATGCAATGGAGTTAATAATACTGTATTGTATATTTGAAAGTTGCTAAGAGAGTCAATCTTAAAAGTTTTCATCACATACAAAATTTGTGACTATGTATGGTGATAAATGTTAACTAGATTTACTGTGGTGATCATTTCACAATATATACAAATAGTGAATCATTATTTTGTGTACATGAAACTAATATATGTCAATTATATCTCAATAAAAACCAATAAAATATAGTTTAAAAATCAACAGAGGAATTAAAACCGTATACGAAAAATATTTGCTTAAAACAGAACAGTAAAGGAGAAACAGTATGAATAAAAAAGGCACAAGAGGTGCGTAGAAAAAAATAGCAAAGAGAGAAATATGAACTATATTAATTCTAACTATATTGATTATTACACTAATGAATGAATGAATGAATGGTTTAAAACTGTAATCAAAAGGCAGCAGTTGTTAGATTTGATTAAAAAAAGCAAGATCCAACTACATACTGTCACCAAGAGACACACTCTAGATTCAAGGACACAACTAAGTTGAATGTGAAAGCATGGAAACAGATACGAACGGAAACAATAGCCATAAGAGAGCTGGAGTGGCTATATTAACATCAGGCAAAATAGACTCCACGACAAGAACTATTACTAGAGACAAAGATAAATGTTTTAAAGGATAAAAGGCTCAATACGTCAGGAGAATTTAACAATGATAAACATATATATACAGCTAACAATAGAGCAAAAACTGACAGAATTAAAATGAAAAACAATATTAGTTGGAGAATTCAATAACTGATAGAACAACTAGGCAAACAGCAAGGATACAAAGCACTATCAACCAACTCAATCTAACATTAGTAGAACACTTCACTCAATGTACGCAGAAAACATATTCTCTTCAAGCTTACATGGATCATTCACCAGGACAGACCATGTGCTATCCCATAAATGCTTATATTAGGAAAGAAGAGTGGTTTAAAATCAATAATTTGTTTCACGGTAAGAAGATAGAAAGGGGTCAATTAAACCCCAAATAGGTAGAGTATAGGAAATAAAAGCAGAAGACAATGAAGTAGAAAGCAAACAAAGGAAATTATCATAGCCAAAAGATAGTGTGTCTGAAAAATTAATAAGATTAATAAATAATAAGATGATTAACATTAGCAAAGTTCATTACAAAAAAAAGAGAGAAAACTCGAATTATCAGTATGAAGAACAGAGGGGATACCACTAGGCATCCTATAGGTATCAATAAAACAACAGCACAGTATGCACAATTTTATGCCAATAAATTCAACAACTTCAATGAAATAGACAGATTCCTTGAAAACCTCAATCTACCAGGACTGATGAAAGATAAAACAGAAAATCTGAATTGTCCTGTATCTAATAAAGAAATTGAATTATAAAATGTTCCCTCAAAGAAAACGTTAGCCCACACGGCTTCAGTGGCATATTCTTTCAACCATTTAATGAAGAAATAATATCAATCTTATACAAGTTATTTATTTTATTATTATTATTATTATTTTGCAGGAGAAGATTCGCCCTATGCTAACATCTATGCCAATCTTCCTCCTTTTTCCCTCCACAAAGCCCCAGTAGACAGTTGTGTATAGTTGTAAGTCCTTCTAGTTCTTCTGTGTGAGCTACAACCACAGCATGCCTACTGACAGACAAGCGGTGTGGTTCCGCGCCTGGGAACTGAACCCAGGCTGCTGAAGTGGAGCATGTGGAACTTTAACTGCTAGGCCATCAGGGCTGGCTCTATTTTATTATTATCTTTTTCTTTTTTTATACAAACTACCTACCTAAAATAATAAAGGTGGGAACAATTCTCAACTCATTTTATAAGGCGAGCAGTACTGATACTCAAACCAGACAACTACATTACAAGAAAAGAAGTATACAAACATATACTTTAGTGTACATATACATATACGCTAGTATATATACTAAAGTATATATACTAAAAAATATATATATACTAAATAAGTATAGAAATATATATCTCTCTAAAATATTAATAAACCAAATTCAGCAATATACTAAAAAATTATTACCAAGTTAGATTTATCCCAGGAAGGAAAGACTGGCTTAACATTTGAAAATAAACAGTGTTATTCAACACAATAATAGAATTAAGAAGAAAAAATTCATTTCAAATGATGCGGAAAAGGCCTTTGATAAAAGTCAAACCTAGTCATAATAAAAGGCCTCGGAAAATGAGGAATAAACTGGAACATTCTCAATCTGATAAAGTGCAAAGCTAATCTCATACTTCACAGTGAAATATTGAATACTTTCTCCCTAAGGTTGGCAACAAGGAAAATATCTGCCCTTATCACTTCTGTTCAATATCTTCTTCTGGAGTACAGTAAGCTAGTGCAATAAGGCAAGAAATAGAAATAAAATGTCTAAAGACCTAAAAGGCAGAAGTATAACTTTTTCTTTCTAGATGATATGATTGTGTATCTATAAAATGCTAAGGAATTTACAAAAGAATTACTCGAACTCACAAGTGAACTTAGCAAAAATCACAGGCTATATAAAGTCAATAAAAAAATCAATTGTATTTCTATATACCAGCAGTAAACAATTAGAAAATTATATAAAGTAATTCCACTTAAAATAGCATACAAAATTTAAAATACTTAGGAAATAATTTAACAAAAGATCTTCACTGAAATCTAAAATACACTGTTGAGATACCCATGTTCATAGACTGGAAGACTCAATATTATTGGGATGTCAATTATCTCCAGATTCATCCTGAGATTCCATGGAATTCCAATCAAAATCCCAAGAGGGGATTTTGTTTTACAGAAATGGACTGATTTTAATATCTACATGAAAATTAGAAAGATCTGAAATAGCCAAAAGAATGTTTAAGAAGAAAAACATTGACAGCTAATCTTTGACAAAGGAGCTGAGGGCCTACAATGGAGGAAAGAAAGTCTCTTCAACAAATGGTGCTGGGAAAACTGGACAGCCACGTGTAAAAGAATGAAAATCAACCATTCTTTTTCACCATTTACTAAAATAAACTCAAAATGGATCAAAGACCTAAAGATTAGGCCTGAAACAATAAGTCTTCTAGAAGAGAATATCGACAGTACACTCTTTGACATCAGCTTCAAAAGAATCTTTTCGGACACCATAACCCCTCACATGAGGGAAACAATAGAAAGAATAAATAAATGGGACTTCATCAGACTAAAGAGCTTCTTCAAGGCAAGGGAAAACAGGATTGAAACAAAAAAACAGCCCACTAATTGGGAAAAAATATTCACAAGTTATTTATCTGACAAAGGGTTAATCTCCATAATTTACAAAGAACTCACACAACCCAACAATAAAAAACCAAACAACCCAATTACAAAATGGGCAGGGGACATGAACAGACATTTCTCCAAAGAAGATATACGGATGGCCAATAGACACATGAAAAGATGCTCATCATCACTAATCATGAGGGAAATGCAAATCAAAACTACACTAAGATATCACCCTACACCTGTTAGAATGGCAAAAATATCCAAAACCAAGAGTGACAAATGTTGGAGAGGCTGTGGAGAAAAGGGAACCCTCATACACTGTTGGTGGGAATGCAAACTGGTGCAGCCACTGTGGAAAACAGTATGGAAATTCCTCAAAAAGTTAAGAATAGAAATACCTTATGACCCAGCCATCCCACTACTGGGTATCTATCCCAAGAACCTGAAATCAGCAATTCCAAAAGTTCCATGCACCCTTATGTTCATCGCAGCATTATTCACAATAGCCAAGTCATGGAACCAACCTAAGTGCCCAGCAACTGATGATTGGATAAAGAAGATGTGGTATATATATATATACAATGGAATACTACTCAGCCATAAAAAAGGACAAAGTCGTCCCATTCACAACAACATGGATAGACCTTGAGGGTATTATGTTGAGTGAAATAAGCCAGACAGAGAAAGACGAACTCTGTATGACTCCACTCATAGGTGGTAGTTAACATATGGACACAGAGAACTGATCGGTGGTTGCCAGGGGAAAGGGGGGGTGGGGGGAGGGCACTAGGGGTGAAGTGGTGTACCTACAACATGACTAATAATGATGTACAACTGTAATTTCACAAGGATGTTAACTTTCATAACCTTAAAAAAAAAAAAAGGAGAAAAACATAGTTGGAGAACTTAGGCGACCTGATTTCCAGACTTACTATAGAGCTACAGTAACCAGGGCAGTGTAGTACTGGAGAAAGGATTGACAAAGTGGCCAGTGGAACATAGTCCTGAAACAGATCCGCACATATGGTTAAGTGATTTTCAAAGCTGTCAAAGCAATTCAATGGGGGCAAAGGAAGTCTTTTAAACAAACGGCACAGGGTCAACTGGATAATGTGCAGAAAATGAATCCCAACCCCTGTTTCATTCCATATATAAAAATCTACTCAAATTGCATCATCAGCCTAAACCTAAAAGCTAAAATTACATAGTTTCTAGAAGAAAATATAACAATATAATTGCTATCTTGGAATAGGAAAGGATTTCTTTGGCTACAAAAAGCCCTAATATATATAAAAACTGATAAATTAGACTTCACCAAAATTAAAAACTTCTCATCAAAAGACACTATTTAAGAAATGAAGGGGTATGCTATAGACTGTAAAAAACATATTTATAGTATGTATATCTGACAAAGGACTTGTACTCAGAATATATAAATAATTCTACCAATCAATAATAAAAACAGAAACAACACAAGGAAAATCAGTTAAAGACTTGAAAAACACCTCACGAAAAAAGATGAATGGCCAATGAGTACAAGAAAAGATGCTCAATCTCAGTATTCCTCAGAAAGATGCAAATTGAAGCCTCAATGAGATCCTACTTCACATTCACTAGCAGGCTGCCAACAGTGAATGACATAAAGCATCGGAACTGCTCATATATGGCTGATGAGAGTGTAAAATGGTACAACTACTTTCAGAAACTGACAGTTTATAAGGTTAAACATCCATCCAGCCTTTGATCCAGCAATTCCACTCCTAGGTATTTAATCAACAATGAAAAAATATATATATAGAGAGAGACACACTCTTCAAAGTGTTGCTAGCAGCTTAATTCATAAGAGCAAAACACTGGACGCAACCTAAACGTCCATCAAAAGTATAACGCATAAACAATTTGTGGTATGTTTATAAAAGAGAATAGTACACAGCAATGAAAAAGAACAAACTAACAATATAAACCCAACAATGTTGAACCTCCAAAACCTTATGCTAACTGACAGATCTCACATGAAAGTACCTATCATATGATTCCATTTGAATGCAGTTCAAAAATAAACAAAACTAGTCAATGATGATGGAAATTAGAAGAGTGGTGTTTATATTAGATGGAGATTGACAGGTGGGGAACACATGGGTGGTTTCTGGGGAGATGCAAGTGTTCTATAGCTTCATTAGGGTGTGCATACACAAGTGAATACATTGTCAAAACTCATCAAATTGTACACTTAAAATTTATATACAAGGAAATACATAGATCTTTTCTCACTAAAAGATTATTGGTAATAAGAATGTGGATAAGCCTTCCACTTTTTACTTTAATATTCTAGACATCAGTCTTACATACCTCACATTCTTCCTAACTAAAAAGTACAACCAACCACTGAAAGCAGCATGAGAGAAGACAAGCATCTGGCTGTCCTGAATCAAATCAAATCGTGACTGGCATCACCACTTTCAATACAGTAGGTTCAGTTTTCAACTTGAAAACCTTATTTGTGGTTGTAACATAATTATGTGTTCTTCCTTCTAGTGAAAGATACACGCTATTATATTTAATTCCTATAAAACCATCAATGCCGACATCTACACAATATTAATAAAAATAAATCTCATAATGGCAAAGGAATCCTTCAGAGACTAGGCTCAAAAATCACTGCTGTGGGGAATCTGGAACTCACTCTAACTGACCTTACTTGGCTAAAAAATAGACTTTTATTTGATTAAATAATGGAAATAAAGCTTAATGATTTATTTCCATTTGTCCAATGAGCTTCAGCAATATTTAAATAATTATGGATGCTATGTTTTAGTCCTGGCCCAAATACTCACTTGTCTCTTATGCTTGATTTACTGCACCTGCCTTGTTGCTTGTCTGCCTGCCTCCAGTCTCCCTCACCTTGTCAACCCACCATGCACATGGCTGCCAGAATAATTTTCCTAAAAACTGACTTCCTCATGCCATCTGTTTTTCCCCTAAATATTACTAAACAGGCTTTAAAAGTTCTTAACAATTGCAGGACACATCACTAATGCCGATGAGTGACCTTACTGCATAAAAGTACCATATTTCAATCTACATCAGTAACTGTCTTATCAACATTCAAGCCATGTATTGTAATACTGCATATTCACTGGGTGCCTGTCTGGCAAGGTGCTGTCCAAGGTGCTCAGAATTGACAGATGAATACAAGACTTCTAGTTCTTTCTTTATTAGTTAACAATGAATTTGGGAAACAAGGAATAGACACTGGATAAAGCAAAACAATAACATGAAAAGCCTATGATTAAAAATCAATATTTAAGCAATAATCCCCCTAGGAGTTCATTCAGGATGGCTTCCTGCAGGAGGTAGACCTTAAAATTGAAATACAAAGGCTTCCTTTGGGGGAATGTGAGGGGAGGGTACAGGAAGAAATCAGCTGGCTGGTAGGATGATGCCACATTATGGAAGGTTTGGCAAATCAAGCTCTTGAGTTCACACTTTTATCCAAGGTGGTGAGGGGAGTTTAGATGTATCTGGGTTGAAATGGAGCATATGGAATTTGTTTTTCTAGTACAAAACTATCTTGTGTGTACAGAGGACACCTATAGGAAATAAGACAGGCCATGGGAGCAGGTAAGGGTAGAAGCAGATCAAGAAGAGTAGACAACATTTGAGGATCAGGACAAGAGGCAGGAACACAGTGGTCTCACAACACCAGCCTCAAACAGCCTTCAGAATTCTCATTGCATCCAATTATTCCCTTCGATTTCTGTGTTTCTCACCCTCAACAGACATGAAGTCCTTGGAGGCAGAGCCCATTTATTATTAATTGCTGTAATTGTATCAATTATTGTTTTTAATTATGTTATAATAATAATAAACTCCTGGCATATAGAAAGGATTTAAATCTTTGTTTTAAAAAACACAGTAAGATCAAGAGGTATTTCAGGACTCTGGTCCCAGGATTTTTATTACTCCAAATTTACACCTATAACTTCTGAAGATCTATAGATTGTGGTTAGACGCATCATTGGGTAAGGTCCTCAGTTCAAAGGCCATGACCTGTTGTCATGGGCACTAAATTTCCTTGAGAAGAGGCATATCAAAAAATGTACAGGGCCCTTGTGTGTCTGCATTAGAGGTTAAGGATACTCCTTCTATCCTGATAGGTTCTTATGAACTCTTAATAATCATAGGCTCTCACTGAATTGATACAGCCAGAGATGGCACTGCTTTCCTCCAAGTCCTCTTCAGCACTTTCCTCCCACAGCTCTTTCCTCCCTCTTTGAAGCAGTAGGTTCCTTAATATGAGTAATAGCCCTTACTATGCATAACCATAATAGGTTCCCACTGAGTAATAAAACAACTGATTGAATGAATCATTGCAAGATACTGAAAAACTGCTATTCTGCAATGACAATTTCTGACTAATGTGAACATGAAACATTTATGATTTACAGCAACAGAGTCATGGGGAGGGGGCTCAGAACCAGGAGGCAGTTTCCACCTAAAGTTTGGTATTCTATTTCTCCATATTTCCTTTATGGTCATGACATGCATTCTGTAACAATCCACACTCTTTGCTCTCTCTCTTCCTTTTTCTATCTGAATTCTACTCATCTTTCAATTCCCAGCTCAAGCGATGACATTTTCTCAAGTCATTAAACTCCATAGTGCACTTAGTTTCTCAGAATTTTTAGCATTTATTTTAATTAACCTTGAGCTGCTTTGAGATATCTTTTCTTCTAAAGTGTTATTTTCAACTCAATTTCACATGTTTACTGTACATTTGCTATCAGTATTGCAATTGTTAGATGCTAGGTGGGAGGGATGAGGTGAATATAAGACATAAGCACTTCCTTTTAAGGATTCACTATGTCAGCCTAATGACCCACGGCAATATATGATCAATGTCATGAAAGAAAAACAGAAAATAAAATAAAGGTGGTATAATTAACAGTGATATAAATTAAGATGAATATAAACAAAGTATATAAGGTTTGAGAAGAAGTCACACCAGTAAGTGGTTACCGCAAGTAGTACTTTTTCTATCCAACACCTCTTCCCTTCGTTTCATCTGTCAAAAAGATTCTTTTCCCCATTTCCACTCTCCAGCTTTAATACATGATCATACGGCCACAGTGATTGGTCTAAGGGTTGGACATGTGACCTAAGCCAAACCAATGAGTCGTCCCCTCTGAAGTTTTTTCATACTCTAGCTGAGGGGGAGAGCCTCTTTGTGTATGGATTAAAAACTGTAAAATTGTGAGCTTGAAGAGCTGGTAGCCATGTCCACTTCTGCCAAAGATGGAAGAGCTGGTCTGAGAGAATTTGGTGGACATGTAGAGAGAAGCAAAAACAAGGAGCAGACAGAGAGTCCTGATCAAGTTCAAGTTCCTGACTGCTATGGACTGAATGTTTGTGTCCCCCCAAAATCCACAGGTTAAAGTCCTAATCCCCAGTGTGATGGTATCCAGAAGTGGGGTCTTTGGGAATTAAGTTTAGATAAGGTCAGGATGGTGGAGCCCCCATATTGGGATAAGTGCCCTTCCAAGAAGAGCCCTCTCTCTCCACCATGTGAGGACGCAGCAAGAAGGTGTCCCTCTGCAGGCCAGAAAGAGGGGCCTCATTTGGAATCGAATCTGCTGACACCTTGATCTTAGACTTCCCAGCCTCCAGAACTTTGAGAAATAAATGTTGCTGTTGTTTACCTACTCTATGGTATTTTGTTGTAGCATCCTGAGCTGACTATGACACTGATCCTAGCTGTTTCTAAGGTCAGATCCACCTTGTCTTGCCCCTATACAATTCGATTACTTGAGTTAATCAAGTTGCCAGTTGATGCTTAAATGAGTTTGAGCTAGGTTTCTGTCACCTGCAAACAAAGTGTCCTGGCTAATTTGGGAAAATCAGAAATACTGAATGGAGAACACAGCATTTGAGATCAGTTTTGAGGGATGGGTAGGAATCTGAAAAGTGAACAGGATACAGGAGGATTCACAAACAAAGGCAGAGAGGACGGAAAGAGCAGGATTGCAGCCAGAAAGGATGCATTTACGGGTTTGGTGGGAATGAAGCTGAAGAGGTAGTTCCTGTAGAATCTTGAAATTGAAGGTGCAAATATGTTTTTTTCTTGTTCCTTAAAGTTGTGGCAGGCTCAAAATGCCCCCTCGCAAATATCCACATTGCAATCCCTGGAACCTGTGAATATTACCTTATATCACAAAGGGGACTTGGCAGATGTGATTAAACTAAGAATCTTGAGATGAGATTATTCTGGATTCTCTCGGAGGGCCCCATATAATCATAAGGGTCGTTATAAGAGGAAGGCAGAAGAGTCTGAGCTAGAGGAGGAAATGCGACTATGAAAGCCGAATCAGAGAGAGACATGACAACGGAAGCAGAAGTCATAGAGAGATGTGAAGATCTTACACTACTGGCTTTGCAGCTGGAAGAAAGGGGCCATGAGCCAAGAAATGCAGGTGGACTCTAGAGGCTGGAAAAGGCAAGGAAACAAATCTCCCCCGAGACCCTCCAGAAAGAATGCAGGCTTGTCAACATCTTTGACTTTAGCCCAGTGAAACTGAATTCAGACTTCTGATGTCCAGAACTGTAAGATAATAAATTTGTGTTGTTTTAAGCCACTAAGTTTGTGGTAACTTGCTATAGAAGCAACAGGACACTGATACAAATATTCTGTATATTAGATGCTTTCTAACTTTTCAGATGTCAACGTCAGTAACTATGTTGTAAGCTCCTGGGTGTAGACCCACGTCTCATACTTCTGCATGTCTTTATGGAGATTGTGCAGAGTAGGGTCAATTAAATCTTCCTAGTTTGTCTAATTAACCACAAGTCACCCTATTTGAAGTATATCATTTTCTATCTGGATCTTGAGGTCTTATCTCCTCCCTTTTTAAAGAATAATTCAGCACTGTCATTACTGTCACAAAATACTCCTTCTTTTCCTCCTGCCTCCCCAATTTTTTGGAGGGGTTGAAATATTTACAATCAAATCACAGAATGGGCTGGCCTTGGGCTTGTGATATAAGTTTGTTTTGATCTGATTTTAATACTGTTGAAATTTGTGTCAATTTAAACATTTCACAGCTAGGAGGCCTATTTTGTCGTTCATTCCACCCTACAGATTCTGCAGTACACGCCTCCTGCATATTTTGATAGTATAACAGTTATGGCAGAAAAGTTATGCCAAAAACAAATGTCCTGCATTTTGTCTTATCTTGCCGATGTTATTTTGATTAGAAAATGGTATTAAAGTGCTAAAATATTAAAAAACACACACATCTACATGTGATCAGTCTTTTCTAGAACTTAAATGGGAAATCAGGTATTTACATATGCACACAGAATATAACTGCATTAATGAAAAAGGGCTAGACTTTGTATTTATTTTTGCCTTTGATTTTATTTCTTATAAAGTCTCAGTTTTACATCTTTTGAACTTTTGAAAATGTCTGCTTATATGTTAAGGGCATTTGCTGTTATTTTATTTTGCGGAGCAGGGAATTTCATGGTGCTACAACCTCAATGGCTTTCAAATACAGATTGAAATATCTGTTTGACATATGGACACATCCAGATATAAATACATTCAACCTCCTTGGGCAAAAATCTCCAGAACACCAAATTTACTGGCTGTACGACAAAATGACCTATTTAGGAAAAAGGTCAGCTGGTTATAAAAAAATCAAAATGATGAAACAACTCCAGGATGGGGGGCAGATAGAGAAACATCATTTTACCTAAGGGAGAGAAACTACCCAAATCACATCAACCAAAAGTAAAGCAAGCTCTTCTGAAATGCTAGGAACACAGGAGGTTTATCCCAGCTATTGAATCTTCAGCAAGCCACCCAAATTCTCTATGTTTTCCTATTTTACAGGAAGGGACTGAAAAAATAATCACCTATCACATCTGAACGTGGCCATGCACTAAATCAAGCTGACAGCTATCTGTAGGAACTGGGAGTGGACAGATTGAAGGAGTCTGGGTCCCAAACCTCCTTTGGCTTGAATGGCTTGGTTAGTCCAATCTGAAATGTATGGAACGGCTGTTAACTGCCTTGTTGCCACACTCTAGAATCTCCATCTCAAAAACCATCACATATAACCCTAGCACTCTCTTTAATTGCTATCTTGTTTCCGAGATGCTCAGAAAGTATTATTCATCTCACTGTTTACAGGAACTCAGTAAATGGTCAGATATAAAGTCAATCGCTTCCAATGACCATCCAAAACCCTACTGCTAAAACCATTTCTTCTTTTTTAAAAAATAATTTAGGGCCCATTCCAGTCTATCATTCTCTTTCCTTTAAATAATTTCTCTGGCTCTATTAAAATTTATAGGGAACTTGAATGTTTTCACACAGCTTGGCACAGTGGTCTGATTTTTTTCCTCCTCTGTACTTTTCCTTGATGTTCCACCACTCTCTCCCCCTTTCTTCCCCCCTCCCTCTCCTCCTTTCTCTTTCTCATTCTCTCTCCCTAGCCCCCGACACACTCTATAATCCCACTTCCACTTTGAATCATCACAACGACAAACTAGCATGAATGTGTCTATTATGCTGGGCACAGCGCTAAGTGCTTTCCAAACATTATCTCATTAATCCTCATAGGAATCTTACAAGTAAAATACCATTATTAGCCCCATTTCAAAGATGAAGAAGCCAAGGTTCAGAGAGGTTAAGGAAGAATTTACACTGCTACAAAGTGGTGGAATCCAGATACCCAAACAAGCACTTTCTGATTCCAGAGCCAAGAGCCACACCATTCTCTGTTATTGTGAACATCTTGAGAGCTGTGTAACCCATGCTCCCTCAGCTTCCAAACCAGACTGGGGAAAGGAAAGTGGTGGACAGTTCCAGGCATGCAATCAGTATTCCTTGAGTGAACAGATGCATGAACGAAAATTAACAGCCAGTATAAGACTCTTGATCACCCTGGGATCTGCCACGAAACATGTGGCTTATGAATCTCCTTGTGGGCCATTACATTTTCCTGCGGCAATTATAGGTTCCAACATACACAAAGTGCGCTGGAATCTTAGCAGCCATGAACATGGTACCATGCAGCCCCTGGTTGTCCCTGAAGCAAGTCACATTGCAGCTGTTGCTGGGCTGCAAGATGGCCCTGGTGACATTCACTTAGGCCTCTGATGTTGATCCTCAATCTCACAGCTGCTGCTGCTGCTGCCCTCCCTGAGACAGACACGGTAGTGCTGGTGCTCCTTGCCCCATGAACTTTATAATGGGCTTCTGCATTGTTGCCTTAGTTTCTCTTCTCAAAGAATTTTTAACAGATTTCCTTGGAGCTTTGGTTAAAGAATGTGGCAGGGAATCTTCCCAGAGCCATACCAAGAAGGAGCCTGTGCTACTTTCCAGCTTCTAGAGACTAAGGTTGACCCCACCCTCTGCCACCTAAGAGAGAATTTCCATTTCCTGTCTCCCCAGGTCACATACAAGTAGGTAGCTTTTCCTCTCTTATATGAGTCTTATTTCCAAGGTTTGGGGCAGTTTTCTACTTGCTTCCTCTAAAGATCCAATTACTATGTCTCTCATCCCCTTCCATTCAGTTCCTATGGGCTAGGTTACCTAGTGGCTCCACATCCTTCTTACCTTACTAGGACACTGAAGGAACTGAATTAAAAACAAACCAAAAAAACCCACCCAAGAAACACAGATAAGATTTGTTTTAACAAACCTATCAGAACATATACATCCAAGTGAATGCTGACATACCCTCTTCTCCAACAATTCTGGACATACTTTTGCAATCTTTTCTTTGAATCACTTTTAAAGATAAATTGAATCAACGAATGAATATACTCTCCAAATAAATAGTGATAATCATTATATTTTGTGAGTAAAGTTGGTTTCTGGAGCTAAGTCTGAAATTATGGTGAGATAACAGGCTGGCCCCACACGATCTGGCCTCTATAGGTTCCCTGATCTTATCTCCTATCAAGGCTGAAGCTCAGCAAGGACACACTAAGTACAGCTTACTAGTGTTTGCCGCTTGTTGACGGCATCTGTTCCAATTGGTTGGTGCCCACCATACAGGGGTGCTAAATTTTGTGAAAATTGTCCCGTCTCCATCTATTCTCCCCCACACTGACCTTGTGCTTCCTTGGACACCTAAGTAAGGCATGTTCCACTGCAGGGTCTTTGCATTTACTGCTGCTTCTTTGCACTTCCTTCTTGGCAGAAATGACTGGCTCCCTTCCTCAATCCATTCAAGTCTCTGTTCAAATATCTGACAGACTTTCTCTGATGACTCACTACTGGAAGAGAGTAACTCTGTCCATTACTCTTTCTCCTTACCTTGCTTCATTTCTTCACAGCACGTATTATCACTCCCACAAACTTTACAAACATATTTTATTTGCTCTCGTACGTTATAGTCCCTCCATCAGATCATGAAAGCCATGAGGTTAAGGACGATGTGTATATTAAATATTAAATAAACATAGTTATTAACATTGTTAAATTCTGTATCCTCAGGGCTTAGAACACTGTCTTGCATGTAGAAAGCCCTCAATAAATATTTGTTAAATCACTCGTGTGAATTTCTGATTAAAAATGGGGTCTGACTGTAAAGTAAGAAGGCACACCTACTCTGGCGGCTTTAAACTTACTTCTGATAATAATTCTACAAAAGCATTTTTGCAAATGTTTACAATAACTACGGCCTCTTAAGATGTCAACCTTGACAGACAGTTGGAAATAAACATTCTGGCTTAATATAAACAAACAGAATATAAACGTTCCCTAACTGTATCATCATATCACACATCTTTCCCTCTCCTACTGAGTGGGCAACAGAGATACTGCTGGCAGACAAGTTTTGTTTGTTTTTTTTTAATGATTGCCAGCTAGTTGAGCCAGGGTTGATGTCACTGCCTTACTAGGTGAGTTATTAGCACCTCCGAGGTTAAGGAGATAATGGAGCTAATAATAATACTGGTAATAATCCTAGTTAACATTTAATGAAAGATCATGTGCCAGGCATGTGATAAGCATTTCACAAGCTTTACCTCATTGAAGCTTCATAAGAATCCTCTGATAAGTATTTTCAATTTTGAGATAAGCAAATCTAGGGTTAGAGAAATTAACTAACTTGCTTAAGGGCACCGAGTCAGAAAATGGCACGGAGCAAGGTCTCAAACCCAAGTGTTTCCAACTCCAGATTCTGAACCTTTAATCTCTACTACATACTGGCCTCTGTATATATCATGTGTTGTTTTGACACACAATGGATTCCACTTCACAATTCAGGAAGAGATCCAACCCCGTCCATCCGGGACTTCGTATGCAACCACTTCACCCAAAGGCCCACTGATTTTTATCAACCTAAAAGTCTCATTCATAGGCATAAAGAAGAGGTCCATGGGCAGAAAGAAATGGTCCTTTCTGCCTATTTGATCCTACTCATACTCTCCACTGTTAATACTGAACATTTGGGAAGGGTTTCTAAATCCTGGTGTGCTGGGAGCCGCCCACCAGTCAGCTAAGCCTCTACCCAAGGGCAACGGTCTGGGAGAGAGATGAGGGAATGCACGGCGGACCCTCAGAAGATGGCGGTCGGCCGCTCCTGATCCTACTCATGCTACTGATCTTAGCAATATTGCTCCTGCTGTTCTTTTTCTGTACATGGGATGTCTTGGGGAAAATCTCTCCATGCAGGGGAAAGAAGCTGGTGTAACCTGGCCTTCTAGGGAAGGTTCAGGGAATAGCAGCCTGAAGGGAAAAAACGTTCTGACCCCCTCCTGGAGAGGCCGTAAGGGAATTTGGACAGCCCTCAAGGAGGAAGCCTTCTAATAATCAGCCTCAAAAGAGAATATTCCCTCCTCAGGTCCTTCTAAGAGGCAGAGATTATCCTAGGCCTGTTAGGACAAGAGATAAATAGTGACACCCACCCAAGAACAGAGACATGGACAAACTACCTCTTCCTAAGACAACTCACGATCCTGATAAAGTTACAAAAAAATATCATAATATATTGACACAGGGGAACTGGGATTATGATGAGGATTGGGAACCCTATAAAATAGTTAATGGTAAAAGAAAAACCCCAAACACTATGCCTGTGTGACTTTCGATCAGGCGGAACTGGGGGCCTGTGTATATTTTGGTCCCCTTACACTTTATAATACTTCTTTCGTTACTACAGAAATAAAGATGAAGACTTAGGGCCATTGGACCCATGAGGAACTGAGTCTAGACGTTACACCCCATTTTATAATCAGTCTTGGACATCTAGACGCCTAGTAGACATATAGAAAAGGTCAATATCTATAAGTAACAAAGGTTGCTTGCTTCTCACAGATGTACTGTGCTAATATTATAACAAGATATGCTTATGTACCCATTTTGTTTGCCAAAATTATGTACTGAGACAATTCCATGAAATCATAAACACGTGACCTGGACCCTATATAAGTGCTTGAATGCTTTGAATAAATCAGACTTGGAAACCTCACTTCCAGTCTCACCATAACTTCTTTCTTCACCGATGCCGTTCATCCCTCAGGAAACCCTACCGGCTGGAGCTGGACTCTGACACTGGTGATGTTTCCCACTAACTTTGTTGCACTCCATTACACTTTCCACCTTCAAATAACCAACAGCGTACATTTATGTAGTACACTGCAGTTCCAAAAGTGCTTTTCCATTCATTATCATGACAAACTTCTGAGGCAAGGAGGACAGGTGACATTACTGCTATATTTCAGACGACGGAGCAGACATGTTCACAAAGTTAGGATACAGAGCTAGGCCCCACACTTCCTCCTATTAAAAAGAAATAAAACCAAATGGAACTGCTTGAGAGTTTCAAAGAAATGGAGTAATGTAACACCAGAGATGGAAGAGGCCCCAGAAGTGCTGTTTTTCATCCACCTTATTCTACAGATGAAGAAAGAGTCCCAGAGAGAATGCCCAAAATCACAGAGCTACTATCCAAACCAGAAGGAGAAGCGAAGACGTTTCAGTCTATTCTACGTCCCCTGACCATCTCACGGTATCTCGAGGACAAGACCATTATGCTATCTGCACACACAATGCTACTAGAAAACAAGGGGAAAGTTCTCTAGCGAAAACACTCAAATGTCTCCAACTTCTAAGGGGCTGTTACACAAGCCTGATGGTGCATGATTTAAATGGAACACAAAATGAAACCTGCCATAAAAATAATGTTACAAAAAGTGGCAAGGTTCCTAACCGGTCCCCAAAGTCATAAGGCAGCTAGACCATAATACTAGCAATACTTGAGTTCTCATTGTTTTTGTGAGAAATGCATAGGAATTTAAAACTGTACTGCTGTCGTCTAGTTTCATGGCAGAAATCTCTTCCCCCCTCATCCCTCAGTCCCTGCTTTCCTGGGAGGGAGGAAGGCATCCTTCTTCTCCCACTTTCCCCTCCCTGGGGTGGCTACAGTATAAAATGGGGTGGTGGTTTACTAGGCGCTATGGCCAAGCAGGGGGCAGGGGGCTCTAGGGTTGGGTGTCTACAACCATCCCTTTGGGGATCTAGTTGGCCTCTGGGTAAAGCCCTATCAGCCTGGGGGTAAAGGAGCTGGGCAGCCACACAGGCATGAGGAGTTGGGCATACTGCCAGAGGGTTAGCTCTACTGATGGTGGGACTGGGAGATGACAGGAACATGGTGGGGGGATGATGACATTTGTAAACTAGAGTTGGTCCTGGCTGTAGCAGGACCTGCAGGAAGGCCTGGTGAGTAGTAAACGTCAGCTATTTTATTATACTGTAACATAATTACTTAATACCGGCTTAAGAGTCCTTTTAAGGCTCACGTATTAGGAAGAGTTTTAAGAAAAGAATAACGCTTTGTTTCTATGTAGAGCTCACTGTTTGTATACTATATTAGAATTTAATCCTCAGGACCCCATAAGATATACAATATAGATGTTTTTGTTTTTATTTTGACAGAAAGGAAGATTGAGACTCAAAGTTCTAGAACCTGCCTCAGGTCACACAGCTGGTAAACACTGGGCAGTGCTGAATCTTGAATTCTGGTGGTGTGATTCTTAGATGCCCTGGTATCAAATGAAACTCTTGCCCTAGAAACCTGCACTGCCATCCCCCTGCCACCAGCAGGTGCTGGCAGAGAGGAAGTTTATATACACATTTTGAGGTCAGCAGAATGTTAAAAGGGAAACCCGCTCTCCTGCTTACACACCCACTGGAGCTGCCCCCAGAGCATGGGTCGGCTTTGATCAGACTTGTGATATCAGCAAAAGTGAAACTTTTGTTTCCTCTTTGACATAGTTAAGATAGACAGACTGCAACTTTCCAAAAGAAAAAAGGTAAGAAAACCCAAAAAGATTATACAATAAGTACTGAATCCAAAGAATGAGTTTCAAATATTTTTTTAAATTTCAGCATTTAAAACCATTAATTTAATTACAATTTAAAAACCAAAGCATTTGGCTAAGCCCTAAATCTCCTGTTCTTCAGATAATCACATGGGCACATGCAGGACAGCAGGCTCACAGCCTTCCTCTGTCCGTCCAGCCGATGCTCAGCATTCTGCCTCCCCTGTCCCCAGAGGGGCCAGGCTGCTACATATCTAGCCCTTTTCAAGTAGCACCGAACTCCAACTTAAATTGTTTCTGTTTCAAAACTCCAAGATTCCAGGGCTTTCTCTCACATCTCTTTCTACTCTCAGATTTGCAGAGCCGAATCAATGAACGAATGAACGATTAACCTTTTCCATGTTCAAGTTATCATCCATCTGTTCCCGGCCCGTGCACTGACTCACTCAAAAGACCCATCTCCTCCCTTCTCTTCACATCTCTCTATCCTCTGCCACCCCAAACACCAACATCTATAGGCACACCTATACTGTTTTCTCAACATAATGCGGGCTTACAATAACCAATGCAGGTGGTGCACAATAAGAATTATCAATTTACATAGGAGACGGGTCATTCCACCATAGTAGCTATTGAGAATGAAACAGTTTTCAATCATACATGAGATCTGTATTGAAATCCTTCCTAGATAAACGGGGCTGCTGGTTTTTATCAAGAGTGGTCCTTTCCACAAAAATGTGGGCACCCCATGCTTTTTGGAACATCTGTGGCAAGCAAACTGTGCACCAAGGTCTAAAAGAGTAATAGGAGTTGGAAAATGATGCATGAACCTTTATGCAGATTTAAAGTAACATTAAAGAGATTCTTTGTGTGTAAAAGAAATTATGATTTTTAGCATAAGATTTTAGCACATCATACATTAAAAGGTCAAAGCACTATCTTTTTATTCAATAAAATGAAATCTGCTTATTACCTATGGTTTTAAAAGAGGTATTTTCTTTTGGCCAACTTTTAAAAACAAGTTATAAGTAGTTTCTGCTCTATTTAGAGATGTATCTTATTAACTTAATACCTTATAATTTGGGCTGAATTCATATATATGTGGTAAACCAACATCTAAAAATATGTTGTTTTTATGTAGCCCCTTCTAGCAAAAGCATGCAGGATTATATAGGTGGCATGATTTTGGAATAATGACCCATTTCATGCCATGATTTAAAAAAACATTATTCAAGTAATTCTCATTCACTGTAACCCTTATATCTCCTCTTTTCTTCATCTCCTAGGGCTTTTAGAAAATTCTGATGTATAGTCCTTGAGTCCTTGCAATCTTTCAGGCATTGTTTCAGGTGCTTACGTACAGTGTTTCATTTATTTCTCACAATGACCCAGTGAGGTAGTGGTATTGTGCCCAACTTTCAGAAGGGACAATGAAGCTTGGGGAGATGAAATACGTTACCCAAGATTATAGTAAATCTTCGGATTCAAATTCAGACCTAACCCCGAAATTCCTTATTCTTAGCCAGTACACACTATAATGCATTTGTTTTATTTTACTAATTTTATTACTCTACTGCTGCATGGCAAATCAATATCATTCACTTAAAACAATAACAAGCATTCACTTTTCCCTTGAATCTGCAATTTGGGCGGGTTTGATGGGGAAGGCTAGTCTCTGCTCCATGCAGCCTCAGTCGGCTGGGACAGCTCAAGGAGGGTGGGGCAGTGGAGATCTACTTCCAAGACAGCTGGTTCTTCTTGCTGGCAAGGTGGTGCTGGCTCTTTGCTTCTCTCACAGGGGTCTTTCCACAAGGTGGCTGGGATTTAAAGACCAAGTGTTTCAAAAGGCAGCAAGTGGAAGTGGCCAATTTCATGGGCCCAGAAACTGGTGCTGTGCCATTTCTTTCACATTTTATTGGCCAGAAGCAGGTGGAGAGCCCAGATTCAAGGAGTCAGAGATTCTACCTCTCAATGGGAGGTGTGCCAAAGAACTGGGGGACCATGTGATGAAACTCCCACAACTTATAAGATTTCCAGTTCAGCAGTGATTTCATTAAACTGTGAAATTCCTATTTTATGAATCTTCTCATCTCCTGTAACTTTGTGGATAAATACTTCCAAATGGTAGCTGCTCAGAGGTAGGAAGGTCTGGATATTTTTTCACTTTTCCTACATACTCTCCTTATTGTTATTGCAGTCGCTTCTCTATATAGCTTATTTCGGTTTCTGAATAGAGACCCTGGGCTTAAAAGGGAACTTCTTATTTTCCTGTCTTCTTTTCAGTGTTCTCAGCAGATTTTCTTTAACATTTGATATCTTTGGTTAACTTTATTACATTTTATCCAGTGACCCCAGTAGTTTCTGAATTCTATTTTAACTAGAGAATTTTCTAGAACATTGTCAACTGAGTGTGATCTTCTGCTGAAGCTACACTCTTGGCTTAGCAACTAATTAGCATACAGGCTCTACCACACACAAGTAGATTTCAGCCTATTTAACAGTTGAAAAATCCAAAAAAGGAAAGGTGCTACAAAACCAAGAGCAGAGGAGATAAGTAGAAGGACAACAACAGAGAGTAGCAGCTCTACATCAGAACAGATTAAACCATGGGACGAGAAACAAAGGAAACTGAAGAAAACCGGAAAACAAGACACAAAATGGGAGTGGTAGGCCCCCACGTCTCAATAATCACTCTAAATGTAAATGGATTGAACTCCCCAATCAAAAGACACAGAGTGGCAGGATGGAACAAAGAACAAGATCCAACAATATGCTGCCTCCAGGAAACACACCTCAGCCCCAAAGACAAACACAGACTCAGAGTGAAGGGATGGAGAACAATACTCCAAGCTAATAATGAACAAAAGAAAGCAGGTGTCGCTATACTAATATCAGACAAGGTAGATTTCAAAGCAAAACAGATAAAGAAAGATAAAGAGGGACAGTATATAATGATAAAAGGGACTCTCCACCAAGAAGACATAACACTTATAAATATATACGCACCCAACACAGGAGCACCAAAATTTGTAAAGCAACTCTTAATAGAACTAAAAGAAGACATCAACAACAATACAATAATAGTAGGGGACCTCAACACACCATGAACACCAATGGACAGAACATCCAGACAGAAAATCAACAAGGAAATAATAGAATTAAATGAAAAATTAGACCAGATGGACTTAATAGATATATATAGAACACTTCATCCAAAAACAGCAGGTTACACATTCTTCTCAAGTGCACATGGAACATTCTCAAGGATTGACCATATTTTGGGAACCAAAGCAAACAATAAATACAAGAGAGTTGAAATAATATCAAGCATCTTTTCTGATCATAACACTATTAAACTAGAAATCAACTACAAGAAAAAAGCAGAGAAAGGTGCAAAAATGTGGAGACTAAACAACACGCTTCTC
Source organism: Equus asinus (assembly GCF_041296235.1). Lineage (NCBI taxonomy): Eukaryota > Metazoa > Chordata > Mammalia > Perissodactyla > Equidae > Equus > Equus asinus. Next base: position 132,058,804 of record NC_091792.1, read on the forward strand.
AACAAACAATGGATCATTGAAGAAATTAAAGAAGAAATCAAATATTATCTGGAGACAAATGAAAATGAGAACACGACATACCAAATCATTTGGGATGCAGCAAAAGCAGTCCTAAGAGGGAAATTCATCGCAATACAGGCTCACCTCACTAAACAAGAAAAAGCACACGTAAGCAACCTCAAACGACACCTAACGGAACTAGAAAAAGAAGAACAAACAAAGCCCAGAGTCAGTAGGAGGAGGGAAATAATAAAAATAAGAGCAGAAATAAACGATATTGAAACAAAAAAGACAATAGAAAGGATCAATGAAACAAAGAGTTGGTTCTTTGAAAGAATTAACAAAATTGACAAACCCCTAGCCAGACTCACCAAGAAAAGAAGAGAGAAATCACAAATTAATAAAATCAGGAATGACAGAGGAGAAATCACAACAGATACCAATGAAATACAAGAGATCATAAGAGAATACTATGAAAAACTATATGCCAACAAATTGAACAACCTGGAAGAAATGGACAAATTCCTAGACTCCTACAATCTCCCCAAACTGAATCAGGAAGAAATGGAGAATCTGAATAGACCAATCACAAGTAAGGAAATAGAAACGGTAATCAAAAACCTCCCCAAAAACAAGAGTCCAGGACCAGACAGCTTCTCTGGAGAATTCTACCAAACATTCAAAGAAGACTTAATACCTATTCTCCTCAAACTGTTCCAGAAAATTGAGAAAGATGGAGAACTCCCTAACACATTCTATGAAGCCAACATCACTCTGATCACCAAACCTGACAAGGACAACACAAAGAAGGAGAACTACAGGCCGATATCACTGATGAACATAGATGCAAAAATCCTCAACAAAATTTTGGCAAACCGATTACAGCAATACATCAAAAAGATTATACACCATGATCAAGTGGGATTTATCCCAGGGACACAGGGATGGTTCAACATCCGCAAGTCAATCAACGTGATACACTACATCAACAAAATGAAAAACAAAAACCACATGATCATCTCAATAGATGCAGAGAAAGCATTCGACAAGATCCAACACCCATTTATGATAAAAAACCCTCAGTAAAATGGGTATAGAAGGAAAGTACCTCAACATAATAAAGGCCATATATGATAGATCCACAGCCAACATCATACTCAATGGACAAAAGCTGAAAGCCATCCCTCTGAGGACAGGAACAAGACAAGGGTGCCCACTTTCACCACTCCTATTCAACATAGTACTGGAGGTGCTGGCCAGAGCAATTCGGCAGGAAAAAGAAATAAAAGGAATCCAAATAGGTAACGAAGAAGTAAAACTCTCGTTGTTTGCAGACGACATGATCTTATACATAGAAAACCCCAAAGAATCCACAGAAAAACTATTAGAAATAATCAACAACTACAGCAAAGTAGCAGGGTATAAAATTAACGTGCATAAATCAGTAGCATTTCTATACACTAACAATAAACTAACAGAAAAAGAACTCAAGAACTCTATCCCATTCACATTCACAACGAAAAGAATAAAATACCTTGGGATAAACTTAACCAAGGAAGTGAAGGATCTATACAATGAAAACTACAAGACTTTCTTGAAAGAAATAGGCGATGACATAAAGAGATGGAAAAACATTCCTTGCACATGGATTGGAAGAATAAACATAGTTAAAATTGTCCATACTACCTAAAGCAATATACAGATTCAATGCTATCCCAATCAGAATCCCAAGAACATTCTTCACAGAAATTGAACAAACAATCCTAAAATTCATATGGGGGAACAAAAGACCGCGAATTGCTAAAGCAATCCTGAGCAAGAAAAACAAAGCCGGCGGAATCACAATCCCCGATTTCAAAACATACTACAAAGCTACAGTGATCAAAACAGCATGGTACTGGTACAAAAACAGGTCCACAGATCAATGGAACAGAATTGAAAGCCCAGAGATAAAACCACACATCTATGGACAGCTAATCTTCGCCAAAGGAGCAGAGGGCCTACAATGGAGAAAAGAAAGTCTCTTCAACAAATGGTGCTGGGAAAACTGGACAGCCACATGCAAAAGACTGAAAATTGACCATTATTTTTCACCACACACCAAAATAAACTCAAAATGGATCAAAGACCTAAAGATTAGGCCTGAGACAATAAGTCTTTTGGAAGAGAATATAGGCAGTACACTCTTTGACATCAGTTTCAAAAGAATCTTTTCGGACACTGTAACTCCTCAGTTGAGGGAAACAATAGAAAGAATAAACAAATGGGACTTCATCAGACTAAAGAGCTTCTTCAAGGCAAGGGAAAAGAGAATTGAAACAAAAAAACAGCTCACTAATTGGGAAAAAATATTTATAAGCCACTTATCCGACAAAGGGTTAATCTCCATAATATACAAAGAACTCACACTGCTTAACAACAAAAAAACAAACAACCCGATCAAAAAATGGGCAGAGGACATGAACAGACATTTCTCAAAAGAAGATGTGAATATGGCCAATAGATACATGAAAAGATGTTCATCATCGCTAATCATCAGGGAAATGCAAATCAAAACTACACTAAGATATCACCTTACCCCCGTTAGATTGGCAAAAACATCCACAACCAAGAACGACAAATGTTGGAGAGGTTGTGGAGAAAGAGGAACCCTCATACACTGTTGGTGGGAATGCAAACTGGTACAGCCACTATGGAAAACAGTATGGAGATTTCTCAAAAAGTTAAAAATAGAAATACCCTATGACCCAGCCATCCCATTACTGGGTATCTATCCTAAGAACCTGATATCAGATATCTCAAGAGTCCGTTGCACCCCTATGTTCATCGCAGCATTATTTACAATAGCCAAGACGTGGAACCAGCCTACATGCCCAGAAACTGATGATTGGATAAAGAAGATGTGGTATATATACACAATGGAATACTACTCAGCCATAAAAAAAGACGAAATTGGCCCATTCACAACAACGTGGATGGACCTCGAGGGCATTATGTTAAGCGAAATAAGTCAGTCAGAGAAAGACGAACTCCATATGACTCCACTCATAGGTGGAAATTAGTATACTGAGAAGGAGATCTGATCGGTGGTTACCAGGGAAAAGGGGGGGTGGGGGGAAGGTACAGAGGGGGAAGTGGTGTACCCACAACATGACTAACAAAAACGTACAACTGAAATCTCACAAGGTTGTAATCTATCATAACATTAATAAAAAAAAAAAATGAAAAGCAAAAAAAAAATAAATAAAATATAATTTAAAATTTAACACATTTTTCCTCTTTTAGAAAGTGATGATTCTACCAGTTCTGTCATTTGGGCAAGAAATTTTTTTGCCAGTTATTTCTTGGGCAAATTTTCCTTATTTCGCTCCATTTTGTCCTCTCTGCTTTGGCCAAATGAAACAAAAAGCTTCTCCCTCTTTGTTGCTTGCATTGCCCCATTCACTCCTCTACCCCTCAAGTGTTTGAGGTTGCAAACACACTGTACAAACAAGGGAAAACACCATTCCTCACCCCCAGCAGACATTACTAATCAATCACTGCTTCCTTCCCCACTGAGCCTGGATGTGGCCCCAAAGCATTTGTGGCTGCAAAACATCTTAGCCTCTACTGTTCAAGTAATGAGACTTACTTGACTTCTAGGATAAACACTATTCCCTCTCTCTCTGGAACATCTCATCAACTAGGACAATCCAGTCTTTCTAATCTCTCAAATATTGTTCTGAATTCCTTATTTTTATTGACTAACCCTTCCTGCTGCCTAGCCTCTCCATCCATTCTCTGAGCTACCTGGAGCCACACTTGGTGCTACCTGTAGCACTGGCTATCCCAAGTCCCTAGGTCCAATAGTGACCTTAGCTAGGAAACACTTGGTACTAATTCTATCCCAACTCTCTGGAACTCAGGGTCAAATCACTCAGGCAGCAATTCTGACCCTGGCCTTGGCTGTAGTCCTGACAGCATCCTTTACCTTGTCCCAGGATCTCCATCCCACCTTAAGACTAGTGGCTGGATCCTGTCTTGGTTTTGTTATGTGCTTTCTGCTACCCTCCACCCTCCTCTATAGCCCCCACCTCAGGATGGGGATCTTGTGCCCAAACCCACATTTCACCTTTATGTTTTGTACCTGCCCAAACTCCTCCACTATTACCTGAGTAAACTCCTGAGTTATTCTTTGGACACTCAAGGAAATTAAATAAATTTCAGTGTATGCTTTGCTCACTTGCTGGGTGACCTTTTATATAAGACTCTCTGGTACCAAACACTTTCTCTTCAAAAACTATGCCCCTCTCTTGGATCAGGACTTGTTCTCATCACCTATGGCTGGAACAGTTTCCCACCAGCCACTCCACTACAGTAGAGAGGTCTGTTTCTCAGATTTGATACATCTTGGTCTTTTCCTTTTATCTAAATTTGACCAGTTCATGCTTGACTGGGATACTAGATATGACAATTTGATTCCAATTATTCCAATTGGCCTTTTGTATATAAAATCCTTCTCACAACCACAGTGTTTGTATTTTGGTAGCTGTATTTGTCCTGCCTCCCAGATGGACGAGTCTCAAGAATAAAGACAGCAGTATGTATCTCTCACCTCCTCTGTAACTCTCCACACCAACCAGTTAGGAGTTTGGTTGTATACAATGTGTATCTAATAAATATTGCAGCTGATGCTTAGAATGAAATTTGAAGGAAATAGATTCAGTGGCAAGAGTCTCTCTGAATGACATTCTATATAATGGATCAGATTAAGCATTATGAAGGATACCCTCTCAATTTTGTGAGTTAGATTCTGTCATCACTCTTGGAATAAGACACCTGACATCTGGGCTTTGCTCTTCGTTTTGAGTGTAGCCATGTCAAAGCCTTTGAAATATTTTGGATTGAAAATGAGATTTCAGGGAAGTATTTCATTAGAAGTGGGTATTATTCCCTTTCAATTGCACCCAAAGCTTCAGGTTTTTATCCTTTTATTAACTTTCTATCACATAACTCCTTTTTCTAATTATGTATTAGCCAAGACACTTTAATTTGCAGAATGAATCCTGTTTGATTTCAACAAAAAATATGATGGAAGTTAAAGCTTTGAAGAAGTGACACAAAAGTTATCTTTAAGTTACTATCACCACACTTTCTTCTAGATTGTACAATCAATCTAGAAGCACCTATGTATACTTTTGAGCCACCGACAAGTTTTACATTTATTTAAATCATATGACCATTAAGAGTAAAACTTAAGAAAATTTTTTAAGTTGAAATAACTTTAAGCTTACTTTATTAAAACCAGTTACTTTGTAGATAAGTTCTTTTTACTCTGGGAATTGCATCATTTGCCATTTTAAAAGGTGTTTGTGTGTTTGTACCTTATTTTTTTCAGTCATTTATTGTGTATCAATCTACCCCCAAAGTTAGTGTCTTAAAACAACTTATTTCTAGAGAGATGAAGTGACTTTTCCCAAGGCTGTGCTACGCATTTACTCTATAAAAGTATTCTGAACTGATGTTCGATGAAGTTTCTGCTGTTATATATAAGTTGCGTCACCCCTTACAGCTCACTGTCTTCTCTTCTTTGTATTAAGATATTTGGTTGTGATATAATTTGGGCTATGTCAAAGCAGATATCTAATTTAAATGATCCTGAGTAATTAAAAGATTTCACTGTTTACAAATGTTAAAACTGAAATAAGTAAATATTCATTTCAGGGAAGCAGCTCTTCTTCCTCTAACTGGAGGTTTCTTCTGGAATGTGAGACACCTGGACTCTCTCAACCTCCTCAATTGCCCTTCCCAGAACTGGGGTGGGGGTGTAAGCGGTGACTTATTTAATTGGAAAAAGTCGGAAGAATAAACCAGGCAAGCTCAGCCCACCTACCTACTCTTTCCCCTGGGAACTGACCTGTCCCCAGAGGGTGGGTTATGCTTTCTCCTCCAGGCTTGATGTTTTATGGGGCAGACCCTCTGGAGGCCCACCGCTGCCAGTGTGTGGGTGGAAGAATGTCTCATTCTGGTGTCTAGTATCAGGAAGCACAAAAGCATTCTCCATTATTATCTTTAGCAGCAAAAATGGTGATATTCTGGTCTCCTACCTGCAGACTCTTCGGTCTTCTTTCTCCCTTCAGAACTTAGAAGGGTGCTATTTACAGAGTCACTGTCAATCCTCAACTCAATCACAACTATTATTGTTAACACTTGTTGAGCACTGTGCCAGGCTACTAGTTTACTCACTTTTCATGCATTATCTCACTTAATCTAATTATAACAAGGTCAAAGTAACTACACAATATAACTGGGGGTTTTGTTGCTTACAAAGTTGGCCACCATTAATTCCTCCCCTCTCTGCATGCACATGCCTCTCCTCACATCAAGAGATGGGGTCTATTTCTCCTCCCTTTGAATCTAGGCTAGCCTTATGACTTGCATAGCAGAATGCAGCAAAAATGACATTCTGGGACTTCCAAGCCCAGGTCTTAAGAGGCCCAGCAGCTGCCATTTCCTTTCTCTGGGGAAGCCAATCTCCTATAGTGAATCCTGGCCTAGACTCCTGAATGATAAGAGAAAAGCTGGAGACTGAGCTCCAATGGAGGAGCCAGACATATGAGTGAAGGCTTCTTTGACCCCTCAGCTCCATCCAGGCTGAGCTGAACGCAGCCAAGTGAGTAGCTCCAGCCCATACCTATGGAACAGAAGAACCACCCTTCTTCTGCAGGCCAAGCCCCGCCCAGATTCCCAGGCATAAAATTGTGAGAAATGATAAATAGTTATTTTAAGTCACTAAGTTTTGGGGTGGGGTGATATACAGCAATAGACAACCGAACAGAAATAAAATACAAACTTGCAGACACCCTTTAAAATGGCAAATGGTGTCACTGCTATGGTGTACCAAGAACTTTAAAAGTTCTGTGGATCACTTATTTAAACCATAAAATCATGATCTACTTGTGTATGGAGTACCTATATGGTCCAAGTCATGCTTTCTTTTAAATGTCATTCTAAATGAGCCACCTTCAAAGGACAAATGATAATATCACCTCAAGACATCAGTTCCACTCTTATTCAAGGAGATAAAAGCGCTTCATTGAAAAATATGATCTCTTTCTATTCCTTGCAGAGATCTCATCATTGCTTTGCCTCATATTAGATTACCATGTAGGACAGTTTCTATACCCTGGCTCTATTTGTTCCTCTGGGGAGCCCTCCCCATCCCTTACTCTGAGCCCTCAAGCTGGCGCACTCCTCAAGAGTGTCTCTTTAATGCTCTGCTATTTTAGTACAGTGCTTATCACATATATCATATATTTACATAAACTCCACAAGTGCAGAGACCTGCCTGTTTCTTTACTGCTGTACTCTAAAGCACCAGAACAGCACTCCATACAGAGTAGGTGTTTCATGAATATTTACTGGGTGAACAAGTGAATGAGTGAAATGTGCCAGCCTCCTCCTGACCTGGATACTGTTTCTTGGTGTTGAGTATCCATTACCACTTCCTTCCTTTCTCTCCCTTGTAGTGTAGGGGTTGGAAGCCTGGAAGTTCCTAGTCTCACTTGTTGCCAGGGTCCAAATGCAATTCAGTTCTGTCAGAGGGATGAACATGCAGGAAGTCTAGTGGGGAAAGGGAGCCAGGGAAGTTCTTCAGCCACCAGATGTGGTGGTGGCTGACACACAGTTTCAGCAGATGCATGTCTATAGAAGCTGGCCAGCTACCCAGTACCCAGTGGGGGCTGTGACAGTAGCACTGGATTCTACAGTTTCCTGCCTTCTGGGTGACCGCTTTGGCAAAGTCACCTAAATGCCTAGTGGTGCCCCTTTCACTCCTGCGAGACTTAATTTCTGGGAGCACCTAGTTCCCCGAAGTATCTGGAGTGCTTTTTATTTGACTACTGAGTTCTAACTGATATGCCTCCATAGACTGCATTCCTTGAGGGCAGGAAATGCCTGATGTATCTTTGCATACCCACACCTGCATGCCTCTGAATCACAGCAGAAACTCATAATAACAAAGATAATAAGAATAATAATAGCAAATGTTTATTTAATGTTTACTAGGCACCCAGCACTGTTCTCAGTGCTTTAGATCTAGTAGCTTATTCAAGCTCCTCAATAATCCTGGGAGGCAGGTGCTATTATCGTCCGGTTTCACAGATTAGGAAACTGAGAACAAAGAAGTTAAGCAACTTGCTCAAGAAAGCAAGCATTAAGTGGTGGACTGAGGATTCAAACCCAGGTAGTGTGGCTTTCAAGTCTGTACTTGTATCTAACACTCTCTCCTGCCTGGATAATGTTTGCTGAAGGACTTGAAGATACAACCACCAAAATTTTAGAACTCACTTATTATAAATGTCCTACGTGTACTTATCATAAAATAGCATTGCAGGATATTATTTTAAGACTCTTAGCTTTTAAAGATGTTTCTAGGGTATCAAAACAGCTGTGTGTCTATATACACACGTACTTTTTTTTTTTTTTTTTTTTTGCTGTGCTTAACTGTATTTTTTCTGATTACTCAGAAGAACAATGAAGAAATGGGGGGCCTTGGAAATAATTAGCATTGTAGGGATGGTAAGAAGAACCATGGTGAAGAATACTCATAGGTTTCATACGATTTTCTTGATTCACATCTTTGTGGCCCTCGCCCAGGAGCACATGGCCACTAGTTGCAGTAACTATAGGGCAAAAATTTCTCTCTTTACTGTGGCTTCCGCCCAAATGGAGAACAAACTTTCCTACCAAGACCCCAAAGATACAGAGAAGAGAGTCAGGGAAGATGCAAAATCATGCAAACGAAAAAGTCTAAGTGGGAATGGACTGAGCACCTCATCATTAATACTGAGGAAAAAAGTGCACAACCCTCAAAGATGACAAGTGCATAAATCCAGTGGGTGGAAAAATGTACAACAATAGATGTTAGAGTATCTTTTTCTCCACTCCAAGATGTCTCTTGATACACAGAGGCAGATCCAACAGCACAGGAGCCCTGGACAGGCCATCACTTACTCCTGAGGGGAAGAAGTGTCTTAATCTGATGGATGCATTTGGAAGGAAAATCTGAGCACAAAGAACCCATCCTTCTTTCTCTCTTGTAAGTAAAGGTGTCTTTCTTCTCTACTCCTCGATGTCTCAAATTTTAAAGGGTCAATTCTTTCCTGGTGGGGTGGAGGGTAGGTGTGCCCTGTCCATTGCTAAGAGTGACTGGGAGAGTAAGTCTGTACAATTCTGAGGTTCAGTACTGGAAAACCCACTTTCCTAGAGTTAAGCCACAGTCCCCAATTCAGGTCTACAGCTCCTACCTGCAATTCCTAAATCCCCAAAGTGTTGAAAACAAAATGTGTTCCCCCAATTCATCTGGCAGCAAAACATGAAGTGACCTGAGTCACCGGTGGCAGAACCTGACCTTAACTGACAGGAATCTACTTACAGTCCTTACTGTGTCCGAGACAGTAGCCAGTAGCCACATATGCCTTTTTAATCATTTACCATAAGATAATATCAAAAATTCAGATTCTTAGTTATACAAGTCACATTTCAAAAGCTCAACAGCCATATGGAACTAGTGCTACCACATAGGACAACACAAAGACCCTCCAGCACTGCAGACAGTTCCGTACAATACTGACAGAGTCAAGGCATGTCTCCTTACAGACATATTCATATTTGATTATGGAGTATCCCCCCCTTTAATAAACAGCATATGTGTCGTTTCCCCCTAAATCTTAAAAAACTTGGAATTCCAAAATCACATCTGGCCTCGAGGATCATAGATAAGGGAAGGTGGGCCTGCATCAGTTTTTATCAGTATTAAGGCAATACTGTGGTCTTCCTTCTGCTTTATACCTTACCTGTTATGGAATGAATATTTGTGTCCTCCTATATTCATGTGTTGAAGCTCTAACCCCAAATGTGATGGTATTTTGGGGTGAGGCCCTTGAGAGGTAATAAAGTATAGATGAGGTCATGAGGGTGGCACCCCTATGAGAGGATTAGTGTCCTTATAAGGAGAGGAAGAGGCACAGAGTTCTCTCTCTACCATGTGAGGACACGGCCTTCTTCCCTGTGACCACCGAGGCAGAGACTGGAGTGACGCAGCTACAAGCCAAAGGACACCAAGGACTGCCAGGGGCCATCCAAAGCTAGGAAGAGGCAAGGCAGGATTCTCCCCTGGAGCCTTCAGTGGGAGCGTGGCTCTGCTAACACCTTGATTTTGGACTTCTAGCCTCTAGAATCATGAAACTATAAATTTCTGTTGTTTAAAGCCCAGTTTGTGGTAATTTCTTATGGCAATATTAGGAAACTAAGACAGATTTTGGTACTGAGAAGTGGGCTGCTGCTAAAAATGTGGAAACAGCTTTGGAACTGGGTAACGTATAGAGGCTGGAAGAGTTCTGAGAGGCATGCTAGAAAAAGCCAAGAATGCCACGAAGGGACTATTAAAAGCAACTCCTGTGAGGGCTCAGAAAGAAAAGAGGAGAGCTGTAGAGAAAGCTTCCATCTTAGAGAATACACCAATCATCAGGAATAAAATATGCATGGTAAAGGCCATTCTGGTGGGTCTCAGGCAGAAATGAGGAACAAGTTATCAGTCAATGGAGGAAGGGTGATTTATAAAGTAGCAAAGAACTTGGCTGAACTGTGTCCTAGTGTTTTGTGGAAGGGAGAACTTGCAAGCAACAAAACAATATTTAGCTGAGGAGATTTCTACGAAAGCACTGCAGGAGAGACTAGGTTCTTCCTGACTGCTTGTCGTAAAGAATAAAAGGAGAGAGATGAACTGAGGAAGGAACTGTTAGGCAAAAAGGAACCAGAACTTGAAGATTTGGAAAATTCTCAGCCTATCCTTATTGCAAAAAATGAGAAAGCTTGTTCTGAGGAGAACACTTAGAGTGTGGGTGAACCACCATTTCAATAAGGAAACTAGTATGGGTGTGAGCCATGGACCACCTCAGCAGAAACACAGCGAGTTTGAAATGAAGGAGACAGAAACAGGATGAAACGAAGGAAAACTGTCAGACTAATTAGATCCTACAGGACTGGACCGGAAAGCCACTGGGCTGTGAACATGCGCTACTCTTCAAGACAAAGGAAGAATGACCCCAAAGGAGACTCAGAGATCTTCAGCACTGCCTCCTCTCAAAGGTTGGGGAGGCATCGCCTGGATTTCAACAGGGCAGATGGCCTCTGCCCAAAGCCTTGGCGGGCAACTCCCTCTCTGCACAGCTCCAGAGGCAGGACTGCTGCCCAGTGGGTCCGGGAGGCAGAGCATCAAACCAATGAGGATTATTCTGGAGCCTTAATATCTAAGGGAATTTACCTTGCTAGGTTTGGGACTTGCTTGGGACCCTTCATTCCTTTCCTCCATCCAATTTCTCCATTTTGGAATGAGAAAGTCTATCCTATGCCAGTCCTACCACTGTATTCTAGAAGCATGTATCTTATCTGGTTTCACAGGTTCACAGCTGGAGAAGAATTTTGCCTCAGGATAAAAACCTATCTGGAGTCTCACGCATAGCTGATTTAGATATTTAGATGAGACTCTGAGCTTTAGATGTTAGAGTTGATGCTGGAACAAGTCAAGATTTGGGGGGCTGTTGGCATGGCATGAATGTATTTTGCATGCAGGAAGGACATGACATTTGTGAGGCCAGAAGCAGAATGTTATGGACTGAATGCCTGTATCTCCCCTAAATTCTTATGTTGAAGCCCTGACCTCCAATGTGATGGTATTTAGAGGTGGGGCCTTTGGGAGGTAATTAGGTTTAGATGAGGTCATGAGGGTAGGGCTCCATCATGGGATGAGTGCCCTTATAAGAAAGAGAAGAGAGACCAGAGACTTGGTCTCAGAAGATGGCCATCTGAGAACCAGGAAGAGAGCTCTTCCAAAGAACCAAATCTGCCAGCACCTTGATCTTGGACTTTCCAGCCTCCAGAGCTGTGACAAATAAATGTCTGTTGTTTAAGCCACTCAGTCTGTGGTATTTGTTAGAGCAGCCCAAGATGACTAAGACATTACCTTACTCTAAATAGGTTAAGAATTGAGGCAGGAAAGAGAAATACGACTTATTAGGCCCCCTCGAATTTCAATAAAAGGCAGAGAATTGTGCAGGCTCCTCTCCTCTGCATATTCATGGACAATTCCGGCTAATCACAGTGGCGGATTTTGTATGTATTTTAGAATCCTTGTTCTAAGGAGATATAAGTTCCGTTCTGGCAGAGAGACAGCGGCTAAATGACTAGAAAACTTCTAAGGATTAATAAAGATGCCACAGATGGGACTGCTACAGTGGGTGGGAGGCGAGACTAGATGAAGTTCAAGGCTTATCCACGTAAGAGAATCCAGGACAATACTATTGCCTCCCCCTCACTGGTTCTTTTCCAGTGTCTGTCATATCTTGGGGACTGATCAAATGCAGACATGTTTTGGGACAGGAACATGTCCATTAGAGTTCAGAACATTCTGAAATTTCCTTGAATGCCCCTAAGGCTACCTCTCGGTGGGGGTGAAGTGGGTTGGGGCAGCCATGTTTCCTTCCTGCTACTCAGCTTCTTCCAGCTCAGGCTTCAAGAGTAAGGACAGCACATACCCACTATATCCAGCTTATTTTCTTGTCCATATGGGGTAAGATATATCACAGAAATCTGGCATGAACCTACTGGAGCCAAAGAATACTAAGAGAGATGTTCTGCGTCCCCTGTAGGCTCCACCTTGTTTCATTCTGCTATATGAGTTCAGGCAAGTAGCATAACCCCATATAGCCTCGGTTTTCTCATCTGTAAAACAGAACACTCTCTGGTCCACTATCCTCACAGGGTTTGAGGATGCAAATCAAAATTAAAATACTGAATGAGCTACTATATGGGAAAGTAATTTTTCCATTTTAAATACATTGTCTTTATTATTTATCTTTAAATAATAAATAAATATCTTAAATACATATATTAATATAATAATTATATATCTTTATATCATAATAATTATCTTTAAATACATATATTATTACTGATGGGGAAATTCCATACAGCCTTGTAAAGCAATATCTATGAAAGCAATAATCTAAGGGAAACCCTTGCTAGATTCTTAAAAGTATTGCTATGAGTTCAACACAAAGCAGCTTTAGAGCATAAATTGAATTTCCGCTTCTAAAGGAAAGTAAGAGATAATGTTCTTTGTCTTAATTTGACAGTGGAGAGGCTCCTGAGTATTGGCCAAGAATCTAATATTGGATCGTACCAAAACACAACCATTTGCTTCCTGAATTGCATCATAAAGATCTCTCGATAAAATGCTGCCTCTGACAGAGCATTTACCAAGACTGCAAGGCTGAATTCACGTTCAGATCCTAAAAAATACCCACCTCCATCTTTTCTATTCAACATACCCTTGGCTTTCCAATTTGTATAGAATTTGAGATCCTGTCCCTATTGCAACTTCTCAGGTAAGCTTCACATTTCTGGTCTTTAAGATCAATGTGCAAGCCGCCTAGCTCAAACAGTGGCCAGAAGGCATGATGGGCAACTCCCTCCTGTTTGCTTTCCTAAGATTAACATATGCTAAAGCTTTGATTTCAAGAAACTAGAGAATCTGAAAAACCACGTGTACAGGCTTTAAAAAAATAACAATCTTGAATCTTCAATGTTAAGCTGACTCAATTTAAATTCATTTTCATTGATTTCTATCCTAGAAATTACAAGTCTAAAGGAAAAATTAACTGATGATTTAACTGAATTCTCACTGTATTTTAGAAGCAATTTGTCTAAAGAAAAACAGTTTAGCTAGTTTTACATCAGCAAATTTAAACACTTCAAGAGATTCTTTTTAAGCTTAAGAGAGATGAAACTTTTAAGACTAAACATTTTCTAACACAATTCTCTCAAACACATTAAAAATGGTTTAACAACATTTTTGAAAAGTTAAGTTGTAGATTTTCTTAAGTCCTTAAATGGGCCACATATCTCCACGGTTTTCTTTATCCACATTTAAGTAAAAATCCTGGAAGACATATTTGAGATAAAAGGATTTTTAGTGTGCTGTAACTTCCGAAGAGCCTCCTTAATTATTAAATTCTGTGAAAGTGAGTTGTAAACTGATAAAAGGACAGTCATGCCCTCCCTCAACAGCACAAAGTCCTTCTAATACTAACTACTGTGGGTCACCTATTTGAGTCTTTTCCCAATCCCCGTGCCATAATGCGAGCTTTACCCGAAGTTTCCGCTAGTGCTTTTTTAAACAATTTTTTAGGAAGTTACTTTGGTTGGTCCTCTCTGAATGATTTTCACAAGCAACCAGAGCCTTGAGTTTTCAAATGGTTGTCAACTTTCTTTTTTCCTTTGTCGTCAGACCCCAGGCTTGTCAGAGTCCAGAAAAAGTTAGTCTCAGATCTCGCACGTCTATTTCAGTGTCCTATAAATTCATCTTACAGCCGAACATTTATTTTTCTAGAAAAGAGCAATTCCTGCAGTTTCATCCAGCTCTAGTCAAATGCATCTTACTTTCTCTTCACTTACTGGGAATGAAAGTTAACATTCAGGACCGACAACTGAAAGCAAGTGATGAGCAAGGAATTAACCATCGGGCGCTCAGTCGCAGTGATTTGTGAATTCAACAAATCAACAAGTTTTCAGCCAGCGCCTACCAGGTGCCCAGCCTTAAGCAGGAACACGACTGAGAAGGCCAAGCTCCAGGACCCCAGAGATCAAGCCCGGGACCTAATCGTGGAGATGAGCTCATCCTGAGGGCTTCCCCGCGAAACCATCGCCCGGGACCCCACAGCGCGTTTCGCCTCGACTTCTACCTGCCTTCGGTTCACGGGGCGGGGGGGGCGGGGGGGGGGTCTCCTCGGCCTCCAAGACGAAGGGCACCATCGCATCCGCGAGAGGCGAGTCTCAGAGAACTCCATGCCCATTTTGCCTCAGCCAGAACAAGTATCAAAGCGAGGAGCCCCCATTCAGGAAGCTGCCCCAGAACCCAGAGCGAGAGGAGCTACTCTGCGTCTGCGATAACCTTGGAAAAGAAACCACTAAAAGAAAGAGAAAGCGGGCGGTGGTGGTGGCAGGTTGGAGCTTCCAGAAGCGTTTGGTAAGGCCTTGGACGTTTCTTAGCTCGACCCGACGAAGTAACCCAGGGGGCGAGAATAAGTGTCCTAGGGAAAGTCAGCAGGCAGAGAGGGATGAGCGAGGGGAAAAGAAGTGATTCAAATTAAATTCCCACACGCTCAGGGCAGTCGGCTTTAGCCGCAGAAAGCGAGCGGAGGGGACGCACGGCGCACACGACTATGCTGCGGCCACTGTCTCCGCTTCCCGCCGCACAGACGGACAGGACAGACGGGCAAATCCGAGCGAGGGACTCACCTTCAGGGTTGGCGCTGATGAAGACCCGGACGCTGCGGCCGGCGGGCAGGAGGTGAGAAGGCAGGGCAGTGAGGTTTCCGGAGAAAGCCGCCCGCCGGAGCGCAGAGTCCCGGGGACAGGGCAGCTTGGTGCCCGCACCGGCCGGCCACATCGCCCTCTGGGAGGAATAGCCGCCGCCGTCTGCTCCTCGGGCTCCTGCCCGCGCCTCCGCGGAACAGCTAGGTCGATCCCCGCAGGCGGCGCGGCTCAGAGCCGCTCCGAGCCCGAGGCGCCGCCGGCGAGCTCCGTGGCGCACACCACCGGCCAGCGGGTAGCGGCCATACGGACCCGCGGACCCCTCTCGCCGCTGCCTCCTGTCCCTCTGGGCGTCTGCCTTTGCTCGCTGCCGGAGCTCAGCGCAGCAGCCGGCGCGAGCGGGAGGTCAGCGTGGCGGCGGCTACGCGCGCGGCGCCCCTTTGCGCCGGGAAGCGCCCGCGCCGGTCGCCCAGCCCGCGGCCATCTCCCCGCCCGTCCCTGCCGGGGAGGAGGGGGCCGCCCCGGCGGCGGGGACTGAGCGGGCGAAGGAGCAGACCAAACTTTATCTACGAGAGGAGTCCCTAGTTTACCGGAACCTGCCGCCAGAGGGGCGCAAGAATTACCCGCGGCTTAAAGGGTGGAGGGGATGGGGCCTTGGGCAGCCCAGGGGCCTCCTGGGCTTCTCTGATGATGCGCTCGAGCGCTCGTGGCTGCCTCCTCCGTGGAGGACAAGAAAGAAATTAGCCCGAGATTCCTGCTACTCCTCCAACTCTCCTAAAGGTCAAACAAGCCCTGAGCATTTTCGGGAATGCACGCGTGTCGGCGTCTGCGCGGCTTTGCCTAAGTGCCTGGAATCCGGCCTCAAAGTTAGACGCACGCACAGAGCCCAGACCCCGAGGATTTGAAGCATCACAACTCGGATTGTCTCAGGCGTCCTGGAGGGAGTGTCACCATCGCCCTGTCTCTCTCGTGGCGCAGGTGGCCTCGTCCCGCCGCTCCGCTCGCTCCTCCCGCGCAGCAGAGCGGAGGTTTTTATAGCTAAGCTGCGCCGCTCACGTGCTCCGCGCCGCGTGGTCGCGGAACCTCTCCAAGAGCTGCTCTCCGCCGGGAGCCCTCCGAGGTCTCTAAGGCACGAGGGGGTTCTTCCTGCTCCCGCCCCGAGTCATTCAGGCAGCCCGGCGGCTCCGGGGCCCGCCGGCTGTGCGGGTGCCGGGTGCCGAGAGCTTGCCCAGCGGGCGGGTGCGGGCCCCGGGGAGCGCCGCCCCGCGCAACGTCCTGGAAAGTGCAGGTGGCCCCGCATTGGGGCGGGGTGCGAAAAATCAGAGTGGGCGATAGGCCGCTTTTCCAAGTCGGTGCCAAACCAGAGTCGGCTACAACTGACGCTGATCCACAGTGACCAGAGCGGACGCGGGACTGTGCCACCTGGGGTCGGAGCGCGAGGGGTCTGGTCCCAGCCGTAAAATTGCCATCTCTGGGCCACACTCCCCTGCACCTACCGAAATACTGCAAATCCCACGACAGGAAGGAAGACCTTTTAGAATAAAAGTGTGATTGTGCTGTGGGGTGGGGGAAGGGAGGAGGGAGGGTTTGGAGCCTTAATTGGAGTTTATTCTCCAAACCCGTCATTTTGAGCTTTAGGGCAGGAACTCCCGTCTTTGAGAGAAGAAGAACAGCTTTTCCAAATCTTTGAGATTGGGGAGGCGCTGGGCACACGGTGAAGGCCACTCAGCTCCAAGTTTTCTCCTCTCACCTGAGGCTTCTACTGTAGGCAGCGCCTCCTCTCCTCCTGGCCTGCACTTCTTCTGGGCCCTGCTGGTGGCAGTGAAGTCCTACGCACTGCTGTTTATTCTGGTGCCCCACCCCATCCCCAACACACACTTTCTGAGGTAACCTTTTTGGAAGAATTGGGTCTCTAGGTTTTTAAGGCTACCTCTCCAGTATTGAGAACCAGAGGGCAGACAGCAGTTCTTACTTTGTAATAATTTGATGCAACCAATAAAGAAGCCCTGAATAGACGCAGGTACTTGTTCACAGCTGATTCCATTTAGCAAATTATCCTCTTCCCTTTTCCAGCCTCATTACTCCCAGGTGGAAGGAAGTCTCTGAAAGATCTTCTGGTGTCCCAGGAGGGATGAACTGAGCCCTGTGGAACAGGTTATATATTCATATATATGTATATATCTCATCCTTTATGAGTGTATAGTATTTATTACTGGAGAAAGTACCCAGGAACACTTAATGCCTGATCTCAATGTTGTTTATAAGAGACTGACGAGTTCCCAGATTGTGAAGGACCTGCCTGCCTGCCTTTCTTCCCTCCTCCCCACCTGCTTATTTGATAGCTTCTCTCTTAAAAATAGGATTAGTGTTTGTGTCTTCTGACCTTGCTTCTGATCTCCAAGTGTTGCACTTTCTTAGAATGACTTTGGGATTTTTTGGCAGCCTCTATAACCTAATTAACTGTTCTAGACAGGCCGAAGTTTAGCATCTGCCAGTGTCACTGCAGACCAAGGATGCAGAGGAGAGAGAATTTCACATTCTCTGTGGGTCCGTGCTTTAAAGGGCTCCCTGCACAGCCAGCTTTGCATCAGGTAGAGTGGGCTGCTGTCTTTGGGTTATCAGGGAGGTTTCTACTCAAGGGTACGGGGTCACTCACCTTCCTCCTCCCCCCATGCACATACATTCTTCTCCTGCCATCTTCCATCCTCTCTTTGCAAAAGTCTGCTATCTTAAAACCAGAGATTCATTCATTAGCATGCAGATGGTATAAGGGGAGAGTCAGCCATGGTGCTAACACTTTGTTATGAATTAACTAGATTTATTTCCCACCCTGAGGAACTGTGGGCTCTACAAGTGGAGAAAGAGAGAGAGAGAAAGAAACTGAAAAGGGAACCGGAGGAGGGGGCATGAATGTGAAAGGTGGGCCCTGCCTTATAGTTTGGAGACAACTTTGCTTTTATATCTGTGTAAAACACTTCACAAACATTTTCTCCTCTTCAGAAAATATTGATCATGTTAGTATTACTCCCATTTTACACATGAGAAAACCAAGGCTCAAAAAAGAGAAACGGCCTGTCCAAGGTCATGTCACTAGTTAATGCTACATCTGGGATCCAGTGTTGTGGCCCCTGTCTCAGTACTCTTTGCAACATACCACCTCTATTTTCTTGTTTTGCCCAGTTCTGGTCCTGGCTGACATCTTTAGTAACTTGGAAAATAGATGTTCAGGCCTGTGTTCACAGATGTGGAAGGCTGGTTATCACCTCTGCTTTCCAAATGGGAAAGAAGATCACACAGGACTAGACTCTTCCAACTTGCAGGGTATTGATTGGATGTAAAACACTTCCAACTTCTTTGTTTTCTTTGGGTCCTGTTTTTTCCTCATAAGGCCCCACATAAAACCCATATCATCCCTGAAGTTGGCTGGAGAATTTAAAACAGCTAGAAATAAGAGGAGAAAAGTACATGAAAAATGAGCTTGGGACCAAACTTGTGATCAAGAACAGGCATTGCCCTCTTCATCCTTTCACTCACTGCAGTTAGCAGACCAGAGGACCATAGAGAGGTGTCGTATCTTTATCAAACAATGGTCCCAGCCCTTGATGAAACACGGCTGCTCCAAGGTAAAGTTACTGCTCAGTTCATCCTACACGTAGAGCTGCAAGGAACCTCGTGGTCATGGACTCCAACTCCTCTGGATATTTAGATAATCCCCCTCCCACAGGGTAATTTTATAAAACAGGAGGAAAGAAAACTAGTGTCTAATAATAGTGATACAGTGAGCATCTATAAGCTAGACACTATATTAGTCTTTTAATAGGTATCTCATTTCATCCCACTGCATCTTGGGTCTAGGCCCAATACCTCTTATCTCCCCTCTTGATGTCCCTTCTTGGACAGTGCAGTCCCTTGTATACCTTTTGTGATGTACATCCATCACCTGTTGTGATGTAGGTGCAGGTTGCCTCTTCCAAAGTCCATGGTATGCAAATGTACCTCACCTACTTCCCTTCCCTGCAATGACTGGTGATTTTTCACCCAGCTGCATGGGTGGGTGACATGTCCAGTTCATCCTGCTTAAGTGATGGGTGGTGATCATAAAGCACCGGCGTAACCAGAGCCCTTGTGACTGACTCTGACATAGCAGAAGGAAGATCTATCACCCAATCTGTATTTGCCTGTGTGTACACTCACGTTTGTGTGCATCAAATATCCTGGCCTGGATGCTTCTGGACCAGTGTTCTGGATTTGGCCTCTTGTGAACAGGAGTGGAATCAGAGCCCCTAGTGTTATAATAATGACAAAATTAACACACCACACTACTCTGACTACCTCAGGAGATCTAGCCAGTGAAGCCAATGACATGTTTTTGTGTTTCCAAAACTTGAAGAAGAGTATCAGGCTTAATATTACCTTAATATTCATGCTTGCTCTCTGAGTTAGGTGATAAATATTTGAATCTGCTTTGCTAATGTGAGAAGTGGATTATACAGGGTCACTCAGACAAGGACTCTACTTTCCAAAGTTCCAGCTCGGGATATAAGCTAGACCATCAGGAATCCACTTACTTGTTTACAAAATGGAAATTTTCAGTTTATGTGAGAATTTGTCAGCATAACAATTTGCCAACAGAGATGGTTGATTCAGAGGTGTCTGAGGCATGAGAGAATTCATAGCAACTCAGTTTTAAATAAAGTTACACCTTTCTGGAATTGCTATCTGATGTTTGCATGAGTCAGAAACGCTAACTTTATATCCACCCCCTTTCAAATCTGTTTAGTGTATTTTTGATCAGTCTGCCTCTTACAACCTTCTAAACACGCATATTATGATACCACACAAAGCAGGAGAAAGTAAGGTAAATTTCTTAATAAAAATTTGAAGGTTATTTTATATTTCTAAATTAAATGTTTTATTTTCACCAAGTTTTTTTCTCCCTCATTAATCTCAAATATGGTCCCTTTAAACATCCTCTTCTCTCCTGTTCCATCATCTGATATTTATTTGGAGGATTCATTTTTACAAAGCACTTCCATACATGTTAACTCATTTTGGTTCTAACACTGTAGTAGTAGGTTCTGCATTAACGATATTCCATCCCCCCCGATTTGTTTTAATATGAAAAAGCCGATCAAGGGATTTTAGTGGCATGTCTAAGTTCACTCAGTTGGTGGATGGCAGAGCCCGTGTCAAAATGATCTCTGGACACCAAACCATAGATTAATGACAATATACCACGTGGCTAGCAACATACAACCAGTCATTTGGCCAAATTGATGAATGTCATTCACATCTCTCTATGAATTTTATACTGGTTGGTAGGCAAACCAAATAATATAGGGTATAAAACGCGCTAATGGCACGGCAGTGTTAGCTACATTGCCTATTTACATTATTTCTGTATTTTTATTGAGCAAAAGCTAAATTCCATAGCCTTTAATTCTATTAACAGCTCAGTTTTGTAGACAAGTACAAGAGGCTCAGAGGGTTAAAGACTTGTCCAAATTCAGATAGCTAGTAAATGGTGAAGCTAGACTGTGAACCAGATTTTTCTCACTGTTACATTAGATGGAGTCTTTCTACTATGCAATGCTAAATCTACATGAATGAGGTAAGAAAATTCTTCTCTTTGCAGCGTTCCATACTGACATGGCCCAAATATGTTAAATGTCTTGCCCACTTCAATTGTATTTGTTTTCTCGTTGTTTAAATCCTTGTGCTTAGCTACAATAGTGTTAAGCTTGAATGTATGCTGATTTTACTTTTATTTCCAAAATGCTTTAATGGGACAAATTGTTTTTCTTGGATATTTTCCTTGCAAAAATTGAATATAGATGATAACTCTGTCACTGTCTCTCTAAACGTAATTCTGTGGATTCTATTTTCTTAAAAAATACTATGGCTGTGCCTCTTCCCATTTTCTCTCCACTCTTACAGTTCTGCTTTATATTTGTTATTTGGTAAAATTTATTTCTTCACAAAATAACGGCCCCCAGTCCTTTAGCCTGAATTACAGAGTTGCACTCTGCATCTTATTGGTTCACCTCTCAAGAATGTAAATTATCCTATTGTCTAAATTTAGAAAACAATAGGGAGAAATCAACAAGTTACTTACATTTAGTTCCAGGTAGACAATAGGCAGCATTTATGATTGCTTTGAAGTTTTGAAAAACATTTACCAATCAAATCATTCAAAAACAGGTTTTAAATTCTCAATTCCTGTCACTTCTTGATAAGTATGGGAAGATCATTCTACTATCATTTGGAGCAAATTTAAAGCTTAGGAGACTTATTTTCTTTCCCTCAAGATAAATATAGTGTAGTTTTTTAAAATAAAAATATATATATTACATTAATATTTTTGTTTATATGTATTTGTAATATATTTTTATTCTAAAAATATAATTGTGGGGCTAGCCTGGTGGCGCAGTGGTTAAGTTCACACACATCCGCCTTGGTGGCCTGGGGTTTGCTGGTTCGGATCCTGGATGTGGACTATGTACTGCTTGTCGGACTATGCTGTGGCAGGTGTCCCACATATAAAATAAAGGAAGGTGGGCACGGATGTTAGCTCAGGGCCAATCTTCCTCAGCCAAAAAAGAAGAAGATTGGTGGCAGATATTAGCTCAAGGCTAATCTTCCTCAAAAAAAAAATTTGTGTGTAGCATTTTCAAAGACACTGAATATAGATCTAATTCTGCATTAGTCAAGATTTTTAGTAGTAAATAACTGAAACCAACAAGGCATTTCTTTTAAGAATATAGGATTTTATTACAGAACACAAGGGCAGAAGTAGAATTGAATCTCAAGAAAAACTGGAACCTGGAATTGAAAATTTCCTTTGGAAAAAGGACATTATTGTTTTTCCATGTTTCATCTCTGGTTCTCTCTCAGCCTTATGAATATTCTTCCTCTGTCCCTCTCTCATGTGTGCGTACACACACTCACACGTATTTCTTTGGTTTTTAATACTTGTGATGCATTATGTGGCCAATCCACAGCTCAGGCATCATGGGAAGACTGACTATCTCTTACTTGAAAATTTTTTTAGGAGTTAATGGACAACAAAGTGGTCAAATAAACACATTTATGGTCATTTGGAGTTGATATTTGCCTGTGGATCTCTCCACGCTTCTAGGAAGTTACCATACTTCAAGATGGGTACTAAAGTCAAACTGTTGTAGATTGCCTTAGGAAGTAGCAAAAAATTATCTAGGTTCCCTTTTTCCCCCACTACCAGAAAATAATTGCTATACGCTTCAAATTAGTGAGGAGATCATGGTGATCCTCCAAATGGACCTTTCCTTAGAAAGACTTCCGTAATTCTTTCCTTTCATTTAAAAAAGTGATTTTTAAAACCACTTTATTGAGGTATGGTTGACATGTAAAAAGCTGTATATGTTTCATATACAACTCAATGAGCTTGGGGATAGGGTTACACCATGAAACCATCACCACCTTCAAGGTCATAGATATATTCATCACCTCCAAGGTCCATCCATCCGTGAAGGATATCCATCACTTTTCTGCCCCCTTTATTATTATTGTGTGTGTGTATGTGTGTGTTTGTGTGTGTGGTAAAACACTTAATAAGATCTACCCTCTTAGAAAATTTTAAGCATACAATACAGTATTATTAGCCATAGATACCATGCCATATAGTAGGTCTCCAGAACTTATTTATCTTGCATAACTGAAACCTTGTACTTTTTGACCATCCTCTCCCCATTTCCCCTAGCCCCTGACAACCACCATTCTACTCTCTGCTTCTATGAGTTTGACTATTTTAGATTCCGTAGATAAGTGACATCATACTATATGCATAATGATGTTGTGGTCAATGTATATATAACAGTGGTCCAGTAAGATGAGTACCATAGAGCCCAGGTATGTAGTAGGCTATACCATCTAGGTTTGTGTAAGTATACCCTATGATGTTCACACGACGAAATTGCCTAATGATGCATTTCTCAGAATGCATCCCCATTATTAAGTGATACATGACTGTATTTATCTTTCTGTGTCTGGCTTATTTAACTTAACATAATGTCTTCTAGGTCTGTCCATGTTATCACAAATAGTAGGATTTGTTTTCTTTTTTTAAGGCTGCATAATATTCCAGTATATGTATATACCACGTTTTTTAAATCCATTCATCCATTGATGGACATTTATGTTGTTTCCATATCTTGGCCATTACGAATAGTGTTGCAATAAACATTGTAATGCAGGTATCTCTTCAAGATCCTGATTTCAAGCCCTTTGGATATATGCCAAGAAGTGGGATAGCTGGATTATATGGTAGTTCTATTTTTAATTTTTTGAGGAAACTCCATGCAGTTTTCCATAAAGGCTGTACCAATATACATTCCCACCAATAGTGTACAGTGTACAATGGCAAGTGTACTCTTTTTTCCACATCCTTGCCATCACTTGTTTTCTTTTGTTTTTTAAATGATATCCTTCGTAATAGTGGTGAGGTGACATCTCATTGTGGTTTTGATTTGCATTTCCCTGATGATTAGTGATGTAGAGCATCTTTTCATATACCTGTCGGCCATCTATATGTCTTCTTTGGAGACGTATCTATGCAGTTCCTTTGCCCCGTTTTAATCAGGTTATTTGGGTTTTGGCCATTAAGTTTTATGAGTTCCTTATATATTTTGGATATTAACCTCTTATCAGATGTACAGTTTACAAATATTTTTCTCCCATTCTCTAGGTTTGTTGATGGTTTCCTTTGCTGGGCAGAAGCTTTTTAGTTTGATGTAATGTCACTCATTTGTTTTTGCTTTTGTTGCCAGTACTTTTGGTGTCATATCCAAAAAAATCATTGCCAAGACCAAAAGAGAAGACAATCCTAAAATTCATATAGAAACAAAATACCAAATAGCAGAAGCAATCTTGAGCAAAAAGAAGAAAGCTGGAGGTATCACACTTCCTGATTTCAAATTATATTACAAAGCTACAGTAATCAAAACTGTCTGGTATTGGCATAAAACCAGACACATTTACCAACAGAATAGAATACAGAGCCCAGAAATAAACCCATGCACATACACTCAACTAATCTTCAACAAGGGTGCCAAGAATACAAAATGGGGAAAGGAGTGTCTCTTCAACAAATGTTGTTATGAAAACTAGATATGCCTATGCAGAGGAATGAAATTTGTCACTTATGTTACACCATACACAAAAATCAACTCAAAATGGATTAAGGACTTAAGCCGTAAAACTCCTAGAAGAAAACATAGGGGGGAAAAGTGGTTTTTAAAAATGACTTTAACACTACTTGCTAGCTTTTCCTATACTCAGAGGAGTAAAACTAAATAGGAAGTGGTAAGTCAAAATAGAATTTTGCCACCTTCTCTTAGTAATTGTCTTAGTAGGGATGTGACAATAAAATTTGCTGACCATAATCCAATATATGGCTAAACTATCTTTTGATAGTTTATGTATGATTTAGATAGAAAAATAAGAAATCACTCATCTGTTCTACACAGGGTTCTTGGCTGAAAACAATAGAACTGGTGCTGATTGCCTTAAACATATAAGCAATTTACTGGAAAATTTTTGGATAGTAACAGTGTTGTTGGGAGGCCTGGAGAACCAGGCTTGGAAAATGGGAGCATATCATAAGAGGTCAGCTCATTGGATCCACACATAAAGTGTCGCAGGAATGGACATCTAGGATGGGATTGACAACTGCTGCTGCTGAAGCCTGAACTCTGCAGTGCACCCCTGCCACCACCAGTGCCATTCACTGGATACCACCAGTGGCACTATTGCCACTGGGCACTAGACGTTGCCATCACTATTGCCCTGTATGGTTCTTCACTCTGGCTTCTGGGGCCAGGAAGCCAAGGAGAATGACTGATCTGTCCTGCATCTAAACTCAGGTTGTGCAGAATTCTCTAAACACTTGAAGGAGATTCAGAGGTTAGATTGTGAAACTCTTACACACCTCTCCCTAGCAAACGTATAGTATACGTCCTCTGCTCTTATATGGCCCAGAACATTTGGATGCTAAGAATAAGAGATAAATTAAATGCTTTTTGCATTCCTGGTATTAAAATTAGAATAATGATGCTCCACCTCTCTAAGACTCAGATGCCTGGTAAAGTTCACCTCTCCTGGACCACAACCAAGAATAAGAAAGTGAGCTAAAAAGAATCCCCTAAGCATCTAGACTATGTGTTACAAAGTTCACACACTGACACTCACTCCCTTGACTCATGGGAGATCCCCAGAGGATCTCTGTTAGGGTCTCTTCACACTTACTGTATACAAAATTCAAACAATCTGGGTTTTCCTGGTTGGTAAAACCACAGCAGATTAGAGACAATGAATTACAAGAGGAAGGGCTGCTATCTGGAAATGAGACATGACTGCTCACAGCAGTGAGTCAGAATACATGTGACAGCAGAGGTGATGTGTAACACACACACACACACACACACACACCACTCAGTGATCTAGTGGATCACTGGATTTGGAACAATAGAATAATTGAACAATTATTGAACAATAGAATAATAGAACAATAATTTGGAACAATAGAATCTATATATCTCAAAATGGATAGACAAAGAATAAATAGATCCTGAAGTTGAGACAGACTAACTTCAGGATATTGCAAGTACTTGGGGGCAATTTTCCACAGCAAACAACTTAGAGTTTAGACAGAGAGGCAACTGGCACTTGTGATATCCAGTAGTAAACATTCAGTAGGTGGAGATCAACTGCAGGTGAAATAGGCAGAGATTGCTACCTAGTTAGAGTAGGAAGTAGTTAGAATCCCACCTCCAAGAAGAACACTGTAGGGCTCTTTTACTTAAGAGCCTAAAGTAGTGATAGTAATAATAATATCAATAACAATAATAAGAAACATTTAAATATCTTTCATTGGGCTAGATATGGTCCTATGAGCTTTATATACAGACATAAAGTTATTTAATAAAAGGCACTATTATTATTCCCATTTTTCAGATGGGGAGACTGAGGCAAGGTAATACCAAGGTACTTGCCTAGATCACACAGTTAGGATGCAGTGGGGCCTGGACTTTAATGCGAGTGGCCTGGATCCAGAATCTGAGTTTCAAACATTATGATATACTCCATCTCTAGAAGCTAGGTAGCATACCAAGACAATTACCCAGGCAAGGGAGAACTAGCTCGAGACAAGGAAACTAGGAGGAAATTCAGGTTGCAACATTTGTCTTAAAGGGAAGGAAAGGGAAGTAATACTCAATGAATGTTTACTCTGTATTGCATTCATTATCTTCATTATCTCATATGGCCTTCCATATGCTATATGATATTATTACTCATTTTACAAATGACTAATCTGAGGCTTAGAGAGGTTAAGTAATATATCTATCCTCACAGAGCTTGTAAGCAATAAAGCTGGGATTCAATCTCCATGGCAGACTCCATATTCTTTCTGCTAAAGGGTGACATTACATCTAAACAGGGCAAAGGCCACTTGCAAGAATGAGTTATTAAACTTGTCCATTCATATATTCATCCATTTCATTTATTTTTCCATTTATTCGTCAAACATGTGTTACACACTTCTTTGTTTCAAAGACAAACTCTGTTCTCAGGAAGTCCAATCTAGTCGAGACTCCAAAAAGATGGTGCCTGTGTGGGATGAGAGTTTAATGAAATGACCGTCAATCAATTTAGAGGTTTCTCAAACACAAATAAACCCAACAAGACAAGTACGTACCTGAAAAGACATTAGAAAAAAGGGCTGCATGGAAGCAGAGGGTCACAATGACCAACAATACGAGAGCGGGAATCAAAAAGGGGTTTGATGAGCTCTATGCAAAAAGGCAGTAGGCTGTGATAGCAGGATGTGGGTTTTAGAGACAAATTGATAAATGTAGGTTCCAATACTGGCTCCAACACTTACTAATTGAGGCCATAGCCTAGTAAACCTCTTCTCTAAGCCTTAGTGTCCTTCTCTGTGAAATAGACATAAGATGCCTACTTTGCAGTGGTGAGTGGGAAACATGTTAAAGGATCTCACACAGTGTCTTGTATTTAGTAATGATAATTATTGTTAGAAGAGAAGCTCACCTAGACTCAGAGTTATTGATTCAAAAGGGGATCATGACAGCAAGACTATGTTGGATTTTAAAAACTTTGCAGTTCTTGTTATTTCTTGCTTATATCCATAGCGTCTAGTCAAAACAAACAAAATCAAACAATCCAATGAACAAAAAAAGTTCCATTTGAGAAATTTTGGCCCTTTGTGTCTTGTTTGTGTGGATGGGTACAAGGGTTGCAGGGCTACTAGTAGGAGATGAGGACATTGGGTTTTACTCTATAGTCAGTCTAACCGAGATTAGAAAATTTAGGTAAGGAATGAACTATAGCAATGTGAAAAAGGCGAGAAAAGCACATCAATTCTTGGGCCTCTGGCAAGGCAGGAAAGGATATCACAGAATCTCAAAAGCAATCTTGCAATTTGAAATTGGGAAAACCATACTCTTCCTAATATTGGGGTCAAAGATCAAAATAGAGCCAGGAATAAGGCTCAGTATTGGAGTCATGCTCAGTAGCTTAGTAAATATCCTCTAGCATCATAGCCTGGGTAAATAGAATGCAGGTACTGTTGAAGCTCTAAATGTGAGCACAGGAAGGATCCGGGAACAGGCAGAACTAACTACTTCTTGCTCTGGCACTTGCTATTTCCTCTCTAGGCTTTTCCAAGAGCCTCCTAATTGATCTTTCTATCTCCATTCTCAATTCTCCACTATAGCTTTTCACAAATATTCTGTTCCTAACTTGTCTTTCTTGTCTTCTCTCCACTCTTCCTTTGCAGATTTACTCTAAGTCAAAGTATAAAACTCAATATTGTATTTTTTTCATATTGAATGGTTTTGCTTCCATCCCTCAAGGCTTATCCTGTCCAGGTTACTCTTAGAAAATACTTCCCTGATTTTGCCAACTAGATGGAATCTATCTCTATTTTGTTCCTTCTAATATTTGCATTATTGATATAAAGGGAAGGTCATGTTGAAATAACAGCCAACCTCAAATTCTCAGGGCTTCTTTTTATCAATATTGTACCAGAGGTTCTAGACATGCCAATAGCAAACAAAAAGAAATAAAAGACATTAAATTGTAAAGGAAGAAGTAAAACCATCTTTGTTTGCAGACAACATGATCTTCTATGTAGAAAATCTCTAGGAACCCACTAAAAAAATTTGGAATAATATGAATTCCAACCAAGTTTCAGGATATAAGATCAATATACAGAAATCAATTGCACTTCTATACATTAGCAATAAAAAACACAAGAAAGAAATTAAGAAAACAGTTTCATTCACAATAGCATCCAAAAGTCTAAAACATTAAAAATAAACTTAGCAAAAGAATTGCAGGACTTATACATAAAAAACTACAAAACTGTTAAGAAAAATTAAAGATCTAAATAAATGAAAAGACATCCTATGTTCATAGATCAGAAGACTCAGTATTGTTAAGATGGCAATACTCCCCAAAGTACTTGGGCTTTTTTGGGGGGCAGACATTGACAAGCTGACCCTAAAATTCACAGAAATGCAAAAACCTAGACTAGCCAAATCAATCCTAAAAAAATAATGGCGAGGTTGAAGGACTTACACTACCAGATTTCAAAACTTATTACAAAGCTACAGTAGCTAATACAGTATGGTACTGGCATAGAATAGACAATGTACAATAGAATTGGAAGAACAGAATTAGGAGACCAGAAATAAGCCCATATGTTTATGGTTAATTGCTTTTTTTTTTTTTTTTTTACAAAGGTGCCAAGATAATTCAATGAGAGAAATAAGAATCTTTTCAACAAATGATTCTGAGACAATTGGATATCAACATGCAAAAGAATGAATTTGGACCCCTACCTTACACCATACATAAAAATGTACTTGAAATGGATCATAAATCTAAAA
This sequence comes from Equus asinus, assembly GCF_041296235.1. NCBI lineage: Eukaryota > Metazoa > Chordata > Mammalia > Perissodactyla > Equidae > Equus > Equus asinus. The sequence goes on from NC_091792.1 coordinate 132,088,104, forward strand.
ATAGGAGCTAAAACTATAAAATTGTTACAAAAAGCCATAGGAGCAAATCTTTGTAACCTTGGCTTAGGCGATGGTTTCTTAGATACAACATTAAAGGCACAAGTGATACAAGAAAAAATTGAGACGTTGGACTTCAAAATTAAAAATCTTTGTCTCGCAAACAAGTCAGGAAATTGAAAACTCATAGATTGGGAGAAAATCCTTGCAAATTATATATTTGATAAGGGACCTACATGTATATCAATTATGTAATGAACTCTTTTAACTCAGTAATAAGACATATATACCAATTATAAAATGATCGAAGAATTAAGTAGACATTTCTCCAAGAAAAAGATTTACAAATGAAGAATAAGTATATGAAAGGATGCACGACATCATTACTCATTAGGAAAATGAAAATCAAAACCACAGTAAAATGCCATTGCACACCCACTTGAATGACTATAATAAAAAAAGCCAATAACAGCAATTATTGGGATGATGTGAAGAAATTGGGACTTTCATACATTGCTGATGTGAATGTAAAATAATGCAGTCACTTTGGAAAATAGTTTGGCAGTTCTTCAAATTGTTAAACACAATTACCATTTAATCCAGCAATTTCACTCCTAGAGAAATTCCAAGAGAAACAAAAATATATTTCCGCACAAAACTTGTACACAAATGTTTGTAACAGCATTATTTATAAATGCCAAAAAGTGGAAACAACCCACGTGTCCACCATATGATGAATGAATAAGCAAAATGTGTGACATACGTACAGTGTATTCAGCAATAAAAAGGAATATATTACTGAGAGGAACTAAAACATGGGTGAACCTACAAAACATTATGCTTAGTGAAAGAAAACAGTCGAAAATGACCACACATTGTACAAGTCAATTTATGTGAAATGCCCAAAGTAGGTAAATTTATAGAGACAGAAGTAGATTAGTGATTGCCTGAAGCTGGGAGCATGGGGGAGAAATGGGGAGTGACTGCTGACGGGTACAAGATTTCTTTTTGATGGAGTCTTCTAAATGATGTTGTTCTGATGAAGTGTTCTATAATTATAGTATGGTGATGGTTACACAACTTTATAAATACACTAAAAAACATTGAACTGTGTACTTTAGACAGGAGAATTTTGTGATATATAAATTATATCTCAATGAAGTTGTTAAAAAAATCAGAATGGTTGAATGCTGTAAAATTTATTCCCTCACACATGTTACATATTCAGTGAAGATTGGGAGAGTGTCTTAGAGGACACTGTGAGACCCTGGCTGGTGGAAGCTCTACTTTATCATATACTTCTATGATCACTATGGTAGGACAAAAGGAATGCGGCTAATTGCCTCCTGGCCCTTAAACTTCCACTTGGAAGTTACACTTTATCACTTCATGTTTCATTGGCCAAAAGTAGTCACATGGTCACATCTGCTTTCAGAGATGGTGAGTAATTTCAACTCAACCGTACACCTAGGAAAAGAGAACAACTGGAATATTTGTGGAGAGAGTCTTAACAAACACCACATTAATCCTATCTTCTTTCTTAGGTTTTAATTCCTGAGAACGGTGACTCCATTTTTCCTCACTGCAATAGAAAATCAAGTTTCCTTAAATTCTTTCTTTCTTTTTGAATAAGATGGAGGTATTGGGTAAGATTAAAAAGAAAACCCATACATACATACATACACACACCAGTTTCAAATAGTGCTTTCTTCACAGTAAATGTTTCATAATTGTGTGCCAGTTGAATAAATGAACATGAAATGATTAAGCAACAGTGTAGAGTTACGAGTGATTAAGAGCCCAATGTGTGAATCAAGGATGAACACAGCAGGAATTCAGAAAAGAGGAGAGCAAGGTGAGTCGAGGTGTCAGTGGCACAGTAATCGGTCTTGCCAACCTGAATCTCTTGTATCGGTACAGATGGATCACTAAGAACTGTGTGGTGACCCAGATGGACAGTGTTATCTGTGTCACAGTTTGTTTTCTTCCCAGATATGGCTTGGGCAGAGGCTTGCAAACTTAATGAGGGCAGAAAAGAATAGAATCTGGAATCGCTTAACCTTTCTGAATCTCTGTTTGCAAATCAAGATTGTAAAATGTAGCCGCACAACACCTTAAAGCTCTGTGCTAAAGATGCTATTAGTATTTTGTGCAAAATCTCTTAGAGAGCAAAATGGTACTTCATGGATATGGAGTTGTGGAATATGTCAAAACTTTCCTAGTCAGTCTGGAGGTAAACCTTGTATTCTACTGAATTGAGAGTTTTCATAGAAATGCTTTAATGCAGACCCCCTTCGTTCCAGAAATTCATTAGGCAGTACAGTTATACATGCACTTGAGTCATTTTTACATTCTGAAGAGGTTGTTAAATTAAAAGCAGTGCTGATAGTGTTTTCAAGGCATTGCTGATTCTTTCATTATAGATGGACTTTGAAGCAAAAGTTTACGGCTGTATTTGCTGCCAGAAATCCAAATCTCTACTTCCTTCACATTCCTCTTCGACATATATCTTCATTAATTTCAGTTCTTACAGAAAGGACCTCTTCCCTCTAGAAAGCTTCGTATGTGTCCTTTGTCAGTATTGCTTGTTATAGTGACCAAATTCACCTGATAGTGGCCACACTCCACTACCTGGTTTACAGAAAACTCTAAACACAGAGAGAACAGTTCTTATTCTTAGGAAATATTCCTCTTTTTTAAATCTTCAGGTTTTAAAAAAAATTTTCAATAAAAAATATTTCTTTTCTTCTCTTCCAGAGAAAAACAGTAAGAATTTCAGTTAAAAAGTCAGGAAAAAAAATCACTTACCACTAGCACATGTAAATCTTAGTTTAAGCTATTTTAAAATGAGAAAAAATAAGATATGGGAGCAGATTTCAATTTTTGAAAACTCTTATGGTTTTGGAAAGAATAGGGGAACACAAATCATTTGGAAAGAAGAACAGTGAATAAGCCATAAATTAAAATTTATCCAGCTTATCTTAATAGTCAAGGTTTTTGGAAAGATGTAGAATGTCTCCTAGGAGTGAAAAGCAAAACCATTCCTTATGGTAACCATTTATCTCAGTGTTTTGTTTATTGGAATTACAGAGCACTCAGCATAGAGGAAATGCTTAATAAATGCTTCTAGAATGAATTGCCCATACCTGGCAAATGATCTTGGAATATCTTCAAAATAGCAGACAGGCTATGACATCTAGCAAAGGCATGAATACCTGCAGTAACACCAAGAAAGCCATATGTAGAGCAGAATATTTTTAGTACTTCCCTAAGGGAACCACACCTACTGCTAATTCTGAAAAAAGAAAAAAACCTTCACAGCCCAGAGTTGCAAAGACAATAATGAATAATACTCCAGAAATATCCATAAAGGACTTCCCAAGTATATTGATGTATACTTAAAAATTTTATTTCTTCCCTACTTGCTTGTTCCATCAGAGGAGAAAGGGCAAAATCAGTCACATGATACTTTGCTCCTGTTAGATAAACACCATTTATTTCAGCAAGAACTTGAGCATCTACTGTCTTCTTTTTACTGTGAAATGCATACATGTCATCACAGGATATGGACTATTGGAGCAGGAACTTGAGGAAAGACAAACAGAGGGAGGAAAAAAAATGAAATTAAAATTTTAGTTCTAAAAACAAAAATAAGGAGCAACAATTGATATTTACTTTATGCATCATTATTTTCTAATTCCTTTACTCCCATCTGGTTCAATGACATTAAAATTATAGAAAGTAAAGAAAGCTCTCTGTTAAAAACACAGAATAAAGTATTTAATCTTGTGGGCCACCACACAGAACACCAAGAAATTTCTCACAATTGAAATGATGAGAGCAGGAGCCTATCTTTAGTTAAGTGTAGCTGATAGAGATTTCTAAAAGATCTCTACCATATGGATAGATATGTTTGCAAATATTTCTAAGAGTCTGGTGCTCTTCTTTGTTCTCAAGTAAGATGAAATACACTAGGCAAATGTAAATAAGGAAGACAATGTGCCATGCATTGCAAGTAAATTATACAGTAGATATTCATTATGTGTGCTACTCATCTTTCATCCCTTGCTCTCCCACTCTGTGACTACCTTTCACGTGGTTGCAGGACTAGCTCTGACTGCCATATTCCTATAACATTAATTCAGCACCCTCCCTATTGATCAGTTCAAGAGTAGACTTGTCAAAGTTCTTTCCCTGGAAATTCGGATGGCTGGATCTGTAACAGGTAAATCCAGAAGGTATCAGTGGTCATGTTTCTTCCATGTGCACCAGAGAAGCAGAGGAAGCTGGTCTATACAGAGAGTCAGAGTGGAGTCAAGAACTACAGTAAGCACCAGAAGGAGAGAAAGATCTGGAAAGCAAGAGAGAAGAGTAAGAGTGAGAGAGAGGGAAAGAAATGCAGCAGACACTTAGAAAAGAGACAAGAGGCAGAAAATGAGTCCAGAGAGAGCTTGAATCCCTAAGTCACAGTTACTCTTGAGGCCTGCCTGCATCCCAGCCTTTCAGTTCCATGGAAAACCCTTCCTCTATAATGAAGTCCCCCTTATTTGTCTAAGTATCTCAAAAGGTTTCTGTTATTGCAACCTTGTCAATTTTATGTCTCCAAGCAATAATGTGGTTGTTTCTGGGCTTTTATCTCCCTCTTTTCTCTCTCACTTGATCCAGGAGGGACTTTCTCCCTCCGCCACCTCATACCAAAGTAGAAACAATGGTTCAAACAAGCCTCCTACCTAAGTGACAGCTACGAATCTTACCTGAAGGTCCATCCTCCTCTCCCAACTGGGAGTGATTAGATATTACTGCTGCTGGGAGAAAGGAGGGATAAGGTAGAAACTTCTCTAACAATCAATGGGAGAGGAAGGATGGTTTGGAGGGACAAGGTGAAAACCTTAAGTCAGGAGGACCAAGAGGAGAATGAAAGAACTAAGAACTTGAACACTTCCCTGCCTGCTCTCTCATGGCCTGCCATTCAATAGTCCTGGGCCCTGGTAAGTCCTTTGATTAGTAGGAGATTTGGACCTCTGTACGGGATTGGGTTGGGTTAATACAACTGCAAAGGGTTATAACTAATACAAACCACAGTTCACAACATCATGGCTATTTCTCCATTAGCAGAGTGAAATGCAAGTGATTGTCTAGATATTTCAGATAATTAAAAGGAAAGTAGTTAAGATCAAAAACTATTACCTAACTCATCATAACATTCAGGTCAAGGTCAATGATGTAGGGATTCTTAGTGGATGCCTATCTTCTGTTTGAGGTCACACTCATTTGCAGGTATACTTGGAGTAGGGTCCCTTTAGCTAAAATGTTAAGAGGAAACAATTAAAATAGGACTTTACTTGAAGAAAAAAGGATGCCATCCTTCTTTTGAAGCTATAGGTGAGAAAGCACAGATAACTCAGACATCCCTGGGATAATTCAAGCCCAAATGTGCCCCTCTTCCATTTGGGTTACCCTGGCTCTTAGGACTCTGTATTAACAAGACGCATTAACAAGCATACGGATGTTTTAGCTAATCCTGCTGTCTTTGTATCTCTAAGAAACAGATCTTTGATGAGACACCTGGTTTGTATGCCTGGCCCTGTCTGCTTCTCTCTGCTGTGCTCATCCAGGAAGAAATGACAGCTGAGTTTAGGCCCTGGCCAGACAGCAAGTCTACCACCTTTTGTTATCAACTTTGTATCCATAGCCACCCTTGTCACATCTTTGCCTGCTTGACTTCTGGCCTGCCTGACATTTACAATCATTCTTCCTCCGTCTCCCACTCAATTTCTTCCAAACTCCACAGCCCTATTCACTCTGATCGTGTGCTCAAATCCCAGGCTACTGATAGCCTGCCTACACTAGCCATGGAGGATGCCATCTGCCTCAGGGGAAGTGGGAGGTCCCATCTGCTCAAACACATGACAGGGAACTCAGTTAGGGTGCGAGGAAGTGGGACAGGGAAGCCTGGAAATAGGCAGAGTGTCGAAGGAGTTGAGCCAGAAGCTCAGGAGTTTGACACAGCATGAAGGCTTGTTGACTATCTAGGCACAATTCTAGGCACTGGGATACCAAATTGAACACAAGCCTCATTTTTTAGTATAGCAAACAGAAAATAAACAGTTTGATAAATCGATCAATAAGATCATCTAGGTATTGATAAGAACTATGATTTTAAAAAGAGGGTAGTGTATAAAGAGTTAGGGAGTGGTGTCAATTTAGATAGAGCGGTCAGGGAAGGTCTTTCTGAGGAAGTGGCATTTGAGCTAAGACCTGAATGATGTAAAGGACCCACCCATGTAGTGATTTGGGGGAACATTACAGGTAGGAGAACTGCAGGTGCAGGGGTCCTGAGTAGAGACAAACTTGCCTGTGTTGGAGGGTTAGTGGGGCTGAGGAATAATTAATGAGGGGAAGGATGGTCCTACATGCCTTGAAAAGAATCTGGGCCGGGACAAGTTCCTATAGGATCTTGCAGTTGTGGTAAGGTGTGTAGGAAGCCATTGGAGGATCTTATGCCCAGAAATAACATCATCAGATTTATGTTGTAAAAACCTCAATTGAATATGGAAATGAGCTATTAGAGGGCAAAAGTGATATCAGAGGGACTCCAGTGGGTGGATGATTTAGACTAGAAATTTTGGGTAATTTGCTCAGACATTCAGCTAATAAGTCAAGAACAAGTGGTGAGGGGCCAATGGGAGTAGAGGACTTGAACAAAAACACACCATTCCTTCCCTACGCTGTTGTTCTCCTTGACCTAGAGTGTTGGTTGATTCCAGCTTTGCCAAGAAACCAAGAGAGTGGACATTTCTCATTCATTTTGGCAGTCTGGCACCTTTGAACATGCCTACCTTGGCGAGTCCTCTTCTATATAAGAGTCACTATGTCCCTGTAGTGAAGATATTAGAAAACAATTTTTCCAGGCTTTTTGCAGTTATGGCATAAGCATGTGTTGTAGGTGCTGCCAACCAGAGATTTACATGTAAGTCTTAGATTTGGAAGGTGTGATAGGGAGAAGCAGACCCTGGGAAGAATCTGTTGTGACAAAGACAGTCCCAGAGACATGTGGCTGCGGAAGCCAGCAGAGGAGGGGCCTCTGAAGGTGTGTCTAGGGCCTAGTGTTGCCGAGATGTTGTGCTGGATCTCTGTTGGGGCCACGCTCCTGGGTAAAGTGCATTTCATATTTGGCTACAAAACCTCCAAGCCTTGTTTTCCAACTCCTAGAGATGCCAAAGGCTACCTAGTGTCCTTAACAGATTCTTTTTCTGCCTAAATCAAGCGATTCTTTTTGTTTACTATGTAAGAACCGTGACTGCCACCTCCATTGTCGGATAGAACGCAATTGCATGGTTAAAAAGTCAGAGGAGAGAGACTCCTCATTAAAGTTAAAGGTTATGGTTTCAAAAGACTCTCTGCTGTCCCAGCTTGCCTGCAGGTTCTGCGAAATTTCCCCCTTCCCATTATAAAACAGAACCCGAGAGCTGCTTAACATGCCTAATGTACTAATTGTAAGAAAAGGCAAAGCGAAATTTGTCAGTGGGCTACAAACTGGGCAGACCAACCTTGCCTGTTACTAAAAAGTAATCTCTCACCAAATGGAGAGGGTGGAGGAAAAACCAGTAACCATAGTTTTGGCCTCTTTCACAGAAATCATTTTGCACTCAGTAGTGTTCACTCAGCGCTTGGCTTCTCGCTGATGTTACCAGCGAGTGTGCAATTTCTGACTCATCAGCAAAATTTGTAGGCACTTTTCCCACTACAGTTGGAAATCACACACAAAAAAAGAATTAAAAAACCCCTACCAACTACCCTTATCAGAAATTCTAGTGAGTCCTAAGAGCTTAAAATATGCCATGAGCTCCTAATTCCCAGGGTCCAGGATAGCTGCTCGTTGTAAATTACAAGGAAATAACAAAAAATTGAGAAAGACTTCAACCAGATGTAAGAATATGCTTTTTAAAATTAATTTTAATTATTCATGATTTCTAAATAGATTTCTCTCAAGAGAAAATAGAGAAGGTATAATAAATCTGAATCTCAAATGCATGTTATACCTTTTTAATGGGGTTGCTTTCTCCTTGGGGTCCAAGGTCACTCTGATGATTAGTTAAGGCCTCAGGACATGATTTCCTTGAGGCCATAAGAGGAAAAAGGAAATATATTCACCTCAACAATCACCATTGACCAGTCTTCCTCTTGGTGCCATGTTTAAGAAGTAGTATACACTGCACTAAAATTGCCTCATGTGTAAAGTCTTTTAGGAATTGATGTCCATTTACCAATGAGAAATATTTGTTTTACATATCCAGCTTCATAACTAGATTGTGAACAGAACTGAAATCTCATCATTTTGTCTTCACTTTCCTTATTCCTCTACCTCAGTTGTCAGCAGTGCTGTGGGCACTGGTCTTACTGATTAAGCTGCCACTAGGAGCAAACCTGTGACACAGTCTCCTTAGGAGGGTCGGGACAGGGAGGGAAAAGATGCTTTATATGCATGTGAATAGCTTAATGCTGAATCCTCTATGAATATGTCTCCAAAGAGTACTTTCCCTCCATTTGTGATATGCTTCCCAATGTATTTTTTTGTTTATTAATTGATTACTAATTAATTGATCATAGAGGTTCCTATAGACTGAATGTTTATGTCCCCTCAAAATGTATATGTTGAACCCTAATCTCCAGTGTGATGTATTAGGAGGTGGGGCCTTTGGGATGTGATCAGTTCGTGAGGGTGGAACCCTCGTGAATAGGATCAGTGCCCTTATAAAAGAGACCCCAGAGATCTCCCTTGCCCCTTCTGCCATGTGAGCACACAGTGAGAAGATGGCCGTCTGTGAATCAGGACGAGGGCTCTCACCAGACATTGAATCTGTTGGCACCTTGATCTTGGACTTCTCAGCCTCCAGAACTATGAGAAATAAATTTTTATTGTTTATAAGCCACCCAGTCTGTGTTTTTTTTGTTGTAGCAGCCTGAATGAAGTAAGACAGAGGTAGAATCAAGTGTTTTGGAAGTCGGCCTCATGGATTAGCCAAGACTGTATGAGCGTAGCACCTTTGAACTAAGCCTTGAAAGAGGAGAAGGATTTCAAAGGAAGGAGGCCGTTCATTGACAAGTAAAGGTAAGGAAGCAGAAAGATTAGTGGGCTGTTGTGGAACTTTAGAGATGTACAGAGTTTTCATATAGGGCGAGTTGTGGGAAAGGTGTAGGGAAGCAATTCTAGAAGCTCGTGTTTGCTATGGTCTCCCCACCACCTGGCCCAGAGTAAATGTTCCGTAACTACTTGTTGAATGAGTCATGCTTTGTGTAGGGGTTAGCCCTTTATTGTGAAGGCAAGGGGGAGTCATTGAAAATTGTGAAAAAACATTTTGGGAGCTTTATTTAAGATGAACAATATTTAAAGCGCTGTTCTTTTCCCTCTTCACAAACTTCATCTTCACTTTTACCACCTCCCTTAATCCACCTTTCCAAATCCTACTATTACTTCTGAATGTGTAATCTGTGTTGCAGTGACATTTGACTTTGTACCTGTCATTCCCTTAGATCTGGGTGCTGCTGCTTACTTTTGCTGATATTTTGGACTTGCTATTCCAAATATTGGATTTTGCTATTCCAAAATATTCTTTATCTAATATTGTAAACTTGAAGATGAATTTTGGAGAAACTCTTGAGGATACCTCTATCCAGTAAAAACAGTCTAGTGTTTTTGACAAATGTCTGGGCTCACTTACGGTGACAACACTGGACCAGACACTTTTAGCTCAGAAAGATAGGACAGCAGGAAGCAGAACATAATTTCTCTTTCTGCTCCAGTCAGCCAGATAAGACACACAAAGATAAGAATACCCAATGTGGCTTGGAGCGCTGATGAGATGGCGTAACCTAGAGTGCTGTCAATTTTAGTTGAAGTTTAGACGGATTTTGATGGCAGATAAACTTTATAAATACAGTTTACACTTGGGCCCATTTTCCTTCCTAATCTTCACCTCAATTCTGCAAGCAGATCTTCTTTCCATACTAAAGGCAGCTGTGTGTCAAACCAATCAGCAGAGATGAGAATTGACATATGCTACAATGATTTATTTTATTAACATTTGGTTTAGGTATGAAATGCTAAAATCATTTCTCAAGTTATTTAGGGCAGAATTTCCTATCTCAAGCTAATTGTTGCAAAAATTTTGAGTCTACAAATCTTATAATGCAATCTATAGCAATTGTCATTGATTTTCCTTTGCCCTGTGAGACAAGGTTGGAAAATAATTAAAATCTGATAGTCATAAAAAATATTTATATGGAACTTAATTTTCTAAGCACTGTAGCATATGGTCTTTTTTTGTATCTTGCAATTATGCTGGTGGATGATATTAATTTTACAAGTGAAGAAATAGGCTCAGGGAGGTTAAGAGACTCACCCAAGGTAACTCAGCTTATTCTTATTTAGGGCAGAATCAGGACTCAAACCCAGATCCATGTATCCTATATTCCCATGGTTATCAATCAGTAGTTCATTCCATCAATGGGAAATTATTTGTTTAGGCAACATGATAGGCTAACTTACAGAACAAGTAAATTTTGGTTTCTCTGCTTTGGAAAGATAATACTGTGTACAGGAAAAGAAAAATCATAAAAGATAAAATGTGAAAAAAAAAGGGAGATGGAAGAAGGACAAAAGGAAGAAAACGACTTGCAAAAAAGATGATGCCTTTTAAACTGCAGATGGTTGTCTAGTCTTCCCCACTTGACTTTGGTGTATGACCCAGGGGGCGGGGGCTGGCCTCCCTCACACTGTTCTCACCATGCGTATATCAACCAAATTGATTAGCTGACACTTTTCATCCACAGGCCAATATGTTGAAAACTGTAAGTGTTGTTTGCTTTTCCTACGTTATTTTGTAGAGATGAGACATGGTGATGGATGAAACTAAAAGTTAATTGGCGTGGTTCTGTTACTGAACACAAACATAGGTTCGTTTACCGACCCACAGGAGGGCCAGTAAAGAAAAGAAAATTAAAACACCAGGCTTGCGGCAAGGAAAGAAGTTTACTGTTTTCGAAGGGCAGCCAGACGAGGAGATGGGAGTTAGAACTCAGATCCACTTCACTGAAGGGAAAAAAGTAGGGGTTTTTATCTGGGGTTTTAGGTAGGGGAGGGGGAGCATGAGGCCTTGCTGGGTGGCACTTCCCTACTAGCCTGAGACTGGCCTTGAAGACTGAGTCTTAAAGTTTTTGCTCTAGGAAAGATTTTTTAACTCTTTAGTTCTTGGTTTCAGTTCTAGAAGCTCCTTTTACTAAGCGCAGAGCCCCAGAACGACTCTCAGAGCACTCCATGGGGACAACTGGCAGAACGTCTGGGAGCGTATTCCAAGTGTGCTTAGACTCACACCTCTCCCCTGTCCTTCCAACCCTTACCTCATACTTGCTTGAAGGCAAACACAGTCATTTTTACAGATACACCAGAAAAGAAATGTATGTTTTTCTTGAATAAAAGAAGAGAAATGGAGCTAAATATCAGGGGCTTGATAACAATAATGCTGCTTGCCTTTGGATGTTGGATGCCAGGCAGTCTGGATACCAGTCCCTATTCTGCCTAATTTTAACTAGTCTGCCTCTGACCAATTAGCTCAACTAAGCTTTTCTAACTCTACTTTCCCAACTGAAAAATGTGGCAACACTCCTTTATTGAACTCAAAGTATGGTAGAGCAGGGTTTGGAAGGATGATCTGGGAGCATTAAATATCTCCGCTGCTCACCCTGTGAGACCTCACGTTAAGCCAGAATGGGAACAAGGATGAATTGATATAAAGGGTTAGGAAAAAATCCACACTAGGAGCGTGGGTCAGAAAGGACCTCCAGCCTGCTGAATAATAATTTTCTGAGCTCCAACTCCTCATTTATAAAATGAAGACATGAGACTAGATGGCCCTTAACAGTGATTCCAGTTCAAAAAATCTTAGACTTTATGACCTTATCCTTATGTTGGATTTGTGTGCAATGACAACCTTCTGGAAACCTTTGAAAGCTATGATCCAGCATGATAGGTTTTGTAAACATATATAGGAAGATAAAAAGGTTTTTATATGCTTGTGTACACACACACATATGTGGTCGTTTTTATGTATATAAATGATAAGAACTCAAATGTCAACCTTCATGCACCAAACATTTGATTAGAAAATTCCATGTTCCATGACTTGGAAATTATTAGCATACCTTAGAGTTTATGTTTGCATAGTTATTTTTTAAAAGTGCTTATTTTAACTTAGCATCTATTTACATCTTCAGTGTTGTGTGCCTATGATAGATAGATACACAGCACCAGTATAATATGCTTCTTCACAAGACGGTTGAAGGAATTACCCATGACAAGAAGACACTTTCATTCCAGAGTTTTCTCCTATTTATCAGAGAGAGGAGGCATTCTATTTTTGGTAGTGAACATCCCTCCCTTCCCCCCTGCCGGAGTACAATGACAAGAAGGTGATTAATGAGCACGCTCCACATTACTGTCAGCAGGAATCCAACGCAGGCATGGGGAAGCCGGAATAATTGAAGGGAAGAGGTAACGGTGGTAACATTAGTTAAAACAGGTCAGAGAATCTTTATTCCTGGGCTTTCTGCCCAGTTTAAAGGATTGTTTACACCTTTCAGAGTGTGGTTTGCTTTGCTAACTGGTAAGCAACCCTTATGGCTTGGAATCACAGCACAGGGCTCCCAGTAAGGGTAGAGAGAGAGCCTGGACGGAACCGCACATTCTCTTCATTACTGAAACCTCCTGTGATAACTGAATAGAGGTTTTACCTAATGGGTGATGAATGACCACATTCCAGTTGGGCACCCTATCTCATTTATCATTGACTCTGGAGTGGAGTGCCATTGGAATCGCAATCAAAATTATTGAATAAGTCTATACTTCGGATTTGCTTGGGATTTCTTTGCATCTTTTTCTTTTCTTTCATAACAGACAAGAAGATGTTGTGTGGCTAGTGGAATTGAGGCAGTGGTGAAAGGATATGTGAGAAACAAGCACTTCACTAACTGACTAAAGCCCTTCAACAGAACCTATCTATGCAATTGCATGAAACCAAAACCAAATTGAACGGCAGACTCAAAGGAGGGAGGCCAGATTAATCTGTGCAAAGGGAGTGTGAAAGGAAGAGGCAGATTGTAATGATTGTCAATGGAGGGGGGCGCTGGACAGCTAGAGATGAAGGGCCTCCTTTACAACAGACTGCGTGCATTCCTGCCTCCACGTTTTGGGTCTGGTTAGCTACTTGGACGTGGATAATGACCCTGTTTCAACAGTCACTTGAAATATGAAAGAGATAGCTTATACTACCCAGACACACACACACACACACACACACACACACAAACACTAAGACTATAAGGAGTTGTTGTGGGGATATAAAAGTTATTGACACTGGGTTAAAACGAGACGAAGCCGATTAATGCCATTTAAAGCAAAACAAATGCAATCCAGGACCAAAAAATACATTAGAGGCCCAATATCAAGGGAATATGACACTTTAAAGGTCAGCAAAATTATGGGTGCTTCTTTTGGAACAGATCTTTAAATAGTAGCCCTCAACCTGATATTGCCTTTTAAAGAGGAATTATTAAGGAAATTTTGTTATTTTTGTAATCTAAAAATGTATATTCAGTGCTTAATAATGTTAGGGAAAAATAGTCATCCTATTTGTAATAAATAAAAATAGAACCTATGCAAGATGTTAGAATTATAGAATATTTCATAAAAATAAAATTTTAGTGTAAAATTGAATTGCACCAAAGATTAAAAAAATGAAATAAAATAAATTTAGTGAGATAATAGAGTTTTAAAAATTACTTTAAGGTTGAGGTTAATAAAGAATCTAGCAATTTCATTTCAAAACTCAGAACTCATTTTCTCATGCAAGAATCAATTAATATATTTGAGAAGTGAATATACTTTATGCCTACTTCTAATTTAAATGTTTTATATCCTATATTGTAATATTAAAAAAAATCACATCAAACCAACATAAAAAGAGCAACTTGTAAAATGTTGTACATAATGTATGACTTGGAAAAATTTTGCTCTTATTTTTATTCCAAAGTCAGGAGATTTAAAAGTCCTGTTTCAGCTTAAATACTTGGAGGTTGATTATTATAAATATAAGGTATAAATGAGAGGCAATTATTCTAAATTATAGCCTTACCATTTTTGTCTGTTATTAATATATTTCAAGTTAAAACATTTTTAGATGTTCTCATCTCACTGGCTTACTGCAGATCGAGCTCAAAACCATATTTAATGCATCTAAAAAGATCTATCACTGCAACCAAACCAACCAGTATATCCTCAAATGGGGGGCACCTCTCTACCCAGCCAATGGATCAGAAATGTCCTCTTGGAACAGGACTTTGGGAACATGCTTTACCTTTCCCTTCTGAGGACTATTTGACTTCAGCCTACCCACAAAATACTGAAGCATCGAAAGCCACTTTAATTCAAGGCAAATAATCTTTAAGGTGGAAACTGGTAGTTAATGTACAAGGTGTATAGTTTGTTCTCTAAAGCTGGATTCATTCAAATCTCTAACTGGATGTTGAGCTCAATATTTTCCCTCAAATCCAGAATTCTCATTCTTTCTGTGATAAGCTTCAGACACAAACCTCGATTTTGGTTAAAATTGTTCAGTCTATTGCCACTAGAACTTTACTTGGAGTTTTATTATATCCTGAATTTTACCCAGCACCTCTTTAGCAAGTTTCTTTTCCCTAGGGTGTGTGAACTAAACATGTATCCCTCTGTGCTTAATGCAGTCATAAACAGAGAAGATTCTGGAGGCAATATGCCTGTATCCAAATCGGTCTCTGTCACTTATAGCTATGGGACTTTGGAAAAATTTCTCCGTGTTGGAGAGTCCTCATTGCTAGTGAAGTACCAACTGATACAATCACTTTGAAAAGCAATTTGATATTACCTTGTAAAGTTGAGTGTGTGCATTCTCTACAACTCAGCGATAGCTTGCTAATGTTTACTAGGAGACATACACAAGAATGTTCATACATTTCATTCAGGTCCCACAAACATGCCTTGAGATTCAAGATGGGCACACATTTAACATATTTTCTACCCCCTCTTCCCCCTGTCCTAAATATCCATGGCAGACATCACTAATCAATCCTAACATCTTTCCTGCTGAGTCCAGGCTTAGCCTCACAATTCCTTTCAATCCACCTCCACAGGCAATCACCGCCAATTAATTGGAATCTTGAAAAGACACTTTTCTGCCTTCCTGGCCTTAGGATAGCAAGGGACATTGGGACTGAGTGTACTTGGCAGTTTATTTAAAATGATTTTGAATGTAGGTAATGACAAACAGACTTCCAAAGGCTTATTTCCTCCCTCTTTGTATATCATCTCATCCCAAAAGACAGGCTAAGTTCACTAACACTTGCTTGTTGTGTTTTCCCCTACACTTTTAAGAACTGAGTTACATAATGGTTTTAGGGTGAAAAATTATGTTTTCATCTCTTAAATGTTTTTAACTTCTTATCCAAATGATCAGATTTATTTTGCTTTTATAATTCATATTGATCCATTACATAATGCAGCTAATTTTCAATTGTCATTCAGCTCCTTTATGACGTTTTCTTTTTAGGTTATTGACACTACCTTCTTCAAATTGCTTTGGCCTCTTTTGTGTATAGCAATCAATGGAAAACGACAGTCTAATAGGATACAGGGATAAATTATATTAACATTCCATAGATCTACATATGGCTTCCCCAAATGGGAGAAGAAGTTGTCAAATCTATAATTTTCTTCTCCCAAATGTTGATATATTATCCTGAGTCACAGCATATCTTGCAGTTCTTTCCAGCAAATATGCTTAGAAGGAGAATCACTGAGTCATTGAGCAATAATTTTAAATTACTAGAGAAAGGGAACAAGAAAAAAATATGGCTTCACATACAAGAATTTTCAGTGTTTCCTGTGTCTGATGGTCCAGGCCTTCTATTTCTTGGTTTTAGAGACCCTGGTTAATAAGGGATTACTACAGAAACAGTGGAGGTGGCTGAGTGTGAATTTAATTAAAAGATACCTTCCTGAAGAAGGAAAGAAAATCCTCACACCTTTAGATTAACTTTGCACTGAGACAAAGTTCCTCAACAAACTTTTCTTTCAATTAGAAGAAGCAGGTTTAATGCTTGGGAGACAAACTGGATTAAATTGATGTCCTTGGAGGCAGAGGTCATCCATATTTCATCCCCAGAATAATTCATGGGCAGCCTTTGTTTCCAGTAGGGTCCAGATCCAAGCCTTAAACAAGATGAACTAAGGTGGCAGGCAAAGATGCCAATTAGGAAGACTTCTCTTTGAGAAGCCCATATTCGTTTTTAGGAACCCGTACTATACTTCCCAAAGCTTCTTCTTTTTAAAGTAGGATAGAGTATTTGACAATGAAGTTCACAAGCTTACAGAAGTTCTCCAGTAGGTCTAAAAGTTGAGGAGAGTAGAAAAGCGGGCTCCACATTTGAGTGACATTGCATAAGATTCTGAGCTTTGCAGAGCTCAAAGGCTCTGGAAATCAAGCCTCCTCCACCCAATTTGAGATAGAACAATATTTGAAATGTTTGTATAGATGATTAGTTTCTCTTATCTCTTGATATCCATGCTAGTGGATCTGATCACACTTCATTTTAGTAATACTCTAAAGGTGTAAAATGATTTTTGACTAGTAAGAAACTAGAAGAAGTGCCAAAAATTCAATCTTACAAATGCTGAAGTTGCGTCATGTATATTTAATCCTTATTCCAAAGTTAACACAATAGTGTAGGGTCATAACCCAGGATTCCTGACTGTTGGACTCATGGCCTACCTAACCGGGATACCTAATGTCAAATCTCTGTCACTCTTCATTCTCTCTCTCTTTTTTTTCTCTTCCTTTCTCTCTCTCCCTACCCTCTTTGGCCCCCATAAGAGGCAGTTTTGCTTAATGCCTAAGACCATGGACTTTGGGATTCGAATGCTTGGCTCTTCTACACTCCAGCTGTGTGACTAAAGGCATAGTCTTCCATATCCTGTTGCTGCAGACTCCTCATGGAGCGAATAATAGTACTGACTTCGAATGGTTGTTCTGAAGACCTGATAGGTAATTATAGGTAAAATGCCTGGCCCAGAGTCAGGCCCATAATGCACGTTAGCTAGTAGAATCTATCCCCATAGCTTCCTCTGTGAAGAATTCCTTCTTTCCCTTCTCCTGACTTCTTTTTATCCACAGTTACCATCAACTCTTTCACCTGTGTTGGTCCCTTCATCTCAGTCTCGGTTAGGTACCCCTCTTTCTGGACCTCCTCTGCATAACTTTATTATAACTCCTGGTCTGTAAGTGTTTATTGGTCTGCTGATGAACAGATAACTTTGGACAGGGAAGTTACAGCATGGGATGTGCTTGATAACAAGATCGCTTGGAGCTGTTGGAAGGGGCAAGGATGGAGGCAAGAAGACTGATAAGGAGGCAATGGCTGCTGTGCAGATGAAGGCCAGTGCTGAGAATGACAGTGGGGATGGAGAGGAGCTAAATAAGGAGGCAGAATCTATGGAATCTGATTGTCAAGGACGTGAGGGAGGAAAGGGTCAATGATGATGTCTGGGGTTCTGACATAGACAGTTGGGTCTGGAGATACAGATCTGGAGGTCAAAGCTGTCCCGGGAGTCACTGAAGTAATGGCCATAGGTAAGACTGCCCAGGGGGCAGTAGTATGGACAGGAAAATGAGAAGAGGGCCAAGGCAGATCTCTGAGAAATACCAACATCTGGGGGTTGGGCAAAGCAGGAAGAGTATAAAGAAACTTGGGGAAAAAGCCTAAGGCAGAGAAAGTGAGCCAGGATAGAGTGTTGAGACCTGAGAGAGACCTGTGCCACCAAATTATGATTTGTATTTGATCAAGGGGTCATATTTTAAAATTATACTTTATAATTATATTCACAAAAACTTGAAGGAAACAAAAAATGAATATTCATTAAACCTCTGCAGAGGCCCTAAATTTCTAAGCTTATATATGGCCAAAACAACAACAACAACAACAAAAACATTGGAATAAAGAGATTTCCATAAACATAGAACTAAACCTTTTCAATGTGAAAGCAATCAAAATAAAAAGACAGGCATCAAATTGAGGAAAATGTTTGCAAATGTTTATGATCAGGAAAATATCATCTTTAGAAAAAGAGTGTGTATAAATTGTTAAGAAAATCCACTAAGAATAGGATAGATCAATGGGTAAACGACTAGTTGGGAGAGTCATAGAATGTTCTCACCACAAAAAAGAAATGGTTGGGCAGGCCCAGTAATATAGCAATTGAGTTTGTGTGCTCTGCTTTGGCGGTCCCTGGTTTGCTGGTTCAGATCATGGGCGTGGACCTATGTACCACTTATCAAGCTGTGCTGTGGCAGGTGTCCCATGTATAAAGGAGAGGAAGATGGGCATGGATGGTAGCTCACTTCCAATCTTCCTCAGCAAAAAGAGAAAGATTGGTGGTGGATGTTAGCTCAGGGCTAATCTTCCTAAAAAAACACTAAAAAATAAAGAAATGGTGATTATTGAATGTGATTGAGGTATTAGCCAATGTGAAGATGGTAATCCTATTGCAATATAAAGGTGTATCAAATCAACACGATGTACTCTTTAAACTTATTCAACATTGAATGTTAATTATACAGTTGTGTGTTGCTTAACAATGGGGATATGTTCTGAGAAATGCTTTGTTAAGCAATTTCGTTGTTCAAACATCATAGAGTATACTGAAGGGGAACAAAATTTGCTACCCCAAAATGTATCTCTTTAGCATGAGGATTATTTTAGGCTGATTATTTTTAAGAAACAAAAAACTCAGAAAGTTTCTCTTATTACCTCCCCCTTTACTGCCTAAAAGAACTCAGATTAAAAAACTTGTCTCAGGAAGGGAGCTATTACGTTAGCACAGCTGGGTGGTAGACAGGGAAGAACCTAGAAAAGCCTGTCTGTTGGGCTCCCCTCTGTGTTCTCCTCTTTCTGTGTGGCGAAATGAACACTTACTTTCCAAATGTTTGCTCCTTTTCACCTAGCTGTGTATTGCCTTCCTTCCTTTCGAGGTCCCTGACCCTCCTGACCCCCAACATTTTCTTTTGTCTTTAGCTGAGGATGGTATTTAAGATGAGGGCTTTGGCCATTTTGGTGAGTTACTTGGTTTTCCTGGGTTTCTCCCATAGGTACATGTTATTAAACTTTTGTTTGTTTTCTCCTGTTATTCTGTCTCATGTCAATTTAATTCTTAGACCAGCCAGAAGAACCTAGAAAAGTAAAGGAAAATTTCTTCCTCCCCTATAATACTTACACAAACCTAGATGGTATAGCCTACTGCGCACCTAGGCTATATGTTAGTAATCTTACGGGACCACTGTCATGTATAGAGTCTGTTGTTGACTGAAACATTGTTATGCAGTGCATGACTGTGTCTCAATTTAAAAAAGGAGCAAATACAAATGATAAGCATATGGGGAAACATTTATTTTCACTAATAGCAAGGAAGTGTATTTTAGAATAAAGAGGCACTATTCTCCCCTTATTAATTAGCAAAAAAAGTTTAATAATATAACTATTCTAACAAGTATTTAGTGAAACCAGCGTTCCTAATGATTGTTGGTGACATTGTGTATTGGTAAAGACTTTTGGGAAAAATAGTTTTTGGAATGAATCCTGGACCACAAATTGTTGTTTTCCAAAGTTTTGCTAGTGTCTCCTAAGAAATCTAAATGACGAAATATGCATACAAAGTATTTTTGTTAAATCACAGAATCACAAGTAATTATGAAAAATTAAAATTTACCAATAATGCTGTTGTTAAATAATATGCAGTGTATCCTATTATGAAGCTGTTATGAATAAATAAGGGTTATAAAGATCATGTAACAACTCCTTGAAATGATTAGGATATAATGTTTTGAATTAAAATCAGGGTCTATATTTATTTGTACACTGGATATAGCAATACAGAATCTGAATATTAAAAACTAGAAAAAACTTACATGAAAATTGAAAATGTTTGGGTTAGTGTGGTTGGGTTAAGGATGATATTTCTTCCTCTATTTTCCACCATTCTTGCTGTCTTGTTAGACTGCTTAAATAATTAAAATGAATATAATCACTGAATAATTATTGACTCTTCATTTATTTTTCTCTTCTTTCGGGCTAAATAAAATTGTATTGTTTAGTCTTTGATGAAATATGCTTTTTTATCATTGAAACTGTCTTGATGAAAATGTTCTGCAAGTCAAGCAAAATTATTTCAATGCACATATTTATTATCAAATGGCAGATTTCACTTAATGGCTCTTTTAAAAAGTGACCCATTGATGATGACACCTGATGGTGATGTTGATGATCATTATGATTATAATGATGATGATATAGTAAACCTGGGTGAAAGGTTAAAATTTTCAAAGTTCTTTTTTTTTGTGTTATCTCATTTGATTCTTAATATTAATTCTGTGATCAGCAAGACTGCTATCATCATGTATAGTGTGGTGTTATTATTTACCTAAAGGGGGCGTTGACCAACCACATTGGGTGTAAACAGTGTTGTTACAGCCTCACAAATGAATGAGCATCATATCCTTCTGGAGGTTTATGGGTCAGTATTCTTGGCCCATAACCTTGTATGTTTTCTGGACTCCCCCTGGAAGTTCCATGAAGAGGATCAAGATAGTCCATTATTGAGAAAGAAGCTTTTACATGGTTTGCTGAAACATCAACCAAAAGCACTGGAGGATCCACTCTCAATGTTAAGGCCTCGCCTCCACTGCTCACACACCGTTTCCTTCAACCTTTGCCACTGGCTATAACTTGTCTATACTAGCATAATATGATATCCAGTGTAGCACATCATTCTATTTATGATATTTTGGATTTATGGAACAATATTTCATAGCCCTCCTCAAAGCTCCTGGTGCTCTGCCTCCTGAATGTGTGTGGGATCTAATGGTCTAATGGCCAGTGTGTTTAGGATTTACAATATGTTCTAGTAAAGATTAAGTTTTTATAAGTATGAGGATTACTCCAAATTTCTTTCAAATACCAAATCCTGAACAAAGACATGGAAATACTTCCTGCTTGAAATATATGTGTCAGCAGCCTTTTGATGATTAAGAAAATCAACATAAATGATGCATCTTGGAAACTATAAAACATTATAGATGCATAAGACATTATTATATGTTTTTGCTGCTGTGTTCTACCATCTTGTTCTTTAGCTACTATATCTGTGTGTTTCATCTCCTTAACTGAACTATAAGTCCTCCAAAGGTAGGGATTATAGCTGCCACCCATTGGGGAAACCCTCACAGTGCTGAGAAGTTTTGTGTGCAGTCTAAGCACCTGAAGAGCTAAGACTTGGTTTCATATCTTGGCTTCACTACCTTTTTGACTGTGTGACCAAAGGCAAGTTACTCAAGCTACCTTACTTCTCTGAGTCTCAATTTCCTTATCTATAAAATGGATATAATAAAGCCAAACTCAGGATTTTTGTAGAGATTAAATGTGACAAGATACCTGGGAATCACTTAGTAAATGTTAGATTTCTTCTTCTTCTTACTTTTTAGAAACCTGTTGAAAAAAAAAAAAACACCTGACAACTTCTGTTTATTTGAAGTGCTGCACCTGAATCTACTGCACTGTATATTCAACACTATTCAAGTGACAATAAATTCTCAGCAGATGTCGCACTACTGAATTGTGGCTGTTCCTTTGAGCCAATATTTAATGACTCACAGTAGACTTTACCTTTTGTTTCACAGAAATTAAAGGGCTTTTTATCTCATAGGTCTAAAATTAAGGAAATGTGGCCCTCGTGAGTAATAACATGTGGTCATTAACAAACCCATACCCCAACTTGAGGTCTTATTTGTAGGTGTTATAGGTGAGAGCTCCTGAGCTCATTACAAATTCCATGAGTCATTTGGTTAATTCCTTCATTGATAATGCTAAATTACTCTGCATAATGAGGCATCTGTTCAGAATAAGAATAAGATTCTGACAGGGTTTGACAATTGACCAGCTCTCCCTGTCTAGACAGAGGCTGTGAGGGAACAGTAACAGACAGGGAGCCAAAACTTCCCTGAAATCTAATTTATCAAATGTTATTTTTACATGATATAATTCAGTATTCAGTTTTCCTTTATTAGGTGATGTCTTTCCATTGGGGTCTTTAGCCCCATCTTTTTCTTCTCCAAAACACGGCAAGTCTGACTTGCTGACTTTGGACTATTTTTTACCTAATTCTGGAGTAGGCTTGGTGTTAACTGAAAACCCTACTCCGCCCCAATTTTTCGTCCACCTAAGTTTGAGATTCTTGATATTCAAGACATACTTTTACATCAACATTGACGATGTATTGTTTCCATTCTCTTAGAATGCCGTCACGGTACTGATGGCGGTAGGTGTATGCATGAGGAGTGAGTCCTTTTCATGACATTTTGAGACTGAAGACTCATGATTGACAATTTGCTTTTGCCTTCACAAAAGCCTTAGTAAAGCTTTTCAATTATTTTCTTTGCCCCAGCCAGTTCCCCTAGAATATTACTAGAATATGAAGTGCACTAGAACATAGGTTTCACAGGGGCAGAAATCTGTGCATGCATTTTGTTCACCTGTGCGGAACGGGACCTGCCACACGTTAGACATGTGATGAATAATTGTTGAAGGAACACGGTCTAAAAATAAAAGAGAGAAGTGAGGCTTCTTTAACGGGCTGTTTATTCCATTCCCATTTATTCTTGTCCCATTGTACTTTTCTTTACTGGGAAAGAGAATTTTAAAAGGTGTATAAGGAAGAGGAGAGAGAGGGCACAGGACCACTTCTTTGTGCTCATGGCTCGAAGCTTGGGATCCCCGCTGCAGATGGTGTGGCAGGTTGAAATAGCTCAGAGGAGTTCGCAGGAAGGGCCACTTTTTATGGACTGCTAAGAGGAAGTCTGTGAAGCTGCTTCATTTGGAGGCGTCCTTCAGGAGACCGCAGGAGGTTCTTATCCCCTAAGTTGAATGTAGCCTGACGTAGGAACTGTTTATAGATTCCACCCAGTTGTGGTGGTCTTTCCCTAATATCTTTCACAAATATCAATCCTACATTTGTAAACATTATGTCCCCCACACCTGTGAGTTGAAAGTGGAGTTACTTTGAAGTATTGCGTGGATAAAAATGAGGCTACCCGCAAATTGAAGAATTTCTTCTAAAAGCCTCCCTGCCACATGGGGTAACCTTAGTAAGAAACGTCTTTGAGACATAGGTTCCTCACCTACGTAAAGAAAGCAATAATAATCCTGCTCAGTAAACGTTAGTTGAATGAAGGAAATATTTACTGTATGAATGAGAAAGAACATTAATGTATTAGTGTCTAATCATGTATGTTTTTGTTCTGGGGAGCGGATTGCAGGGTGTAGTGAGGGCTCATTAGTCTGAGACAGAAGATGTGGGCCCAGTCTTCCTGATGCTACTCATTCTGTGAGTGTGGTGGGCACTTCTTGGCTTCCGCCCAAGCATCTATTACTCAGAGTCCTAATTTCCCTTTGGGAAATGCAAAGTTCCCCTGTTTTCAGACATGTGATTCTGGTTGATTAATCCCAGCCAGCATCAAGGATACTTCCATGGGGGTGTTGAAAAGACTAAATGAGTTAGTATACGCTAAGCACACAGAACAATGCCTGCTTGGCACTTAATGTGTGTTGTTGTTGTTCTTATATAAGCTTACATTTTCTTAGTCTATGAATAACTTCTATAAGATTTTGTAACAATACAAATCATTGGAATAAATGACATTCTACTATTTTATCTTAAACTCCACATCCTCTCTTCTCTTTTATGAACTCATTCAACCAATCGGCCAATCAATTTTTACGATGCAGCTGGTACGTGTACTACATCAGTTACAGTTGTGTACAAAGGTGAAGAGAACATGGTTTCTGTTTTCATGGAGCTCACAAGACACTTGTCTTATTCAGGATTTTCACCCACCTAAAGGGTCTGAATCCAAAACTATCATACTTTGTGCAAATAAATAAAATGTATATAGTTGCAGTGGGAAAAGCGCCCATTTTCACCATCCATGATTTAACTGCATGTAACTAGAAGATTTGATGTCTTATATTATGTAGGGTTTTTTTTTTTTTCTATATTCAAGTATCTTGTATACTGGGAGGTAAGAGGGAGTAGAAGGGAGGTCTGACAAATGGGTTCAGTTGCTGGCGGGGTCCTGTTAAGTTGAGGCACATACGGACCACCAGATCCCACTGTTTTCAATAACATCACATACTCTCACAAAAGTCTTCCTCAGCCCCTGTGGAAAATCTGTAATGTTTTTATTCTAGCACATTTGTCTTTCCTAATCATAGCTGCATGTTTGTGAGGGGCAGACTTTTGAACTCAGCATATCTTACAAGTGAAGGTTGTATCTCTTCTTACACCCTAGTTGGTCTCTTTTTTCCCTTATTGGAGAAAAATCTAATGATCATAAGTTTCTTTCTCTGTATATCTAGTGAGCAATTATATATAATTGCTCCAGGATATTGCTGCAATATATTAAAAAATGTATCAAGTGAGGGTGATGAAAGGTATAAAGCTTGGAGAGTCTGGGAATAAATGCTGTGGATATTTCTTTCCTCTGGTTGGAAGGATCTACGTACTGACCCCTTTTACTGGCAACTCTCACTTAGTCCTTCAGCACTCATTTCAAACATCATGTTCTCCAGTCTTCTTCCAACCTCCTTGCACTCCTTCTCTGAGTATTTCCTCCTCACAGCTATACTATACTTCATAAGTATTATTGTTCTTGCTCTCATCCCATTGCACTGTAGATACTTGCTAATCAGTCTAGATTCATTTCCAGGATGCGAGTTCCTAGAAGGTGCATTTGGTACCTCACTTATCCTAATTGTAGATATTGTGCATAGTAAGTTGCCTATTCCAGAGTAGGATCTCTGTAACTGTCTGTGGAATGAATGAATAAGTATCCCCCCTGTTCCATGACCTGACCAGCCTTCAGGCTTACGTGGAAATTAGAAGGTGTGTGTCTGGAGGCTCAGGGATTTTAAAGAGATGGCTTATGAAGACTGGAATTACTGGTTTGGTGGATGGGCTGGATCGTTCTGCTAATCTTTTTGGGGAAATTCCTGATAGTGTGATACTAATAGCCTAGGACAATGGATACATAGTGAGCCATACAAAAGTGGAAGATATGCATATGTTATGCTATAACATACAACTTATTATTGTATAAAATATCCTCCTTACTGCTGTATTTGAAATTTGGTTTTGTGAGCTATTAGCTTTTTGAAAACAATCTGCATTTAGGCACTACTTGAAAAGACCCAATATTCTTCATAATCACATAGTGATAGAAACTGTGGATTGGCTCTTCCCAAATCTCTTTTCCCTTTTCTTCTTCTACGTTGGAGACTAGGAAGCTGAAAAGTCTTCCCAGATCTTCTTGTAGCCCCTGTTGGCAACAGCACACATTTCTAGTCAATGAGGCAAAGGCAGAAATCTCTGATGAGGGATTCCCTTCCCAAAGTAAAAGACAAAGCCTCACCTCTTTTTCCGCTTGGAACATGGACATGATGCCTGTGGGAACAAGAGCCATGTGAAACCTTGAGGACTCGTGCCATAACCAGAAATGGCAGAGTAGGAAGATGGAAGGAGACTGGGTCATGGAAGGTACCACTGAACCGTGCTAGCAGCCCTGGATTGCCTTCCTTGGGCCTTCTTATATGTGAGCCAAATGCGTTTCTTACTTGTCTAAGTCACCTTCAGTGTTTTCTGCTCCTCTCAGACAAAGACAAACAGAACCGATACAACGTGTTGCAATAGGTTAGGCTAGTTTATGCTGAAGTAAATAAACCACTTGGAAATCTCAGTGGCTACACCCCAAGAGGAGTTTATTTCTTGCTCGTGGTATGCCTGCTGTGGTTTTAGATGACTCTCTAGGGGGCTGCTATCCACGTGTTAGCACAGCATTCCAGGCTGCTGAGCTCTTATGGCAATTCCACGTCAGCCCATGCTCCCATGATTGCTGCAGCTGGGGAAAGTAGCAGAGTTGGAGATTCAACCAAATGCAGTTAAATACTCTGGCTGGAAGTGACACATTTCATGTCTGTACTCATTTCATTGGCCAAGGCTAACCTCAAGAGTATAGAGAAGAACATATGCTACATTCCTGGAAAGAGGATCCTGGAAATATCGGTGAGCAGCACTAATGTCTACCACACATCAGAGATCTTCTTTGTCAGTTGAAAACTAAAGGAATGATGTTATTGAAAAAATGACCAGGCAAAGACGTTAAGATGGTTTGATAAAATAAGTGTGCTAAAAGCAGTCTTTCAGTTCTAGTAGAGTAAATAATACCATCCTCATATCTTTTCTGTGTAGTATTGGTTCAGAGTGGAGTTTGCTAGTAATTGGTGTGGAAGAAGGTGAGATGCACACAAGAGTTGCACAACAAAGCAGAACTTGGAGACATTTTCATTCACCCACTGGTGGTTTTCCATGAGCACTCCGATTTTTCTCCTCCAAGCCTTAAATCTGCTGTGATTCTAAAGATGAAATAGGAAGAAATGCTGCTGATCTGTAATTGCTCAGGATACTTTCCAGCTGCCTCTCAGCAGGTCCTTCTGTGTAACTTGTTTTCTCGTCATTGTAACGCCAGTAAAGTGATTTTAAAAAGTCTCTGGGAGTTTGGTAAACAGGATTGAGTTGAATCATGACTCAGAACACCTGGCTTTCATGTGGACGCAATGCAAAAGTTGTTGGCACACTAGAAGGTAAATGGCTCAAACTGGAAGTACCAGCCAATAAAATGTTCGTTTCTATAAATGGTGCTATATTGCGTCATTACAAGAGTCGGTGAGTGTAACAGAAAGTGAGGAAGTGTGTAGGGGAAAAAAACCCCTATCACATGGTTGGGCCTGCTGCTAGATATGATGTTTTCTACTGTAATGATCTTTGAAGACACCTGGGCCTTGATACTTTCTGATTGGGTGGCTTAGTCACCTCCTCTCCTTGAACCTCAGTTTCTTCATCTGTACAATGGAGATGGCACCACCTATCTCACAAGATTTCTGGGAGAATAGACAGTTGTATGAATTTGAGATTCATTTGCTTTATTGCTTTCTCTTGTTCCTCGTGGGTTTCTTCTTTCTCTGTAGAGGGAAAATAGCTGTAGGTAAGTTGGTTTAGATTTTTCAGGATAGGAATAATTCTTTTAAAATTCTTCTCTAAAAGTTCTTCTTTTAAAATTTTATAGTTCACTAAAATATTTCAGACTTAAAGGAAAATCCAGGTCCTTTCTTCTCAAAAGTCCTTAAAAAATTATGTGATAAAATTTAATATTTGAACTAGTTTTTATTTTTCAGGGGGGGCTCCAAATCCAGTGTTACAATGTAGGGAGAGGATGTTTTGATTAAAATCTGTACTCCTTCTGTCTACCGGAAGCTAGACTCAGCAGTGTCAGGGAAGAGCTGTGAATTTAGGCCAGACACACATGCCACGGAGATGTGGGTGAGAAACTGTGGGCTGGGCAGGATGGACACTAGCGGGTATCCTTAAAGGTCTCACATGGTGTTTGTGAAGGGATCTGACCACACCCAAATGCTCTAGCACTTATTGGCCAGGCATATTAGGTTCAGGAATGGCCTTGAAGAAGGCAAGGGTGTAGAGAGAAGGAAGAGTTAGAGGGTGATATAGGATCACAATAATGATAATAATTAAATAATGAGCTACTGTATGATAATGTGCTAATGATAACAAAAATGGCTAGCATTTGTTTAGGACCTATTATAGGTTAGGCATCATACTAAGTACCTTATAATTGCTATCTCATTTAATCTTCAAAATAACCCTAACTGACAGTTTTTATCATTATACCCATTTTTGAGACAAGAAATCCGCAGCACTTAATTTCATGTAAACGGAGGTAAGGAAGTAAAAGGTCAAGTCAATTTGAACTCAGCTCTGCTTGATTATGAATTCTGTTTCTTCTTCCCTGCTTTGCTATACTGTCTCCATATTGATGAGATTGTAAGAGGCCTTTGATTTCTCAAAAGAGCTGCAGAGATCAGACATGAGACAGCAAAGGAATGAAGCTGGAGCAATTAAGGGAGGGCATATTAGAGAGTTAAACTGAATTATATGAGAAAAGTGAAATTGCCTTGTTTGGCTCTGTCTGGTTTAACCTAACAGTGAGGAGGCATCTCCAGCTCTTTTCTGGTCCTGACTCTTTGCCCCTTATTTGACCGCTCTTGTTGACCATGGATGCCACCGCCACACACAGTCTAACCAAAGGAGACTCTGTTCTCTTAGTTGTCTGTAAATGTGGTTTAAAAAGTGATGAAGCTGAGGTCAGGGGTTGACAATATTTGAGAACTATGATGTCAAAGTTGGCCCTTTTCTTTCTTCTTGTAATACAGGGTGCTGAGGGAAAATAGGTGTAATGCCTTAAATCTGGTCCCCACTCTATTCAATGCCTGAGCAATCTCATAGTCAATGAACAAAATTTCAGCATCCAAAAGTAATTTTAAAGCAATCCAAGACTTTTATATGTATACTTATTTTTCCTAAGCATCATGATTCTTAGAATCCCCACTCAACAAGTCTCTCTAATTTCCTATCCCATCTGCTGTCTTCTTATACTACAGCTGTCTCCATATCTTTTTTCTGTTCATTGTTTAACTTTCTTTGTTTTTTTTTGTATTTATAATTATACATTTTTTCCAAGTAATTTTATTGAGATCATAATGGTTTCTAACATTGTGTAACTTGGGGTATACATTGTTATTTATCAATTTCTGAATACACTTCATTGTGGTCACTGCTAGTAGTCTAATTTTTATCCATCACCATACATATGTGCCCCTTCATCCTTTTTGCCCACCCCCCAACTCCCTTCCCCTCTGGTGACCACTAATCTGTTCTCTGTATCTATGTATTTTGTTATCTTCCACATATGAGTGAAATCATGCAGTATTTGTCTTTCTCTGTGGCTTATTTCACTTAACATCGTACCCTCAAGGTCCATCCATGTTGTTGCAAATGGGACAATTTTGTCTTTTTTTGTGGCTGAGTAGCATATACAGTGGAATACTACTCACCCATATCTCTTCAAACTTCCCTCTGTGACTTCTCTTCTAGCTTAAGTCTACACTCTTATTCTTTCCCTCTTAACCCTTTTTCTGCATCACAAAGCCCCTCCTGTCATGGTGGAGGACGCAAAGAGCCTGAGAAGGTCAAGATCAAATCCTAATTAGTAGGCTGCATGAGGAAGAAGCCCGGAAAAACTCTTCTATTAATAATTTTTGTCCCATAACACAAGCATTTGCTGATACCAGTTCTTGAAGTGGGGCGTGAGGGTGGATCGGGCAACTGCTTTCCCGCGTGGCATAGAAAGCATTGTGGCGGCACTAGTAGACCAGTTTGCCATCTTTGACATGCAGGCCCTCAGTTTCTGATTATCCAGAGAATCATGAAAGGCTATAAGTTTGAATTTCATTTTGCAGTGGAGGACACTCTTAATGTAAGCAGACTCACTGAGGCAGCTCTCAATCGTGTTCAAATATTCACTGAGGGACATGTTTGGCCTCTAGAAGTAATTCATACTCAGTAGTCCAGAAAGAAGAACCTCCAGTAGGAAAAACAAAAGTATCTTTCTCCTATACAAAAACAAAATGCATTATTGCTTCGAGCTGAACACCTACACTTCATAATTGTGTCTCATTACGGTTCCTTAACCCTAGCATCACTACAGTCTTGCTCAGTGCAGAAAGCAAATGTTTATTAATTTGAGACCAGATGGAAAGCTTGATAGATTTTACTATTATGCCCAAGAGAGCACTGTTTAAAAAATGTAATTGGTGCTTAAAAAATGGAATGCATACTTTGATTGCAATACTTCCCTGCTCAGGTTTAGTGCATCACTTTCTGAGCTAAAGTTAAGTTGCAAAGGTTTTGAGTCATCTAACCATTGTAAGGTAAGAACTTGTAGATAATTCCAGTGTTATGCACACAATTTTACAAAGGGATGTTATAACTGCATTTTTGGAAGGGAGATTATTTGTAGGAAGATTTATACTTCCTACAGTGGAAAATAAGAAAAATAAGGTTGACTTACTTTACTTTCCCATCTATATAAATAAGGGATACACATAAGCTGACCCAGAGTATAGTGGTCCCATAAAATAGCAGGATTTATGTGTGAGCTGAGAGACTGTGATCATATATATGCTTGGTTTTATAGAATAAGCTGCAGCAATTATGACAGTAATAAAAGAGACCATAAATGACTAAAATACCAGAGTAACCAGAAACCTCATCATGACCAACAATCCAACAGCATCCCCATAAAGCATTTTATCTTCATACCTAATATGTAGGTAAAATGGAGAAATTTGTGTTTCATGTTTGAGGCACCGACTGATAATTTATGTCCACTATCCATTTCTCCCCATTTTCCTTTAGTAGTATAATCTCTCAGATTTTGACTGGGCACATTGCTGACTAGGTAATGACTACATTCCTGAGGCTTCCTGTGACTAGATAGGGCCACCTGACTCATCTGGACGATGAGATGTAAGCAGATGTCATCAGTGCAACTTTTCCCAAATGCCCTGTAGATGAAGAAGCATTTAACTTCTTGCCTCTTTCCTTCTTGCTGGATGCAGACACGATGATGGAGAGTGGAGTGGTCATCTTCGAAACAGAGATGGAGACTGCGTGTTGAGAATGGTGGAGTTACCCTGCTAGGCCTTGTTCACTATTCCTGGGCTATTGCATGAGAAAGAAAGAAATCTCTATCTGGTTGAACCATATATTTTGTATTCTCTTTGTCATAAAACTTGGATTGTGCCATAATTAATATGGAATTCTAATATTTTGTGCCTATTCTTTGGGAGACAATTGTCAGTGAGCAAATTCCCTCAACAGAGGCAGTTGGAAGGAGAAGATCGTCGTTAGTGTACTGTCCCTTCTAAATGGTGATGTGAATAAAGCATGTCAGAGGAAAAGGGAAGATGCCATTAATTCTGTGTAAAACATTGGGGAAAGCCTCACAGAAAAAGGGACATTTGCACTGACGTTTGAATGATAAGTTGGCATTTGCCAGCTGGGGAATATCTGAACCAAGACTTGGAAGGATGTGGCTAAAAATGTAAAGGTTCTGGTGAGGCTGTAAAAGTAATTTTGTGAGGCCGTATTTTCAAGATCACTGGATGCTTTGTTAGGGAGTTTAGGTTTATTCCATAAGCAATGAAGAAGTGTCATTTATAATTTACAATTTATATTTCATATATTTATAATTTAAATTACAGAATTGAAAGGATCAAGTCTGTGTTTAGAAAAAATACACTGGCAGCACCAAAGGAGAAAAGTTGGAATGGGGAGAAATTGGAGGCAGGGGGCCATAATTTCCACAGTCCTGTCATTTACCAAATTCTTGTTAGGGGTAATTTCTAAATCTATCTATTTATCTCTCTATCTCTCTATCTCTCTATCTGTCTTTGTATCATCTGTCTCTATCTATCTATATCTGTCTAATTTTCACTAAGTATTTTTCAAAATTTGGCTTGTGTATTATATTTTTAAACATTTAATAAAAATAAGCATTTTATTTTTTAAAAGTTTGTGTATATACCTCTTTAAACTATCCTGTGTACCTCCATGGTGCATGTAACATACTCAGGACAAACACTCAGCTGGTCCACACTGTATAACTTTTAAGTTGTTAAAATATTGAAGTAACACCCTACCAGTTGTTAAAAGCTGCTACCCTGAGCTCCTGAGTGTCCCCCATCTCCACAGCTCTGGCTGCCTAGTGCGCCCCTAGGAACCCAGGACCTCCTCGTTGTTTAGCTCCAGTGTGTCTGCAGGGCCCTGTCCTGTGCTGCAGCTGACTTCTTCTCTGATTGGCCAAGCAGAGTTACAATTAGTTTTTGAATATTTGGAATAGCAACCTTGGAAGCACATGTACGGATTATAGATGATTTTGGCTATAGAAGGAGCAGGAGAAAAGGAGAAAAGGGAACAAATTTGAGGCACATTTTGAACATAAAATGTGGGAGACTTGATGACTGATTAAGTGTGGGAGTGGAAAAGAGGAAGTGTTAAGAATTCTGGGGTTTTAGTTTGTGTAAGCAGACAGTTGGTGATGCCATTAACTAGAAAATTGATACAGGGTGCACTTTCTTGAAGAGGGGAGATAGTAACTTTGGTTTTAGACATATGGAGATGGCGAGGCCATTACAACATCCATGTGGAGACGGTTCGGAACTGGTTGGTTACATTGGTGTGATGGTAAATATTCAACAAGTGACTCTCAAACGTTAAAGAAAAATGGGTTTTTTAGGGGTAGTCTTTGCTGATTTCCATGGTATAAATACTCCCAGCATGTTCAGTTTTAAGCTACCAGCGTGATATCACTAATGCCAGGTTGGGAAGAGTGGGGTACAATCTGCTTTCACAAGCCCCCTCCAGCCGTCACCGGTTGATGTACAGCTTTGGATCTCAGCATGAGTTCTGAAGATGCTATGTAGTTTTAGCGATCAATATACTGTGTGTGTTTTAAAACCCTTAAAATGTTTTGAATTTTGCCTTTTGCCCCAGCATTTGGTAAGTTAAAAAATAAATTTTGGTGTGCTCTTGAAAACAATGAATATCCTGTAGGTGTTGGATGAAGTGTGGTGTGTATGTATATATATATATCTCCGTTAGATCAGATCTGTCAATTCTGTGTTCAAGTCTTCTATATCCTTATTAAATTCTTTGTCTGATTGTTTTATTAGTTCCTGACAGAGGTTTGTTAAAACTTTCTGCCGTTATTATGTGTTTGTTTTAGTTTTATATATATTTGAAGCCAGGTTATTAAGTGAATGAAAGTATAATCTTTCTGGTGGATTGGATTTTTGATTATTGTAAAGTGTTCCTTTTAATCTCTAGGAATACTTTTTATCTTAAAGTCTATTTTGTCTGATATTGAAATAACTACTGCAGCTTTCTTTTACGTGGTGTATCTTTGCCCTTTCCGTGTCCTTTCATCCTTTCTGTATCCTTAAGTTTTAGGTATTTCTTTCATAAACAGCACATTTAAAAAAAATAAAACTGATAACCTTTGTCTTTTAATTGGAGTTTGTTCCATTTGTTTTTGTATCAATCAGGATTCCACCAGGAGACAGAAACCTACCCAGTAATTTGAAGAGTGATGATTCAATATCAAGCATTATGAACCATTTCCAGGAGATTAACTACTAAGAGGGAATAAAAGAGAATTCCGAAGAACACCCTAGGGCTGAGAGAATCCAAGGAAGGACACTCTCGGAACCCCTCCTCTGCCCCACCCACTGTGAGGATTCAGGCCTTGTTGAAGAGGATATATCTGCAATCCACCACGGCTGGTGGTGAAAGTCTTTGGTTTGCTCTGGGCCAAAGTTGGTCCACATTTTGTGGACCAGGATTAGTAGGCAAGGAAACATGGGCTGAGACTTGCAAGAAGAAAAAAGTTAGCAAATACAAATAAACTCCTTGATATCACAAGCAAAGAGAAAATATACAAAACTCCTACAGTCCTCATTTCTGTAATTGTTCACAAGGTTGTAGGTGACATTTGGCTTCCTCTTACCGCTATGAAATACATTTTTCCCTTCCCCGCAGCCAGAACTTCAGCTGGTTGGAGTTCCTTCCCTGATAGAGTGACCCATACCTTCATTCCCGAAGTGTCTGATCCACAATTGTCCTGCCTTGTTTAGTCACTGTAGCTTTCCATTAACTTTTAGTATTGGGCATAGAAGTATTATGAGGTGCCCTGGAAACCCCTGGCTCCCAGATATAGTCCTCCTTGTCTTTGTTGTATAGAAACAACAGCTTAATTTCCCCTTGGAAGTCAGAATCAATCACTCTAGGAGCAGAGTTACCACCTCTCTTGACTGTTGGGTCAGTGGTATAAAGATCCCCAAATGACCATGGGCAGTCTCATCTTCCAATTAATTCTCTGACTATACGGATGGTAGTTATGGTGGTAGCATGATAGGTAGAGAAGGTAAATCTATCTCCAGAATATATGTCTATTCCAGTGAGAATGAATCTCTGCCCCCTTCATGACAGAAGAATACACTGTAATCAATCTGCTAACAGATTACTGGCTGGTCCCTTTGGGGAATGCTGCCATATCGAGGAGCCAGTGTTGAATTCTGCTTTTGGCAGATTAGACACCCAGCAGTAGCTTTAGCCAGATAAGCTTTTGTAAGGAAAAGTCCATTTTGTTGAGCCCCTGCAGAACTTTCATCCCTGCCACTTTGTTCATGGGCCCAAAGAGAAAGTGCTGTGTGTTGGGAAAGAAGCTGACTGATATCCACAGCAGACATCATTTTGTATGCCTGATTAAGAGTCTACTCTGCAGTGGAAACCCATTGGTGAGTATTCACATAGGGTACAAATATCTCCACATTCTGTCCATTCTAAGGGGTCCATCCACACAACTCTTTCCCAGAATTCTTTGGCACCAATTTTCCAATCTTGTGCTTTCCAAGTATTTGACCAGGAAAACCATCAACTGCCTGTGAATGAGCGTGGATCTGTACTACTGGGCATTTCTCACTCCAGGCAAAGTAGGAAAACAAAATACTGCCTGAAGTTCAACCCACTGGAAGGATTTGCTTTGCCGCTATCCTTCAGGGTTACATCTGAGTGGAACTGTAACATTGCAGTTGTTCAGTTTTGGTGGTACCAGAATAATATATAGACCTTTTTGCAAACCAGGCTTCTTCAGTCACTCGGTCATGAGGAATTCCCCATGTAGGCCATAGGCATGAATTGAGGCGGAGGAGACAAGGAAGAGACAAACTTGGAAGGGGCCCTCCCTATTGGTGAGGTTCCATTGTGTCTAATATGCTGTTAGTATACTCTTAATTGTAATTATTGTATTATTAAGTTTTGGAATTTCTATATGGTTTTTTTTTAAAGACTTTTTAATGTTTTAATTTTTTCCTTTTTCTCCCCAAAGCCCCCCAGTACATAGTTGTATCTTCTTCGTTGTGGGTCCTTCTAGTTGTGGCATGTGGGACACTGCCTCAGCGTGGTTTGATGAGCAGTGCCACGTCTGCACCCAGGATTCAAACCAATGAAACACTGGGCCGCCTGCAGCAGAGCACGCGAACTTAACCACTCGGCCACGGGGCCAGCCCCTCTATATGGTTTTTTTAAGATCCCTATCAGTTTTTAGAATTTCCTGTTCTCTACTGAGCTTTATTTTAAAACTTCTCTTTTTCTTCATGATCATTGTAAGCACATTTATGTTTAAAGTCTATGCCTGATAATTCTCAATATCTGGAGCCCTGTGGGTCTGCTTCTACTCGCTAATATTTCTGTTGGTTCTTATTTATGGTTTTTTATTTGCTGATGTGTATGATTTTCTTGGAATATGTGCCTGACATTATATTTGAAGAATAGTTTACAGAAATAATTTGAGGCCTAGTATAACATGATCTTACACTAGAAGGAATTTACTCTTGCTTCTCTCAGCGCCTAGAAAATAATTGATCTGGAACTTAATTCAATTTCAGCAATTTAGGTTTTCTAGGCCACTCAGCTGACTCAAAGCTAGCGTATAGATCACGCAAGAAGGAGCTTACTCTTGTTTCACTTTTATTTCTAGAATGCAACCATTCTAGAATAAACCCAGAACACACGGGATTTGTCAGATGCTCCCAGCAGGTTCTGGACTCTTACTTTTGTCCCTCTAGCACTTGAGGCAGTCTAAAGCCTTGCTCAAACTCTCAGTCCCTGTCACCTCTTCCAGATCTACTGTGCTGGCTATTCTGTATTTGCCCTTCCAGATCCACTTCCCACACCTTTCCACCCTACTTTGTGTCCTGAAAGACTGATCTCCTACAAGAAACATCAATGGGTTTCCTTTTCCTCTGGACACTGGTTGGGTTGAGTCAATGGGAGGCACCATCAGGAGATAGGAGGATGGAGGGACTATGAGGTCAGGAGGTTTTATCCGTCAGCCCTCTCCCTGCTGGCTCCTGAGTTAGCAGCGGCACATTCTAACGAAGTCCTGAACTCCTGCCAGGCAGCCCTTTCCTACAACTCTCTCTACTTTCTGGAACTACTTCCTTTCCCTGCCCCTTGAGGGCTACGGTTGGTAATAGCAACCCAACAACCTGTTGTTGTTGGCCCTAGGGTATTTCTTCATCTCTCACTGGTTTCCCTTAATCCTACCCACACCTTTATAAATTGTACCTTCACTGATCTCTCATGAATCATGCCACTTGAATGTGCTGCATGTTTCTTGCTGGCTTCTTATTGATGTAAGCTCCCCAGTGCTGAGCTCCTCTGTTTAGATTTCCATCTTCTCATGGTAATACTTACTTCACTTGTTAGTGTTCTGATGTTTTCAAGCTGAACTTTTGTATATTTTGTCCAGTGTTTCTAGGTGTCCTTATCAGGGGGATAACTAATATGCCATTACTTACTATGCTGTTATTAGAAGCAAAATTCCCCCACTCTTGCCTTTATTTAAGTCTTACCATACATGACTTTGTTTCTAAACAATCAATTCTTAGCTTTGTATATTTTGCATATATGAGTGGAGCCCTGCTGCATATAGGCTTCTGTGATGTGCTTTGCTCATTCGATGTTATGTTTGGAGATTCCCTCAATTTGATTTGTATAGCTGTACTTCATTCATTGCACTGTTTGACTATTCCAAAATACACCTATATATCCTGGTGTTATCACATTTAATCTTCATTTTTCCTAGTTTCTTGGTCTCAATGTCATTTTGGCTCTATGTGTTATTTTCTATCCTTCACCCAGCTCTCTTGTTTGACACTTGTGACATCTGGTTGGAGTAGTTCCCCAGCTGTGCCTTTGGTTCCTCTTCAAGACTTGTTATAATTGTCTCATGTATTACCTGGGTCAGATGTTCCACCCATCCCTCATCTCCTTGTACCCTCCCCCAAGACCCTCCCTCTGGATTCTTTTTCTTTCATGTATTTAAGTCTGTACCCCCTTTATCCCTATATTGACAGCCAAAAACTTAGTTAGCCAAGAAAAGACTTGAGAATGTAATGCAATTGTTTCTTCCTTTTGTTTAGGGGAATTGCTATACTTTTCATTTAAAAAATGTAACATTAT
The DNA here is from genome assembly GCF_041296235.1 of Equus asinus. NCBI lineage: Eukaryota > Metazoa > Chordata > Mammalia > Perissodactyla > Equidae > Equus > Equus asinus. Next base: position 132,125,287 of record NC_091792.1, read on the forward strand.
CAAAGAAGAAAAACTACTTGTTTGATACTAAGTTTCCTTGATATTTGAAAGTTCACACATATAAAATGGGTTAAAAATGGATTGATACTTTTTCAAAAGGATTCATCATGTGGTAAATTTAAAATAACAAACTTCTTCAGTGCATTTAATATATAACTTGATTTATAAAAAATAAATTTACACTGCTGGCCAGAAGTGAATTTATTAAGTAAAGCAAGGTACATCTGAAATTATATTTGGAAATACAGTCACTCTTTCTATAGCTTGCCTTTTATTTAATAACACCAAACTGTTTTCTCCCCTGGGGGAACAATGAAATAAATGGTTATGACTTTAGAACGCTAACATCTTTTACTAAGAAACAAAGATATACAGAGCCAAGAGAATTCAGAAAAAGCACAATGAAAACATAAGTTTAAATAATTTCTAAAAATGGTAGGTGTTAAATCTTAGGAAAGGATTATGTTGCTGTGGGTATTCAGAGTTTCAAACTCCCAAATGGAGAGACATATAACATTCTGACTGTTCCTGTGCTGTCCTGAGCTTTTCCTCTTCGTATTTCACACTCAGAAGGTACAAAGAATATGTCTGAAACCATTAGTAGCATAGCATCTCTCTAAGCTTGGTTGCCAGCTGAGAATTGCTTGTGAGGCAATGAAATAAAACTAATAAAAAAGTTACATTTAAAAAAGAATATGTACTCATTCTGAATAACTAATTCTTTTAAAATATTATTTTGTTAGGATTACATTGGTTTGTAACATTGTGTAAATTTCAGGTGTACGTCATTTTATTTCTGCTTCTGTATAAACTGCATTGTGTGGGCCGTCAATAGTCTAGTTTCCATCTGTCACCATACATATGTGCTCCTCTCCACCTTTCACCCTCCTCCGACCCCCTTTCCCTCTGGTAACCACAAATCTGTTCTCCTTATCTATGTGTTTGTTTGTTTTTTCACCTTCCAAATATGAGTGAAATCATATGGTATTTGTCTTTCTCTGTCTGACTTATTTCACTTAGCATAATACCCCCAAGGTACATCCATGTTGTGGCAAATGATGCAATTTTGTCTTTTTTATGACTGCATAATATTCCATTCCACATATATACCACATCTTCTTTATCCATTTGCCTGTTGATAGGTGCTTGAGTTGCCTCCAAATCTTGGTTATTGTGAATAAACGATTCTTTTAAAAATATGGAATATTATCTAATCAATATAGTAAGTTTCCCCTAATCAGTGTAGCCTCGTATCATAATCATTCAGTGAATTCTCATGTTAGAGATAAGGTTGCAAAACTGAATGCAAATATGTTCTAGAAAAGAGGTTATAGAATATTAAAAAATAATTTCAACCCTAAATTGTTTTAAGGTATACAGGAAATTGAGATGGGCTGGGAAGGGAAGTTAAAGTAGGCTAAAATCTCTGGTTTATATAGTCAGCAGTAAAAAATACTATTTCATTCTTGATACTGTTAATCTTGAAATATTGGTTAAAGAAAGTTTGGGAATACGTTTTTTCTTTTTCTTTTTTTCTGAGGAAGATTAGCCCTGAGCTAACCTCTGCTGCCAATCCTCCTCTTTTTGTTGAGGAAGACTGGCCCTGAACTAACATCCATGCCTATCCTCCTCCACTTTACATGTGGGATGCCAACCACAGCATGGCTTGCCACGCGGTGCCATGTCTGCACCTGGGATTCAAACCAGTGAACCCTGGGCCTCGAAGCGGAACATGCGCACTTAACCGCTGCACCACCGGGCCGGCCCCAGAGAGTTTGGGAATACTTTAACAGTAAAAATCTCTAAGCAAAAAATAACACAATTTGTACCTTTCGAAAGATTGAAGAAGTAAAAATCATAAAGAAACAAAAGAATAGTAAGGAAACATGAAAAGAAAATTAAAACAATATATCATAGGACCAAATATTTAAATTATGACAATAATGGTAATGTATTAAAATCCTATTAAATGGCTAAGATTCTCAGCTTTGTTAGATCAAAGAAGTAAGTATAAAAAAGATTGTCACCTGTAATTTTTTTTCTAAATTTTTAGTCTGATTTCAAGATGAGGAAGGGCTTTCTGTTCATAAGCACATTCAAAAAATTGATTTGAGAAGTCAACATATTTGATGATTTATATAAAATTATCCTATACTTCACATCATGTAATAACTAAAATAAAGACAAATTACAAACAAAGATCTATAACAAATATGAATGTTACAATTCCTAACATATAAAATTCTTACAAAGTAATGATTAAAATACAAAGATCCTAAGAACTGAGTAAAAAGACGTGATTAAAATACTAATGGTGGGGACCGGCCAGGTGGCACAGCAGTTAAGTGTGCACGTTTCACTTCTCGGTGGCCCAGGGTTCTCCGGTTCTGATCCCGAGTGTGGACATGGCACCACTTGGCAAAAAGCCATGCTGTGATAGGTGTCCCACGTATAAAAAGAGGAAGATGGGCATGGATGTTAGCTCAGGGCCAGTCTTCCTCAGCAAAAAAGAGGAGGATTGGCAGCAGATATTAGCTTAGGGCTAATCTTCCCCCCACCAAAAAATACTAATGGTGAATAACTATAAGAAAGTGTTTACTTGACTTAATCATGACAATGCTTATGTATACAAGTTATAAATTTTCCTTTATCAAATTGGCAAAAATGGTGTTCAAAAATGGTGCTGTTCCATGCTGATAAGGTTTTGCAGAAACAGATACTATTCTATGCTGGTTAAAGCATTAACTGGTACATACTTTTTGAAACCGCGTTGTCCATATGTACCAAGAAGAGTAAAGTTTTCTATCTTTTTCCTCAATAATTTCACTTTCATGAATCTATCACAAAGATATAAGCAGAGAAGCAGACAAAGGTCAATATACTAGGTTACAATTAGGATGTTCATTTTAGCACAAATTATAGGAAAAATTGAAAATGATCTTATTTTAAAATTAGGAGAATATATATATAGATTACAGAATATCATGTGAAGGGCTATAATTAAGTCATTAATATTACATTACCAAACAATAATTCCTTGTAAAAACAAGAGACCAATCTCTCTACAAAATTTCCTGTAGTATCTCTGCATGTTTGTTTTTTTTCTGTTTTTTTGAAATATACTTTTCCAAAGTTTCTTCAATGACCATATACTACTTTTACAATTATCAAAATTGTTATATAAATAATTAATGTTCCATAGCTTCAGTGAGGGCTCTTGTTCCTGTTTACTCAAGTAACAACCCGAGAAAGTTAGTGGAAAAGTGGACATCACCATCATGCACAACCCTCCCATTCAACCTTGTGTAGTTGAGGATGTTAACCAGGTCATTGTATGACTGACTTTTCTGCTATTCTATTTACTGACGTCAAGATAAGTAGCTGAGGCAGTGGCATAAGCAGGGATGGTGAAAAGCCAAAGCAGTCCAATTCTTTTTTGATTTTGTAGGGGAGGAAGATATTTCCTCTACCCTCTCTGGGTTCTTCTGGCCAGAGAACAAATTAAATTCACATGAGACAGAATAACAGGAGAAAATTAAACAAAGCTTTATAACATGTATAAATGGGAGAGGCTCAGGCAAGCTGAGCAACTCGCCAAAATGGCTGAAGCCCCCACCTTAAATATCATCTTCAGCTAATGACAAAGGAGGATGTTGGGGATGGAGGGGGAGTTGATCATGGGAGATTAACAGAAGTAAAGTAAACAAATGCAGATTTAAGTCCTTGCCTTTGGCATTGATTAAGAGTTTCTAGAGATAAAGTCCTCCCCACCTTCTTCCTGGTACAGAGAGGGAGACCCCTTTACAGATGGAGATTTCCTTTACAATGTAAATGTCTCCTAACAAAGGGCAAGCAAGTTCCACTCCTCAGAGCCTCCTTCCCGTCTGCAGTTTATTAAAAGTAACCAGCCCCAAATAATCTTCATGCCAAAGAGACATATCTTGGGGTGGCCAATGCCAGTCCCCCACAATTTCATCTCATGACATTCCTCTTCCCACCCTTGTAGATCTCAAAGTTTTGAGATGCTGCACTATGCTGGTCATTTAAGGTTGATTCTGATTGCCATAATTACTGGAATCAAAATGTAGTCAGGATATGAATCCTCAAGGTATTTTGAGGTTATAAGTACATACCAAAGCTTGAATTATTTTGGTGATCTGAGTCAGAAGGGTCGTCAGAGAGTCATCACAGGCAGAGCCTCTGGGATGGGGAGAGCAGTTCCAGACATCATCTTCTGTTTCGTTGGAACCACTAATTTGTGACATCGTTGGGATACCTTGCCAGATTATTCTGAAATGGAAGCTTTATCAAAAATATATCAAATATCAGGCAATTGTATCCAGTTGAAATAAATATAAAACTTTCTTTAAACATTTTTTTCTTCAGCATAATTTTCTGTTGATTAGGTGATGCCAAATGATCAGTTTGACAGAAAATTTTCCAAATTTCAATCATGCAATTTTATTACGGGAAAATCAGCCTTCAATGAGTAAACAACTTGGATGAAACCAAAATTCTTCCTTCCTTCCTTCCTTCCTTCCTTTCCTCTTTTCCTCCTTTCCTCCTTCCTTTCATTCATTCCTTCTTAACTTCTTTTCTTTCTAGATTTGGGTTTGAGAAGGGCTGTCCCACTGCTTGGCAAAATTACACGTATTCACCAAGGCAAAAACCTTCTCTGTTTCCTTGCCTCTCAACTCTCTGGGAAGAAGAGGAACTTCTCCTTCTGTGTTCCAACAGGACTGTGGAAATGATGCTGGTATATGCCTCAAATTGTGTTAGAGCTGAATTGTGTCTTTTCCTTGAACCATGAACAGGGACCAGTTATATCTCCAGAGCTAAACCCACTGTCTGGTGCAAAACTGGTCCTGCATGAATGGTGAAGGAATTCTGTTTTTCTGTTGATGTCAAGCTTTTCACAAAATTTTGGCCCTCCCTGTTATTTAACTTGTGGGAAAACTTTGAGAAATGTAAGAAAAAAAATATCCAAGACCTTTGCAGTTTGCATTCTATTTCCTCCAGATTTTTAATATAAATGGGAAATAGTCAATGTCCCTTATAAAAGAAACCCAGCAATGATTAAGTAGAAAAAACAAATATTATGGCTTAAAAGTATGTGGGAGTCTCTTTGTTAAATTTACTCCCCACCTTTATTAATAAGGTTTAAAAAATAATGTGAGCTCTTTGGTGAAACATTTTATAGCTGAGCTTCTGATGTAGCATTTCTCTTCTTACAGAAAATTTTTTTCCTTACTTTGGCATTACATTTCCCTAAGGGAGAGTAAAGGGCATAAGTGTAGTTTTTCCTTCCCTCTATGAATAGGAATAAATAAATACAAAAATATTCTGACAAGTATTTATTTCTTGTCTGTAAAGGACATGCATTGTTGGGAAATTATATACATATAATTGGCTATGATTTTAAAAAGGTTTGTATTTTTGTATTTCCATAAAGTTCTATAACATAGAAATAACTAAATTGGAAAGCTTTTGGGAAAGTCTAGATATATATTGTTTATCAGTTATAAGAAATTTGTGGTAGGGCTAGATTATGAGGGAAAGAAATCAAGGTGAGCGACTAAGCCTACAAAATTCATCTTAGCCAGGCAGCCTGCTGACAGCCTGGCAATTGCTTAGCACAGACATTCAAAGAATCTGCTCTAGATAAGAGAGAGCATAAGAACCTGCAGTAAGTTTAACAGTACCAGGCATTATAGCCATTCTCTCCCAATAAACTGCTGAATGAGAAGGCTGTTTTGATGGAGAAGCTAGGGAGCATCTATAAAAGGCTACTCCTTGAAGGATGAGGTTATTTCACATATCTATTGCTTGTGTTGAAAAACAGATCCCCTATTTGATGAGGTGTGTTTTAGTGCTGCATAAGAATCACATTCTATTACCTTAGGACTCAAAGAGCCGAAACGGGATATAGAGGAAGGCAATGCCAATATTCTGTGGCCATCAGGGGAGAGGCCAGATCCCTTCCACAGGAACGATGAAAGACTAATTGTAGATGCTATAGGTACAATAAAGTGGTTTGAAGTCAAACAATTATCACTTGTGTGGGAGGGGGTGACATAGAAGGAAGGGACCTGAATGGGAGCAAATTGCCAGCCTGAGCTCTTCTATATACATAGCAGAGGAATAATAAACTAATCAGATAATTTTAAAAGGACTTTTACCCAGGAAATCACTGTATTTTAAGCAAATGATTTTTCATTCCCTCTGAATTTCCAGATTATTACTTTATTTCCCACTGTGTAATATATGTGCATGTAATTTTTTCTTCTTGTTTATCATAGCCACAGCAAGATGATGATTCTGTGGTTGAATGCTCACCCTCTTCCTAGAACATGGGAGTGAATTGGTTAAGGAACTTGCAGACTATTTATGCCAAGTACCCTGGGTTGCTGTAATTTTGTGGGCTTTGAGAGCATATTTCTCACTTTCAAAGACAAAGAAGCTTGATGACCAATTTATCAGGAGTTGGTTTGATTCAAGAGTTATTTACTAATGTTATTCCCAATCAAATGACAATTTATTCAAATTATTGACAAACATTTATAAAATGCACTGGTTTAGGTGGTGGGATGTAACAACAAACACAACAGACAATATTTTTGTTCTTGGGGATCTCATCTTTATTCACTCAGTACACTAAGTATCTGTGTGAACCAACAAGACAATAGAGATGACTCAAGACCTTATGTTAGAATACTTGCAAAACTGATCTCAGTTTTCTATAAAATGGAATATTTTGTTTTGTTTTGTTTTTTGAATAGTGAGTCAGTAGAAGATATTGGTCAATAGCAACAGCTCAGGATTCAGGCTGCCAACATTCAACTCTCAATTCACTTCTTTCTAGCTGTGTGATTTTGTTCGGGTTACTTAACCTTTCTGTCCCTAGGTTCCTAATTGTAAAATGGAGATGATAACAAATTTGTCTATGTTGTAACGTTCTGTGAGGGCTTACAACAGGGCTAAATAAGCATTAGTAGATATTGTGACAACTGATCTGCCCACATATGGAGATGTAAGGATCAAATGAGATGAATGTGAATCTCCAGGGAAACACCCAAGCACTAGACACCTGTCGTTCATTGTACTCACTCATTTACAGATATTCAACAAGTGCCATGCACTGTGCTATGAGCTGGAGGGAAAATGAATGTGAGATGGTGCTCATACTAATGCAGGATCATAGGCACAGAGTGGAAAATTTTTTGCACAGGATTATGGTTCAAGAAATGCTTCTTGATGTTACTGTTCAAAGAACAGGGGGAGAAATTTTTGAATTATGTAAGTTAAATAGATATTTAGAAGCTTACAGCTTAGTAAAAGAGAGATGTGGCATCAACAGAAATGCCATGATAGAAACCATAATGAAGTTCAGGAAAGTGGTGGTGGCATTCAGGCAGACATTCCTTCCAGCCAAAGAGGGCAGGAAAGTTGTTATGAAAAAAGGGAAATTTGAGTTAGGTCCTGAAGGCTATATTATTTTTAAAGTTCCTTTTTTAATTTAATTTTCCTTGTGATCATATTTGAGACAGAGACTCACAAAGCTGTCTGGATGCTCTGGACACGTGGCCATGGCTTGTTGCCTGTTGAGCTTCACTGTAGAGCAATTGGTGGGGAATAACTAGTTCACTGGGGAGCATTCGAATTCAGCAGGTCTTTTCTGTTGTGTCAATTAGTTTCTATAGGGAGAAATTCTACAGTCTTCTGCTTGTGGTATCAAAGCCTAACTTTAAGCATCCTGGGAGTCGAGTGGACAGAAGTGTCTGGGACCATTCAGGAGAAAATCTTCCCTACCTTCCATTTTCAGCCTCCCACCTTCTCCCTCCCCTTGGTTTCAGGCTGCTGAGGCTCTCTTGGTTCAATGTTTCTGGAGAGTAATGGCGGCAGATGGAATTCTAGAGAGGTCCCTCCAAGACTCCCAGCCCTAGGTTATCCCATCAAATGGTCATCTAGGTATCACTGTGAGGAGATTTTGCCAATGGAATTCAGGGTACTTATCAACTGACTTTAATATGGGAGATTATTCTGGATTTTCCTGGTGGGTACAATGTAATCTGGTGAGCCCATAAGAACAGAAGAGTAATACAGAAGAGATACACAGGATACACAGAAAAGGAGACACAAGAGATGTGGCAGAAGGGAAATCAGAGAGATCTGAAGTGTGAGAAGTACTCGATGTGCTGTTGCTGGTAAGATAAAGAGGGCGATGTGACGAAGAATGTAGGGAGCTTCTCAGAGTTGAGGGTGGCTTCCAGGTGACAGCTAGCAAGGAAATGGGGACCTCAGTCCTACAACCTCAAGGAACTGAATCTTGTGAACAACGTGAATGAGCTTCAAAGTGGATTTTTCCCAGAGTTTTCTGATAAATATAGCCAGTTAACAGTTCTATTTCAGCCTGCGAAATTCCGACCAGAGAAACTAGTTGAGCTAACCTGGAGCTGAAATCAACAGAACCGTGAGGTAATACAAAGATGTTGTTTTACGCTGCTAAGGTTGTGGTAATTTTTCATAGCTGCAATAGAAAATCAACACAACAACAAACTACTCATGTCCTGCTGGCCCGGGGAAGGGTGTAGTTACCTGCTAAGTGGTGTGTGTCTGTGTGTCAGGGGATGGAGTCTGGTATCTATCTTCTCATTATACAGACTTCCAGCTGATCCCCCAGGCTTCAGCCCCATCCCTCACCCAGTCCTCAGAGGTACCTAGTACCTCCAATTCCCAAGCTTTTCTGGGGTTCTGCAGCACAAACTGGCTTACTTGTAGTTGGCCTTCACTCTGCAGGCACTTACATTTCAGCATTTCTTTCTTTTGAAAATCTGTTGCCACTCACATCCAATTCCTACTTTCCACATTTTGTTGACTTATCTTATCCCCTATCACCTCCTTTGCAGTTCGCGGTTCTCCCTGTCCTTGAGAATTTCTTCTTTTAAAAAATTTTTGTATTGTCATCTCAGTGGGATTTTGGGAGGTGGGGTTATGGTAGGGGTAAGAGTGTGTAATTAATCTGCCATATGAAACTGAAGTCTTTATGTAGAATTAAAATAACAAGATGTGGAAGAGAAGAAATTTATAAAGAGGAAAATATAAGCAGACATAGGGAGGGAAAGCTCGAGATATAAGCAGAAGGGTTTGGTGGTTTATTTTGATTAGAGATCAGGAGAACAGGAGGAAATAAGATTGGTCATGTTATTGAAGACAAATCATTGAAGACTGTGAGGGACAGAGGGTAAGAAGTTTAGAATTGATTCACTCCCCTGGAAAGCCTTGAGAGTCTGAACAGAAATAATCAGAAATTTGCCTGAGAATGGTTAATTTACCAGTGATATATAAAAGGATTAAGGTGGGAAGGAATTGGAGAGAAATTAATTAGGAGGTTCTGAGAATATTCTGAGAGAGTAATGAGTCTGAACCTATACTGTCCAATATGGTAGCTACTTGCCACGTGTGACTGTTGAGCACTTGAAATGTGGCTAGTGTGACTGATGCACTGAATTTTAAATTTAGTTAAATTTAAATTTAAAAATGCTACTCAATTCAACTATTAGAAAATTTTTATGTGTGTTTGGAACAACATGGGCATGTGAATCTATTTTTCAACTATAGATTTTATGATATCTTCAATATGGATCAAGTATTTCCAAAGAAAATTTAGCATCTGAGCTCAAATATGTTGTAAGTATAAAATACACATCAGATTTTGAAGACTATAAAAAAAAGCATGCAAAGAATCTTATCAATACTTTTTATATTAATTACATGTTGAAATTGTCATATTTTAGACATATTGGGTTAAATAAAATATGCTATTAAAATTAATTTCACTTGCTTTTAAAACTTTTTATAACGTGGCTATTGGAAAATTTAGAATTAAATATGTGGCTTACGTATTTCTGTTGGACAAGTGGTCTGAACTAAGCTTGTGGTTGTGTTCATCAGAGGGCAATCTGCATTTGAGAAGCATTATGGAGGCAGGGCAGACTGGATTGTCAGAACTCGGGTGGATTTGTACATAAGTGATGGGGCTCTGGCAGTGTAGAAGGTGAGGAAATGTGGATGAAGCAGAAATCTACTCTCTCATGAGGAACCTGGAGGAGAGGAGACTAATGCAAATGCCGGAGAGAACAAGTGGGTGTTTGAGGTATATCATCTTAGGAGAAGCAATAATCTTAGAACTGACATTAGAAGTGGTGGCTGTGGTCAGAGCATCCAAGCAGGTGGACTGAGCCTAACAATACGGAATCCATGCAAAGGCAATGGTGAGGTTCTGGTAGATCTGTCAATATGTAGTGGAGGAATGGAGGGAAGAAATGAGGCCCATGAAAGAGAATGGAGAAGACCGAAGAAATGTATCAGAACCCATTTCCCTGAGACTGAGGTTAGGATGGGCTCCAGTCCTTTAGGGTAGGATCATTGGGAAGAGTAGAAGTGCTTGTACTTGACCTGTAGGTCACATGCATGCTCAAAACTTGGCATTGCATATTTGAGTCCTGGGTCTGATTGGCAGGAAAGAAACACTCAGCAGTTATGCCTGGGTATTGGCCTTTGGTGTAGAAAGAATATTAATTTTAAGACCCCATGTATTATAGAAGGAGAGGTAGCTAGAGACTTTAACATACTTCTGAATTCTTTTGAGTTTGGTGAGAGAATTGGTGAGCACATCTGTGAATTCAGCAATGAAAATCTAGGGAGGACAAAAGTGGGCAGTGGAGGTGGGCAAAGAGGCAATTGCCATTTTGGATAAGAGGAAACAAGGGAGAGGAGAGAAGGATTATTATCTGGTGAGTGCCAATGACAGAAAAAGAAAACAGAGGAGCAGGTTTGTTTTGGGTGGGAAGATAAAGGATTTTATTTACCTTATTTGGAATTTGTTACATGCATTTGAGGTGTTGACATCAGCCAGGACTAGAGTATGGAAAAGTTGTCAGTGTTAAAGACATAAAACTCTGAGGGTTTTCCTCTTATGATAAATTATTTGCAATGTGATTGCCAGGGCTGAAGATAATGAGAGTAGAAGCCAAATATGTAAAATGTTTTACTATTTTTTGAGGTTGTCCTCCATTATGATCAGAATGCTAATCATTAATTAGTAATGAAATGTGGCCGCCAAGTGATCAGAATGTTCTTGTTGACTCATCAATATCATCTCTCTATAGTAATCAACAGGAAACACAGATATTAATTGGTAAGTAATATTGGAAATTCATAATGAGAGAAAACAGAATAAGATGGTTTTAAGGATTGTTTTCACCAGAGTTTGGGAGCCCAGTGAATCACAGTTTCCTGTTAAATAGAAAAACTTTTAAAGTATTGGCATATGTTCTTTGTCAGCCAGACAGAGCAACTTCTTCCCAAGCCATGTTCTTGGGAGAACTATTGATATCTGCACTCAACTCTACTCTTTCTAGTTTCCAGGAGTGCTGCCCCTTTTTCTTTGTAATGACTTTGCAACATAGGTCACTTCAACAGACTTTCATGGCATGTTACAATTCATTTATATAGATCATTCTTTAGGTGGCATATAGGGAAGTCCTTAGTTTTATCAGAACTAATTGCCTTAGATGGTTACAGTTGCGAAAGTTTCCTGCAGGCATCTCATTGAACTCCTATTGGGGGTCAGGGTTGATCTTTGTCAGCTTCATCATGGAAGTATGTTGGTTTGGCCAAGAGAGGCTGGGTTATGCAGTGTAACCAATGATATAAAAAATCTCTCTGGCTTGCAACAACAATGTCCGTAATGGACAATATCCATCATGACTTTGCTCCCCCCGACCTTCACTCTTGGATCCATGGAACAATGCCAATTACCGTGGTAGAGGGAAAAGAGTATATAAGGGAGCTCTTGAAGTTTGCAGTGGAAGAATCATGGTGCAAAAGGTCTCATCTAAGTTCACTAGAGTAAGAATCCTCACACAGGAAAAGGCAGCCAATATTGGTGAGTCTATCACAAACATTCTTTTGGAATATCCTCACCCAGCTTTGTCTATTGAATCAGTTTGTTATTGCCCAAGATCTTAGGGCCCAAGTACTACATTTTAATTACATTTTTAGTTAATAAAAAGATTATTTGAGGGGCTGGCCCCGTGGCCGAGTGGTTAAGTTCGCGCGCTCCGCTGCAGGCGGCCCAGTGTTTCGTTGGTTCGAGTCCTGGGCGCGGACATGGCACTGCTCATCAGACCACGCTGAGGCAGCGTCCCACATGCCACAACTAGAAGAACCCACACCGAAGAATACACAACTATGTACTGGGGGGCTTTGGGGAGAAAAAGGAAAAAAATAAAATCTTTAAAAAAAAAAAAAAAGATTATTTGATACATTATAGTGGACCAGTGTTATGTTTTGCCCAGGGTTGAGATGATGGAGTTCTTTTCAGACTGTATTTTGACAGTGCGGGAGGAACATAGTTGGGGCAAGAGAATGAGTGTGAACTGCTATGGACTTATCCTGATGAAGACTTCTTTTGATCCTCCTTCCTGATGGTATTGAAAATAACGTGTTTACCAGATCAGTTGGCACATAACAGTGCCAAAGACCATATTGGTCTGTTCTAGTTAAGACATCATCACATCTGGCACAGCAGCTGCAATTAGGGCTACCACATGGTTAAGTTTATGGTAGTTTCTCATCATCTGCCACGATCTCCTGGGTTTATGCAGTGGTTACACTGTGCATCCTTCAAATTTTTGAGAGTGGTACTAATCTCTGATAATCCACGTGGCATTTGGTATTACTTCTGATTTACTATCTTCATTGAGGAAAGGGGACTGTTGCAAGGATTTGGCCATTGCTATCATGATGAATCTTTCTCTGCAGATCAGGGATTTATTGGGAGAGTTGTACAGCAACTATGAGTATCCATTCCAATTACACCCTCAGAGACAAGGGATGTGACAACAGGGTGAATCCTTGGAACTACTGGACCTACTGTGATGTGGACATGGGCTAAGACTCCATTTATAGCCTGCCTCTGCAGTCTCCATCTTAACAGATTGGTTGTGATGACATTTTAGTTGTCTTGGTGTCAGTACTCAGATCCTGTATCTAGCAGTCCTCAGAAGAACTGGCTATTGTCCTTTCCCTAGTTTGGTTCATCTAGTAAGTGGCTGTATATTGATTTGGGGAAAATTTTGAGAATCTTAATCATATATGCCTTCTGTGGTGTTGCAGGGTCCTTCTTCAAGGGATTCCAGATTCCCCTTCAGTTGGGCTCTGGAACTGAAAACTGGCTTAGGTCTGGGAAGCGCAAGAGGAAGTGGAAGTGATTGTCCAATGCAACAGCTGCTCATCAGCTCTTGACTGTTTTTCTTTATATAAATCAAGCTATGTCATCATTGACTGCTCAACTTATTTTGCCAATAAGAATACAATAGTCTATTAGCTCCTTGTTGCCATCCTAGCTTCTGCCTACTATAATAATTATATCCATCTTGCCTCTGATGGTTAAGTGTGATACCTTACCTCTGATGTTTCAGAATACTATCATCCACACTGCCCCACTGACAGTTCCATAGCAACATATCCTACCATTGACCTTGGCTGCAGACAACAGACATTACCGAGACTCTCAACAATGCCAGTGTTCCCCTCATTAATGCATTTCCTATTGATTTAGTGAAGTAACTGTTGCTTTTTTTCACTCCCTTGGGATCATACAGCTTGTAGATTCTCTGGACTCATAATCATACACTCTTGTTTGTCTATTGCTCTGAGCCTACTGACCTCTTTTTCAATATTCTGCCAAGGCAGTTCTGGTACCTTCATAATATTTACTGTGGGTCATCAATACATCCAACAATCTGTAGGCAGCCGCCCCAGCAGCAGGTGAGGATCATCTTCAGGTTTACGTAACCACTCCACAATTTATATGCTGAAGCAGTGCTTCTCAAAATTGGGTTTCCATCAGAATTCCCTGGAGGGCTTATTAGAACACAAATGGCTGGACACTAACCCAGAGTTTCTGATTTAGTGGGTCTTGGTTGGGGCCTGAAAATTTGCATGTCAAACAAACGCCCAGGTGATGCTGATGCTGCTGGTCTAGGGACAATACTTTGAGGAGCATTTGGCTAGAACACAGGGTAAAGTCATCACTCTCTGCTGTATTGTCTTTTTTGCCCAAGCCCAGATCTGCTCAGCATTAAATGTCTTCTTCACATGCTTTACAATGTTGGTGACACAGATGGGGAGTGTTTGATAAAGATCAGATGAGTGAGAACATATGATAAACATGTTTAAGTATACATTTTTACTTGTTTATTTACATCAGCACCATGTTGATACATGATCCTTGCTTTGGAGTTAGTGATGATTCATTTGCTGCTTCTCAGTTTTTATTCTCAGATGGGCTGGATGAGTGACAGTGGTAAATATTGTCCATTTCAAGGTCTGTTTTGATTGGACTCTGACTGGCTTCCACATTTAAGGGAGCCTAGGCCCTCGATAGTCATTCTAGCAATTCATATTTAAAAACTATAAACCAGAAAATGTTTCCAAAATTAAAATTATGTTGAATTTTGAATATAATGTTTCAGTCACTGAATGAATTCCAAGTTAATAGAATGAACCAGAACAGAGTCTTTGGAGAAGATTGACGGTGAGAAATATGCTATCCGATTAGTATTCAAATTTGGCTCCTCACCCCAGCTTACCACTCCCTCCTCACAGGCAGCTTGTCTAGGTACAGACTATACTGAGGATCAATTGTTGTGAATTTCAGATGTTCAGCAAGCTGTCACATGCTGCTTAGATGTTTCCAAGGAAACAGCTTTGCTTATCAGCGGTTGTCTCCCCAGAAGGACCAACTTTAAATACACTATTTCCTGGACATAGAAGCAATCAGCTAGGGTACTTGTAGCACTGAAAAACCCACAAACCTTGTTTAAACTATACCGTAGACAAAAATAAAGGCATCTCAGAATCTTCTTAATTTGAAAGATGGGTCTAATGAAAAAGTATATAATTTAGGTTCCTGCATCTTTAATACAAATGAAAAACTTGTGCATAAAACTCTTAAAATATTGAATAATGTAGCTTAGGCACAATATTTGAGTTCTGTTGATTTCTCCAGTATCATGGCATTATTTTGGCAAGATCATTTTAAAATTTTATGTTTGAAACTTTATGACATAATATTTTAATCTGTATAGCAGATCCTAAATGTACATAATTGCAACTCTACATCAAATTCAGGAACACAGGGTAAATTTGGATTACTAGAGTCTTGAATTTTAGTAAAATTTGAGAACCTGTGTTCCCATACAATGTTTAAAATAGCCCATATGGAAGAAAATTAAGTATATTCAGAGAAGTGCTAACTGAATTAAATGCACTACTCTGACAGTGTAGGGACACTCTCATCACAGTCCCAAAAGTCTGCAGCAAGCACTTGTTCTTGGCAGCAAGTCCAGCCGATGATTGCCAGGAGCGCCCTACAGGGTTGGCAGGTGATCTGGTTCTCTGCAAATCCACTGTGGGTGTGTGTACAGATCTCTCCCAAAGAGCTGAGAATAAGCTTGAGACAATGCACTTCAGCCTTTTATTCATTGGCTAACCTTTAAAATAACCTTTTGTCTTAGAGATTTTAAAATTTCTTTGCTTTTTCTTTGCCAAGGAATGTACTAACAAGCCAGGTAAAGGGCAGAGAAGCATGTGGTGTCAGTTTGGGAAGATGGTTTTATTTTATTTATTTATTATTTATTCTTTTCTAAAGATTGGCACCTGAGCTAACAACTGTTGCCAATCTTTTTTTTCCTCCCCAGAGCCCCCCAGTACGTGGTTGTATATTGTAGTTGTGAGTGCCTCTGCTTGTGCTATGTGGGACGCCACCTCAGCATGGCCTGACGAGTGGTGCCATGTCCATGCCCAGGATCCGAACCAGTGAAACCCTGGGCTGCTGAAGCAGAGTGCATGAAATCAAACACTCGGCCACAGGGCCATCCTGGGAAGCTGGTTTTAGACTAGTTTTGTTTCCTTTATAATTGGGTTTAATGTTGGTCTAATATCCTAATGTGTTTGGGTCATATCAAGGAAAAATATGTTTATATTTATAGTTTTCAGGAGTTTACAAAATAGTTAGAAAATTAAACCTATTAGTATATGAGAAACAGAACAATAAATGAGAGTTTATGACCAAAAACTACCCTGCTTGGTTCAGGGAAGGACATTGTGAGTCTTACAGCCAGAGAAATCTTTCTGAAAAGAGAGAGACCCAAGTAGGGCTTTGAAAAAATACAGGATATTTTTAGTATATATGTGTAATAATGAGAGATATCAAAAATGCAAGACTTATAAGATGGATCCTAGTATCTCTTTAAAAATGGATTTTTTATAGACATTTATTCAAAAGAAATAATTGGAAAGGTGAACAAAGATGTGTGTACGTGTTGGTTCCAGATATCTTTGTTTGTATCCATTTAAATGAGGCTCGTTGGGGATTTATAATAATTGTTATGATATTGCCATTCAATTGGAATATTGGGCGGTAGTTAAAACCATAATACTTTTGCTAGTGTTTCTATGGTCTTTGAAAGCTTTCCTCTTCTCTTTAAAGTAATAGTAACCAGTTCTACTAGTATTACTACTATTACCACGACTACTCCTCTTGGCTTCCATATTGTAAGCATTGTGTGTCAAATTTTACACATACTATTTTTGTAAGCCTCACAAATGCTCTGAGATGAATATTGTCTTATAGATGCGTAACTTGAGAAGTGAAGCCACTGGCTCAAGTTCGCATGATTATTTGCTTGCAGAGGTGGGAATCAAATTCAGGATTGCCTGGGTATGAATAAGATCAATCTATCTAACAAATTAATGGTGTTCTATCTTTTTCAAAGAATTTTTACTCTTATTGTCTCATTTTATTATCACAGCAATGCTACAATATAAACTAAGCAAATATCATCATTTGTCCATTTTCACATTTACATGTCTTCTCTTCTATGTGTAGGGACATCAAATTTTGTAACTGTCTGTTCTTTCTTTTTGTTCACTCCCTATTCCCCTCTGTGAAGACTGCTGAGTTTGGGAGAGGATCTGGGTGGGAGCAGCCCCACCTTCTCCTGCCTCTTCCTTTATCAATCAGATGCCTTAGAAGATGCATTCAACTCTGCTTCTCCATGCTGGAAGCTTTACAGGGGCAGACGCCCTTTTAGGAAAGTCCATGGTTGTCTAGTGCTGCCCAGGATGGGGTGGCCAACTCTGTGTCATTCTGGAGTTCAGTATCAGGATGCCATTGTTGCTTTATACTTAAGCCACATTCACAATACTTTATCATAAATAAAAGCGGTATTTTGATTCGCAATCTGCATTAGTTTTTTTATCGAATTCCTCTGTTGAATCAGAAGGAAGGAAGAATAAATAGAGGTGCATGTACTGGGCCCCCTTTAATGCCAACAATGATGAGGATTCAAAATGAACTTAGTCATTTGGCTACAGGCCAAAAGCAAGGCCAGGAAATTTAACTGTTGTAATCATAACATGGTTCTCAGAGGTTAAATCTGTAATTAGATAAGGACAGCAGGGTGAAACCTGGTTTGGTAAAAATTTGTGTACAAAAGACTTAAAGGTTTAATTTTCTCACGAATGCAGTGATTGGAAGCTATAATAGAATTGTGAAGATGTGCAAACCAGGATGGTAAAAGGTTTGTAAGAAATATTACTTCATTCAGTCGGTCAGAAAATACTTCTTTAGTGCCTTTTAGATGCCATAATTGGGTTGGTGTTTATGAGGTTGGGCTTGAGGGTGGCACTGCCTGTGTGAATGTGTATATGTGTGTTATGTGTGTGTTTGTGGTAAGAACACAGCATGAAATATATCCTTCTAACACATTTTGGAGCGTACAATAATGATAACTGTAATCACAATGTTGTACAGAGATCTCTAGAACATATTCATTTTGTATGACTGAAACTCTATATTCATTATCAGCAACTCCCATTTCCCTCAACCTTGGCAACTACCACACTACTCTGTTTCTGTGAGTTCGACTATTTTAGACACCTTGTGTAAGTGAATCATGCTGTATTTCTCCTTCTGTGCCTGGCTGATTTCACTTAGCATAATGCCCTCCAGGTTCATCCATACTTTTGCAAATAACAGGATTTCCTTCTTTTTTTTTGAAGCTTAATAGTATTCCACTGTATATGTCTACTATGTTTTCATTATCCATTCATTTGTCAATGGATATTTGGCTGTTGCCATATCCTGACTATTGTGAATAATGCTGCAATGAACATGGGAGGGCAGATATCTCTTCAAGATTCTGTTTTCGTTTCCTTTGGATATATACCCAGAAGTAGGATTGCTGGACCATATGATAGTTCTATTTTTAATTTTTGAGGAACCTCCATAATGTTTTTCATAGTGGCTGCACCATTTTATGTTCCCACCAACATTGTACAAGTGTTGCAATTTCTCCACATCCTTGCCAACACTTATTATTATTATTTTTGATAACAGCCATCCTAACAGGTATGAGATGATATCTAATTGTGATTTTGATTTGCGTTTCCCTGATGATTAGTGATGTTGAGCATCTTTTCATGTACCAGTTGTCCATTTTATATCTTCTTTGGAGAAATGTCTATTGAAGTTCTTTCCTCATTTTTTAATTGAGTTGTTTGTTTTGTTTTTGCTTTTTTGCTATTAAGTTGTAGGAGTTCCTTAAATATTCAAAATATTAACTCTATCAGATATATGGTTTTTAAATATTTCTCTCATTCTGTAGATTACCTTTTTACTCTATTGATTATTCCTCTGGCTGTATAGAAGATTTTTAGTTTAACGAAGTCCCACTTGTCAAGTGGGACCATCATTGACATGACTAATGTCAAGAAGATTTTCCCCTATGAGTTTCACAATTTTGGCTCTTATTGTTTGAATCCTTAATCCCTTTTGAGTTTGTTTTTGTGTATGATGTGAAATAAGAGTCCACTTTTATTCTTTTGTATGAGGATATCCAGGTTTCTCAACACAATTTGTTCAGGAGACTATTCTTTCCCTATCGTGTATTCTTTGCACCCTTGTTGAAGATCAGTATACCGTATATGTGTGGATTTATTTCTGGACTCTCTATTCCATTCCATTGGTCTATATGTCTGTTTTAATGCCAGCATCATACTGTTTTAATTCCTGTAGCTTTGTAATAAATTTTGAAATCACGAAGTGTGATGCCTCCATCTTTGTTCTTCTTGCTTAAAATTGCTTTGGCTATTTGGGATCTTTTGTATTTTCATATGAGTTTTAGGATTGTTTTTCTATTTCTGTGAAGAACACCACTGGGATTTTGATAGGGATTGTATTGAATGTGTAGGTTGCCTTGGGTAGTATGAAATTTTTAACAAAATTAAGTCTCCTAATTCATGGGATATTTTCCCATTTATTATGTCTGCTGTAATTTCTTTCATCAACATTTTATAGTTTTCAGTGTACAAGTCTTTCACATCTTTGGTTAAATTTGTTCCTAAATATCTTATTCTTTTTGATGCTATTGTAAATGGGATTTTTTCTTACTTTCCTTTTTTGGATAGTTCGATGTTAAGTAGAGGAACACAACTAAGTTTTAGACACTGATTTTGTAGCCTGAAACTTTGCTGCCAGATATGTCAGCACTCTGAGTGAGGTGAGACAGAAATAAGTCCCTCAGGCAGTGCACCAAAAGTTTGGGACTTTGGAATGATGCTCCACTCTTCTCTCTCCCTCTTGGGGAGAAGCCTCAGGTTCTGTACCTTCTCCCAGTTGATCAGAACCATGCTGGCTGCAGGAATCCCTTTCAGCTCTGAGCTGTGCCAGCTTGGAGGAGGGGCTAATATGAATAAAGTGAAATTGCCCTTCTTACCCATTTTAATGTGGCTGTTCTTGGTTTTGGTCTTGTCTGGGGTACTGAAACTTCTTAACTGGATTCTGGACTTCTCATAAAGGTATTTCGGTTCATATATCGTAGTTAAGTCAGGGTTTTGGTTGGGGAAGGAGGACTGGGACTTCCTCTTCGGCCATCTTGCTGACTTAAATAGCTGACATTGCCAGTGTTTGAATCCATACTCTCACTTAACTCATTCTGTGATTTAAATAAATTCACACAATCTCTCTGAGCCTCACATTTCTTATCTGTAAAAAGGGGATAATAGTCACATCTACCAACAGAATTTTGTGAGGATTTAATGAATTAATATCTGCTAAGCCATTAAGAAAGTGATAGGCATGTAGTAAAATCTTGACAAATGTTAGCTGTTAGTAATTTTATTATCATTTTAACATTCTGGGCTGCTGAAATCTCTGATTACTACCCATATACTGACTCTTAAATTCATGTCTTTAACTTTGACATTACTACTCTTGCCCTCCAGGATTGCTTATTTAACATCACTTGTGAGCTTAATGTAACACTAGAAACTGCATATTGACTGTACCCTGAACTGGCTCCTCTTTCAGTGTCACATATCAAAGAATGGCATAATCATCCACTTAGTTATGCAAACTAAAAACACAGTGCCACTTTTAATATCCTTCTCCTTTAACTGCCATAGAAGTTCTTCATCAAGTCCTGTTAATTTTACCTTCCAAACAACTTTCATATTTTTCTGTTTTCTAATTGCAACAGCACCACTTTGGGATAAGCTGCCGTCATACCTTGTTTGAACTATGGCACTAATTTCCTAAAAGTGCTCTTTACATCTACTCTTTCCACTTGACCCCTCCATTCTGTGCACAGAAGTCAGAGTAATAAAAAGGCATATCATGTCACTTGCCTACTTAAAACCCTTTGGGGGCTACCTATTATTCTCATGATAAGACTTAAATCATTAACAACATTCCAAAAATCTCAATCTGGCCCCTCCTATGTCTCCAGGGTCAACTTGTGTTACTATAGCTTCCACTCTGGGCTACAGCCATACTGGCCCTCTTTCAGTTCCTCTAATACAACCTGAACATTTTTGCTTCAAGACCTCTGCACACTGCACATGCTATTCCCTTCACTCGAATCCTTCCCTTTCTTTACCCAGCAACATCTGTAAATCTTTCAGGTCTCAGCTTAAATGTGATTTATAAGGAAAGTTTCTCCGGATACCCCAGTCTAGATCAGCACCATATTCATATTGTCAGTATACCTTATATTTACTTCTAAAATCACTATTGTAGTTTTATAAAACAATTAATTATTTACTTATTGGTTTAATGCTATTAGTATGAATGCTTTTCCAAGTAGAAGGTCGCTTCTAGGAGGGCAGGGATCATGTCTATCTTATTCACATCATCTCCAGCATCTGCTGATGTCTAGCAAAGAGGTTGCTCCTAATTAATGTTGGCTGAATGAATCAATAAAGGACTGGATATGTGATAGCTGAGCTGAGTTGTCAAGAACATGTAGGAGTTAGTTGCATGGCTGGGGATGGAGGGGGTAGCAGGCAATACTGGGAGTAAAGGGGCATCAGAAGGAGGAATGCAAGAGTTAGGAAGATGACAGTGGCAAGACATGAGCTGGATATTCAGGCAGAAGTAATGAAAGGCATTGAATACTATTCTAAGACATATGAATTCTACCCTGAAGACAGTTGGAAACTATAAAAGGAATTTAAATAGCTAAAGTTCTTGGATTATATTTGGGCTCTGGCATAAAATACTTAGCAGAAGTGGAGAGAATGGATTGGAGAAAAGTAAATCTGGGGAAAGAGAGACCGGTTAGGAATCTGTTAGCCTAATTGATTTGAGAAATGATGGCACCCTGAACGAAGGCAGGTGTGTAGGGGTGAAGAAGAGACGAATTTTGAGAATGTTAAAGGAGTCTAACTGACAGGACTTCATCACCGACTGGACTTGGAGAGCAGTGGGGAAGGGCTATGGATTAGTCCTTGGTTTATATTTTGGACAACTGGATGGGTATTGTTGGAATTCATAAAGACAGTAGATAATATATGACAGACAACTTTACTGGTGGTGGTAAACGGTGATGTGCTTTCATATTGGTGTGTTTGAGGCCCTTGAGAGATATCAGTGGAGCTGCCTAGTGATGGGCACGGGAGGCAGCTGATGTCATAGGAGTGGATGTGCTTACGCAGGGAGCAATGTTGAACTTCATTTCAAGAAGCCTTTCAGTACTCAGTAAGTACTCTTAGTCAGAGGGATATGCTCACACATATAGATACAAAATTTTCAATACAATTTTAGGGTGTTCACGGACATCCTGAAGGTCATTTTTCTGGTTTTGTTTAGAAATAAGAAGAAAACAGGCGATAACTTGGGTGAATACAAAGAAGAGAACAAGGAAGATAAGTCCAAGAAGCATACTGCAATGGATGGACCAGAGACATGGGGAGAATAAATAAAGAACCATGTCAGAGAAAACAAGAGAGAAGAGAGTTTTAAACAGAATTGAGCAATCAGGAGTGTTCAGGGGTTTTAGAAATGTAGAGTAATAAGACTGAGCATAATGGTTTCAGTGGTGGTGTAGGGGTGGAAACCCAATCTCCTCCAAAGTTAATGCAAAGTGAGCAAGTAAAACCAAGCGTACAATATTCTTTTCCAGAAACTTGATGCTATGGGAAAAGAGAGCTAAGGTAATAGTCTGAGAAAGCATAGGTTCAAGGCAAGGATTTTTTGGGTTGTTTTTTAATTTTAATTTTTTTATAGTTCTACCGTAAATATGTTTCTGTATTGAGGGTAAAGAAGCATTAAAATTTTATTTGAAGACTATTTAGGGATTTTTTTTTAATTCAGAGGAGAAGACATAAAAGGTTCTGAAAGTAGAGTTCAAGTATTGGATTTATAATTTGTGGGAGAGTCAGCAGCTTAGTGCTGCCCGATAGCGCAGAACAGGGCCAGTGGGATCCTGCTAAGGTAGCAAAGCATTGTCACAGCAAGTGTGCAAGCAAAGACGGCTGGCAGCTTGTTAGAGCTAGTGTAGGGGGAATTCCCAATTAAGTGGGAAATTGAACTACGTGAACACCAATGTCTCTTCCACCTCTGGGATGCTATGGTTCATTTTCAGGAATTCCTAGGGAGAATCAGAAAACCTTTTATCCTGCTTGTTTGAGAAAACTGGTGCCCTCAATTCAGAAAGGCGAGTTACAATGCAAGCAGTATTTGAATAGTTTGGGTTGATATGCCATGGGAACTATCTGTCAGATCTAGTTACAAAAAACATGTGATGCATTAGATTTAATCAAAGGCGATACATCAGAGCTTCTGCCTGGGGAGTTTGCTAATGATGACGTACTTTTTTTTCTCTTTGAAGCCATATGACAAATTTTGGGATAATAGAGTGATATTTGTTACTTTTACTTACATTTTTTAAAATAAATTATTCTTTTCACACTTGCCCCCCCTCATGTGAAAATATGAAAATATTCAAGATATAAATGGCAGGAAGACTTAGAAAGATTCTATATGTGCAAGGATTCAAGATATGTTCACAGCAGAAATCTTGAATAATATGCTAGAAAACTCAAAGCATATAATTTTATCATAATCAATTTCAGAATGTGAGGTTGCTAATGCAACCCAATGTGTAAGTTTAAAGCACTGTTTCTTCTAGATACAATATCCCCAATTCCCCCACTGGACACATTTCAATGAACCTCACAAAGTAGAATTATTAAATATTCTAAAATCAGAGTTTAATAATTTAGTGACCCTAAATAACAGATTTTATTATATCAAAACACAGAGAATTTATTATCTTTCCACTTTTGTTTTATGTATTTTTGTGTTTGGGTCTTATGAAACAGCTAGCTCTTAATGCCTGACATTGTCAGAGGAAGGACCTCAAACTAAGAAGCCTTTATTAGCCTCCATTTTGTGATGGAGCTGGCTTACCTGGTCTGCTGCACTTGGGCCCCAAGATGATGAAGTCAAGTATCAATTAGGTCTGCTCAGTGCAAGTATCCCCAAGTGGTGTATCTAATTCTAGACTTCATAAGAATAGCAAACAGATTAGTTAATAAAAACTAAAATCACATGATGGTGCAAATTTTTTCATATAACTACTCAGTGCTTTTGATAACAACTACCATTCTCTGCCCACTAACTCAGTAGATGAAGCCTATATTCAGGAGTAATTAAATTAGCGATGTGGGTCCTTGCCTTTCAATGGATTGGTTCTGTTTCTCCTCCCATCTTATTTTTATTCATTTATGTAGCAAATGTTTATTGGACACTCTTATGCCTTAATTGTGTCTCCCAGATTCATATGTTGAAGTCCTACCTCCAGTACTCCAGAATGTGAGAGATAATTAAAGCTAAATGAGGTCATTGTGTGAGCCCTAATCCTATATAACTATCGTCCTTATGAGAGGAGATGAGGATTCACACACACACTGAGAAAAGACCATGTGAAGACGAAGGGAGAAGACAGCCAGCTACAAACCAAGGAAAGAGACGTCAGAATGAAACCAAACCTGCTGATATCTTGGTTATGAACTTCTAGCCTCCAGAACTGTGAGGAAATGAATTTCTGTTGTTTAAGCCACCCAGTAGGTGATACTTTGTATGGTAGCCCTAGCAAATTAATACAGTGCTTCTCAAACTTTAGGATGCACAAGAATAAGCTGAATGCTTGTTAAAAATAGAGATTCCTGAGCCTCACCATCAGAGTTTCTGAGCCAAGTTTGGAGCGGGGCCCAATAACTTACATTTCCAGCCATCTTCCAGGTGATGTGGTGTTCCCAGGGGGACTATACTTTGGGGAGTTATAGGGGCACTAGCTGGTGTGACCCTTTGAAATCACGTGTCCTTGAGGCTACTTGTCTGGGCTATGCACCAGCACTCATGATGATAGCAGCCCTGGGCTTGGCCAACCCAGTTGCTTTCTTGTGGGATAGTTAGCACAAAGACCCTTGCAGTCTGAGGGAACATGGAGGCCCTCCAGGCAGGGCTCTTGTCCTTGGAATGCAGGTCATACAGGACGGTCCCCCTTGGCAAGCACGCAGCCTTTGTTCCTCTGCCTATGTAAGCAAGCTTCTCTCAGGGGGGTATAGTGGGTGCACATTGTCTGTCCAGCCAGCCGCCACTGGACCTTCCCTGTAAGTAACTTTCTAATAAACCCGTATGTCTCGTTTAAATAAACCTGTCCCACACTGCTCATCCAGCTGGGTGTGTGGCAGAACAGGAGTAGTACTGTCTTAGTAAATACAGAACAGTAGTAAATAATCTTCATTATTGATTTAGACTGATTAATTTTTCAGGAATTTTGTAATTCCATTGTTAGAGGCAACCATTCTTGAAATTGGCAATGGAAGGGAGTGTTTACATCATAAAAATTGGCAAATGCTACAAAACAAGGCTTCTTTTTGTTTTTTGCTGGAGAGCCAGTGACTGAATTTATTGGATTGCTTTTCAAAAGTTATGGAAGGTAGAGAAAAGCTGAGGGCATGGGATTGTAGGGGATCTCTTAAGGTTGGAAAGACACAGAGAGTGGAGGCACAAAATGACTAAATAGTTATATCGATGACTTCAAAGAGCCTAAAGTCAGCAATTTTACCACTGTATTAAGAATTCTATAGACCACTTTCAACCAGGTGAGTTGAAAAAAAGCAGACAGTTTGAACTTCAGTCACTGCTCTGGTGCTCACTGGCTGTTTGGGTATGTTATTTAATCTTTAGAGCAAAAGGTTTTTTATATATAAGATGTAAGTGGACAGAATAATTTGAGCTGCCTCTTTCGTTTTTGAAATTTCTGAGTGCAGTAGCCTAATGAAGTGCCCAATTCCCACTCACTCTGGGATAAATTTTCTTTTGAGGTTCAGTACCTCTGGAGTTCATGATTGTGTAAATGACTGGGCTGATGGGAGCATGGGCCTGTCCTAATTACCTCTCAAGGTGGTTGTGAAGATTAAATGAGATTCTGTACTCACAGAGCTTTACAAATTCTATTGAGTTATACAAATGCAAGGTCAAATTAATACAAGTTTGTGATTTGGGATTTTGGGGATTTTTGATAGGGAAAATTTAAGAGCAGTGATTTGTATAGTACCATATTGGTTAATGTGACATTACTGTTTTTGATATATCTTTCTGTGCTGCAAGAAATGGAAGAGTGAGGTTTAGTAACTTAATTTAGCAGAATTCTAGAGAAATTTCTTCCTCACAGACTGAAAATATGCTCATGTCTACATTTACATTAATTTACATTACATTTTTGTTGTTAGTGCTGTTGAGTTGATTCCAACCCCTAGTGACCCTGTGTCCTGCAGAGCGGATCTCAGCCCAGTCTTTTTGCACCATCCTCTCACCCTCTGCTGCTGTATCAGGTAATGCTCTGCTGCTATTCATAGGGTTTTCATGGCCAATTCTTTTGGAAGTGGGTGGCTAGGTCTTTCTTCCTAGTCTGTCTTAGTCTGGAAGCTCTGCTGAAACCTGTCCACCATGGGTGACCCTGCTGATATTTGAAATACTGGTGGCATAGCTTTCAGCATCACAGCAACGTGCAGCCACCACAGTATGACTGACAGATGGGTGGTGTGATTCCCTGACCAGGAAACAAATTCAAGTTGTGGCAGCAAGAGCACTGAATTTTAATCACCAGACCACCAGGTCTGGCTACATTACAGCAATTTATTCGTTATTACATTAATTTCTTCATTATTCTTTCTTTCCACAAATATTTATTGAGCTTATACTATGTGTCAGCCTTGAGTTACATACTAGGGAATTGACGTAAGGCAGGCATGCTCCCTATTCACAGATGCTTACAGGTCTAGAGAAAGCAAAGATTAAAGGGCATTTGAAAAAAAATTATGGAGTTCTATTAGAAAAATACTTGCATTGTCTCAGGATTTGCTATACCCTTTCCCCTCACCTAAAATACGATATGTTTTCTAAAAGAAGAGGCAATTATTTGGAGAAAGATGGTGAGATGATCAGTATCTGGGTGTATGTATGATACAGAATAATTACATATATTAGACTAATTGTAGTAACTGTGTAGGCAGTACAATTAATCTTGTTTAAATGCAAACTAGAAATTCTCTCTTTATGAAAAGGCTTAACTGACTAAGACTGCCTTTTCACAGTGGAAAATCATAGCAATTACCTGGAAAATAAAGACCCCAAAGTAGTCTAGCTAAAACAATTTGAACACTTGCATAGTTTTGTTTTAAAAAAATGTTTTTAACAGTGTATAACTTATTTCTAAGATTATTAGAATTTGACATTCACATTTACAGAAGAAAATTTAAAATAGACGCAATTGAAAAACTGTAAATCAACAAACACAAAACTTGAACCCCAGTCTGTAATCTTCATGCTTTTATTTTCTATATCGTATGACATTTTGATATCTTGGGGGCATTACTAACCAGGAAGAGACTGTCTCTCCCAGGGCTAGTAATTCCCAGGGAAAATAAGCAACTTGCCTGTGAGCGTGACTTTAATATGCAAACCAACCAATCCAGAGCCCATACTCTGAACCACCTCCATCTCGCTTTTACACTCCAGGAGGTGATAATCCTCTGCCCTAAGCATCCTAGGGCCAGGCACCAGACAACTAGGGACCACTCCTATAGCCCAGAGTCCACAGAAATTGTTTGAACTAGCCAATCCTAAGCTGTTTGCTCTGCTTGCCCATTTCTTTCCACAAAAACCACAATAAAGGCCTTTGCCCATGCTTTCTCCTCACGCCTTCTGCCTCTTGAATGACCCTGGTGCTTCCCCACGTGTCCTGACATGGCGATGATGTGCCTCCTCCTCTTGAGAACTGTGAATAACAAACTCTTTTCAATGGCAATTGTCTCCTGATCTGTTGACCTCACCATACCTGAATAAAAACAAAATCCTGGGTGTTTTTTAAAACAAAGTTACAGGAACCCAGGATTGATCTCCAGAGGAAGTTAGAAGCTAGGGTGAATTAGAAATACCTTTGGTCAAGTAGAGGGAATAGCTGAATAGGGAGTGATCAATCTAACAGGAACTGTCTGATAACAGAATGGAGGTGACAGATTAGAAAGGTACATGTGGATAATAAATAATCATCAAAATGAAAACCAAGTGTATTCAGGCACCCATCTGTGGCCCATATCTGATAGCTGCAAAAAGCTTCAACCTGCATATTGCTCAGTCAAATCCTGAGGAAAGGACATTTTTTTGATTAGCTTTTCTTAATCCTGAGTGAATTAACTGATAATACAGATCCATCTAGAAAAACTTGATAACAGACAGTCAGTATGCCCAATGTACAACTGCCTTTGGGACTGTGGCTCTGAGGACATCCCAGTCCCGTGGTCTCCCACGTGCACCTGCCATATGACGTGCCCAGTATTGTTTTAATGGTTTTGCCAGTAACAAATGTTTTATATTTACAAGTAGGCTATGAAGTAGATACAATAAGTACCCCCTCTGTACAGGTGAGGAATGGAGGTATAGAGACATTAGGCAGTTTGCCTCCGCGTACACAAGTGTAGGTACACAGCAGAAACTCATTAGTGAACTCAAGCATGCTGATTCCAGTTCCCCTTAGCCTCTAGACTCTGCTGCCGCCTCCTTCCTTCCACCTAGCTCATACTCAAATTTCAAATGCTACTGTATCTCATGAAAACTTCCCTTTGCCCTCTCTTTTGTGTTTTATAGGATACCAGGCTTTCTTCTCTCACAGTCTGTCTCAGTTAGCAACAGCTTAAACAGATTGCCATTTGCCTTATACAATTGGGAGGAAGCCACGCGGGGTACTCAGGGATATTATCAGGAAGCCTATCTCTTTTCATATTTCTACTCTGCCACTCTTAGATGTAGGATTTCGTCCTTACGCTTGTTGCCTCATATGCACAATGGCTGCTGCACTTCCTGGTTCTTCTTTCAAATGGACAAAGGGGCAAGGAGCTAAGTTGTATATTCTAGAGAGATTTGTACTTTTTATTCATTTAGCAATAACCTCTCCATGGACTTCTACCTTTATTTCATTGGCAGAACTATACTCCGTGCACCTCAGGGCAAAGGAGCCTGGGAATTCAAACATTTTTATCTGATCACGTTGCTAACGCAATTGAAATTGAAAGTCTGTTAGTAAGAAACACAAAGGATATTGAGAATAGGTAGGCAACTGGCAGTGTCTACACATAGAGCTCAACACAGTGTATTATTTATTTTTTTTCAAGACTGGTACCTGAGCTAACATCTGTTGCCAATCTTCTATTTTTTTTTTTTTTCTTCTTCTTCTTCCCAAAGCCTGCCAGTACACAGTTGTATATTCCAGTTGCGAGTGCCTCTGGTTGTGCTATGTGGGATGCTGCCTCAGCATAGCCTGATAAGCAGTGCCATGTCCATGCCCAGGATCCGAACCAGCGAAACCCTGGGCTGTGAAGCAGACTGCGCAAACTTAACCACTCGGCCACCGGAGCGGCCCCAACACAGTGTATTCTAATTATTTATATCCATTTGTCTTTCCTGGTAGATTGGGTCTACATCAAATCTATCCACCTCTCCTCTTTATACTCTGGGACCAGAACTCTGCCTCGCACATTGCAGGAACAGTAAGTTTATGGAGTGAACCACAGTGATTCTTGATTTTGCCTTTAAGATGATAGGCATTTGTTGTTGTTTTATCTCAAGCTGGGTCTTGAAATTCTCAACTCAAATTTAATTGTGAATCACTTTATACAATACTGAATGTCCTTTTAGAGACTGAAAAAATACACGCTGCCTGAAAAAATTGTGTAATCACTGAATGAAGAACTGCCAGAAGCACAGCTCAGACGTTGCTCCGAAATGAAGGCACTCTGCGTTGTGCCTTTAGACAGGGCCGCAGACAAAACAAGTGGCGTGCAGGCTGAAACGGCTGGGAGATCGCAGAAGGAGGTACAGCAGATCCTCCTGGGGATACTTCGGTTGAGGCTGTAGT
Source organism: Equus asinus (assembly GCF_041296235.1). Lineage (NCBI taxonomy): Eukaryota > Metazoa > Chordata > Mammalia > Perissodactyla > Equidae > Equus > Equus asinus. The sequence continues at coordinate 132,155,121 of NC_091792.1, forward strand.
GGTTCACGAGATAGAACACGGCTGCTGGTGGAAAGGGATGGTCCGTGCTTCCCTCAGAATTAGGTTCATGAAGATTTTGCCTAAAAGAAAGAATAATTAGACCTCCCCTTATTCCTAAGCTGCTAGACGAAATTTTGTTTTCATCTTCTTTTAATGTTTCCTAAAAGGTAAATCATCTGAAGAGAAAAATTTTAAATGTTGAGACAACATTGATAAAATATTGACAGAAAGTCTAGCTTTTAGCTACACACTTCTGGAGTGGTGAAATGACAAAGTGGGATCCAAGCCTTAGTGGTGGAATTTCTAAGTGGACTTGACATTCTTTGAGAAGAAAACTGAGCTGGGTTAAAGTGACCTCAAATGGGGAGGAGATTCCATGTGTTTGAGGGTGTCTCTCATCACTGCCCCTATCATCTTCTTCTCTAGGGCCCCAAAGTTAACTTTTCGTTGGAAACACTTTGTCTTTACACACATTTATATGTGTGATAGGAAGTGTTTCCTATACCACTTTTAGACAGTTTCATTTGCATTTAAATAATGAGTCTACCTCTAGGACTGTCCCACAAATTTTATAAATGCACAGGTACAAGACGCTATCTTACATAGGATGATGGTAAAGATTTATCAGAGATCTCAGTCAAACTCACATTTTAATAATTAAAATAAAACCTATCACTAAAGTGCTTTTTTGTGATTAATCGGATCACTCTCTCCACTGGAGTCTAACACCACATAAACATTTTCACTTCATGATTGAGCATGCGGACAGGTTGCTGTGATGTTATTTAACTATTATTACTTAAGTTCCCTTTTGTGGGTTGATGCATTCATGTGAGTTAGGGGCTGTGTTGATATTCTCTGTCACTCCAGGTGTAACTTCCGCCACTTTCCACACTGCCCTGGGTCCTGGAAGACTGACTTCTCTGGACTGCATCAACCATGTTCTCCTTGAGGAGGGCGGGGGTGGCACTGGCAGGAAACCCAATGGTGAGTATCGAAAGAGAGGTTGGAGTATTTGTTCCCCTGTTAAAAACAAGACAACAGGCCCAAAATAGAGTCACTTATGCTCAGCCCCACATCACCAAACTGAGACTCAACAGTCTCAGTTTTGGCTCTCCCAGAAATGAAATTTTAAACTGATCAAGCAGGAATCACCTGATCAGCTCTAGCTACGTAATCTGTGTAAAAAGCCCCTGCTATCCGCTAAAGGAAAGTAGCCTTGCAATAGCCAATCTGCTTTTGTGGCTAGTGTAAGTTCACTATTCCTGCTTCCTTTTGCCTATAAAAGTCTTTCATTTTGTACTGCTCCTCAGCGCTCCTTTCTGTCTGCCAAATTGGATGCTGCTGGATCCATGGATTGTTGAATAAAGCCAGTAAAATCTTTAAAATTTACTGAGTTGAATTTTGTTATTTAATACCCAGTTCTTTCTCTGCCTGGTCATGGTCTGGCAGACGCTTTGTTCTTCTCTTCCACAGCCATAGCTTCTGCCATGTTCTGCTAACCACTTCTTCCCTCTCTACTCCTTGCCCTTCAGGCCTTAGATAGAGATGGCATCCATGCATCATGCTCTTCCTAGCTTTGGGACGTGTCACTTTCCTTTAGCTCTGCCCACAGCATTTTGAGCAGCCCATCCACTCAATCCCTCAGTCCCTCATTTGAAATATGCCATTGGATCCTTGCTATCACCCCAACTGATTAAAGGGCACCCTGTTTTATCAGCATTATGCTTCCATGAGAGATGGTTGATTTCGTTTCTCAAAAGGAGAAATGGTGGAAAAATATTTCTGGGCCTACTTTTATTCTATCTCCCCACAAGAGGAAGAGTGAGAAAAGTATCAGTGTAAGAGCATTGCTTTGCATCTTGGTTGCTCTTGCTCTGGATCAGCCTGCCTACCAGCAGTCTGTGTGTTCTCTCCTTTTCTTTTTCCTCTGAGGATGCTCCCTGGAGCAGGGCTTCTGTGCCCTACTGATGCCTGTGATGGGGTAGGGGAAAATTTTAGGAGGTATAGTTTGAGGGTCTTATATCCAAGTTGCCTGCTTTGGTCCAACTTTACCAGTAATCAAATTGATATTTTGATCTCTGTCTATTTCCTGTGTGTAATTCTCAATTTGTTCAGAATCTAGAGGGAAGGAAAAGGTAATTGATTTGACTTACTTGAAACCCCACTAGTAGCTGAAGTTTACATGGGGAAGTAAATAAGGAGACATTGCTAGTTTATTTCTTGCCACAAAACCTTAATGACCTCCACAAATCTATTTTTTTGGCAATTAAATGGCCATACTTATCCATGATCACAATCCAAATTTACCACCTTCAGGCCTCATCACTTCACTTTCAATATTTTTCTTTTGAGGAAGATTGGCCCTGAGCTACCATCCATGCCCATCTTCCTCTACGTTATTTGTGGGACAGCTGCCGCAGCATGGCTTGAGGAACAGTGCTTAGAATTGGCTAACCCGGCCCCTGAAGCAGAGCACGTGAACTTAACTGCTATGCCACTGGGCTGGCCCCTCACTTTCAAATTTTTAATGCTAAGGTTATTAATAACAACATTAAGACAACAAAAGAGAAGGCTTTCAAGAATATTGATATCCTAGAGAGTAACTTAATGTTTATATTCCATCAGGCAACTCTGTCATCCTGGGCAAGCTAAGTAACCTCTTTGGGTTTGCTTCTCTGTTAGGCAAGAGGTTTAAATGAATGGAAGACATTTTATTCAAATACAACTTCATATGAAGCATAAGTATGTAAAAGAGATTCATCAAGGATTATATCTGCATAAATGTACCATATATGTTGAACTTTATGACATTTATTTATAAAATTATAAAATAAATACTTTAAATAAACTCTTGTTAGGAATGACAACTATAGTGTTATACCAGCTTTAGCTTCCAATTTATTTCAATATTTTTTTGATTGATCAATATCTAGAAATGTCTGATTTCTTACAGATAAGCAGTTGCAAATAGAAGAATATTTTTAAAAAAATATTTTATCAAGATTTTCCTAATAATTTGTGTTTTATAAACATTCTTTGAGAAATTCTTCTTTACCCTAAGGTCTTACAGTTTATAAAATTGTTATTTTTTACTTTCTTCTGAAAGTTCTGCAGTTTTGCTTTTTAAATACTGTCTTTAATTTTGTTGATCCTTGGAATCCAATTTTATTTTAATATAAATATTGTTTTCCTAGCATGATATTTGTGTAGTCTCTTCTTTCTCACTATCTGCAATTCATCACCTTCATGTATGAAGCATGCAGATAGGCTTGTGTGTTTCTGGGCTTTCTCTTCAGTTCCATTAGTCTCTTTATCTTTTCCTATGCTGGTACAACCCTATTTTTACTGCGATAATTTTATTATTTGTCTTGTTGTCTATAGGGCAGTGACTATCAAACTTTGGTCTGTATCAAAATCACCTGAGGATCTTGGAAAAAATACAGAGGCATGGGCCATAACTTACCTTAACACATGGAAGCCTCTGTGTTCTTTATTAGCTCTTCAGGTGATCAATAAACACCACTGATTGAGAGCGACCAATCTAGGGCAAGTGTCCACACACCCCCAATACACACAGACATTTTCTCTTCTTCAGGAATGATCTGGCTATTCTATCCTTCTGCTCTTTTAATTAACTTTTGAAATCTGTTTGCCAGTTTTGCATGATTTCTATTGGGACTTGGATGGGGATAACATTAAATCTATATTTTGTACAAACTTGGCTAAAATTGCTCTTTCTTCTTCCTTACATGATCTCCTGTAAATTGGCTTCTGCCCATCCACTCCACTGGAAAAGACATAAATTTATACTCTTGTTACCCACCATGGTATACATTTTTATTGTAAAATATATATTTCAAGAGTAGTGGAAAATAAAAAAATTTCATGGAAAGGAAAATGATCTGTGCATCTTACATCAATGTATTGGTTATGAGATTTATGTTGCTAAAGAAGTTCAGAACTGATTAAGGAAATTTGTTCCTCAAATTCATCTTTCACGTAAATGCTAACAAATACTAAAACTTGTGCGTGCTCAGGTAATATATTACAGTTCACTTGAATTTATCTGGAAGACTCCAGAGTGAATAAAGTGCTTAAGTTATACCAGGACAAATGTTCTCACTTTATTGACTTCCAGAAAAGAGTCAATAGGAGTATTGATTGACATGACAGTTGTTTTACTTCTCAAGAAGCAAAAGAAATGGTGCTTAAAACTAGAATAAGGAACACCACCTCCTTACCTCTATGTCTTGCTGCACAGAGATTAGAAAACACATTGCTAGAGAGGAAGACAAGTTTTCTTGAGCTGTATACTCAATTCCACAAATTCTCATGAGGAATGGCAAGGTGCTCTTCATTTGCCATAGGTTACCAGCATCTCCGTTGAGTTTGGGGCAATTTTGTAGCTCTGGTTCCTTTTCTAGAACTGATAGTGAAGCCAGCATAAGAGGTAAAAGAAAATGGATGAGACAACATCTATATTTCTTCGTATTTTTCTCTGTTCTCTTCTTCTTTTTAAGCATTTTGCATACTGACAGTGTTGAAACATGTATGAAGGAATTTAATAGTTTAGTCTGTTTAAATTCAATCTTTGTTTATAAATTGTAGGATCTTGGGATAGTTGTTAAAGCATGTACCTCATTAGAAAAAAAAATGGGATGATGATAATTACGTTCTTTGGAAGGTTGTCACGAGTGCTAAATTAATAAATACATGTGAAGAGTCTTAGCATGGGGCAGTGTTTTTCCATCTGTTCTTCACAAGCATTTAGTATAAAATCAATACGGTGGGTAGTAACCAGCTTCAAAACATGCAAATAGAATAGAAACTATCAGAATGTGTGACGTTAATGAAGGCATGTATTGAATAGGGAAATTTTTTGCTTCAGTTTCTCATACATACACACACACATACACATCCACGTATAAACCGGGTTACCATGAAAAATATTTCTTACTATGGGTCGAGGTAAAAGAAGCTTGAAAAACACTAGTGTGGGGCAAAGTAGATAGTCGATAAATGTTAACATCTTTCTTTTCTTTTTTATCTTACCTTTTACCAGCCTTGTATACTGGAATTTGGTCACAATAAGTACAATTGACCCTTGGAATTTATGAAGGGACAATGAAGCCCCACTGAGATGTGGACACTGGATAGGCTCCCAGGCCCTGTCACTAGTAATCTCAGAACATGTGTGATATAAGTGGAACCTTAGCAATTCCTATTTACTACACATCAGACATGCTTGCAGGTAATGAAATCCTTGTTGGAATTCCCAAATTTCCATAAGAGATCAATCAGAAGTATATATTTGTCCCAAATTTAATTTTCAGATCATCATATTAGGCTTCAAGTAAGTCATTTAATCTATCTAAACCTAAAGGTTCTAATCTGTCACATGGTGATAACACTATATTATTTTTTGGTGAGCATTGAATAAGTTAACGTGCAACATATTCAGCAATAATAAGCATTCCACAGCTGTTAGCTATTGTTTCAGTTTAGGGGCCTAAGGAAACAGACTCTGAGATGAAAAGTAACAAGCAGGAGGTGTTTAGGGTGCAATCTCAGGAACATCACTGTAAACAAGTGAGGAAGGGACAACTGGGCAGAGGGAGAAGTCAAACATGTGGTTGCAACAGAGGCCCATGGGGACCTCGGATGCTGAGATGGCCATTCAGATTGTCCTGAATTGAGTAGGGAATCAGAGTCTTATCCCTGCATCAAACAGAGGTGATCTTGGGTAAGGTAACTCCTTTTATTGAGGGAAAACCCCAGAAAGTGATTCAGTGGAGAGAAATCAGCAGCCAACTCTCCCAGCAGCTGTGGGAGTGAGCAGGTTTTAGTCCTGAGGGACCTGGTAGCACACCACAGCACCCGCCACAGCTCGCCCATGGAGCACTTGGATCCACTTGCTTCAAACAGAAAGTTAATCCCATCTGGGATCAGTGCCTCCAGAATCTGGGGGTGGGGCGGGGTGGGGGGTCTCTTTTCTATGGGAAGCGTATAAGAGGAAGGTTAGTGGGATAAACTGCAGTTCTCGTCGCTGCAGCTGTCTCAAGGCGAGGACTGATCATCATCATCTTCCTCTTCTACCACACATTCTAGAGTCCCTCACCCTCATCTTGCACCTCTCCTGGTCTCGGTGGCCTAGTTGGTGGACAACTCAGACCTTCATCCCTGGTCTTCAGGCCCATCTCAGGCCAAGACTGTTGTCCTTGTCCATTTGCCATTAAAACAGGGCAGGTGAGTACTAAGAAAGATCTCTGTGGCCACCTGAGTGCTAAATGTATCCTTCCCTGCCTCCACTGTGTGACAGCCTCCTCTTGATGGTCAGCATCCCAGCCCTGGCAAAATGGTGACTCCTTTCCTTGCCTTCTGGTCACTTGATATGAACATCTTGAAAGGACTTGGCAGAAGCTGTAACTTAAAGTTTAAGGGGACACTTACTCTGTCCTCTGGTAGAAGCATTCCCTTCCAGAAACCAGTACCTTTAGATGCATACAGCTTAAAGGTGTGGAAATGGGAAGCACAAATTCTCTCTGGGAACAAAATCCTTCAGAGACACAGAGGCTAACAATGTAGCACAGGAAGCACAAATTCCTCAAATTGGCCCTTGTGAATAATGGCGCGCGAGGCCGTTTCTAGTTCCACCCCTCAGCTCCCAGATGTGTATATTCTACTGACAGGATTTACAGCACCAGCACCCATAATGGTCACCAGTTTAGTGTATGTAATGTATCCTGGAGGGTGGGCTTCCATCCTCATAAGGTATTATCCCAAGCCAGTGCCCCAGCAGTGCCTTCAAATGTCCATATCACTGCTTATCAGGCCGGCTGCTGCTAGTTAGCATGGTATGTGCGAGGATCAGTGCCTCTCGTGATTACGTGTCTGCAGCATTGTCTGCTTTACTGAAAAGTGGGTTCCTTGGAGATATTACATGTGATTCCATGTCAGTAGATCAAATACTTTGTAACTACTTGGATAATAACATTGCTAGCCAAGGTCGTGTGAGCTGCCAGCAGTCATTGGCCACCTCATTTGAGAGTTTGTCTAACAATGAAGCCAAAACAGAGGAAAGCAAAACAGAGAAATGAAGAGAGGAACATTTCTGATGACATTGTTTGAGCGCTTGATTTTTTTCAGTACCTGAAATAAGATCTCCCCTGAATGTTCAGCTAAATGAGCTGATAAATTACTATTATTGTTGTTATTTGAGTTGGGCTTCTGTCACTTGAATTCAAAAGAGTTCTGATGAAGCCACCAACTTGCCTTCCATGGCTGCTTATACATTCATTCTTTTACAAAATTAATACCATAAATCAGGGCTTATTCTGCCTTGAGAGTCATTTTACATCTTTAAGCTGACTTTGAATATCTGTGGTTTGATCCATATTGTGATGATTTCATAGTCGAAATCTCAGAAACAGATATTTCCAAGTTTTTGTGGGTCTTACAATATTTCCCAACAGGCATCTCAAATACCGCGGTCCAGGAGCGCCAGGAGGTAGGGGCATGGAGAGCCCAAGGACCATTGCCGTTTTATCTAGCACTTACAATGTGCCACGCACCGTTGTAAGTCTTTTGTAATTATCGAAGTTCATTCTTACTGCAGCCCTGTGAGATTGGTATTAGTTTTCTCATTTTGACACAAGGAAACCGAATGAGAGGAATTAGGTAACCTGCTTCAGGTCACTCAGTGAACGAGTGGAAGAAGCACAGATTCAGAACATGTAGCACTGGCTGCACTGGCAGCAGGAGTCCTGAGATGTGAGGGATCAGAGCAGGCAGCAGGAAGCAGAAGAGCTGCCTGGAGAAGTGTGAGCAGAACCTCTTTTCTCCGTTTCACTCTTTCCCAGCCTGTAGTGAACAGTGATCTGGTGTCCTGAAGGCATCCTTCAAATGACTTGAACTATTGTAGGCATGTGTGAAAATTTATTTTTGATCTGTTTCTCAAACATACTCACACAGATACATGATTTTATGTGAAAGGGATTATTTCGTACCTACTTTTAAAATATTTTCCTGACTTGCATTTCTGTAATAGTCACTATAATCATAGTAACACAGCTACGTCTGTTCCAGACCTTCCACCCTGGTCTCTGTCTCTGACCTGCTGAAAGTGGAGGGTGTTGGCTCAGAGTCTGCCCTTGAGCTCACGTGAGCTCTGCCATCTACAAATCATGTTAGACCCCTTTGTGTGGGTTTTGAGAGTCTGAGGTATTTTCTTCAAAGCACCTTCCTTGCCAGTAGTCCCTGATAAGCATAGAAAATTTCATTTCTTATATTTAATTCCCCACATGCCAGTTTCTAATTGTATGTGCAAGGTTATTTTTAAAAATTTTTCTGAGCACTTGATTGAAAGTATTTAAAGAACTTTCTAGGGACTGCGTAAGCTCAGGGCAAAATAAACCCGCGGAGCCTTTCATTCTAAGCTCTGCATTCATATCTAGTCTAGGTCAAGAATGAGTGACAGCAACAACTTTAGTACCGCTGGGGAGAGGGACTAATTCCATTTCTGGACCTAGTCAATTTGATCTTGTCTTTTGAGACTTTCGAGAAGAAGTCTCAGGGAGCCGTGAAACTTTGCTCGGGAGGTGCTGTGGCCTTGTGGAATGAGACTATGTTTTAGAGTCAGAGTCATCTAGGGTTCTGTCCTGGCTCTACCTCAAACTGTGTGACCTGAGAGAGAGTATTTCACCTCTATTTGACTCAGTTTCCTCATCTGGAAAATTGGAATAATAGTATAGGCCCTGGAGGGATTGCTGTGAGGAGCTGGACACACACACACACACACACACACACACACACACACACCCCATTCACAACGTGCCAAGCACTGCTAAAACACTTTATCAATATTAAATCCCTTAATATTCATTATGAAATGTGAAGGGGAAATATTGCTATCCCTATTTTATGTATGAGAAAACTGAGGCTCAGAGGAGTTAAGTAACTTAGCCAGTGTCACAGCTGATAAGTGGTAGAGTTTAGGCAGTCTGGTTTCACAGAGTTGTGTCCCCCCAAAATTCATATGTTGCAGCCTAATCCCCAATGTAATGGTATTTGGAAGTGAGGCCCTTGGGAGGTGATTAGGTCATGAGGGTGGAGCCCTTATAAATGGGATCAATACCTTTATAAAAGAGACCCCAGAGAGCTCCCTCATCCCTTCTACCATGTGAGGACACAGTGAGAAGACAGCCATCTACGAACCAGGAAGCAGGCTCTCACCAGACACTGAGACTGCCGGCACCTTGATCTTGGACTTCCCAGGCTCCAGAACTGTGAGAGACAGATTTCTGTTGTTTATAAGCCACTCGGCCTGTGGTGTACTGTTGTCGCAGCCTGAATAGACTAAGACAGTTCTAAGTTCAGGCAGTCTGGTTCCAGAGTCTATGCTCTTAACTGTTATTATGCTCCCCTACATGCTAGCTGTTTTTATAATCCAGTTTTCAAGTGTTTAATACAATGAGTATATGTTGTGAGGTGTGGCTGTGTGTGTGTTGCTTTTGTAGGAAGCTTAACTATAGTCACTTTCAAGTAGGAAATCAAATGAGCTTTCTTTATTATTAGGCCTTTAATGAAAATAAAACAGAACCACAGCATTTAAAATAGGATACTTAAGGATGATTTGAGACGTTCTAAATTTCTTCAGACTGTTGCATAAATTTAGTCTACCTTTCCTTGAAATTGAGCCTGACTGGATATATTGATTAGTAAATTGCAGAAACTCTACTTAGGACCTAGCACTCACACTGACATTCTAAAGAAACACAGTCTGTCTTTATAGAGCTTTCCTGGTATATTAGTAGAAATATACCAAAAAGTAGACATCACACCAATGAACAATCATTGAGTTTTCATAATAAATTCATAGTCAAAATCTCTAAAATCATTGATTCTAATAAGTGTGAGAAATCCTAGATCAAAGTTGAACAATTTATTTGTTTTTAAACCCAAGGACTTTGCTGAGCCTTTGATACACTAACGTATTTGTGAGTCTCTCAGAGAGTGATGCAGCATGTCGTGGTTATTAACTTGTTGGCTACGGAAACTATGGTGGCTTCATGTGTCAACTTGGCTTGGCTGAACTACATTTCCCAGAATTCCCTTCTCTGTATGTCTTTGGTTAGGGTATGCCACAAGAGACATTCTTGTGGAAGATTTGGAACGCAGAAATGGAGCAGCAGCTGTTTTGTCGCTCTCACACATTGTTCCTTATCTGTTGGCTCACCTCATTGATGTGGGACAGCAACTGGGTCTCTACCTTTCCATGAGTCCTCCTTCAATCTCTCCAATTCTTAGGCCAGGTGTATATTTAGCTTCAAGATGAAGAGCACGAGCTTCTCTTACAGAACTCCCATGCCATCAAGGTCAGAGGCAGTAAAAGCTGACATGGGTTCCAGCTGTGCTCATGCAATTTTAGCTGATCCTTGTTCTCCCTCACTTTACATCCATCTTTCATATTTGATTGACTGTTTTGTGGACTTCAAGCTTCAGCAACAGACAAAACAACTTTACAGGGATTTCCAACAATTCCCATAATTATGTAAGATAAAACCCCTTGTATATATACTATATGATATATATGTGATATAATGTGTGATATACAATATATAATATCTGATATATAACATATACCATAATATATATCACCTACCAGTTTTGTTTCTCTGACTAGGGCCCTAATAGATACATAACTCTTGAGTCACAGCACAGCTAATTACATCTTCAGAAACAGTATTCTGCAGAAGATAATTAGGAAATTCTAATATAGTAGAGTCATTTTTGGATATAATTTTCCCAGGAGTTGAGTAAAAATGTGTTTAGAGTAAGGCATCACATAGCAGCATCTAATTTTCCACTTTGTTGTTGGCTGTGGTAAGAAATAACATTTAGGATTCTATTGTGGGTTGAATTATGTCCCCCAAAAAGATATGTTCAAGTCTTAACCCCTGGTACTTGTGAATGTGAACTTGGAAATAGTGTCTTTGTAGGTGTAATTAAGAGGAGAGTTAAGAGGAAGTCATCCTGGTGCCAGGCTTGTGGTGCAGTGGTGAAGTTTGCATGTTCTGCTTCTGCGGCCTGAGGTTCGCCAGTTTGGATCCTGGATGCAGACTTATGCACTGCTTGTCAAGCCATGATGTGGTAGGTGTCCCACATATAAAATAGAGGAAGATGGGCATGGATGTTAGCTCAGGGCCAGTCTTCCTCAGCAAAAAGAGGAGGATTGGCGGCAGATGTTAGCTCAGGGCTAACCTCCCTCAAAAAAAAAAAAGTCATCCTGGATTAGGGTGGGCCCTAAATATAACCACTGTTATCCTTATAAGAAGAGACACAGATGGACACACAGGGGGAAGACAGCCATATGAATACAGAGGCAGAGATTGGAGTTATGCTGTCACAACCGATGAACTCCAAGGATTGCCGGCAACCACCAGAAGCTAAAAGAGGGAAGGAAGCATTCTCTCTAGATCCTCAGAGGGAGCATGCTGTCACCTTGATTTTCAGACTTCTAGCCTCTAGAACTGTAAGATAATAAATTTCTGTTGCTGTAATCCATCCAGTTTGTGGTCATTTGTTAGAACAGCCCCACAAAACTAACACAGGTCCCAAACTAATTTTCCTGATGCCTGTTCTGGCGGTCCTAGGTCTGAACTCCCACATTTGGTAAAATCCATTGCAGGACAAAGCTAAAAGGGACCTTGAAGACCAGCCAGGAAGTTTCAGTAATTCTGCTCCTTTTAAGAAGTGCTTCGGGGACAGCCCGGTGGCACAGTGGTTAAGTTCGCACATTCCGCTCCTTGGCAGCCCGGGGTTCGCCAGTTCAGATCCTGGATGTGGACACGGCACTGCTTGGCACTCCATTCTGTGGTAGGCGTCCCACGTATAAAGTAGAGGAAGATGGGCATGGATGTTAGCTCAGGGGCAGGCTTCCTCAGCAAACAAGAGGAAGACTGGCAGTAGTTAGCTCAGGGCTAATCTTCCTAAAAAAAAAAAAGTGCTTTGAGTTCAACCAAGATGGATAGTTTTGGATTATTTCATACCACTCTCATGCCACAAGTGTCCATGTCCCTCTCACAAGATCTCTGGATTGCACAAGTTCAGGATTCTTAAGATGCACAGAAGGCAGGGCGGCATCTCCAGTGCCCTGACCAGTTATCTCCAAACTGATGCTCTCTAGGTAGGAGGCTGACTCCGGGCAATTGGTCCTCCTTGGATGTGAGGAAATGCAGCAACTTAGAACTGTCAGTCTTGCCACAGCTCTCAGGCACACACAAGGGAAGGTCCTTCCTCACCCTTCCTGTCTAAACTTTAATCCCACTAGCCTTGAGATTTTTCTGTGTCTTCCTCTCTGATCTGAGAGATACTCCTTCTTTTTCCCTTTTTTCCCAGCCAGGGTTGTTTATCAAATATCTGGTAGTATAAAGGCTCGCTCTGTAGGTCTGTGTCTGAATCTTCCTGACTCAAGCTGATTTTATTTTTGTTTTGATTTCTACAGGGGTTACAAGCTGAGGGCAGAGGTAGGGTTTGGGTAGGTTGTGCAAGGAGTAGAGCCCCAATCAGAGAAGCAGAACCAGTAGGTGACATATATTATGTTAAATGTTATATATCATATATTACATATTGCATATCTTATATGGGAGAGAAATACAGTTAGGACTTAGACATATGATCCCATCACATGAGCCTCCTTCCTCGTTCCTTCCTCTCTCATTCCTTCCTCCCATCATTTCTCCTTCCTCCTTTCATTGTTTTCTTCTTCCCTCCCTCTCTCCCTCCTTCCCTTCCTTTCCTCCTCTCTCCCTCTCTTTCTTCCTTCCTTCTTGTATTGATTATCCACATATTGATGACATAATATGAGCCACACCCTTTGCTAACCACCAGATCACAATGCTCTTCCATGATTCTTGCTTTCTTGGGCTCACAATCTATCAGGGATACTGATATACAGAACTAAGAATGTGTCCATTACTTAATAGGAGGGCCACTCTACTGCCTGGGGCTCAGTGATGGTGGGGAGCAGAGCATGCCAAACAGAAGAAATAGCAAGGGCAAAAACCCCAAGGTACAAAAGTATCTTTTCACAAAGCTCTATTTAGGGAACTATGTGTAGTTGGGGCATGTAATAAGAATGTCAAGAGATGAGACCAGAAAGGATGGTAAACTCTTTGAAGGAACTTGAATGACATATTAAGGAATTTGGAGTTTGTTATCTTTGTCAAATAAGGTGCTGCAGAAAGTTCCCGAATGAGGAAATGATCATTATACGCTAGATTCACCTTTCTAATGCCCCTGTACACAACATGTACTCCAGTTGGACTATAATGCCACAGGGATGTCCATCTGGTTCTTGTACCCCCAGAGCCTGGCATGGTGCTTGGTATAGATATAGTACTCCCCAGTTGTGTGTTGAATGAATGAATGAAGCTAGAGAATTAATTACATGTGGCCAAAGCCTGGCTTTTGAATCATGATTCTGGGAGATTTATAAAGGATAATAGAAAATAAATCAGAGAAACCTGTCAGCTCTGTTCTCACCATCATCTTTCTTACATTTACTCTGAATCTCTCAGGCTGTGGTTAGGTCTGGAGCCCCTAGCCCTTTGTGGAGATGGAGGGTAACTGAGCAGCACCTTTCCTCACAGTGTAAACACTGCTGTGCTTGATGATCATCACTGAATTGCCCTCAGTATCTCCAGAAGAAACTATTTCTATTTTTTAAAATTACTTTTTTTCACAAATCTCATTTTCCAACTACTTAATCATCTTTGCAGCTGACCTGGATTTTCCATCGCTTCACCTCTTTTGGCTACCAATATCTTCCCTGGAAAAGAAGCAGCTTGAGCTATATGGTCTCTAAAGGAACAAATTCTGGCCAAATTACCTTTGGGCTGATAAGGAAGGACTAGAAATTGGTGTATTGGAAATGCTCCATATCTAATATTTGGATAATGTTCTAGTCAACAAATTAATGAGAAATTACTAATGTACTGTATTACTGACTTGAATTAGAATTTAGTGAAATGCACAATGCTAAAATGATAACAAACTGCTTTCTGAGGTTGTTGAGAAACCAAGATGTTTTGGCTTTAAAATGAGAGGAAAGACAACAGATGCTGAGTGCTTACTATGGATAAGGAACTCTGCATACTTCATTTCTTTTAATTCTTAAAATAGCTCTAAGAAGTAGATATTTGTCCCTGTGTCATAAATGAGAAGATAAAAGCTAGAGAGCTCAAGTAACGTGCCCAAGCTCTCACAGTTAATAGTTGACAGAGTCAAGACTTGAACCCACATCTGTCTAACTAAAAAGCCAAGTCTTTTTGCCTATTATCCTGAAATTGGGCAGAAAATAGAAGGAATATCCTAGAGTGTTGGGCTAGTCATAAAAATGCCCATCACCATTTATGGAGGACCTCTTAGGCTTCGGGCATTAGGCTGGATAACATCCACATAAAGTATCAGACAAAATTTATCTACTCTTTGCTTTAAAGTTGTTTCCTGAGACTTGGTATTCCCATTTCACAAGTCTCAAAAAGGAGGCCCAGAGAATTTAGATGACTCTTTCATTTTCACATAGTTTATAAGAGACAGAGCTGGGAGTCCAGGCCCCATGGATGTTGCTCCTTGCACTTCATCACTGTGCCATGAATTTTGTCAGTTGGGAAAGGCTGCTCCGGATACAGGAACAGGGGTGCCTCTGCATGCCAACTGTGCCAGACATCCCAGCTTTAATTAGAGCTAGGGCACTGAGGCAAGTGGTAGCTAGATTTCGCCTCTGCTAATTTGCCAATTTTGCTACTCTCAGCAATCATCCTCAAAGATAACAAAAGCTAATGTTCCTACCTTAGATCCTTTTTTCCCCTGGAGGCTGGGACAGTTACTTTAATCAATTAGTGTCTTTTTGAAAGGTAGAGGGAGAGGAGTGTTTCTTAAACTTCAATGTGCATAAGAATCACCCTGGGTACCTGATTAAAATATGATTCCTGGACCCCACTCCTAGAAATACTGACTCCCTAGGCCTGGGGTGGGCCTGAAGAATCTGCATCTTTAACAAGTACTTCAGATACTGCTGATGCAGGTAGTGTAAGTTCTGCCTCTAGAAACACTTGATTAGTGGTTGAGATTCTGAGTCTGGATCCCTGGCTCCATCACTACTAGCTTTGTGATGGTGAGTGGGCTACTCATCCTCTCTTAGCCTTAGTTTTCCTATCTATAAAATGGGAATAATGGTGATACTGACCTACCTCTCAGTCATGGGAGGACCAAATAAAGCAATTCATGTAAAACGTTTAATGTGTTTCTGGCACACTGTAAATGCTCAGTTAATGTTAGCTGTTATTATACTAATGAGAAGTTGGTTATTTAGAGAAAAAAAGATTGAGTCATTCTGTCTACCAGAAGTTTTTTATGTCTACGTGACTATGGAGGTGGGGGCTGGGGAGGGAACTGACCTGTTCCTGGAAAGGTCAGTAATACAGGATCTTTTCCTCTGGAGTATCTTTCTCACATATTCTTTGTTGTTGTTGTTAGTGGTGTAAATTTATCTTTGAGGTGCCAACAGATTCTTTGTCAGAGAATTCCTTTCTCATTGGTAGTCACTAAATAGATCTGGAGTTGATGGGGAGCTCAACCTTCCATGGGACCTGTGAGGGCTGCTTGGAAAATTTTCTTTCCTCTGGCTTTTTAAGAGAAATCATAACGGAAGAAGCAATACTCAGAAATTTTAGAACAAATTTCTCTTTCCCGTCATACACCCAGGTGAAAGATGTCAACATCTTTCGGCCAAAGAGAGCCTTTCCCTGGATGGGGGGTGTAAAGACAGGAGCCAAATAGGTCTCTGTTCAACCCCTCGGAGTTCAGGGCTGGGGCCAGACTCCCAGGCACAGGATTTGCTGAAAACCGCCAGTGCATCCTGGCCTCAGTTGGGATAAAACCTAAACTCTTTCACATGTGTATGTGGCTCTTCAAATTTCCTTGTCTGGGTTCATGTTTCTCTTTCCAGGTTCCTCTTCTACATTCCCATCCTTTCTGTCCTCATCATACTTTGTTTTTTTGTTGGAGCTCTATTTTCTCTCTACTCTAGACTTATGCTGTTTCTCTGTCTAAACATGTTTTCTTCTGCTGTTTCTACCTTTGTATTTCCTTTAGATTTTACTGGATGTTCTCTTCTGTGGGAAGTCTTCATTAGGCATTTGTTGCCCTCCTCTGTGTTTCTACAACCTAATGATTATTGCTATCATACATTTAGCAAAATATAACATTATTTGCTTTTGAGTTTGTCTCCCCTACAAGATCAGCAGCATCTTGACTCAGGGACTTTGTCTGTCTTATTCACTTTCTACCCCCAACACCCCATTACAGGCACAAAGTAGAGACATGAAATATTTAGTACTCAGTGAATAAACAAGTTGCCTTCTAGCATCTCCTGGAGCACCTCCAGTCATGGGAAACTTAGTACCTTCTGAGGCTGCCTGATCCGTTTTTGGAAGATTCTGCTTGTTTGAAAGCTTTCCTGATTAATGAACTGAAATCAGTGGTCCTGTGACTTTCCAGGAGAGCAAAATGTCTCAATCTTGGAGGCTGAGACAAAATCTCTGATCCTGACATCATATCACGGTCTTGGAAAGGCTCTCTAGTTAAGGACTCAAGTGCAAAATGAAGACTGGTTTCTTAAGGAAGTGCTACCAGATAGAGATAGAAACGCAAATGTCGAAAGAGTAAAGCTGATGGCTTATCTGAGATAGACAACATTGCCATTTTCTTACTATGCCAGCAAGAGAGGCAAAAGGACTTCCTCTGAGGATCAGGGATGGAGTGGCCCTTGAACAGGACCTTCCAGAGAAGGACGCTCTGTCCTGGAACAATAGACTTGGGAATTTACCAAGAAGGCTTTGAATTGTTCTAGTACATTCCAACTCACAATTGAAGATACTTTAAAAATGGAGGGAGAATACTGAGAAGATTATCATCTATTCTATTCCAGGTGGTGGTAGCTGTTGTGACTTATATTCCATCAGGTTTTTTTTTCCTTACCCCAATGCAGGAGGGAGATTTAATTATCCTCATTTTATAGAAGAGAAACAAACTCATGAAATAGTTGTCTCAAGGTGACACAGTTAATCATCACAGGCTCGAGACCCTTATCCCGGTATTTTCTCACCACTTAATGGAATTAAATCCATTTTGAGCATATTTTCATTTACATAAACACATTATTTCAAAAAATAAGGTTTCAGCCCTCCTTTTAAAAATTATATTTTGTCCTTTAAATCTCTCTTTTTTGAGAAGTCACATACAATGACATCTAAAGGCTAAATTACATAAAAAAAGGATCTAAAATAATGCCATTTTCTTCACCACTTGCTACATGTTTCAACATTTTAAAATAGCATTTCAAGCATCCACTCAATTTCTCAACTTCAGTCAGAAGAGAGCTCAAATTGTCTCAGATAAGCACATGGTTGTGATATTTCCCAGGAAAATCTTTCCACATCAGGGAAAAATGTATAGGTATAATGAAACAATGAATTGAAAACTGACAGAAAGGTAGTACCCCCACCAAAAGGAATAGTGATAATTTTCTTCAAAATAACCGATGTAAGAGTATACTGCTTGCCATTGCTCTTGCTTTTCTAAGCCCGGAGACATTGAACCAACAGCTTCACTGGCTTTGGTAATTATTTGTCAAGGGTATGACCCCTGCAGCTTTCCCTCAAGCCAAACAACCCCCAGAATGAATGAGTCTGGGGGTTGCCAGAAAGCCCTGGCCAGGCTGCAGAGCTGAAGCCCTCCTCGGAGTTATAGGATTAGAGTCTGTCTTTGGCATGGAGATCATAACTTTTACAGAAAAGTATTTGGTCCCTAAAGGAAAAATCATGACGATGGATGTTTAGGCCCACCCTGGGTATACCATCAGGTTGACTTTTTTTTTTTTTTAAAGATTTTATTGTTTTCCTTTTTCTCTCCAAAGCCCCCCCAGTACATAGTTGTATATTCTTTGTTGTGGGTCCTTCTAGTTGTGGCATGTGGGACGCTGCCTCAGCGTGGTTTGATGAGCAGTGCCATGTCCGCGCCCAGGATTCGAACCAACGAAACACTGGGCCGCCGGCAGCGAGCGCGCGAACTTCACCACTCGCCCACGGAGCCAGCCCCCATCAGGTTGACGTTTTATTTTTCCATTTCTTTCCAACTTCCTTGAGCCCCTCATTCTATGCCAACCAAGGCACCTTCCTGTAGCACCAAACCCAGTACCCATTCATTTCCCCCACTTTTCCCTCCTGAACTTGATCCTATTGGAATCAAATTTCCCTTTTTTTTCCTGCCTCAGCCCCATTCATTCAGGGCCTTTCCAGATGACTGGGCTAATTCTGATAAAGTCATTCAAGAAAAATAATGACTTAATGTGTCAGACATTTAAGAGAACTTGCATTTTAAGAGATTAATCCTAATCGTGGGAGAAATCTTGAGAATTTCAAGCACAGTATGTAAAAGGGCAAAAAAGAGTTTATATTGTGTACCGAAACTGTACAATAGTAATATAATACGAACCATGAAGATAACCTGCGTATGTAAGTTAAAATTTTCTAGTAGTTCCTTGAAAAAGGAAAGAAAAATCAGTGAAATTAACTGTAATAACAGTGTATTTAACCCAATATATTCAAAATATTATCCTTTAAACATGTAGTCAATATAAAAATTATTAATGAGCTACTTTACATTCTTTTTTTGTTCTAAGCTTTTGAAATCTGATGTGTCCTTTAATTCACAGCACATCTCAATTTGGAATAGCAACATTTCAAGAGCTCAATAGCCACATGTGGCTTGTGGCTACTGTACAGGACAGCACAATTATATTCAGAACCATCAAGAGCATATTTTCTGTGTGTGTGGAGAGGCAGTGTGGGAGGGGGAAGGTATGTGTGCGTGAAAGACATTATTGACAGAGCAATGAGATGACAGTGGGGTAGCAACAAAGGACAGAAAAGTGTGTGTTTAATTTCTAATTAAATTTAGGAGGCAGTGTGGTGTAATAAAAAGAGTATGCATTTTAGATTACAATTGAAACTCTGCTGTGTGTTATTGGACACATTGCATAAGCTCTCTGAGCCTCAGATTACTTATCTGTGAAAGGGAGACAGTAATAACCACGTTAGAGGATTGCTGTTGAGGAATTTAATGATAACATATGCAGAAGAGCACTGGGCAGAAGGCCCTCAATGAACGCAGATCGGCCTATCTGTTTCTTCCCTCCCTCTCAGAAACCCTCACATGTTTTTCCCTCTCCTCTACACACCACTTACCCAACTCCTCCTTAGATGCTAGTTCACTTCTCAACTTCTCTATGAAACAGAAGAAAAATTCTATTGTTCTTACTGAACATCCTAAAAAAAATTGGCAAGACCGTGAGATTTGATATCAAGAAATGGTTCCACCACATATTTACTAAATTAATCCCATTTCTGTGGCTAACATTTTGTTACCTATCTGTGGGATGCTTTTCTCCTTTCTCTTTGCCTATCCAAACTCTGTTTTCTTTACTGCCTGGCTCACATTCCCACTTGTTCCTGAAGCATTCTCTCAGACCACTTGAGTCTACAGCTATCTTGCTCTTGCTAAAATAATGTCGCTTCTACCTCAGAGTTTACCAAGCTGAAGTCTACGAAGATTAGTTCCTATGGCTAATTAATAGATACACTGCAAAAAAAAAAACGTTTTATGGTAAAAAAAAAATAAGTAGATGAACTTCTGAGTTAAAAAAGTTGAATTAATTAATGAATTAATTAAATTATTTTTATAGTTTTTTTTTTCTAGTGAGGAAGATTGGCCCTGAGCTAACATCTGTTGCCAATCTTCCCTTTTTTTTATCCCTCCCCAAAGCCCCAGTACATAGCTGTTTATCCTAGTTGTGGGTCCTTCTAGTTCTTCTATTTGGGACGCTGCCTCAGCATGGCTTGATGAGCGGTGTTAGGTCCATGCCCAGGATCCGAACCGGTGAACCCTGGGCTGCAGAAGCCGAGTGTGTGAACTTAACTACTACGCCACTGGGCTGGCCTCTATTTTATTTTTTAACGCTCCATAGAGTCATGTATCTTGTGAAACTACAGATTGGGAGGGTAACAGTTATTTTAAGCATTTCCCAAATGTGTTAATCTAAGTAAAAATTTCCTATTTTTTCTTTTGACTATTTCATAAACTGATATTCCAAGGAATTCATTTGGAGATACATCGATACATATTATGCACTATGGCAATTCAATATACGCTTCCTCATCATCTCAAATGTACTTTACTTTTGTTGTTTAGACCTGATTTTCTCAATAACAACATCTTGGTGTATATTGGGATTTAAAGCTTATAAAGAAAATTTTCTTGAACTCTTTAACTTGATCTTCACAACAATATTCTGAGCTGGTAATATTTAAAAAGAGACCTGAAGGCTTCATTTGATTTTACAACCAATATTGATTGAGGAATGATGTGGCAGGCACCATGCTAAGCTCAGCAAAAGCAGGGGTAACCGAGAGAAGACTCCGTGGGGGAAACAGACACTTAAGAAAACTTTCACAAAATCTACAAGTACTTTGAAGAAGAGTGGTAATTGCTAATACTTACATAACACTGATTAATTTCTAAATACTTAAATAATTCTCGAAATAATCTAGAAGCAGGTCCTATTGTCCCCATTTTATGGATGGAAATTGAGACACAGAGAGATACAGTGACTGGCCCAAGGTCACACAGAGCCAAGATTCAAACCCAGGCAGTCTGGCTCTGGGGACACCCTGTGCTACATTGTCTCTCTATGTGGAAGTAGGGGATGCAGTAAGAACATGGACCTGGTATGCGTTAACAGGAAAGGAACTAATGTTTAAACCCAATTTTCAATAATGAGTAGGATTTGGTTAGTAAAGTGGGTGGGAAAGGGCATTTTAAGCAGAGGGAAGAGCATATGTGAAGGCTTTGAGTAAGGACTGAGGTTGGCACATACAAGGAACTGGTATAAAGGCCAGATTGATTTAACTATTATCACCCAGGCCGGAGAACAGTTCATACTTCTCATACTTGTCATGTAACAAAAATGTAATCTGCAGGAGACGGGTGGTAGTGATGGTTACACAACAATGTGTACTTAATGCCATAGAACTGTACACTTAAAAATGGTTAAACTGATAAGTTTTATGTTATGTATATTTTACCACAGTAACAAAAATAATTGGCTAAAGAGAAAGTGATGAGGAAATATGATAAAATTATAACAACTATTAAGGCTAGATGATGAATATATGGAAATTTAATATATTATTTTCCCTACTTTGAAGTATATTTGACTTTTTTGTAATAAAGTTAGAATAAATGTAAAAATGTAATTTTCTACCTAAAAGCAATAAACAGTGATTCAAAGATTTTAAGAAGGAGAGCTAGAAGATAAGGTTTTAAGATGATCACTGGTTGCCATGAAGAAAAAAATAAATTGTTGGTAATAAAAATGGATTTCAGATGGTTAGGTAGAAGAATATTATTTTATTTATGACGGCATCAATAGCCATGAGGAAAAGTGAACACGTTTAAACATATTTAGGCTGGAGAGTCATCAGACTTCGAGGTTGGATATTGTGACATTTCTGGCATGAGCTATGGAATACATGGTGGAAGAGGTAAGATGATAAGAAGGAAGCCAGAAACGTGATGTTATGGAAGCCAAAGAAAAAGATAGTCAATCTTGAATGCTGAGAAGAGTTCAAGTGAATTGATCACTGAAATTAAGAATATAGAAATTATTTTGAACCTTAATCAGAGGATTTTTGGTGGAGGGGGTTTGAGCCAGTAAGTTATAGGTTGACATTATGGACCAGGGGTTTGTGTCCTCCCCAAAATTCATATGTTAAAATCTTAAGCCCCAGTATGATGTTAACAGGAAGTAGGGCCTTTTGGAGGAAATTGGGTTTAGACGAGGTCATGAGGGTGCAAATGGATTTGTTGATATGAGGTTGGGAAGTTAAGGGAATTATTATCCAGTGGCTTCTATTTTTCCTGCAAAAATATAGTTAGAATAATAGTAAATTTTTATTGATCCCTCATTGATAGTAGGCACTGTTTTGAAAGATTTATGTGTGCTGACTCATTTACTACTTACAATAACCGTAGGCAAAAGCTATTACTGTCTCTATTTTACCAATAAGGAACTGAGGAACAGAATGTATGCCTAAAGTTGCATTTAGACAAATTGCTGGAATCTGAACATAAACCCAGAAAGTGTGCTTTTAGAGCCCACCATCTTGACTGCCAGCCACGTGTAGCTAAGCCGATCCACTGATGATGAAGGACACATAGGAGGGGCTGGTCACTTACGGAGCGTGAAGGGCAGGAGGAGTCTGCAGAAACTGACTGGAAGGCGCTACTTGGAATAATGTGATAAGATCACAAGGGATGTCAAGAGCTCACTGGAGACTGGGAATTACAAATTGAAAGTGCTATCAATCAACCTAGTGGTGTGATTTGCTCCAGAAGACCTCAGCTACTTGAATGCAGGCACTGAGAAGACAGACTGTTGGGTTTATCTAAGGTTAAGACTTACCAGGTGTGGCAGAATGACAAAAGGGTAATGGAGAGTGAGGGTGGCAGCAATCTTCTACAGGGAAAGAGGCTTTGGGGAATATGTTTCTCTTATTAAAAAGCTCTGTCTACTATGGCAGAATTTTTCTCTCAGTGGTCTTTTCTGGCAAAGACTTTTGGTGAGTAAGGTAGAGCCTTGCAATTCAGCTAAGCTCAATCCACTGTCATAGAAAATTTAATATATACTAGCCTCTCTACTACATGCTAGGTATTTTTAGCTAGTACTTTGTGGTTTATCTACTATTAGGGCCATTGGTGCCATTGGTGCCAGAAATTTTTGTCTAAAAGCAGTGCATCCGATACTTAAATGCCTTTGCTCTGGCCTACCTATTAACTCCATCTTGGTCACAAGGTCATATTATTGATTAATTTCATATTTCTTTTATGTTACTTTTGCCACTCCATAATCAAAAATATTAATATTCTAGTAGTATGCATGGATCCTAAATTTGCACTTAAAATTTTATATTACAATTTAAAAAGTTAAAATTTGTATCTGAGAAAAATCAAAAGTAGAGTTAAATATAAAATTCTGTGTACATCATAATGACCCATCCCAGCAAACCTTTAATAATTAAGACTTGGGTAACTGAACAGCTCTAATAATAATAATAATAATAATGATGATGATGATATTATTATTATTATATAATTATATTATTATAATATAATATAACTATATAATATAAATAATATAATGATAATAATCTTCATGGTTGATTGGACATTAGCTGATCATCAATATGCTGTGAAAAACTTACTTTATGATGATGCTGATGGACTGAAATTGTGGACTGGATTCTGAATCACAAAATTTTGACATAGATTAAGTAATAATGAGATGGATCATTAGAAATGATTTTATTTTGAACCTATTAATGCAATGTGTGGACCTTGAATCCAAAGGCAATAGAATTAGCTGTTATAAATACAGAATCTCAGGCCCCATTAAAAATCTACTGAATCAGAATCTGAATTTTAATAAGATCACCGGGGAATTTATATGCACATTACACTTTGAGAGGCACTGGTCAAGGTCATCATTATAATAATGAAGTATTCTGATGGGTTGAAATGCACACTCACATAAAACATCAACTGATTTTTATGCTTTTCATCTACAGATGAGCTGGCCACACGTGTACCTGATATTTTTTTATGTAAAAGGCTAGTTTGAGAGGAAAATGGGGAGAAAGACCTGATATCCATTTTATCTATTCTTCTTTGTAGTGTAGTCATACTCTGTTTTTTCTCTTTCCTTCTCCAATTCTCCATGCCCCTCAATTAAAAATCCCTGATTTGGAAAAGCAATAGTTTCTGGACTCTCAGCAGCCAGGTATTTGCTGGATGAAAATGAGTTAAACCAAAAGACATCATATGAAGTTGGCAGGATTCTGATGGTTCAGGAAATTTCTAAAATCACACATGGGGCTCTAAATATTGGAATGGTTGACAGGATTTTTTTCATGACATGACAGAATATTGACTCACGGGAATTAATGTGATTAACCTTCAGCCAAGGCATGTTCGAGGCAAAGAGGAGCATCTGACTCATTAGTTTTTGGTTCTGGAGCAATGAAGGATCATGGCCTTTGCCCTGTTGATGCCCTTCCAAACACAGATCACCCCAATTATGTCATTATTGCTTCTGAGGTTTTTTCTTCTCCATGTTTCTTTTTCAAAAGCATAGAATGCAAAGGTGAGTGACCAAAAGACAGTGGCTATGCAGTATATGGTAATGACAGCCAAGATAAGGGTTGCTTCTTGTTGAATATTTCCATTGAGAGCACTTTTGTTTCTTCCTCTCTGTGCTTTCTTCTTGGAAGAAAGACAATAAATGAGGGTTCAGAGTAGCAGAGTAGGTAATGGAAGGCCTCCAAGTAGACAGGCAAAGGCAGTTTCTATCTCTTCCTGCATAATTTCCCCCTCATCTTTAGGATTTAGGTAGCTGCTTTTAGATAGACAATTCCCTATGGAGCAAAAGGGAGAACACTTTATTGCTCAATTATTTTAAGTATTAAAGCCAATTGTCATGATGTTGAATTAATGTTAGATATTTAAGAGAATGAATTAAAACTAGGTGCATTTATGAGTATAAAAATAAACAGAATGTTCATCTCACTGACCTGGCAAGGGCAAATAGTCCACTCTAATAATAGTAATATTTCTTGAGGATTGTAGCATGCATTATCTCATTTAATCCTTAGGGTAGTACATATGAAAGCGGTATGAGGAAATTGAGACAGACATTCCGCAACTTGCTCAAGGTCAGGCAGCTTGTCGGTGGCATACACTGGTCCTCTATTCCCTGTATTCCATCTCCCTTCCCTACCTCTAATCTACCAGTTACAAGGGAATGCAAAGACATCTATCCATGATTTCTCCCCACTCTCCGCTTACACACTTTCACACACCTCATAAAGCCCTTTACTACATGAAGAAAAGTTTCAGTCATGTTCTTCTTAATCTCCAAATGAACGTGGGAATATATTAGCAGCTATGAGCAGGAGTCATTTCTCTTTCTGATGGTCACAGTTAAGATATTGATTTAGAATACATTATTATCCCCTCAGCTCATAAAATAAGTGAATTAAAACAAAAATTGGCTGTGAAGAGTCCTAAAAAGACTGCTAATGTCCCTTAATATTCAGATACCACTAAACTGAGAAAAACAAACAAGCAAGGACTCCCTTAGGCAATGCCCTCACTTCTAATTCCTTAGAGACTTGACTCTCTAGTCTATTTTGACTGTCTCCAACTATAGAAAGGAAACAATTAAAAAAAAACAATTAAAAAAGATGTTTGTTATGTGGGCTATGTCAGTCATCTTATTTATTTGTCATGTTCTCCCTTTTCCATCTCGGAGATTTTGCTCCAACAGTTATGTTCTTTCTACCCTGTATCTTCACCCTTCCTCTACTGACATTTAATCGTAACATTAACATTTAAACATGCCAAATCTCTCTTATCTTCAACAATAATGACGGTAATAGTAAACCCTTCTTATATTGCTCTAACTATGGTTCTATTATCTTCCACTTCGCAGCCAGTCTTTCAAAAGAGTTGTCAAATAGTTAGAAAATTCTTCTCTTCTCTTTACTTCCCAACTCATCCAATCTCTCCCCACTGCTTTATCAAATCAGCATTTCCTAAGATCACCGGTGGCTTTCTTGTCTCCAAATTTTGAAAAAAATATAATTCTCAATCTACTTGAACTCAGAGTATCTTTTGATATGGTGACCACTAGGTCCTAGAGAAACCTCTTCTCCCTTTGTTCCATGATACACACATGCTCCTGGGTTTCCTCCATGTCTCTAACTGCACAGTGACAGTTTCTAACTCCTCCTCTGTCTGCTGCTTGCTTGGTATTGATTAGGGCTCCATCCTCTTCTTTTTCATTTTACTTCCTCTCTCGAGGCAATCTTATTCATTCTCCTGGCTTCAATTCAATCATACCAATACTATCAATAATAATAACATTTGATGAATGATTACAATATGCCAGGAACTGTATTAAGCTCTTCATGTGACATATTTAATTTATTCCTCATAACAACTCTTAAATGTTTAACTCCATCCTTGGCTTTCTCCTAAGTCTCAGAACTGCTCGTACACATGTAAGCTAGAAAATTCCCTTGACTGTCTTGCAGGCACCTCAAAGGCAAATGTTCAACATGGCATTCTTCAACTTTTCCACTCCACTTCATCCAAAACCTATGGTTCCAATATTGCTCCCTAAATCAGTCCATGGTATCACCAATCGCTAATTAATTGCTCAAGCCAGAAACCCAAGAGACAAATTTTTTGCCCCTTATGCTTGACCACTGTGTCTAATTACTAAATCCTATTAATTTTACTACCTAAATATCTTTCTAATATGCCACTTCTCTTGATTTCTATTACCTTCAGCCTACTCGATGGTTTCTCAACCTCCATACCATTGAGATGTTGGACCAGATAGTTCTTTGTTGTGGTAGATTGTCCTGTGCATTGGAGGATGCTCAGGAGCATCCCTGTCCTCTACCAACTAGATTACAATAGCAGTTGTTCCTCCTCTACCCTAGAGTTGTGACAATCAGAAATGTCTCCATGTATTACCAAATGTCCTCTGGAAAGCAATAATACCCCCAGTTGAGAACCATGGCTTTAGTCTCACCAATATCATCTCCCTCTCTATTTAATGCAAGAGACTTAATTTGTCCCAAATGATGAAAGATGCAAATCTGATTATGTCACCACAACTTCTTAAAAACTTTATTTAGCTTCTCTACCCCTTTAGAATAAAATCCAAAGTTCTTAAAAACATTCCCAAGGGTTTTTAAAAAAATATATTTATTGAGATATAATTTATATATGAAAGACTGTACATATTTAATAATGTATACAATTTAATAAGTTTGGACATATGCAAACCTGTGAAACCATCACCACAATCAAGGTAACAAACATACCGACCACCTCCAAAAATTTTCTTGTGCCTCCCCACTTTTTCCTTTGTGATAAGAACACTTAACATGAGATCTACTCTCTTAATTTTTTAAAAGTGCACGACATGGTATTGTTAACTGTAGGCACTATACTGCACAGCAGACCTCTAGAACTTGTTAATTGTGCATAATTGAAACTTTATAGCCATTGAACAACAACTCCCCATTTCCTCCTCCCCCTGGCCCCTGGCAACCACCATTTTAGTCTCTGCTTTTATTAGTTTAGCTGTTTGAGGTATCTTATCTAGGTGGCACCATGCAGTATTTGTCCTTCAGTGACTGGCTTATTTCACTTAGCATAATGTTCTCTAGGTTTATCCACGTTGTTGCATATGGCAAGATTTCCTTCTTTTTTGAAGGCTGAATAATATTCCATTGTATATGTGTGGGTGTGTATATATATACACGTATGTATATATATTTTTTCTTTATTCATTTTCTTTATTCATTCATCTATGGGTGGACATTTAGGTTTTTTACATATCTTGGCTATTGTGAGTAATGCTGCAATGAACATGGGAGTGCAGATATCACTTGGAGACAGTAGTTTCCTTTGGATAGATACCCAGAACTGGGATCAGTGGATCACGTGGTAGTTATACTTTTAATTTCTTGAGGAACCGCCATACTGTTTTTCATAGTGGCTGCACCATTTACATTCCCACCAACCGTGTACATACAAGGATTCCAATTTCTCCACATCCTTGCCAACACTTCTTATTTTTGTTTCTTGAGAATAGCCACCCTAACGGGTGGGAGGTGATATCTCTATATGGTTTTGATTTGCATTTCCCTCATGATTAGTGATATTGAGCACCTTTTCATGTACCTATTGGACATTCGTATGTCTTTGGAGAAATGTCTGTTCAAGTCCTTTGCCCATTTTTAAATTGAGTCATATGTTTTTTGTTGTTATTTTTTTTAATTTTTTTTGCTATTAAGTTGTAGGAGTTCCTTATATCTTTTGAATATTAACCTCTTATTGGATGTATGGTTTGCAAATATTTTCTCCCATTCCAGAGGTTGCCTTTTAATTCTGTTGATTGTTTCCTTTGCTGTGTAGAAGAGTTTGATGTAGTATGACTTGTTTGTTTTGCTTTTGTTGCTTGTGCTTTTGGTGTCATATTTAAGAAATTACTGCCAAGGCCAAGATCAAGAAGATTTCCCCCTATGTTTTCTCCTAGAAGTTTTATAGTTTCAGGTCTTATGTTTAAGTTTTTAATTCATTTTAAGTTGATATTTGTGAATAGTATAAGATAAGGATTCAATTTTTATTCTTTTGTATGTGGATATCGAGTTTTCCTAACACCATTGTTGAAGAGACTATCCTTTTCCTGCTGTGTATTCTTGGCACCCTTGTTGAAGATCAGTTGACTGCACATATGTGGGTTTATTTCTGGGCTCTCTATTCTCTTCCATTGATCTATATGTCTGTCTTTATGACAATATCACACTGTTTTAGTTATCTAGTGATCTACAGATTCAATGTTATCCCCATCAAAACCCCAATGGCATTTCTTTTACAGAAATATAAAAAAAAATCCTAAGATTTATATGGAATCACAAAGGGCCTCAGACAGCCAAAGCAATCTTGAGAAACGAGAACAAAGCTGGAGGCATTAAATTTCCTGATTTCAAAATGTTATATATGTACAATAATTAAAAAAGCATTCTCAAGCTTTGAAGCTTACTTACCTTGTCAGGTTTTTTGGGGGCTGTATTGGATTTCCTTATATCAGCATTTCCTAAAAATACAAATTCTCTATCCTGAGGTTTCACACAGCATTTTGCTTGAAATGTTTTCACTTTCCCCTCTCCCTTCACCTAGTCAGTTGCCTGTCATCCTTCAGGTCTGACATGTTACTTCCTCAAAGAGATCCTCCTTAACCAGTATCAATATCTTTCTCTACCAGACTAGTGACTGGTTGACTCATGCTACCCCAACTATACACTTCCATAACAGATTGTACTTCCCTTTCACAATATGTTTTCCGGTGTAATTCTGTTCAATGCTTCTCCTTCCTGTCAAACCGAAAGATCCATGAGGATGCTTACCATGTGTGTCTCGTACTCTGTTGTCTGCTTACTACTTGTTACAATGTTGGGCACATAGTAGAAACTCAATAGCTATTTGTTGATTGAATGCTTTGGAGAATCTATTGGAAGGAAGCAGTGGTATCTTCAAGAATATCAGGACAGGAAATACAGAGAAATCTCATTAGCTACTAGAAGTAGGAACTATAAAGTTAGGGGCCAAGGGCACACTTTCTATTTGCTGGGACCACATATTCTCTTGTCTCTTTTCTTCTTGCACACTTGCTTTATCTGCTTCTCTCTGCACTTCATTCTCCCTTCTTACCTGTGTCAAATTAGCCCTGACTTTCAAAGACCTCCATTTCTGGTTTGTGTAATACTGAGGAAAGTGCTACTAAATCAAGTTTTCTATAGTGAGAAAGAAACATTAGTGGACAATTCAGTGGCCCCATATACTGAAATTAGTGGGGAAGAAGAACAACAAGATGTATGCTCTTATTTCTATGGCTACTCCTTTGGCTTTCCAGAAGCCAGGATCATTTTTGATTTAAGGTTCTTTGAAGGATCAGAAACAAGCCTAACAGAAATATCCTTGGAATAGCCTTGAATATCACAGCAATGAGGAGAGGGAAACAATTCAGGTATAAAGTGGGAGAGCAAGGCCTTGGAAAACTTTCCTATCCTGAGCACGTTATGGATCGTCTTCCACAGAGCATCAGTGTTTTGTTCCAAGGAAGCAAAACCAAGAGCTCTCACAGTCTCCAAACGCTGACAGGCCCACCATGGAATGTGGTGAACCACTGAACACCAGCCAACATAGACTGACCCTTTTTCTTGATAAATGGATGCTACAGGAAATGATCATCCATGAAAAAACTAACTTGATTTGTTTGATGGCCCTACATAGACAAAGTTTTATTTATTTTTTGAACAAAACTAGGAATAGTTTCTTAAAATTTTTTATTTCACTGTAAAGTCTTGGTACCAGGCATAGAGGAATGTATGCTATGGAAGAGCTTGTATGGTGGAGCAGATGCATTTATGCTGAGACCCATTCAGAGAGGGAAGAGTGGGCAAATTATGTGAGGGCATATGGGCTTTGATAACACACTCATGCAATTGTCCCCACATCTCAAGAGCGAGACACATCTTATATTTTGGAACAACTGAAATCAGACTTCTTTTTTGTGGACGTAGATGAACGCTCAAGTGTGAAGCATCAGGCAGCAGAGGCTGCCACTTAGAGCCATGCTGATTTATTTTAGGAAAGCTAAGCCAAGGGAAACCCATAATTTTCTAAGGAAGAGATTTTGCAATCATCTTTAAACTTTCAGATGCTAATTCCTATCTTATTTCTATAACCACCCGCTCTAGAGCATGTTTAATGAAAATAAGAGATGATGGCTGTCATATCCTAAGTGAGCTAAATTTTATCTGCAGTGAAAATCACTGTGAAATAATCTCTAATTATAAAGCTGGGAAACAGAACATTTCAGCACATGTGCGCTGAAGGAGTAGGCCCCCAGTTCTTGCCACCAGAGCTGTCTTGAAAATTACTCACATCTGCTAAAAGGGGAAAAGATTGAGCTGCTTCATCAGTGTTTTAAAAATTCTAAATATTTTGCAACCATGATGAAGTTTGGCCAGAAGACCTATTTTTCTGTGTTGGTGATTAAAGACATTCTATTTTACATGAAAAATGTCTCTGATTTGTGTAATATTGAATGTAGAAATTATACAGCATACCAGGCATAATTTTGCAAATGCTAAATGGATGCTAGATGCCAGGTGTCATGTTAAATGCTTCACATGTTATCGGCCTTACGTTTACTTCCCAGCCGAGATGATGTTAAAGTGGTAAAACTCCACATGGGATTATCTCAGCTGAGGGATTTCCAAAATATTCAGAAATCTACTTCAAATCTTCTTTCAGACAACAACAATACAAAACAGCTAAAGGGATAGAGGGAAGAGCATAAAAAATGCTTTTATCTGATATATAACTACTTTTAATATTTTAAATGGTTGGATTTTCATGGATTGGGAAACATGGTAATGTTCATAATTTATCCTTACACTTAAATAACAATAGTCATATTTATTCTAAACCAAATCATTAATCTATGTATGCTATAGACTGCTATGTGCTGAGATACATAAGGGAGGTTTCCACACAGAGCTAAACTCATAAACTCATTTCTTCAGCTTTTCTTCCCTTTCAAAAAGGCCACTTTTGAAATTGTGATTAAAAAAGAAGCAACAGGGGCCAGCCCAGTGGCATAGTGGTTGGGTTCAGTGTGCTCTGCTTAGGTAGCCCAGGGTTCGCAGGTTTGGATCTGAGGCACAGGCCTACACACTGCTCATCTAGCTATGCTTTGGTGGCGTCCCAAATGCAAAATAGAGGAAGACTGGCACAGATGTTAGCTCAAGGTCAATCTTCCTCAAGCAAAAAGAAGAAGATTGGCAGTAGATGTTAGCTCATGGCCAATCTTCTTCACCAAAAAAAAAAAAAAAAAAAGAGGCAATATATAGCAAAAAATAGGAGGATTCCTGAAAATATCAAAAATAATTGTGCCATGTAACAGTTGATGGCCTTTTTTTGATCGCTACTCACATTTTGAAAACTGCGTTTTCTCCCTCAGCTTCCAAAACCACTAGTGGAAAAAAATTATTTCTATTGGCATTAAAAGCCCCCTTAAAGCTGAATGGACAAATGTTCATCTTCACTGTGTGGGTAATTCTTTCTAGACTGGTTAACTTTATCCCTCAAATTGCACATAACTTTGTGCTGGAATTTATACTGATCTTAAATCATCTGTCAGATTTTTCTTCCATTTAGAGAGATACTTCATGGAACTGTTGCTGTTAGTAAAATTCTCTCTCAGGTTCATAAAAAACCTGCCCACAAACTTCAAAAATCCTTAACTACCTAAGGTCTCACTAAAAGACAATAGATTTGATCACGTTTACGTATCTGAGGGGGCAAATGAACCAAACTGACTCTTACGAGGTTCTAAGTCTTTTTAAATTGTTGTAACAGGCATTAGTGAAACATTGATTAGTAAATAAAAGCCAAAATAGACTTAGTTGATCAGGGACAAAGAAGCCCCTGAAAAATGTTGATCTTATTATTTCAGTTTTTCAGTCATATCTGTAAGGCTGGGTCGAATTGATTCATCAACAATTCAACGGAGCACTTGATATTTTACCTTGCAACAAGGCACCCACATCTATCGATCACTCCAACATTGTCTGAGATACACTAAATTACTCTCACTTTAAAAGTTTCTCAAACAGAGAATGTCAAAATTTTTTATGCTAAGAATGAGTACCTCAGCTGAAATTTGATAAATTTTGTCCATTTCTTGGTGAAATAATGTTTCCTTGCAGTATAATTCAATGTCTTCTGGCTTAAAAAAGTCACCTCTATCTTACAACTCTTGAACTGGGATGTGCATTTTACACTGAAATGTTGTATTTGCTATTCTGCAAGGGTGCTGCCAGGGACATAAAGGAAATTTGCATACCATTCTAATGCAGGCTGCCTTTAAGAGGCCTCTTCAACTGACAATCACATTCCAGGGAATACTTTCATGGAGTCACTTGGTCAGAAATGTGTTTCATCATTCACCTGCCATTTTAACTTGTCTTTTCAGTATGGATTCTAGGTCACCCAAGTGTGAACAACATTTAATTATAGGCTCAATTCTTTATTGAAAATGACAGGAGTTTATACATATATTTGTCAAATTGACTATTATGTGAAAATGAAGATTGAATACAAATTTGGAGGTTCTACTACAGTTACCTAATAAAAAATGCTCATCTTTCCACTTAGAATAGTAGGTCCTTAAAAATCCTAAGATGTGGATTCTATGGTATTTTCCAATGTCAGTCAGTCAATAATTTACTAAGTACTTGCTGTGTGCATATGTTTACTGTATAATAAATTGCAACATTTTCATTTTAGATTAGAAAACGAAAGCCCAGAAAGCCATTTGTCATAATCACATAGGTTTTCTTTAATGAGAAAATTCAGACTATATCTTAAATCTTTCAACGCCCAACTCATTTGACTTGCATCTATATTGTTCTGGAGTTTTGTTCTAGACCCTTGATGTTCCAAGGTGGTCTGCAGTCCAGATGCATCTGTCACCTGGAGCTTGTTAGAAATACTTGCAAACCATCCATCTGATAAAGAGTTACTATCCAAAATACAAAAGGAATCTATATGACTTTGCAAAAAATACAAACAATCTGATTAAAAAATGGTCAGAGGAACTGAATAGACATTTTTTCAAAGAAGACATACCAGCTTTATATCACTAATCTCAGAGAAATGCAAATCAAAACCACAATGAGACCTCATACCTGTTAGGATGTCTATTATGAAAAGACAAGAGATAGCAAATGTTGGCCATAACAAATGTTGAAAAGGGAGCCCTTGTGCACTATTGGTGGGAATGTAAATTGCTACAGCTACTGTGGAAAACGGTACAGAAGTTCCTCAAAAAATTAAAAATAGAACTACCGTATGATCCAGCAATTTCACTTCTGGGAATATATCTGAAGGAAATGAAATCACTATCTTGAATAGGTATCTGCACTCCCATGTTCACTGCAGTGTTATTCACAATAGCCAAGATAGAGAAACAACCGAAGCGTCTGTTGATGGATTAATGGATAAAGAAGTTGTGGTATACAGATACAATGGAATATTATTCAGCTTTTAAAAAGAAGAAAACGCTGGGGCTGGCCCCGTGGCCAAGTGGTTAAGTTAGCGCGCTCCGCTGCAGGCGGCCCAGTGTTTCGTTGGTTCGAATCCTGGGCGTGGACATGGCACTGCTCATCAAACCACACTGAGGCAGCGTCCCACATGCCACAACTAGAAGGACCCACAACAAAGAATATACAACTATGTACTGGGGGGCTTTGGGGAGAAAAAGGAAAAAAATAAAATCAAAAAGAAGAAAACCCTGCCATTTGTGATAACATGGATGGACCTTGAGGATATTACACTAAGTAAAATAAGTCAGAGAAAGCCAAATACTGTGTGATCTCACTTATACGTGAAACCTAAAAATAATGAACTCAAAGAAGCAGAGAGTGAAATGGTGATTGCCAGGGGCTGGAGAGCGGAGGAAATAGGGAGATGTTGGTCAAATAGTACAAACTTCCAGTTGGAAGATGAATAAGTTCTGGGGATCTAATGTACGGCATGCTGACTATAGTTAAAAATACTGTATTACATACTTGAAAATTGCTAAGAATAAATTTTAAATGTTCTCACCACACATAAAGGTAATTATGTGAGGTGATGGAGGTGTTAACTAACCCTATCATGGCAATAATTTCACAATATACACATGTATCAAATCATCACATTGGACATGTTAAACTTACACAATGTTATATGTGAATTATATCTCAATAAAGCTAGAAGAAAAATAAAGGTTAAAAAAAAAAGGAAGAAATACCACATCTCAGGACTCACCTCAGACCCACTGAATCAGAATCTGCATTTTAACATGATCTCCAGGTGACTGGTAAATTTGAGAGGCACCTATACCTATTGTACCAGGAAATTAGAAATTTAAAATACGATTTCAACATTGGAGGAAAGAGCTATTAACATATTACTGTTACATCATTAAACTATTAAGTGAATGAAGAAAGAATTATTCATTGTTATTAATTATTGGTTTATAAATGGATTGAAGTTTTTGCTTTGTTTGCTGATGAGCAATATTTACATGACAACAAAATAAATATTAAGAAATATAACACAAGGTATTTTTACATAATACTAACTAATTGGTTTCAATTAAATATTTATTTTGGAGGGACATATATGAAATTTATCATTTGGATAAACTATTATAAGATAATGAATGCTTTGCATCTAAAATCTTAGGTCTAATCCTCTTCTCTCTGTCATAGGGGCATGGTAGATGTCGTTATCCAAATTCTACAGGAGAAGAAAATAAGCCAAAGAATTTAAGCAATTACCCCATATAGTGTGATGTGTTTGTTGGGCCTTTTCATTTGCCGGTGATAGAAACCCAACTCAAGCCAGCATAAGCAGAATTGAAAATTCTGGAATGTTTGGATCCAGAATGCAGCAGAGATGAGGGCTGGCCAGCTCAAGAGCC
This sequence comes from Equus asinus, assembly GCF_041296235.1. Classification (NCBI taxonomy): domain Eukaryota; kingdom Metazoa; phylum Chordata; class Mammalia; order Perissodactyla; family Equidae; genus Equus; species Equus asinus. The sequence goes on from NC_091792.1 coordinate 132,190,417, forward strand.
ATTTTACCAGCTTAACATCCTCAGTGGAAAAAGTAAACTTACCCTCTCCTTAGTGGCCCGGGCCGAAAATCCTGGTGAGCACTCTCATTGGTTTGTTTTGAGTCACTGTGCCCAGAGGGATAGGCTAGGCTGATTGGACAGGGTTGGGTCATGTGACCACTCAGTGGCCAAGGAAAGAGGATTAAAGAAATAATGAGATTTGGTGCCCAAAAAGCAGGAGGAAGAGGTTGTCCCTGGAAAGAGGGGCTTTGGTTGTTGAAGGGTTAAAAAAAAATTGATATGATGATAAGTGTTTGAACTGGGTCCAGATCATAAACCGAGGCATTTTGATTTCTCTTTTCAATTACACTTTGGAGAATCTTTGAGGCAGTAGTTTTCATTTGGTTCTGGCGATGGGATGCATTCATATGGAAATCTCCTGGGGGGATATTTAAGCATATACTCACCTTCTTAAAGCCCTAGACTGATATAGTATGAATCTTGACGTAGAGTGATTGGGACAATCTGAGGGTAGAATCCAAGGTTTCAAGAATACCCATCTGTATCTAGGCATTTTAATATATTCAAAATGTTCTCTAAATTGCATCTTAATTGGACAATGATAAATGGTTAATAAATGTAAAGGTCCTTGGTTTTACTAATAAGTCACGTTTTTATTTTAAAGAAAATAAGTGTGTGTTATTTTCCTTTTTTAGGTAACCACACCTGTGGAAAGCCCATCTGTTCAGATTAAGAATTCATGTTAGTATGTCAGGCAGCAGGTGGGCTCTTACCCGGGAGGAAATAAATAGCCCGTAAGCATTTGCCTTGTAAAACCTTGCAAGCAACACATGATTAAACTCAAATCAATTTTTTGCCAAATTTCTTTAGTGCTCCTAGTGTATGATGATCAACATGAATGATTAAAATGAGTATTACCAATATTGAGATTATTAATTACTAAGGTTGTTCTAGCCACATTTATAGGAATAAATGAGAGAAAAGTATCAATCAATGCTATCTTGCATAAGTAATCTTTTCACTGCATGCATTTGAGGATTAGGCTGTCATAAGTCTTCTTACCTTAGGAAAAGACATCAAGTTCCTCAACCCTTCATTAAACATGTATTGAAGCATTCTTTATCTTTTCTTTAATGGTCCCTAAATTCTGAACTATTTTTCACTTTTAGATTTTTTTTGTAAAAGTTTTATTTAAATCATGTTTTTCTAACTCAACAGGTAATAGTTAATGATCACTGTTAATTTCTTTTGATGTAACATGATTAACAATAACTCCAGTTCTTTGGTAACTACTAATTCTGTAATATAGAATGTTGCTTATCCGTATATTTAAATTCCCTGCCCTTTCTAATATCTGCCCTTCTATAGCCTTTCCCTTTTTCAACAAAGTGCTTCACAAGATATCAATCTCTAATCATTTAGTTCATAGAAAAATCCTCTAAAGTCTTTTCAACCTGAGTTTCTTCTCAACATGAACACTGAAATCCTCTCCTATGTAGTACAAATCTTTCTTCATCTTCTGAAAGTCACTTCAAAAGGTGTTTCATTTTTCTAGAAGACTAGTAAACCTCATTATACTCAGATGCCATCTTGTTCTAAGCTTTTAAGACTTTGTTTAATGCATGTTACTACAGTGCTAGGGTAAAACTTACCACGTGTCAAGATATTTACAGAATATGAGTAGGCTGTGAAATCCAATCACCTTGGACAGCACAGCCAGAATGTGAAGAATGCTAAAATAAAGAGGCTCTCTTTCTTTTCCTTGACTCTAGCTACTTTCAACTTCATGACTGTTGAAAATCAAAGCCTACTATTGAAATAAAGGCATATAGAAATAAATCTTTTTTTCAAGTGCCTAATAAAAACTGAAATTTAATTGATGTTCCTCAAATTAAGCTCTCTATGGTTTCGTCTTCAACATTAACAACAAAAAGACTATTAGAAGGAATTAAAAATCTAAAATTCTGCACTTAATCTTCCACTGCTAAATTTAAGAAGCTTTGTGTGTCATGGGCATGAAATATGCCTATGTATTCATAAGATATTTTAAGTAGAAAGGCAAGCCATCTGTCTATCTTTGTGTGTCTCTCTCTTCATGCTATTCTCCTATCTACTCTAAGTAGCTCTTCCTTTTAGTTTTAAAGCAATATACAGGAAAAATACACACATGAACTCATTTGTTACCAAATCTATGTACATATCATTTTTGCTAGTAAAATGTCTATTTCTATACACATACCAATTTCTTAATATGGATACATAGAAAAAGCATCAAAGGAATACTCTCCAGCTTATTTAACTAAGTGAAGAGGAGTGAGATGAGTTGGTGTAGAGGGCACAGTATAAATACAGACTTTATTTATATATGTTTCAATTTTCACAATAGAATAAGAAATACTTATGTTTAACTTATGTGAACATCTTAAAAATTAAATGAACTTTAAACTGTTGTTTGCTACAAGAATGTGTTATTAGGCCTTGCAGTCAATTGTCCTGGGGCTCTCCACACCCAATAAAGTGACTGAAGGGTCCACAGTAGCCACAAGCAGCTGAGAATTACAACCAGCTTGCCAGGGGGACAGCCTAGCCTCCCTGGGTGGCTGCACCAAGAACAACGCTGCCACAACAGAAGAACAAATGTAGCCCACACAAGGGTCACTCCTGGAACATTTGGAACTGGTGATGACAGGGAAGCACACTACTGGGCCTTGTAAGGCATCTCTTACATAAGATCATCTCTGCAAGATCAAGAGATGCAGCTGACCACCTAATACATAGATATAAGCACAGAGAAAGAGGCAAAATGAGGAGGCAAAGGAATACATCCCAAGTAAGGGAACAGGACGAAAAACCCAAAAGGAAATAAATTAAAGAGAAATAAATAATCTACCTGACAAAGAGTTCAAACAAAAAGTCGTAAGGATGCTCACTGATCTTGGAAGAAGAATGGATGAACTTAATGAGAATGTCAACAAAGAACTGGAAAATATAAAAAAGAGCCAATCAGAATTGAAGAATAGAATACTGGAAGTGAAAAATTCACTAGAGGGACTCACTAGCAGAGTAGATGATATGGAATAATGGATCAGTGAGCTGGACAAAATACTAGAGGAAATCACCCAAGCTGAATGGATAAAAGAAAAAATAATTAAAAAGAACAAGAATAGTCTGAGGGTCCTCTGGGACAACAAGTGCACTAACATTTGTATAATTGGTGTCCCAGAAGGAGAAGAGAGAGATAAAGTGTCAGAAAATCCATCTGAAGAAATAATAGCTGAAAAATTTCCTAACCTAAGGAAGGAAACAGACATCCAGGTATAGGAAGCACAGGCAGCACCAAACAAGGTGAACCAAAAGAGCCCCACACCCAGACACCTTATGATTAAAATGTGAAGAATCAAAGATAAAGAGAGAATCCTAAAAGCCACAAGATAAAGGCAACAAGTGACATACAAAGGAAACCCCATAAGGCTATCAGCTGACTTCTCAGCAGAAACTTTACAGGCTAGAAGGGAGTTGCATGATATATTTAAAATGTTGAAAGTAAAAAACCTACAGACAAGAATAGTCTACTGGGCAAGGTTATCATTCGTAATGGAAGGAGAGATAAAGAGTTTCCCCAACAAGCAAAAATTAGAGGATTTTATCACCACGAAACCAGTTTTACAAGAAATGCTAAAGGGACTTATTTAAGTGGGAAAGAGAAGACAACAAATAGGAATAAGAAAAGTATCCCCCTGAAAAAGCAGTGAAATCAATGGTAAAAGCAAAAATACAGTAAACATAGCAGATGAACCACCTATGAAGATAATATGAAAGTCAAAAGACAAAAGTACTGAAACTATCTATTTCCATGATAAGAGGGTAATGGATGCACATACACAAAAAAGAGATTAGATATGATATCAAAAACATAAAATGTGGGAGAAGGGGAGTAAAAGAGTAGAGCTTTTAGAAAGAGGTCAAACTAAAGAGACCACCAACTTATTATAGACTGCTGTATATGTAGATTATTATATATGAACCTCATGGTAATCACAAGCCAGAAACTTGTAATAAGTACACAAAAAATTAAGAGAAAGGAACCTAAACATAATACTAAAGAAAGCCATAAAACCATAAGGGAAGAGAGCAAGAGAAGAAGAAAGACACAGAAGAGAACTACTAAAACATCCAGAAAAAAAGTAACAAAATGGCAATAAGTATGTATTTATCAATATCTATTTTAAAGGTCAATAGACTAAATGCTCCAATCAAAAGGCATAGAATGGCCAAATGGATAAAAAAACAAGACCCATATATATGCTGCATATAAGAGACACATTTCAGACCTAAAGAGACTCACAACCTGAAAGTGAACGGACAGAAAAAGATACCCCATGCAAATGGCAATGAAAAGAAATGGAGTAGCAAAACTTACATCAGACAAAATAGACTTTAAAACAAGAAATGTAACGAGAGAGAAAAAGGGGCACTACATAATGATAAAGGGAACATTTGAACAAGAGGATATAACACTTGTAAATATCTATGCACCCAACATAGGAGCACCTAAATATATAAAGCAATTCTTAACAGACATAAAAGGAGAAATAGACAGTAACACAATGATAGTAGGGGACTTTAACACTCCATTTACACCAATGGATAGATCATCCAAACAGAAGATCAATAGGGAAACAGTGACCTTAAATGACACACTGGACTGCATAGACTTAGTAGATATATACAGAACATTCCATCCAAAAACCAGAGACTACACATTCTTTTCAAATGCTCATGGAACATCCTGCAGGATTGATCACATGTTAGGCCATAAAACAAGTCTCAATAAATTTAAGAAGATTGAAATAATACCAAGCATCTTTTCTGACCATGATGGTATGATACTAGAAATCAACTACAGAAAGAAAATCAGAAAAGCCACAAATATGTGGAGATTAAACGAAATGCTACTGAACAATGATTGGGTCAATGAAGAAATCAAAGGAGAAATAAAAAAAATACTTGGAGACAAATGAAAATGAAAATAGGACATCCCAAAATTTATGAGATACAGCAAAAGCAGTTCTAAGAGGGAAGATTATAGCCATAGAGGCCTACCTCAACAAACAAGAAAAATCTCAAATAAACAATATAACAGTGCACCCAAAGGAACTAGAAAAAGAAGAACAAACAAAGCCCAAAATCAGTAGAAGGAAGGAAATAATAAAAATCAAAGCAGAAATAAATGAAATAGAGAATTTAAAAAACACTAGATAAAATCAATGAATGAAACCAACAGCTGGTTCTTTGAAAAGATAGACAAAATTGACAAATCTTTAGCTAGACTCACCAAAAAAAAAAAGGAGAAGGAGAAAAATGGCTCAAATAAATAAAATCAGAAATGAAAGAGGAGAAATTACAAGGGGAACCTTAGAAATACAAAAGATGATCAGAGAATACTAGAACAGCTATATGCCAACAAATTGGATAATCTAGAAGAAATAGATAAATTCTTAGAATCATACAACCTTCCAAAACTGAATCAAGAAGAAGTAGAGAGTATGAATAGACCAATCACCAGCAAGGAGATCAAAAACCTCCCCAAAAATTAAAATCCAGGGTCACATGGCTTCACTGGTGAATTGTACCAAACATTCAAAGAAGACTAAATATCTATCCTCCTCAAACTCTTCAAAAAACTGAAGAGGAGGGGAAGCTTTCTAATGCATTCTGTGAAGCCAACATTACCCTGATACCAAAAGCAGACAAAGACAACACGAAAAAAGAAAATTGCAGGCCAATATCACTGGTGAACATCAATGCAAAAATCCTCAACCAAATACTAGCAAATCAAATACAACAATATATTAAAAATATCATACACCATGTTCAAGTGAGATTTATTCCAGTTATGCAGGGATGGTTCAACATTGCAAATCAATCAACACGATAAATTGCATTACCAAAATGAAGAATAAAAATCACATGATCATCTCAATAGAGGTGGAGAAAGCATTTGACAAGATATGGCATCTATTTTATAATAAAAACTCTGAATAAAATGGATATAAAAGGAAAGTACCTCAACATAATAAAGGCCATATATGACAAACCCACAGCCAATATCATACTCAACAGAGAAAAGCTGAAAGCCATTCCTCTAAGAACAGGAACCAGACAAGGATGCCCACTTTTGCCACTCTTATTTAACATAGTATTGGAAGTCCTAGCCAGAGCAATCAGGCAAGAAAAAGAAATAAAAGGGATACGAATTGGAAAGGAAGAAGAGAAACTCTCACTATTTGCAGATGACATGATTTTATATACAGAAAACCCTAAAGTATTCATCAAAAAACTTTTAGAAATAATAAATGAATACAGTAAAGTTGCAGGATACGAAGTCAAGATACAAAAATCAGTTGCATTTCTATACACTAATGATGAAATAGCAGAAAGAGAAACTAAGAATACAATCCCATTTACAATGCAACAACAAAAAAATAAAATATCTAGGAATAAACTTAACCAAAGAGGTGAAATATCTGTACACTGAAAACTATAAAGCATTGTTGACATAAATTGAAGAAGACATAGAGAAATGAAAAGATATTCTGCGCTCTTGGATTTGGAGAATTAATATAGTTAAAGTGCCCATACTTCCTAAACCAATCTACAGATTCAAAGCAATCCCTATCAAAATTCCAACATTTTTCACAGAAATAGAACAAAGTATCCTAAATGGATTATATGAAACAACAAAGACCCTAAATAGCCAAAGGAACTTTGAGCAAAAAGAACAAAGCTGGAGGTATCACGTTCCCTGACTTCAGAATATACTATAAAGCTATAGTAACCAAAACAGCATGGTACTGGCACAAAAACAGACACATGGATCAATGGAATAGAATCAAGAGCCCAGAAATAAACCCACACATCTATGGACAGCTAATTTTCGACAAGGAAGCTGAGAACATACAATGGAGAAAGCAAAGTCTCTTCAATAAACAGTGTTGGAATGCAAAAGAATGTACGGCCACATGCAAAAGAATGAAAGTAGACCATTAACTTACACCATACAGAAAGACTGACTCCAAATGGATTAGACAACTTGAATGTAACACCCGAAACCATGAAACTTCTAGAAGAAAACGTAGGTAGTATGCTCATTGACATTGGTCTTAGCAGCACATTTTCAAGTAGCATTTCTGACTGGGCACCAGAAACAATAGAAAAAAATGAACAAATGGGACTACATCAAACTAAAATTCTTCTGCACAGCAGAGAAACCGTCAACAAAATGAAAAGACAACCTAACAATTGGGAGAAGATATTTGCAAACCATATACCTGATATGGAGTTAAAATCCAAAATATATAAAGAATTCATACATCTCAACAACAACAAAACTAACAACCCAATTAAAAAAAGGGCAAAAGATTTGAACAGAAATTTCTCAAAAAAAGATGGCCAACAAGCACATGAAAGGATGTTCAACATCGTTAACTATCAGAGAAAAGCAAGTCAAAACTACAATGAGATATCACCTCACTCCCGTCAGAATGGCTATAATTAATAAGACGGGAAACAGCAAGTGTTGGAGAGGATGTGGAGAAAATGGAACTCGCATACACTGCTGGTGGGAGTGCAAACTGATGCAGCCACTATGGAAAACAGCATGGAGATTCCTCAATAAATTAAGAATAGAACTACGATATGATCCAGCTATTCCATTGCTGGGTATTTATCCAAAGAACATGAAAACATGAATGTGTAAGGATACATGCACCCTTATGTTCATTGCAGCATTATTCACAATAGCCAAGACTTGGAAGCAACCGAAGTGCCCACCAAGGGATGAATGGACAAAGAATTTATGGTTATATACATAATGGAATGCTACTCAGCCATAAGAAATGATGAAATCCAGCCATTTGTGACAACTTAGATGGACCTTTAGGGCATTATGGTAATACCCTTGAGAAAGAAACTCAAATAAGTGAGACTTATGATCTCACTCATAAGTAGAAGGTAGAAACAGCAGCAAACAATCACATAGCAACAGAGATTGGATTGGTGGTTATCAGAGGGGAGGAGGGGAGGGAGGAGGGCAAAAGAGGTGATTAGGCACATGTGTGTGGTGATGGATTGTAATTGGTCTTTGGGTGGTGAACATGATGCAATCTATACAGGAATTGAAATATAATAATGTACCCCTGAAATTTATGTAATGCTACAATCCAAATTTACCGCCATAAAAAAAACCAAACCAAACCAAACCAAAATACAAAACAAAACAAAAAAACTGTTGCTTGCTACTGACAGAGAATTTGGTGACAAGGGTAACATCCCAACTTCTTGGTCATTGACCTCCTACACTTCCAAGTATCTCAGTGAGGAGGTGAATTTCAATAAGATACAAGAGCAAACAACATTAAGCAGAGAAGATGAGGAAGCTGAGGAATGGAAAAAAGCCATCGCTTTGGTAGCAAGAGTTGACGGGAGATTTTCAAGAAAACATTTTCAGTAGTGTAGCAAGGGTAGAAATCAGAAGTTGGAGTAAGCTGGGAGTAAAGAAAGTTAAATTTTTTCAGCTGAGTATGAACTACTGTTTTAAAACATTAAAACTTCAGGGACTGAGAGAAGCAGAATTACAGCTCAAAAGAATAACAGAGAAGGAAAGATTTTTATTGTGGGAGGGGAGAGTTTATCATGTTGGGGCCTGAGGGGAGTAAGGATATACGGGAAATCTCATGGAAATACAAGTTGGCTACTTGATGTACCAAACTCCACGTGCAGGCCTTGAGGGGACAGGGAAAACGTTTTAAAACAAGTCTATTTAAAAAGATGGAATAATGGCTACTTCTACTGAAAGGCTGAAATCTTCACCCAGTAAAAATAAATTTGGCCGAGTAAACACTGGCCTTTTGACGAGGAAAGGAATTATAGAATAATTTTTCTACCTAAAAGAACTCCATTAATAAAGAAAAGCCACGATAATGATTTTTTATTTTTACTTAAGAACTTCATTTGTGTCTACCTCAGCAATAACACAGCGATTATCAGAAATGCCAACAAATCCTTGGAACCTAGTTAACTTTTCAGTTCCTCCTAGCAGGTGATGTTGAAATCTCACAGGGAGAACTCTGCTATTTTTTAATAAAAACTATCTGGACAGCAGTTAACTGGAGCATTAACCAGTTTTGGAGAAAAATAAATCTGCTGACACTTGCATGTCACTGGAAATTAAATGATCAGAAGAAAAATACAAGTGATGCTTCTAAGTTTAGAGAGTGAAGAAAGATTAATTAAGGACCAAAGAAGATACACTCTTGTAAAATCATGTGTATATATATATATATGTATGTATGTATATATGAATTTATAGGAGACCTACAACATGCAAGATGCTACTCTGGATATTGGAGTAAATAAAAGAAGCTTCGATATTTGAGGAACTTTAACATCTTTTTAATATATGTAGGATTTTACATTTAAACTTGTAAAAATCTCTGATATAACTATAAAAGTACTAAATAATCCTGCTATAAAAATTTTACATGCTCACTAAATAAATTTTGGAAAATACAAGACGTATAAAATGGAAAATTAAAATCACCTTTAATCCCTCTACTCAGAAATGGCTGCTATTAATATTTTGGTCTATTTATTTAGTCTTTCCCCCGCCATGTTCTACTATTTTACCTGGCAAGTAGCCTATTATCTCCATTGGATGGAGTGCTCAGAGTGGAATTACTAGATCAAAGTGTACAGAGATTTTAAGACTCCGTGGTACACGGAGGCCAGCAAATTGATTTCTAGGAGGGTTGCTTCAGTTTATGTGCACTTGCTGGCATTAAGAGTATATCTTTGAAAAATCATCACCATCTACTAGATGAAAAATGCAATTTCATTGTTTTAATTTTCATTTCGTTATTAGTTTGAACAACCAATGTTCATTGAAAAGCTACTATGTAATGGGCACTATTCTAGGGCCTATTAAGACATAAATATTAATATGATCATCTCTGTTTTGAGGATTTACTTGGAGGAATATGCTAAATAGAATTTTTTTTCTCTTGGGGGATGAAGAGTAAATTAAGTGTTGTAAATACCCTTTACAATTTTGAATACACCTCTATGAAAGAAGGTTATCGTTTCATTTTATGGATGAAGAGGTGAATTTAAAGAGGTAATGATTTACTTTGGGTGACAGATCCACAAATAATAGAGAGAAAATTAGGAAGTATGTCTATCTTATTCAAAGCCCCCACATCTTATCATCTTCCTCCATAGCTTCTCTGCATTTCCCAAGAAGGTTATATTTGTTATATATCTCTTTTTTAAAGATATATAAGGTATATCAGATATGATATACACACACCTCTTTTTGTTTGTTGAATCTGAGAATCCTGGCTTAATTCAGAGATCATTTTGACTTTCTAGTCCTGTTTTTGTTCTGACGTTCAAGGCATTGGGTGAGCTTCAAGCTCAGTCTGAGTGGTACACGGAGGCCATCAAGTTCAACCTGTTCTTGTTTCAGATGAGGAAGCTGAAGCTCAGAGAAGGGGGCACCATAGTTACTTGCAGTGTAGCAGACACTTAAACTCACGTTTCCTGATTTCTACTCCAGTGGCCTTCCTCCACACCATACTGTCCTTGGTGTGTAAGTTTTGGTTCAATAAAATCTGAGGTTTGGATCCCAAATCAAGTGCAATATTTTAAAATCTGTGGGTCAATATTCACTTTTGTTCAAGTTCTTGCTCTGTGTTGGCTGAACCATATAGATATTCAGAACATAGATATTCAGACAGTCTGCTCTACTCCTTCCAAAAGGGGAAAGGAAAGGAAAAAACTAAACATTTGAGCTCCTACTTACTATATGCCAGACACTTATGTACTTAACACCATGCAATTCTCACAACAACTCTTTGATGTTGCTATTATAATCTTCAAGGCACAGATGATAGCATAGGAGAAAATGTGCAGGGAGTTTAAAGAACTTGCTGAAGTTTAATTGCTTAGCTTCTAAGTGGGAGTGGGAGGTTAGAACTCAAGTCTGACACCAAAGCCTATGCCCTGCCCACTGAATCCCACAGCTTCCAAATCCTCATCAAAGATTGATGAAATCTTGAGTACTGGACATATGCGATTATGATCTGATCATAAATGCTAACTTCTGCTTCATTTCCTGCCATTTCTGAATCCAATTTCCTGCCCCCATCATTGTCGGCTCCAAGCATCTGGAATGAACTTCGGTTCCTAGAATGAGCCGTTGGATCTCTTGCTTGGGACTCAGCAAGAGGCAGTGCAGAATAGTTGTTAAGCATGGGGATTCTAGAGCCAGATTATTTGGGTTCAAGTCTATGTTCAACTACTTGCCAGCTCTATCATCTTGGGCAAGATCCATGAACTCACTGTTCCTCAGTTTTCCTATTTGGAATTAATAACAGTGTGTACCTCATTGGGTTGTGGTGAGGATGAAATAAAACTGTGTATGTAAAGCATAGCATCTAGCATGTTTTAAACATTCAAAAAAATATTGGCGATTTTTACTGTTGCCTCTGCACTTGTCCATGTTCTATCTGCCTGGAACCCTCTTTGCTATTACCCCATTTGTCTAGCTAATTTATATACCTTCTTCAAGGCTCAGTTTCAGTGTCATTTCCTTAGAGAAGGCTTCCCTGACCACCTAACATTGGCTGAAGTGCTTCTCCAGTGTGGTCACATAGAAGCCTGTATTTCTCTATTAAGAACATAGACACTGTATTAAAATTAACCCTTGTACATACTCCTCACCAAACTCCAAGTTCTTTGGAGGTAAGGACAAGAATGATACAGATATTTCTTGTTCATCATTTTATCTCCTTCACCAAATACAAGGTAGGACACTGAGTAGGTAGGCATGTTCCTGGACAAGTAACAGTATTACATTTTACTATTTTAGCAATGGACTTTGGGAAATGTTTCCTTTTAGGGAAGACTAATGGCATGAAGAACACTAGGAAAGATGTTTTGGCTCTCCCACCTTCCTGAAGTCACAGCTGTTAGTCTGGGCCAGGTTGCCTGATTGTGAGTCACACAGGATTTTGCTGCTAGTGAATTAATTGATAACAGCTGTGTAATTGTGAGGTTCAGTAATAAGCAGTTTAGAGGGTGAAAAAATAAAGGAAATAAATGGCTCCAGAGGCATACAGTGAGATTCAATAGTTAAAAAGAAAAGAGAAAGAACTTATTGGTAAAGTGTTCGACAGGGGTTGACGCTGACATGATGACTGCCATAGCTGGCTGAGGAATCCCTGCAGATTCACTCTGCAGCTTGGAGCCCTCAAGGGCCTCTCTTCTCTCTCAGCATATGGAGTCACAGTCACTGCCTTGATAGGTAGTGTATTAGTCTTCTATTGCTGCTGTAACAAATTCCCACAAACATGGTGGTTTAAACGATATACATTTATTATCTTTAGTTCTATAGGTCAAAAATCCAACATGGGTCTCACTGGGCTAAAATTCGGGGCTGCATTCCTTTCTGGAGGCTCTGGGAGAGAGTCCATTTTTTTTACCTTTCCTGGTTTCTAGAGGCTGCCCACATTCCTTGGCTAATGGCCCCCTTCTTCTGTCTTCTAAGTTGGGACAACAGATGAAGTCCTTCTCATGCTGCCATATCTCCGGTTCTCTGCATCCTGGAAAGGTTCTCTACTTTTAAGTGTTGGTGTGATTACGTAGACATACCTGTCTACATCCAAGATAACCATTCCATTTCAAGGTCCTTAACTGTAATCACACCTGCACAGTACCTTTTGCCACGTAAGGTGACATATTCACAAGTTCTGAGAATTAGGGAGCGACATCTTTGGGCAATAGTTCTGCCACGACAGGTAGTTCCACTCCTCTGTTAAACATCATTGAGACTGTCTCAAAATAAGTCATTAGAAATGCCCTCTGGTGCATGGCACAGTTTAGTGGGTACTGGGATGCACTGCCCACATTCTCTCTCAGTGACTCAGACACTCACCCTTCCAACTGCTGGGAACGTTGATGGTGACTTCATACAGCTGCGTCTCTCTTTGGGAATTGCCGTCTGCTCAAGAGAACCATCACACCAAAAGTCACAGCTCCTTCTGAGGGATGGCCTGCACCTAGTGACTTGTCATGGGGGGAGATATAAAAACCCAGCTCCTCTGCTTCCATGTGGGACAACACTGAGGGCCATTCTAGCTCCAGCCAGAGCGACCCCCATCCCCACTCCCAGTGAGTCATTGTGGCTGGCTACTTCATCTCACTTCATCTCAGTTCAATGTCTCCTTCTCCCCAATCCTACTGCCCTCTTTTCCCCAAAGGGGTTGGTCCCGGGAGCAGTTCTTGGTAAACCTCCTGCATGCAAATCACCACCTCAGAGTCTGTTTCCAGGAATCTGTCGGCACTGTGCTGTGACAGACGATACATGGATTGCTGCAAGCATTTGGGGCATTCCTAAATCCGAATACAAATAGGAATGAAGAAAACTTTTCAACAATGCTCTCTCTCATTACTGAAGAAAAATCACCTTCCTGGTTTGCACCCACTAATATCCTAATACCCATGTGTCTTAAATATAGCCAATCCTCATTATTTGCAGATTCCCTATTTGCAAACTTGCCTTCTCACTGAAACTTATTTGTAACCTCAAAATCAATACTCCCAGCACTTTCACAGCCATTCACAGATTTGCTCAGAGTGATGAAACATTTGAGTTGCCTGATGTGTGTGTTTCCTGCTGAGGTTGAACAAGGCGATGCTCTGACTTCTTGTTTCAGTTCTCATACTGAAAACAAGTGTCCTTGCCATCGTCTGTTTGGTACCTCATTTTTAGCAAGAGCTGTCTAGTGTTCCTTAATGCAAGAAGGCCTTGATGCTCCTTACAAAGGAAATACCTTTGTTCCGACATGAGTTATAGTGCTGTTGCTTGTAAGTTCCATGTTATTGAATTAACACTATATATTAGATGAGATGTCTTTAAACAGAAACACATTACATGTTGATAGATTGATGAAAATGTCATGACCATGACCAGGTCCTTAGTGGAACCTAACCTTTATTTTCCCTACAGGCGATAGTTCAGTATTGGCTAATTCACTGTTCATGGTGACTTTATGGAACATAATTACCATGAATAATGATAATTGACTATATATAAATATATATATATATATGTAAATGCATTTTTTTTATCTTACTAGTAAGTACCTTGAATATGCTTGTTTGGTTGTCCTGCACTTTCTAGAGATCCTAAGTGTCCTGAATAAGTGTTATAAGCTTACATGCCTGTAGCAAAGGAGAAGGAAATCCTCTTTCATTCCCTATTCCACTCCATTCCATACTCTGTCCCAACCTGGTTTGTGACCTAAGAGGATGAGCTGATTGTTGAACCTTTGCTAGCACCTTTTATGCCCAGGAAAGAGAACCCAAGTTCACAGGTAATGCCCTGAGCAGTTTAGAGGAGTAAAATGGGAAAGAGGAGCACAATGAAGCTAACTGGTGGAGGTGAAGTGCTGTTCCTAAACATCACCAGATCCCTCCAGACCATATTTTGTCTTCAACTTACAGAGTGAGCAAAATGAAGAACAAGTTGCTGTGTTCATGCTGCAGGTGGGAGAAATAGCTCCATAAATAAGGACTTGAAAGCAACTGACTCTACTCCTCACCTACAATGATTCCTACTCCACCCTGCTCCAACTCCCACAGAATTTCCTTGCTTCTCTTTTGTCCTATTCTCATGGTTGTGCACATGTGTTCCTACACGTGTGGTGCTCATGTCTTCACCCCAAAACTAATCATTCCCCATCTTCAAGTGAACTTTTTTTCAGATGCCACTAATGGAAGTCTCAGATCTTGCCATCGCATCTCATCAGGTTCTTCCTTCTTTCCTTTCCTATACATGTGGGCCTATCCATCTGCTCATTCATGTTCACATCAGCTGTTTCTGATTGGATTCTGACTGAAAGAGATAGCAGTTCCCTCAGCTCTACGGAGATGTGGATGCTTGAGTTTTGTTAATATTCCAAAGGAAGGGCAGGTCTCAAGTGGACTTGTTTTAGACAAGTGATGATTTCCTCAAAAGTTTATGTAAGTTACATTTCTGTAATTCCAAAGATACGTTATATGCACTAAGAGTGATAGATTTTTAAAAGCCCCCTAATTCATCTCTGCTGTTGATCTGGATTTTGTGTGTACTCAAAGATGCTGTTAACTTCTCAAGCACAAACTCCAGAGTAGAAGAAAAATTCTACTCAATTTTTTCTAAGGAAGATTTTAATTTTTATCTCATGTCCCCGGATTCCTCTTGATGAAGTCAGTTCTGGGTTTTGATAGTCAATTCATGGTTTTCTCATTTAATCATTAACTTTATTCTCCACAATGTCAATATTTAGCTTAATTCTTGAGGATCTGGTCTAGTGCCAAGGTTTGAGGATGAGGATGTGGTATGGAGGAAGTAAGGAATATCGAGTCCCTATGTGTGCAGGCTGGTGTCCCTGGGATGTCCTTGGCATCCTCCATTCTTCACTTATTGGTCCAAGTAGATGATTTCAGTACCCTCACCATCTGAACCATCAGGCCTTCCAGGGGTCAGGGTTCTCAGCACTCAAGACCACGCCCTCATCATTCTTGGCCACAGGAAGAAAAGTTCTGTTTCTCCCTGAGTCACATTGGGAAGCTGGAGAACTCTATGCGGCTGCCTTAGGTGTGTTGACCTAACTGTTTTGTAGCCATTGGCACTGGGCTGTTCCCCAGTCATGGGGGCAAAGGCATCTTTTCCTCCCCTGCAAGACAAGGCACAGATTCCAAACCTTTGCTTTTAATTCTTCAAATCTTTACTCTCATAAAAATGAGGATTTAAAAAATCCCAGCACTCCTGGTGTATATAGCATGTATGGAATTACAGATCTGCAATTTATGCAAACTTCTGAGAAAATCCTCAACTGCTTCTGTAGCTCAGGTGAAGGGGTAAGACACAGCACTGTCATGGGGACGCACTGAAGGATGTTCTCTCTTCTTTCCTTCGCAACTCCTCCTCCTCCAATCTTTTACAGAATCTTTATTCAGGGGACAAGGTTATCCTGGCCTTCATCTATTCTCCCAAATGTATTTTTTATGACATAAACTTTATGTCTCAAATCCTTCAGGGCTTCACTTTGATTCTCAAAACATCTTTTCTTTCAAACTAGTGCCTCTGCTGTGAATTTCAAGAGAATTTAGATTATTCCAACATCACAACATCCAACATTGTGATCTGTGTTCAGCTGTTATAATCCACCCTGTGGCAAGGGCTACATCAATCTAATTTGAATGGAGGAAGGGCCAGGTGGTCCAAGAAAGTGCCTTAGGAAGAGATTGGGGATGTATCGAACACACTCATTCATATTTTAAACTATTATTCAGATATAGATGATTTGATTACACATGCACCTTATACTTAGGAGTCTTTATCATGAAAAGTCTGAGAACGTGTTATACTTCTTTTTTTGTTTATTTTCTCCCTTTCATATCATATGACACAACTCAGAGGGCACATTTCCTTATAAGAAATAAATATTTGATGATGTGTTATTTCTTTAAGTAATAGACCAAGGATTTGTAAATATGCATATATCCATGGAAGTCAACCTGCCTTCTGCTGTTTGGAGCATGCTAAGTAAATTGAAGCATCCATCATTATATGACTCCATGTGGAGCAAATTAGACGAGAGAAAACATTTCTTTTCCTTTCGGCTGCTCTCTTTCATGCCTCCATCTCTCAATGAAACATTGAATTCTACAACACATTCTTTCTCCAAAAACACAGAGGAACTTTGTTTTTTAATTGTGAAAAGGCATAATGAGAAGTGACAACCTGCCTCTTTATCGTGATTCAATTTTTAGACTAAGTATGCTAATTAATTTATTTCCAATGTGATTTTCATCCTTAGTATTTTATTGATTCATGGATTAATCAACTGCAACATTTTTTATTGAAAGCAAATGTAGTATTAATTCAAATGATTTCTCCTTGTGGGAGCTTGCCTTCTAATGCTCTCACCTATAACTTTATTTCCAAGACACAGAAAACAAATATTTGAATATTTTTTAGAAGTACCATGTAACCCACTCCTTCCCAGAGCATGTATTCTCCATTTGTTCCTGTCAATCAGCCTTCTTTTATCTTCACTTCCCTCTTTGCCAATGTAGACTTAAAGTTTGTCACTATAAAGATGCTCTCAATCTCTTGCTCCTTTGTCCCCTTGTCACGCATGATAGCTAAACCACAACATAGATAAATCTAACCATCTTCTTTCTCTATGCCTGCACCTAAACAGCTCCTAGATCGTAGTACAACAGCCATTAGGAAAAGAAACAAACAGCCAGTGTCAAAACAATGGACAGTGAGCCATGACCTAGTAGATGAAGCAGAGGGTGTGGATTTTAAAGCCCTACTCAACCTCAAGCAATTGCAGATAGAGATATGGAGAATTCCTCTTAATTAGCACATTGGTCCTGAAACAACCAACTGGGCCAGCATAACCTTAAATAGGAAACAGATTCAGACGGCTTAAGTTAGTATCATGAAGTCAAGATAGTGAAATAGGAGGTGGATGTGAAACTAGGTGGAGTACGAGAGTGAACTGTAATGTAAATTATGGACTTCAGATAACTACCATGTGTCAAAGTAGGTTCATCAGTTGTAACAAACGTACCACTCTGGTGGGGTATGTTGATAAACAGGAAGGCTGTGCATGTGTAGGGGCTGAGGATATACTGGAAGTCTCTGTACCTTTCCCTCAATTTTCCTTTGAACCCAAAATTGCTTTAAAAATAAAGTCTTTGAAAATTAAAAAAAAACCCTACTAGATGGACTATTTACTAAACAGTTCTATCCCTGGAGTCCCTTGTATTGTAACGAGTATGGATTGAAAACTAATATTAGAACCATGTTATATTAATCTCTGGAGTTTGGAACTTACCACACGTATTTAGTGTACATAAGTTTAGTAAAGGGTACTCAAACTGCTTATACCTTGTTTATTTTGTTTCATTTTAATGAAGTTTCTGGTTAGTCTTTGAATTATTTTCAAAGATGTCTGCCTGAATCAAGTGTACTCTATGGATAGTTTTGGTGAACATCCCTCAGAAAACTGTTTCCTCCGTTGAAGATCGCATTGCAGAGCTAGAAGAGAAAGCATCTTATTTATGGATTCCCTGCTGAAACATCTTCTGGTGCCAGAAGGGCAATGGTGTGAAAAACTCATATAAAACAAGAGGAAGCTGTAGGGCCTTGGACAACTGGGTAGTGAATACCCTACCTAAAGGCATTCTAATAAAAAAAGGATTAAAAATAAAAGGTATCCATCAAAAGTCATTTGTACACCTTATTTGGCCCACTTGACACCAGTTTGTGATCCCCACTCTAGACCATCATTTCAATTTTACAGATGAGGAAATACAGGTCCAGAGAAGTTAAGTTACTTATCAACACTGCATAATGTTTCCGAACACAAGCTCTGGAATCACGTGCCCTAGGTTCCAATTCTGCCTGTACCACTTACTGGTCTTGTGACTTGGGCAACTCACTTCATCTCTCTGTGCGTCAGTTGACTCTTCTGTACCGTGATAATAGCAGTCATTTTCAGCTCGTGGAGCTGTTTGAGGATTGAGCGAATTAGTACAGGTAAAGCATGAGGAGCGTTCTTTAAGATGGCTGGCACATTCCTTCTGTCTCTCCATCCCTTCCACAATGCTGCTGTCTGGATTGTAGTTTCTACCATTTGGACCATAAGAGCAAGGGCCCCAGCCTAGCTGTGGTGGAGCTGTGAAGAGGAAGGAGCCTGGGTCACTGAGAGTCAATGGAGTGAAGATACCTTGCCAGCCCTTGAAACTGGCCTCCAGACTCCATTTGTAGGACAGACTTTACATTTGGTTAAGCACTGTCGTTTTGGCTTTTCTGTCACTCATAGCAGAATCTTATCTAATACACCTATCTTTTCTATCCTGTTATTTTCAACCATCTGTGTCATTGTTTAAGGTGCTTTTTTTCCTTGCCATATATAACTAGATTTTGTTTATTTATCCAGTCTGATAATCTCTGTCTTTTAATTGGTATGTTTAATTATTATAATTTACTTTAATTATACATCACAGAACATCTTTGCTGTTAATGTTTTTCTAAAACAATTTCCTTAACAATGCCTTCTTAGGACCTTCATATTTCTCAATAATATGCTTTCTGGCTGATGTTTACATAGGAAAAATTTATGTTTACATTCAATCCAATACCAAAATCTTCAACAAATTGATATATGGGAAAAGTCATATGTTATATTCCAAATGCAATGGGTAGACCTTCAGAATCCCTTGTAGACGTTTTGCTAAGCACACCAACGTCAACAAAGGGGAAACGCGACTCAGAGTTCCCAGCTCTGAGAGAAACCGCATCACTGAATATAAAGTGATTGTTTGCTAGCAGCCATATCAATTGAGGATCAGGAAGCGATGCTTTAAGCATTTCATATCCTATCATTATAATTTGCTACTTATAAAAATAGGCATTTACTTAGTTTCATTTTAGAAAAATTGTAAATTGGTTGAGAAATTTTTAATCGCACTGCACTCCTTCACAATTTTTTGCCCTTTAAAGAAAGATAGGCTCCTGGTTAGTGTTTTTTGTAGAATATTTGATTTAAGGACCGGATGTTGATGATAAAAGAAAAATATTTTGGGACCAGCCTGGTGGGCTAGTGGTTAGTTCATGCTGTACCTCAGTGGCCTGGGGTTTTGCCAGTTTGAATCCTGGGCATGGGCATGGCATCGCTGATCAGGCCATGCTGAGGCGGTGTCCCACAGAGCACATCTAGGAATACTTACAACTAGAGTATGCTGCCATGTACTGGGGGGCTTGGGGAGAAGAAGGAAAAAAGAAAAGATTGGCAACAGATGTTAGCTCAGGGCCAATCTTTAAAAAAAAAAGAAAAATGTTTCAATCAGGGCTTTTTTCTACCATCTTAATTTAAATATTCTGTTTATCATCCCTTCTTTTTACTACTTTTAAAATCTCCTTTATGAGTTCAGTTGGATGGTAAATGTCTATATTTGTTTTTCTTCCTTTTCATGGTTTGTAAGTCATAGATTGTATTTCTTTTCTTTTGATGATACTCACATTTTTAAAATGCATAGAAAATCATAATTTTGCATTTTTATATACCTACTGAAAAGTCGATGACCCAGCACAGTTTAACTGCTCATTCAATACCTGCTCCATGTTTTCTAGAATTTTAGTTTTTCTCTTTTTAACACAAAAAGTAAGATTTTAAAAACTAAACTGGCCTATTTTACTGACTTCAGCATTCCCTGGTTAGATTTTTGTTCCTCATTCTGGGTCAGTTTTCTTCTTAGCATTCTTCATTACTTCCTTTAGTAAAGGTGCTTTGCAGGTAAATTCTCCTTGCATATTTGCTGCTGAATATGACCTTGTTTCACTGTTGTTGTTGAATAATATTAGATCAGATTTAAAATTCAAAGTTGAGAGTTATTTTTTCGTCAGCGTGTTGAAGATATTTCTCCTTTGTGTTCTGACATCTATTGCTGCTCGTGAAAAGTCTGTTGTCAATCTGATTGCCATTTTTTTGTAGCTAATTTTTTCCCTGTGGTGACTTTTAAGATTCCTGCCCTTTCCCCTGCCCCTGTGTCCTTGTCCTAGAGTGTCGGTAAGCTAGATCTAGGTACAGATTTATTTTTATTTTTCCTGCTCTATAATCATACTGTACTTTTGATACAAGGACTTATGTCTTTCTTTACTGTGAAAATTTCTTGCTTTTATCTTTTCAAATACTGTGTTTTTTTACTTCCTCCATTTTCTTCTGGATCTGTCATTAGATTTATGTTAGAACTTCTTGCCGATACTGTATGGTTTCTAACTCTTCTCATATTTTTAATTTAGTCATCTCTTTTTGATGCCTTCTGGGTAAAATTCTTACCAACACTTTCCAATTCACTAATTTGTGTTTTGTTTCCTGTTTAGAGTTTATCCTATCTCATAAATATTTAATTTTTTTATGATGATTTTTTTATTTCCAAATTTAAATTTTTTTTCATACTTACCTCTGTGTTTCATCTTTCTCCTTTTCTAGTAAATACCTTTGTGTTCAGTGTTAGTGAATATTATCCCTTTATTTATCTCTTTGAGCGTCTTAAACATAACTCAATTTATAAAATAAGAATCTTTTGAGATGAATACAATCCCACTTTAATAAATGTATGTATGTGCATGTACAACTATATCAAAGAACACAAATATTTATGAGGCTCATCTGAACTAATCGAGTTTTGCCTCTAGTTTTAGGCAGGGCTAACGTGTGTCTGTAGTGCCAGTGTCCCGATGTGTTGATTGCTTCATGCCTGTCCTATACTGGTTGCTCTGTGTTCTGAATATCCCTCTGGCTTTAGGTATAATGAGACGCTCATAGCAAGAGTTCTAGATGCATTTTCTTAATGGTAAAAGGAATCACAAGAGCAAGGAAGAAAAAGAAGCTGGAGAGAGATGCACCATACAACGGCCAACTAATTCCCTACGGCAAAGTTGACCCAAACTCTGGAATTTGCAGCTACCTTATTAAAAAGACGTAAAGAGAGAGAGCCTGCACTCAGCCTTGGCATTTTTCTTCTAGAAGAGGGACTATTACACAGAAGCATACAATATTAGAATGGAGAAGAAGCACATAATCCATGAAGTAAAACCCATTTAAACGAGAAACAGAGGAGTTAACTTGCCAAGATCTTCTGGCTGGAGAGTGTTCAGAGTCGGGGAGGTGGCCTCTGTCCCCGACCATTAATCCAGCATGTGTTCTCTGTTTCGTGGTAGCCTTTTATTCCCAGAAGATTCCAGCCTCCCTAGCATTATTTTTTTAAGATTCTGACATATGCCAGCAAAACTGTTCAAATATGTCAACTTCTGCTCATCCTCACTTAGCCAGATTTTTCACTAACTTTATCTCACTTGAAGGAAACTTGAGAAATATTTCTTCTTAGCATATAAACCAGAAAGATCAATTCCCTAAAACAGTCGTTGGGTTTCATCTGCTTTAATTAACAAAGCAATTTTTTGGTATTGTTTTTTACCACAGTGCTATTCTCAAAATAGTTTTAAACATAACATGCTTGTTTTCTAAAAATATTGAGTGCCTATAGAAAACATCTTTTAATTTAGTTTCAATACATTCTTATCTCTCTAACAAAGGTCAACTACTAATCAATTAACACCTTAAAAATATAGGTAATGCCTCTTTGCATAGTCTTTTGTTAAAATAAAACCTTCCAAGATTAAATTAATATTTAAATAAGTAAAATGTAAGGAGTCTCTTTGTCTATTTCATATATCTCAACCATTGTTTTTGAATATATATGTGAACATATAGTTTTACTTTTCAAAAGTAATTCAGAATTTATGTGGTGTCTACTATGATGATTACTGTGAACAATTATTATATGTTGAGTCTAGCAAGTGTGAAATTCAGTGTTTTACATATTTCATCTCACTCATTTCTCACGGCAAGCCAGTGAGGCAGGTATTATTGTCTCCATGCCTTATATAGGACACGGGAAACTGATGATCATAGAGGAAGGAAGTTTTCCTAAGGAAATTGCTAGCTGATGCAGAGGTGAGATATAACCCACATCTGTCTAATTCTAGTGCTTCATTTCCTTACTACTCTGTCAGTGCCTCTCGTCTTCTTTTTCCCCCTCTTCTTTGTGGCTCTTTTTAGTTTATTCTCATGTTTTTCCAAATTTCCACTTTCTTTTTTTCATGATTCAATAATTAAATCTTCTCTTCCTAAGTCTCTTAACCTTTTATTTATTTTCCTCATTATCTCCATAAAATATGACTACATTAAACTATGCCTTGACAGTGACAAAGACTTAGAATCAGAACAGGAATATTGAATATTGAACTCTGGAACAAGTTCTGCAGTTTACATTGCTCGACATTAATTTTCCCTAGATATCTGGAAGATGCCTCCATTTCTTCCTTCAAATTTCTGTTCAAAAGCTAGTTTATCAAAAAGGATTTCTTTTTTCTCTTATTTTATTTTATTGAACTGTAATTCACATGCCATAAACATCACCATTTTAAAGTGTACAATTCAGTGATTTTTAGTATATTTGAAAGCTGTGTAACTGCCACGACTATCTAATTCCAGAATATTTTCATCACCCCAAAAAGAAACTCCATACCCGTAGAGTACTCACCCTTCCTTTTCTTCCTCTACCCCCTGTCAACCACCAATCTACTCTCTGTGTCTATGAATTTGCTTATTCTACACCTTTGATAAAAATACGATCACGTAATATATATTTTATGTCTGGCTTCTTTGACTTTGCATAATATTTTCAAGATTCATCCACATTGTAGCATGTTCTTCGATACCTTTAATGTCTGAATATTCCATTGTATGGTTATACTACGTTTTGCATATTCATTCCTCACTTGATAGACAATTGGGCTGTTTCCACTTTTTAGCTATTATAAATAATGTTCTTATGAACATTTCTGTGCAGGTTTTTAATTCTCTTGTGTATGTATCTAGGAGTGGAGTGGCTAGGTCAACCTAGTGGTAAATCTATATTTAACTTTTTGAGGAACTTTCAAACTGTTCTCCAAAGTAGCTGCACTGTTTTACATTTGCACCAGCAATGTCTAAGCATTCCCATTTCTCTGCATCCTTGCCAACATTTATTGTTTGTTTTTTTGATTATTGCTATCTTAATAGGTATGAAGTTGTATCTCATTGTGGTTTTGATTTGAATTTCTTTAATGACTAATGATATTGAGAATCTTTTCATGTACTTTTTGACCATTCATATATCTTTTGTGTAGAAATATCTGTTCAAATTCTTGGCGCATTTTTTACTGAGTTATTTATCTTTTTACATTGTTGAGTTTTAAGAGCACTTTATATGTTCTAGATTCTATACTCATCAAATAAATGATTTGCAAATATATTCTATTCTGTGTTATCTTTACAATTCATGACAGTGTCCTTTGATGCACAGAAGTTTTTAAGTTTGATGAAGTCCAATTTATCTATTTTTTTATTAGATTACTTGTGCTTTAGTTGTTATGTTTAAGAATGTGTTGCCTAATCCAAGGTCACAAAGATTTACATCTGTTTTCTTCTAAGAGTTTTGTTGTTTTAGCTCTTACATTTCAATCTTTGATCCATTTTGAGTTATGATTTGTATATCCTACTTCCTTGCTGATCTTCTGTCTACTTGTTTCATCCATTATTGAAAGTCAGGTGCCAAAGTCTCCAACTATTATTGTTTCATTGTCTATTTCTTCCTTCAATTCAGTTAGTTTTTGCTTCATGTATTTTGGGTCTCTGTTGTTAGGGACATGTCATTTTAAAATTGTGATGTCTTGACAGATTGACCCTTTTAGCATAATAAAATGTACTTTTTCATCTCTAGTGACAATTTTTTGTCTTAATATATATTTTGTCTTCTCTTAGTTTAGTCATTACTGCTCTCTTTTGATTGTTGTATACATGGATATGACTTTTTCCATCCTTTTAGTTTCAACTTATTTATGTTTTTTTAGTATAAAGTGTATCTTCTATAGATAGAATATAGTTGGATAATGGTGTTTTATCCATCCTACCATTCTCTGCATTTTGATTGGAATGTTTAATCTTTTTACATTTACTATAAGTATTAATAAGGTAGGATTTATGTCTGCCATTTTTCCATTTGTCTTTTTATGTCTTATACCTTTTTCCCCCATTCTACTCAATTGCTGGCTTCTTTTATATTAAATAGATATTTTCTAGTGTACTGTTTTAGTTCCCTTGTCATTTCTTTAAGTATATTTTTTTGAATTATGTTTTTTGTACTTCCTTGATGATTATAATTAAAATAGTTAGTAACAACAATCTAGTTCAGATTTATATCAATGTAATTTTAATAGTATACAAAAACTTTGCTCCTATATAGCTCCACTCCTTACTCCCTTCCTTTGTGATTTTATTGTTGTATATATTACATATTTATATACACTATATACCCATCAACACAAATATATAATTATTGCTTTATGCAATTGTCTTTGAAATCATATAGGTGGGAAAAAAGAGTAACCAGCAAAAATATACATTTATACTGTCTTTTACATTTACCTATATTTATCTTTGCCAATGCTCTTTACTTTTTCATATGGATTAATTTCACTGTTTAGCATATTTTCAACTCAGCATGAAGGACTACCTTTGGTATTTCTGCTGGTACAAACTATCTCAGTTTTTGTTTGTCTGGGAATGTCTTAATTTATTCTTCATTTTTAAGGATAGTTTTACTGAACATAAAATTATTGATTCAGAATTTTTTTCCAGCACTTTGAATATATCATCCCATTATCTTCTGCCTCCATCATTTCCGGAGAAATTAGCTGTTCACCTTAAGGAAGATTCTTGGTACATTATGAGTCACTTCTCTCTTGCTACTCTTAAGATTCTTTCTTTTTCTTTTGACAATTTGATTATGATTCATCTAAGTGTAGATCTATTTGAGTTTATCATACTTGGAGTTTCTTGAGCTTCTTTGATTTATAGATTAAATTTTTTTAAGTCAAATTTGTGGTAGGTTGACATCATCAAGATGGTGTCACAGATTGTTCCTGACTCAGTCCCTCTCACAGGAAGACCAACCAGCAACTATCCATGCATAAGTCACCACTGTGAACATCCCAGAACCTGAGGGTGAGGTGGAAGCACCTCCCTTGACCATAAAGACTGAGAAGGACCACATTAGAAGGGTAAGAGGAGTTGTTCCACTTTGCCTGCATCACCCCCTGCCCCACCAGATTGGCACAGTTCCAAAACAAGAGGGTCCCCCTGGGCCTATAGTTTCTCCAGTGGGAAAAAGAGAATCCAAAGTGAGCATCCAGCTTCCCCAGCATTGTGAGATGTTTCCTGGGAGCTCACTCTGGTCTTACCTCACAGGGAACACTGGGAGAATCTGTGGAGCACTACCACTGGGGATAATATAGAGATGGAGAAGGAGGGCAAGGCTTAGAGCAACAAGTGCTCAGATCTTGGTGGACCATGTTCCTGCTTGTAGTGGTGCCCAAGCAGAGATCCCAACCAGCAGCCTATCTGTAGAGATGAGCTGGTGGCCCTGTCTGGCCAGCAGTTCTGCCTAATTCTTGGTTAGCAGTTCTGCCTGATTTAGATCCCCAGCCAACAGGATGCACTGGCTGTGGAGGTACATCCTATGGCTTCCCAGGCAGGGATGCAAACTTACATAGCCTTCAGTTGTGCCCCAATGGGAATCATGGTCACAGATGGCCAGCAGCCATGGAGCACATTCTACAGATTGCCTGGGCAGAGAAACAAGCCAATAACTGACTCCAACTGTTGAGCATATCCTCTGGCCCCAGATAACCAAGGAGCCTGAACAGTGACTGTGAGCATCCTCAGAGCCCAGCCTACCACCCTACTCAGTAGCAGAGCCAAGCGTATGGCAATGCCTTACTGCTGAACGTAGCCTGTGGCCTCACTCAAGCAGGCAGCCAAGCCAGTCACCCAGCCCAACTGTGGAGCATAGCTTTCAGCCCCACCAGACCTGGTAGCCTGGACAGTGATACACCCCCACCATTGACTGCAAAGCATAGTCTCCAACTCCACCCAACTGTGGGGTACAGTTGGAGGCCCTGTCCAACCAGAAAGCCCGACCAGTGAACTTGCCCACTGGCAGGTGCACCACAAGGGCAGCGGCTTTGTCTATTTTGTCTGTTGTATCCCAGCACTAGAACAATGTGATCAACACATGTGGATAGATTAATGATAATCAGCATCAATTATGTCCCACTTCCCTTATTATTCTAGGTAACTTACATGCCAACTGGAGTAAGTATGAATTGTTATAATCTTTTGATAATACTTTAGCATTTCAATCAATCCACATAGCTGCTCTCCCTCATTGGTATTGTTACTGACATTCCATTTTTAAAATAACTCATGATTAGTCATGGACCAACATTTTGCCTAGAAAGTTATTTCCAACTTGGTTTACTGACAACAGAGGCAAAAACAAACAAACAAACAAAAATCCTGACAGTTTCACATAAGAAATTGCTAAAATCTTTTTTCCTATGTGGACTCACTATTAAGTTCCAGTGCAAAGGGCCTACTAGGAAAAAATAAATGCTTCATAAGCACTAAGGGTACGTGATCACACTCTTGTCTAATGTGAATTAAATAAAAATTTAAAAATAATTCTTGAATTCTAGGAAAGTATACTCATGAGACTTACAGACAGACACCAGACTATTGAAAACGAAATGAAGGGGCCGGATCCGTGGCCAAGGTGTTAAGTTCTCGCGCTCCGCTGCGGAGGCCCAGGGTTCAGATCCTGGGCGCGGACATGGCACCACTTGTCAGGCCACGCTGAGGCAGCGTCCCATATCCCACAACTAGAAGGACATGCAACTAAGATACACAACTGTGTACAGGGTGGGTTTGGGGAGACAAAGCAGAAAAAAGAAAAAAAAAGATTGGCAACAGTTGTTGGCTCAGGTGCCAATCTTAAAAAAAAAAACAAAAAACAACGAAATGAAGCCTCTAATTGGGTTAGGTGGACAAAGAAGAAATAGTGAAATCAAATGCTTGACAGTCTAATTCCCCTGACTCAGGCCTAGGGTGGTTTAATTATCTGGCATTTTCCCCCTGGTTATTTGTGGCAGGAAAAATGTGATATTGGGGAACTCTCCTGCATTACAGCATGGCAGTAACTACTAGACTCCATCTTTAGTTGCTTGCTCTTAAGGCAAGCACAGGAGAATATGGTCTTAATGCATCATTTAAAGATGTCAGATTTGTACCACTGTAGCCCACCCCCTGGCTGAGTATCTTAGTTGTCTCCCTCACCTCACTCCGGATTTAGCCACTCCCAACAAGGAGCAGGGACTTGATGCTCTTTAAATAATCCCTCTATGGTTGGTCCTTCAGAATTGGAAGTGTACTCTCTGTTGCTTATTCTGGACTTCCTCTCTTTCCCCTTCCTGGAAGCCAAAAAGTGGATGTGCCCACACCTCAATTTTGACCATACAGACAAGCACAACCTTGTAGGGGATGGTGAAGGAAAAAGAATGAGGAGATATTATTGATCCCTAAATGACTATGTGAATCAGAACCTTCCCACTCTAGTTGTGAGACTCTGAGCCTACCCAGGACACCTCCATGTGTAGGTTAGTGATGCTTTGTAAGTATTTAAGTTACATTCTGTGTTTCATGATCTTGCTTTGGGGACTGTCAAGACTATAGTGTTTAGAGTTAAGCCTAAATTGCTGCAAGGCCAAAACACAGAGCTTTAAAGAAAATTCAAGGTCATTTCTCTCTGATGTAATAGTGATGAGGGGAGCTGTTAGAAGGATGGAACTTTCAAATGCTCATTCAAGGACAGTAAAACTATAAAGAAAACAAACATTTAAGAACCCCCAAACTTAGAAAACTGGTTAGCTCTGAGTGGAGAGGGGAAGTGAAGGGATATATGGGAGCTATATGGATATGGCAATGATCAATTTCTAGTCGGTTGACTTGTTTTGCTTTATGACAAAGATAAATCTTATCAATATTTTTTCCTACCCACTCTTTAATAAAAACAATTTAAAGGAAAGAAGAAAGTTAATAAAAAGAGTTCTTGGTGACAGACAAGGTGGAAAATGAATCATTCTTCTACCAATTCTGACTGGTAACTAGAGAGAAGAGAGACAGTAGAAGAAATTAATATTTATTGGTCACCTTCTAAACACCAGGCACTGTCAGGGTATGGTTACAAAAATTATTTCACTTGTCTGCCATAATAATACCTTTAAAGTGGATATTAAGAACTTCTTTTAAGATGAGAAAACTGAAACAGAGAGATTGAATGATTTTCCAAGTTTGCACAACTAGCAATTAGCAACAGTGCGGAGCTAGCTCAAGTATGTCTTGACCTCAAAGCCCATGCAAGTGGCGTGGAGGTATAGGGCACTGTTTCCTAATCCTTATTTTAATGTCCCCCTGATTTTGCCATATTCGAGCACCTCTGACAGCACTCTAATGATTTCTATCATAGTGAATGTACTACATTGTCATTTGCTTATTATTTTTTTCTTCAAAACATTCTTGATTTTATTTAAAAAGGAAACATTGCATGATAGTTGGAAAATGGAGAACCAGCATTGCTTCATACAAATAGAAGATAATATTATGATTAAAATTGTGATTAAATTTTATCTAGATGCTATTGTTTGTTGAAGGCTCTGAGCCTGAGACCTATTTTCCATTGATTGGAGGGGGAAGATTAGCAAGTGTGTTTGTTAAATGTGTGCTGGCACTAGACTGACTCACAATCAGAAGAGAGAAAATTGAAAAGAGAATTACAGTCTCACCAAGTGAGTCCGTGGTGTTTAATGCTGTATCTGTGCATCAGCAAAATCTGAAATAATTCCTATTCTACTGGTCTAGAAATTTGGGAAACAATAGTTAGATTGACATAGGTTCAAGCCTTTGCTCCAACAGTTTCAAGTTAATGAACTTCTCTCACTTAATGTTTTCTCATTTGTAATATGGAAATGTACTTCATAGATTATTGTGAATATTAAATGTGATAGGACACGGAAAGTCCTTAACAAACATCTTAGTAAATGTTCAGGAAAAGTAAACCTTTATCTGTTCTCTGCCCTCGATTATGTTGTTAGTGAGCCTACCTGAGCTTGTAATTATAGTTATAAAATTGTTATCCCCACGACTGCACTCAAGACTTCATTGAGATGCTTGTTACAATGGCCTACTTGCCACGTAAACAATTGGAGAAAAATATCAATGAGGAGATGTATCACATCAAGAAATATTTGCTGAGCACCAGGACTGATAATGTAGGGTGATGCATCTTTTGCTCTGCACCAAGGTGCCTGGGGCAGAGAAGGCAGGTAGGGGTTGAAATTCAGCTCATGCTGTGCAGGCTAAACCCTGGGCCCTGGGAGGTGGCTGCATCAGCCCCAGAGGATGCTTCTTCCCAATTTGCATAGAAGTGCCTTACTATTGACAGCAGGCCCCCTCCTCCTGATTGCCCATATTTACTTATATGGGGCATTGAGTGTGCACTATGGGTGATAATAGAAGGATCAGATATAAAGAATCTTAAGCAAAAGAGCTAAGGAAGGCAGCTAACTTTCTTTGGTTCTCTCCCATGTACCAGACACTGTGCTAGGGACTTGGACAAGTGGGACCAATCCAGAGCTGATCCCAGAACCCTGCCCAGCTCTGTCTCCATCCAGGGCCATCCTTCCCTCCTGTGTCTGCAGGTGCTCACAACAGTCCTGATTGTCCTTCCAAGCAATGTCAAAGTTCAGTTCTAAAGTAAAAGTTTCATTCCTCGTGGAATTTTGAAGGTGTCACTGAGGGATGGATCGGGACTGGATAAATAACAGAGAGAGGCAGGGGAGAGAGAAAGAAATCCAAATTTAGCCGTGGTATAGCTGGGTTATTTTTATTTTGGCTAATAAGCAAAATTCAGAAAGGGATCTTTTCCCTTTTGTTAACTTTTAAATAAAGAGACCTCTGCCTGTGTCACTGCAGTAGTTTCAGGCACTATATTTATTCTTCTAAAGGGAGGGAAAGGAGACAGTTGATGGGGTCAGATTTCTTTGCTTTTCCCTTCTTTTCCCATCTGTTCATCCCCACATGTGAGCCAGGATAGCAGAGGGCCCTGCACCTCACTAGGAGACTGGAAGTCATAACACTCAGGTCCTCCCTTCCCTTTACCCACCCAGGTACTCGTCGTGGGGCCTTTCTCAGGTCCCTTAGTGGTGTTCATTGAGTTCTCACTCTATGCTGGACACTGTGACTGTGCTATATGTATCATTTCATGTAATTTTCATAACAACTCTAAGAAAAACTGTGGCATTCAAAAGTATTCTTCTTATTATTCCCATTTTACAGAAGAAAAAAATCAAGGTGACTTGTTCAAAGAAATACAGTTATGAACTAACAGAGCTTCATCTAGAAAGTGGGACTCAACCACGTCCAAGAAGGAGGCGTGTGTTCTCAGGTGTCTCTTGGTACTTAGACCTTTACTTCTATAAGGTCTAAGCTAACAAATCAGGTGACTTATTACTAACCAGTGTATAAATGCTTTATCCTTAGGGAGTAAATGTGGCATTTGTTAAGCCTTATATTCTGTGAGATGTTCTGTACACGCAGCACAAGGAACTAGAGAACTCTGGGATGAGGGTGGCGCTTGCAATTCCAAGGCTGCAGTACTGATGTAGGCCACTGGGGGCAACGTGAGCGTTGGGAAAGTGCCCTTGAGGTTCTTAGCGCCTTCTTCCAGCGGAAAAGAAAGGACTGGCTCAGTGTCTCTCGCGTTGTAGCAAAGTGGGGAGAGGGGCGGCGTGGGGAGACATCATAGTCAGTAAAGGAGGAATTTTCTCACAGGGAACGCCTTAGCAGAAGTTGGGGAAAGAGAATTAAACAGTAAACTTATCATCATCAATGCACCTCTGAAGCAGGCCATGCTGTATCCGTCATGTACTGTCTGCTATAAATGAAGATAAACTTGCAGACGGGACCCTGGAGTCCTAACCTGCAAACTCTAAGATAGTCCTGGGTAGGCTGTGTGTGAGCTTCTCTAGCTTGGAGGACAAACTGATCCGTTATTCATTTAAGATAGTCAATTTAAAAGATGCTGCCTCCCCAGTTGCAAAAATAGTTTTTCTTCCCTCAATGAGATCTTTGCTCCTTTGATAACTCCATGAACCTTAGGATTTCTCAGTCCAAGATGCCGATGCTGTTTCCTATCACCAGGAAGAGAAAACACTGGAAAGTCTGCCCACTGTTGTGTTTGCAAAGATTCATTGGTGATCCTGCAGTCTGATGCCGTCACTGACTGCTTGGGGCCTGAGGCCCCAGTCTAGGATGGCTCTTAGCCAAGAATTCTGCTCTTCTTCCATTAGGATTACTTCATCCTACTACAATCCAGGGATAATAGGGATTCAGCTCACTTAGAGCTTCTCCCTTACGGGCCTTCCTCCAACTCTATTCTTCCTCTTGCCTATCCATAAGGAGTTTTCTTGTGTTATAACCCCATCGTACCAGCATTTCTGGGTCAGTAGGTCTCTAAGTAATATCCACACTATTTGGTGCCTGGAGCTAGTCTTTGGCAAAGACTTTGAGCATTGTCTTAGGCTGCTCGGGCTGCTATAACAAAATACCATAGACTTGTTGGCTTAAACAGTAGAAATTTATTTCTCACGGTTCTGGAAGCTGGGAAATCCAAGATCACAGTGCTAGCAGATTTGGTGTCTGCTGAGCACTTGCTTCCTGGTTTGGAGATAGCTGCCCTCCTACTGCATCTTCACGTGACAAAGTTCTGGTCTCTTCCTCTTCTTATAAGAATACTAATCCCATCATGTGGGCTCTACTTCATGACCTAATCTAAACCTAGCTACCTCCCAAAGACTGCACCTCCAAATACCATCACAATCGAGATTAAGGATTCAACATAAGAACTGGGAGTGGGGGGCAGTAACATTCAGTCCATGGCAGGCATGCATTCTGTTTTCCTTGAGTTATGCCTGGTGATGTGGGTATAAATCTGATGAGAGGTAAACTGAGGTTACAGTGTTCTCTAAAGCTGCTCCTACTGCTTCCATCACCAGTGGAGAAGGAGAAGTGGGGGGCTGCACCAGGAGTCCTTACCTCCACAAAGCCAGTGTCATTTATGTCTACCACTATAACTCCTAAAAGTGAACTCCGTGCCCCTTGTGTGGAGGTCATTAGTCAATGTTATTTTTCCCTCTATTCCCAAGGCTCACCTATTTCTTTTCTCTGTTGCATGGCAGTTGGACTAACCAGTGTTTATCTTCAACTGTTTGGACTGATCATTCTTCCCATTGGTCACTTGGTTACATATGTCCAATTTATCCACACTTTTTTTTTTTGCCTGGAGGTTGGTTTAAAATGAAGGAACTGAAGAGACTTGAATTTCAATACGAACTCTGAATCATGCCCCAGAACCACCTGAGAGATTGGTCTTGTGGGGCCCCTTGTCTTGGGTAGGTCACTTGATGGCCACCTCCATGTCTCACAGAGTGGGTCATCCAAGGGGGCTAGATAGTAGCAGTCTTAGATGAAAGAGGAGGAAGGAGAGACAGATCCGTGGGAATCGAGTGCCTGGTAACTCAGAGATGTGAGAAGCAAAGAAAATAAGAGGAAAGCCATTGAAGTATGATGGGGAGAAGAAATTTCAGATGATTATTGATTATATAGCCAGATCTGATAGTCTAATGGTTAAATTCAGCACTATTACTGCCCCAGCCTGGGTTCATTTCCCAGTCAGGGAACCACACCACCTATCTGTCAGTTGTCATAATGTGGCGGCTGTGTATTGCTGTGATGCTGAAAGCTATGCCACCGAGATTTAAAATACCAGCAGAGTCACCCATGGTAGACAGGTTTCAGTGGCACTTCTAGACTAAGATAGACTAGGAAGAAGGACCTGGTCACCCACCTCTAAAAAAATTGTCCATGAAACCCTGTGGACAGCAGAGGAGCATTTCTAATGTAGCACCAGAAGGAGAGAGGATGGTGCAAAAAGACCAGGCAGGGTTCCACTCTGCTGTACCCAGGGTCACTAGGAGTCAGAATCGACTGCAGGGCACTAACAACAAATTGATTACATGGCTTAGTTCTAAACAGTTTAGGCTATGTAGTCGGACAAGGGTTCGAATCCCAGCTCTGTCTCTGATTACCTGACTTAAATAAGCCACTTAATCGTTTTAGGCTCCAGTTTTCTCACCTATAGATCGAGGATAGAAAAGAATCTCTCTCTCAGGGTTGCTATATGGACTAAACAAGACAATACATATACAACACCCAGTGCCTGGCCTGGTAAGCCCCTCTCATTGTCCTCAGGGCCACGTTTGGAGGCTCTTGGGTTGCTAATGGATGCATGGATCTTCTTTGATAATCCTAAACTCTGAAGAATGACATTTAACTTAATAGTTACATTTTATCACAAATCTATCTCCAAAAATGTTAGAGAGATTTTTATAGAACTTCATTGTAAATGAATTAGAAAGCCTTAGGCTGAATTCTCATTGACCATCCTTGGAAATAAAAATGAAAGGCAATACTTTAATAGAGAGGGATAAAAAAATAAACACAAATATCACCCATGTATTTATTCTTATTTCCATCTGCATCTTCAAGTTTTAAGGCTCAACCTTACCGGAACTAGCTTGGCAGTCCTGAATTCTGCTCAGGGTTTTAGGCAGGAAAGAGACTTAAATGTCTTTACCATCTCCCCTGCTAGGTGCCCTTCTGACATTTTCTGGGTTGAGGGAGGGAGGGGGGAGGTGAAAGAAGGAGGAGAAAGGAGAAGTGGATGGAGATGAATCAGTGGGCAGAGAAGGGATTACAAGAGGGAAGAAGGGGCATTCACTGACTGAACTGTAGTCACTGAATGGTGGCTAGGAGAAGTCCTCCTTACTTTCTAATTCCTGGTGCTAATTCCTTCCTCTTCTCTCTCCAGGCACACAACACAAGAGAGCTCTATGCTGATATGCCCAATCTAACATCTGTTAACGCTTTAACATTTCCCTGTAGCCTCCATGCATTCTGGCACAGTCTTTGCCTCAGGCATGCGAATTTGCATTTTCCCTTGACACTCTTTTAACATATACTGGTACAAGTAGCTTTCTAAATTCACCCGAAATATAGCATTGCAAGGTATTTTGGGAGACTTATGAAGAACTGGGCTCGAGTTAAGCTTAATTATGATTTTGTAGACTTTCCTTTTTTTTCTTCCTCTAGTTTAATTTCTGAGGAAACTGTTAAACTTCCCATAATTTGAGAAATTTAAAGTTATAAAACAAAAAGAACTACAACCCAGAGACCATCTTTTACTGGCAGAAAGATGGATGAGATGATTAAAAATTGTTTCCAAATTAATTAAAAACATTTGTAACCACCACAAGTACTGTGCTAGAATCTAAAGGAGATAAAGATGTACGTTGTGTAAATAGACGTGATACCTCAAAGCCTTTCTACTTTTATATGGCCTGAGAGGGACTGCCTCTCTTGGATGTGAAGTCCAACTATTTATCTCGATTAGATTAATAGCTTCACAAATTTTACTTAGTCCCTTTTATTCACTAATTACTAGCCAGGTCTACATTTTCAAAGGAGCTGATTACACAGTTTA
Organism: Equus asinus; assembly: GCF_041296235.1. Taxonomy (NCBI): domain Eukaryota; kingdom Metazoa; phylum Chordata; class Mammalia; order Perissodactyla; family Equidae; genus Equus; species Equus asinus. The sequence goes on from NC_091792.1 coordinate 132,225,643, forward strand.
TAGAACTGAATTAACAACAATTTAGGAAATCATTCGGGCTTTATTCTTGGATCCTCAACATAATGAGGTGTAACAGATTTTAGTTGGCCTGACAGTGTGCCCAGATGTTTTAAATAGGAGAGGGCTGGATGAGGTGGAGGCGGCAGTTCTCTTCGGGAGCCCTGCAGGTGGGGGCTGTCTCCCGGCCTGGTTGACTGCCTAGGAGACTGACGAGGGGCTGGGGCGGAAGCTGAGGTCAGAATCTGCCTTGTCCCGGTCGATATGATTACAGCTTTAGCCCATGTTCATTATGACCCTTGTGCTTCTGCTTCCTTAATCTCTCTCTTCCAGCCCTCTAAGAGTAAATTTGCTTCCTTTTTTCCCTGTTAATATGTTTCATTAAAAAAGTGCTGCTGCTCAGTATATTTATTTTAACCAGATATACTCTAGCCATTTAGAACACAGACTTGAAGTTAAAGAAAAATTCTGAGATTGAATTCCATTTTAATCATTCATCGTTTCCTGGTTTTGTAATTTCAAGCAAGTTACTCTAGCTGAATAAAGGCCAATTTCTTTATCTGTAAAATGAGAATAATAATGCCTACTTGATAGTATTATTGTAGGGTATTAAGGTATCTGAAAAGGATTCAAAGTGGAATTCAGAATATGGTATTTGTGGAACTGGTGAGTCAGTGACCCATGTAAACGGGACTTGGTTTTGCCAAAAGTAGAGAAAAGAAATTTTCGAGGATGCCTAATGAGCAGGTAGAGGGAGTGACAAGTTGGATGAAGGAGACGAAGAGGGTGTCATGCTCTTTTTTACCTTCCCAGTCCTTTGGTTTAATCTTGTTTGCTGTCTACAGATTAGAGATTAGAGCCAGAAGTTGACCAAAAAACACCACTTGTAGTTCAGGTTACAATGGGAGTGAGAAATGGACATTCTCCTCCTCCTGCATGGACCTCAGTGCCACTCTAGCACCTGAGGCTGCTGGCTCTGAGAGAAACAAGAGGTAGCGCTAGGATGGGTGTTTTCATGGTGAACAACTTCTGCTGTGGTAGTTAGAGGCATTCTCCCAGGCCTTAGAGGGCAGTGGATAGTAATCAGATGGAGAAGGATCATGAGGAACAAAAAGCCAGAGAAGTTTGCCTGAGGATGATTTGAAATTAGGAAAAGTTTGTGAGCAAATGGGAGGCACCCTGTGGAAATACCAGATGGGGGGTGGTGAGCATTTAGGTTGCTATCATTGATATCACCCCATTTCTGTCCAAAAACTTGTAAGGACATTCAGGCTACAAAAAAATTAAATGAGATCATGCATCTAAAATGCCTAGTACTGAAACAGATTAACTCCTTACTGGCTGACAATTATGGTTATTAATTATTCATAAACACATCAGTATTTATTGAAAGTCTACTATGTGCCGAACACTGTTCTAGGCATGAAGGATGCAGCAATGAGCAACAACAACAATAATTAAAAAAACTCTTATCTCATGAAGCAGACCTTCTAGTGGGGGAGAAAAAAATAAACAAATGATACAATTTCAGATAACAATATACCTTACGGAAAAAAATAGGAAAATTAGAGAAACTGGAGAGAAGTTAGGGAGTCAGAATATTTGAGAAAATATTGTATTTGTGTGTGCAACAGAAGCGTGTGTGTGTGGGAGGGTGTAAGGGGAGTTCCCTAATCACGTTGTTAGATTTGCATGGGACTGGATGACAGTGCAAAAAGGACACCTCACATTCCACGCGCAAATATTTCAACATGCATACTTCGGCATGTTTTCTTTGTCTCAATTTTGTATTCTTTTGAAAGAAGCCATTACAAACATTTTCTCAGCATTCCAGTAGTTCACTTCCAGCTCGGTGTTTTAGAAATATGCTACCACCATGAAAGGACGTGGAGCCTCTAGACAGCCTAGAGAAATCACAGCATGGCAGTCTCGATGGTTGTGAGTGGCTTTATTTTATCTAGCTCTCATCTCCTGATATGGCAACAAGGTTGGTCTTGTATAGCAAAGACAAAAATCATCTTAAAGTGTTCAGTGTTTCCTCATCTGATAGTCTGCCTGTGTAGCCTCCAGTAGCCTCTATTCTACTAAAACTCCTTGCTCTGCTGTGTTCAATTTACCTCTTGAGCAGGGCGCCCACTGCTGGCACTCATTGGTAAAGCCAGATCACCTGCTTAGACTCAGGATCTGTACTGTCAAGTTGGTGCCCAAACTGTGCTATTTGATAAACATTTTGAGTCGCACTCCTGCTTTTAAGCACATACCCATAACAGCCCAGCACAGTATATGCAAATGCATCCGTACTCACTCTTTGCCCATACTTTTCTACGACACGAGAAAGCAGCTACTCAGCAGAGCTCTCCTCCACTTTCCCACTTGAGATGTTGTTTTCATCCCTGATTCTGCTTTCCTGTGACTCTCAACAGGCGGTTAGTTTGTTAAGGTAGGGGCCAAGCCATGCTGACCTTTGCTTCACAGAAACCAGTTGAATGCTTTCCATGAAGAGACACCTAATGAATGTGCCAGTTAAGAAACAGTGTCCCAACTTAATTCTTTCCCTGTGGAAGGGATGAAGTGGATTTTAACGAAGTTGTTGACAGGTCATTAACATACTCATCTGATATGTCATTTGGGTTGGTGAGGCTGCCTTTAATCTTTAAATTTGAAATATTTCCCAGCTGGGGAGAGGCCACTTTCAGTAATAGCTTCCCTAGGCTACTTCGCTTTTTGCCAAGGCCAGACTCACTCTGAGGTAGTTTTCTGATTCTGCCCATCTCCCTCAGCCATAAATTTATTAAGAGCTGTAAAATTGGGGATGACAGGGTGATATAATATTTCCAAAGTCACTTCATGAGGCAGGTTGTAGTAAGAGTGGATCAAAAAAATCACTCATATGTTTCCAGTAAGTAGTAAATGCATACTTGGTATCACAACACCCAGATGAAAACTGAGTGGTACAAATGAATACAAAATTAAAATCTGCTGAAAGGACTTATTTAGATAGCACATACTACGCCAAATGAGAGACTTTTTTTTATTATTATGACAGGTGATCTTGTCTTGTGTATTTTCGCTTTAGTGCAATTTACTTTTAGGCATTAATTAAAATAGCAATTCACTTTGCATTTCTCAACACTTGGCATTCTGCCCAGGGTTACCCCTGCTGTAACTTTAGGGTCAACTATAATTACAGATGTGAACAGGCTGTAGCAGGGGCCCTGCTAATCTCTAAGTTCTAATGAAAATGAACAAGATGGTGTGTTTTGAGAGCCAGTCCATTTATACTCTAGTTTATACCAGTATGTACACTGACATACTAGGAGAGTTAGTGCATGGAAACTTCCTGAAGAAATAATCTCTGATAGGGTTGTCTAGCTGTTGGTGAGTGTAATTTCAAGTCCAGGTGGGATCAATATGAACTTTCCAATTGAATCTTTCAATATTGACTGTGAGAATTAAAAATACATACATATGTAAGTATATGTATATATACATATATGAAGTACATTTATATTTTATATAATTTTTTAAAAAGCAGAATGCTTCTCAAAGAGGCAGTTTTTGTTAAAACTTTTATTTTAACTTTTGTTTTTGTTAAAACGTTTGAAGCATGATTTTTATTAGAATTTTTCCAAAAGGTCTGTGGCTAAAAGTTGCCCACATCTTCTCTCTCTTCTTCTAAGGCAGACAGCTAGACGACACGTCTCAGTTTCCTTTGCAGTCTGTGTGGTCACGTGACTGAATTCTCAGCAATGGAATGTAAGTGGAAGTGATATGTTTTATTTCCAGGTCTGAATGTCAAAAACTTCCCTGGGCGATCGATCTGTCATGTCCTTTCTCTTTCGGGATTGAGGCAGACAGACATGGTGACCTCGGAAATCAGTACTTAAAGATAGTAGAGATTTTTGAGGCAAAGAGCTCAAGTCCCTGACTCTGACTGGAGAACAGCTGCTGGCAGATTAGGAGTATCTATTTGAAATTTAAATGCATGAGAATAAACTTTTACCCTATTGAGTCATTTTAAGTTATGGAGTTTATTAGAGAAGCTAAATGTGTGCTGTTTCTTGATTTTCAAACAACCTGTGACTATGAATAGCTGCTGCCACCTGCTTTCCCTGAGTGACTTCACCGTGGGTGTGCAAGGTGCTTCTGCTTTTTGTTGGTCTCTCTAACCTGCAAGGTGTTAGGGGATGGTGATTTGAAAAATGACCCTTCTTTATTCATTGTCCCCTCAGAACTTGGAGAGAGAGAGAGGTCAGGCTTCAGAGAAGCTCAGGACTTTTCGTACTTGTCTGTTATGGATTAAATAAGTTAGACTAAGTCAGGCTGGCCTGGGGTTCAGTGGAGTCTCTCTTGAATGATAGGTGTTATGAATATCAAGGAGAGGGAGAAATGAGAGTACAGACGGCATTCTCCTTCCTTTTGCCATGTCCTACACCAAAAGGAAAAGTTCTGGGTCATTACAATTATTTAAACACGATTTCAAAATAATTCACTTTTTTGCTTCTCTGGCCATCTTTCGGTAATTATGTCTTACCTGTAGTCTCTGCGCAAATATTGTCTCTTTTTTATTTCTTCCTTCTCTTCCACCACTGACTTTTCCTTCATGAGGTTGAGAACTGCTGAGAGAGATTGAATGAGGGCAATAGTTTTCCAGGGTTGGGAGAAACTCCAGCACCCTAGGGTATAAGGATTTTCTAGTACCATGGGCACGGGTACACTCTCCTCCCTACAAAACTCGTGTTGATGGCCCTTATGGTAAATTCTTAAGGGGCTAGAGAAGCATGAAGTTGACCCTCTTTGTCTTCCCCTGAGGAAGGAATATACTGATGTGGGAGTCTCTCATTTATTGCCTTGATGCTAGAGGAAGATGTGTTATAACTTCAAAATAACTATCTCTACTATTTTCATAAAACGCAAATGGCTTCCAACCTAGAAACTGCCTACATTTAAGAAATAATGGAAGCTGATAGAAAAAATATTACTCCCTAAACATGTCTTCATATTATTCAACTTTATAGCTATTGTAAAAATAGCTGAAACCCCTAGTTGTTAGCTAGAGGATGGCTTTGTGTCGCATAAGCTAATATTAGGTGACAAAGGGGTACCCAATGGCTAGGAATAACCATAGAAGGAAACAACATTTCAGTCATGTGAAATCTGATGGACCGTTTATTTAGGACACAATCAATAACAACAACAGTAGTAGTCAAGCATAACTTTTTTTGAGAACTTACTATGTGCCAGGCATCATCTCCAGCAAACCTAAGAATTTGGTATCATTATAAACATATTCAGAATATAATTATCCATCTTTCTAATGAAGAAATGGAGGTACAGAAGGTTAAGCAACTCACCAGTGTAGAAAGTCTACCAGGTCTTAAGGAACTAAGGTGTATTAAATATTATATTATTTCAGATAATCCTGAAAATTGGAGAGAAGTTACCATGAGCACACTCAGCATAGTATTTGATCACATTTATGATTTAATTAACAAAGGATGCAGAAAAAATATTTGAAGTGGGTTGACCACTCAGAGAAGGAAGCAATGCGCTGTGTTGCAGCACAGCCTTCCTTGGCTGGCTAAGTCTCTACTGGGGGCACGTAGAGCCTATGGCATTGTATTAGCAAGGAAGGAGGATTTTGGATATGAGAAATCTGTCTCTTGCTGTTCCCAGGCCTTTTAGCATCAGGACATACATCACCATTCAGAGAGACCTTAGAAAAAAAATTTACACCTTTGTCATCTATATTTACACATATCCAAGACCTTTTTGGTCCTTGCTTTCTGTACAGATCAACAAGGTTGTCTCCTTGCAGAAAGCTTATTTCCCAGTAGCCAATCTCATGACTCTGATTTAAGGCTATTTTGTTGGGAATGTTTCTGATACTGAATACTGGGACCATGCTCCCAAAGCCTTTTCATTGTAGTTCACACTTGAACCTTGATGTAGTCTTCTCTGCAGCCACCATTGGTCATATGTATGTGTGGTTTGTAATTTTCTACTCATAAAATAACTCACACTTGTGTATGATTTTTTGGGCATACTTTATATTGTTTATTCATTTTGAGCATCATCATGAGTTTATAGCTGTTCTCTATCTCAACTGGTTCCAATAATTGAAGTCACGGTTAGATTTTCTCCCAGTACCATCTCTGTGTTCTAGTTATGACAGTATAGCAATGGAAGCCCATTGGATCTAGACTCTTTAGCTTAGCCATAGATAGCTTTAGAAATATCCTGGTTTTTTGCAGTAACAAAATGTCATAGACTAACCTTGAGATTTTTCTGCCCCAAATAGTCAGCTACTCTCTAAGGAGTCCTGATTCCTCTCAGGGGGAATGACAAAAAAAGGACATTCACATCATGAATTCTAATCTTCTATCTTTGTTAAGTTTAAGTTTCTTTTGACCTTGCTTTAATATGAGGGTTCATTAATCTAATAGTCCTTCCTGCTGTCTCTCCACTTTTTTCTTTGAGCTGAATTTTCCCTTGCTCTCTCTCCCTCTCCGCACAAAGAAGCAACATGGCACAGTAGTCCAGAAAATGTGCTCTGGAGTCAAACTGCCTAAATTTATTTTCCAGCTCCACCATTTGGCAAGTCACTCGATCTCTCTGTGCTCCAAACTCCCTCTCTATAAAATATCTGGTAGGGTTGATGTCTTAGTACATGTAAACCTCTTAGAATAATGTTTGGTTCTAAGTGCTAAATAAACATTAACTATCATTAATTTTGGAGCAACATGTTTTACATTATCATAGGAAACCATGGGTTTATATTAAAATATTGCCTCCAAACTTGAAAATCTGTATTGTATTTTCATGCTTATATCATTGGCATCCTGGAATTGACTCAAAAATGCACTGATCTAGATGATCCCCTTTGTGAGCATCACTTTAAAAGACTCGCTGTCTAATAGGATAAAGGAGTTTTAAACTCTTTAGAAGGAGATCCAAACTTCACATTAACAGAACCCCTGGATTCTTATAAGAGCATTAATAAAAGGCAGAACAATAATAAATATATTATTTTCTGTTTTCATTAAAATTCTATTTTAATTACTTATTTTCTTGGCCACTTTATCCTTTTTCTTCTACCACAAGAAGCTTTATTGAACTCTGAATATTTAACAACTTCAAATAGTACTATAATCATAATTCACTACTTCTGTAGTTTTCCAAAAGTTATTTACAAATGTCAGGAATACTGCAAATTTAACATCAAGGATCACCAGAAACTTTAAAAAACTTCACTTCAAATGTTGATGTGGACCAATTTTAGTAGGTTCATAAAGTTATGTCTTGTTACCTGAGTGCCACAGTATCTGACCAGAAAAATTCCTAAAAGTATACAAACAAAACTTTCCTTCATACTATAAAAAAAGTCCTTCTTATTATATGTTATATAACATGTATATATAATATAGAGCCTATGCTCTAGTGACAAAGCAGCCTTAGACAGGATCACATTTAAGGAGCCATTGTTGTGAATTCTCTTCATCATTTGCTTCCAGCAGCAACTAGAACAATCTTTCTACAATCTTTAAGAACTTGTAATGCACCAGAACAATTGAGCTCCGATTATCTTGTTTATCACCGTATCCTCTATGCAAATCACTTGCCCTGATGAAATTAGTCTTATCATTTTTTTCCAACTATTCCTATGATTTCCTACATCTGTAGTTTGTTCAGATAGGTCTCCCATCAGATAGTCTTCCTTCCATTCTTTCTCCTGAAATCTAATGCCCACTTGAAGAGCTGACTCAAATAAACCATTCTCATGAAAGATGTCCCTGTTCTTCCCAACTGGAAATGGTCTTCTTATACTATTGTTTGTGCTATATATTACTTACTATTCCCTGTCTATTCCATTTGTTACTTTTCCAGTTAGATTTTAAACTCTTCTGCATCTGTGGGCCACAAAAGCCAGTTGGGCATGTTATACCATACCTGCCATTCTAGGTGTTGAATGAGAATCAACCTAGTTTTTACTTCCTGGGAATAGTGGCATAAGAAGTGAAAGAGGTTGCATGGAATCAGGGGCTGACAATGAGTTCCAGCTCTAGTCTGTGTTAACTGCAGAAGTCACCTGTTCTGACATCAGTGTTCTCAGCTCTGAAAAGAATAGAACGCACTAGGTAAACTTTTAAGGCTCTAACATTTGCTCCAAAACTGCTTTACTTGGTAACAACTTCCTCGTACTCTTTATGAATGGAAACACACATTGATTGCTCATCTATAACCATTTGAAATTTGAAAAATATTTTACCTGCAGCCTTTTACATTTGACAGGAAATTATTGTTAGCAACTGAGAACAGCTATACTAAAAATATATATTTAAAGATATTTGGATTTAGTTATCAGAAGAATTTTACCTTGTTATCATCTAGTCCAAAGACCTCAAAGATGCTCTTTTCGAAAGGAATTGCTCAGACATTTAAAATACATATTAAATGCTTGTAGCTTAAGTTTATTGACTTTGAAATATGACTGGAGAAAGAAGTATTCATCTATCTCATTAATTTAAGGAAATATAAAATATTCCTTTGATATTTTCCCAAAGTTTGTCAGCTGTGTCTTCAAAAAGAAAGATTAAATTTAGTTTCTGGTAGACTCTTATTCACTTTTATTACTTTTCTAATTGGAATATATTTTAACTCGTGTTAAAAAAATCAAGCAAGAAAAATATAAAATGATGTTGATTTTTTAATAACATCTTAAGATTTTGCCATATTTCAATTGCTTACTTTTATCCAAATTTAATTCTAAATCAGGGAAGTCATCTTAATTGCAATTAAATAGAATTTTAGTTCTTAATGAGCATAACACTGAAGTTATGTTACCTAAATCACCTCAATTTCACAGAAATGAAGGTTTCAATATGTCTTGCTCTGAAATGAAAATATCTTTGAAGAGAATAATTATTCATGAAATAAAACATCTGGTAAAGTTGACTCAGAGACTCTCTGTGGAAACAGACACCTTTTAATCAACAGTTCCGGCAAGCACTTTTGATGAAATACTCGACTAAAATATTTTTAATGTTCCAGAGAGATTTAGTTTAGTTTTTTCTTTTCCCCCAGTGTTCTCTCTAGGCTCTTATTACTAAAAAGTGCTTGAAATTGACAGTATGGGTTTTCCTTTTTAATGGCATGAGACATTCTCAGGAAATGAATTATATATATTTTTCCATAAAATATTAACCTCAAGAGGTTTTATTTTTCTATTCAGCTAAGTTTGTTTCTTTGCTTTACATAAAAGGATCCTTCTCAAAACCAATCCACTCCTCTCAAAAAGGAAAAATTGCTGTTGGTGTGCTCAGCTCCACCCCACCCTGCCACTGGTAACAGAGAGATTTTATAGCTCCTTAGATTTTGGTTTGATGGGGAGAGAACCCCTCTACCTCATTTGGCCTGAGGAATTCTTGATGACGTCAAACACTCCAATCTATTTTGCTATTAAAACAAATTTCAGGTTTTATGTTAAAGATTTTCTTAATCTTGGCATTATCCACATTTTAGTCTGGATGATTCTTTGTTGTAGGAGCGCTTTTGTGTATCGCTGTAGGATATTTAGCAGGATCCCTGATCTCTACTCATTAGATGCCAATAGCACAGAAACCCTCTGCCTCTCAGTATGACAAACAAAAATGTCTCCATTAATGTCCCTTGGAGAGTGGGGGCAAAATTGCTCCCCTCCTCTCTTGAGCACCACCATTTTAAAGTATTACGTTAGTGCTAACTCTGAAGACCGCACCTCCTTGCCGATACACACAGATTTGAAGCCCTGCTCCTATACTTAGTAGCAATGTAGTCTTGAGCAGATTAATTAACCTCTCTGAGCCTCCGTGTCTTCATGTGTACAGTAAGGATAATAATTACCTACCTCACGAGGCCAGGAAGAGGATTAAATGACATGATGTACAAGAACCACTTAGAAGAGTGTCTGGATCATAGAAAGCCCTTAACCTGCATTGGAACTTACTTTTATTAAGATCCCCATAGCCTTTGAATAAAACTTTAATTTTCACAGTGATGCAAGATTTAAAGGTTTTCTCACCAACACTCTGAGAGTTATATAATTGATACTAATTAGTGGGCATTTTTTTCTTTTTAATCTTAGTTAAGATAATTATAGAGACAATTAATTCCTCCAATTAATTTTCAAGAAGGGACACATTCCATAAGCCTCTCTAGGATGGTACATTGCCCACCATCCTGGGGATAGAATCCAGAATGTGTTCAAAGAAAAACATTTTATGAAATTTTTTATCACATGCTTACACAAGAAGGTCAGGTTAAGCCAAACTTTTGCTTTAATAGTAATTGATGCAAATGCTAATAGCTCGATGCCTCTAGATTTCAGAACCCAGCAGTAGCTGAGGCTGTATTTAAAATCTCAGCAGGCCCTGCTCTTACGCTGCCCATAAACCTGAGGGCTACAATAGAAGAGAGCATGATTAAGACCAGTGCTCATAACACCGCAGGCACCCTGGTGTTTGGAAATGGCAGTGGAATTCTTTCCTTAAATTTGAGCTTAAAACAGTCACCTGAAATCTTATTAAAATAAACACAGGTTGGGTTTTTTAAAAATACGGTTCTATGGTGCTGTGATATTAAGGAAATGGATATGTAAATCATCTCCCTTGGTAGCATTTTAAATTGCATTAAAATACAGATACTTAGCCCCCACTCCCTGACATTTTGATTCAGTAATATCTGAGATAAAGCTTTGGAACTAGATTTTTATGAATCTCCCCAGGTGACTTTCAGACACATTTGGAAGATAACTGCCTAAAAATCAAAGGAATACTTACAGAGCTTAAGTAAATTTCATCAAATAAAATCAAATTTCCCTGATGACTCTGATCATAAAACGAATGATTAATTTATTTATTCATTCTGCATACGCTTATTGAGAGCCTACTACGCGGCGGGAACTGAGTTAGCCACAGGCAAGGTGAACAAGAGGTCAGCAAAATAGGTCTAGTCCCTGCCTTTGTGGAGATTGTTATTGACCAAGATGGCCTTAACAGTTCCTCAGCTTGACTAAACTTTACACAGATTTCCTCTTGACTATAGGCCCCTGGCCTCCCTTTTCTTAGAGCATTTACTTCAGAAAATGTGTAAAGTTTTTTCCTGTCACTTCGAGATGTAAATCTTCTGAAACCTCGGAATGTCTTTCTCAAGGAGCTGGGAGCCATCCCTCTGAAATGTAATCAGGAAAGATAGGGCCCCTCCCTCTCAGTTTCTGTGGGAGTGTGGGAGCCTAACTTGGACAAAGGCCAATTAGCAAACACAAATGGCCTGATCACATTGACCAACCTCCTTCCTAATGGCCTTCAGTTCTTTTCTTTGAGCTCACTCCAACTTTTAAAAATCTTCCCCTTTTTATTTCAGCAGAATTGAGTTCAGTCTCTGTCCCCACTAATATTAGTCTTGACCCTTATTGCAGTAGTCTTGAATAGTCTTCCTTGCTTGATTTTCTTTGAGATTATCTAAGTCACTGATTTTGATTTTTATTCTTCATAAAAATCTTTTGAGTTTTCTAATTCAGTAGGTTGGGATATGAAGAAGGAATCTGCATTTGTAAGCACCTGGGAGATATGAGCAGGATATAGAGAGAACAGACATTAAGAAATATTGGTCCAACGATACATTACATTAAGAAATGTACCATCTGAGGTAAGTCACAAGGACCCAGAAGCCAGCTACAAGGGTTCACAAAGGCCAAACCTTGTACATTTTGAGCATCAAAATAAATATAATAATAAATTCAGAAACATTGGGCAAAATGGAAATCCATGAGTACATACTGATTATAAGTATTATAGTAAATAAGTAAATAATTGGGGAGAAGGGAGGGCTCTTGATTACAGAACAAGCCTGAGTGATGATTGGAGTTTGAGTGATGACTGAGAGGGTGCTCGAGTTTGAAAATCCTCATTTTGCAACCTTCACAGTAAAGAGTAGTTTATGCAAGAATCACAAATGAATGATAAATCAAGGTGGAAATTTTTGATGTAGAGCAAGATATATACATGGTCTTAAAATGTCTCTCTACGGATTTGCTTGTTACTTGCAAGAGAAAAGAATAGTAACTATACAATGGAGTAACTGGACCATACCTTGGCCAGATGATCAAAGTTAACATAAACAGCAAAGGGCAGATGGACGTGATGTGTCTCCACGTGTGATACACTGAGGAGGACGTAAAATTACTTGTATAATGTTTGTACTAAGAATGCTAGTCTAATCATGAGAAAATATTAGACAAATGCCAAATGATGATCCTTCTATTAAGAAATGTGTGTGTGTGGGGGGAGGGAAGGTATTCTTCAAAAATGTGAATGTCATGAAAGATAAGGAAAGGCTAAGGTATTATTCCAGATTAAAGGAGACTCAAGAAGCCTGAGAAGTAAATGCACTATGTGATCCTAGACTGGATCCTGTACTGAAGAAAAAAATGCTACATGGCACTATGGATGAAATTGCAGTAGGGTTGGTAGATAACTAAAAGTTAAAAACTATATAATGATTATGGAACAGAATATCCTAATTCTTAGGAAATACATATTGAAACACTGAGGGGTAATAGGTCTTGTTGTATGTAACTTATACTCAAATGGTTCAGAAAAATGTAGACAGCAAATAATAAAAGTAAAGCAATTTGGGGAAAAATATTAACAATGGGTGAATCTGCATAAAACAGATATGTGTTCTTTGTATTATTTTTGTGACTTTCCTGCATGTTTAAAATTGTTTCTAAATCAAAAATTAAAAATAGAACTACCATATGATCCAGCTATTCCACTGCTGGGTATCTATCCAGAGAGCTTGAAGTCAGCAATTCCAAAAGTCCTATGCGCCCCAATGTTTATTGCAGCATTATTTACAGTCGCCAAGATGTGGAAGCAACCTAAGTGCCCATCAACAGATGACTGGATAAAGAAGATGTAGTACATATATACAATGGAATACTACTCAGCCGTAAAAAAGAACAAAATCGTCCCATTTGCAACAACATGGATGGACCTTGAGGGAATTATGTTAAGTGAAATAAGCCAGATAGAAAAGGACAATCTCTGTATAAATCCACTCATATGAGGACTTTAAACCTGTGGACAAAGAGAACAGATTAGTGGCTACCAGGGGAAAGGGGGAATGAGGGGTGGGCACAAAGGGTGAGGGGGTGCACCTACAACACGACTGACAGACAATAATATACAACTGAAGTTTCACAAGATTGTAACCTATCATTAACTCAATAAAAAATTTAAAAAAAAATTTAAAATATGTCATCTTTTCTAAACGCGTGTTTACATAATGAGAAAACCAATAATTCCATAAAGCCAACCATTGCATGGTCTTTCCACAGCTGCAACTAAATATTCTGCCCTTAGCCTTTACAGAAGATTGATTAAGACGGTTTTGAATATTACTGATTCTGTTGTTTAATGTATGAAAAAATCAAACCATTATGAATTTCTCTAAGACTGCAGAGCAAGGGAAAAGCTTGGTTAGCTTTCTTAAGGAAAAGCCTGATAAGTAGGTTAGACTTTCTTTACTTCAACATGGAGAGCGATGGAGCCTCTGGGTTTCTCCTTTGCCTTGACTGTTTCGAGGCATCTGTGCTACACTGCAGTAACTCTCTTCAGCCTAGGCGGCTGGTACAAGAGACAGTACCTTTCTTCAAAGGCCTACCTCCTTCTTCATTATTTTGTTTTCATGTTTAAGGTCTATATTAATGGACTTCATCTTTTTGGGTGATACTTTGGGCGTTAAATGGTAAACTGCATCAAAACGTTGAAAATAGTTGCATTATAAGTAAATATATAAATGGAAATGCTATACTGAAACAAAAAATGAGCTGGGCTTATCCTCTGAAGTCAGAGGGAACTTTCAGATTTTACTCAAATGCTGCAATCTGGGGAGCCTTCTGAGGAATATACATCAAATAGCAATGTCCCCCTTCCCTACTATGGTCACTCTCTATTACTTTATCCAGCTTTATTTATCTGCTTGGCATTTATCACCAACTTTCTATATTTATTTGTGTGTATTGTCTGTCTTCTCCTTCCAAAACATAAATTCTATGGGAGCAAGAACTTTGCCTGTCTTTTGTTTACTGGTAGAACAATGTTAAGCAAATGAACAAATGAGAGAGAGAGAGAGAGTTGAGAGTTCCCATAAATTCATTCTGTGGCTCTTTATTTAAGAGCTAAGGCAGTTTCCCTTTATATAACAATCTTTTACTTCTGTAGCAAAATATAAATATTCAATATACATACACATGTTATATATGTACATATGTATGTGGATATATGTATATTTCAGTCTTTGCTGATTTACAAGGCAGAGATTGAGGAACTGTGGGTGTGCATGTGTGTATTATTATTATACTTATTTATTTACTTTATAGAAAACTTCCCCAGGTCTGAAGAAAGGAGAAAACTTCTGATTCTGGTGATTTGTTTAAAGTGCTTTTTGGGTTTTTTTTGTAACTAGTGAAACAGGACAGTGGACGGGATGCTGGAAAGAATGGGAGAAGGAAGAAGGAAAGAGGAGCAGGACACCAGAGGCCCCAAGGCTACAAGTGTGGACAGAGAGTGAGGCTGTTGTCTCGGAAGTGCTGGGTGAAAGCACCTAAAGAAGGAAGGTTGTGCAGGCAGTCAAAGGCCATGTTGGCTAGGAGTCCTCACCAGCTAATGACCCAGTCTGCTGACTGCCCGGGGCACCATGGGAGTGGAGCATAGAGAACTTGGGAAAGAGAGGGAGGAGAGGGCCCCAAGTGAAACAGATTGCATTGTGAAGTCCTGCAAAGGACTTTGGAGTTTATCTTTTAGAGAGCCGCTGGAGAGTTTTAGCAAAGGAATGGCACAATCACATTGTCAATTTAAAAAGTTTTCTGGTGGTGACGGATATGCTAATAAGCATGATTGAGATAATTATTTCACAATGCGTACATATGTTGAAAGATCAAGTTGTATATCTTAAATATGTACAATTTTTATTTTTAAATTATACCTTAATAAAGCTGGGGGAAAAAACTTATCTAGTGGCAGGACGGAGAATAATTTGGAGAAAAAAAACACCAGAGGCAGGGAATAAGAGCTATTGATAAAACCTGAGGTATGGCAGTGGCAGCCTTTTCCTTACATGAGTGAATTTTCTGAATTAAAAAAAAATTATAGGAAAGATAACCAAATACAGATTTTTCTCTAAGTAAAAATGTACATATGTGTTTTAAAAAATTAATAAATTTTCACATCTAAGTTGGGCCTATTTAGAAATCTCTTTTTATTTCTATCCATGGATCATTTAAATTTTTAATTCATTTATGTATAGGATATTAATCTCTTCTAGCAAGCTACTGATAAATTTGTTTTTACATCTCTTGCCATTCCAATCGATGGCATGATGAAATGATGAAATATCAGACCGTAGCTGTTATTTTCTTCAGAAGAGTTAATCCATTTTGTTATTTGCTCTGAAATAGTGGATCCAGAGCTATAATATTTCATTGTTCTGTTGATGGTGACAGCCACATTCATTATAAGCAGGCTATTAATCCTACAATGCTTCCTCCACCTCAAGAATCAATAAGTTCACCAGACTCCTATCTTCTGGAAGTCTGAAGTTTGTGGCAAGGAGCCATGTTAAGTGAGACCACAGATGCATCTGTTGAAAATTTGACTATTTTTGTAATAGAATTCCCTGGTAAGAACTTTGAGCAAGCAGATAAAACTGGCACACACTGTCCAGTATATTACTGGGCAGTGACAAAGTATAAACCAACTAAGGAACCTAGGCATGAATGTGAGAGGATGAGGAAGACTTTCCAAAAGGAATAGTGAGCCAGTCCCAAAGGTTGTGCTGGACATCTGACCAGGCAATGCATTACCATTGTCTCAGGATGCCTACTCTTGTCTGTATTTGGAGCTTTTCCTGTTTTCTCTCCGAAAAGTAAAATGAAAACTCAATTCAACTAAACTGTCAATTTTAGTTGTAGCAAATGGAGAGCAACTGGAGAGTTAAATAACATCCAAATAACTCTTTCAAGACTTTTCTGGGGCCACCCCATGGCCAAATGGTTAAGTTCGCGTGCTCCTCTTTGGCGGCCCAGGGTTTCACTGGTTCGGATCCTGAGTGCGGATATGGCACCGTTCGTCAGGCCATGCTGAGGTGGCATCCCACATGCCACAGCTAGAAGGAGCCGCAACTAAAAAATATGCAACTGTGTACTGGGGGGATTTGGGAAGGAAAAAAAAAAGAAGATTGGCAACAGTTGTTAGTTCAGGTGCCAATCTTTTAAAAACAAAAAAGACTTTTTCTTCACTTATCATGACTATTAAGTGACTCTTATTCCTTCCAGGCCTTTCTAAGTTTAATGCTCACATTTCATTTACTGTATCTATAGCTTACACGTTTCTGAGGTTATGAACTTATTTGTCTATATATACCTAATTCATTTTATGAGTGGTTCCTGTTTTACATTCATTAAGTATGCTTAGCATATCTTGCGTTTCATCTACTCCTTTTGTTTTCCTTATCCTCTATGTCAGAATTGAATATTCTTAAATAATGCACCAAATGTGCATTGCAGTAGTTATTCAAAACGAGGCTGCTGATCATGTTATTATAACTATTAACTGAGCCATATCAGCAGTGACTAACAAATTTAAGCAATTTAGACTATAAACCAAAAAAAGGGAGAATTATAGGATCCAAAAAATACCCTTTTAACAAGATTTAAAAATCATTTGCTTCTATATAATTTCTTTTACCTAACACGAAGTTGGCCTTATTATTTTTTTTAAATCTATTTCTTTAATTTTGTTTTAATTGGAACTGTTAGCTTGAGTGACAGTAAATTATGCAAAATAACATTGGCTTAAATGAAATAGATGTTTATTTCCCCATCACGTGTGTAAAAATGTTTTCCAGCTATCAGGAATGAGGGAGGAAACAAAGGAGTGCAAACTGTCTTCTAGAAAGTTAAATACGTGATGTTTATTTCTAAGGCATCAGCTTGAACTTATTCATACCACCATACCTAACTCAAGGGATACTGGAAAATGTCTTTTTTCCATAGGTCATGAGCTGAGCTAAAAATCAAAGTTTAGGGAAAAAAAGAGATAACATATATTGGAAGAGGAATATCAGACTCTGCCACAAAAGTCTGAACAAAAGCCAGATTTCCACTAAAGTGTAAAAATGTGATTGACCTGTAAACAGGACAAACATCCTGCCACGTGTGGGAAACCTATCATTTTCTTTCCAATCTAAAACTCAATGAAAACCCAAATCCATATTATTACAACTCCTCCTAAAAAAGAGCATAATTATGATCAAGTTGGCATATGATTAAATATTTTTATCTAAGACTTTAGATTCAAAGCAACCAATAATTATCTTGTGCAGCATACTTAGCAAATGCATCTCATTACCATAATAATATCAAGATCATATCATTAAACCGAATATAAAGCTTTGGAAACAATTCAAAATGAACCAAACACTCCCTAAACAGGTGCATACTTTTCTTCTGTAAGTCTAAAAGACACTACTCTTTTCTATATGCTTGGATTGTTTTTCCCCTGAACCTTACATTATCAGACAAGTAATCTACTCATCTGTCTTTAAACAAGGGCAGAGTAATTTGTCGAAAGCTAGAGCTTTCTACATTTTGCTTCCAATCATTGGCTTTATTTAGTCGATTTGAGGTGGTTGATCTCTAAATTTCTTTTGACCTTCTTTAGTAAGAAATGGCCTCCATGGACCTTTCAATTGATTTCCACATTACATTTCATTCACTGAAGTTTCCCTCCAAACGAAATTGCTGGCACTTTCCGACCTCTCAATTGATGATATTTGCCCACCTGCTTTGGGAGAAAAGACCTAAGGTCGCTGTGCAGGGGGCTGTAGTCTCTCTGCATTGGACTCTACAATCCCTGAAGTCTATGGGAAGAGGTTTAATATTCATTGAAAAAATTACTCACTGCCAGACACAGTTTATTAAAGTTTTATTTGATATACTTTAGTAGAAAGGCATTGTTTTCTTAAATAATCATATACATTTCTTGTTAATCTTACTCCTGGCCATTTTATGTTTAGTTGTCATTCAGGTCTTTTTTACAAGATATTTTCAAGTTGATTATTCTTGGAATATAAGATAACTATTGACTTTTATACATTAATTTAGTAGCTAGCTACCACATACACTTTCTTACTGTTTGAAATAACTTTTTCACTTGATTCTTTTGGGGTTTCCAAGTATACAGTGGTGAGATCTTCAAATATTTCTGCTTTGTATTTTGTTCTCTTAACTATTTCTTTTTGGAGGCTCACTGCTAAACAGCATAGGGAAAGATAGTCCCTGGTGTATAATGTCTGATTCCATCTGAGATTTTAGAAGCTTTACCCCTATTTGCTGAATCAAACCCCGTAACTCTAGACTGTCCCCTACTTATGATGGTTCAACTTACGATTTTTCTACTTTATGATGGTGTGAAAGCAATACACATTCAGTAGAAACCTTACTTCAAATTTTGAATTTTCATCTTTTCCTGGAGTAGCAGAATACTCTTTTGTGATGTTGGACCCCAAGAGCAAGCTGCAGTGAGCTCCCAGTCAGCCGCCCTATCACGAGGGTAAACAACTGATTCACTTACAATCATTCTGTACCCGTCCGGTCATTCTGTTTTTCACTTTCAGTATAGTATTCAGTAACTTACATGAGACCTTCAGTGCTTAATTATAAAATAGACTTTGTGTTAGGTGATTTTGCCCAACTGTAGGCTAATGTAAGTGTTCTGAGCATGTTTAAGGTAGGCTAGGCTAAGCTATGACTTTCAGTAGGCTAGGTGTATTAAATGCATTTTCTACTTATCATATTTTCATCTTATAATGGATCTATTGAGACATAACTCCATTGTAAGTTGAGGAAGCTCTGTACTGACAAAATGGATATTATCCACTTTTCATGAAGGGAAAACTGCCTAAGGTCACAAAAGTAAATAAAATAAAAATTTTTGAACCCAAGTTTGTTCTCAAATTTCAAGAATCTTCTATGTTTTCACAGAATAACCCCAAAAAGAGAAAATATAAGATTCAGTATAAAGGTAGAATCTATTCTCCAGCCAATGCTGGAGATTTTCATCACGGAAAAATCATAAATCAGAAAAGTAGTTTTTCCACTTATATATTGCTGTGTAATAACCCCAAACTCAGCAGTGTAAAATTACATACATTATATTATACTCATGGATTCCATAGGGCAGATATTTGGACAAGGCACAGAGAGGATGGTTTGTCTCTTCAGGGCAACACAAGATGCCATGTTCTGCAAACAGAATTGTTTGGTACAGCTGGTGTTCTACGTTTGGCTATAGGGGTGGTCAGGTGAGGCTAGAGAGAGACTTTTTAGTCTTGAGAGTTGATATACAGGGGCAGAAAGAAGTTAGAACTAAGCCATGTTAAGGCAGTACCCAGAGAGACGTTTGAAGACGTTTGCTGCTAAGATTCCTAGACCTGCACTTGTTCTTGTCCTTCCACAGATCTGTCATTCAGTGCTTTTTATTTTTATTGGCTGCGAGACACCCTATGTTCCCCTAATTTTCTTCTTTGGCCTCCCCCCTTCTCTTTCTGGAGTTGTTTCCCATTGCTTCCAACGAGAGCTGATATTGGTTTGTTCTAATAGCTGACATTTTTTATATGGTGTCTTTTCCAATTGCCTGGTTGTTAAATATATTGAATATGACCCCTGTTGCCACCAACAAACGTTAACTAATCCAGATCTTTTGACTAACTGAAGAACAGAGTCTGATTTGAAAAGAAGCTATAAAGTACCTCAAACAAGCGACCTCTAAATGATGACCCAAATATTTTCTGGAAATACCAATCTAAAGTGAGGTTTTGTAAGTTGGAAAATGCTTGAGGTTGTCCTTCTGATGGAGAAGGACAAATGAGGGAGTATGTTCAGGGTGCTGGCCATGAACTTGTTGAAATGATGCACCAGGAAGAAAGTAGAGTCGGAAAGAGGTTCATTGATGTGGAAACACATGTGGAGCCAAGGGACTTGAGATCTCCACGGGGTCATAGGGAAAATAGGGGGTCTGGACAGATGGGAGGATGAGAACTTGTAGCTTGAGAGTGAGAGGCTGGAGTGCTATTATTTACTATGTATAGCGACCCTGGTTGATAATTTCTAGAACGTGAGTAAGGAATGAGTTAATGAAATGAAGTGAAGTGAAAGCTCACAAAGTCCAGTATGTTGAGAAACAGTGAGAATAGGTGGTTGGATAAATTTTTTATGTGGACGTCAAACATCTTTTAGAATGTCATGAGGAGAAAATTTAAATGAAACAGAGGTATGTGAATTAAGAAATATCGTTACTATCGCATTTTGCCTCACTATATCTTTACATATTAGATTTCAAGGTGTTTAAGAATATTTTCTTGACTCTTATCTTTCCTGATGATGAGTCTAAATGCCTAGTTCCTCCCTCACTTCATATCATTAGAGGTATATTAAAACCTGTGCTGTAGGAAAAATAAAATGTGAATTTTGACAGTCAGATATTTTATAGATGAACATGCTTTTGCAAGATTGAAATTTAGTGTTTCTGAATTTGTAATATGCTATAACAGTAGTCTCTCCGAAACAAGAGTGAGTGCAATGTCTTAATGAATTATTATCTCTGGAGAATATATTTCTCCATTTTCTGGTCTCACTTACTTGAAATCATTCTCCATAGTTTTATGAAACAATAGTCTAAGTATTTGTAAGTCATGGAGATAACTATTTTGCTTTGAAATATAGTTACAAATCAACATGTCGAAGTGCTAAGGCTGAGAAATTTTACTGATTTAAATAATAATACCAGTATTTATGTCAGAAAATATTGTCTTATAGAGAGGAGACAAGTACAGTTGCAGCTGAAAGAATGGGAATATTCATACCAAGTGGAAATGTGATAATTCAGAGAAAACTGGTAAATGCTCCTAGTAAGCTAAGCACGCTGACAGAATGTTCAAGATCGACTAAAGAAAACCCAAAAATGTTTGAGTCCTCACCCTAAAATTCCTTTGAATGAAGACAGGTTAATACAAAGTCCATAGCTTCCTTTATGTATTAGTAAACTCTCAAGAGACAATCTACTTTCATGTTCTTGTTTTCAGGTTCAACAGCACTTTACAATTTTTCCTCAAAATATTGTAGGAAGAAATTCCCAAATATTTATTAAGTATTTTTCTATTGCTCCATAAGAAATCCTTCTCAGATTCTAATTCAAAGTTTTCCGGTGCAATTAAAGGCTATGGAAGGAGTTACATGGTTTTAGTATTTGGCACAATAATAGCTTCTTTAAAATCTGGATGATTCGTGGTACTGATTTAATCAACTAAGCAAAAATGATAACTTTGCCTTTTGGACCCTAAAGAGAGAGCAGATGAAGTCACTTGTCTGGGTCCCTGATGGGCTGGGGGAAGAAGATGGAAGAGATCTGAGGCAGATATTTAAGGGAAAGTACTTTCAACTGTAAGTCTCTGTCTGAATCATGCTGTTCTCCTTCTTGGCATGGTCTTGTTGTTTCTCTGCTTTTACCACAAATGTCTTTTCTCTATGAAGTGTTCATTCATCCACTTCCCCAGACAGATGTCGTCCTTTGCACACACCTCTCCATTGATATGCATATGCAATCCATTGTGCTGTAATTATTCATGTAATGCTTCTCAGGCCATCTGGGTAGTGAGGTTTCTCAGGGGTCCTTTGCGTCTGGTTCAGTGCCAGGAAAGTTAGATTCACAATGAAAGACATTATCATTAGAAAGTTTACTTAATTCAACATATTAACACAGTCAAGGCAGCATACTTTCCTCAAGTGGTAGAAGGATGTGGATAAAATCAGAATTTAAAGAAATTAGACATTATTTACCTTAATGTCTTTTGTCCACCTGTTAGAATTATAAGCCAAGGGTGGGGATGGCCAGCTGACTCAGATGGTTGAGATTTGGGGTGAGAAGCAGTTATAGACTGAAGATGTGCAATGGCAACCACCTTTTATAAAGAAATAATAATCTGGGAAACATATCTGGCATCTTCCTGAGGTCAAGGATCAACCCAGCTGGATGTACTATGGTGTTGCCAATCCATCAGGAAGATTCTGATGGAATAATCCAAGAAATAAGAGCAGGGGAAAGGAAGTAGCCTGAAGTGAGGACAGGTCATGGGTGTTAGTGTCAGATTCCCTATCAGCTTGAGCACTTCCCAGATGTGTGGATTTGAACGCATGATTTAGTCCTCTTTGCTTGACTCATAACATCTGTAAAATAGGGAAAATATTTGTCTGATGATGCTGTTTTGACACTTAAATGAGACTGAGTGTATAAAGCATATAAAGAACATAGTAGGCATCAATAAATTTGAGTCTCCTTTCTTTATCTAAAATCCAACCAATATTTACTCTACTCTGTGGTTGAATAGTTCTCAAACTTTAGTTTGCATAAGAATAGGCTTGAATTCTTATTAAAATGCATATTCTTGAGCACCACTACCAGAAATTTTGATCCAGTTCGTCTATAAGACCCAGCAATCTGAGTTTTTAACAAATTTCTCAGGTGATTCCTATGTAGGTGTCCTTTAGACCATACTTTTTGCAAAACCTCACCCAAGAACCATTTAGGCAGACTGGTAGTTGTGTAGTGTATAGTGCAATGTATTTAAAATTTTATGTAGGTTAGAGTTCAGTGATGATAATGTAAGTCTATAGGAGAAAGGAAAAGTATGAATTTAGTTGAGTTTGAAACAACAGGCAATTTTTCAAGATTCTAAAGTGTACTACCATTTTTACTGTGAGACATGTCCCCTCAGCTCTCATGTTATCTAAACACAACACCACGAGCCAACCAAATAATGATCATAACACTCTGAAATTTGTGGTCACACTGACAAAGATGCTCTCGCTGACAAACTTCAATCAGGCTTCTTTGAGCTCTCTTGTTGACTAGACCAGATCTTACCCCGCCCCACCCCACCCTGTCCCACTGCTGGGCCTGCATAGCCCAGTTGTAGCAAGAATCCTGCCAAGTCCATTTAGAGAGAATCTCACCACCCTTGATGTCTGATCACCCTGGCCTACCTTCAGCAAGAATCCTGATAGGTCACTTTAGCAAGAGTTGCCCCTACCCTTCATGTTTCCTCTTACTAATTTTACATCCACTGACCCCTCACTCTGCAATTTGGCTATAAATTCCCACTTGTCCTTGTATTTGCAACTGAGCCCTGTTCTATACTGAGATCTCTTTTCTCTTAATCTGTTTTTACTGCCATAACTACTGTCTGGCTGTGGTTCTCTTTAGCAACATATAAATGTTAAATCTATTTTTGTACCCACAGATTGGTGCTCATCACAGTATCCTAACACATGTGCACATTCTTATGAGTAGATAACCCAGAGAAGGTGCCTTCTCCAGGCTTCTGTGGGTGAGCATTCTAAACACCTCACAACATTTTGCTCTATATTCTGAAACTGCCTCCCTCACTTTCTCAGCGCTTCTACAACTTCACTTTCTTTAAATGGCAAGAAATAAGTTTTCCTAGAAGTCTTTTTTTTCTTTTTGATACCTCTCTTCTCCCTATTTCCCACCCCCAAGCTCCTTGAAAACACTTTTCTACTCTCTGTTTCTATGAGCTTGACATTTTTTTAAAGATTCCACATGTAGGAGACATCATGCAATATTTATCTTTCTCTGTCTGGCTGATTTCACTTAGCAGAATGCCCTCAAGTTTCATCCATGTTGTTGCAAATGGCAGGATTTCCTTCTTTTTCATGGCAGAATAATATTCTACCATATTTCTATATATCTTGCAACTTCTCTGTCCATTCATTCATTGATGGACACAGGTTGTTTCCACATCTTGGTTATTGTGAACAATGCTGCAGTGAACATGAGAGTGCAGAGATCTCTTTGATATCCCATTTTTGTTTCCATTGGCTACATACCTGGAAGTGGGATTGCTGGATCATATCATAGTTATATTTTTAATTTTTTGAGGAAACTCAATACTGTTGTCCATAGTGACTTCACTAATTTACATTCCCACCAACAGTGTACAAGGGTTCCCTTTTTCCACATCCTCGTCAACACTTCTCTGTTGTCTTTTTGAGGATAGCTATTCTAAAGGTGTGAGGTGAGATCTCATTGTGGTTTGGATTTGCATTTTCCTGATGATTAGTGATGTTGAACACTTTTTTCATGTACCTGTTAGCCATTTGTATGTCTTTTTCGGAAAATGTCTATTCAGTTCTTCTATTTTTTAATTGGTTTATTGTTTTGCTGTTGAGTTTATATATTTTGCTTGTTAACTCCTTATCAGATACATGATTTGAAAATATTTTCTTTCATTCGGTAGGTTGTCTTTTCATTTTGTTGATGGTTTCCTATCCTGTGCTGAAGCTTTTTAGTTTTGTATAGTCCCACTTGCTTACTTTTGCTTTTGTTGCCTTTGCTCTTGGTGTGAAATTAAAAAAATTATTGCCAAAACCAAGGTCAAGGATCTTACCCCCTACATTTTCTTCTAGGGGTTTTATGGTTTCAGGTCTTACATTCAAATCGTTCATCCATTTTGAGTTGATTTTTGTGTATGGTGTAAGCTAGAGGTCCAGTTTCATTCTTTTGCATACAGCTATCCAGCTTTCCTAACACCAGTTTTTGTGTGTGCGTGTGTGAGGAAGATTTGCCCTGAGCTAAGATCTCTTGCCAATCCTCCTCTTTTTTTGCTTGAGGAAGATTAACCCTGAGCTAACATCTGTGCTAGTCTTCCTCTACTTTGTGGGATGCCTCCACAGCATGGCTGATGAGTGGTGTAGGTCCACACCTGGGATCCAAATCTGTGAAGCCTTGGCTGCTGAAGTGGAGCACATGGAACGTTAGCAACTCCATATGGGGCCAGCACCCCCAACACCATTTATTTAAAAGACTATCCTTTCCTCAGTATATTCTTAGCTCCTTTGTTGTAAATTAATTGACCCTATATGCTGGGATTTATTTTTGGGTTTTGTATTCTGTTCCATTGATCTATGTGTCTGTTTTTATGCCAATAACATACTTTTTGGATTACTATAGCTTTGTAACATAGTTTGATGTAAATTTTGTGAGACACTTGCCCAAGTATCATCATAATTTCTAAGATAATATCTGAAAGTCCCTTCCTTGAACATGATATATTTTTTATATCAAGACTCTTTGTTGGGCAAGTGATAGAGAATCAAGCTCAGTGCCAAGGAGAAATTTATTGGTTTACGCAAATTAAAAATACTTGGCTAAAGTTAGCTTTAACAGGGTTTTATTTAGGAGTTCAAAAATAAAGATCAGTCTTCAGTTACTCTTTGGCCTTTGGCTGTGCTTTGTGTTGTGTTATTTTCATATTGTGGCTCTGCATGACGGCTTTCAGAAGTTCCAGGCTCATATCATCATGACTACTGGCAATACTAGTGGAAAAAAGAGAATATCTCTTCCTGGTAACCCCTCACACAAGTCCAAGGATTTACCATGACAGGACAATTTTGAGTTACTTATTCATCATTGTAAGGGAATACAATGCTTTAATTGGTCAGCCCCAGCATATGTGTTCCACTCCTAATCTGAAACACTTAGATAAAGAATGGGGAAAATTGGTTTTCTAAAGGAATTTCAAGGTACCATCATCTGAAGAGGGAATGGATATTAGATGGTAAGAAACAACTTAATTCCCAAAATTCTTTTGAGTCTCTAGGCTTTTTCACTCCTTATTTTCTATGTCTCAAAATTCCTGCCCCACCTCTCTTTCTGGTGACCTTCTATGTGTCCTTTTAGAGACAAGTCAAATGTCATCTCAGATGTCAGGGTCTGCTTAGACGCTATCTTATTAGGGTGCCTTTACTGACCACCCTGTTCTGTCTACATTCTTATTTCCTTAGTCTAATTTTTTATTCTGCACAGCATTTGTTACCACTTGGCATATTCCATATTTTCTATTTCTCCCTACTGGAATGTCAGCTCAAAAGGGCAGGAACTTTTTACTCTTTCTTACTGGTGTATCACTAGTCCCCAGAACAGAACCTAGTGCCTCACACGTGCTCAATAAATATCTGTTGAATGCATGAATAAACTCTTCTCCCACCTCCTTAATGTGCAGTTGGCAGCTCCTTCCTCAATGTCCTGTCAATACTTTGTATACTTTCCTATTCTAGTCCTAGCGCATTGCACTCTATCTACAGGCATATATATATCTCTGGCTGGACTTTTCTTAGTTGTAGCAATGCTTCCCTCTACTCTTGAGTCTCAAAGTCTTCATGAATTGTGCTCCCACTATCTATTACAGCATCTGCTTTATATTCAAAATCAATTTTCTTAATTGGCATCATTAGTCTGACCATTAGCATCTGGGAATACTTACATTTTCTAATTACACTTTGTTAGTTTATTCATGTTCAGTATTTATTTATATATATATTTTTCCAGCTTTATTGAGAAATAATTGATATACATCACCACATAAGTTTATTAAAGCATGTCGGTTGTTATTTATAGAGAGTATACTAGGATTTTGAGATAGTTCAGGAGCTTAGATTATAAGAGAGAAGGAAATATTTCTAGCTATGATTTATAATCTCAATACTTAACTATATTTTGAATTTTTTTCTAATCTCACATTAAAAATCAGCCACAATGACAAAACAATTATTAGCTTAATTTTCTAAGATTATTGTTTTTCCTTCACCAACTTTTCTACATATTTAGCAAAAGAAAAAAAAAAAGAGGAAGAAAGGAAAGAAAAGAAAATTGTCCCTAAGAAGTCAGAAGACTTGCATTCTAGTATGGATTCTACTGTGAATTAGCTTCATGGTGTAAAATAAGTCACTTCATATGTTGGAGCCTTCAAGCGATTTCCATCTTGATCCTCACAATCCCCCTGCTTCCCCTTCTTTGCTCCATGTAACCCCTGCCCGGTCTCTCGCTCCTCTCCCTCTCCCTTCTAATTCATTCAAAAAAGATATGCTGGCAAGCCCTGGGAGTACTGCAACATAAAAGACAGACAAGATCTCTAACCTCAAAGAGCTTACATTCTAGTGAAGAAGAGAGACAATTATCAGTCATACGAACAAATGCAATGTTGCTATTGTGCTAAGTACATGAATATGTGGTGGTACAGGAACTGATAAGACACAGATTTGACCTGGTCAGGGAGGTTAGGAAAGGCTTTTCTGGGGAGGTGACACTAGAACTGAGATGTGAAGGATGGATAGAAGTAAATGCTGGGAAGAGGATTCCAGGCGGAGGTAATGGCATGAGAAAGTATCATGTGTGTCCGTGTGTGTGTGCGCGTTTGAGTGTGTTGAGAGGAAGGCATGGTGAGTACACAGAACTAAAAGAATGCTGTGGTGGTTCTTTGTTTCTTGGCTTTGCCTTCTCAAATGGGTTCTTCCTGCAGAGTTACAAGAGGCTTTCTGATAACTCCTGGGTTATAACATTCCTCTTTCACTTCTAGTTAGTAGGAATCAATTCTTGGTGGTCTTCTAGGCCGAGGAGGCTCTTCTTTCCCAGAAGCCCCTGCAAATTTTTGTTGTGTCAGTTGATTTATATAACATTATGTGCTCTGAAGGTGGAATAGACTAACTGGCTAAATCAAGATATGTGAGCAATCTCATTCCAATAAGACCTAAATGGGAAGAGTGACTTTCCAAATGGAAAGTTAGGGTACCATTAGCAGGAATAGGAGGACAACTCCTGAGTGGCCACTAATAAGTGTCCTCCACAGCCCTGCTTCTTGGTATTCTTCAGAGAAAACTTGAGCTTTGGTGGCCAGTTCCATGTGGTATATTTTTAAAAAGTTGATTATTAAGTGGGTCATGTTAATAAGAGTCCCAAACAAGGTGACCAAAAAACTGGAACTCAGGGCCAGCCCGGTGGCACAGTGTTTAAGTTTGCACATTCCGCTTCGGTGGCCCAGGATTCGCCCGTTCGCATCCTTGGTTCAGACCTCTGCACTGCTTGTCAAGCCATGCTATGATAGGCATCCCACATATAAAGTAGAGGAAGACGGGCATGGATGTTAGCTCAGGGCCAGTCTTCCTCAGCAAAAGGAGGAGGATTGGAGGCAGATGTTAGCTCAGGGCTACTCTTCCTCAAAAAAAAAAAAAAAAAAAAAAAAAACACAACTGGAACTCCATCTGAGAACAAAGAGTTGAAGAAAATTAGTATATTATTTGGAGAAGACCAGAATTACTAGTGGACATGGTATCAAGCTTCCAATATTTGAAGGGTTGCCATGTGCAGGAGAAGAGTTATACCTGCTTGGCTGTACAAGATATAACAAAGACCAATAGGCAGTAATTTCAAGGAAGCAAATTTTGACTCATTGTAATTAAGAATTTTCTCATAATTGAAGCTGTCAACAATAGAATGGGACCTCAGGAAATCGTGATGTCCATAAAACTGGAAATATTTATGGATTAATGCCAGATAATTCCATAGGAGCTGTTAGGAAGGGAGATTTATGCCTCACAAAAGAACTGTACTAGCCGATGCGTTATTCCCACCTTTAACCTCTTCTAAATAATTGCTATGGTGGCTTCTGTGTAATACACTTTTTAAAAGTTCTTTCCTTCCATTGTTCAACCATAAGCCCCTTACCCTTCCTACTTTTGATCTCTTTATCCCCTCAGCTTTCATTTTATCTTCTAAATTTTGACCATTTTTGCTGGTTGTATTCTTGTTTCAGACTTTGAGAATGTAGCCACTTGAAAGCTCATAAATATGTTAAGTAAAATTTATTGCCACTTCAAGAAAGACACATGGCTAAAATCCATGCTTTAATTATAAATGACAGATTCTTGCTGGCCTAGAATACATATTAATCATTTTCAATAAAGGGCCTGCATGCTACCATGGTTTTATGATATTCTGTGCTTTATTTTATTTATAAATATCATTAACTTAGCAAGGATATTGTCCTTCTAGGTACACTACATTAGAAAATTTTCTAAAAAGGGTTTGCATTCATTTGTTGAAAAAGCTTTTGAAATGAATCAAAAAGCATATTGCCTTTGGGCTTATATTGACTTTAAGTCAGAGCCATTTACTCTGTTATGTCTAAAAACAGATTAGTCCACAAATGTTTGTTGAACTTCTGCTATAGGCAAAGGACTTGAGAAGATTCCATCAAAAATAAAAATAATTGAGAAATTTGTATTTCTAATTGCACAAAGACAGAAAAGTAGAAATTTGAAAAAATGTGTATATTTAGCCTCACTTAAAAATACCTTTTGGGTTTTGTCTCAATAATGTAGAAAGAAGCTATCTGGCTTTCATCAGTGTTTGGGAATATTGTGAAGACCCAGACAGACTAAGCTATTTATATTGGTGTTTGGCATCTGCTATTGCATGTCTGTGTTTGTCCTTGTTAAAATAATTAGAGAGCAGCATGTATCTAAGTTGAAGACTAGTTTACCTAAAAACTTATTTTGGAATATTTTTGTAAACATACATGATGCTCAATCCATGTTAAGTAATAGCAACAAGCTTGAGGTCCTGGCTATGCTTAAAACATCCATCTAAGTGTCTGTGCTATTACTAAACCAACACCAAATTTTCTTATATGTTTGAAAGGAAAAAAAGATCTCTAAGACAACTTGTGTTCAACCAAACTGCTACAACTTATTCCAGAATAAAACAAATTCAAAAGAACTAGCATGGATTAATTATGCCCCCTTTTGAGGCTGGTAATTGACAAGTCTTTCACATGGGGTTCATTTGGGTCGGTAGTTGTGGGATGTGAGGAAAGTGGGCAGGATCTTAACTGCTGAACTTCTCTCCAGGTATATCTAATAATTATTTATATTGGAAGTTACCGTGTATTCAGCAATCTTAGCATCTCCTGATGCCTTAATTTGCACACAGAGGTCAAAGATGATAGAGAAAGTCTATAAATGGGAATCGGGCTCTCTGGGCTTTAGGTCCTTGTTTACTATTTCTTATTTGTGCGACTTGGGCCAATCACAGAAACTAAGTCTCAGTAATTACACCTGTAAAGTGAAGTCAGGAATTTGTGTGTTTACAGTACTCTAAAATTCCGATGAGAATAATAAAACTTTAAAAATGCAATTAAAACAAATTGAGGGTTATCTATGAGAGAAAAACTAATATTGAGTTTTTATAAAAACAGACATTTTCTAATTTTAAAAATTCTCTAAAATCATAACATAACATAAATATCCCACTGAAAAATATTTTTCCTGACTGATTTGCTTAGGTGATTCTGGAACTGTAAAGATTGCTAAAAGTTCTGATATTACTCTCTTACGTCTCTTTCTCCTTCAACTTTACATCAGAAAACACGATCAAATTGTAATTCAGCAGATTAGCATAGAAGCAAACACAATTGAAAAGACAAGCAAAGAAACTGTCATCATGTCAAAATACATTTTAAAACAAACTACATTAAGAGATTCAGAAAGTCTCTAGAAAGATTCATGGGCTTTTCAAATATACAAGTTGTTTAAATTAACCAAAGGCAAAGAAAAGTATTGAAGACTGAAAAATACAGTCAAGCTCCAAGAACAAGAAGAAAAATTGGACTAAATCAGAGAGGATTAAAATGTATTAATCCTTTCTTGCTAAGTTGCCAAATGCAATTATATAGAAAATTATGAGTCACTCAGGGACACACAGTCAGCTAGACAGAATAATTCAGTGCTGATAATCCCCTCTCTTCTTCAGAATTGACAACAGTTATAGATGGGGACACACGCATGTCACATCACATCCATTCCAGTTTTTAATTATTTAGATATTCTTCATTTTTAAATATCAAGCTGTAAAAAAACATTAAAAAATGAGCAAGCAGCAACAGCAATACTTAAAAAAATGACCTTGAACCCAATACTTTGATATCTGTTTATTCAAATATAAATAAGAAGGAATTTAATTTGTATCTTATAAACAAAAGTACACCTATTATCAATGACAATGTTCTTAAATTCTGTATACCCAAGAAAACTAAAAAAAGTGGCAGCATCCAGGTCTCCTTGTAGTGAAAAAAATATGTTTTTGAATTAAGAAGAAATGAATTTGCAATCCCAAACTTGCTATGTATTAGGTATGTTACTTTGAACACGATATTTAATCTCTCTGAGGCTCCAAGAAGATAAAATACTTTTGAGGTTGGGGGACAAAGTGGGGCAAATGAAATTGGTGGAGACTATGCTTATGAACTTGAGAGGCAGAAATATGCTCTCACTCTGCTTCGGCCTGTGTTTTTCTCCCATACAAGTTTTTGGATGGAACTTAAAAATTTACAAATATGCTGTATTTCCCTGATGTATAAGTAGTAAAAAATTGCATTTCTTTTTGTGTCAGCATATTAGTAATAATTAAAATTGTTCCAGCTGGGCTCCAGGTCCTAATTTGCTATTAATTATTTGTGGGACTCAGGCAAATCACAGACAAAATTAAGCTATCCATAATTTTGTAGCTTGGACTGTTGATGGAGAAATGTGGCGGGGACACTGATGAATGTGAGTGATATGTTTAGCACAAACATGCATCTTGAATATTTTATGGTTCTCCCAGATAGTTTCTGTAGCCCACAAAATACCAGTAGCCAATAAGAAGTCATCACTACTGGATATGACATTTGAGAACAGAGATTGCTGATTGGGCGCAAAACTTGAAATTGCAGGTGTACATATTTTCTCATTCATGATAATGTGAGTTATTAGAGTAGCCAAAGATGTTTGAAATAAAAAGGAATTGAGTAATTTGAATAAGAGTGTAAACTATATAAACCTTGGCTGTTTGTATGTCTTCTTCAGAAAAATGTCTATGCGGTTCGTCTGCCCATTTTTTATTTGTTTTTTTTTTCCTGTTGAGTTGTGTGAATTTTATATATTTTTTTGGATATTAACCCTTTATTGGATGTGTGGTTTGCAAATATTTTCTCCCATTCCATAGCTTGCCCTTTCATTTTGTTGATGGTTTCCTTTGCTATGCAGAAGTTTTTTAGTTTGATGTAGTCCCACCTGTTTATTTTTGCTTTTCTTATGCTTTTGGTGTCAAATCCAAAAAATCATTGCTAAGACCAATGTCAAGAAGCTTACACCTTATGTTTTCTTCTGGGAGTTTTATGGTTTTTGGCCTTACCTTCAAGTCCTGAATCCATTTTGATTTAATTTTTGTGTATGGTGTAACATAGAGATCCAATTTCATTCTTTTGCATGTGGCTGTCCAGTTTTCCCAACACCATTTATTGAAGAGACTATCCCCATTGTATATTCTTGGCTCCCTTGTCAAAAATTAATCGTCCATAAATGCATGGGTTTATTTCTGGGCTCTGTTCCATTGATCTATGTGTCTGTTTTTATGCTGGAACCATATTATTTTGATCACAATAGCTTTGTAGTATAGTTTGAAATCAGGAAATGTGATGCCTTCAGCTTTGTTCTTATTCAAAATTGCCTTGGTTATTCAGGGTATTTTGTGGTCCCATTCAAATTTTAGAATTGTTTTTTCTATTTCTTTCAAAATGCCACTGGAATTTTGATAAGGATTGCATTGAACCTGAAGATCATATTGGGTATTATGGACATGTCAACAATGTTAATTTTTCCAAGTCATGATCATGGAATATCTTTCCATTTGTTTGTGTCTTCTTCAATTAGTTTCATCAATGTCTTATTGTTTTCAGTGTACAGAGCTTTCACCTCCTTAGTTAAATGTATTCCTAAGTGTTTTATTCTTTTTGATGCAGTTGTCAATAGAATTGTTTTCTTTATTTCCCTTTATGATTATTCATTGCTAGCACACAGAAATGCAGCTGATTTTTGCACATTGATTTTGTATCCTACAATGTTACTGAAAACATTTATTAGTTCTAAAAGTTTTTTGGTGCAGTATTTAGGATTTTCTATATATAAGATCATCATCTGTAAACATACAATTTTACTTCTTTCTTTCTGAATTGAAATGCCTTTTATTTCTTTATCTTGCCTAATTGCTCTAGCTAAGACTTACAATACTATGTTGGATAAAAGTGGCAAGAGAGGGCCTCTTTGTCTTGTTCTTGATCTTAGTGGAGACACTTTTAGCTTTTTACTGTTGAGTATGATGTTTATTCTAGGCTTGTCCTATATGACCTTTATTACGTTGAGGTATGTTTCTTCCATACAGAGTTTATCGATAGTTTTTATCATAAAAAGATGCTGAATTTTGTCAAAAGCATCTATCATTTGTCAATCTACATCTATTGAGACAAGCATATGGTTTTTATTCTTAATTTTGGTAATGTGGTATATCACACTGATTGATTTGTGAATGCTGAAACATCCTTGCATTCCTGGAATAAATCCCACCTAATTATAGTGTATGATCCTTTTAATGTCTTGTTGAATTTGGCTTTTTAACATTTTATTGAGGACTTTTGCATCTATGGTCATCAGGGATATTGGCGTATAGTTTTCTTGTATTGTCCTTGTCTGACTTTGCTATCAGGGTAATGCTGGCCTTGTAAAATGAGTTTGGAAGTGTTCCCTTCTCTTACTTTTTTTTCCAAGAGTTTGAGAAGACTTGGTATTAGGTCTTCTTGATATGTTTGGTAGAATTCACCAGTGAAGCCACCTGATCCTGGACTTTTCTTTGTTGGGAGGTTTTTGATTACCGGTTCAGTCTCCTTACTAATAATTGGTCTGTTCAGATTTTCTCTTTCTTCATGATTCACTCTTGCTGGGTTGTATGTTTCTGGGAATTTACCCATTTTTTCTAGGTTATCTAATTTATGGCATATAATTGTTGCTAGCAGTTTCTTATGATTCTTATTATTTCTGTTATCAGTTATGTCTCCTCTTTCATTTCTGGGTTTATTTATTTGTTTTCTCTTTTTTTTCCTTCGTCAGTCTAGCTAAAGTTTTTTCAATTTTGTTTATCTTTTCAAAAAAACCCAGCTCTTAGTTTCATTGATCTTTTCTATTGTGTTTTTAGTCTCTATTTCATTTATTTCCACTCTAAGCTTTGTCACTTTCTTCCTTCTACTGACTTTAGGCTTAGTTTGTTCTTCTTTTTCTAGTTCCTTGAGGTGTGAAGTTAGGTTATTTACTTGAGATCTTTCTTTTCTCTTAATATAGGTGTATATCACTATAAATTTCCCTTCTAGAACTGCTTTTGCTGCATCCAATATTTTGATATTTTGTGTTTCCATTTTCATTTGTCTTCAGATTGTTTTTGATTTATTACTTCTTTGACCCGTTGGTTTTTCAGAAGCATGTTATTTAATCTCCATGTATTTTGCAAATGTTCCTGTTTTCTTCTTGTTGATTGATTGATTTCTAGTTTTAAACCGTTGTGATCAGAAAAAATGCTTGATATGATTTCAATCTTCTCAAATTCATTAAGACTTGTTTTGTGGCGTAATGTATGATCTATCTTGGAGAATGATCCATGTGTACAGAGTATGTGTTCTGCTGCTATTACATTGAAAATTCCATATATGTCTGTTAGGTCCGTCTGGTTTAATATGCAGTTTAAGTGAAGGGATGGACTATAATTAGTTTTTAGGTGGTGAACATGATGTAATCTACACAGAATTTGAAATATATTATGATGTACATCTAAAAAAAATAAATTTAAAATAAAATGTAGTTTAAGTCCAATGTTTCCTTATTGATTTTCTGTCTGGATAATCTATCCATTGTTGAAAGTGGGGTATTGAAATCACCTATTATTATTGTAGTGCTGTCTATTTCTCCCTTCAGCTAAGTTAGTATTTGCTTTATATATTTATATCCAGTTCCAATGCTGGGTGCATAAATATTTTCAGTTCTTATAGCCTCTTGAAAAATTGTCTCCTTTATCATTATATAATGACTCTCTTTGTCTCTAGTTACAGTTTTTAATTTAAAGTATATTTTGTTAACATAAGTATATGTTTTATTTTGGTTTCATTTGCGTGGAATATCTTTTTCCATCCCTTCATTTTCAGGCTATGTATGTCCTAGATTTTAAATATGTACATATTCTATCCAACTATTGTTATAAGGTGAAAGAAACACTCTTGAATTTATTTTTTAATTTGACTTTGTTTTCCATTTCTAATTCATTATGTTTTACTTTTATATTTATTAATTTACCACTCCCACAGTTTGGTAAATATGCACATCTATACTTCAGTGTTCTTGAGGTGAGTTCCTAGTTCATTTTGCCCCAGTTTTCATTGCTGTTTAATAATACAACATTTATTGTTATAGATTTTATTTTAAGAATGACCTTGGCTATGTCCCATAGGTTTTGATAATTAGCCTTATTATTTTCTAAATAGACAAATTTGGTTTTAACTCCTCTTTGATCTAAGAGTATTGTAACTTTTCATTCACAATCTGGATTACTATTTGTTCTACAAATGTGTCTCTGTTTGCACTACTGTCACTTAACATGGTGAGATCCTTCTTCCTCTTCCATGCAGACTCTGACCTTCCCTGGCTTTTTCTCACCACACTCCATCTCCTCTCCTTCCCTTCACATATGATTCCTTTCTATTCTTTTCTCTCAGTACATCTCTATTTCTTTCACTACTTTATTACCCTAATTGTAGTTTTTGTTTTATACTGTGATTATTTATGTGTGTGCCCAAGTCCTAACCTGTAAACTCTTTTGGTGCAGGATAAAGTTTTGATTTGCCTTGAACTTTCATAGGTCATAATACTATGCCTTGCACAGAATAAGTTCTTGGTAATTGCATAGGGGCTTAACAAATGCCTGTATTTGAGTGGCAGAGAATATGGGACACTAAAACCAGCTGAATTGACCCAGGAATTTAGTGGAAAGAAATCTGAGCTTAACAGAAGGTAGCAGGTCCAGAAAGCAATCAATGCCAAATTGGAACTGGAATTCAGCAGGCTTCAAGGATGCCCTCAGAAAGATGAATGGGGATTCCAAGTAATAAACAGA
The DNA here is from genome assembly GCF_041296235.1 of Equus asinus. Classification (NCBI taxonomy): domain Eukaryota; kingdom Metazoa; phylum Chordata; class Mammalia; order Perissodactyla; family Equidae; genus Equus; species Equus asinus. Next base: position 132,261,618 of record NC_091792.1, read on the forward strand.
GTGACAAATGAGCTGGATGATAGTAGTGACACAGTGAAGAAAGCATCTGCTTCTTCTCTCAGGAAGAATAAATGAGACAAATAGAAACTCCAGGAAAAATAGGACACAGCTAAAGGCATCTAAAAAAATCATTGCCCAAATGTGAGATAAACTAAATAAAGGATTTTGAGGAAATAGTGAAATATAATTATGGATAATCTATTTGACCTGGATGCTTTGGATCATTACACATTTATTAATACAGGGGTGGTGATATAATTAAAGTGAAGAAAATAAAATCTTAGCACATTGGTTGGCTCTCCATTGAAGATTTATGTAGTCCTTATACTGTAACTGCTGTTTATTAGTTTTCCACTCTTAGAACACCTCTACATACAAAACATGAAGATTCCATTGTGGTTATAGAACAGAACCTAAATGTTAATATGCTTTACAAAGTGAAGACAGAGCTCTTACTGATGGAAGGTAGGAGACAAAGCTGATGTATAGGTGAGGGCTGAATAGAAGAGCGTCGAGCGATTGATCACGTTCCTGGAATGAAATAGAGGTTTAAGCATATTATTCATTTTAGAAAGTTTACCAAGATGAGAAATAAAAATTATAGAATTAATCTTGATTTTTCTTAAGGAGCATAATAAATAGCACTTCTCTGCCTCATCTGGGTTCCTAAGTAATTAAGAAAAATAAGTGGCAGCGAGAAGGCAGAATACCACTTTGGTTACTGGTACAGGCTCAGTGCAGAATGCGTGAGGCCAGATAGGCTGTAAGTGAACCTCAGCATCGGACAGACTAACTGCCCTGTAGTACATGGCCAGGGAAGGTCTTTCCTCATAGCAGAGAGCAGCAGAGAACTTCTGGAGAACTCCAAAAAAGAAGGGTGGGAATAGGAGAGAACCGTGCTCACTTTATTCTTCCCAAATTTACTAATCAGGTATCTCTTGTCACCAAATCTGGTGTGGAGTAAGTAAAGACATAGAGAGTGGCCAGGAGAGTTAAATCCAGTGAAGACCCAAGCACACAGAAAGAACCATTGGAGGTGGGACCTAAGCATTGTCTGCTCACCACCACCACCGCCGCCACAGGCTTGCTGGGAAAGAGATGGGGCTGGGAGGGTGGGATTAGTATAAGTGAACTGATTCTTCATCTTTCACAGTGGGATGTTGGTAGATATCATCTAAAAAGAATAAAACAAGAAAAAGCAGGTTTTCTATTTCGTAGCAAAAAGGTATCCCTCAAGGAATGGAAATTTAAACAAATTAGGTTTGCTTTGTATATGGGTAGGAGCAGGGTGAGTGGAAGACCATTGCTTTTCATTACAAGCTCTTCCATTTAATTTTTTTCTTTTTTTAGCTCTGTGGATGCATTACTGTCGTTACGAAAATAAGGATAAAGTGAAGTATTCTTGTAACTAAAGTTCAAAATAACATTCTCTATAATAGTAATATTTTAGAATTAATAAGAGAATTTTATCTGATCAAAGATCACCCTCTTTCTCATTTCTTTTTCCCCAAGGTTAAATACAAATATCTAATGCTCTAATAATAATAATACTTCTGTAAAATTTTTTAGAAATCCTAATATTTATTGTATATTATGTGCCATGCTGTGTGTAAAGAGATTTCTGTGGATGACTTCGATTAATCTAGACCACACCTGCACATCACAGATGAGGGACCAGGTGACTCTTTCGGGTAACACAGTGGGTTAGTGCTGCAGCAGGGAATTCTGCTCCGCCTGGCACTCAAGACTGCAACGTGAAACACATCATACTGCCAACCTTCAAAAGCAGAAACCTGTCTAAGAGGCAAAGCATTTATTTGGGATCAAAGAATTACAATTTGGGGAGCACAGATTCCAGTAGAAACTCAGATAGTGTCTCCATTACAGGGTGAAAGCAAAGGCATTTTGTGAGAAAAGAAAGGGGATAATTGCATGAGTTGAAAGAGGAAAGAAAAAAAATGTATTGTTGTGAACAAGCTAAGCTCTTTTGGCTTTAACATCGATCACTTGGCTTTACATTGATTGGCTGTTGATTCTATCTTCAGAAAGTCCAAAGTCATCAGTCTTTGTCATCAGGACGTCCATTCTCCTGCTGACTTCTCAAACAATTGTTTGTAAAACAATTGCCAATTTGGCCCAGTCCAAAGGTTTGGCCCGGTCCGAGGTTCAAGGCAGCAAAGCAGTTTCCCTGGAAAGGCAGCTCTGACTCCATTTTAAAATGGCTCCACTAAAGTGAATTTTGACACTGCACAGACTATATTCCATCTGTGCAACCCCTGTACTGTTTGTAGGAACACACTTATTGTGGAGCACCATTGAATTAAATGGAACATTTTCTTAAAATGGCTGCATTGGAGTATAACTTACACACCAGAAGTTCATTCACCTGCATTAAGTGTATGTGGACATCTGCTATGTTAGAGATGACCCGAGAGAAGGGATGGGTGTTCCAAAGATTAATTAAATGGCCCATGCTCAAAGGCTTTACAGTGTAGTTGGGGAAATAGCCATGAGTACAAATACCAAAAGTATAATAACACAGATATGATTACAAGTAGAATAAGAATCAAAATTCACCGTCAGTGCTAGAATGACGTTTCAAAATTAACAATGCAGATCCTATTAAATATTTGAATGAGTAACTAGATTGCAATTTGAATTTTCAATTATGAGTCATCTGTCTCTTTAAAAGAGAGTAAATAAATCTCAGAACTTAAATAAAGGACCAATTCCAGTCTTAAAATTGCCCATAGGAAAGCATCAGTAATGAACATGAATGTCATTTCCTTAGAACAACAATTATATTAAAATTTTCTTTACATTTTCCCACAAGCACTAAGATTCACAAATGAGAGAATAATATATTATGCAAATTCTCCGATAAAGAGAAAAACTCTTTCAGCATATATTGATTCAAGAAAATGAGGAAATGAATCCTTAGATGATTTTGAAATAATCCTTTTTGAGAACTGAAAAAAATCTACATAAAGAATAAAAGAGTATCAAGGCGTAATGATTCCGTGCTGAGTAGAACTGTGTAAATGTACTGAATGTATATTTTTACTATTTAGTGTTAAATAGTAGGCTTTACTGGGATTTTCTGTGTAAGGACATCCCATGTAATGTCTCTGTTTGAGGAATTGATGCCAAAGCAGAAGAAATATCACATAGTCCACAGAAAACTAATTTTTAAGGAAACATATTCTAGTTTTCAGCATTTTTGTAATTTTGATTTGGACTGAATGACAACTCATGTTGAAAGGATAGTTATTGATGAGATAATATGTTTTAGACATTTTCTGGTATTTAAGTTACATCGCAGCCTTACTTTTGTCATTAGTGGAGTATGAAAAAGGTTGTAATTCTAAGCACCAAGTAAGAACATCTAAAATGAAAAGACTTAACAAATTCATAATAAAAAAGAAAAAAGTGACCATTCCCACTACTTTCCCTGAGCAGCATAGTATGCTCTGATTCATATACATCACCTCATTTAATTGTCACAGTAACACTTGAGTAACACATTCATGTTTCCACTTACACACGAGAAAAATAAGGCTCTCTGTAGTGAATAAGAATCCCGACATCCCCAAGTTTATATGACAAATATGGGGCAGGGCCAACCTGTAAACATTTGCCAGCCCTGGAGCCTCCGCTCCTAATCCCTATGCCATACTGCTGGGGTCAATCCTGATTGGAATATTTGGAATTCTGTTTAGCGTTTTCTAATTTATGGTATCTGTTCTTTCTGTGCAAGAGTTCCCTAAGTCACTGGAAGATGTTTGGCAGCATTCTAATTTCCTTAGAAATTTGCATGTGATGGCAGTTGAAGAAATCTATCCTCTAAAATATACTTAGATCATGAGCAGTTTGACACAGAGGGGATTTGAAGAGACTCACTTGCCTCACCGAGGACATCGGGAAACTTCCCCGAGGTCTTCAATGTATAGTCTTCGCCAAAGCACAGCTGTAGGTGCTTAGTGCGAAAGGGATGTATCCACATCTCAGCAGGTGACCACGTGCTTTGGTGTCATCCTCCTAGTTCAGGTGTGAAATAAACCAAGGTATTGTGGATTATCAGAGCAATTGTTAGAGCAGGTGGTGAAAGAATTGCATGTTTTAGTGAGAGCTGCCGCTCCCTCAACCAAACCCCAGCCCTCCCCAACCCACCTCACTCCCGATTCTCTCCCTTTGATGTTAAAACCTGGTTAATACCTTTTCCTCTGGGTTGTTCTGAGGATTAAAAGAGATCATCTGTGTGAAGTGATTACTTCAGAGCCTGACACATAATAAGAACTCAAGAACTGTCAGCCATTTTTGTAATTACTCATGCTTCACAAACTGCTTCAGGCAGGCCCTTTAATCCTGATTATAATTCAGTGAGGGAGGCCTTCTCATCCCCATTTTTCGAATAGGGAACTTGAAGTTCAGAGACGCTGGGTATCAGTTAATTCAACACAGCCAATCCTAAAACCACAATCTCTTAACTAAATCTCACATTTTCCTACCACATCACTGATGTTCTAAAAGAGACACAAATCTTTTTGTCTGGTTATGCTCTTGTGTATGCTGTGCCCCAATGTGCTCTGCTCCAGCTCTCCTCTCTGGCTTTGCTGTCACTGTTACCTTCATCCAGATAGAAGGCTTGGTCCCTGGGGCTACAAAAGGATCCAAGTCCTTGCTTGCTTTCATTGAGCTCTGATTGCACCTTTGTCCCCACATCTTCAGTATTGGTATTGCCTTATATTTTCCACATTTTCATATTTTCTAGTGAGTCCCTCATGTCCTTATTTATTTCTGACATTTCCCCAAGTCAATGACTATATCTGACAAGTCATTGATTCCATCACAGTGCCTATTGATTGATTCATTCAGTTAGCCAAACAGCCTTTCAAGAACTATGTCTACTTGGCTCCTATATGCCAAGGATGTATTTCTGAATTGAGCAGACAAATTCTCTGCTCTTATCCTAGTGTGAGGTAGAGAAGACTAAAAGTAAATCCATACATATACACACAAATAATTTAGAAAAATAGCAGAGCTATAAGGGCTATGCTGAGAATTCAAATAAGACATTGTGGTTGAGAATGACTGGGTCTCTCCTTCGTCTGGGTGAAGGACTCTCTGAGGTGGTGACTTTGAAGTTGACATATGATTTTCAAGAAGGAACCTGTGGTAGATTCAATTTCATAAACTGGATAATCAATAACCACAAAGTAATGGATTGGGACTGGAGGAATTGAAAATCTGGTTCAAGATATAAGTAGTATGTGAATAATTCTTCCTCTGGCCCTTGTTAGAGGCAAGAAATTTCAGGGAAGTTTTCAAACATTAGTCATTTGTTCACTCCAATTCAATGTCCTGGCATTGAGGTGATATTATAATAGAAAAAGGTGAGAAGCTATGTTTTTATGTAATTTGTTAGTTTATAGGCATTGTCAAAAAGACACACAGGGAAGGAATACATTTGACTTCACGCAAGTGAAAACAATAATTTAAACAATAAGTCTATTTATCTCACCCAATGAGAAGTCTAGAAACAGGCTGTCAATGACTGGAGCAGTAGTTCTGCAGTGTTATCAAGAATTTAGCCTCTTTCTAACTTCTCGCTCCACTATCCTAAGCATGAAGCCTTCACCCTCGTGATTGCAATATGGTTGCCCCATCACTAGGTATTGCATTTGCATTCCAAGCAGGAAGAAAAGGAAGGATAAAAGGCAAAAAAGTCTTTGCCTTTTTATTCAGAAGGGATGCCCTTCTTATGGGCTTGCATTTGTGTTTCACTGGTTAGAGAAGTAAAGTTTCCATCTGGACACCTTACTGTCTCAATTTTGATTGCTTTCCCAATCAAAGTCTAGATTTTATTAGGAAGTAAGAGGGCAAATAGATGCTGGATAGGTTATAACAGCATCTGGCACAATAGTATTTGAACCTTGCTCCAATACAGGTCATAGTCACATCCTGTGCTCTGACGACAGCATTAACCAGTTCTCGGTGAGCTCTCAGAATGCTCACTTGTGTTTTGCTCAAATATTTGCTGCATACTAAGCATGGTACTATGCACTGAAGGGACAAAGATTACTATGATACTGCAGGAATGGCAGGGGCTTTTGCTAACATATTAGTTAAATTTGTAATAAATTTGACTCAACTGGATTATTTTCTCAACTATATTGTGTATTAGCTACTGCTGGTTGGTAAATTTCCTTCCTGTATGAATATAAATTTGAATGAATTAAAGAGTATAATTTTAAATGCTAGTTAATAGATTCAACTCAGTAAAGCAAACAGATAAACATAGAAAAAGAGGGATTAGAAGCAATAAATAGTAAGTTTTAAACTATCCTTTTGAGCAACATGAAATTCACACTTTGTTTCTAAAATCTGATCATCTTTATCGGTTAGTTCTTGAAACTTCACTGCTTTCCTCTGTCGGATATTGACAATTCACTGGTTTTCCTATTTGACATTGGGATGAATGGTTTCAATGTCTCTTTCATTTCTCCCTCTCAGTGATCTATTGGACTGAGTCACCACCTGAAGACTTGTTTCTTTTGTAAGGTGTCTCCAAATGAGACTGTCACACTTCTGTAGTATCTTTATGAGACTGCAATTCATCTACGCAATTTGGGAATGAAAGAGTCCTCTGGGAAATATAGAAGGAATAGTAGTTTTGGTTGGCTGGTGATTTATTTCATAAGGGAAAATTGCTGTTCACAATGGCCCTTAAGTTAAAACACTGCATTACCACAAGGGCAACATCTTAAACCTTCTGTAATCCAAAGGCTTAAATCACCTTCTTACAGCAGAACAGTTACATCATTCCCTTGAGCCTCTTTCTATATAAATTCAGAATTTGCTTCTAAAAGTTCCAAATTTTAGAAAAACAATTCATCAAATCTCATCTTCCCATTCTTTAGGGCTAATAGAAGGAAAAACCTAATCATTAATTACTTTTTCTGTCATTACTGGTTCGATTTTAATAGCAGATATATTTTATTTTGGAGTTGAAAATATACAAACACAATTTCCTAGCATTTTAACGGTTTCCTATGTGCAATAAGAAAATATTAGGACTATGCATTGTATGAAGTGTTTGGAAACTCAGATAGTGATCAGATGGCTTATTTTTGTGTGTGCCATTTTCCTTCCTGGTAGCACCTGGGAGTGAGTTACTTCCCTTTGCATCCCACACCCTGGAGATTGAATTTTAAGATTGGAATCTCTGGGTGCTTTAAGATGGTTAAAGCAATGATTCAGCCACATCCAGAACCTTTTTAAACCTGGGGAAAATTCTCCTCAAATAACCATTAATAGAAATTCCATTATCTTTTGTCTTTCCTGAGATGATTAGAATTGAGTAATTTCAGGAAGCTGGTGGGCTTTCATAACTGTCCTTGTCCACAAGAGGCTTGCCTAGATGTCTCCTAATTAGGGTGTATTGTCTAAGGCCCCTTGACCTCACGCTCCTGGATCTGGCTCTTGGGCCTTCAACTTTTCTCTGAAGTTTTTATTGATTTGCAGCATTGTTTTCAGCGATGATCTTAGGTTAAGCACAAGTCATTACTAATATCAGATACCATCAGAGAGTTGACAACCTGAACGCACCTGATACTCCTATTATTCCACAGACCAGTGGATCCTACCTCCTAAATAATTTCTGAGACATCGGGCAGCTGACATTAAAGAAAGGTGAACTATGCTATCTATGGCTTTCGGCAATAAAGCATTCTATTTGTGTCTTTAATGATCTTTGCCCTTTCAGAGCAGTTACTAGGTGATTTCATACTTTCTATCTGCTGCCTCTGATTCAAAATGGCCTTTCTCACAGTCTTGCCTATGTATCCCTCTATCCTGGAATACTCCAGCACTCCTCAGGTCCAGATCAATTCTTCCTCTTCTCCCTTCCCATCACACCTTGCTCATATCGCTATTCCAACATGTCACCTTAAATTATGCTGGTTTACGTGGCCTGTATTCCTCGTGGGACTCGGTTTCTAAGTCTACGTATCCCTGCAGCTCCCAGGACTTAACAAGTAGTCTATAAAATTGTACCGAATCCACAGTGGGCTTCGTTTTCTTCTCAATGATGCAGTCACCTGTCTTTTCAGTGAAGCTAAACTATGAAAGACACAAGTTTGACATAGATTTTCATAGAATGCCTCTTTTTGTCATAATGGAAAAGACGAATAAAATATAATTTAAAACCTAAAACATACTTAATAGTATTTAAAAACAAGTATATATTTAATAATCTAACATTAAGATGGAGGCAGTCATTTCTCTCCATTAGGAGGAATCGGAAATACAGAAGTTGGTTCTGGTCAGCAGTTCAAATAACCTCGGAGGTGCTGGTGCCTGCAGTATTTGGAGCTCTAAAATAGTGACTTCATTATATGTTCATTTGGCATTTGTATTAGCAGTATGACAAATGATTGAGCAAGGTGGTGGTATAATGGCCATTTCCACCCATCGTGGGACTACCACAGTGAATAATCTTTGCCCTGGAACTCCTACTGGGCTGGCAGAGACCACGTCAGCTCTGCTTGGTGACCTGCTGGCCCCCCTGCCCAAGCTTTCTTCTTCTTCTTTTCTCCTACAGGTGTTACTCTCTAATAAGCTTTGTGCACTCCTGACTAGGTATCAGTATCTGCCTTTTGGAGAAATCAATCTATACTCCTCCCTTAGTTTCAGTGTTTGCTTCTGGCAGAAACCAAGCTACAACGAAGTGCAATAATACTATATGACCAAAGACCAAACCTGTCCCCAGGAGGCAGCTGACATCCAATGACTGCTCAATGTAGGCAGCACAAATAGCTTTTTGTGCTGCCTAGCCAGTTTCCCTCAATTACCATAACTCTGAAGGGTCATCCCAGATCCAGAGCTCCCTATAGGGTGGAAGAAGGCTTCTGTTGCAACTGCATCACAGGAGTGCTTTCCTCCCCTTTCTCAGCTGTGCTTCCATGATAACACTCCATGATAACCCCCTCCATACAATCTGAAAGTCTCAGAATATGTCTGTTGCAATATTAGGGGTAGCACTTTCAAATGTCAACAAACTACCCAAGAGTGTAGATATATAGTAAGTTGTAGATAAACATGTATATCCCACTATCTATAATGAATTATTTTAAAGTAGACTCCAAAAATAGGCCTCCACCCCTCCCCATGACTCTGTGCCCTCTTCCCATACACAGACCCTTTGCTATGCAATAGACATATTGAATTCCTTGCAACTCTCTAAGCACCAAACCATTGCTTCTATTTCAGGCATTGATTCATGTTTTTTTCTCTGTTTTTGCATGCATCTTCCTGTTTTCCTCAAGAACTCTTCTTCTTCCTTCAAGATACAGTTCAAATATCTTCACTGAAGATTTCTTTGATGCCCTGAAAACAACTTGATCATTTTTTCCCCCACGTTACACCTTGTATATGCTTCTGGCTTTGTAATTAATCACTCAAAAATAAGGAAGTAAGAGGAGACCAAAATTTTGGAAGGGTAATATAACAACTGTTTTTTAAGTATCTTCAATTTCAGAAGGCATCTAAGTGAATATGTTTACAAGGCTGCTGAAAAGGGGGATTCTGATATGCTGGTTTGAGTATCATTGATTGTTAGCACTTAAAGATCATTATAGAACGCATAATTGGAGCTTAATCTATTATGCAGTACATGTTGGAAGCAACAGAATTATAAGTAGATCCTATGCATGTTTAAATGATTAAGAGAAACTGAAAGTTGGAAACATCTGCCTTTGTTTCTTGAATCCAGTAACTAGTCACCTAGAAACGAGAATCATGACTGACATTACTAGGGAACACTCCTTTGAGATTAATTTTAATAATCCAAACAAATTTACAAGTGAGTTTCTTTGAGGAAAAGATAGTTAAGGTTAAGAAATCCTGAAACCCTAACTATTTCAGGCTGCAAATTGTTTAAAGCAAAGATGTATGATTGTGAATCAGCCAAGGAAGTAAGGAAGAGGAGGCAAGTGCTAACCACTATATATATTCTCAGTCTATCCCACACAAACCCATGAGGAAATAGAACCAGCTTATTGAATGAGGTCAACTGGGTAGAGGCAATCAGAAAGCAATCTTATTCTTTCTCCTAACTGTTCGAATTTGCTCTCTCTCTCTTTCTTTTTTAATGACTTTGTGAAAGTATAATAGATATACAATAAACTGTATGTACTTAAAGTGTGCAATTTTGTAAGTTTTGGCATATGTCACATACGCTTGAAACCACCACCATGATGAAAATAAGGAATGTATTCATCAATGCCAAAAGGTTCCAGTTGTTTTCATTGCTACTTTATAAAAATACAGCTCATCCATATATTTGAATTTTTACCCTGCAACCCTGCTAAAGTCACATATTAGTTCTAATAGCATTTTAGTAGATTCCATAGAACGCTCTGTATAGAAAATCATGTCATCTGTGATAAAGACTGTTTTACTTGTTCTTTTTCCAATTTGGTTGCCTTTTATTAGTTTTTCTGGTCTTATTGTACTGACTAGACCCTCTAGTGCAATGTTAAATATGTGAAGGCAGTGGACATCCTTTCCCTGCTCCCAGCCTTAGAGGAAAGCATCTGGTCTTTTACCATTAAGCGTGATATCAGCTGTAGAGTTTTTGTGGATACAAATATCAGGCTGAGAAAGTCCCTTTCTATTTCTAGTTTGCTGAGAGTTTTCATTAGAAATGGATGTTGGGTTTTGTCAAATGCTTTTCTGTATCTGTAGAGATGATCATACAGAGGTCTTATTTGTAGTCTTTTAGTATAGTGAATTACATTGATCTTCATATGTTAAACATGCCTTCCACAACTGCTTTCAGTTCTGTGCTGAAGGATGAACATCCATTACTTTATTAATTCATGTCCTATTTATTTCATCCCTCCCAAGAATTATGCACTATTCTAGATGTTGGAAACCACAGTGAATAGAACAGGACAAAATCTCTGCTGTCAGGGAGCCCATATTCTCATTCGGTAAATAGTCAATAAGTAAATAAACAGATATACACTATGTTAAGTACTGGTAGGTTTTATTAAGATAAAAATAGAAGAATAAATTAATGAGTATATTAGAAGTAAGGCTGGTGGTGTGCTCTTTTTATAGAAGGTACCAGGAAAGAGATCTCTGATATATGACATTTGGGCAAATATCAGGAAAAGTGAAGGAGCAAGACATTTAGACATCTGGAGGAAGGGAATGCCAGTCAGAAGGAGCAGTTAGTGCTGAGGTGAGAGATGCTCGACTTGTTTGTGAAACTGCAAAGAGATCACTGTAGTTGGATTAGTGTGTGGGAACATACCTCTCCGTTATCAGCGTTAATGAATGCAAATAAAAAATGAAGACAGAAGGCAATTTAACTCTCTTCAAAATTCAAAGGAATACCATTTACTGATATTGCAGTGAAATATTCAAATTGACAATACAATATGTTGGTACATATTTATTGCTTCTTTCTAACTTTGATCTCATTCTTTCTTAGTCTAAAGTTGAGGCACAAAAAGCTGAATGTAACAACATTAATACATCCAAGTTTGTATCTGGACCAGTCTTTGTCACACATCACTATTTAATCTCTAGTAATGTTTTATTATAAAATAATTCCAAGTGATCATTTGGTTTTACTTGTCTGACATTATTTTGCTATTTAAAAGATGTCATGCTTCACATTTCAACTACCAAGGCTACTGGAAGTTTTGCCTTGAAGAAGGGCTGCAAATTGATGGTTATTCTTCTCACACACTCTTTCTCCAGAAGCAGATATTCAGATTGGAAGATGTTTGGAGAATAGAATAAACTTCTGAGGACAAATAAGTAAAGTGATGCTGGTTAAAAAAAAAGCTAATTATTCTTCTTAGTTGTAGAACTTTTAGGTGTTTATTAAATGCTAATGTAGATTGTGAATCTTTAAGAGAAGGATATCCCACTGACATCAGAAAACCTACTAACAACTCAATGAAGTTGTGCTCACCAGACCAAACCCTGAAAAGAATCTGCCCTGGAAAAGGCAAGTACTCTTTTGTCTGTTGAGTTCCTTTTTAAGTTGATGGGAGCAGTAAACAGCTGGGGGCCGGATGGCACACCATGGGATCACAGTCAAAAGGTTGGAAATGACACCATTAAAAAATTATAAGCAGAAGCTTATAAATTTTTATCACTTATCACTTTTAATTAACCTTTAGAAGCTATTCATGTTGGCATGCATAGGTCTTGGCTTTTGAAGAGAGCAGGGTTTAATACAGCCGTGTTTTCTAATGAGGACCAATAGATGCTTCTCTTCCAGCGTGGCTATGACATTTTAAGTTTCAATAATATCATGCCTAGTTAAAGTACCACTAACTGAGTTTCAAGATGAGCACCAGGTAGAAAGATGGTGTTTTGATTTCTTAATCATTTTTCCTTTACTCTCAGACATTTAACAAGATTATTAACTATTTTTTAGATATGATTAATATAATTGCATAATCAGTCAGACAGTTCAGTTCCAAACTCTCTAGGCCAGGCTTTCTGTTTGCTATTAACAGCAAGGAAAGAACACATAAAATGAATATGTGTTCAGACCTCAAGAATTTGTATCACTTTCTCTATTATAAACCCTTTGAAAATAGAAATTCATTTATTGAATATTTATTAGGCATCAAGTAAAGTATTATATGACAGAGGTCAGAGGCAAAATGCTGCCTTCAAAGGATTTAAGAGTTTAATGGGATAAACAGGTAAACAAAAAGAGTAACTAGATAGGGGGTCAGGTCCCACACTGGTAGGGTGACCAACCGTCCTGGGCTGCCCTTTCCTGGTTTTAACATGGAAAGTTTCACATCCAGCAATCCTTCTGTCCCAGGCAAACTTGAGGCTTTGGATAGGAGACACTTCTTTAAGGACATCTCTCATACTGTATTTAGAATGGAAACATTATGGATGCAGGTCCGCAAATAACAGGTGTTTAATGGAAGGGACATCTAATTCAGGATAGGGGTTAAGTCAGTCAGAGAAGGTTTCCCAGAGGAGATGATATGTGAGTAAGGAGTGGGGAAGACAAATAATATTGTCCACTTAAAGAAAGAAACCAGGAAAAGGATTCTGGGCAGAGAAAGTATTATGAGATAAGAAAATGTTAAGTAGCATTCAGATTCAGGGAATTCAACAGCTCATATTGTTGGAACATAGACTGTGTGTAGGAAAGAGGCAAAAGGTGCCCCTAGAGTAGTCAGCAGTAGACACAGAGACGAGACGTGTATGTCATGCTAAGGACTTTGGACTGCCAAGCAGGACTGTCTCAGCAGGACTGAGACATAAGATCAGATTTGTTTTTAAGACGTTTCACTCTACAGTAAGGTGGAGGGGACAGTTCTGCGTGGTTGGTATATTATAGTTCTTTGTTTACCCATACCTTGCCTAGAGAGCTGTGTAGCATTCAGTCAATGCATACTGTTTAACGTTTGAGTAGAAATTAAAAATAAAAGAAAAACAAAATAAGAAAACACCAATATCAATGAAGACCAAAACTATCAAAAAGCCTTAGTCTCTTTTCCCTAGACAGGTGAAACAGAGAGATCTATATCTATGTCTACTATATTTATATCCATATCTATTCTATATAGATATACATATTTATTTATATTTTTCTTTTTCCAATTAGGTTTAATAAGCTTAGTTAACACTCTGGGCTTACATTTTACAAGTTACTTTTATGTTCACTCAGCATATTATAGTAGATAAAATGAAAACAGCAATTCCACCCACATATGCACACACCTATAGCACATATCCCAAAATAACCTTGACCATAAAATGCGTTGGTGGCACCAGAACACCAGGACCCATCAACCTAGTAACCGTGACTATGTAGAAACCAATGTTTCCTATAGGAGGACAGATGCTTGTGAGGCTCACAGGCACTTTGGAAGTTTTACTAGCCACATGGCATCCACAGTGCCATGAGAATTTGGCAAGGTCCCTGACAAGGCCTGACTCAGAGAAAATCTCACAAAGATTTCACAAAACCCATCATTTTATTACCTTCTGGAGTCTCCTCCCAATTCTTCCTTTTTCTATCACCAATGACAAGAACTGTTGAAAAATAAGCCAAAAGAGAAATTTCTGGAATTTATCTTGCATAAGATCCTTATCTCATCCTGTGCTTTACAACTAGACAGGCCATACCCAGACTCCAAACTGTGCTGCATCGACATCACACAATCTTAATGACTCCAGCTTTATATGCCAGATTGATGAAACAATCTTCTCTTTCCCTTATCTTTACTCTGCTCACAGGGGCTGGAGCTGGCTGGACAGGAACATAAACACAGACCTCGACACTAGTCTAAATCATTTTCTAAAGTGATTAATGGAAGAAATGAAATCCTCTAGGTAGGTCTGGAGTCTCTTGGCTTGACAGCGATTGGGAGTGAAAACAGCTTTCTACCATCTCAATTTGCTGTGCTTCTGTTGAATATTAGGTTTCTGTAATATTAGGCTTCTGAAAAGTTAATGTTTTAATGTATTTTTTAACAATATAAAGTGGGTTGAATTCTTGAGTCAAAGAATAGAAAATATCTGTCTTTGCACATGTTCTACATTAGCTTGATGTGTATCCTGTATATAGTACATTCAAAGTGTGACCCTAAAGCAAGGCAACTGTTTACCAAGCAGAGGCGTACATTTACTTACTAGTGATCATTGCCTCATGCGGGATAGCTATCCCTTTCCTAAGGCTACTGCCATGAGACGAAACATGTGGAGCTCCATCACAGAATGTTTCAAAGCCTAGTTCTGTGTGTCTGCCATGGTGGAAACACTTAACGTCTTAAAGGGTAGTTTGGTATTTGTAAACAACTAAAGGTCATTCATTCAGAGACATTTTAAATCAAATAAGATAGATGACCATGGGAAAGAACACCATGTGTGACTGATACGGAGATGAGATTTTGACATAAAAATGATTATCATATTTTGCTTCTAAACTGTCTCTGAAGGCAATTACAAATTTTGATCAATGATGGCAGTATAGGAATGAGCACAGTATGTCTCTAGTCACTCTTTCTAGGAGACAATACTTATTTTAATGTATAATCCAGGTGTATAGGCTAAAAGTATACTTCATTACTTTACAGATACTTCAATACTATGCTGGCTATAGGGTTCTATGATAGTTTATCTACTTGCTTCCTCATTAGGATCATACACACAATCTAGCAGTAATACTTTTTATCAAGGAAACTGTGCTCCATATGTCCAAAGGTTAAGAAACAAACAGAATAGTGTAAACTCTTTTTAAAGAGAATAAATAAACTACTGTATAATTTGGTGATTTAGAATCTGAATCAGGGCTCATTACATTAGCATTTATGAGCACGGCAGTATTTACATAATTGCTTCATAATTGTGATTCTTGCTTTCTAAAATGGAGGAAATGTGAAAGATTTTATTATAGTCCCTTCAAGGAAAAGTACAGTTTCTTATTCTTTCGTTTTTGTTTTTACTGTTTTCAAGGCCATCATCAAACTCATTTGCCTTTTTCATCTGTCTTAAAAACTCCTGGGTATTACTATTTTTTGAAAATTTAGAATCTCATTCTCCTTTTCCATCTCGTTTGATTATAACATACTTTTGTATATTATAATCAAATTGGTTTTAAAGTTGTTAATAATAAAAGTATTTAAGACAAGTAAATATAAATTTGTTTTTAAAATATGCCTTTTGTGAACAAAGCATTTGGCACTAAAACAAAAATTTGTTTTAACAAATTTACAAATTAACAACATATTCATATAATGTATAAAATTACCAGAAGTCTTTTAGATGACTTTTCTCAGTTTGTCTTAATTGTATTGGTATTATAATTTCTGCTTTAAAGTTGAGGAAAATAGTGCTTGACAAAGTTCAATGATGCTGTAGGTCACCAAGCTGGTTATTGATGGAGTCTAGACTAGAACCAGGTACAGCCGTGGATGTTGGCTCATGTTTTAGTGCGTTCTTCACTGACCCCCCTCTACATCCATAGCAGCTGCCTGTCTCCTTCTCCTACAAATCTGACTTAATAAACTAAAGATAATTCAAGCTTGATAGTTATTTTTTATTTACTCTCTGCTTTCATCTAAAAAAAGTTTGATATGATTTCAATGCATATAAAGTAAAAACTAGAAGGCAGAAAATTGGGTAAAGAGAAAAGAGGAGTAGGAAATATGCGATGAATTGTACATAATTGAATAAATATAAGATGATTGCATCGGTGTAAAATGCATGTGCTAAAGCTGTGCTGTCTCATGAACTTGACAGTTGGAGTTGGAAATCCCCTTTCAGCTTTCTAGCAATCACTGAGAAGATCGAGCCATAGTCCTTTGTGCAATTTCCAGCACTCATAAGATGATAACAAATCAGTGGTCAGGAAGAAACACAAGTATCTCTGGTAGTAAATACTGAAAAAAAAATTTTTTTCTCGTGCATATGAGGAAGTAGGAATGCACCCTGCTTGAAATTAGTGATGATCCTTACCAAAACCAAGTACCTTTTCAATGGATGCAGACAAGGCCAGCAGAAACTTTCCAATCAAGCATAGACAAGGCTGTACTGCAACCATCAAACGACTCACGTCTCCTTTTTTGATTGATCTTTGCTTCTTTACAATGACAATATGATCCCCATTTTAATTGTCCTTGGAAAAAAAATTATTGAGATACCCAATCAGTGAATTGCCTGTTCTTTCTGATAACATCCAGCCCACTTTCTAAGCTGTTCTCAGAATCATCCAGCACTTGCCCAAACTCTTTAAGAAACCCCTCCCAGCTTCCCTTTACTAAGATGCTCCTAATGGTTCCCTGGGCGTGTTCTCCCTTTCCACAGCAGGCTAAATAAAACAAATTTGTACTTTTGTGTGATTACAGGTGTTTTCTTGGTATCCTTTGATTGGTGAGTTTTGGCAGATGTCTAAAATACAAGACTGTTTAATGAAGTCACAAGTATCCTCAACAATATATCTAGAGTAAATAAAATAATTTTCACACACCAGTCCCTTCCAAAACTCCTTTATTAGGCCAACATCCTTCTACCAAAGGGCAATATTGCATTAGCAATAAGGTAGTAAAACGAAGCAGTTTTCAGATGGTCTGACTTAATCCAGAGAAGCATTTGATATCTATGCTTAAAAAGTTCCCTGAGGAAACTTGATGGATTTTAGTTTTATTCAGAAATATTTTTAGGAAGGTTTTATAGTTTAAAACATTATCAGCCTCTGAAGCATTCTCCTTATAACAGAATAACCAACTTTTCAGACAGTTATAACCTGGTAACCACCATTTCACAAGGACTTGAATCACGCTCAGACTTTCAGTTTGCACTGACACTCGAGGACTCATTTCAAGGCCTTTGCTCAGATGAAAGTATTTTTAGATCAGAAAGACATTCTCAGTACCCTTAGATCCCAAAAATGGATTTGAAATGGGAGCCATTTGATTCATACCATTGGAGAAAGAACAATTTCAATACATCACCCTGGAAAAATTCATAGAGAGTTGACTGCTTCTTCAAGGTTGTGGATAAGCCTGGTTTCCAGCTGAAGTTTATTTTTATTTTTAAATGATAAAACATAATATCTTCCATATTGTAGGGAATGTAATACAACTGAAAGGCAGCATAAGTTTTTTTTAAAAAATGAGTTTCTCCAACATCCAGAAATATTTAACCTCTCTAGTAATGAAGGAATTTCATTCTTATTATATAATTAACAACTTCTACCCCAAATCAAAAAGCTTTTCTTGTCTGAGTTAGCCATCAAAGACAGAGAGTCCTGTTTTCACATAAAAATATAACTCATATCATTGATTTAAACAATTCACCGTTCTGTTTGGGACAGTAAATGGAGAGTGAAACACCACAAGGTAAAGAAAACTTGGGAAAATGCAAAGACTTGTTAATTGCCTAGATACTAAAGTGGAAACGAAAGTAGTGGACATTTGGTTTTTAATTTTTTTTTAAAATAACTCGCATTTCTCAAACATGCTCTCTGCTCTCCATAGAACAATTGCTAGAGTTTTCCATCTGCCCATCCTTGTATCCATTTATGATGTTCTAAATATGAAATTTCTGGCTTTAAAGAACAATTTTCAGTGTCAAAGCTATTTTCTACAAACATATTCAAACGCTGTTCCAGTATCATGTTAGCACTTTGTGGATATATGTAATCATTTCAGAGGGAGTGTAACACAAATATCACATTCTCATTCCAGAACTCAATTCTCAAAAATATTCCTAACCTGTTTCGGTGAGATATCAATCCCTGGATAAATGCTTTTTAGTCAAGACTGTATATACCAATATCCAAAAGTTAGAAGTCAGTCTTACTTGTAGCTTTTAGAAAACAGGGTGAAACCTTTTCATGGTATTAAGATTGAATTATAACCAGGGATCCAGAAATACCCCAATCCTGTACCTGACCAAGCCACAATTTCTGATAACGCTCTGAAGGGAAATGTGTGCACAAGAAACAATGCGCAAAGAAAGCAAAGATAACATTCTATTAATTTCCAGACTGGAGACACAAATTCCAATGGAGTAAATCTTAGTAACCCCAGTTTTATTACACAGAACATCCCTGTTTCTAGGCTAGAATGTACCTGATGGCACCTGGCAGCACCAGGGGAAAGCTAAGTTTGAATATTCACTCATTCGCAATATAAAGCATGCTATTTATTATAAAATCCACTGCGGAGGGGTCTGTCCCCATCGGGAAATCAGGGAGAGGCTAGCAGGAGATGGGTGTGTGGATAACAGAGGATCAAAACAACAGTTGAGGAAACAGTCAGTTGTACCAACTACGGATACATCTCAGAACTCAATTTAATGCTCACTTTGCTACCTTGCTGCTTTCAGAGATAATTCTAAACCTTGAAGAAATTAGACTATCTTATAGAAGTACTTGAAACAATTTCATATTTAATTTATCATTTTGTAGGATCTAGCATCATTTGGGGCCTCCAGAAAATTTGTCAAGAATGTGATGATAACCGAAAATAATGCAGATACAAAATAGCTGCATTCTGTCTCTTCTGCATTTCTACCACAGTTAGAATACTTTTGAGCTTCTCATAGAGTAATTTTTCAGATAAAATTTAATATTATTGCTTTGTTTCCTTAAAAGGAGAGGGACTAGTTCAAATGTTTTGAATCCTCAGATGGGATCTCTGAAGCATTAATAATTTCTGAGGGCTATTTTCCCCTTTATTAACATTTTAGAACACAGAAATTATTACCATAGAGTCTACCACACGGGTTGGTATTTATTTGGAAAATAAAAACCATTTGAAGACAATATGTTCAATGAAGGGTTCAATGACATTCAAAAATCTTTTCAAAGCAGTTTGACTACCTTGGGTAACTTTATAATACAATCTGTTGAAATAAATGTTGTATCAAAAGTCAAAATGTTTGTGCAAATAAACATAGCCAGTATGAAGGATGAGAGCAAGATGGCCGTCTAGTAATTTACACTGCTGCGCTTCATTGTCATTTCATGATGCTGAAATGTTTATGTATGTGGTGCACATATATGCACCTCTTCAAATGGGAGGATTTGAGAACTGTAGGAATATGACTCAGATATGTAGTGCCTTGGTCTTGCATACACAGAGGGGATTGTGTTGGCCTTCCAGAGCTTTTTGTCAACTAGCTGGTAAATTTCCCTCTTTTAATTCTATTTTTAATATTCCTAACTATTAATTCACATATTACCTTTATCCTGCCACCTATTTCAGTCTCTGATGTAGATTTGTTTTTTATCAGTTTCATCATCACAGCAGGACATGACATTTATTGGCTTGAGAACACTGACTAAATTGGAATACAGTTCCAATATGTACGAAGGTAACTACAGTAGCAGAATGACATGAATCTGAATAAATAAGAAATTACAAAGGTCACTCAGAATGAAAGTCAGAGTTGGTAAGTAAAACACAATAATTCCAGAAATAAAAGAAACCAAAAATAAGAATACAATAACTTTGAATACAAATAAAAGGAGCAGGAGATGCATATAATGTGGAGATTATTGATGAGGAGGAGTTAGAAACAAAACCTGGGCATGGGTCACACTATTTTCTCAGAAAAATTAAATAAATTCACCAGGAAGAATCTAGTTACGTTGTCAAACTAACGGGAAAATGACTGGAGAGAAAGAGATTTTTGTTGTCAATAACAGTTATAATTCAGGGTAATAAACAGGAGCATTGAATAACACTAGACAATAGATAAAATTTAGCAGCTGAAATAAAGCATGAATGTGAAGTAATCTGGAAAAACAACCAAAAAAAATCAAAATGGACTAAGAAATGAAAAAAGCAATGGGTGACTGCAAACATGGCTCCATATTATAAATGTGAAAGAAATTAAAGCAAAAAATTGTGGGCATTAAAAAGCATGTGCAGACAAAGCATATAAAGCAAATATAAGGAATTAAAAGATTTAAGAGAAAGCCAATATTCACCTGTAAACAAAAAACCACAGTTATAAAGAAAAAGAAACTACTGAGGTCAGGGACAGAAACGTTGGGTGGAAGGAGCTTCCACATATAAACAAAATGGCAGTGTACAGAAAATAGTGAACGTCGGCGGAACGAACATTTAAATTTACAAACGAGCTCTATATCGCTAACTCCAATGGCCAATTTTCCATTCTCGTCTCACTTGACCTATTATAGGTTTTGAACAATTTGATGGCTCTTCTTTGATGCACTTTCTTCACTTGGATTCCAAGAACATCACACACTCTGCTTCTCTCCTAGCTCTCTGGTTGCTCCTTCCCAGTGGCCTTTGTTGATCTTCCTCTTCATCTTGACCTCTTAGTGCTGCAGTGCCCAAGGCTTGGTCTTTGGTCTACACACTAACTTTTGGTTTCATCCAGGCTGGTGGCTTTTGATATTGTCTATATGTTGATAACTCCCAAATTTAAATCTCCAGCCTAGACCTTTCACCTACTCCAGACTCATATCCCCAACTGCTCAACATTTCTACTTGGAACTATCCTAGATAGACTTAATCTCCAAAACTGAACTCCTGATCTTCCTCCCCAGCCTCCTTCATGGAGTTTTCTTCCTTCTAAGTGTGGGAAATTCCAGCCTCGGAATTCTTCAGGTCAGACCCTTTGGAGTCATCCTTTGTCCCCTTTTTATCACATACCCCTTGTTAAATCCATTGAGATGCCCTTTTCTTCTACCCTCAAACTATATCGAGAATTTGAGCACTTATAAGCAGCTCTCCACCATTACCACCCCAATCTCAGCCACCATCAACTGTCACTGAGTTTTTGCAACAGTCTCCTAATCGGTCACCCTGCATCTATCCATGTCTTCCTAGTCTGTCCTCTATACAGCAGCAGAGTGATCCATTTGAAAGTTTCACCTGAGAAAATCGTTTCTCTGCTCAGAATTCTGCAAGGGCTCTTCATGGTAGTCAGGAAACGCATAAGTTCTTACAATCATTGGCCAGGCTTTTATGATCTAGCCTGCTACCCCATTATCTCTCCAAACATATTTTCTACAACTCTTCCTGCTGCCACTATCCCAGAGACCACATTTACCCCCTTTCTTTTCCTTGAGCACATCAGGCACTCTCTCACCTGAGAAACCTTGCTCTTGATGTTATCTCTGCCTGGAATGTTCTTCCTTCAGCTACTTACTTGGCCAACTCTCCCAACTCTTCAAATCTTTGCTTAAATTTCACCTTGATAAGGCTTACCTTGAACATCCCTTTTCTTATTCCAAGTTGACAACAGCCCACACTCCTGCCATTTTAGATTTCAAATCCTCTTAGTTTGCTCTGCTTTTTTCTTTGTTGTGTTCCATAGCCTTTATAACTTTCTAACATACTATGTAATCACTTATTCTATCTATTATTTATTGGCTTTATCCTCCTGCTGGGATATAAGATCTATGAGAGTAGAAGTTTTGTTTCCTAATGTACCCAAAGTGCACTGGATTGAATTACTAGCTGAATCCAATGAGCTTACCCTCATATAATGAACTTTCAGGGTTACAATCTATGTACACATTATTTTGTGTTTGTTTTTTTTGGGGGGGGTGTTGGTCTTTTTTTTTTTTTGAGCAAGATTAGCTCTGAGCTAACATCTGCCACCAATCCTCCTCTTTTTACTGAGGAAGCTGGCCCTGAGCTAACATCTGTGCCCATCTTCCTCTATTTTGTATGTGCGATGCCTGGGCTGCCACAGCATGGCTTGAAGAGCAGTGCTACATCTGTGCCTGGGATCTGAACCGATGAACCCCAGCAAGCCAAAATGGAGCATGAGAACTTAACCACTACGCCAACAGGCTCACTCCAGTGTGCACATTATTTTTTATGCCACTAAGTATGCTTTAATACCTCCCCAAATAGCATGTGTATTTAATATGGGTTCAAGTCTCATAACTATCATTATTTGATTCACTTGGTGCTAAATTCAAATTAAAAGATCAAAAAATTACATATGTTATTAAATTTGCAATTGTATTAAGTATTTAGTAGATTGATAACTCTGTGTTGTGAGAAATACAATAATATAAAAACATGGTGTCTAAAACTTTACCAGTCTAACAGTGAAGAATAACATAATTTTCATATTTATCTGATAGGTGAATTCTCTGTAGCTATAATCCTTCATTGTAAAACCAAATAAAATTGGATCTTTTTTCAGGAGTGCAGACAAAAATTTTATTCTCCCTATCTTTTCTAAGGCTCTTTAGAATTGTAATAAATGAAATGTCTTGATACCTGGTTAACTCTTCTCTGGATGATAATGGGATAACAAATTCATTTAATTCTGGCTTCTTAAGGAGTTCCCTGGAGGCCAAGCCAGCATGCTGAGTTAAACTAATAGGCTTTCAGCATCACATCTAGAAGTATGGTTTTTTTTAATGCCACAGGGACCTTGAAATGGTTTAAAGTAGATGAAATATTATTATATTCATATATGATGTTGTGTAGTGCTGGGATATTTTAAAAAATGTTTGATATTTTAAACAAAATAATAAAATACACAATCTGTCCTCTGGTTGATGCAATTGAAACTATATCTATGGAAACAGAACTCAGTGACCGTGAATGTTAATCCATCTGTGTTTTCACAAAGAGGTACAAAATGAAAATCTCAATTCCAACCACATGTTTTGCAAATGCAATCTCCTGTCTAAAGCTAGTGGGTGACTTGATATTTTAAAACAGGTAAGAGAATGCTTTCTCCCTAATGTGTGGATCTCAATGTCCTATCCTTTTCAATCCTTTAGAATTTGGGGCTGGCCTTATAACAAGTAGACAGCTAAGAATGATAGAATTCTGGCCTTTGGTTGAACATTTATGCAATACCCAGTGCTCACCCTTGTAGTGTGAGGTTTGATGTAAAGAGCAAGATACAAGCCCCATTACTCAATTACCCACTTGCCACTGCCTATCCATCTAAATGATTGACTTTATTTTCTCATGCTGTTTCAAATTCCTTTGATCAAAATATCCATTTCTTCCTAAAGCTACTTTTAAAATGAACTTCTGTGACAAGTGTTTTCTGATACTACCAGTTGAGGGCAGTTACCTATGAAAAGGCTACTTTTGTTTTGGGTAAAGAGTCGAGAGGAGCAGAGAAGTCCTTATGTAAAATGGTGTTGGGTCACGGTGACCTAGGCCCATGCCTACACCCATGCCTTTGCCTAGATCCATACCTATACCCATGCCCATGTCTGTATCTGCTTCTGTATGTGTATCTATCTACATTTTTAGTTTGTATTATAAAATACAAACATTTTTATAGGCCACATTTTTTCTCCATTCAAGATAAAAATAGTTATACTGAGTCTCATGGGGAAAAGTGCATATTTTTACAAATTAGACTTCCTTTTGTAGAATATAATGACTTTTATTGGATAGAAGAATGACAATGAGGAACTTGATACTGTTTTTTAGTCATTAATATGCTAGCATTTTTGGGCACATTTGAGATGTTATAATCTGGAGTATCTGTTTTATCTTTTAATCTAAAATCAGATTAAGAGTAGGGTAGGTAGGTGGGATTACTTGACATTGATGCATGAGATTGAGCTGGGGAGCTGGAGAGCACCATGAACACTCCCCAGTGTGGAAGGGCGAGGGCTCCAGAATCTTGGAAATGGACAGTAAGAGGGAGGTGAAGGGGCTCCAAAGATGGTTCTCAGCTATTTCTCCATTTTTTTTCCAGAGTCCAATTCTAGCATATTTCTCATATTCCTTTTGTTTTAATATGTAATCTTGATCTTAAACCTTTTCCCTTGTAAAATTACTTAATATATGGTTCATAATGTATATACATGAATTGGAAAACTAAGAAGGAAAATGTATTTTACTCACTTTTTAAAATATAATGGCAAAATTTAGCATTCACCTTTCCTCTTAACAAACATATTTAATAATTAACGCTCCTCAATGTTCTTATATTTTGCCAAAAACAGCTGGAAAATGGAACATCTTATCTCATGAAAGCTCAATTCCACATACTGGGAAAAGTTAGAAAGTGGGTCACAAAGGTTGTCAGGAGGTGGTTTGCTGTTGGGTGTGTGAATTACTATTTGTAGTGTAATGAAGTCCTATAATTTTGTCTCATTTGTAATGATAGTCATTTCTATTGACAGGTGGTTTAAACTATTTGTGGATAATCAATCATCTTGCAAGAGAAGAAAAACTGTTGTGGTTTAATAAAATACTCCATAATTAATATTTGGAATAACCACGGTACTCTAGTTGCTAGCCCAGAAATGTGTGATATATGCTGTTACTGACTCTCACTCTGGTGTCATAGTACTTTGTAGAGTGCAAATCATTACAGGTGAAAAATGTGGTGCATAAAATGCTTATACTTTTAATTGATTCTCATGCCAATCTGTGTCTATATATCTATATTACCTACATATCTATATTGGCATGTATATCGGCATAAATACAGATGATGATACAGATGTGGATAGGTACAGATATAAGTATTAGGTAAAGATATAAGTTAGATCACTGTCTTAGTCTGATTGGGCTGCTACAACAAAGTGCGATAGGCTGGGTGTTTTCAAACAACAGACATTTATTTCTCACTGTTCTAGAGATTGGAAATTCAAGATTAGGGTGCCACATGGTCAGGTTCTGGTGAGAACACTCTTCCGATTGCAGACTGCCAACTTCCCATTGTATCCTCACATGGTAGAAAGTATGTGAGACAGCGGATTGGAGTCCCTTTAATAAGGGCTCTAATCCCATTCCTGAAGGTTCCACCCTCATGACATAATCACCTCCCAACACAATCACATTGGGGATTAGGATTCCAACATATGAATTTTGCAGAGACCACAAACATTCAGTTCCTTGCAATCACCATTATGCTATACCATTCTAAATGTATATCAAAGTAACTAAGGCTGCTTTCTCATGGTCTGGGTGTAGTCTAGCAATAATTGAAAATATTTAGCAGTCACTTTTGCCTCCTCCATCCTGCACCACTGTAGGTGTGAGGTCTTAAATTTGAAATTCAAATCTTCCAAAATCTGTAGCTTGTATTGGCCAAAGCCGGCAATGTTCATTTATTCATTCACCAAAACCATAATAAGTCTCTACTCTTTATAAGACATTGTGCCAGATGTTGAGAACCTAGAACAAAGGACTCTGTCCATACCTTTATTTATTGTGTGGTAGAGGAAATGCACCAGAAAACATAAAATAAAACACAATATGATAAAAGTGAGGTACCATTGAAACTGAGAATGAAGAATTTAAAAAATCTTCCCTAGAGAAAAAACTTTGAGAGAAGCTTTGCTAACTGCAGCTGTGCATATTCAGCATCATCAATTGTTGTTGAAAACTAACCAGGTCTTTCTGTCCCTCCTTAGTATATGAGTGAGCTGTCTTTCCCAGGAAGTCAAGGTCCAGACATCAAGATTAAGCCTCACAAGGCCAAACATAGGCTGAAAATGAAAACTAACCGCAAAAGTCCAGAGAGTCAAGGAAAAAGAAATTCAGTCCTCAAGGCCAAATGCAGGTTGGCGGGAAGACACCAACCAGCAAGGTTACATGCGCTCCCTCCCCTACCTAAAACCCCAGCACGTGCTCCCCCTCCCCTACCTAACAGACAAACAGATAACTTAACTCCAGATAAAATGCCCTACCTTTTGCCCTTCCACTGAGAAGGTGGATCTGAGTTTAAACTCCCATCTCCTCATTTGACTGCCTTTTGATTATAAACCTCTTTCCTTGCCACAAGCCTAGCTTTCCAGTTTTTGACCTTCCTGTGCAGCAGAGGGCCAAAATGAGCCTGTGTTTGTGTTCAGTAACACCATGATAGGAAAACAAGTCTGTGAAATAGGCTCAGGTCTGCCAAATGGTAGGGGCTGGAGTTTCTTTTTGGGGCATAAGGTTGATGCGCAAGGGGTACTCTTACTACTTGGGATCCAAGATTCACCTTTCCTTTAGCCGAAAGAGAAGGAAACGATAGCACAGTTAGGTTGCTGAGGTTATTCTTCTTTTCCCAAATTTGTTCAATGGTTCATCAGCTGGGTCTGAAGTTGGCCTCTAAAGTCCAGTGTCCCTATTCCTAATAGCATCCTCTCCCCAGACACTGGACTGTGCTCCCCAAATCTAACCTTGGGCTGGGAATCTGAGGGACTGAATGCTTCAACAGGGAAGGGAAAATTTTTTGTTTCTCTTCTGAATTCATTAGCATAGAAGTCATTGAAGTATCATAAAACAGAGAGATCTCTGTGTCATTTCCAGAACAACTTTCAATGGTATCACTTCCTGGAAGCCACTTTCTCCTGCCAGACTGGGTGTGACCCCAAGTTGTGTTGGCTCAAGTTAGCTATGCCCTTTGGCTATGATGAGATAGTCTATAAAACAGAGATTATGACATTGACCTCCCAGGGATGTTTGTGAGGAGTGTAATGTGCCTGCCATGTAACAGGCGTAGTATTAACTGCCATCCCTTCTCCAATACCACTGCACCTCTCAACTATTTCTCTGCTTCGTTTGCATCAAGAGTAAAGTGTAGAGTAAGAAAAAAATAGTTGAAACATATGTTAATTGATTTACCTGTTAGGGAGCTGCTTTGGTAAAAGGTCAAGTATGGAGAAATGTTCAAAATTACTGTTAATAACTGTCTTTTTAATTTATAAAGTTATTGATACATTTTAACACTAATAATCTAGTCAGTCACATTATAACCATCCTGAAACTCAAAATTCCACTGTGTTAAAACATTGCTTGTGCTTTAGATATCTTATTTTTGCAAGTTTTTCAGTAAAACAGCTTTTTTTCCATAGCCTTAAATCAAATTAACATTGAAAAGTCAGTAAAAGATTTTAGGTCAATTTTTGTAAAGGCATACATTTCTCACAGGTTATGAGAGATTACCACAGTACAATCCGTTTTTTAAATGAGCATGGTTGGCAGTTACAGAGTTGACAGAAAATGCAGCTGTATTCAATTTAGAATACAAGTGTTAAGTACCATATTTTTCACTTGGATGTCTTTGTTTCTTGGAACTTCTTTGTTTCTCCTTCTATCAACTCGTCCTTGGTCTAGGGTCCATCTTTACCCAAAACCCAGGAGATTTGTATTCTTAGTCTAGTTATTTGAATTTCTTTCCCTGGGTTACCTGCTTCTATTGAATAATTGTTTTTTGTCCTCTGCCTCCCAACAAAGTATTTTGGATTGCTCTTTTTATGGTGATTGTTGGGTCCTGGAGACATTTCTCTTGTTATTTACCCATTAACAACAAACCTTGAGCAATAAAGCTCTGGTTATTTAAAAACCAATATAGTGAAGTGGCAAAGAGCACAGAAGGTTGTGCTGAGATGCACGGCTTGGTGCTTCAACTCTACCACTTACTGGTTATGTGTTCTTGGGCAAATTACTCAAACTTCTGGTCCTTCATTTTCTAGACTGTAAAATTCCAATAATAATTGTATCTACCACATATAGTTATGAAGATTAAATGAGTTAATATATGTTAAGCATTACAACAGCACCTGGCACACAGTAGGTGCTATACAAGTGTTAACTGTTATTATTTATTTTTCATCTTCATCACTACTGCCACTCCTCTAAACCAAGATCTTACTACTTTACATCTGTGAAAGCTGAGTCTCAAAATCAAATTTTGACTCACATCTGTAATATCCATATCATGGTCATCAGCTACCACCAGCAGGAGCCAATCAATGGTTCCATTTGTCAGGTACCCTTAGAGGTATCATCCCAGGTCTTCATCAGAACTGCTGTTTCAAACATTTTGTTCTTTTTCCCTCATAAATATATTTATACTTATTAGGCACATCATCTCAATCTTTCTTTCAGGAAATATAGCCATATTTAAATAGATTAACATAACTGTGAGATAATTGTCAGCAAGGATACCTCTTTGCTACCTCTTATTAGCTATCACTACCCTCAATGATTTGATCTTTAAGTTTTTAGGTCATCTAAAACCTTAGCTTCAGGCTTTTCTGAGGATAATAAAAACTTGGAAAATATGATTAGACAGCCAAAATTCACACAAGACAAATGTTTATAAAGAAACAATGCAATTCTTTTTTTAATGAAAAAAGTATCAAATAACTGATAATTCACATGATTTAATAGTCAGAGTATTTACAAGACATAATGAAAGATAGCCATCCCCTGCCATATTATTTTCTGTCTATAAAGCTCTCTCCTTAAACTCTTGTATCTAGCCTTTTGCATTTCTAAATAATAAACCTACAGCAGTGTTTCTAGATTTGTCAATTTTAAGCTTTGTTGACTTCCTACTAGGAAGAAAAGGATTCAGCACTCTGTTTATTTCTTCAAAGCAGTAACTAGATTGGAAATCACACACATACACACACACACACACACACACACACACACACATCTTAGTAAATATTTGTTGTCTGAGTGAATCCTCAATTATGCAGGGAAGACAAAGAAGTTTAAAGATTAATCAGGTTAAGGAGGTATATTTGATGTGGCTGCATAGTGAAATCAGCTAGAGATCTTTAAAAAATACCCATGGCTGACTCCCATCCCCAAACATTCTGATTCAGTACATCTTGGGTGTGACTTGGGTATTGGAATTTATAAAAGCTGCCCAGGTGATTCCAATGTGCAGCAAAGTTTGGGGACCACTGTTATAGGCAATTTCTTATTGACTCTGAATTGTAGCCTCCTCTAGGTTACAGAAGGGGAGCAAAATCAGCTGCTGATTAATGACAAATCTCCACCTGAGAGGTGGGTCCCTCCCACATGGCTGCTATGCTCAATCTGGGGTGTATTCATACTATTTGACCTGTACAGACAAGTGTTTGCTTGTCAGTGTGCATGGCTGTCTGCAGGGGTGTGGACCTGTGTGACAAGACAGGATTGCTCTGGCAGGGAGATCACACAGGAGGAGGGCAGGTATGTTGACGAGGGACATGGTATTGGTCATTGAAAAGGACTGACTGGCAAACTGGTGTGTTGTCAACCCAAGGAATTATGTAGAAGTGCTTTGGGAGTAGACCAGGGATGTGGGTGGGTCAAAGCATGACCCTCAGTAGTCCTGAGGATGGACAACCAATGATGGAGCACAGAAGGAGACATTTGGGGAGTTGAAAGGTACTGGAATCCATCAATCTGAAAGGATATTGTCCTTTAAGTTTGGTTCAAGGTCCCTAAGGCTCTAGGCATTAGCTCTTCAGTTGTACAATCATAAGGAGGGCCAAGGGGGTCCCAAGGAGGGCTGGAACACCCAGGTGGGAGGTACTCTAAGGGCATTGCTCAGGGCAACAGCTATTTACTCACCCATGCAGGCATATTTCAACATTTTAATATACTTTCCAGCTTTACAGGATGGATGTCAGCCCTGCCATAACACACCAGTATATTGAGCTTTGACTAGTTGCTTTTGTGGTTATATTGGCTCAAGCCACGTTAGAAATAAATCTTTAGGTAGAAGTTAAATCTATATTTCAAAAAGTATGTACTTTATTCTTTTTTTTGATTAAGTCCAATTTACTGCTATGAAGATGTAGACAGGGAACAGTGATAAGTGGTAATGGGGTATGTGGGGGTGGGCTGTAACTAGAAAGTTGTCAAGGAGAGTTTCTCTGGAAATGAGGCATTTAGCTTAGATCTGGAGGTGAGAGGCTGCAGTCATGGGAAGAATCAAGGGCATAGTGTTCCAGGCAGAGGGAATGGAAAATTCCAAGGCTCTCTGACAGCAGAGAGCTTGGTATTTCCTAAGAACTAACACAATGACAGAATATGAGTAATGAAATCTTCAAGATCAGAATTCTGTGCAGCAATAGTGTCACATATAGGATGGTAGATAGAGCTATTCAGAGTGGACTTGAACAATCTGGATCAACTATGTTCATGGAGAATCTCTTTTAGAGGACATTAATGTGCCAGGATGGGTATGGCTGCCACACATCTCTAGTTTCTCCTGATAGCTCTGATTTAAAATATCTGTCTCAATAAGTTGAAAACTATGCCACACAAAAGCCTACATGTGAATATTTATAGCAGCTTTACTCATAATTGCCATAACTTGGAACCAACCAAGATGTCCTTTAGTAGGTGAAAGCATAAATAAACTGTGGTACATCCAGACAATGGAGTATTATTCAACACTAGAAATAAATGAGCTGTCAAGCTATGGACACACATGGAGGAAACTTAAATGCTTATTACTAAATGAAAGATGTCATTCCGAAAGTCTACATACTGTATGATTCTAACCAAATGTCATTCTGAAAAAGGCAAAACTATGGGGATAGTAAAGAGATAAGTGTTTTTCAGGGGTTAAGAGGAAGGGAGGGATGAATGGGTGAAGCACAGAGCATTTTTAGGACAGTGAAACTATTCTGTATGATACTACAATGGTGGATACATGTCATTATACATTTGTCGAAGCCCATGGAATGTACGCCACCACGAGTAAATCCTAATGCAAACTGTGGACTTCAGGCGAAAACGATGTGCCAGTGGAGGTTCATCGATTGTAAAAAATGTACCACTCTGGTGTGGGATGTTGATAGTGGGGGAAGTTATGCATGTGTGGGGCCAGGTGGTATAAGGTAACTCTGCAGTTTCCTCTAAATTTGGTGGTGAGCCTAAAACTGCTCTAAGAAAGTCTATTTAAAAAATATCTTTCCCTTTCTTCTCAGAATTATAAAAGTTAGATTATATGCCATGAGTGTTGCTCTGGACAAATGATTCCTGTTACTATGGGTCACACCTAAAGTGAACTAGGTAGATGTTTGTGTCAGTTAATTCTGAAATTGCCTGATGATATCCTTTAGACAGTCAGTCTTTGTGTGACTTCTGGGCATTTCTCGAATCTCCTTAAATGCAATAATTAATTAAATCCTGCCACCCACAATTGTCATTTACAAGCATCTCAGATTTATAAGAGAAAGAAGGCAAAACATCCTTTATAGACAAAACAAAGAGTATGCATGACAGTGAGCAGAATATGTTCTACTCTGGTCTGCACTTCCCCAAAACAAATTGTTATAGGTTCTCAAAAAAAATATCAAACAAATTGTTATAGGTTCTCAAAAAAAATATCAAATTTTATTGAGAATGTACATTTCAAATGGCCGCTTTGCCGTTTTCAGACATAGTTACCATGGAAGAGGTAGGTTGAGTTCTGACAAATGTAATAAAATTTCTAAATGGGTAAAATGATGGTACGGTTAGCACTTTCACTTGATGAATGCCTCATCATTGGTAACTAGCCCATGTGAAACCGGCTTGAGAGCTATCAGCTGCCAGAGAACTGTATGTCCAACACCTTTGCCAGGGCATCCTGCCAACATTTCATCAATTAACTCCTTCAACGAACATAAAGGTGTATTGGTAAATGTGTTACAACCAGCTCCTTCGAGATAATGCCCTGATTTGTAGCATTTTACAATTTCCGTGGTGAAAAAGCTCCCATCCTGCTGATTTGCGGCTACCAACGCGATGTCATTGAACGCAGAGTTGGGAAGAGAGGTGTACATTTGGCTTCCCTGAGCCAGTATGAGCTGGCTCCAGCATGCCACTGGATGAAAAGGTCTTCTTTCTCAGCTCCAGAAGTAGGAAGGGGGACTCATTATTTTGCTTTGTGGAAATCATCTTTTTTCTCTTTCATGGACTGAGAATTTCTCTTCTTCATTGGCATAACAAAATTGTGTCTTTTCTAATATGCCTTGGAGTGGCTCTTCCAAGGAAATCCACTTACTGCCCTCCCTTGGTGCTCCTCTCTCTCCCTAATGAAAACCTATATAATTGTAAGTCTTCTGGTAGTTCAAATTTGTAACTTAACTGCAAGGTGGCTAATTGAAGCCAGTGTAATTAGTTGCGCTGCACCTGTATGACTGAGTAGAGGGGCAGACCACTAATGACTTGGAAGAAAGGGCACAGTTCCCTGGTGCACTGGCAGTGTCTACACAATCTAAGAATACCTCACTGACTCATTGAATTGAATGAGAGAAAAATCACACAGCTTTTACAGTGTCGTGAACACTATGTGACTAGCAGGATAATTAATATCTATATTAATGTATGTTGCAAACACCTTGTATACTGTACAGTGCAGAAAATAACTGATTTTTATGACATTAAAAACTGAGGTTTCCATCTTCCTGTGGATGTGACAGGGTGTGAACAATAGTTAATCGATACAGTTTGGGGTGAATATAGGTTGAAATCAGACTTGTCCATTCTATTCTAGAAAGTTGGTCACATATTTTGCAGGGAATGAGAACCAGAAAGTCCCCTAGAATTCCTTTGAGGGATGATGGAATTCAGATGGTATAAAATGGAGAAAAAGAGGAAAATCCTAGGACTATAATATAGATAAGAAACATCTGTCATTTAGGAAATCTTGTTGTTTCTCTCTACAATTTCCGTTTGATTCTGCATACGGTTGCTATAAGTCTTAATTCTATATATTCTAAGCTTGGAAATCACAGCTCTCTTGAAAATCAACTGAACATATTTACTTCTCCCAAAGGCATATTTTTTTCTTGAAACAGGGTTAAGTTTTCCTCAAAAAGCTTTCATACATATTTCAGACTCTCAAAACTGTTTCCTTATGAATATATACATACTTAATAGCAAAAATATAAGATCATTTTAAAATGGCATGATATAGTGCTCACTACTGTCAGATGCACATTTTGCTTCTTAGAGAAAGAGAGAGAGGGAGCTATTTAAGCATGTAGCTAGAAATATTTTAAAAACTTAACATCTTTAGACTTTAAAAACTTTAAAAATGTTACAGCAGAAATGTAAAAATTATTCAATTAGAAAAACATTTCCTTTGTAAAAAAAAGACATAGGTTCGACATTGCTTTGTTAATCAGATGCAATGCTACTGAAATGCTTTCAATAGGGCATCTCAGCATCACCTTCTCCCCTCATGAAACACTACTAAAGACTATAAAAATGATTTCTTAGCATCTTTGGAAAACTGGAAAATTTCCATTAAAGAAACCACTTCTCCCCTCACCATTTTTAAGAGGATGGGGATTTCCAAGTGACAAATAAGCATTTACCAAAAAGCTTAAAGGATTATAAGTTATGAGAATGTCTAAAATTCCTTCTGCATAAAACTGTGCATTTCTGGTAATTATCATACAAATGAATTCTGTGGTTGATTGGTAGGATAAACTATAAGAAATTAAAAGTTTGATAAAAATAAAACATTTTTCTTCTTTATAATTGCTCTCTCCGTGTTAATCATTATGACAAATGGATTCATTATTTGGTTCAGATGAACACATTTCCAACATGAATTCTTATTGACCTTATCTAGTCAACTTTCAGGAAGACACAAGGCTCAGTTCTAATGAATATTTATGTCCTGCACTCTCACGGGGTGACTCTGTCATTAGTGAGATCGTGTAACTTTCTTTGGCTTCTAGGATAAATGTCAATAAAAGTAACAACCCCATGAAATTGGAAGGCACATTAACTGCTTTCCTCGAGGAGGCATATGAGAGGTCATTCTGAGAGAGATGCCGCTCTACAGTGGCCTGCACATAATTCACAGAAAGTATGATATTTGGGCCACCCTTCTAGGAGAGCACACCAACATTTCATTGAAACTGAAGATTGAATCTGTTATAATAAAGGAAAATCAGAGCAGAAGAAAGGGCAGTGGGCATCTGTGCCTTGAGGAAGAAAGTGGTAAGGAAAATACAAAAGGGAAGGAGTGAAGAAGACTGCTAGGCCTGACCCTTATTTTCTACCAATTGCTTTGCTTTGAACCTAAACTTCCAATATTCTATTTGTGGAAAGCCAACTTTATTGTTTTCTCTGCTTTATGTGAGGCTGGTTTGCTATCAACCATCCTTCCTCATGAAAAGAGCAATGAAAACCTTTCCATTCTTCAAGGTCTTGATGAAACAGACTTGTCAGTTGGAATATAGCCTTCTTGATTCCCTCTCAGCAATTTACTTACTTAGACCAGTGTCTTGGTTTGGGTTCCTGTAAAAGCGGTCCTGGGGACAATGATCAACCCAGATCTGACTGGTGCACTCAGAGGGCACAAGTGAAAGCAGAGGAGTGAAAAGGGAGGGAGAACAGAGGGCATATGTGTGCAGGTTATCACCGTGGACCCCTGGGGATCAATCCTTCAGCTGACCTTCTAGAAGGATGGGCAGGCTGGGCATCTTTCTCCTCTTTTCTTTCTCTTATTGCTTGAGCATTGCTTCTAGGGCCATTACCTTCCTGGCACTTCTAGGTTGCATCTGAGCGCAGGCTGGCAAGCTCCTGAGGTACTGAGAGAACTCTCAGGCAATGAGAAAGAGAGGCTGAGAAAAGAGGCCCTTGTGGTGAGAAACTGTCATCGAGCTGGGAATGGTCTGCAGCCCTGAGAGAACTCAGGTGGGCATAGGGGCTATGAAGTTACAACCATTTTCTCATCATAAAGTTTAAGCACTACTGCAAGGAACATTATGTAATTTCTCCATGGCCCCGGTTTCGACTGTCTGGCAAACAGAATCAATGTTGTGCCCTTAATGCACCTTGCTTTTTCTTTAATGGCTCTGTGACACTTTTTACTTCAATTTTCTCATCTGCAATGTGGAGATAATCAATAATATACAAATAGGGCTGCCAGGTAAAATGCAGGAAACCTAGCTAAACTTGAAGTTCATATAAACAACAAATACTTTTTAGTATAAGTATGTCCTGTGCAGTATTTGTGACATACTTACACTAAAAAAGTACATGTTGTTTATATGAAATTCAAATTTAACTGGATGTTCTGTATTTCTGTTTGCTAAATCTGACATCTCTAATTATACGCAATCATACTATAAACAATAATAATATATAATAACAATATACAATGATACTATCAACAATGATACCATAACAGAATCAGTGTTGTACACTTAAATTAAACAGCTTTTCACGGTTCTGTGACACTGGGACCATTCTTTCTTTATGCTTCGGTGTTGTTATCTATAAAACAAAGGTTTAAAAAATGGGTATTGACAGTTTATTTGCTACCTTGTGTAAAACTTTTAGCACAATATAAGAGAATAATGGACACTAGATATTATTGTTGAATGTTTGTCTCACAGTCATTGTTGAAGCCATCCTACAAATAATAACCTCTGTGTTTCTAATTTCCAAATACTTTTGAAGATATGGGTGGAGTGGGGAGGGAGACAGTGTAGCGACAGTTGATAAAAATTTTAGGAGAAAGCTACCTCATTCCACCAAAAGAGAGAAAGATTATGTTAAATGTTTCTTTCAGTTCTCAGGAGATACAGATCGTCTCAGGTCAGTAGTTCAAGTACATTTGTGCAGATTTTCACTTAGTGGTTGAGAAATTAAGAGTAGAGAACAGAATTTTCCCATCTTATTTGCTTTGTCAAATATAGTTACCCTCCACAAATTAATCTAACGATCAGTTTCTTTTCTAGATAGATGATTAATTTTAATTAAAAAAAGGATTGGTTTTAGTGGTTTTGATAAAATTAATAGGCACAGACGAGTCAAAGCAAATTTTCAGTGTGGTTTTTGGTTTAAATTTTGTTAGAGTATGGATTCACAAATCAAGGCTCTATATTATCTATGTTTATCACTGCATGCTCAGTTTTTGCAGAAAACTTCCTGATTTTCATAAGAGTTAACACTTCGATCTAATCTAAAGCAGAGCACGTGATTCTTTTATTATACAGAACGGCATCTGAACTTCTCTTCTGGAGTCATCCTTAACCATGTCACTGGTGTGCCCTCCATGCATGAGCAATGTCCAAAATTTATGTTGGAGACTTTACGTAGTTCTGAAATAGTGTGCAAGGACTTCAGTGGCAGAACTTGGTGACAGCAAGCATAGGTCAGGTAGCAGATGTGCCCACCTGGATCAGATGCCAGCATGAAACTCATCGTGCTTAATTCTGCTCTTACTATAAAATAGAACAGCGATGCAGAAGGAAATGAAAAACAAACTAGGCTTTCAGCTACAATGTATAAAGACCTTGGAAGTTGTCACTCCCACTTTTACAAGAAGAAAAAGCAGTACGCACTGAAAAATCACTGACTTTCTTGGACATAAAACTAAGGTCAAAGACTTCCATATGAAAAGTGGGAAAAAGAGGAACTTTATAGAGGAGAAACCTGACAAACACTAGCTGAGTGATCAAGATTAGCAATGTTAAAACATGTTGATAGCACGTACCTTTGATATGATGTGATGAGAATGTCATTTTATCTCTGTAGTCTTCCTCCCCAAAACCCATAGATTAGTTCTCATGATTAGTCTAATCATGAGAGAAACATCAGACAAACCCAAAATCCCTGACCAGTACTCCCCAAAACTGTCAAGGTCATCAAAACCCAGGGGATTCTGAGAAAGTATCACAGCCAAGAGGAACCTAAGGAGATGTGCCTACTAAATGTTCTGTGGTGTCCTGGATGGGATCCTGGAATAGGAAAAGGACATTCAGGAAGTACTGAGAAAATCTGAATAAAGTATGGATTTATTTAATAATAATGTATTGGTTCCTTAGTTGTGACACATGGATCACACTAATGTAAGACATTAATAGTAGGGAAACTGGTGTGGGGTATATGGGAACTCTGTACTATCTTCACAACGTTTTTGTAAACCTTAAATTATTCTAAAATACAAACATTTACCTAAGAAAAAGTTAGAAACAGATGAGAAAATGAAGCAAATAAGGAAAAATTATACATAAATAAATTTAGTAGAAAAATAAGCAATAGGTTTGGAATCTCAAATAAGACTAGTTACACTAGATATAAAATATGCACAGATAATATTTAAAAAATAAAAATAAAAATAAAAACAGTCAGGAGATAAGGAATCAACAAAAGAAGAAAGCATATATGTTTTAAAAGTACTAATAAGTACTTTTAGAAAAATAAAACATGATTACTGAAGTTAAGAACTTTATGGATGCATTTCATAGCAAATTAGGCACAACTGAAGAAATAAATCCTGAACTGGAAGATCTCACTGAAGAAGTTATCCAGAATTCAGCTCAGAGAGACAATGAGATCGAAGATAAGAAAAGAAGTTAAGAGATACGGACAAGAGAATGAGAAAATGCAATATACAGCTACTCTGATTTCCAGAAGCACAGCAGAGACCTATTGTTCTAGAGGAAATATTTAAGGAGGTAATGGTTTTCATAAAAATTTTATCATCTCTTAAAGCAATAACTAGATCCATCCAGTAATGGAAATAATCAATATCAAGCATCATTTATGTTACCCTAGACCAACCTGCAGCTGCCACGTGCAACTTCTATGAATACAGCACTGAATACTACTGGAAGCAGCTGACTCAAAGACATGAAAGCAAGAAAAAGGAATGCTTAGCACTCGGGAAAATGACACTTTGTGCAAGAACCTATTGCCCTCATGCTATATGAACTGTTAATTAAATTGTCTTTTCTCTCAAAAAAAAAAGCTAACATAATTTGACAAAGTTTAGATCTCTCTGAGTTGACTCTATTGGACAGAGAATAATGCCTTGTTAATAACTAGTTAAAATGAGCAATTGCTCCCAAATGCCAATTTAATGATTCTTGACAGTGAGCAATTTACCTGGAGGAAGGGGCAGAAAAATCCTCCCTTATCTTTTCAGAGTGTAATACTTTTAAGTAGGGGCTGCACAGATGCTGCTCAATCTGGTCTCTCACTAGGTCCATAGAAAAGAAGAAAAAAACGTTGAAGAATTAGGATCAGAACCTCTGGTGAAAGGTCAAAAAGCATGGCTAGAGCAAGCCCTAGGCAAAACTGAGATAGAAGATATTATGGTAGACATTGCAGTGCGCATTATGATGGACTGTTCACCAACCATCCGCAGTGTCCAGGATTCAGGGAGGAATATATGAGCAAAGCCTTGATAAGAATTTCCTGTATCGCCCTACTAAGACACCTGTATTTGGACAATCACCTTCTACAAAATGTTGCCTTTCCCATACCTCCAAGAAGCAATTCTGTCAGTGTGGATTTCAGATAGGACAAATGGAATCGCTAACTAGACCTGCAGAGTCAGCTCAGCTATGCAGTTTATGTGCACTTCTGAAGGGACTCTTTTGAAGGTGAAGAAAGAATTAAGGTGAGCACATGCATTTTTTTGCTGTGTTCTCATTAAAAAAAAAAGTAGTTGGCAGAATACTGGAATATTTCCTTTTCAAGGAAAAGCTGAGTCAATGATTTCACTTAAATATTTCTGATAAGAAATATCTTGACATTGGATTGACCAGTGAGTTAATGTCTTTATAAAGATTGCTGAGATTATTTCTCTCACCAAGGACACAACGTGCGGTAACAAGAGTTGAATGCCCCATTGTTCCTTCTGAAGTCTAAACAAAAACAAAACAAAGACACAGGGCAAAATGAAAAAAAAAAAAAAGGAAACTAGAATATGATCCATCTCTTCATAGTTCACAGGTCATAAAGATTTCCCCAAGTTCTCAACACAAAAACTACTGTGGCATCAGACTCTCGGAGTTCCCCGAAAGGCTTTGAGAAAGCAAATGTGGTTTATGCTCTAATCATTCATGGAGCTGGCTTTAAACAGTTGATGGAATGAAGTAGAAACATGATGATACCCCATTCCTTCAAAATAGGCTGTATTCTATTTTTCACTCATGGTTTGAGAGAAAATTGTAGCTAGAAGCAAAAGCTGGGTTTAATTCATGCCTTTACTTAATAGACATTTATTGAGAACTTGTTTTATGCCAACTGCTGTGCTGCACCAGACTTATAAGGACAACTAAGACACTGTTCTACCTTCAAAGGACTCATAGTCTAGTGGAAGAAATGGGCTCATTAACAGGTGACAATTATTTGAAGTGGCAAATGCAATGTGAGATATAGCACAAAGGGTTTAAGTGGGTCTGAGGGAAGTAATACCAGAGCTGTGCCTAAAAGAATAAATAGAAGTATCCAGGCTAAGGAGAGGAATGGCAGCAGGAGGGAGGGCCTTCCAGGCTGTTTGACCTCTAAAGGTCCTTTCTGGCCCTGCACTTCTAAGCACATCAATATAATTAATTCACTTCACTATTCCCCAAGTCCTGCTTTTTATAAGATAAGCGGGAAAAAAATTTAAAACAATCAATTAACAGCTAGAGAACTCAAAACCTAAATTAGCAAAAGACTATTAATAGATGTATGCCTCATTTAGCTAACTTCTTTGGAGAATAAGATATACTGTACAAGTGAAATTTCCAATTAAATGAACACTGCCCTTTGAAACAACATTTTCAACATTTAAACATATTTATTATGACGTATTTTTTAAACGTATGGCTTGATTTCTTGTCTGCTTAAGTGGAAGGGAATTGAAGGCATTTTTAGCCTTTGTGGGTGTCCCAGGATCTTAATTATGAACTCCTGTCAGTTTCTTAGTCCTGA
This sequence comes from Equus asinus, assembly GCF_041296235.1. Taxonomy (NCBI): domain Eukaryota; kingdom Metazoa; phylum Chordata; class Mammalia; order Perissodactyla; family Equidae; genus Equus; species Equus asinus. The sequence continues at coordinate 132,301,535 of NC_091792.1, forward strand.
TCCAGATCTGGGCCTTTCTCAGTAGCAGACCATCATCTGTTTCTGCTTCTGTCGGGTTGGCAGCTTCTAAAAGCCCTTCCAACACCTTTTCTAGTGTGCTGCTTCTGATCTGCTATTGGGCTGCAACACTGGGTAAACTATTACTTTTAAGGTTTTACTGTTTGGTATTATTAGAAAGGCCTAACATCTGCAGGGATGAGCAAGGAAAGAGGGTTGGCACAAAACTTTATTGAAAGTCTAATATGTGCCCGGGGTCGTGCTTAGTACTTTTCTTGCATCTTAGTCTGCTCTGGCTGCCATAATAAAATGCCAAGACTGGGTGACTTAAACAATAGAAATGTATTTTCTCACAGTTCTGGAGGCTCGAAGTCCCACGTCAAGGTCCAGAAGAGTCAGTTTCTGGTAGGAGCTTCCTTTCTGGGTTCCAGATGGCCACCTTATTGCTGTGTCCTCATACAATAGAGAGAGAAAATGAGGTCTCTGGTGTCTCTTCTTATAAGGACGTTAATCTTATTGTATCAGGTCCCCACCCTAATGACCTCATTTAATCTTAATCACCTCTATAAAAGCCCTATCTCCAAACACAGCCACATGGGAGGTCGAGGCTTCAAAATAAGAATTTGTGGGGAACACAAACATTCAGTCCATAACACCTTGTTATTTCACCTGAACTTCCCATTAGTCCTGAGATTCAGGCATTGTTATCTACACATTCAGATGAGACTTAGGAAGGTAAGGGGCTTGCTGAAGTTTAGACAGCTCGTATGCGTCAAGGCTGGGAGTTCAATTCAGATGTTTTGACTCCAAATCTGTCTCTTGTTTTACTGTTTATTGCGAGCTCTTGAACGATATCAAGTCTTCCAGATGTTCAAGCCACTAATCTCAGCCTCATTTACCACCCTACCCCGCAATTCAAGCCATCTTCATATCAGAAATTCCACCTTCTAAATCTCTCTCAAGTCAAGCCCATCTTTCCAGATCTATTACTGTCACCTTAACCAGGCCCACCCTCTTTTCTGTGGATTACTGCAAAAGCTTCACTACCGATCTCACCATCTTGCATCTTCCCCATCTCCTATCACCCTTACCTGCAGCCAAACTGATCTTCCTAAAATGCAGACCTGATAGAGTCACTTCCACCTAGCCACTCCTTAGGGAGCCAATACTTCAGGATGAAGTTGAGATTCTTTTATTTGGCATATAAGGCTCTTCATGATGTAGCTCTCACGCTCTACCACTTGAGGACATTTGCACATCCTGCTGCTACTTTCTGGAACACTCTCCTCCATGTTCTTCATTTGGATAGCCTCCCATTATCTTTTAAACTTATCTTCAATGGCTCTTGCTCTAAAATTCCTTCCTTAATCCTGCCTATCCCCTATCTGGATTAAACACCTCTCCTTTGTATTCTTTGATTGCATTATCATAACAATTTCCACACTGTATAGAAATTTAATGTTTAACTGCCTGACAAACCCCCAAAATTGTAACACTTTAATGCAGGAACTCTATTTGTGTAACACTTAGGTTTAGTTCTCATTCTATGGAATAGAGAAACACCTCCAAATAAAAGTGGCTTAAAAAAGGTAAAAATGGATTTATTTTCATACAAAGGATACATGGAGGTTAGGAAGTCTAAGAGTTACATCTTTTCCATTGTCAAGCTGCAAACTCCTCCAACTTCCCATTTTACTCTCTTTTTCTTGGGTTGGTAAAGTAATGCTCATAGAGTGGCTGCCTGTTTTGCAAATCAAGTTTTATGGGAACACATCCATTCTTTCAGGCATTGTCTATGGCTGATTTCTCCCTATAATGGAAGAGCTGAATAGTTATGATAGAGATCTTGTGACCCATGAAGCCTAATGCTGTTGATCGCCTTTCTCCTTTAGCATCTTAGAGAATGATTTTAATGGCGATAATGACCCTTCATATTCCAAAATGGCTACTGTAACTTGAGACATTTCTGTCATATAATTAAGCAGGAAGAAGGAAATGGAGAAATGCATGGCCCCTCCCTTTTCGGACATTTTTCAGAGATTCCACTCCTCTTACATCTCATTGGTCGGATTTCCGTAACATGGCCATGGCAAGCAGCAAGGGAGGCTGGGAAATGTAGCCTTTTCTTAACTGCAACAACTTTCCCAACTAAATGTTGGTTAGGAGGAAGGAATGAAAGGATACTATAGGAAGCAGCTGTGGTCTTTGCTACAATCTCGTTAAACATTTTCTCCTCAGCATCTAGCACTTAGTGGGTACTCAATAAACTTGGGATGAACGGAATTGTCTGTAAAGTACTTAGTGATGAGTATTATTTCCAGAGCTCAAGCCAACGACTTCTGCTTGTGCTACAGAGAGCCACCGTTGTTAGAATGTTGACCTCTGCATAAGTGTGTTGTGGCAGCCCTGAAAAAGAGTTTTAGCAACTTGAGGGCTCCAGTTTGCCTTTCTTCGATGTACATTATTTTTGCTGTTGATTTCGTTTATTTAAAATTGCATATTTTAGCTACTAGTCTATAATTTAATGGTACAAAATTTAAGATAATTACTTATTTGCTTCAAAGAAAAAAACCTCTTCCTTTCTCCTCTAAGTAGATAATGTGGGTTGAGTTTAGCAAAGATAATCTTTCTGGGTTAGGCATGCAGGAATGACAGGAAGGACTAACTAATGATTCTTTCCTTCAGTCAGTAGTGGAAGGTAAATTACTGAAGAAGAATAAGAAGATGTCTGACTGTTGTAGGTTCTGTGGTTTCCAAAGGCCTCAGTGCACCTATGATGCTTTTCATAGATGCTTAAGGTGGCTTTGGCCTTGAACTCAAGCAGTGTGATGGTCAGCAATCAGCTCTCACAGATGGGACATAAAACCGTGAATTGTGAACAAGTGCTGTGATCCCAGAGAGGTGTCCTAACCTTTTGGTTTCATCTCCCCTCTTCACTCATCTGTCCTTCTTCTTTCCAGCCTTCTTCTCTCATAATTTTTTGTGGGTCCACACACTGGGGTAGTAGTGGTTGGACTGGAAAGAGATGCTGCGTGATTTTGTCTGAGGCTCCTCTAAAAACATGGGCTCCTATAGCCTGTGGCCAAGGACCCAGCTCTGGTTTCACCACCTGTTTCAGCTTCTGGATACAATTCTTCATGTAATGATTGCCTAGTCAAAGGAGCATTTTACAATGATTAGAGAGGACAGTTATACTTTTTTCTTCACATTACTTCAGGAGTGCTATAAAGGCCATACTAGTCAAACAAACCGTTGAACAAAAGGGTGAGCAGTGCTGGGCTGGATAATATAGTTTGGCTGCGAATAGAACACAGTCTGCCAATTCATTCTTTCCTTGTTCTAAATACACTGCATTGAAATTTTCTTTTCCACATTTGTAGCTTCTAATTAGCTTTGAAATTATTCTGTGGTTCAGTTTAAAGTCTGTCTTCTCCCTTCAGTGATTCCTTTGGGACTGGTTGTTCATTTAAAAAAAAAAAAAAGAACACTTTGCATTTTTATAGTTCTGTGCGCTGGACCATGGAGGAATAGCAGATGTTGCTTGAATTCTCCCACCCACGCATCCAAATGTGAATAATCTTGGTGCCTCTGGCAAACTTCTACCTCATATAGCATTACTCTTCTAGCATGGACAGACTTCATCCTACAAAATGTTCATGAAGAACAAATTCAGACAGTAATACTTAATGGTGAAATATATTTTATGTAGTTGAAGGACCTCTCAACTGGGAATTGCATCATCCTTGTTCTGCTAGTGAGCTGCATGAGCCTGGGTAAATTTTAAATTCTCTTTTAGTCCTCAATTTTCTCATATATAAACCCAAGATAATGCTATTCACATTATAAGATTGTGCTTGACACTCAACAATTAACTTTTATGTTTGATTATATATTTTGAATACAAAATGTATTCATGCATTCATAAATTTCTAGAGACACAAAATGCTTAGAATAATTTCCAACATGCTATAAACTATTTGTTATTGCGATATTGTGATTCATAATAAGAAATATATATTTGGTCTTCATCCCCATTTTAGACACAGAGCTCCTAAAACCCTTGGAATTTCCTAAGTGATAAAGGTGTCCTTTGTTATGTTAATGAGGTGGCCACCTAAGGATGGGGGCTGGTTGCCAGTGAGCCAACCATGTGATTAAAGGGTTGGAACTTTCAGTCCCATCCCCATACCTTTGGGGAGGGGAGAGAGGCTGGAGATTGAGTTCAATCACTAATGGCCAATGATTTAATCAATCATAACTAGGAAATGAAGCCTCCATAAAAATCCAAAAGGGTGGAGTTCGAAGAGCTTCTGGGTTGGTGAATACTTGGAGATTTGGAGAGAGTGGCATGCCCAGAAAGAACGTGGGAGCTCCCCTGTGCCCTTTCCCCATATCTTGCCCTATGTATCTCTTCTATCCAGCTGTTCTTGGGTTGTAGCCCTTTATAATAAACCAATATTCTAGCAAGTAAAATGTTGCTGCATTCTGTGAGCTGCTCTGGCAAATTAATCAAACCTAAGGAGGAGGTTGTTGGAACCTCTAATCTATAGCTGGTTGGTCAGAAGCACAGGTGATAATCTAGGTTTGTGATTGGTGTCTGAAGTGTGTAGATGTGTGGTGGGGGGCAGTCTTTTAGGACTGAGCCCTTAACCTATGGAATCTGATTCTGTCTCTAGGTAGATAGTGTCAGAATTGAGTTGAATTGTAGGACACCCAGCAGTTGTTGGAGAATTGCTTGGTGATGTGGAGGAAACTCACGCCCACATGCATCCTAGTTGAGACCAGAACTTCTTAGCTATTAATAGTTTTCTCTCCTAAACGCTTCCTTCAGTTTTGAGTTCTGGGACAGTAGTCTTTTATCTTCTCACTGATGCTCTAACTTCTTTATTTTCTTTAAATAATCCTTTAATATAGATTGTTTCTTATATTTCTATCTATGTCTGTCTGTCTACATATCTTTCTAATCTATCTATTTACCCACCCTTAATATATTTATAAAATAATTTATTTTCTCCCTTTTGGACATTTATGTATTTCCTACATGCTCTAATAAATGTGAATGAAACAAAGATAAATTAAGAATGGGTCCTGACCTCAGAGTACCGATAGTGCTGATAATGATACTTATGTGCCAGGAATTTATATGCATTACTTTGTTTAATCTTTCCAACATCCATTTAAAGAAGAAATCCAGAACTGGTAAGCATTTGCTTAAGGCTGCAATAGTGGCCTAGTGAGTGAATAGTAAAGGTAAGCTTAAAACCCTAGTCCATTTTCCAACAATAAAAAGCTTAGCCTTAACCACTGCACAATACTTCCCTTAATCTTCTATCCTGTGCTTTGTGGAGTATCTTATATTTCAATGTTTTTGTTGATTTCTACATCAATTTTCTATCTTGATCATTCTTAACATCCTTTTGTTATTCTATATTTTTCCCTCAGATTACTTATCTTTAGCCAATTTTAATTAATAAAAAATGATTTCAACCTTGAAAATTTTCTTCTTGAATTCTTTTCTTAACTGCCATAATTCTCTACCTCTGTATATTTCCACAGTAAAAATAGAATCAAGATGTTGAAAATATTTTTCATTATACTTTTATGCCCCCTTTGAACTTTCTTTTTTTTTTTTTTTGCTTTTTTTTTTTTTAATTAATGTTATGATAGATTACAACCTTGTGAGATTTCAGTTGTACATTTTTGTTAGTCATGTTGTGGGTACACCACTTCCCCCTCCGTACCCTCTCCCCACCCCCCCTTTTCCCTGGTAACCACCGATCAGATCTCCTTCTCAATATACTAATTTCCACCTATGAGTGGAGTCATATAGAGTTCGTCTTTCTCTGACTGACTTATTTCGCTTAACATAATGCCCTCGAGGTCCATCCACGTTGTTGTGAATGGGCCAATTTCGTCTTTTTTTATGGCTGAGTAGTATTCCATTGTGTATATATACCACATCTTCTTTATCCAATCATCAGTTTCTGGGCATGTAGGCTGGTTCCACGTCTTGGCTATTGTAAATAATGCTGCGATGAACATAGGGGTGCAATGGACTCTTGAGATATCTGATATCAGGTTCTTAGGATAGATACCCAGTAATGGGATGGCTGGGTCATAGGGTATTTCTATTTTTAACTTTTTGAGAAATCTCCATACTGTTTTCCATAGTGGCTGTACCAGTTTGCATTCCCACCAACAGTGTATGAGGGTTCCTCTTTCTCCACAACCTCTCCAACATTTGTCGTTCTTGGTTTTGGATGTTTTTGCCAATCTAACGGGGGTAAGGTGATATCTTAGTGTAGTTTTGATTTGCATTTCCCTGATGATTAGCGATGATGAACATCTTTTCATGTGTCTATTGGCCATATTCATATCTTCTTTTGAGAAATGTCTGTTCATGTCCTCTGCCCATTTTTTGATCGGGTTGTTTGTTTTTTTGTTGTTAAGCAGTGTGAGTTCTTTGTATATTATGGAGATTAACCCTTTGTCGGATAAGTGGCTTGTAAATATTTTTTCCCAATTAGTGAGCTGTTTTTTTGTTTCAATCCTGTTTTCACTTGCCTTGAAGAAGCTCTTTAGTCTGATGAAGTCCCATTTGTTTATTCTTTCTATTGTTTCCCTCAACTGAGGAGTTACAGTGTCCGAAAAGATTCTTTTGAAACTGATGTCAAAGAGTGTACTGCCTATATTCTCTTCCAAAAGACTTATTGTCTCAGGCCTAATCTTTAGGTCTTTGATCCATTTTGAGTTTATTTTGGTGTGTGGTGAAAAAGAATGGTCAATTTTCAATCTTTTGCATGTGGCTGTCCAGTTTTCCCAGCACCATTTGTTGAAGAGACTTTCTTTTCTCCATTGTAGGCCCTCTGCTCCTTTGTCGAAGATTAGCTGTCCATAGATGTGTGGTTTTATCTCTGGGCTTTCAATTCTGTTCCATTGATCTGTGGACCTGTTTTTGTACCAGTACCATGCTGTTTTGATCACTGTAGCTTTGTAGTATGTTTTGAAATCGGGGATTGTGATTCCGCCGGCTTTGTTTTTCTTGCTCAGGATTGCTTTAGCAATTCGCAGTCTTTTGTTCCCCCATATGAATTTTAGGATTGTTTGTTCAATTTCTGTGAAGAATGTTCTTGGGATTCTGATTGGGATAGCATTGAATCTCTATATTGCTTTAGGTAGTATGGACATTTTAACTATGTTTATTCTTCCAATCCATGTGCAAGGAATGTTTTTCCATCTCTTTATGTCATCACCTATTTCTTTCAAGAAAGTCTTGTAGTTTTCATTGTATAGATCCTTCACTTCCTTGGTTAAGTTTATCCCAAGGTATTTTATTCTTTTCGTTGTGATTGTGAATGGGATAGAGTTCTTGAGTTCTTTTTCTGTTAGTTTATTGTTAGTGTATAGAAATGCTACTGATTTATGCACGTTAATTTTATACCCTGCTACTTTGCTGTAGTTGTTGATTATTTCTAATAGTTTTTCTGTGGATTCTTTGGGGTTTTCTATGTATAAGATCATGTCGTCTGCAAACAACGAGAGTTTTACTTCTTCGTTACCTATTTGGATTCCTTTTATTTCTTTTTCCTGCCGAATTGCTCTGGCCAGCACCTCCAGTACTATGTTGAATAGGAGTGGTGAAAGTGGGCACCCTTGTCTTGTTCCTGTCCTCAGAGGGATGGCTTTCAGCTTTTGTCCATTGAGTATGATGTTGGCTGTGGGTCTATCATATATGGCCTTTATTATGTTGAGGTACTTTCCTTCTATACCCATTTTACTGAGGGTTTTTTATCATAAATGGGTGTTGGATCTTGTCGAATGCTTTCTCTGCATCTATTGAGATGATCGTGTGGTTTTTGTTTTTCATTTTGTTGATGTAGTGTATCACGTTGATTGACTTGCGGATGTTGAACCATCCCTGTGTCCCTGGTATAAATCCCACTTGATCATGGTGTATAATCTTTTTGATGTATTGCTGTAATCGGTTTGCCAAAATTTTGTTGAGGATTTTTGCATCTATGTTCATCAGTGATATCGGCCTGTAGTTCTCCTTCTTTGTATTGTCCTTGTCAGGTTTGGGGATCAGAGTGATGTTGGCTTCATAGAATGTGTTAGGGAGTTCTCCATCTTTCTCAATTTTCTGGAACAGTTTGAGGAGAATAGGTATTAAGTCTTCTTTGAATGTTTGGTAGAATTCTCCAGAGAAGCCGTCTGGTCCTGGACTCTTGTTTTTGGGGAGGTTTTTGATTACCGTTTCTATTTCCTTACTTGTGATTGGTCTATTCAGATTCTCCATTTCTTCCTGATTCAGTTTGGGGAGATTGTAGGAGTCTAGGAATTTGTCCATTTCTTCCAGGTTGTTCAATTTGTTGGCATATAGTTTTTCATAGTATTCTCTTATGATCTCTTGTATTTCATTGGTATCTGTTGTGATTTCTCCTCTGTCATTCCTGATTTTATTAATTTGCGATTCTCTCTTCTTTTCTTGGTGAGTCTGGCTAGGGGTTTGTCAATTTTGTTAATTCTTTCGAAGAACCAACTCTTTGTTTCATTGATCCTTTCTATTGTCTTTTTTGTTTCAATATCGTTTATTTCTGCTCTTATTTTTATATTTCCCTCCTTCTACTGACTCTGGGCTTTGTTTGTTCTTCTTTTTCTAGTTCTGTTAGGTGTCGTTTGAGGTTGCTTACGTGAGCTTTTTCTTGTTTAGTGAGGTGAGCCTGTATTGCGATGAATTTCCCTCTTAGGACTGCTTTTGCTGCATCCCAAATAATTTGGTATGTCGTGTTCTCATTTTCATTTGTCTCCAGATAATATTTGATTTCTTCTTTAATTTCTTCAATGATCCATTGTTTGTTGAGAAGCGTGTTGTTTAGTCTCCACATTTTTGCACCTTTCTCTGCTTTTTTCTTGTAGTTGATTTCTAGTTTAATAGCGTTATGATCAGAAAAGATGCTTGATATTATTTCAACTCTCTTGTATTTATTGATGTTTGCTTTGGTTCCCAAAATATGGTCAATCCTTGAGAATGTTCCATGTGCACTTGAGAAGAATGTGTAACCTGCTGTTTTTGGATGAAGTGTTCTATATATATCTATTAAGTCCATCTGGTCTAATTTTTCATTTAATTCTATTATTTCCTTGTTGATTTTCTGTCTGGATGTTCTGTCCATTGGTGCTAATGGTGTGTTGAGGTCCCCTACTATTATTGTATTGTTGTTGATGTCTTCTTTTAGTTCTATTAAGAGTTGCTTTACAAATTTTGGTGCTCCTGTGTTGGGTGCGTATATATTTATAAGTGTTATGTCTTCTTGGTGGAGAGTCCCTTTTATCATTATATACTGTCCCTCTTTATCTTTCTTTATCTGTTTTGCTTTGAAATCTACCTTGTCTGATATTAGTATAGTGACACCTGCTTTCTTTTGTTCATTATTAGCTTGGAGTATTGTTCTCCATCCCTTCACTCTGAGTCTGCGTTTGTCTTTGCGGCTGAGGTGTGTTTCCTGGGGGCAGCATATTGTTGGATCTTGTTCTTTGATCCATCCTGCCACTCTGTGTCTTTTGATTGGGGAGTTCAATCCATTTACATTTAGAGTGATTATTGAGACGTGGGGGCCTACCACTACCATTTTGTGTCTTGTTTTCCGGTTTTCTTCAGTTTCCTTTGTTTCTCGTCCCATGGTTTAATCTGTTCTGATGTAGAGCTGCTACTCTCTGTTGTTGTCCTTCTACTTATCTCCTCTGCTCTTGGTTTTGTAGCCCCTTTCCTTTTTTGGATTTTTCAGGAATGAGGGTTTTCCTGAGGATTTCCTGAAGAGGAGGTTTTGTGGCAATGAACTCCCTTAATTTTTGTTTATCTGGGAAAGTTTTTATTTCTCCATCGTATTTGAAGGATATTTTCGCTGGGTAGAGAATTCTCGGCTGTAGATTTTTGTCCTTCAGATTTTTGAATATATCATTCCACTCTCTTCTAGCCTGTAAAGTTTCTGCTGAGAAATCTGCTGATAGCCTGATGGGGGTTCCTTTGTAGGTTAGTTTCTTTTGCCTGGCTGTCCTTAATATTTTCTCCTTGTCATTGACTTTTGCTAGCTTCACTACTATATGCCGTGGAGTTGGTCTTCTTGCATTGATAAAGTTTGGAGATCTATTGGCTTCTGTCACCTGAAGATCCATCTCCCTCACCAGATTTGGGAAGTTCTCAGCCATTATTTCTTTGAATAGGTTTTCTGCCCCTTTCTCCTTCTCTTCTCCCTCTGGTATACCTATAATCCTTACGTTGCATCTCCTAATTGTGTCTGATAATTCTCGGAGAGTTTCTTCATTTCTTTTAAGTCTTGCTTCTCTCTCCTCCTCTGCCTGCAACAATTCTATATTGCCATCTTCCAAATTGCTAATTCTTTCCTCCATATTATCGGCCCTACTGTTCAGAGCATCTAGATTTTTCTTAATCTCCTCTATTGTGTTCTTCATTTCCAATATTTCTGTTTGGTTCTTCTTTATCGTATCAAACTCTTTTGTGACATAGCTCCTGAACTCGTTGAGTTGTCGGTCAGAATTCTCTCTTAACTCATTGAGAATCTTAATGATGGCTGTTTTGAAGTCATCATCATTTAGGTTATATATCTCATTTTCTTTGGGATTGTTTTCTGTGTATTTGTTACTTTCTTTCTGTTCTGGAGATTTAATGTATTTTTTCATATTGCTTGATGTTGTTGATTTGTGCCTCCGCATGGAGATAGAGTTTAGTTGCTCCTTTCACTTGTTTCAGCTGCTGCGGTGGGGGGAGCAGCTGTTTATACTTCACCAACCAGGAACCCTGTCCGTAGTTGCTAACTGGGCCTGGGCCCCTCTTCGTAGCCACAGTGGCCCTTTGGATTCCCTCCTCTGCCGTGGGGGCTGTCACAGGGGGGCTTCAGGCTGCAGGTGCCTACTGTTGCAGCCCACCTAGATGTGCTCTCTCCTTGGGGTCTGCAACGGTGTTATGGGCTTTTCCAGCGGCCAGGGGTGGGATCACTTATATTTGTCGCTCCGTTGCTGTCGGCACCCACCAAATCTCACTTGTCCTCTATGGGTCGCAAGAGAGCTATTGGCATCTTCTACAGTCTGTGGTTAGTACACCTAGCTATGCTGCTTTTGCCCTGGGGTCTTCCAGCCTTGTGGCTGGCGGCTGGGTGCCTTCTACTGGTGCTGTGCAGAGGCTTTCCCTAAGGCTGCTGTGAGCCTGTAGGGTTTCCCCCTAGGCTACTAAGCTGGGTCTCTGGAACTCTCTCCAGCCCCAGTCCTCTCCGAGATCTCCGGCAATCCCTAGTCTCACGGGGCGGGCAACGGCAGCTGGGGGTCGCCCCGCCCTCTGGGCTTCTCTCCGGGCCTCTCCTGGGAGCCCTGAATGCTGGGAGTGGCCCCTCTGCTAATGGCAGACAGAGAGTTTTGTCTGCTGCCTGGCGGAACTCCGGCGCTTCCCCTCCGGGTCGCAGAACCGGCCTTTGAAAGTTCCCCCCGCCCCGGTCCTCTCCGAGATCTCTGGCAATCCCTAGTCCCACGGGGCGGGCAACAGCAGCTGGGAGACCTCCATGCCCTCCGTGACTCTCTCTGGGACCCTCCGGGCGCCCCGAGCACCAGGCTGGGTCTCCCCGCCAATGGCGGGGAGAGGCTCTCCCCGCGGGCTCAGGTGTGCAACTCCAAAGTTTCCCTCTGCGTTTAGGAGTACTTGCGGGGGGTTTAGGTAGGGTTCTGGTCACCTGTTTCCACCGTCGCTCCTCTGTTGTGTTCTCGCTCCTGCCCTAGATGTGTGTGGATCCTCTGGGGGCGTCCGTTGGAAGAAAGCCGCTTGCGGGTACTAGGCTGCCCGTCGGGGTCGGAGAGTTTTCACCTATTTCCACATCCTCCCGGAGGAAAGTCCATCCGCCTTCCGATGTATAGTCGCGTGGGTGTCTCAGACGTCCTGAGATGCTGTCTGGATATCCTTTGTCAAGCGATAAGTGTCCAAATAATTGTAGACTAGAAGGGCGAGAGACAAAGAGGACTACTCATGGCGCCATCTTGGATCTTCTCCCCCCCCCCTTTGAACTTTCAAACTTTTCCTCTTTTTTTTTCAGATTTCTAGCCCTTTGTCATTGTCTCTGCCCTTGCACATTTTGATCACTGGTTACTTGCTTCTGTCTTAACTTCAGTCCCTCTCTCGACTTTTACGGAGACAGCTTGTGCTGGGATATTCAGAAATAAATTTCATCTGCCACTTTGAACATAGCACATAATTTCTCTCAATTTCCAATTGTTTTGAGACTTTCTGCTATATTTCCTTAATTTTCTTATTTTAATATTTGGATCTCTGGTGTGGATTTGAACTTCTCATAATCCTCAGTTCCTAGTGCACTATCATCATTAGTCTATTCTTCTTTCTAGTGCTTTTCACTTTTTACTTTCTCACTGTCATTTCCTCCCCACCACAGAAATCCACTGTAATTATGTATTAAATATTTTTGTGTATCTACTCATCCTTAAGTATATGTAATGTTGTTTTATGTATTTATATGTTTTTGATTTACATAAATGTATCGTGTTTTGGTTTGCATTCTCTTACAGACTTAAAACTTGATACTCTCTGATTTTCTAATTTTTGCCCATCTAAAGGGTATACAGAACTATTTCATTGCTGTTTTACTTTGCATTACTTTCGATACTAGCAAAGGGTAGGCTTCTCTCTATTTGTTAGTTTTTTGGAATTCTCCTTCTATGAATTGCCTATTTGTAATCTGTGCCTATTTTTCTATTAAATTTTATGGTTTTTCTTCTTTATTTTTGGAAAGTTTTTATATAATCTATGTAACTTTCTTTTTTTCAGTTTTATACGCAGCACTTACTTCATATTTGATTTACAGAATAATTGAGGAGGTGATGCAGCAAATTTCCATATACCCACTCCCTGCATACACAGTTTCCCCTAATATAATGTCTTGCTTTATTGTGGTACATTTGTTATCATTAATGAATCAATATCAATACATTATTATTAACTAAAGTCCATAGTCTGCATTAAGGTTCACTCTGTATTGTATAGTTGTATAGTTTTTAACAAATGCCTATGTCATTTGATGCCACTACAGTTTCAAACAGAGTGGTTTCACTGCCTGAGAAATCTCCTGTACTTCACCTTTTCTTCCCTCTGCCTGACCCATTGAACCCCCGATCCTTTTATTATTCCTATAATTTTGCCTTTTCTAAAATGTCATATGTTGGAATCGTACAGTATGTTGCTTTTTCATTTAGAAATACACATTTAACGTTACTCTGTGTCTTTTCATGTCTTGATAGCTCATTTATTTTTAGCACTGAATAATATTCTAGTGTATGGATAAATAATTTATTTATTCATTCACCTATTGAAGGACATCTTGATTGTTTCCATTTTTCGGAGCTTATGAATAAGGCTGCTATAAACATTTGTGTGTAAATTTTTGTGTGTACATAAGTTTTCAACTCAGTTGTGAAGACACCTAGGAGCGTGATTGCTGGATGGTGTGGTAAGACTGTGTTATCTTTGTAAGACATTCCAAACCATCTTCCAAAGTGGCTGCACCATTTTGCATTCCCACCAGCAATGAATGAGATTTCCTGTTGCTCCACATCCTCATCAACATTTGGGATTGTCAATTTTTCAGGTTGTAAACATTCTAATAGGTGGATAATGTTCTTATTGTTTTAATTTGCAATTCCCTAATGACATACAATGTTGATTATCTTTACATATGCTTATTTGACATCTACATATCTTCTTTGGTGAGGTATCTGTTCAGAATTTTGACTGTTTTCTCATTGGGTTGTTTGTTTTCTTATTGTTAAGATATAAGTATTCTTTGTATATTTTGGATACAAATGCTTTGTAAAATATGAGTTCAGCAAATATTTTCTGTGAGCTTGTGGCTTGTCTTTTCATTCACTTAAGAGCATCCTTCACAGAGCAGACATTTTTAATTTTATAAAGTCCAATTTATCATTTTTTCCCATTAATCATACCTTTAATGGATCTAAAAAGTTATCACTCAAATCAACATCATCTAGATTTTCTCCTATGTTATCTTCTAGAAAGTTTATAGCTTTGCATTTTACATTTAGGTCTATAATCCACTTGAGTTACTTTTTGTGAAACATATAAAGTCTATATGTAGACTCTTTTCTTTCTTTTTTTTGCATATGGATATGTAATTTTTCCAGCCCCATTTGTTGAAAAGACGACCCTATCTTCATTGAAATACTTTTACTCCTTTGTCAAGGATCATTTGACTATATTTGTTCGTCTATTTATGGGATCTCTATTCTGTTCCATTGATCTATGTGTCTATTCTTGAGCCAATACCACTTACTGTAACTTTATAGTAAGTCTTGAAGTTGATTAGCATCAGTCCTCTGACTTTGTTCTTCTTTAGTATTGTATTGGCTATTCTTGGTCTTTATTTTACATGTAGACTTTAGAATCACTTTGTTGATATCTACAAAATAACTTGCTGGGATTTTGATTGGGATTACATTAAATCTGTAGATCAAATTGGGAAAAATTGACATCTTAACAATATTGAGTCTTTCTATCCATGAACATGGATATCTCCCCATTATTTAGATCTTTAAAAAATTTATTTTATCAGTGTTTTGTAGTTTTCTTTATATATCCTATACATATTTTGTTAGATTTATGCCTAAGATTTACACCTATTTCATTTTTTTGGCTTAACATAAATGGTGTTGTGTATTTAATATCAAATTTCAATTGTTCATTGATGATACATAGGAAAGTAATTGACTCTCTTATATTAACCTTGCATCCTGAAATCTTGCTATAATTTCTTATTAGTTCCAGTAGGTTTTTGTTGTTACTATTGTTGATTTTTGGGGATTTTTCCACATAGACAATCATATCATTTGTGAAAAAAGACAATTTTATCTCTTATTTTCAAATTTGTATACATTTCATTTCCTTGTCTTCTTTCATTAACTAGGTCTTCTAGTATGATGTTGAATAGCAGTGGGGAGAGAGGGTATTCAGCCTTGTTCCTGATAGTAGTGAGACAGCATCTAGTTTCTCAGTGTGAAGTATGACGTTAGCTGTAGGATTTTTGTAGATATTTCTTGTCAAGTTCACGAAGTTCCCCCCCCCCCCGCCATTCCTGGTTTGCTGATAATTTTTTTCATGAATAGGTATTGGATTTTGTCAATTCTTTTTCTGCATCAATGATAAAATAATGTGGCTTTTTTCTTTAACTTGTTGATGTGATGGATTACATTATTTAATTGTCAAATGTTTAATCAGTCTTATATACCTGCAATAAATCCCACTGGGTCATGATCTATAATTTTTGTAATATATTGTTGTATTGGATTTGCTAATATTTCAATATTTTTGCATCTATGCCCATGAGAGATTTTGGTCTTGGGTTTTCCTTTCTTATAATGTCTTTATCTAGTATTAGGGTAATACTGGCCTTATGGAATAACTTAGTGTTCCTTCTGTTTCCGTTTTCTGGAAGAGATTATAAAGAACTTGTATCATTTCCTCCTTAAATGTTTGGTAGAATTCAACAGTGAAACTATCCAGGCATGGTGTTTTCTTCTTTGGAAGATTACTAATTATTGATTCAATTTCTTCAGAAGATATACACCTATCCAGATTATATTTTTCTCCTATATGAGTATTATTAATTTGTCTTTTAAGGAATTGGTTCATTTCATACAAGTTATTAAATTTGTGATATAGAATTGTTTATAATATTTCTTTATTATACTTTCAATGTCCATGGGATCAATAATGATGGCGCCTATTCCATTTCTGATATTAATAAGTTGTGTCTTTTCTCTTTTTTCTTGGTTAGCCTTGCTAGAAATTTATCAACTTTACTGTTCTTTTCAAAGAAGAAGCTTTAAATTCATTAATTTCCCTATTACTTTCTAGTTTTCAGTTTCATTGATTTCTGCTATAATTTTATTATGTATTTTCTTTTGATGGCTTTAAGCCTATGTCGCTTTTCTTCCTCTAGTGTCCTAATGAGAAAACTTAGATTATTGATGTTAGATCTTTCTTCTTTTGAAATGTGTGCATTCAGTGCACAATCAGCCAAAGAATGACGCACTTATGTCATTTGACTAACTCAGATGAACTCAGTAGAATAATTGTTTTCTATAAGATTGTATAGCATCTGACCCTAAAATTAGTTGCACACATCTATTTTCACCTTAAGATATTCCATCAACTACATGATGACCCTGAGATTTCAAAGACATTGTGTCACATGTTTACTATATTCTGAAATCTGCATTGCTCTATTGTTTTAGTTTAAATGCATTATTGCTACTTCTGTGATGGTGTGGATGATGTGGAACTCACTGTCTTTCTTTTCTTCTTCCTTTTCTATTTTGGATTCATGAATGGGAGCCACCAGTATAGTAGAATTCTGTAGCAATTATTTGATTTATAGTCAGTGAATATTCTTACCTTTGTACAATTGAAGTACAATTTATGTGGAAATTGGATTTTCTTTCAGATTGAAATTCAGATTACTAATCTCTAGTTTAATGTATGAATCTAAGTAAACTGATATTTTATCAAATACTATAATTGCAATTATATAATTCAAAATAATATAAATTATTTTCAACTAGTGGCATATGTGTGTGAGTATATGTATATAGTGCTTGCATGTGTAATTTTGACTTAGTATGTAACACAAATGTAGGTAAACCATTTAGTGCAAACAGAAACATTTTCTTCATTTATTGCCAGTGATATGTATCTTTCAACTGAGATCCTTTCTAGACGATGATGTAACAATTGATTGAAATGTACTACTTGAAAAAAATTTAATGAAAATTCATTAGCTACATATTTTTCCTCTTAGGCTAAGCTCCTTAAGAATTAATTCTTCATTCTATTCAAGGATTAAGAGATATATTTACTTAAGGAAAGAGTTTTATCTTATAAGATAATATCCTTGTAATTCTCTTCTAGGGTGAGTTTCAGTTGATTGCTTTACCAGTGTTGATTTAATGGGCAAGTCACAGGACAACAATGAAACAAAATCCTGCCTGGTTTTCTTGTGCCCAGTCTGCTGATTATGAAGTTAGCACAATAAGAGCAAGCTGGAAAAAAGGACATGTTGAAAAGACTAATGCAAGAAACCACTAAGGTCATCCTCTGACTCATAGGGGTATCAACTTGAGAAGGCTTCAGGGGAAGAGTACTAATGTTGTCTCTGAGAAGAAGCGGATGCTGCCCTCTTGAATTCACACAGTTGTTTTTTTCCAGAAGATTTTGTGAGTATGGGTGACCAAAGTACGCTTCTTTGAGGAAATTGCTTCAAGTAAGGGACAGGGGTAGCAGATGTATAAAAAGCATCTTAAATCTGTTTGCTCTCGGGGTCACTACAAGATCAGAACTGACTATCTCATTAGGAAGTGTAAGCTCATCCAGAAAATGCCTGAACACTTTCTTGACTAACTGATGTTGTCAAATACATAACTATATTCTGTCCAATTTACATTTACCACCCATAGATTTTGTCAATGGTTATTGGAAATAACACTATTTATTTACCTACTGCACAGTGTCTGGAAGGGTGGGCAGGTACACTTTCTTGTGAAACATAAAGATAAAATTGTATTAAAAGTCAATTATAAACAAAAGAATTTTCAGTGGTTGGAATAAAACGAGTTTTTGCTCTTTTGGTGGTAATATTGCATCAACATACAGTCACCTTGGGTGGATACTTGGTACTCTGAAGTTTCTTTATTCTCCGGATTCCCACAATCTCTCTTTTCTGATACCCCTCTGAATTCCCCTGATCCCTGGAGTCTTGGGTCCATCCTGAAGATTGTCCTTCCTGCTAGCTTTGTCTTGGGATGGCAGTGGTGGATCTCCTTGGACAATAATCATCACGATCTTCTATAATGTTAGAGTCTTTAGAATGAAGCGTCTACAAGACAAGCTTTCATTTGCGATTGTTTAATGCCTTTCATACAATACAATGAATAAAAATTTGTACTAAAAGACATCATCAGGGATAAGGAGAGGAGAAATAAAACAGATGAGAGATACAAACATTTCTCTCCTCTTACAATCTTTAAAAAAGTGCTTAGAAAGAAGATTGTCATTGCGATGCATAGCTTTTTTGATTTTAGCAAAATACAAATTATTCTCAGGAACTAGACATCACAGAGGAGTAAAAAAAGTGAATGGCTGAAGCAGGTAAGAATAGAAGAGACCAAGCATTTTCAAAACTGTTTTACATGACAGCATATTTCAGAAGGATAATACCTTGTAACGGTAATTCCTATAGATAAAATCTTTCAATAACAAGATCTCTTTATGTTGAAGTCATGAAACACTCTTTATGCATAGCACTTTTCTATCATAGAATATGCTAGCCCTCTCCCCATTGTTTTTCCTGAGTAATCTTGCTATATATACTCTCAAAAATCTGAATATTCCAACTCAAGATACTTTTTTCCTGGCAAAAAATTTATGCGCTGATGCATGTGGGTTGCCAGAGATGACTCTTATTTAACTAAAGAAGGATAAAGTGTGTCTTTGGTTTGTTAACAAGCAGAGGGGTTAAGTGATTTTTGACTGTAAGAGTGCACATACCCTGGAGAAATATAGAATAATGAAATGGGGGGATGAGTGTGGTGGTCAAAGTGACAAAGACTTTACAATGAGTAAAAAAATAAGTTTTAGCATCTCTGTTTAAACATAACAAATCTTGCTCATAACAAATCAACAGTAAAGTGAACACGAGGCATACTATTATAATATACTTAAAATTTAGAGATAAAAATGGATAAAACAATGAAGGCTCTCCTTAGCTAAATGGTTAACTCAACTGCTGAAGAGGCAGTTTGCTAATGAGTAGCTGAGATTTGAGAGGTAATTGCGTAAATCCCAATCTTATTGATATGTATGGCTGATAATCTCATTAAGAAATGGTCTCACAGGGTCAATGAGGTGAATACATGAGATTGAAGCAGATAATTCCATTAGTTCACTGTACTTTTCATGCATTGTGCGTGTCAAAACAGTGTGAATAAGAGGGTCCATTTCTTAATTAATGCTTATAGGAAGGGGAGGGGAATCAGGGTGGCTTGTATTAGAAAATCTAGGACTGTTTTGGAAAAGCTTCAGACCTGTAATGGCAGTCTTACTAAGGAACAATTCAATAACAAACAGCTTGTTGATTAAGTGGTTAAAAATGCCAGGAGGCATTTAGTAAGTTGTATCAATTAAATCTTAGGAGAGTCCCTCTTGTGCAGTTGGACTAGCAGGCATCTCACTCGCTCAAGATTACAACTAGGTCGATTTCACTACTTAGGATAACAGGTAGTGAGAAAAATCCCATGGTAGAGACCACAATGTAAGTAAGAAACCCTAGAGTTGGCTATGAGTTGGGGGATATTACTTATATAGGTTCTCACCACCTAAGGAAAGAGTTGGCCCTGATTCTGCTCTGGCAGAGGCAAGCTAATTGTTGATTGAAACCCATTATTTTTTTCTCCTGAGTACACAGCCTGCCCACTCTTCCTAGCTTCCTTCATAGTTAAGTGGGGCCATGAAATGTAGGTAAAAGTGATATGCACCACATCCAGGAGTGGGCCATTCAAACCTCTCATGTTTTTCTCCATTCTTTGTCTTCCTCCTCCTGGCTAGGTGTGGACTCTCAGGAAAAAAGATTACAGGGTTTCTATTAGACTTCGTCTCTGAATTGCTGCATGGAATAGAACATGCCATCATCATGCATTGTGTTTTTTGTGAGCTAGAAATACAGCATACTCTATTGGACCATTGAGATTTTTTTTCATATACATCATGCATTTTCCCTAATGTAACTGCAATCTCAGCTATCTTCTTTAGTTATTATCTTTTATTCATGCACCTATTGAAGAAGCATTTATTGAGAGTTCTCTATGTGTCATAGACATTGCTAGCAACTAGAAAGACCAGCTAGAAGGTAGCAACACAGTTAGAAAACTAACATTAGAGCTTGGGCATCTCTGCTTTGTTCACAGGACCCAGGATTTTGTTGTGAGGCAGTTTTGTTAAGCCAAATGCTTTGTCTCCTTTGTATTCAAAAACAATT
Organism: Equus asinus; assembly: GCF_041296235.1. Lineage (NCBI taxonomy): Eukaryota > Metazoa > Chordata > Mammalia > Perissodactyla > Equidae > Equus > Equus asinus. Next base: position 132,321,646 of record NC_091792.1, read on the forward strand.
GAGCACTTCTTTCTTACCTAGATTTACTAGTTGTCCTATTGATATATGCGAAAATTTGGTAAGTTCTGACTCTCTGTAGTCGGAGAACATTGATTTGCAATAGTTATTTATTTTTAGCCTATGTATATATTAATTAAAGGTTTTGCCTTTTGTAAGTTTGCATTAGAGAGAATTCTTTTTTTATCCTAGATTCTCTTTTCTGACACAATATTATTAACCAGACATAAATAAAGCTATTTATCACTAACCCAGAGCCACAGAGTTACAAGCAGCTGTAGGTTCTATTCTTATTCACCTTCATTTCTTCGTCTTTGTGCAGAGACGACCGCACAACAATGGAGACCTACGATATCAGTGAGGTAGTTCCAGAAGAAGTAGCATGGGTGATTTCAGTCATAAAAACCTCTTCTTTTTTATGGAAGCAGAAGCTGTGAAAGACAGATAATAGGTATGAAGTAGAGGGTATATTTTGTGATCAGAAGTTGAGCTATTTCCCATCCCGGATATAAATTTTGCATTCAATTGGGAAGGAGATTTCTGATATTAGGTTGATGATGAATGTACATGAATGTGCCTGGCATTTTGCTTCAGAAACAGGAAATAATTTAGGAAATAAAAAACTTATGATTAAAAAGCTGCACAAACATTTAAAAAACTAATTCTTCTTGTCGTCAAGCAAATGACCTGCTGTCTTGACCATGGCAGATGAAATCTCCAAAAAAAAAATTAATCTGTTGCAATTAGACGATTAGATGAGTTTGACTCCTTTAGTCCAGTGATCCTTAAATTTGCCCAGGAGATAGGGAGCCATTTGAGAATCTGAGAAAAGCTAAAGATCTTTACCCCAGTAAAATAGGGAAACACTCCACATTTTATGTACAATTCAGGGGATCCTTGATTTACCAAGCTCAACAACTCCAAAGTGATGATGAATCACTGCTTTAAAATAGGCTTGGAGAATCTGCCTTCAAATAAGCCTAAGGCCTTCCTAAGAACCAATGGGTCATTGTTTGAAATTTCCAGTGAAGGATGAAGCAGTAGAAAATTCTCCAGCATGAGCCACTGATCCAGTGCTTTTCAAACCTTCACATGCATAAAACTCATCTAGAGATGATTAAAAAGAAAGGGCAGATTCCTGGGCTGCAATTCCAGAGATTCTGATTGAGTAGTTCTGAATTGGGAACCGGGAATCTGCATTTTAAATAATTACTCTTAGTGATTTATGTAGATGGAATGTGGGCCACATTTTGAGAAACACTGTCTAATCTTCACTTGGAAGTTCTTCATACCACTGACCACCAAGAAATCCATCCTGGCATACCACCCTTGGAGCTCCTGTGTGCCCCGCTTTCCACTGAGAGCTCACTTGAGCTGAGCTCTTCCACCCTGAACAAAATACAGTTTTGTTCTTCGCTCTTCTACAGATACCAAAATACAAAGTCTCAGTTAGCATAGTGTCTTTGGGTAGCTAACTTATCTGGCTGACCTAAGTTAGCCTGTCATCATCAATGACTGCAGAGGAAATCATTCCTGATCACACTGGTAAATTTCCTTTTTTTTTCTAACACTCTTGGTAAATTTCTCAATATAACTTAATAGCTATCAATCGTTGCAGAACTTTCATTAGTGTTTGAAAGCAACAGATGGCACCAGTTAACGGGCAGTGTGATAAAACCTCTAGGGGGACATGGGAAGACGAATCTTGTCCTCCTCTACATTACTGTTTCTTTCCTTCTCCACACATTTCTTTGGGAACAGAATTGAGAAAAAGGAAAAAAAAATCAGTATTTAAACCTGGATTATGGTGAGGAAATGTCTATAGCTAAAATAATAGTTTTCATTTTACCTTCAAATATAAATGAGAATTTCTATCTTCCAACAGAAGTTTCTTTCCAATAACTAGGTCTAAATTGGTTCTGAGTCCAAGAGAGTGTGCGTATGTCCTTAGGCCTGTTTTTTGAATAATAATATCATTAAAATATTCATAATTATTACATTATTATTAAAATTATGATAATGTTAATAATATCAAAAGTAATATGAAATAATACAGTACTATTATATAGTATTGTAGTATTAGAAACATTAATATAATTACAAACATATAATAATATTATTAATATATTAATAATATATTATTAACTTTCTCCCCACTTTGTTTCATTTATTATCTTATTTATAGAAGAGGGATCTCAAAATAAAAACTAAGCATATAAAGCAGATACTTTGTAAGTCTCTAGAGTTGAAACCATAGGGTTCTCTTACTTGACACAGAGCTTCTTCACAATTCCAGGTTCTTCCTAAGGAACTAACTCACCAAAGAATTTTCATCTAATATGTCTTCCATCAAGCATCTAATCATCTCTTGATTGTTTAAACGTGCAGGCTGTTAGCTTCAGCTGTGGACTAAGCAGAAGCTTGGTTTATACATTTCATTATGTTCAACATGTCCAAAATAATCAAACCTTATTATAATCAAAGGGAAAAGAAAAAGTTTGCCTTGTCAAAAAAATAGTTTTTGCTAAGCACAAATGTTGTAAAACCTCCAGAAGCTGAAAAGATCTTTAGTAGAAATATTGAAATATGTTTAAGAGACAAAGTTTGGTAAACCAATCTGGATAAAAGGTAATGAAGATGGTCATTTAAAGGGTATACAATCTCAAAATTGTCTTGTCTGTGGCTGCTTTGAAGCTCCAACGGCAAAGCAGAGTCAAGTAGTCCCAATAGGGCCGAAAGGAAACTCAAAACCTAGAATAGTTACTATCTGGCCTTTTACAGAAAATGTTTGCTGACGCCTATTCAAAAATTGAGTGGATTTTCTGTTTTTGGAAGTACAGTAAGTAAAAAAAGCCTCAGAATTAAGTAACTTTAAACCTATACCTTTGTAAAGTTCAGTATAGTCAATAACACAGATCGATCTAGAATTTTATTCCTGAAAATTTTAAAGTAACGTATCACTACTTAGTATGTACTTAGGTACATACATTGATTCATACCTACATTGATGTTTTGGGTGAGTGTTAATTTCCTCCAGGGAGACTGAATAGGGAATTACAATGGTCTCTCAATCTGTGATTCATCCACGTGGAGTGAAGGTCTTGATCACCTGATAGCTAAGAGCCCTGTTCCATCTGATGGGCAGCAGCCTTTGAATTTGGTGGGTCTGCCTTTGAGACAAATCCAAGTTTAAAGTAGTGATCTTTAGGTGGTTCAACATTCAACGACTCAAATAATGCAATCCTTGTCAGTAAATAGAGACACGGGGAGATTTGTTTTAGTGAAGAAGGGGAAGATTCTAATCAAGCAATGGTATTCGCAAAGGATTAAAGGGAGAAATGAATAAACCTCATGCAAGAGACAGCAAACAGCCTGCTTGACAGGATCAAAACCCTACTCCTGGACTTCTTGTTCAAGAGGACAGGTTATTTTGTCCCTTCCATTTCTGGAGGAAGAGTGACTTTCATTCCCCTCCCTAGCAGAGAACGTATTGAGAGAACATTCTCAGCCCTCTCCTTAGTGGTTCTCCCCCCAGGAGGTGGAGTGATTGATCTGATGACTGAGATTAGGGAAAGGGGCTCTGTCCAGTTGAATTGCTCCCTTCTTGCCTCTCATTGGTTCCATTTCCAAACTGCCTGTCTATAGGCTGAATGTGTTGTGTCTACTCCTGCACAGGGTAGCCTCCCATGAAAGACAAGGAAAGAGGGACATGAGAGTCAAAAGTCAATTTTGGCTTCTGCTTTAAATTACACCCCCCAATTGATTTCACGAGCAATAAAGCTTATATTTTGATGCTTATCTGAATCTGCTATCTATTATTCAAATAATTTCTAATTCAGAGAGGAGGGTAATTAATTGGCTTCTCAAAACTTCAAAAGTTCCTGGTAGGGCTGTAGGTTACAGTGGAATAATGATGGCCTGTCTTATGCAGTTCTGTAGAAATTTATCTGAACCTGAACTGCTTTTTTGTGAGGATAAGGCAAGGAAAGGATTGACTATGATTGTCTCAGAGTGGAAGAATCTGCCCCCATGGTCTGGCTTTCACAGTACAACCAAGATTTCAAATGACCTTCTGAGTCTGGAATGATGATCTACAATCAATAAGACACTGCTGAACAAGAATTAATGCTCTGTATTTAGGCACAAAATTTAAACCACCACTAACAATAACAACAAAAACACTAGCTCAGAGATAGAATGGAGTAAGCCTAACAGGAGAAAAGTTTATATGAAAATGATACAATCTCAATATAAGGCAGGAATGTTATATTAATGTTCCCAGGACTGACTAAACCTCAGGCCGCCTTAATAATAGAATGTCTGGATTAATGGAGCTAATTATCTTACTGTACTTTATGTTGGTTAGACAATATTGGATTATTTTCAATGTTTTTTATAAGAACTCCCCCTGTCTTGAGTGTTCTTAATAGGGATGAGCAAGATGAAGGATTAGATAATATGCCATTGGAGAATGGTTGAAAAAATTTACGTTGGACAGGAAAAGACTTAAAGAAAGACAGGCTAACACCTTTCTAATATTTGAAGGGCTATTGTGCGAAAAGATTAAAACACTCTCTTTTATTCTAGACTCAAAGATGTAAGAAACATATTTCAAATCAGAGCATTTTATAAAAGTTAAGACAGTCCAACAAATGAAACAGCTGATTTTTTGAAGTAGTAAGATTCTGATCCATTGGGGGTGCAAGCAGAGGGTGAACAAAACTTTAAAGGAGATATCATTGAAATGATTCCTTCTTAGATTACTGAGTAGCATGATCACTCAAGACCCAACACTGGTTCTTTAAGTGAAGACTCCAGTGTGCTAATCTTGACTGTACCACCACCAGTGGTGGCCGCACCATTCAGCTTCTCTAGACTTCAGTTCTTGCCTTTCCAGAATGGGAAGCAATATTATCTGCCCATGCCTCACAAGATTATTATGAACATGAAATGAGAAAATTGCTATTAAAGTGCTTTGAAAAGGACCTATAGAGAGGCAGTCTACTATTACATTTAGAGTGGAGACTAAAGTAGTAAATTATAAAATGATAAATGCAAAGGGAGGTAGAGTAGGATCTCTTAAACTTCAATGGGGAAGCAAATGTCCTGTGGAATCTTTTAAATGCAGATTCCATGTCAGCAGGTCAAGAGAAGGACCTGAGGGTGTGCATTTCTAACAAGTGCCCAGGAGATGCTGCTGCTGGTCTGTGGACTAGTAAGATGATATAGGATCATGTCCTTGCCTGCCTGTCTAAGTAGCTCTTGGCCCACTTGATCTTTTAGGGATGCTATCCTGATAAAGTACTCAAAGAAGCAATAACCACAAACTTTATGACTCTAAAACAGGCTGACAGTGAGGAGGTTGCATACACACCCACCAACTGTATATATCCATTTTCTGAATGACTCTTATTATGACTACTGTATCTTAATTAGCTGTTTGCTATGATAACATATATGTGAAGCAACAGTTCATGACATTTAATTGTTAAAGCTGTTTTCACAATGAATCAAATGATTCAGAAGAAAAGAGAGTCTTAAAATGCAACTAAAACATATAGGTGTGGTTATGGTTATTTGCATGCAGGCAGTAAAAATAGACTGTCTAACTGAAAAGAAAATTTGTTAGATATATATGAGGGAGGGGGTTCTAAGTGAGGCTGAAGACAGACTGGCAGCTGCAGGAGGTTTTAAAAGCATGAAATAGAAATACTCAGTATTCATTGTTACAATGAACAAACTGCAACCATTTCTTCGGTCCTTCTGTCATTACAGTCAAGAGCCAAATTCACAGGAATGAGCATTCGATTGGCCCAGCTTAGGTCATGTGCTTACTTCCTGGCAGGGAGAGGAAGCATCTGGTGGAAGGAGCCTCAGGTATCCTGCCAAGAGAAGAGCTTGTGAAATGGGGCTGCTCTAAGGAAAGGGACCATTGACGCTGAGAAGCCAAATATTGATATGAGCATAACTCTCTGAAATATATAGATATATACATATATGTCAGTGTAAATGTACAATGTGTACCAAGTAATCTTATGTCCTATAAATAAATATCTTTTAAAAATTCAATACTAAAAATAAATCATTTTTTCATATTTGTTTATGATGGTAGTTTCCTCTTTTATGAAATGTTTATGCTTTTCCTATTTACCTGTTAAACCTCAGTGGTTTTCCTACCCATTTCCATTAGCTCTTTATATAATAAATTGCTAAAGCTTTGAGAGTCACACACAAAAAGGACTAATGATATGTAAACATCTTTTCAAAGGTAGTGCCTGTTACCAATTAGTTTTTGCTTTTGGAGGGGAAGCGGGGCTGGAGAGATTGCTGGAAACCATTGCCCTTAGAAGTTACCAGTGCAACCTAAATATACCGGAGAGTTCATGTAGTAAGATGTCTCGTTCATAGAGGCAGCAGTCTGATAGAAAAATATTATTAAATGACATTTATATTTCTACTTAGTGTCTCAAGAAAACACCAAAGTTGAGACGAGGTGGAGTTTGAGTAGTTATAATACATTCTTAATGTTTAGCAAGCTTCTTAAAAGTTCTCTCTTTTCACATCAAACATTCTCGGTTTCCAACCAAAAATTCTTTCAAAACTAGAGATACAGCTATTGTGTGTTTTTCTCTGAACTTTCACACACGTTATTGCAGGAAAAAAAATGTCCTTCCCTTTGATTTATCCACACTGTCCCACTGCTGGCTCACTGGTTCTGTCACTTCCAATCTATCCACAGCACATGGAATATCAAAACAGAACCCACCTCATTATATTTGCCCCAGTGGGGAGTGGAGGCTGGTCTCCAGCTGTTCTTTCTCATGATCACTTTTCTGCATAACAAAGGCTAACCTGGAGCTGACCCCACAGGCTAGAAAGCAGGAGTGTGCCAGGGGGACATTCTGTGTGTTCATTTTCATAACTATTTTCTATTGCATTTGTGGGATTATTCTAAAAGCTGAGAAAGTCAAGAGAATAAGTTGCCATCGGGCAGATGTTAGTTTAAACTAGAGTTAAACTTCTAATGGCTTTGAATGTCTCTAATGGATTCTCCAGAATTTGGGCCTGTCTACTATGGGCAGTTGAATTTACCTATTTGTAAAAGATTTTACTATTGCTGAAAATGGGTCTTTTTATGGATATCTTTCATATCAGTGTTGTCAGTGAGGGTGTGTGTCTTCTTTATTGGTTAAATTCAACCTTTGGAAAAGAGGAAAACATTTTGATTTTGTAACGTTCAGACAGAAAAGGAGATCCCATGAGTCATCCACCTAAACCTCAGTGATATCTGCATCCTTGGGTCACAGTGTCCACAACAGCGTTCCTTTCAGAGATGCTTTTCTTTCTCTTCAGCTGAGGAAGGAGGGTCACGGATATTCCTAACCAATCCACATCCTGTCAGCTTCAAACTCCACTGAATTGTTGAGAACAAAAGAGACACATTGCCTTTATAATCCCCCTACAGAGGAACTTTTGAATGTAAGCAAAACAAACTCTATTTAATGCTAATACACAGATAAATAATATTTTTCTTTAGAAGAAAATGATATTTTTAAATAAATGAAATAAATTATATGTAGTTTACAAATTGTGCTCTAGTTTCCTTCCAGCTGGGTGAACAATGAGTTGAGTTAGAGTTTCCGAAGTCAGTTAATTTGCTCTTTTTTTCAGCAGCAGCACACTCTGAGGAAGAAGGTGCTAGAGTTCAATAAGCTATTTACCATATCGGTAAAGTTATTTCCAGGGAACAGGTGACCTAAAAAGTGGTCTGAGTTGCAGGAAGAACAAAAAAAAGGAAATAACTCAAAGGCTTGTAAATACAAGGATTATGATTTAGTGAAAGCTATTGTTGTACAAAAGGTAATCTATTTCAGATCCTTGGCAAAGTCATTCTAAAGACTGAGGCTATTAGAGAGAGAATAAGCAAAATGTATTTGCAGCAAGTTCCTATTTAACTGAATTTTACCTCCTCTACTGAGGATATATTTGGTTGTTTGATGGGACTTTAAACTAAGTGCATACTGTCTAGGAATACGGGTTTCTCCAAAGCCACGGTCTGTGTGGATGGAGTGGGCTCTGTGCATCAAATCTCCGCTGCAGATGTACCTCCTCAGAATATCTCTGCTGCCCACTCCAGCCGCATTTGGCCTGTGTAGGTCTAGGTTACTGAGCGCCCAAGTTGGACGGAAAAGGGAGACATATTTCCATTTCAGGAGAAAATTTAACTTCACAAGACTTACAGCAGAGTGGCTGAGAATCTGGGCTTTGATGTTAGGTCTAGATTGAAACTCATCACCTATTTGCTGTGTAGCAATGGGGAAGCCACAGTATCCTCAGCTGTAATAAAATACTAATACTAGATAGAGTTCTCTGTGAGGAGTGAATTCTTGTAAAATATGTAATATGGTTCTTGGAAACACATAAGCATGCAATAAATGGTAGACATTAGCATTATTGTTGTATATTTTTTTTATTATCGATCCCTTCGAGCTTTCTCCTATACCTCTATCTACTCTTCTTACGGTGAAATGTGATGACATCTCTTCATGTCTACACCTGCAAACAAAAATCACTGTGTACATTATCCTCATCTGGCACAGTGGTGAACTATGTGCTATCTGTTGTTTGTCTCAACAACAATTTGATAGCTTTTTGACAAGTTTCCATCCTAAGGGATTTGGTTGAACTCTGCAGATTAAATTTCTCTTCAATGGATGTATTGCAGATGTATTGAATTAGGGATTCATCATGCCCATTTTATGAAGGAGATATGAAGATAAAAGATATTTTTCTCAAAAGAGAAACATTTGGCAGGGAGGAAGCAGAGACAAAAGATAACAAGGATGAGATGATTTCTTCAAAATGTATATGAAGTGATTTCATAACTTGCAAAGATGAGGATCATAAGAAACGGGCATAGATGGCAAGCTTAGGCAAAGTTTTTTCTTCTTCTATGAAGAATAGGACTATTCCCTCTATGAACAAAGGTCTCGTTGCAAAATCAAACACGACTCGAGAACAGAATCTGGTAACTGATCAAGTATCACTCTTGTTATTTTTAATGACTCACAAATCCACTGGGGATGGCTTGGGTTTGTAATGAGAACAATTTATCAGACTGCAGAAGGCATGTCATATTTCAGATTGACATTTGCCTCTATGGTTGTTTCTCTCACACAGCTCTAATGCTGGTGTGGGTTTTGAAAAGCCATTTGGGAAATTTTATTTAGAATTGTTCCCATTTTTTCCTTGTATATTACTGAATATTGTATTTGCTTAAATCCAAAAAAATATCACTGAGTTGGCTTTTAGCAAAACCTCTGCTATTTGCTGTAGAAACTTGGGCATATTTTTCAACCTCATTCTGCCTTAGGTTCTTCATATTTAGAGAAGGGAGACTGTATTTGGATCTCTCTCTCTGTCTCTCTCTCAATACATATATGTATGGATATATCAACATGGCTACTGCTTTAGAAGGAGAGTTGGAGATATTGTTCTGCTAATTTTTGGTTCCTTTTCACTCCTAACATAGTTATTGGTATATATTAAAATATAATATGATCATTAGTAATAATAGTAAAAGTAACTGTCATTGTTAAACATTTACTCTATGCAATGTCTTGGATATGGTCATATCAGATAAATGGTTTTGGATGAATGATGGACTGAATGCACTGTGAATAAGTCCTTTATTTGCATCCTATCATTTAATATTAAAAAAACTGTACTAGGTAGACAACGTCATGATACCCATTTTACAGATGAGAAAACTAAGGCTGAGAGAGGTGAGGTCGCTGGCCCAGGATAATACGGCTAAAATATTGCAGCATTGGAATTAGAACCCATATTTGTCTAATTTAGATGAACATTGGACCACGAGATGGAGAAAAAAAACCTTATACAAGAACTGGAAACCAGAAGCTATAATAGTACACCAGGCATGGAGCACATGTGGGACACATTTCCCCCCAAATAGATCTCCCTTCTCAAGATTTTCTTGATTGGCATTACAATGAGCGGCAGATGAGTCTATCTAATATCCACTTCACAGCCAAACTTAATGGTAGCTGCCAAAATGATTTTTGGCAGAGCTTCACCTCTTCAAACAAGTACTGTAAACTAGAGCAAGCAAATTTAATTACCTGTCAAGCTGACACAACCTCAGAAGTATCACTGTTTTGTTATCTCCATGCTCTGAGTGATAGACTGTCCATCATCTGGAAGGAGGCACTTGGACGGGGCTCTACAAGCAGAATGATGGAAATGAAATTGAGAGTGCGTGATATAGCAAAACTAAGCAGGAATAATCCTGGCTAAGAAAGAACTTTGCAAAGTGGGCTGTGCAGTGTGTGTCCATTGTGTGTATGTGTGTGTGTGTTCCATATTAGGCAATAATTCTTAAATCTAAGTCAAGATATCCAGTCTGGATATCTAATACTGATGATGCTCAGACACTTAGAAGAAGATTAATTTCAGGACTTTGTGATGACAAGAGGTGAGGAGAATGAGAGTCCCATTACCTGGAAACAATGACATCATGAAACATTTTACCAAACTACAATGGTTATTAATAAAACACTTGTTTGCTAAGTATCTATTCATTTATTGTACTTCAAAGGGCTATGAGTTGGATAAATATTTAAAAAATAATCAGACTCTTTAAAGATGAATTCAAATCTTTCATTATGTAGGACTTGTGCTGTATTTTAAAGCTGGCAAATCCACAAGGTGTTGTGAAGCATGGAAATTTCAGTCTTCGATGTTTTGGAAAAAGTTCTCTAATTCCTTTTCTACATGTACAGATCTTCTTCTTATGAGTGCAGAGTGCGAGCTCTTTATCTTGGTTGACACCTTCTCTCCTCTTCTTAGTCTGATTGCTTACCTCGCTGGCCTGCCTCCCGCATGTAATCTACCTGATGGGAGAGTTTATTCATTGTCCTTTTGTTCGCGGATGTATCCCAGTGCCTGGAATAGTGCCTGGAACACAGTAGGTTCTTAAAAAATATTTGTATAATGTGTAAATGAATCTCCATTTTTACTTTTATATCTCAAATACTTGTGTTACATTACAAACTCTCTTCTTCATCTCCTATTCTCTTCTTCCATTATTTTATCCCAGATCCTTCTTTGTTCGTTCCCAAACATTTTCTCTTTTTTGGTACAGTGTTATGTTTCAGCTATCTTGGTTTTCACTTGTGCTGCTTTGTGGTTTTATGTTCTCAGCTTGCAAAGAACATCTAGGACTTTGCCAACCTGCACAAAGATGGATGTTGTAGCTTCTTGTCAAGCTACACCCTGGTTTCTTAATGTACCATCTGAGTTTATGCTTATTGATAGCACCAGATCCTGAGTTCTCACAGTGGGGCTCCATTCTAATGTTCTCTTTGTATCAGGGATCCTAGTTAAAGTAGTATTTCTGAATCTGGTAAATGTTATTTGAAAGTTACTAGCAGTGTTCTGACTCTAGGATTGAAAGCATCATTTAGCCTTTAGAATAGGCAACTTTTATGTTGAAACAATTCATCAAAACTTCCCTTAAGTTAAAGAAAAAAATCCATCTATTGTTTATGGAGAAAATATGTCTAAAATGAATGAGAAAATGTCTCGGGGGTAAGTAAAGCAGTAAAGTAGTGTAAACTGGATCACCCACTAGCAGATCTGTGTGTTTGAAGCAATAGAAAAAACATTATTTATTTCTTCTAAATGTTGATTTTGACTGAATTCTCCCTGAAAATGATTCTTTGTACTTTGGAGAGGGATTTATATTTTTATCCCATGATTTGCTCACTAGCGGTTGTATGGCCACATCTCCCCAAGAAGGGTGTATATGCCTGATGTTCTTTGTGTCTCCTACTGTAGAAAAAACTGTGAGAGAAACATACAAGGCTTGCACAGCCTTCCTGGTCTGCAATGCTGGTGTCCTCTCCAAGGCCTTATGTTAGGCTACATAGACGATCCTTCAGTCAATGCACTCTTAGGAGGCAATGAGTTAGGCCAGGGAGGTCAGACCACACTTGTGTGCCGATGAGGGCTTCCCCTAAAGGACAGTTATATTTCCCCTAGCAGTTACTGGGTTGAAGAGTGAGGTGAATCTTACATTGGGAGATGGGAGCTTTTATCTCCTCTCAGAGCCCAAAACATAGTTGTGGGACCAGGATTCTGAAGTATAGAAACAACTTACAAGTTGTTTTTTGTGGAGTTGAGTTGGGCCATCCTGGAGGGGCCATAAGAGTAGCCATGTTTTTTAGTACAGGTGAGTACCTACTATGTCAAACTTTTATTATAGTCACAGCTGCCATAAAGAGACATCTGGTAGACCATTACCCAGGAAGCAAAAAGTCCTCCAAAAAAAGTGTGGTGTTTGTGTTCTTTAAAGAATCTCTGCTAGTAGTGACAGTTAGGGTCCAAGCAGAAACCTAACCTTCAAATTCCAATCTTGCAACCAAGACTGTGAGTGTGTGCAGTGTATGTGGCCTCATTTGCCTTTTGTCTCTGTTCCTCTTTTCCTCTCTGTTGAATATTTTCTCTTTTTTCTTTCTCACTGTTCCCTTTTTTCTTCTCCTTCTGCAGTTTCCTTTCCCTTTCTCTTCCCTCCCGTCCCTCCTGCCTCTATTCCTTTCCCTCTGTGTCTATTTGGGTCTTCCAAGGAGACAAAATCAGATGTGCAAGAAATTTAGTAGGAGAAATATGTGTGAAAAATAAAGCGGAAAAGGAGCAGAATTAGGCAGGAAGACCTTCAGACTGTAGGCTACACCTCCTAGCTGTAGCAGGAGACTAGGAAAGGAGGAGGATGGGGTGTGGGAGCCTCCGACTGCAGGAGGCCTCTGGGAAAGTCTTGGCCAGGCTAGTGGAAAGCCCAGAGCAAAATCTCCTCATTAGAGGAGTCCCAAATTGGGTAGGAATCACCTAGCTCGCATATCTTGCCCTTGCTCAGTCATTGGCTGGGAGCAGCCAGAAGGGGTTGGCCTCTGTGTGAACATTCCAGCAGATCCAAAGATGCAGCAGTTGGAGACTATCAAACAACTACCTTCTTTGCAGCAGATTTTCTTGAAAGAAAGATCTAAGCAGCACAATTTCATGAGCACCCCATCAACTTTCCTCCTACCCTTTCTCCTTCCCTCCTTCCTTCCATTTAAATCAAGAGGGCCTCAAACTTCCATTCATCTTGCCTTTAGACAGGTTTCTTCCTGACTCTAGGCCCCGACCTCCCTTTTCTTAGAGCATTTACTTTAGAAAACTTGTATTTCTAAATTAGTTCTCTGTCCCTTTGATTGTAAATTGTTTTTTAAGCCTCTTTCCAGTTTTATAACCCAGGAACACTTTTCTCAGGACCAGGGAATCATTCTTTTGAAATACAACCATCAAGGAAGATCATGCCCCTTTATCTCAGTCTCTGGGAGAGGACAGGAGTCTAACTTCAGTAGGTACCTTACTCCAAGTTGTAAAACTGCCTCCTGTCATGAAGATAAGACAAAGTTTACTTTTCTTTTGGGTAAAGCCAATCTACAAACACAGATGGCCTATGATCCTCCCATCCCAGCTCTTACAACCTCTCCAGGTTCTTGTTTTGTTTCAGTGAAATTGAGGTGACACTGACTTCTGGTCTCTCTCCCCTATTGCAGTAACCTTGAATAAAGTCTTCCTTGCCTGTTTAAATTTGTCTAGTGTAATTTTTCCTTTGATAGTTCTTTCCCTCCTTCCTTTCTCTTTTCTTTTTTATTGAGTGCCAACTGTGTGACAGGAATTAGGTTAGCACCAAGTATAGTAGAGAAAAAGATAATTGCAGTCATGTTCCTAAGAGTAGAGAGAAAAGAAAATAAACAAATAAATGCAAACTTGGATTGCAAATTTCCTTTATAAATGAAAACCAGGTGAGGTAAAAAGTGAGACGTGGCCTATTTTACATAAAATATTCAGGGACCTCCAAGACATGGCCTTTTTCAGTTTGTAGAGCCCATATTTTGGGGTCTAGCAGTTTGGCTCCATATATAACATTAAGCGCCATCTGTAGTCATGATCCTAGCTCTCTAAATCTTGTCTTTTTCAGCTATAAAATGAGGATAATAATAGTGGCCAGCCCAGTGGCGTAGTGGTTAAGTTTGTGTGCTCTGCTTTGCTGGTCCGGGGTTTGTGGCTTCAGATCCTGGGCATGGATCTACACACTGCTCATCAAGCCATGCTGTGGTGGCATCCCATATATAAGCAGAGGAAGAAGGGCACAGATGTTAGCTCAGGGACCATGTTCCTCAAGCAAAAAGAGGAAGATTGGCAACACATGTTAGCTCAGGGCCAATCTTCCTCACACACACAAAAGTAAAATAAAATAAAATGAGGATAATAATAATACTTGTTTCATAGATTTATTTGAAGAATTAAATGAGATAATGCATCTAAAGCACTTAGTGTACTGCCTGGGTACAATAAATGTTTGATAATATTGATGATGATGAAATGATTTGTGAAGACAGTATTCAAGAAAGTGATATTGAATGTTTTTCAAATTTATTTAATACTAGAACATTTTTAAAAATGAACCCCTTTTAAATATCTCTTGGAACACAGTCTGAGGAATTCTGGTATACACTCTTCATTTGGGCACTTATTCATATGCTGCCCAGAATTATGATTCAACAGCTTAACAATTAGATGTCTTGGTTCTCTCATGAAATTATAGTTTCTTTGAAGGCATTGATGATGAATTGCATGGTTTCCATGTTCCCAGAGCACTTAATACAATGTTAGGCACATAGAATGTACACAATAAAAGTTTATTGAATTGAAAGCCATCGACAAAATGAAAAATGAAAATGCAACATACTGAATGAGAGAAAATATTTGTAAATCGTATATCTGATAAGGGGTTAATATCCAAAAGATATAAAGAACATACCACTCAACAGCAAAAAAATAAACAATCCAGCTAAAAACTGAACAGAAGGTCTGAATAGACATTTTTCCAAAGAAGACATACAGATTGCCAACAGGTACATGAAAAGATGCTCAATGTCATTAATCATCAGGGAAATGCAAATCAAAACCACAATGAGATATCAACTCACACCTGTTAGAATGGCTATTATCAAAAAGACAAGAAATAACAAGTGTTGGTGAGGAAGTGGAGAAGAGGGAACATTTGTACAGCGTTGGTAGGAATGTAAATTGGTGTAACCACTATAGAAAACAGTATGGAGTTTCCTCAAAAAATTGAAAATAGAACTACCATATAATTCAGCAATCCCACTTCTGGGTGTTTATCTGAAGAAAATGAAAACACTAACTTGAAAAGACATGTACACCCTTGTGTTCATTGCAGCATTATTTACAATAGCTAAGAAATGAAAACAATCTAAGTGTCCATCAATGGAGGAAAGGATAAAGAAATTGGAATATATATATATACACATACCCACACATACATTGGACTATTATTCAGTCATAAAAAAGAATGAAATCTTGCAGTTTGCAACAATGTGAATGGACCTTGAGGGTATTATGCTAAGTGAAATAAGGAAGATAGAGAAAGACAAATGCTGTATGATCTTCCTTATATGTGCAATCTAAAAAAACAAAAACATAACCGAGCTCATAGATCAGAGAACTGATTAGCGGTTGCCAGAGGTGGGTGGTGGGGGTTGGAGAATAGGTGAAGGGGGTCAAAAAAAAGCTTATTGAATTGAAATTCACACTAATAATGAAAAAATATTTATTAGTATGAGTTACTAAGTCAAGATTCTTTCTGTTCTTATAAATATTTTTTTCTCTGAAAGAAGACAATCCAGTCTTAGAATTGTTGGTTGAAAATTCTAGGAAAAAAGATTTTCTTCTTTTTCATAATGAAGAATTGACATTAAGGATTTAAAACACAAAAAGCTTGAGAATCAACTAAGAACATTTTTCATATTCCAAAAGTTCATTTATGAAATATTTCATACTGGTGAGGGGTTATGTGGAGCTCAGAATATAGACATTTTTTTCCATTGGATAGTTTCACATTTCTTTGTCTAACGTGTCTCTGATTCTTCTTGATTCTGGGATGTGAGACCCTGTGTTCTTTATTGTCTTACTTCTAAAAACAGATGTTGATTTAACTAAACTCTCCCAAAAAATATTCTGCGTTTTTGCTTCTAGGTTTACTGCCAGAAGTTGCTCTTTCTGGGACAACGTTCACCTCCTGAGGACAATGCAGATAGAAGCTCAGCATGGGCTGTGGGGTAAGACAGACTTGGTTTAGAGTCCCAGCATTTTCTCCTTGAACAAATTACCCACCTCCCATGTTCGTCTGTAAATCAGGAATACTAACAGTTTTATCCTAATGGGACTGTTGCGAGGGTTAGAAGCTTACACATGTAAAGTAGTAGATTTCTTGTGTAAAACACCTGGCTTATAGGAAATACCAAACATATTGCACTTCTATTATTTTTCCTATTGTAGATGGCACTGTTTGAAGTCAATTTATTTCCTTTCTTGTCTTTCCATAAACCTATTCTATTGCATAAATTTTGCTTAAATATAAACTTGGCCCTGTGTATTTAACCATTTTGAATTTAGGATCAGAGCAGTAGTAAAATTACTAGATTGACTGTTACCTATCTTTTTATAATTAAAACAGTCACTTTGATGTAATTCATAATTTTTCCATATATTTCAAGACACTGTTGTGCTCCTTCCCCAGGCATTGCGCCTTAAGACTTTTAATTAGCCTTCCTCCAGTGATATGCCTGATGAATGACACTTTCTCTTTACTGGAAGCTGTTTGATTCTCATAGCTCCTTTACAGGGAGAGTACGATATGAGCACAGTCTCTTGTCATCATTTCTCGTCATTAATTTGCCATTATAACTTTGCTGCCTTCTCTTTAGGAGCCAGTTCCCTCTAAGTCACCTGGACGTCTTATTTCTTCTTTTTTTCTCTTTGTCAGAGCAGGACTTTTCCATATCTTTTCTAAAATTATTAATCCCACAAATGCCCCGAGAAAAAATAATGATGTGGTAACATGTTTGGGAAATGGTATTAATATGTTGTCCTTGTGGTAATTTATTTAGCAGAAACAGTGTGATGCATACTTGTGTAAATTGATTTTAATCCAACCTCTAGAGTTGGTTGGTCGGTGTGGACTGCTCTGGTTAGGAGCCCACACTTCAATGGTGGTTTGCCAATCAGCACAAGATATACTGGAAATAATTATTCATTCGTGAATAAGAATCTTCCCAGCTCAACTAGCTCTTTACAGTAAAGCTCAAAATTAAGATCTTTAGTTCTGTGTTTCCTACTTCGTGAAGATCTCTGTTGACAGATCTGATCTGATGGTTCCTGAAGCTACGAAATCTCATTGGGTCAGCTTGCAAATAAATGTCTTCATGTTTGGCAGAATTTTGTCAAAAAAATTTGCATTTCTTGTAACGTTTCTTTTGGTATTAAGATAGTAAAGAAGGAATGAGTGTCTCCCACTTACCTCTAATTACTGAATCTTATCAAAAGAACCCTGAATATTTTTAAACAGCCAAAGTGGCTTACGTTTGTTGACAACAGCTGCAAAATATATTCCTCCTTGGGGAATTCATAATGTACATGAGAATCTCTCAGTAAAAAAAGTTGTCTGTTTCTTGGTTAAATAAACTTTATTTTTTTTCAAACTTATTTGAACACAGATTTCTTTTTTCCTTGCTAAATGTCTATTTACATCCTTGAGTGACAGCGTGGTACCAGTCATCAAAATTTGGAAAATGTTATTTTAAACCTAACCTTTCTTCCCTTTTTTTCCATCCAAATTGACGTGCACTGTAGTCTTTTCCTCTCTTTCTGAGATCATTTGCTCTGAGGGAATCTAACTGCCATGTCATGAAGAAACTCAAGACACCCTGTGGAGAGGCTCATATGACAAGGAACAGAGACTTCCTGCCAACAGCCATGTGGGTCAGCCAACTTGGAAGTGGATCTTCCATCCCCAGTCAAGTCTTCATTAGGTGCAGCCCCAGCTGACGTCTTGACTGCAACCTCATGAGTGGCCCTGAGCCAGAACCACCTGGCAAGGCCTCTCTTGAATCCCTGACTCACAGAAACGGTGAGATAATAAATGCTTGTTATTGAAGGTGCTACACTGGAAGTAATTTCTCACATAGCAATAGATAACTAATACAGATTTTAATGCTTTTAATAAAACATCAGATAAAAAATTATATCCAAATGTTCTAATGATGGAAAGTGACTCTATTTTGCCTCCCAGGGATATTTGCTTTTTAGCTATGGTGCCCTCTATAAAAATGGGTAATGAAAAGAGAATTTTCAGATGAGAGAATCAGCGAGTCCTCAGTGATGTCCTAAGCTGGCTGGCTAGTCTGTCCTCTCCTAAGCCTCCTCTGCTAGTTTCCCTGAATTCCTACCCTCTTGTCAGCAGCTTCCACCTCCAACTCAACTATATACCATTGCTTCTACCCTTCTTTGCTCCATTTCCTAACGGAAATATTATCAAATAACACTACAAATATGTTTTCATATCTGTGAACAACTCAAAAGGAAAAAGAAAGTATACATGGTGGATAAATACATTTTTATTGCCTAAAGTGAAAGCAATATTATGAATCTGATGTGGTAGAATCAAAGACAGGGGTGTGGGGAGGACTTGAGGAAGAGGGGGGAATGATTAAGCTCCTCATAATCTCCGTCAGCCCCTACCAAGCCATTCAATGAACATGTGATCCTTGTAAAAACTGTAGGTGCTTCGTGTACAAACAAAACTGTAAGACAAATCCTCTAGCCCCTATTCCCAGAGGGATTGCAGCCACCGAATCCCTCAGATGTAGAAATTCTGGAGGTGCTATTGCTAACCACGATCAGACGTATTATTTAGTGGTATCCCTAAAATCAGCACAAGTGTTAGAATACTTATTAATAAGTTAATAGGATGCTCAGCCTCTGATAATCATTAATATTTTGAGCAACTCAGTGGCTGGGTCAATGATAAATTTCATTCTCGTTGATCAATTAAATTGACTAATGCAGAATCACCCCCCAAGATTGGTGGTAAAGGATGGTCTAGAGTAATTAATGTACAATGATGACTTACTTCCAAAGAACTCTCATGATTTGAAGCTCTTTAAAATTTTGCTGTTGAGTTATAAATTAATTGGTATCTAACCTTGAGTTACACAGAATCAAATAAAAGATACTAGTTATGCAGCCATGACATAATTTACTGCACTAAGTCATCATCACTGAATATTCTTTAATGATACAATAGAACTCAGAATATTGGGCCTGCTCAGTGAATGCTGAATTCTAAGAATAGCTGGGGTTTCTATTGGCTAATTACCAGAAATTTTTCTCATGTACCTAAATAGTTTTTACAGGACTTAAATTTTTTTTTACTTTGATATTCATTATTGCCTGCTGGATCTTCTCATTAATCAGTTTTCAAGCAATTAATTCTATCATAAATGGAAAGTATTGACCAAATTAAAGGCCATTTCCACAATTAGACTATGGTAATTAGTTTCCTGGTTCCTATGTTAGTAAGTTGTCACGTATTGTTTGGCAGACATTGATTAGAGTCTGCATCAGCCATGCAAATTAACCCACATATTGGCCTCCCTGTTGGAAAAAGTAAGACTAGGCTTTAAAAAGAAAAATACAGCAGGCAAAATCAGAGCCAACTGCATCTTGGGGAGGCTGTATTTTCTCATTCTCAAAGATATATCATTACTAGAGACTCAAAACTCTTTCCAGGTCTCCACAAATTCGGTTTAGAAAACTTTTTTGGCTGCCCTGAATTCAACCAAGTCTAGTCACCTTTCTAGCTTCAGGGCAAGATGCATGATATCAAGCATGGGAGAATTTTTGCGCCTTGGGAAACTTTTGTACTCTGTTATGGAAAAGTTATTACTATTAGAATACAATATAAAATTAAATTATTTGAATTGCGTTTTATAAAACATAAAGTGTGAATTCATTTATAAAATATATAATGTGAATTTATTTTAAAATTGTATCCACTAACTTAGGCACTCTTGTATAATTTATTAATTTTTTAAGCCATTTTTGTTTTTTGCCAAATCATGGTATGAAATATTTCTTCAGTTCCTTAAAAGTAGTTTGCAAGTCATGGTTTTAATTAGTATATTTTCATGTCTGAAATATTTCAAACAGATGATAAAATACAGAGAATAGTATAACAGACGCTAATGTGTATCTCATCTGGACTGAATAGACATAAACATTTTCATGGTTTTGCTTCCAATCTCTTTATTTAAAAACAATAAAAATAAAACCTTATAGAGACAGCTAAAAATCACCTCCATTCTTTCTGCACTTCTTCCTTCTGTTTTCCTAGAGATTCAGTACCTTGAAATTGGTGCATATTATTTCTATGAATTTTTTAAACACCTTTCCTAATTGATATGTACAACTGTTAATTTTTCACATATTTGACTTTATTTCTAAATTGTGCACCAGCTTTATATATATGTTTAAAAGCATGTTACAGAACATAGGATTAAACATATGTGTGTGTGTTTGTGTATATATGTATAAACACATAGGACTAAATATATATGTATGTGTGCATGCTTGTGTGCGTGTGTATGTTGTGTGTATCTGTGTGTGTGTGTGTATACATATAACACTACATTTTGGTCAACTATGGACTGCATATATGATGGTGGTCCCATAAGATTTGTACCATATAGCCTAGGTATACAGTAGGCTTTACCATCTAGGTTTGTGTAAGTACACTCTATGGTGTTCGCACAATGTGAAACTGGCAGAAGACACATTTCTCAGAATGTATCCCCATCATTAAGCAATGCATGACTGTCATACAACAGACTTTTAAAATGTTACCAATCCAATAGGTATCACATTCCTTTAATTTGTATTTTCAATAATAAATTTAAGTATCTTTTCAAATGTTTATCGAACATTAATTTTTGTTCATCTGTGAATTGATTGTTAATATCTCTTTGTCCATTTTTTTTCTACAGGATTGTTTTTCTTATTTACATAGAAATGCTTTACATATTCTGAATACTAAACTTTTATTGATTCTGTACAATGAAAATCCATTTCTAAGTCTGTGGCTTGTATTTTAACCTTGGTTGCTTTTCAATTTAAAAAAATTTAAATTTGGGGGCCGGCCCTGTGGCCGGGTGGTTAAGTTCACGCGCTCCGCTGCAGGCGGCCCAGTGTTTCGTTGGTTTGAATCCTGGGCGCAGACACAGCACTGCTCATCAAGCCATGCTGAGGCAGCGTCCCACATGCCACAACTAGAAGGACCCACAATGAATAATATACAACTATGAACCGGGGGGCTTTGGGGAGAAAAAGGAAAAAAATAAAATCTTAAAGCAAATTTAAGTTTTAATATAGTCAGATTTATCAATATTTTGTTTTAGTTTGTACTTTTTGTGCCTTATTTAATAAATTATTCTCTGCCCTAAAATCATATTCTTCTATGTGTAATTCAGAAGTGTTTAAATTTTTTCTTTTCCTGTTTAGGTCTTCCATTTTTATGGAATTTATGTTTGTATAAGGTGTGAGCTTTACATCCAATTTGACCATTTTCCATGTAGATGGCCACTTGTTCCAGCATCGTTTACTGAACTGTACACTTTTTCCAATTGACAAATAACGCACTTCTGTCAACTACCCAATTCCTGTATAAGTGGTCCATTTTAGGCTATCTATTTTGTTCCATTGGTGTGTCTGTCTCCTGTAGCAATACCATGATGATTTAATTATTATAGATTTATAATGTGTCTCGATATGTGAGAGAGCATGTACCCTCTCTTCTTCAAAATTGACTTGATTGTTCCAGCATTTTCTGTAGCACTTTAAGACTACCTTTTCAAATTCTGTTAGAAATTGGAACTTTGGCCCATTGCATTAAATTGATAGTTTGATACTGAGGAGGAAGGGACATTATTACAACATTGAGTCCTCCCACTCATGAATGTAGAATATCTTTTCATTTCTCTAGGCATTCTTTTATGTACTTGGAATGTTTTCATTCTATCCATTATATCTCTTGCTACATTTATTCTTTAGATCCTCATAATTTTTGTTGCTATCACTATTCATACACTTTTAAACATTACATTTTATAATTAGTTATCACTGGTGTGTAGGAATACTGTTACCTTTTACATATTGATGTTGTATTCTTCAGTCTTGCTGAACTTTCTTATTATTTCTAAGAATTTGTCTTTAGCGATTCTGGTTTCCTACATAGGCAATCACCACATCTGCAACTAATGACAATTTTGTTTCTTGCTTTCCAGTTATACTTTGCTGAGAAGGAAGGCATTAAATATGCTTTGTTAATAGGTGCAGGATTTGGGAAATGAGAGGATGGTACCCACTGAAATTTTAATGCTGGAAGCCACCAAATATAAAAGTTTTCCACTAATTTCCATCCACCCTCCTATTCTTAAGCCTCTTCCCTATCATCCCAGAAATTAGGTGTTTTCACTCGAAACATTGTCTTATAGAACTTTTTTTTAGGTTAAAATATACAGGCTAACCATGAGACTAGGCGCCAGTGTCAGAGATCCACCTTCCTCCTCAGAGGCAGTCCATCCAGTGCAGGCCGTGTGCACACACTGAATGTGATCATTGCAGGGGGAAGGGGGGATGGGAGCAGCCCTCTGTAGCAGCTCCGGGGGCTCCTCCAGGCCACACTATGATCCACTTCTTCTTGTGCTCTGGAACAAAGTAGAAACGCAGTAATTTTTTTTGTTGAATTGCCCAAATATCTTTCTTTGTTTATCTATCAAGGCTTGAGTTGTCACTGTTAGAAACTCACTCCTGTGGGATTTAAGGTTTGTTCACTTTTAACAATCTTTTCAGAAAAAGTAGACATCCTTAGGCTGTACTTCATTATTTTAATTTACTGTGCCTATCCACAAAGCTTACCTCACACCTGCTTCCTGTTGCATCCCAGCATTGGTGTATAACGTTTGACAAGTTATGCCTTAGTTTCCTCATCTGTTTAATTGGCATAATTAGAGTACCTTATCATGTTGTTGTGAAAATTCAATTACAGCACATAAAACTTTAGGACAGTGCCCGGTCTATAGTAAGCAATAAATCATTGTTACTTTTGTTAACAAGTCATCATTGTCAGTGACCTCAAATGCTTGGGGAGAAAATAATTACTGATTCTACGTTTGCATTTTCATTTATATCTAGGACAATATAGCATCAAGACAAGTAATTTTCCTATCAAAATAATTAAATAACACTTTGTATAAATAAAAATAATGCAATAAAATAGACAAACATACACATATGGTATCAATTACTTTTTAAAGGTTATATTTAAAATTTACAGTGAATAATGGACTTCCATCTATAACTCATTAGCTTGAAGCAGAATAGTTCTGAAAAGCTGAATAAATTCTCAAAAAATGTTTGAAGGAATTAGAATGCTACCAGGACAGCCCAGTACTAAAGAACCTAAGATTTTGGACAGAGGGGAAAAGCATTGAGGTGAATCTGACATTTTGCACCAATTTGCTTTGAAGGATTTTGCCTGTTTTTAAGCGTCAAGTCTGAGAGAATAAGATGAGCAGAGAGGAGCAGCTAAAGGTCTAAGAATCTGAGCAGAATTTTCAATATTCTTGAGAGACTGAAAAAAAGAAAATTCAGGATCCAGGACTGAAAAGGCAGCCAGGACTTATCACAGGAGAAAATTCCAGAGAGAAGGAATGTAAGGAGGAGTGAGCCCCGCATCTGGACTGCTTTTCCCACTGAGGCATTTTCTAACTCTTAAGGAGAGCAGGACAAAAGTCAAGAACCCAAACCGAGAGAAGCAGCTAAGCAGCTGAGAAGCTGAACCAAGATTTTAGAAGTCTCTCAAGGATTGGAGAGACAAAAGTTATGGTTTAACACCCACTAAGGAAAAGAAACACTTGCAAACATCCTAAGTTTTCAGTTGAGACACTGAATAGGTAAATTACATGGCTAAGAACACACCAAAAATAAACCCTCATAAAGACTAAAACCAAATTTTGAAATTGTTTCAATTTTGGGTTGAAATGATCTGATCGTACCTTTAATGCTCTCCCGAAGCAACACAAAATCATCATTAAAGGACAATAATGTCACCCAGAGCCTCAGCAATTTTTCATATGTAATGTTCAGCAGACAATCAAAACTTACCCAGGCATGTCAGGAGACAGGATCAAGAAAACAAAACAGATACTAAGAGGAGATTCATAGATACACATATACAAATTTACATATACTGTACAAGAAAATAAATGATTAGATGAAGAATTTCAAGGAACAAAAAAGATCTATGAAAATATCAAATAGAGGTTCTAGAACTTAAAAACATAATAAGATAATACCTCAGTAGAAATTTTACAACAGATCAAAAGAGCTAAAAGGAGGACTCATGGCGTATAAGATATGTCAAAAGAAAAGAATGGATTGAAGTATAAGTTAAAAAAAGAAGAAAATTCAGACTAGTAAATAGGAGACAAGTGAGACTTGCTGAAAATGCCTTAGATATGTATAACTGGAGTCTAAGAAGGGGCAAGAGAGAAAAAATGACAGAGGTCATATTTTAGAAGATGATAGTCAAAAATTTGTTTTAATTAAGTAAAATCTCAATTTACAGAATCAAGATGTATTATAAATTGCAAGCAGGGTAAATATGAAGAAAACCATACCTAGGCATACCATAATAAATATTTTTAGATAATTCAACATATATTTGTTGTTTGGCATTCAGAATCTATTTTTCCAAAAATGCATTATTAAAGCTCTTTTATTCCTAGACTACATATATTTAACTTATAGTTTATTTGAAATAAAAATGAAATTTGGATGCAATCTTAGTAGTTATGCAATTAAATTTGCTTATTATATCAATAATGACGCTGAGGTCCAGAACACTTGTGTGACTTACGTAAAAGTACTTCGTCATGAAAAGCAATATTTTCAAAATAGCAAAATGTTGCAAATAGTGCAATATAACAAGAATATTTAAAATTTTAATTCAACTTACAGTTGTTACAGAAACCATTATTTGTTTACCAAAATATCCATTCCAATCTTCATTTTAACAAGACTCTGATTTTTGTGTGTGCTCATCTGTTGGGAGAGACAATTCTCCATGAATATTTTTACCTTTTTGCATGATTGGAGACTTCTGAGCATCACTGACAAGGTTTGTTAAAGGATGATTGAAGAGGTAACGTCTTGAACATCAGCAATAGTTTGACTCTTAGGAGAGACTTAGAGATGTACCTCCCCAGAGGCAATCGTTTACATTCCAGGGTAAGAAACCCAGAGGTTTAACCCATGTCTACCCTCCCCAGAGAATAATTCTTTATATTCCAGAGTAAAAGCCTTTTTCTCTTTGGAGGAGAAGATGGGTAATTGTGCCAGAATTCTCTATATTAACTCTGAGTCTCATAATTTTGTTGTTCCTTTCCTGTCATGTAAATGCACTGCATATTTGGATACTGTCTTAATTCTTAGTCATATTGTCTCATGAGGAATTGGGGTGTGGGGAACTGACACTGTCTGTGCATAATCAACTATCTAATACTATGATCCAGAAATCTTGTGACTCTTGTCAGTTCTTACACATAAAACTTTGGCAAGATAAGTTTTTAGCTTGTAAATAGGGTAAAATCTTCAGTTTTTAACTTAATAGTGCCAATGCCCAACTAAAATACTATATATTCTAGCCCCCCTTATGGTTAAAAGTGGCCGAGTGACCAAATTCTAAGCAATGATGTGAAAGCAGAAGTTGATGTCTAGAACTTTTAGAACACACCTTCCTCCCTAACTTTCCTGTTTCTTGAAATACGGTTATGATGGCTGAGGATACAGCATTCTTCTTTTACCATAAAGTGATTTTGAGAAGGAGAGGATGAAGATTTGGATATAATAATGAGAAAAGTGTCAGACCTAACCAAGAAGACATGCCATGAAAGAAAACAGGGATTCTTTCCACCATTCACTCAGTTAACAAATATCATATTGGTGGAATCTGTACTGGGTACTAGGGATACAAAGACAAATAAAATCCAATTTCTATCCTCAAAGAGTTCTAATAAGGGAGGAGAGACAAAAGTGAATAATTAAAATAATTTGTAGTAAGAGCTAGTCATATGCGTATTGTACAATTAATCTTTATAATTACATACACCTTCACCTCCTCTGTGTTTCTCTTGCTTCCTAGTACATGCTCTGCTAAACCAATCTTGGCAAATCCAATTCTCAGCCTACTCAATGCCTGCACCCATGAAGCAGAATGGGGGTGGAAAAGCACATACAAAACTATTCCCAGAAATCCATAGTCCATTCACTTCTGCATTCTCTTAGATGACTTTTATTCCTTTCCTCTTTTCTAATTTCTAACATCTGCTTTACAATCCACCTCCTCTCCACTACTTTCATGGTCAATTGGTGAACTTCTTATTCCATCAAGAAGATAGAAACAATAGGAACTTCCACAAGTTCCCATGAACACATCTATTCATTTACCTGCATATATCTACATATACTCTACCATCTCTCCTGTTACTATGAATCAATTTTACTATCTCACACCCAGGACTAACTCCTCCACTTTCGTACTATTTCCTATCCCCTCTTGATAGTTAAAGACATTGCTCCATAAGTTTTATGACCTCTTCTGACTGAAAATTTCTCTTTCTCTTCTGGATTATTCCCATAAACAAATAAACCCAAGAAGCATGTTATTTAAGTGATGAACCAAAGTCTGAAGAGATCTCGGATCAATAAGCATGAGGAAGACTCAGAACGATACAGGCTGTTCAGCAAATGGAGACCGGAGGGTAAAGTAGACATCTCAGCAAATGTAAACAAGCACAAAAGATGGTCAAGGACCAAATGCTCCTTCTGATGCCCTCACACTATGTATATCTCAAGAAATTTAGTTTCAACTCTGGAACAAAAACGGAGAGAGATAAAATCATGAAAAGATTGAGAAAACTTTTGACTTGGTTACTTGATTGACCTGATTGTTTCAGTTATCAGCTAAAAATAACTTTAGTTTAGAATGGAGATTTGTGATGGTTAATTTTATGTGTCGACTTGATTGAGGCTAAGGGATGGCCAGATAGCTAGTAAAACATTATCTTTGGGTGTGTCTGTGGGTGTTCCCAGAAGAGATTAGCATTTGAATAGGTAGATTGAATAAAGAAGTTCCCCTCACCAATGCTGGTGGGCATCATTCAACCCATTGAGGGCTTGAATAGAACAAAAAAGCTGGAGGAAGGGTGAATTTACTCTCTTGTTTGAGACAAAACATCCATCATCTCCTGCCCCTTGATATTCGTTTCCCTGGTTCTCAGGCCTTTGGGTTTGGACTAGAACTATACCACTCCGGGCCTCCAACTCGCAGATGGCAGATCACAGAACTTCTCAGCCTCTATAATCATGTAAGTCAACCCCTCATAATACGTCTCTTTCTATAAATCTATATATATATCTTATTGGTTCTGTTTCTCTGTAGAACCCCAACTAATACAAAACCTAATATAAAATAATTAAATTAAAATAAAATAGATATTTTTTGAGCAGATGAACACTTGAATGTTTAATCTCTGATGCTATATGTACTACAAGTATTATTTTAAAAATTCATCTAATTTTTATTACAGAATTTGGGAGTTTGACAGAAAATCTTGTAAATTTAAAACTATAGTTTTAAGAGAGTGAGATGATCCATCTCATCCAGTGAAAAGAGTCCATCAAGCCACTAATCAAAAAATAAGATACATTGTTTCAAGTTTCAATAAAGTGCGCTTTAACAACAGTAAGTGCAGAGTCACATGGTACACTGGCCTTGGGGAGGATGCTCTATTCAACAGAAGTGGTGGGGCTCAGCAGGTGCTTGGGAAACCAGAATTTCATTGTAGTGCATTATACTGAAGTTAAAATGCAAATCAAGCTGGATTGTTTGGTCCCTATTTTAGCTGAATTTAAATATATATCCTAAGGGAGAAATTGTCAACTAACTAGAAGTTTCATATTCCAAACTCCTAAATGTCTTGCTTTTATTTAGTCTTAATTACTTTTTTCTCACTTTTCTTCTTTGCACAATATAACCTTGAGTAGAATATAAAGATGTTGTTTACCTGTGTAGTGGATCCCTAGGTATTCAAGACCAGTGATTATGTCTCTCTATTACCTAGTGTCCAGGCCAACCAGAAACAAACCTAATTGTATGCTTTTCTTTATCACTTGACTAATTTTCACAGCTTGATATACCATCAATTTCAAGACTCTTCTAAGTTTAGAAAATGAGTTTGACCATAACTTGGCACTGATGAGATCTTTTTCCTTTAGCTTCTGGAAACATGACTACTGAAGCAAATAAAGCACTATCCTATTTGCTTCTAAAAAGAGAGAGGAAAGAAGTGGAAAGTACATTGACTATTTTGCTTCCTCAAAAATATACTCTCTTGGGGTAATCATTGTGCTGTCTGCTAATGAGTTTGAGAGCCTAATCTGACATTGATGTTCTTTATGCATCATTTAATTGTTTCATGTTTAATTGCATTACAACAAAGCAAACATCTGTGGCAATGAAGATATCAAGGATATTTTGTAAACTCAGAAAAGTAGAAACGAGACATGGAGCAGACTGCTCCATGGAACAAAATTTCCATGAAATGGTCTAACCATTTTGAGTATGTCAAAGACAGAAGAGATCATAAGAAAACAAAAGCCAGCAAATTGGTAGAAGACAGAGAAGTTAAGAACCAACAATAGATCTTAACTGATTGACTGCACAAACCATTCATTTCCTTTGTTTTAGAATAAGAAGAGAGGTTTTCAAGTTCATCCTCATTTCTTCTGTCACGTGTTAGACATACTACAAATGAAGTGCCACAAAAATTTCAGGTAATAAAATTCGCTGTAATAAAATGAGCAATTTATTAATGTCCATTCTTGGAGGTTACAGTGGTTTAATTTCTTTTTCATGAAATGAAGAATTCATTTTAGATGACCTACATATGGCAATTCTAAGGTTAATATGCCCATTTTCAACCCATGGAAGTAATTTCCAATAAAATGTGCAGAATAGAAATATCTGGTATATAGCAGAGAGGTAATGTATACTCGACAAGTGGAAAATATTAGCTTATAAATTGTCTTAGAGACTGGCATGAGGTATGCAAAGAATACACTAGACCAAGATATTGCATTTGAAAAGAAGCAGGAAATTCTGAAAGTCAATTTTAATTACTCGTATTTTTACAAGGACAAGAAGTGTTATGAAAATTCTTCTTAAGTAACTATTGGTGGCCCCAGGGAAAAGATTTAAGGGTAAACAAGGCGATTAAACTGATGTCTCTTAGACAAAGTTACCATCTCAAATGAACATACTTCCATTGGTGGCTCCTGTAAGTTATTGTATTTTTAACACCTAAATTTCTAGAATATCAAGAAACCAATTTATTTTGAACTATTTCCCATGGTACATAAGAACACTAAATTGTTGATTTTAGAGAAAGGTAAAACATGCAGGAATTCTTACAATTTTACCATTCTTTCGATTAAACAATTGAACAAACAAGTCAACAAAACGGTATTATTGGACTGCCACTCTGGTAGGTAAGCAAATACAAGATCCCTCCTTAGATGTAGCTTACAAGCTACAGCAGAAGACAGATACAGAATAGAATTTAAATAATGCTGTGTATTCAGTGCTATTGGATACAGAAATAAACTGGCCTGGGCATTTGTGAGAATTCCCTGAAGAAGTGACATTTATGTTGAGACTTAATAAATGGACAGGAGTTAGCTTGGAAAGGAGAGGGAGGGGAGAAAATTTGGGGTTTAGGCAGAAGGAAGAGCAAGGCAAAGATCTTGAGGCAAAGAATGACATGGCATGTCCAAGAAACCAAAGGAAGTCCAGCATAGCTGGTGCATAGACAGCAAAATGGAGAGTGGAAAGAAATGAAACAAGCAGGGAGAAGTCACTGCTTTTTACAATAGTGTATTAAATGGAAATCACAGAACTCAAAACATTGCGTAATTCCTTCAAAATGATCTCAGAGTGGGTTATGCCAATAGACGTGAATCTCCAATCAAATCCACGTTCTCTCTTGCTTTCTTTTTCTGGAAAAGTACATGCTAAACCTCCCTACCACACTTGCAGCTAATTGTACCACAGTTCTGGGCAATGAGCTACTTGGAAAGTCCTAGTGGAGGTCACCACTTTTGAATAAAAGCCAAAGCCTCATTAGGAGAAATCATTTTTACCCTGTTCGCCATTCTCCACTTTTGCTTTCTGGAAGGTAAATATGAGGCCTGGAGATAAAGAAACCATCTTACAACATGAGGATCAATTCCTGCATGTTGAGTGTGGTAGAGCAAAAGATAGAAAGAGCCTGAGACTAGGGGTTGGAAGGTGGGACTTATTTTGCAGTCTATGTCACTGGCAGCCCCTAGTATTCTGCACCGCACAGATTGGATGGCCATATGCAGATGTCTTGCCTGAGTTCCCAATAGTAGGTGTCATTGAGCCACCTTACCAGTGAGCTGTCTATTCCCATACTTCTTTTGGTCTGAGATGAATAAACTCTTATCTATTTAAGCCACCAAAGTTGAGTTTTCGGTAACTGCTGCCAAGCACATTTCTAACGTTAAACAATGTTACATTTCACTTATTTATGGGTCAAGTATCTTTATTGAAGCCTATTTATTGCCTGAGGAAAAATATTTTTGACAGTCTGCTCATTCTTTCTACATGAATATATAATTACTATCCTGGAGTACTGCTTTCTCCCCCAGGCAATGTTCTTCTAAACAACTCAAATGACCTTTGCTAAGAGAGTCTGTCCCTGTCCCCTCCAGGCAAAATTAGTTAGTCATATCCAGGGCTCCTAAGGAACCCTAGGCCTTGATTACTTATCATCCTCTTACAATTCCCTGTCTATATCTCCATCTTCGCCATCAGCTTGTAGATGCCACAAGGCACTGTTCTTATCATATTTATTTTCTATTCCTATTGCCTAGAATACCATACTATTAACTTAGAACATTAGCACTTGTAAATGTTTATTTTCCAAGTTACATTTAAATTTTATTTTAATAAGCACTTATATAGTGCTTATCATATTCTAGGCACTATTTTAAATACGTTATAGATATCGTATATTGTAATGAATTTAATACTCATAACCACCATTGAGGTAGGCAGTATAATTGTCTACATTTTGTAAATGAGGAAACTGAGGCCCAGAGGATTGAAATAACCTTTCCAAGGTCACGGATCTAGTGAGTTATGGAGCTTGGTTAGACCCAGATAAAGATGTTTGTGTTTGAAATACAACCTCAGAATCAAACTTCAGATCAAGGGAATCTTAGAAATAATCTAATCTCTTTTCATATGCAAGGAAATATTGTATAGGACCTACAGAGACATGGAGATATTAGGTGACTTATTAAGTGTTAGAACCTTGACTGCTGTAAGAGCTGAGACTTTGGTCTCCTGATTTAAAGGTTAACGCTGCTTCATTTGCTCCCTGAACTGATCCTGCATCAAAATCACCTGGGGAACTGCCGTGACAATCCAGATTGTAGCACCCACTTTCCAGAGATTCGGATTTGGAATATAAACTTTTTAAAATACTCCCAAGATTAGTTAGTTATAAGACAAATTTCAGAATTGTGAGTCTGCAATACAGGTGTATCAGTCTAGGTTTGGTCAGAGAAATAGAACCACTACAGCTGTTATGGGCTTAAGGTATTGAAAATAGGCATTAGGATTTACATGAATTAGGGAGGAGCTGGGATAATCAAGGTCTGGTAGAGGTAGCTAGAGGTTCAGAGAAACAGCCAGTAATGACTTTGGCCAGAAGCACTGGAGTATGTGAAACAGACAGAACTTTTGGGGAAATCTGAGAAGCTGCCATGACTATAACATGAGAGCTTCTGAAGAGGTCTGTATAATCTCTATGCCTGGGTGTCGTGACCTTTTATGAATAGTGGCTTTCACTTCACTTCTATTTTCCAAATTATGTAGGAGTTCCTCTCATTGGCAAACTCTAGTCCATAGTGATATGCACAAGTTAGAAGATTCTGGGAATGTAATTGCCCCTTTAGAAGGGAGATTGTTCGTGCCAAGTGAATAATAGATACAGTGTTCCCATGATCTTCATCTCCTGGTGTTCTCATCCTTGTATAATCTGATCCCCTTAAGTGTGGACAAGGCCTGTGACTTGCTTCTAACCAATGAAATATAGCAAAGGTAATGGGATGGATGTGATTACATTTACATAATTAAACAAAATTGTAGTGCTTCTCTTGTTGTAGGATCTTTCTCCATCATTAGTTTGAAGAAGCAAGCTGCTATGAATCCTACAGCAAGGAAATAAATGTTGCCAACAACCATGCAAGAAGGTAAGTGGCCTTTTCCCAAGTTGAGCCTCTGGATGAGACCCTACCCCAGCCCTGTGATTGCAACTTCATGAGAGAACTTGACCCAGAGAATCCAGCTAAGCCATGCCCAGATCCCTGACTCCCAGAAACTGTGGGATGATAAATGTGTGTTATTTAAAGGCAATAGGTTTGTTGTAATTTATTATGTAGCATTAGATAACTAACATGATAAATAGTCTGGTACAAAAACACCTAAAAGTAGATTGCTGGTGTTACTAAAACCTGAAATATGGGGCATTAGCTTTGGGAACAAGTGGTGAGCAGGAAGGGATTTTCTTTGGATGTGAAAAAATGGTGAGCTCTTTTAGTGAGCGGCAAAATATTTGGTGAAACCGGGCCTACTCTGACGTGGAAGACAGTGTACATAGTAAGTAATCTTGTAACTTTGGTGTAGATGCTACTGAGGCAAAATTATGAAAGTGAAAGCTGGTTGCAACTGACTGCATTTGACAAGGTACTCAAGAAGGAAAGAAGCTTGGGGGGAAAATTGTTTGCAAGCAGAATTTAGAGGCAATATAAATAATTCAGAAATTGCAGTGTTGTAAGAGACACTGCTTCTCTATGAATCCAAAATGTGGCCATTATGGCATAGCCTCAGATTAAAGATCAGAACAAAGATGGGGCTGAAACAGTCTTTGACAGAGCCTGGCAAGAGTTTAAGAGGCTATTAGTAGATTATTTCAATTGGAAAAAAGGGCTTCCAGAAAACCTAAGGATGTGGTCCCACAAAAGCCCAGTGGGCCCAAAGTACCATTATTAAGTCTGTAGAATGAGGCAAGTCTAAAAAACAGCTGTGGCGTGGATTTTGGCCCATGTAATTGACTAGCATTAAACACGTGGAGAGCTATGTTTGAGATACAAGTGCTTGAGAGCTGTGCTGGCAAAACCTTTGCCAGTTAAACTAAAAGAATCAGAGATGTAGTTGAGATGCAAAACTATCTCTTTCCTACCAAAAGGCATGTCTTCCCTATGCTGTCTTCTGAAGTAGATGTCCAAAATGGTGAAAAAGGAAGAACCTCCCAGAGAGCAGAGCCAAGAACTATGGGGAACAATGGGCCAGAGAGCTGTTCCTGGCAGAATAACTGGAGCCTAAAGAAGGAAAATTACCTACCCCAGGGTAGAGCAAACTTAGAACATTTTCCAGCATTATTTCAGAAGTTTTGGGGAGTGGTGACTGCTACATGTCAGCAAGTCTTCTGCTTTTTGGATGGAAACGTTCTTGTAGTTATTCTGTCCCTCTTCCACAATGAATGTTGGGAGTATGGGGACTTGTAATTTGTCTCTTTAGTTTCTATGTCTCTGGATCAACAGGAACTGAATTGGATTGGAAATATACTGTCATGATTAGATGCAACATTTGGGGTGTCTTCTTTTGGGAGCTGCATTTTGCACGGGGAAGGCACATGAATATTTTTGAACAAGAAAGTGGAGTGTAGTAGATTATATTACTTAGCAACT
The DNA here is from genome assembly GCF_041296235.1 of Equus asinus. NCBI lineage: Eukaryota > Metazoa > Chordata > Mammalia > Perissodactyla > Equidae > Equus > Equus asinus. The sequence continues at coordinate 132,355,531 of NC_091792.1, forward strand.
ATTCACTTGTTTTAACCCCACTTTTTTCAGAAAAGTGTATTTCCCTGCCCTCCTGCTATTGAACTTGGCATTGTAACTTAACCTGGCCAAAAGCATATAAGCAGAGGTGGCAGTGTGCCAGTTATAGGCCTAGACTTTGGTAGGCACCAAATGTTTCTCCTTGTCCCTCAGGAAACTCAAGAACTTTCCAATGAGAAGAACATGACCATGAGTGACTGTTGTCTTTTCAGCATGGGTTCAGAATAAATATACATGGAGCAGAGCCACAGACTTACGAGTGTGAAAATAACTATTGCTGTATGCCACTGAGTTTGGGGGTGGTTTGTCATAAAAAAAGCTACCTGATGCTATACTTGGTTAAATTCTTTAATTATCCTCCTGTTTATTCATATTCTGGCCCATGTCCTAATTGGAACAACCAGTCAGCCTCATGCTTCATTAATGCTTAATATGTAGATTCCGAAGGATAATAGAAACCATTGTTCATTCATTCAAGTGTACTATATGTATTAAGCACACAGGAGTAAAGGGCCATGGCGTATGTGACCAACTCTCAAAGGTTAAAAAAATGAATATATGTATGTATGCATGTATATATGTGTGTGTGTGTGTATGTATATATTCATACATATATACACACACATATATATATGGAGAGAGAGAGTTTGAATTTTGGCCACCGAAATCTTCATTGCTATTGCTGCATCTTCAATGTGTGCAACTCTAGGGGTGGGTAGGGAACAAGAAGGGAAATGTGAAGTAGAATGGTATAAAGATGTAAGCCAGGAAATATACCTGTAGTGGTAATTAGAGCAACTTAAAAGGGTCCTCATCTTCATATACCTTGTGATGAGTAGAAGTACATGGATTCAATTTGCTCTGATTTCTGTTGTTAATGTTGTTAGTGTACTTCCTGAACAGAGGAAAGAAAATTCTATCTCTTCTTGTCATGTTGACAGCTTTTGCTACATAAATAGATAGCTATGTAGGCAGATACCAAGGTGTGAACTTCCCCCATGCATTTTAATTGGATGTTAGACTTGAAGTGTGGGATTGAGCATTTAAATGGTAAGAGTGCCCATCAAATAAAGTCCAGATAGCTACTTTAAGTCAGTAAAGTGGGCACTGCATAGTCAACGGTGAGACCAGTTTGTTTTACATTAGTAACTAGTTCACAGGTCCCAGAAGCAGTCCTAAAGAGGGTTGTTTTTGCGATCTCTAGAGAAAACAAGTATCTCCACTTTCTTTTTTCTGTTAAATGATCCCTAGAAAGAACTGCTTTTGGAAACAAACTTAGGACATCAAGTTTCCTGCAGACCAGAGATAAACCCCTTTGATTTATTTTTTCCCTAGAAACATTTTTTTTTTGCACTTGTGAAAGACTAATGATTAATGTTAATTGACTATGATTAATCAATTGATTGTTTGATTGAACAAATATTTACTTAGTGTTTACAATGCTACAGGCCTTGGAGTCATCATGTAAAAATCACAGAAATGGTGACTGCTATCCTAAAGCTTATATTTGAAAAGCTGGTAAATTATTAAAGGGATAAATAGATGAGATGATTATAAATTGTAATGTTTTATAGAAATAAGGGACTGAGACAGATCAAAGACATCCTCCCTGAAAAGGTGAAATCTAAGCCAAAATCTAAAGAGGTATAAAGGAGCTGGCATGTGCATATGGAGGGCAGAGCACATCAACAGAAAGAAAAGCATGTGCAAAGTACCTACAGTGATGAAAAGCATGATGTCTCCAAGGAAAAGCAAGAAAGATGATGCGTGAGGCCCAGGAGAAGGGTGATATGAGATAGGGTTGGATTTGATGGCTAGAGGCTAGGTCAAACAAAACCTCGTAGACCATAGCAAGGAGCTTCACTCAATGTGAAATAGACAGCCTTTGAAAGGTTGGACAGTGACGTGATTGCTTTGTATGTTAAGATGTCCTTGGCCAATGTGTGGAGAGGGTATTAGAGGGCCAAGAATGGAAGTAGAGAGGTCATTGGAAGGCTGTTATATTAGGTTAGATGAAGTGGGATGGTGACCAGATTAGAGTGAATGAAATGGAATAGGAGAGACTTGGTAGATTCCAGGTATGTTTTAGAGGCAGATCTGATGGGACCTATTGATGGGTTACTTATGAAGGGTGAAAGAAAAAAAGAGGATATGCTTCATGGGTTTCTGACTTGAACAATGTATTGAAATGAAACTATGATGGATTGAGGTCAAAGGTCCATTTTAAGATGTCCATGAAGTATATAAGTATTGAAGTCAAATAGTTGTCTGTATCTGTTGGGAACTCCAAGTAGACAGGACTAGAGAATTAAAACGGTAGATATCAACATAAATATGTATTTAAAGCCATAAACTGGTGGAGACAGAGAGATAAGAGAATATCCATGATGGAGGCCTGAGGAACAAGAACATTAAAAGTTTGGTTTCAAGATGATAAACTAGCTATAGAGATGACGTGGGAAGTGTAGGGAAAAAAGAGAAGGGTGGCATGATCAAACATACATATCCCTTTAAGTGAGAGTGAACAAATGAGCAGGTGGGAAGTTCCTGCATTTACAGAGCAGACACAGGGAAAAACAAATTTCCCTCTGAACCACAGACTCTAGCAGCAAAGAATAATTTCTTAATGTCCTAGCTAGGCATTTAACATCTTTAACAATCTTGCTAAGACATTTCCTTTCATGTCCACATGCAAAACTTTTCCCCTCCCAACCCTTTCTCTTCTATTGAGAAGAGAAACTTAGAAGGGGTGGTCTTTGATAGGGCGATCATAAAACTTATGGACCAAATTAGGACTCTTCTGAGAGTGAAAAGGGAGTTAGTAATAATAGTAATTAAAACAAGTGTAAACCTAGAATGTCCTGGGCAAACCTGGACGTATGTTCACACAAGCCTTTTGAAATACTGAAGTTGGCTATTTGTTGTCTTCAGTGACCTTCTCACTTATTTTTCTACAGTCTAATTCTGCTTAGGGTGATACTCCCAAACTCTGAGAACTTAGTTTTCTTCTTCTGTATTATGGTAAGCTATTTTAGCTCTTCAATTGTGTCAGTTGTCTCTGAGCATCTCCCATGTTTCTTAGGTTTCCACATTTCTTCCCAATGAAGAAAGCTAATGTACCAATTATAAATCAAATAGCCAATACTGAAATCCATGCCAATAAGAGCTTACTAGTTGGTTAATGTATTTCCTTTTTTCAAAGCAAGAAAATCTGCATTGTAAAGAGCACATTCAGAGACAACAAATTTAACCCGGAACACAATTCATCGTGAAACATTCAGGCATTGAAAAAGGTAGAAAAAGATAATTTTGAGCATCTAGGACTTCTCATGCTCCATTATTTCTACTGTAGAGTTTGCTGCCTATTGAATGTCCTTGTAGTTGCAGTCCTGGACTATTAAAAGTTAGATTCGATGTTAAAGATGTCAAATTTATCCTGCAGAAAGGATGTCTTTAATCACATTGAAATCAAGTTATCTTCTTCAAGAAGCTTATTGTAGGAAGTCTTTCTATATTTCTTGTCCCACAAAGGAAGGACACCCTTAGAGACAAGAGCATCCATGCCCACAGTAAAGGTCTAACCTTCTGCAACAGACATGGAGACAGTTGTTTGGCTTTTTCACTCTTTAACTCCATCCTGAGCTTCTCGTTGTTGGCTGTTGTCTGCCATTCCCTTACACGATGCCAACTAATCCAAAGACTAAAACTAAAGCCGTTCATCTGGAAGCAACTTCAACAATTTAATTCCTTTCCTTTATGTTCTTGGAGTTTGCCCAGAATCCTCTCCTGACAGGCAACTTTTTTTTTTGCTTGTATTTCCCTTTGAAGAAGCTGACCTTCATTTCTTTTATTGTCAATTTATTCTATACTCATTTTGCTTTCCTCCCACTCAAGGAGAAAACATTCTTAAAGTTCAAGAGAAAATGAGGCCCCAGTGAAGTCTCTATAGCTAAAAATCTTTAGGCTTCAATGATGATGGCTTAGATTTGGGATAAAGATAGCTATCACCTTTTGGATTTGGGCTCCTGTATTATGTACATGAAATAAAAGATTGTTATCTTTTGTCTAACAACTCTCTTAACCACATGCTGAGTGATTAGACAAAACTCTGCATTTGCTCATTGTCACTAACTTTCTGGAATAGAGTAAGCTTAAAAATAATGTGTAGGCAAACCAGTAGGAATGATTAGAGAGATTATAAAGTAGATTGAAAGAAATCTCTAATGACTCTCTGTCACTTGCGCCCGTGCTGAACCTTATTGATTTTGAAAAAACTGTCCATTTTTGGATTGAGAAAATATATTAATGTCAGTGGTCCACTTGTTTCTTCCTCTTTGTCTGTCTTTGATCTAGTTGCAGTGAGTGGGGCCATGCCAACTAGGGATGTATTATTAGAAAGTTCATAAATAAAAAGGGCTGACTCTAGAATTTTTTAGTAAGTATGATGAAAACTCACTTCAAATAACATCCTAGTATTGGGTGTCACATTAAGGAAATGGAACTGCATATTATGAAATGCAGGCAAACTAGAACTTTGGGAAGTATACATCTCCATTTGAAGGGATCTCAGGAATGCTGTGGTTACAATTTTGAAGAGGGAATTTAAAAACGTTTGACAAGTTCTATGTGAATTTGGTTATGGAGCCCATTGCAGAGTCAGCAAACTCTCCTGTCAATAAAAATATACAGAATGAATTCATGCTCATAAAAATGGGATTAAAATAACAATATCTAATGGTAGCTATATAGTGGACCAAGAGTTGAAAGAATAAGTTCCCGATTTGGAAAAGCAAATCCTCCTTCTAAACCATAAATTTCTGATACATAGTCGAGGTCAGAGGTCAAAACAAGAACTAGAAATTGTGTCAGTATATGTGTGACATTTTATTTTCTGGAGCAGAGGTCTAGAGCTGTTATCAGACCCTCAAAGAGTCTTTGTGATGTAAAAAGGTTTGAAGTCATTTGAGCCTTTTAGATGCACATATTTCTAAAATTCTACAGTAACTAAAATAATGATATTTAGGAAATCTTTTGTTTCAGTGCAACCCCTATTGTTTATTACTTCAGGGATAGAGTGGCTATCACTCCAGTCTCGAATGGGCGTGTCAACTAAGGCATACTGGTGGTGGAGCAATTATTTCAGGCACAATTAACTTAGGGTAAGAAATGAAATTGATATCTATATGCAACTGACTTTGAAGATCCTGCCAGCTGGACCCTCTAAGAATCACCTACTATGTGTCACCTGGGTCATTCTTTTGCTCTGGTCTTCAATGATAACTACAGGAGGCAAAGGCCACTTCATATTTGTTTACACCTTCTCTTTATTCTGTTACCAAATGACCATTGATGGGAATGTATAAACGAAATCTAATGATCACCAAAACCAGATTTTGCCTGTAAGCAAATGCTTCCTCTGGAAAATATAACTGACCTGGAATAATTTGGCTCTGATCCCTTCTCCTTCCCCCTCACAATGCCTTAGGGATGATCCTTTATCAGTTACTCATTTAAGTTCTCATATTTGGGAACTTTAAATAAAGGGAGAGCTCTACATTGCATTTTCATCTTGCTACATGTTATGGTACAGATAGGCTTGTTTTATAAATGTTTATAAAAACTGTCAGTTACTAGAGATTGAAATTGGCATATCTATTCTTTACTCCCCAGTGACTCACAGAAACTTATCCTTTGACTCATCCATACACTTAGATTTTTTCACACATTAAAAAAAAATGTTCTGGAAATAAAAATGTAGGCTATTTGTGTTCTTTCCAAAATTAGTCCAAGAAGTAGGTACAATAAAGCTGCATGTTCTGCATCAGCACTCTCCAGATGGTAAAGGAAAAGTAAAGTGCCAGATCCACACGCCCTCCTTCCTCTCTCTCTTCTGAGTGTGTGGTGTAACGATGGCTATTGATCTGAAAGTTGAAGACATTTCATTAGCCTTTAAGCTGTACTGAAAACAAGAATTAAATTAAAAATAATACTAGTTTGAACCAGGTTTTATTTGGAAAATATCTGGGGTCTTCTTTCTCTATAGCAAACTCATCTATACTCATTTACTTCAATTATTTCCTATAGAAGAACAAATTCCAAGATTTGTTTTTGCCAAATTGCCCTTTCTCTGAGTTTCAGTCCAGTCTTTCCAACTCCTTTCCTGCTAGTCACATTATAATTAGAGAGATTTTGTAAAAGTGCAAATTAAATTATATCACTTTCTTGTTTAAAGTCACTCATTGACTTCCTACTTTTCAGATACAGCTCAGTATCTTAGTGGACTATAAGAATCGGTATCATGTGGCACCTACTTAGCTGTCTGGCCTCAGCTTTTATCTCCCCTCTCCCTTTGTGGCAAAGACTATGTAGATATCCACCTTTTCTGAACACAAAAGGAAGATTATATTTTTTTATTTGCAATTGTAGCTAAGTTGGGAACTAATGAACAATTTTCATCAGTGGAATGTGAGTGGGAGAGATGTACCCCACTGGCAATACTAACATAGCCCATGTGGTCCACTCTTTTCGTTGGAAAAGAAGGATTCTGAATTGGCAAAGCTACCCAATGGAAAACGCCTATGCCTGAATCAACCATTTGGAGGAGAGCCACTCAGAAGAGCCACCTGACCCACTTTGGACAGCAGCAAGAAATAAATTTTCATTGTGTTAAGTTGTTGAGACTTTGTGTTATTTACTAGATCATCTGGGTTTTTTTAATCCTATCTAATAAACTCCCATCACGAGATTTTTTAAAAATTCAGTTTCTTGATTGCATCAAACTCTTTCCTGTATAGGGCCTTTACACACGTTAATCTCAGCACCAGGAATGCTCATTCCTCTATTCTTTGATTAATTCCTGCTCATTTTCCAGCTATCAGCTTAAATCTGCAATCTACATTGTTTCCCTATTGCACTAAAATATCTGTATTTTTCTTTCATGAAACTCTTTAAATTTGTATTTTATGTATTTTACATTGAAACAGGAAACTCTAAGCTCCATTTTCTCTGATTTAGCCCTACCTAGTAAAAATTCTGCTGATGCCAGAGACTGCAACCTTGAATTAATAGTTGTTCACAAAGAAATTGGGGCAAATAAATGTTGTTGACTCAGCTATAGTGAGGAAGCACACTCTGAGATAAGGATGCATTTATAAATAATTGATAAAAATAAAGACTGAAATCTCAGAGTTCTTTGATTTAGAGGTTAAGACTATACATCCTTTCCCTTGTTGCATTAAAGACCTCTTCATACCAAACTTACACCCGTTCTATACCTTGTAATCATAAAAGTGTGCTAGACAGTTTTTAAGAAGTTCACTTGAGACATCTAGATTTTATAAGTTGAATATTATTTTCTGTGAAATATTGATACACACATTATCTTGGAAAAAATCTGTAGTTAACCAATCAGCTGCAATTTCTCTTATATAAGTAACTTTAATTTCTCCATTATGTAGAAAATAGAAACTCTTTAAGAACACTTTCAGGGTTATTGTAACAATATGCCAGGTTATTCAGCATATTGTTTTTTTAAAAACAATGTAAGTGTGAGAACTTTTTCTGAACATGGTTACTTTGACCAGGGATTTCTTTCTTTCTTTCTTTTTTTTTACTTAAGAGAGTCTTTCTTTTTAAAGATTGGCACCTGAGCTAACATCTGTTACCAATCTTCTGTGTTTCTTTTTCTCCGCAAGGCCCCCAGTACCTAGTTGTATATTCTACTTGTAGGTCCCTCTGGTTGCATTGTGTGGGATGCTGCCTCAGCATGGCCTGAATGGGTGGTGCTAGGGTCTGCGCCCAGGATCAGAACTGGGGAAACTCCAGCCGCCAAAGCGGAGCACGGGAATGTAACCACTCGGCCCTGGGGCAGGCTCCTGACCAGGGATTTCTAAAGTCCTAGTAGAAGGGAGCCAGGATCAGGACTTCTCCAACTGAAAGATACATTCAAGGTAAGAAGACAGCCAAAGCCACATACAGGTTCCAGTGAGGAGGGTTCTAATCTCTTGTCCCTCTCCTTTTGGAAGTCATATCAGTGTGAGACTGCTTTCCCCTTGGGAATCCTTTTCAGCCGTTGAATCAGTTGAGAAAAGAATACACATCTGCCTTGGAAATGGCTCCTATGGCTTGGAAATACTGTCAGTGAATGCTTTGTATTTTTTTTTTTTAACTTAGTGGAAAAAAGAAATTGGTCCATCCTCCCAGTGTGGCTGCTTTCCTTTCTATGAGTTGAGGCATTGGTGAGTCTAAGGATTTATCTGATTGATTCAATGGGAGTGTGGGAAGTCTTTTCGCACTGAGTGGGTTGAGGTATAAACCAAGGTAGAGGTACCATCTTTAGGCTCTAAGAGATGATCTATGATCCAAGTGTGGCTTTCTGTCCACTAAAGGGAACCCTGCCCTTAGAGAGTAAATCCTCAAATGAAGAATATGATATACAGGGAATGCCCAAGAATTGATAGTCTGAGTGTGTATGTTTTTCCTGAAGTTCAGTTGAAGAAGGTATACAGAAGAGAACATTCTCCTTGACTAGACTGAAATATCTGAAGATGAGTAAAACTTTCCTTGGTTAGAGATATATTTAGATGTATACAAATTTGAACCAGTTTACAAAATATCAAAAAGTAGGGTTTGATTATAAAAGAATGATCAATTCTTCAAAGGCTGAATTGCGTCCTAGCGAATACCGCAATTTCTTGGGCAGAGTTGATGGCACATTCTTCTAAACATTCATCCATCCATTTAATAAATACATATTGAGTAATTCCAGGTATTGCTTCATGTATTATGGTACAAAAGCGTACAAAGAGATAAAATCCTTTGTGTTCATGGATCTATTATTCTAGTAGGGGAAGACCAAAAAAAAGTAAAGTAAAATGAGTAAATTATGAGTACGTTAGAAGGTAATATGTGCTATGGATAAAAATAACATGGAAATAATAGAGATTTGTTGAGGGAGTTACGTGTGAAATTTTGAATATCATGACCAGGGAAAGCCACACTAAAAGATAAAATGTGAGCGATTCTTGAAAGATGTAAGGTGGTCACCTGTGCAGGTATTTGCAAAAAGACAAATCCTGGTAGAAGGAACAGGAAATGCAAAATCCTGGTCAGCATCCAAATTTCTGAAAAGAATTCTTGAGTGTCTTTTTTTTCTTGACAGGTTCACATAGAGTTTAAAAAACATTGTGAACGTTCCACTTCTTAAGTTGAGTATGGGATCATGGTGGTTCATTTTCTGAGAACCCTTCAAAGCTTATATGTATAGTGCACGTGTTCTGGTGCATTATATACCTATAAGGGTTGTCCCAGAAGCAATGGATGAGGGTTCCCATTGTTTTACATTAGGCCAACACTTGGAATTGTCCAACTTTTACACTTTGGGGGTTTGAAATTGTATCTCACCGAGTCCTGACTGGTACAATTGTCTTCCATTACTGTTGTAATAAGCAGTAAGATCAATTAGGCAAAGAATCAAGCTCCATGCCTGCATCATAGAAAGAACTCAATGGAAGTCAGTTTCTCCTGCTTTCCCAATCAGTTCCTATTGCCATACCCTTTTGTCAAGTTGATGATCTGAATTTATACTTCACTACTAAGACATCTTTACTTGGATATCAAAGAGAGTCCGACAACTCAATAGTCCCCGGATGAGCTAATCATTTACCATGTGCTCTATTCCCTCAATTGTGCTCCTCCTCACATTCCAATCATGGAGAAGTTTTTATCTTGGAAAACGACCCTAGCGTTTTGGCTTATGATTTTCTGCCACTCAATTCAAGCATAACTTTTATTCTAACCAAACTATCATCGAAAATGTTTGGATTTCAAAATGTTGAAAGGAAATGTGAGCAATCTCTTCTTACTTTTGGTGGGTGACAGAAGCTGCCACACAAGCTGCCTTTGTTGAAGGTGATTTGAATCACAAACAACTATTGTGTTTAAATTTTGTTCTGAATAGCGATTTGTATTTTGAAATTATTTACAGTGTGCAACTGCATTTCCAAGATTACCACCATAAATTGATGAACAAAATGCCGTGAGAGGAAACGTGTTTAACAGGATAAAATATGAGGAAATGATGAAGCTGGATGGACTGAAATGGCTAGATTATTTAGCCTCAAATCAGGCAAACACCTAAATCACCAAGGCAGATGTTCACCTTTAACCGTTATGTCCCCACAGCACCCCCAGATGAGGTGAAATGTTAATTATGCTGCTGGTGAGGCCACTCACAATTGATCAAAAATCAGCTTCTTCTTAACTCTTGTTTTGTGCACTAGAAACCAACATTATTTCTCTCCCATTCAATTATTTGGGAAGCTAGAGAAAAAATTTACTCACTCAGTTCATTTTAAAATTTCACATGCATTTTTCCAGGCTTCCAAATCACTGCTCTTTTAAAATCTTGATTACTGTTCCCTAGGCAATCTCAAGTCTTTCATGTGTTTGTTTTAACATGGACACCAAATTTTGTGCAATCCTTTAGAGGAGGAATAACATACAGTAGAAAGAACTCTTTGTGCCTTGATATCGCTTAGACTTGTCACATCTTACCACTTTTCTCTTTTCTTATGTTTCTAAAAGAAATGTCAAGTTATTCACCTAAGTTATGGGTTTGAAAGTATTGTGGACCTTTTTCAAGGCAACTGAAAATATCCTTAAATGTTTGTAATACATCCAGGCCCACTAATCAGTAATTTAGGTCATCGACTAAAAATTATTAATTTTAACCAAAATGAGATTAAAAGTTCAGCCAGTCCATCTGGAAGAATAATTAAGATGGCCAAAACATCAACCAGCCAACTAGCTTGCTGGTACTGAAATGTGAACACAAATCTTTTAAAATTAAATTACGCTGTACATAAATGTACAAATATATAAATTATATATATTTATACATGCATGCACAGACATACACACACATCTGTATGTATATACACAAAATGGATATATATACATACAAAAATATAAACATTTTAAACAATGTAGCATTGTCAATGAAAAGATCCTGGCCATTACTGGGATCTATTTTTGATGGAGCAAGCAATTAATTTCATAAATTAGTTATCAAATGCATTGACATTTGAATAGGATAATACCAAACATTGCCCTGAATAGGTACGCCAAATGATGATGAACTGATACTTAATTACTGAAAAAGGAAACATAGTATTTTGGAATTGAGAAATCTGAGTTTTAATTTTCAGTTTTGAGGTGGGCTAATAATCTCTGAAATTATGCTAAGGCCCACAGTTGAGTCATCCTACATATTCAACCTGTATGTCCTCAGCAAAGTCACTGAACATATCTACATTTCAGTATCTTCATTCATAAAATAAGGAAATTGACTAGAAGATATAAATTTTGTTTTCTAATCCTACTCCTCAAGACACTCAAAACTGTGGCAGGCTAACTTATTAGTTGGAGGTAGGTTAAAATCTCAGATCTTCAGTTCTTGAGAGGGTCTTCACACCGAGATGCATTGAAAGAGAACTTACTAGGTTCACAGTGGCTACAATGCCCGTATTTGCTTCTGAGGAAACATAATAATATGACCCACCCCTTCCTAATAGTGGTTCCTTGAGGCAGGAGTGGATTATACCATGAACAGCCATATGTAAGCAACCATGAACTGGCAGGTACTATGATGTGGCCTAATATGGAAGGGAGGGCTGCCTAATTGTCAGAGTCCATTTTACTTAATCTGATCCTCTCTTTTGGGGGCATGACTGTGAGACGTAGAGAGAGCACTAATGGTTGGGAGTGGTGCATAAGCCAACAGATGTACTGGGTAAGCATCAGATAGGGAGGCACAGTCATGCATCTTTAAGAGTCAAGTTCTTCAACAAGGACGCCATAGCTGTTCTTGGACATCTGGGAAAACTGCTAATTCCCGAGCAGTAATACATGTTTCTGGGATGTGTGATTTTCCTTGCTTCTCTATGTTTACTTATAATATCCTTCTCTGATTGAAAGTAACTAGAATGCGCTTCTGTTTCTTTTGACTGGAAAGAGACAAGCTAACAAAGGAGAGAAAGATGATAACCTCCCCAAATGAAACCTGGACTTTTAGGATAATGATTTATCTGACACAAGGTTTAACTAAACTATGCTTCTAGTATTTCCTGGATGAAAGGTTTTAGAAATTCTGATCTGACAATCAGATATTAAATCTGCCAGCAACAGATGCTGCTAAAACATGCATTTAAACAGCTTATTTGTGTTGGTACAACGTTAGGATCGTTTCAGAATAACTGATTATAATGTGCTGTGGATTTTCTACCTGTTGTATTGCAACACCTGTCTTGAGAGTTGAAGTAATGTCTCCGAAGATTAATCAGGTAAAATGAAACAACCTCAAAAGTCTTAAAATGGGGTTCAAGAAAGCAAAATGTTCATTATTTTATATGACTTAAGTTTTTGGGGGGCAACTTATTCAGATTAAAAAGCAAAGAATCAAAATTTGTGAGTTTTAGCAATAGTTCCTATTTTGTTCATCTAGATTTTTCTAGAAAATATTTACTCAGGCAAGACTGTAGTACAGTTTAGTAAGTGATAGTCTACGCTGGGAAAAGAATACTACCGCCTCTGATTCCCTGTACAAAAGTGAATGTTGTGCTTGAGCAGGAGGGAGGAAAGCTCACTTAGCTTTTCTCAACTAATGTTAATTAGAAATTTAGACCATCTTACTATAGCTAATAGTGCTCAGATGGCCATGTGCGAGGCAACTTAACAGGTGTAAAAACAATCTCACTGTCTCACTATCTAGAACAAAATGAACATACGCCTCAGATTAGGAGAATAAGATCACCAGCTCTGATAATTTTCACTAAAATATTAGTAAGTAATTGTGGAATAATTTCAAGGAGATATAAGTCTTTCTCTCTGTCTTTTTTTTTCCTTTTTGTCCCTAAATCCCTCCAGTACATAGTTGTATATTTTAGTTGTGGGTCCTTCTAGCTGTGGAATGTGCGACGCTGCCTCAGCATGGCCTGATGAGCGGTACCATGTCCACACTCAGGATCCAAACCCTGGGCCCAGAAAGCAGAGTGTGGGAACTCTACCACTGTGCCACGGGGCTGGCCGCATCTCTTTCTCTTTCTTAATCTCTGTCTCCTTTATTGTGTGTGTGTGTGTGTGTGTGTGTTTATGTTTGCGATCATTCATACCCAGGGTCTAGATCTTCTGCCTTTATGTTTAATAAACACATAGATCCCTTATTTTGAGCCAAATCATTCTTTCCCGAAGAGTGTTCTGTGGAATACTAATTATGTTAAAGGAATAATTTAACATGGAAATTTAATATGGAAAATTTAACATGGAAAAAAGTTTGGAAATAGTACATTTCAAAACTTGGCATTGTATAATCTGTTCTCATAGATTTACAATGCTAATGACCCTAATTTAAGTTTCTGAGAATTTCTACACCATGGAAACCCGTTTAATTTTTTTAACTCAGTATTCCCAATCTTGTATAGCAAAGACATATTTTTGAATAATATTTATTAACATCACATAGAATTAGTGTTTTGTGTAGCTGCTGCTTGCAATTGAACACTCTATAAATTGGGTTGTGCAAAAAGTTTCTTCATTTCCTCTTTTTTGCAACTGTTCTGATCTCTACCATAATCTCTGTGCTTTGCCGGGTAGTAGTGTGTGATGGGGTAAAGGTGAGAAACCAATTTAAAAGTGCCAATTCACTGTATCTCAGACCTTTCTGGTTCAAAACAATTTCTGGCAAACATAGACTCTTTTTGGTAAATACTCAGAAGTTCAGTGAATCCTCTTGCCTCCAGTTCTAATCCTAGATGAACCTGCAATCAAATAAGGACTTACTGTTGCCCATGATGCCTCGGGATGGGGATTGTGGCCCTAGACCCATAGGTGGGTTTAAGTAGTGGTCTTGACTTCCTCCTTTAGAGCTTGTCCACTGACTTGTTTACTAGAATTTACTGCTGCCATCTGAACTGGGGTATCCATGGTCTGTCCTACTGGTGGTCAAAATCCTCGGTGACTTGGTCTCACTTTGGTTTTCACTGACATTGTAGATCTCTGGGTCTCAGCTGGCATCTGGTCTCTCCATCCTATAAGCCTTGCTATCTCTTGTCATAGCAGTCCTGTGGTTTTCTTTTGAACTCTTCTTCTCAACTCAGCTGTCTTTTTCTTCCCCTCAAGCACACATAGGAATTTCTGAACTGATTTCACAGTGCAGAGAAGCATAACTTGAGCCCTCTCTGTGCCTAAACATGAAAGACACATTTACACATTACTGTGGCTGCCCATGAAGGAAGAGAGGCACCTTTTCAGGTGATCTCCTCCTAGATTTCCAAAGAGGAAATATGACCCGTGCTTCTGGCTGCTTCTGCTTAATCTCTCTGAGACCTCTATTCTATCACCTCTTTTCCTCCTTTACTATCTCTTGACCTGAAGTTTGACCCTGTGGAAATGAAGTTGGAGTTAGGAAATCTGTGTCTGAACTCTTTGTAGAATGGCAGATGTAGTAGAGTATAGTATCAAAGGCATCAGCTCTGGACCCAGAATTCTTTGTGTTTGAATCCACCCTCTGCCGGTTATAGCTGTGTGAACTTGGGCAAGTTACTTAAACTCTCTTAGTTTCCATATCTGTAGAATGAAGATAACATCAGAAAGTAGTTGTAAAGATTGAATGAGATAATATGTATTAAGCTCTTGAAAAGTACTTGGCAAGTGGAGTTGCTCAATCAAAGTTACCTACTGGCGTGATTTCTCTTCCTCTTTCTGCCCAAAGTCTTCTATTTCTGTTTGTACAAGGATGTAACTTCATAACATTTGAAATTCTAACTACTTTTTATAATAAGCCTCTATCACAAGTTGTCTTGGCCTAGAGTTTGAGGCAATTGTCTTGCTTTGGAAAAACAACAACAAACTATCTAAATTGAGAGTCAAAAATGACCAATGGCTTTATTGTTCTACCTAATGTCTGCCCTTCTCCTGAAATCTTGAAAACCATTGGTTAAACATACAGAGAACCACTGAGCCTCATGATTTAAGTGAAATGGAAAAATCCATGGATTGATATTACCAGAAATATGTCTATTACATGTGGAACACATATTGAGAAATGCTGAATTAAACTAACATTTGAATATTAGGAAACTTCTTCTTTGTCCTGCTTTTCTGTCTCAGTCTTTTGAGAAGGGAACTTTCAAAAAACTTCCGAACCCTCTGCTCACCTACCTTTCTAACTCTTCCCCCAAGGCAGAAAAAGTTGTTAGTCTAGACACTGAACTTCATTATATCAGTGGGCTGGGTTACCGTGCCTAAATATAGGAATCACTTCCATTTATAAGGCAAACTAGGCACAATGGCCTTCTAGAATCTGGCTCTATCATACTTGAGTGTTCTGCTTCAACTTTTCTAGCTGTGACTGGTGACTAAGTCATGTACAGTCATGTCAACTGCTCAGGAAGTGTATTCAGAGTCAGCTCTGCCAACATAGTCTTCCTCATTTGAGAATAGGTCCTAAGCCTGGCTGCTGCTGGTACGAGAGCCATCAACCAGCACGTTGGCAGAACCCTAGAGCAAGGAAGCAAAGAAAGAGAGAAGTAAAGGGAAGGACTCCATGTGTGCTTCTTTCCCTTCGTTCTTAACCAAGTGAGGGTCTTGATACAAAATCATATTATCAGAAAGGGCATAGATTCATTACTCTTAGAGTTTTCAAATTCTGAAAAGCTGAAAGTGACCTGATTTTACCAGAGATGAATCTGGCCCTAAGGAGATTGCCAGGAAAGAGAGAATTTCTCATAGCAGATTGATACATTCATTTTCAATATAAATATAAGGGATTTTCTCCCATTTTTATCTCCAAAAGTAACTTCCTATGTTAATTTTTTATCTAAAGCTACACTTTCTTAACCAACATCAAGGTGAATGATAATGGTGTATTTGACCTAATTATGAATTTCAGAGAAATGAATATTATTTGAGGCAATACCTTAATGGAAAGCCTATTTGCATGTCACTTAAGCCAGCAATTTCTGCCTATTTAGAATTATAACATGCTCTCATGCTTTAGCATAAGTTTGAAAATTTTGCTAATGTGGTCATCCCTCTTTTGAAATGTTTATTCTATTTATAATAGTATGCACTGGGTTCTCTGTTTAAAACCTTTTGTTTTCCTTCCTTAAATTAAAAAATCAATCTTTTTGAAGGAATAAATTCTTAATAAGCATATTATTTTATTACTGCAATTGCTTTGAAAAAGGCTGAATGTCAGACAGAGATTCTGAGAAAAACTCAAATCAAATCTGAAGATAGGTCTATTTTCTATATCTACTATTCCAGTTTCAACATTTATGTCAGAAAAAAAATGATCGATGCTAGCATACCTTGGCAGCACCTTTTCTCTTAAAAGCTTCCATAAATAACTTTTTATAAAATAGAATTATTGCATTCAATATGGAATGACAGAACAATTTTGGGGTGAAAAATGGTCAGTTTCATCTTTAAGCCATGTTGCCCTTTCCCTGCCTGAGGAGGCAGCAAATGCAGTTTAGCACTGACCTCTGTTAGACTTTATTTAAGAAATTATCATCGTGGACTCAATCCTGTCAGGATCCACAAAATCCACATCTTGTGGTGACAACAAGAAAGGAAAGGAGAAGGAGAACTCAGCCAAATACCTACTGGGACAAATCTGTGTAAAGACAAAATTAAATGTATCTTTATATTGGTCATTTGAAGGTGATATTATAACGTCTCTTAAAAAGTCTTATTCTGAAATTTCTGTTTTTATTTAACACATTGATTACTGAGAACATTCTCTCTGTACAACTCTATGCTGGGCACTGGGAGAGAGTGATGGAGAAATGGAGAATTGACAACATGGTTTGCAAAAGAGCGTGGAACGGTTTTATAGCACTGTGAAGATACAAATGTTTCTATCGGTTTGAGGGAAACACAGCAGAAATCCAGAGAAGGGAGAGCTCTAAATCGAGCAGAATGGAGAACAATGAAAATTACTTCTTTCCTTTCATCCCTTTCCTTCCCCCCATGCCAGCCTGATGCTGTCCCCTTTACTCTTGTTGAGGATTGCACATCACTACTCTCATTTCCTCATGGCTGTCTTGCCTGGCCTGTTCTTTCCACTGCAAAGTTAGATGCTCTTTCAAAGTTCCATGTTCTTATATTCCACAAGACAGTTGAGGCCTGAGTTGCATAAATTCTCTGGAGACAGGTAATTTATCTCACTATTCATTTACCTGAAAGTGAAAAGTCCTGTCTACTATATACTAGTAGCTCACCAACAGGCTGGAATGAATAAGAATGACTTTTGGATGGTGTGAACTTGAGATAAACCTGGGTGAGTGAAGTATTGAGAATTTTACTGCATGCTATGATGAAATTTCCCTCACTTGCTCTTAGGACTATAAGAATGAATCAAACCAATATGCTGCATAAGATCACTCAAGCAGGACTATTGAAGGCTATAAATTCTGTCTTTCTGTGGAGAAAAATTGATTGCTATCATTAAACATATACACTGTACTCATAAAAACTCCTCTAAATATATATTGAATATCTCATGACTTTTTATTTGTCCTTATTAGGGTTGGTACTTGTGGGTCCTTGATATCATTTGTTTTGGTCAAATAAGTTACTGTAAATAGTGTACTTGAGAATTTGATTTAACTCAGAATATTTTGGCATTCCTAACACTTCAGTTGTTTTCCAGCACTGGTAAATGTGCTGATAGACCATTGTTGTGTTAATGTTAATAATGCACAGCCTGTTGGTTTAAAAGTAGTCTGGTTTCAGATAAGTCACATAATTCATCCCAGTTGGTTGTTTACATAGACTTGTGTTAGTTGTGTCCATTATCAGCTGGTTAATTCAGGAAAAGAATCAGTCAAATGAATAGACTCTAACTAGCTGGAATCAATGAACAATTTTTTTCTTTCCATTTCTTTGCCATTTCACCATTTAAACTTGGGTTTAGGGATGCAAAAATTACTAAAATATCAAACAATCAAAAGAATTCATGTGTGAAATAGTGTGTCTGTTTTATAACCAGTAGAAAATTGTGCTTAGCTATGAACAGGATTTAAACACCTTGCAAGATTATTACTAAGGTAACAGAAGAGCCAAAAATAAATTGCTGCAAACTGACATAGGCATTTCTTTTTACTTTGTTCTTTTTCATACTGCTTTATCATCAACTCAGAACTCTCCAATATTCAAAGTGTGAGTAGGAACAAAGAGTCATAGCGACCCTTTAAACATATTAAAGTATCTGTTTCGTCTTCAGATCATCATCATTGGCTTAACCTATACAGGTCAGGCCTTAATTTGGAGTTTGCCTTTTAATTACAACATCTTTAAACAGTGGTGATAAACTGTGTGTTTTGGGAAGCTCACCTTCCTTATTATTGTCTTCCAAATAAGACATCACTAATCAAGTTGTCTTTGCTTTCTTTGCCTTTTGAAAAAAGTAGATTTTGTGTCCTTCGATAGTTTTGCTTGAATGAATAGGCAGAGTTTTGAGTTGATTCATTGTCCTACGTTTAAGCGAGTAAGTTTATTTTTTCTTCTTCATTTTCCACTGTCATCTTTAAGGCAGACAGCAGTCACTTGCAAGGAATGGAGAGGATGATACGGAAGGAAAAGAGACTTCAAATAAAGGCGACTGTTCCTGTTTCTTTCTCTTTTCCTTTTCTTATATCCTTGTTGGAATTGTTAATAAACAGTCATGCTCTGGATTTGAATCAGCCAAAAATGTTTGTCTGGGGATGATCATAAAAACATCGGGACTTCTTTCTGGATTCAGATTATAAACACATAATAATTTTTATAGTTTCCAGGTCACTTTTACATTTACCTAATCTGAGTCACACAAAACCCCAGTGAATTAAGTATAACATCCCCATTTTGCAGAGGAGAAATCTGACTGTCAGAGAGAAAGTGAATCAATTTAAGTCACCCAGTTAGTCATCTCTGACAAGACTTGAATCCAAATCTTCTGGCTCTGTAGTTTTTCTGTGTTTTGCCTTTTGTTTTATTTCCTTGGTGTAGCACAGATCTGCATTAGAATGCAATGGCTTTGTGTACAACATGATTTATTGGATTAACTGGACTCAGCAAGGTGCAAGCAGGAAGTGACTTTCTCTCCCTCCAACCACTGTCCTGTTCATCCTCCCTCAGCCATCCCTGACAATACCTGGGTGATTGCACAGTCTTTCCTGTCACATTGAGGTAAATGAGATCTCAATTCCAGATATTAAAAATCCGTTTCAGTCTATCATCGAAGTTTCTATCTTTTATTCGGTTCAAAGCTTTTCCCTTTTCCATTTTGGGCCTGCCTTGAATAGGAATGCCACAGCTACAGCACAGAAGAAGGAATTTAACACAAAAAACTAGTTACGTGGCAGGCACGTACTAAGTGTTGGAGACATTTCAGTGATCCAAACAGAGATCCTGCCCGTGGGGAGCTTACATTCAGCTTATGTGCTATGGAAAACAGAAAAAGCTGAGCAGAGTAAGAGAGAGCATAAGTACTGTTCATGGTGGTGGGAGAGCATCAGGTTGCAGAATTAAATAGGGTGGTCTTGGTAAACCAGGTGGAGAAATTGATATTTTATTAAAATCTTGAATAATTTTAAGGAGTTAGCCATGCTACTATCTGGGGTGAGAGTATTCTAGGTAGAAGGAGCAGAGAGTGGACCTGGGACATTCAAGGCATGGTGAGGAGGCCAGTGAGGGAAGGCAGAATGAGTGAAGTGGAGAGAAGAGACAAGGTCATGGAAGTACCAGGAGCCCGATCATGTCAGCTTGGGTTCTCCAGTGAGCAGATGCTGAGATAGTTAGGAATGCAAGAAGTTTATTGGTGGGTGAAGTCCTATGAATGGAAAAGGAAGGAAGGGGCAGAATTGGTTAGGAGAAGCCTTTGGCCTTCAGTGCAAACCTCATATCTGTGAAAGGCAAGAGGAAAGGAGACAGAATTGGGCAGGCATTACCTTGACTCTGATTCATATGTGACATAGTCTCAGTCAAATCAATGGTTCAGAGCACAGATTGCCTACAAGAGGAGTCATGCATTTGGCAGCAATAGCCAGGTCTGGTACCCCCATCAGGCTTAAGTCATTGGCTGGGAACTACCTGAGAAGGCTGTGACCTCAAATGCTGCAGCAGATACTGAGGCTGCAGCTGGAAGCTATCAGCTTACTACACTCTTAGCAGCTGCATGTCAAGTTGTCTTTTGAAGGGAGATCTAAGCAGCACACCTTAATGTCTGCTACAGGCCTATAGATCTTTGAATGGCTTTGATTTTTAGTCTAAGAGAAAGAGGATCTGAGCAGAAAAGTTTGTGGTTTGACTTAATTTTGAAAAGAATCACTTTGGCTGTATTGAGAATAGACTGAAGTGGGCCAGGATAGAAGCAGGGAGGAGGTTAATGCAAAATCCGTGAGAATTGATGGAGGCCTGGACCAGGACAGTGATGGTAGAGGTGGTAGGAAATGGTTGTATTCTGGATGCGCAATGTCAAATAGCTGCTCACTGATGTTGCTGGCTTCTTCAATACTTTCCCTTGCTCTTCTATTCTAGTCTTCATCCCAAATATGTTGAAAAGTTGAACATCCTCAATACATCAATAGTTAAACTATCTTTTCAACTAAATTCCATTACTATAAGGGCAGTAAAACAATGATACACTGGAAAAAAAATGCAGCAATAAACACTTTTCTCGTGGGGCCAAAAATCTCTGCCATCTGGCTACTTATATTTTCCCTTCTGCTCCTATTTTCCAGCAATCCACTCCACAACAGACTTGCCTGAAGGAGGTCTTATTGGATAGAGACCTTTCAATATAACTCAGTATAACTCTGCAGAGTTTACATAAGTCCAACAGGAAACATCACTATTTGTCCCCACATGAAAGATTGTACAACTTTCTCTCTCTGTAGTCATCTCTCTTCCTCTTCCTTTAGTCTTGATTTTAGTCTTTTCATCTCTGAGTCATGTGCCAGGCTCTGAATTTTCAACATTTCAAAAGATACAGGCTAAACTCTTCGGATGGTTCTCTCAGAGTATGCTTCACTAGACCTGGTAGAATTCAAAAATGGTCCAAATCCTCCTCTTATTCCTGCATCCACACCCTTGCAACTTGACTTTGCAACTCCTCCCATCAAAGAGTGATGTCCTCTTCTCCACCTTAAATTATGGACTTAATCTGGGCTGGCAAAAGCAATGTTGGGCCGGTCCCAAGGCTAGTACCCAAAAGACCTTGCACACTTCTACTCTCCCACTTGGGACCCCTATCACCTCTGCCATGTAAACAAACATGGGCTAACCTGCTGGAGGAAGAAAGGCTGCAGGGAATCCAGATAAGTCATCTCAGCTGAAATCCCACTAGATCAGCCATCTCCCATCTGACCATACAGCTGAATGAAAAGCATGCGTCCAGCCAAGACCAGGAGACTGCCTAGCTAAGTGCTGCTGCAATAGTTGAACCACAGAATTATAAGCTAAGTCAATAGTTATTATTTTAAACCACTAAATTTTGTGGTAGTTATATGGCGAAAAACTAAGTGAGCTCTCTGGACTAAGTTGAGAGAAGTAACCTCACCATACTATGAAGTAGGAAAGGGAAAAACACTACACTCTAAAAGTACTCTTATTTCTAAAGAAATCATCATTTCCCTAATCAATATTCAAGCCTTTCTTTATATACCTTCAAAGTCAGCGATAACTTAAAGGTCATTAACCTGATTTTTAGTGGTCAGCACTTAAATTCTCTAAGGATGGTGTGATTTTTTTTCTAGAATATTCAGAACATTCTCAGCTTTGGGAATTCAGTGAAAAGTGAAATAAGAGGGAAAGTCTTATTTCAGCATCTTTTTAAAAGTGCAAGGACCATGTATGCTTCAACCTTCAAGAGGCAGCATAGATTAGTGGTGAGGTGTGTGGACTTCAAAGTTCTTATTAGAAACTGGATCCTACACTTGTTATATAACCTGGACAAGTTACTTAACTTCTCTGATCCTTAGTTTTCACATGGTAAACTGGGAATAAAAGAGTACCTATATCATTTGTTGTGTGGATCAATTGAGAATATATCTAAAACACTTAAAATAGTATTTGGATTAGCATATGAACCCAGTGGATACTAGATATCATTAGTGTAGTGTATTGTTTAGCACAGTGAAGGGCACAACAAGGTACAATAAAAATATATTGAAAGACCCAACTTTCTGATATTACTATAGCTATTGTGCTATTTCCATTTGCAATCATTAGTAATGTTGGGTGTCTATGAATTGTGTGTGACTTAAGAATCATTTGATACAGAAATCAAATACAAAATGCAGCCAAATTTATAAGAAATTATTGATGTCGCTTGAAATGTAACTCCATCAGCTGTGTCAAGCTTGAGGCTCTGAGTCTTAGTTTTAAATTCTGCACGTGACTAACTTAAAGCCTCCACCAGTAGTTTAAATTTTTTTTATTATATCTTCTTTTCATCTACCAAAGTAAAAAAATAATCAACTTTGTGGTTAGAAATTTTAATAAATTAAAATATGATAAGTGAAGATTTTTAGCATCCCTGTCCCTATTTATACTTGTTAGTTTGTGCTTTTGTCATGAATTATTTTAGTTGAATATATTAGGTTTCCTAATGGTCAATATAATATTGATGCTGTTCTACATCACCAATTTTCAAAGATTTTATTTTTTTCCTTTTTCTCCCCAAAGCCCCCTGGTACATAGTTGTATATTCTTCGCTGTGGGTCCTTCTAGTTGTGGCATGTGGGATGCCGCCTCAGCGTGGTTTGATGAGCAGTGCCATGTCCGCGCCCAGGATTCGAACCAACGAAACACTGGGCCGCCTGCAGCGGAGCGCACAAACTTAACCACTCAGCCACGGGACCAGCCCCCTACATCACCAATTTTCAATTAATGGTGCCTGCCATCCAGTGTGATAGAAGCAATTATTTTGATGATCACTCAGACTAGTGTTCGTAAGGATAGCAGTTAAGAGAATGCCTAGAGACACAAAGTAATGAATAATTAAATGTTACTTGTGAGTATCTCAGCGCTTTTAAAACATTTTATCTCAGATACCCATAAAAGGATCTCTACAACTACTGAATTAACAACTCTTAAAGGAAAAAAATCATATAGAACCTCTCTCACTAAATAACTTGAGATTAGCTAGGTGTTTAATCATCCATTGTCAAGAGCTGATAAGATGCAAAAGAATTAGCTTTCCAGTTACAACTCTGTCACCTCCATGTTTTTAGCACACTTACAAAAGGCTGGCAAGAATGGCAATTGTTTCCCCCCCCACCAAGTCTTTCTTCCAGTGTGAATTGAATTCCTCTGTTATTATTTTCCCCTCAAGAATGTATTCACAAAATTGCAAATCTTATTACTGTAGATGTGTGACAGAACCAATATTATCTTTGGCAGCATCTTATCATCAGTTAGTCACCGAGTTGGATAAATGCTTCAACAAAGCATGAAAGGCACAAACATTCAATCAAAACTTGCTAAGCTTGTGAGTGTTTCCGTATACTTCTCCAAGTTCTTATTTGGTTTAAATTTGGTTAAGACACAGGTTAAAACTATTGCTATTTTGGCACTCTTTTAGCTTCCCATTCAGAGTAACTGTGTCCTTCATGTGCTGAAGCTCTGATCTACTGTGAAAATTTATGCCATTATCACAGCATATTAGAAAGCATGTGGACTATTACCTTACCAAACCGAAGGACTGCTTCTATAGCACTTAGTATTAGTCATCTTCTAGGTCCCAGTGGCAGAGCTTAATACCTCAATAAAGAGTTCATTTCATTGTTAAAAGACTCTCATTGGTAAAACTGTTTTTTCTTTTTTTAATTTACCAAGAATCTGTCACTCTATAATTTCTACATACTGGCAATTACAGCAAGATGAAATTGAAGTTCTTCAAATATTTGAAGACAACCCTTATGTTTCTTTGAATCTTTTCTTTTTCAGGCTTTTTTTTTTAATATCTATTCCTCTTAAGTGTATTGTATCTAACTCTGGTGGGCAAGAAATGTAATATCATTCATTTTTCTTTAACTGCACTAAATTTCTGTTACAAAATCCCCTTCTGCCAAGTGGCAGAAACTTTAATTCAATCAGTTCAGTCTCCTCACCAATTTCTCTACGTTCTGAGGGGCATAAGTATTGTGGAGGCTCTGGGAGTTGGGAAACTCTTGGTCCTGTGTGGCCATCTGTCTACACTGATGTTCAATGAGACGTTTTTATTCCTGTAGGGCATACAGTTAACGAATATCAATGCTACATCCTCTTCATCTCAACTCTAAGTGGCCTTCAAGTCTCTTGCATCCCCAGGTCATCTCCACTCTGGCAGAAGAAAATATCTCAATCGTCCATCAATCCTGCTCACAAAATGGTTCCTCCAAGATTCTGACCAAAGTCCATTTGCTTAGATTCTCAAGTAAATATCTTTTACCCTTTACATGCAGGCAATGGAAAAACTGGAATGTTACTGCTTTCCTGGACACTATGCAAAAAAGAAGGTAGAAGTCCCTATGCCTGGATTCCTCGGACTTCTTCAGGAGGCTCAACAACATTTCTGCTCTTTATGTCCAATCTCCTCCTCTCAATGTAAATTTTTTATGTAGTATGAGTGGAATATTTTATCAATACTTACAAATCTATATTTTTTATGTCTAGAGAATTATGTTTTCAAATTATCTGCTATACCAACCCTCTTGCTTTAATAGAAATCTCTGGGTCTAGTCTAATTTGATGAGTGACTACAGTCTTCACAGGAATTACCAGGAACTAATTTCAAGCTTAAGCAATTTATCGTATCTATTTCTCAGCACATAGCTATACACAAGTAAGGTCACTCCTATTATTTTGTCCACATAATTATTATATAGTTTTTCCAGCAATGGCAATTAGTCTGTTGGTTTTCCATGTTCTCTCAACTTTTCCTGAGTCAGTTTTTCTCTTTTCTTTAAATTTTAGTTTGAACTACTCTTTATGGGTATCTGTCAAGTAGGTACTTCCAATTCTCCAGAGGACCTCTTAGATTCTTGCCAAGAGTCTGCCCATCGTTGTACTATAATATATCTTAGTTTAGAAACCAAAATCCTATCTTTTCATGTCATCAGCATAACCATCTGTTCCCTTGTCATCCTTCTTCACTTTCAATGCTGTGCCTTTCGATTGTGTTTCCAAATTCTTTAGTGTCTTATACAGAATATCCATCAAGTTACTCATTCATTCATTTACTCCTTCTTATATTCTTGTGTATATTACATTGGAGAGGATTGGTAATCACTAAGATAAGGCCTCTGAGGTGAATAAAATTGAACCTACAATTATAATTCCATTAACTGAATGATATGATTAAATATGCAAAGACTGAGGGGGTGAGTCGTGTCAAGGGAAAGAATCTTTTAGGAGTTCATATCTCAGAAAATCTGGGACTAGATAAAGATTATTAGGCAACCATAAGGTAGGAATTACTCCAGTGAAACACGTTTAAGATAGAGGGAGCAAAATGAGTAAAGACATGCAGGTGTTTCTAGAGAAAGCAAGTTGGCCTGTATTTACAAAGAGAACATTTGAAAGTGAAAGTTTTGAAACTGGGGACCAGATCATATATGTCTTTGTGGGCCATGCTATGGTATTGTATTTATTGTGAAGACTAGGGAGTCCTTTGAGGGATTATTAATAGTAGAATATCGAGTGTCCATTATGTATTATCTTACATATTTTTCAAATGTGTGATATGAAGGAACCAATGTTCAGCAAGATTAGGAAGCTTATTTCAAAACTAGATGCTTCTTCCATGGTGTCTCTTTGACAATAGTCTAAATAGCATAGCAGTGAGGAAAATAGAAAGGCAGGCACTGTTTCAAGAAATATAAAATGAGTAAAATAACAGGGTGCTGTGGAGTTAGGGGAACTAGAAGAATAAATAATGGTGATGAGTGACTGATTCTAGTGACTGAGTAGGTGGGCATGTTCTTGATTAGACAGGGAATTCAGGAGTATTCCTGATGGAGAAAATAGAATATCTTTTAGACATGTTGAATTTGAAATCCCAAAGGATATATAAGCAGAGATGCAAATTAAGAAACTAGTTGTATGGTTTGTTGTCCAGGAATTGAGATCTGGAGTAAAAATACAGATTTGTAAGAATGGGTCTTGGCTGATGACATGAGAGTAAGTAAAAGACCTCATAAAAGTTTTTAATGTGATAACAGATGAGAGATAAGCACAGACTCTGAGAAACATTAGCATGTAAAGGATGGGTCCAAAAATGTCAGCCTGAAGAGACCAAGAAGAAGCAACATGAGAGGAAGAACTCAAATCAAGTGATGTTGATGTTAGAGAAACCCAGAGAAGAGGGTGCTGAGTGACTAGGGCAAGGAAGGACTCAAATGTGCCTTTGCACTCTGCAATGAAAGGTCAAGATACTATCATGGTGAAAGCAGGTCCTGTGGAGTTGTTGGAAATGAAGGGAAATTTCAGTAGCTTGAGAAACCACCACCAGGAGAACCTCCTCCATGGCACTTTATGGAAACGAAGACCTTGGGCTTGTGCAATGCCCCAGCTCAGTCTTGAGAAATGGATGAGGTACAGAAAAATGGAAAGAATGAGCATATACCACCCATATCATCATATGGTTCTACTGACTTGGAGAAAGAGGAATGAAGAATTGAAAGTGTTTGCTTTGCATTTAAGTATGAGAGAGACTTGAGTGCTTTTCTAGCCCAAAGAAGAGGAACCAGCAGAGAGGAAATGGTCATATATAAATGTGAGAAAGGAAATATTTGATTGAGAGAAGTTGTTGAGGAAGAGGAATGAGATGGGATCAAAAAGCTGACAATTAGAAAGTCATTATCCAGCCTGACAAGGCTTGTTTGGCTTACTGCCATATTTTGGATTTACACCCTAGGAATGAACTGTCCAATACAGTAGCCATTGGCCACACGTGGCTCTTGAGCACTTAAAAGTGGTTTGTTCCGATTAAGATGTACTAAAATTGTAAAATGCACACCAGGTTTCAAAGACTTAGTATGTAAAAAAGAATTTAAAATATCTCTTTAATAATTTTTATAACGAATACATATTGAAATGAGATTATTTTGGATAGACTAGGTTAAATAAAATATATTATTAAAATTAGTTTTAGCTGTTTCTTTTTAATGAGGCTATCAGAAAATTTTAAGTTGCATATGTGTCCCACAGTAAATTTCTTTTGGATAATGCTGCCCTAGGAAGACCCTGTGTCTCCAGTTACAACCTAAGGCCTTCCTTGGGCACAAAACTTGTATCACACTGATCATCACCACACCTATACTACTCCAAACACAAGACCCAGAATTCCTCCTGTGTATCCTTCTTGATTCGTGAGTTTTCCTCAGAAGGTCAAGTCTGACACACTAAGGTCAGGATCGAGGTCTCTCGGGTTATTTAGATCTCCAGTAGCATGTAGTTCCTTCTGTTTGTCACATGTCATGTTCTTTTACTGCTTCTAATTTTCTTTTGCTCCCAAGTAATTATTTTTGTTGTTTCTGGTGTGACCTCCTTCATTTTTATCCTTCCTCGAGGTCCTCATCTTGTCTAATAATTTGCTCAATTTCTTTCCCTTCTTCTCTAGCAAAGAGAGTGATCATTTTTAGAGCAAAGATAATTTGTCCTAGGCTCAAGTAGAAAGGCAAACACAGCCAACTCTACAAGTGATTGGGTTCATACCTGTAAAGCTCTTAGGTGCCAGATCGGTCCACTCTCCTTTGTCCCTCACCATGAACATGTCCCCTGGAAACTGTTGGGTAAGTGGCTTTTTTTGCTGTCCCTGCTACTCTCTGAGCTCCTGATCAAGAAGAAACTCAGAGCAATTGGTATTTGTGGCCTGTTGCCACGTTGTTCTCTTCTACCCTGCCACTCCTGCCCAGAGGCCCTCAGAGCCCCTAGCAAACTCGCTGTGCATTAGGAATTATCAATCGTTTTTACCAGCTAGGGCTCATCCTCCTCCAGAAAACACCAATACAAACGGTTGACCTAAATATTTTAAATTTCTTCCTATCACTCCTTATCCCTTGCTGGGCCTGTTAACGCAGATCTGGTTTGGAAAAATACAGGATTTTATCTCATCTATTGAAGAGTCAATGAAAGTTAGAAAGATTACACTGATCTTTATCTGGACTTCAATCACCACAGCACTCTATGTTGTCTCAGTCTTGGTGCTCAGTCTCAATGCTAAATTGAAGATTTTAAACATGTACTCAAGGTCCTTCCGAGGCTCTATAAAAAGTCTAAAAATTAAGTCTAAGTTCTGGCAAAGGTAGTTTTTAACTTGTTTGACATAATTCCTTTATTATAATGAAATTTTAATTAGAAACCCTCCTTAGTTCCTATATGACTCAATGTTCCTGTCAATGATATGCTTACCCATAAAAGACAATGATGCGTTTATTTTATTACCGCTGACTGGAAGACAATACGCAGCCTTAGTTAAATTTCCTCATAAAAAGATTACTCTGTTGCTCTCTATGCTTTTCTCCAGAGTTCTCCTTTATTAGATGATATTTCATTGCCAATATTCTGCTTCCATAAGTTTTCTATATGTTCTGAAATAAAGCATCAGTTGTCTAAATGCTTGTTTAATAGAACAGAAAGAAAACTTGAGAAAAACAGCATTTCCTTTCAGCTAGTTTTTAATTAGAAAGCTTTTTAGGATAGCAATATTTCTCCTAACAGAATTTATATTTGTGCAATTACAGAGATTTCAAATCCAAATTGTTTACACCCTTCACTCATTTAAAAATTGATAAAAACTATACTGAAAATACAAAAGTTAATAATTTTCAGGAGAATCTTATTTTTATTGGTAAATGCAACACTATGTATAGATTTGAAAATAAGTATATATATATATATAAGTATGTAAGCATATATATATGTATATATGCACATATATACACATATGTGTATATATATTTTAATTGAGATATAATTGACATATAACATTGTATAAGTTTAAGGTGTATGTGTTGATTTGATACATTTATATGTTGAAAGTGATTATCACCGTAGCATTAGCTAACACCTCTGTAGCTAATATGTCTGTCGTGTCACATAATTCCCATTTCTTTTTTTGTGATGAGAATATTTAGGATCTAGTCTCTTAGCAACTTTGAATTATACAATATAGTATCAGTGACTAAAAACACTATGGTGTGCATTAGATCTCCAGCACTTAGCCATCTTCTAGTTGCAGGTTTGGTTTAGCTTATCCATATGTTCAACAAATTATGCTTCACCTTTCTGGAAAGATCTGGTTACTCAGCTATGAATGAGCTCAGTGTTCAGGCAATCTTTCTGCCTGTCATATTTTCATCAAAACCAATACATATACGTTCCACAAACTGGGAATGTTCTGCATTGCATTACATATTGGCTGCCAAATGCAAAAGCCTAAAAAAGTGAAAATAGATTAATGCTATTAAAAATGCATCAGCAAGTTATTCTTCAATAGCTATCTTTAAAGTGGAAATTGCCTCAAATGACTTTCTCTCTCACAAAAAGGTCACTACCCCTCTCTTCTGTAGCAAGTGGTCAGAGGTATCACTCGTTCCATTCTAATGCCATTCCTGACACTTAGATTTCTGACGGCTATGGCATGATGCCAATGTGTTCTTTGTCATTCCTAATTAACAACTGTAAAGAAAATTTTAAGTAAGACTTCTTATGCTATTATGATCAGAGAATGTTCCGAGAAGACAGGGGTAGGATGAGGAGAAATTCTCTAGTGTCCATGGTTGATTACTGAGTGCTAATTATGTTTATGCCTATGCTAATATCATTGTATGGTGGTCACTTCCCACTGAAAAAAGAAGTGATTCAGCTCAGTTGCCATAGAAAGTACGAAGAAATGATAAGTCTTTCAGAAGAAAATCCTTAGTTATTATAGAATCACTTGAGTTAATTTCAACCAAAATTGACTACTATACATCATTCCAGAAATACTAAAAGTACACAGACATTGATTTTCGAACAAAAGGCTCTCTGGTTCATGTAACAGAGGAGATCTACTGGAAACATCCAGAATTTCTTGGGCCATAGAAAATTTTCCATGCCTCCCTTTGTCACCCTAATGCCAAGAGTAGCAGATTTTCCCATCCTTCATTTCCTAGTGGTTGGAGTGTTAAGAGAAGGATAAGTGTAAGTTTATTTTTTAGAGTTTTAGCCAAAGCAAGAACAAAAATACAGTAGGTCCCAAGTATTCCAGATCCTGTGGCAAGGTGCTTAAATATAAAATTGGACCATGCTAAGAGAGTATGAAATGAGTTCTACCAGTATTGACTTATCAACCACCTCAAGGCTAAGCCAAGAGAAGACTAGAGATTCATTAGCACATTCAAGAAGGCAAAAATAAGAATTTCTTTGGAGAGAAGTATGCTGTGTATTCTTAGTCCCTCCACATTGGGAGAGAGGAATAGAGTGCTTTCCTATCACTGCAAGTCTAGTGAGAGAAACTTAGCAAAAGCTTGACAAGTGTAGTAGGTGCTGTTAGCATGCTGCCTAGATCACCTTAACTGGATGCACAGCTCCTAGAGCAGGCTGCCTGCAGCCAATAACTGATACAAAATACATGCTGCTTTGCTTTACATTTGGACCAATTCTGTTATTGCTTCAGAGACCCTCTTGGAATCAGCTGAAATGAGATTTCAGCTAAAATCATGTCCTGTCTTACACTATCTTGTTTCATTCACTCTCTTTCTCCTGAGAGGCTTTCTCAATAAATTAAATGTCCTCAAATTCCCACCTCAAGCTTTGTTTTAAGGAACGGTTATCTGCAGCTTGTGGGACATAGGGTCTGATACCTGGTTCATTCCTTGAAAAGTCTCACTATGTGAGGCTGTGGCTCATAGCCAGCTGCACCACCTTGGATAACAGGGAAGTGAGTCATATGTAGACCCTACGAACAAGCCAGCTACAAGCTGTCTTGGAAAGGACCTTGCCCAACCAGGCCTTTTTTCAAGGAATGAGGCAACCTTGAGGGATTCTTGGTATCCAGGAAAAGAAAGCATCAAAAGGATCAGAAACACACACTCTTACATTGTCACTGAGGATAGATATCCCTAAGGGACCCATAACAACATCCCTTGTGAGAAAGAACCAGGATTTAAAATCTGTTACAGCTAGAGGGCACTACCGTGAGATTATAACTCAGACAGTAAAATTTATTTTACGACTATTATTTCTCCATTCTCCTCCTGCTCCAGTGCAGATGAGCCTACATCAGTAGCTATTGAGGGGAAAGAGGTAGAGTGAAGAAATAGGAGAGAAACCCTCCATAATCTTCTTCTCTCACTGCAGGCTTCTAGGACTAAGGCGGGTCCAAGCTGAGTAAATACATATTGGATGCGGTTGTGAAGATTTGATATTATAGTGGACTAGACTTTTCATTATTTGAGAGTTAATGGAAACCTTGAAATTCATACAAAAGATGGGAACAGATCCATGTAGGAGGATATGCAAACGAACAAAGCAACCTTCTGCTTGCACCTTATAGATTCTGGCTGATTCATGAAACCTGTGGCTTACCTTCATATGCATACCAAATAGTAGCAAGACCTTCTCTGCTCCTTGCTATCTGGTGAATTACTCTGAACCCTCTGTTCTGCTATCTGAGTGTGTCCGAAGTCCTCTCCAAGGTTTTCATAGATTCCCAGGAGGACGTACATTCTCACGGTCACTTTTGTCCCTGGAAAACTCCATTTCACTTACATCAATATTCCCTTTCCAGGGATCTTCAACGAAATTAACTCAATGTGAAAAAGATCTAACGGACATTTCTACACATTGCCCAGGATATGACCTCTTTCCTAGGTTTGATGAAGAGCTTAATTCTCTTCTACTAGTTTTTCTAGCGTTTCTGACAGCTAAAGTATGGGATGTATAAAGTATAGGTTTGCCCAGTAAGTTGTGTCTACTCATGGTGTAAGTAGCACAAAGAATAGAGGCAGTGGAAAGTTCACTTATTTTACAAGTGGTGGTTGTAACACTCAGCCGCAGGCCCAGCATTGTCAGCACTGCCAGCACCAACATCCAGTCCCCTGGACAGTGGTGACAGCCACAGGCCTGACAGTAGCATTTGGGGGTTCACGGAAGCAGCAACTGATGAACTGGATTCTGCGGTGTGCTTTGCCTGTGATTCTGTCTGCTCATCTTCCATTCGTTTCTGCCTGTTTCCTGAGCCAGTTTCTGCAGACTTCCCAGAGATTCTGCAAACTATCAAAAAGTGTTTCAAGATCATCTTTTGCCAATTAAATTACGCAGAGTCAATTTTGCTTGCTTTAATACAAATCTTAATTAAAACCAAAATAATTAAAATAGAGTTTAACAATGTCTTAGGGTCATGGAGAGGATCACACTGGAGAATGAAAAGCCTTTTTACAACCTCATTTTCTTCTCTCCAGTTTATTTTTTTCCTTCTCCTATCCATTTATTCTCCTCCTTCCCCTTGTTTCCTCCAGGAGGTCCAAATACCATATCCTCTTTCGATTACGAAGAATTCAACTCATTTCTGGTCCCTGCTCAATCCTAAAGGTGCTCACCCTTAGAAAGGGACCTGCATCAACTGGACCTTCAAGGCAATTGGGGTTATGACAATCACAAATACATGAAAAAGTAAGGTCTGTTTATTTGAATTGAACAGTGTGATTTGAATGTATATTTATTTATATATATATAAAACATGTATATATAGGTCTCATATTTGTCTACATTTCAGATTATTTCAAACCTAACTTGTATTTATTGCCATTATTTACAGCTTATATTAGAAGACTACAGTGACTGTGATTCAAAATTATAGTACATATAGTGATTATCATGCTATATTTAGATTTATTTTAGCCGATGTTCAGACAATGATTTAAATTTGGGAGAGTGATTTGCAAATCTACAAACAAGTGTTTCTTTACATGATACGTTGAATCAAAATTTTAAATAAGCCATATTGAAAAGAGCTGAAAGTCACTTATAGCGTAAGGATTGCTATGAGAAATAAATGAACTCTCTGGTAATACTAGCTCACATTTATTGGGAGCTTATTGTGTACAATATGCTTTTCTAAGTTCTCAACGTGTGTGAACTCAGGGGATGTTCAGAAGATCCTATAAAGTAAGCAGTGTTATTACTTCCATTTTATAGATGGGAAAACTGAGGCACTACACTTACGTTTTCAAGCTCACACATCTGGAAGGTGGCAGAGCCAGATTTCAACTGCAGGCAGGCTGGCTCAGGTGTCCATGCTCATAGCCATGCGGCAGGGTGCCTTGAGGTAAATGATGTTAGCACCGTACAAGAGATAGAGTAAGCACATGAAAACTGTCAGTTTTCCTTATTCTTTTGTCCCCTTGGGACAAAATTTAACAATATCAAATAAACCATTTGGTATAAATTATGCAAGCTTGAAGTACCACCAACTTTCTCAAGCCTAGAATATAATGGTAAAAGCAATGTGACACCAACACAAATGTTAGGTGGCTTTCAAATGCTTTGTAACTTCCAAGATTTTAAGTTTAAACTATGGCCCTGCCCTCCTTAAAGCAATATTAAAGACTTTAGTTTCCGTTTCTCTATCATTCACGGATTAGAATTACATAGAATTATATAGCCTCTTTTCTCACAGTTACATTAAAACATTCATGCTATTTCAGCTATTTTGAGTAGGTTCTTGTCTTCCCAACCTCTCAATACCATTTTCAGTCTTACAATGTCCTTCTAGATTCTTTCCTTTCCCCCTTTGCTTCGCTATATCCAAATACTCTCAAATCGTTTTGCTCAGTCAGTGCTCCTCTCATCTATCTTATGTGTTTGCTGCTTTTCATACTCATTTCCTGGACATCTTTAAAAGCTTAAACATTGGTCCCGTACAGTTCTTTCTCCACACCTGCCCTTTCTGCCAACTTACTTTCAAGGTCTCCTCTGTCACTCTCACACCATTTCCTCACCAGTAAATACCTTCACCCTGTTGTAATCCAGTTATGTTAATAGTAGAAATTGCCCAAGGACACACAGCTAGAATGGCACAGACTTGAGAATTGAACTCATTCCTATTTGCTTCCTCAATCTATGGTCTTAACTTTTATGTTTTACTAGTTTCCAATTTGACTTACAGGACCCTTCCACTGGAATAATGTGTAGTCATTTCAAATTTAATAAATTTGTTCTTGCTGGATTCTTATCTCCTTTTATAAAGTGCCCTTCTCTTCTTTGCCTCTTCCCGTAACATGTAAAATATATTGTTATACTCTCTCCACATTTTCTCCTATGACAATTCTTTTAACGCTTTACCGTCCCCACACGGTCTAAGAACTTGCTAGCCCAAGCCTAATGCAAAAACTCATGGCTAGTTTATTTACTTATCCTTGCACCAGTATTCATTCACAGGACTGTTAAGTGTTAGTTTTTTTAAACATTTAATTTACTGGGTTTTTAAAATTGAGATGTAACTGACATTTAACATTGTGTAAATTTAAGGTGTACAGTGTGTTGACTTGGTACATTTATATATTGCAATATGGTTACCTCTGTAGTGTTAGCTATCATCTCTATCATGTCACACAGTTGTCATTTCCTTTTTGTGGTGAGAACAATCAAAATATAGCCTCTTAGCAACTCTGAAGTTTACAATATGGTATTGTTGATTATAATCCCTATACTGTGGTGTGTGTATATATATATATATATGATGGAATATAATTCAACTATGAGAAAGAAGGAATCCTGCCATTTGTGACAACATGAGTGGAGCTTGAGGGCATTATATTAAATGAGATGTCAGACAAAGAAAGACAAAAACTGTATGACATCATTTATGTGTGGAATCTAAAAAAGATGAGCTCATAAAAACAGAGAGTAGAATGGTGGTTACCAGAGGCTGTGGGGTGGGGGAATTAGAGAGATGTTGTATAAGGGAACAAACTAGTAACTAGTAGACAAATAAGTTCTGGAGTGCTTTGTTCTTCAAACACATCTCTCTTGATGGCATATTCTTTTTCAAGAATTCATTATTTATTAGTTTTATGCCTAATTTCACAGCAACAAATCTAAAGTCTTCCCCAAATTGACTCTATTTTATTTAACTAAAGTTGTCAGTGTATCTCCAACACGGATCCTACAAAAGGAAGCCAATTATTTTCTATCCTTTTCACATCCAAGTTCATTTCTGTTTCTATGGCTTGCTTGAAGTCTAAACTTCAATCCATGTTTATCTTTAATAAAATGATCTTTTCCTCTTCTGATACCATACATTATCCTGCACATCTGTTAAAAAATGATTTGTGATTCTTTTTTCTTCCACAGAAATAAAAACATGAATTGAAAATGAAACGAGAGTTGGAAGAAACTTAGAAATTATGTGACCTTAGGGATCAAGTTCTTATGTTTCTTTATTTTACAGATAAAGAAATGTAGTTAAGGGAGGTTCTTTTGAATCCTGGATCCTCAAGGGCACATGATACTCTCTCTTTGGCCTTCATTAAAGAGGATTTGGTCTCAGATGCTTAATAAAATGTGTTGGATTAATTTTTATTTAGAAATGGGAAGAATGTCTTAGTAAAATTTCACTGGGAAATTTAATTTTCACTGGGACTACTTAGGCAAACTCATTTCAAACCAGCCTCTGGGAACTTTAAGACAACAGAGTAATGACTCATTAATCTACCTTCTAAATCTTGCTAATATAAAATTTATGACTTTGGCAAATAGTTTTCAATACCACTGATACCATCTGTTACTCTTTTCTGGTTGAGTCATACAACATTACACTTCTCCAAAAGGTAATATGAACCCCAATGATGTGCCAATCCGAACATAACAAGCTAGGGCCTGAATGAAAAAGGGAAAACAATTTATTAAGCGAAAATTATGGTGAATATCTATAATAAGTATTATAGTAAATTTCATATTTTCATTTTAGCAAATTAAGTTGCATAGCCTTGGTCATATATAATACATCTTCACTGTTCACATACTTTAGTGTTTTGAGTTCTAAATCACATTTTCTGAAACACGCATTCTTGAAACAAATATTCAAGACCAACACTAGGTAAAGGCAGAGTTCATTTCTATTTGCTTTGCTCATGTAGGATATAAACATCTGTGTTGATAAAACATTATTCATTATTTCAAAATTATTATCTCTCTTACGTCTCCCAGCATGCTTATTAAACTGGTATATCTTCTACCTACCTTGTATTTTAGTCCATTATGTCATAGATAGTTTCAAATATATCTAAAATATAAACTCCTTGAGATCAGGGACTATGCCTTGTTCAACTTCCTTATACATTTCCTGCACAGTATACATAGCAGGTATTCAATAAATGTATAATTGACTATTTCCTCATTCAATTGGTGGCAAACAGATATAATATAATACGTATTAACTTTCCTGTACAATGGAATGTACAGACGTTTTCGTAGTCTGTTCTGTTCTCTATTCTGTATTTTGTATTTGTTTATTTGTATACCAGTATTACTCTGTCTTAACAAGTGAAGTTTTAACGTACATCTGTAAGTCTAGCAATATATATCCTCTCACCTGTTCTTTATGATTGTTTTGCCTACTCTAGGTTCTTTGCACTTCCATGCACATTTTGGAATCAAGATATGAAGTTTTACAAAATGGCCTGCTGTGATTTTGTTTTGATTGCATTGAGTTTCGACAGCGGGAAGGTAGTGATCAACGTCAGAACAATAGGCATCTCAAAAGCATTGAGTCTTCCAATCCATGAACATGGTAAAATTCTCCATTTAATTTTTTCCTTTTATATCACTCAGTAGTCTTAACAGTTTTCTGTCTGAAGGTCTTTCACATACTTTGTAAAGACTTATGTCTAGATACTCAGGTTTTTTGCTGCTCTTACAAATAGTATTTGTTTAATTTCAATTTTTGATTCTTTCTTGCTAGAATATAGAAATACCATTGAATTTTGCTTCTGTTGACCATCCTAATATCTTATTAATTCAAATATTTTTATAGAATTTTGAATTTCCTAAGCATGTAATCATGTGATCTGAGAGAAAAGACTTTTTAATGCCTTTTATTTATTTTCCTTACATTATTGCACTGACTAGGACTTCTAGCACAATGGTGACAGAAATGACAATAGTGACATCCTTCTCTTGTGCCTGATCTCAAGGAAAAGTGTTTAAAATGTCACGGTGTTAGCTGTAGATTTGATGCATCTTCTTATTCCTAGTTCTTCATGAACATTTACTTATATCAAATATTTGCTCTGTATCTGTTGAGATAATCGTATAGTTATTTTCTCCTTTCTTTTGTCAATGTGGTAAATTATTTGGTTGATTTTCAAACGTTGCTTTAGCTTTATCTTCCTGAAATAAATCAGAGATTCAACATGTTAATATTTACTTATAATTTCTGTATCTGTGCTTATGAGGCATAACAGCCTGTAATTATTTCTCGAAACTTTCTTAGGTCTTGATATCATATTTAGAGTTCTCTCTTTCTCTATTCTATAAAAAAATGCAAAAGATTTTGTTTTATATCTTCCTTAAATGTTTGGAAGAGTTTGTTGGTAATAATTCTCATTTGGTGCATTCTGTTTGTAGAAAGGTTTATTTTTATTATAGACTTAATTCCTTTAACAGGTATATGATTCTTGTGTTAGTTTTAATAAATTTTTAAAGAATCTAAAACAATTCACCCTAGCTATCAAATTTACTGGAATAATTTAAAAAATAATATTCTGTTAATAACACCTTAATATTTATGGTATCTGAACTGACGTCCTATTTTTTCCTTCCTGATTT
Source organism: Equus asinus (assembly GCF_041296235.1). NCBI lineage: Eukaryota > Metazoa > Chordata > Mammalia > Perissodactyla > Equidae > Equus > Equus asinus. The sequence continues at coordinate 132,393,388 of NC_091792.1, forward strand.
AGTAATGTGTTTTTTCTCTCTGTTTATCTTGATCAATCTTTCCACAACTTTAACATGTTCAAAAACCAAACTTTTGCCCTTTTTGTTTTGTTTTATATGGTTGTAATCTATTTCACTGATTTGTCACCAAATCTGCATTATTTCTTTCATTCTGCTTTCATTGGGGTTAAATTGCTTTTATTTTCTTAGCTTCCTGAGATGGAAACTTTGATCACTGTGTTTAAAATATTTTTAATTCCTAACATATGCTGAAATACACGTTTATTCCCTCCTGACTGAGACACGCTACGCCCACTAATAGAGTTCTATTGTTCTTTCTCTGGATGTCTTAAATCTATTCTTTCAGTCATTGCTCTCAGTGATATTGAACATCTGTCTTGGATGAGAAACAGTGAAATAAAGAGAAATAAAGAGTAAAGAGAAGGAAGAAGGTGGAAAAAAGACAGGAAATATAGTTGGAATAGAATCTCCCTAAAATTCCTTCTAGTACTAAAATTCTGACTCTTTAAATAGCCTGAATGACTTTACTCCATGCTTTGTTATACTCTCTCTATAAGAAATATGCAGCCACTATGAGCTCAGTGTACAAATGGGCTTTTCCTCTGGGAAGCCCAGGTGAACCGCTCAAAGGCTGGAAAAGGACAGCCAGGGTGCGGGGTGTTTGCTGTGGGAGGCAGACTCACCTGTCCCTTAGGATGGGTATTGTCCTGTAGGCGGTGAAATGTATACGTGTCCAGTTCCTTGAAGGAGCTGTATGCCTAAGGTCTTAACCTGAAAGTCTCCCCTGCATTTTCTATGTTAAATCTTACATAGTCTGGTCAGAATGTGTCTGACTCACTTATATATTTTTCTTTTGACATAAATTCAAGCTCACAAATTCGAACGCCTACATTGAATATGTGGGTAAATGAATGAATTATCCAGGTATAATGGTCCTGCTATTTCAATTTTATTACTTTTTTAGTTTTTAATATTGCCAACAAACTTAACCTTGATGCAGATGAGACACAGAGAGGTGGAGGGGGCTTCAAGGAAAGTGGAAAATAAATAACTTTCTATTGAAAAAGGATGACAGCTACTCTGCTTGAGTAGATGATTACCATGCAGGAAGATCGACTTAGGGTAGCAAGATATTCCAATTTCTCAAGAAATTAAGATTTTTATATGATATTATCATATTATTATTTTATTTCTGGAACATATCAGTAATTGTCAACTAAAATACATCTTCTTTAATATGCACAATTGTCAGACTAATCATTTCTTTTGGGGATCATAGATGAGAAAGAATTATACATTCTTTTAAAAATTAGTCCATTAATTCATTCAGCAAATATCTACTGAGTATCTATTACGTGTCAGGCAACCATGCTAGGTACTGGGAATAAAATGGTAAACAAAATCAGAATGGGTCTCTGCTCTCATGGTACTTTTATTTGAGTGGGGAGATAAGCAGAAATAAAATAATCATGAAATCAATGTAAAATTATCACTGTGAGAAGTACTGCGACAGGGCACTCACGCCAAGAAAGAGCTTCAGTTCAGTTCCCCAGACCTTATTCTAGAAAAGGAATGCTGTAAGCACATCTTTTATGGTAGCCAGCTACAAGGAAAAATTAGAACAAATAATTTACCTCACTTTTAGAGAGGTTTTAAAAAAGAATCCTTTTTACGTGGAGTTTTATGTAACTCTTTTCTGGGATCATGAGAAGCAATGCACACATAGGCTGAATTTAGATTATTCAGAGGAAAGTTTTTCAGACGGCAACCATTGTTCTTATCTTTGCTTATTCATAAGAAGTCGCTTAACATTCTCACCTTGCTGGGGAAAATTTACTTCCTAACTCTCTTCTGATACGATTCTTCACAACAATTCTCTGTGTCTGCCTCAGGAGAAAATAGAAGACTTTACAATGCATTCAGAAATCATGAGAGCAAATCAAACACATACAGGATCTAGACTTTAGCACTAAATATATAACTTAGTTTCCTGGAGAACCTACAATGACTACTCCCTCGGGTTGAGTGACATCCAGTTACCTTCTTTGTAAGGATCCCTTTTCATCTATGTTTCTGATACAATCAACTACAAATATTTATATTGGTATAGCTAATTTTTTCGTTGTACTCTTAACAGGTGTCAGATATTGCTCTAAATGTCTCATAGGCATTAGTTTATTTAACCCTCATAAGATTTCTGAAGATAGATGCTACTATTATTTTCACTGTACACAATTTATCAAGATCAGATAGTTCTTAAGTGCTTGGCCTGGATTTGAACTCAGGCTTTTTGACTCTTACTGGTTGGCAATACTATTCACTTTACTGCTCAATGTTACTTGTCCCATCTCTTTTATGTTTTTCCTGAAATCAAGTTTCATCCCATTCTCTATAGCCTATAACACTACATATAACTGGTTGATGCTTCACCAAGTATTCTTGGTCCTCAGAGACTTTTAATTTCTACTTGGCAGTGATCTAGGCAAAGAAGGATTTGAATTACATTAAAAAATTGGTGTTGTTGCACAGGGAAGTCTAAGATGTGCTCAAGATTTCAGAAGGACACAGGCAATAGAGGCTCCTGACCTAGAATGAATAGAGTCGCCCAGAACTATAACAGCAGTATCAAAACCACTGAAGTCCCAAAGACCTGCATGCCGGAGCAATCATAATGGCAATAGTAACCATTTTAGTTGTGTTGGGGCAGAAAAGAAAGAAAGAAAAAGAGGAAAGTCAATGGAATAATATTAATAAATGGTAGAAAAGAAACTGAGCAACTTAAAACTTTTTGCTTTTGTCTCTTTAGTCAAAAAGAATGAGTTTCAGATTCTAACAGGGTAAAATAACCCAAGGTAAGAAAAGAGATTGGAAGAATAGTTGGTTGCGCTAAGTGAATTTATGTCTCTTCCACACTTACGTAAATTGTACGGGACAGATAGCATCCGAAATGGGAGATTTAAACGTGCTAAAAGAATAGACGCTGGCTGTTCTGTCCCCCACGGCTCTTGAGAATTGCCTCTTTATTGATTCATCCTCCAGTCCTTGCTCTCCTAGGTTCTTTTGGTTGATTTGAGACAGAGGCATAAATCTTCTAGAAGGCTTAACATCTACCTAGGAGTGCCACCTCCAGGTGGATTTTTATACCCATCTCTCAACTTCCGTAGATAACTTCAGCTAGCTTAGCCCCTGTGGCAGAATAAGATGGGACTGGATTTGGAAGTCAGAGGATCCAGTAAAATGCACTACAAAAGTGCCTTCCTGACAGGTCTATGGTGATAATTAAACGAGCTAATATACGTAAAAAGGGTTTTGACTATATTTTGTCTTAACTAATTGATCATATTTTTCATTAAGATGTTAAGAAATTAGGTCTTTTACCATTTATTCACTTTGATCAAAATATTCTAGGGGCTCAAATGAAATGCATAGGGAAACATATTTCATAGAAAATGAAGACTTCTAAATGTCAATTTGTAGATTACATATACCAAATATATCAAAAAGTATTCTGCTTTGGACAAAAACCCAGGTTATTCGTTTAGATCAAACTATAGTTTAAATTGCAACTCTGCCTTTTAATGTGTGACCTTAGGCAACCAAGAAATGGAGACATCAATAATACCAACATAATAAGAATAGCTTAAGAATCAAATGCAGCAAGCCTATGAAATACTTAGTAAGTGATTGGCCACAAATGTGGTTGGCTCAGTAAATGTAAGATATTATTATTATTTATTATTGTTCTTTGTAAAAGTTGTATTGTCTTGCCTTGGGTACTGAAATCTGCTGTAGCAAAAGGCTCGTCTTTGCTGAGATATTTTTGATAAGCCTCTTAGGTGATAGACCTAAGCCTCAGGGTATGTAAGGAATGGTGCCCAGGCTTCAGGAGATGAGAACTCTTTAGCAAAATAGATGCAACAATTTGTGAGGTAAGAGAAGGAAAAGGGAGAAAAAGACAGAGATGGAGGAGAGGGCAAGCAAGTTGCTAGAATGTTAGGTATTGTACAATGTGACATCACTTTTAATCTCCCAATCAGCAGTCAACTCTCTATTGCTTAGTGATGCTTTATTTTAGTGGATTTGTGTGTGTGAGTGCATGTGTATACATGTACCCTGTGTTTCATCTCCTGGAAGATATGAGACTGAAAAATGGTCAATTTTGGTAGAGAAGGGGACAGATGCCATCTGTACACTACATTCTCAGTGTTGATTTCTCTTTTCATTGCCAGGAGTGGTAGAATTCTGGCACTGGGTGATGAAATTGATGGTGACAGTCTTGGCTACCAATTCTAGCCCGTAATTGTTAACCTTGGCATTCCAATTTAATTATCTTCAGGATCTTCAAATGCAAAACATCAGCAATTATAGTTAGCAGATGCTCACAAAACCTACTGGGATTGCCTATCAAAATATCTGTGGTTATACAATAAGGTAACAGACATGCCACAGCTAATAACATCCAAGTCATGAGAGGAACTGGATAAACTCCCCGATATTTTATAAAGGATCTCTAAAAGTGACCTCCAAAATTATGCATACCTTTTTAAATCTTTCTCTCATCAAGAAAGCTATCATGGCTTTTATTGACTTTCTGTACAAATATATTTTTAAAAGTAAAGACAAATTTCACCTTATTTTCCACTTTTTGTACATTTTTTTCCTTCTTTTCATCTCTACTTTCTTACCTGCCTATGTTCTCTGACTCCACTTTACTTCTTTCTTCCTTGTGAATAATCTTGGTCTCTTTCCATATTAAATAAATTCATCAGTAATAAATTTACTTTGCTCCTCTGGCAAATCCACTGATTGAAAATCTGTGGGGGATACAAAAACAACTCAGGTTTTGACTTAGTCTTTCAAGTAGATGGTTGTTTGTGCCTGGCAGCCTCTTCTCCTTGGGGAAATCAGCTTTCAGGATAAAGAGTGGGCATGCAACCAACCATGGCTAGAGCCAAGGATAAGCACGTGAGCCAAGCGAGGTCTGATAGAGTCTTTTTCCAGTGATTCACATGGAAAGAAAAATAAAGAAACATTTTCTACTATGGTTATTAAACTAAAATGAGATGAGCCTAGAGCTGCTGACAGCCATCTTGCCTGCCAAGTCAACTGCATGCAAAATGAATTCAAGTGGAGAATTGCGTTGTTAAAGCGTCCACTCCTAGGATTCCCAGGAATATTTGGCAATAAATTCCCTCTTAGCTTAAGCTAGTTTGAATTGGTTTTCTGTCACTGGCAATCCAAAATGTCCTAAAGAATCTAGCTTTATAAGAGTTTAGACTCTAATAAGAGAATACAGCTGGAGTGGCAAAATTGTCCTGAAGTGACAAAGTTGAACAGTACAAGTATTCCACTTGTGACTGGAAACAACAGCAGTATTGCAATGATATATTACCTATTGGCCAACCTACTTTCATCTTGGTTCCTAGGGTCCAAAGTTTCAAAGGAACTCTCCAGTTTTAGTGGTGGTGCTCAGGAAATGTGTGTGGGGTGAGGAGAATGAAGCTGAAGCCGTCTTCTCAGCAATCTCACCCACCCCAGGGTCTCTATTAGGCTCCCTCAACCACTGTATATAAGCATAAGACTAGAAGACTTAGGTGAAAAACCATAAAATTAACTAAAACTGTATGAAAACTATACAAATGGAATCTCAGGCTCCTAGCTCTTCTTTCCAACTAGGTTGACACTCCAAAGCTGTGTCTATTTATCTCTGGAGCCACCAACAGCTGCATTAACTAAGAACTAGCTTTGTACTAAAATCCTAACATCTGTTAACACCTGTCCTTGGACACATTTGCAATGTGGACAGATGATAGCAAATTGTGAAAAGCTGCCTTTTTTTTTTTTGAGGAAGATTAGCCCTGAGCTAACATCTGCTGCCAATCCTCCTCTTTTTTGCTGAAGAAGACTGACCCTGAGCTAACATTTGTGCCCATCTTCCTCTACTTTATATGTAGGATGCCTGCCACAGCATGGCTTGACAAGCCGTGCATGGGTCTGCACCAGGGATCCTAACTGATGAACCCTGGGCCACCGAAGCAGAATGTGCAGACTTAACCACTGTACCACCAGGCTGGCCCCAAAAGGCTGCTTTTTATATCTACCATATTTAGCTTGCTTCTTTCAAAAATGCCTTTTTAAACTATAATCGTAAGCGGCAAGTGGCACTCTTTCAAACTATATTTAAGAATATTGATACAAATAAAGGTAAAATAGTAAAGTTTGATGAGTGCATAGTAGTAGAAATGCCTTATTGATAAAAATGAAAACTGTAACATTTTATATTCCCAAGAGTTAATCTTTTTACTTGACTCTCACATGTCATCTCACACAGCATTGTAATAATTAGGGATGAACTCTACAGATAGTAAAACAAACCACAAAGCCTTTGTAATTAAAACAGTATGTACTTGTTTAGGAATAGACAGACTGGCCAATGAACTAGAACAGAAAGAGTGCAAAGTAACCAACTACTTTTGGAAAACTAGAATATCAGAAAGATGGAACATCAGATAACTAGGGAAAAGGTGGACTTCCTAATAAATATTATTGGGAAAACTATAGTGCCATTTTAAAAAGAAAAACTTCCATCCATTTCCTATACCATTATAGTCCAAAGAGATCTAATTGTAAAAGGAATATAAATATAAGAAAACATAAAAAAAGAAAAGCTCTAAATGTAAGAAATAAAACTATACAAATACTATAAGAAAACATGGGAATAGGGAAAGGCTTTCTATGATTCAAAATCGAGAGGCAACAAAAGAAAAAAGAAAAAGTCATATAAATTACAAAGAATTTTTGCATGAAAAACATCATTCAAAAAAGTCAAAAGATAGTGACAAGTGGGGAGAAAATATTTGCAACATATATTACAAACTATTATACAAAGAATTTATAAAAATAAAAGGGAAAGACTCTAAAATTCTATAGAATAATGAGCAAAAAAGGATCTAAAAATGATCCTTAAACATTTGAAAAGATATTTGATGGTCATAATTAGAGAAATACAAATTAAATCTAAGCTGAGACACTACTCAGCAGACTGCTACAGATTCTAAAAGTTGAAAACAGCCTCTATTGTGGAGGCTGTGAGAAAACCAGCACTCACACACATGCTGATGAAAACAAAAATTGTATGAAGTCTATAGAGGGAAATTTGGCAGTATCTAAAACAACTTTGTCTCAGAAATCCTACTTCTGGGAATTTATCCCAAAGCTGCATATCTGAAAATGTAAAAATGCATATGTACAAGTATAATTATTCCATAATTATTTGTAATTGCAAAGTATTAGCTGCTACCCAAATTTCCAAACGTAAGAAATTTGTTGAATAAACTTTATGATTCCAAACATAGGAAATTTGTTGAATACACACATGGGAATATTTTACAGCTATCGAATTGAATAAGGGCTTTCTCTGTGTGCTGATTCAGAGTCATTTCAAGGAGATATTAAAGAGCAATTGTTAAAGTGAAAAAAGCAAAGAGCAAAGAAGTATGTATACAGTCATACACTGCATAATGACATTTTGGTCAATGATGGACTGCATATACAATGGTGGTCCCATAAGATTAGTAGTATCACATAGTCTAAGTGTGTAGCAGGCTGTACCACCTACGTTTGTGTAAGTATAGTCTATGATATTCAGACAATAACCCATTTCTCAGAATGCATCCCCATCGTTGAGGAACACATGACTGTAATATGCTATCTTTTGTTTAAGAAAGATGGCTAAGAAACCATATCTTCACAAAAATTAACCCAAAAGGGATACACAAGGAAACAATGAAGTTGGTTACTTATAGGAAATGACGGAGTAGGGTGGAGGGATAGGCAGGGAAAAGACACATTTCTGAACATAGCTCTTGTATACTCATGATTGAGGAAGCATGTTACTGTTCTACATGTTCAAAAAGTAATTTTAAATCGTAAGGATAGAAAAAAAATCTAGAAGGTAGACTTAAAAAATAAACCCAATTGTTTTTTCAAATAAATAATATAATCACGCTGAAAGAAGGAAAATGTATAAAAGGACTAATCCAAGTACCTTTTACACAGAATTTGACTACGTACTCTCTGCCTTGCAGTGGGGGAAAAAGAGTGAAGAAAACCTGGACTCCTTTTTGTGGATTTGTTTTGTTGTAGTCGTTTGGTGAAGCAATTCTGAAATTACTTTTGTTGTATTGAAGGATTGAACAAATGATTAAATGTTGAAATTATTGAGAGCCACAGTTCTGTAGAAAAAAGGAGATAAAAAGATGGAATGAGAAAAGCAAGGAGGAAGCCTGCAGAGATGGATTGGAGTAGAAGATGCCAGAATGAACTAATGATAGTGGACCCTCGCTAACTGGTGTTACTGATCATCACAATCATCATCATCAATTTCAATTGCCCTGATGACCTTCTTTCTCTCTCTGGATGGGACTGCAGCTCTTGATAAGGAACTTCATTGGGATTCCCTCAAGCTTCATGGAAGGTATGGCAGCCGGTGGGGCTTAGTCCAACATTGATGTGCACCTACATCAGTTATTGCTTTCATAAGTATTATATGTCCATTCTTGTGCTGAATTTGGTCACCAAATTACTTTTAGTAGAGATTGCTGAGATGGGAAGACACCAAATTTGGAGTTACCAAACTTTCAGAGCTTGCACAGCTACTTCAATGCTCTTGAGTCTCAGATTCTTCATCTGTAAAATTTGAAGCTACTAATAATTGCTTGCATGGATATAGAAATTGCGTTGGAATGCTATAGACATAGCATATGATATCATACATTTTGATAATAACTTTATCTTAGAGCTGTTGAGAGGGCAGGGAGGAAAGAGACTAATGTATATTGAGTGCTTACTAGGAGCCAGGCATTTTCTATGTTGTTTAGCTATATACTCACATTTAATGTTCACAACACAGTTAAAAATGCATTTTTATGTCCCCACTTTACAGATAATAAAACTGAGACTAAAATAGACTAAATACATTGTCTGAAGTTCCAAAGCTCTTATTTCAAGAGTTGGGATATTAAATCAATACCCTCTATCTGTAATTCTCCATGCTGAGAATTAAATGAAGAAAGCGATGTAAAAAAGCTTTATAATCTATAAGGTGTTTATATAAAAATAATATATTATTGAGGCCAGCTCCATGGCAGAGTGGTTAAGTTTGCACGCTCAGCTGTGGCTGCCCAGGGTTCGGATCCTGGGCGTGGACATGGTACCGCTTGTCAGGCCACGTTGAGGCGGCGTCCCACATCCCACAACTAGAAGGACCTGAAACTAAGATATACAACTGTGTACAGGGTGGGTTTGGGGAGATAAAGCAGAAAAAAGAAAAAAAAAGATTGGCAACTGTTGTTAGCCCAGGTGTCAATCTTTAAAAAAAATAAAAGAACCCACAGACTCATTGGATTTAAGTATTAAAAAAATATGTATATATTATTATAATTAAGGGATACAAAACAAACACACACAAAACAATTAGAAAACAAAATATTCTTAAACCAAATGGTACTGAAGTGATAACAAGTGCAGTTGGAGTCTGGGGGGGGGGGGGCAAATCCAAGTATTGATTGGTGTGGGATGGAGTGTAGACAGCTCTGTGAGAGGGATGGGACTAAGAAGGTCTTGAAGAACAGAGAGCATTTTGATAAAGGATGGATGATAACAAGTGGAGAGGACATTCTAGGCAGGGATAATGGTGTGATTAAAAGCACAGAGGAAGGTGCATGTCCTGGAATGCATAGGGCATTTGAAAAAAATACAAGTAGGTAGATCAACTAGGCCTCGTTTAAAATAGAATACAATAATTTTCTAGACTGTCCTTAAAACCAGACTTGTGATTATTTTTCTTTGTGACTTAGAATCATGTGCACCTGAACGACCACTAAGATTTTGCTGACTTCTCTGTACTGGAATTAGTTTCCCTAATGCATATTGATGTACTTGGTTCTAGGGGCTTTATAGAGATAAATATCTATGCAGCCACAGTAGGGATCACGGGAATTCTGCTTGCTGAAAATCTATTGAATCTGGCCTTTAACAAAGCATTCTTTATCAATGAGATCAAGGAAAGGATAGAAAAAAGCTGTTTGATAATGGATTTATCTATGCTCTGTGAAACATGAAAGAAAAACCTTGTATTTTAAAGTTATTTAAACAATGTCAAAAATAAAGCTCTCTCCTTTTTAAGAAATGTTCAGAGTTTGTGTTTACTATTTCATATATCATTCTCCATTCTTATCATATTCTATCCTTATTTAATGTGTTTCCCGTTTTCTGTAAAACTTTCAGTGATGTGAGCACTTTTTCAGCTTTCCAAAGATATATGGATGTCCCCGTATTAGAATTTTAGTTTGCTGTACTTCTCAATCCTTTTATGTGGTAGCTCAGTTGAAGATACAGGATAAAGAACTGGAAGTACCATAGATTTTTCCCTAATTGGGCAAGAAATTTCCGACATAGTACATAATACTGTGTTGCCAAAAATATGAAAAAGAAAGAATACTTTAACTAGGCATATATACCACATTGCATTTGTAAAAACATTATTTTAGTGAGTAATTGAGAAAGGCATAAAAATATAATTATAATGATTGTGAATTTTCCCAACACTGATGAAAGATACTAAGCTACAGATTTTAAAAAATATTCAGAATCCCAAATAAAGATGGAAACAATTTATGGCTAGCAGACCTGCCTTATAGGAAATACTAAAGGAAATCCTTCAGGCTAAAAGAAAACAATTCCAGATGGTAACTCAATTTCAAAAGAAAAAATAAAGAATACCAGAAATGGTAAATATGTGTGCTAACATAAAGGACTCTATAAAATATTTTGTATTATTTCTTCTCTTAACTTTTTTAAAAGACAGAAGATGTATAAAGCAATAACTATAAAATTCTATTGCTGGATTTATAATGCACATATAAATGTAATGTATCTCAAAGTAATAGCACAAGGGAGGGAGGGAAAGCTTTACTGAAGCAAAGTTCTAAATTTTACTGAAACTAATTAGTTTTAATTTGGAGTAGATTGTGATAAGCTAAGATTCATAGTGCAATCACTAGAATAAACACCTAGAAAATAACTCACAAAATATAGTTTTAAAAAAGTGAGTTTAAATGGTACACTAAAGAATGTCTATTCAAAGCAGAACAGAATAAGGCAGGAAAGAGAAAGAAAAAACACTGAACTCATATGGAAAGCTATAGTAAAATGGCAAACAAAAAGCTAAATATGTCAATAATTATATCAAACATGAATGTTTTCAATATCCCAACAAAATAGCAGAGATTGGCAAAATGGATATAAGAAGCAAAATCCAACTCTGTGATATCTACCAGACACATATTCTAGATTCAAAGACATAAATGGATTGAAAGCAAAAGAATGCAAAGAAATATATCATGTAATTAGTAACTAAAAGAAAATTGGAATGGCTATTTTAGTATTTGACAAAATAGGCTTTGACAAGAAATATTACCAGATAAGTTAAAGTAGAAAGCACAAGAGAAGCTGGAAAATAATTTAAACTCAATGAAAATGAAAACAACATATCAAAATTTATGGGATGTAGCTAGAACATCAATCAGAGGGAAATTTATAGATTTCAATTTCTTCTTTTGTATATCAGAAAAGAAGAAAAATCTCAAATCAATATCGTAAGCTTCCACCTTAAGAAACTAGAGAAAGAGAAAACAAAATCCAAAGCAAGCAGGAGAAAGGAAATAGTAATGATTAGAGAAGAAATCAATGAAAGAGAAAAGAGAAAACTGTAGAAATCAATGAAACTAAGAGCTAGTTCTTTGGAAAGGCAAGAAAATTAACAAACCGTTAATCATACTGACAAAGAAAAAGAAAGAAGCCACAAATTACCAAATTAAAAATGAAAGAGGGAACATTACTACATACCTATTGAAATTAAAAGGACTATAAAGGAGTATCATAAACAATTTTAAGTCAAAAAATTAGACATCTAAGATAAAATAGAAAAATTCCCAGAAAGATGCAAGTTGCCAAAATTGACTCAAGAAAAAATAGAAAATCTGAATAGACTTTAAACAAGTAAAAGAATTGAAATTCAAATTCAACAAAGAAAGCCCAGGCCCAGTTGACATTTATGGTGAATTCTAGAAAACATTTGAAAAATAACACCATTCCTTTACAAACTCTTTCAGAAAACATAGGAGAATAAAGCATTTCTTACCTCATTCTATAAGGCCAGTAATGCACTGGTAATAAAGCCAAAGACAGTACTAGAAAAGAAAACCAACACCAATTTCTCTCATAAGTATAGATGCAAATATCCTTAACAAAATATTACCAAATCAAATCCAGCAATACATAAAAAGAGTTAAACCCTGGAATTTATCCCACAGATGTAAGATGGCTGTAATATATAACCAATTAATGAAATAGACCGTGTTAATAGATTAAAAGACAAAAATCACATGATTCTTTCAATAGATGCAAAGCAAGCATTTGACAGAATCTAAGATCCATTCATAATAAAAACTCTGACCAGAGGTGGCAGGCCCCATGGCATAGTGGTTAAGTTCGCGCCCACTGCTTTGGCGGCCCAGGGTTTGCCGGTTCACATCCTGGGCACTTACCTACACACCACTCTTCAAGCCACACTGAGGTGGCGTCCCACATACAAAATAGAGGAAAGTTGGCACAGATGTTGACTGAGGGCCAATCTTCCTCAACAAAAAATCAAAACCAAACAAACAAAACTCTGAGCAAACTAGGAATACTAAGGAACTTCTTCAACCCAATAAAGGGCATCTACCAAAAACAAAAACAAAAAACAAATTAAAAAAACCACAGCTAGCATCACACTTAATGGTGAGAACATAAGTTCCTTCCCCTAAGATAGGGAACAAGGCAACGATGTTTATTCTAGCCACTTTTATTCAACATTGTATAACTTACTGTACAGCACAATAGGCAAAAATGATGTATCGAAGTGTGGATTTTTCACTCAGGGGAAATATCCCCATATTAGATTTCATATCTGATCAGGACCTCGGGTTTGTCGAAATTAAAAACACAACGAGTGATATTCCACATACAGATTGGCAACAATGAAACTTCCAGTGATATGAAGCAATATGCTAATAGTACTGTACACTGAAATAACTAATATAGAAACCAGTTTGTCATTGCCTAGTAAAGTTGAAGAAATAAATTTCCTGTGATACCAGCAATTACAACTCTTATGTATATACCCTAGAGAAACTCTTGTGTACGTGTACCAAGATAGATAAACAGAATGTTTATAGAAGCATTATTTCTAGTAGCTAAATACTAGGAACAACCCAAATGTCCATTAACACCAAAATGAATAAATAAATTGTGGTATGATTACACTTCAGTGAAAATGAGAAAATCAAAACAAAACTAAAGCAGAAGGACAAATCTCACAAATATTAGAATGAGACAAAGAATTGAAACTCAAAAGAATAAACACAGTGTATGTTCCTTTTACAGGTTTAAAAATTGATCATATTACTTTGGGGTGAATACATAGATGGTAAAACTATTTAAAGGTAAGGAATCAATTATCAGAAAATTCTGGAGAGTGGTTGCCTCTACAGGAGTGGGAGGGTTTGAGGACCTTGGCAGGGGTTGGTAGTAGTCTATTTCATATTCTGGATTATATTATCATCATTTTGCTGATTAAAGTGATGGGAGCTCATAGAATTGTGTTATATGGGTGTTAGTTTTATAATTATTAAGCTAAACGCATACATTTTATGTACTTTAAAAATGTATCTCATATAATAAAGAAGTGACACTTTCAAGGAAGGCAATTCTAACAGGTGAATTTTTAAAATGGTTTGAGCAAATCTCACCATCATTGAAGTTATGTCTAAAACAAAAGGTAAAATATTAATAATAATATTAAGGTTATTGTCTTGTACAATTAAGAAAATATGGTCACAAACTTTAATATGTAGGATGATATTCATTTAAATGTATAAATTCTGATCTGTTTAGTAACAAAATCAAGCTTCATGTTACAGTCATACCTCATTCATGTTGCTTTGATTTAAAGGGACTTTCTAGGATATGAGAAATCCATTGTAATATTCACTGCAGTGTTTCTAAATGTAGTTCTATACAATAAGTGATCAAGACTGAAATTATCCAAATGTAGGTTACTTTCCTGGTATTAATGAATGCATTAGAAGGTATTAATAACTCTAGCCTTTTCGTAAACTAATTGGGAAACTCGCCCACACAAATACATTCCAATGATGTCAACATTTGCATAAAATCCTTGCAGAGATCATAGAAGTTTTGAGATGGAATAACCAGATTTTTTTTCTTGGAGTTAAAATGAAAAAATCATAGTGATTTAGGCATCTTAATATAAATTAAATATTGGCTTCAAAAAGCACATGCTTGTTTAGGCAGCTCTGCGGAAAGACTCTGGCTTGGAATATGTAAGCCACAAAAAGAGAGAGAATCCCATAAAATACATATTTCCTTCCAGATTAAAAAGAGAGGCTGTTTGGTGATGCTAACGGAGATGAGCAAGTGGTGAGGGTTAGTAATTTGTGCTTATCTTTCCCTTTAGAATTTACAGTGAGTTTTTATTTTATCATCCAGTCAATACCTCTGGATAGAGACACGGCTGTGTCATGCCTGTTTTACAGATGAGAATGTGGGAGTTCACGGAGTGTAAGCTTCTAGAACAAGATGGCTCAGTTACTTGTCTGAGTTTGCTTATAAAAGAACATCAAAACAATGAATGACCAGGAGACATAGAAAAGTTTCCAGTATGAGAAACTTCTTTTTTTGTGTGTGAAGAATTTCTTATCCTCTTATTCACTTACACAGAAAGCAATATATAGAATCCAGTGCTAAATGTTATATTCCGATTAAGTACTGAAAGAACGTTCAGAGAAAAAATGAACAATTCTTCATCACCTTCCCTGCTTTTGTCTTTGGCATAGATCTGTATAATGAAATTGCTCAACATGGTGCTGATATTGTACTAATAACTTTCATCTAGGAATATAATTAAACAATGGGAAGTCATATTAAAGAAATCAATCTTGATTCTTCAAGGCTATCTGTTCTTTACCATTTTCTTTATTAAAAATTACTGAGGATTTGGGTATGATTAAATTTCAGAATGTGTTATGCTTCTGAAATCTTTTCCACAATAAAATCCAGTAATAATACTGAACTCTATTTCATTTGCTGAAAATTAATAAATAAGATTTACACAGAATCCAAAGGTATTTTATTTCTTTTTTAATTGTTTCAATTGGTTAAAGTGATCATTTTTTAATACAAGAAAATCACTCAAGTAATTTTATTATAAATTAAGGTATTGACTATTACTGTAGAGTAAATGTTTTAGAAAGTAGAAAGAGTATGTTTAAGCCTGCATCAAACTTTATGCCTTCTAGCAATGTACAGTACACTAATTTCCCTTGTTGAAAAAGAAAGGTAAATTACTTTCTTCATTATGTTTAGACAAATTATTTCAATTAACTGTGGCAAGATCATTAAACACAGTTACTTTTTATGTAAATCAGGTTATTTATAAAATAATCCTAGGGGAACCAGTAAAAGTATATACATCTGTTCTTTTAGATGGATTTTTGTTGACTAGTAATTTTGATAACTGTTATACTTTGGGTTTCAGTTCAATGAACGTTTCTCAAAAACATGCCATCTGCCAAGTTATTGTCTAGGAGCAAAGCCTGAGACAGGGATTCCTGTTCAAGTGTTCTTAGGGGAAGGGAATGAAGTATGAGGATAGAGCAGAGGAATAAAGTTAAGGTAGGAATTAGTTTCAGTGTAGGGCTAGCTTTGGTCTGATCCCAGGGAAGTTCTAAAGCACAATTTATACCACAAACTTTGTCCCACACACCTTTGTACCTCTGTGCCAGTCAGTCATGGACTGGAGTCAGCTCTGTGTGGATGTGGAGGATTCCTGTTGCATGATGTCATTTGTTACAAAAGGCATGGGGACAGCTATGAACCAACACTTACTCGGTCTGGGGGCTGGGTGCAGCGGCTTGCAAAGGGTATTTCGGTGTGGCACCAACAACATCCACCATGTAGTATAAGAAAGATTCTGCCCTCTAGATATTTACAATCTTAACAAACATTGCCACATGTTTATATTGTGAAGATATCAGTTCAAGAATATCTGCCCCAAAATTCTAGGAAATATCTGCAGAATTGGAGACTTAATGGAGATCATGGTTAGGCATATCTATTTGAAGTAGAAACATCATGCAGAAAGCAAAGAAAATGAATTCAAAACTAAGAGTCAATGACCTAATTTACAAAGTGATGACAATTTCTGCTTCAGGATCAGAGAGCATGTTTCCTAAAAGGCAGCTAGAAAAAATCTGCTTAATAACAGGGTCTGGGGAGGTAGCCCCAGAGGAGAGAGTGATGGTCCTTCACAGTTCTCCTTTCACATTGCCCACCTAATTAACAAAAGCCAATGTAATTATACCTTATCCATAGGATGTACTCTCACGATTTGCTGGGTTTGTTTATACTCTAGGCTCTGCCTGGAATGTTCTTCCCTGCATTCACCTACTGGCAAACTCCTACTCATCCTCTAAGACCCAGCCCACATGTTACCTTTCCTGTGAACCCTTTTCTGCCTGTTCCAGGAAGAACAATAGATTGCTCAATCTTTCACACTCCTGTACTACTTTGATCATGTCTTTGTCATCACACACATTTCATGCTTGAATTTTGCTTATCAGATACACTGTCCTTTTGAGCAGAAACTATATCTATGCATTCAAAGAAGGCCAGAGGCATCTAAAGGACAGGAAAAGGAACAGATGAATAAGTTAGATGTATAAAACATAATTATTTTGGCTCTCCCTTCATAAATTGAAAAATAAGGGAAGTTGGGGAAAAAGCAATGTATCCACGATTCTGCCGCATGTTGAGTGATCTGGAGTGAGATGCTTCTCCACTGTGGACCTTGACTCAATCTCTCTAGCTGTAATTTGGGTTAGTTGGATTAATAACATCCGAGGTTCTATTACTATGAAACATACCTTTGGAAAAGTATGATTAGCAACATGCTTGACATCTGTAGGTGCTCATTACATAATTGTTGAATGAATTAATGGATTGTAGCACAGGGTTTAAACATGAGGCTTCCTCTGATCTACCTTTACTAGCTGCATGCTGTTGGCCATGCTGTTTTAGCCTTTTTAAAACTCATAGGCTTGCTGGGAATTAAATGAGATTCTTCCTTCCTGCCTGCCTTCCTGCCCCTCTTCTTTCCTTCCCTCCTTTCTCTCTATGGGTTTGTGTTCCCTACAACTAATACATTGAAATCCTGACCCCTAGTACCTCAGAATGTGGCCTTGTTTGGAAATTGTTTGCAGATATAATTACTTTAGATAAGTAAAGCAGGATGGGATCCTAATCCAATGACTGATGTCCTTATAAAATGGGGAAATTTGGACACAAGCATTGTTTTGTGCTGGTCTCAGCCTGTTAATCACCAATGCTGTAGCTGGACTGGACTGGCTCTTATTATAATTGCAAGATGCCCTCAGCAATAGCTATCAGGAAACTTTAAATGAAAAAGGTTTGTTATTTACAGGTCCTGGAAATTACATGACACACCTAGGGCCACACAGTGAGGTCTTGGGGAGAGACAGAGAGAGCGAGAGAGGGCATGGGGTTCTCCTTTTATTGGAGTCCAGGGTGGGGGCTTAGAGTTTCATGAGCTGACTCTTTATTGGTGAATTTAAAACATAAGAGCAGGAATTTAAATCATAGGAATAGAAAAAAACAAGTGGCCCAAATGGTAAGTTATCAAAATCTACCAAGATCTCTAAAACAAAGGAGCCTGAGGAGGAGGGGCAGCCAGGCTCTTTATCCAGTGTGCGACTGTCAATGTGTTTATTGGAGATAACCATCTTTGAAGTGGGTGCCTCTTTGAAGTGGATGTGAACTCAGCAATCAAAGCTTAAGCCAGGCACTTGCGTTACAAAAAGAAAAGCCACTGTCAGGGCTTACACTACACACCTGCATAGAGGAAAGACAATGAGAAGGGACGCAGGGAAGACGTCATCTACAAGCCAAAGAGAGAGGCCTGGAACAGATTCTTCCCTTACAATCCTAGAAGAAGCCAATCCTGCTGTACCCTGATTATAGACTTCCAGCTTCCAGACCTTTGAGACAATTAATTTCTGTTGTTAAAGCCACCCAGTTTGCAGTACTTTGTTAAGACAATGGTCTATCTATCTAATCTATCTATCTATCTATCTATCTATCGTCTATCTATCTAATCTACAAGGCAGTGTTTGGACTATAGTTAATGCCCAAGAGCTACAATAATATCAATGAAATAGGAAAATGTTAAGAGGTCTTATACAGAACACAGTGGTCAACAGGTTATAGTCACTCTTAAACAAGGGCTCCTATTCAATTACTAGTAACTTTGTGAAGAAAAGTTAGAACCCAGAGCTAATTTGGGCAAAAAATAAAACATTTATTAGGATCAGGAAGATGTCAGAGCTGGACCTTTTCTTTTCATTTTTATTTTATAATTCAATTTCTTACAGTTTTCTTGTAGATTCTTGCATAAGATTTATGTTGATATTTTACACTAAAGCTTATTTTAACTGGAATACATGGATTCATGGTATTTTATATCCTTGATGCATTTATGTGGACAGAAAGCCTTAACAACTGGCCATGTATGGTGATATTATCACTCCAGACGGTTTGACAAGAAACATCTCATATTGAATGCTCATGCTTTAAAAAGAACATTCTAAGTTCAGAGGATGTTCAGCTAATGGTCTTTTCCCCCTACCCGTTCTCACATACATATGCTTTAACATCCCCCACCCCCATCCCAACTTGTCACACACACACACACATACACACACACACACAAATGACAAATGAAATGGATGACGCTGAAAGAAAAGTGGTCACCTATTACTTTCATGAGTCAGTGTTCACCAATACAGACTACACAATTAGAACTGTATTAGAACCATATTTAGATCTTGCAAACACAGAGAGTGAATAACATTGAAACCTATCTGTTAGTTTAAGTAAAACGTGAAAAATGCATCTGCTTCTGAAACAACTTGTTAAAAATGCTCTTTTGCCTTGAATGTTCTTTTCCTTTGGGTAATAAACCAAAGTTGTGCAATCAAATGTGTTTCTACAAGAACGGTTTGTGTTATGCCTAAGTTCAGGGAAAGACAAAGAAATAAGATTTGGGGGGCCAGTGAGGTTGTTCTTGTAAATGTATCATTCTATAAGATGTAAAATTCATTCAATAGTCCTTCTTCCTTGGATTCTGGAAAGGGAGAGATTAGTAATAGGAAGGAAAGAATTGGTGCCAGAAAATAACTAAACAATAAAAACTCTGATAATTATCCAGATCCCGAGGGTAGAGACTAGATTGACAATATAATTTTGGGAGCCCTGGGCAAAATGAAAATGTGGGGTCCCTTGTTTAAATATTATTAAGTTTAAGGCAGCAACAAGAAAGCATTAAACCAAGCGTGGGCCCTTCAGAGGGTGGGCACAATTCACACACCCATGGGCCTGGCCCTGGGAGCAGCTCTCAGATAACAGTAACCATAGCTAACATTTACTGTGTCCTTAAAACATGTTGAGTGCTGTTCTAAGTAATTTATAGGAATTAACTCATTTAATCCTCACAATAGTCTCTTAAAAATGGTCTATACCCACATTTAAAGATTAAAAAAAATAAGGCACAGAATCATTACAATAAGTTGCCCAAAGTTACACAACTTGTTTGTGCCAGAGCAGTAAAACCCAGGCATTTTATTTTCAGAGTCATATTTTTAATGACTAGCTGGTATTCTGTTTCTTTCCAGATAAAAACCTCTCTAAATAAAATAGTGTCAAACAAATAAATTATCTCTTACTAAAGATTCAGCACAGTAGAAGTATTCTCCAATCTCTACCCTTAGACTAATAACCCAGAATGGCAGTTTGTGCTTAAAGAAGGCCTCTTGCCATATTGTAATTGGTTTGTAGATCATTAGAACGACCATTTAAAAAAGTGTTTTTTGTGTAGCATTGATTTTATAAAGCACTGAACCTTATTATGGTTGTTTAAATGAGCCTCCCATAGATTGAGTTAATTTGACTTTTTTTGATATTTTTCTCTACTATTTTTAATGATTCTGCATACATTTGATCTCTTTATTTTTTGAGAGCAAAATCACATTTAATATTTTTAGGTGATACGCAATTAGTTGATGAATTTTCTATCAGTTTAAACTTCTCTGTACTTACAAAGTAATCCTGATCACAGCAGGTTATCATAATACAATCTGGATGTGTTATTAATCAAAACTGGCACAGCTGGAACCCCAAGGCAACAAGGGATTCAATGGAACACCCAAAGATCAAACTTAATTACAAAAGGGACTGAGCTCCCCAAGCAGAGGCAGTAATAGTTCAGGCTGCCTTAGGCACAAAGCATTCTGGCTCCTGGGCAACAGGTGATCAGCTTGACATTCATCAGATGGGGTAGCTGATGGAGGAAACTGACCTTGTTTGTTTGGCTCCAGAGAGAAAAGCCAGACAGACTGAGTGAGCATCATGGCAAAGGATGTGCCCTCATTTCCATTCTGATTTGTGAAGGTAGTAAGGGGTAAAATATCTTACCCGCCACACCTTGAGGACCTGTTGATCTGATCTGTGGTAAGACACTGGTCTCCTCTGAGAGAGCTGGCAGGACCAGATTGACTGAATGAGAAGCAAGAACAACATAAGGAGCAACAGTGGGTTTAAATTCTGTTCTAAATATATTTGGTAAACATTGATTTGAAAAATTTGTTTAAATTGTAATCTGATCAGATGTTCCCACCTTGATTTTTAAAACAGTGCATTCTTCTTTCAAGTGGAAAATATTTCCTTCTCTCAAGGATGTTATGATTTGACTGCAAACTTCATCATCAGCTTCCAACATGATACCTGAACCACAGTAGGTGCTCACGGATTATTTGCTGAACAGATGAATAAATAAGTGAGTGGCTAACTGAATGATGACTTTTGTTTGGGAAGGTGGGCAGGAAGGAGAAACTTCCAAGCTTATTCTGGAAAATAAAATAAAATAATAGTTTTTCTTTCTGAGAAATTCTGTTATTCATTTCTGGGTTAAAGTGCTCTGATTATCTTCTGAACAACCACACATTTCTGCTGTTCAACTTTCCAAATGTAATGTAACCCTTCTTTTTACGTCTTTTTTTAAAGCTTTTCCCTATAATTGTATTGGGAAATAAAGAATAGTGGCCTAAGAAGCCTGTAAAAGGGTTGGATAGTCAGTTAGTTTTGAATAAAAATTGTTTTTAAGACATGTCATATTTGAGGCCAGTCTAAGAGAAGAGTTATCTCTTAGTTTGTTATTTTTTTCCTATTAATCTGCTCCATCTCAATCTTACAATTGCTTCCACTGAGTTACGAGCTGATGTAAGATGATCTGTCTTTAAATAGCCATGAGAAAACCATTTGGTTTCTATATTACATAAAACCATAGCTAAAGGGCTCTCTTTTCTCTCATTCACTGTCCTCCAAACAACACTGAACATGATAAATTTCTATAACAGTTTTATTCCAGAAAAAAAATGTTGGCACATGTGAATATCTATACTCTTTGCTGTCTCGCTTCATTGGAAAATGATCATTTAGTTATATCTATAAACGTCCTTTATTTTTTGAGTGTGTTTTAATCCCTGTGTACCTCAAATTATTTTATGAATAAGCAGGAGATCCACAATAATGCAGTTAATGAAAACTTGCATTGTTGTGAACAAGAAAGTAGGTAGGGTCGTGATATGGAAACAGTATATTGTATGGAATAGGAAGACCTGAGCTGTCATCTAGCTGTGTGATTCTGAGAAAGTTACTTCACCTGTTTCGGCTTCTGTTTTTCTTTGATAAAATGAGAACATGAGTCCCGACATCCAGAAATGTGCTGGAGCCAATTGACTGTCAAGAGCTGATTGTTAAATATTCATGAATTTAAAAGCCCACTTTTAAATCATTGGTAGGTTGAAATTGGCCATAGTGGGAGTATTTATGCCACAGAAATTGTCATGCTTTATAAATTAGGGATTTTTTTTAAGAGCCAGTTTCTTAGCACACTGCTGCTCATTATTATACAGCTTATTTTATATGCTTTATAAAAGCTTATAAAAACTTTTAGAAAAAGCTTTATATAAGCTACTTAGTAGCTTTATTAAACTACTTATTAAAGATAAGTATATGTGTAGTATGTAAAAGTTACATACTTTTACAAATAGTATGTAAGTTAGTGTATGTAAAAGTATTTTGTAACCTCAAAAATCTATGCTTGAAAATCAGTGTAGTAGAGGCAAAGATATTTATCATTGAGTTGTGTCACATATATTTCTTAATTATTACTTAACCCATAGTTCAAACTGTCCAATATTATCAAAGATTATAACAAAAGTCTTATGAAACACAATTTAAAATTTAAAACAGGGGCCGGCTCCGTGGCTGAGTGGTTAAGTTGGCATGCTCCACTGCGGCGGCCCAGGGTTCGGATCCTGGGCGTGGACATGGCACTGCTCATCAGGCCACATTGAGGTGGCATCCCACATCCCACAACTGGAAAGACCTACAACTAAGATATACAACTATGTACGGGGGCAGGGGAGGGGGTGTTGGGTAGATAAAGCAGGAAAAAAAAAAAAGGTTGGCAACAGTTGTTAGCTCAGGTGCCAATCTTTAAAAAAAAACAAAACAGTTTATCTCTGAAGGAATATCAGTGAGCATACAAGAAAAAAATGTAATAAATTTTTCTCTCTTGGAAGATATGAAACAATTCAAACAAACAAATCCACGTGGAATAAAAAAGGTAAATGAATTCAGGTAAGTAAAGAAGAAAGCATAAAGTAGTAACTCCTAAGCAGAAACGAAGTTGATCAGGAAACTAATTATTGGAAAAACAGTTTCATTTACAAAAACTTTTAAATTGTGTAAAGACATTTTTTCCAGCTTTATTGAGGTATAACTGACAAATAAAAATAGTATATATTTAAGATGTACAGCTTGATGTTTTGATATTCATTGTGAAATAATCATCACAATCAAGTTACTTAACATATTCATCACCTCACATAGTTACCATTTTCTTGTGTGTGTGTGTGTGTTTCGTGAGAACGCTTCTGATCTATTCTCTTAGCAAATTTCAAATATACAAGACGGTGTTCTTAACTATAGTCACCTTGCTGCACATTGGATCTCTGGAATGTATTCACCTTGTATAGCTGAAACTTTGTACCTTTATGCAACAGCTCCCCATTTCCCCCTCCCCTCAGCCCCTAGCAACCACTACATTACCACTCAACTCTCTGCTTCTGCGAGTTTGACTATTTTAGATTCCACTTATATATAAGCGAGATCATGCAGTATTTGTCTTTTTGTGTCTGGCTTGTTTTCACTTAGCATAACGTCCTCCAAGTTCATCTATGTTGTTACAAATGGAAGGATTTTCTTCTTTTTAAGACTGAATAGTGTATATATATTTATATATACACTATTTATATATAGAAATATAAAAATATATATTATATATAGTATATATGTAATATATATATACATAAAGTATCGCACATTTTCTTTACTTTATCCATTCATCTGTCGACGGACATGTATGTTTCTGTACAATGAACTATTTGAAAAGGAAATTAAGCAAATAATTCCATTCACAGTAGCAACAAAAATAATAAAATACTTAGGAATAAACTTAGCCAAAAAGGATGAAAGATTGTACACTGGAAATTATAAAGCATTGATGCGGGAAATTAAAGAAGACACAGATGAATCAAAAGACACCCTTGTTCACAGATTGGAAGAATTAATATTGTTAAAATCTCCATACTACTCAAAGTGATCTACAGACTCAGTGCAATCTCTAGGAAAATTCCAAAGGCATTCTGTAAAGAAATAGAATAAACAATCCCAAAAGACCCCAAATAACCAAAGCAGTCTTGACCAAGAAGAACAAAGCTGGAGGCATCACACTTTCTGATGTCAAATTGTGTAAAAACTTTAAATAGGAAAAATAAATTTCTTACATTATTACAGTACCTATGCATGCAGATACAATGACTGGTTGTTCTCTTTCAAAAATATTCTCCCTCAAATGTCTGCACTTCAGAGAGACAACATTGATCAGGAATCTCATTCTCTAGGTCTTACACTCCTCAGCCACCAGAGCAGTATTTTTCATCACTCTGCTCCATCTCCTTCTGCAATGGCTTCCATGCTGGTTTCAACCTTTTTGTTCCTTCTCACAATTCTTTCTCTTTCTCTCCTTACTCCCCTACCCTCGTCCTCTTCTGCTCTCTTCTACTTCCCCACGTCATTCATTTATCATTTTAGAATACTGAAAACTTACTTTCTCTTCCATTCAAGCATTCCCAACTCCAAGACTCAAGTGTTCCCTCTGCAAGGATTGCCGTGCCTACTGCTACATGATAGGCTCAGTCCATCCTTTAAGACCCAACACAAATGTCATCTCTGTAATGGTGCTTTGTTAGTTTCCTAGGGCTGCTATAAGAAATGACTACAAGCTTGGTAGCTTAAAAAAACAGAAATTAATTCTTTCACAATTTTGGAGGCAGAACGTAAAATCAAGGTGTTGGCAGGGCCACACTCTCTCTGAAGGCTCTAGGGGAGAATCCTTGCTCGCTTCTTCCAGCTTCTGGGGTCTCCAGGCTTCTTTGGCTTGTGACAGCATAATTCTAATCTCTGGAATCGTCTTCATATGACCTTCTCCAATGTGTCTCCGTGTCTCAAATCTTTCTCTCTTATCTCTTATAAGGACTCCAGTGTTTGGATTAGGGTTTACCTTAATTCCAAAATTATGTCATCTAGAGATCTTTTACTTAATTACATCTGAAAAGACAAAATTTCTAAGTACGTTTACATTCACAGGTGCTGGGGGTTAGGACTTGGACATACCTTTTTCAGGGACACAACTGAACCCACAAAGGGGTTTCCCTTCATTCCTCAGCCAAAAGTTTTCTTTCTATCACCTGAATTCACCTACGGCTTCATCTTTGTGTCACTTGCAGTAAGTCACGTTCTATCCAGTATTGAAGTTATTTGCATACCTGTCTGATCTTCCTAACAAACTACGAATTCCTTAAGGATTGTATTTGGTTCATCTGTATCCTGTAAAAATTTGAAACAAGGACTTGTGTGAAAGGAGTGTTTGACAAATATTCATTGAATGGAAGCTAATGGCCAAACACATTGAATTATCATTTATATTTATACCTATAGTCCTATGGGAGCTACAATTCCAAATTGTTTTGTTCATAAACATACAATCTAAAAGTATGACCTTGACCAGGATAATGCAAAGCAAATACATCAGAGATGAATCAACTGTATTATTGACTGGTATTTGCAACCAAGCAAGTGGTATTTGCATCGTGGAAGAACATTCTAAAGTAAAGAAATTCCCAGTGTTTATTTTTTGTTATGTCAAAGTAACCTTCTCCAATGAATAAAAGCCTGTTCAAAAAACTCCACAGCAGCAAACATCTAAATTTTATGTAAATTTTTACAAGGCACATGTCAAAGGCTGGTGGAAAGGCTCATTTCTGTAGAAGACAACTGTCATCAAAAGTGACAAGCCTGTCATATAAATTTTGTGGAGGTGGAATTTAGTCTATTACAACTTTGAGCTGGAATTTAGTTTGACATGAACAAGAAGTCAGAGTAAGCAAGTACTCAAGTGAGAAAAACACTCCCATCCATAATAATTTAACATACCGTGCAAATTCCATAACCTTTTAAAAAACCTTCCCCCCTAGGATTTGCTGATAGGCAATCAAATGTAATTTTCCCCCTTCTCAATGTGTTCAAAATTTATAGGTTGATGTTGCTCAGCGAATTAAATAACTGTCATTTATCATTTTGTAAATGTGCAATTTATTCTCTTATTGCAGGATTTACATTTATTTCAGATTATTTGATTGGAATTTTTCAAATCTCTAAAGCTTCAATTTCATCTAGCTGCAATTATGTAAAAAGCATGAGTCTATATTTATACTTTTACTATATCTAGTAGGACATTTGGAACAGCTTCTGGCAAATGTTCTTGTCACTGGATATAAAGATTGTAAGAGAAAGACGTTCTGCACTCCTGCTTTATGGTTAGAAAGCTTCTGGACAGTTTCATATTTTAGTCAAACGTTACAAGCTTCTGAGTCACAGCCAGATCAAAGTGCAGTTGCGACAGGGTGTATCAACTTGGAAAAGGACAAATTAACAGTAAAGGAAAATATGCAATTAGTCCCTCTGTATGTGAAAGTAGAAATTTAGCACTTGGGAGATTGTCATGCAAATGTCAATGGTGACAAAATATCTCTGGCATATTTGCACAAACTTCTCTTGGGGACATTGTGCATCTAAAAGAAGAAAGAAAAAGCTGCAGATAAGTCCCTCCACATGGGAGCTGACATCCAAGTCTCGGTCTGCTTAAAGGAAAAGCCAGGAGAGACTACCCATGTTGGAAGTATCTGGGGTCAGTGCATGACCATGATTCTCAGGACATGTCCTCCTTCAGCTCACACGGCAGCTGTTTCTCGGCTTCTTTTCATATGTCTCAACCTCACGAGAAGTTGCCAGTTCTTCAGGACTTAGAAAAATATCTTTTATGCTTTTTCTGTTGCCTACACTGTTGAGGATAGGAGACAGTGTGGCTTAATGAATGTTTGAAGTAATCTCATCATTCAACAATTGTTCTTAGAACACTTAGATGGACCGTGTTCTGAAGAAGCAATGGTGAGTACAACTGTAGGATGGTAGGAAACTGAAGGAGTTTCCTAGCACTCAGTGGAACTTATCTGAGAAGACAGTAAATTAAGCAACAATAATAAAGCTAGTTAAATATTCCGGTAATGAAGTAGAGTGTACTAGGAAGCTCATGGCATAGGCACACAACACGGTTAGAGGGGGAGAGATGTGCCAAAAATGCCTTCACAGATGAAGCACCTATTAATCTTCCAGGCATATGGGGAGAAGTAGGAAAAGAGCAAAGTCCCAAGTGCAAAGATCCATACACAAGTGAGAGCATTTCTTCCTTCAAATACAGGAGAAAAATGTCTATTCCATTAAAAGGTAGCCAAATTAATTCCACTTTACTGATGACAGATCAATAAGAGAAGGTCAATAGTCTAGTAAATGGTGTCACTAAATCAACACTTACTAATTCACTTTAAATTTAGCCTTGCATAAGTGTAATTAGAACTTTTCGTCACATAATATATATCAGTCACAAAGCTCTTTGCCTCCACTGGCAGGTGAATCATAGCACTCCATTCAGCTGCTTCACTATTCCTCTGAAATGCCTATGAATTAAGACACACGTATATCAGGAAGGGTCTAGACAAGAATAAATAAACCACTCTAGGAATTTCAGCCAAAGGGGATTGAGTACAGGGAATTGACTACAAGATGTTTGAAGGGCTGAAACTGTAGAAGAGAAAAGGAAGGTGGCTGCAGAAGAAAAAAACGGTGATAATGTGAAACCTTAACCTAATAATAACTGTGAACTGGAGTTCAGGAGCCTGCAGCTGCACTGTTGGATACACTATCATGGACAGTTCTGGATATGCTGATTAGGCGCTGCTCAACCAGGGCTCAAATTTCTGAAAAGGTACTACCTACGTCCAGGTTGGTGAATCTAAAATCATCCTACCTTTGCTATATACAACAGAATTCCCATCCACTGCTGTGAAATGCCTTACTATTGGAACCAGAAACAGAGAGTGTTACTTTCTCTCAATCTTTTGATCCTTCACAAGTCTTCCTACTGGCAGGACAGACCTAACAGGAAATCAGCTAGTAACAGATCAAGGGAAATGTAGTCTGCAGATTTCCACTGTAGCAGTAAGGAACAGAGTTTAGGAGAGTGATTGGGGGCTAACAGACAGCTAAACAACCTCCCCAACTTAGGTTCCAAATCGGAGCTTGACTTAACATGAAATCAACAAAGAGCCAAGATGGAATTATTGCCCTACGAATTTTTTATGAGGATTTAGCTGAGCAAAAGTTATACTAGAATCTCACTGAGGTTTTAAGTCAATTAAACAGTTAATAAATGTAACTTTCAATTAAATAGAAGTGTTGGGACAGACCATCAGGGATTATTTGGGGATATTTGATTGATGTTCAAAGCTGAGAGGGAGGGACTGACCAAAGCCGCAGTGAGCCTGTTTTCACATTCTTTCCTCTCCCCGGGAGTAGACTGCTGATGGAGTAGGGGGTGGGAGGGCATTATCTGTTGTCCTGGATTCTCGCTCTTGACAGGTGTTGGAGTGGGGACCTTCTTCGTGATCCTTCCCCTCCTTAGTGGTAAAGGATCTCTGATGATCTAGACCCAGTAAATTTTTCCGCCCCTCTCCCAGGGGTAGATAGTTATCGTCTCCTACCTTCCCCCAGGTGTACTGGCTCTTTACCCATACCCTGAGGGCAACCAAGTTTGCTGTTCTCCCCATAGAGGCTTAAAGCTTCTATCCTATAGGGAGGACAAGGGACAAGGATGGTGGGTGAGACTTCGTGCCTTCTTTGCAACAGCTGCTGCTGCCCTCCTTGCATGCACCAGGCCAGAGGCTTTCTCAGATCTCTCACCCTGCCAGATGTCTTTTGTAAGCGCTCAGTGAGGTCAATGGGGAAGCTCCTGTGAGTTGCTGATTTCCCTGTGTCTGTGGTTCCTAGTCATTCTAACTCTCATGCTAGCCAATGCTTGACCTGTAGCAACTCATTGAAAAATTTTAACTGAAATTTTCTTACCCGCTTACACATCACCCGGTGGCTGTCCCAGGTAAATAAATCACATCTGTCGTTACCAAGATTTTAGGTTTGTTATGAGCTGCAGAAAAGTTGTAAATTTGTAGGTTATCCAGGTTTTTCTTGCTGTAAGTTGTCTATGTATACACTCTAGGTATATAAATATATAAATATATATCAGAGATATATATATATACACAGAAACATATTTATACACATATATAGTTTTATGCATATATACAGAAATATATTCATATATATACACATGCAAAATTTTCCTCTCTCATGTTTCCATCTAATTACAATTTTTCCACATATGCATAATTCAGACATTATTGGTATGTCTGATTGATACTCAAAAAGATGTCTATAATCTTTTTTTTTTTTTTGAGGAAGATAGCCCTGAGCCAACTACTGCCAATCCTCCTCTTTTTGCTGAGGAAACCTGGCCCTGAACTAACATCTATGCCCATCTTCCTCTACTTTATACATGGGATGCCCACCACAGTACAGCTTTTGCCAAGCAGTGCCACGTTTACACCTGGGATCCGAACTGGCGAACCCCGGCCTGCCAAGGAGTGGAACGTGCGAACTTAACCACTGCGACACTGGGCAAGCCTCAAGATGTCTATAACCTTATAATTTCAAAGGTAATTGCATTCTTTGCCTACTCCTCTTAAAAAGTCTATGTACCTTTGTGCTACATCTTCATATACTATTAGAACATACTTAATACATTTCTGTATTTAGGTGCTTTATTTTTCTTAAGTATTATATACTGTGCAGACTTTTCATAACATTTTACTACTTCGATTTCATATGCCACAGTATCTACCACTCTAAAATGATTCAGTTGTGGTAAATGCCTAGTTTCCAAATCCATAGGTGACCTTATACAATAGCTTAGTTACAAGAGGGGAGGAGAGTTGACAATGTTGGGGGGTAGGTACTTTCCCTTGCGTCAGAGCATCTGAGGCCCAGATATGATCCATCCCTGTAGCGATGGGACGTCATTTAGCAGAGTAAAGATGACAGACTCTGGAGTCAGGTAGACATAAATTAGAATTCTGGCTCAACCAGTTGCTAACTATATGACTTCAGACATGTCAATTAATATTTTAAGCCTGAGTTTTCTTATCTGAAAAACCGATACAACAACGGCAACTAACTCCTAGGACCGTTGTAATGATTAAATTATACACTCACACACACACAAAGGTCTTAGTCAAGACCCTATACATAGTAAGACTCAGTGCATGGGAAGTATAAGTGTGATGTTCATGGCTGGAGGCAACAGGAAGTCATGGGGGGAAATGAAGTATCATTGACTGAGGACCTACTATAAGACAGGCACAATGCGAAGGCTTTCACGTGCACGACTTTAGACT
This sequence comes from Equus asinus, assembly GCF_041296235.1. Classification (NCBI taxonomy): domain Eukaryota; kingdom Metazoa; phylum Chordata; class Mammalia; order Perissodactyla; family Equidae; genus Equus; species Equus asinus. Next base: position 132,423,612 of record NC_091792.1, read on the forward strand.
TTATCTTATCCACGCAATAATCCCAGAATGTAGGTATTATTATTTTCACTTCATAGATTGTTGACTGAAGGCAAGGATATATTAATGGGAACTTGAGGAATAAAATGTTTCTATCTCTTTCCAAATTTAGACAGCCCAAATGACAGACCGCAATTCAAACTAAGGACTTGAAATATGTGTGCTTTCTTCTATATCATCCTGCATCTTTTCTGTATTAGTTAGTGATCGACCAGGAAAAAAGAAACCTAAACATCTTTAAAACACACGGAATTTAGTACAGGGCATTGAATACATCGAATTCATGGAAAAGCTGAAGAAGCAAATAGGGACATTGAGACAACACAGAGGCACATCAGGAAGTGGCTGTCATTTCTAGAGTAGAAGATCTAAACAAAGGGGTAACGTTACTGGAACCTGGGACCTGGGGGTACGTGGTGGGAATTTGAATTTTATGGAGCTGCCTAGGAAGAGCTGGAACCAGGAAAGCATTTCAGCAGCTGAAAAGACACCACCATAAGCAAAGATAGGTCAGGGCTGACATTCCCTGGCTTCTCTTTTCCTTTCATTAGCTCTCCAATCTTCTACTTCCTCCCATTGGCTAAAACTAGTGGGAACCACCTAATACAACAACAAAGAAAACAGCCTAGAGGGATCAATCCTGCTGTGATACAGAAAGTGTCATGCGCTTCTTTTTTTCCATGTGGGCAATTTTCTGTTACATATTTTATATAGTTGTTCATTTTCTCTGTTTTTTTCATGGCATTTATGTAAATCTCTTGAGGACTGGGATCATATCACTCCAGTGTGATAGACTCAACCTGTCTTTATATCAAGAAACGTGCCTACTAGACACTGGATGATAATGGAGATGAGTTTTCAGTTGTGGCAGATGAATGAATCTTTCCTGTGCCATGTGCTTCTTGAAGTGCTTTGCAGACAAATTGTTTACATTGACTCCATGTTTAGCTGCTATCAGATAGCAGCCGTGAAGTTATTTATTCCTAAAATGCCTGAGTAGGACTGATTTGATTTCTTTACTAGCAAAGTGTGTGTCAATTTGTGTGTTTATGAACTCGCAACTTTTTGTTATTTTGGTAATCTTTTGACATTTTGTTATTTGTTTGATTTATGTTTGGCTGGCTTTCCTGGCTAGAAAGTAAGCTCGGTAAGGATAGAAACTTTATACATTTGGCAAGGCCATTGGACTCTGAGTGAGTGCTCAATTAATGTTGTGATTCAATAAATGCCTGATTTGTCTAACCAATGCTTCATCCTTTGTTGCGTTTTTATGATTAGAACTTGTCTTCACTTACGTATTGAAATGCCTCTCGCTGTCTTGACAGTTAATTTTATTAGACTTGTTTTCTTCTTAGATGTCAGAGTACCTTTGCTGCTATAGCAACCATTTTCCCTGTTATGATTGTGTAGATCTTGAAGGAAAATTGTGCAAAATTTATCTTTGCTTGCGTTTTCTCTAACATTTATTTAATCTATCCCAGTTTTAGCATTTTCATCTGGTTGTAAGTTTACATAACACAATATTCAAGAGAATTCTAAATCTGCCCTCCCCAGTTTAAAACCATGTTTTATTAACAAATTATTTAAATCATCTCTTATTAAAGGAATCTCTTGAGATTCTGATTACTTTATGTAGCCAAAAACTGATTTTCATAAGAATATTGGAATACATTCAAGTATTCACTGCTTAAATTGTTTATGTCTGCCTCAACAAAACCCCCAATGGTTTTTATTAGGGCTATGTAACTAGTTGGGCAACCTGAGATAAGTTGCATGTCTTCTGAGGGTCTCATGAGTAGCACATAAAAATCTTTCATGTCCCCTTAAATTATAAAATTCTATGATTTTAGTAGGCGTATTATAATGTGTTGCTATAGAGGAAGGATAAGAGTGCTGTTTTCACTGATCTCAGGGCACAAGATGTTTACTGAACATCCTGCTTTTTGAGTTTGGACAAGACCCTCAAACTAAAGCAACATAGTAAGACACAGAATCCAGATTCTGCAGCTAAACTGCCTGGGTTTGAATCTCAGTTCTACTACTTATTAGCTTTGCAATCTTGGGCAAGTTACTTAATCTCACAATAACTCAGTCTCCTCTTCTATAAAATGGAATGATAATAGTACTTACTTCAAAGGGTTGTCACGAGGATTAAATGAGTTAATAACATAATTAAAAGGGTTTGGAATAATTCTTGGTCATTGGTAAGTGCCATTTAAATGTTAGTTACTATTTACACAGTTGTAAGTAATCACGTGACCGCACTGCTTAGAACACCTCCGTGCTTTCATCACACCCCTAGAATAACCCATCCAGACTCCTTTCCTTGGCCCCTATGGCCTGCACCACCTGGCCCTTGCCTACCTCAACTTGTCTCACGCTACTCTCCCTTAGCTTATTCTGATCAGTAACTCTGAGCCTCTTCAAGTTCCCAGACATGCCGCGCCAACTCCCTGCTTAGAGTCCCCGTGTCTGTCAATCGGCCCACCTGGAAGGTTCTTCACATGAATGGCTCCTTCTCATCTCTGGGTCTCAACTGAAAAATGCCTTCTCCTCGGAAAGGCTTTCCCTGCCTTTTGCATTTACTGCCCCTACCCTGCCATGTTTTGTGTTCTATCATAAAAGTCTGTTTGCTTTCTTCCAAATCCTTACAATAATCTGTCCTTTTTATTTTTTGCTTTCTTTTTATGGCTTCTTCCTTAGTAGAATATAAGTTCCTTAAAATCATGGAACTTCTGTGTATTGTACACTGTTTCATTTCTAGTAGCTGGCACACTGCCTGGCTTAAGAGAGGCACTCAATAACTACTTGTGGAACACATACATGAGAAAATAAATGAGCGAATATAATAGATTGAATGTTGTGTGTTTCAGTCTTAGAAGAGGTAAAACCTTAGAAATAGTAATAAATAATGATTATGGCAAGAGCAAAGGGGCTACACTCTCTGGATTACTATTATATTTGCAGATAAATATCAGAGATTTCTGAGTAAAGACTAATTGCTTTGGCACTGTTTGAGGTCATGTGAAGACTTCAAAGAAATAGGAGAGCCCATGAAGACTTTGGGATCTAGTTTGAAAGTATATAATTAAGAGTTGAGCTGTGAAAGGATAGACTCTTTAAGGAAAATTAAGAAACTCAAGAAAGTAACTAAAGAAATGTAGATATGGCTCATGAATGCAGCTTCCATTATACTGGGAGATAGTTCTGCCTGTAATTTCCACTTCTAGACTGAAAACTCTGTGAGGCCAGGGATCAAGCGTGCCTTGGCACCTCCTCCCCAGCAGCTATGTCTCAGGCACATCTGTACTCAGTCCATGGTTTTTGAACGAAGGGGAAAATGGGTCACATGTATTGTCCTTATCTTTCGTAGAAAGATTCGAATTGTAAATTTACTCAGTAGGAACAAAATATGTGGTTATTTAAAAACATGTGGTTAAAGAGGCTTTTATTAGAAATTCTTGCCATGGCAAAATGTATTATTTTATTTAAAGCTGAAAAATTCCATGAAATGGATACTATTAATATTCCATTTTATAAGACACCTGGGCTTAGATACTCGCTGAGCTATTAAATGATAGAGCTGCTGCTGAAACCCAGATTGGCTTGATTCTAGAACCAAAAATCTCAAGCCCTCATTGTAACGGTCTATTTCCTCCTCTTTGCTGTGAGGGGTGGATACGGAATTTGTGTGCAACACAGAGCCACAGTGCAAACTTTATCCAAATAAAGGCAACTGACTACTAAGTGCAGTTTGGAATTGTCATGATGTTTATCAGGGCAATGGTGGAGGCATCAGAGATAATTACAGCTATGTAGCGTATGATGCTGTGAAAACAAGACATTTGAGTTTTAGTCTTTTACATATCAATTGTTTCCTGAATCAAAGTGAATAAACATACAGTTGAAAATTCTTTCCTGAGAGGGAACAAAGTGAATGGGTCACTGTAGAGCCTCAATACCTGTGTTGAGGTCAAAGGGATGTTTCTGTGTAAAGCCCCGGTTGTTCTCATCCCAATTGTTTCTTAAACGTACGTTTCTCTTTCAGCTGAAAATGACCAGTGTTGACCTTTGTTCTCATTCCCACCAGAAGGGTTAAAGTGATTTATTCAAATAAAATGGAACATATATGTATTTAACCACTGCATGCCAGATTTGAAGAATTGGAATTTGTCCTTAAGGTTTTTGAAATTATAGGGAAAACAAATTTAATGATTAAGATAACTAATGTTTCTCTCAACAAATTAGGAGAATGACAATAAATATATCAACCAAGGAGCTTTAAGAGAGGTAACTCTTGTACAAATCAGGTGAATGATTGAAATCCAGGCTCTCTAAATAACCGTAAGGCATTCCTCTGCTACAAAGATTTTGTTTTTCCCATGTGTCACTTGGAATTACCACAATGCCTCCCCTTCAGCTACTGTCATTTAAGTACATCTTTTGATAGACAGATGCAGATTGATGCTAATATAATCCCTCTAACATGAAGCCTTCCTCAATAACTAACCAGAGATGACAGGATATAGAATAATCACTCAGGTTGGATTTCCAATACTTTAAAATCAGGCTACAGCCTTTCTGTCTGTATGTGTGTTCCATTACTCCCTTTCACAATGTTCTAGTCCAAATAAAATGCCTATTCCCAACCCTCTACTTTTATGAAAGAAGTCACAGTAAATTTCAAAGCTCTTGCCCAGTTGCTTTTTTGTTTCTTTGCCAATTATTGTCTGTAGAACTAACTTATTATGTCATGTGATGCTGAGAATTATTAGTTAAGAAGAGGGACTCTACACTGATATTCTAAAGATGACTTTCCCATGAACTAGAGTGCTGCTTTGGACATATTATTTAACCTCACAGTAGACTATAAATCTCTCTGCCTGTAACAGTGTAGCTGTCATGTTTTCTCTGTAAGCGGAGTATAATTCTCTGCCTTATTGTCAAGATTGACCGTAAGATTTACTTAGCCAAGAGAGAGTTAGCCTGAGAGTTAGCAGTTGGGTGGTTCAAGTCTCTCTCTCTCTCTCTTTCTCTTTTTAAGCTTCAGCCTTTTTATTAAAAGGAGAAAACATAAGAAGTAGAGTTTCAGCATCACTTGTAAACAAAAAATGCTTTGTTGTTTATTATTCAAAGCCACCAAAATCCAAGAGTTTTTCGTTACTATAGCAAAGCTAACCAATACAAATTTTATTTGTAAAATATTGAGACAACAAAAGTACCTACCTCTTAAGTTTTGTGAAGATTAAGTGAGAGATTCCATGTGTCATGTTCAAGTCAGTGCTTGGCATATAGAAACCTCCTAAATAACAATGTTATAGAAAGTTAATATCATTATGAGAATAAATCTCTATTATCCATGATTAGATAGTAAGAATTTTGTGGACAAAGATGGTTACTTCACCTTAAAGTAGATGAGGAAATGGAGGAAAAAAAGGGACCAAAAGTTCTGGCATACTTCCTTTACGTCTGTCCAGGCTTTGTATATAGATTAAATCATTTCATTGCCACAAGAACACTGAATAGTAATACTATTGTAACCCTTAACAAATGATAAAATTAAGCCTCAGAAACCTATAAAGTTTCCCTAATTTATATAGCTAAATAAGTGGTGGACCCAACATTTGGGCATGACTCCTAAATCCATTCTTTTCTCATTATACAAAACCGTCCACACAGTACTTTATGCATGGTGAATTCTTAAAAGATTGTCCCTCAAGGTGGCCAAAGGGCTCCACTAGTGCAACTTCCAGAACATTTCATAACTGACCTGTGCTATAATGCTGCAGGGTTTAGCTCAGGTAAGTTGTCACAGGAGGCTTTGTTAGCCTGGGGAGGCTGAAGGCGATAAATGAGAACTGGGTCCATATTTGAATGTGCGTACTCTGCTCTGTGGTCTTGTTACATATTGCATTATCTCAAAATTGATGGGGAGGACTGGCCCAAGTGAGCTGGCCCCCAACATATTCAGATTAACCTGTGACAGAAATGCAACTGCCTTATATATGTAGATAAGGACTCAGAAGGACCATTGAGCTAACAGCAGTTTTGAGATCACCTGTATCTTACAAACATGTGCGTCCACTGGTATGTAGCCCTTTTAGGGGTACTAGAATGCTTATACTCAATTTCACAATGGAAAATATTTACCATGTATCCTGCTTGTGCTGCCTTCCTTCCACAACACTGAAATAACTAAGACTTGATACATTTATCCAGCTGGAATCTATGTCTAGTCTCAGTGTCAGTCTGAACTCACCATGACATTTGTCAATACAGTGGTTGTGAAACCCTCAGTGAATAAGTACTGACTGATTGATGCTAAATTTTAAAACAAGCCTGACAATGAACAAGAAATCTTTCATTTATCACATTTCCATGTTAGGGGTCAAAGCTACCCTCTTTTCACAGAGAATACAGTGTGACTCAGTCGTAGGCAACCAATTTCCCAGATGTGAAGTAGAGATTCTCTTTTCCAGTTGTGATTGTCTTGGTAGCCTGGGGAAGTCTATTCTGGTCTGACTTGGCTTTCTCCATGTTGCTTCCTTCTCTTCTCTCAGCATCTCATTCCTCTTGCCCTTAAGAGAAGTAACAGACAAAAGACTTGACCATGAACCCACATACCTGACTCATTAAGTTTCTTGCCTGGTGGGCCACAATGAACTCAGCGACATTATGTTGAATTATAACACTTTTGAGAGCTATAAAGGCACTTTTTTCCCCAAAGACCTTTATTCTCCTGTTAATGATACCTTAAAACATTTTTCTTTCAGGCTGAAGTTCCTAATACTACTCATCTCACATCAGGGGATATTGTGTGTATCTGTGTGCATGCATGCACATGCATGCATGTGCATTTACATATCTACGCAAGTGCACACATTTATGGGTGAAATTTGTGAAACAAGAAATATTTCACTATTTTTGTATTATAAAGCTATCATAAAGGAAAAACTGCTATTTTTAAAAAAATTATTTAAACATGGTCTAATATGTGTTGAGATGTTTCTCCAATAAAAGTTTAAAAGGAAGAGATACAGGTTTTTAAAAACTTTTTGGTGAAATTATGTATTCCCTGTAATTGATGGACGTTAAGTACTATTTCGAATGCTCGCAGCTCATAACTTTATTCAAGTTATGTGGTAAACTAATGTGATTGCTCTAAGAAAAAGGCAAGATACATATTTTCTAATAGTGTAGACATAATAATTTCCCATTATGTCTTACATAAATGTAAGATAAATACAAGTGTGTCTATCTATCTATGTATCTATCTATCTGTAATTTATGATCTTTTATTCCTAATTGCATGAGAGAGCTTTCTACTTTTCCTATGAAATACAGACTTATTTTTAGGCACAGCACATGAAATCTGACATTGAAGGCCAATGTGTAAATCACACATCCACCTGTAGCTCTTCTAGTTGAAGCAGGGAAGTGAAAATTTACTGGAAATCTTCACCCTGATGTCACAGAGGTAGCTCCATTTTAACACATTCATATAACGACTCATCGTTTGACCCCTCCTCCCTGATACAAACATCTCTCATTTGATTAATGGATTTACCCTCGTCCTCATTTCCTAAGCTAAAATCCTCAGGGTCATTTTCCACTCCCTCATCTCCCTTTCCTGACAGAACCCATCAGTCACCCTTTCTTGTTATTTCTATTTTCTGAAAAACTCTAAAATCATTCTTCCCTTCTCGATGCCAAATAAAGCTATCGTAGTTCAGATTTTGCATTAGTTAGGATACTAGATACACTTTGGTTAAAAGACACCTGCAAATGCAAGAGGACTGCTGGTGGTCCAGAGTGGGGAACTGACTCTGCTTCCTGAGGTCATTCAAAGACTAGAATCCTTTTTTATTCTTGCATTTTCACCATCCATGGGATTAGAGTTGATTCATCATAATTTTCAAGTTCCAGTCTGCAGGAGGAGAAAAAGAGGGGCGGAGAGACTTGAGTGTTGCAGAACACTTCTTTTTACATGTCTTGGACAGAACTTGGTCACGCCTCCAACTACATATAGGAAATGATGGTATATGTAATCCCTAAATGGGAGGCCATACGCCCACAAGCATTTATTTATTCATCACAGTTGTATTGAAAGCCATTTTTTGTCAGACTCTTCTAGATGTTGGGGATTCAAATATAAACAAAATAGAGTCTTTTATCTCGTGATACTTACATTCTGGTGGGGGAAGGCTGATAATACACAAATTAGCAAATAACTTTATTTACTATGTTGAACATTATAAATGCTATAAAGGAATATGAAGTAATGTAAGGGAACAGAGGATAACAAGGTGCTTCGATAGATGAAATGACAGGAAAAAATCTATCTGATGAGGTATCATTTGATGAGAGGCCTGAAGAAATTGAATGAATGTATTAATTTGGATGTCTGGGGTAAAAGCATGCCAGCCAGAAGGAAGAGCCGTGGTGCTGAAGACTTGAGGTGGGGAGTGACCTTGGCATATTCAAGAAAGAAAACCAAGAATTTGGTGGGGCTGGAGAGAAGGAAGGGAAGAGTGCTAAGAAACAAGCTTGGAGAGTTGGTTGGGCCATGGTAAAGATAGTGGGTTTTAGTCTCAGTAGACATTAAAGACTTTTGAGCAGAGGCATGACAAGTTGTAACTCTGGCCTATGAGATAGTGCCTCCACCAGGATGACAGTCATGAAACTGGAATCTGTTGAAGGAAGAATGTCCATATGGAGGCTGGTATTAAGGACTTAGTATGGTGCTATGCCTTACGCTAATGAAATACCCTACCTGAATTTTTCCCGTTCAATTTTTACAACATATATTTTTGAGCATCAATGCAATGCACTTCATTGCCTCCCTAAGCTACAATTTCTTCCTCTAAAAAATGAGAATCATCCCTTGATAGGGTCAGTGCAAGGACTGAATAATGTATCACATAAGAAGCATGAAGAACAGTGCTTAGGCCGTAACAGACAATAAGGACTAGACCACTTCTTTCTGGAAACCCAGTCTTAGGTCATTTTCAGCAAGCAGGCAAGTTTTAAGAGAGAAGTCTATAAAACACCTGAATGAGGGGCTGGCCCCGTGGCCGAGTGGTTAAGTTCGCGCGCTCCGCAGCAGGCGGCCCAGTGTTTCGTTAGTTCGAATCCTGGGCGCGGACATGGCACTGCTCATCAGACCACGTTGAGGCAGCGTCCCACATGCCACAACTAGAAGAACCCACAACGAAGAATACACAACTATGTACCGGGGGGCTTTGGGGAGAAAAAGGAAAAAATAAAGTCTTTAAAAAAAAAAAAAAAAAACACCTGAATGCAAGTGAGAAACAAGGAAAAGGGAAGAGAAATGAGAAAGGAGTTGCTTATGCTACCAGCAGCTCAAATATTTTATGATAGTGAGTAGAATAAATTTCTGCAAATAAAGAATGAAGAAACAAATATGCAAAATTGAAGGTGGACTTTCCCTTCATAGTTTTAACTGCATATTTTTTGACTTTATTTTCTATTAGGAGCCACAATCCAGTGGGCAAAGCATAATATTTCAGTGGGCAGAGTGTCAATGGCACTTATCTAAGACTTTCCTTCTACCAGGGTAAAGCCAATAAGCACATCTAATTTAAACTGGTAAAAGTAGCAAATTTGCAAATATCTTTTCAAAGGGGCTTCCAGTTGAACCCTTTGGAAAAGGTGAATACTGTTATAATGCAAAATAGTTTTATTCAATGGGTCTTTTTTCTGGATATATCAGCTCATTGACATAGATTTGCTATGATTATTTTAGGATTTCTTCTTTGTGCGTGCAGATACTGAGATCCATTCCTTTTCTTCAATTGATAACGAGGCTTGGGCCTCTCCTACATTTTTAATGATTGATTCTCATAGAGAGAGAAAGAGCACATTCATCTTCTCTATAGTGGGTTCAACTTATGCCCCTGACAATTTACTAGCTGCGTGGCATTAAGCAAGTTACTTAAACCCCTAATTTGCTCATCCACAAATTGAGGATAATAATAATACTGACCTCAAAGGATTTTTATGAGGCTTGTTAAAAGATAAACCGAGGCATATTAAAAATTTTAATAGTTTATTTGAGCAAAAATCAATTGGAATAGGGCAGCACCAAGGCAGAAGCGGTTAGAAGCACACCACAGACAGGCGCCAGAAGAAAGACTTACATAGAGAAAGTGTGGAAGCAAAGAAAGGAAATTATTTGATTGGCTAGAGCTTTAAGTCTAGTTGGCTGTTTGTGATTTGTTTTCCTTAGTATTTTGATGTCATAACTTTGCAGCATTTACAGGCATAAATTTTGATTTGCTTGTGTAGGCTACCATGGAATTAGAGCCACATCAGTCTAAGGGTCTCCTTGATTAATTAATTTAACAGGATTACATGAATTGAAACAATGTTTGACAAATGATAAGCTCTCAGTAAGTGTTAGTTATCATTGTAAGAAAGGCATTTGTATTTTCCCAAACCACCTGACAGGAAGACTAGACTCATTTGGATATGAATGTCCTCAATCCTTTTTTTTTCTTTCTTTTTTTTGCTGAGGAAGAGTGGCTCTGAGCTAACATCTGTTGCCAATCTTCATCTTTTTTCTTTTTATGTGAGCCACTGTCACAGCATGGCTGCTAACAGACAAGAGGTGTAGGTCCACACCTGGGATCAGAACCTGGGCAGCTGAAGCAAAGTGCACTGAACTTAACCACTAGGGCACTCAGGCTGGCCCTCAAGTCATTATTTTTCACTATTACTATACATATTCTTCTACCTTTTCTACTGATGATGATTCAGGAAAGGCTTATATATTCCACTAATCCTCACATGTGTCATTTGTAGATGCTTTCCCTCCTCGCTCTCCTCACCCCCCATGGGAGGAGCCTCGATAGAGTGGGATAAAAGGAGGTTATTCCTGGAGAAACTTAGTCAGGATGGTCTTCAGTTAGCAACCAAACTCCAGGCTTCCTGGCAGTCAGGAATCTTTGAGTGGCCCTCTTTGATCTCTGCAGAGAGTAGCTGATGTGTATTTCAAGTCAAGGTTACAAGTGACAGAAACCCAACTCAAAAAGGATTTATTGAAAAATGTAACTGAAATAATAAAAACTCCAGTGGTCTATTTCATTTCCAGCATGGCTGATAAAAATGCTCAAATGGTGTCAGAAAACTGTTCACTTTTAATTTTGGGCTCTAGTTTTCCCTTCTGTATCCTTTGTTCTAAGCTAGATTCTCTCTCACGTAGTGGTGAGAGGGCCACCTACGCCTATATCTTAGGGGAGAGGGTCTATTTCCCAAAAGATCTGTCAAAAGTGCCTGGTTGTGATTGCATCTTCTTTGCTTGGTTTGTCAGCTGTCTATCCCTGAAGTACTTCCTGTGGCCAGCAGGCTAGAATATGCCAATTGGTCAGCCTGGGTTGGGGCAGGCAAACGCAACAGATGTGAAGGATACCAATAATGCCCTGCTTCCCATCATCAGGATGCTTATCATCTAAGAAAATGCCCACTCATAAAAACTCCCTCCTCAGAGAAGCCCCACGGGCAAGGGCTGACAGGAAGCTCTACCATTTAAGATCTTCAGATCATCACCAGTCAGTAAATAACTGATGAGCCCAATTTGGTGGAATAAAGCTCCCTCTGATGGGTCAATACATAATATGGAGAGCATGGGTGGCCAATCCTATAGAAGCCAGGGCTCCTATTCACTATTCCCCCCTATACCTTTTTGGTGCTCACATAAGAATTTGAGGCTAGAGACATTAAAGCATAAACAGAATCAAAAGAATCAAAAGTGTCTTGACCAGAGTTTTGAAATTGACTATACGAAGTAAGGACTTTCTGAATATATAAAATTATATTTTGGACTCAAGAATTTTCAGAATTCCTTGAGCATATGGATTCCTGCCTGGATTCTACAGGACAAAGTACAAGGAGGAAAATTACCTCTCACTTTGATGAAGTATAGGCGAGAGTCCATGGATCCAGTAAATATCCCATGTGTTGCCAATCTCAGGACTCCCTCTGTGGAAGGCTGATTGAGAAAATGACATGTTTGCTCACTTGCTATTCTCATGTGTCACCACAGACTATCTTGAGACAGTAGGGGGTGAGATAGATTCCAGTGTAAACACTGTATTGGATACAGTAATCCTGCCTAATGGGAGGGGAAGTATTTTCTGAAGCAGTAGGCACAGAGCTGTGATATGAAAGTTTTGGGTTTGACTTCCCAGTGATTTCCTGTGTGAAATAAATACACAAATAAAGAGATTCAGTAGGATGAAATATAGAAAGTTGATGCTATGTGACAAGATTTTGAGCTTTATCTGTACATTGCTTGGCTCCTAATTTCCATCATATAATCTCTTAGGGTGAAAGCAATATCTCAAAAGGTAATACAGTCACGCATCACTTAACTACGGGGACACATTCTGAGAAATGTGTCATTAGATGATTTCATCACTGTGCAAACATCACAGATTATACTTACACAAACCAGGATGGCATAGCCTGCCACATACTTTAGCTACGTGGTACTAACCTTATGGGACCACCAGCCTATATGTGGTCCACTGTTAACTGAAACATTGTTATGTGGCACGTGACTCTACACCTGTAGCATGTGTCTTTCCATCTCACCCCCACCCCACCCTGCCTGAAGACATCACTCTTCCGTTACTTCAGGAGTTGAACAGGCATTAGATCATCTATATAAAAGTACAGACTAAATGGTGGCAAAAATGTGAATAAATGGTGGAAAGAAAAATATAAAAATGCATGTTTTTCTTCAGTATCTACAGAAGTCATAAAAAAGAATCAAATCGTGTTAATCATCATCGGAAAACTCATTTAGTTTTCTATATACTATATTGTCAAGATGATATACTTTTCTTCTTTTTTCAACAGATTACATACGATTGCAATCAGTTTATTCAGAAATATACGTCTTTATAGATACTTAGGGACAAAAGGTCACATGCAGAAAAGTTTCATCAAATGCATTTGCAATGTCTTTAAGAAAGTAATTATCAATGAAAAACCAAAAGAAACTGATAAAGGGGATTAAAAAACACACAGATTTTCCAAAAATCTATATTATAATCCATTAAAAAATATATAAACTCATCCTTGGTTTCTTCTCCTGAAATTTAGTTGAAGATTTGCTCTTGATGGCCTATAGAATTGTCTTTTAGTTCCATTCACTCTTTCTTCTCAGGGACAATTGAATTCATGGCTATTTATTTACTCCATCTACACCGGAAAAAAAATTACATGTCAGTCTCAGCATTGAGCATTGAGAAAAACGAGTGCACTTTTCCTGCCATACTTCTTGTAGGAGTGACTGTCCTGAAACCCCACACCAGAGAACATGCTTTTGTTCACATAACTTGAACTTTGGCACAGTCTCAGGCATATAAATGTTCACCAAAGAAGTTCTGAAGGGTCTTAGAATAGCCAGGAGTCATGTGTAGTCTGAAAAGATCCTACTGGATTCAGAAAGTCAGGGTTTGGGAAGTTGTGAAGACTCAGCTTATCTGACCTGAAACCCAAGATGTCAGCTCTTTGGATTATGTTTGCCCAGGATCCAGACACTTTTCACTACACTAAATACCCTGCTACTTTTCTTGTTAGTCCTTCCTTCAGCTTAAAGAAGCCCAAAGGTAATCAAGAAGGGTATGAAATGTTCAAAGGATAAAACTTATGTTGAAATAAATCTGACTGTGCACTTTACAAATTCATCCATCCATATTTTTTAAATGTTGCCTGTAAACATACAATTTTAGCTTCATTCATTCTTTCAAGCAATTTTAAGGAGCATCTAGTCTGTGTATAATGTGCTATGGATTCAGTACTGAGCAGAACTGACATGCCTCACATGCCCAGGGAATCACATTGAAGCAGGACTATTGAAAGATCTTCCCAAGAATGTGCACAGTATGCCTTTAAAATATGAGCAAGAAGTGAGCATCAACACAAGGTAATATGGATTAAATTTGTAATTTAATTAAACATCATGACCAGAATGCTTATGGGGAGAGGGGTCAAGGAAGGCAGCCCACAGATGGCAATTCCAATTGCCCTGCAGTTTCAATCATACTTTCTATCATATTTTTTTCACCAATATTATCAGTAAAATGGCTCTCATTTTTATTTGCATCTTTGATTACTAATAAAGTTGAGTGTCTTGTCAAATATTTATTAGCCATTCAGTTTTATTTTTTTCCTTTTTATGAATTAGCTGCTCCTTTAGCCAATCTCCTTTAGAGATTGCTTTACTGGAATTTAAATCCTCTCTCAGCCTAATGGATTCCGGTAAAACAATTTAATATATACATTATATGATTATATATACTTAATAATATATGATATATAATATATACACCAAATAATATATCCATATGTATATAAACACAAAAGTATATATGCACATGCGTGCATAAACGTGTACATAAACACTCTCTCAGTATAACTTTTTTTTTTTGAGGACGATTAGCTCTGAGCTAACTGCTGCCAATCCTCCTCTTTTTGCTGAGGAAGACAGGCCCTGAGCTAACATTCATGCCCATCTTCGTCTAGTTTATATGTGGGACACCTACCACAGCACGGTGTGCCAAGTGGTGCCATGTCCGCTCCTGGCATCCGAATTGGCAAACCCTGGGCCACCGAGAAGTGGAACGTGCGGACTTAACCACTGCACCACTGGGCTGGCCCCATCAGTATGACTCTTTTAACTTTGCTCTTGGCTAACTTAATACGTTCATACACTATTATTTCTTTTTCGTTCTTTTTCAAAGGCTTTGTTAAAATAGTAAAGTTAGTTTTCGTGTATCTTTCACTCTGCATCTTGTGAATTAGTCTCATGGGGCGAGCTGTCAAATGAATACTTCCCGTGGCAGATTTTATACTAGAACAAGTGTCCTGAGCCTTCTTTATGACATGTTCACCTTGAGAATGCATCTCTTTTATGTGAACATTCTCTCAGGCATGACAGATAAGCTCAGGAGCTCCCTAAAGACAGCTTGGTTTAATGTCATATTCTTTTGCCCTAAACCCTCTCTGTTCCTATATATGTCAGGAGTGCATCCTTGCTAAGTTTCCCCTGACATAGGCGTAATCTGTTCATCTAAAGTTAGGTCTAAGTGTGTAAATTTACAATTTGTTGTGGTGCATGAAACTTCACAACGGAGCCCCTTGTACATAGTAGGGTGGATTTTCCCTTCAGTGGTATGTGTTGGCACCTGGAAAATCAAGAGACAACAATTAATTCAAATCAGAAAAATCACAAATCCACGCAAATCTTGTGAAAAGGATTCGTTCTCCAAAATTAACTAGGTTTATCTTAAAAGTCACATTTTAATTTGCAAATTTTGCAAGACAGTTCCAATATACAATGTATCCTCTTCCAATATAATAAAAACACTCTTATAGCAAATTGAATTCTAACACAAATAAGAAACCTCAGAAATTAAAATAATTTTAATTTATTATAGATTCTTAAAGGGTCGTTAGGCGCTTACGAGACATTCTTCTGTGAGGTGACCAATACACAGATATGGATTCTTTTTTCCTAAGTAGCACAGCTGAAATTTGAGAAAGGGTCCCCAAATAGGAGGCATGTCACTTAATTAATTAATTCATCCAAATATTTTTCCATGCATATCACAACCAGGCTGGGGTAGAGGTTTAGACCATTAGTTTATCTCTCGGGAGTAGGGCCAAAAGTTAGGAGTGGCCTGTGGACTTGTGAATTTTACAACTTCTTCCTTTTTAAAAAGGAACAACTTAGAGACTGGCTTACATTCTTGGTTTCTTATACTTTGATCAAGATTGGGGTAAAATTTCTTTTGTAATTTCATTACAACATATAGGTTAGTGGTTCTCAATATTTGGTGTGCCTGAGAATCATCTTCAGTGATTTTTTTAAAAATGAGGATCATCTTCATTTTTAACTTTTAAAAATTACTTTTTTCCTTTTAAATAGAATTTATTTTTTAGAGCAGTATTAGGTTCAAAACAAAATTGAGCAGAAAGTACAGAGTTCCCATCTAACCTCTGCCCCATACAAGCACAGCCTCACCCAGTATTAACATTCTGCAAGAGAATGGTACCATCTTTACAATTGATGAACCTACTACCATTACAGTAGTAATGATACTATATTGATGTATCATTATCACCCAAAGTCTCTAGTTTACATTAGGGTACATTTGTGGTGTGGTACATTCTATGAGTCTTGACAAGTGTATAATGATATATATCTTCCATTACAGTACCAGACAGAATAGTTTCACTGCCCCCCAAATCCTCTGTGCTTCACCTATTCACCCCTCCCTCCCTTCTAGCTCCTGGCGACCACTGATCTTTTTACTGTCTCCACTGTCTTCCCTTTTGGAACCATACAGTGTGTAGCTCTTTCAGACTAGCTTCTTTCACTTAGTAATATGCATTTAAAACCACTCCATGTCTTTTTGTGGCTTCATAGCTCATTTATTTTGAGAGCTGAATAATATTCTTTGACTGGCTGTACCATAATTTATCCATTCACCTACAGAAGGACATCATGCTTCCTTCCAAGTTTTGGTAAGTATGAATAAAGCTGCTATAAACATTTGTGTGCTATAAATTTTTATGTGGACACGAGTTTTCAACTCCTTTGGGTAAATACCAAGTGTGAATCCTGGGTTGTATGGTAGGAGTATGTTTACCTTTGTAGGAAACTGCAAAAGAATCTTCCAAAGCTGCTGGACCGTTTTGTGTTGGGAACGGCAATAAATGAGAGTTCTTGTTGCTCCATACCCTTGTCAGTATTTGGTATGATCAGTATTCTGGATTTGGGCCAATCTAGTAGATGTGCAGTGGCATCTCACTGTTTGAATTTCATTTCCCAGATGACATATTATGTGGGACATTTTTTTGTGTGCTTATTTGTCATCTGTATATCTTCTTTGATGAAGTATCTGTTAAAGTCTTTGGCCCATTTTTAAATAAAGTTTCTTGTTTTCTCATTGTTGAGTTTCAAGAGTTCTTTATCAGATGTATGTTTTGCATATATTTTCTCCAAGTCTGTGGCTTATCTCAGTCTCTTGACAGTGTCTTTCACAGAATAGAAGTTTTTAACTTTAATGAAGTCCAGCTTATTTATTATTTCTTTCATGGATCCCGCCTTTGGTATTGTATCTAAAAAGTCATCGCCATACCTAAAGTCATCTAGGTTTTCTCCTATGCTATCTTCTAGGAGTTTTATAGTTTTTCACTTTACATTTAGTTCTGTGTTTCACTTTGAGTTAATTTTTGTGAGTGGTGTAAGATCTGTGTCTATGTTCAGTTTTTTGCCTGTGGGTGTCCAGTTGTTCCAGCACTATTTGTCAAAAGAACTATTGCCTTTGCCCCTTTGTCCAAAATAAGTTACCTATATTTATGTGGGTCTATTTCTGGGCTCTCTATTTTGTTCCATTGATTTATTTGTTTATTCTTTTGCCAGTACTACACTGTTTTGATTACTATAGGCTTTATAGTAAGTCTTGAAATCAGGTAGAGTCAGTCATCCAACATTGTTCTTCTCCTTTAATATTGTGTTAGCTATTCTGGCTCTTTTAGCTCTCAATGTAAACTATATAAACTTAAGAATAAATTTGTTGGTATCCACAAAATAACAGTGAGAGCTTGATTGTGGGATTGTGTTGAATCTATAGATTATATCGTGAAGAACTGACATCTTGACTATATTGGGTCTTGCTTTCTGGTGAACATGGAATATCTCTCAATTTATTTAGTTCTTCTTTGATTTCTTTTATCAGAGTTTTGTACCTTTCTTCATATAGATCTTATACATATTTTGATATATTTATACATAAACAATACATTTTTGGTGCGCTAATGTAAATGCTATTTTGGTTTTCATTTCCAATTCTATTTGTTCATTGTTGGTATATAATAAAGTGATAGACTTTTGTATATTAACTTCATATCCTGAAACCTTGCTATAATCACTTACTAGTTCCAGGGAGTTTTTTGTCTAATCTTTCAAATTTCTACATAGATAATCGTGCCATCTACAAACAAAGACAGTTTTATTTCTTCCTTACAAATCTCTGTTCCTGGACTTCCTTTTCTTGTCTTTTTGCATTAGTTAGGATTTCCAGTACAATGTTGAAAAGGAGTGGTAAAAAGGGACATTCTTGCCTTTTTCCTGATCTTAGCAAGGAAGCTTCAAGTTTCTCACAATTAAGTATGATTTTAGCTGTAGATTTTTTGTAGGTGTTTTTTATCCAGTTGAGAAAGTTCCCCTCTACTCCTAGTTTACTGAAAGGATTATCATGAATGGGTGTTAGATTTTGTCAGATGCTTTTTCTGTATCTATTGATATGACCATGTGATTTTTATTTAGCCTGTTTATGTGATTTAGTACAATAATTAATTCAAATATTGAATTGGCTTGCAAACCTGGGATAAATCCGAATTGGTCATGGTGTGTAATTATATTATAAACTGTTGGATTTGATTCACTAACATTTTGTTGAGGCTTTTTGCATTTATATTCATGAGAGAGATTGGTCTGTAGTTTCCTTTTCTTGTATTATCTTTGCCTGGTTTTGGTACTAGAGTAATGTTGGCCTCATAGAATGAGTTAGGAAGTGTTCAATCTGTTTATATCTTCTGAAAAAGATTGTAGAGAATTGGTGTAATTTCTTCCTTAAATGTTTGGTAGAATTCACCAATGAAACCATCTGGGCCTGATGCTTTTTGTTTTAGAAGGTTATTAATTATCAATTAAATTTATTGAATTGATATAGGCCTATTCAGATTGTCTATTCCTCCTTGTGTGAGTTTTCACAGATTACACCTTTCAAAAACTTGATCAATTTCAGTTAGGTTAGCAAATTTGTAGGCACAAAGTTGTTTATAACATTCCTTTATTATCTTTTTAATTTCCATGGGATCTATAGTGATGACCCCTCTTTCATTTCTGATAATGGTAATCTGTGTCCTCTCTCTTTTTTCCTTAGTTACCCTGACTAAAGACTTCTCGACATACAGCTCTTTTCAAAGAACTAGCTTTTGGTTTCATAGATTTTCTCTGCTGATTTTCTGTTTTCAATTTCATTGATTTGTGCTCTAATGTTTATTATTTCTTTCCTTTTGCTTAATTTGTACTTTATTTGCTCTTCTTTTTCTAGTCTCCTAAGATTAGAGCTTAGATTACTGATTTTAGATCTTTATTCTTTTCTAATATGTGCAGTCAATGCTATAAGTTCCACTCTAAGCACTGCTTTCACTGTATACCACAAATTTTGATAACTTGTATTTTCATTCTCATTTAATTCAAATACTTTTTTATTCCTCTTGAGATTTATTATTTGATCTATGTGTTATTAGGGAGTGTGCTCTTTAATCTCCAAGTATTTTGGGATTTTCCATCTATCTTTCTGTTATTTATTGCTAGCTTGATTACAATATTGTCTAAAAGCATACATTAGTTTCTTTCTTTTGTGGTCTGAGAGCATATGTTGTATAATTTCTATTCTTTTAAATTGGTTAAGAGGTGTTTTTATGGCCCAGAATGTGGTCTATCTTAGTGGATGTCCAGGATCATATTTTGAAAAACACTGCTAGACAGTTCTCTTTGTAACAATTTATATACTATATTAGGACGACAACTGTAAAACAACATCTGAATTTCCCAGCGAGACTCAGTATTTTCTTTTTCACATATATACTCTTTAGCTTTCCACAGCTGTGTGATAAAATACACCTATTGCCAAGATACCCCTGAAAAGACAAATAAAAAGATATTTTAACATTAAATTTTCTTTCCCTTGTATTAAATTTTCAACAAGGCTATGAGAGGAGTCTGAAGTGGCGAAGCTTATGTGCTACTCTTTACTAGGGAGTTAATCCCAAAGAGCGTGGTAGGGGGGGAGCAAGTGGAATGAGGAAGGGGAGAAGGAATAGCCAGCGTAAAGATATTTCATGAAGCTGGTTGTTACTTTGTTTTAAGCAGAAGAGTTGGAACAGTCAGATGAACCTGGGTAAAATTGGTTGTGGTACGGTTGTTTGCCACAGTGGAGGCTGAGAGAGCTGGCTCCCTTGAGCTCAGGAGTTTGGGGCTTCATTGTGTGATGCCAATTGGAAAGCCATATCACCTTCAGCGTCAGTGTGATAAAACTCCAGGAGCACAGCATTATCAAGTTGTCATTATCTAGCATGACAGCTGAGTCCTGGATTAGATATTCAACATTTACAATAAAATGTTTACTAACTTTTACCACATTTCTTATTTTCCATTTTATATAATCTGGGCACAACTATTTTAAATTAAATTTTTTTCTTTACTGACTATAAGAAATTTTTAAAAAATACAATAGAATAGTGAACTCTTATGTGATTATCACAAAATTTCAACATTGACCAACACATGGCCAAAATTGTTTACAGAATTATTATATCATTTTCTTATTTGTAAAGAGTCAGAATTAGAATGTGACCAGAGGCATAATGATGTTGATCATATTGGGGTAGGACTGGAGGCCTAGCAAACGCATCAATTTAGGTGAACTCCCAGGTTTGGAACATCACTAACAAGTTTATTATTATGCCTACTGTTTACTTGCTGCTTTATCTTATTTATTTAACCATGTATTACACCAACCCTAGGGGAAGAATCTGTCTCTAAAAGTTGTTTTTGAAGAAATGCCTTAGTTTAGCCTTTTAATATATTTGCTGAGTTAAGTATACAAATGGTGACTAGATGGCTTTTGAAAAAGATCCAGTTTATTAATCTAACCTAACGGTGACTCACAAGTAAATAACACTGTGTCTTTTATGAGTTAGCATTATGCACCCCTAGCATTACTTAATTGAA
Source organism: Equus asinus (assembly GCF_041296235.1). Lineage (NCBI taxonomy): Eukaryota > Metazoa > Chordata > Mammalia > Perissodactyla > Equidae > Equus > Equus asinus. The sequence goes on from NC_091792.1 coordinate 132,444,469, forward strand.
GAAAATCAAAACCTAATTCTAGATGAGGTAACGTATTGTCCAGGATGCTCTGAATTTAATATCTCTGTTTTAGACCTGACCTGTGTGGGCTAGTTGCTGAATAATTAAGAAGAATGATATTCACCAATCCAGGCTCCAGGATGCCTGCTTTCAGTAACCATCTGCTAATGAAACCCCTGAGAATTCCCACAGAGCAGAGAAAACAAACGTTATACAATTATGCCAGGCATTTCTCACTTCCTTTATAGTAATACACTATCCAATTAACAACCTGGTGGGCCTAGGGATTCATAAAATTTTGAATAGAACTTTTAGGTTTTCTCAAACCAACTGCTAGAATTAAACATAAAAGGAAAGATCATTAGATGAAAAAGTTATCTATAAATATTTAATTCCTTGTCTTGGAATAGCACGCCAAGTTTTAGCACATGGCATCTGATCACAGAGTCAGGAAGGACCTTCAGAGGTCATCCAGTCCAGACCTCTGCCCTGGGAAGGACTGCATCCAAGATATGCTGGAAAATAGCTAGATCCCATTTCCCTAAAATCAATAGGAAGTAACAGGCCTCCCATTCTTTGGTAACGCTCAAAAGACTCAGGGTAAGATAGCATCCAAAAGTCTCATCTATTCACAATTGACTTCAAATCTCAGAGAAAGTCTTTGTTCCTCCCTGCATCCCATGGCAGACTAATTCTTCTCTAGGGTCACTTATCATATGCCTTGGTAAGACAGAAAGGTCAAAGTAAAAGTTTAGCTAAACACAGCAACATATACTCTGCTCATAAACTGTGTAGGGCATTGCTAGATAGTGTGATTTGACAGGCAATATATCCCTGAAATTTTTTCTCTTGAGACCCTTTTATTATATATTATATAGCATATTTTTAAAATTTTTATATTATACAGCATCACCCCAGATAATTAACTATCTATGATGTTAACAAGGGTCAATTTACTTCATTAAAGTCTATTTTGTCTCATAGATAGACACTCAGAGTAGCTAAAGACAGTAGTCCTCACCAACTGGCCAAATTCATTCTCAATTTTGCAATGAAGAGATTGATGCAGAAAGAGATGTCCTCCTCTATTAAAATTTCTAACATTTCCCAAGACAAGGGTTTGTACATAGTATACTCTCAGCTAATGTTCAAATGAATAAATGATGAAGGAAGAAATGAATGCGCAAAAGATGGGCAAACCAATCTTGAATAACTTGCAAGTTTGGGAACTGAATGGACTTTGCACAATAATGTATATTTTTCTGTTTTGTTGTTGCTTTATCCTCCTCCTGGCTTTTACATCCTGCTGTAGAAAATTTGTCATTTTATCTTCTGAATTTTTCTAATGGTGTCTCTCTCTCTCTGGTAATCTTATAACAGTGTAACTGCAAAACTATGAGTCGGGGAGTTTCCTTTCGGATCTCGCTGCCTTCCACTGCCTTGCTTCCTCACTCCCACACCTTCCTTTTACATCAATGTCAATATAATTTTTTCATGAGATTGTAATGTGGGAAATATTAATAAGTAGGAAATTTCTTTCAGTATCAATCTCTTCATTGTGGAATTAAGGATGAATTTGGTGAATTAATGGGGACTGCTTAAAATATTCTCAGAGAAATTTATTTGGAAATCATTCAGCGCTTTCCTTATTGAAAAGCAATCAGCAAAAACACAAGCTAAGGAATTAATGAGCTAGAAGTGAATATGATCAGCGATCTTATTAAACAATATGTAGAAGGCAGAAGTGCAACATAATATGTAATAATTTTAGGATCTATTATATTCAACACTGGGAAAGGGGGAAATTTCTAAATTTCAACAGTATTTCAACTCATTTAGAGTACTGTATGAGCATGACAAAGATCAATGAAAGAGATTTCTTAATAAAAGTCAAATCTTCCTAAACAAACTCAGCATCATTTTGGAATTAAATTCTGTTAGCTCACTAATATCATGCTATTTTTCAACTTCTAAAGAACAATTTCGAAGTTGAGTGGAGGTGTTAATTATCTTTCTTGGAACGTCATGTCCTAACTTGTTAATATTCCTAAAAGGCTATCCTTGAAATAAAATGTTGGTTCTCTGTAGAAATGCTTCCTGCTGAAGATGTAAGACTGGCTATAGCAGAAAACCTGTTTATACCTGTCTTCCTTGCCTTATGGAATAGATGTTTTCATAGAACAAATCTGTAAATCAAATTTTATAAATCAAATATGTTTAAGTAATAGAGGAGCTTTGCTCTATCTATCTAGACCTATCTATCTATCTATCTATCTATCTATCATCTATGTATGCATCTACAATCTGCTTAGATAGCTATGTGTTTAGCTATCCATGTAACTATTGTATCTATCGTATCTATCTACCTACCTACCTACTTAGCACAATACCATGAATTCCTCAAGAAACTATAAACAATTGCTATTAAATATATATTTGGGGTAAATTATTTTATATGTTGAATTTCTTAAGCAATGCGTGTCTACAAAGTCTTTGTTCATATGGTGAAAAGAATTATCCATCAGTCCTCTCTAGTCTATAGGGGTAGGAGATAGAGACCTTTGGCAGCAAAGTCTTAGCAAGCTGATGATAAAACTAAGAATACCTAACTTACAGACAGATTTCCTGTCCAAACACCTAGCAAGGCAACAGAAAATATTGACAGGTGGCCTGGAGCCATGTTATTGAAGCAATTACTACAAATCAACTAATTCAACTTCAAAATGAAAAGTAAATGGAAAGTGTTTGGATTTGTTATAGCACAAAATTTGTATTAGCTGATAGAAAATAAAATCATGTGAATATATGAATTTAATTTGCTAAAATGAAGGGAAATCAATATAGCATTTAAGAAATACACTAGAATTCCAGGAGAAGGAAATGTGTAAGATATGCTTGGCCCACCACCTAATATTATTTTGTCTTAGAAAACCCTTCTGCACCTTCTTTATGTCAAATTCAAGGCAATCTGTGGAGCAGGGTACCACCCAAAGAAAACTTCTCAGAGGAAAGGTCAGGGTCACATTTTGCAGATGGACGCTTTCTTTTCCCCTCAGCATTCAGGAATGCAGTTTACATCTGATGAAGCGGTGAGGCTGTCATCAAAGGGACCTGAAGCTGACCTCTTCTATTTGAAGAGATCCAAGACAAGAAAGCAGGGAGAGATGATTTCCCTTATGTTGTCACCTCTGTGAACTGGTTCCCTAATGATGGGTGTATTTAAAATGATTCTGCTAATGATACCCAAGGGCATGGCATCTGAAAAGATTTAGTCAGCTGCTAGGAGCAGGCGAGTTTTAAGAAGGTGCTATCCTCCTTTTCACTGCAGAGCCAGCCTGCCACTCTATGTGAATGCTGTCTTCCCATCATTCGAATCTTTGCCTCTGTCTCAAGAGCATTCTTGTGACACCATAGTGATTTCTCAGGATTTAGACATGCCCACATGCCTGGCTTTTCTTCTTTTAAATTTTTAACGCCCTTAGAAATTTGTCTTGAAAAATTGCAAATATGGAGAACAATGCCAAAAAACAAAACATCTTATTATTCACTTCTATTCCAAATTAGCAACTGTTAACATTTTATCATATTTGCTCTCAACCTTTTTTTGTTTCTCTAAGCAATATATCATTAAAAATGAAAAAAATCCCTTTGACTTTTACCTCCAATCTCATTGTTCTCTTCCCAACATCAAGCAGTATCTTGCAGTCAATGGTTTATACTTTTCGTTCTTATAAATGTTTTATCCTTGGAAACTTGAGGTAAATTGTATTTAAATCATTCATAATCTCATTCACTGATCTACCCTAAGGTGTATTCTTCATTTTAAGTCATCTCCAGTCACCACTTTCTTCTAATGGCTAAGCTTTGTCCCAGAAATTTAAACACTCCCGCCTGTAAGATTTAAAACCATACTGTAACTGCTCTTTCTGGGTGAGTTTCTTGTTGAAAAGGAAGCCTGTTTCTAATAATAACATCATTAATAATAACATTAATAACAGCAATCATTTATTGAGTATATGCTCTTTGTCAGACTCTGTTATAAGCTTTATGTCCATTATCCCACTGAGTTCTTACAAAATTCTGAGATCTTTGAATGATTATGCCAATTTTACTGTTGAAAAATGAAACGTTTACAAAGTGATATATTCTTTTGGAAGGCAAAGTAATTATTTTATAATATCTATTGTCTTTTTTTTAAAATCTAGTTGGTACTAGTTCTTATTTACTTGTGTCAGATGTGTACCTTAATTCTAGTACTCACAGCAGCACTGCAAGTTAGGTGTTGTTAAACTTATTTATAGAAGAAGAAATTCATAACCCAAAGAGGTAAATACAACTTGCTCAAAGTCACCCAGGTAATAATGGAGAGAGGTAGGATATAAGTTTAGGTACATTTTGTCTAAATCCCATTTATTCTCTTTGACAACATTGTACTAAAAAAGCTCAGAGCTGTGCTTTCCAAACAGGAGAACTAATGTAGCAAGAGAAAACTTTTGTTTTATTATTTGCCTTTCCTCTGGCACTATCACAAACATTGTAAGCAGATCCTATTAATTTTAATAAATGCTTTTGCATTCACTTGGCTTTTCCACACCAGATCCCTTTTCAAACATATTCAACAAGAGGAGAAAAAATTTCCCCAACATAGTTCAGCTGCCAGCCTTGTCATGTTGTGTTAGTGATCTCTGATCCTAGACAGATGCCTTAAAAGTTCATCATGGGAGAAAAGCACTTAGAGCAACATTTCTGTCTCAGGATTAAAACAGGAAATGGCAAATGTGCTTGGCCATTTAGCCTAAAAGTGAGAAAAATCTAAAAGAAAAATTTACGATCTCATGAAAGAACAAAGCTGAAAGCGTTGTTTTCAATATCTTAAAGTACACATATATTCTACATTCCTTATATATTTTTTCCTACCTACAACATCAAATAATCATGGCAAAAAGTAATAAGGTAACAGAATTTTAAGCATTCAGGCAAATTTTATGCCCAGAGATATAATTTGAGTGTCAGATAATGCATAAAACCTTGACTATATGGGCCCAAGCTCATCCTAATGTCTGACTTTTCCAGACCATTTGGTGCAAGAATTAAATATCAATGCCTTATAAAGGCTGATTCCAGAGAAAATAAAATGTATTTGATTTCTTTCTTTAAGATCATAAGAATAATACACCAGAATCTATAGCTGATGAAGACTGTAGCGTATCTCATTTGATATCGTATGGAATTTTATTTCAGCTGAAGAAGAAATTCATAATTTTCTTATTAGAAAATCTATTATGAAAGCTTTCAAGTAATTTAAAATATGATTTTATTACTTTACAGGAGGGAGATGCTAGAGAGGCAGAGTGGGGAGGGTGCCAGGATTAAATTACACAAGAATTATGTAGAGGACAAGTATATGGCTGTAGAGTGGGAGGATGAAGTCTCTCTCATGGAAATCACTAAGAACCCACTGACACCTCCTTCAGGTCTTTTGACAAAGGTTACCTTCACAGAGGTACTGTCTGTTAATTCCAATTCAAAATTGCGTTCTCTGTACCTCCTCAGTATTTCCTATTTCCCGTCAAACTTACTTTATATTTATTTGTATTATTTATCGCATCTGCCAAATTATATATTTTACTTATTTGTTTATTTTCTATCTCATCTTCCTAGAACATTAGCTCCCCAAAGACAAATAGATTTCTCTATTTTGCTCTCCACTGGGTCTCCAGTATCTAGGAGAATACCTGATGCAGAGCAGGTTCTCAATGAATATTGGTTGAATGAACGACAGAAAGAGTATATAAAGAATTGACACATTCAGCCATTTATTTTATGAGGCTCTTAATATTATTATACATGATTTCTTTTGGTTAAAGGCACTAAAATACAACTCATTTTATGAGGCACAACCTTGATAACAAACCTGACAAGACTAGCATTAAAAAAGAAAATTGAAAAATTATAGGCCAACATGTTTCGTGAAAAAAGATGCAAAATCTCAAGTAAAATATAAACATAACAACCTCTGTAATGAATTAAAAACTGAAGATTATCTACCATTATCAAAGTGGATTTATCCAAGGAATGCTAGCTGAACTGACAGATGAAGATAGAAAAGTCATATCTATCTGGATAGATGCAGAAAAGGTTGGATGTAACATCCATTGATGATTAAAATATGTAGCAGTGTGGGAAGAGAAAGAAATTCACCTACAGATAAAGAGTGTCTACAAAAGCATACAGAAAACATCATTCTTAACAGTGAAATGTTGGAAATATCTTATTTGAGAACAGAAACAGGGAAGCCAGATAGTATAAATTCTTCCCACTGTTTCACTGGAGTTCATATTTACTGCAGTAAGAGGAAAAGAAAAGAAATTAAAGATACAAAGATCTAAAATTAAAAAGCTACTGTTCATAGAATTTGAACATAGAAAGTGCCAAAGGGAATCTGCAGGAATGTTAGAATTGATGAGAGTTTATTACAGTAACTGGATAAAAAATTCAAAGTATATCATATTTATATATAACAATAAAAAGTTAGAAAATGAAATCTTGCTATTAAGATAAACTACAGTATTAGAAAAAATGTGAAGTATTTTGGAAAAAATAATTTTCCTGGTTTTGAATACTCAACAGTAAAATATCAACTTTCCCCAAATTCATCTGAAGATTCAGTGCAATTCCAAACACATCCCTGCATTTTTTGATGGACTTAAAAATATGGTTGTAAAATGTTTATTTAAACAAACATGTCAAGAATAGCCAAGATACTCCTGAAGAAGGATAAGTTGAGTGGATATGCCTTACCTAATATCAAGAATTAATTTTTTAAAGAGATTCAATAGTAACAATAGTCAGGGAATAATAGTTTAATTAGTAAATGAGGCTAAGGTAATTAGTTATCTATATGGAAGAAATAAAATTGAACCCCTATATCACATTGCATAAATTTGACTATTTAAAATTACAAACTGTGCTAATTAAAAGTTATTTTAAAGATTGTAAAAAGTCAATTCCTTAGAGAGGGAGACGATATTTGCTACACATATAGCTGACAAAGGAATATGTATATAGGTATATATGTATGTATATGTGTGTTTAGTTTAAATTTAGGCTTGCTGTAGACCGAATATTTGCTTTTCCCAAATTTACATGTTGAATCCTAATCCCCATTGTGAGAATATTTGGAGATGGGGGCCTTTAGGAGGTGATTAAGTCAAGAGGGTGGAGCCCTCGTGAATAGAATTAGTGCCTGTAAAAGAGACTCCAGAGGGCCCCCCTCCCCCTTCTACTGTGTAAAGGCACAGGGAAAACACAGTCTATGAATCAGAAAGTGAGCACTCACTAGACACCCAACCTCCCAGTACCTTGATCTTGGACTTCCCAGCCTCCAAAACTGTGAGAAATAAGTTTCTGTATTTTACAAGCCATTCCTATGGTATTTTGTTATAGCAGCCTGAATGGACTAAGCCAGTGTTTAAGTTTAGTTTTACAATGGTATTTATTTTTTAAAAAATCATAAGATGGGGCCAACTCTGTGGCCGAGTGGTTATAAGTTCCAAGCGCTCCTCTTCTGTGGTCAGGGTTCATGGGTTCAGATCCCAAGTGCGGGCTTACACATCACTTCTCAAGCCATGCTGTGGTGGCATCCCACATACAAAACACAGATAAAGACTGGCACAGATGTTGGTTCAGGGCCAATCTTCTTTACCAAAGAAAAAAGAAAAAAAATTACAAAGGCCATATTTACAAAAAAAAAAAAAAAATTCTGACAATACTGAATGAAGGAAACTCTTGCACTCTGCTTTGGGAAAGTAAATAATGCAAACACTTTTGAAAGTGGTTTGACATTATCTGATAATATTGATCCTGAAATTCCATTATGTTTTCTGTAGGTTGTGTGTGCAAAAATTGTTATAGCAAAAAATTCTGAAAACAACTGAAATATATAATATGTATTGTACAAATATGTCATGGTATATTCCTACCATGTAATATTATACACTGATAAAATAAATAAGCTACAGTTACTTATGTTAGCATAGACAAATTTCACAAACATGATAAGAAGTAAAAATAATAAATCACAGAAGAATATAAACTACACTAATGAATATTTACTGAACGAATGGATGAATGAGTAGAGACAAAGAAGAAACATTTACTGCTCAGGGATTTATGCATCAATGGTAAAACTAAAGTATGATGAAAACAAAGTTATGATTATAACAAAATTCAGGATAGAGGTCATTCTGAGGGAGGATGATCAAAGGTGAGGGATAGGGAGGTGAGTAGGTCAGGTAATTGAGGAGGGCTCCATAACAGGGCTCTTAAGCTACTGTTATATCTTCATATTGGAATGGTTAAATAGATGTTCATTTTTGCTTCATACACTCCTCTTTATATACGAAATATACAATATCCATTTACAGAAAGGATACAAGGGCAGATCTAAATTCAGAGATTTGTCCAAGTTCTTAAATGCAGAAAGTGCTAGGACTCTGATTGGACCACTTCTGTTTGAATCCACAGCAAGGCCACATCTGCTGAACCTCTTCTCTGCCCTCAGAAAACAGTCAGGTGCTTTACATCTTGCCTCCACCTCCCCATCTCAGCTCCTCTGGTGCCCTTGGCAGGTTCCTGCCTGTGTCCAAGAAGGACGTTAGATCTTATGTTAAAACAGAAATCTTGAGGCACCTTGAACTCTTTCTGCTCCTCTACCAAGTGATTCTAAAATTTTCTGATATGTTCCATGGCAGTTCTATAATAGACACTCTGACATCATAAAATCTGTAAAGATAACTGGGGTTTGTTGAGTCTTTACACTGTCTTTTTTTGCCACAGTGCATACAAAGTAGAGGACCAAAGTGATCCTTTAAGAATATACTGCAGATCATGTTTCTTTTATGCTCAACACTCATCAACGATTACTCACTTTACTGAGCAGACAAACCAAGGTCCCTACAATGGTCTAGAGGTCCTACTTGGTCAGATGCTTGCTATCTCTCTGACTTAATCTCCTACTATTTTCAGTCTTCTTCAATCTTGGCTTCCTGGCTGTTCCTTAAACATGTCAGACTTCCCTCCTTCTTTTATAACGATTGTTCTGAAATGTTCTGCCTCAAGATATCTGTGTAGCTAACTCCCTTATCTCCTGTAAGGCTTTATAAGTTATAAAGTTATGTAAAGGCTATGTAAGCTTCACTTTTAAATGAGTCCTACCCAGCTTCCCTATTTAAAATTATTACTGTGCCCACCTATAGATACCCCCACTCTCCCAGTGCCATTCAATATTTTTCACAATATTTATCACCATAAATATACACATGTATGTAATTATTTATTATGTTTATTGTTTTCTCTTTGTCTCTTGTCCTTTGGAGGAGGATTTTTTAGGTCAGAACTTTTTTTTTTTGCTGTCTAATTTTATTAGTGTGTCTTTGTTCCTTTATTTTGTTCCTCTGTTTCTGGATTATTTTTTATATCCATATTTCAGTTCACTAATGCTCTTTTCAAGAGTGTCTAATATGATGTTTTATTTCTCCATTTATTTGCCATTTTCTAAGATTATCATTTTTATTTCTAGAGGTCTTGTCGGGTATTTTTTAAATCTTCCGGGTTAATTTTGATGTTCTCTGTCTCTTCTGTCATACTATCAATTCTCTTTCTTATGTCTCCACATCAATTAAGCATATTTACTTTACATTCTGTATTTGACAATTCTAACATTTGCAGTATTCGAGATCTGATCTTGTGATTTCTGCTTGTGATGATTCTTATTCATTATTTCCTCATGAGTTTAGCGATTCTTTTTGGTGGGGGTTGACCTTCTGCTCTTTGGTACTAATATATTTGGTAGTAACATGTTTTTGTGGCCTGGCTTGAAAGCCCATTTTTCTAAAAAACATTTCTGACTGCTTCTGCCTGGTTCCAGAAAATATGCTTAAGTGTAAAGAAACAATGATTTCTCCAAGACACCGAGTTTAATTATAAATATCTAAATACTACTTAATAAATATTATATTTAAATTATATTGATTTAAGAAATAGAATATGCTTGATATAGACCAGCAAATAAATACATCTAACTGAAAGCTTTAGCTTGCTTTTAAAAAGCCCATTCACTAAAAAATATTTACAGAATTCTGTATAAATGGTGTTTGTAAAATATATGTGTACTCTTACTACAATCTCATTCCTTGAGAAGCCATCATTCAATTTTATTGCAACAAGTCACTACAAAATCAGAAACTGCAGTTTAAGCATTTTTATGCATTTATGAAATCCTCTAATGCTATCTAACATTTTAAAAGTCTTGTAAATATTACTCTTTGAAAGATTTGTGGTTAGGCTGCTTTAATTAAAGAGTGCACTAACATTTCATATGGAAATCTTTGGTATAAACATGTACATATATTCAAAATGGATGTATAGGTAGATCTTTATTGTGAAAAACAATTCTGAACTTAATTAGATGCACATATTTTGAAGAATATAATGCCTTTAAAAGCATACAGTGATATTATTGCAACAGAGCCTATGTGTAAAATTACCTGGCCTAGAACATGAACCCTGTGTTACTATCTTAGATCTGATCTTTTCTCATTTTTCTAGGTCCAAAGACTATGGCAGAGGGGAGTTATAAAATCAGAGAATATTAAATCTCGATGCAACCTCAAATTAACCTAACTCAACTCTTTAGCTTTAAAAATTAGAAAACACAGATGAAGCTAAATTATTTTTCTTAGGTCACTAACAAGTTAGGACAGTGCAGGAATGAATCCTCAGTCTTTCTGGTTAGTAATCAAGGTGCTTTCTACTACAACATTCCGATTTGGCATTTATTGAAGAAATGTCTTCTACTCTCAAAGCATTGTGCTTTGAAATATAATCTCCATTTACTTCTTCGCCTTAAGAGAATGCTATGACTCACTATTTGGCTGCTCATCTATATATGATTGCGGTGTATGTGTATGCATATGTAACTGAGGTGGAAGGGAGGCAGCGAATGAAAGAAACAAATAGCTTTGCATTTGCTTTTCCTTATTATGTACGACTACACTACCCTACCTCCCGAGGCTCAACAGATATTTTGGGGAAGAGAGAAAACATTGTCTTTCTTGCAGAGTTTCCAAATAAAATTTGAAAGACTTTATATGATGTAAATATGTTAGACACATGTATTTACGCTTTACATTTATACTTCATAAAGTGACGAAGGTTTCCTAAGAATCTCTCCTCAAAGGAAAATGTTTCACCTTTGAAAGGAAATATAATACCTTTAATGTGTAACAGAGAATGAATGTTAAACACAAAGTAGGTGTCTACATAAACTTAATTATTCTCCTCTTTCTGAAACATTAGTCTCAGGGTTCCCCATGTCTTTCTCCACTTTCTGATCTCCAGCACTCTTTTCAAATTGTATTTCCACAGCTTGTAACTATTCTTGTAAGAATCACCAGTGATCTCCATATTGCCTAATTCAGTGTTCTCACTGGGCCTGAATTTTCCTTAACCTCTCAGCAGTGGTCAATAAAGTTAGCCAACTAATCCCTCTTATATATTTCCTCTCTTCATTCCCATCAAATGACATTCTCCTGGTTTTCCTCCCACTCTTTGGCCACTCCATCACAAGTTCATATGTTCAATCCTCTCCTTTTCTTGATCTCTAAATGTTAGAGTGATCTAAGCTCAATAATAGATTTTCCACTCTGTGCTCTCTATACTATCTTCTTAAACAAGCCTATCTAGTGCCATGACTTCAAATACAATCTAATGCTAAGAACTCTCAAGTTAATACTTTTCTCCAGCTTTGACCTTTTCTCTAAATTTATGACTGGAAGACACATTCATATACTAGATATGTCTGTTTGGATGTAACAGACATTCAGAAATAATGCTCTAAATTGGAACTAGTGATTTTCTTCACAAATCTTTCCTCTGAGAGTTCTCCATCTTATAATCGAGCATGAACATTCACCTACCTATTCAAGTGAAGTTTGGGAGCCATCCTTGATTTCTCTTTCATTCTCCTACCACAACAAATCCAACAGAAATTCCTGTAGATGCTCCTTCCAAAACTTGCTGAAGTGGCTACAGAGCCTGGAAAAGGACCTAACACATAGTAGGTGTTCAACAAATATGTTAAATTTGTTGAATTTGAATATTTTCTGGTTTTATATTTATATCACAAAATTGAAAAACTTCAGTTTTATGAAAGCCAACTATTTCCCTAGGGAACAATTTCTAAGTTACAGAATTTTATTTCTTTAAAAAGAAGGAAAAGAAGGAAGAAATTGATGTCTATTTGGGTCTGGATTTTTTTTTTTTGCTAAGGAAAAGGTCAATTTAGAGTGTAGCTACATTGTAAATGTAGCATTTTGATGGCATTGTAATAGGCCAGGAGAATTTCCATCACTGTTTATAAGGAAATATATGACAAAACGGTTATGTCTAAATTTTATTTGAAGTATTCTGGACAGACACAACCAATATATTCTACAAAGTAACAGAAATCTTCCCTAGTTTGGAAGTGGATAAAATTTAAGGTAAGTTTTAATTTAACTTTTATATAGACAAAAAATAACAAGAGCTAAGGAAGTATCCAAAATAGTTTATACCTTCTTTTAAAAAGAGGGACAAAAGATAAACATAAAGAGGAATGCCATTACTACTCTTCTTGATTTTATTTTTATATGTTTTTATAAAATAATTTCTGCTATAAACTTTATATTTTAAATGCCTTACAAATAATTTTCTGTTCCTGCTGTCTCTTGCTCTTTTTTGTTTTTGGTGAGGAAGATTGGCCCTGAACTAACATCTGTTGCCAATCTAACCCTTGTTGCTTGAGGAAGATTGTTCCTAAGCTAACATATGTGCCAATCTTCCTCTATTTTTTATATGTGGGATGCCACCACAGCATGGCTTGACAAGCAATGTGTAGTTCTGTGCCCAGGATCTGAGCCTGCAAACCTCAGCCCGCTGAAGCAGAGCATGTGAACTTAACCACTACACCACGAGGCTGGCTGCTGTTCCTGCCCTTTTTTACAGGGCAACTTCACTCTGGAGATGACCCTATAGGACTTAATATGTCACATGATTTTCCTCCTCTGTCATTTATTTTTTCAGAAGGTCAAAGAATATGGTACCTACTTGGTTTCTAGTGATCCTCTTAGTTTTCTCATGCATCTTAGCTTTAATGTTAAAATTCTTGTCTGCCTTAAATGGCGTTAAAAAAAAAAAGTGAAGCTTCAAAATTTCTGAGGGAGTTTTCTGTCCTAAAAATGAAAAAAAACAAAAGTTACTGTAAGGGTGAGGATTCAGAGTACAATAAAATGTATGAAACTAGCTCAACACTGCTTTTTTGGTCAAACTTATAGTTAAACTAAATCAATCTCTGTCTCTCTCTGTTATTACTGTAATTTTCAAGTTTGCTGATATCAGTAGACTCTGTGGTGACTTCCTGAGATTTCTTCTGATTACTATCGCAAGTAACTAAATTGTAATGTTTATTGTTATTTTAGTTACAGAATTTGACATTAAGCAATAATAAGAAAAAATTCTAATGCACAGGGTTCTCATCTTAGAACTAGATATAATAGACATAAAAAATCTGAATGCACTAAAATATGAGACTGATTAAATCATATGGCAATCCACACTTTGAGAAGCAGAAGAGTGTAGTGGCTGTGAGTACAAACTCTGTCATCAGATAGACCAGTTTCAAATCTTAGGTAAATCTGATAAAGACATTGCCAAAGTGGCTCCCCAAAAGGGCAGAATTTTAGAATCACCCATTGTTGCTTCTTAAAGAGACAGATCCTGTACCTAACTCCACAGAATCTAATTCCGTAGGTCTGGGCTGGAGGCAAGCATCGGTTTGCTTAAGAAGCTGCATTTGTGGTTTACATACACATCTAAGCTTGCAAATTATTTGGCCTCTAAAAGTCTGTTTTCTCATCCATAAAATGGATCACATATAATGCCCATATTAAAGTGTTATTTAGGATATTAAATAAGCTATTATGTAGAAGGTAGTTTAGGAATTTGCTCTGCACACCATAAGTACGTAATATATTTTGATTTGTTGCCAGCTGCTGCTATTATTACAATTGTCCCTTTTATTACTGCAACTGCCACTTATAACATTGCTGCTACTATTATTATTAATTTCTGATCTAGTACGCAGCATTGTATTAAATTCATGCTTTAGAGAAAGACTAAATAGCTAATAAATGTGCAAAATATAGTTAGTGAAATGATATTTACAGTTTTCTATAATTCTCCAAACTGTAAAAAAAATGTAAAATTATGCAAGTGCATAGAAAATGACTGTAAGAATTGCACTGAAAATTTAGCTAAGCTTACCTCTACATGTAAAGATAATTGTGAATTTGTATTTTTTCTTTGGGCATTTCTGTATTTCCAACATTTTCTATCCTTGCCAAACTAGATTTAAGATTCAATCCCACACATATTCAATACCCATTCTATGAGAGACACTTCATGTCACGCAGTCATGAAGACCCAGCCTCTTGCCTCAAGAGGGACACGATGAGGAGGACAAGTTCTAGTTAACACAAGGTGGCTTTAATTATGGGCTTCCTGGCATTTCCTCATCTTCATATACAGAAAACTATACATACACATTTCATGTCTGTGTCACCAAGTATTACATTCCTCTTCCTTTAGAAAAGAGTCTGAGCTGGATTTAAAGCCATGTGTCCTTTCCTTGTGGTTCTATCACTATCTCTATCTAGTCAAGCCACTTCATGAGGATCTTTCTCCCTGGCTCCCGTCTCACATCCTCGGTTGACTTTTCCTTCATTTCTGGCAATACCTCCTGGTGGCTGACCTCTGCCTTGCCCTTGCTCAGCAGCAGACTGCAAACATTCCTCACTTGTCTCATGACCCTGCTTATAGCCTCTCCTCACTCCCCATTTCATGCTGTTCACCCTTCCTCCCCTGCCTGCCAGCATGTGCACAAACATTTCTCTGCTTCTTGCAGCCATATTTTTCTTTCTTTGCTTTCTTCACTACTAATTAAGACAATATCA
Organism: Equus asinus; assembly: GCF_041296235.1. Lineage (NCBI taxonomy): Eukaryota > Metazoa > Chordata > Mammalia > Perissodactyla > Equidae > Equus > Equus asinus. The sequence continues at coordinate 132,459,519 of NC_091792.1, forward strand.
AAGAAGCCGTGTCAAGATGTATGGGTCACAATTTATCTCTGTTGCATATAATGGAGTGGATAGAACATATTTGAATGCATAATATCCAAATTTCTGTTTATACACAAGAACCAAAACTGTAACAAAAGTAAATTTGATTCAGTCTACTGAAAGATTATTATATATTAAAACTCAAATATGATGTTTCGCTTATACTGCATTTATTTAAAAGAAGGTATATTTGGATTATACTGCCTCATAAAACTGATCTATATGAAGCCTAAAGTGGATTGACTAGGTAATTACCATCTGCAATAAAAGGTGAAATAGCAAGTGACTTTTCAGACATGAACAATAAAACGAATGTCATAAGCCAGGCGATATCCCTGGATTGATAAATTACCTAATCACAATAGAGACAAAAATGTGTGTAACTAGGCACCGAAAAGTAGCTCTAAAACAGACACATTTTCACTTTGGGTGATGCAACAACCAGCATTAAACTGTTAAGGAAAAATGTGTTAAATGTAAGCCATCACATAAAATGATAAAATACATTTCCAAAGACTTTTTAGGATTTATCACTTACTATGGGAATGCTAGGAGCTGCTGCCACCGAGGGCTTATTTTCAGCACCTTTTCTCTTATTGCAAAGTTCATTCTAAACTTTCTGGCCTGAAGATCATATATTTAAGTATAAATGGAGAAGATGATGAAAACAAAATTTGAGAAGCTTTCCATTTCGTCATCCATCCTGTTACATCATCTGTGCTGAACAATGGCTGCATCCCTCCCTTTTCTTAACATGTCTCTCCAAACATAAGGAACAAATACCATTCTCTTGCCTTTACCTTTTTTCACAAGCCTTGGGTTATTCTAGGATTTCTATTTCTAGAAACTATTCTGAGACATCTGTGCCTCTCCTAGATTCAGCCTACATTCTGTGCCTTTTTCTCCATCTACTTACTCTTGGTAAGTTTGGTCTTGCTAGAGATGCCTTATGGATGATTTTTAAGATATCACACGTACTCTTCTTTTATTCATTGGTATCATTTGCCAACATCTAATCAGATTTGTGTTTTAGAGATCTTTTGACCTTCTATTTTCATATCCTAGGCTGTGGAAACATGCTTACTTTTGATTGCAGCATTTTGGAAAGCATTCTTCTTAAAGTGCAGTGGACAAATTTAATTTGCCTTTTCCTCCCCCAGCTACCATGTGCCCTGAAATGATATGGCAAACGTTTTTGATCACTCTTTTTGGTTACTGTTTCACACGGTGCTTCAATGTTCTAATAAAATGGTCCAAGGAAGATAAGGTTGTGTCTGGATTTTACAAAGCAAAAACAGAAAACAAAAGGAAAAGCAAGAAAGCAACTCCCACTCCCACACTCCCCCAATTAGACTTTGTTACAGAACGTTGCTGTTGTCTCTATACAGAAATGGTGTTTGCTGTTGTACACTAAGGGTATGTGTCTTTCTTTCTCTTTTTGCTCACCTACTTTATTTAGACTTCCTATTATTTCTTAACTGTCTACTTATTTAAAAAAAGACAAAGTACTGGGAATAATATGTAAGGTTACTCCCATTACAATCTAAGAAATTTAAGATTTAGAAGAATAGATAAATTTAATAAAAAATCTATGTATAATGACTGATTAGCTATAAAATGATTGAGTCATAGATCCTATTCATCTCTGTTACCAAGATTAATAGTTGGAATCCTCTATTCCCATTCAGACTGATTGCCTAACAATAATTTTTTTAAAAGATCTAATACAATTTAATGGAATTGAAAGTGACTATATAGGAAGTGTCATTAAACAATGGTATTGTTATGTTTTCCTTTAATTATCTATATGCCTAGCTCTAGTGAGGTCAATTTATATTCAATCCAACATTAATAAAAACTGACTATCAGGGCCAGCCCAGTGGCGTAGTGATTAAGTTTGCACGCTCCTTTTCAGCGGCCTGGGGTTTGTGAGTTTGGATCCTGGGCATGGACCTAGCACTGCTCATCAAGCCATGCTGTGGCAGCATCTCACAAGCAAAATAGAGAAATATTGGAACAGATGTTAGCTCAGCTACAATCTTCCTCAAGTAAAAAGAGGAGATTGGCAACAGATGTTAGCTCAGGGCCAATCTTCCTTACCAAAAAATAAAAATTAAAAAATAAAATTAAAAAACTGACTATCTAACATCAATGTAAGTGCTTTGTTATGGCAACCTTTCTTCCTTTATGTATGACTGACCTCAAACTCAGAGAAATATAATCATAGGTATGACATTTAGTTTAATAACGTTTAGTTTTTTATGAAAGTTTTATATCAAACAATATCCTAGAAATGCAAAGGAGGTAACATATCTCTGTAAGTGCTGAACTTTCTGTCAGGGATGCACTTAAAGCTTGGGGAAATTAGACTCCAACGTAACTATTTCCTTCACAGTCAGAGGCCATCACATAGCCAGGGTGCTTTGGAAGAAAATAGGCCAAACTTTCAGTGGTAGAACCACATTGTACTGACTTCCTAGGGAAGTGTACTTTAGTTCTTGCTAAGCAATCAGCCTTGTGCTCAGTATTATGTGTTTGTGTTTCAGAGAAGAGGGATTAAAGGTGTAATGTCCAGAAGAAGAACGAGGATAGTCCCTTCCCTCTGGATATAAGCATTGGCCTAATGGCTGTTCAGAACCAGATGACCCATAATCAAAGATCTCATTGTGCAATTTACAATGAAATAGAGCTTTGCTATCTTTATTTTGCTTTCATAAGTCAAGTTTTGAAAAAGCAGTGAAAGAAAAAGGCTATTATATAATAGCAAACGAATCCTTTCCAAACAATATGTACTGGTTAATTTGTATCACTTCTAAGATGAGTGATTACAGCAACTGACAGCCGAAGACCACCAGGATCCCCTGCAGTCGAAGACAGTAGATGTATTGATTTGTTGGTATGATGGTGAAAGTACATCATGGAAAACCATGAAGTGTCTCAATGAGAGAGTGTTAGAGAAGAATTCCATAGGATGTGGGCTTGAATTAGGTGATTTTGAGGATGGTTCAAGGAAATGGGGCTTTGAGTTAGGTTGGTTGCTGTCAGGAAATTAGGGTAATTCCATGACTGAGTATCTTAATAATTCTTATTTAGAAAGTGAGAAGACTAAGTGAGGCTAAAGCTGTAATTGATAGAGAAGCAGCAGTTTCTCATCATCAGCCAGAATAGGGGGATAGTTGGTCATGTTTGCAGTTTGTATGATGGTCTTTTCAGTCTTGCCCCATTAAAGTCACTGGATGGCCTTGACTGATGATGTCCCAGGAAATTTTTATGTTCAACAGAAGAAAACAGTGGGCTAGCTCTGAGTCCCGGGTCATCTCCTGGCCACACCAAAGTCTATCTGGTAATGCCAGGCTGGCTCCCAGACAAAGGCTGCTTTCCCATTTCTTTGAACATGTTAGAGAACTTAAAAATCTTTCAAATAAATAATAAAATAAGTAAACTCCAAATCAATCCATTTTCCAATAAGTAGTATTCCCATTTTGCCAAGAGTCATGATATATGTTGCATCAGAAGAAGAAAAAGAGAAGAAGGAGGAGGACGTGGAGGAGGAGAAGGAGCAGGAGGAGAAGAAGAAAAAGAACAAGAGATAGCTTTCTAAGGGGTAAAAGAGTGAGTCAGTGAGGAGACTTCTGAGATGACTCCTAGCGACATTTGACTCTTGAAATTTACATGCTAGTGCAAATCCCTCCCATTGAGTGTGGGCTGGACCTCATGACTTACATCTAATGAATAGAACATGACAAAAGTGACTGGATATCACTGTCAATATTAGATTATAAAAGACTGTGACTTTTGCCTTTCTCTCTCTCTCTCGTTCTACTTGCTTGTTTGCTCTGATGAAGCAAGCTACCATGTTGTAAGCTTCTGTATGGGGAGCCCCACATAGCAAAGAATTGAGGGAGGCTTCTTGCCTACAGCCAGCAAGGTACAGAAGCCCTCAGTCCAGCAGCCCACGAGAAACTGAATCTTGCCAACAACCGCACGAGTGAGCTTAGGAGCACATCGTCTACCAGTCAGGCTTGCAATAACTACAATTCCTGGCTGACATCTTGATCCCAACCCGATAAAGGACCTTGATTGAGATGGTGGACCCAGTTAAGCTGCACCCTGATTCCTGATCCACAGAAACTATGCCATAAGAAGTGTTAGCTGTTTTAAGCCATTAAGATTCGGGATAATTTGTTACACAGCAGCAGATAACTAATTCAGGAGATCAGGGCAGGACAAGAGTGAGGTGGGTGAGGAACCTCGGGTACAGATTTTAAGGAGGCCCTTGCTCTCCCAGCGGTGCCAGTTCCTCGCTCACCCTGGTCCAGCTCTGCAGGAAATACAAAGTTCAAAAGGGAAGCATTAAAGTGATACTGCAGGGACAGGAGCTTTGATTATGGATCTGCTAAACGATTATGTCTTGTACTTATTTTGTGATAGTTCAATTCTGCTGCTATCCAATGATGAAATTAAAATAAGTGCTGGAGGAACTCAGCTCAGACTGATAACTTGTGAGATAAAACAGGAAATACGAGGTTTTACACTGCACTATATACACCTATTTTTAGGGAAATTGAGAAAATTATATTCTTAGTTATGATAGGAGGTGGAAGACAGAAGAAAGAGAACTCTTTGTTGCTTAAATGTTATGAAATATTTGCTATAGGAGGGTTTCCTGGTAATATCTTATATATACTAAGTTGATGAACTAATCTCCCTAAACACCCCAGCAGGAAGTAGACAGAGAAAGGATGAAAGTGCCAGCATAAAATATAAATGCTCTGCAAGGCACAGCGGGAATAACATGAATGAATGAGTCATCTGAGCAGAACCTCGCTCGAGTGTGCCAAAGCCAAGTTGTGAAAGAAACAGTTTTAAAGAACTTGAGGATAAAACCAAATGATGTTCAAATATTGGAAATGATGGTGAGTTAAAGAAAAGTACAAAGATCGAAAGATTTTATCATATTTTAATAGATGTTAATTTCAATTTTAAGTACTTTAAAACACAAATGCTAGTTGTTGCTTTTGTAGTATATGGATAAAATATATACCATTATAGAGCAGGCTGAACAGCTCTTTATCAAAATTCGAGACAGAAATTTCAAGAAAGCATAGACCTGTTCTTCTCTCATTTTAGTGTGCATACAAATCACTTGGGGATCTCGTTAAAAGGTAGATTCTAGGGGCTGGCCCCGTGGCCGAGTGGTTAAGTTCTCACGCTCTGCTGCGGGAGGCCCAGTGTTTCGTTGGTTCGAATACTGGGCGCGGACATGGCACTGGTCATCAAACCACGCTGAGGCAGCGTCCCACATGCCACAACTAGAAGGACCCACAATGAAGAATATATAACTATGTACCAGGGGGCTTTGGGGATAAAAAGGAAAAAAAATCAAATCAAGAAAAAAAAATTCTTTAAAAAAAAAAAAAGTAGATTCTAATTTTATAGGCCTGGGGTGGGGCCTATGACTTTGCAGTTTAACAATTTCGCAGAGACTATCTTTCCAACAAGCGGCGAGGTGACTACATTTTGAGTTATAAGATCTCAGAACAATGATTTTGAAGTGTGGTGCCCAGACAAGCAGTATCAACATCACCTGGGAAGTGATTAGAAATACACAGTCTTCGATTCCAGACTACAGAATCAGAAACTCAGGACGGCAGCAATTTTTGAGCTATCAAAGCCTCCGGGTGATTCTGAGACATGTGAAGTTTGAGTACCCCTGTTTTAGAATATAGTCCTTCTGAACCAGGGGTACAAATCAGAAACCTCTGGAATTTTAGGGAAATGTGCCTGCCCACTCCCCAGTTCCAAAGAGTCTGATTAGGTTGGTTGGAGGTGGAGCCTGGAAAAATTTCTGAAAAGTCTTCTTGGGTGGGAGGGGTGATAACAAAAAAAATGAGAAACACTGTTTTAGAGCAATTGCAGAGAAGTTCAATGACTTGCCTGAGGTTTGAGAACCAGGAATGAAAGATTGTCCTAATTCTCCTATTAGTTCTTTTCCTGGCTCTTCGAGATGATTCCAGGAGGGCTTAAAGCAATGCAAGATGGTCTCTCTCATGGAATGGATGTGATCCCAGCATGGCGTTGTCTCTCCCTCTTGGGATAGAGAAACAGTCACCCATTGTGAATTGCTCTCTGTGACACAGTCAACTCAGAGACCTGCAATAGCCACTTAATTACATTCTCTTTGAGGAATTTCACATTGAAATTACACAATAGCTACTGAAGAATTGCTTGAAGCAGAGCTGTAATAGCCACCTGGGTAAAGCTTTGACAGCATGATGAATATAATATATATAGTAAGATCACAAGTGCTCCGGTATTATAAATAATACTTACTTAAATGTAGTTTCCTTACTGTTTAAAAATAGGTTATTCGGGGCCAGCCCCGTGGTCAAGTGGTTAAGTTTGTGAACTCTACTTTGACGGCCCAGGGTTTATTGGTTCGGATCCTGGGTGTGGACCTAACGTACTGCTCGTCAGGCAATGCTGTGACAGCATCCCACATAGAGGAACTAGAACAACTTACAACTAGGATAACAACTATGTACTGGGGCTTTGGGGAGGAAAAAAAAATAGAGGAAGATTGGCAACAGATGTTAGCTCAGGGCCAATCTTCCTCACCAAAATAATAAAAAAAAAAATAGGTTATTTTTAGAATTGGTGGTTTATTTCCTTCTAATTTCTATGTTTTATACCTTTTCCGATTAAAAAAATTTTGTTCAGCCTACATATTTTTACTACTATATAATAACGATTTGTACCTAAGGTGAAATTCTTTTAGAAAGCTCTTATTGTTAAATAGAAAGCATGTTGACAAGTGTTTATCACTTGCAAATATCTTTTACATAGCTCTTAGAGAAATCAAATGTCAAAAGTATTTGATAGTATCCAGAACTCTTCTGGAGTCCAGTTTCAAAGGGTGTCTCTGTGTCCTTTAGGGAGACGTAAAGAGGATTTTAGGAGGTGTCCAAGTGCCTTAGATTGAGGGACAATAGTTCTGAATGTAAGTGATGCTGCCCTGCTAAATGGTTTTAAAAATAGATGGAGATATTTTGATTTTTATACTGACTAGTGACATTTAGTGGATGAAGGTAGGAGGCTAACCATGTTGCAGCGAGAGAGAGAGAGAGAGAGAGAGAGAGAGAGAATCAGGCAAAATGAAGGATTCCACTCAAAATGGCACTCCTTTTGACAAACACTTAAGGAAGGAATCATGGATTCTATTTTGCAGTCTCAGGGAATGGAGTGGAAGGAGAAAATGCCCTCTGGGCATACGGAGCTCACTATGATGTGACAGAGGTCGCTCTATCTAGGGAACAGCAGCAGATGGAGGCAGCTAAGACGAGCAAGCCAATCTTGAGCTTCGAAAATGCTCATTAAAAGATCTGTTTGTTAAGAAATGCACTCCTTTAGAATGCTCAGCAGGAAAGGGCAATGTGCATTTTCAAAATAATGCTGAGAAGTGTCTCTAACTGAAGAACAGAGGACAGAAGCCTGGAAGTTAAGCAAAGAAGCAAGGAATGGGGAAGAATTTACCCAAACAAAGCAAAAGCCTGACACATAGGCCAAGGGCATGATTTACAGCCAGGGAGTCAGGGAAGAAAGACAGCTGCAAGACACACAGTTCAATATGCTTCTCTCTGATGGTCTGGTTTATTTCAGGGGTAAATTTCATGCTTTGTAAGAAAAGTAGTTCCCAACTAGAGGTAAGTATAATTGTCACACTGGGTAGCTTTTTCCAAATTAAACTCAACCTTGTCCCCACTTCAGACTTACGTAAAAAAATAGTTCCAGATCTTGGGCCCAGGCACATATGATTTGTGCTTTAATAAAACTTTCTCAGAGAAATCTGACACCCGTCCTTGGTTAAGAAGCACTATCCTAGAGGAAGTGATACACAGCCTATCTTTTTTTTTCAAGTTTATTTTATTTAGTGAGAACACTTAACATGAGATCTCCCCTCTTACCACATTTTTAAGGGTACAATACAGTACTGTTAACTATAGGCACAGTGTTGTACAGCAGGTCTCCAGAACTTATGCAGGCCTGCCCAAAATATTAGTTTTCTCTGCCCAGGTTGTGATCCAATGGGGTGGTGAATTCCTGACCATACTTCTCAGAAAGAGCCTGCTGTCAACACAGAGGTGTTCTATGAAAATTTTGAATGAAATAATAAGCGAATAAAATGATTTCTGCTATTTTGTTCACTGAAGAGCAAGAAAAACAAGGATTTTCCCCTGCAATCTCATAAAAGGTTTCTGGGAGTCCAGATAAATCTCTAATGTTACCAATTCAACAAAGAAACTTGGTCCTTAAAATCCTGACTAAGGAAAAGCTGGGGAGAAGGGGGGGGTGGGGAGAATTGCCACAGAAAGAAAATTTAATATATCCTAAGCAGCAATGACAACAAAATAAGTCTAATCATTTCTCTTTAAGCATTTTTTCCCTTCATCCATACTTTGATGCCCAGTTTAAGGAGAATTCTGAGGTATTGGTTATGAGTTAAGGAGACTCCCAGCCTTGGTCTTTAAAAAGAGACTTCAAAAGCTTGCAGCATCTTGTTTGTTCCATACACAGATGTATTGCTCAGTGGGGCAGAGAGTCTATTCCATCTAATTGGTGCTTCACATGTTTTAAATTTGTAAAGTGTTGTGCTTAATATTTAGTGTGTTATTAAAAACATTCGTTTGAAATGAATCTGGGGACAGTATGGGGTCATTTACATACCAAATTACTTTGTCACATGCTTCCTTCTTCCCAGGGTGGGCTATTCTCACTTCTAAATGAAATTTGTACATTACTAAAAGTCTGAAAGACAGCACCTGGAGTAATTTACACCTGCTCTAAATGGCTACAGCGTAGATTTTATGTACAGCAAATGGAGGCTTGAGGTCCCTGAAATCCAGGCCTAAAATGCTCGCTTATTATATTTCTCTCCACACACACACATATTTCTTGTTACTTTTTTTTAATATGAAGTCCTAATAGTTTTACATCTGAAGAATAGGTTTGATGTGTAAAAACATCCATGCACTATTTTTAGGCCTAGAGAGTTTATATGATAAATAGATAGAAAGATAGATAGACAGATTCATAGATACATACATACATGGATGGATGGATAAATAGTTAGAAAGATTACTGAATTGTCTCTGTGTGGAACATAAAACAGCAACGTCTCTTCACCTTGAACTGGTGATGAGAGATGTTGCAACCGTCTTGCCCACCACCCTCCTGCCCCCCGACCCCCCTTAATATGCTTCTCTTGGTGAAAGGAGCTCTTGTTAATATTTTTGGTGGGCAATGAGAAGTGCCATTATTGGCGGGTGGTGTCAGAACCCTCTGTATTGTTCTTTCTTGTAAACCCCATGTAGAGACTTCCCTTGCAGATTTGGGTGGGGGGAGAGGATTGGGGGCATGTTCATGTCCAGCGACTGCCTGGGACTGGATGAATTTCAAGTAAAGCGGTAGGAGTAGAGAGACCATCTTCCACCACAGGTTGAATCTGTTACGTAATTCAGTTTCACTGGCAAGCAGCTGGTAGTTTGATCCTTATCGTTTTCTAATGTCTATTTTTAATTGCTTCAATACTTAGAGGGATTGGAAGGTGATTAATTTCGCTCCACTATCTCTCATTAAAGTAAGTTTCTTAAAAATAGATTACATTCCTATTTCAAATTAGGGATTGATAAGATTTTGATACAGCCAACTTCAGCAATGATGGTCTATCATTTCAATATCTCACATAGAAATACAGTTTAAATGATCAGTATGTGTTATATGTCTCAAGCTTTTCCTACTAACTATTTGTTTCAATGCCTTTTCATAATATCTTTCTGGATTCAATTCTTAGCTTCTTTATTATTTGGCTATAGAGTTATCAATTGGACTTGAATCAAATGAATGCAGAACTTGAAAATTATATAATTTTCTGTTTAAAGAGTATTTTGGATTTTTTAGACAAACGAGGAAAGTCTTTGAAATCCTTGTATACTCCTGTGTATTGTCATTATGGGTCACAAAAGGCGACTATTAAAATTTTGTTATAAATTTTCCATCTTTATGCTCCTTTTCTATTTCTTATGAACCTAATTTTAGTCAACCAAAAAGGAGGGATTACAGTGTAGTAGAGAAAGTATGGACTTTGGAGCCAATAAATGTGTGTAAAAGACCAACGTTGCTATTTACGAGCTCTTCAGTTTTGAGTATGAATTAACCCACCCGTCCTCAGTTTTCTCATCTATAAAATAGGAATAATAATATATATCAGTCAAAGTCAACACACAAATTAAATGGAATTTGTTTCTCTCCTCTGCTTATTAATGTTTCTATATGTCTAAATCTATTTCCTACATTCCTAGTATTTCACACTTTATATATTAAATAATTCTTGGAGTGGCTCTTTGGCTTACAGTAATTATCTTTTCTCTTAGGAAGGCTTCATATCACAAGAGTTAACCCTGAAATGCCGTGTCTGTATTTCATGACTCTGAACCATTAATGCACGGCAGACATCTAAGCCAATTATTTCTTTTTTCTAGGAATTTGAAAGTGACAGTCTAGTGAGTGATTCTGATGTCAGGACCCTAGAAATAACATGAAATCCCTAGAGCTGCTTAAGCACATGCCCTTCCCGAAACCTGGACATGCACTATTCATGAGCATCTGGGATGCAGCATGGCAGAGTGGATAAGAACGAGCACAAGGCCGAGAGTCAAGCCGTGTAGGTTTGAATCTCAGATCTGTCACTGACTTGTGACCTTGGGAAGATTATATAACTTCTCAGTACAATAATTTGTTGACCTATAAAAGTTATATAACAGCTGTAAATATCTTACAGAGCCCATAGGAGAGTGAAATAAGGTAATTATGTAAAGAACTTAGAATGGCGCCTGGAACATAGTGGACACCCTACAAGTGGCAGCTGTTATTGGGATTCTGGGAGATGTTCCAGTCTCCTTCCTATGAACAGCCTACACCATTTTATATTTCTTCTTTAGTACACCATCATAGTCTTTTTGTTTCTTATATGCAAATGGACTTCAATTGAAAGCCTAGGGGAGGCTGTCTTTGGTATTTTGTTTGAACCAGTTTAGTCTATGTTCCTTGGAAATGTTTACTGCTAAAATAAAAATAAGCATCTAAGCAGGGCCAATCTTCCTCAGCAAAAAGAGGAGGATTGGCAGCACATATTAGCTCAGGGCTAATGTTCCTCAGGAAAAAAAAAAGCAGCTAAGTGAAGAATATCAGTTCATAATGAAATTCCACTGGCTAAAAATTAATACCTTTGTTCTTATTCCTCATCAATTCAAAAAGAAGAATTTAGTTTTTAAGCTGAATGACAGTTTTCAATGAATAAATAATTATTTTGTGATTTATAAAGTTTAAGCATATATTTTGTAAATAAATCTATTTGTCATAGATAGCAATTAATATAGATATCATTTATTGAGTTCTTGTTATGTGCCAGGCCATTTGTAGGTGCTGGGGATGCAGTATGGAAGAAAAGTATCTCTACTCTCATTTGGCCTGCATTTGAGGGAGCAAGAATAATGAAAGAAATATTACTTATTTAATATACTATCAGGTAATGAAGAAAACTAAGGCAAGGTAGAAAGTAATGCTCAGGGGCTATATTTTCAAGGGACTCAGAAAGGCTCCTTTGAAGAAGTGTCATTTGAACAGCTAAACCTATTGAGGTGGGTAACAACAAGCCTCATTTTATACATGAGGAATCTGACATTTTTTTGGCCACAAGTCACACAGCTAGGAAGTGGAGGGATCAGGCACTGAGCTCAGGCTCTCTGGCTCCAGAGTCGACCCTACTAAAAACTAATCTTTATTTTCCAGTGAGAAAAGAAAAGGATCACGTTAAATTCATTTTCTTTTTCTTTGCTATGTAGTTTTTGCCCCGCTACTTTTCCTATTCTTCTGCCTCCGTTTCTCATTGGAGATCTGGTACACTTTTTCTATGTATACGATTCCTAGAACAAAATACCAGTATTCAGTTGTGTGTGCTGTCTTGGCTGGCAATTAATTGTACCATGTAGTCTACTTTCTGTTCCTTTTTCTTTTAATACATTATGAATAACTGAACAGCATGTCTACAGGGCAGTCAAACAAACCACCAAACAATTTTGTACACTTGCTGAGTCCACATAACTCATCCTTTGACTTCAGAAGTTTTTAATGTATAATATATTAAACAAGTCAAGGTTCAAAACAGTCACCAATTATATAGTCCTCTATTTAACTCAACAGGGAATAGCTCTGGCTTTTCCAAACTTATACTTTAGAAGAAAAAGGGAAATAAATTAATTCATCAAAGAGTTAGTTGTTTATTTTTGATAAGTACCAACTCACTGGGAATATAGATTATATTACGTTTTATGAAATGCATCTTTCTGTAAAATAGGGCACCATGAATCCTTATAATTGGGGGTTATGGTGAGGGGGATTGGGCTGAAGGCATACGTTGCTTGCTGAAATGCTTTAGGGTTATAAAGGAGAGCTGAGTCTGCTTTTATTAGTGCCTTGCTTTCTTATGCTACTGCAGGTAGAAATTACTAAGAGCTCCCCATGAAAATACTCCATTTGGCTAGTTTTTCATCCCTCAACACATTAGATCTCTCATATCTTTTTATTCTAGGTTTCTTCACTTTGACTTTAAGGTACACCTTTGAGGTACATTTATTTAATATGATATTTATAATAAGGAAAATAAGAATAGCTTTTCCTAATTCAGCGTCTATTGGAACTTAAGTGATTAATCCTTACAAACCCTCTACAGGTAGGTAAGCATTAGGAGCCCTAGTTGAAGAAATTGAGACAGACAGGTTAAATAATTTGCCCAAGCCAGCACTGCTGGTGCATATGAGTTAGGATTGGAAAGGAGGCTTGTTCCGTGTCAGAGTTCACGCTCTTTCTTCTGGATGCATGTGTCGTTACAAATGCTTAGTGTTTTCTCAGCTAGTATTTGTATGTTGCAGTAGTTAAGAATTGAGCCTGTGAAATCAGTCAAAGCTCAGTTCAGCTAGTAACTCTTAAATAAGTCACTTAACCTCTATAAATTTGTTCCTTAGCTATCATCTAATAGGGTCAATCACAAAGCAGATTTTGAAAATTCGTGGCTCTTGTATTGTGGTTGCGTTGTTGTATTTGCCCTTCACAGAGTTTTTAGAAAATTCAGTTTGATTTTGTTTGTGCTGCCCTATTAAACACTCTTATTTTGATGCCCTTGTCCCTCTTTTAGAGCTTGCCATTTATTTTAAACAGATTTAATCATTTATGGAAATTTAAATAACAGTCAACTCATTCCACATCATTCACGAATTCTCTGAAGGGGCCTACTCTATGCCAAACTCTAAAGTGAAGATGTTAAAATAAGTCACTTTTCTTTTCTCTTTAAGCAGTGCTTTTCATATTCTAATAGGCATTTTAATCACCTGAGGAATTTTATTAAAATTCAAATATTAACTCAGTTGGCATAGGGTAGAACATGAGATTCTGCATTTCCAACAGGCTTCCAGCTGCTGCTGCTGGTCTGTGGGTCATACTTGGCCTAGCAAGATCTTAAGGAGCTCACAGCTGGGTCTGCCCTCAGAGACGGTACTGAGAATAGCTATGAATGATGAACAATGTTACACAAAGGGGTAACTGATTACTACTGGGTGGAATGGAGATAATTAGGGAGATGTTGACAAAGGTTAAGCAGGATTTGGTCTTGACTGTCAAGCCACATTTTACGAATTTAACCATGTAACTTCCAAATGACAATGCCTGGTTTGATTTTTGGTGCATTTGTGACTGTCTTTATTACTTTTGAGTAATGCTTGGTTTGGGATGACTTCACACTACAAATCTTTGTCCTCATAGGTGTCCCTGGCCTACCTATGCTTGCTGTCTTCTGATATACAATTCCTGAACAGGGGAATACTTTTTAAAACTTTTACATTAAAATCTCACCCCACTGATCAACCTGCATAATTCTAAGTAGAGTAACTTTGAGAGCTTTTTCTAATTTTGATATATATTCAATCTTCTATAAGATTTCATCTGACTCTTGACTTTAAAGTCCAAAGATAAATGTGGAACCAGAATTCTTCGAGAAACTTGGCTGTGAGATGTGGCATGACAGCAGCAATATATGATGCTCAGAGCTGGGCAAAGATGAAATAAGCTGGAAGTATCAAGGATGTAATCACAATTGTCTAATTTCTGAGGATGTTCTCGAGAGATTAAAACACCAGAAGGGCAGATACACAGGTACCAGCAGCATTGGTATCACGTGGGGGATTTCAGAGAGCAGAACCTCGGGTCCCATCCCAAACCTACTGAATCAGAATCGACCTTTTAACAAGACCCACAGGTGATGCATATGCATTTTAAAGTCTAAAAAGTACAAATCTACACCACTCCTACCATTGAGAGATTCTATGATTCTGCATCAAGTTTTGAAGACCTTTAAACTGCCCTTTGCCAAAGGGATGAATAGGTTTATATCTGCACTTGCCTAGATGGTAATGAGCCATAGGGATTAGAAATTGACTCTAGTTCTAAACTGGCCCCGACCCCTCACTAGCCAGAAATACCCTAAAGATATTGTTTTAGTTTAGTAGACCAACATTTCTTAGACTTCAGCATACATCAGAGTACCCTGGAGGATTTGTTAAAATGCAGAATGCTAAGCTCTACCTCCAAAGTTTCTGATGTATCAGGTCTGGTATGGGGCTGAGAATTTGCCTCTCAAATAAGTTTCCAGATAATGCTGATGCCGTTGGTCCGGGGTCCACACTTTGGGAACCACTTCCTTAGAAGAAAAGTTAGCTATTCTGTTCATTCCAATCTATGCCAGACAAATCTTATTCTAAATAAAAGCAATGTATTTTTAGTTTATAAGGTGAGGAGACTCCTCTAGCGCTAATCTGTGACTGACTCAGATTCCTTAAGGGCATTGAAGAGGAGAGCAGCTACTTCAGATCTGCCCTAAAGTGGATAATTGTAGACTAAGACAATTAAGACTGTGTTAGCATGGACCAAATGAGTTAGTGGGTTTTGTATAAGTTCGTTAATTATCAACCTATAAAGCATTGTTTTTCTACCTACAGCTGTACTAGGAGAAAAAAGAAAGATTCCTAAGCAAAAAAGAAAGCTTTCTAACAAGGTTTTGACTTGATACAATAAGGCTAAAACTAATTGCACACAAACACTGTACCCTAGTTGGTAAATTTGGTTCTCACAGGGATATGGATTAACAATTTAGAAACTACTTTATATGTTCACTACAGATGATCAAATAAATAAATATATTGCACAAAATGAGAGTAAGATTTCTGTCAGAGAAAGAAGTTACAAATAATACAGGGAGGAAGGCTAAAATGGTGCTGGAAAAGAGTAAGAGATGCCAGTGTGAACTCATTTATACCTGCATATATACACGTAAATAAATAAATAAGTGCGTAGGTACATGGGTTGGTATGCATAGTTATATCTTCTAGCTCCGTTTGGAGAGCCTAGAAGCAGTGACACTCCAGAAGCAGTGAGCATCTCTTGTGCTCAGATCTTGGTTTCTAAAAACCATTATCTGATAAAAGAAATCTAGGTTTCTTGAAGAAGTGGTTGATTCCAGGGCTGGGATAGGAAAAATACAAGATGAACCTGCAACATACAGTCATGCGCTGCATAACAACATTTTGGTCAACAATGGACCGTATATATGATGGTGGTCTATAAGATTAGTATCTTATAGTGCAGTAGCTATCCCATCTAGGTTTGTGTAAGTACACTCTATGACGTTCACACGATGACCAAATCGCCTAATGACACATTTCCCAGAACCTATCCTGCTTGTTAAGTGATACACAACTGTGTTACATTGCCAGAAAATAAGGATATGCTAAAAAGAAAAAAAGGAGGAACATATCAGAGGTGCACAGGAACTAATTGAAATAGATGGCACAGTTTGAGCAAATAATAATAATAACAGATATTACCCCAAGTAATACAATAATTATCCTTGAGTCTAATGATATAAATACATGTATCTCATTCTAAATAAAAACATGCAAACATACATACATGGGAGAGAATGGATAATTCTTCCTTACAGAGGAATAATTCTAATTAATAAGTATAGGAAGACTGAAGGAAATACAAAATCGTCACTAGAAAACCATGGTAAAAATTGCTGCAAGCAAGATCCACCAATGAAAGTTAAAATTAATGGGAAAAGTTACATCATGTAGTTTCAAAGAAACTGTTCACAAATAAATATTTATTAATTTCAAAGGGAAATATAGTTATTTTATAAAGGGGAAACTTGGCGGACTCCACCTTGACCAAGAGATTAAGGTTAAAATTACCAGTAATAAGAGCTATTGATACCATGTGTCCTTCAACATGACACACTGAGAAGGAAATGTTACATCTGTGGCAGTCTCCCCAGGTGTGCATAAACTCTGTCTAATCATGAGAAACATACCAGACAAATCCAGACAGGGGCAATCTACAAAATAACTGACCTATACTTTTCAAATTCAAGGTCATTATAGATAATGAAAGCTGAGGAACTATAACAGTTTGGGGGAGATTAAGAAGACATGACAACTAAATGCAATGTGAGATCCTAGATTAGATCCTGGGACAGAAGACATTACCAAAAACTCGTGAGATCTGAATAAAGGCTGCAGTTTATCTGATAGTATTGTACTAACATTACTTAGGGTTTTTTTTTGTTTTGTTTTGCTGAGGAAGATTCACCCTGAGCCAACGTCTGTTGCAAATCTTCCTCTATTTTGTATGTGGGTCACCATCACAGCATGGCTACTGACCAGCAGTGTAGGTCCATGCCTGGGAACTGAAGCCAGGTCACCAAAGTGGAGTGCACTGAACTTAACTACTAGGCCACCAGGGCTGGCCCGATATTACTTAGTTTTGATAATTGAAATATCTTCATAGAAGATGTTAACATTAGAAGAAGTTGAATGAAGTGCATACAGGAACTGTCGGTACCCTGTTATAAGTCTACAATATTGTAAGTCGACAGATTAACTCAAAATTAAAAGTTAAAAACAATAAAAATTATGGAATAAGTGGAAGTGCCCCCCCATCCCCAGTCTAGTTCCATTGCTAGAGGTAATCGCAACTTTCAGTTAGGCGTATCCCTCAGGCATGATAATAACTCTTATAATAATAAAGGATTAGCAAAACAGTGAAAAAATGGTTTCTGATTTCAAGCACCTTACCATTAGTTTAAAAAAATACACCTATAAGAAGTTATAGAGAATAACTACTAGGCGAAGTTTCAAAAATTGTACACTGACAAAAATGGATTTAAGATAAACTAAATGTCTTAAAAGCCCTGGTCATTTTGTCTTCAGTCCTTTGCGTGGTGGCTGGCAATGATCATAGGGAATCACCAGATGCCCATTCCTTCTTGTAGAACTTTTCTGCTTAGCTCTCTCGTGTCAGTATCACACTTACCTTCCAGCTCCTGCTACCGCCTTCCTGAAGCAGAGCTGAATTACTTGAACTAATTTACTTGAAATCCTTCTGGAATAAACGATGAAATGCTTATTAGGAACATTTTATTTACAGAAATTTCATTATATAGATTACTTAAATTAATTAAAATAGAGAAATCTAATGACTAATGTTCAAAACCCATTAACTAATTGAGAGAGACAAATTAATTTCCATGTCTTTCTACATGCTTTCCTTAATGCTTCTAGCAGTCAGTAACTTTGTTTATAAGAGTTTAATTTATCTTGAAAAAATGACCTTTCTTTTTCAGTCTTCAGCAGAGTCAAATTTTGACTACCTTTTTCAGTGTCTCCTACTTTAAACAATTCAGATTTTGAAAACCTACCATCTGTTAACAAATAATGTTCTCACCATGAAGGCAGTGATTATGTTTATTGCAATTTCACAGGATGAGAAACCAAGAAAATTATAAGAATAGAAACTGGAGAAGAGCAAATTCTAAAGGGAAAAAAGCTGTATGAAATGAACAAGCATGAACAAACCATATTTGGGGCCATGAGATTAAGAGTACAAGAATGTGAAGCAAAAATATGGTTGATTAAGACTGTAAGAGTGAAGAAAAGAAAGAATATTACAAAAGTGATCTCATTGTCTTTTATTTTAAATGGGCATTACTGACGCACTTCATTCAATGTTATGTTAAATATAAATCTCTTGAAGTTCTAGAAATAAGGCTCTGGGCAAGGTTTGACTGATCATGTGGTATTATAGACATAAAGATCATCACTTAAGAACATAAGCAAAGAATCATGAAATAATATAGATGAAAGGAAATTTAATAGATGAACTCTTCAACTCTATACAGTCTCTTAAGCAAAGCTTAGATGTTATAATAATGATAATAAAGCTAACTTTTGCTGGTATCAGGTTTGTATTAAGTGTTTAAAACACTTTGTTTCCTTCTGTTCCCAAAAATTCTCTACGATATTGATGAGGAAACCAAGGCTTTACTCTTCTCTTTATCACCATAAGGGCTTCTCAGCTGTATCTACCACAAAAACAGGCCCACCTTGGCCATTCCTAGCATCCAACTTGTCTCTTTTTCCTAAAAGTGTCCAAATTGAACTGGGACCTTGAAAACTAGCAAAAATTGTGATTCCTACACTGCTCATTTAGCAACAATAAATTTTTCTGTCTACTAAGTGAAAAGCTCTGCTCTAGGGATAGACCTAGAAATAAGAAAATACAAGAACTCTGCTATTGAGAGGGTTACATTTTAGCGTGGGGAACATAAAATAAACAAATACATTTACAAGGTAAGGCCCAAAGTGATCATTATTATGAAGAATATAAAATAAAGTGACATGAAAGTGAGTGCTTAAGGAGGAGTGCGTTTAGGAAGAGTGCTCAGGGTAGGCCTCTTGGAGGAGATGACTTTGGAATTGGTCCATGAAGATGGGAAACAGTCAGTAAGACAAAGACTATAGGAAGAGTGTTCCGATCAGAAGGAGCAGGATGTGCAAACATGTTATAGTGTGAATAAACCTGATGTGTCTGAAAAACAGACAGAAGTTCAGTGTGGCTGGAAGGTCATGGAAGGTGTGGAGAATAGGGCCTTGAGGCCAAGGTAGGAATTTGAGTTTTATTGTAAGACTAATGGAAATTCATTAGAAGATCTTAATGGGGTGTACTTTGATTTGCATTCCAAAAAGATCACTTTGTCTAAGGATTAGGAATGGATTGGAGGGCCAGAGGGTAAACCAGAAAAACAGAAGACTATTGAAATAATCAATCTGGGAGTTGACACAATTTGGAAAGAGAGACTTTTAGTAGAGACGGAAAGACATGGATGGATTTGTGATATATTTTGGAGGCAGTGTCAATAAGACTCGTTACTGGATTGAATATGGGAAGGAAAAGGGAGAAAGAAAAGCTGACTCTCAGGTGTTTGTCTTCAGCGTCAAAGTAGAAAGTAGACATTTTCTGATATGGGGAACACTGCGAGCACTGCAGAATTAGAAGTTCGCAAATCAAGGCCTACGAAAAACGACCCAATGCAATTCTACTTCCTCTCCCTCCCCACCCGTCCTTTGATCCCAGCTCTTCAGTCAATGTTAACATACTTCCCCCGCACTTAGGAGAACTAGACCAACCAGCATAAACTCCTCATTTACATTTGCCTCCACAATACTGTCATCTTTTTCAGTCTCACAATAAGAGGCACGCCTCCTCCTCCCTAAAGCTAGTCATTCCATGTTTGCCCTTGACCTCAGCATTACCACATTTCTTGAGTAATTTTTTTCCCAAAGGTATTATTTCCCTAATATTCTCTACTTTTCTTCTTTACTGGATTGTTCCCTTTTACATTCAAACTTTGTAAGTATCTATTAACAAAAAAAATCTCTGGATTCTCCTAATTATCTACCATCCTCTTTATCAGCTTTTTCTAATATGGGCTTAGGACCCTCCATCTTGCCTCCATTTGTAACTTTCTTGTTGTTCTGAGTTGCAGAGGGTTGGGTTAAACAGAAGGCACAGTTCTCAGCACACAATCACCATGGGTCCATGCAAGGCCCCGGAGCCTTTCTGATTGGATGTATTGGTTGTTTGTTCTGTAGTCCCGTTTTCCCCATTCCCAACTCCCATCCATCCTTTTCACAAGCAGTCATTCTAATGAGTTTGAAAAATACGTCTTTTAAGGTTTTTGATAAATGTTCTTGTAAAATATGTAATGATGTTTTCTGGGTACTTATATGTATTATAATTTGTATAATTCTAGTATGCCTTAGTTCTCATTTAATTTTTTTAAATGTTTTTGTTGCTGTTGTTGACTCCCTTCACTATGTTTTAATTTACCTATGTTGTTATATGTGCATATCATCCAGTTTTTCTAACTGCAGCACCCACCACATTAGGTGGACACACAGATTGTCTCCTACTCAGCATTTCCACAAAAAGTGCTATCATGTACATCTTCCTGTAACCCCTAATGAGCCCATGTGAGAATTGCTTTGAGCCATATACCCAGGAGTGGAAATGCTGGGTCATAGTATGTATGTATTCTTAATTTGAGTGAATGCTGCCAGTTTCCTCTGCAGAATAACCCCCCAGTCCACACACCTACAGGCAGTGTATGAGATCCTAGATAACCAAATCTCCACTAACACTTATCCAGCTTTCTAATTTTTGCTGTATTGGTGGATGATATTTCATTTTTGTTTAATTTTCATTTATCTAATTATTTATATGTTTTAGCATCTCTTCATATGTTTGCTAGCTTTTTGCAGATGGCATTTCTGTAAACTGTTTATAGCCTTTGCCTAATTTTCTATTGTTTTCCTGTCTTTTACTTATTGATATGCAGAAATCTTCGTACATTCTAATATCATTTCCTTGTATTTGGTGGATAAATTCTACTTGATCATAATTTGTTTTTCATACTATTGAGGGGCTTTTAATTAATATTATTTTTAATACTTAATATTTTAATTTTACTAATTTTAATATTCATATCTATGTTCACAAACCAAATGGAACTATAATTCTCTGGTCTTGTATTCCCTTATGAAGTTCTGGAATCAAGATTAAAATGCATGTACTCTCTGTAGATTAAATGTAATCTCCATCAAAATCCCAATAGCATTTTTTGTGGAGATAGAAAAATCCATCCTAAAATTCATGCAGAATCTCAAGGGACCCAAAATAGCCAAAACAATCTTGAAAAAGAACAAAGTTGGAGGCCTCACACTTCCTGATTTCAAAAATCATTACAAAGCTACAGGTAATCCTTCCTTTTTAAGGCTGAATAACATCCCATTGTATGTATACACCACATTTTGTTTATCCATTCATCTGTTGATGGAGACTTGGGCTGCTTCACTTTTTGGCTATTATTCATAATACTGCCGTGAACATGGGTGTACAAATATCTCTTTAAGATCCTGTTTTCAATTCATTTGGATATATGCCCAGAAGTGAAATTACTGGATAATATGGTAACTCTATTTTTAACTTTTTAAGGAACTGCTATACTTTTTTCTGTAGTGGCTGCATTATTTTCTTCAATAAACATTTTTTAACTATCATATTTTAAGACCAAATATTTCCTCTTGTTTCTTCTTTCATTGTCTCTTGTATGTTTCATATTTTTAGTATTTCTCCTTATGTTTTTGCCTATATTGATGTGGCTTATTCTAAATTGTTGATTTGGGCATCCCAGTAGTTATGATCCGTGTGGTATATGTTGTGGTTGTTTTTCATTTATAGTAGTTGTACTCCTGAGATATATAGATATTTTGGCTTGTAAGCTTGTGTTCTCTTGGCTGTTTCAGATTCTTTCTCTGAAAATGTGTCTTGGACAAAGGCTGAAAACTAGGTGAATTCTGTATCCTTCCTGGTAATTTTAAAGAAGAGCAAAGGCTGAGGCCTGAGTGAAAAGTGCCAGGCCCTGCAGAAACCCTGCTGATGGCTGTTGCTGTTCCACCAGATGAAATCTCTAACCGGGACTTCACCGTGAGATTCTTAGGAAAGATATTTGGAGGTTGCTTCTCTTTGGGGTTTAGGGAGGGAGAACAGGAGTACGTGCCCCAGGCTACTCATCTGTCCACTCATGCTTGTCTTCATCAACTCTTCCCCTCTGACAAGAGTACCTGGGCTATTACTGCAGATTTCTGTTGTGCAGGGGCAGCCATTATAACATGTCAGTGTGCCGTAGAGGCAGGAGAGGAACTTTAAAACTTTCCTCCAACTGCCACTCTCAGTTCTGCCTCCATCCGTCTTCAGCTCACGGCTGCAAAGAGGCAGGCTTGTGATTGTCTAAATATAGGTCTGTTGCCAGAAGAAGGGGGTAGATGGGAGAAATGTACTCAGTGCTCCAGTAGTATTTTCTCTAACACCAGTGAATTGTATCCTATACCATGCTGCATCACTTAAGCCTCTTAGTCAATTTTCTGAAAGTACCTTTATTCTTCAATTATATCAAAACCAGTAGCTAAATGGTCGATAGAGTCCACTTGGAAGTTTCTAATTACCTCTTTCTTTGATTAACCAAGAGGGGCTGTGGGTGGCTGAAGTGAGCAAAGGAAAGTGACTCAGTTGTAGAGACATCAAGCAGTACACTGTACAGGGCAGAAGGGCTCAGAAGAGCTGTGGTGAGATTGCCATCTGGTAAATTTGACACCGAAGGAAACAGATAATTAGTGGAGTTTCTCCATCTGGTGAGCAACCACATGGGTTGAGATAGAAACAAATCATATACACAACTGCAGTCAAAATCAGATTGGACTTCTTACACTAGAGCCAAATATTCTAAATGTTAATGATTTTTATCCCTGGTGGTAGAACTATGTGTATTACTTTCCCTCACTTACTTCTAACATTATGAACTTTTAAAATGCTCACAATGAGCTTCTATCAAATGTATAGTATAATAAACCAGATCTTGAGTTGAATACTCATCACTTTCCCACAGCCCTCTTTATTAAGTGAACCAAGAAAAATTTTCTTCTCTTCCTGCCAAAGCAATTACAAGAGATGCTTGACTATGTAAAGAAGAGGATAAAATTAGCCTTTAGGAAAGTATGAGAAAGTGTGTGACTTTTTGCCAAAGAGGAATAATTAAAAGTTAAAGAGGAGAAACCAGCCTTGAAGAAAGTGTACAGAAATGGTTTCAGTCCTCACCAGGTTGAAATGATACACAGTTGATTCAACTGGCAGATTAAATGGATAAATTAACTAAGTACTTTCAGAGATATCTAAATAGGAAAAAAAACGGTTGCGTAATCTTTGTCTATACATAGGGTGCAAGCTATTTTTAGTGAATTTCTAAATTATCTGGTGCTTGATCAACTTAACTAAAAATATAAGCCCTTCTTTGTATTTAAAACAAAATACTTATTTCCAGTATTGATGAAGGACCTATCTGAATATAAAAAGAATTCATTAAGTATAAATTGTTTGGATACAATTAAAAAGAACAAAGAGAATCACTCACAAGTTTAATGTAATAATAGCTCTCCTACTTTTTCTAAATAGTAGATACTGATTATTTATAAGAACACATATTTAGAAGTATCTGTTTTTAAAAGTAATTAAATAATTAATCTTATAGCATTTTAATTCTTTTTGTTGGTAGATGTTATTCCTTCTTATATCTGCAGTTCTGAGTATGTTATTCTGTATGTGATAGAAACAGTGATTATCAGCTATTTTAGTGGGTGATAGTTAAGATTAATCAAAAGAAAGGAAAATGTAAAATCTTGTCTTTATAATTTTTCATCTGGATGTTCTATGTAGCTATCCTTATCATTTTAATCATTGAGCTGCCACAATGCTGCTAGGAAATTTTAACATCATATTTTCCTTTCTCTGGCCTTTTACATTTTCCAGACAACAAATAGAATGCTAGATAAATTTTTAGCCCAGTTCCCCCATAGCACTTATGGTGGGAAAATTTTTCACAGATCCAGTGATAAAACACTATTTCCCTCTTCTGGGCTCTTGATCAATAAAACAATTCTCCATGCACTTGTTCAAATATTTCTTTGAATGTAAGCTCTTAAAGTTGCATTAATATATCAGTATATTATGATACTATCCAGTCAAGGTAGAGTAATAGGTACCAGATGTATACTTCCATCTGAAACAACTAAAAGAACGGACAAAATGGAAGAGGACAGTCAAGACAGTAGGCATCCCTAGTGATCCCTGATTGATGAGAAAGAAATGATGTAAGCCCTACAATTTCCCTGGAGAATGTTTGCAGACTCCAGGACAGGCAGCAGGAACCTAGGCATGGTCTGGCAGTCCACATGAGTTGATGAGATGACCCTTGGAGTCTAGAGAAACCAAGGAAGCTAGAGTAAAAAGGAAACAATACTAGAGAGGAAATAGTTTCAGAGAAAGAGAATTCTTACCCCTTGGAGTGGGCTCCTATCAAGCATTCAGTTGAGTACTGATAGGCGCATATGTGTGAATAAACTACCGAAGGCCCAAGAAAGACCCAACTAAAAAGATTAAGGGAAATAGTCTCTGAAGTTCACACAAGGCTAGGAATCGTGCCTCTCCCCATCAGAAGGAGTGAAAATACTGCATCATTCAGGGAATGTCAGTGTGAATCATAGGATCTTGCCTCTATAGTAGGAAAAAGTTAACCCTAGACTAACAAAGCTTAAAAGCAAGATTCAAAAGGACCAAACTGTTTCCAGGTAGCTTAAGCCTGTCACAAAAAATTCAAGAATACATCTGGGAATATGAAAATACTTAGCATGCAAAAAGATAAAATTAAGTATACTTGGTACCCAGTCAAACATCATTGGACGGACAAAGAAGCAGGAAAATACAATCCATATTGAGGAAAAAGTCAATGTAGTGAAACTTAAGCAGACATGTCACAGATGATAGAATTATCACACAAGCACATTAGAATAGTTATTTTAATTATATTAAATATGTTCAAAAAGGTAGAGGAAGAATGATCATGTTAAGTGGAGAGATGGAAAAAATTAAAAACACCAACCAAACATCTAGAGATAGAAACTAAAATGTCTGAGATGAAAAAAACACTGTCTGTGGTTAATGTCAAATTGGAAATTGTGGGAAAAAAAGGTTAGAAACTAATCTAAAATGAAACAAATGATAAGAGACTGAAAAAAAAATCCAGAGTATCAGTGAAATATGGAAGAACTTTGAGCAGCCAAATATATGTGTAAGTAGAGTCTACAAAGAAGAAAGAGAAAGAGTGAGAGACTAAAACAATATTTGAAAAGATAATGGCCAAACTTTTTCCAAGTTTGATGAAAACTATAAGCCCATAGATCCATGAAGCACAACAAACTCCAAGCAAAAGAAGCAAAGAGAAAAACCACATCAAGGCAATTCATAATAAAATTACTTAAAATTAAGGAAACCAAAGGCAAAGTCTTTAAAGTAGCCTGAGAGAAAAGATACATTACATAGAGAGGAACAAAAGTAAGGATGATGGCAGATTTTACATAGAAAACAATACAGACTAGAAGATAACGGAACAGCATTTTCTAAATACTGAAAGAACAAAAAGTGTCACAGTAGAATTTTTCGCTAGTGAAATATCTTTCAAAAATTAAGGCAAAGTAAAAATTTTTCAGATATGCAAAGCCTGAAACAATTCATCACCAGACCAGCACAGCAAGAAATGTTACAGGAAGTTCTTTAGCCAGAGGAAAATAACACCAGATAGAAACAAAAATCTACACAAATGAAAAAAGCATCCCACAAATGCTAACAACATAGGTAAATATAAATTTCTTATTTATATTTCTTTAAAAAATAAATTATATAAAGTAAAAATAGTTAAAATGTGTTTTGGAGTTTATAGCATATGTACAAGTACAACGATATGACTAAGACTGGAGGGAAGAAATGAAAGTATACTATTTAAGGTTCTTACACTATTTATTAAAAAGTATATCACTTGAGGATAGATTGTGATAAATTAAAGGTGCATGCTATAAACCCGAAACATAACCACTATAATAACACAAATAGTTATAGCTAATAAAAGTGATAAAATGGAAATTATTAAATACTCTAATTTTTATAAAGCAGATAAAGAGGAAAAAAGAAACAAAGGACAGATGGGCAAATAGAAAAAAAGCACAAGATGATAGATTTAAACTCAACCACATTATTATAATAAACGCCTATAGTCTAAATACTTCAGTTAAGAGGCAGAGATTTTCACATTAAATATAAAATCAAGACCCAAATATGTCTTGCCTACAAGAAACCTATTTTAAATAAAAAGACATCAATAGATATAAATTAAATAAATGGAAAAAGTTTTACCCTGTTAATACTAGTTAAAAGAAAGCTGGAATTGCTATATCATTATCAAAGTAGGTTTCAGATCAAAGAATATTACCACAAAAAAGACAGCATTTAGTAATGAAAGGTTTCAAGTCATTCAAGAAAACAAACATGAAAAGTATTATCAATAAAATAAAAAGTTGATAAACTAGATTTCATCAAAATTACAAATTTTTGTGTTTTGAAAGACATTGCTAAGTGCATAAAAAAATAAGCCATAGACTGTGAGAAAATATTAGACGATCATATATCTGATAAAGTGTTGAGAACCATCAAAGATCTAAGATTTAACCTATTCGAGAGCTAATAAATTAACCTGACACAAAATGCAGCATGAACTTCATAAATTTATTGATTCCTCTTCCTTCCCTGAGTCCCATGAGTTGATGCAGAGAAGTCCAGTGATTCGGTAGAGGTAATGCGTTTGCATGACAACTGAGCATCTCTGAACTTCGAAAATCCCAGTCTTCTACAGAGGCCGCTAAGCAACCTGCCCAACCTTCTCCCAAAGGAAACATTACCTTTATTGTCCTGGAGAACAAACACATATGTCCTCTGCCCCAGAGAGAGACAGTATCCCTAAGGACTTTTGCTGTATAAACAAAACTGTTAATGCCATTGCTCAAAAGACATGCAAAAATATGAGAGACACATGGAAAATTGTTTCCCAATATAAGGTTCCAGAATATATGAAGAATTTTCAAAGCTCAACAACAAGAAAACAAACAACCCAATTTAAATATTTGCAAAAGATTTGAACAGATATTTTATCAATAAAAGTAAATGAATGGCAAATAAGCACAGGAAAAGATACTCGGCACCATTAGACATTAGGGAAATGTAAATTAAACCCACAGTGGGATAGCACTAAACACCTGCTAGAATGGCAAAAAGTAAAAACGTTTAACCATATTAAGTTACAGTGAGGATGTGGAAGAAATGGATCTCTCATACAGTGCTCGTTAGTGTGTAAAATGGTACAACTACTCTGGAAAACAGTTTCACACTTTAAAAAAGTTGAAGATAACACTTGCCATATGACCCAGCCATTCTACTCCAACATATACCCAAGGCAGTCAATACATACGTCTGTACAAAGACATGTTGCTCATGGAAGCTTTATTTGTAGTAGCCTGAAAGGGCAAACAACTGAAATGTCTTCCAATAGGTGAATGGATCAACAGACTGTGGTGTCTGGTGGCATACTACTTGGCAATAAAAAATAAATGAATTATTGAAACATGCAAAAACACAGAAGAATCTCAAAATAATTGTGCCTGGTGAAACAAGCCAGACAAAAAGTGTGCATGCTGTATGATAACAATTATAGAAAATTGAAGCTAATCTATAGTGACAGAATGCACATCAGTGGTTGTCTAGGAATGATGGAGGCCAGGGAGGGGTGGGAGGAAGGATGAACTAGAGTTAGCGTTATCCAGTGCATCTCTGTTGTTTCTTTAGACTTATTCTTCCTCTGTGCTGACTTGCTATCTTGTTGACATTGTTAATTGTTGCAGATTTAAACCTGACATCCTCACAAGAAAAGATCTGGAGGAAAAGAAACTATGGCTTCCTAAGTAACAATCTTAAAAGAAAGGAATTTATTCCCAAAGCCCCAGAAAAATTCCCATTGTGTAATGTTCAGAAAAACAGCCACAATTTCTCTACTCTGTATCTTTGGCCCTTGCGATGTGACTTTGATTTTCTTCCATCCAAAGACAGATGCTACTTTCCCATCCATTAAATCTGGGCTTGCCTGGTGTCTTGCTTTGGCCAACAGAATGCAGTGGAAGTGACAGTGTGCACTTCTGAGCTTAGGCTTCAAGAGGCCCTGTATGTCTCTACTCTCTCTCTTGGAAACCTGTCCAGCTTTGACATGAACAACCTGGGTTAGTCTGCTGGTTGATGAGAGACATGTGGAGCAGAAGTGAATCTTTACTGCTGAGACCATTCTAGGCTGATCAGTGCCCAGCAACCAGGCAGCTCGTCACAAATACATAATTGAACCCAGCTGAAACCAGAAGCACCACGAGCTCAGACCAGCCCAAATCACCAACTCACTGAATCATGAGCTACATGAATGGCAACAGAAGCTAGCAAGTTGGGGATGGTTTGTTATACAACAAAAGCTAACTGATACACATCCCTTCTCATCTCACTGGCCTGAGTGGAAGCAGTTATGAAAACAGAATGGGCTAAGTGAGAAAGAGGGACAGGGATGGAAAAATAATGGTTCCATTAGGAGAAAAAGTGTAAGGGATATTGGCAGGCAAAGAGCTGTGTGCTTTATAGCAAATCATTCCTTGAAAATTAACATGGTACTTACTGCTAGGTCAAAGTAGTGTTGCACACAGTGATGGATTTTAGCTAAAGAGCAGTTACTTACAACTCTTTATGAAAGGGAAGAAAATAATTGAATTTTGGGGGTGGTATTTGTTTAATTTAATTCTGATTCACTCATTAGGGAAGACAATCTGCTTTGGGCTATTTCGCAAAACCTCGTACTGGGGACTATAATTTTCTTTACTTTGTTTATGAAGATTTCACTTTACATAATTACATGAAAAAATCACCCAGCAGATGTGTGTTTTCAACAGCATTCCATAGAGCTTTCTAATATAGGGCATTTTTCAAATTGATTTTAAATTAAAGTCATTTAAAAGGGGGACAAAACTTGCATGCATATTCCTCTTGCCAGAATCATCAATAATTAGAGTGTAAGGGAGACATGAATAACAAAAAGAAAGTAAAAGATTACCTTTAATCTATGAGAAACCTATA
This sequence comes from Equus asinus, assembly GCF_041296235.1. NCBI lineage: Eukaryota > Metazoa > Chordata > Mammalia > Perissodactyla > Equidae > Equus > Equus asinus. The sequence goes on from NC_091792.1 coordinate 132,488,652, forward strand.
ATTTGAGGTATCCTGCCATTCATTTGCTTTTAGAAGATGTGATTATGATGGATTGTGCTTCAAAGCAATTATAAAGCCTCCATTAGCAGCATTTGCATGGCTGATTATGTGAATCTTGTCAACCTTCTGGTCTGGTACATTGTTGCTGAAAAATCCTGGTGAGTACTCACATACAGAACATTTTTTTAAAAGGGCATGACCATGTAGCTATAGATTCTCATATTTTCAGTTTATTCCTATTAGAATGTTTCAACTTGACAATAGTGTCTAAAGCAAGATTGAAACCTCTTTATAGCACAGAATAATAGAAAGTCAAAGGTCCATGTACTTTGTTACAGTATAAATCCAGGCCATGAGTGAGGATTGTATGTTCCCTGTGTTTGTTCTTCCCTCTGAATTTTCTTTTCAGATAGGAAAAAAAAAAACGTCAGAAAAGTTTTTCCTTTAAATTTTCACAGAAAAAAATATATTAACAAATGGTCCAGGTATCATTTTCCACTGATAATAATCCATATTTCCTGAAAATCACACGTAGTGTTTATCACTATAAAACACTCAGGGATTGCTTTACAATAAACTTAAATAACAGTGGATAAGGGTAAATTTGTGCCTGTCCAGTGTCTAGGATGGCATACTAGGATGGAATATCAGGATACGGGCAATTGCGCCAGAAGTTCAAGCAGGGAACTGAGGCTGCTCTGCCACAGTCCTAGTGAAAGTCAGGGAATAACCTAGAAACAGATGAGATTAACAAAAGGAGCATACACAAGTCAAGAGGAGCCAGGGTGTTACACATGGTTAATTCCAGACGGAAAAGTAAGAGCCAGGACATTACAAGTACCTTGGGGACAAATTGTGTTTGTTGTTTTGTGTGTTTTGAGAGGTGGGGTTGGAGGGAGAAGCAGAAGTTCACAAAAAGGAATTATTTCGTCTTTAAAAGCTGATTGGGTAGCCTGGTCAACTTGAGAAGAAACACGGGGCATGAACAGCAAAAATTATCGCATGGAACAATTCTTCCTTGCTTTATCTTAAAGGGGTTCATCTTCTTTCCGTGAAGACGAGATTCAACACCCAATCAAGGTGGGATGGATACCTCTAGATAAAAGGAAATGGGAAGATGAACAAAATAGGGTACTGAGTAAATAAAGAATAGGCAATTTCCTGTTTGGGGAAAATGAAACACCATGTTTGTTTCTCATATTCTCAACTCCTCTCTCATTTCTCTTTATTTTTTGAACCTCCCTGACCAGTAGTATCTTCCAACTTTTCCTTTGTGGATGCCCAATGTAGTGATGGACTTTCTGCTATTCCTGTATCCTCAGAACCACCAGAAGGTGCTTTAGAGATGGAAGTGATGCATCCTACTAGGAAATGTGTATTTGGTACTAGTGTAACGTCATGGACTATGACACTCATTATATAAAATGTCTGTGGCTTGTAACAGAATTTTAGCATTGACATTTAGTCATTGGTGAGTCAAAAGGAAAAGGAAAAGAGAGGTATATGATGTGTTCACATCACATTGTATAGTCAGCCACCTGTTCCATCCATGCATTATGTGTAACTGAATTCAAGAAATGAAATTCATTCAGGCAAATTGTTTTTTATTGTGTATGTCAGGGCTTATAAATAAACTCAAATGCCTTTGGGAACCAGGCAAATAACATGAATGTGCGAGATGACCAGGTATGATAATACATTCACTTCTTGTAGATAGGTACCTAATATTGATATTACAGATAGATATTATATATCTATATGAAATATCTACCTATCACCTAATATAGATACAGATAATAGTTTACCAGGTAGGGGGGTGAACTGAAGAGTGAAGTTTCTCTGAAACCCACTCAGATTTAATTTTGTTAAAGCTCTGTGTTGGTCAAATTTGGTCAATGAGACTCCAGTCTGACAAATCAAACATTCTGATAATTGCTGGAATTTCTAGAATATTTTAGTGACACACAGATGTAGCCTGTTTTCCTTTTTTAATGGAAAACCCAGGAGAAAATGAAATATAAAACTGCAGATTAAGCATTTGCCAAACTGTATTCCATTGGAATTCTGATTAAGAGGATGTCTATGGGGATTATAAGTCAAAAGGAGCTTATATTTGAGAATGCCAGAGACATACAATTCTCATGTACAAACAAATATATGATGCAATGTGAGGCAGTGGTAAGTGCTATGAAGAAACATAAAGCACACAAAGGGAGTGTTGCATGCCAAAGGTGTAGTTGGGATGCTGTTTTGATAGGAAAGTCAGGGCTTTCATGAGGTGAGCTTGGAAGCAGAGACCTAAATGAGCAGACTCAGGAAACAGAATGTTCCAGAAAAGGAGAAATGGCTAAGCACCCGAGGCTGGAATGAGCTTGGCTTATTGGAGGAACAGCAAAAAAGCTAGTGTGACTAGAGCTGAACGGGTGGTGGTAACGTGTTATAACACCAAATCTGAAAGTGGGCAGAGTCAAATGACACAGGGTCTTGTAAGCCAGGGTAAAGAGTTAAGCTTTATTCTAAGACTCTGTAAAGCCATTTTTGATCAGTGGATGGCCCTATACTCACTTTGGTTATAAAAAGACCACCTGACTGATTTGTGTATTTGAAATTCAAAATAGTCAAGTACTGAAGAACTGAAAACAGTCATGCTGGACGACTGGCACCCAAAACTTCCAATCTCAGAGCCTATTGTGCTCATGTTCCTTCACCCTTGTCTTGGCAAATATTAATGCTTTTATCACAGATACAATAAACACATGGGTATATCAATGACAAATGAGACACAATACATTTCTTATCTAGGAAAGGATTAAAGACAATCAAAGGAACGAATCTATAATTGTGGAGATGAGTAGAGGAAGCATTTTGGGACAGGGAAATCTCAGTATTCTTGAGAATCATATCATTCAGGCTCACAGTTTCCAAGAGCAGTTTTGGATTTGTTATTCTGTCTACTTTAAGCTTCTAAACTCAGTAAAGTCTAAGGAAGTGCAAAGATCAATGTATTGGATCAGAGTCTCTCAACTTCAGTACTATTGACATTTGGGCTGGACTATTTGACATTCTTCGCTGTGGGGAGCTGCCCTGTAAATTTGTAGGATGTTTAGGAACATCTGCGGCCTCTACCTACTAAATGCCAGTAGAAGCCTATCTCCTTGCCACCCCACCCCTAGCCAAGACAATGAAAACCTCTCTAGACATTGCCAAATGCCCCCTTTGAGGAAGGTTGAACCCAGAGAGAACCACTGTGTTTGATGATAGACCTAGTCTATACAGAGTCTCCTCTAACAACTTAAAAATATATACGAATGACCTACAACTAGGATATACAACTATGTACTGGGGCTTTGGGGAGAAAAAAAAAATATATATATATATATATATACACACAGAAACATGAACAAGAGCATGTGCAAAGCAAACCTATGCTGGAAAGTGTCCAAAAACTAGAACAGCTTTGGGAACCCACAGCAGATTGCTAAGCCTTCACATCAAGAGCATATTCATCTCATTGAATCCTGACAAAAGCTGTTTGAACTGTCTTTACCCTAATTCAGGTGGTTACTATAGCCCAGAGATGACAAACTCAAGCTGGGAGATGACAAACTTGACATCACCCAGCTAGCAACCAGAGGAGTGGGGATGAGACCCAGGTCTGCCTGACTCCAAAGCCTATTTTCCTTCCAATATGTTATGCTACGTCCTGCCAAGATAACCAAGGCAAGGTCATTTATAGGATGGTTTTTATATGGCATAATCTGGATTGTAGTTTGAAGAATTATATAACCATTAGCAATCTCTTCCATGATAACTTTTTTCCAAATGATTGTGATTTTTATTTTTATGAAAAATTATTGTTATAGTAATTTTTTACTAAAAGTAGCATGTATTAAAGACTCACCATGTGTAAGGCACTCTTAGAAATGTTCCATGGATATGATCTGATTAAATCCTCTTAATCACCTGATCAGCTCAATTTCATTATTATCTACATTTTACAGATGAAAATAATAGTTAGGAAGAAATATCAGTTTTCGTTTACTACATGCCAGGCACATCATGAAGTCCTTCACATGGATTCAACACTGTTAAGAGGCAGAAAGTATTTTTCTTTCCATTTTTCAGATGTGGAAACTGATACTTAGAAAAATCAAGTGCTACTCAAAATAAAGCTTGAAAGTTGTGTAGCTGTCATTCAAACCTACGTTTGTCTGACACCAAATCTAACGTCTGACAGCATACCCATTTGTTATGCTTTCTTGGTGTTAGTAGCGCATTCAAAAATTAGGACCACTGTGAGTGAGTCTAAATGCCTTTCCTCTTACAAAAAGATAGCAATAAACACTTTTTTTTTTTTTTTTTTTTTCATTTTTTTTTTTTTTTATTAATGTTATGATGGATTACAAGCTTGTGAAATTTCAGTTGTACATTTTTGTTAGTCATGTTGTGGGTACCCCACTTCCCCCTTTGTGTCCTCCCCCCACCCCCCCTTTTCCCTGGTAACCACCGATCAGATCTCCTTCTCAATATACTAATTTCCACCTATGAGTGGAGTCATATAGAGTTCGTCTTTCTCTGACTGACTTATTTCGCTTAACATAATGCCCTCGAGGTCCATCCACATTGTTGTGAATGGGCCAATTTCGTCTTTTTTTATGGCTGAGTAGTATTCCATTGTGTATATATACCACATCTTCTTTATCCAATCATCAGTTTCTGGGCATGTAGGCTGGTTCCACGTCTTGGCTATTGTAAATAATGCTGCGATGAACATAGGGGTGCAACGGACTCTTGAGATATCTGATATCAGGTTCTTAGGATAGATACCCAGTAATGGGATGGCTGGGTCATAGGGTATTTCTATTTTTAACTTTTTGAGAAATCTCCATACTGTTTTCCATAGTGACTGTACCAGTTTGCATTCCCACCAACAGTGTATGAGGGTTCCTCTTTCTCCACAACCTCTCCAACATTTGTCGTTCTTGGTTTTGGATGTTTTTGCCAATCTAACGGGGGTAAGGTGATATCTTAGTGTAGTTTTGATTTGCATTTCCCTGATGATTAGCGATGATGAACATCTTTTCATGTGTCTATTGGCCATATTCATATCTTCTTTTGAGAAATGTCTGTTCATGTCCTCTGCCCATTTTTTGATCGGGTTGTTTGTTTTTTTGTTGTTAAGCAGTGTGAGTTCTTTGTATATTATGGAGATTAACCCTTTGTCGGATAAGTGGCTTGTAAATATTTTTTCCCAATTAGTGAGCTGTTTTTTTGTTTCAATTCTGTTTTCCCTTGCCTTGAAGAAGCTCTTTAGTCTGATGAAGTCCCATTTGTTTATTCTTTCTATTGTTTCCCTCAACTGAGGAGTTACAGTGTCCGAAAAGATTCTTTTGAAACTGATGTCAAAGAGTGTACTACCTATATTCTCTTCCAAAAGACTTATTGTCTCAGGCCTAATCTTTAGGTCTTTGATCCATTTTGAGTTTATTTTGGTGTGTGGTGAAAAAGAATGGTCGATTTTCAATCTTTTGCATGTGGCTGTCCAGTTTTCCCAGCACCATTTGTTGAAGAGACTTTCTTTTCTCCATTGTAGGCCCTCTGCTCCTTTGTCGAAGATTAGCTGTCCATAGATGTGTGGTTTTATCTCTGGGCTTTCAATTCTGTTCCATTGATCTGTGCACCTGTTTTTGTACCAGTACCATGCTGTTTTGATCACTGTAGCTTTGTAGTATGTTTTGAAATCAGGGATTGTGATTCCGCCGGCTTTGTTTTTCTTGCTCAAGATTGCTTTAGCAATTCGTGGTCTTTTGTTCCCCCATATGAATTTTAGGATTGTTTGTTGAATTTCTGTGAAGAATGTTCTTGGGATTCTGATTGGGATAGCATTGAATCTGTATATTGCTTTGGGTAGTATGGACATTTTAACTATGTTTATTCTTCCAATCCATGTGCAAGGAATGTCTTTCCATCTCTTTATGTCATCGTCAATTTCTTTCAAGAAAGTCTTGTAGTTTTCATTGTATAGATCCTTCACTTCCTTGGTTAAGTTTATCCCAAGGTATTTTATTCTTTTCGTTGCGATTGTGAATGGGATAGAGTTCTTGAGTTCTTTTTCTGTTAGTTTATTGTTAGTGTATAGAAATGCTACTGATTTATGCACGTTAATTTTATACCCTGCTACTTTGCTGTAGTTGTTGATTATTTCTAATAGTTTTTCTGTGGATTCTTTGGGGTTTTCTATGTATAAGATCATGTCGTCTGCAAACAACGCGAGTTTTACTTCTTCGTTACCTATTTGGATTCCTTTTATTTTTTTTTCCTGCCGAATTGCTCTGGCCAGCACCTCCAGTACTATGTTGAATAGGAGTGGTGAAAGTGGGCACCCTTGTCTTGTTCCTGTCCTCAGAGGGATGGCTTTCAGCTTTTGTCCATTGAGTATGATGTTGGATGTGGGTCTATCATATATGGCCTTTATTATGTTGAGGTACTTTCCTTCTATACCCATTTTACTGAGGGTTTTTATCATAAATGGGTGTTGGATCTTGTCGAATGCTTTCTCTGCGTCTATTGAGATGATCATGTGGTTTTTGTTTTTCATTTTGTTGATGTAGTGTATCACGTTGATTGACTTGCGGATGTTGAACCATCCCTGTGTCCCTGGTATAAATCCCACTTGATCATGGTGTATAATCTTTTTGATGTATTGCTGTAATCGGTTTGCCAAAATTTTGTTGAGGATTTTTGCATCTATGTTCATCAGTGATATCGGCCTGTAGTTCTCCTTCTTTGTGTTGTCCTTGTCAGGTTTGGGGATCAGAGTGATGTTGGCTTCATAGAATGTGTTAGGGAGTTCTCCATCTTTCTCAATTTTCTGGAACAGTTTGAGGAGAATAGGTATTAAGTCTTCTTTGAATGTTTGGTAGAATTCTCCAGAGAAGCCGTCTGGTCCTGGACTCTTGTTTTTGGGGAGGTTTTTGATTACCGTTTCTATTTCCTTTCTTGTGATTGGTCTATTCAGATTCTCCATTTCTTCCTGATTCAGTTTGGGGAGATTGTAGGAGTCTAGGAATTTGTCCATTTCTTCCAGGTTGTTCAATTTGTTGGCATATAGTTTTTCATAGTATTCTCTTATGATCTCTTGTATTTCATTGGTATCTGTTGTGATTTCTCCTCTCTCATTCCTGATTTTATTAATTTGCGCTTTCTCTCTTCTTTTCTTGGTGAGTCTGGCTAGGGGTTTGTCAATTTTGTTAATTCTTTCGAAGAACCAACTCTTTGTTTCATTGATCCTTTCTATTGTCTTTTTTGTTTCAATATCGTTTATTTCTGCTCTTATTTTTATTATTTCCCTCCTTCTACTGACTCTGGGCTTTGTTTGTTCTTCTTTTTCTAGTTCTGTTAGGTGTCGTTTGAGGTTGCTTACGTGAGCTTTTTCTTGTTTAGTGAGGTGAGCCTGTATTGCGATGAATTTCCCTCTTAGGACTGCTTTTGCTGCATCCCAAATGATTTGGTATGTCGTGTTCTCATTTTCATTTGTCTCCAGATAATATTTGATTTCTTCTTTAATTTCTTCAATGATCCATTGTTTGTTGAGAAGCGTGTTGTTTAGTCTCCACATTTTTGCACCTTTCTCTGCTTTTTTCTTGTAGTTGATTTCTAGTTTAATAGCGTTATGATCAGAAAAGATGCTTGATATTATTTCAACTCTCTTGTATTTATTGATGTTTGCTTTGGTTCCCAAAATATGGTCAATCCTTGAGAATGTTCCATGTGCACTTGAGAAGAATGTGTAACCTGCTGTTTTTGGATGAAGTGTTCTATATATATCTATTAAGTCCATCTGGTCTAATTTTTCATTTAATTCTATTATTTCCTTGTTGATTTTCTGTCTGGATGTTCTGTCCATTGGTGTTAATGGTGTGTTGAGGTCCCCTACTATTATTGTATTGTTGTTGATGTCTTCTTTTAGTTCTATTAAGAGTTGCTTTACAAATTTTGGTGCTCCTGTGTTGGGTGCATATATATTTATAAGTGTTATGTCTTCTTGGTGGAGAGTCCCTTTTATCATTATATACTGTCCCTCTTTATCTTTCTTTATCTGTTTTGCTTTGAAATCTACCTTGTCTGATATTAGTATAGCGACACCTGCTTTCTTTTGTTCATTATTAGCTTGGAGTATTGTTCTCCATCCCTTCACTCTGAGTCTGTGTTTGTCTTTGGGGCTGAGGTGTGTTTCCTGGAGGCAGCATATTGTTGGATCTTGTTCTTTGATCCATCCTGCCACTCTGTGTCTTTTGATTGGGGAGTTCAATCCATTTACATTTAGAGTGATTATTGAGACGTGGGGGCCTACCACTCCCATTTTGTGTCTTGTTTTCCGGTTTTCTTCAGTTTCCTTTGTTTCTCGTCCCATGGTTTAATCTGTTCTGATGTAGAGCTACTACTCTCTGTTGTTGTCCTTCTACTTATCTCCTCTGCTCTTGGTTTTGTAGCCCCTTTCCTTTTTTGGATTTTTCAGGAAAGAGGGTTTTCCTGAGGATTTCCTGAAGAGGAGGTTTTGTGGCAATGAACTCCCTTAATTTTTGTTTGTCTGGGAAAGTTTTTATTTCTCCATCGTATTTGAAGGATATTTTCGCTGGGTAGAGAATTCTCGGCTGTAGATTTTTGTCCTTCAGATTTTTGAATATATCATTCCACTCTCTTCTAGCCTGTAAAGTTTCTGCTGAGAAATCTGCTGATAGCCTGATGGGGGTTCCTTTGTAGGTTAGTTTCTTTTGCCTGGCTGTCCTTAATATTTTCTCCTTGTCGTTGACTCTTGCTAGCTTCACTACTATATGCCGTGGAGTTGGTCTTCTTGCATTGATAAAGTTTGGAGATCTATTGGCTTCTGTCACCTGAAGATCCATCTCCCTCACCAGATTTGGGAAGTTCTCAGCCATTATTTCTTTGAATAGGTTTTCTGCCCCTTTCTCCTTCTCTTCTCCCTCTGGTATACCTATAATCCTTACGTTGCATCTCCTAATTGTGTCTGATAATTCTCGGAGAGTTTCTTCATTTCTTTTAAGTCTTGCTTCTCTCTCCTCCTCTGCCTGCAACAATTCTATATTGCCATCTTCCAAATTGCTAATTCTTTCCTCCATATTATCGGCCCTACTGTTCAGAGCATCTAGATTTTTCTTAATCTCCTCTATTGTGTTCTTCATTTCCAATATTTCTGTTTGGTTCTTCTTTATCGTATCAAACTCTTTTGTGACATAGCTCCTGAACTCGTTGAGTTGTCGGTCAGAATTCTCTCTTAACTCATTGAGAATCTTAATGATGGCTGTTTTGAAGTCATCGTCATTTAGGTTATACATCTCATTTTCTTTGGGATTGTTTTCTGTGTATTTGTTGCTTTCTTTCTGTTCTGGAGATTTGATGTATTTTTTCATATTGCTTGATGTTGTTGATTTGTGCCTCCGCATGGAGATAGAGTTTAGTTGCTCCTTTCACTTGTTTCAGCTGCTGCGGTGGGAGGAGCAGCTGTTTATATTTCACCAACCAGGAACCCTGTCCGTAGTTGCTAACTGGGCCTGGGCCCCTCTTCGTAGCCACAGTGGCCCTTTGGATTCCCTCCTCTGCTGTGGGGGCCGTCACAGGGGGGCTTCAGGCTGCAGGTGCCTACTGTTGCAGCCCACCTAGATGTGCTCTCTCCTTGGGGTCTGCAACGGTGTTATGGGCTTTTCCAGCAGCCAGGGGTGGGATCACTTATATTTGTCGCTCCGTTGCTGTCGGCACCCACCAAATCTCACTTGTCCTCTATAGGTCGCAGGAGAGCTATTGGCATCTTCTACAGTCTGTGGTTAGTACACCTAGTTATGCTGCTTTTGCCCTGGGGTCTTCCAGCCTTGTGGCTGGCGGCTGGGTGCCTTCTACTGGTGCTGTGCAGAGGCTTTCCCTAAGGCTGCTGTGAGCCTGTAGGGTTTCCCCCTAGGCTACTAAGCTGGGTCTCTGGAACTCTCTCCAGCCCCAGTCCTCTCCGAGATCTCCGGCAATCCCTAGACCCACGGGGCGGGCAATGGCAGCTGGGGGTCGCCCCGCCCTCAGGGCTTCTCTCCTGGCCTCTCCCGGAGCCGTGAATGCTGGGCGTGGCCCCTCTGCCAATGACAGACAGGGAGTTTTGTCTGCTGCCCAGCGGAGCTCCAGCGCTTCCCCTCCGGGTCGCAGAACCGGCCTTTGAAAATTCCCCCGGCCCCGGTCCTCTCCGAGATCTCCGGCAATCCCTAGCCTCACGGGGTGGGCAACGGCAGCTGGGGGTCGCCCCGCCCTCAGGGCTTCTCTCCGGGCCTCTGCCGGAGCCGTGAATGCTCAGCGTGGCCCCTCTGCTAATGGCAGACAGAGAGTTTTGTCTGCTGACCGGGCGGAGCTCCGGCACTTCCCCTCCGGGTCGCAGGACCGGCCTTTGAAAATTCCCCCCGCCCCGGTCCTCTCCGAGATCTCCGGCAATCCCTAGCCCCACGGGGCGGGCAACGGCAGCTGGGGGTCGCCCCGCCCTCAGGGCTTCTCTCCGGGCCTCTGCCGGAGCCGTGAATGCTCAGCGTGGCCCCTCTGCTAATGGCAGACAGAGAGTTTTGTCTGCTGACCGGGCGGAGCTCCGGCGCTTCCCCTCCGGGTCGCAGGACCGGCCTTTGAAAATTCCCCCCGCCCCGGTCCTCTCCGAGATCTCCGGCAATCCCTAGTCCCACGGGGCGGGCAACGGCAGCTGGGAGATCTCCGTGCCCTCCGTGTCTCTCTCTGGGACCCTCCGGGCGCCCCGAGCACCAGGCTGGATCCCCCCGCCAATGGCGGGGAGAGACTCTCCCCGCGGGCTCAGGTGTGCAACTCCAAAGTTTCCCTCTGCGTTTAGGAGTAATTGCAGGGGGTTTAGGTAGGGTTCTGGTCACCTGTTTCCACCGTCGCTCCTCTGTTGTGTTCTCGCTCCTGCCCTAGACGTGCGTGGATCCTCTGGGGGCTTCCGTTGGAAGAAAGCCGCTTGCGGGTACCAGGCTGCCCGTCGGGGTCGGAGAGCCCTCACCTATTTCCACATCCTCCCGGAGGAAAGTCCATCCGCCTTCCGATGTATAGTCGCGTGGGTGTCTCAGACGTCCTGAGATGCTGTCTGGATATCCTTTGTCAAGCGATAAGTGTCCAAATAATTGTAGACTCGAAGGGCGAGAGACAAAGAGGACTACTCACGGCGCCATCTTGGCTCCTCCTCCCTTTTTTTTTTCTTTTTAACACTAAATCTCTGATAGAAACATCTTTCTTAGAAATGTGCTCTATCTTTGAGTGATCTCTTCCCTTTCCTCCAAATCCTCCTACCCTTCCCACCAGGGGCTCCAAGTAGATAGTGGAGAAAGTGACAGGGCACAGAATAGAAGGAAATGTCAACCAGTAAGAGTTAGACTTTAACTTCCTGTCGCCAAGTACAAAAGGTGAAAAGCAACATTTGCTTTCGCAAGCCAGAAATGCTTATGTTTCTAGTCACACTCTGTCTTCATCCTGTCTTCCAGGCTTCATCTGAAAGTGTCCCCATTAGAAACACAAGGGAGCAGCTGGCAAGAACACAGTCTGACTTTAAATATGGGTGCTGGAACAGACTTTAATCCATTAAACCAAGATCGCTGCTTGATCCTTCCTGTCTCATTGAAACATTTTGACAAGTGATAAAAAATACATGCATTTGACTTGCCATTTATTATTCAGGGTCCCTTCTACCATTCCTCACAGACACAGCAAAATTATAGGTACTACACCAGGAAATATAAGAATGATTTATCTTTTGCACTCCAGAAACCTTCTATTAAAATAGGAAGCTTAAAAATTCGCATATGTATACCTTGTGACATATGCTCTCATGTTTTGGTATAAGAAAGATAGATGAATTAGCCAATGATAAACCACGACTAATAAATACTGAGTTTTTATTAAATTAGTGTTTGTAAAATGAAATGAACACAGAAGGCAGACTTGTGGCTGAAATGGGTAAAGTGGGAAAATATAAGAGATGATAAGGAGTAGTGGGGAGTATGGTCTAACTCTGAGCATATGTGCTCTCCCTGAATTGGGTGCTCATGACTCTAGCAGATTTTTGCTACGCATGGATGTGGGCTCTGTGTTGTCAGGTTTTATGATTTATAAGAGGAGCCGGAAATCCCCATTTTCAAGTTAAATCTTCCTGACTTTAAAAATGTTGGCAAATTTCTTCCTCCTTTCTTTAAATACTATTCAGGCTGCTCATATGTTACCTCACTTACAGTAGATGGATATTAATTTCAGAATGTGGGAAGCTTTGTGGTAATTTGCACTCCACTCTATTTAGGGAAGTTTTTGTGGAGGTTTGCTACACCTCGGCATTTGAACTCATGTTTGTGTGGGCATCGCTCAGGGAGCTTGTTACAAATTCATAACCACAGAAATTCCAATTCATTAAGTCTGAGAGAGGGTCCCGGAATTCTGCTGTGGATGGCACAGTGAACACACTCAGCATTATCTTAGAAAGTGAGAAGAAGAAACTCATTTGACCAGGGGTTGGCAATCTACGGTCCATCCACCAAATCCAGTCTTCTGCCTGTTTTTGTAGATAAAGATTTACTAGAACACAATCACGTCCTTCATTTACATCTTGTCTATGGTTGTATCATGCTACAAGGGCAGAATTGAATAGTTGGGATAGAGATTGCATGGCCCCCAAAGCATAAAATATTTACTACCTGGCCCTTTACATGAAAGTTTGCTGACCCCAGCGTTACACAAAATGGGTCATATGTCTCTAAACCTCAATAAGTGCATGACTCCTCAATGCCACCTGAGTTCATAAAAATAATGTAGAAAGAGTCATATTATTGATGGTGTTGATTTATAATTTGGTTTTGTCCAAACTATTTTTCCCAAGCAAAGACTATCTTGTTGCTATGACAACAGTTACACAAATCTATACAGAGAAGAAACTAAAAAGACAGTGAAAACATGTTAAATGTTAGACCAGAGAAAAGGACAGCAAAAGACTTGTGATTTGACTTTGCCTTGCAAGGGTATGAACACAAGCATGTTCACGTTCTCCCCCACGGGTGAGATGGTCACATACGACTCTGAGTGTCCTGGCTCTTCCAACAGGCCGTCACCTGTTACGGTCTCGGCAAACACCATCTGTGTGTACTGAGGAAATGATTTCACAAATAAATGAGTCATATGCCAGAGCTTTTCACTTGTCAGTAGTGTAGATAATGGGTTTATGGAGGATTAAAAAATAGATCAATGTTGAATTCCAGTTTTCTTAGCCTAAATATATACCAATCTTATTACGACTGAATAGCCCCACAGAATCTGAATAGCTTTTATATTTATATTTTCATTAACAGTCATGTAAGCCAGCTATTTTGTTGTTTCCATCTCAGCAAAGGGCATAACCATTCACCTTTTTCCTCAGGCCCAAGCTTCCAGAGTCAAACTGAATTTCACCCTTTCCCTCTCAGCTCACATCCATACAGCCACTTCTCAGCCTCTTCATGCTATCTCTCTGGTCCAAGCCACTATCACCTCTTGTCTGGACAGCTGTGGTCACCTTCTTATGGACTCCTGCCTGCTTGCTTGCCTATATGCAATATAGTCTCCATTCAGCAACCAGAGTTCTTTTTTAGATACATAGATCAGATTAAGTCATGCCCTGGCTCAAAAACCCTCCTTCAATATTTTCCTATCACACTTAGTTAAAAATCCAAAATCCTTCCCATGACCTACAAGGCCCCATAGATCTGGTCTCTGAGGACATCTCTGCCCTAGTTTCCTAAGGCTCAGTCCTTGCTTACTCCTCCACAGCCACCCTGGCCTTCTTCCTGCCGTTTAGAAGTTCAGACATGGTGAGTTCCTTCCTGCCTCAGTGTCTTTGGACTTATCTCCCTCCACTAGAAAATCTCTTCCTATAGTCCTTTGCTTGGCTCTCTCTTTTTATTCATGTCCTCCCCAGAGGGATCTTTCTTTATCATCCCTCAATCTCTATCCACTTTTCCTGCATTATTTTTTTTCATGGCATTTATCATCACATGAAACCTTATTATACAGTCACTTGTTTGTGACTTTTCAGCATATCCCACTCAGTTGTAATGTTCATGAGGGCAGAGAGATTGTCTGTGTTGTTTTCTATTTTATCCACAGCACCTAGGCAAGGTATGGCAGAGTAGCCCCTCAATTTTTACTAAATTAAAGAATGAATGACTGTAAGTTCCAAGATTGAATTTTGACTGATTTATTGTTCTTTGCGAGATTTTAAGATGTTGGAATCTTGTTCCCTAGGCCTGCCAGGACCAGTCACTTAATTTCATCCAGGGCAAGATACTCTGAGTTAGGCATCTAAGATGCTACAAGAGGATTAAGTAGAATGAAAAATACTCAACATGAAAAAAAAAAAGAGTCTAGGCCAGATTATGCAGGCTAATTCTAAAAAGGAAAGAAAACAGTAAGGACATGAAGTGTGAGTGGTCTGATCAGCAGAAAAGCCAAGGGAGGCAGCAGACCTTGGGGGCGCTCTAGGTCACTGGTCACACTGGGCTATGCACTTCCTGCTCAACAGTTGCCTACTGAGTCTTTTGCTAACTAACCCCTGATAACTTCAGTTTCAGAATTTATCCCTAGGAGGCTGGGGTTTCGCTGGTTCGGATCCCAGGCGCAGACCTAGCACCGCTAATCAAGCCATGCTGAGGTGGCGTCCCACGTAGCAGAGCCAGAAGGACCTACAGCTAGAACATATAACTATGTACTGGGGGGGCTTTGAGGAGAAGAAGAAAATACAAAATAGATTTGCAACAGATGTCAGCTCAGGCACCAATCTTTAAAAAAAAAATGCGGAGAATGGATTTAAGTTAAAAAGAAATCATGGAATGACTGCAAAAACAAATGGAATAGTGATAAAAATCTAACAATAAATTTGAAATTATAAAGCAAGTAAGAAAATATCTTTAAAATTGCAAACAGTTCTAATTTGTATTTATTTTATATTGTCATTTTTGCTATTTTTCTCATAATAAAATCATTATAGAAAAATATATTCATACATAATCCTATCTAGCCAACCAACAATTAGTAATAGTTTGAGGTATATGCTTCCAGATATTTTTCTATTTATATATGGCATTTGTATGGTCTCATACATAAACATGATGAATGCATGTACATGTGATATATTTTAGAGAATTCAAGCTGTTCATATTATCAGGTAACATGCTTTTCTCACTTAGCTATGAATATCATTATGAACATCATTAAGTGTAACAAAAGTGCCATTTAATTTCACTTACAAAAGTTCTGTAGGAATTGTCTTTTTTACATTTTTAATGGTTGCATAAGATCACATGAAATGTTTAGCATTTATATAAGTAATCTAATGCTATTTTAATATGTAACATTTCCAATGTTTTTAAATAATTCATGGAACAGACGAAATCAATTGAAAACAAATTAGAAATTTAAAGATAAAAATCCCCCAAGCCCAAATTCTAAAAAGCAAATAGACATGCCTGAAAAAATGGTTTCCAAAATACCTGTGATACAACGTGTTAAAAAAAAATCAAAATTTATAGACTTACACACTTTTGAACAGTATGTGATTCTCAAGAAGAAGTTATTTCAATAACGAGTATCAGTGACTGGGTGGGACAGGGTCCCCTGGGGACCACAGTCTAAGGAAGGAAAGAATCGAGTCAGCCCTGCAATGCCTTGGAGTCCCTCTTAACTAGGACTAGGCTTGACACTGCATTTCTGATCCTTCTGTAGGCTCCTGTGTCTGTCCTCAGGTAGTTTAACCTACTGGGAAAGGAGAGGTGTGAAGAACAATCCCAAATTACTCTTACCTGAATTTTTCAAAGACTAAGAGATGTTACCAGTCACAGGTCCCAAAGAACTCCCAGAGAATGAGGTCTAGCTGGGGCCAGGAAGCTGTAAACACCTATTCGGTCTCTGTATATAGCCATCATATTCTCTAAGCCAAAAAGTACAACACATGGTCTAATCATAAGATGGGAGACTTGAAACCTGTACTTTCTTGGAAAATCCAGGAAATTCAGTCCAAATCCAGGCATTAAATTTTTGGACTTAACTTTAACTTGAGTTTTTGATCATAGGATGGGATTTATACTTAAATTTGAGGTTTTCTCTGTTGGAATAATAGAGTTGAATCGTCATGCAATTTAGTATTCATTAATGCAATTCTTCATCTAACTTATTTTTTAATAATGTTTTCTTTTAATCTCCTTGCAAATGGAAAATATAGTTTTGACATGATTTGGGGTGGAAGTGATTTGATTAATGCTCTATTCTGAGCCATTCCAGAGTGTCTGGGGGCAAAATCTATACTGCCTACCAGCAGTCCTAGAAGAATACCCATAGGAGGGTGGTTGGGATTGAAAGAGTGACTTCAAGAAGCTAGGAACCTCCCCAAGGAACTAGGCATACTCCTACATGAGCATAATCTGAAAGGTTAATCCCAATGGGCTGAGAAAATAAATAAAAAGATCAGGAATGCTAGCAGGGAAGGTCCACAAAGAGTGATTTTTACTAAGATTTCTACCTCTTGACTCCCTTATTCTTTCCCACAAAGGTGGAGTGAATTACCTGATCATTAGGCTATAGCCACTAATCCACATATACAAACATATGGAGATTGTCTCTCAAAATTCCTGAACATGGATTTGATTTCTGATGTTTTGCCTCTTTATGAATCAGTAGGACGAAGCAATCTTTTAAATGAGACTGTTTCTCAGACTCCAAGATCTAGCCTTGGTGGACAGACAGGAACAATTCCATTGAGAGTCTCACCCTCAACTGATGTTTCCAACTGAGACTTTACGACATTTGGGTTCTCCGCTGACTCTTTTGCTTTATTTCTCAATTGGTATAGAATTTAGGTGGGAAAGGGAGGTGCTATTTGATTTTGCTTCTCAAAGACACTGAAAGTAAATATTATTAATCTCCATTTTACAGTTGAGGGAACTGAGATGTAGAAAGACTATACAATATACCCAGGTTCAGACACATGCACCTGGGTTCAAATCCTGGCTTTGTCTTTCATGTTCTTAACAAGTACAATATTGTAAAAGAGTAATTTCTCACAATTATTATAAAAGAGCATAATTAGTTTTCCATATAATAATTTATTTAGCTTCGTTTTACAAAGCAATTAGCTAGAAATGTGAATTATTATTACTTGGATTTTTACTGTCTAGTTCTACAAATCTTCATCTTGACACATTTAAGGATCTCTTTTAAATAAAACTCTAGATAGTTACTCCTACCAGAATATAAATCAAATTTCAAACAGCAGTCTTATTAACTTTATTTAGCAAAAAAGTGTTAGAAAAATAACGCACATTTGTACAGATTCAGTTTTACCCACAGGGATTTGAGGTGTTAGGAGATATTATTTGCTACAAATTTAGATAGCAGCTGCAAAAGGCTTAATTGCCTAGACCCAATTTTTCACTCCCTGGGACACATTTTTCACTCTTCTTCCATTTGCTGTATGGGGTTCTGATTTATATTTGTGTAAGTGACTGCAATAGAAATACATTTACATTAGGGCTCTAATGTTCTCAAGTACTTTCTTCTTTTGGCATAATTCTTTTTAGTGGCCCTGGACACCAGGGAATTGGTTACCGCTGAAGGACAAGCCAGATAACCAGGGAACATCTAGTTTATAAAAAGTCATTGGATGCTTTTGCTATTCCTTTTTGCACCCCACCTCCCAGTTGTCCAACATAACAGCAATTCCGCATCTCCCTTTCCCCACCAATGGCCCACCATTCCCTAGAGATCACTTCTTCCATTTCCTCTTTAGCAGCAAACAATTATTGCACATAGACATCTCTAATCAAAGAACAATAATTACAGAAAAGATCCTGATATAGTCTTAATCACCTTGACAACGTCCTTCTGAAGAGAAGAAGGATCTCTGATCATCGACAGAATTGTTAGGCCAAAGAAAACCATCGCGAAAAAAAATTTGTGAGGATAATTACCATAAAAACCAAATTTCTTCTGCAAATGTATGGTTTCTGTGCAAAACAATCCACTTCATTTTTTGGTACTTACAATGTACATGTGTTTGGACTGTCAAAAATCAGAATGATGAGCTCTTAGATGTTCTTGTTCCATGAGCTCTTTTTCTTTTGATCTGAAAACGTTGGTTCTTAGTTGCCCTGCGTGTGTTGTTTTTACCATAAATCTATCAAAAACAAGTATTCTGACTACGTTAGCTGGAAATTTCAATGAAAGCCTATTAGAATTGGCATATTTTCATGCTGAATCTGCAGTAAAGAGCTATTCCAGAGAAAAGGCAGAGTGAGGTAGATTTGCAGGCCAGCTTGTGCTGTTTCACACAGCAATGATTCCCATTCCTCCGGCACATTTTCACACCAGCAAATGCCCTCATTAATGTCTATGGTTACTGAGATTGAACAGCAAGGCACGTGTTTAATAGAGGCCTTCCTCAGATGATTCATCTGGGTTCCAGGAGGTCCTTTGATTCTTCCAGGAGATTGAATCAGCATTTCTAATATTTGCTTCATGAGCTAAAAGGTGAAAAATGAGAGCAAGAAAAAGAAAAGAGAACGGTAGAAAGGAATTGAATGGGGGAGACAATTAGGAGGATACAAAATTACACCAAGAAATACTTGCAAAATAAATGTCAAGCAATACTAGTAGAGGGACACAGGTTGAAATTCCCAAAAGGGACACTGACCTTATGGCTACTGATAAAACTCTATGTTTCTGCTCCTACATTTCATTTGTTATTTTGTTTCTTTATTCTGTCATCATTTGATGTGTTTTCATTAAATTTTTACTCAATGATGGGCACTGAACTTCGCCCTGAGAACAGAAGAGGAAATAAGACAGAAACATTTCCTGCCCTTATAGGCCTTATATATGACAATAAATCATTTCACAATTGCTTCTACCAGAAAATTTCTTTCTTGAATAGGCTCTCCAGCTATACCAAGAAAGGCTTCTACAAAGCCTGGGATTATGTAAGAGTGTTATGGAGGTGAAACAACCTACACATACTCAGAATGGACCCCAGGAAAGCCATCTCCCACTGGACACCAAGGGAGCTCTGAGCTCTTGACCAATTGAAAAGTATCCAAAATGACACTACAGTTTGTTATCCTCATTAGAGAAAGCCAAGAAGTTTATTAACGTTTTCCAAAATTGTTTTAACTATTACAACTCTTTCTTGGGTAACAGGGTGAAACAACCTTTTAATTGTAGCAACCAGCACCAGAGCATTTTTTTGGGGAAAAAGCCAGGAGCTGTTTGATAAATATCAGGATAATCCACTCGGATATGTGAGACCTAAAGGCTTGTGTATCCACTAGAGCCAAAGCAATAAAAATAAAATTAAAGTTTCTCTATATGAGAAAACGATAGAAATTTTATATTTGTTTCTTGATATTGTTTGTGGCTTCTGAGAGAAAAGACAGATAGGAGAGAAGGAGGAACAGCAGTAGATGGTTAGATGCTTGGGTATAGGTAATGAGAGGCAGTGAGAAAACTCTGGGGGCAGTAGGACTAAAGTGATAATTAAGAATTGAAATGTCTAATATGCTATTTAAACTGTAGGACTCAAAATCTTCTGTAAAATCTATTAGAAATTTTTTTGTGCATATTTCTTTATTTTTGTCATTTGGCTTGTGGAAAACAATGAAGAAGGATTAACTGCACATCAGGAGTACTCAGTGAGGAACAGGGAAAGCACAGGCAGAGGTAGGAATAAGCAGAGATGACCTTGACAATGTAAGTTCATCATCCCTCTACAGAGGTCTTAGACAGGACTTCCTGTCTTAGACAATTCGCTCTAGGTTTGAATTAGGGTCAAAGTCAATCTCATATAGATAGACCCTAGATTTCACCTAGGATAGTTTCACCACAAAACAAGATGAGACATATCTATAGTTGAAGTGTGTTTCACATGGCACCCAGTAATTAATGACCACAGTGAAATGTTTTCACTACTTTAAAATTTGAAAAAAATCATTTTAAAATGTAATACCACCTCCATCAATTCTCTTGAGAAGGATTTATTTAATAATAGCAGAGCAGGCACTATTTATCCTTATTTTTCAGATGAGAACCTGAGGTCTAGAAAGATTAAAACATTTGTTAAAGGTCATGCCTAGAGAACAAAGTTGTTTATGAACCCAGACTGTCTCACTCTCAATACTAAATGTCATCTATTGTGTTGTTGCTTAGTGTATTTTAAAGCAATTATCATGAGTAGAATTATTTAAAATAAGTTCACATCTTAAGCATGAAAGAAATAATTAAGATTCCTAAATTCAAAAGCAGAATTTTAATAAAAGTTTTAGTGTGAAAACTAGGTCATTTGCATATTTTCCTTTGACTTAAATACCTAATTGCTAAGATATTTGCATTTTCCTCTCTGATTTTGCCAGCACATCCAATTTATCTACATATTCCTGTTAGTCTAGTTGCTGAAAATGGATGGACTTTCTTACCCATAATTAGAATTAACTTCAGCTTCAACATTTTTCAAGAAAGGGAATTTTAAAGAGCATAAAGAGGAAATATTTTCAGATTCAAATCTTGTCAACTCTTTTAAATAATGAGTAGTTATTTTGATATTCTTCTCAGGGTGCCTGAGGCTATATAAAGCAGGGTTAATATTGAAGGTGTCCTAAGAACACATTCATATGTCAACTTAGAAGTGAATAAAGAGGATTTATCTTTGAATGTACAAATATCTTAAGCCAAATACGAGGCACTAATGGGTTGTACATTCTCTCTCAATTCCCATAATATATATCCCCTTTGGCTGACTTTGATATTAAATCTCTAAATTTAGAAATTATAAAGAATAGAAATCTGATTTATTGAGGAGGCTTTCAATCCATGTAATTAATGTGCCACAGATGCTCACAAGACCTTGGGGCTTCTGTGTCATTGTGCTCGAATTACACTATGTTTATCTAAAAGAAAATGAATATGAAATGCATATCATTTTACTGTTAATTCATTGTTCCCATTGTCCATGTGCATTTGCCATTATTTTTAACTTCATCCTGAATATCGTGACCAAGATGGCCTTACTGTGCCCCTTGGTTTGACTAAACTTTGACAGGATTTGTCCTGACTCTAGTCCCCTAACCTCCCTTTTTCTAGAATACTTACTTTAGTAGACTTTTCATTGTAAATTCTTTCACTGTCCCTTTGAAACATAAACGTTCTCACAGCCTGTTGCCAGTTTTATAACCCAGGAATGTCTTTCTCAAGGCTCTGGGAACCATCCTTTCAAATGTAATCATCAAAGGAGATATCCTTCTATCTCCCAGTCTCTGTGGGAGGGTAGGAGCTTAGTTTTGATCAGTTAGCAAATATCCATGGCCTAATCACATTGACCACCTACTTCCCCAAAGCTTCCAGTGCGTTTCTACCAACTCACCCCAGTGATTAAAAAACACTCCTGCTTCTCGTTTCAGTGGGGTTGAGTTCAATCTCCCTCCCCTATTGTGGTAGTCTTGAATAAAGTCTTTCTGGCCTAACTCTTTCTGGGAAATGTTTCTTTGACAGTCATCATTATTATTATTGCTACCATTTTTGGATCACTTACCATGTGCAAAATATTTTGCTAAGTCTGATATTATAGACTGTCTCATTTAATTCTCACAATAACCTATAACTTATTCTTGGTCCCATTTTATAGATGGGGGAACAAAAGTACAGAAGAGTGAAGTAACAATACTCTCTCTATAAACGGGCACTTGGCAGTTTTCAGAGAGGAGAAGGAGGGGAGAGAAGGAAAGAAAGAAGAGAAGGGGAAAGAGGAGGGGAGGGAGGGAGGGAGAAAGAGAGAGAGAGAGAGAAGAGAAGAGAGATGCAAATAGGCAAACACAACAACCCCTAGCAAATTCTGGGGCCTGGGCCAGATCATGTTGCCTCTACCCACTTGTCATCTCCACATATTCACATAAAGTTTTATGGAAATAAAATGATAATTATGAAGTAGAGAAGATGTCTTAAATATTATAGTGCAAAGAGAAATATCTGTGTGGAAAGGAAAAGTGTCTTTATATAGGCAATGGTGATGGTGAAGCAGAGGATGGAGCTTATCACTTGCTAGTAATTTTTTAACTCTTTAGCACCAGAGAGCAAAGCCATCACTTTTTCCCTGCATTCTGCCTTTTGAGTTACCAGCGGCGTGCCCACCACCCACTGCCCTTCACCCCTCTGAATCAAAGATACTAATGCAGGGCAGGGGTAACTCCCTTGAGCATGAAATGGTGTGTTTCCCATATTTGCTTCTCCATAAATGTGCAGCTTTGAAAGCTGATTATTGGAACAGATTCTACTTTAAGTTGCCCTTTGTTTAGTAATAAAAACTTCCTTTAAATTTAGCTCCTTCTATAAACAACACTAGACAGAGGGATGCACTTTGTTGTTTTTACCTTCATTCACAACCATCCCAAAAAACAGTTTATTAAAGATTCCAAACACATGCTGACCTCCTTTCCTTTTATCAGTAGATTTTCATCTCAATTTTGCCCCAATTTTTCAAAAGGAGAATCCAGGTAAATCCAACTCCTTATCCATCTCCCAGAACAAATGAAGGACCAAGGGGACAAAGTGGAGTTTGCAAGTGTTGGGTTCTTCTCTACCACTAAATCCCACCAAGGGGAAAGCAGGCTGCCTGTACGGTCTGCATGACGGAGCCACACTCAGAATTATTCCAGTTCCCCATTCCCATCACCATAGTTACCAGACCCAACAGACTAGGGCTGACTTGTCAGGGCCATGTTTTCTATTTATCTCACAATCCTGGTAGCAAGTTAGTTCTATCCTCTTTAATCTTATTTTTAGATGGAATTCTTAGTATGATCTGGCTGTGTGATTATTACCTTCTTCTTCTGTGATTGACATTTCTCAAACTCTATCTTCATCTTTTTCCCTCTTTCCCAAATGGGATTGAATTATTTGTATTTTCTTAGATAATGTCTAAGTACTGGTTTCTTCCCTGGAACTTCAGTTTCCATCCTGCTTTGCCTTAAGTTACTATTGGCTGCTACCAGGATTCTTCTGGAGTCTTCTTATTCCCATGTAGTAGGAGCAGCAGCAGCAATAGTAGTAATAGTAATAATAACAATAATAACAGCAAGTACTTATATAGCTCCTGCTGTGTTCTAGGTACTGTTCTAAGTGCTTTACATATTTAAGTCATTTAATCCTCACAACAAACTTATGAGGTGGTTATTTAATATCCCTATTTTATCTGATGAGATAACTGAGGAACAGAGAATGAGTAATCATCCAAATTCACATATCTAGTAAATGGAAGAGCCAAGTTTATTCAAGCCCATTGCTGTAGCGACTGAGTGCTTAACCAGTGGGCAGCACTGCCTCCCCATACTGGGACTCAAAGCCTGCACCTTCAGTTCCACATACACTGTTTAAATTTGGCACATATGCTCATGAAGTCAATCTTCTAATTAAAACAAACTGAATTGATTTTTATGCTAAGTCTCCTTAAATTTATTTTAAAATAATCAACACACACATGTATCACATCATCTTAAGGCTATGAATGTACGCCATGCTGTATGTAACCACCGAAATATGATAGAAAAAATGTGCTTTCTAGTTTTCTTCCTTTCCTTTTCCATCAAATAAACTATAGCTGGGATATTTTCTTGAGAGAGAGAAAAAAAGAGAGGAGGGAGAATGGGAGAGAAAATTAGAGAGGTCTTCTAGGCTGTATTGGAAGATGGGCATGTAAGTTTTCTCAGGACACACGGGCTATAAGTAGCACTTCTTTAATGATGGTCAGGGGCTGTGGACTGAATGTTTGTGTCCCCCTCAAATTCAGAAGCTGAAGTTCTAATCCCCAAAGTAACGGTATTTGGAAGTGAGACCTTGGGAGGTAATTAGTGTTTGATGAAGTCATGAGGATGGAGCCCTTATGAAAAGGAGAAGAGACAAGAGATCACTCTCTTTGTATGTACCCACCAAGAAAGGCCATGTGAGCATGCAACCAGGAGGAGGGCCTCACCAAGAACCCGATCATGCTGGGACCTGATCTCAGACTTCCAGCCTCCAAAACTGTGAGAAATACGTGTTTGTTGTTTAAGCCACCCACTCTATGGTATTCTATTATTGCAGCCCGCTGGAAGCCATTTCCCTTGTCTTTCATGAAAGTAACTTATTATTAATGTTTAATCTGGCCTCTGCAATTATTTGCACATAATACCAGGATTAGAGAGCCATCTTTACTTTGATTGTTTCTGTGTCTTTTCAAAGCAATCTACATCATTTTACTATATGTGCTAAGGACCAGTTTGACTGGAGTTCCTTAGCAATAGCTTCAATATACATGTATTAGTCTTTTACATAATCTTTCTATGAAGGAAGATACTGGAGCTGGCATTTTCCTAAATAGGGCACTGTTTCTATATTGAGCTATTTAAAAAAGTTCAATTCAAAAGGACTATTGAAAATAGTATATTCTGGGTCTGAAAATAAATACCATTTTCCTTCACTAAATTTTATCAATATTTTATGTGCTAAACATATCTTGTTTTCCCTTAGGATCCAAGCATTTCTCCACAATATTTTGAGCACTGATGAGTCCTTACTCTTACACTCACCAGGTTGTAGTAGGAGGAGAATGCAGGTGGGTGAGAAGATGACTCTACATCCTGTGCTAATCAGGTTTTATTCTCATAACACTCAGTCAACATGGCCAAGAAATGAAGTGAAGGCACTGGTCCTCCTTAATCCCCATACGCCCCTTTGTGTTGTAAATTGAATGTAACTTTATGGCCACATATCCTATAGGTATGAATTTGTCTGAGATTTGTTTTTCAGATTTATATTTAAATCTAAACTATAATAACAGACGAAAGACGATCAGAGGATGCGCTCATTATTCTGATTTTGACCCTTCTTCCTTTCCCCTCTCACTGAAATGATAATCCAGATATTTAATTGGAACCCTCACTGACTAGGGAAGAAGAAAGATTGGGAAGTGTCTTTTCTTGTTTTTAATTCAATAACTACTTTTACCTGAGGTTTCCAGAGTAAAGTGCTAGATGCTATGTTTATGTCTGAGAGGAAAACTCAAAATAGATCGTTCCAGCAAGACTTATTTAAGCAAATAGTGAATTAAAGAAAGTAGCTTAAGATGGCACTAAGAATCAGAATGATATAGTGAATTTAGCAATAGGTTTCAGACACTTAGGAGAGAAATTCTCAGACTAAAAATATCCCTGTGAGTTGCTTGGTGAATTGCCAAAGGTGAGTGTGGTATTTGGCTGGCTGCCTGTCAAACCTGTGTGTTTCCCCTTCTATAGGGTAAAATTGTCACCAGGATGTAGGCTGCCTAGGCACAGACAGTATTTTCTGGCCATACTTCCATTCAGATATGGCCAAGTTCTAATCAATGAAATGAGAAGGGACATAGAGTCACTTCAAGGCCAAAGTGTTTAAGAAGTAGGAATTAGCCTTCTCCACTCTCTTTTTCTTCTGCCAGCTGGAAGCAGATGATTCCAAGGCTAGGAGAGGAGCCACAAGGTGGAAGGAGCTTGGGTCTTTGATTTTCCATGTGAAGTATTATGTGAAGAAGAAATAGAATCCCATCTTTAAAACATTGAAATTTGGGGGGTTTATTTGTTATAGCCACAAGGGCTTTCCTAATATTGTTTGAGTTGGTAGAACTGCCAGGATGACTCAAAAGCAAGCATTTCACATTTGCTACCATGTGTTATGAAAGAGTTTCTCTGCTCCTTTTTGCTGCCCACCCTTTTCTGTGCTTCTTCACAAGAGTAGAAAATGTTAATATGATTTGTTAAGTGGGAATATAAAATTTAAACTCTATTTTATGAGTGCATGGAATAATCGTGTTAAAATGTCATTTGCTCATATCTCCCTTCTTTTTCTTATCCTTTTTTCCATGTACTGAAAACTTAAGCTGAACTAGAGCCGAGGCCCCTTCAGGGTCTGATTACACTGATTTAGACTAAGCTTCATTGTTTCTACAGCTTGTGGCTGACTAGAGAACGGTAAGATTCTATGATTTAACTCTTGGCTGAACAGAAATTTCAAATTTAGCTTTATCAGAGTTCTGTCATGGGCAATATTACAGGAGACTCAGCTAATAATAAGGGATGGGTTTGCTTCTCATTCTTCATGTATCTTAGGTGTATAGTTCCAAACTTCACGATTTGGAGAGGACATAGGCAACCCAGGATTCAATTCAACTCTTCCTTAGTCTCTAGATATGAATGGTAGATGATAAAAAAAAAAAAGGAACTAAACAACAACCCTCATTTTAACCTCTAAAGCATGGGATCTTAGCTGCCTGTTTTTCTCTATTCAAAATGTCAAATGCTATATACATAAAATTTTAGAATCCAGTGCACAAACCTGAATCTGTCACATAAAACTAGGTGACACAAAGGTCTATTATAGCTCAAATCCCTGGTTTTACCATTTTGCAGTTATCTTCCCCAGTTACCATTTTACACTTGGTTGGGATGGACACATTCATGACAATACTACATGTAATATCATCTTCTGTTCTTTCCCTCCAGACACCTTTTTGTGTGTGTGAACAAGATCTGCTTTTCCTTTAACTTGCAAGCACCCAGATATCCTACTTCAGACACTGTTTGTATCCTAATTTTAGATGGTTGTAATCTATGCCTTTCATATTCATGCCCACCTCTCTTTGGAACCATGTCTCCATGTCCCCCTGACCACGGCATAATGAAATTTCCTATTTTCATGATAGAAGAGTATTTCTACTATTACATCTCTCCTGCAGCATGACGGATCCAATTTTCTCTTTGTAGCAGGACTTGCCTATAACATACATGATATTCTTCCACATGAAATACATCCTTCAACTTCAGTTTCCATCTCCATTTTGTACTTAATGGCCAGTGTCTGGAAGAACCATAGAGTATTTGGAAGAACTTCCAGAAACAATTTATCTTCTTGGAGAAATTCTGAGTGGGCTGTGCATTCTGGCTTTGCTCCAGCATATAGAGACAATTTGTCCAAGCCAGAAGACAAAGAATCCAACCCGAGGCCATTTGAGTTTGTAGAGTTTGTCAGTTCTGTGGCCTGCTGATTCTAACATCCACTTTCCTGTAGATCCATTTCATGGTTCACAATTTCAGGCTATGCTTAGCTCATTGAGACCCCCATTTTGCATCTATGCCAGGGCAACCAGTCTCAATCCTTAGGACAAGAACCTGTGTATGACATAGTGGAGGTGCTAGACTATCAATAGCCCCCCAGATAGTGTCTGTATACAAGAAGGGGATGGCTGGGAGGAGTCAGTTATGAGAAGCGTCCTTTGGCCTCAGATACTTACCTGAGTGTGTTAGGGCCTTCCATCCAGATGCCTCAGGCAAATACTGGTCTCACTCTATTTGGAGAGAGGATTGTGAAGAGGGGGTAGTGTGGTTCTACAAGGATCTGTGTCAGGGGAGCACTTGTGTCCTATATTTTTGTGTGAGCCCAAACTACTACATGTATTGGCTCCTCTTTGGTTTAGAAACTACTGGATCTCTTAGTATAGTTCCACTTTCTCATCTGGCTCTGCACAGATATAGTGACCTATCTTCTTATTCCTTATTTAATACTGAGGATTCCTTGGGCTCCAAGCCCCTTAACAGTGGAGAAAAGACAGGCAATGCTAGTAGTCTTAGTTCCCTATTGCTGCTATAACAAATTATCAAAAACTTAGTGGCTCAAAACAACACAAATGTGTTATCTTACATTGCTGGAGGTCAGAAGCCCTAACTGGGTCTCACTGGGCTAAAATTAAGGTGCTGGCAAGGCTGCATTTCTTTCTAGAGGTTCCCAAGGCAGAACTCATTTTCTTACCACCTCCCACTTCTAAGAGGCCACCTGCCTTCAGTAGCTCTTAGACCCCTTCCTCCATCTTCAAAGCCAGCCATGTTGCATCTAACTGTCCTTCTGTAGTCACCATTCCCTCAGACTTTTCTGATCCCTCTTCCACTTCTAAGGACCTTTGTGAACATATTGGGCCCACCAGATAATCCAGGATAATCTTATTCTAGTCAGGGGCTGCGTAATGACATTTCAGTCAGTGACAGACCTCATATACAACAGTGGTCCCATAAGATTAGTACCATATAGCCTAGGGGCATAGTAGACTATACCATCTACGTTTGTGTAAGTGCACTCTATGGTGTTCGCAAAATGACAAAATCACCTAATGACGCATTTGTCAGAGTGTATCCCATCGTTAAGCATCTCATGATTGTACTTTTGAATCAGCTGATTAGCAACTTTCATTTTCCTTTTTCATATAACCTAACATATTCACAGGTTCTGGGAATTAGGATGTGGGTTTATTTGGGGGGTGGAGGTGTATTATTCTGCTTATCATACTGGTCAAGCCAGTCAACCCCACAGCTTACCTCCAGCCCTGCCTATTACAGGCAGGTATATCAGCTGTTGATTTTTCACTACTTGCTTCATGCATATATTAGGTTACCAGCATCTAGGTAAAGCCTGCCATTTTTTCTGATTTCCACTTTCACTGTTGACTTGATCAACATCTCAATTTCCATCTGTTTTTCATATACTATATTTAGTCCTCCTAAAATTCCGTTGCCTGGGAGACGCCCACCAGATTGGAAACATGTCAACAAACCTAGAGAGATGTTTTACTTTACTTGGAAATTTGAAACCTATGTTTCATGTCAGATAAAGTAGTTTTGAGATAAAGATACAAGTACCTAAGGAGACTGCCCTTCTGAGAAGTAGTTACAGAAAATGAGATGCTTTTTACATGCAGTAGTTAAGAGATTTATCTCAGTCACTAAATAGTACAACCCAAAACAGATAACTTTGCAAGCTATTGTTTTTATTCTTTTTAACTAAGCAGAGTTATGATGGTCTTAAAGAAGGTATAGAATTGTAAATTGAAAAATTTAATTACTATATTCAAAAGCAGCAGGTGTATGGTACAAAGAAAACTATGGACTAACAAGAAATCACTGGTGGTTGTTCCTGTAAAAACACAAAGGGAGAGCACTAAGCAATTACATAGTTTCGTGCTGCCTATCCAAGCACAACGATTCTTGTTGATTGTCTCTAGCAATTAGCTTTTTCCATTTCACAAAGCAATTATTTATATTCTTTTTTCTAATGGATTTTATTAATCACATCCGTCAACCATATGAACAGCATTTATTAACTCTGGCAGTACAGCATTTAAAAGGTTGCATTTATTTCTTAATCAGAGAAGCAAACACTAATTGAAGAAATCTCTAAAAACCAAGTCTTAATGTGTGGATCAGGTGATCTTGGCAGCCCAGCAAGGTAGTAATGAAACAATCTATGCAGGAAGCACTTTTGGTTCTCTGCTGAACTTCCCATCTGGATTTCTCTATCAAGTGCCCCAACCTCCTTCAAAATCATATATTAAGGATCCCTGTGTGGTAGATGGCTACAGTGAAAAAAAAAATAACCATCTGCTATTTGTAAGTCACTGTCCTAGATGCTAGAAGGATGCACAGAGATGGATAAGATACAATAAATGTCCTCAAAAATATTGAAGATGAGAAAAATTCTTGCAGCTAAAACAGAATAAAGGTAAATTGTAGTGCAAAATGATCTACATGTAAATGAATCGAATGAAAGTAAAAGGAATTAATTCTTGGGGGATAAGATGATCTCTCAGAACCATCTTGAGCTTAATTGCTGGTTAAATTTATGAAGGGGCGCATTTTGGTTGGGCAATGAAAGACATAAGAGATTTTGATGTGTTGAGACAGGAAAAGGGGTTGGTAGAGGCAACACATTTCAAAAGGAAGAGAGAATGATCAGCTAGCGGGGAGGAGAAGGCTCAAGGCACATTCAGGGGATGGTGAATGAGAGCAAGTCTCCACCTGCTCTTCTCTCAGCCACTCTTATCTCAGGCCACCATCCTTCACTTGTAGCCATGCTGATCTTTTTATAAATACAAGTATCATCCTGTCCTTCCCTGCCTTCAAAACCTTCAATGGTTTCCACTTGCTCTCAGTGAAGACCACAAGCCTTAAAATGCACTCACACCTACATGATCTGGCCCCTGTCGAAACATCCAGCCTCATCTCTTATTTCCATTTCCGTTAAGATCTCTAGTGACCCACTTTAAACCACTGCATATATTGACTTCCTCTGGTACAAAACCCACATGGTCCCATAGCTAATCTCTATCTTTTCACCCAGCTCTACACAGCTGTGATGACTCATCTTCCTCTTGTTCACTTTCATCTTGACTTGGAAATCTTTGCGGATTCCCTTGGGCTCTAACTGCACAGGAAGCATGTTTCACATCCTCAAGTGGACTGTGCCTGCTCCTGACTACCTTAAGACCTTCTCACGTGCTTTTCCCTTTGACTTGAAATGACCTATCTCCCTGTACCTCCAAACCCTCTATCTAATCTTTCCAGCTAATCCCTACTGTCTTTAGAACTAAATTTAATGCTCATTTCCTCAGGGCATACTTTGGAAGAGGTGGTTAAGTCCCTTTGTTATATGATCTCAGAGCAATTTATAGCTCCTTTACTCTCATTCAAATTCTGATTAAAAAGCAACTTTGCAAATTATCTGCAATGTTTTCCTTTTCATCAAGATGCTAAATCTATGTAGCAGGAGATTGCATATGTCTTGCTGATGTTTTATTCCGTGTACTACCATAGTGCCTGGCAAGTGGTAAATTCCAAATAAATGCTATTGAATAAATGAACGCATGAAGAAAGGAAGAGATAAGAATGGGAGGGCGTGCTAGATCCAGATTGGAGAAGGTCTTGAATTCGATGATAATAAGGATTTTGTATACAAAATCGGAGGATATCTACATTTGTAAAAGTAACTTGTAGCCTGAGACAAGTGTTTGGATGTGAGAGGGTGGGACTTCGCAAAGCATTGTAAGTCTCTTTTCACCTAGGCATGTGTCTTAAATCAATTCGAGATAGATAGAGACATTTAGTACAGCTCCTTTTTCATTTGCTGTGTATATAAAGCTTTAAGTTCTCATTTTCCACTTCGCCTCACTCTTGCCTGTTCTCTATAATGTCAACACTTTTCCTATGGAAATCTCTCTTTTTCCAGCTTAATCAGCCTGTCTTCGTTTATTGTGCTTTCATTCTTCTCTTGCTCCTGTTCTAATAGTAATGATGAAACATTTTTTCCCAGACGCTCCTGCTCCTCCTTGATTCTCTGTGCAGATCTGATCCCTAGAGATACAGACCTTTTAAATTGTCATCTTAACTTCTGTATTTGCAATGTTTTTATTTTTATTTGGCTTTAAAAATGTTTTTCATTGTGATTAGAACACTTAACATGAGACCTACACATTTAAAGATTTTTAATTATATGATACAATATTGTTATCTGTAGGAAAAATGTTATACATCAAATCTCTAGAATTTAACCTGCATAACTGAAATTTTATACCTGGTGATTAGCAATGCCCCATTGCTCCCTCCACCCAGTCCCTAGCATACATAATTCTGTTCTTTACTTTTATGAGTTTGACTATTTTAGATAGGTATCTGCAGTATTTGTCCTTTTGTGATTGTCTTATTTCACTTAGTGTGATGTCTTCCAGGTTCATACAGGTTGTCACATATTGCAGGATGTCCTTCTTTTTGAAGACAGAATAATATTCCATTGTCTGTATATACCACATTTTTCAAATCCATTCACCTGGATTAAAATCCATTCATCTGTATAGTCATTTAGGTTGTTTCCACATTTTGCCTACTGTGGGTAGTGCTGCAATAAACATGAAGATGCTTATATCTCTTTGAGATTCTGACTTCAATTTTGGGGGGATAAATAACCAGAAGTGGGATTGATAGATCATGTGGTAGTTCTGTTTTTAATTTTTTGAGGAACTTTCATACTGATTTTAATAGTGGTGGCTCCATTTTGCATTCTCACCAACAGTGTACACAACTCCAATTTCTCCACATCCTCACCAATATTTGTTGTCTTTTCTTTTTTTTGAGGAAGATTAGTCCTGAGCTAACATCTGCTGCCAATTCTCCTCTTTTTACTGAGGAAGACTGGCCTTGAGCTAACATGCATGCCCATCTTCCTCTACTTTATACGTGGGATGCCTACCACAGCATGGCCTGCCAAGCCTGTGGCGTGTCCGCACCTGGGATCCGAACCTGTGAACCCTGGGCTGCAGAAGCAGAACGTGCACACTTATCTGCTGCACCACTGGGCTGGCCCCTTGTCTTTTTTTTGATAATAGCCATGCTAACAGATATGATGTGATACCTCATTGTGGTTTTGATCCACATTTCCCTGATGATTAGTGACTGACATCTTTCAGAAACCCATTGGCTGTTTGTATGTCCTCTTTGGAGAAGTACTTATTCAAGTCTTTAGCCCATTTTTTAATTGGGTTATTTGTTTTTTTGCTATTGAGCTGTAGGAGTTCTTTATATATTTTGGATATTAGTGCCTGATCAGATATATGATTTGCAAGTGTCTTCCCCCTTTCTGTAGGTTGCGTTTTCACTTTATTGATTGTTTCCTTTGGTGTTCAGAGCTTTTTAGTTTGATGTAGTCTGGTTATCTATTTTCGTTTTTATTGCCTGGGCTTTTGATATTAACCATCAAATCATTACCAAGATCAATATCAGGAAGATGTTCCACTATGTTTTCTTCTAGAAGTTTTACAATTTCAGGTCCATGTGTAGGTCTTTGATCTATTTTGAGTTGATTTTTTTGTATAAGTTAAGGGTCCAATTTCATTGTTTTGCACGTGGATATCCAATTTTACCAACACCTTTGTTGAAGAGACTGTCCTTTCCCCACTGCATATTCTTGACACCATTGTCAAACATCAGTTGACCATACATGCATGAATTTTTTTCAGGGCTCTCTATTCTATTTCAGTGGTTTACATGTCTCCATGCAAGAACAACTTGTTTTAATTATGGTAGTTTTCTAAATGTATTGAAATCAGGTATTGTGACACCTCCAGCTTTGTTCTTCTTTTTCAAGATTATTTTGGATATTTGGGGGTTTTTTTGTGGTTTCATATGAATTTGAGGACTTTTTTTCTATTTCTGTAAAATGTGCCTTTGGAATTTTTGTGGAGATTACTTGGGATCTGTAGATTGTTTTGGATAACATAGAAATATTAACAATACTAAGTCTTCCAATCCATGAACATGAGATGTCTATCCATTTGTGTCTTCTTTGGTTTCTTTCATCAATGTTTTGCAGTTTTCAGTGTCTGAGTCCTTCACCCTCTTAGTTAAGTTTATTCCTTTTTGATACTATTATGAGTGTAATTGTTTTCCCAGTTTTCTTTTCAGATAGTTTATAGTTAACACATAGAAACACAAAACACAAATTTTGTATATTGACTTTGTATCCTGAAATTTTACTGAATTTGTTTATCAGTTCTAACAGTTTTGTGTGTGTGTGTGTGTGTGTGTAGTCCTTAGGGTTTTCTATATTCAATATCATGGTATCTGCAAACACGGACAATTTTATTTCTTTCTTTCTGATTTGAATGCCTTTAATTTTTTTCTTGCCCAATTGCTCTGGCTAAGGTTCCATTAATATGTTGAATAAAAGTTGGTGACAAGGGCATCCTTGTCTTGTTTTTGATCTTAGTGGAAAATGATTTAGTTTCTCCCTATTGAGTTTGATGTTAGCTATGGAATTTTCATATATGCCCTTTCTTATATTAATTGCCCTCCATTTCTAATTTTTGAGAGTTTTTGTCATAAAAGGTGATGACTTTTCTCAAATGTTTTTCTGCATCCATTGAGATGGTCATGTGATTTTCATCCTTCATTATGTTAATATTGTGGATTGCATTAATTGATTTGTGTATGTTGAACTATGCTTGCATCCTAAGGATAAATTCTACCTGACCTTGGGCTTTTCTCTCTTGGGAGATTTTTGATTACTGATTCAGACTCTGTATTAGTTATAAGTCTGTTCAGAGTTTCTAATTTTTCATGATTCAGTTTTGCTAGGTTGTGTGTTTCTAGGAATTTATCATTTTTTTCTAGATGATCCCATTTTTTGGCATGCATTTGTTAATAGTAGTCTCTTATGATCCTTTTTATTTCTGTGGCATCAGTTATAATGACTCCTCTTTCACTTAGGATTTTATTAAGTTCAGTCTTCTCTCTTTTTTCTTAGGTTTTCTAGCTAAAGATTGTCAAGTTTTTTATCTTTTCAAAAAACAACTCGATTTCATTGACTTATTCTATTTTTTTTTAAATTCTCTATTGCATTTATTTCTGCTCTGATCTTTGTTACTTCCTTCTGCTAATGTTGGGTTTGGTTTATGTTATTTTTCTACTTCTTTGGGGCATAAAGTTAAGGTGTTTATTTGAGATCTTTCTTCTTTTCTCCTGTGGGCATTTATCACTATAAATGTCTCTCTTAGTACTGCTTTTGCTGAAACTCATAATTTTGATATGTTGTGTTTTCATTTGCCCCAAGATATTTTATAGTTTCTCTTTTGATTTATTCTTTGATCCACTGGTTGTTAAAAAGTATATTGTTTGAGATCTTGTCAAGATGGTGGCATAAGCAGACTCTGAACTCATCTCCGCCCACAAACACAACCAGGTTACAACTATTTTTGGAAAAATTACCCTGGATAGAAAACTGAAAACTGGATAAAAAGTACTGCCACAACAAGGGACAGTCCTGACTAAGGCAGAAGAGGCAGAAATTCCTGCTGGAGAGGAAAAAAGCCACCTTTGGGAGCAGCGGAGCTTCTCAGCTGGCCAGGCAGGAGCCACTCTAAAGTACACAGTCCTCCCTGGAGGGGTGAGGTCTGGAGAGCCAGTCAATACTGCTATAAGCATCCCTCAGACCCAGCACAACTGAGACGAGGGTCTTACTGTCTGGCTTCACTGGCTATTAACTGCAGCAAGGATACCAACAGGAAAGCTATTAGACAAAAGCTGAAAAGACCTGGGTCTTAAAGGGCCCACACACAAACTCACCATTTCAGCAACCTAAAATCACCAGAGAGAAGGCTGACAGTCCTTTGGTGAAATGAGACTCACCTGGTGGGCTCTGGGGGCATCTTGGTGAGAGGAGAGGCCTCTCCAGAGACTGAGACATTGGTGGGGGCCATTGTTCTGACCTGGTTCAGTGGTGCTGACACAGACCCCAGTGGATGCCATTGAAGTTCCTCCCTTGGACTGTTAGCCCAGGGGTCTGCCACACCCACTAGAGCACAGATTTACTCCAGTTCAGCCAGGGCAGGCAGCCTGCCCTAAGGACTGGCCTCACCCAACAGCAAGCCCTCACACTACTTGTCAGCCTGCATTGACTGGGTGCCTTGCTACTCTACAGGCAGGCAAGTGTATCTGTCTCTGTGGGGCAGGACCTGTGTGAGGACCAGGTGAACTGTGGGGGACATTGGTGGAGAGGTGGGGTCCTCTACAGTGTGGCATCGGGGTATGCCCCAGGGGGTTGGGAAGTGTGCATGGACCAGGACTGTGTTGACAGTGTATGTGGTCCTGTTGGGGGTGAGGCTTAGCAGCAGCAGAAGACCTATGCTTCACAAATAGCCATAAAAAGGATCAGCCCCACCGTCCAAAGCCTGAAACAATTGAGTGCTCCCATGCCTAGGGCTAGTCCCACTCAGCTGCACTCCTAAGAGAACTGACAACAGCCTTGTAGGCCTGAGGCCTATAGCAACTGTAAACCCCTGAGTCTAGCAACCAGCTACACTGGGTACCAACCTAATTAAGAGGAAAACTGCAATAGGAGCGTGCTGATAGACTTTGTAGCCAATGGTGCTGAGGCTCCCACAACCGGATTTACAAACAGCTGGCCAGGGAAGGAAAGACTAGACTCCCTGGGTACCTGCATTAACAGCTACCCTGCCACAGCAGTAAGACACAAGTAGCCTACAAAAGGGTCACTCATGGATCATTTTGACTCGTGACGAGAGGGAAGCACAGTGCTGGGCCTCAGAAGGCACCTCTTACATATGGCCACTTCTCCAAGATCAGGAGACATAGCTGACTCACCTAACACATAGAAATAAGCACAGAGAAAGAGGCACAATGAGGAGACAAAGGAATACATTCCAAGCAAGGGAACAGGACAAAACCCCAGAGAAAGGACAAAATGAAAGAGAAGTTAGCACCCTACATGACAAAGAGTTCAAACAAAATCTCATAAGGATGCTCACAGATATTGAGAGAAGACTGGATGAACACAGTGAGCTCATCAGCAAAGAACTGGAAAATATAAAAAAGAACCAATCAGAAATGAAGAATACAGTACTAGAAATCAAAAATTCACTAGAGGGATTCAATGGTAGAGTAGAGGATGCAGAAGAATGGATCAGCAAGCTAGACAAAAGACTAGAGGAAATCACCCAAGCTGAAAAGGAAAAAGAAAAAAGAATTAGACAGAATGAGAACAGTTTAAGGGAACTCTGGGACAATATCAAGGACACTAACATTGGGATTATAGATGTCTCAGAAGGAGAAGAGAGAGACAAAGGGGCAGAAAATTTATTTGAAGAAATAATAGATGAGAATCTTCCTAACCTAAGGATGGAAACAGACATCCAAGTACAGGAAGCACAGAGAGCTCCAAACAAGATAAGCCCAAAGAGGCCCACATGGAGACATATTATAATTAAAATGTCCAAAATTAAAGATAAAGAGAGAATCCTCAAAGCAGCAAGAGAAAGGAAACAAGTAACATACAAAGGAAAGCCCATAAGGCTATTCAGTGGACTTCTCAGCCGAATCCCTGCAGGTAAGAAGAGAATGGCATGACGTATTTAAAGTGCTAAAAGGAAAAAACCTACAGCCAAGAGTACTCTATCCATCAAGGTTGTCATTCAGATTGGAAGGAGAGATAAAGAGCTTCCCAGACAAGCAAAAATTAAAGGAGTTTATCACCAAGAAACCAGTTCTACAAGAAATGCTGAAGGGACTTATTTAAGTGGGAAAGCCATGACCACAAATAGAGATTAAAAAAAAATTATCAAAAGAAAAAACCCAAAAGAAATCAGGCAATAAAATCACTTGTAAAGGTAAAAATATAGTAAAGGTAGCAGATCAACTACCTGTGAAGATAATATGAATGTTAAAAGGCAAATGTACTAAAATCACCTATTTTAATGACAAGAGGGTAATGGATAGGCACATTAAACAAGAGACTATATATGATTTCAAAAACATAAACTATAGGAGGAGGGGAGTGAAAAAGTAGAGCTTTTAGAAAGAGGTCAAGCTAAAAAGTCTATCAACTCGATATAGACTGTTATATACATAGAATATTATATAGGATGCCTATGGTAATCACAAATCAGAAAGCTAGAGTTTCTAAGCAAAAAATAAGCAAAAAAGCAAGACAAAAGAAATCAAACATGTTACTAAAGAAACCATCAAACCACAAGAAAAGAGAGCAAGAGAAAAAGAAAGAAACAGAGAAGAAATACTAAAACACCCAGAAAAAAAGTAACAAAATGGCAATAAATACATATTTATCAATAGCTTCTTTAAATGTCAATGGGCTAAATGCTCCAATCAAAAGGCATAGGGTGGCCAACTGGTTAGAAAAACAAGACCCATGTATATGCTGCAAACAAGAGACACACTTCAGACCTAAACATGCTCACAAACTGAAAGTGAAAGGATGGAAAAAGATATTCCATGAAAATGGCAAAGAAAAGAAAGCAGGGGTAGCAATACTTATGTCAGACAAAATAGACTTTAAAACAAAAACTGTAACAAGAGACAAAGACGGATACTACATAATGATGAAGGGAACAATCCAGCAAGAAGATATAACACTTGTAAATATCTATAGACCCAACATAGGAGCACCTAAACATATAAAGCCATTACTAACAGACATAAAAGGAGAAATAGACAGTAACACAATAATAGTAGGGGACTTTAACACTCCACTTAGACCCATGGATAGATCATTCAAACAGAAGATCAATAAGGAAACACTGGCCTTAAAGGACATGTTAGATCAGATGGACTTAGTAGATATATACAGAACATTCCATCCAAAAACCACAGAATACACATTCTTTTCAAATGCCCATGAAACATTCTCCAGGATTGATCATGTATTAGGCCACAAAACAAGTCTCAATAAATTTAAGAAGACTGAAATAATACCATGCATCTTTTCTGACCACAAAGGTATGAAACTGGAAATCAACTACAGGAAGAAAACCAGAAAGGCCACAAAAATGTGGATATTAAACAAAATGCTACTGAACAATGATTGGGTCAAGAAATCTTTGAAGAAATGAAAGAAGAAATCAAAAAATTCCTGGAGACAAATGAAAATGAAAAGATCACGTGCCAAAATCTGTGGGATACAGCAAAAGTGGTTCTAAGAGGGAAGTTTATAGCAATTCAGGCCTACCTCAACAAAGAAGAAAAATCCCAAATAGACAATCTAAAAGTGCACCTAAAGGTGCTGGAAAAAGAACAATAAACAAAGCCCAAAATCAGCAGAAGGAAGGAAGTAATAAAAATCAGAGCAGAAATTAATGAGACCAAAAAAAAAAAAAATAGAAAAAATTAATGAAACCAAGAGCTTGTTCTTCGAAAAGATAAACAAAATTGACAAAGCCTTAGCCAGACTCACCAAGAAAAAGAGAGAGAAGGCTCAAATAAACAAAATCAGAAATGAAAGAGGAGAGATTACAATGGACAGCTCGGAAATACAAAAGATAATAAGAGAACACTATGAAAAGCTATACTCCAACAAATTGGATAATCTAGCAGAAATGGATAAATTCTTAGAAACATACAACCTTCCAAAACAGGACCAAGAAGAAGTAGAAAATTTGAATAGACTGATCACCAGTAAGGAGATCGAAACAGCAATCAAAAACCTCCCAAAAAATAAAAGTTCAGGACCAGATGTCTTCCCTGGTGAATTCTACCAAACATTCAAAGAAGACTAAATACCTATCCTTCTCAAACTCTTCCAAAAAATTGAAGAGGAGTGGAGGCTTCCTAACTCATTCTACGAAGCCAACATTACCCTGATACTGAAACCAGACAAGGACAACACAAAAACAGAAGATTACAGGCCAATATCACTGATGAACATCAATGCAAAAATCTTCAACAAAATACTAGCAAATCAAATACAACAATACATTAAAAAGATCATACATCATGACCAAGTGGGTTTCATTCCAGGCATGCAGGGATGGTTCAACATCCACAAATCTATCAGTGTGATATACCACATTAAGAAAATGAAGAATAAAAATCACATGATCATCTCAACAGATGCAGAGAAAGCATTTGACAAGATACAGCATCCATTTCTGATAAAAACTCTAAATAAAATGGGTATAGAAGGAAAATACCTCAACATAATTAAGGCCATATATGACAAACCCACAGCAAATATCATTCTCAATGGGGGAAAACTGAAAGCTATCCCTCTAAGAACAGGCACCAGACAAGGATGCCCACTGTCACCACTCTTATTTAACATAGTATTGGAAGTCCTAGCCAGAGCAATCAGGCAAGAAAAAGAAATAAAAGGGATCCACATTGGAAAAGAAGAAGTGAAACTGTCACTCTTTGCAGACGACACGATTTTATATCCAGAAAACCCTAAAGATTCCACTAAAAAACTTTTAGAAACAATAAAGGAATATAGTCAAGTCGCGGGATACAAAATCAACGTTCAAAAATCAGTTGGGTTTCTACACACTAACAACAAAGTAGCAGAAAGATAAATTAAGCATACAATCCCGTTTACAATTGCAACAAAAAGAATAAAATACCTAGGAATAAACTTAACCAAAGAGGTGAAAGATCTGTACACTGAAACTGTAAAACATTGTTGAAAGAAATCGAAGAAGACTCAAAGAAATGGAAAGATATTCCATGCTCTTGGATTGGAAGAATTAACATTGTTAAAAACGTCCATACTTCCTGAAGCAATCTATAGATTCAACGCAATCTCTATCAAAGTTCCAACAACATTTCTCACAGAAATAGAACAAAGAATCCTAAAATTTATATGGAGCAACAAAAGACCACAAATAGCCAAAGGATTCCTGAGAAAAAAGAACAAAGCTGGAGGTATCACACTCCCTGATTCCGAAATATGCTAGTAACCAAAACAGCATGGTACTGGCACAAAAATAGACACACAGATCAATGGAACAGAATTGAGAGCCCAGAAGTACACCCACACATTTATGGACAGCTAATATTCGACAAGGGAGCCAAGAGCATACAATGGAGAAAGAAGAGTCTCTTCAATAAACGGGGTTAGGAAAACTGGACAGCCACATGCAAAAGCATGAAAGTAGACCATTCCCTTACACCATGCACAAAAATCAACTCAAAATAGATTAAAGACTTGAATGTAAGACCCGAAACCATGAAACTTCCAGAAGAAAACATAGGCAGTATGCTCTTTGGCATCCGTCTGAGCAGCATATTTTCAAGTCCCATGTCTGACCGGGCAAGGGAAACAAAAGAAAAAATGAACAAATGGGACTACATCAAACTAAAAATCTTCTGCACAACAAAGGAAACCGTCAACAAAACGAAAAGACA
Source organism: Equus asinus (assembly GCF_041296235.1). NCBI lineage: Eukaryota > Metazoa > Chordata > Mammalia > Perissodactyla > Equidae > Equus > Equus asinus. Next base: position 132,529,277 of record NC_091792.1, read on the forward strand.
ACCTAACAATTGGGAGAAGATATTTGCAAACCACATATCAGATAAGGGGTTAATATCCAAAATATACAAAGAACTAATAACAGCTCAACAACAAAAAACCAACAATCCAATTAGAAAATGGGCAAAAGGTCTGAACATAGGTTTCTCCAAAGAAGATATATGGATGGCCAATAGACATTTGAAAAGATGCTCAACATTATTAGCTATCAGGGAAATGCAAATCAAAACTACAATGAGGCATCACTTCACTCTGGTCAGAATGGCTATAATTAACAAGACAGGAAACAACAAGTGTTGGAGAGGATGTGGAGAGAAGGAAACACTTGTTCACTGCTGGTGGGAGTGAGAACTGATACAACCACTATGGAAAGCAGTATGGAGTATCCCCAGAAAATTAAGGATAGCTCTACCATATGATCCAACTATCCCACTGCTGGGTATTTATCCAAAGAACTTGAAAAACACAAAGGCATAAAGATACATGCACCCCTATGTTCATTGCAGTATTATATACAATAGCCAAGACTTGGAAGCAACCTAGGTGCCCATCAAGGGACGAATGGATAAAGAAGATGTGGTATTTATACACGATGGACTACTACTCAGCCATAAGAAATGATGAAATCTGGCCATTTGTGACAACATGGATGGACCTTGAGGGTATTATGCTGAGTGAAATAAGTCGGAGGGAGAAAGTCAAATACCGTATGATCTCAGTCATAAGTAGAAGATAAAAACAACAATGACAAACAAACACACAGTACTGGAGATTGGATTGGTGGTTACCATAGGGGAAGGGGAGAGGGGGGAGGGCAAAAGGGTTGATCAAGTTCACATGTGAGGGGATGGACTGTAATTAGTTTTTGGGTGAACATGATGTAACCTACACAGAATTTGAAATATATTACGATGTACGTCTGCAAGCTATATATTGTTATAATCCAATGTTACTGCAATTAAAAAAATTAAAAAAGTATATTGTTTAATTTCCGCATATTTGTGAATTTTCCAGTTTTTTCCTCTGCTACTGATTTCTAGGTTCAATCCATTGTGGTTAGAGAAGATACTTGGTATGATTTCAATGTTTTTAAATTTGTTAAGACTTATTTTGTGATCTAACGTGATTTAGACTGGAGAATGTTCTTTGTGTGCTTGAGAAGAATGAATTTTTTGCTTCTGTTGGGTGCAATGTTCTCTATATGTCTGTTAGGTCCATTTTGTCTATAGCAATGTTCACATCCACTGTTTCTTTGTTACTTTTTCTGGCCAGTTGTTTTATCCATTATTGAGATTGGGGTACTGAAGTCTCCTACTATTATTATATTGCTATTTAACCCTTCAGTTTTGTTAATGTTTAATTTATATATTTATGTCTTCTGACAGTGGGTGCATCTATATTTATAACTGATATATCTTTCTGGTGAATTAACTTTTCTTTCATTATCTAATGTCCTTCTTTGTCTACTGTGACAGTTTATGACTTAAAATCTATTTTATCTGCTATATGTACAACCACCCCTGCTCTGTATGGGTTACCATTTGCATGGAATATCTTTTTCTATCCTTTTACTTTCAGCTTATATATGTCCTTCAGTATAAAGTGAGTTTCTTATAGACAGCATAGAGTTGGACCTTGTTTTTTATCCACTCAGCTGTTCTATGTCTTTTGATTGGGGAGTTTAACCCATTTTTATTTAAAGTAGTTATTGATAAGGAAGAATTTATGATAGGCATTTTGTTAATTGTTTTCTCTTTGTCTTGTAGTTCTTTTGTCCCTCTTTCCTCTCTTGCTGTCTTCCTTTATGTTTTATTGTGGGGTGGTTTTTTTTTTTTTTTGTATTGATATGCTTTGATTCTTTTTCATTTTTCTTTTGTGTAACTTCTATGTTATTTTCTCTATAGTTCCCATGGGGCTTATGTAAAATATCATATTTACAATAGTCTATTTTAAACTGATAACTTCTATTGTATACAAAATCTCTATACTTGTACTGCCCCTAACACTTTATGTTATTGATATCTCAATTTACATCTATTTATATTCTGTACCATTAACATATTTTTAGTTATAGTTATTTTGATCCTTTCAAAAACTTTCATACTAGAATTAAAAGTGAATTTACCCACTGCTATTACAGTAATACAGTATTCTGTATTTATTAATATATTTACCTTTACCAATGAATTTTATACTTTCTATGTTATCATGTTGCTGTTTAGAGTCCTTTCATTTTATGTTGAAGATCTTCCTTTCACATCTCTTGTAAGGCAGGTGTGGTGCTAATGAACTCCTTCAGTTTTTGTTTGTCTGGGAAAGTCTTTCTCATTCCTTTATTTTTGAAGGACAATTTTGTCAAGTATAGTATTCTTGGTTGGCAGTTTTTCTTTTCTTTCAGCACATTGAAGATATCATCCCTCTCCCTTCTGGCCTGTGTCGGTGTCGCAATCCGATGTACACATCAGGATACATGCGGAGAGGGCTGATAGCCACTCTGAGTTTATCATAACTAGTGTTTCAATATATACATAGCTTACATCTGTTAAACATACACAGGTGTTCTGGATGAAGTAATTAGCGAGTGCCAAGAATTCTTAGTGATTTCTCAAGGAGCCCTCCCTTGGCCTCTGTTTTGATATTATCATGTTATTGCCGTGCTCCTATATTTTTATCTCGGAGCAGGCAAGGTCTCTTAGGCAACGGTCCCTCCTGCTCCCAATATCCATATTGTTTCTCCATCTGTGCCCCTGGGCAGCCGCTGCCTGGCTTAGGTTGCCCCCCCCCCCCGGAAGTCTTACCCATCATTGGCTAACCGGCCTTCTCACCTCCGGGTCACAGTTTGTTGACAAGCCTTTTCCAGTGATTATTAACTCTTCCTGTGTCAGGGGTGGCTACAGCCTGGAAAGTTGCTACAGAAAAACCCAGCGACAATCTTATGAGGTTTCCCTGTATGTGACAAGTCATTTTCTCTTGCTGCTTTCAAAATTCTCTGTCTTTGACTTTTGACAACTTGATTATAGTGTTAATTTCTTTGGATCCAAATTATTTGGGATCTTTTGAGCTTCCTGGATCTGATGTCTATTTTCTTTTCCAGGTTTGGGAAGTTCTAAGTCATTATTTCTTTGAATAATCTTTGTAGTCCTCCCTCTCTCTCTCCTCTGTCTAGAACTCCCATAATGTGTATGATCTATTTGATTGCATCCATGAATGTCTTAAGCTATGTTAATTCCTTTTTGTTTATGTTCATCAGATTGGATAATTTCAGATGAACTATCTCCAAGTTTGATAATTCTTTTTTCTGCTTGTTCTTGTCTGCTGTTGAACCCCTCTATTGAATTTTTCAGTTCACTTATCATATTCTCAAGCTCCCATATTTCTATTTGGTTCTTTTCAAAATTTTATATCAGTTCTTTTTTTAATCCTCCATTTGCTTGAAAAATGCTGGTTGAGCATTTTTATGACATTTGAAATCCTTGTCAGATAAATTATATATATTTCATTAAAATAGGTTTCTAGAGTTTTATCTTATTTCTTTGTTGGGATTGTGTTTCCTTGTTTCTTCATTTTCTTTGGCTCTGCATTGATATCTATGCATTAATGAAAACTGCCACCTCTCCCAGTCTTCTCAGATTGGCCTCATATGGAGAAGACTTTCACCAATCAACCTGGCCTGAGCTTTTGTGGGCCTCTGAAACTTTAGTGCTAGTCCATACCACCACCTTTGTTCTTTGCTGCCCCCAGGTGCCTAGAGTGTGCCAGGTCTCACCAGTGCTCTGAGACAGGAAAGATAGAAGCCAATCTTTTGGATGGCTCCTGGAGAAGTTGGGACTCAGGATGTGCAAGCAAATTCTTTCTCTCCTCAAGAAGAAGGTGGGAGCTGGGGTTTATTGCCCACTCATTCTGTGCTAAGCCAGGGATAGGAGCTGAGGTAAATGCCTGCTCACTAGTTCAAACTGCCACTTTGCTCTCTGTAGCCTTCGGGGGACTGGTGTATACTGGGCCCTGTCAGCTCTCTGAGTTAAATGAGATAGAAGCCAGTTCCTCAGGTAGCACCTGAAAAAGTTGGGGCATTGTGTATGCAGTGCAACTCCTTTGATTCTCAGGGGGAAGCTGGGAGCTGGGGTATATTGCCATTTACTCTGCACTACGCCAGAGAGGAGCAGAGTGGTGAGTGCTTGCATGTTAGTTCTGACTACCACTTTGTTCCTGTAGTACTGGAGGGCTAGCATATACCATGGCCCATCAGCTCTCGAAGAAGGAAAGAGAAGCGAATCCCTCAGGCAGCACCCAGAAAAGCTGGAATGTTAGATGGACAGTCCAACTTACTTATTTCTCAGGGAGAAGCTGGGAGCTGAGGACCCCATTCCAATTGTAGGGCACTGTTCTGGGGGTCGAATTCTGGTGAGAGGGTGTCTACTTTTCTTATTGCTTTTGATGTTGCTAGTTTTTCACTCACCTGGGGTACAGGAGCCTCTTAGCTAGTTTCTATATATCTCACAAAGGAAGTTAGTCCATGTGTTGCTGTTGAATTATCCATGTAATGGGGAGAAGGAGAGCCCAGGAGTTCTTATTTGCCGTCTCAGTGATGTTACTCCTTTACAACATTTTTATTGAGTTATTTTTCTGCTTCATTCCAAGTTGATGATGTATTCTCTCAAAAATAGGAAGTCCATTTTTTTCTTATGTATTCATTAATAAAAATTACCACCCTTCTGTGGATAAAAGCCTTAATTTTCAGTCTCTTAAATCTAAAAGCATGGTAAATTCTGACTGTAATTAACACATTTGAGGCTGTCTAGTTCAGTTTTGCCCTTAGGAACCTGTGGAGAAACCGCATTTCCTTTTCTTGGCCCTGGAGATAATTAAAAACAACATGAAAGAAGAGCAGAATTTACAGCAGCTCATCCGACGTTGCTTCCCTCTATCTGACAACAATTGAAGTCTCAATCTCTAATGTTCTATAGCACTTACAGACTTCAGACACCTTTGCAGCTTAAAGTCCCAGTCTCTTGACCTGCATACCTGGCTAAACAACCCAATAAAAGAAATAATTGAGACACTACTCTTGCAAAGAGAGCTTTTCCTGGAACCAAAAGATTGTCTTTGCTAATAATTCTTGCAGCCACTGTGCCTGTGGCATAGGTGCCTAGAGAAGTCTAGGTCAAGCTGCACGTTAAGACCCCTCTCTGGGGCCAGCCTGGTGGCGCAGTGGTTAAGTGTGCATGTTCTGCTTTGGTGGCCTGGGGTCTGCCCATTCGGATCCCAGGTGCGGACATGGCACCGCTCATCAAGCCATGCTGTGGCAGGTGTCCCACATATAAAGTAGAGAAAGATGGGCACGGATGTTAGCTCAGGGCCAGTCTTCCTTAGCAAAAAGAGGAGGATTGGCAGATGTTAGCTCAGGGCTGATCTTCCTCAAAAAAAAAATACCCCTCCTTCTCTGGTATGTGGAGTCCTACACCTGTGGCCTGAACCTTCTGAGGCCCATACTGGATACAAACCTGTAGCCTGTGATCAACATTGTCAAAGCTGCAGGGCTCTTCCAAGTTCAAAATTCCACAGAATTCACATCTACCAGAGTCTAATTCTTACACATATGTCTAAGTTACACAGGTTGGAAATCATCTCCACAACTGTAAAAATCAGCCACCTGGGACAACAGAGCCAATGCAAATTGCTAAGGTTAAAATCACTCAATGCTGACCTTATTTAAGCTAATGCCTAAAGGCACATCCCCAGGTTGTACCAGTCATTTGGCCTCCAAATTCTGCTTATTATACATTTCTCAAAGTTTCCAGCCAATGTCCAGTGCTCGTATCTCAGAGGACCTACTAAACAAATTTTATGTTTGTTCTGTGTCTGAATTCTGAACTATTTAAGAGACACAAGAGTTCAGCAGATAAAGATTAAAAAGTCAAATTATTTCTGATATTAGCCATGTTAGGAAATATGGCTTACATATTCCACCCCCCCACATCCTCCAAAAAAGGTGCAAGACTTTCTTACATGGGCAGAGCCTATTCCAATAAGATTAACCCAGTTTGGAGAGAGCAGACTAGACTACACTTTGATTTGTGCAAGTGTTGTCACACACACACACACACACACACATACACACAGGCAGGGAGGAGGGAGTGGGGCCACACAAGTGAAGATAGTAGAAAAATCACTCCTCCTCTTCTAGGGAGCAGTGAACAAAACATGGCTCAAAGTACAAGTAATGTTCCCACATGGAAACTTGAGAAGTGAGAAAGTCATGTTCCCTTCTAATGATGGGAACACTAAGAATCACAATATAGCCCTAAAATAAAAGGTCTTAGCTATCTCATGCATCAACTCTGACAGCACAGTCTAGGTTGAAGTAAAGCTATTGAGTTATTGACCGCATGGTAGAGTGGAGACAAACATCATAGAAAGCTGAAGCCTGCCTTCAAATCATGTGGGAAACATGTCCACATCTGACATAACAATTGTCAGGTCGACCTCCTGCAGTTCATTGAGGGGAGCTAAGCCCTAAAGAGCAACTGATTCTAGAAAGGCAAAGTGCACTGAGAATCTTTCTATAACTGGAGGGCAGTGCCACTGGCAATAGATCCTTTGACAATGATTAGCAAACCAGTGAGAGGGTTTTACATTAAATTTGTAGTTAAAGTCAGATATGTCTTACTCTGAAGAATGAACTCCTAACCTCAAGTCATTGTGGCCTTTCTGAATCTGTCCACTAATATAAAGATATCCTAATGGTTTTTTTTTTTTTCAACTGCAACTCTATTACCTGTAATTGAGAACTCACCCACATTTTAATGTTCCTTTTTTCCTTAGGCAGTTATAATGGCCTTTTCAGGAAACACTGGACAATGAATAATTACACATTTAGTGTAAAGGATTCAGATGTTCACATAAAGCCTCTACCTTCTGCCTCCTTTTTACAAACCTTTTTTTGTGTAGTTCTAATTCATTCTTCATACAATTGTTCTATTTATAAGTGGTGTTACTGGAGGAAGATTGTTTTTCACTATTGGAAATACTTATTTCCCTGGCAATTGGATACACATATAGCAACATAATTGTTGAGGTTATGTCTTGTATTAAAAGAAGTAGTTTTCACTTTAAATTTCACAAACAAGTGTCAACCATGTTGATGACTTCATCACATTTAAAGGCTTGAATAGGTAAGATCTTACACAAAATAAAGGAAATGTAAATAGCAGTTTGTCAAACACAGAAACATTGCCAATATGTGACAGACTCCTTTGTCCCCAGAAAGACAATATTCAAAATTTCACAAGATTGAGAGGAATGTGGGTTCATAACATTTCGCTGAACTCAGTGTGCGAGAAGTCACCTATTTGAAGCAATATTGTCTTTGAAGATCGAGGATTCCCTTTCTTTAGTAAAAAATGCTTTTTCTCACTTTATTTAAGTTAATCAAATGGAGCCTTCAGAAGAAAAAATGTTACTGATAATCACAACCTGTTTTAACCTAACCTGTTGGAGGGGTAGTTTGAATGACTTACTAGGGATGTGAGTCCATATGGAAGAATTGAAGAGTGAGGGGGGATGGTTAGCATGAATAAAGTTGTGCTTTAGGACTATTACTCTGTCTCTATGACTCTAAATTAGGCTGATTTAGAATGTAAGAGTTTGGAGGCAATTAGGACTCCTGTTTTTGTTGATCCAGGACTCTCCCAACCCAACTTCACTTTCTGGTGACAGAACCCAACACCCTTGCCCCAGTGTAGTAACATGGTAGGCTGATATGGAACTCAGGAGGGCCAGAGTTCCTCTGCCTGGAACTGGCACAGAGGACATCCTAAATCTTGGGTCACATCCACTGGAGGGATGTGTATCATGACCAATCAATCCTATACTCAATCTTCCTAGACATAATGACAGATCCAGAGGTGAGCACATGACTCAAAGAAATCAATATGAGTCTTCTCTAAGAGTTTTTCTAGTTAGACCTGGAGAAAAACAGTCTCTTGCCTTTTGGATCTTGTGTACTGATAGTGTATCAGTCTAACAGTGAGACCATGTTCCCATGTTCCTCACAATGTGTACAGGCTTGTTGTACAGTACAGAGAATAAAGTTAATATTGTGTGGTGAAGCAGGAGAAAGATGAGAGAGAGAGAGAGCGCAAAAGCACTTGGATGCAAACAGGAGGCTTAATTGTGTTTAAATTTCTGCCCTTTACATGATTCAGTTTTATGCAGTAATAAATTTCTCCAGTTATTTTTAATAAAAATACATAGAGATGGCTAACTAAAAAGCAACACATCCTCAAGTTCTCATAAAATAATTCTTCTCAAGACCTAAAAGAAAATACATATAATCCTGCTTATCTAACAAGAGTGAGGAGTGTTGAGATGATTCTTGAGTCCTCAAGACCTGAGTTTTCCAAAAGAGAGGGGAGTGCTTAAACCAGGCAATGGAGAGCTGTATGTGAATCCAGGGTTGTGTAGGCACACAATTGCAGCAGGAAATAGCAACTAGTTTTTGTAGCAAGGTGTGTCTGGAGGCCAGAGGGACAAGATCTTAAAAAAAATTCCCTGTGAAACTTTACTTTATTCTGAAAATAATCATGGACCGCCAAAGACTTTCCCAAGTAGAAGAGGGACATGTTCTGACCTGACGTACATTTGAGATACGTGATCCTGTCTTGTAAAATGGAGGATGAGCATAAGGGGCTGATATGAAGGAAAGGAGGCCACTTAGACGTGATTAAAATAGTTGAGGTAATAGATAATACAGGCATGTACAAAGATTGTGAATGAAGCTCGAGAAGAAAATACAGATTCAAAGGCTATGAAAACTCAAAGATTTTGCCACTGATCGAGAAATGGTCATATGTAATAAGATGGGAGCAGAGAGAGGTTTGAGGACAAGTGGGAGTAGGAGAACATGGTAGTACATTTGGTTTTAGCCTTTTTGCATCTCTTGTTCTTATCGTACTTCCAGATGGATAGCTGTAGAAAACGGGTGGAAATGTAGACCTTGTGTTTAGTATTAAATGTCATCACTAAAGATACTCATCTGAGAAACATCAGAAAAAATTCTTTAGCTTTCACTATGATATTAGACACAAATTTCAAAACAGATTATTGAGTAAAAAGTACAAAAGTAAAAAATATTGTAATCTAACCCTCTGAAATTATCTAGATGATGTTAGTGCCATAAAGAGAGTTATTGAGAGAAGATTTTACAGAATCCTGGAAGGCTAGAGCACTGCCTGACTATTTTTCTCTCCTCCCCACCCAGGCCGTGGACTTGAATTTGTTTCAAAGAAAGAAGAACTTCATAGTTATTAACATTTCTTTAAGTGGCAGTGAATAGATGGGTAGTCTACGTTCTTCTGTTATGGTGGTGTGAGCCTGAGAAATAGAGTCAGTCCCAGCATGAGCAGAACTTCTCCAACTTGGTGCATTTACTGCTGCAGATGTATGCTGCCCTGAGCTGGGCCTTGAGCTCCAAAGCAATCTGTGTTGAGATTTGAGGCATCTGTTCCTGCCTTTCGTGTGGGCATGCGTGGTATGTGTGTGTGTGCATGTGTGGCACGTGTAGTCACAGCATATGACGGGTGTGTGTCTCTGTGTGGGTGTGCATGTCCTCTCCCCCTTCCAAACTGAAATCACCTGAAACGATGCAAGAGTCAATTGATCTAGTTCAAGTTATTTGATGAATTAACTTGGCTAAGATCTAAAATTCTTAAATGATGTTGCAAGGTAACTATAAAAATGTGATTTCAATATGAAATATTTTTAAAAACTGTGTTCAAGAATCAGTATGCTGTTTTATAATGCAACTGAGTAGAGCATGCCTAACTTAAGATAAATTATGATGATATTTTTCAAGTAAATATTTTATAAACCAAACGCACTAGCTTCAGTACTCTAGACAAGACTCATCTAATCAGAATAGATATTTTGCCACTTGTTGATAATTTTCACTGAATTTTATTTAGAGTTCTATTTAATTTACCACCCTTAACTGATTAATCAAAACATACTCTAAATGCAATTTATATCTTCTTGTTCTAGCTGTTTGCTCAAGATGCTGAGGTTCCAGTTTTTAGAAATTGCTGCTTCTTTTTGGCCATTACTATACAGAAAATAAACCACTGCTGTTCAGAGTTCTAGTAGCTTATACAATTAGTACTTTAATTTTTAAAAATACATTTTTCATATTCTCCATTATAAACAAGTATTTCCTTGCATCATTTTGTAGCAAGAGAGAAATCACAGTTTCTGAATACAAAACAATTTGAGTGTATGTGTGTGTGTGTGTGTGTGTGTGCACGCCATTACAATATACCCTATGAAGTCTGAGTTTATTATTTAGTGAATCAAGTGTCAAGGATAATTTCCAAAGATCTATGAGCACATGGCATGCATAAATAAGTTCATTGTGGTAATATAAAAAGCTGGAGGATAAATATTTATAATTCTGTAAAGACTGCTCACTCCTCAAGCCAATCTAATCAGTATTTCTGATGTAATGCATGAGAATCTACTAATATTCAAGCAGGGTTCAGAGAATCACATTAACTAAATCAGATAAATTATAGAGCTGTATCTAGAAATCTATCATATCATTCCTGAATTTTCTTTCACCTGTTAACTTTAAATTTCCAGGATAATTATTAATTTCATTGGCCATAACAGAAAGTACGGTATATTCCTCTTATAAACATCACTGCGTATACAAAACAAGTTTTGAGATATAATTAAAAATTAATTATTTTAAAAATTAACTTGATTGGCTAAAATACAAAGTGGAAAATATTCCCATATTGGTACTTGGATATTGGAAGTTTGAGACAATCTGAATGTTAAGAACTGATAAATCCATGTATTGTAAAGATGTTCTTTGTATAATCATGATCATTACCAAGTGCTACGTTGGTTTAGTATTCCCATAATCGATAAAGGATGAGAGATTTAGAACATATCAAAAATAGGTTGTTTCTTTCATCTTTTGCTTTTATTTCTGGCAGTTTGTTTTCACTGGTACCTGAACATGATTGTGCAGCAGGTATATCAGGCCAAAATTTGTTTACCTAAGGAAAAGAAATTAAAAGAATGATATACCACATGCCTTATAAATAAGCAACTGAATTATGCATTTAATGAACAATGGAAAATAGTACTGTGTAAATGTTTTACTAGTACTATTTACAGTATAATTCTATTATAATTATAATTACAAGAAATTATTCAACTATATATAATTATAGGAAGTTATAATTATAAGAAATTATTCAATATTGTTGAGGCTTAATTTCTAGACAATCCTTTTGTTTCGCCTAATTCTCCCTTTATATACTTGTTGTATTAGTTATCTACTGCTGTGTCACACATCACTTAAAAACGTAGTGACTTAGACTAACAGGCATTTATTATCTCACAGTTTCCGTAGATAAGAAATCCAGGTGGGGCCTAGCTGGATGACTCTGGCACAAGTTCTCTCATGGGGTTGCAGTCAAGCTATTGACCAGAGTTACAATCATCATAAGACTCACCTCCATGACCACAAAGACGTTGTCAGCATGACTCAAAAGATTCACTTCTTAGCTTACTCATGTGGCTGCTGGCAGGTCTCAGATGATCCATTTCCAATCTCTTCATGTGGCCTCTTTACAGAGCTTCTGTGGTAGCTGATTTCCCCCAGAGGGAACAATTCGGAAGTGAGTGAAACACCCAAGTTGAAAGTTACAGTCTTTTTATAACCTAATCTTGGAAGTGATATCCCATTGCTTCTGCCATATTGTATTCATTAGAAGTGGATCACTATGTCCAGCTCAAACAAAGAGAGAGGATTACCCAAGGGAATGATTAGCAGAAGGCTAAGGTCATTGGAAGTTATATTAGAGGCTGCCTACTGTACCTGTTAGCCCTCTTTAGGAAATTTCTCATCATAGCCACTATATAAACATAAATTTATCATAATTTCCACAAGTTTTTGGATTCCTTTGTCAGAATAGAACTCAATTGTCACTTTGCACTCTTCCCCATGATTCTTCCCTGTTCCTGCTCTCATTCTCCTCAGATATGTCCAATTTTCACCATGCTCCTCAATCCCCTGATGGCTCCCTTGCCTATTTTCTCAGCATATGGCTGCACTTTCTTACCTCTCAGAGAAAATAAGGTACATCAAGCATTTAAGCATTAACATTCTCAACTTCCTACCATATCCTCAATACACACAAATTACTCAGAACATGTACTCTCTCACTTCTTCTTTTCTGCATTGCAGAGGAAGATTTTATTCCTTTTCTTGTAACTTTAACCAGCCCTTTTGGGGTTGATGGAAGCAGCTCAGCTCTGTTTCCTCAAGCCTCCCTAATGAGAAGACCCATTTAAGATGCTCTCTTCCCTGGAAATTTGGATTCATTGGTTTGGGGTGGGGGCTTAGGAATGTGCATCTTAGCCAGGACAGCAGATGATTCTTGTCTTCGGATATGTCTGGAAAGCGCTATGAGCAGTGTCATTTAAGTAAAACTGTTTATTAAATACTCACCTTAGGGACTATATGCACTAACTGCTATGGGGAATACAAAATGACATAGGAGGAAGGACCTGATCCCAAATTAGTTTCTAAGAACATTTCCTGAAGGAAAATAGCTAAGAAGAAGACAAACAGAAATATGAACACATTTTAGTTACAAACAAGGTGTTAGAATCACTAAGTGAGTTTCAGTGATTGCAATCTGCTAGGCCTTCTTTGGGAAGATTTTCACAGGAAGTTGGCTAATACTGAACAATGCTTTTAGTAACTGGAACATGTTTTTTTGTTTCTGTTTTTCAGGGAGGAAACTGAAAAGCATTGTGGAGGTAGGTTTTTGTTAAATTTGAGGAATGGTAGAAGTCAAGGAATTAAGTGGGTTTAATTGGATTGGATAGAGAACATGAGTGTTATGACATCATTTAGGAAAGATGCTTTTGATGGAGGGCCTCTGAAAACTTTACTTGAGATGTTACTATAACACATAGATTATTTGTAGACTTGTGGCCTAATTATGTTTGAAGAAAACTAACTTACTATTACCTGTGTGTCTGCTTCAAGGCTAAGAATTTTACAACCATTATAACTTAAACTCACAAGTATACTGCCAGGCAGGTATTATTACACTCCTTAATAGATGAATAAATGAAGACACATATGACCAAATCACAGTGCAAGAAAGTGATACAGCTGCGAAGCCAACCCAGCTTTAAGCCAAGTTCATTTCATTTCCTATTTCTGTAATATTACAATAAAACCACATTCTTTTCTTAGAAGAAGATTGGCCCTGAGCTAACATCTTGCTCATCTTCTTCTATTTTATATGTGGGACGCCTGCCACAGCATGGCTTGACTAGCAGTGCATATGTCCAGGCCCGGGATCTGCACTGGCGTACCCCAGAAAGCCAAAGCAGAGCACCCGGACTTAACTGCTACCCCACCAGGCAGGCCCCTAAAACCATATTTTTGAAGCATATTTCCAAGATAGTTCGGATCCAGGATCATTCTTAAAATCATATTTATAACAGAGAGAGAGAGAAACCAAATCTGCAAGCACTTCAAATATTACATTGAAAAAAATAGTATTCCGTTTGAGTTAATGATGGGCAATCCAAATGCCAGTGTTCTTCCTTTCTAACTTGAAAAAATCCTGTTTTAAAAATTCATGAAAAGCAATTTTTAAATTATAGAATAGCTTCATAGATATCATTTCACTATTTTCATTTCTGACCACTCCCTTTTTAAAATTCTTTACTTTTCAATTTTTTTTAAAGTATAATTGACAACGTCTTATTAGTTTCATATGTACATCATAGTGATTTGATATTTATATACATTACAAAATGATCACCTTGATAAGTCTAGTTACTATCTGTCACCATAAAAAGTTATTACAATATTACGGACTATATTCCCTATGCTATACAGTAAATCCTCATGACTTATTTATTTTATAACTGGATGTTTGTACTTCTTAATCCTCTTCTCCTATTTCTCAGCCTCCAAACCCTTCCCACCTCTGGAAACCACCTGTTTGTTTCCTACATCTATGACTTTGTTTCTGTTTTGTTTTTTAGATTTCACATATAAGTGAGATCACATGGTATTTGTCTTTTTCCATCTGGCTTATTTCACTCAACATAATACCCTCTAGGTCCACTCATGTTGTTACAAATGGTAAGATTTCACTCTTTTTTTTTTTTTTGGTTGAGTGATATTCCATTGTGTATATATATACATCCCATCTTCTTTATCTATTCATCTACCGATAGACATTTAGGTTGCTTCCATTCTTGGCTATTGTAAATAATGCTGCAATAAGCATAGGGGGTCATATTTTCTCTTCAAATTAGTCTTTGCGTTTTCTTTGGTTAAATATCCAGAAGTGGAATTGCTGGATTGTATGGTGTTTCTATTTTTAATCTTTTGAGGAACCTCCATACCGTTTTCCACAGTGGTTGCAACAATTTACATTACCACCAAAGTATATGAGGGTTCCTTTTTCTCCACAGCCTTGCCAACACTTGATGTTTTTTGTCTTTTTGATAACAGCCATTCTGACATGCATCAGGTGATATCTCGTGTTTTTTCTTTTTCCTGAGGAAGATTAGCCCTGAGCTAACATCTATTGCCAATATTCCTCTTTTTCTGCTTGAGTAAGATTAGCCCTGAGCTAACATCTGTGCCAATCTTCCTCCACTTTACATGTGGGTCACTGCCATAGCATGGCTTATGAGCAGTATAGGTCCATGCCCAGGATCCGAACCTGTGAATGCCAGGCTGCCGAAGTGGAGTGCACAAACTTAACCACTATGCCATTGGGCTGACTTCATGATTTTTATGCTTTGTAAATGTGATTTTTCACATTGACTGACTTGTAGATGTTGAATCATCCTTGCACCCCTTGAATAAATCCCACTTGATCATGGTTTATGGTCCTTTTAATGTATTTTTTAATTTGGTTTGCTAATATTTTGCTGAGAATTTTTGCATCTGTGTTCATCAGGAATATTCTTTAATATTCTTTATTTGTGATGCTTTTTTCTAGTTTTGATATTAGGGTGATGCTGGTCTCATAAAATCTGTTTGGAAACTTTCCTTTCTCTTCTAGTTTTTGGAATAAATTGAGAAGGACAGGTATTATCTCTTCTTTATATGTTTGGTAGAATTCATCTGTGAAAAATTAAGAATAGATCTACCATATGATCCAGCTATCCCACTGCTGGGTATTTATCCAAAGAACTTGAGAACACAAAGGCATAAAGATACATGAACCCTTATGTTCATTGCAGCATTATTCACAATAGCCACGACTTGGAAGCAACCTAGGTGCCCATCAAGGAAAGAATGGATAAAGAACATGTGGTATATATATACAATGGAATACTAATCAGTCATAAGAAATGATGAAATCCAGCCATTTGTGACAACATGGATGGACTTTGAGGGTATCATGCTAAGTGAAATAAGTCAGAGGGAGAAAGTCACATACCATATGATCTCACTCATAAGTAGAAGATAAAAACAACAACAAACAAACACATAGCAATGGAGATTGGATTGGTGGTTACCATATTGGAAGAGGGAAGTGGGGAGGGCAAAAGGGGTGATTAGGCTCACATGTGAAGTGATGGACTATAATTAGTTTTTGGGTGGTGAACATGATGTAATCTACACAGAATTCAAAATATATTACGATGTACATATGAAAAAAAGATATATAAAAGAATTCATCTGTGAAGCAGTTTTGCCCTGAACTTTTGGTTTTTGGGAGTTTTTAAGTTACTGATTCAGTTTCATTTTTTGTAATTGGTCTATTTAGATTTTCTGTTTCTTCATGATTCAGTCTTGGAAGGTTGTTCGTTTCTAGGAGTTTATCCATTTCTTCTACGTTTTCCAATCTGTTGGCATTTAATTGTTCATAGTAATCTCTTATAGTCCTTTATATTTCTGTTGTGTCAGTTATAACTTCTCTTTCATTTCTGGTTTTATTTATTGAGCTTTACCTGTTCTTTTCCTGATGAGTCTGGAGAAAGGTTTATCAATTTTGTTTATCTTTTCAAAGAATCAGCTTTTAGTTTCATTGATCTTTTCTATTGTTTTTTTAGTCTCTACTTCATATATTTCCCCTTTGATCTTTATTATTTCCTTTCTTCTACTAACTTTAAAGTTTGTTGCTTCTTTTTTCTGGTTCCTTTAGGTATGAAACTAGATTGTTTATTTGGGATTTTTTTTGTTTCTTGATGTAGGCCTATATCACTATGAATTTCCCTCTTAGAACTGCTTTTGCTGCATCCTATAGATTTTGCAAAGTTGTGTTTCCATTCTCATTTGTCTCAAGGTGATTTTTCATTTTTACTTTTATTTCTTCATTGACTCATTTGTTGTTTAATTGTATGTTCTTTAGTCTCCACAGGTTTTTGCTTTTTCCAGTTTTCTTTTTGTAATTGATTTCTAGTTTCATACCATTGTGTTTGGAAAAGATGCTTGATTTTATTTCAATCTTCTTAAATCTTTTGAGACTTGTTTTGTGTCCTAACATGTGATCTATCCTGAAGAATGTCACACGTGTGCTTGAGAAGAATGTGAATTCTGCAGTTTTTGGATGAAATGTTCTGTATATATCAATTAAGTCAATCTGGTTTAATGTGTCAGGTAAGGCTAATGTTTCCTTATTGATTTTTGTCTGGATGATTTATCCATTAATGTAAGTGGGGTATTAAATTCTCCTACTATTATTATATTGCTGTCAATTTCTCCCTTATGCCCATTAATTTTTGCTTTATATATTTAGGTGCTCCTATGTTGGGTGCATAAATATTACAAATGTTATATCCTCTTCTTGGATTGACCTCTTTATCATTAGGTAATGCCCTTCTTTGTTTCTTATTAGGGTCTTTGTTTTAAAGTATATTTTGTCTGATATAAGTATTGTTATCCAATCTTTCTTTTCATTTCCACTTGCATGGAATATCTTTTTACATCCCTTCACTTTCAGTCTGTGTATGTCTTTAGATCTGATGTGAGTCTCTTGTAAGCAGCATATAAATGGGTCTTGCTTTTTTATCCATTCAGCTACCCTATGTGTTTTGACTGGAGCATTTAGTCCATTTACATTTAAAGTAATTATTGAGAGGAATGTACTTAGTGCCACTTTGTTAGTTGTTTTTGTAGTTCTTCTCTGTTACTTTCTTCTTCCCTTGGTCTCTTCCTTGTTGTTTGATGGTTTTCCTTAGTGTTGTATTTGTGTTCCTTTCTCTTTATTTTTTGCATATTTATCATAGGTTTTGGTTTGTGGTTTCCAAGAGGTTCATATATATTGACCTAAATACATATCAGTCTATTTTAAGGTGGTAGTCACTTAAGTTTGAACACATTCTAAAAGCACTACGTTTTTATCCTCCCCAATATTGTACGTTTTTGATGTCATATTTTACATCTTTTTATTTTGTGTATCCCTTAACTACTTATTGTAGTTATAGTTGATTTTACTACTTTTGTCTTTTAACCTTCATATGAGCTTTTTAAATGGTGATCCTTTGCCTTTACTAAATATTTGCCTTTATCAGTGAGATTTTTTCTTTCACATATTTTCTTATTTCTATTTATGGTCTTTTCTTTTCTGGTTTAAGAACTTTTAACATTTCTTGTAAGGTCAGTTTAGTGGTGATGAACTTTAGTTTTTGCTTGTGTGGGAAACTCTGTATCTCTCCTTCAATTCTGAATGGTAACCCTGCTGGGTAAACTATTCTTGGTTGTAAGATTCTTATTTTCAGTGCTTTAGATATATCATGCCACTCTTTTCTGGTCTGCTATGAATCTACTGAAAAATCAGCTGATAGTCTCATGAGGTTTCCTTGTATGTGATTTATTGTTTTTCTCTTTCTATATTTAAGATTCTTTTTTATCTTTAATTTTTGCCATTTTAATTATAATATGTCTTGGTATGGATGTCTTTGTGCTCATCTTGTTTGAGATGCTCTGTGCTTCCTGTACCTGCATGTCTCTTTTTTCTTCTCCAGGTTAGGGACATTTTCAACCACTATTTCTTCAAATAAGTTTTTTCTCCCTTTCCATCTCTCTTCTCCTTATGGGACATCTGTAATGTGAATATTAGTAGGCTCGATGCTGTACCAGATTTCCCTTAATCTCTTCTCATTTTTTTCTAATCCCTTTTTTCCTTCTGATACGATTGGATGACTTCCATATTTTGTCTTCCAAATTACTGATCCATTTTTCTGTATCATCTAATCTGCTGGTGATTTCCTCTGTTATATTTTTCATTTCAGGTATTGTATTCTTCAGGTCTGATTGTTCTTTCTTATATTGTCTAACTCTGTGTTGAATTTCTCATTGTGTGCCTCCATTCTTCTCCTGAATTCTGTGAGCATCTTTACGACCATTACTTTGAACTCTTTATCAGGTAAATTACTTACCTCCATTTCATTAGTTTATTTTGGGGTTTTTCTTTAGGTTTTTTGTTCTTTTGTTTGGAACATATGTCTTTATCTCCTCATTTTGTTCAACTGTCTGTGTTTCTTTCTATGAATTAAATGAAATAGCTACATCTCTGCTCTTGAAGGAGTGGCCTTCTGTAGGAGCATCCCCTGTGTTGACTGCATGTGCAAGGCAGCTTTGGCAGACCAGCTGGAGCTGCAATGGGTGTAATTAAGGGGAGTCCTGGGGTGCACTGCATCCTGGCTTCCCTGGTGGCATGACTGGAATCAGGGTGAGCACAGGCCTGGGGGTCTTGGGGCACATGACTGCAGAGGTGCCCTGGTAGGATTGCTGGAGTTGGGGCAGATGTGGGTGGGGGGCCTGGGGCATGCCATGCTGAGGCCACCTTGGGAGGACAGCTAGAGCTGGTGTAGGCTAGGGGTCCAGGGTACGTTGGAACAGCATTAGCAGGCTAGCTAGAGCCTCTGGGCCATACTCCACCTGTACTGTCAAGGTGGAGAGGGAATGCAAAAAATGGTGCTCATTGGTGCTTCTGACCCCACAGAGACTTCCAACAGTTCCCCAACCAATTGGCAGATGCTCTAGAGTTAGTATATGAATTTTTTTCCTATATAGTCCAGGTGTTCTTTAAACTGCTTTTTTTTTTTAATGTGCCCCAAAGTAGGCAAGCCCATGGCAGGTCTCTCAGTGATACCCCTCCCTGTTGCAGATTGCAGTGTTGGGGGTGGGGTTCCCATTGATACTGTGTCTCTATCTCTCCTACCCGTCTCTGTGTGGTCCCTCTATTGTTTGTTTTGCAGATGCTGTTCGATTAGCCCTCAATTCTTCTTCAGGAGGACTTGTTCTATATTTAGGTGTATATTCAGTGTGTTCACGGGACAAGGTGAGTTCAGGGTCTTCCTACACCTCTATCTTGGACCCTCCTCTCTCACGTCCTTTTTTTTAGGAAAAAAATTGAATTGAATAAAAATAAAATCTTTTTGAATGCTTTTAATCAATATTCAAAAATATTTTTGCTTAAAATTTTCAAAATTCAGATTGGTGAAACATACCATAGCATTATCTCCATGTGTACACAGAGAAATTGCAGGAGGAGACAAAGTAGTGCTTGATGTTAGCTACATCTCAGTAGTAATATGGTTAACTCTTGGTTTAGCATCTTTGAGTCTCTCATAAGATAAAGTAATCACCTCCTATCATGCCTATCAGAAGCAACTTCTAAGACCAGCTCTAGGGCCCTTCTCATAAAAATCTAGGTGGAAAATCTGAATCTGAGCTTCCTTCTTCATGACTGACACTTTCATGGGTCCAGCACTGGTTCTCCCTTTCCAGAAACCCCTCTGGCTATGGCAACTCACATCAACAACCCATCCCAATTTCCTCTGGTACAACTGCTGCTTTAGCAAACCAAAATAACTATCCCAAAATCTATGACTTCAACACCACCTCCTAAGGCATAATTCCCCACCAGGCATTCTTGATAAATCTTTGTCTCCTACTCTTAACAGCTGCTCTCAGATCCTCTCTGGCTGGCTCCTGCGACCAAGGAGAGTTATGATGGTCCAATCAACTGAGAGGACATTATTTAAAAACACTTTAAAAGCTATAAAGTGCTCTACTCCTGTAAGAGATTCTTAGTAGTGCTTTTTTTTAAAGGTTTTATAGATCCCATTAGAGTGGGCCAGAAGGACTTGAGTGATGTTGAGACATTGAAAGGAAAACCACATTTTTCCAGAGCTGAAATAGCCATAGAATAAAATATTTAGGGATGCATGATAACCTTGGCAAATGTTACTATTTTAAGGAGCGATAACATCATTCCTTTTCATTTCAATATTATCATTCAGATGACTAAAATGATGAAAAAAATCTCTATTAGAAAACAGGATCATAGTGGGGCTAGAGTTTGATGAAATTAGGTAATGAAACAGTAATTCCATCTGTAGTATGCATTTTCATTTTATCTTTTTATGCACATGTTCCATGTGAACACTGAAATCTAGATGCATACTAATTAGTAATTAATATTCATCAACTTGTATAACAGTCCTCAACATAATGGTGATTAGCTTTAGATATTTATAGTATCATGAATAACTAGCTAGAGAAATGCATCATTTTCATTAGAATTACATTATGTTCCAAAGGAGAATTTGTGTCTTGATACTGGGAAAATACAACATTTTAAAACTCCACGTTTCAAGGATACTGAACATTTTTGTCTACGTATCTGGCAAATAGTCATGTTACAGGCTCTTAACATCAGCCCTGATATCAGTTCCCCCACATTGAACCCAGCGTGTATGGGGTTAAAACCAAAACCCACCACCCCCTTTCCTGCTTCTCTAGCTCCACTCATATGTAAATACCTGTTTCTTTAAATTTTGACTCCTTGAGCTTTACAACTAAATGGGAGTTACAAATTGTTAAAAGCCCAGGTGGCCTGGAGTTGGAGGCACAATAAAGTTTAGCTAATCATGTGTCCTTGAAGTTTGCCAGGAAAGCTGCTGTCTCAAGAATATCAAGGAGCGGAGGCTTCCCAGACCTCAACTCCTCACTCCCTGCACTGGAACCCTCCTCAAACAGGAAGATGAGACAATGGCGAAGGATGCCCACCTGCCATCCTCCTAGCTCACCACACCCCCCTGCCTTGCTGCAAGCAGCCTCTCAAGGCCAAATGCAGGCTGGTGGAAAAGTGCTGACCTGCCCAAGCTACGTGTTCCCCCTCCCCACCCAAAACCCCAAATAAAAATCCCTACCCATTCCTCATCAGGGAGCTGGCAATTTTTGAGGCATGAGCCCTTGCTTTGCTCCCTGTGCCTGGCATAGTAAAAACCTTTCCTCTTCCACTCAAGACTCTGTTCTCGTTATTTGGATTGGCATCGGGTTCAGAGACCGAACTTTCAGTTACAGTCACTTCAGTAAAATTGAATGGATAGTGAATTATTTTCCAAAGAGTTCTTTTTTTAGTCTTATCTTTCTGATTTTTTTTTACCCACGGGAGAAATTAGTCAGTCAACAAGTATTCTGAACTCCACTTAGCCTTGTGCTAGGCCATGGAAATATAGGCAACAGGCACCAATTTGCAAGGTCCTATCCCCTCTTGTCTACTCAAGGACACAGCCCTTGCAGTTGTCCTTTGCCTCTCTTGCATCCTGTTTTTCTATCTACTCAATATTCCCCATCGACCTATAAACATGCTATCACCTTATTGTAAAAGCATTATACCCCTTCAGAATTTCCTATTCCTGTGTGCTGCTTTATTTTTCACTATAATACCCATTACCTCCCTTGACACCAGTGTCCCATTTCACGTTGGCCTATCAGCAGCATTTGAACCTATTGATCATTACCTGATTGTTGGTTTTTCAGGACACCCTATTCTTCTTGTTTTTTCTTTTACTTCACAGAGATCTCCTTCTTAGTCTTCTTTGTTGGATATTTCTAAACTCTCTGACCTCTAAAATGTGAATTCTCAGGGCTCTGTCCCAAGACATTTTCTCTTTTCTACATCAGTTACACATTTGGTGATCTCATCCTGTCTCATGGTCCTAAATTCTACTAATATGCCAACAACTCCCAAATTTATGTCTACAGCACAGATCTCTTCCCTGAATTCTAGGCTAATAAATTTGACTGATGACTTTACATCCCCACTCAAAGATAAGTATCTCAAACATAATATGTCTAAAATTAAATTCCTGATATTCTACATGAAAGCAGCTCATCCCACAGTCTTCTCTATCTCAGTAACTGACAACTCCATATTTCCAGTTACTAGGGCCAGACACATTAAACTGATCCTTGATTCCTACATTCTCCAACCATACATTTAGTCATTGATCAAATCCTGTTGACTCCACCACTAGAGTACATTCAGCACAGACCATTTCTCAGCATCTTTGTTGCTGTTACCCTTGTGTGAACCACTCTCATTTGTCACTTGAGCGCTAGCCTCCAAACTGTGCTTGTGCCTCTTTAGTCTATTATCAACACAGACTACTGTTAAAATGTAAGTCAGATCATGAACGGCCTGGCTCCAAAACCTCCAGTGTTTTCCCTTCTAACTAAGAGTAAGGACCCAATCCACACAGTGCCCACACAATCCAACTCCTTTTCACTCTGACATAATGACTTATTTCCCCTACACTCTGTACCAGCCCTGCTGGCATCATGACTGTTCCTTATCAATTAAGTATGATCCCACCTCTCCTTCACATTTGCTGTTTTCTCTACCTGGCATGCTTTCCTCTCAGGTATTCTCATGATCTACTCCTTTACTTTCTTCAGAAAATACCAATATTTTAGTGAGGACTTTGATGACCACTCTATTTAAAATCATACCCCTTCAGAATTTCCTGTTCCTATGGGCTGCTTTATTTTTCTCTATAATACCTATAGCCTTCTAACATATTATGTAATTTGCTCACCACCTTTTTTCTTTCCTGTCTTACTGCACTTCAATGTAAGTTCTTTGAGAATTTGAGAATGTGTTTATATATAATAAACACATAAATGAATGAATAAAACAAGCTTAAAACCTAGTTGTGGAAACAAGGGTAACACGTAAGGAAGAAAACACAAATGGTAGAAAACTATAGAATGATGACAATAGATTTCAGAAGAAAGGGAGATTCAGAGGTGTAGAACACTTGATGAGCATGTTGAGGAAGATACTCATGATGCAAAAGAAGATTGGGCATTTGGCTAGTGAACTGTGAGAACCTGAATCTTTTACTGGACATTCCAGCTGAGACACCCCTCCTCTCTCAGATCACTCTGCCTACTTTTGTGCTTCTAGACACGTTTGTCTATTCTGCTTGAGTAGTCATTCTCCCATCCTCTATTTGCCAGCAGAGGAAAGAAAAGTTCCTCCTCATAGTCCAGGCTCAAACATTACTTCCTCTTTGCATTCATAGGTGATAAAATTTATGAAGATAGATGTCTCATCTGTTTTGCAAACCACTGTTTCCCCAGTACCCAGCACATAATAAGCATAAGTATTATACAAATATTTGTTGGATGAATGAATGAATGAATGAATCTTCCCTGACCTCCACATTATCACTACTTTGCCGTCTTTGACTTCACAGTACATTTCTTATACTTTATCTGGTGTTGTATTATAGTAGTGACATGTGTTTGTCATTATCTACAATAACTTTCAAACTTCTTGAGAGTTGAGCTATATCTATTCCATGATTGTCTTTTTCACCCATCTTTCTCTAGGAGTATGTCACTACACAGTAAACAATCAGTAAGTATTTAAATTGCATAGTGTATTCATTAGCTATTTCTGCCATAACAAATAACTACAAAATCTCATGGAAACACAACAAGAAGCATTTCTTTGGCTCAAGTGTTTGCACTTTGGCAGTGGTTCAGCTGGTCCAGTCTAGGCTTCGCTGGGAGGCTTTTACCTGCAGATTTGGTTTGGAAATGTTCCACGTGTCTCTCATCCTCCTTGGTTCAGTGGGTTAGCTGGGTCATGTTTTTATGCTAATGGCAGAGGACAAGAGAGAAAGCTAAGGCATGTAATAACTCTTATGAGCTAGGCTTAATTGGAACACTGCCATTTCACCATTTTCCATTGGTCAACATGAGTTCTATGTCTAAGCTAGAAATGAAGGGGTAGGGAAATATACTCTGTCGGTAGTGGGGAGAATTTTAGGGTCACATGACAAAGGATGAGGGGCAGGGTGAAGAATGTAGACCAGTAATCCAATCAATCATATACATTGACTTAAAATGTGTGATACTAATACCAGAGTGTGAAGACTTACAGAGTTTCACGGCACTCTAATTCATTCCACGAAAACTTTTAGAGTGTCCACCATGTGTCAGGCACTGGTCTAGTTCCTGAGGATGTAACAATGAATGAGAAACTCGACAGCATTGTGAAGTAAACAAGGCAGTAGTGACTCTTTTTATAAAAGAGTTAAGTGACATCTTATTTCACACATATAGTAAATAGGAGAGCTGGGAATTGAACAGAGGTTGGTTTACCTTACAAATAAACTTTATACTACTTCCTAGTTTACCTGTAATCTTGATAGGATTAGAATGCCACTTAAATGCTATAACTTAAATATGGAAACAAGGACAGAGATGCTGTAACTCTATCCTATATTAATATCATTGGATAAATGACGGTAACTTTCTCAGTTTACTGACTATTCCAGGTCCCTTGTGTTACATGTGTAAGACATGCTGCTCTTAGCTAAGAAACTCATCTTTTCACTTTCAGAGAGCTCTTATGCACATCATTTTGGGGCAGTAAAATTTTAGACTCCAAAGGAACAGTCTTTGGAAAGAGACATTACAAGAATATGAGAGCACACCTTGAAACTTTATTAGTAAAATGAAATCTTGCCTTTTTCTTCTGTTGTCACCCTGTGCATTTTCCCATTGCCTTCCCCCAACAAGCTGTTCCTCATAGGAACATACTGATTTCATCGACTCTTACAGCTGTAGCTGGGAAGTGCCCTGAATAACAATAAGGCTTTTATATGGAATATGACTTAATTTAGAGAATAACTGCTGACGCAAGATGGCAGACTCATTAAACTGCCTGACTGATCAATGTACTACCATTTGGAAAAGCTAGACTAGGAACTAAATAGCTTTTCACATTGGTTGTCAGACATCCTTTTAAATATCTTGTTATATGTTATGACAGATGGATGAGAAACAGCTTTGGGTAATCAGGAGATCAAGCCAGCAATTTGAATCTACCAGGAGGGGAAAAAAAAATCACCTTCATACCACAGGTGCTGCTCTCGGCCTTGGACTTCTCAAGGAGAGCTCGGTATCAAAGTAGAAATAAAATGTGGTTCATCCCCTTCGTGGTGATGATGACAGAGGAACACAAGTCCCTTACTATAAAGCAGTCACTTCCCCTATTTCCCCAATTTGTGATGAATAGAGAGCTCCCTAAATTCAAGTGGGAACATTGTTCTTCCTATAACCTGTGCCAGTGAAGGTATTATTTATGAGGAAGTCACAGAAGGAGTCTCTATCTAAGAATTTGCAGGCCTTCTGCTGCTTATTCTACAAATAGCCATGTTCTTGAGACACCCTGGCCATAAGTACCAGACCTCAGTTGTACAGTTCATTGCTTGGTTCCAAATCCTCGGGGAGTTGTCTTAATCAGCAGCAGCCTGCCTTGCTCCAACTAGCCCAATTAGGATTAAGAAACAAGGGGAAATTTCTTGCCTCAAAGAACAGCCGTGCAAACTGCAGTCAGTTGGCAAGGCATCTGAGGTGCAGCCCACTGATAGGGAGGCACAGTTACGGACCTGAGAATTTTTAATTTTAGCTCATTTTCTGTGGGAGTTCTACAGCTGTGGCTATGATTTTTAAAATGCTCTAATTTGATACAACAGCAATAATTCTCTAATCGGTTCCCTGCTTGATGAAGTTCTATCCTGTGCAAAGATGTACATATTGGAGTCTTATTCAGAATTCAGCTCTTATGACTCTAAAAAAATAAAGGTCAGGACACGGCAAAAATAAAAAGAAAAGAATTTCTCTATATTTTTTCCCTTCCTAAATACCATTTCAAAATAAGGAAATAAAAACACCATGAACATAATGTATGTTAGATTTAGTATTTGTGGTTGACAGAAGAAAAAGAATTCATGACCCCATTTCCCTAAGTCAACCCATCTGTGACATCATCGTCCCATCTGTGGGATGCCAGTACATTTCATCTCATCTTCCTGTTGAACTGATTACAACAAGTGGACTAGTAAGGGATAAGACAGAGTTGCTTCATTGAAATATGTCATATCTTGGGGCTGGCCCTGTGGCTGAGTGGTTAAGTTTGTGTGCTCCGCTGCAGGTGGCCCAGTGTTTCGTTGGTTCGAAACCTGGGCGCGGACATAGCACTGCTCATGAAACCACGCTGAGGCAGCACCCCACATGCCGCAACTAGAAGGACCCACAACGAAGAATATACAACTATGTACCTGGGAGCTTTGGGGAGAAAAAGGAAAAAAAAATAAAATCTTTATAAAAAAAAGAAATATGCCATATATTAGGGTTTACAATGGCCCAGATGCAAGGTGACCATGACATTGAGTATAGACAGACCAAAAGACAATTAAGGGAGGTTTAATCGTAAGGTATGAGGAGGAGGGCCAGCAGGAAGGCTTCTCAACTACAGGCAAAAAACTGTTAAGTTTGGTCATAGTGAATGGGAAACTGACTCAGAGGAATTTAGCAGGTTTGGGGTCAACAGTCTAGTTGACCAAGAGTTGGCAAACCTTTTATATAGTTGACCAAGAGTTGGCAAACCTTTTATATTGAGGCCCAGATAGTAAATAATTTAGGCTTTATCATCCATAGAGTGTCTTTTGCAACTACCCACCTCTGCCATTATAGCACACAAATGAATGGCATGGCTGTGTGTCAATAAAACTTTATTTACAAAAGCAAGTGGTAAGCCAGATTTGACCTGCTCACCTTAGTTTGCAGACCCTAGTCCCCGGAGGAGTCAGGCAGAGTGGGGAAAAGTATAGGTCTTGTCAAAGACAAACCAGAGTGGCTAGCAAGAATTTAGTTTTGGAGTGGCAGGATATTGTGTCAGTCACTGCAACCACGGCACGATTTCAGAACAGAATCAGTGGTAAGACAGAGAAGCTGAGTTTATTTGACAGATAAGTGGCTACTTAGAAACCCCTTGCTCTTATAAAAAGAACTGATAACTCAAATCTAGGTGACACTGAGTATACAAATAGGGCCATCTCTTATAGTCCAACATGATAATTTTGGCAACCCTGGAAGATTAGAATAATGACAGAAGTAGAACATGACAAAAAGTTTTATAAGTAACAGAATGAGAAAATTATAAATTTAACCCGAGTAAAATAAAGCAAAGCATATACTCAAACACTAGTTGTATTACTTGAGAAATTACTTATTCTCTCTGACCTGTGACTCATTCATGGTGCTATCTTGCATGTGACGGGGGTAAGAAGAGTACTTAAGTCATAGGGTTGTAAAGGCAGAAATGAAATCCAAAGTATGTAAAGCATTCAATAAAGTATTTGGACTCATCAAATCCCCCAATAAAAAGTTAAAGCCATTATTGTTATTACTTTGTGTGGGTGAAGTCAGTTTTTATTGAACTTGAAAGACACCCTGTCATGTTCTATTTGATATTTAAAAACCACCGTGTTCTATGAAATGGTCTTCTAAAAAAGCTCACTTAAGAAAAGGATAAATAAAAAGAAAACCATTGGATATAGATTCTGTGCAAATTCAACTGGATTTAGATTCAGAGCAAATACCAAATTCTTTTCTAATTAGATTATGACCATTACGACATTTAATGACTATGTGATTGTTTCTTTTACCTCCTCCTCTTCTTATTCCTTTTCCTCAACTTCTTTTTGCCTGGTCATAAAATAAGGAAAGAGTGGGGGAAATTTACAGGGCAAATGAAGTGTTTCATTTTATAAGTTAAATGCAGATTAATCTCTAATGATATAGTGCTGATCAGGGGAAAGAAAACTCAAAACAGAAAAAATCTGTCCTGACTCTGTGCAAGATTAATGGAAGAACTAAAACTTGGACGGTAATAAAAGCTTAGAGTATCTTAGAACACATGTTCTATTCAAGACTTGGGGGCAGTCCAGTACCGAAATTTTCTTTAAATTGCATGCCATTGATTTAGCCATAGGACTACAAAACTCAATAATAACAGTAATAGCAGTAGTAGCTAAAATTGAGTCCTTATTGTGTGAAAGGCATTATACTCAGGGTTACATATGTTAACTAACAATGCACAAATCATACCTAAAAAGTCGGCATCATTATTATCCCCATTTTACAGATGGGGAAAATGACGTACAAACAGGTTAAGTAATTTGCCAAAGATGACACATTAAATAGCAGAGCCAGGATTTTCCCCCAGAGGATCCAGCTCCAGAGCCTTAGCACTTTCCTCAAGTACACAGTGATGCCTCCCATTTTCTTGAGTCACTTCTAGAACCAGTGTGACCAACTTATCCTAGGTTGCCTGGGACATTTTTGCCTTTAGCGCTGAAGCTCTGATCCTGGGAGCCCCTTGGTCCCTGGCAAACCAGGGCAGTTGATCAATGGATCATCCTAACAGACGTCACATACATGAAGTTTGGCCTGTAAAAGGAAGCAAAAAGAACTCATTCTGCTAAAATAGCCATCACGAGATCCACTGAGAAAGGCTCAGGCATTCTAATTAAAAGAGAACTGGCCACACCATCACAAATTTCATCTAAACTTAATTTAGATGCGATTAGAAACCTTAGTTTAGATGCAATTAGAAACCTTAGTTTAGAGGCAATTAGAAACCTTAGTTTAGATGCAATTATAATGGGATCAGTTAACTGGCCTCCCAACTGAAAAGGAAGGAGCCAAAAGAGCAAAAAATGAAAGTGACAGAGAGAAAAGAAACTAAAAAACTATAAGGACAAAGTCTGAGGACTTTTAATAACACTTAATGACATTTAATTAGTTAGTACATTTTGTCAGTGACAGAAAACCACCTTGAACCATCTTCAGTAATAAGAGAAATTTATCAGAAGTACTTGTAACAGGGGCATGGATGCCGTTAGAATTTGCCTCCTCTCATTATTGTTTCTCCTTGTAGTGGCTTTATTTTCCCAGGCTACTTCTTTTTTCATGGTTGAAAATACAACACCAGCAGCTCCTAAGTTTTATATCTTCAGCCATAAGAGAAAAATTGACCATTTTAGTTCAAAATTTAAAAATCCCAGAAATTTTACTAGGAATTTTAAGCATTTGCCTACTTTGAGTTATGCAAAACTTCCTGAATCAATAATCTGTGGCTCAAGTTGAACTCAGATAAAAACATGGCAGCCTTGTCAGAACCGCATTAATGGGATGGGGAAGGCACTTCCCAGAAGGAGGGGAATCCTACTGATGTCCACTGCGGTCCTCTGCTTGACTGTGTATTCCCACATCTACTTTTTACTAATTCTCAACGTACATTCCCTCTTGTTCTTCTTCTTGTACATAGATTATCAAAATGTCACCATTAATGTATTTTAAGTATCCTACAAAGGCTCCTCCTGCTTCCCCATCAGGAAGAAAATTAGACACTAGTTCAGCTAACTATGATTTTTACAGAATTGTTATTTACAAAAATACATTAAGCCTGACAAACAAGAGGGTGGGGGTGGGATATCATGGGGTTACTCTTCCCCAAGTTCAGACTTGCTGCTTGATATCAAAGTCATGGCCTCCTCAAGTTAGTCTGCATCATGCCCTGATCACACCTCAAGCAGTACTTCAACCAGTACTGACTAATAAATTAAATAAGCCAAGATACCCAGTATGCAATGGTAGAAAAAACATTAGAATGAACACCCACCTCGAAAGTGAGAAGGAAATTTAACAATGTGATCAATTGTCTTCGTCCATTAGAATATAAACTCTATAAGGAAAGGGGCTTTTGTTTGTTTTATTGACTGATTTACTCCAAGTACCCAACAAATAATAGACACCAATACGTAATTTTTAAATAGATAGACATCCTTTTCTTGTTTCATTCCCTGCAAGTAGAGTGTGTTCTTTGGGCGGCTGATATGTCTGCCTGAGACACTGTTCAACGTTCTGGGTATTGCCTTGAGAGGAACAAAGGGATATATGGAGTTCATTATGACACTGAGGGGTGAAACGACCTTCAGATTGGCTGTAAGGTGAGCAATCATTATTCAAAACCTGAATATCATGCTCAATTAGTTTTCCACTATATGTTTCTTCGCTTCCTAATGGAAGTCTTCAGTTTCTGAGAGTATTGCCATGACCTAAAGAATTAGGCCACCAATTCTCTCAGTTACAAAGCTCATGTGACTAAGGTTTCCTTCTGTACTTGTCTTAGCTTTAGATAGATAGTACATAGAAAATGTTAGCTCTGAAATTCAGGTGTTTTGGCAGGATTCAGAGAATCTGGTAGGGAGTACAGATTTCCAACAATGCTGATGAAATGTCATAATATGTTTCTTGTTAGGTACGCCAGTGGGTTTATTGAACGTCTTGGAAACATCACATTGTCTTTTTTATATCTCCAAAAGAAGAGATAAAGATGAAGCTACAGATGTTATTAGTGGCTACCTAAGGCCGTATGACTTTGTGTGCTCTGTACTACTTTATTTTGAGAAGTCATGACTTTATCCCTTCTCAGTTACTGTGGCTTCGATGAGACTGACTCCTTCTTCCGGCTTTGATGTGGGGCATGTGGCCCAAGCCCAGTCCATCAGAGCAACCTGGCCACAGTTGGTGCCACAAGAATGAGCCTGAGACCCCAGTTGAGCCAATGAGAGTCATCCCTGGACTTTTCTTTGGATTTATGAGAAAAATAGGACTCTTTTCTCTGAAAATATTGGTAACCCTAGTGCTTACAGATGCCATATTGGCTCACAAAGGGAAAAGCATTCCTGAGAATGGAGACTATCCAGGGATGAAGACATAGACCTGATGATATACTTTGTGCCCTTGAATATCGACATATGTTAAGTGAAATCTACCCCAGAATTTTAGTTGTTTAAGATTCCAAATTTCCTTTTGATATTAACTAGGCATAGTTGGGTGGAGCTCATGTTTTTTCAACCAAAATGTTCCAAAAGAGTTTCTCATTATAGCAATTTGAGATAAAAGTATGTAATAAAATATTTATAAAGCTCTTTGAATACTTAATTAAACAGAGTTATGTTGAAATAATGTTAGTAAGAGAACTTTGAAATATAAACATCTGTAAAGTGCAAATATTATACAAGAAGAAATGCTAAGGGAAAAGTTATAGAGTAATGTTCTCAAAACATAACAGTTCTCAGAAACATATTCAATTTAAAATAACTATAAAATTTCTCTAGAATTCTAGCAATACTGTCAAATCAGTGTGCAAAATAGTGAATTTCCTAAAATAATATATAGTATTTATACTCATTATTTATGTAAATATTCTTAAAATTAACTTTGAGTTATGATTTTCAGAAATAGATAAAATTTCTTGGTGACTTTCAAATGATATCACATAAGGTACAGTTTCTTTAATAGGAAGTGAAAGTTGTTATTTCTGAAGTGTGAGCACAGAATATTGAGTTTAGCAATAATTTCAACATAGCAATAGAGAAAGCAACTCGCTTTCATCTGAAAATATAGAAAGGTGATGCTTCTGAAGCTCATGTTAAATGTGCAGCCATTTAACTAAAGGACATTTAAGGTTATGTATGTTTCGTGAATATTAACAAGTTGCTTGTAAAACTTTGTATGTAGGATCATACTTCTTACTAAAACTAAGAAATCAATTGAGTCGCTTAAACAAAAAGACTTGTTAAAATGCAGCTTGAAGACACAGTTAGCAGGATAATAGCATTCACCTGGCACAGCTAATAAATTTAAAAGCTTTCTCTTTATGAAATAGACATTTATAAGCAAAACAAACTTTGGGCAGTTTCATCTACTCTGTCAATTCCGTCTCTTCTCTTTTTAAAGTTAAGCCCAATGGACATCTTTGGATGGTTACCAAAGTCTGTAGTAATAGAACTGCCAATGTAATAGCAAGATAGAGAATAAATTAATGGAAAACAAGATAAATTTGTTCCCTGGCCTCTGTAGATCTGAAAACCATAGAGAAATATTTAAATAAATTTTTCTTGTCAGCTATAAGCATAAGCACACTAGTAGATAATAAAAATGACAAGGATATATTTAGCATAGAAAGAATACATTTGCTAACATTGTCTTGTGAATAGCACTAGTTTCAGTATTCCTCAAGCATGGTTTGTGAAATGAGATTTACACGAGATTTGGCAGTGCATAAATTACTCTGAAGGCATAAGATATGAATTTTCAGAGCTGTATTAGCAGTTTCAGAATAACCTCAAATTTTTAATAAAGTTTTGTGGTGCTGCACTGAATTCTGTTCTAGTGGCCAAAAGAAGTCTATTCATTATTTTACAAGCATCTCTTGTAAGCATGTGCTGAAGGTTAGCATTTTACTAGGCACTGAATGAAATGCAGACACACGAGTAGGAAGAGCTGTGCTACAGACCACTCCTGGCTTGGGAGTCGAGACAGGAGGCATGGGGGTCAGCCTTGCCTGTCATACCAACCAAATATGCATTTCCAAATTGGGCATATCCTAAACTACCTGGGAAAAGCTTGCTTGCTTTCTCTTTTTTTAATCGACTGTAATATTCGGCTAAAGCTCTTTTTAAGATCATTCAGGGCTCTAAAATTATGTGATTTTATTATATTTCATGTTCCCTGAGAAACAAAAGATTTAATTGATAGAAAATAGATTCATGCATTTAACAGCTACAATATTTAGAAAGGCATCCATCTAATTAAAGGTACTGAATACACCCATTACTTTAGAAGCATCTGTGCAAAGCATCCTAAAAATTCTTTGACTTCTCCTCCCAACCCCTCTCCATAATAAATTGCTCTTTTCGTTAACAACACTTCAAGCATGACTTTCTTATAGTATCTTCTCTTTGTATCAGGGCTGGTTGTATAGTTCTCTGGTCTCTCTCTACCCCCAAAGATGAGGTCCTTGAGGGCAGGGTCTGCCTTGCTTTCTTTTCCCTAGTGCTGGCTTGACATAGGTTTGGCGCTCATGAGATGTTTGAATAAATAAATGAATGAGTTAACTCACACTTTCCGAGAAGAGTAGTTAGAAAAAGAAGTTAGGGGCCGGTCCCGTGGCCAAGTGCTTAAGTTCGCACGCTCCGCTTCGGCGGCTCAGGGTTTCACTGGTTTGGATCCTGAGCGCGGACATGGCACCGCTCATCAGGCCATGCTGAGGCGGCGTCCCACAGAGCACAACCGGAGGCATGCACAACCTGAATTTACAACTATGTACTGGGGAGCCTTGGGGAGAAGAAGAAGAAGAGAAAAAAAAAAGAAGATTGGAAACAGATGTTACCTCAGGTGCCAATCTTTAAAAAAAAAAAAAAGAAAGAAAGAAAAAGAATTTATTATTCCGGAGAACAACATATAACAATCTTATTTTCTAGTTAATACAAAACACAAAAGCTGTAAATAAAATGTTTTCAAGGTGGCATTACCTGCTGAGACATTTTCCCCATTAATCCTTAACAATCTACAATTCAATCCTATTTTTTCCTATGTAGATTTTGTTTTTTAACCAATATGATCTTGGAATAGTGGCCTGATGCTTGCTATCTATTTTCCTTATCAGAGGATTGCCAGGGTGAATACTAAAATTTACAGATGAAATAAAGTATTTCAAAAGATAAGTTATGGGTGCTCTGAATACAGTTGTACACTTGCCAAATACCTTACTAAGGGTAATCCACATACCTTACTAAGGGATTGTCTCACTTATGTAATCCAATTTAAGGCAACTGTGACAATAACGATAGTTGTGGTGGTGGCAGTGATAATGCCAAAGTTGATATTAATGACAGCCACTACTTTTAATTATGTGTATTGAATGCTTACTATATGTGAGGAATTTCGAATATAATAGCTCATTTAATTCTTGTAACATTCTATTGAATTAGTTACTATTCTTTGGCTCCACTGTTGAATAAGGAATTAACTTTAAGGAATTATGTAAGTAAATTGACTATCATCCTGCAGCTCATAGTTGGAAAAGCTGTTCTGGAACCCAGTTCTTTATGGAGTGTACATAACATTCTATTGGCAATCAAACCAACAAGCTAAATACAAAATTTAACCATAAATAGAATCAAACCATTAAATGTCATCAACATGTTTGCATTGTATTAATTCACTTTAAAAATTTTATTGTACCTATACATGTAATTTTATATAAATGCATTTTGAGTGTGATCATATCTGCCACAAGCTCATAAACAAGACGGAGATAGTGCTACTTTCCCAGTGAGATGAGTGACAACACATTTTCTTATCAGTTGAACTTATTTCAGCATCTGAGAATACGACGTCAAAATGTCTATGAGCAAACGTGTAACAGGAGGTAGGTTGTGGGAAGGATTTCTTTTATGAAGGCTTGCCTGAAGGATAAGCAATTCATTCTTCTCTCCAGGTAATCTCACGTTTGTTTCTGGATCACTTTGACAGCCAGAAAGCTGCAGAATTTGAGTGCATTTTCCACCATTTATATTATTGTTTTTACTTTGGCTTTCATGTAGAAATTTTTAAAAAAACTGTATTAATATAATTTCTATTTGTTATAGGGATATAGTTGAAGTCATTTACCCAAATAAAAGCATATGGAAGAGGGGCCAGCACACGGCCAAGTGATTAAGTTTACACGTTCGGCTTTGGCAGACCAGGTTTCGCCAGTTTGGATCCTGGGCGCAGACCTACACAACACTCATCCAGTCATGCTGTGGTGGCATCCCCCCATAGAACTAGAATGACAGACAGCTAGGATATATAACTATGTACTGGGTCTTTGGGGAGAAAAAAAAAAGAGGAAGATTGGCAACAGATGTTAGCTCAGGGCCAATCTTCCTCACCAAAAAGCAAAAAAAAAAAAGTATACAGAAGATTTTAGTCTTAGACTATTTTCAGGAAGTTTACTTATCCTAAGTAACCGGTATATTTTTGTTTTATAGACTATGCTTCTCTTACAATGGATTATATTTCTCTGTTGCTTTGGTAACTAGTACACGTTGTCGAATTTCTTGCCCACTTTGAATTATTACACATGGCTTTAAAGCTTGTCTATTTCTGTGCATAACGCAGTTTTACATTATTTCACTATTTTTCCATTGTTATCTTTTCACTCTTTTTTTTCCAATTATATTCTGTAATTTCATGAGTTTTTTTGGTAAATATTTTCATTTTTTTAAATAAAGCAGTTTTAATAAAAAGATGCTTCAGAATACTTGGAGTCTTATTTATAAAAAAATCTTATACATAGGCAAAGATTAAAAGTTCAAGAACAGCCTTGAAGACCCAAGACTGATAAGTTTTGATGGTGATCAAGAAAAGAGGACAGATACAGAATATGGGACTCTCCTTTGTCAGGGTGCTATTGAACTGTATGCCTTGGTGCACAAAGGAGAATTATGACATAAAGAGAAGGGAGATGAAAGCAGACTGAAAACAAGCTATACAGAACCAGTTTGCCTTGACTTTATTCTTGTCTCTTCAAAACTCAGAATCACAAGACATCTTGGGTTTCCCCCACATCAGAAATTTCTTTTTGCCTCCATTTTAGGAAGAATTCTGGTAAATCTATGGTTGCCTAAAATCATGTAGGAGGTCAAGCAGTTGTTAAAAATTAGTTGCAAATAGAACTGTTCTTCTCAATATCAGAACTTCAGAAAGATCTTGTGACCCTGACTAGGGCCACCGAGAGCATTGTTTTGAAATGCAAGAAAAAGCATTTCACCTACTGAATAACTTGCGCCTTTTCTTATAGCTTTTGGGTTTCAAAGCACATTGTAGAATTAATTCAGATTTGATTTTTGGAATAATAAAGTCAGTTTAAGGAGGTAGAAATGAAGCTTAGATATCTTGTATGTTCAGGTATTATCATCAATTCACCGCCATGTAATCCTTATTGGTTACTGTACTGGTTATCAATTGCCACATGAATGCTGTGTAACAGACAACTCAGTGGCATACAAGCAGCGTTCACTAGTCACGTGGTTGTGGAGTCTGGCTAATTTTGCCGGGTATACTCATGCATCTGCATCAGCTGTAGGTCATCCAGGCAGCTCTGCTATTATTGTCTTGGCTCAAAGCTGTCTGTGGGAATTGTCCTGCTGTTAGCTGATCTAGGATGGCTTTGACTGGGATGACTTCAGTGAGCCAGCACTGCTCCATGTGTCTTTTATCCTCTAGCGATCTAGCCCTGGCATGTTCTTATAACAATGGCAGAGGTGTAAAAGTAGGCAAGCCCAATTGAAAAAGCATCTTTGGAAACCTCACTTTGGTCACGTTTGATGACTTCCTACTAACCAAAGCAAGCCACATGGCCAAGGCTAGAATCAGAGTAGAAGGGCACTACAAAATTATGTAGCAAAGACTATCAATACCGGAAAGGTGAAGAATGAGGGCCATTTTGCAAAGACTGCAGCAGACAGTTCTATTCTAGCTACTTTCTAGAGCTGGAGAATGAATAGTTCATGCAGTCATAGGATTCATGGATCCAAGAACACAGAATGTGCTCATTAACGTTCCCCATGGAAGAAAAATTTCCTGATCTTATTAGTGCTTTCAGAAATGAATACTGCCCATGCTCTTCTCCGGCTCCATCCGTGCAGGAATTTGGAGGGGGCTGAGTTTCATTTGGCTCTTTTTTTCATGACTTGAAGTATTAGCTGACATTATTTACTGACAAGTATAGAGTAATGTACTCTTGTGCTCAGGAATGTTATAAGGAGATAAAAGTGAAAATGAAATGACAAAGGAAATGAGCCAGAAAATCAGACCTCTGGACAATTAAAATTCAGTGTCCAAGTCAAACCAGTGACAATCTTTTAGGTAGATTGTATAAATTCAGCTTATTGTAGATTTTAAAAGAAAACAATTTTGAAGTTCCTTATCACCAGGAACAGCTGCTAGACCTCCAAATGGAACATCCTAATGAGTTTGGAAACAAAATGTTTCTTTATTTCCCAGATACCCCGTATTTGCCTGGCTACTAACCAACACTGACCAGCTGCTGCTCTCTATTCTCCAGCCACCTGGTCTTACTGCTGACATTTGAGTTTGGAAAGAGTATGTGCTTCTTTCTAAATATTCCAGATATTATACCTTATTTGCACTGTAGCTGGCTTCTGGATTGACTCTAATAGAAAATGTCAAAATCTCCCTGGTCTTTCTTGAGACACAATGAAGTGCTTGGAGGGTGTCATTGAGGAGACTGGCAGTCATTGTCCCTTCCTTGTTCTGTGTTTGTCAGTAGTGTGGAGATAGAGAAACTTAAATCTACATTTGCAAGACCCTTTCGCAAGGAGGATTCTTGATGTAATATAGTTTATCCAGTTAGGTTGAAAAAGGGAAGGAAGCAGAGCTATACTTTTGCAACTGCTGCTATGACTCCTGTAAAGTTTGGTCAGGAAGCCTCTGGGATTTTCTGCAGCTGCGCTTTAGTTGGAGATCAATTCCAGAGCCATCGTGAAAATCATCCGGTGATGGAAGTTTCAGTGAATAGTCATCAGGTATCGAAAATGTAGATTTAAGCCTTCTCAATCTCCACACTACTGACAAACAAAGAAGGAAAGAAGAATGGCGGCCATAGTATCCTCCATGAGACCCTTCAAACACTTCACTGTCTCATCAAGTGTGTGAATTGAGAGGCAGGATGTGGTAGCTGAATATCGACTTTCTGATTCTTGGACAGAAGCTAGGGCTGCGTATTTGTGGATCCAGCAATTCCTTGGAGGTGAGTTCCCACTTTCTCATTTCTATATTATAGTAGGGATAACAGCTCTCTTGGGGAGCTATTTTTGTAGTGCTGTTTTGGGCCTCATTCCTAGAGGACTAGCTTCTTAGACTTCAGGTGATGTCATAAGCATTTAATTCCCCTCGTTAAGTGTTGTTCTGCTTAAAATACCTACGTTTCTTTCTGTTATCTGCAACTGAATCCTGACCGATACAATCATGCTAAAACCAAAGACACTGAGGTAGTTATCTTCTCGCCTGACCACCAAAAGTGAAATGTAAAATATAGGTTCATGTTATTACTTCATTAATTTTTATTGCTTTTATTTTTGTTTACTGCTCTTCAACATTATGAAATAGGTCAAGGTCATAGAAAGAGGATGAAAAATAATGTAACAGATCTTTGGGTATCTACTGCAAGATTGATCAAATGTTGACATTTGGATATGTAAACATTACAGATGTATGTAAAGCTCTCCCCAATCTCACTTCCTTTTATCCATCCGCAGAGGTAACCAATGTCCTGTAAAATATGTATATATTCCATGCATATTTTTATGCTTTACTATACATATATGTGAACTCATACCAATATGTAGTATTGTTTTGTATTTTTATACTTCATGTAAATCGTTTCATATTGTATGAATCATATATGTTTCACAATTTGCTCTTTCAATCAATATTATGTTCCCGATATTTTTCTATTTTTATAAATAAAGATCCAGTTAATTAATTTTAATTTATATTTGATTTTTATTGGCTGATTATACCATTTATCTCATGAGGTTGCTTCCAAGGATTGATTTTCTAACAGCATCTCAAAATCAATATGCTAATAATTGAATTTGTAATTTCCCCTGACCTTTTACAATGGCTCCTATAGTTGATCTCCTTGTTGTTGCCAATGGCATTTACACCCCCAACCCATGTAGCTTCAAAACTTTAGGATCATCTTGACACATTATTTTCATTATTGATCAATTAATTGAACACAGGGTCTTTACCAGCCTTTATATGTGTGCTAAAATGTCATCTCCAAAGAGAGACATTCCTAAGGTCGACTCCCCCCCCACCTCCTTGCTCCCCTTACTCCAACAAGTGGCTCTTCCTTCCTTTCAGAACATTTATCACAATGTATAATCAATATTTACTTATATTCTGGTTGTTCATTGTCTATATTCTCTAACTGACTAAGCTCTATAAAATTTGGGACCAGGTCTTCATACCCAGTACTAACATGAGAGCATGGTAAGAGATTAGTAGATACTTGATAGATAAATGAGTGAATGAATGCATTGTGCAGCCCATTGCATCCTAAATTCAACTAGTCACATTCTGAAGAATTTTCTTCTTCAAAATATCAATAATATAAATCTAAGTTGCGGACATTTAGAAAGAAGAGAAATATAAAAATAAAGCAATGCTTTTAGAGCTTATATGTTATATGTTTAAAGTTGGAACTATTAGAAGTGTTATACATTTTGTTTGTGTAAAATCTTCCTTTTATTTTTATCTTAGGATGAATGATCCAAAATAAAATCACCTTGTCAAATATGTGACCTATTAATTATAGCAGCAGCTGAAAATTTTCACATGAATAAATTGTTTCTTATTAATAGCATAAATTTTTTAACAATTAATTATGTATAATTTCAGATATGTAGAACAGTACAAAAGTAATACAGACAGCTATGTGCCCACCACCAAGATTAAACAGATGTTAACCTTTTGCCATAAGTGCATCAAATCTATCCGTAAAAATGGGAAATGAAATGGTGTAGCTTCAGCTTAATCCTCTCTCTCTTTTGTCCTTTCCTCCCCACCAGGAACCGTATCTTAAAGTTGTTGTGTATCTTTCCCCTGCATGTTGTCATGTATATAAAAATTAATAACTATGTTTTATTTGTGCACCATGGGGCCCTTATTTAACAAAAGAATACACAATTACAAAATGAAATTAAATGTTAGGAAAGTGAATTTTGTTTAGAATGACAAAAGAAATCACAACACGTTTAAAAATGTGAAAAGCTAGTAAATGTCACAAGCATCACACATCCACAAAAGTAACATTTTTCAATAAATTGCCTGACCTACCTCTCTAATACATTTTTCTGTATATTTGTGACCACATAGTCTTTGATTATCTTGTCCCATGACAGGAATTTTTGAGTATTCATTTCTACAGAGCAATTAGAAAGAAAATTGTTTGCCCTTTAGCGTGGCTGAACTAAATTTACTTTTTGTGATTGACAGCTGCAGTTTATTAAGCTTACTACTTTATACATGCGCTTCCCTCTCGTGCTGATACAGGTTTACGCCCACCATATGCAGGGCTTCAGGAGGAAGAAAGCCTTTCTAGTGGAGGTCATTAGCGTCACTGGAGGTCAACAGTAGCTGCTGAGGGAGAGACTGACCCATCTCAAGAAGGTAATGCATAGCTATCATCCCAGTCCCACTGTCTTACTTCCTACTTGGCTTGTTAAAAGAAATAAATGTGGGGCCGGCAGGTGGTACAGCAGTTAAGTTTGTGCACTCTGCTTAAGCGGCCTTGGGTTCACTGGTTTGGACCCTGGGTACAGACCTACCCACTGCTTATCAAGACATGCTGTGGCAGGTGTCCCACATATAAAGTAGACAAAGATGGGCACAGATGTTAGCTCAGGGTCAGTCTTCCTCAGCAAAAAGAGGAGGATTAGCAGCAGATGTTAGCTCAGGGCTAATCTTCCTCAAAAAAAAAAAAGAAAGAAAATGAAAATATTGTACTAACCAAATGTGTATATCATCAGTAATTTCTCTCCGTATTAAGTACCCTTCAATATCCTAAGACTAGGATTTTATGTTTAATCATGAATTAATATTTGAAATAAAACGTTCTTCCTGGAAAGACGCTTGTGCAAGTGAAAATTGCCAAAACTTAAGGTTCATTAGCTTCATGTTATATCTACCTTCATTTGTGTGTGTTTATATTTTACATAAATGGGTTCATTCTGTATTTTTTTAATCTTTGTGGCTTACTCAACTTTAATTCTTAGATTACTCGTGTTCATGCATGTAGATATAATCTGTTCATTTTAACTGCTGTCAAGTATTCCATTGTACTGATCAACCACATTTAATTTCTCTGTTCTTTTCCCAAGAGGCATTTAGTGTTTTTCCTATTTGTTTTTGCTATTATGAATAGTGCTGCAGAAACATTCTTCTATGCATCTCCTTGAATATGTGTGGCGATGTCTCCATGGTAGCCAATCAGAGTGAAACTCTGGGTTATAGGATGTGCGTACTTTAAACAAATTCCTCACCACAAAGGCTCTAACAATTTATATTTCACCATAAATCAGAGTCCCTGTTGCATTTTCATCAATATGTGGTGTTCCCATCCTCATTAATTTTGACAACCAGTGGGGTGTGAGAGGAATTCTTACTGTGGTTTTCATTTACATTTGACTTTTTATCAGTGATATTGGACATTTAATGTATTTATGCTTGTTGTCCATCTTGGTTGCCTTAACTGTGAATCACCCGTTTTTATCCTTGAATTATTTTTTATTGGATTTGCTTCATTTTTATTTTTATTGATTTGAAGATGTTCACTGTATTTTCCAGCTGCTAATTCTTTACCTGTTGTGTGGGTTGTGAGTATCTTCTTCCAGTCTGTGACTTCTCGTCTGAGTTTGTTTCTCATCTCTGTTGTCCTGCAGAGGTTTTCAGTTTAATGCAGCAAAACTTATTTATCTTTTATTTTATGTTTTGCTTTTTTTGTCATGTGTATGAAAATCTCTCTTCTACCACAAAGATGTATTCTCATGTTTCTTTTCTAAAAGCCTTAGAGTTTTATTTTTTACAGCGAATTCTTTGATGCTTTTGAAATTGATTTGGGGGTTTTATATGAAGTAAGGAATATTTTCCACATAGAGCACCATTTGGTTAATATGCCTTTCTTTTGCCACTGATTTGTAAAGCCAATTAATTCATTTCATCAGAATTGCAATCCTGACTCCACCCTTAGTAGCTGTATGATCTTAGGCCACTTACTTAAACTCTGACCTTCCTCATTTTACCCAGCTACAAGTAATGGCCCATATAGGCACACAGCAAAACCTAAGAGTTAACAAGTCTAAAACGTTTAGGTGGGATCTTGACCTATACTAAACTCCAAATAATAGCACGTCAGTAAATCGCAACCTTCCTCCTTTGCCTGCTGAAGGTGAGTACACTTTGATAACTAAAGGTGTAAAGCTGGAGGCCAAAATATTATCTTTATTATTAAAGATAAGTTAACAGCGCAGTTTATAGAAGCAGGCTTAGATGCTATTCATCACCTCAGAGTTAGGCAGACTTCGTCACTTAGTCACGGGCGAGGCGGGAATAGGGAGACTTCATATGTGAAGGCCTCCATATTTTGCTAAGATGTTCTTTGGAAATTTTGCATGTATGGTCATCAGTGAGATTGAGCTACTCATTTCTTGTACTATCCTTGTCAAACATTGGTATCAAGATTATATTGTTTCTTTGTTTTTCTTTCTTGGGAATAATTTGCATAGATCAGGATCATCTGTATATTAGAAGTTGGGTAAAATTTCTTTGTAAAATCACCTAGACCTGAATCTACTCGCCCACCCACCATGGGTTTATTTGTGTGTATGTGGAGATCCTATTCTACTCTTCATTCTCTTTGATGATTATAAGACTATTCAGTTCTTCTACTTCTTGAGTGAGTTTTGTAAGTTGTAACTTTCCAGAAAATTTTCATTTTATCTAAATTTTTCATTTTATTGCAATAAAATAATGTACAGTATTCTCTTATGATATTTTCAGATCTTTAGTATATCAGTGACTATCTTCCCTTTTTTTTTTTTTGAGGAAGATTAGCCCTGAGCTAACATCTGCTGCCAATCCTCCTCTTTTTGCTGAGGAAGACTGGCCCTGAGTTAACATCCGTGTCCATCTTCCTCTACTTTATACGTGGGATGCCTCCCACAGCATGGCTGGTGACTCAGTGCGCACGCAGGATCCAAACAGGCGAAGCCAGGGCCGCCGAAGAGGAATGTGTGCACTTAACCGCTGTACCACCAGGCTGGCCCCTATCTTCCCTTTCTTGTTCCTAACAGCATGGGAATGTGTGTGTGCGCGTGTGTGTATGTGCATTTGTGTATTTATATGTGTGCTTGTGTGGGTACCTCGTCTCTTTTTTGCTTGGACAATCTTAGCAGAATTTTGCCTAATATATTAATCTTTTAAAAGCATCAACTTTTGGATTTTGTTTATTTCCCTTTTGCCTTTTTTCTATTTTTACTGATATTTGTCTTGCTTTTATTTTCTTATATTCTGTTTTTCTGATTTGTTTTGTTGGATGCTTATTTCTTACTTATTAATATTCCTTCTTCACTACAATAAGCATTTAAAGATAAACATTTCCCTCCTCTACGGTTTTAGCTGCATCTCATCCCATTTAATATAGTTAAATTTCCATTACATTGTATGCTTGTCCCATGATTTAGTTAAAAGAATGTTAAATTATCCAAATAAAGGGAATTTTTGGTTATCTTTTTGTAATTCATTTTATTTCATATGGTTACAAAATGTTATTTGTTGGATCCTCTTTTGGGTAATTTTCAAGACTTTTCCTGTATCCTAGTAGATGCTCATTTTAGAGAAAAATTCTAAGATTACTTGAAATGAAAATGCATTTTCTGTTAGTTACAGAGTTTTATATATCCAAATATATATTAGTTCAAGCCTATCAATTGTATTATTAAAATTACTCCCTTCCCTCCTTAAGCGAGTATTGAGTCACTCCTGTGAGCCAGTCAGTTTTCATAAGCATTGAGGATGCAGCAGTGAACAAAATAGGCAAACTCTGTTTTTATGGAACTTATATTTTAGTAGGGGAAGAGAGACAGTATACAAATGATTAAATAAATATATATGATAAGTCAGATGGTAACAAAGGATATGGAGAAAAAGAAAACTGGGAGGTTTGGGGTGGAGTCTGGGGCATTTTTTATGGGATGGTTTTTCTCTTCAGGTAGGAGGAAGAACAAGTGTGTGGCCTTGCGGAAGGGGTTCTTTGGCCAAGGAAGCATGAAAAAAGATGAAAGTGGTTGAACTTGAGGTTGGAGAGTTAGGGGGTAGCCAGATCAAATTTAGACACCAAGTTGATGAGGGGGAACCAGTAAGACTTGGAAGGAGCAGGCAATGAGGAAGGAAAGATTCTTGACCTGTCAGCCAAGCAGAGTTGGACTAATAGTTAGGATAACCCAAGTTCTTTATCTGGTCCTTTTACTAACAATCTGGGTAAACGTGGATAATTTATTTCACTCCTTTGATCTTGAAATTTCTTGGCCAAGGGTCCTCCCAACTCGAAATTCCTACAGCAAATAGAAATTAATTATAGTAACTGTGCAATGGATCATCAAT
The DNA here is from genome assembly GCF_041296235.1 of Equus asinus. NCBI lineage: Eukaryota > Metazoa > Chordata > Mammalia > Perissodactyla > Equidae > Equus > Equus asinus. Next base: position 132,573,517 of record NC_091792.1, read on the forward strand.
CCACCATGGAGGGATTGATTTATGGACAGCTTTTAGGTTTCTCTGTTGTTCTAAGAACTGGAGGAAAACAGAGGCCTGTCAGGTGGTACTACCAAGCAGATGGGTGCTTTCAATTTGCCTCCACTGCAGATGGGTAGAACAAGTGTTAGAGGGTTGGGGTTTTTTGTTGTTTGCTTAGAGACCATTCAGAATAGTAAATTCTTGGAGTTTTCTCAGAGAGTTTTGAGACTGGCAATATATTTTTACTACTGAATTCACAATGGTACAATTCTGTAGTACAATTGGAAAATATTAAAGTAGATGATACTAAGAATGCAAAAGGTTAAGAAGGAGGGTTATAGGTCCTTTCTTGGGGCTCAAACAGTTGATTTGGCTGTCAAACCAATTTGGCTGTATAGAAAATGACTGTGAAGGAAAGTTGTGTTTCACTGACATTTCAATTCAGTTAACAGGATATAGTTTCAACTCAGATTTGTGATTAAACTTGTACTTTTTACTTATTATTCTAAGAAGGATCATAATGAAAAACAATAGTAACTTGCCCCACGCTACTCCACCTTCTTCTGATTTCTCTTCTCACAGCAAATAATTTTAGTTTAAGCTTGATGTAATCTTTACCTCTGAATAACATACGTACACTGCTATTATTCATTTTTCAATTTTAGGTACTGTGCAATTTCCTCCTCTACTGCATTATTCCCATCAGTACACAAGCATGCAATAACACTCCAAGCTTAATGGAAAACGGTGGCTTAATTTGGTCCTAGTTTCTCTACCAGTAACAATCATGCTTCTTTACTTCTTTTTGTGGCAAAACTCTATTTGCCATTTCCAATCCTCACCCCTCTCATCCTCTCTAAATTCAAGATTTTGTTCCCATCATTCCACCAATACAGTCAAAGTTATCAATAGCCTTCATTGATAAATCCAATGCTCAATTTTCTGTTTTTTTCTCTTTGTCTTTTGAGGAAGGTTATCCCTGAGCTAACATCTGCAGTGAATACTCGTCTTCTTGCTGGGGAAGACTGGCCCTGAGTTAACATCTGTGCCCATCTTCCTCTATTTTATATGTGAGACACCTGCCACAGCATGGCTTGATAAGCAGTGCGTAGGTCCACACCCAGGATCTGAACAGGAGAAACCCAGGCCACTGAAGCAGAGTGTGCAAACTTAACCACTGTGCCACTAGGATGGCCCCTCGAATTTCAGCTTTTGTATTTCTTGATTCACAGGAAATTTTAGCACATCACTCTCTTCTCTGTGATAAAATTGCTTGACTTAGATTTCAATTCACAATAGGCTCTTGTTTTCCCTCCTACTTTTCTGATCACTATTTCTCAGTCCTTTTGATTCCTTCTTTTCTCATTGACCTTTCAACTTTCAATTGCCTCAAAGCTCAGTCCTCAAACACTATATGTGTATATATTCTGATATATTCTACTGTATATACATACATATGTAGAGAGAATGTTTCTCTCTTTCTATACATAGATGTAGAGATAGCCTCAAATATCCAACTTCTTACTGGACATCTCCACTTAGATAGCAAATAGACATCTCAAATTAAACATATATAAAACTGGACAACTAGCCTTTTCCTCTAAACCTGCTCCATTCTTAGCCTTCCAAAACTTGGTTGATGGCAACTCCATCTTCCTTTTTTATTCATCAACAGAAAGGAATAAACTACTGACACATGCAATAACTTGGATGGATCTCAAAGACATTGTACTGAGTGCTAGAAGCCAGCCTTACAAGGTTACAAAATGTATGATTTCATTAATTTGACGTTTTCAAACAGATAAAACTCCAGCTGTAGAAAACAGATCAGTAGTTGCTGGAGATTGGGAGTGGAGCAACAGAACAACAGGAGTTATCACAAACTTTAGGGTGATGGAACTGTTCATATCTTGATTGTGGTGATTGTCATATGAATCCATACCTGCGTCAAAATACATACACTTAGATGCCTACCAAACATCCTTTTACTATATGCTAGTTTTTAAAAAGCCAATATTAATACATTAATATTATCTAAAATCTATAGTTTACTCAGATTTCCTTAGTTTTTACCTAATGTCCTTTTTCTGTTCGAGGATCCCATCCAAGACACCAAATTAAATTTGCTTGTCACTTCTTTTTATGTTCCTCTTGGTTGTGACAGTTTCTCAGACTTCCCTTGTCTTTGATGGCCTTGACAGTTTTTTGGAGTAGTTTTCATGTATTTTGCAGGTTGCCCTCAATTGTAATCTTTTATTTCTAAGGAGTTTGAGTGTTGATTCATTGTTTAGTCACCATACCAGTGGGTAATGCAAATGTCAGTTAGGCCCTATACCTGTTAGCTCATTCACTGGCTTCCACAAAGATCTGCCTCGGTATTTCATCAGCTCAGAAATTTTACTGGGGATTTGAAAGATCATAGGAAGGGGACACATTGTATAGGTAGACCACAGTATCATTGTCTCCACCCTGATTCCTACCAGTTCTCACTCCTGCCCCTCATTTCCTTCTCACTTCTCACCCAGAATTAGTTCAGATTGTATTCAGTTTCCTTTGGACTCTCACCTTCTGCCTCAAGTGCCTTTCGAGATATTCACTATGAGGAATTCCAATGAATAAAGTTTCTTCCATTTCATTATAGCCACGGTTTCACTGTCATGAATTTTGTGTTGGGTCCTTTAGTAGATGCTATTTTGAAAATAAATAAACAATATTTTTCCATTTAATATCAACGTACTCATTTATTAGACATTGGCAATATGCCAGGCATGATACTCAGCACTGGGGATGGAAAGCAAATACCTCATGCTCTTACTTCAAGTTGTTTACAACTTTGTGAGAGAGCCTTACAATCTTGTGACTGTTTTGAAGCAAATGAAGATAAATTACTTTAATCACATGGAGCCATGAAGCTCATGTTAGAAGTGCCTCTAGAAAGGGAATGTGGCTCTCACTTTAGTAATTCCCCATGGAAACCATCTGAGGATGTATTCAAAATGTCAAAAAGACCAGGAATAAAAAAGACCTAGAAATAGAAAGAGAGAGAGGGAAGAGAAAAGGAATGGGAAGAAGAAAATGAAACAGATACAAAGAGAGACAGAAAAAACACATGTGCTCTGGAGATACAAATAGACTGATAACTTAGAAAGTTCAAGAAAGAACCAGGAAGATCAGAATACTTTTATGTTTCAAAAGTTTGCAATATTTTTAACTTCACCTTTTTTTTTTCACCTTTGTTTTTCTGTTTTTAAGATAGAGCTAGCTCAAAATTCTGCTTATTGTTTTCCCTGGAAGGTTTCTCAAATTCATTATCTCCTCTTCTTTTCCATCCACAACCAACACAACCCTGAACCCAGCTCTTTACTCCTCTGTGTGCAATAAACCTCCAGAGCTCCACTGTGCCACACTCCCTCTTCCCTCTGAGAGGCCCCGGGGGTTTGCCTGCCTGCTCCCTCTCTGACACCATCATCAAATCTTCCATCTACATTATGTTCCCTTGGGTTCTGTTTGGAGCAATGTGTCACTCTCTAATTTCTCCCTATGCTGCTGTTTTTGAAACAACCACACAGTTCCTTCTGAGTTTCTTAAAGATTTCTTGTTTTGTTTTGTTACTGGAAGTAATTAAATGAAAGCAGACAGCAATAAACCATATCACCGCTAATAGTGATGACAAGTGTTCAACTCTAGATGCCAGGCTTTGGGATAAACCCCTTGTAAGTTAACATTGAATTTCATCCTAACGGTAGTCCTGAGATTGTGTTGTTTCACTTCACAGAGGAGGAACCTAAGTCATAGAGTTATGGAAAGTGACAAAACCAAAGTTCCAAAACTATAGGAACTCTTAAAAAAAAAAAAATGAAGAGATTGTTTTCACTGTTGTGTTTTTTAATTGAAATTTAAATAAGTCTTGGTTAAGACCATTGTTTTAGGACTGACTCCTTATAGATGTCACTCCTGACAAAGTCATTCTTACTCCTTCATTACATCATTTTTATTCCTGGAAGTAGAGTTTATTCTGCCCCTCATCTATTTTTCCCCCCTGAGGTCTCCCACTAAAATATCTTCCCCTTTTCTTACTGTTGTCATTGAAATCACTCATTCATGCATTTAACAAACCTACTGAGTTCTGCTGAGTGCCATAGGCTTTTCCAGATGCTGTGGATATAGCACTAAACAAGACAGACACAGTCCTTCCCTTTAGGAAATTTTATTCTAGCAGGAGGAAAAAGTTAATAAGTAAACAATGCATTAATAAACAATTCTATATTTTCTTAGCGTTATGAAGGAAATAAGCAATTGACTGTGATATGCAATCAGGGGGTAAATTTCTTTAAATAGGATGACCCTCTTTTCTGAAGAGGTGACATTTTTGCCAAGGCCTGAATGAATGTTGAGAAGGAATTAAATATGAAATTCTCTGGGGAAATAGCATTTCCTTTCCAGGGAAGAATAAATTCAACGTCCTGAGGCAGGGAGAAAGGGGAGAGAAGTCAAAGAAGAGGTCAGAATGGTGAGAAGAGCAGATCCAGTAGGGTTTTGCAGGCACTGATAAAGCAGTCAGATTTACTGGGATTGCAATGAGAAGCCATCAGTGAGTTTTAAGCAGAGGAATGATATGATCTGGTTAGTGTTTTTTTTTTTTTTAAATGCACTACAGATGCTGTTAGGCAAAGTGAAATTTTAGGTGCCAAAGAGTGGGTGATTCAAATTCTCAAAAGCTCATGAGTTTTATTTATATCCCAGAAGAAAACTCCATATTCTCAGAGTTATTTGGCTTCTTAGGAGAAACCTAATTTGAGAAAACCATGGCTATCCCTTTTTCCTGAAATCAGACCACTTTGTTTCTTGGTAATTTGTTTTTTCTTCTGTAGAGGGAAAGCCATGAGATTTAACATCTCCATAAAAGGAAATTAGTGATTATGTCCTTAGATCCCTGAATTCCTGTGAGAACCATGTTTTTCCTATAGTTTGGATCCAGCAGTTGGATTGTATGGCTTTTTAGGACCATGACCTATCTATCATGCATGGGAGGTGGGGAGGGAGAAATCCACTTCTCTCCAGCTGTGAGACTTTGGTCCCTGTGTTCTCTCTCTCGGTTTTGGATTCATCACCTGTCAAATGAGAGGACTGATCTACAGCAGAGTTTGTCAAGTGCAACCACCAACATTGTGGGCTCAATAGTTCTTTGTTGTGAGGGGCTGCCCTGTACCTTGCAGTATGTTTATCAGCATCCCTGTCTTCTCCCACTACGTACCAGTAGCATCCCCTGGGTAATCAAGAATGTCTCCAGACATTGCCAATGTCCCCTGGTGGGCAAAATCTCCAACAATTGAGAACCACAGGTCTAGAAGGACTTTTTAGTTCTCTCCTTGCACTTAAATTTTAAATTCATCAAGAACTCCAGCAATAGTCAGAGACTCTGAGGCACTTTTGATATTTTATGTTATTTAGGAAGACATTTTCTACTAAGAACTGTTAAGGTTTTTTTCCCGCCTCTCCTCCTTCTTTATCACCATGACACCAAATCACTGCTCTGAGGAGAGGAGAGTGCTAAAGCCAAGGTGGATATCTCCTTCTCTAAACCTGTATGGAACGAATCAAATGTTCCTTGTTCTTCAGGTACATAAATTTCATATGTTCTTGGAAGGACCAATGATTCAACAAGGAAAGAAGAAATGGTTGTGCATTTGAGTATGCAGAAATAGAAGTTAAATCTAAGTGAGGAAACTTACGTTTCTAGATAACCACAACATTATTTAAATTGGAATTTTCTATTTATCATTCTCCAACAGTGTGGAAAAAATATGCCAACTAGGGGAAGCCAAACTTGAAAATATTGTATTTCATACTTAGACCAAATTTCTGCATTGCCTATGATGCTTCTCCAAGAATCCCGGGTGAATCACTCTCCACCGACTCCTTGAAAGCACATCTGGCCACTCTTTTATTATGTCTTGTTACCTGGGAGTCTTCACTCAAACTTGCATTCTTGGGATGCTTTTCTTTCACTCACTCTCCACCTGGCCAAGTTTGTTGTTGTTGTTGTTAATGCTGTCGAATTGATTCCAACTCCTAGCAACCTTGTGTACCTTACAGCAAAACCCTGTCCAGTCTTTTTGCACCATCCTCTCACCTTCCGGCTCTGTATCAGACAATGCTCCACTGCTATTCATAGGGTATTCATGGCCAGTTTTTTGGAAGTGGGTGGCCAGGTCCTTCTTCCTAGTCTGTCTCAGTCTGGAAGCTGAGACAGTCCACCATGGGTGACCCTGCTGGTGTTTGAAATACCAGTGGCATAGCTTTCAGCATCACAACAACCTGCAGCTGTCACAGTATAACAACCAACAGAGGAGTGATGTCTGTCAGTTTCCCTGACCAGGAAACAAACCTGGCTGTAGTGGTGAGAGCTGGTGAGAGAGGCAAATCCTAACCACTAGACCACCACGGCTGACTGACCAACTTCTACTGACCCTTCAAAACTCAGATCAACCATAAACTTCTGGAAAGTCTGCCTGACCCAACACTTCACTGTGATTTTGATGTTGTTGCTTTGTGCTCACTAATACCATAGGTCTAGCAAGAAAAATTAAAGAGCTCACTTTGGAGGCTGTAAATTACCCAAGTAGCAGATGATAATGGATTAGGTTAGAGAAGTGAGAGAAGCATTAGAAATAAATGTATCAATCTAAGATATAATCTATGTGTAGAGCCAAGCTGGCACTACTTGGTTAGGGATCAAACAGGGAGTGAGGAAAAGGAAGGATGTCATTGTGTTTTTATGGAGAAGTTACCTGATTTTTTACACTTCTCTTTTCTTTGATGCACTAGAAAAATAGAATACAAATATTTTCCCTCTACTGCTAGGAGGGAAATTAGTAGTGCTTATGAACCTAATGAATGGAGCTGGGTTTAATGAGTTATCAGTGTTTAGGATGAAATAAAAAGAGAGTATGAAGCCTTCCAGGAAAGACTAGGAAGTCAGGATTTCTATAGGAAACGGAGGCTGGAGTCAGAGGGCATGAGGAAGATGAAGCAGGGGCTACTAGGGAGGCCCCATGAGGCCAGGATCTTATTGCAGAATATTTGCCCTAGAGCAAGCACTTTGGCTTGACAGTGATGGACCTTGCAGAGACCCACTATGAGGAGCTTTGCTCAAGTTCTCCAGGAGCCTTCTGGAGCCAAGTCCTTTCTTTCTTTTATTTATTATTTTTTAGTAGACTTTATTTTTTAGAGGAGTTTTAGGTTCACAGCAAAATTGAGAGGAAGGTATGGAGAATTCTCATATGCCCTCTGCCTCACACGTGCATAGCCTCCCCCACTGTCAACATCCCCCACCAGTGGGGCACGTTCATGTTACAATTGACAAACCTACATTGGCGCATCATAATCACCCATGGCACACAGTTTTCATTAGTATTCACTCTTGGTATTGTATATTCTATGGGTTTGGACAAATGTAAATGACAGATATCCACCATTATAGTATCACACAGAGTAGTTTCACTGCCATAAAAATCTTTTGCAACAAAGCCTTTTTCTAAATGTTTAGTTGGGAGAGCTGGGGTGTTGGGGTGAAAAAATGTGCTCGGCCAGTGCCATAGCAGGATGTCCTTCAGAAGGCTGGAAAGATGCTGGGCCGCCTCCTCCAGACAGCAAAGGAGCTCCTGGCGCTAGGGTGCTACATTTCAGATACAGGGACCACTTTTCGCTGAACCACAGCCTGAACTTCCTCCAGGATCCGTCATAGGTGGTCTTGCTAGAGGAAGTTCCCTGGATGAGCAGGTGGACCTGTTCCTGTGTCTCTTCTACCAGCTGTTGCCAGCTCAAAATCCAGTGCTGCTTGGCCTCTGGCTCCCACAGCAAAAGCTACAGCTGCCCAGACCCTTCCTTCTCCAGCTCCTAGTTCTGTGCAAGCAGGGCCTTGAGCTTTACCCACAGCCCCAAAGCCCCAGTATCAGCTTTTTCCTGGATCCCAGAGTACTTCTTGCTGACATCCAGCACCCGACTGCTTGATTGCCTGGTAGGAGTGACGTCTATTTGTGGTACAAGTCTTTGCTCAGGTCACATTTAACTACCTATGTTCAACACCCTTTCTCACAATGGCCCAGGGCAACTGTAATCCCAGGAAAAGGAAGGTGGGGTCCTGGACTATAGTGATAATGTGTTAGAAATTTCTCCATGTGTCCTCGAAAATGGTAGAACTGAAAATACTAGAGGACCCCTGAGCTGGGACAGTGGCAAATTATAACCAACAGTAGGAGGAGTTAAGGATGACTCCCAGACTTCTGATTATTTGAGGATGGCTTCACTAAATGGAGTTTCCATTGGTTGAGATGGAGGGAGTGGAGAAGGACAAGGCTTAGGGGAGAAAATTATATTAACATTGATCTAATTATTTTTTCCCTGTCATGATGCTGTGAGCTCTTTGCAGGTAGAGACCATATCTTACTCCAGTATATATTCTTGGAACCTGAAATTCTATCCGAGACAGATGAAAGTCAGTCAATATTTGTTGAATGTTTAATAGTGTATATTAATAAAGTAGTTGTTTTTTCATTCCACAATCATACTGAGTGCCTACCAATGCTGGGCACCATCGTGGTTACCACACTGGAAACAACATAGGGAACAAAGATACAAGGTCTGCTCCCATGTAGCTTATACTGCAGCAGGAATTTAGAATGTGGAAACAGTAACCTGAAGGAAAGCTGCCTGGATTTCTCCTTGACTGCTGACTTTAATTTTCGTTGGAGTTTTAGAGGGTCAATAAATAACATCCTTCTTGAACACAGGGGCGCCTTTCTGCCTTAAGACTTTTGCACCTGCTGTTCCCTCTGTCTATAACTCTCTTCCTCCAGAAATTCAATTCACATGAAGTTTGCTTTCTAACCACACTGTATTCGTTAGAGTTCTCCAGAAAAACGGAATCAATAGCATGAAGAGAGAGAGAGTATGTTGGGGGTATTTATTGTAAAAAAAATTGCCTGACAAGAAATATGGAGGCAGACAAGTTCCAAGATCTGTAGTCAGCAAGCTGGAGACCCAGGAGCACTGATGGTGTTGTTCCAGTCCAAGTCTGAAGGCCTGAGAACCAGGAGAGCCGATGATATAGTTCTAGTCCTAGCGCCAGCAGGCTCAAGACCCAGGAAGAGCTATGTCTCAAGTTGAGTCAAAGGTAGGAAAAAAAAAATGATTTCCCAGCTTGAAGACAGTCAGAGCTCCCCATACTCACAGAAGACTCAGCATTTTCCTTCTATTCAGGCCTTTAACTGATTGCATGAGGCCCACCCACCAAGACGGCAATGTGCTTTACTCAGTCTACTAATTCAAATGTTATTCTCATTCAGAAACATTCTCACAGACACACCCAGAATAATGTTTGACCAAGTGTCTGGGAAGCCCATGGCCCAGACAGATTGACACATAGAATTAACCATCACACATATCCAAGTGTTTGGTCTACTGTCACTTTCTCAGTGAGGCTCACACTGACCATTCATGGCATTTTCCATAAGCTTACCCGACTTTTTATTTCTTTCCATAGCAGTTTTCACTTTCTAATATACTGTACTCTTTATTATGTTAATGACTTAGCTAATATACTATATTATTTCCTTTTTTTTTTTTTTTGAGGAAGATCAGCCCTGAACTAACATCTGCTGCCAATCTTCCTCTATTTTACGTATGGGATGCCTGCCACAGCATGGTTTGGTAAGCAGTATGGAGGTTGGCACTTGCGATCCGAATCAGTGAACCACGGGCCACTGAAGCAGAGCACTTGAACTTAACCGCTGCGCCACTGGGCCGGCCCCTATATCATTTACTTTTAGTTGTGTTAAGTTTCTATTTCCCCATACCATATATGTTCCATGAGTCCTGGATTTTGTATTATTTTTTACCACTGCTCTGTCTTCATCATGTAGAACACTATTTCTCTTTTAGGAGGTGTTCAATAAATATTCATCAAATGAATGAATGAATTCCCTGAGTCAGTCAGATAGAAACAAGTCATCATCTTTACTGCCAAAGATGCTAGTTGGCAGGTTGTTGATTAGATATGCTGTCAGTGGGGATTGCTTCTATTTTACCTCTGGGTTAGGGAGACCTACCCACCTAGCCTTGGGTAGCACTGGACAACCTCTGGCCTCCACCAGGTACAGAGCTTGTCCCCACTGCATGACTGAGAGAGGAAAATAGAATGAATGCACTCGTCTGAGCAGGAAGGCACATGTTGGAAAGGAAGAGAATAAAGCAAAACTGTCCACTTTCTTCTTCCAAATGTACTAATTAGATAATTTACCCACTAACGTCAACCAGGGATGTGGCTCTAATACTCTCAGGAAGAAATCAGAAGTCTTGGGAAGCCCTCTTCCCACCATCAAAAGGCAGATTTCCCAGTGCCAATCATTCCGTCTCTGGGTATCCTCCTGGACCTCTGGTAGATAGTTGAGATTTTGCCCTCAGAATGTTCTGAGATAGAATACAATAGTACATTAATTACATAAGAGCCACTGTGTATCCAAAGCTGAGAATTCACTCCCCATTGTACTTCCCATCCCAAATTATTTTCAGGCCACATCACTCAGTATCGAAGTTCTGCAATGAGATTAAATGATAAAAGAAAAATAGTAATAAAATGCCCATGCATAGAGATTCCCTAAATTTAATTGTATCTTTCCTTGGAAGAAATAAAAGTTCTAAGAAAGTACAAAGTCATTAAAGCCCAATTTTGTATTCTTGTGAGTTGAAAGTCCAGTGAAATTATGGCACAAGATTAATTCCCCTTACCTTCTCATTCCACTCAGTGATAGCCAGAATATTCTTGATGCTTAAGTGGAGTTGGACTTTTTTTCCACTGCTGCAGTCTGAACTGTCTTCCACTGGAACGGGTATAGTTACTTTAGGACCGTAGAACTAGAAATTGTCCCTCAACAAAAGAAGACTGAGTTAGTTCTTACTTTTTTTGTTAACGAAGTTTTTATTTTAGGATAGTTTTAGATTTACAGAAAAGTTGAATGTAGTATAGGGTTTCTGTATACCCCACACCAGTTTTCCCTATTGTTAACATCTTACATTAGTATAGTACACTTGTCACAATTAAGGAACCAATGCTAATACATTATTATTAACTAAAGTCCATACTTTAGTATGGATTTCCTTAGTTTTCACCTAATGTCCTTTTTCTATTCCAGTATCTCATCTAGGATATCCCATTACATTTAGTCATCATGTCCCCTAGGCTCCTCTGGGCTGTAAGATTTTCTCAGACTTTCCTTGTTTTTGATGACCTTGACACTTTGGAGGAGTACTAGTTTGGTATTTTGCAGAATTTCCCTCAGTTGGAATTTATGTGACTGTTTTTTCATGGTAAGACAGGAGTTATAGGTTTTGGGGAGCAGGAAGGTCACAGAAGTAAAGTTCCAAACTCATCATCATATGAAGAGCACATGCTATCAATATGTCTTATCACTTATAGGAATTCCTTTTTCATGTTAATATGATAATGCTCGTGTTTATGATATAATAATGACAAAAAGCCATGTGGAAATGAAGTCAGCACTTATCAGAGGAGAACGAACCTGTAACATAACTAGTCTCACCTTGGTGGAAGGTTTGCAAAGGAGATTGGAAGGGAGTTACACAGAGGGCATCGGGGAAGGAGATCATAAAGAAATAGTCTTGACTTGTAAATAAAGGTGATCATACTGAGTCTGTCAACTTAAGAACCTCTTAAGTGCCTCTTGTTCCTCTTTATAACTTGATGTTAGCCAGTAAAAACAGACTAAAGTATATAGCTCCAAATCAGCTTACCTGTTCTACCTGGGGCTACTACTGCATAAGAGCCATCACTGGTCCTGAGGGAGACAGTGGCGAGATTATTTGTAAATTGCCTGTGCTGCTCACTTGCTGCCATGACAGATCTTCTAAATCCTCGTACTATCAATAGGAGTTGAGCTCACCCAGAGGGGTTAGGTTGTGTAGGGTGGAGTGCATATCATACATATAAGATGTAAACGTAGCAGATATTATAGTTTTAATTGGATGATGAAATCACAGGATATTTTTCTTTTCTTATTCACTTCTATAATGTTCAAGCATTTACTCTTTTTATTTGGAAAGAAAAACTTGATTAAAAAAGAACTAACTATTCAAGTCAAGAAACTCATATTTAGCAAGACTTTTTGTATTTAGTTCAGCAAACATTTGTTAACTATTCAGTATGAACCAAGCAATGTCGTAGGCACTGAAAGTAAAGATGTGAACAAGACATAGTGCTTTTCTTTAAGGGACTTACCATTGGGTGGTGGACGTGGGGAAACATGCAAACAGATACTTAGATATAACACTGTATGTATTGACTTTTGAATGGGTTTGTTCACAAGAGGCATCTCTTATTGTAAGCTGATTATCACTATGAGTTATAGTCTGATATAGTGATGGTAAATGTAAGTGTTCATTTATGAAATAAACTACATGTAAATTTGAAAATAAATTTTGAAATGTTCTTGCTAATCCCATGCCACCCAAATCAATGAGATTTCCATCCAGTAGCAATTTAAATTTTAAATACAAAGTCCCAAGGGCCTGAAAACTGCCAAGTCCTACAAGAATGTAATTAAATAGACATTAAAAGATAAATGACATCACTGGTGGCTGTAGACAATATATAATTTGTGATCCATAATGAAAATTTCTATTTTGACCTTAATCGAACCCTTGGTAAATAGAACCACATTACATTGCACCCTTTTGCTTGAAGTTGTTTAGATATAACCTTGAATAAGTATAGAGATGCAGCTCTGCAAAACTCTTTAGGACAGATGGATATAGTCACATTGTAATACACTTTAAAGTGACAGCACACTTGGCACTAATCTGCCTTTTCCTTTAAGACAAAGGTATCACATCCATTACTCTCTTTTTGTTTTTACCTTTGTCAGAATGGTAAATGGATTCTGACAAGTTGAATTGGAATATTCTCAGAAATATGTTTCAAGAACCAGAGGAGTAGTAAAATGAAGTGGACTGTTACCATCTATACTACTTACTTTCAAGGGATGTTTTTTTCTAAAGAAAAACGTTAGTGATTTCAACAAAGTAAATGTTATTTTGATCAAGTATTTCCAAAAATCCTTGTGACAGCCATTAACCTGAACATAAGATGTGGGCGCAAGTCCATGATTCTGCACCCCACAGTTGAGTAAGCCCTAAAGGAAGAATATTTCTTTCAAAATGATTCTGTTTATCAACCAGGCACAGTAGGCTTACTCTTATAACTTAGAATATAAGTGTTGCATAATTTATCTGGTTTATTTGGCACACAGGAAGTCATCTAGAAGGGCCTTAAAGTGCTTTGGAAGTCAAGAGACATCTTCTACTTTCGTCATTTTTAAACTCGCAGACGTGCTTTTCCTGCCTGCTGGTTCTAATAGAAGGCAGGCCCTGACTTAGCATGGTTTTCTGTTAGTTTGCGTCAGCCTGTTTAAATTCCTGTTCAAACTTGTTTCAAGTCCCCATTTCCCAAATTAGATCAAGAAAGATTTCTAAACTTTCTGACTTCAGTATTAACTATTCCAACTCCTATGGGTCTGGTGGTTTAGGGGGTAACACATTTATGAGCACTTTGCTAGTTGCTGGGTCTTTTAGATGTGATAACAAAGGAACTCACTAATCTCTTCCATAGTTGGACGCCAACAACACATACTTTTCTTAGCTGTTCACCCTAAATGTGAATCCTAAGCAGAATTTGTAAAGGCAGTCAAGTTGTATATGGAAGTCTTCTACGTGTACTTCTTTTTCCAATAGCCCAGGATTAATCACTTACCTTCCAGATCACTCCTCTCTACCCCAATTATGAAACTGTCACCTTGGCATGCCTTTCCCTAGAAAGTGTCCTAGGAGTCAAAATTCCTGCTCTCTCCATTCCTACCAAAATTCACTTGGTGCTTGTTTCAGAGGTCTCAAGATCACCCTTAAGTATGCTGAGTCTCTAGAAGGATTCGCAAGATGTAATCTGAGGTTTTACCCATGGACAATGTTTAGTACAGAAAAAGGATATAGAGCAAGAACAGGAAGCTATACATTTGGTGGAGTTCAGAGAGGCCAAGCACAGGTTTCCAAGCCCTCCCTCATCTGGGGCATCGTATAGGATGTACTTTTCCCCTGTCTGTAAATTGCAAAGACATACTAGGAGACTCTCCTGAGGGAAGGCTTTTATGGAGAGCTGGTCATGTAGGCGTATCCTGCTGCACAGTCAGCAAGACAACAAAGCTCACGAGCCCAACAATGAAACCAGCTACACATCATCAATCCTGATATTTGTGCAAAAGAATCCTGACAAGCTCACATGACATGGTCTATAGCTCCAGGTGTACACAACAGAATTATCAATCATCAACATAATGAGTCTTCTGAGGGCCAAATTCCCAGGGGTTGGCCAAAGGTAAATTGTAGTTCCAGATTCCCTTGGAGATGTGCAAGCAAGCAGTCCTGCTGGGCTAACTCTCTCACGGTGGTCTCTTAAGAATCCAGTGCTATTTTTAAAAACTTGACAAATTCATGTAAGACAGTTGTTCTTAATCAAACACATTTGATGAAACTGGGCGTTTTCTCAGACAAAATGTATATGCACATGCAAACACACACACACACACACAAACTTGGTGTAAGCTGTCAGGATTCAAGTGCACATAGTTTATTTGGGAGGTGATCCCAGGAAATAAAGGCAGAGGAGTATGGAAATAAGAGAGGTAAAGGCAGGAAACCTATGAAGGGTACATGATAACATAAGCCAGTTATCGCTATAGGCAATTGGAGCTCAATTCTGTTGAGGAAATCTGGAGACTGCATACTGCATTCCTCAGAGGCTTCCCCACCAGAAATAAAGAAATGTAAATATTTATCCACAACCCTCTTCCGACATTTGTCAAGAGCTACTGCTTCTGGGGTCACTAATTTCACAGAACTTCTGGCTTGCTCTATGTGCAAATCAAATGTGCGCACATGGCCATAAAAAAACCTCAGAAAAAGTTGCAAATCTTCAAGTAAACAGCCTTAGGTGTGTGTGGAAATGAATTCCAAGACAATATAGGCAGGGAACTGGAAATGTCTGCTATCTGCCAACGGACACACAAAATCGTAATGCACACAGTTTCAGATGGTTCTTGTGGGTGTGAATCATAACCATGGACTCCTGGACCCTAGGGATTAAAATATTCCGAAGTGTTACCAAATGAGACTTCATTTAAAATTAAAGCTTTAGGAAAAAAACAATGCCTACTTTTAAGGACTGGATTACTGGTAGTAGAATGTCGCGCATCAAATTTGAAAATCAGGGAATCAATCATGAGCAGTTGAAGCTGTCTAGTACCTTCTGAATCACATAATGTAAGCCACTGTGTTTAAAGAAGTAACATAAAATCAGCACTCACTCCTTTCACCTTCTCAATAGAGAATGTCATCAGTTCGAAGATAGTAGTCTAGGGGCAGCACTATTTGCACTAGCCCCTAACTGAAACCTACCCAAATACTCATAGATACTAGAATAAATAAATATGTAACCGTACATTCACACAATGAAATACAATTCAACAATAGGAGGAAGCATTCTGCAATTAAATACAATGATATAGAATCAGAAATATAATTTTGAGTTAATATATAGCACATTATCTTTTATTCCACTTATGTAAAGTACATTATGCAAAACTACACCATTGGAAGGCAAGATAGTACTTACTGCTAAGGGTAGTGACTAGAACAGAGATGACAGCGTACAGGATGTTGGTATTATTCTCTCTTGATCTGGGTGCTTGTGAAAATGTATCCAGCTACACATTTATTATTGATTCACTTTTCTGTTTGTATATTGCACTCCAATAAAAACACTTAAGGCAATAAGTCAAGGGTCTTAGACTTTGTTCAAATACTATCTCTAGAAAGCCTTGGAGCACACTGGCCTTTAGAAGATAAGCTAAGGAAGTTTTAATCAGGATTTTGAAGTTTAAATCCCAGATAGGAAATAATTTTAGATCACAAATAGGAAACAGCATGGGCATAAGTGTGTTGGGATTTCCCACCACACTTTCTCCATCATCACCTTGGCTTGGCTTAGTATGATTGAGGAGAAAAAAGGAGATGATCTGGTTCTTCATTTTCTCTTTCTGTTTTCTTATCTCCTCTTGTCTTTACTACCATTTTTATTTTTAAAGGAAAATTGTGTGGAGCCATAAGTGAGATTTGAATTCATGTGTGGACCTGGAGCTTCTGAAAGGTAAAACTTGTGGTTGATGTGTGGTTCTATGAATTCAATGATGTACATTCATCATATTCATATATTACGTTACATGCAATTTGGTGCAAAATGCTTAAAGAATGACTGAGTTCTATAGGGAGCTTCCATCCTGTCTTAGATGAGATGTCCAGGGGAAGGGGAGCATGGTGGTTAGCTGTGTGCACTCTGGAGCCCACTGCCTGAATACATCTCAGCCCAATGATTCATTGGATTCTCATTTCTTCTTCTACAGAGTGCGAGTAATTCTAGTATTTATGTCATAGTTTTGTTGTGAGGATTAAATGAAATACAGCCTATAGAGTCCCGTTTATATACAATTTCAGGGTATGTCTCCAATAAATACCATTATTATTATTTTTCAATACTGGTGGGGCTTAATAAAAACAGCCTTGAATATGGAGTCAGTAGTTTAGGGCTTACCTTTCTGCCCCATAAATTTCTAGCAATGTGAAATTGTGTATTTAACTCCATGAAGCCTCACATTTTTCTTCTGCAAAATGGGGAAAATAAGTCAAAATGAGATAAAGTATGTGAAAGAATCTAGCCCAGTCCTTGGTCACATGGTAAATCTGTATTTTATAAGTACAAATTCAACTAGATTAGTGGAGAAGATAATCAGTTTTGGTTCTATGAACAAATTGTTTTATTAATATGAATTTTAAAACTCTATTCAGACATGAATTTTGAGTGTTATTATTACATATGTTTGAAAAGGGAGAGAAAACTTATTCCATTGACAAGCATACCAGTTATACCTAAGGAGCATGGCCTCTGAAAATGTGAGTCATAGAAGTGAAATGCTATATAAATCTAAAGACTTATGGTTCATATAAATTTCCTTTGTCACATAGCAAGGTCAAAAAATGGTTCTAAAAGTGAAGGAAAAAAATATAATATGGTAGAGATTCCAGGGGCTTTACTGCTGCTATAATATAATTGTTCTTTTGGCATTGTAGTTAGAGTGAGATTAGCATTTTGTTTTATTCCAGCTAGACCGTCTCCCACTCTCCAACACTCTAGCCGCGTGTATCAGTATTCAGGAAAAAGCAAGGGTTTCTTGCAGGAGGGCTTGCCTTTGTAGAGAGTGTCAGAAAGGATGAGTCACTCTTAGGATTGATTCCAGATGCTCTCTTGCCAAGTTGCATTTGCTAATGCAGTCATCTAAATCCTGGTGTCCATGGAACACAGTGGAAGGCAAATTTGTCCTTGTCATTACGTGGCCAAAGGCCTCTTTTGAAACATCGAAGAAAATTAATTAAACTGCAAATTCATCTATAAAATGAAAGGACAGGCTACCTGGGCACAGGGATCTGGAGGAGGAGGACTCATTTTTATTAGGAAACTCTTAGTGTTCAGCTCAAGTAGCATCCATTTGTGCAGAAGAGATAACAATTTGTCATTATTATTTCCAATCCTGAAGTTAGTCAAGGAGGAACTGAGATGAATACTTCATCATTCCTGATTATACAAATAACGCTTACTCTATGGCAACATAACCACACTCAGAGATCTTAACAGGCTTAGGAAAGCATTTAAATAAAATAAAAATTGAGCCAGTTAGACTCGGGAAGATCTTAAAAACTAAATATAATAGTTGCTGCTTAAAGTGCATTGAAAACTAAATCAGGAAACAAATGTCTTACTCATCATTTTAACCATCATAATGGAAATATATGATTATGCGGTTAAAAATGATTTTGCCATTCAGAGTACTTAAAACTTCTGTACGTTTTTGCTGTTTTATAACAAGAAGAAAGTTTTTTAAGAATACAGAACATAAAGACATTTTTTTAACCTAAAAATTATTTCATCCTTATTCCTGACTGTTGAGCAGTTAGACTTTTCTGAAATGATAAAAATAAATTTTATAAACCTGAGACTAGATTAACTGAAAGTTCCCCAACCACTTTGCTAAAGAGGATAAATGGCCCTTCTGGTTATACACTGTTTGTAGAACTTGGACAACTGAAGAGAAGACACAACTACCATTAGTTCCCACTGGGATAATAATAAAGGTTTCGACATAATCTACTGCAGAGAAAATTGGATTTAACTTACAGCAAGTAGTTTTCCACTCTTTAATTCATGACTTATAGATAGAAAAAGAACATTAGACATTGTATGTTGTATGCTTCATAGGCACCTTTCCCTTAACTGGGTGATAGAAAAATGATTGTATTTTCTCTGTATTAACAAGTGCTAAATATAAACGCTATAATTAGAAGAATAAGGAAAATTTAATGTCAAAAGTGTTTGAGCAAGTGATGATTGAATCACACAAATTCTATATGTCGTGGGCAGAGGGTAGAAGTAGATCTTTCCTTAGAATTTCCACCCCCCACACCTCCCCACCAAGGCTCTCAGAATTCCGTGTGATTAAGAATAAAGACCACAAAACAATACTGGCCAAACAGAGTTAGCTTGATGGATACAAAATGGCTCCATGAACACATCAAAAAAGACTTTGCTTTGAGAAACAAATTAAATCTGTGTAATTTGATGTTCTTTATGTTTCTCTTACTGCACTCAAATTTTCTACTATCTTTCTTTATAGCCAGCATTTCTAGTGTTTGCAAAGAAAGCATTTAGTTTTCATTTACTTAATAAAAGCTCAATAGGCAAGATAAACAGTAAGTCTGTTCTTGAAGCAAATGAGTTTGGCAAGAAAAAAGGGCAGTGTTCTTAGAATGGAATGAACTATCAAAACAGGACAGGGAAAGTATGGGTGGAATAAAGCTAGACAAATGAAAATGTTTAAAAAATTATTAAAATTGTAATTTATTAGAATCTTCTATGCACTAGGCACTGTGTAAGGCACAGTGGAGAATATGAGTAAAATATAGGAGAGAGTTCACTGTCAATGAGTTTTAAACCTCATTGGTAAGACAAACTAATATTATATCGCTTTTCCATTGTGCAGAGCAAGAGACGAACTAGTGTCATGATTAATGAATCATATTTTTTACTTTAATAATTTAAAATTATATTTAAAGTTAAATTAGCACTATAGAAGAAGACCTGGGTGCCCCTTTAGTAACCACTACTATATCAAAAGGAACGACTCCCATTACTACAACCACCACCACCACTACTGCCCCACTGCTTAACGAATGCCTACAGTTTGCCAGGCAGTGTTTTAATTCCTCTCCATACATTAGCCCATTGAATTCATGAAACTACCCAATTATGCTGTGGTAGTTATAATTATGACCCCTATTTTCACAAATAAGGAACCCAGCAGCTGGAGATATTAAAGTAACTCTCCTAAGGTTCTGAATGGAGGCAGTCCTGACTGAAAGGCAAAGGCTGAAGAATGCCAAGTTCCCACAATAGAGAAAACTACATACTTCGAAGGGCTCCTTACAACAAATAGATACTATATAAAAGCATTAAGAAACTTTTTAATGCAGTTCTGAACTCCTAGGAATTTAGGGAAATCTTAACCAGTAAGAAAAAACCGGATTGATCAACAATAAAGAGTAAAATACAATTAGTCCGAGGGTAGATTTCTCCATAGAAACAATGGAAAAAGAAGGCAAAGAAATTATGCTGTCAAAGGGCTAGGGAAGTGGAGGACTAGGTAATAGGGAGCATCCATGCAAATTGTGTGCCCACAACAATTACCTTTCAAGAATGAAGGTGAAAAATGATATATTTCAGATAAACAAAAGCTGAATTTGCTACCAGCAGGCAGTCGCTAAAGCAACTTCTAATTGATGTACTTTTAAAAAAGGACAATTATCTTAAAGTGGATGTTTAGGTGGCAAGAAGGAAGAGTGAGCACAGAAAACAGTATGCATAAAATACATCTATACAAACATCAACTGTATAGAAAAAAATCTATTTAAAAAAATTCAAAGAGAAAAAAATAAAAGCAAAAAACAAGTCAAAAAGAAAGCATAAAGTAAGATTGCAGACATGAGTTAAAAAATACAAAAGTAATAATAAAATAAATATAAATATGCTATATTCACCAGCTAACAGGTCAGTATTGTAATGTTAGATGGAAAAATGGCCCAATTATATTCTAATTACAAGAAATACGTCTTAACTATGAGGACATTAAAGGTTGAAAATATCAGAAGGAAAAAATCGGTATTAGCTATAACAATATAAGGTAAAAAAGTCTTTAAAACAAAGGACATATTATTTTAGAAACAGTATTGTCTAATCATAGATCAATCACCTAGGAAAATATATAAATTTTAAACTTGCATGTGTATCTCAAAATAGCCTTAAAATACAGAAAGTCAGAATTGTTAGATCTGATAGGAGAAATTGGCCAAACATCTATTATCATGGGAGATTTAAAAACCTGTCTTTTCATTTTTGTTCAAACAAGTGACAACTAGATAAACAGTTGATCAAGGTATGCAATATTTGAACAATACAACTAACAAACCTGATTTGATGGGCATATATAGAACCTGCACTCAAGAATTAAGAATACACATTGTTTTCAAGTACATATAGAATATTTATAAAATGTGGCCATATAGTAGGCCACAAAGAGAATCTCAAACTTAAAGATAGTTTAAAGGTACCTAATGAAACATATTTTCTAAACATAATGCAATTAAGTTATAAAACAATAGCAAAAGGATAAACTCGAAAACCTTATATGTTAGAAACTTTTAAAACATACTTCTAAATATTTCCAAGATCCAAAGGAGAAATCATAATGGAATGTAAAAATATGTAGAAATGAATTACGATGAAAATACTGTGTGACAAAATTTGGAGGATAAAGTGGGCTGATGATTGTAAGGGATTTTAATCTTGAATGCTTATATTGAAAAAGAAGAAAGTTTATAAAATATGAGCTAAGTGTCTAATTAAAGAAATTAGAAGGTAAGTAAAGAAGAATCAGTCAAAGGAAATAAAAGCAAAGAGGTAAAAAAATAAGAACATGCATCAATAAAATAGAAAGTAAAGATAAGAAGGATCCAGAAACTAGAATTTAATTCTCTGAAAATGCTAACAAAGCAGACAAATATATGAAGAGATTGACCAAGAAAATAGGAGAAAAGACGCAAACAAGCTGTACTAGAAGTTTAAAAGAGAACACAAATACAGATATAGAAGAGATGTTAAAGATAAAAGAATAGTAAGAATACCTTCACGTTAATACATGAGAAGTTCTAGAGCAATTGGACAGATTCTAGAGGTCAAGATTCATCAGTTTTACTCTTCATACTTCTCAACATCACTATTATCCTCAAGGAGTGGAACACTATTTAGTAAAAAATTTAAACTTATATTTGCCTCTTAGTTAAAGCAGATGTCTGAATCAGTTATATAGGCAGGAATCAAATTTAAATCAAAATTTTTACTATTATCCAATGCAGTGTTTTGAGATGCAGTTTTCACTGGACCATTGTCCCTTATCAGAGTCCTCATTATTCCATTTGAATTACCAGAGTTGTAGGTATAAAGATCTCCCCAAAATATAAGAAGCTGAAAAGTAGAATTCACCGTCTATCTCTGTTCTTGGAGATTTCCAAAGCAGACATCTTGCCTTTCCTTCCAATATTCTCCTTCCAAATCCTTTAAGGAAATGCAAGAGAAGTTTGGAAGTGATTGGAATAAGTTTCTCTCAATTCACTGGAACGTTTGGAACAAAAAGACAGTGAGTCGAGTTTCATCATCTACTCGTGAAATTTGATTCTGGAAAAAGTCATGGCTAAAATTAGAAAATAAAGTGTTGGAGTTGAGCTCCACTGTATGCTGTTCTTTGAAATGTTCCCATCCTGACAAAATTGAACCAGTAAAAGAATAATAAATATATTACGCATTTGTGAGCAGTTTAGGCTCTGGAGTAAGACAAAATGACTTTTGTAAACTTTGCTTCACCACTGATCAGTTGTTTAAGCGCTTCTTTTATAAAGTAGGATTGATAATAGTACTCTGTCATAGGAGCTTGAGAATTAAATAACATTCCTAAAGTGTTTAGCATGGTGTTTGGTACATAGTAACTGCTCATAAATGTTAGTTATTATCATATATATTGTAGAGAAAATATTTTGTGTTTACCTACATTAAAAATGTTTTAGAATGCTTTATCTTTCCTTTCTTTTACTGTAGTGCAAGTTTGACAGTTGTCCTTTAATCTGAGATTATGCCCTTTCTATTACTTTGCTGCTCAAATATTCCCTTTTGTGTTAAATATAGTGATAGCACTATTTAGTGGCATTTTTTCCTAATATTTTTATCTAACAAAAATAAATATTGAAGTAAAATGAGAAATGAGAGAAAGAAAGGCAGGGTTATTATCAATAATATGATGCCATAGAAGTTGTGTAGAGAGTAAATTTCAAAATGTAAAAATAATCAAAAGCATCAAGGGCTGCTGGAAGAGGTTGGAGGATAAAGAATTAGAAAAGACTAGTTTTACCAATAGTTTTCTTTAAAATTATTCTCAGAATTTCAAGCATATAAGAGTACTAGTTAATTCCTTCTCTGTCAACTGATAAATCTTATTGCATAAAATTTGGAGAAAAACAAACCCAGCATTTCGCACCTAAATTTTTAGAGAAGGCTTTTGTGTGAATCCAGCAGAATTTAGGAAAAAAAACATGCTCATAGCTTGCATTTCTTATTTAAGCAATGTCTCCAATAAAGTTGTCAGTGGTTATTAGGTGGATTAATTAGAACAGCTGCCCATCTTTCCATTTTACCAGATGTTAAAGGTTCTCCGTGGGCTTGATGGATCATGTGGGCAATTAAGCAATAAAAAATATATCATTATATAATTATAATTTTTCTATATTTTTTAAGTATCAACAGAGAGATGCTCTCTGATTAAATATAGAAGCTTCTTTAGTTATTTACAAAAACGGAATTTTATATGGTCATGTAGGTATGTCTCCTTTCCCTAGGATTTGCTTAGCTCTTAAATTTATGTAAAAATTATTAAATTTTATTTAAGACATAAAAAGATAAATTTATTGAACTCTCAGTCTACTGCCTACATGTGGTGTTTTAGATGACTTTTTCCTACAGTCAACTCAATGCTAACATTTAAAAACTTCATTCAACAAACTGTATTTAGTAATTAATATGTGTAAAATTCTAACGTAGTTTCTGAGAATAAATACCAAGATGAGTAAGACCTAGTCTATGATATGAGAAAGCATTTATTAGATGAAGTATAATTATTTTGCAAATGCTTCTTAAACATATGAAAGGTGTTCAACTTTATTCCTGAGAAATGCAAATTAAAATTACACTGAGATATTTGCTTTCCACCTGCCAAATTAGAAAAATAAATTAAAATGCTCGAAAATGTACCTTGTTGATAAAGCTTGGTGAAACAAATACTCTCAATCATCTATGGTATTAATGTAGGTTTGTACAATTTCTATGGGGGGTCTGTTAGACAATATATTAATATACAAAGGTATAGACTCTTTAATCCAGCAACCACAATTCAAGTAATTTTTCTTAAAGATATAATTGCACATATGTGAAATGATTTATGTTCCAACTTACTGAAAATTGAGACATTACTTATCATATCAATAGATTGAAAACAACTTAAATGTTTATCAAAGGGAAGTTGGTTAAATAAATTATAATACATCTGTACAATAGAATACTTTGCAATTGTGAAAACACAAGCTCTCTATAGCTATCTATAGACTGGTATGAAAAGATCTTCAAGATATATGTAAAAGAAAAAAACCTGCACAGAAGTGTACATATCTGTCATAGAAAGAGGAGAAAAATAAGACTATGTATATATAAATTCCTGTTATTTGTGTAAAAAAATAACTCGAGAAATATGCAAGAGACTCCTAAAAGTGATTACACATCTGGGGAGATAAGGAAATAAGGCATGATAGACTTTTTTGAACCATACATATTTAGTGACTAATTCATTAAAAAGCGTTAAATGTCACCATAAAAGAGGGTAAGATATGAGATCCTTCAGCATCAACGTCCAGTCCTTTGGGTCCAAGTGCAGCCATAGATGCTGGGGCTCACCCTCCTCTCCCAGTTAGCTCACCCTCATTCCATCTAGGTGGAAAATGGTTGAATATAGCAAATAAAAAAACTGTGGTTTCAGAGATTTGTAACTCTTGGGGTCCAGGCAGTTATGTTTTGTAATGTCCCTAACTGAGCATGACGTTGAAAGAAGGAGAATCCTAATACTCTCTTCTGACTCAAAAAAACACTTTGGCCTGGCAGAAAGTTCTAGAGATCCAGTAGGAAGGATATAGTAGGGGAAACGAGGGATTACTATAATAAAGGCAACATCTCTGCAGCTTGCTAAGCTTCAATGAGACATAAATCTACAAATTCTGGTTTTAAAAGGTCTATGAAAAGAACACAGGTCCATGTGCTGGTCTCTGGTGTTCAGAAGGAGGGGATGAGTTTTTCAGGCCAAAACTCTGCTGGATTGATTCCAGAAAACCCTGACAATGAAAGCCACCACTTGCAGCAGGTCTTGGCACTGGAAGCAGCCAAGACAAGCCTATGGAGATATTCTGGGGTCAAGAGTGGTAGATGCCAATCTAGAAGGGAACGTGACTAATCATACATTCCCTGCATGCCATACAACACAAAGAAAACTAAGAGATTCAAACAAGTAAAATAGTATCAGGAAACTGAGGAGTCTTTGTGAAACTGAAGAACATCTTAGCCAAAGCCTGCCTTACTACTAAGTAGGTAAGGGATTCAAGCCATGAAAGAGAATTGACCAATTTGTAGGCACTGACCACGGAGGTCTGAGAGATTAATTGCAAAATGGTTTCAGTTCTCCACATCTCCCTGTATTCCTACTCTTAGCAATGTAATTTTGCAACTCCCTCTCTCAAAAGGAGGAGTCTGTTCATCTACCCCTTGAATCTGGGCTGGCCTTGTGACTTGCTTTGATCAATAGAGTGTGGCAGAAGTGACAATGTGCCAGTTTCAAGTGAACAGCTCAAGAGACCTTGTGTACTTTCCCTCTCTTAAAATTCCATCCCTGCTGTGAAAACAAGCTGGGGCTAAACTGCTGGAAGATGAGAAACCACCTAAAGCAATGCCAAGTCACTCTTACTGAGCCAGCCTACTGAGCAGCCAGCTCCCAGTCAACCCACCAGCTAGAGCCAGTCCTCACTTGGATCAGCTGAACTGCTCAACCCCCCTGCAACTCATGAGAAATAATAAATGGTTGTTGTTTTAAACTATACTAAGTATTGAGGTTGTTGGTTACAAAGCAACGACTAATGATACAAGATATTTGAACACTCAGAATAGGAAGGAAGGAAGAGAAGGAGGGGGGAGGAGAGGGGGTGGCAAAAACAGAAAGAAGGGGAGGGATGGAGGAATATCCAAGTTGACTAATATTTAATTAATAAGCATGCCTTAGTGAGTTTTATTTCCCTACTCCTCAGTGCTTAAAAGCTGGTAGTAAAATAGGAGTTAAGTTAATCATCTCATTAGTTTGAGGTTCCACTAATTAATTTACAACCTAATGTCATCATGCCCATTGGGGCTGGAAATAACAAATTCAGTCTTCAGATTACTAAACATTTTTAGAATCATTATCTCATCTTTCCCTCACAATAAACCTGTGGAGTAGGTAATTTCATCAGTTAGGAAACAGGGTTAGGAAATTTAACGGACTTGGTCAGAATAAAGCAGTCTGTAAGTGGCAGAGTTTGGTCAGAACCCCTATTTTGTGAATCCAAATTCCAATGGTGCAAAGGGTAATGCAGAAACTGGCACATGACATATCTCAAACTTATTATCCTGAAAGCTTCTAAAGGGTAGTAGCAGTGTCTGAGCCATATTTACCCAAGCTTCACTGTTTACTTGATTGTAAAGTCGGGAATATTATTTAAACACTTGTGCTTTAGTTCTCTCAACTGTAAAGTGGTACTTTTCAATGTAAGTCACTTAATGTCAGAATTAAATAATATAATGCATGTAGAACAGTTTGATCAATGTGTGGCACACAGTCAGCACTAAATCAACGTTACTATAAGCGTAGTTGTATAAAATAATCAATGGCTGGCACAGATTACATGATAATTAGTTGAAACCAATAAAAAATCAAACTAAATTATTTCCCCTTTCGTCTTGGTAACTTGAACTTTTTCTGCTGTGTTAGACTTAATGGGACATTTCTTCAAATCTGGGTGCTAAATTCTTTAAGTGATTTGGCCAAAAATGAGCCTGATCATTCCCTTAATGGTTTTCATCTCTGATTTCATGATTAAGATTATATGGAGACTCCACCATTGAAAAGTGAATGAAAGCAGGGATTGTCTTTCCTAAGAGTAGGTAAATGTAATTAATAGCAACTTGCATGCAGATATAATTGTTGCTTTTCATTCTGGGATAGAGATTAGAAACCAAATATGAGGTGATCTTAGGAGGAAATTGTAAATATAGACTGTGTCATCAAAATACCAAAACAAATCAGGCAATTCGATGAAAGTTTCAGTCATCTGGACATCATTTCACTTTGTTGTCAAATATCCAGATTCACTGAAGTTTTCACTGACAGAGCCATCTTTTAACTGAATCTACCAGATTTTCGGCATTGCAGACACATCTGCATGATCACATACCTACTATATGTAGGCTCAGGCAGATTTAGAATCACATTCCTCAGCAAAAAGTGAAATTGACTATTGCCACATCTTAAATTAGGAATTACAAAATAAACTACTGTGATTTATAAATGACAAATAATAAAACTATTCTCTCAGCAATAAAAATGTCTTGCTTTCAAAAAGTATAAGATGAGCTCAGACTCTTGGACATTTTGCTGTAATTCACATTTAATTTATAGTGAAATTTTAAATTTAATTTAATATTCTATTTCAGATATAATATAAGACAGATGGTGCTGGATAAATCACTACAGGAAGATAAAGAATATGCCTGAGAACACTCTTTGAGAGATACTCATCTGATCCCTCAGCACTAAGGCTTCCACTCTATAATCAGTTACTACTACATATTAAGTTTTTGAAAAATAACTTTGTATAACATTTAAACAAATGGGGAAAAGCAGGACATTTCTACCAAGCAGCCAGGCCCCACCCTTCTCTGATTGTGTGTGTACTTAGGAACACCGTGGCTGTTCGTCAGCACACGGACGTGCCTCCCCTTCTTGGCCTCTGCCGTAAGGCATGCCGCCCTACAGCAGAGTTTGCCGGTCACAGCGCTACTGACATTTTATGCTGGATGATTCCTTGTTTTGGGGATGCCCTGTGCATTTTTACAATGTTTATATAGCAGCATCCTCCATCTCTACCCACTAGGTGCCAGTAGCAATGCTCCTCCAATCCAGTTGTGTCAATCAAAAATGTCTCCAGACATTGCCAAGTGTCCTCTAGGGAGCGAAAATTGCCCTGGTTGAGAACTATAGTCAGGAGGATAAACTGCCACCCTAATCTTTTCCAGACCCATTCCCGGAACACATCAACTTCCATGACAAACACAGAGTTGTGAATCTGGTGCAATTATCTCAATTTAATTCACCACTTCTACAAAAATGTAGGAGGTGATACTGAAAGGTAAATGTTAGCATGGCCCTTTAGATCTTGGATTCATGAGACAGGTTCTATTGTATCACTATCAACTAGGGCTCTTCTTTGATATTCTAATCTCTCCAGCATATATGTATCAAAATATCAAGCTATAAAGGAAAAAAGCTAGTAAATTGAAAGATTTATAAACCTCAACTTATCACACAAAAACAAATTCTATGTAACCTGAACATATTAGGTGATATACTTGCATGTACACACACAAGTACACACACACACCCCTACCACATTTGTTATTGTCAAAGCCAGGAAATCAAAATTCTGTATGGTCAAAAATGTTAAAATGAGAAAATTAATAGCACCTTTCATACGAAAGAAAAATTGTGTGATTTCTTTCCTGGGAAAATGGTCCTCTATATAAGGCACTTTACCAAAAGTTGAAGGTAAGAAAACACAATATTGGCAAAAGTGTACACCTGCAACTGGAAAGAGTAGTCTTAGGATTTCCAGTTGGTGGAATTCTGCTCCACGTCCACCAGTGGGGGTCCCCAGAAATCTCCATCCTAACTGGATTCACTTTGAGCCCAGAACTAGAGGAAAGCTACTGCTTCATACTTCCCAGGGCCGCTGAATTTCCCACTGCGGAGTGACTGGCAGTGAGAATACACGCTTCTTTCTTTGGAAATAGAAAAGTGGCTGAGAGAAAAATTTAAACATATGACAGAACAATTCTTAAATTCTGAGAGAGTCCCTCTAAAAGAGCATCATGAATGTGACCCCAGCATTCTGAGCCAGCTTCTTTTCCTGGCCCTCCCTCTGAGATGAGGCTTGAAGCATCAGGCCTACGTATGATCCCCAAAATAGTCTGTCCACAAAGTCTCTTTGAGAAAATAATTGGATTAAAACAACAGCCACAGCGCCAAAAAATAAAGAACAAAATTCAGAGAGTTAAGTCTAAATACATATTTAGGGAAACATGTATTCTTAAAATCTTAAAATATATCGTATTTAAATGTCTAACGCAAACCTTCAGTATTTTCAGTCTCAACCATCTGCTTTCAGGTTGGTCTTGATGTTGTAATTCTAAGAACAATGAGACATTGTTTTCTTAACAATTTTATAAATAAAAAATTCATTTTAATGGTTTTCCCAAAGTAAAGGAGATTTGGTCCAAAGGTAAGTTGGTACTACTACTCTGATCAACAGAAATCTGTGAGAAATTTTAAATGCCATTTCTCCAGCTTCAAAAATTTATTTCCACTAGAAAACTCCTTTTGAAAGAGCAGCAAATCACCCCTACACAAAAGAATGCACTGTGTAACGCCCTTCAGCAGCTGAGTCCCAGAAGCTTTGCTTTGTAGCCTTGGATGGCTTAACAACAGACTCCAACCGCCACCGAAACACTGAGCAGATTTCACAGACCCAAAAATGTGCTGTGAGGTAAGAGCTACAATTACACATGAACACGAGCAGCAACCGAGACAGCAGGACAGAAAAGGTGCCCCAAAGTAGAGAAAATATATAGGAAAGAATGATGATGTCTGAGATAAAGTTGCAGTAGGAAAGCAAAGGTGATTTAGAATGTTTAGAAATCTACTCCAAGTTTTGAAATGTAAAGATGAGGGTAGAGATGGTTAGAATTGAGCTTCAAACTCAACCTTTCTATTAGTCTTGGATTTAAAACAATCCGTCACCCAACTTTGTTTTTTCACTACACGAAACGTTACATTTTTTAAATAATGGCTTCAAGCAACATTAAAGATTCATTTTGACGATTTCCCTAAGTAAAGGAATTTGGTCCAAAGATGAATTGGTACCACTTCTATAAATGGGAATCTATAGGAAACTTTCAAATGCCCTTTCTCTAGCTGTAAAAAAAAAAAAAAAACCGGCTGGCAGTTGTAAGAATGTTCCTGGCAGACCTGAATACAACACTGTAACACTGTTGGACCAAAGGCTCCAACTGCTCAAATTTGAAATCCACTATCTAGTTTGCCCAGAGGCCACATCCTTCACAGGACTACTACAAGCCGATGAGGTGTGAGGTGAAGGGTGGACAGGGATATTAAGGCAGACCAGGGTTCCTCTGATGACTCAAGGACTCCCCTCTATAGCAGAAAAGGACATTTCCTCCAACCTTCTCTTCCTTCTCCTATGTCAGGACAGCATCTTAGTCACATGGCTTTCCCAGCCTTTCCAAGATCCCTCCCTATTTTCCTTTAAAAATCATCTCTCTTGATCTAATCCTTGTGTGTTAATCCAATCTTGATGTCTGGCCCCAACTAACATGGAACACGTATTCTTAAATCGGCATGTTCTCAGCTTCTTGGTTAGGTGATTCTGAAATTCTAGGGAAAGCCAAGCACTGATGTCCTCTGAAAATCCTGTCTTTCAACGGTTCCTAAGAAGTTCCTCTCAAGGGCAACCCCCAAAAGAAAATGAAATGAAAGAGACAAAATGTTCATAATGTAAGTAAAATAAGATTTAAAAAGGGCAGAAAAATTAGTAAAATTATGATCTCAACTATGTAAAACAGTCCTTGTGGAATGCGGTTAATGCATCATACTAGGTGTTTTTACTCTGTTTACTATTCTTTTTACTATATTCCAAGTTTTCTTAGTTGAACATGTTAATATTTAATATTGTATTGGGAAGACAAATAAAAATATTTATGAAATATATTAACTAAGTCTAGAGTAAGAGGGAGTGAGACAAAAATGAAACAGTTAGAGAATATCTCTTAGATCCTTACAAGATCCTGCTTTCCCCAAGAGATAGTGAGAACTAGACTGTTGACTGATATGTGCCTGGTATGTGCCCATTGTACCCTCTCACCACACAAGTCTTTGCTGGGTTGGAAATCCTCACTTTTCTACTAGAGGAGGTGTACTCTTGATCTTTATGTGCTAGATTTCTTCAAGAAACTCCATCATCCCCATTAATACCATGTGAGACACTCAGTGGAGCACCCAGAGATTCTTGTGCCTTGTTGCTGCTGATGAGTGCCATCAGCTAGTGCAGTTCGAGAGCCTGACCAGCCCTCCAGGTGTTTCTATGCCCCTCTGCTACACTCTAAGTACCTTAACCAATAGATTCCTCTTTCCATGAGTAAAAAACATGTAACAGTTACAGTAGCATCAGAATGGGTGAGATAAACTAGAAAAGCATGTAATTTTCTTGACTTTGCACCATCTATCTCCTTTTGCTCTAGAACTCCAATTCTTTAATGGAAGAAACATAATTTCTAAAGATGGCTCCATCACATGAATTTAAGTTTCTTTCAGGTAAATATTCAGTCCTTTCAAGATTCAAAGTTCTCTTCAGGTCTACTTTTCCTCCCTTAAGGGGCTGCCCCATCCCATTCTCATTTCCAAGATCGTGTCTGTGTTTAGGAAGAAATATATGTAACCTCGTGACATTGGGGAACTGGGCTGAGGCTTGTGTGCCATCTTCCTCTGCCTTGAGGGCCCATCTAATATGTCTCTGCAGTTTAGCCTCTATTCTCAATTCTTTTTCTACTGGAGTGTCCGTGGATTGTTTAACTCATGGTCTTTGTGTTCTCTTTGATAAAGCCAAGATATGGTGGTTGATTAGCCATCTCTCTCTGACTAGGAAGCCCACCTTTTCTCTGACGCCCTGATGTGTCGGATGCCCTGAGTAATGGCAATGACTCTCCTGCAGTCCTAGGTTTGGGAAATCTACCTTGAAGCCCTCTACCTCAGGGTCACCTCACCCCTCATGGTAATTATCTCTCTGACAACTTTGCCAGGCAGCCCACTCAGCCATATCCTACGTCCTTCCCTGGGAGAACTCAAGAACTTCTGGATACCCTCCATTCTTGCAGGCTTTGAGGAGGATGGGGCACAAACAAATATAAGGACACCTCCCTCAGCCATTTCTAATGTGCTTCCCTGTGTCTCTTTAGATATGGCACCATGGTGACCATGTGGTTTCTTGGAGGGACTTGTATTTTCCAGGGAAATAGCCCAAATAAATAAATGAGGAGCTAGCCTCTTACCCTGGGGTTTTGCCCCCCAAAAATATCTAAGTCTTTCTTTGATATCTTGATTTGAAATACACCTTCAGGAGTTCCAACCTTCTACTCAAAAAGAGAAACTAGTTAACTAGTAGCTTTTTTTTTTTTTTTACTACATTGTTCATCTCTCACAGGGTGTCTGTAATCAGCAGAGGAAAGGCTTTCAGTTTTCTCTTGATGGTGGTTGAACGTTTCTCCTTGTGGTACGCTCCTCTGCTCTGTATTCTACAATGATGCCACTCTCTTCTTTATTGAGAAAAAAGCCGCATGGATTTTCTTTTATTGCAAAAGGGTGGCTGGGGAAAGAAAAGAACAAAACTAGATTACTGAAATAGAAGATATACTGGGTGTTATTCCAACACCATTTGCTCACATTTGAATATCTTTTATCATTTTAACTTCTTTAGTAAGATAATATCTTCCATATATTTATTAAAAAATTTAAGTGATGATTAAGTAACTTAAAAGACAGCTACTGTTATCCCCATTTTATGAATATTAAAAGTGAAGCAATGAGCTAGCCCTGAGAGCCTAGCAGTTAAAGTTCAGCATGCTCCCCTTCAGCAGCCCGAGTTCCGTTCCCAGGCATGGAACCACACCACTCATCTGTCAGTCGCTATGCTGTGGTGGTGGCTCACATTGAAGAACCAGAAGAACTTACAACTATACACAACTATGTACTGGGACGTTAGGGGGAGGTGGGAAAAGAAAGAAAAACAGGAGGGAGATTGGCCATAGATCTTGACATAGGATGAATCTTCTCCTGAAAAAAAAAGAGTGAGACACAGGGAGATGATATTATTTTCCTAGATTTCTTTACTAGGAAGTGGTAACCCAGCCTTGCCTGAGTTTAGAGGACTTAGTTCTTTGACTTCATGCATATGAAAGCCCAATGCCCTATCATGCACTCTATTTCCTCTGTTTCTTCCACACATAACCTAATCTTCTGGTTGAGAAAAGAGGGAGAGGAAGGAAGGAAAGCAATTCTAATGCCAAGGCTCCCATAATCAAGTCCTTTCTTCAGCCACATCTCCCAGAGATGAGCATGCAAATAATCTCGAAGCACTTGCTCAATATCCTGACATACCCTTTTCCTAGATGACACATTTCCTCATTCTTGTAAGAGTGTGAATCCCTCAGTTCTTAAGGAGACTTGTGGCAATTCCTTCCATAAAGCCTCTGAATAGTTTTTCAAACCTTTGGCTCATACAAGGATTTGATTAAAGTCTCCATATTAGAAACTGTTTACTGATCACAGGTCGACGTGGAGGCAGTGTGAAAGTCTTCACTCCTCGTTTCTTCCTTCCTCCCCTATTGCACAGAAACAGAGAGCAGCAATAGGGAAAAAGAAAGGCACAAAAAAAGAATGAAAATAGCAGAACTAGGACACCATCAAATTCACCTGTTTGAGAGCATTTCACTCAACACGTTGGTTAAGGAGAGATTGATATTTAAAGCTAATTTCACGTCTATTCATAGACACAATTTGTGGCCTAATGATAGGTCAGTTTAATAAATTTTTATATAGTCTGATCAGAGCACAATTAATAAGTTATGCTCCACAAAAGATCTTTTGTCTCCAAGTTTAAGTAATATTTCTAATTAATTCTGTTGCATATTTTCTTCTAATCAGTGCACAGACCACAATCTCAATTCCCTTCTAAAGATAATATATGTTTAGTAACTAGAGGCCAGGCTTGGATGAGAGAGAAGATCTGGATGATGTGGTACAAAGGAGACAACATCAGGATTTTCACATTTCTGCAAGATAAAAGCCTAAACGGACATTCAACCAAATACAGTTTTTTTTTTTTTAAGATTTTATTTTTTCCTTTTTCTCCCCAAAGCCCCCCTCCTGGTACATAGTTGTATATTCTTCGTTGTGGGTCCTTCTAGTTGTGGCATGTGGGATGCTGCCTCAGCGTGGTTTGATGAGCAGTGCCATGTCCACGCCCAGGATTCGAACCAATGAAACACTGGGCTGCCTGCAGCAGAGCACGCGAACTTAACCACTCAGCCACAGGGCCAGCCCCCAACCAAATACATTTTTTAGACTTCCATTTACTCATTCAGCAAAGTAGGAATTTTGGTGATCTCACTTTAAAATGACATTTGAAAAAAAATTTGCTTTAGTGAAAGTGGAAAAAACTTACTTGCTTTCATTTTGTGCTATTTGAACTACGCCAAATCAATAGTTTGAGCCTCTTAATTTATGACATCGTAAAAAATGACACTTAGTTGATTATTTCTCAAAGCAGCACATGGGGACCCACTTTATCCAAAGCATTCAGCAGTTCCTCTGCTGCTTCAGCCCAGGCATAGTTGAATTGCCACAAAGATGGAAAGCTCTGACTTTAGAGAACTCCACATCTGAGGGCCAATATCTTTTCCCTTTTTGGAACCCATGTACTTCATCACTTTGGAACCCGTTTCTTTACTGCAAGACCAAAAATAATCAAGTTTTACTTGGTTTTGAGTCTTTGGTTGACAATTGTGTGTTCATACTGATTTTCATCAACTTTCCCTTCACTTGGTCATATTCTGATATTGCCATCTAGAAGAGTTCCTTGTTATAATGTGGGTTATATTTGTCTACTTGTGCCAAGAGAGGATATAATTTTATATTATCCATTTTCAAGCTCCCAGTAGTTGATTTCCATGCATATTCTATACAATTATTCCTTAGGCCACACAGAGGATACAAAGGAAAATGCAGAATCCCTGTCCTCAGAGAGACACAATGTTAGCAGTAAAGTCCCGATAGAAGTGTTTGAGTTTGTAGTGTCTGGGAAAAAAAGACATATATCTGTTTAAGCAGGATATCAGAGAGCCTACATCATTTCCTGAGAAGCCAAGGTCGGGCTCTGTGAAACCAGGAACAGTGCCCCAAATCACTCTGAAATACTGCTCAAAGGGAGATGCTACTGCTGCCCCTAGGGCCAAATGTTGACTTGTGGCGAGAGCCCTGCAGGTGGTAGGCTCTGGTTTCTTCGTGCCTGAGACTCTTCAATTGCTCCTCTGGAAACCAGAGGGGGCTGCCACCACCACCACTGAAATGCTTCCCATATAAAGGCTTCATTTTGATTCTATTGTCTTCTGATTCAAAATTCACAACAGATCCATCTGATTGGCAGAGCTCAGGCCGCATGTCTTTAAAGGGAGTTCAGAAATACCAGTATCTGACTTCCAAATTGGGAATTCATTAAGAGAGGAATTCACCAAATTCTGGAAGAATGTTCAAAGGTTGTGAATGGCATTCAAGAAGAATGACTAAAATTCACTAGACCATACTAAGCAAATTAAATACAATCACCAATTACATTATAGTATAAAATGAAATGCTGAATTATGTGGTTGAGGTTATATACTCTATAGGACTTCCATCAGAAGCAGCAAGCTCTTAAAAATAGTAATATTAGTTGAGTACTAAGTTATAAATGATTTTGTGGATTAATTTATTTAATCTTTATGATAAGTTTAAGAGATGATACTATGATAACCTTTGTGGTAGGATGGATAAGCCTCCCACAGATGTCCACATCTTAATCATGAAAACCTGTGAATGTCTTAAGGAATATTATTAAGGTGATTAAAGGATCTTAAAATGGGAACATTATCCTGGATTATCCAAATGGGCCCAAATGTAATCATAAGTGTCCTTATAAGAGGGCAGGTCAAAGTCAAATAAGGACATGAACAATGGAAGGTGAGGTCAGAATGATGAACTTTGAAGGAGAAAGGGGCCACAAGTCCAGGAATGCAGGTGGCTTCCAGAAGGTGGAAAAAACAGGAAACATGTCTTGCCCTAGAGCCTCCAGAAGGAGCGCAGCCCTGTGCACACCTTGATTTTTTCCTGTAAGACCATTTTAGGCTTCTGGCCTTCAGAATCCTTAAGATAATGGAATTGTGTGTTTTAAGCCACCAAGTTTGTGGGAGTTATAGCCTCAACAGAAAGCTAACACACCCCCCATTTTACAGAGGAGAAAGCCAAGGCTTAGAAAATGTAATTCATTTGCCCCAATTTTCACAGCTAATGAGCCGCAGAGCCAGGATTTGGAGTCGTGTTTGCCTGATTCCAAAGTCTGCTCCCTTTCCTCTGGCTCCATGCCCTCAACTTTACTACAGGCATTTGTTCTGGTGAGAAAGTAATTCCTGGGGGCAGGAGAAAGGAGAGAGTGTCTCACAGAATTTTGATGACAGAACATTAAAGAATGGGTCAGATTTCAGTGACCAACTAGAGACAAAGAAAGTTGTCCAAGTGAAGTAACAGACATTAAGGAGGCACAGCTCATGACTGTAGCATTTTAAACAGGCAGATAAAATGCCAGAACACTGCCTGGTGTCTGTGTAAGACAGAACAGAACAGAACATTCCAGAGCACTAATCTGCGGACACGGGCAGCCACCTTTCCCCTGGGTGATGCTTCCTTAGGCAGGTTCATCTATAGTGTAACACTCTTGGCCTCTCTTCTTATATACTTCCCTGCCCCAGAGACAGAGGAGTAGCTTATTTTACTAGAGAGAGGAGAAGTGAGGACGTGTACCTCATGTCCTTTTTTTCCATCTTTTGGAGCACCGCCTCCCTGCAGATGGCCTTCCTGTCTGCTCCTCCGTGCCATCAGTTTTAGAGGGACCAGCTTTCAAGCAGGACCCTTCTACTCTTTAATGCTGCCTGAGATGGAGGGGCCAGTCTTCCTTAATCTGAGGTGCGGTTATTAAAGAAGCCACTTCAATCTCAGACATAAAGGAATGTTCTCCATCTCCATCATTAGGAAAGGTAACCTTTCTCTCAGTCCCTTTGTCTGCCCTTAACTTTGCAGAACTAAGGAAGGGAAGAGGGTGCTATGTATTGAACCATCTAAAATTCCATTTTGAACAACTTTGAAGCCACTTTGGAGTGATGCCCTTCCACAATGTTTTCTACCTTTATTGTTTTTTTGCAAATACGAAACTTCCAGCAGCATCTTTTAACCACCTCACATTTGTTTTCAAATTGACATTTTAAAAAACCCTCCTACTGCAGGACAGTTGTCTCCATTGCATCTTCCAAATATCTGACTACTCCTGGCAACCAGGTGAATGGCCTTTGGGGGACTGGAGCCTCAGGCCAAAACAGCATTGACTGGCACTTTATCGCTGGTCCCACTTGGATATGGATTCTGAAAGCTTCCTTTCCTTCCAGAAGATAAAAGTATAGGTTGACCTAATCAGAAATAATCATGTCCTACTTGGCTTTAAGTATTTAAGATGTAACCGATAACTTGCTAAATATTTAAAATTTTAAAAGTCGGGTTATCTAAGAATATTAATATTAGGAAAATTTTCTTTTTTAATGATTGGCACCTGAGCTAACGACTGTTGCCAATCTTCTTTTTTTTTTTTTTCTGCTTTTTCTCACCGAATCCCCCCAGTACACAGTTGTATATTTCAGTTGTGGGTCCTTCTAGTTGTGGCATGTGGGACGCTGCCTCAGCATGGCCTAAAGAGCAGTGCCATGTCCACGCCCAGGATCCGAACCAGCGAAACCCTGGGGTGCCAAAGTGGAGCACGAGGAACTTAACCACTCGGCCACTGGGCTGGCCCCAATACTAGTAAAATTTTAATTAATATTTTCCAATGGTCCAAACATGGAAGCAACATGTAATATGCCATTTTACTACAAGTAATCTTTATTAAATGGAGTTTCATTAAATTTCTGATCATCCTTTTATTTTCTAACCTCTTCTGGATCCTGAAAATAGGAATCAACTGTGTTCCATTCAAAGTGTCTCTATCATTGCAGGCAGCCAGCTCACCTCCACACAAGTCTATGATTCACCTAAGCTCATTCATGGTTGCTGTAGAATGGGGCAGAAATACACTTTCTGGCCTTTATTTGACCTCTTACTGACCACTTGATGTGGATAACACATGACAACATATGTCTATATATGTGGCTGACTGTACCTATGAATATAGTGAATTTACCCTTCATTTACCTTCTTGTCTTGGTTTCATTTCATATTTATGGGTCAAAATAGCCCATGTCTAAATGCACACACACACACTATGTACATACCTGTATCTCCAAAGTGTTACCATTTTAAAATAATTTGTTCATACTGCTAGCGTTCCTCTGGTATCTACTCTTCACACTACTCAATATAAACTGATAATTGTAGCCGCCCCTGATGCACGAAGGGTTAATAATCACTGGAAAAGGCTTGCCAACAAACTGTGACCCAGAGGTGAGAAGGCCAGTTAGCCAATGATGGGTAAGACCTCCAGGGCGGGGCAACCTATGCCAGGCACAGTCCTCTGGGGGGCACAGATGGAGACACGATATCGGGAGCAGGAGGGGCCGTTGCCTAGGAGGCTTTGCATGCTCCGAGATAAAAATATATGAGCACAGCAATAACATGATAATATCAAAACAGAGGCTGAGGGAGGGCTCCTTGAGAAATCACTAAGAATTCTTGGCATTCGCTAATTACATTGTCCAGAACACCTGTGTTATGTTTAACAGCTGTAAGCTATGTATATATTGAAACGCTGGTTATAATAAACTCAGAGTGGCCATCAGTTCTCTCCACATCTATCCCGATGCGTACATTGGATTGCGACACCAACAATAATGTTTTTATTTCTACTTAATTTTTATGTAAAACCAACAGAAGAATTAGGCCATCTAAAAGAAACCAGATTTTCTTTATAGGAATTCAATTCTAGCTCCCTATCAAATAAGCTTAAGATGGACGAATGCCTTTCTTGCAGCATGTCATTTCATGTTTCCCAAGGGCAGAGCTGGTCCTGAATTCTATGTAGCCCCAAATTCTCTCACAGAGACCAATCACATTGATGCGCTCTATGTTTCAGGAACTAGACAGCTCTTTTAAAAAGAAGTGCTCCAGGGGCTGGCCTGGTGTTATAGTGGTTAAGTTTGTGCTCTCTGCTTTGGCATCCCAGGGTTCATGAGTTCAGATCCTGGGTGTGGACCTACACATCTCTTGTCCAATCATGCTATGGTGGCATCCCACGTACAAAAAATAGAGGACGATTGGTACAGATGCTAGCTCAGGGACAGTCTTCCGCCCCCAAAAAATATTAAAAACATAAAATAAAAGAATGTGCTCCATATTTAAAAGCAGTATATCTTAAGCCTACTTACCACACAAACGACAAAAGAGTTATCCTAGTTAACTATGTGAGGTGATGTATGTGTTAATTATCTTGATCTTGGTAACTATTCTACAATGTATCTGTATATCAAATCATCACATTGTACACTTTATGTGCAATTATATTTATCTATTATTCCTCAATAAAGTATAAAAAATTTCTAAAAATTAAATAAAACCAGGCGATTTAATACCAGGTATTTCTTTTGGAAGTAAAATGAGGTAAAGATTGCACTAGGAAATGAAAAAAGAAAGGGAAAATGGATTTAAGCACCTCCCATTCTGAAGCTGCTACAAGATAATTACTGTTGATTTCATGTTTTCTGTGTGCGACATGGTTTGGCCATTCTATCCCTGTTTGCAATGAATAGATCCAAATTGTGTTCTCAAGTTTTATGTAAGTTGTATTCAATTTTTACATTTTTCATCTGCCAAGGAAAACACCTGGTGTTAAATTGGCTACTTTAAAATTATAATTTCAGGGGCCGGCCCAGTGGTGCAGTGGTTAAGTGCGTACGTTCCCCTCCGGTGGCCCAGGTTTTGCCGGTTCGGACCCCAGGTGCAGACATGGCACCGCTTGGCAAGCCATGCTGCGGTAGGCGTCCCACATATAAAGCAGAGGAAGATGGGCATGGATATTAGCTCAGGGCCAGTCTTCCTCAGAGAAAAGAGGAGGATTGGCAGCAGTTAGCTCAGGGCTAATCGTCCTCAAAAAAAAAAAAAATTATAATTTCAAAAGTGATTCTCTGATCAGTTAGTGCAAGCCATAAGGTACTATGTTTAAAACATGGTAAAGATGACATTAAATTAAACCTATTTTATTTCAGTTTTAACAATTACAGCTTGTTGCAATTGATAAGCACCTAGTCTCCATTAAAATTTTGTTGACTGCTGCTAATTTGGAATAGTGATTCTCAATCCTAGATATACTAAATTTATTTTTGTTTCTTTAAAAAAATACTAA
The DNA here is from genome assembly GCF_041296235.1 of Equus asinus. Taxonomy (NCBI): domain Eukaryota; kingdom Metazoa; phylum Chordata; class Mammalia; order Perissodactyla; family Equidae; genus Equus; species Equus asinus. The sequence continues at coordinate 132,613,456 of NC_091792.1, forward strand.
GATTTGGTCTTAAAACCAGATGAGTTAAGTCTTTTATTGGGATATAGTCACATGCATTTTTTAAAAGATCTTTAGGCAATTTTAATGTCTAGCAGAGCTGAGAATCACTGGTTTGGGTAACGCCATTATTATGATGTTTTGCTGTATGTATACCGCTCATGAGCTTGACCATCTTTATCACAGTTAAGGGATAGAATCTGATCATTAGCAAGATGTTTAGAAATGATTCTCAGTGATTTGAAGGATGGAAGGGAGATTTTTTACAATTCTTTTAATGAATAGTGTCCATTTATAGTGAATTCTAATGTTTTCAATGTATTCCTAAATATGATAATTTTTTTCTCCTCTTAATTTTAGACTTTGACTATGACCTTACCTTTTCATTTAAGTCAATTCCAAAGACAGATATGTCATTAGGTCTATTTGTCTGTCAAGCTTACTAATTGTGCTGTTCAAATCTTCTATGCCCTCACTGACTTTTTTTGTTTGCTTGATTTATCAGTTGCTAAGGACAGTCTGTTAAAATCATCTTTTATAATAGTGGATTTGTCAACTTTTGTTTTATACGTGTTGAGGCTATATTATAATGTAAGTGCAAATTTCCAATTAGCTTATCATCCTGGTAACCTGGACCTTTTAGTGTTAGGTAGTGACCCTCTTTATCTTTGGCAATGCTTTTGTGTGTAAAGTCTATTTTGAATAATACCAGCGTAGCTATATCAGCTTTCTTTTGGTTATTATTTGCTTGATATAATTTTCTACCCTTTGACTTTCAACCTTTCTAAGACTTCGTGGTTTATGTTTATCTCATTTAAACCTATTCCTGGAGTAATTTTCTTATCTAATCTCACAACAATTGTATTCTAGCTGAATAGTTTAGTCTATTTACATTTGTCTTGATTGTTGATATCTTCTTTTTACTTCATCTTTGTGTAAGTTTCCTATTTGTATCATATTTTCTGCTTTTTTTTCCCTTCCCTCAATTTTCTTACTTGCTTGAATTAAGTTTGTTTTTCCTTTTTTGTATTTTACTTTATTGAGCATTTCCCTCTTTCACAATCTCATTGTTCCCATGGGGACAGCCATGGCAGTCTGATGTGGTCATCACAGCCAGTCACAGTTGACTGAACCATGGATAGGAACCCAGTACAAGCCTGTCACAGCAAAGACTGAGAATTATTGTAGCCGAATCATGTTGACAGTTGCTCTCCAGGGTAAGACCCATGAATTCCTATATTGTGAGGCCCATAATTGCATGGATCCTGCTTTCCCTCAGATTTATTTTTTAGCTCTTCCCTAGGATTTAGAAGAAACTCTTGTAACTGTCTGGCAAATTTCATTTTATTTAAACTGGCTAGAGTCAATGTCTGTTACTTAAAAACAACAGAAAATTAATACAGTATACATGCTTCTTGATTTTAATTCACTGGTACAATCTTTATATGAGAACTAGCCATTACATTCTCCAGTTGAAGGTACTTGAGATTAAGAACTGTTGGCTACTGACATCCTCTGTAATGGCTGAATAAATAAGTATAAAAAAGTCTTTTAAGCATAGTAGGAGAAACAAGAAGAGGTGATGAAGAGTTCACCTCTTGATTTTCTGAGTTCTTGGATATTTTTCATTTTTTCTCTTATCTGTTTTGGTAAGTACTATGTTAATTTAAATTAGTTTTCTATTAGGGATAGTTGACATATTTTAGGGATAATGAGGTAAAAATCAAATACCAGTCAATGTTTGTTACATAATATTTCCCTTTTATTTTTTATAATCCCCATCCTGGAGCTATTCTCCCTGATTCACAGGTGGAGCCATTGTGGCTCAATGATATAAAGCAATTTGGCTAAAGTCATCTTGTTATTAAGAGGCTGATTCAGAATTCAAACTCAAGTTCTGATTCCTAAAGCTTTTTCCATGATCCCAGGATGCCTCACCATCACGGAACTGAAAATAATTGCTTCTTGGTGGCAAAGCAAGAAATCTAAAGTTATACTTTCCATCTTTTTCCATATTAAAAATCTTTAAACCAAAATCAGAGTTGCTAATACTTTTCTAAATCACACTGGGTTGGAATACCCTCCATGTTCTGAGCCCTGGTAAGATTTCAATCCTCTGTAACTACACATTAAAGAACCCCAGTTATTCCATAATCTTGATTGTCTGTCCATGTGAGAGACCCTCCTTTAGAGTAACGCCCTAGACTCTCATCTCTATGATATTTTACTCTCTCCCTCAGAAAGAGAAGTGACTTAGCTGTATGGGAAGTCAGAAGAAAAAACTGTGCGAGAAAGCTCAGCTCTTCTTCTCTGTGGAGTCAGCCTGCCCAGGAAGCCCAGATCTGTTCTGCTCCTCTGTGTCATACATTTTACATGGGAACCATGCAGTTGGCCAACAGAGCCCAGCTCATTCCAGAGCTCAGTAGTGGAAATCTCACTTTGCTGCACTACGGCATGCAATTCAAAATCTCTATTAGCAATAAATCTGACTACTGCTTGCCATCTGTTGAAATGTATCTATATCTCAATACTTCCAAACTCATAAGGGACAAAGTCGTGCTGTTCGTTAGGCTCCTCAAACACCAAAACTACATTTATTCTTGGTTCCTCCGGGAACATTTTCCCCACATTGTCCATGTTTTGTCAAGAGGCTATACCTTCTCTCAGATTGGTGTCTCATAAAGAAATAATAGGCATCACTATGTTTATTTTCTAAACACATCCACGAAATAGGTATTAATAATATATCCACCTATTAGATGATGGAAAACATCAAGTGACACGGTGCATACATTCTAGAGCCAGTTTTTGGTCTTTATTCCACTTGGTTCCAATGCCCCTGCCTTAAAGCATTATGTCATTCTGTATATATGAAAAAATTCTCTTTGTGGGGGAGTAAAAGGTTTTCTTCCATCCTCTTTGGATCCCTGACTAAATCTGAAAGGTAAACTGATGAAGACAGATTCATAGGAGAGAAGTGTACAAATTTTATTGAATTTTTACATGTACATGGGAGCCTTCACAAGAGCATGAGGACCAAAGAAGTGACCGAGCAAGAAGCTTTTAGACCCTTTAGATAAAGAAACAATACAGTTGTGAAGAACTGACAAGACAAGAAGTTTGTGCTGGGGTAGTCCAACTAGGGCTAGTTAGTCCTTATCTTCCCAGTTAAGGAAATAAGGACTAGTTTAACGTTTGTTTGCAGATTCCTCCGGTGCCATCTCTGGGCTAATGAGAGTTTATCTTCAGTAATAGGAGAATTTATTTCCTAACTTTAGACAGGAAAGGGGGAGCTTTTTCTGTGTTTACTGCTTTTTAATTGCCTTCAGCTCCAAATAATTATGTCAAAGAGGCATATTTTGAGGTGACGTATTCTGGTTTCCTTCATTTTCAAGTATTTCCTCCTGTGTAAAAGTTTTTCTCTACACAACCCGGATGACTGTATGTTCAGCCTTCCTTGTTCCATTGGGAAGGTGGCTAATGAGGTAGGGTAGAGTGCAGGGGCCAGGAAATAAATTAATACATTATAAATTCTGAATGATGACTTAACATATTAAGCTTCAGTGTATGAAAAATGTGCTCCTCAGAAAGTTACTTGGCGTTGTCTGACATAATCCAGATGTTAGCTGCCTTCAAAACACTGAGTTTAGTGAGCTTCTGAGTGCTTAACCAACTCACACACGTTCACAGCTTACTAACTGTTGGATTTCCACAGCAAGAGGATCAGGTCCTGGGGCTGGCCTGGTGGTGTAGTGGTTAAGTTCACAAGCTCCGCATCGGCAGCCCGGGGTTCGCAGGTTCAGATCCTGGGTGCATGGACCTACACACTTGCTCATCAAGCCATGCTGTGGTAGCATCCCATATACAAAATAGAGGAAGATTGGCACAGATATCAGCTCAGCGACAGTCTTCCTCACAAAAAAATAAAGTAAAATAAGATCAGCAGGTCCTATAGCTGCTATAGAAATATATTTGATACACTACAAAAAGGATTAAACTGAAAACTATCTAGTTGATATTAAACAGTTACAAAGTATATTTATTTTAAACAAGCATATACTTTCAGATATAAGTTTGCTAGGAATTTAATACTTATATTAAGACATGTCATGAACTTTAAAAGTAAAGGCTTTGACCTTACATTGTAGAATTACATTGTTCTTCTATCTCGGCCTTTCTTATGGTGATAGCATATAAAGTGAAATTAGAGAACTTAAGTACATTTGCTCAGTGTAATTATTTGAAATATTGAAAGATTTTCCCTAATTTTTTGCACATTCTGAAATTGAGAAGATAAGCATTTATTATTCACAATATTCAGGATATCTGATTCCTAAAGTAACAGCAAAAACAATTCAGATATCTTGAAATTTCAAGTATGAAAAATCAGACTCCTGCCTTTATATATGTAACTCAATTATTCTAAGTGCTTAAAATTGTTTTTCTGAAATATGCCATCAGCTTCCCACATTAACTTTCTCTTACTCTGCTCTCATTTTATAGGATGTTCCCAAAAACTTGGGAAGGAAGAATCTACCTAATGATAGTTTACCGAGAAACTTCTACATTTAAAGCTTTACACTGGGTGCTACTGAGACAATACAATTTTTAGTTAAAGTACACACTATTTAAAATGTGTCCCGCAATAAGCAAGCACTTATTTCTTGTGTTAACTGAAGCTGACTCCCAGTATTCTGCTTTGGATGATTAATGTGACAATATAGTCGCTAATTGATAGAATATTGGAAAAGGCACAGATTTAAGAGAAAAAATGATGAGTTCCCATCTAGCAGACAAGGTGCGTAATAGGTAAATGATAGTTTAGGAGAGAGGTGAGGGCAGAGGATCGGGATTGAAGGATCGTTAACACATTGGTGATCTTGGCTATCAGCTAAATCATCAGAATGACTGAGATTACCTAAGAATACTGTATCAAGGGAGTAGAGAAGGTGGCCAAAGAAAGAAATATGAGTAATACCAACACTTAAAAGCTTAAGAGAGCCTAAGAAGGAGAATAGATTTCTTGGTCGAAGAGTGAACGAAAATATGGTAACCAGCGGAGAGTTTTAAGAAGAGCGCAAAACTGCAAAAAGATAAAATAAGTTAAGGATTAAAAAATACCTGCTGGATTTAGCCGTTAGATCATTGAAAACTTTAACAATAGTACATTAAACAGAGGTTTATTGTGTAATTCCAACTGCACTGAGCTGATAGGTAAATGGAAGATAAAGTTATTAAGTGTGGATTACTCTTCTTAAATGTGGAGATAATGAAGAGATGAAAAAGAATCAAAATGTGGTAGAAAAATTAAGCAAATTGAAAGGAAGGAGTAAGTAGAAAGTGAAGAAAGAGGAAAAAATATATAACTGATTAGCACTGTTCTAGGTAGACATAAGAGGAAATGAGATCACAGTTATGGTTCTAGGGAAAGTCCTGAATAGGAGGAGGGATTAATCCATCTGTCAGACTGGACAAAACAATATAAGGATAGTGTATCAGATTGCTAGGGCAGCCATAACAAAGAGCGACATACTGGGTGGCTTAAGCAATAGAAATTTATTTTCTCACAATTCTGGAGGCTAGAAGTCAGAGATCAAGGTGTTGGCAAGGTCGGTTTCTTCTGAGGACTTTCTCTTTGGCTTATAGATGACCATTTTCTTCCTGTGTCCTCACGTGGTCTTCCTTCTGTACATATCTATGTTCGAGTTTCCTCTTCTTTTAAGGACACCAGTCACAGTACATTACAGTCCACCCAAATGACCTGATTTTAACTTAATGACCTCTTTAAAGACTCTATCTCCAAATATGGTCACATTCTGAGGTACTAGGTGTTAGGAATTCAACATATGAATTTTGAAGAAACACAATTCAGCCTATAACAGATGAGTGCATAAGGCTAATAATTAAAGGGGAAAAAAGGCAAATGGAATATCTAACCAAGCTTTTAATACCCATTTTTTCTAAAAATGCTCCTAAAATGCAGGTTTGGTAATAAGAACCAGTTGAGCAGAACAGTGGAAAAGCGGGTTGTCTTAGTCAGGGCTGTTTTAACAAAATACCATAGACTGAATGGCTTAAAACAGAAATTTATTTCTCACAGTGCTGGAGGCTGGAAGGCCAGGATCAGGATGTCAGCAGGGTTGGGTTGGGTTCTGGCGAGTGCTCTCTCCCTGGTTTACAGACATTGCTCTTCTTGCTGTGTACTCACATGGCCACGAGAAAGACCATCTCTCTCTTTCTCTTTGATTAAGGGCACTAGTCTCATTCATGAGGGCTCCACCCTCATGACCTAATTACCTCCCAAAGGCCCCGTCTCCAAATACCGTCACCTTGTGGGGTAGGCCTTCAATACATGAATTTGGAAAGTAGGGGTGAGGGACACAAACATTCGGTCCAGAGTACAGATCATACAGCAAAGGAATATTCAAAGTGAAGTGTCAGCATTTAGAGGACACAAGAGATTAGACTCTGCTGAAATCTCTGTTGTTTTATTTTCAACCATATTTTCAAATCCACTTTCTGGCAATAGAGAATGATTGTCACTGGAGGTAATACTTTAGGGAACACGGTGTTGAGTCATTGACAAATTACTTTGGTGTTATAAGTTGAAATGCTGAAATATTCTGCTACATCTCAATTATTGTTTCTTCCACTTCTGTCATCTTAAATTAAAAAAAAAAATAAAACTAACAGTTGCAAAGAACATATATCTAACCTTCTTGATGTCTCTAGAGATTGGCAAATTTAGTATAAACAGAAGGTAGAGAATTTTTGAGGACTGGTAATATGTAGTTTTGTCAAAGAATAAATCTATGTGCACAATTGTGGAGGTCAGTGTTTTAGGAAAAAGATTGAATCAAAGTAGTAAATCTTCAAAATATTTGCTTTTTCCTACCTATATTTACATGTCTTTCTAACAAAATGTTTCTTTGCTACTATGAGTCTCTTCAAACATTGTATAAATTTGGTTCTAAGGTTCATTTTTATTTAAGTTATTTAAGCCATTAACGAGTTGTGCTAAGAAGTTCCTAGAAGATATTGTGCACATTCTTGATATTTTGGATAAAAAATAAGCAACTTAAAAAATTTAATAGCCAAAACAAAATCCAAGGTATTTATGACAACAGTTAAAATGTATTCAATTCTTTATCTTCTTAAATCAGCTATATACAGCTTAAATCCACCAGAACATTTAGTCCACGAAGACAGAGATTTTGTTTATTTAGTGTACTGCTAATTCTTATTGCTAGAACAGTTCCTGGTATCCAATAGTCACTCAGTAAATAAAGTTAAGTGAATGTTCTCAAAGAAAATGGAGATACTGGGCAACGATTTAGAATACATTTTTTTTAAGTGGTGATTTAGGATTACTATTAATGTAAGTAATAAATTTGTTTATTATGTATATGTAAATTTTATTTACATAATTTACCTCAAATGTAAATTGTATGTAAATTAATTCAGTCAGAAAGCAGTCATATCTTTTTTTATTTATTTTTTTATTGCAGTAACATTGGATTATAATATATTTCAAATTCTGTGTAGATTACATCATGTTCACCACCCAAAAACTAATTATAGTCCATCCCCTCACATGTGAGCCTAATCACCCTTTTGCCCTCCCCCTACCCCTATGGTAACCACCAATCCAATCTCAGTTGCTATGTGTTTGTTTGTCATTGTTTTTATCTTCTACTTATGAGTGAGATCATATGGTATTTGACTGTCTCCCTCTGACTTATTTCTCTCAGCATAATACCCTCCAGGACCATCCATGTTGTCACAAATGGCCGGAGTTCATCATTTCTTATGGCTGAGTAGTATTCCATTGTGTATATATACCACATCTTCTTTATCCATCCCTTGGTGGGCACCTAGGTTGCTTCCAAGTCTTGGCTGTTGTGTACAATGCTGCAATGAACATAGAGGGGCATGTATCTTTATGCCTTTGTTTTTCAAGTTCTTTGGATGAATACCCAGCAGTGGGATAGCTGGATCATATGGTAGATCTATCCTTAATTTTCTGAGAATACTCCATACAGAAAGCAGTCATATCCTAAGTGGCTGGGATATAAGAGAGTTTTCTCCTGTATTCAAAGGTACCAGATTCAATTTTTTCTCTTTAATAATTGGAATTTTTCTCTGCCTGTTTGTTTTGTTTTATCCCTTTCTAGACTGTCAGATATCAATTCTTGACGTCCTCAGGACACCTTCCTGGCAATGTCAACAATAATCTTTGCTGCTTTAAAATCTCTTCTTGCAGAAGCCTTAATTGCAGCAACTGTGCCTTCCCTATCCTCTGTTCCCAGTGCAAAGCCCAGTACTGGATTACAGTAGACAATTCATAAGCATGGCTGAATTAATTAACAAGTTTATCTTTCAAGAACGAAGACTACCAAATTCAGTCTTCTTTGCTTTCATTTAGGGAAATCATTTGATATTTTCTCTTTGTTTTGTTTTGTATCCTTTTTCAAAAGGTGTTTTTTTTTTCTTTTAAATTTGCAGAGATTATGCATCTGAAAGAATGGGGGGAAAGAAACTCTTTTTCTCTGTATTTCTACAAACAAATGAAGCTTTTTAAAAAAACATTTGTGAATATGACCAGAATGAAAATGAGTTAGATCTAGAATGATTCTTCTCTTTAGAATTGGCACGGATGAAATCACACACATTCCTTGTTTTGATCAAGTGCATTTTATGGCAGGAGTAATAACTAAGCACGCAACCACTGAGAAGAAACTGGGCTGTCTTCTCAACCCATAAAAGGGCATATTTCTTTATTGACAAGTGTTTCAATTTGGTACCATTCTGTTTTGCAAAAAGGAAAATATGTGCATAAAATTAAAATGATGAATTAGGTAATTTTAAAATATCATCCCATTGTAACACATTTTAAACATTGGCTAATGATACTTAAATCAGTCACAATACAATATCTCCCTCCTTGTAGGCTTATTCCAGGAAATTTATATTTAAGCGATCTATATATATATGTGTGTGTATACACATACACACACACACACACACAATCACACACACACAATGGTCAGGACGGCACTCACATAATTTTGCCTGGATTAAAAAGAAATTATCAATGAATTATAGCTAAATTATTTGAATCAAAAAGGTAAATAGCCATTTTTTTTCCTGAAAAATTTAAAACCTAAATTTCCGTGTAAAATATATAATCTTGAATCCAAACTTTAAAATTTGTTAAATCAGGTTTGATGTTTGATTCTTTTATTTTAAAAGAGAATTGCTCATTTTCAAAATTTGATCAAATTACCTTCATAGTAAATTTAAAAAGGTATGATCTTGTTTCTTATTTGTTTCTGTCTTATATTTGACCAATGTCACCATGCCTGGTTTTCCAGAAGGGAAGTGCTTTCATCATTTGTTTAGCAGAATATAATTCTAACTTGGATAATTGCAGAGGGATCTATTCCAAATTGAACTAATTAATGCTCATAAGGAAAAAGTACTGCCATGTAACTATACGTTGTACCCTGAACTATACACAGTAATTATTGAATCAGTTAAATAACACAAACAATCTGTATGAATTGTTTCTTTTAGTTCCAGATAAGAACAACTTCACTGAGCTGGCTGTGACACAATCCCCAAAGCAGAGTTTTTTCAAGTCGTACTGAGGGAACCCCATTGAAACCAAGGAAAAGATTAAACCATCTGGCTCTTATGGTGCGAGCTCCTGAGACCTCAACAGCAGAACTTTTTAAAGTTCTTACTACAACTCTGTTGACAGCTCCCAACTCTCAGCCTCTCTTTCCTCGCAGATGGAATTCTTGACATGTGTGCATGTGTGCATGCATGTACAAAAGAGGGCGGGGGGAGAGAGACGGAGATTTGAATGGTCCAAATTATTTAGATCTCCATCCACATCTCAGCTGCTCAACACGTGTCTTGGGGCAAAATCATAAAACAAAAGCACAGTGGCCTGGTAATAACGGCTAATATTTCTTGACCACTTATTGCTCCCCAGGTACTGGTCTAAGCATTTTCTATGCGTTATCTCATGTAAGCCTCTCAGTGACCCTAGACTTTCTTTACTATTATACCATTTTACGCACAAAGAAACTGAAAAACAGATGCAGTAAGAAAATTGCCCAAAGTTGCAGTTTTTAAGTGATAGAGCTGTTATTCTCACAAGGTCTATCTAATTCCAGAGACCGAATGTAGTTTGGCGCTACAGTTGGCACAAGAGGTGGGCTAAGCATATTCCACAATAAATTCCTATTAAAATGTCATTTATCACTCAGGAAACTGAGAAATAATCAAAACCTCAGATTCATGTAACACTTTATGTTACCTATGATGACTTTGGTGATTCCCAATAATTACTCATACCAGATAATGTTGGGTTAATATCTTCATTTTACAAATGAAGCAACTGAGGCTCAGAATATTACTTGATCAAAAATGGCCACAGGATAATTGCCTAACAGAACTTAGAGTAGGTCACTCTAGTCCTCTCAGGACACGTCTCTTCAGTTCATCCCACTAGTAGGTCAACATGACATTTTCCCCTTCTGGGAACCACTCAAGCATTTCACCTGAGCTTTTCCTTCCAAATTATAGTAGATTTATTGTTTCTTTTCACAAATACTTTGGTAGTTCATTTGTAAAATTAGAAAAGAAGACTTAAATATGCAAAAGAAGAAGACATTGACTTGTTAACAATTAAACATGTATCTTTTATTTCTTTGGTTCCTTGGTATAGATTTATATACATTCAATCAGAAGACTTCTGTCTGGGAAACACGAAGAGATTTTATTTTTAAACAAAGGTGCTAAGAAATAGCAACACCATTATGTTACCCTGCGTCTGATATACTCATTTCTCCCAGCTGAAATGGTAGTTTCCTGTCAAATAGACCAGACCATATTCACCAGATCAGTCTGTAAGTAGTGAAAATGAAATCTAAACCTTAATGGGGGTATTGGAAAGACTGTATCAGTCTAGGCCCAGCTGAATGACCATGAGGTGAGGGAGAAAGTGTAAGATGAAAGAAACGGCAAAGGAATTCATAGCACTACGTAGTGTTTGTCTCAGAGATTAGAACCCCAATGAGTTACTATCGTCTCCGAACTGAGCCCTCAAGGAGAAAGGTCTATAGGAGGAGCATGCAGGAACTCATTTCACTAAATAACAGTCCAATTGTGAGTCACAAGTAGCACTTCTTTTTTTTTGTCTTTGTGACTAAGGATGAATTTAGAAGAGATTCAAGAGAGGATATTTTCCCCACTTATACTGGACATAGCTTATCTTTGGAGAATCTTAGGTCCTAGGAGAACATGCACCTGATTGGTTAAAAAAGCTACATAATAGTAGCAGTTGGGACTATCGTCGGGGTGGTAAAGGCAATAGGAGGAAACAAAGTGAGAAGACTGATGAAGATGCCCGACCCTAACATGTGAGCATTCCCAGTGTCACTTCAGATCTGAAGTCCTGGCCTAACAGATGAGATCATGAGCCTCTTAGACATCAATTTTACATATGGTTATTTTCACTTTACAGATTGTCCTCTTATTTTCTCTTAAACCTTCCAGAAGTTTTCTTTTTTTAATTGAGGTAACATTGGTTTATAACATTACTTAAATTTCAAGTGTACGTCATTATATTTCAATTTCTTTGTAGACTACATCATGTTCACCACCCAAAGGCTAATTATTATCTGTCACCGTACATATGTGCCCTATTACCCCTTTTACCCTCCACTACAGACTGCTTCCCCTATGGTAACTACCAATCTAGTCTCTGTATCTAACTGTTTGTTGTTGTTGTTGTTATCTTCCACTTATGAGGAAAGTCACGTGGTATTTGACTTTCTCCATTTGACGTATTTCGCTTAGCATAATACCCTCAAGGTCCATCCATGTTGTCACAAACAGAAAGATTTCATCTTTTTCACAGCTGAGTAGTATTCCATTGTGTACATATACCACATCTCCTTCATTCATTCATCCATTGTTGGGAACTTAAGTTGTTTCCAAGTCTTGGCTATTTTGAATAATGCTGCAATGAACATAGGGGTGCAGATATCTTTTCAACTTCGTGTTTTCGTGTTCTTTGGATAAATACCCAAAAGTGGAATAGATGAATCATATGGTAGCTCTATTCTTAATTTTTTGAGGAATCTCCATACCATTTTCCATAGTGGCTGCACCAGTTTACATTCCCACCAGCAGTGTATGAGGGTTCCTTCTCTCCACATCCTCTCCAACACTTGTAATTTCTTGTCTTGTTAAATATAGCCATTCTGATGGGCGTGAGGTGATATCTCATTGTAGTTTTGATTTGCATTTCCCTAATAATTAGTGATATTGAACATCTTCTCATATGCCTGTTTGCCATCTGTATATCTTCTCTGGAAAAATGCCTGTTAAGATCCTTTGCTCATTTTTTAATTGGATTTGTTTTTGTTGTTGAGTTGTATGAGTTCTTTACATGTTTTGGATATTAACCCCTTATCAAATATATGATATGCAAATATCTTATCCCAGTTGTTAGGTTGTCTTTTCATTTTGTTGATGGTTTCCTTTGCTGCAAAGAAGCTTTTTAGTTTGACGTAGTCCCATTTGTTTATTTTTTCTTTTGTTTCCCAGAAGTTTTACTTTTAATATCAAGTAATATATCTCATTCATCCATAAGAAATGCGATGTTACCTAACTGATAAAGATTAACATTCAGGAATTTTATAGCTTTAAGGGTTTGTTATGCAACATATATCATTGAGGGCATTTATGGCAAAAACTGCCCAAATATAGTCTCTAAGTTATAGTCCAAGGAGTAATTCTCCAGCCAATCTCCCTCTTTACTTTTCATGCATCATATAGTTCTAAAATGAAGTGATTAAATCTAGGAAAATGAAATATTTCTGAAATTGAAATGATGACAGTTATCTTTCTTATTGCAACCTTTACAATTTCAGATTAACTATACAGCTAATAATATCGTTGTGTGGAAGAAAGGATTCTTGGAGAAGGGCTCTTGTGAAGGTTACATGTATTATTTTTTAATGCGTCTGAGTCCTTCAGAGCTCTCCTGGCAACCACTGTAATATAAAATATGGATTTCACAAACAAAAGCAGAAGCTTAAACTCATTATTTTTTTTCCTTTTTATATTAGTTTTGCCAAGTCCTTGATGCCTGCAATAGGAAAAAAAAAAAATCTATGTTTTTTTTTCTTGTAAAAGCTATCCTTTCAATCCTTCTACTTGAAGACTGTTATTACCCCATGGAAAGGTTCCTCATAGGAGGAAAGGTGAAACGAATGTCAGATCATAATTTTAAATCATTGTAGATAGGGTGGTGGTGCTGAGGAATGGAAAAGTAAAAGGTTAGAAAAGGCTAGATGTTAAAGAATTTTATTCCTTAACTTCTTGCTAAAAAATTGAATGCATCTCTGTTTTATTTTTATTTTTATTTTTTGCCTCATTAAGATACCAAAGGAGCCACAAAAATTTCTGTTTAGTTATGTCCAACCATCATCTTCATCCAAAGACGCTTAAGTGTCTAACAGTATAGACACTTAAGGTGAATATATGGGAGTTCTTAAAAATAGAGTTCAGAATATGCTAAAAACATGAGTAATCTTAAGAAAGATTTCCTTAGTTCTTTCAAGAAGTCATGTTTAAAATTATCATCATGAAAGAAATCCAACATACTCTCCCATACTCCACATTATGATCTTTCAACTAGATAGCGATAGATGTGGTCATTAATATTTATAATTTTTAAAGAAGTGCTACATGTGCATTCATTTAATAAACATGTAGTGAGTGCCAACCACCATAATAAATGTTGAAGATATCGGATATTTGGAAATTAACATTTATGATGGGAGCTTCATGGGTTGTTATTTCAGAGAGAAAATGAATCTCTCCTAGATAATTGAATGTAAAGCATGGAAAACTCATGTGTGGTTTTTGTCATGCAGACGACAGTGCCAGAAGATCAAATTGAATTCTCTTCTACTTTCTATTCACTGTGTCTACATAATGTTTCTCCCCAAACCTCAACATTATGGAAATAGAATATTTAAGCTTTTAGGTCTTTATAAACTCCTAAACTAAATGGGCCTTAACTTGGCCAATTTGTCTTTTACTTTTTCAAGTTAGTATTATATACCATTACATACCCAGTAGTGCAAAGATATAAATATACCTGAAGATAGCAAAAGTGACTGTCATTGTTTAGTACATTTTCTGCATAATGCAAAACAAACCTGGTGATCATAAACATACAAGCCTGCATCAAGAGACTGTGGATAAGGCTGATATATTTCCCAATGTGCCTATGTTGTACTGATTTATTGTCTTTATGGGCAATGAGGCCAGAGCATACCCCTGTGAGTTAGGTTGCTATGGTTTTTCCCTTAGGAATTTGATGTTCCCACAATCACTCATCCTGGACAAATAAGATCCTGAGTTGATTGGATTTTTTGAAAGCTTGGGGAAAACTTGCCGTCGGGGTCTAGATAGAAACAGGAGATGGAGAACAGAGAGAAAATATCCCAAATTCTAAGTGATTCTAAATGTCAAGAGAAGGATGGCATGATCTTCCTAAACTAAACAGACAAGGTATAAAGCAAAGAACTGGTCTAGCAAGAGACCCCAGGACAGGTCTGGCCTTGGCAATTTTTAGGCAGCTTATTGGAGTTCCCTTTCATTATTCATTCATCTTCAGCCTTGTAAAAGTCCTCCCTGGTTTCAATTTGGCTGTAGAGAGTTGGAGATGGAAAAATTCCTGTGTGCTGAATTTCTGCCCTATACACCAGGTGAAGGCAGCATGATGGTTATGGTTGACGAGAGTGAAGAGGCCGTCTTGTGAGCCACATCAGAAGGTAAGATTAAGCTATTGTAGCAAGTTGTGGAGAAAGGAGCAAAGTAGTGTGAGGTAACTTCATCCTGAACACAAGTGAGGCCCTGGGAATATTTGTTAAAATGGCCAGGGGAAACCTTGGGATTAGACTATGTTGAATTTAGCCCATTTGGCTCAGCCATTATAATTCTGAAGTAAAATTTAAATACTATGATATTTTGTAGGTTCCAGTTAAAGACCTGAGATATATGATCCTCAGACAACTTCTGCTTTTTTACTTGGTAAAGTTTTTGCACAGCACAACTGTAGAAGGTGCCATTTGCATCATAGTGTATTCAAATGATGCCCCCTGGAATTGTGCAGAATACTATCTGCATAGATGTATTCAATGACCTTGTCAAGTAGCAGCATTTGATTTCCAGCTTTATGTGCATCAATTCATTATACGCAGGAGTTAATTTAATGAACTATATATCTTATCTCTAATGTTCTTGGGAAATATCTGAATTCTGTTGCTTAGATTTCCCATTCTACTATTGACAATCTGTCTTCACAGTCATGTAGAGCTATTAAAAACACAAATCACTTTTTCAAGAAAGCATCATTGGCATATGCAATCCAAATTAAGTCTACATTTTGCCAGTGTTTCTATTTCGTGGGAAAATTGATTTTTGTTTCTATTCTCCATTTTCTATCTTTCATTATCTCTGATGGTGCTGAAATGCCTAAAGAAGTAGGTAAATATCTTGTTCCAACTTTGCTTGCTGATTAAAAAAATAGTTAAGCCATGTACATTTCACAGTTTTGTAAATGGGCCCGTAAACATTTTATCAGGTCTGAAAATTTGTCACAAGGTGTGTGGGAACTGTCTTGGAGAACCTACCTTCATTCAAATTTGAAATGTGCTGTTTATAGTTAAAATTCAACATTATTTGTTTTTCTTATTTATTACTAGTGAATGTAGTTGGTTTTATGGTACAAATTTTCTTTGGAAATGTGGTTTCATAATTGCATAGGAGATGAGTTTGTTCTACTGGGGCTTTATATCAACCCGCTTTGTTCTAAACGGATGGTGATTTTTGTGTGTGTGTAACTCTTATGTCCAACTTTTTAGGTTATGGTATAATCCATCTTCTGAATTTGATAGAGGAAGCTGGTAATTAAGAATCCAGTGTTTGCCAAAGCTTTCTTCCACTTGAACCTGTGAAATTTTTATTTAACACTCTCCCGCCCTTATTCTCTATCCCAACCCTTCCTGTTTCCCTGGATTTTTTTTACAGTATTTAAGCCAGTAACTATACATTTTCATGATTTAAACATTTGACCCAAGATTTAGCTATCCAAACAGAAGCTGGATTTTGTTTGTATCTTTTCCCTTGTCTGGGTAGCTTCCAGACGATTGCTCTCTTGACTTTCTCTTCCTTTAACATTTGCTTTTTTCTCTGATTTACAATTTTGTTGACCTTTTGAAAGTGTAATTCACTTTGCTTTAAAAAAAATAAATAATTCTGCCTTGGGCTTTGAACTGCTTTTAATTGTACCTTTTGATTTTTGCTGTTAATGTTTTTCAATCCTCTCCAACTCCAAATGCTTTTTAAAAATTGTATAATAACCTAGCTATGATTAATCATCAAAGCTCTATTTAATTAATATTTGGGGCTTCGTTTTTCTCTGCTTTTACCACTCTTAAATTCTAAACCACTTTTCAGAGACTTTAGAATTTAGACTCCAATTGTTTTCAAACATTTTGTATTCTCTTTTTTTCATTTTATTTTTCTAAAAATTTTTATTATGGTAAGAACACATCATGAGATCTACCCTCTTAAATTTTTAAGTCTACAAAACATTATTGTTGACTATAGGTGCAATGTTGTACAGCAAATCTCTAGAGTTTGTCATCTTGATTGACTGAAAGTTTACCCCTGTTGATTGGTTACTCCCTACTTCCCCCTCCCCCAGCCCACGGCAACCAACATTCCACCTTTTGATTCTATGAATTTGACTACTTTGGATACCTCACATAAGTGGAATCATGCAGTATCTGTCTTTCAGTGAGTGGCTTATTTCACTTAGCATAATGTCTCATGGTTCATCCATGTTGTTGCATATTGCAATATTTCCTTCTTTTTAAAGGCTGAATAGTATTCCACTGTATGTCTATGCCACATTTTCTTTGTCCATTCATCTGCTGATGAACATTTAGGTCGTTTCATCATTTTGGTTATTGTGAACAGTGCTGCAATAAATATAGGACTGCCACTATGTTGTCAAGATTCTAATTTCAATTCTTTTTGATAAATACCTGCAAGTGGGTTTGCTGATTCATTGGTAGTTGTATCTTTAAGTTTTGATGAGTCTCCATGCTGTTTTCCATAACAGCTTCACCGTTTTGCATTCCCACCTATAGTACCAAACAAAAAGAAAAAAAAATACCTAGGAATAAATTTAACTAAAGAGGTGAAAGACTTGTATACTAAAAACTACAAAACGTTAATGAAAAAAATTAAACAAAACACAAACAAATGGAAAAACATTCATGTTCATGAAATTGGAAGACTTAATATTATTAAAATGTTCATAGTACCCAAAGTGATCTATAGATTGAATGCAACCCCTATCAAAATCTCAGCAGCATTTACAGAACTAGAGAACACTATTAACCAATTTATATTCTTACACAATCTGCTTACATCTGGAAACAAATGGTATAACATTATGAGTGACAAACTATATAGTTAAAACAAAAATACCTTGCCACTTATTTTGGTAAATTACCCACTCTAGCCAGCTATAAATAACATTGTTAAAATGAGCTATGGCATTTCCTTGTGTTGATAATTCTAGAGGCTTTCTTTTGCATGCAATTGAAAGAAGATTGTGTTCTCCACGATCCTACATTTCACGTTGCTCTGACTGTCATTATTAGAAAGAAAGTAAAACCTCTAGACAATGCATTTCTCAATAATATGAATTCAGAATATAACATGATTGAGTATTCATTTTTTAAAAAATTGAAATAATGGAACCTCTAGTTTTATGTGAATAAAATGTTTTTGGATGCCCCCTTTAGCGTTAAGGTAGCATCTTTAATTGCAGCATAATTAATTTGTACCTGTGCAATTAAATGAATCAGTCTAGTTTTTAAACGTTTCAAAATGCATATGAGAAACATGTAACATGAATTATAAATAAGATCGAAAACGAAAGATATACTATGGGTCAACCTGTCAGCCCACAAAATAGACACTTTAAAAAAATTTTTCACCTTTTCCTCTAGTCTTTTATTATACTTAAAAGGAAAATGTTTCTAAAATATCAAATGAAAAATTTTTTTCTTTGCCTGTAATGCCAGCCTCAGAACCATCACTCCCTCCCACCCTGCTCCCAATCCCATCAAAGACGAGTGTTACTTCAGGGCAATGTTGGCTCCTGCCTGGACCAAAGTCATCATTGCTTAGTTTAGAGTATGAAGACTGACCTCTTTGAGTCTCTAGGGAAATAACACATTTGAAAGTCATACTTTATTAAGAAATGAGTCTTCTAAATTTCAAGTGTCCTTTTACTATATTGAGTCAAACCTAGTTGCCTTGAATCATTGAATCTTACTATAAGGAGAGTTATGACAAGGACAGTCTTGATTTTTGTCTTTTGTTGAGTTGGCATATCCAGTTTAGCACTAGTCCTTCTTCCTTTTATTTTCAAAAGTGTCTCAGCTTTGAGACTAGTTTATATATTCATCTTAACTATAAGGCTGAATAAGGAAAAGAATGTAAAATAAGTTCCTACAAAATGTGAATGGAAAATTGAAAACTCCTCTATTCTTGAAAAGAGGAGGAAAAAATAGGACAGAAGAAACAAGAGGTCAGAAGTGGGTGTTCCTAGTCACCACCTCTCCAGGTGGGAAACCGACGGAAGAGTATGGTAGAGATATCCCAATAGGTTTAATGGAGGAAACTGATGCATGTGTGTTTTGAGGTGAGAGAGAAGTGCTATCTTGCTTCTTGCTTCTTTCCTGTGTCCTGGGAAAGCTGGGAAGCTTATGTGGTCAGCATGATTCCACATTCCACTTGAGGCCCTCTGTTAGCTTCAAAGTGGCTGAGAGAGTGTTCCAGATTTCCTACAACCTATACATGGAGTGATGGGAAATTCCAAATTTCTCATATACCTAGTGATACACTTTAGAAGAGATGAAATAAACCACTGAGCCAGAGTGGGTTCAGGGTCAGAACGAGGAAGTCCCAGAGGCTGAATGAGGGATGGCAGGCTTCAGTAGCAGTGACCAGTCACTAGACCACACAAGAGACTTAATTATGGACTCAAAATTCTTCCCTGCCACCATGAAAATAAGAATCTTTCTCTGGAATCCAACACCATCTTGAGAAGAACAAAAGGAGAGAATTCTTAAAAGAGGAGAGAAAACACTACTAATGAGTTTGATCTTTGATTACACTGACATACCAGTGTTCAGGGTGAGCATTCTCCTGTACTCTATATCTTCATAATATGTACATCAGTACATATACACACACATACACAAATACACATCATTCTTAACATAAGTATATTTGGTTTCAAAATACAAACATGATATGTTCATGGTTCAAGAGATTTTAGAAAATATCCAGTGCAGGTTGCATTCTTTACTGTGCATGGAGCAAGTGAAGATGATCTGGAAGTTAAGTGAATTGCCGAAGAGCATATGATTGATAAACAAACAAACAGCAAAACCAGCACTTTATCCAAGACTATTTAATAACCAGGTCAGAGTTTTTTTCCCCACACAAGAGAGTTGATGAAAATCACTTCCTTTTCATCATTGCAAATATAGAATTCATAGCTTCATTGTCTTATTTATCCAAAAAATATTGTCTCATTATGAGTCAGTATCACTATGAATAATTTATATGGGAAGGTGAATAAGACATGCACTCTAACATCAAGAGTTTACAATTTAGGAGCCAGCCCGGTGGCACAGTGGTTAAGTTCGAACGTTCTGCTTCTCAGTGGCCCAGGGTTTGCCAGTTCGGATCCCGGGTGCCGACATGGCACTGCTTGGCAAAAGCCATGCTGTGGTAAGCGTCCTACGTATAAAGTAGAGGAAGATGGGCATGGATGTTAGCTCAGGGACAGTCTTCCTCAGCAAAAAGAGGAGGATTGGCAGTAGTTAGTTCAGGGCTAATCTTCCTCAAAAAAACAAAAAAGAGTTTACAATCTAATGTGAGAGTTAGAAATGTAAACAAAAAATGTAACACATTATTTTCACTAAATAAAAGGAGAAAATGCATGCATAAATGATTCAAAGTCCAAAATTGTTTACGATGTATTACAGACTACAGTATAATAACTAGGATGTCACAAAATTTGCCAATTATTGAGAACAACTCTATAGATTCTAAATTTCTCTTTGACAAAAAAAACACCCCTCTATTTCCAGGTGTTCCTTTTCCAAAATATGCCTGAGAATCCTTAGTGATACTAAGATAAATAAACTGAATAAAGATCCTTTAAGCTCTCCTAGTGGGTGATCCTAGGTAAAGCCATTTTTCCATCTTGGAATTGCTAGATCAGAGAGGGGGCATTGAGATGTTAAGTATAATCAGAGCTGCCTCTTGCTGCATTACAATCCTTTCCTCGAGGACAGCTGCACCTGTTCACCCTCTGATCTCTTCTGCTTTGCCATACGGTGTCACAGCATTGCCCAAGCTGCTGCAATCTTCCTCAGAAGTCTGACATCTAAGCCATCGTCTCCAGTTCCAGCGCTCTGCTCTCTCTCTAGGAAAGAAACCCTCCTGTTTTGTGCCTAGCTTTTTATAAGCAAGGTCTTTCATTTATATTAGAATTTGCATATCCATTCATTTATTCAAGTAATAATCTTAAGCAAATATTATATGCTAGGCACCCTCCATCTTAACAAGAGGGTGTAAAGCCAGTTCAAGTCATTGGGTGACCAAGAACTTTCCTGCATTTACGTGGACACAGGCTGTTGCACAGATGCACTTATCACCAGAATTATTCTTCATCTGTCAGAATTTTTCTCAAGGGCCCTGTATTTGTTCCCATACTCTGTAGAGAAGGAAGTTTAAATTAAGGTACCAGAAAGGGATCAGGAAAGTTTTATTTCCCCAGTCCTTATAGTGCTAGACACATAGTAGTTTCAAAATATCTATTGAAAAAATGATCCATACAGTAGATTAAACACGTCCTAGAGGACGACAGTTAATTTCTCTAATACCCCTGAAATCAGATGTTCTTCAGAATTGAGAAATTTCAAGTTTGGAAGAGATAATAAGGTCCACACTATAAATTACATTGCACCACTGAAGGGTCTAGGGCAGCAGGGCCAAGATCAAGCCCAGGAACAGTTTTTGGCAGCACAATGTGTGACTATTCTCACTAAGTGGGAAATGAAGATTATATATTGTCTCATGTCAGTTCGAATCAGGCTTTGTCTCCAAAGGAATAAAGGACAGGTCAGGCTTTGTTTCCAAGTGAATTACAAATGTCTTTTTAGTTTTCAAAATTTTTTGGATTTTGTAGAGGCAGATATGGGATTGTAGACCTGTGTTTCTTTATCTGCTAATCTCTGAACATAATTGAGAATTGCTAGAACTCCATCCTGACCCCCAGATGAAGATCAGGTAGAGGAACCCTTGGCCAGTCTGGGCAATATTTACAGCAGTTGCCAAATATACCTAGATGAGAAAGCAGAGCTGGGTAAATTATCACAGATACTTTTTCTTTACTTAATTCCTGACTCAATATTGTCTCAGCCTAACTCCCATATCACTAGCTGCTCCTTCACGTTCTCCTTGGAGGTTGCCTCATTTTTTTGACTGCTGAATGTTGAAGAGCTGCAATACTTGGCTGTTTCCCTTCTTTAGAATGCACCGACTCCGTAAGTAATCTCATCCAGTCTCAGGGCTTTAAGCTGTATAAATGTTTTCCAATTTATTCTATATCTACGTCTTCTTCTATAAACTCTAAACTCACTAATATCAATGTCTTCAAAATAGTTCCACCTGAATGACTTAGAACATCTTCAAAGAAAGTATGCCCGAAGTTTTTATTATCCCACAAAACTCATACCCTCTTGCAGCCTTCCAAAATATTTTCATGGTTTTACCACATACAAATACTTGCTCCATTCTCTAAGCTACCATGTTATTAATACATCTATACCAGCATTTACCACTGTATACCATAATTTGTTTATATGTTTCTCCCACTAGACTCTGTGCCTCTTGAAGGCAGGAAGCATGACTTACAAAGCTGGATTTAATTTTTTCAACATTATTTGAGATAGGTTGGTTATCAGGCCACAATTCTTAACCGTGGCATGCTCTAACATGACTATTGTCAAGAGTAGAGGATTTGTAGCCATAGAAAAGAATGATCTAACATGGCATCATTAAGACAATATTCTTACCTAGAGTTTCTCTGATACTTGCTTTTATTATACCTGGTGATGAGGTTTTGGGGAAGAAGATAATCCTTTCCTTAAACATCCTGTGGGGGCTTGTCATTATCTACCCAAAATAACGTAAGAGTTGTGAAGACCAAATTGGCTTGAGTTCGTATGCAACACCTTACTTTTACATTTTATGTATAAAACAAAAGAATGTGAAATTGGCTTGTTATCTGAAATCCATTCTCAATCTATCATATTTTTTTGGTGGGTGGGAAGGAGGAGGAATATTTTCACAGGCTTACTTAAAAAGCTTCTAATTTATGAAAGAGATATAACATTTTCTAAAGTATACTAAATTTTTTAAATGTCAAAAATATTTTAAAAATTAATAACAAATTATGCATGAAATATATTTATGGCATGCTACTGATGACTGGGAAGCTTTTTATAAGTAAATTTTTAATGTTGACACGATTGTAGATTCACATGCAGTTGTAAGAAATCATAGAGATATTGTGTACCCTATGCCTAGTTTCCCCCAATGGTAATGTTTTGTAAAACTATAGTACAATATCATAACCAGAATATTGATATTGAAATTGAAGCAGTCAAAATACAGAGAATCCCATAACCACAGGCATTGTTCCTATTGCCTCTTTGTAACCACAACCACTTATCTCCCATCCTTAGCCAACTGAGAATTACTAATCTGTTTTCCATTCTTATTGTCCTTTTAAGAACATTATATAAATGGAATCAAACAGTATATAACCTTTCAGGATTATCTTTTTTCACTCAGGATAGTTATCTGGAGATTCATCCATGTTGTTATGAGTATCAATAGTTCTTTTTTTGTTGCTAAGTGATATTCCGTATGGATATACTACAGTTTGTTAACGCTTTCACCTGCTGAAGGACATCTGAGTTGCTTCCGGTTTGGGCTATTATGAATAAAGCTGCTATGAACATTTCTGTACAGACTTTTGTGTGAACCTAAGTCTTAATTTCTCCGGGATAAATGCCCAAGAGTGTAATTGTTAAGTCACATGGTAGTTATATGTTTGATTTATTAAGAAATTGCCAAACGGTTTTCCAGAGTAGCTGTGCCATTTACATTCACACTAGCAATGTATGAGTAATCCAGTTTCTCCACATCCTCACTAGCATTTGGTTCTGTATTTTCACTTAGTCATTCGGATAGGTGTGTAGTGAGAATTCAGAGGTTTTAATTTTCATTTCCCTGTTGGCTAATGATAATGAGCATCTTTTCATTTGCTGATTTGCCATCTATCTATCCTCTTTAGTAGTATGTCTTCTGTCCATTTTCTAATTAGATTATTTTGTTTTTGCTATTAAGATTAGAAAGGTCTTTCTACATTCTACGTTTTAGTCCTTTGCAAATACTTTGTCCAAGTCTCTGGCTTGTCTTTCCATCCTCTTGACAAGGTCTTTCACAGAGCAAAGTTTATTTTTAGAAAAGAAGAATGAAGTAGGAGGAATCAGACTACCCAGTTTCAAGACTCATACAGCTACATTAAACAAGATTGTGTGGTAATGTCAGAGAGACTGACATAGACCAATGAAACAGAATAGAGAACTCAGAAATAGACCCACACAAGTATAGCCAACTGAATTTTTCGTAAAGTTTACTAACTTTTTCTTTTATAGGTCACACTTTTTTTTTTTAAAGATTGGCACCTGAGCTAACAATTGTTGCCAATCTTTTTTTCTTTTTCTTTCTGCTTTTTCTCCCCAAATCCCCCCAGTATATAGCTGTATATTTTAGTTGTGGGTCCTTCTAGTTGTAGCACGTGGGATGCCGCCTCAACGTGGCCTGATGAGTGGTGCCATGTCCACGCCCAGGATCTGAACCAGAGAAACCCTGGGCCGCCCTAGCGGAGCATGGGAACTTAACCACTCCGCCGCAGGGCCGGCCCCCTAGGTCGCACTTTTTGTGTCAAGTCTAAGAACTATTTCTTTGGGTCATAAAAGTTAAAGAATTTATTCCATGTTATCTTCTAAAAGTTTTATAGATTAATGTTTTACATTTAAGTTTGTGATCCATGTTGAGTTAATTTTTGTTAAGATATAAGCTATAGGTCGAGGTTCAGTTTTTGCTGATGGATGTCCTACTGTTCCAGCACCATTTGTTGAAAGGCTATTCTTCTTCAATTAAATTTCATTTGCACCTTTGTCAAAAATTCAGTTGGCTGTATTTGAGTGGGTCTGTTTCTGGTTTCACCATTCTGTTCCGTTGATTCTGTGTCAGTGCCTCCAACAATACCACACGGTCTTGTTTAGTGTAGTTGTATAATATGGGCAACTTGATTCCTCTTCGTTTATTTTTCCTTTTTACGCATATTTTGGCTAGTCTTGTTCTTTTGCCTTTCCATATAAATTTTAGAAGAATAATACCTGTATCCACAGAAAATCTTCTTGCTGGAATTTTGATAGAAATTGCTTTAAACCTGTATGTCAGTTTAAGAAGAATTGATATCTTTAATATTTTGAGTCTTCCGACCAATTTCCATGGTATGTCTCTCCATTTGTTTAGATTTTCTTTGACTTCTTTCATCAGTATTTTGAA
Source organism: Equus asinus (assembly GCF_041296235.1). Taxonomy (NCBI): domain Eukaryota; kingdom Metazoa; phylum Chordata; class Mammalia; order Perissodactyla; family Equidae; genus Equus; species Equus asinus. The sequence goes on from NC_091792.1 coordinate 132,638,290, forward strand.
GTCTTTAGCGTAAAAGTTCTGTGCATCTTTTGTTATGTTTGCACATATTTTATTATTATGAATGTTATTGTATTTTTAATTTTGTTGTTCACATGTTCCTTGCTAGTATATAGAAATAAAATTTATTTTGTATGTTTATGTACCTGCAACATTGCTGAATACAACAGAGTGTTTTGTAGATTTCTTGTGATTTTCTACATAAACAATCTTATCCTCTGTCAATAGGGACAGTTTTGTTTCTTCCTTTCCGGGCCATATGTCTTTTATTTCCTTCTCTTGCCTTACTGCACTGAGTATAAATACCAGCAATATATTGAAAAAGAACAGTAAGAGTGGACACCCTTGCCTTCTTCCTGATGGTGGAGGAAAAGTATTCAGTCTTTCACGTTAAGTATCATGTTAGCTGTAGGTTTTCTGTAGATGTTCTTTACCAAATTGAGATGGTTCCTCTCTAGTCCTATTTGTCTGGTAGGTTTTATTATGAATGACTGTTGAGTTTCATCAAATCCCTTTTCTGCATTGATTGATATGATCAAGTGATTTTCTTCTTTAGTCTATTAATATAGTGAATTACAGTAATGACTTTTCAAATATTGAGCCAGCCTTGTGTCCTTGGAATAAACTCCACTTGGCTATGGTATATAATTCTTTTTGTATATTGCTGAATTTTATTTGCTAATATTTTGTTAAGGGCTTTTATATCTATATTCATTACCGATGTTGATCTATAGTTTTCTTTTTTTTATTTTAACTGGCTTTGTCTGGTTTTTGTATACTAGCTTCATAAAATTAATTGAAAAGTGTCTGCTGCTGTTCCATTTTCTGGAAGAGGTTATGTAGAATTGGTATTTGTTATGGACTGCATATTTGTGTCCCCCTAAATTCAAATGTTGAGACCCTAATCCCTATGTGTTGGTATTTAGAGATGGGTCCTTTAGGAGGTGATTAGATAATGAAGATGAAGCCCTCATGATAGGATTAGTGACCTTGTAAGAAGAGGCACAAGAGAACTAGCTAGTTTGCTTTCTCTCTCTCTAGCATATGAAAATACAGCAAAAGGGTGGCCATTTTTAAACCAGGAAGAGGGACCTCACTGGAATCTGACCATGCTGGCACACTAATCTCCAACTTTCAGACTCCAGATCTGTGAGAAATAAATGTTTGTTGTTTAAGCCACTCAGTAAATGGTATTTGTTACAACAGCTAACCAAGACATAAACTGGTAGTGAGAAGTGAAGTGCTGCAGAAACAAATACTTAAAAATATGAAAGTAAGTTTGGAATTGGAGGATAAATCGAGGCTGGAAGAATTTTGAGGTGCATGCTATAAAAAGCCAATATTGTTGCAAAGAGATTTTTGATGGTGATTCTGGTGAAAGCTCAGAAGAAAACAGGAGAGCTGGAGAGAAAGCCTCTGTCTTTTTAGAGAATACATAAATAATCATGTACAGTATGTTGGTAGAAAAGCTGATGGTAAAATCCATTCTGATGAGGTTTCAGATGGAAATGAAGCACATGTTAAATGAAATGAGGACAGAATTGTTAAGTAAAAAAGGAATCAAAACTTAAAGATTTGGAAAATTCTCAGTCTACTCATGTTGCAAAAAAAAAGAAAGCGTGTTTGCAGGAGAACACTAAGAGTGCGGCTAACCAGCCATTTGATAAGGAGATTAGGTCCGTGGTTCACATTTACACTAATCAGCCTTCTCAGCAGAGGCTAGCAATAGAGATGGGATTATACCAGCAAAGAAGTGTCTTACCAGCAAAAAAGTTTCCAGTTTGAACTACAGGAAATAGAGGAAATAAAGGAAAGTTGTTAGACTTCTTGGATTTTATAGGATGGACCATAGAGCTATTCGGTTTTGAACACGCACCATTCTTCAAACAAGGGAATAATGTTCCTGAAGACAATTCAAAGATCATCAGAAATACCTCCTTGGTTTCCAAAGGGAGGAGGTAGTGGCATAGCCTAGGTTTCAACAGGCCAGATGGTCTTTGTTCATAGCCTTGGGAGTGCAACTGCCCAAAGCCATGAACCTTGGGGATAAGACCCCCACCAGACAGAGTTCTAGGGCTGAGACGCCCTGTCTGGCAGAGCTATGGGAGCAGGACCACTGCTGCAGTGGGCCCAGAAGATGAGACCTCCACCCCAGTAGGTCTGGAAGGCAGAGCATGTAGCCAAAGAGGACTACTCTCACGCCTTCAGATCTCGTGGAGTTTGCCTGGCTACGTTTTAGATTCTCTTGGCACCCACCACTCCTAACTTCTTTCCTATTTCTCCCTTTTGCAATGGGAATGTCTATTTCATGCCTGTCCCACCATCATATTTTGGAAACACATAACTCGTTCAGTTGAACAGGTTCGTAGCAAGGAAGGAATTTTGTCTCAGGGTCTTACTTCAAGTCTTATCTGTATCTGATTTAAATGATATTTAGAGAAGAATTTGGACTTTAGATCCTAGAGCTGGTAATGGAATGAGTTAAGACTTTTGGGGCTGTTGGGAGGAAATGCATGTACTTTGCATAAAAGGAGAACATGAATTTTGGGGGACCAGGGGTGGAACCTTATGGACTACATGCCCGTGTCCCCTTAAAATTCATATGCTGAAATCCTAATCCCCATTATGATGGTATTTGAAGATGGGGCCTTTGGTCGGTTATTAGATCATGAGGGTGGAAGACCCATGGTGGAATTAGTACCTTATAAGACGAGACTTTTAGCCTCCAGAACTATAAGAAATAAATGTTTGTTGTTTACGTGACGCAGTCTAGGGTATTTGTTATAGCAGTTCAAGCTGACTAAGACAGTGTTAAATCTTCCTTAAATGTTTGGTAAAATTATCTCATGAAATCATCTGGGCCTGGATTTCTTTGCTGGGAAGTTTTAAATTAAAAATTCAGTTTCCTTAATATGTATAGGGCTACTCAAATCATCTATTTCATATTGGGTGAGTTGTGGTAGCTTGTGCTTTTTAAGCAATTGGCTCATTTTATTTATGTTGTGAAATTTAGTGTACAGAATTGCTTAAGGTATTTCCTTATTATCCTTTTGATGTCTTTGGGGTCTGTAGTTCTGTCCTGTTTTTCATTCTTGATTCTAGAATTTTGTCAATTATATTGATCTTTTCAAAGAAACAACTTTTTCTTTCATTGATTTTCTTTATTGTTTTTCTATTTTCATTTTCATTGATTTTATCTCTTTATTATTCTCTTTCTTCTGCTTGTTCTGGCTTTATTTTGTTCTTTTTCTCGTTTCTTGAAATGAAAGCTTAGATTATTGATTTGAGACTTTTCCTCTTTTCTAACATTAGCCTATAGTGCTGTAAATTTCTCAGCACTGCTTTAGTTGCATCCCACAAATTTTGGTATGTTCTATTTTCATCTTTCATTTAGTTTGATGTATTTCATGATTTCCCTTAAGACATTATCTTTCATTGATGGATTATTTAAAGTGGGTTGTTTAGTTTGCTAGTATTTGTAGGTTTTCCTGTCATCTTTCCATTATTGATATGTAGTTTGACTTCATTGTGGAGAGAGAACACGTTCTGTATGATTTCAATTGTTTTAAATTTGTTGAGCTTATTTTTTTTATGGCCAGGGATATGGTCTATCTTGGTGTGTTTCATCGGTTCTCAAAATGAATGTGTATTCTGCTATTGCTGAGTAGGTGTTCTATAAATGCCTATTAGTTCCTTTTAGTTGATGGTATTATTAAGTTCTTCTATATACTTGTTGATTTCTTACATAGTTCTACCAATTTTTGAGAGAGGGATGTTGAAGTTTCCCACTCTACTTGCAGATTTGATTATTTCTCCTTTCAGTTCTATCAATTTTTGCTTCACATATTTTGCAGCTCTGTTGTTTGGTTCATATGCATGTAAGATTACTATGTCTTCTTTGTGGAGTTATCCTTTTATCATTATGTACAGTCTATCTGTCTCTGGTAATTTTATTTGCTCTTAAGTCTAGTTTGTTTGATATTAATATAACTACTTCTATTTTCTTTTGATTAATGTTTGCTTAGGGTACTTTAATCCATCCTTTTACTTTCAATCTGCTTATGCTGTTATATTTGAAGTAAGCTTCTTTTAGATAGCATGTATTTAGGTCATGCTTTAGAAACACTCTGCTAATCTCTGCCTTTTAAATGATGTATTTAGACTATTTTCATTTAATATAATTACTGTTCTATTAAGACTTAAGTCTGCTGATTTATTTTTTGTTTACCATTTGTTCTTTCTGTTTTTTGTTTCTCTATTTTCTTTTTCCTGCCTTCCTATGGGTTACCTGAATGGTTTTTAGAATTCCATTTTGATATCTTCATAGTATTTTTGTATGTATCTCTTTGTATTGTTTCTTTAATGGTAGCTCTAAGTATTACATTATGTATACATAACTCATCGTAGTCTACTAGTGTCAACATATTATTCGTTTGAGTGAAATGTAGCAACTTTATCTCCCTTTAGGTCCCTTTACCCTCCTCCTTTTATAATTGTCTTAACATTTTTTTCTATGTCCATTTAGAACCACATCAGGCAGGATTAAAAATTTTTGCTGCAATCATTAAACATAACTTAGAAAACTCAAGAGGAGAAGGAAATTCTATCGTACTTACTCATATTTTTGCTCTTATCCTGTTCTTTCTTCCTTCATGGTGTTTCAAGTTTTTTCTTTTATCATTTCCTCTCTATTTGGAGAATTCTTAGCCATTCTTTTGGAGTAGGTCTGCCGGTGACAAATTCTCTTAGTCTTCCTTTACTTGCGAATGTCTTAATTTCCTGTTCATTCCTGAAGAATACTTTCATTGAATAAAAAAATCTAGTTTGACAGTTCTTTGCTTTCAGCACTTGAAAAATGTGCCGCATCTTTCTGGGCTCCCTGATTTCCCATGAGAAATCTACTATTCTAATTATTTTTTCCCTATAAGTAAGATGTATTGCTTCCTTTCCCTATAAGTAAGATTGTCTCTTGCTAAATTTGGTATGATTTCAGCCATTATTTCTTCAAATAAATTTTCAGCACTGCCTACTCTTTGCTCTCCTTCCAGGCCTCTGGTGAGACAAATGTCAGATTTTTATTTATGGTCCTATATGTCCCTGAGGCGCTATTAATTTTGTTTTAGTCTATTTTCTCTCTATTTTTCAGATTGGGTGATTTCTATTGCTCTGTCTTCAGTATAATTTATTCTTTCCTGTGTTCCCTCCATTGTTTTTGATCCATCCATTGAGTTTTTATTTCTATTATTGCACTTTTGATTTACAAAATTTTCATTTGGTTCTTCTTTGTAGCTTTTGTTTCTTTGCTGACACGTTTTATTCTTTGGCTGAGTCTTTATATTTTTCCATTTGCTTCAAGCATGTTCGTAATTGTTCGTATAAGGATTTTATGATGACTGCTTTAAATTTTTTTTTCAGATAATTCTAACATCTCTGTCATGTCAGAGTTAGAGTCTATTGGTTATCTTGTTTTCATTCAAGTTGAGATTTCCAGATTCTTGGTATGATGAGATTTTCTGTTGGAATCTGAACGTTTTGTGTTTTATGTTATAAGACTCTAGATCTTCTTTAAGCCTATTGTTTTAGCTACCTTCCTTTGATATCTCTCTGACACAGGAAGAGGAGACATTGCATGTTATTGCCAGATTTGGTGGAAGTCCAGGTTCTCCACTTATCTTTTGTTAACAACCAGAGGGTGCCTAGTTACTTTTGGACAGTAGTGGGAGTTCTGGCTTCCCACTGGGCCTGAAACCATCCTGACTAGGAGAAGCAGGAGGACCTCATTACTCCACAAGTGACCTCCATTGACATTATGAAAAGGAGATGGCCTCATTATTGCTGGGCAGTAGTGAGAGTCCTGATTCCCCCTGTCTTCCTCTGACATTGCCCAGCAAAGAGGGGGAGGCATGCCATGTTACTGTAACAGATTTGCCACCTGGTCTTCACTGACCATGGAGAGAGGAGGCTTATTGTTGCCAGTGGATAGGAAAGTCACAGCTCCCTACTGGCTCTTTCTTGACACCACCTCAGAATGGGATTTGGAGTGCTTTGCTACAAGAAGATGAGAGTAGATGTGTAGGCTTCCTATTCAGCCTTTGCTGGCATTGGTAAGGGTGAAGCCACATATTTTTTGTGACGTTTGGCTGGAGTAGAGTGGTTATTGTCAAAAAGTTTTCAGTCTTGCTAGGCTGCCCTTTTTCTGGTCCTTTGGCTAAATGAGTTGACTTTTCTTCTTGTCTTGAGGCTGTTTTTTGTCTGTCCATGTTGGAGTTTCCAGGTTGGTGTTTCCTCCAGCTCCAAGTCTGGGGAATGTGAGGCAAAAAGCAAACCCAGCAAACTCACCATTGTGTTGTCTGAGTCCTATAGTCCCTAGCCAGTCTGCTTTTTTTTTCCTCTGCATCTTTCAGAGTCTTAATATGTCCATTTTATATATGTAGTCCAGGGTTTAGGGTTGTACTTAGTAGGAAGAATAGGAAAAATTATGTCTACTCCATCTTCCCCAAAGCAGAAGTTGACTCAAGAATCTTTAAATGTTACCTAACTGGTGCAAAATATTTTCTTAGAAAAAAATTACAGTGACATTGGTATGTATATAACTATATCTCTGTGTTAAATATAGATTCACATAGGTATAGTCCTATTTTTTTTTTAGAGAACACATAATTTGAAGACAATCAAGAATGTGTGACAATCTTTTTTTTTAAGAAATCAGTTTTTGACCCTTAGTTCTCACCTAATTTTGTTACTTGGAGTAAATTTATATTCTTCCCTTTGCTGTGTTTTTTTTTTTTCTCGCTTCTTCTAGGCACCTATGGTTATTATTCTTCTTTCATTAGTGGCACCATCATCACTGCAAGTTATTTCAGAATCACTGTTCTCTGCTCTGTTGTGTTAAGGTCCCTCCCCCAGCCCTCTTCTGATACTGATCCTGCAGATGAAGGGGCATTATATCTGTCAATTGAATACTAGCATTCAATCAGTCTAAGAAATTTCTGTCATTAAGAGTTTCTACTTATGTTGGACTCTAAATTTAGCTGCCTTTTTTAAAAGAATTAAGAGCATGTCTGGAGCTATGCCAAAGAACATTTGGGTGGCATACCACATGCTCAAACCAAAAGACAGAGAATATGTACTCTAAATCCTATAGAAACAGATGTTAGAGAGAGCTCCCTGTCTTCCAGATAGGCAGTATTACCATTAACAGTGAAAGAACAAAGTAAGATGTCTTGGTACATAGTTTACAACATTATTGGTGTCCTTTGGGGTTGATGGGTTACAATCCAGACACATACACTTCAGTCCTGGGTTGCAATTTATCAGGTTTTTAGTAAAAGGTATCTTCTTTTTAGTTTTACATGCTAAAGGTAATAAGAAAAATATGGAAATAAAAAGCAAATGGCCATGGGGCCAGCCTGGTGGCATAGCAGTTAAGTTCAAGTGCTCTGCTTCACTGACCCGGGGCTTGCCAGTTCGGATCCCAGGCGTGGACCTACTCACCGCTTATCAAGCCATGCTGTGGTAGGCATCCCATGTATAAAATAGAGGAAGATGGGTACAGATGTTAGCTCAGGGCCAATCTTCCTCAGCAAAAAGGGGAAGAATGGCGGCAGATGTTAGCTCAGGGCTAATCTCCCTCAAAATAAAGTTAAATGGTGGGGCTGGCCCCATGGCCGAGTGGTTATGTTCGCGCGCTCCGCTGCAGGTGGCCCAGTGTTTCGTCAGTTCGAATCCTGGGCACGGACATGGCACTGCTCATCAAACCACACTGAGGCAGTGTCCCACCTGCCACAACTGGAGGGACCCACAACTAAGAATATGCAACTATGTACCGGGGTGCTTTGGGGAGAAAAAGGAAAAAAATAAAATCTTTAAAAAAAATAAAAAATAAAGTTAAATGGTGACTCAATAGTATAATGAGCTAAAAAAAAATTGTGAGGATTACTAAATGAGTCAAAGTAGTAAAAATTGCTTATAAGGGGAAATTGAATCATCAAAAGTAGAATTTGAAAATTTTAGGAGCTGCTGAAATAATAAGACTCTTAGATCTCCATGTCTAGCAATGACATATAATCTTTGAGTTTTTTTTAATAAGAAGAAAAAGAATACATGAATATGTGTATTATTACAGAGTAAGTAAATTATATTTTCTGTAATGGATATTAGATAAATGCTAGCTAAAATTACTCCAGAGAAATAGAACTTCAGGTGAGAAATAACAGTATGTGATTTCCTCTGGCCCATTTTCAATTAAAAACCCATGAGTTTTTATTCAAACTGTTCTGAATAGCTTTTTAGGGTGAGGCAAGCAGGAAGGGGTTCTGCAATGATCTTCCTAGGGACCATCAAAACAGTTCTTTTATTTATTTTACATATTTGGGTTTGACTATGTTTTCTTCTTTGAATGGAGAATAGGTCCTACAATTTTTGTTAATATGTATCAGATGAGTTAGAATCACAAGTGAAATTGAAGTTAAAATAGATGATAAGCCTTTCTTCACCATGATTCTGTCACAGAATGGAATAAAATTGGACTAGCAGAGTACTCTTCTCATAGTCATGAGAAACTAGGGCATTAACTTTCATCATATATTCTATAAGAATCTTTCTAAGCAGCCTATTAAGTCTCAGGGAAAGTCATTGGAGTTTAAATTTATGTGCAGACTTATCCCATAAAATTGGGGTGATACACAAACATATTCAGTTATACTGCTAAATCAATCAATATTATGAATTAATTGTGATCCCATGGAAGATTTACGGTACAATTCAATATACCATTAAAACCCCATTTTACTCACTGCAGAATAAATGCAGATATGACTTATAGCTTAACAACTAATGGGACTTTAAAATACTCTGAATGTGAAATACACAACATCAGACCTGATCTCCTCTGCAGTAGACTTTTTGGGTCAACATAGACACAGGCACGTTTTCTCTTGTCCTTAGTTTACGTGGAAAATTATTATCTTGAACTAATATATTAAAATATGTTAGTAAATTCTTCTGAGTGACTTCATGTATTTTAACTTGCTTTTATACTGTCTGAGTTTATTGCAGAAATATCACTTTCATTTTCCATTTTTACCATCAACAGTAGTTTCTCATGTGAAATGCATGGTGCGACAATGTTCATTTATAGTTATATCTAACTAGACTTAATGTAGATCTCTTTATAATTATAAAATTCAAGAGGGAGTTTGCACTGAGATCTGAGACTGATAAGTAAGTTACAAACTAAATATTATAAAATAATATGTATAATAAAAAGTCTAATGATTTTTTAAGGTGCCAGACTCTGTGAAAAATGCTTTACAATGTGTCCTCATTTAATTCATTCAACCAGCCTCCAAACTTTCCCCATTTTAGAGAAAAGAAAATTGTAGTTTGGATAGGTTAAATAACTGATCCAACAACAAATAATTAGTAACTTATAACCTCCATATAACACTCTTTATTCACCTTAAAATGCTGCATGATACTTCACTTTTACAGAAAAGAAAAACAGTCTTTGTCTAATTTTCTGGTGTGGTTTAGATACTGACAATAGAGAAGACTGGTCTAGATTGGTGATCTGACTCAGAAATGAGCATCTATGTAAACACAGGATTGGGGAAATGGTGGGGAAATGGGTTCTGCTTGAATTTAAATGGGGAGTAGAGGTGTATGGGACATTCTATGCACCCTAGCTCCACATATTGGATAAAAATAGTTCTTTCTTTCTCTTTAAGAATTTTTCAATGGACAATATCTTGCACAGGTCTGCGAATAACAGACAGCAAATACCCAAAAGAGGAGCATGGCTTAAAATATGCACAGAAAAAGACATAGTTTTGAAATAGATATATTATTAAAAAAACAAAGGAAATTTTAGAAAACCTTGGAAATAAGTCTGGACTCCAAACAACAGATAAAAGATGAGAAGAAATTGAAACAGACAGAGAAAGGAGGAAACGTAAAGAAAATAACAAAGTACGAATGCAATATCAAGATGTAAAATCTGTAGTGGTGGCAATAAAGAACAAAATGGTTCACTGGAAATCCAACTCAGTGATGAACGAAGTAGTGCTGAGAAGCTTTATATTGATGCAGAAATAAAGGAGGAAGCTGTGAGAATTACGAAAGCAATGGATAAAAGAAGCATACATTGTATGGAAAATGGGCATGCCCAAAGAGAAAACCAGAGCAAGTTAAACAGAAGCCATTATATAAGTCAAAATATCCTGGTCTACAGATCAAAACTCCTACCATGCACAAAGCAAAATTAGCCAAAGAGACTAATATCTAGACCTATCCTGTCTTCCTGTATCTTATTCTTATTTCAGAGATAAAAGAAGAAAATCCTGCATCCAGGTAGATAAAGGAGATAAAATAATCTAGTTGATTACACACTTTCCATCAATGCTAAATTCAAGGAAATGTATTACAGTTGAAAGAGTCCTAGGGGGAAACATTTGTGATCCAAGAATTCTATACCCAATCAAGTTGTATTCATCAGCATAACCAAGAAGATTTAAATCTGAAATGTCTATAATGGAATATCTCTCATTATAACCACAATAAATATTTCCTGAATGGTAATAAACTTAACTGAGCCAGAATACAGCTGACCAGGTTATCCAGTTAATCAGAATTGTTAGTGGGTTTTTTTTTTCAGGAGAGAGGCAAAATCTAAAGAAATAATTTGATATTTTGAATGAATTCATGAAAACAAGCTCCAAATTGCAGTGAAACATCTGAGTCCTGAGTATCAGTGTTTCACTGCTACCACACTATTAGATCTATTAAAATTTAACAAATGATCAAGAGAATGAGAAGACAAGCTACAGACTGGGAGAAAATAGACGCAAAAGACACATCTGATAAAGAACTGTTACCCACAATATACTAAAAACTCTTAAAATATCAACAATAAGAAAACAAACAACCCAGTTAAAAAATGGGCAAAAGCCCTTAACAGATACCTCACCAAATAAGATATACAGATGGCAAACAATCATATTAAAAGATGCTCCACATCATACATCATTAGGGAGCTGCAAATCAAACCCAGACACAATATGCACCTATTAGAATGGCAAAAATCCAGAACAGTGACAGCACCAAATGCTGGTAAGGAACTTTCACTTATTACTGATGGAAATGCAAAATGGTACGGCCACTTTGGAAGACAGCTTGTCGGTTTCTTACAAAACTAAACATACACTTACCATACAGTGCAACAATTGTGCTCCTTGGTATTTATTTACCCAAAGGTATTAAAAACTTATGTCCACACAAAAAAACTGCACATGGATATTTATAGCAGCTTTATTCATAATTGCCAAACTTGGAAACAATCAAGATGTCCTTCTGTAAATGAATGGATAAGTAAACTGTGGAACATTCAGACAGTGGAATATTATTCAATACTAAAAAGACATGATCTATAAAGACATCATCTATCAAGCCATGAAAAGACATGGAGGAATCTTAAATGCCTATTACTAAGTGAAAGAAGCCAATCTGAAAAGGCTACATTCTGTATGATTCTAACTACATGATATTCTGAAAAAGATACAACTAAAGATCAGGGTGACCAGGGGTGAGAGGAGAGGGAGGGATGAATAGGCAGACCATGGAGGGTTTTAGGGCAGTGAAACTATTCTGTATGATACTACAATGGTGGATACCTGTCATTATACATTTGTCAAAATCTGTAGAATGCACACCACCAGGAGTGGACCCTATCTAAACTATGGGCTTTGGGTGATAATGATGTGTCAATGTGGATTCATTCCTTGTAACAAATGTACTGTTTTCTTGTTCTTCTTGGCCCATGACTGGACAAGTATTTAGAATTGTTAGATATCTTAAGCCCAATCTTTATACAATTCAGAAAACTGAAAGATAAATTAGAGTTCAAATCTCCTAGATATCAGTCCAATGATTTGTCAACAACCCTTGCTTTTATGAAGAAATTTTATAGCATAGTCCAATATTTCTTCTCCCACTGTCATAGCATGTGGTACTATACAAAACTTTGACAGTTTGCCTCCTAATTTTAACCAAAGTGTAAAAAGTAGTCTTATCACACTAGGTGTATATGCATATGGAATGTCATCAGATGGAGCACGAGCTGTATAGTTCATGTAGCATTGTGCAAGGCAAAGTAGCTGGAAATGAGTAAAAATTAGACCGTATGTTATAAAAATTCATAAAAACTTTTCCTCGTGAATATTCAAGGGAGCAAATCTGGACAGGAAACCCTTATATTCAAAAGTGAATACAATGCAAATTGTTGAGTGTATAAAAATAATGATGAGATCATTTAAAATCATAATAACATAGCTAACTTCTGTTGAACACTTAATATGTGCTGGTCGTTGCACAAAATGCCTTATGTGGATTATCTCATTTAACCTTCAAAGAAACATCCTTCATTTTAATATGAGAAAACCAAGATTTAGAAAGTTTAGAAAGTCATCAAGTTGACCGAGATTGTTTAGTCTCCACTAGTAAATAGTAAATAGTGGAGACTAAATTTAGATCCAGGCAGTCTGTGGATGTTTTTATAGTCCTAGCAAGACATTGTTATAATTAAGTAGTGCTTAAGCAATAATGATTGATGACTCATTTAATGAAGTTTTATTCCTTCAAATGTGCTGCCAAAATTTCTAGCCTTCAAATGTATGAGCAAAAGAAAGATTATAAACCATTCATACAGACTGAGAACTAGAAAAATATCGAGTAGAGACTTTGTGAGCCCAAAGGGATCTCTGTGAGATCAATGAAGTGATTGCTTTAGATCTGCAGGCTGGGATTCCATTAGATCCACAGAAACCTGTGTTAATAGGGGTTCTGCAAGGAAGACACCTGGCAACGTTTTTGATCTCAATGTTGTGAGATCGGAAGTACTTACTGAACAAGCGGATGTACGCTGGTGGGTGAGAACCAGCCAGACTCCTCACGTCTTTATGAAGCACATTCTAGCAGCGTGCAGTAACGATTAGGCAGCCACACTGCTGAGAAGAGGGCATTGTCAGCAGTAGAGAGAAATTAGTGGCGTGCGAATAGGCCTGCAAAGAGAAAAACAAATGCAGAAAGCAACTATGAGTCTCTGAGCACAGCCTATCACCCTGCTAAAAAGTAGCGATTATCCAGTCCAACTCCATTTTATTTGCACTGCAGTTTCTGTAGAATCCGTTCCTCCCTTTCCAGCCACTGCCACTGCCGCTTCTTTATCTCTGGTCCTCACCCTCTCTCTCCTAGATGCCTTTGAGCAGCCTCCCTGATCCCTGCAGGTTTCAGGCTCTCGGCAGGCTCCCGTTTCATGCTCTGGAGTGCTGCCGTAAGGCTCTTTCTATACAACACGACCAATCTCATTCAATGTTAGGCTCCTTCCACTGCTCTCCATCTTTTATTTCAGAGCTTTGTATCCCTTTTTATTTTTAGAAATAGGATTGGTTGTCAAGCTTAAGCTTCTGCAGAACCCCCAAATAAAAACAGATAAAAGAGGAGCTAAAATGATTGAAGTAAAGACCAGTTTATGGCCGGCCCCTGGCCGAGGGGTTAAGCTCGCATGCTCCACTTTGGCTCCCAGGGTTAAGCCAGTTTGGATCCCAGGTGCGGACATGGCATTGCTCATCAGGCCATGCTGGGGTGGCGTCCCACATAGCACGACCAGAGGCACTCACAACTATAATATACAGCTATGTACTGGGGGCCTTTGAGGAGAAGAAGAAGGAAAAAATAAAAAGATTGGCTACAGTTGTTAGCTCAGGTGCCAATCTTAAAACATAAAGAAAGATCAATTTAACTTCTAGTCCTCCTCTTCCTCTGCCTCACATCCTTGTATTATCAGCAGCCCTGGAGGTCCTCTAAAGAATGTTAGGACTCTAAGAAGCACCAGTCAAAATCCAATGATCTACCAGAAAACGTCCACGTTTCTTAGCAAGACACAGAATTTCCTTCAATGGGCTCCTATAGCCCGTTTGCAGTCTTTGCCCATCATGTCTGTGGTTCAAACAACTCTGAAGAACATGCAGCCACTGACCAGCTCCTTCAGTTTCCTACCATTCTTCATTTATACATGCTGTTCCCATTGCATAGAAGGTACTTCTACCACACCTTTTTATCTGTCAAGGAAACATCCAGAACTAGTACATATCTGTTCTGTAAAGCCTTCAACATCCATTAGGCAAATTCATTACTTTCTGCTCTGTGTTCCCACTGTGCTTTGCACAGACTGCTATCAATGCTCTTGACTTGTTTTATGGTAATTTTTTGTGTATAGTTACACGTTTGTTAAAATCCAAGCTACTTTGGTTCAGAGATAGTGCCTTATTCTTCTTTTGACTTAAGTGCCTAGTATAGTGACTGGCAGATGAAAGATGATAAATAAATTATTGCTATGTGAACTGAAAAATTCAGGCCCTCTCAGAGATATGGAGCTTGTCAATAATGATGCATCTAATTATCAGCAGAGACAATATTGCAATCTGGGTTTCCTGGAAACCATTTTAATGACTTTAACACAACACCACATAGCCTTTAAACCTTCCAAATGAATTTAGGGCCATACTACCACTCTCCAAGTTCATACCCCACAGTTCATTTTCCTAACTGGATTTCTCCTATAGCTGCAATTAGAGTAAATTGAGTGATTGAATGCTGAGGAAGTTGAAAGTGAATTAATTTGTAATGATGTTGACAGACCAATTAGTCCCACTAACAAGCTCTTATCATTCAGCTATGTATGCCCTCTGCTAAGCATTATGGGTAAAACAAAGGAAATTGAGAGTTCATCGTTGTTTCCAAAAAAGTCACTCTCCATTAGAGGAGATGAGATGTAGCCCCAACTTACTTCATAATATGAATATGACAAATACTGTTAGAGTGATACCAACTGGTAGTCACAGGAGAGAGAGTTCTTCCAAGAAGCTAAGTTCTTCTAAGGAGACTTTCTGGCACAATTGGCATTTGAAGTCAAGCCAGATGGCAGGAAGTACCTCAATAGGCAAAAGGAAAACAGAGAGAAGACAGAATACCATAAAAGACCTGGAGGGGTAAGAGTAGAGTCAAATGTCTAAATTCCACTCCTTGGATGCTAGCTTGTCTGGAAAGGTTTCCTTGAGAACAGGACTGTACATACCCACGTCTGTGGGGGACTCAGAAACTGACTCAGTGCCCGGAGCACAGTAGACTACCAATAATGATTTATTGGATGACAAATCCAAAGGAGTCTATAAAACATACAGAATGGTACAGAAAGCAGAAAAAGTCAAAAAAGATTGGTAAATTCAGGAAGTAGAAAATGATATACATCTGGGCCATGGAACAGTGTTCAGAGGGCCAACAGCAGGAAACAGCATGTGGATAGGAGCTGATAGTGGGTCCTCACCACATACCTGGAGTGGGCCTTAAAATTAATCTTGAGGTGGTACATGGAAAGGTCAGCTATGCTTAAAGGACAAAAAATGAATCCATCAGATAAGGCGTGTTTAGGAAGAGCTACTGTCAGACTATTTAGGTACTATAACCTGGAAAGTAGGTTGGGGCTAGACTGGAAAATATTACAATTAGATTTTTTGAAATAATATAAATGTCCATTTAAAGAAAAATCTCTTTCAGGGCTGGCCCCATGGCCTAGTGGTTAAGATCGGTGCACTCCACTTTGGCAGCCCAAGTTTGGTTCCCAGGTGCAGACCTACACCACTTGTCGGCAGCCATGTTGTAGCAGTGACCCACATACAAAATAGAGGAAGGTTGGCACAGATGTTAGCTCAGGGTAAGTCTTCCCCAGCAAAAAAAAAAAAAAAAGAAAAAAGAAAGAAAGCTCTTTCCAATAACATACATTATTTTCTTCTCTTTCATTGAGTACAAAAAAATATTCTCCATTAAGGAATACTCTGCTATACCCATTTTTAACGACAGATTTGACCCTTTATATTATTCCAAGAGCAAATTCTTATAGCGTGGATGATCTGAAGACTGTGCCTTGTAGCAGTTGAGGTACTCATTGCATCAGATGTCCACCTCACCAACCCTTTCCTGACTTAGTTCCCTAATTAAACCCTAAAATTCCATTATGGGAGATAAAAATTGTTCACTATGATTTGGTCCTGAAAGAGGAGGATTCTGAATTTGACCTTCCTCACAATAGGCCATTTCTGACTCTGTTCCTTGATGATGGGTGAGATGTGATAAACTTTGACTGAGTCAATAGTACTGATTTAAATGAGCCACTTTTGTTTCACTGATTTTCAATCAATTGATATTCACACTCCTACTTATTAGCTATAATGAGTCAGAAATAGCTAATTTTCCTTTCAAAGAGCAAAAGAATTTTCCCCACATTTGATTTTTTGGGAGAAGTGATTATTTTCTTCTACTTTCACTTCCAGTTCTGATGAAAATTTCTGTCAATTGTGAAATATTGTAAGTGAGGGAAGTAACGCATTTAACAGAATTGCAACAAGTACTACTTGCTGTATGTAGAAATTTATATTTGTGAAATGATTTGCTGTTCCAAAGTCATTTAGTTTTCTTCCAATTTTTAAAGGATTGCGCTGCCATGTATGCCATATTCTGTTTTATATGCACTTATGTGCACTCCCCTCCCACCACACACCCATACAACACAGCCCACATTTAGTGAACATCCAAGTTAGTCTCATTTGGAGAATCATTGCTGCTTACTAAAGAGGTACAAGAGAAATCGTCTCCCAGAACCGGACAAAAAACTGACACCTTGTAGCCAAAAAGAACTTTTTAAAAGTCCAGGATTCCAACTTAAATTGAAACAGTAAGGAAGTATCACAGAAAATACAATTTTCTGAGTTTCTTTTCCCATTTTCACCACAGGGAATAAGAGAACTGAACAATATTGTCTTTAGAAACATTTCCTGAAGAGATGATTTTATTTTAAGTAGAGAATAGTTTGTGATATTACTATCATTAAGAATTTTAAACAAAAACTGCATGACAGAGGGTCAGGTTACCTCTACATATTTTGAGAAATGTGAAGATAAAATAAAACTTAAGTTTTATAGAATATTATGATAGGAAAGAGATGTTGTACATAAACATGTGTTACCTACCATACCAGCCAATGTCTCAATTCTCAATTTCCCTTCACCACTGTCTTATTTATTCACTAAAGAAGTAGGAAATTGTAGGGAGGGAAAGGCAAGAAAGATGCACAGTGAATAAATCTTTCTTGGGAGGAGAATGTAGTCTAATGGTGAGGACGTAGAATTGTGCGAATGCACTGGTCTGGTATTCAAGCCGTAAGCTCAGGGTATAAAAATAATAATAATAATAATAGCTTTTACCAATTT
This sequence comes from Equus asinus, assembly GCF_041296235.1. Lineage (NCBI taxonomy): Eukaryota > Metazoa > Chordata > Mammalia > Perissodactyla > Equidae > Equus > Equus asinus. Next base: position 132,655,605 of record NC_091792.1, read on the forward strand.
TCTGTTATTCAGCTTACTTTCTACATTGAGCCCTCATTCTACCAGAGGATAGAAATGAAATCTCAACCAATTCTGTTAATTTTGGTTGATTCCAAGGAATTTCCTTTCTGGCTTTCCCTTGTCTTTTTCTAGAAGTGTGTTGAAGTTAGCAGTGATAGGATGAGAGATTTACGTAGTGCCATGGCGTCGTGTGAGGGTTCCTTGGTTCTTCTCTCTCCATATTGTCACCAGTGAGGCATTCTCTCCCACCTGGTCTTGGGGGTTGATAGGGGCAGATTGTCAATGTATTCTCCTTGACCCCACTCCAAGGCCTCTTGGTCCCTATGGCTCTTTGTTCAAGATGCTCTTCACTCTCAGATGCTTAGTGCAGCATGCTGCTACTCCTATGACTGCCCTAGAATGGATGGAGACTTTATGAACCTACCTGATGGATCTGCCTGGACACCATACTTGACCACACATTCACCACAACCATGCTATGAGCCTGGCTGTCTTCTCAGTTCCACCCAGGGCAGTGAAGTACAAGCCTTCTCTGTTGTCAAACTCTTAACATATCTGGAGGTTCATTACCCGAAATTTATCCCACTGAAGGAGGCTCCTATTAAAGACAGAGAAAATTCTAAGATCTTGCTTCTCTACCAAGTTTCATTTTTAGTCCAGAAACAATAGTCTTGTCTATTTAGAAGAAAAGGAGAAAGAATGGGAAAAGCGGTTCCTAAATCTATCATCTATGGTTTTAGACTTTGTGGTTTTAGATCTTTACAGCCTTAGATTTTGAAACTTAATACCAGGATTTTTCAACACCCTCTTTTTTTTAAATTAAACCTTCCTTTGTTTGTTTCTCTCAGCATTTTTACTTCACTTTGAGAACACAAATGTCACAGTCTAGTTTAAAGTAGAAAAGCCATGGGGTCAAAATGAATTACCAGAGCAAAAAAAATATTAATTAATATATCAAAATATCATTATGCCACATGGGTAACTATAGAATGTGATAAGTATCATAATGGAGAATGCTGTGGTAACCTAGAGAAGAAAGTGATCTTGGCCAAGTATTGATATTATAAATTATATAAAGAAGTAACAATAGATTTGATACCTTCCCTCTGACCTTTTCTCCACCTAGAGTTTCTCCCATGGGAAATGTCTAGGTTTGTGGATTGTAGTCCATGTGAAAATGTATATATCTAGGATTATATCTCATTTAGGTTTTCATTTTCATTAATTTTGTCCCTAATGCACACACACGGTTTTTCAGTCAGAGACAGATTATCATTGTTCACTTAATAGCAAATAATAATCATGTGGTTCCCTGTATAACAATTACTGTTCCTGGAGACATGCAATAAAGTCAGGCCAAATGTCCTATATGTACAGAAATGTTGAAAAAAATGAATCTGGATATTCATACAGAAGAGGGAGGAAGCTATTCTCTCTTCTCTGCTTAGAAAAAAAAAAAAACGGAGAAAAACCTTTGTTTCTCAGGAAAAGTATGGAAAGGATCCTTCATTCTCATTCTAACCTTTTGGAATATAAATAAATTCCTCAAAGGGCCAGTAATCCCAATGCCTTTAGTTTTGCAACTCAGAGATGTCTCCAAGCTCCTAGACCTCATCACCCCTTAAAATATAAACACATAGCTCAGAGTTAATAATTCCTTTTGAGTTCTCACTACCTATATTGTAAATTACTTTCCAGGGGTTGCTTTCTTCCAGGATCCAAAGTTTCCATAAAATTTCAGTAGAAAAACATTCTATAACTTTGCAGAAACACAGAGATATTTTTTTCTGAGCCACACATCTCAGATGCAAATACATAGAGGATACAGGAATTATATTTGGTATTCAGACTTCATTCCGTTCAAGCATATAAAACATCCTCAACTTCCATAAATCTCAATTGCAATGCCCTATTATTTATTTTTCAAAAATCCATAAACAAAATCCCATATATTGTCTGCCCAATGATTGTTTCTGGTCTTAGTGCCAGCTTGCACCAATGTGCAGTTGAACGTTAGGTAGAAGAGGGTTATGGGAAACCAGAGATAACTTCCATTTGAAAGATGCAGTGTGAATTATGACAAAACTAATTTTATTTTAATTTTTACTATATCTAACATAAACTTACATACAACCTTTATAAATGAAATGCAATACATTTGCTAAAAAAAATAAGTCAAAAATCACATCTGGAATAAAGCTGGAGCTCTAATTCTTGCATAAATGATGCTGGAAATGTTTCAATGATAGATTTAAATGGTCTCTGTTAAGATAAATTTCTGTGATATTTCATGATAGTTTCCCCTCTCTGATATAACAAAGAGAGAATCTCACTTTTCTTTTTATCCTTCTGTTCAATTATCCACTGTTTCAGAATCATTTAAAGAAAAAATCTTAAAATAAGCAAAATTTGTCTTTGAAGAATGTTTAAAAACATTTTTAAATCCTTTAAACTAATATAGAAGACATTTGTCAATGTGAAATTGCTTAAAATAATTGAAAGTCAAATTAAAGGTTAAAAATTGAGATTTTTACTGCTTGTTAAGTTCACTTTTCAAGTGAAAGAACTTTTTACTTTGAAAATCTCTGAGACTTTTAAATAAATATTTATCTTTGAACAGATCTTACCACTTAATGAAAACACAGTGACATAAAAAAGACCACTCTATGATGACCATTTATGAGAATACATACTAACTGAGACTGTAGTCAAATGGTTTGAATAAGATGATAAGCATTAGGGACATTAAGTGTTTGTTTTAATGCTGACTTAAGACAATTTTTAATAAGTTTAGATTTGCATGTTCTCACTTTTACTAGGTAGTTAATAATACCTCACCTACCTCGCCAGACTATTGTATAAATGGATAAAAGCAGAAGAATTCAAACACTAAGGAATCCTATTAATACAAAATGAAGAAAATCCATTATGTTAATAAACCCTGAGTGTTTCTAAATTGCCTCAAGACATTTTCAGCATAACAATATGTGACTGCCCTTTGCGTTGCTAAATATGAAGGTGTGATTTGTAGTCTATGTGACTGCTTTGTATTCATTTACAAGGTACTATAAAATAAAAATATAGCATATACTTCAAATCATCTGCATTTTTCTGAGGTGAATCATGGCGAATGTTTGATCACAGGTGCATCAAATAGTTTTGTGTAAAGATATCTACTTCTGCTAATTGGCTCAACCAAAAATATACAAAGACAACCTAATGTAGCAAGAGGCATAAAGAGAGGAAACTAAATTCCATTTTTCCCTAGATTTGTTTACTTGAACAGGCTTTTGTTAATCTGTATAATTTTTGTTATCTAGGAAATCCAAATTTCCATGAGCAGAACAAAATATGCAAAAGACAGGGACTTACAGTTTGAGACTATAATTTTGATTTTCATGTGAAATACATGATTTTCATACTTATATACTACCTTTTATAAAGGAAAGTGATGAAGCGGTTATCCACCAACACCAGGACAGCTGGGTTCACGTGGTTGTGCTGGTAGTGGGCAGTAACTAGAGAAGCACAAATTGATGAGCTTGGTCACAGCTGGCTAACAGTGACGGGGAGGGAGACAGAGACTTCTTCCTGGATAATGTGACATTTGAGAACTGAGCCTTGAAGGAAACATTTGGGTGAGTGGAAATAAAAGAAACAGAACAAGAAAAGGCAGAGGGACAGGAAACTGCAGGATCTATTTGCTGAGTAATTGTGTTTGATGTGAAGGATGGTTTATGCCACCCCCAAATAGGCCATTTTGGAGTTTTGATTGTTTTGAGCTGTAGGCACTTGAAAAACAGCAAGTGCAGGGAGAGGCTTCCTCTGACCTCCCTTTATCTGCCTAAAGACAGGTCCTTCAAAAGGAACGCAGTTGTTATAAATTCTTTCCCTGAGAGTTCCATCAACCATGGAAGATCATCACAGGAGAGGAGACTAGAAGTCAACACTACACCCAGACAAACTTTGTCACAAACTATCACACCTCCCACCTATTCTTCTAAGGGTCCATTCATCTGCCCCAAAAATCATTTACTCTTCCCTAAGAGGCCTACATGCCCCCTCTCCTTCCCCTAATAAGATGGTATTTAAGCCTGAATTCTAAGCTACCGCTTTGAATTACTCATTTTCCCCTGGAAATCTCCCATGTATACATGAGGGATACATGTTAATAAACTTCTGTTTGTTTTTCTCTTGTTAATCTCTCTTTTATTATAGAGGCTTCAGTTAAGAACTTAACAGGGTAGCGGTAAATTATTTTTTCTCTCCTACAGGTCGAAAACAGGACAGGTTCAGGGAAGTGAGCAGGAAAACTGGATCATGGAATGTAGTCAGATCATGAAGAAACTTTTATGCCAGGGAAAGAGTTTGGACTTTATTAGACAGAAAATAGAAAGTCAAGGATAATTTTTAAACATAGAAATGGCGTAAGTAAAGCTATCCAGGAAGCAGGAAAACTTACCTGTCCTGATAGTGTCAGAGTTTAGCTGAAGTAGAGATTAGAAATAGTTGAGAAGATATTATAGTCATACAGGTGGATACAACCTAAAGCATAATCCACGGAATGGTACTAGGTAGATGATATGAGGGATGTGGTCATTAAATCTAAAGGACTTGGTGACCAGATGGGGAAAGTGAAGGAGGTTGTAAATAATGTCAACGACTGTAGAGAGATCATAAGAATGTTGACTAAAAGACAGCTATCCAAGTACGTGATAAAGGATGCAATGGCTTGCAAGAGGTCACATTCCAATTTTATATTAGTCCACTCAGTTCTTCCTTTCTATTTTCATTTCTTCCACAAGTGGGGAAGCAAAATAGCATAGGGACGAAGTAATAGAAATTGGAATCAGACCAAAACAACGTGAGTGTCATCAATGACATTTACAGGTGTGTGTGATTGAACCAATTATTTAACTTCTCTAAAGTTTGGTTTTCTCAGTTGTTAAAAGGAAAATATACACACAATTATTATGGAATTAAATGTGACAATATTCATAAGGTAGCTAAAAGGACACACAGCACCCAATATGTCCTAGTTTAAATCTATGCGGAATTTGGTGATAATAATAGAGATTATAGTTTTCCTGAAGGAGCAGATTCTGGAAACATGGTAAACTGATTGTGACTTATTTCTCTTTCCCTTTGCTCCTAACACCAAGCTTCTCGTCTTACTGGAATCAAGCAGCTACTGGGTCCCATTAGAGACAGGATGTAACTAAGGTCTTGGACTACATTGGAGGGTTGATGGAAGGTCAGATAGGGAGAGTTTCCTAGGAATTCTTCTCTAGGGGGCTGGATACATGGATGAAAAGCACACATGAGAATAAAAATTGAAAATCTAAAAACATTGCAAAGAAGCTAAAAAGATAAAAATAAACAGTAAGGTAAAAGAGTTAAAAATCGTACATGAGACAGAGAATGAGCTTTTTATTTTATTGAATGAGTGCATTTAATTCTAGAATTTTAATAGCAAAAGATGCAAATAAGTGAGCAATGATGGACTTCTCATGACCTGAAGGAAGGAAGAATAGTTGATCCTTGGGAGATAGAAGCTTTTCCAGCAGGTTCCATGCTATGGAAAGCACATACTATACACATACTCATAAAAAAGAAAATAGAGTGAGTAGATTTTTTTGGAGAAAAAAATTATTTTATACTCTTATTGGCACTTGTGATTAAAATATGTACCATTAATTTAAGATTTAAAGAATTTATAACACATTTTTGTTTCAACTGGAGCTTTTCAATACTTTTGTTATAAGGCTGGAAATAACAGAAACATTGTAGTGTGGTGGATTCCAGTCAAATTTTAAAACAGGCATACTTAATATGAAATATTGAAAAGTTGCAGAGTTCAAGAAAGTGAGATTATCCATTTTTATATTCAACTCGTGCTCATATGGAAATTATATACAGTCTAGAAATATAAGGAGAAAATGACAGATACATATAGATAGCCCAAGATTTTGAAACTTAACTTTTTGATCCTTATAGATCTAATAGGCATAAATACGTAAGATGTAGAGTACTGAGTAATAATAATGATGATAACAATAAAGTTTATTAGTAACTTTTTAGTACTGTATATGAAATAAGTATACATTTTTTACCTGCCTGTAAAACATAAACATGTCTTAAAATCCTACCATTAGAAAAGTGTTAATGACATTCTTAGATCCTGCCACAATAAAACTTCCTATTAGTGAAAAAAATGCAAAACAGTAAGAATTTAAAAATTTTTTAACTACTTAGAATTGAAGTACTCTCCTAAATAATTCTTTGGTCAAAGAGGAATAAAAATAATTACAATAAAATGTCAGAGTTATGATAACTAAAATACCACATATCAAAACATATAGGAGTAAACCAAAATTATGTTTAGCATAATAAGGTGAAATTGTAAACATTTTTATCACCAATTAAAAAAATAAAAAAGAAGAGATTGAGGCTCTTCTTTTATGGCATTGAAGAAATACCAAGAAAACAAATCTGTATGATGTACAAGAGAGAAATTAATGCCAAAATCCCCACAGATTTTATGAGTTAGAAGAAAATACAATAATGTTTTATTGAAAATAAAAAAGTGCATCAATAAATTGAAAAAAATCTTCTGATTTGAAGATGGTAGGCTGAGTGTGCACTATAACCTCATAATTACAGTTTGCAAATGCAGAGGACATCGCTGACCTTTCGTGGTGGTTTGCTTGTCGTGGAACCTGGGAGCCAAAGGGCACCAAAAGTAATGAATAGGGACATTGGTTGTGCTGCCACGGAGGAAAACACTGAGTTCACCCCTGTGCATTCCCTTCTCCGTATAAGATAAGGAGCAGAGTCAGTATTTGCTGCTTCCAGGCAGTACAAATTGTATAAGAACTTAGACTGGGAGACAAAGACATTCTGGATCGATAGGAAGCACATAAGACTAAATATCCCAAATAGAGAATGTCCCAGTCATCTCCAAAGCTTGCTATAAAGATGGAAACCTTGTCCAAAATCCCTGCTCATCAACTAAAGCACAAACTAAGGAAGCGGTCTAAAAGAGAATTATGACTACCACGATGGACTCATAAATCAGGATCACCAGAAATTAAAGAAAGCCAACACCACGCAAGAGAGACAACAGATTCAACAAATGGAAGAAGCAATTTCTAAGTAAAGAGAATTGATGGAATAATCAGAACAGGTTTTTTAAGCACATGTATTTACTTTCTTCAGAGAGAGAAAGGAGAATACAGTATATGGGAAACAATCAAAAGGGGCTTATAAGAAAACAAATTTTGTTGCAAGTAAAATCCAAGAAGATATTACCGTTATGAACTTTGTCTGTGTTATGAACTGTGTCTAATATGTTCATTAACTCATCAAAATATCTAAAATAAAACTTACAGAAACTGGAGTAGTTTATGAAAGCATAATTGCTTTGGCAATATCCATCACATTTTTCTTAGGTTTTGCTTATTCAAATAAAGACAAATGATGTCATAGAAAATTTGAAAGATACAATCATGTTTCTATTACTTGATATGTTCCAGAGTTTTTGTAGGAAAAAACAGAAAATTCAAAATTTTTCTAAGTATTCATGTATTATGTATGAAGTTTAAATATATACAACATTTTTTAAAAACCAACTTGGTAATCCAGATCCCAGAAGAAATGAATGATTTATGAAAAACTTTTAATTTTCTAAGATGATTCTAGAAGTTAGTTCCTGAAGAGATGAACAACATAGAAGAAATTTTTAAGTTGACATTTAAGATGATTTTTCTCAAGAATATTTTAATGATTGGAAAAACATTTATAATGTAATTTTGAAAAATATTTTTTATTCCCGTTTCAGAGCTGGAAATAAAAATTATTCTGGGTCCGTTATGCAGAAAGGATTCAGGACCAGGAATTAGGTGCTTACGTTATTTTTAAATGACGACAGATTCAATGTTTGTATACTGCCCTGCATTTTTTTGGTTTTAAGGTCATAGCTCAGTGTCTACTGCAGACATCAGAAAGTCACTGCTCCTAACTGCGGCTGTCACTGCTGCCATCACAACTGCCTCACATCTGTGAGGCTGGTCACTATACAACAGAACACAGAGTCTATCGCTGCAAATATTCGTGATTTTCAGAGTTGCTTCTCTGCTAACATAGCTGCAGAAAATGGCCTCCATCTCATTTCTGACTTCCAAATTTCACATGACTTGACTGTAATGTCTTGACTCTAATTCTTTATTGCAAAGGAGTCTCAGAAATATAGTTTTTAGCTTTCCAAGCACTGCTAATGAAAACAAGATGACATGGAGTCTGAGCAAGCCTACTCAAGTATCTGCCACATGCAGAATACAAAATACACAATCTGATTTTGAAATCCTAGGAAAAAAGAAAGAAAGAAAATATATCAACGTTTTACTGGTGGTTATATCTGAATATTGAAATACAGGGTGATTTTCATTTTCTACTTGGACTATTTATTTATTAAGTTCACTAAGATAAGAATATTACACGTTTTAATTTTTAAAATACATATGCATTTGTAGTGTGAAGTAAAGAATTTATTGTCCATGGAGAGGACTGGCCTGTGTCCTTGGTTCTTAAAGTTAACCTCTAAACCCTTGGAATTTCCAGAGTGATAGAAGTGTCTTTATCTTTCGTGATAAGCCCCTGAGACCACATCTCATAATCTGATCCTTTATGCTAACAATGTGACGCATGGGGGACCTCTCAGGCCACATGATATCATACTGACCTCCAGGGAAGACCAGACTGGGGATTGAGTTCAGCCACATGTGAAATCAACCAATCAATCATGTCTTCTTAATGATGCCCCAATAAAATCTCTGGGCTCCAATCTGGAGTGAACTTCCTGAGTTGGCAGTATTCCATCCATGGTGTCACACATCTATACCAGTAGGGTAATGTGTCCTGAGAACAACAGAAACTTTGTATCTGGAACTCTCTTAGACTCTGCCCTATGTGTCTCTTCTCTTGACTGATTTTAATGTATACCTTCCCTGTGACAAACCATAAGCATGCATATAACAGCTTTCCATGCATTTTGTAAGTCCCACTGAATTATCAAACCTGAAGGCAGTTTTGGGAACTTGAGCTTGCAGTTATCAAAAGTGAGGACAGTTTTGTGGAGGACTTTGCCTTTAGGGCTTGCAGTTTGGCTAACTCCAGGTAGTACCACTCAGGATTCTTTACGGAAACCACAGAAATTGAGTCTGGCTAACATAAGCACAAAAATCTTACTGGAAAGATATCTGGTAGCACACAAGGTTTATCAGAGAACTGAGAAAAAACTTTAAGAATGAAACAAGGGAATTCCGTTCTGAAAGAAGCCTTTCCTGGTCACTCCATATAAAAAGTATCCTCTATCACTCTCCATCACCGTACACTGCTCCATTTTCTATCTAGCATTTATATGGCTATTTCTTTTTCTCTCTTTGATACTCATTATATTTTAGGCTTAATGGAAATTAGGACTTTGTTTTTCATGTTTATTATTGTTTCTCTAGCACCTAGAAAAGTGCTTGACCAAAATTAGGCGTTCAGATATATTTTGTTGAGTGAACTAATGCATAAATGGCTGAAAAAATGAATGCATGAATGAAATTGCAGCTAAGACTATGTTCCAGTAATAGTTTGGTTATAACACTGTTGCTGCAGTTGCTGGACCCTGATACCACCACACTAATTCCACTATTGATTGCACAATTAATTCTAAACTTTCCCTCATGTATTTTGCTTCACTTTCTTCCTTTCAATATCTCGATGAGGAGGCATCTATTTGGCCTTGCTTTGGACTTATGTGTGTGTTCTATTTTCAGGGACTGAAGAGAACAAGTACCTGATTTTGTGACTCACGAAATAACACAGTCCCCAAAAAGACAAAGGAAAATGATTGGCAAAGATCTCCAACAAATGTCTAACACAATGTTATTTAACATAAAATATCCTTCTCTGGAAGGAGCTGTATTTGCTCCCATCCAAATTAAGGTAATATTTGGATTAATAATAGAATTATTAACTCAATTAATAATAGAATATCAACACATTTCAATTCCCTCTTTTCTACCCTTCTTACTCTTATCCCCAAATTACACATTTATATCAACTAGAATTTTAGTTCTAGATTTTTTTTTCTCTTTTTTGCTGAGGAAGATCATCTGAGCTAACATCTATTGCCAATCTCCCTCTTTTGTATGTGAGCTGCCACCACAGCATGGCCACTGACAGATGAGTGGTGTATGTCCACTCCCAGGAACCAAACCTAGGCCACTGAAGCAAAGCTTGTCAAAATTAACCACTAGGCCACTGGGGCTGGGTCCCAGATTGCTGTTTTAAAGACATAATTTTACTACACAAAATTTTTTAGATTTAAAAAGAAATTTTATAAATTTATGTGCTAATCATTACTTCATTCTTTCTGTACTTTTTGGACTTTTCAAATTATTCCTGACCTATAGTCTCTGGCCATTTTTCATAAATTGTCTATGAGTAGTAAACTGTTTGAGTCCATTCATGCTGTAAACATCTTTATTTCATCCTTACTCTGCATGGTAGTTTGACTGGCTATGCTGTTCCAAGCCCAACATTATTTTCCTCTCATATTTTTACTATATTGCCCTATGGTCTTTGCTGTATTTGTTGTTTCTGATGAGAGGTCTGATGCTCAGCTGATTCTTGATTCTTTGACAGGTATAATGTTTTGTTCTTCTCTGGCAGCTTTTAGGATTATTTTTTTTAACTCTAAATCTTTACCACAAAATGTCCAGTGTGTTTTATGCTTGTTTTGTTTTATTTTTATATATTTTTCAATCTAAGGACTTAATGTATAGACCTGGAAGATTGTAGGCTATTTCTTTTTCAAATACTGACACTCCTCCAAGTTTTCTATTTCTTTCTCTTGCTTTTTTCTGTCTCTCTGTAGTTCTGATTAGTCAGATATTGAGTCTTCCACTTCCTTAAACTTCTATTCTCTGCTCATTTTTCCTTTTGTGCTGTATTCACGCACAATTCATCAGTTAAATCTGTCAGTTGTGTCTATTCTACTATTTACTCCATTTTTCTTTTCTTTCAAAATGTAGTTGAAAAGAAATGGTCACAGAATCTTCTCCTCCTGGTTTCTGTTACGTTTGGCATGCCCCTCCCAAGGGGCACAAATCTTGGCCTTGTGACTTGCTTTGGAGAATGGAACAATAGAAAAGGCAACACAAACAGATTTGAAAAGTTATGCCCACTTGGGAACCTTGAGACTAATGTAACAGAGCCTAAACTAGCTTGCTAAAGGATGGGAAACCATGTAGAAGAGAATTAAAGTGCCCTAGTTAACTACATGCTAATCACCAAACCGTGAGTGAGGTCATCCAAGACCATCCTGCCAACAAAAAACGTACCAGCTGACCCCAGATACGTGAGAAAGCCCAGCAGACATCAGTCAAGATAAGGAAAACCATGCAACTGATCCAGAGAAGCCTGAGATAAGAAAAATAGTCATGGTTATAAGCTACTAAGTTTCGAGGTAGGTTGATTTGTAGGAATAGAAAACTGATATAAGCATTAGTGCCAATCAAGGGTCAGATTGTTTTTGTCCTTGCTTGTGGTGCGAATGTTGACAGATAGAGCTAAAACATCATGGCAGAGAAGGGCTATAGTCTCAGTTCCAATGTTTGTTCAAACCAGGGGCAATCAGAAATTCAAAATTATGACTGATAAACCGTAAATTTTTTTTTTTTTGAGGAAGATTAGCCCTGAGCTAACTACTGCCAGTCTTCCTCTTTTTGCTGAGGAAGCCTGGCCCTGAGCTAACATCTGTGCCCATCTTTTTCTACTTTATATGTGGAATGCCTACCACAGGATGGCGTGCCAAGGAGGGATCCAAACCCACGAACCCCAGGCTGCTGAGAAGCGGAATGTACGAAATTAACCGCTTTGCCACCGGGCCAGCCCCTCTCTCTCTTTTATTCTTTTTTAAAATCATACTCATGTTACCTGAGCCCAATTATGAAATATTGAAGTAAATTTTCAAGCACTTAACCAAAAGAGATCTTTCTTTTTTATTTAGAAAATTATTTGGATTTTTTTGCTTCCCCCACTCATTTAAAAGAATAAAACAATAAATCTACAAAATAATATTTAAAAGCACTATTTTTTTACAAAAGTTATAATGCTAAACAAAATACTAAGGTAATGTTTTTTTCTTTCCCAACTAAATGTTGCTTTTAGATTATTATGTATTGATTGAAAAAACACTATTTGACAAGAAATATGGGTTCTGTTAATTTTTTTACCCATAGCTCTGAATCTTTTGTCAATACTACAGCATAAAATAAAATTTACTAATCCATGTTGTATTATCAGGATTCTTTAAAGAAATAGAACCAATAGGACGTATATGTGTGTATATATATACATAAAGAGATTTATCATAAGGAATTGGCACCTGCAATTATGGAGGCTGGCAAATCTCAAAATCTGCAGGGTGAATTAACAAGCTGGGAACCCAGGAGAGCCAATGCAAGTCCAGAGGCCTAAGAACCAGGAGAACTGATGGTGTAATTCCAGTTCAAAGGAGGACCAACAGGCTCGGGACCCAGGAAGAGCTGATAGTTCCATTTGCGTTAAAAGGCAAGAAAAAGCCAGTGTTCAGTTTAAAGGCAGTCAGGCAGAGGAACTCTCTCTTACTCAAGGGAGGATCAGACTTTTTGTTTATCCAGGCCTTCTGATGCTTGGAGGAGGCCCACATCAGGAAGGGTAATCTGCCTTATTCACTCTACAGATTCAAATGTTAATCTCATCCCAAAACATGCTCCCAGGAACACCCAGAATAATGTTTGACTAAATATTTGGGCATCCTATGGCTTGGTGAAGATGACACAGAAAATTAATCATCACACGTGTAAATTATTTGTAGATAGATGATAAATAGATAGATGATAGATAGATAGATAATAGATAATAGAATGATAGAGAAGGAAAGAAAGAAAGAAAGAAGGAAAGAAGGAAAGGAAAGAAAGGAAAGGAAGAAAGAAAGAGAAAGAAAGAAAGAGGAAGGAAGGAAGGAAAAAGAAAGAATGAAAGGAAAGGAAAGGAAGGAAGGAAGGAAAATAGACATAAAAACTCATAGGGAAACTTAAACCTTTGATACCAATCAGTTTCTCTCATCTTCTGCTGAGACTTTGAAATCTGGAACCTGCTTCTTGAAGCTTCTCAGTTCATCCTTCCGTATTCTAATTGACTTTGTTCCTAGCCATAACCTTTCATCATGGAGATGAATGCTGTCTGTCAGACCTCACAGACGTAACCAAAGCCCTAGTTTTGAATCCGAGATTATAACTAAGATATTTATGCGAGTGACATTTCCTACAAATTCTGGGCAGACAGTTTGATAATTTTACTTGAATGGTGAAAAAAAGGGGGAGATGAGCAACTCTGGATACTTTATCGAGAAACATAAGCCAAAGAAGAAATGCAATGTGAAATTACATATTCTGTCTCACTGCTATTTTATTCATCCTTGTCCATTCACTATCGCACAGAAGTTGCTTGGTAAAATTGAGAATTTTTTATTTTAAGAGACGTTTGAATACAGGAGCCCAAGACATAAATACCACAAAAATGGGACAGTGGATCAAATATTGTAAGTAACGGCAACATCTAACGGCATAAATCAAATCTACATAACCTACTTCATCTTGTTCTCTGAACAGAAGGAAGAACATTTTTTGGCATAAGAAAAAATAAAACTTCAGAAACTATAATAGTTGATGGAAAATATGACAACTGACTTTTACATGTCTATAAGTCACTGCTTTTTTCCTCATTGCTATGAAAATAAATTTATTAATAATTTTTAAAAAAGTTATTGAGAGCACAATTGTGCCAGGCACTGTGTAAAACGCTTAAAATACAGACATGCATACAAGAGTGTTATTGAATTTAATGACTCAAAATCTAGTGGAAAAAATAGACAATAAAGTGTTAAATTTTACATACTAAATTTTACAAAACAAATGTTGACTAAATGCTGTGGGGACATTAGGGGGAAGTGTCTTAATTCTGCCTGGGACATTGGGAAAGTATTCCCAGAGGAATTAACTTTCAATTTGGTTCTTGAAATATAAATAGATAGTTTCCACACAAGAAAGAAGAGAGAGACATTCCTGACATAAAAGCAAAGCTGTAAAGCCATCAAGGGCTGACCAAGCAGAGGTGTTCAGGGAGTGGCAGTAAGTTCAATATGACTACAAAGCAGAGTTCATGGTTTGAAGTTTAAGGAGAGGAGGATATAAAAGTCAGGTGGGGACACTTTGTAAATGTGGCCTTTTAATCTACACTAAGCAGTTCAAACTTAATCTTTAAGCCACTGGAGAGCCACAGGAATGTTTAATAACTTGATTGTGTTTGTTTAAAATTACTACATGCTCATTTAAAAAAATCAGAGCATTCATAAAGTATACCTAACAAAATAAACTCACCAGTTTTCGAAACCACCCAGAGATAATTACTGGTAATATTTGCAGGCAACTTTTCCAGGTTTTTCCATATAAATACACACATGCACACAAATACAAGAATATGATACATGTTGTGTTTTGTCCCTTGCTTTTCCTACTTACAAGTATATTTAATGTATCTCTCCAATTTAATGAGTAGAATTATGCATTATTTTTTTAAAAGATACATGATAGTCTATGGATGATGGACATTAAGATTATTGTCAACAGGGGCTGGCCTGGTGGCCGAGTGGTTGAATTCACATGCTCCGCTTTGGTGGCCTGGGGTTGCAGATTCGGATCCCAGGAGTGGACCTGTGCACTGCTTATCAAGCCATGCTGTGGCAGCATTCCAAGTACAAAATAGAGGAAGCCTGGTACAGATGTTAGCTCAGGAACAATCTTCCTCAAGCAAAGAGAGGAAGATTGGCAACAGATGTTAGCTCAGAGCCAATCTTCCTCACACACAAAAAAATTATTGTCAACAGTGCAGACTTTTAAGAAGAGCAATGACAATACCAAATTCGATTTTTAGAGAGGTGACTCTGACGATAACATGGTGGATCTATTTGAGTGAATGAGAAAATAGGGGTAGAAGGTCCCATTTGGTTGCTGTGAGAATGAACTAGGTGATTGAAGACAATAGCTGGGAGTAATATAGGGACCGGAAAATTAGAGAAAAGAAGCTGGATGTTAGAGATATATCAAAGGCAAGATTCGCTCTACTTGAACCTAACTGATTCGAAATAAGGGTGTGCAGTAAAAAGTTACATAGCAGGCCCCGGTTGCTCAAACTCTGCACATTCTAAAGAAAGGCATGTCTTCAGGACTGGCCCTTGGCCATCTCCTAGGAGATAAGCTCTGAACCCTTGGGCTATTCTGCCTGGGAAGAGTGTTTTCATATGCCTGGGGACTTATGTTTTTGCTGAGGTTGTGCATTGGGGGATACTTGAGTCTGGGCAGCTGCATGCCCACATGACTGACCCCCTAAAAAATCCTGGATATCATAGCTTGCATGAGCTTTCATGGTTAGCAACACTTTGCACAATGCTGTCACACTTTGTTGGGAGAATTAAGTATGTCCTGTGCTAATTTGCTGGGAGAGGAGGTTGAAGTTTGCTCCAGGTTTCTCCTGGACTTCACGCAGGCTTATTTTCCCTTTTCTGATTTTAATTGATATAATTTCACTGTTTTAAACCATAACCATAAGTATTATCACCTTTCTGAGTCCTGTATGTCCTTTTTAACAAATCATGGTTCCTGTGGGTGATCTTGAGGATGCTGATACAGAGGATGACAGAGGGTTCAGAATCATTCCTCCTGAGAAACCAAGAGAAATGGATGCCATTAACTAAAATGGGAAGCAGAAAAGAAATAGCAGATGTGAATTTGCGAAAACCAGGATAAAGAGTTCAGTGTGATACATCGTAGGATTAAGTTGTTAAAGCAGAAGAAGGAGAAGACCATAGTACTGTACCCAAAGAAAATGAATACATTTAAAACTTTTTGATTACATACAGTAAAATACAACATGCAATCACATATCAGATCAAGATATAGAACATTTCCATCACTCCGTAAACTTTGCCCAGGCCCCTCTCTAGTTACTATCATCACCAGAGATAACTGCTATTTTCACCTCTATCTATAACCACAGGTTAGTTTAGAATCATGCACTGTATACTCTTTACTGACCACCTTCTTTGCTCAACATTGTGTCCATGAGAGTCATCCATATTTTTGTGTATCCTATTGCTGAGCACTATTTCACTGTAAGAATAAATGATAAACAATCATGTGTCAGGCTGCCTAATGGCCTCCCAATGATGTCTGGGTCCTAATGCGTAGAAGCTGGGAATATGTTACCTTAAGTCCAAAAACTACTTTACCGATGTGATTAAGTCAAGGATCTTGAGATGGGAGATTACTGTGCATTATCCTGGTGGGTCCAATGTAATCACAAAGATCCTTATCAGAGGGATGTGGGAGGTGAAAATAAGGGACAAGTAGATGTGATGAAAGCAAAGATTGAAATAACATGGCCAAAGCCAAGAAATCTCACAGCCTCTAGAAGCTGATTCTCCTCTGGAGCCTCCAGAAGGAATCAGCCCCATTGTTGCTTTAATTTTATCCCCAAAAGACTCGTCTTGAACTCCTGACCTCCAGAATTGTAAGAGAATGAATTTGTGTTTTAATTCACAACATTTTTGATAATTCATTATAGCAGCAATACAATACTGATACAAATTGTTTAATTATTCTTCTGCTAATGTACACTAAAGCTATTTCAAGTTTGGGACAATTATGAATAATATTGCTAAGAACATTTTTGCACAATACTTTTTCTGGAAAAATTCACTTATCTTGTGGAGGGGGCATTCAGGAATGAAATTTCTGGGTCTTAAAATAGTTGTGTGTCCATCTTATTAGAAGCTGGCAATTTCCCAAAGTGATTGCACCGTTTCACGCTCTCACCAGTTGATTCACATCTCCGCAAATATTTGGTAGTTTTAGGTTTTTTTAAAATTTTAAATATTTTGATAGATGTGTACTGGTATCTATTTGTAGCTTTAAATTTGCATTTCGCTTATGGCTAATGTTTTTCAACATATTTTCATATGTGTATGGACTACCTGGCTATCATTTTGAGATTGTGTTGAAAACCATAGGCTGCTTAGGAAAAAAGCATGTATATATAAATGAAAAAGATCTTCCACATCTTTTCTGGAGGTTCACACAACCACGACGCCCTTCCCTCCTAGGACTCTTGGCCAAGGCTTGACCTCAGCTGCTGCTGTTTTCTCCAGCTTCACCTCTCCCCATGTCCTACTTCACACCTGTGGTTTAGCAGCCTTGAATACCTGGAAATGTCCTGCCCAATTTGGCTCTATCTTATCTCCATTCCTTGAAATGCCCTACCTCCTTCAGACCCCAATTTCTAAAGCCCTGCTCTCCATTGTACACTTAGCTCACTAATTTTCTCCTCCAATAGGTTTTCCTTTATGCTCTCAGTCTCTTTTTTTATCAGATATCTTCTAATACCCTATCACTATTTTTCTTACCAAACTTACTATATTCACTATAATTGTATGTCTATTTGTGTCTCTCTCCACATTTTGAACATCTTAAAGTCAGTTACTGTCATAATCATATGTTAAACAGACTATAAAGCTTATGGTTGACACTCAAATCCTTGTTGAATGTATAAATGAAAGACAAAACATTTAACACAAAATATCATATTGCCAGTAGTGACTGATTACTTCTGTAATTATGAATTTCCAGAATTCAATGACTGGTGTAGCTGACATAGTCTAAAAAATATATTTTTTTAAAAAAAATATCCTGGACAGTTTGGGAGGGCAGGGGGAAGCTGTCTTGTGACAAACTAATTGTAAGGTTGACTTTTATTTTGAATTTGATGTTAAAGAAGACATCTCTGCCGTGTTTTGCTTTTATAGAAGTCTCTTCATATTTGCCTTATGGTCTATATTCCAAGAAATATAATTTTCTTTTAAGATATATGTTTGTCTCTGGATAATATAAACCCCTTAAGTCAGTTTTCATGTTGTTGTTGTTGTTGTTTTAATGGGACAAAGTAGATGTTCAATACATCCTTGCTAAGCGGGATTTTGTGTCAGATCATTGATCAGACAATGCCTGAGTAGGATCTAGCCCCACAAATGTTATCATCTGACATGAACACTTGGGCCAACTCTGTTTGTTCCCCAAAAAGTCAATAGACGAGCTAAAAGCGGAAATATGCCAGAAACCAGTCTTCTGAAAGAGCATGGCAACAATTCTGCTGCCAGCTGTTAAGCTTGTGTTAGTTCCACTGAAAGGAAAAGTTACTCCTCACTTCTGAATGTCACGTTCTCCCTCTCCAGGGAGAATGTAGGCTGCTCGGTATTGTCGCACCCAAGCAAATGCAGTTCTGCTTTGAAAAGAAAAATTCCTGCTGGAGTTCAAATACAAGGCCTCCTTGGACAGGGCTGAACCATCCCCCTTCTCTGCACCAAGGCACAATGGCTTTACCTATTTACTCATTCATGGAATTATACATATTGAAGGCTCTACAGCAAATCCTCATCTGAACGCAGTGGGTAAGGGAAATTGAATGCAGCATCCATGCCTTTTGAGACATATTTTAATAACCATTATAAAAATAACTGCTGGCAATATTTTCCTTGTAGCCATGTAGCCTGATCTACTTATTGCTGATAATTTTACCTTGAGAGTTAGCAAAAGAGAAATAAGAAAGATCTAAATATATCATTTACTTTTGTTCAAACATATCCTCATTATTTTCTCTTCCTGCAAATGTCGGAATATAATTGTTCTATTTTCACATTTGCTCAGTGAGGAATTCTCTTTCCAGCTTTGGTTCTTTAGGGCTTTGACCCATTACCTCCATCGGCTTGCTATTTTTTTCTTTGTTTTGCTCAGAAAGACTTCCTTCTCTCCTCAAATAGCTCTTTTTCCTCCTTCTTCAGAACCACCGAGCTAACTCTTTCTGGAGGAAATGCTTTTGAAAGGCTTATTTATTAAATCTATTCTGCCATTTCTAGATGGTAAGTGTGACTGAGTTAAAGAATTTAAAGTAGGCCAGCCAACAATTTTTGCCAATACAAGCCAATTTCCAAATATTTCTGACAACAGAATTGAGCTTTAAAAAATAAAAAAATAAACCTCTTAATGCCTTGTGTTGGCAGAGTGTGAATGCTAACTGAGGATATAAGAAAGAATTTGTCATAATTCTGCTACTCAAAATTGTTAGCATGCTAGAGTGAACTCCTAGTGTTGCTAACCATATTTTGTTCTAGATTTTGACCTAAGTTGATAACAAAAGCAGAATCTTGATGCATCATAACAAATTATACAAAACATTGTTTCAGATAAAAATATAGTTTAACTGTCTTATCCATCATAAACCAATCATCTTTATTCTGGTATTAACAAATAGTTTGGAGGAAAAGAACTGTTTCTAAATACAGTGGCATATTGACTGTCTCCTAGACGACACATGAGGTGCTTCCTGAGGGCCTGATCTTCTCTAGGCACTTCGATGAGTGCACATGCCAGCATAGAGGTAGCCAAAAATAGGCACGGAAGGTTTTCTGTAAGTGGTAGCATATGTAACTCAATTGAAGCTCAGCACACAGCTCCATGAAGAGTTTTCATAGATTTTCTCTCAAATCAATGCACCAAGGACATTGGTTATATACTTTGAGAAGTGTTACAGTGT
This sequence comes from Equus asinus, assembly GCF_041296235.1. Lineage (NCBI taxonomy): Eukaryota > Metazoa > Chordata > Mammalia > Perissodactyla > Equidae > Equus > Equus asinus. Next base: position 132,675,342 of record NC_091792.1, read on the forward strand.
GTTTTATTATTTTTGAGGAATAATAAGTATAAGAGTCATTAGCATTCTCCTAATGCATAAACTTTTTCAGATAATATTTTGATTCATGATTGCAATTATCAAGCATAAAATCAACACAGGGTATGTTTTTAGATTATTCTGCATGGGTTCCTCTAAAAATTGAACACTCTGAAATAATCAAATAAAGTCATTTTACTGGTAAGCTTCAGTATGCAAAGCATGATTCCAGTTATAAGACCAAATGCAGGAAAGGTGAGAGAAATGACAGAGGTATATCCTGGTTGCAATAACTTCCTAAGGCTGGGCACAGCACAGGGCTCCTAGTCATACGGGGCATAATTGTGTCACAAAGTTTCTTTCATAATTACATGCTATGCGGGCAAACTTACTAGTCCCTTGAGCAACTAGAATTAGATGTTATACATATTCTTCAGTTAGGAGGCCTGGGTTAGAGCATGAGAACAGCTATTAGATAATTATTTCAATAGAAAAGTCAAATGTAACCTCTTTGATACTTGGTTTTCCATCTGTAAAATGATGAAATCATATCTGACAATTAAAAAGTGCAGTCCAACTTCCAGTAAACTAAGAGGTATACAAATGTGTACACAGGTAGTTAACGATAGCAATAGATTTCTGCGTGTCAGGGAATTTTCGTCTGGCTGTTGCCCGCCCAGGTAGACAATACTGTTCCCACACACCGCTGTTATATTCATGGATGTGTTTACTGTATAACTGAGAAAAGAGATGCAAACTTTAGACATAAACTTTATCATGAGATAAAGATGAGGAAGAGAGCTGAAGAAGGGAGCCAGAACTCTGTCTTCTCCCTCAGGACTAATTTTTAGGGACTGTGTGAAACTATGGGCTCAAGTACAACTACCTCAGAGGAAATAATGACAAAATGTGGCAGAGAAAGGAGTCTTCTTTCCTCTACTCACAGCCTACCACTGTTCTGGTCCACAGGAGTCCTTTGCTTTGGGAATATCTGGGAACAGCTAAGATAAAATATTCACAGCAACATGGCTAAAACAATAAAGGAAATGGATTGGCTTGTGGAACTACCTAAGCCAAGGCAGGTATAGTCAGTTTCATCTTGCGTTTCTCAGCCCTGTTTCTTCGGTACTGGTCTCACTTTGGCAGGATCCTCCCTCATCATTGCAAGATGTCTGACAGCTGAGGACAAGTACTGGTTGCACAACAAGCAGCACAGAGAATCTTTTCCAGTGCTTTCTACAGAAGAAGAAAGAGCCTTTTCTTTCCCAGAAGCCACACCAAACATTACCTGGGGTCCTGCTGGCTCTGGCTGAGTTACATACTCTTCTCTGAATGAATCCTTGTGGGCAAGGATTGGGAACAAACAAATACCTCTAAGCTAAGAGTCAATCAGGTTCCATACCTGAAGCTTGAGGGCAAGGGGCAAATCTTTCCTGAACTTTCAGGCTGGAGATGGGGAAAGGGTGGATTTCTTGTAGTGGAGTTAAGGTAGGATATGTAAAGGAAGGGAGAGCAGATGCTGATGCCAAAACCAAAAAGTTTTCATTTTAGCTACCTTTATGTAGGTTTTCATTGTCCTTCTGATAGGCTATGATAGCTAGCAACTTATGGATAAATGGAGGCTGGAGAAGGAGAAAAGAAATTCTGCAGCCCTTTCCTGATGACTCTAGCTGACTGACTGGTTTGTGGGCACATTAGTGAGATCCATTGTGAACTCCCAGAAGTAGGGAGAAATAGTTTCAGTGTCTGGAGTTGTGGGTACTGTGTGGTGAGAAATTTAAGCCCTCTACACAGGAGAGTGTTGTCTTCAAAGCCTACAGTTATATAGGCATGATAAATATCTAAGAACTTTTTCCCCTCTCTTCCATTATCTCCCCAACATCTCTTGTTATTTCCTACCTTTTGCTCCCACTAGTGCTGTCCAATAGAAATATAACATACATACAAATGAAGTCACATACTTAATTTTAAATTTTATAGTCACATTAAAAAAAAGATAAAATTAATTTTAATATACTTTATTTAACCCAATATATTAAAAATATTATCATCTGAACATGCAGTCAATTTAAAAATATTATTAAGAAATTTCAAGAAGAGCCAAGATGGCGCCGTGAGTAGTCCTCTTTGTCTCTCGCCCTTCGAGTCTACAATTATTTGGACACTTATCGCTTGACAAAGGATATCCAGACAGCATCTCAGGACGTCTGAGACACCCACGCGACTATACATCGGAAGGCGGATGGACTTTCCTCCGGGAGGATGTGGAAATAGGTGAAAACTCTCCGACCCCGACGGGCAGCCTAGTACCCGCAAGCGGCTTTCTTCCACCGGATGCCCCCAGAGGATCCACACACATCTAGGGCAGGAGCGAGAACACAACAGAGGAGCGACGGTGGAAACAGGTGACCAGAACCCTACCTAAACCCCCTGCAATTACTCCTAAATGCAGAGGGAAACTTTGGAGTTGCACACCTGAGCCCGCGGGGAGAGTCTCTCCCCGCCATTGGCGGGGAGACCCAGCCTGGTGCTCGGGGCACCCGGAGGGTCCCAGAGAGAGACATGGAGGGCACGGAGATCTCCCAGCTGCCGTTGCCCGCCCCATGGGACTAGGGATTGCCAGAGATCTCGGAGAGGACCGGGGCCGGGGGAACTTTCAAAGGCCGGTTCTGCGACCCGGAGGGGAAGCGCCGGACCTCCGCCGGGGCAGCAGACAAAACTCTCTGTCTGCCGTTAGCAGAGGGGCCACGCCCAGCATTCACGGCTCCGGCAGAGGCCCGGAGAGAAGCCCTGAGGGCGGGGCGACCCCCAGCTGCCCTTGCCCGCCCCGTGGGTCTAGGGATTGCCGGAGATCTCGGAGAGGACCGGGGCGGGGAGAACTTTCAAAGGCCGGTTCTGCGACCCGGAGGGGAAGCGCTGGAGCTCCGCCCGGGCAGCAGACAAAACTCTCTGTCTGCCGTTAGCAGAGGGGCCACGCTGAGCATTCACGGCTCCGGGAGAGGCCCGGAGAGAATCCCAGAGGGCGGGGCGACCCCCAGCTGCCGTTGCCCACCCCGTGAGGCTAGGGATTGCCGGAGATCTCGGAGAGGACTGGGGCTGGAGAGAGTTACAGAGACCCAGCTTAGTAGCCTGGGGGAAACCCTACAGGCTCACAGCAGCCTTAGGGAAAGCCTCTGCACAGCACCAGTAGAAGGCACCCAGCCACCAGCCACAAGGCTGGAAGACCCCAGGGCAAAAGCAGCATAGCTAGGTGTACTAACCACAGACTGTAGAAGATGCCAATAGCTCTCCTGCAATTAGGAGATGCAACGTAAGGATTATAGGTATACCAGAGGGAGAAGAGAAGGAGAAAGGGGCAGAAAACCTATTCAAAGAAATAATGGCTGAGAACTTCCCAAATCTGGTGAGGGAGATGGATCTTCAGGTGACAGAAGCCAATAGATCTCCAAACTTTATCAATGCAAGAAGACCAACTCCACGGCATATAGTAGTGAAGCTAGCAAAAGTCAACGACAAGGAGAAAATATTAAGGACAGCCAGGCAAAAGAAACTAACCTCCATGCGGAGGACAAGTGAGATTTGGTGGGTGCCGACAGCAACGGAGCGACAAATATAAGTGATCCCACCCCTGGCCGCTGGAAAAGCCCATAACACCGTTGCAGACCCCAAGGAGAGAGCACATCTAGGTGGGCTGCAACAGTAGGCACCTGCAGCCTGAAGCCCCCCTGTGACGGCCCCCACGGCAGAGGAGGGAATCCAAAGGGCCACTGTGGCTACGAAGAGGGGCCCAGGCCCAGTTAGCAACTACGGACAGGGTTCCTGGTTGGTGAAGTATAAACAGCTGCTCCCCCCACCGCAGCAGCTGAAACAAGTGAAAGGAGCAACTAAACTCTATCTCCATGCGGAGGCACAAATCAACAACATCAAGCAATATGAAAAAATACATTAAATCTCCAGAACAGAAAGAAAGCAACAAATACACAGAAAACAATCCCAAAGAAAATGAGATATATAACCTAAATGACGATGACTTCAAAACAGCCATCATTAAGATTCTCAATGGGTTAAGAGAGAATTCTGACCGACAACTCAACGAGTTCAGGAGCTATGTCACAAAAGAGTTTGATACGATAAAGAAGAACCAAACAGAAATATTGGAAATGAAGAACACAATAGAGGAGATTAAGAAAAATCTAGATGCTCTGAACAGTAGGGCCGATAATATGGAGGAAAGAATTAGCAATTTGGAAGATGGCAATATAGAATTGTTGCAGGCAGAGGAGGAGAGAGAAGCAAGACTTAAAAGAAATGAAGAAACTCTCCGAGAATTATCAGACACAATTAGGAGATGCAACGTAAGGATTATAGGTATACCAGAGGGAGAAGAGAAGGAGAAAGGGGCAGAAAACCTATTCAAAGAAATAATGGCTGAGAACTTCCCAAATCTGGTGAGGGAGATGGATCTTCAGGTGACAGAAGCCAATAGATCTCCAAACTTTATCAATGCAAGAAGACCAACTCCACGGCATATAGTAGTGAAGCTAGCAAAAGTCAACGACAAGGAGAAAATATTAAGGACAGCCAGGCAAAAGAAACTAACCTACAAAGGAACCCCCATCAGGCTATCAGCAGATTTCTCAGCAGAAACTTTACAGGCTAGAAGAGAGTGGAATGATATATTCAAAAATCTGAAGGACAAAAATCTACAGCCGAGAATTCTCTACCCAGCGAAAATATCCTTCAAATACGATGGAGAAATAAAAACTTTCCCAGATAAACAAAAATTAAGGGAGTTCATTGCCACAAAACCTCCTCTTCAGGAAATTCTCAGGAAAACCCTCATTCCTGAAAAATCCAAAAAAGGAAAGGGGCTACAAAACCAAGAGCAGAGGAGATAAGTAGAAGGACAACAACAGAGAGTAGCAGCTCTACATCAGAACAGATTAAACCATGGGACGAGAAACAAAGGAAACTGAAGAAAACCGGAAAACAAGACACAAAATGGGAGTGGTAGGCCCCCACGTCTCAATAATCACTCTAAATGTAAATGGATTGAACTCCCCAATCAAAAGACACAGAGTGGCAGGATGGAACAAAGAACAAGATCCAACAATATGCTGCCTCCAGGAAACACACCTCAGCCCCAAAGACAAACACAGACTCAGAGTGAAGGGATGGAGAACAATACTCCAAGCTAATAATGAACAAAAGAAAGCAGGTGTCTCTATACTAATATCAGACAAGGTAGATTTCAAAGCAAAACAGATAAAGAAAGATAAAGAGGGACAGTATATAATGATAAAAGGGACTCTCCACCAAGAAGACATAACACTTATAAATATATACGCACCCAACACAGGAGCACCAAAATTTGTAAAGAAACTCTTAATAGAACTAAAAGAAGACATCAACAACAATACAATAATAGTAGGGGACCTCAACACACCATGAACACCAATGGACAGAACATCCAGACAGAAAATCAACAAGGAAATAATAGAATTAAATGAAAAATTAGACCAGATGGACTTAATAGATATATATAGAACACTTCATCCAAAAACAGCAGGTTACACATTCTTCTCAAGTGCACATGGAACATTCTCAAGGATTGACCATATTTTGGGAACCAAAGCAAACATCAATAAATACAAGAGAGTTGAAATAATATCAAGCATCTTTTCTGATCATAACGCTATTAAACTAGAAATCAACTACAAGAAAAAAGCAGAGAAAGGTGCAAAAATGTGGAGACTAAACAACACGCTTCTCAACAAACAATGGATCATTGAAGAAATTAAAGAAGAAATCAAATATTATCTGGAGACAAATGAAAATGAGAACACGACATACCAAATCATTTGGGATGCAGCAAAAGCAGTCCTAAGAGGGAAATTCATCGCAATACAGGCTCACCTCACTAAACAAGAAAAAGCTCACGTAAGCAACCTCAAACGACACCTAACAGAACTAGAAAAAGAAGAACAAACAAAGCCCAGAGTCAGTAGGAGGGAAATAATAAAAATAAGAGCAGAAATAAACGATATTGAAACAAAAAAGACAATAGAAAGGATCAATGAAACAAAGAGTTGGTTCTTCGAAAGAATTAACAAAATTGACAAACCCCTAGCCAGACTCACCAAGAAAAGAAGAGAGAAAGCGCAAATTAATAAAATCAGGAATGAGAGAGGAGAAATCACAACAGATACCAATGAAATACAAGAGATCATAAGAGAATACTATGAAAAACTATATGCCAACAAATTGAACAACTTGGAAGAAATGGACAAATTCCTAGACTCCTACAATCTCCCCAAACTGAATCAGGAAGAAATGGAGAATCTGAATAGACCAATCACAAGTAAGGAAATAGAAACGGTAATCAAAAACCTCCCCAAAAACAAGAGTCCAGGACCAGACGGCTTCTCTGGAGAATTCTACCAAACATTCAAAGAAGAGTTAATACCTATTCTCCTCAAACTGTTCCAGAAAATTGAGAAAGATGGAGAACTCCCTAACACATTCTATGAAGCCAACATCACTCTGATCCCCAAACCTGACAAGGACAACATAAAGAAGGAGAACTACAGGCCGATATCACTGATGAACATAGATGCAAAAATCCTCAACAAAATTTTGGCAAACCGATTACAGCAATACATCAAAAAGATTATACACCATGATCAAGTGGGATTTATACCAGGGACACAGGGATGGTTCAACATCCGCAAGTCAATCAACGTGATACACTACATCAACAAAATGAAAAACAAAAACCACATGATCATCTCAATAGACGCAGAGAAAGCATTCGACAAGATCCAACACCCATTTATGATAAAAACCCTCAGTAAAATGGGTATAGAAGGAAAGTACCTCAACATAATAAAGGCCATATATGATAGACCCACAGCCAACATCATACTCAATGGACAAAAGCTGAAAGCCATCCCTCTGAGGACAGGAACAAGACAAGGGTGCCCACTTTCACCACTCCTATTCAACATAGTACTGGAGGTGCTGGCCAGAGCAATTTGGCAGGAAAAAAAAATAAAAGGAATCCAAATAGGTAACGAAGAAGTAAAACTCGCGTTGTTTGCAGACGACATGATCTTATACATAGAAAACCCCAAAGAATCCACAGAAAAACTATTAGAAATAATCAACAACTACAGCAAAGTAGCAGGGTATAAAATTAACGTGCATAAATCAGTAGCATTTCTATACACTAACAATAAACTAACAGAAAAAGAACTCAAGAACTCTATCCCATTCACAATCGCAACGAAAAGAATAAAATACCTTGGGATAAACTTAACCAAGGAAGTGAAGGATCTATACAATGAAAACTACAAGACTTTCTTGAAAGAAATAGGCGATGACATAAAGAGATGGAAAAACATTCCTTGCACATGGATTGGAAGAATAAACATAGTTAAAATGTCCATACTGCCTAAAGCAATATACAGATTCAATGCTATCCCAATCAGAATCCCAAGAACATTCTTCACAGAAATTGAACAAACAATCCTAAAATTCATATGGGGGAACAAAAGACCACGAATTGCTAAAGCAATCCTGAGCAAGAAAAACAAAGCCGGCGGAATCACAATCCCCGATTTCAAAACATACTACAAAGCTACAGTGATCAAAACAGCATGGTACTGGTACAAAAACAGGTCCACAGATCAATGGAACAGAATTGAAAGCCCAGAGATAAAACCACACATCTATGGACAGCTAATCTTCGACAAAGGAGCAGAGGGCCTACAATGGAGAAAAGAAAGTCTCTTCAACAAATGGTGCTGGGAAAACTGGACAGCCACATGCAAAAGATTGAAAATTGACCATTCTTTTTCACCACACACCAAAATAAACTCAAAATGGATCAAAGACCTAAAGATTAGGCCTGAGACAATAAGTCTTTTGGAAGAGAATATAGGCAGTACACTCTTTGACATCAGTTTCAAAAGAATCTTTTCGGACACTGTAACTCCTCAGTTGAGGGAAACAATAGAAAGAATAAACAAATGGGACTTCATCAGACTAAAGAGCTTCTTCAAGGCAAGGGAAAAAAGAATTGAAACAAAAAAACAGCTCACTAATTGGGAAAAAATATTTACAAGCCACTTATCCGACAAAGGGTTAATCTCCATAATATACAAAGAACTCACACTGCTTAACAACAAAAAAACAAACAACCCGATCAAAAAATGGGCAGAGGACATGAACAGACATTTCTCAAAAGAAGATATGAATATGGCCAATAGACACATGAAAAGATGTTCATCATCGCTAATCATCAGGGAAATGCAAATCAAAACTACACTAAGATATCACCTTACCCCCGTTAGATTGGCAAAAACATCCAAAACCAAGAACGACAAATGTTGGAGAGGTTGTGGAGAAAGAGGAACCCTCATACACTGTTGGTGGGAATGCAAACTGGTACAGCCACTATGGAAAACAGTATGGAGATTTCTCAAAAAGTTAAAAATAGAAATACCCTATGACCCAGCCATCCCATTACTGGGTATCTATCCTAAGAACCTGATATCAGATATCTCAAGAGTCCGTTGCACCCCTATGTTCATCGCAGCATTATTTACAATAGCCAAGACGTGGAACCAGCCTACATGCCCAGAAACTGATGATTGGATAAAGAAGATGTGGTATATATAACAATGGAATACTACTCAGCCATAAAAAAAGACGAAATTGGCCCATTCACAACAATGTGGATGGACCTCGAGGGCATTATGTTAAGCGAAATAAGTCAGTCAGAGAAAGACGAACTCTATATGACTCCACTCATAGGTGGAAATTAGTATATTGAGAAGGAGATCTGATCGGTGGTTACCAGGGAAAAGGGGGGGTGGGGGGAGGGTACGGAGGGGGAAGTGGTGTACCCACAACATGACTAACAAAAATGTACAACTGAAATCTCACAAGGTTGTAATCCATCATAACATTAATAAAAAAAAAAAAAAAGAAATTTCACTTTCTTTTTCTTGTACTAAGTCTTGTACTTAGACTTGTACTAAATCTAATGGGTAGCCACACTGCAAGTGCTGAAGAGCCACCTGAGGCCAGTAGCTACCATATGGGACTGTGAAACTCCATACTCTAGTCATAGGAAACTACTTCCTCTTCCTTAATGTCTTCATTTTTCTCTAACTTCTTCACTTCTTATGTGCAATTTTCTGGCTTGGAACATCCTTTCTTCCTTCTTTCTGTTCCCAAACCCCACCTTATTGATCTTGGTAAATGTATTTTTGTCCTTTATGGCTGTCCCTGGCTGTCAGTTTACCCAAAAATCCTTCCTCAACCCTATACAGGTTATATGGCTCCCCAGTGGTCCTGTGTTTATCCCAGTCATCCACATGTGAAGAGCATGACAGCGTTTTGTGCTCAACAAACCAATGGTCTAGTAAAAAAAAAAAAAAAGAATTAAAATAGACTATAAACCTCTTGATGCTAAAGATTCTGTCTTATTCGTTATTGTATGCACAGAAGTCAGACCAGTAACCAGAGCAAAGTAAATACGTGATAAATATTAGTAGAATGAAGAAAAGATTAAAGGGTCACAAGTTTAAACTAACTTTGATTCTCACCCAAAGTTTAAGCTTCAATAGCATCAAACTTTTCTACTGGAATATTGTATTCTCTCCTCAGTGATGAACAAACTGAAGTCTTCCAATATCCATCCTTCCCCAGTTCGTGAGGGATTTGTAATAGCTATAAACACAATTTAGGTAATCTTTGTCAATTTCATTTATATTTATAGGAGTATTTTTAAATATTTATATCTAGCTAAGTGAGGAATAACTAAATCTCAACAGTAATTTTTTTTCACTTATTATATGCCAGGCACTGTGCTAAGTGGCCCACATGCATTATATGACTTGATGTCAACATATCCTAAATAATACTTTAGGGACAATACTTTTTAATCTCCGGCTATAGTAAAATATGGTATAGTGTTAAGAAGAGATTAAGATACAAATGAGCTGGATTTATACCTCAGCTTCAGTCTTACTGGTTATTTAAGCATGGCCAAGCCTCTTAATGTCATAGGTCATTGTTCAGAAATATTAACTGTCCTCCACCTCCCACTGAAAAGAATGAAGTTTGTTTCACCACCACTTGACTATGGACCTGAGCTTGTATCTTGCTTTGGCCAATGAGATCTTAGTAGATGTGGTACAGGTAGAAGCTTGAAAAGAACTTGTGACCTGTTCATATTTGCATCTGTGCCATTTTCAAAAGAAAATATTCTCATACTAACTGATTGGACCCTGGAGAAGGAAGAGAAAGTCATGTAGTAGAACCCAGTCATCCTAGTCAAGTCCACCTCAGCTGACTCCAGCCAACCAACAGCAAAGCCTCCCAACCCAATCCAGCCAAGATCAGCTCTCCCTCAGCTGACCTACATAGTGAAGAAAATAATATGATTGTTCATTTAAGCCACTAAATTTTGGTGTGGCTTTTTATGCAACATTTTTTGTGGCAATGGCTGTTTCTACATTTGTGAAACAGAGATAATAACCACATGTGCCTCACAGTGGTATTGTGAAGATTAAATGAATTGATTTATGTAAAGGCTTAAAAGAATTCCTGGCATCTAGAAAGTACTAAGGATGTTAGTTATTATTTTTAAAATGAAAAATAGACAGAGCGATGCCAGCAACATAGTGGAGTGAACTGTTCCCTTTGTCTCTCCCCTTTTGAACTAGAACTAAATAGACATTCATTGATCAGCAGAGGATACCCACACAGCACATCAGGAAAACTAAGAGAACCATGAAGCTATACACCTGAAGGGGGAAGAACTACCCCCAGGGAGGTGATGGAGATAGGTGAGCACTCTCTGGCCCCCTGGCAGTCCTGTACATGCATGCAACTGCTCTCCCAGCTGCAGCGTTTTTAGCACCACTATGGCCCCAAGGTAGGAAGCACTCCTTGGCTTGACTGCGGGAGCAGGTGATGGCAGCCCTGAGCCCCCATGTGATCGCTTTCCCATCTGGTGGGACAGCCCACAGTGCTTTTTTGGTCTCCAGGGAGTAGCTCAAGCTTGGACCAAGTGAGGAGGCCCTGCCCACCAAGCACAATGGCTGGTGTGACCTAGGAAGAAGTGGCAGAGGATCTGCACACCTGAGTGAACAAGTTCCCAGCTGTTGTGAATGCCCATAGTACCACTGTGGCCCCAAAGTGGGGAGAGCATCTCAGCAGGACTATGGGAGTAGGTGGCAGCAGCCGTGAGCCCCTACATGATTGCTTTCCCATGGGGTAGGAGAGCCCAGAGGGCTGCTGCAGACCCAAGGAGTGGCCCAGGCTCAGACAGGCACAGCTGAGAGGGGTTGTGGCCAGCTGAGAATACACAGCTCCTGTCTCCCCCATGCCCTCCCCCTGAGTGGCAGCAGGTGGAATCTGTGACAAATGCTATCACCATGCAAAGGCACAAATCCACCCCATCAAAGGTTATGAAGAAGTATATTAATACTCCAGATCAGAAGTAAAAAGACAAAGACCTAGAAATCAATCCTAAAGGCACAGAAATCTATAATCTAACTGACAGAGAATTCAAAACAACTATCATAAAAAAAAACTCAGTGAGTTGGCAAGAGAACTTGAAAAGACAGTTCAATGAAATCAGCAACAAAATTAATGAACAGAGGGGTCTGGCCCAGTGGTGCAGCAGTTAAGTTTGCATGTTCCACTTCGGGGGCCCAGGGTTTGCCAGTTGAGATCCCGGTGCAGACATGGCACCGCTTGGCAAGTTATGCTGTGGTAGGCGTCCCACATATGAAGTAGAGGAAGATGGGCATGGATGTTAGCTCAGGGCCAGTCTTCCTCAGCAAAAGGAGGAGGATTGGCAGCAGATGTTAGCTCAGGACTAATCTTCCTCAAAAAAAATAAATAAATAATGAATAGAGGGAATCCTTCACAAAAGAGATTGAAACTATAAAGAAAAAACAATCAGAGATGTCAGAGATGAAAAACACAATGAATGAGATAAAGAAAAATCTGGAGTGCTTAAATGAAAGAGCTGATATTGTGAAGGATAGAATTAGCAATTTAGAGGACAGGAATACAGAAATGCTTCAGATGGAGGAAGAGAGAAGACTAAGACTAAAAAGAAATAAAGAAATTGTCCAAGAAATATCCAACCCAATTAAGAAATGCAACATAAGGATTATAGGTATTCCAGAGGGAGAAAGTAGCAGAGAGCTTATTCAAAGAAAGAATTGCTGAGAACAACCCAAACCTGGGGAAGAGGCTGGAATTACAAGTAATAAAAGCTAATAGAACTCCTAATTACATCAATGTAAAATGGCCTTCTCCAAGGCACATTTTAGTAAAACAGGCAAAAGTCAATGGCAAAGAAAAAATATTAAGGGCAGCAGATAATAATGTACAAAGGAGCCCCTATCTTGCTTTCAGTGGATTTCACAGCAGACACTTTACAGCCTAGGAGAAAGTAGAATGAGATATTTGAAATTCTGAAAGACAAAAATTTTCAGCCAAGAATACTCTATCTAGCAAAAATATGCTTCAGACATGATGTTTTCCCAGGTAAACAAAAGCCGAGGGAGTTCATTGCCACAAGACCCCCCACAGACAATAATAATCAAGAAGGCCTACACCCCTGAAAAAAAGAAGAAAGTGTCCTCAAAGCTTTGAGCAAGAAGACAAATACGCAGACAAAATCAGAAAATTGCAACTCTCTATCAGAACAGATTAGCCAGTCCTTTATTATAACATTAAAGATAAAAGGAAGGAAAACATCAAGAATAATTAAATATAATCACTTCACTTTAACCGCAAACTCACAACACAAAATGAAATAAGTTGTGACAACAATAACTTAGACGGGGAAGAGGAGGGGGATGGAACCTACTTAGAATAAGAGAATAAGAGTCTACCATAAAATGGTCTTTCTCATCTATGAGATCTTTCATACAAACCTCACAGTAACGACTAAACAAGAAAATCAAAACAGAGACAGAAATGATAAATAAAGAGAAAACCATCATAGAGAGCCACCAAACTGAAATGGCAGTCTGAAATACATGGGACAAGAAACAAAGGAAATACAGAACAACGAGAAAACAAGTGACAAAATGTCAGCATTAAGCCTTCATATATCAATAATCACTCTAAATGTAAATGGATTGAATTCCCCAATCAAAAGAACAGAGTGGCTGTATGGATTAAAAAACAAGACCCACCAATATGCTGCCTCCAAGAAAGACATCTCAGCTTTAAAGACAAAGACAAGCTTAGAGTGAAGGGATGGAAGATGATACTTCAAGCTAATGGCAAACAAAAGAGAGCAGGTGTTGCCATACTTATATCAGACAAAGTAGACTTCAAGGTAGAAGAGACAATAAGAGAAAAAGAGGGGCAGTATATAATCATAAAAGGGACACTCCACCAAGAGGACATAATGCTTATAAATATATATGCATCTAACACAGCAGCACCAAAGTACATAAAGCAACTATTAATTGACCTAAAAGGAGATATTAACAGAAACAGAATAATAGTAGGAGACCTTAACTCCCCACTTTCATCAATGGATAAATCATCCAGACAGAAAGTCAACAAGGAAATAGTGGAACTAAATGAAAAACTGGACCAGATGAACTTAATACATATACATAGAACCCTCATCCAAAATAAGCAGAATATACATTCTTCTCAAGTACACATGGAATATTCTCAAAGATAGACCGTATTTTGGGAAACAAGGCAAGCCTTAACAGATTTAAGAAGATGAAATAATATCAAGCATCTTTTCTGGCCATAATGCTATGAAACTAAATATCAGCTACAAGAAAAAAAGCTGGGAAAGAGACAAACATATGGAAACTAAACAACAGGCTACTGAACAACCAATGGATCATGGAAGAAATTAAAAGAGAAATCAAAAAATATCTGGAGACAAATGAAAATGAAAATACACCATACCAACTCAGATGGGATGCAGCAAAAGTGGTCCTAAGAGGGAAATTCATAGAAATACGGGCCTACCTTAACAAACAGGAAAAATCTCAAATAAGCAATCTTGAACTACACCTCACATAATTAGAAAAAGAAGAACAAACAAAGTCCAAAGTCAGCAGAAGCAGGGAAATAATAGAAATTAGAGCAGAAATAAATGAAACCAAAAAAGAAAAAAGTATTATAAAGGATCAATGAAACTAAGAGCTGGTTCTTTGAGAAGAGAAAAAAATTAACAAACCCTTAGCCAGACTCACTACAAACAAAAGAGAGAAGGCTCAAATAAATAAAATTAGAAATGAAAGAGGAGAAATTACAATGGATACCACAGAAATACAAAGGATTATAAGAGAATACTATGAAAAGCTATATGCCAACAATTAGACAATCTAGAAGAAATGGATAAATTCTTAGACTTACAACCTCCCAAAACTGAACCAAGAAGAATTAGAGAATCTAAATAGACATATCACAAGTAAAGAGATTGGAATAATAATCAGAAACCTCCCAAAAAGAAAAGTCCAGCAGCAGATGGCTTATCTAGAGAATTCTACCAAACATTCAAAGAAGATTTAGTACCTATCTTTCTCAAACTATTCCAAAAAGATTGAAGAAGACAGAATAATGCCTAAGACATTTTACAGACAAGGCCAATATCACCCTGATCCCAAAGCCAGACAAGGAAAACACAAAGAAGGAACATTACAGGCCAATATCAATCATGAAGATCAAAGCAAAAATCCTTAACAAAATATTGGCAAACTGAATACAACAATACATCAAAAGTATTATACACTATGATCAAGCAGGATCTATACCAGGGATGCAGGGATGGTTTAACATCTGCAAATCAATCAATGTGATACACCGCGTTAACAAAATGAGAAACAAAAACCACATGATTATTGGTACTGAGAAAACATTTGACAAGATCCAACATCCATTTATGATAAAGAAAATCTTTCAATAAAATGGGTATAGAAGGAAAGTACCTCAACTATCAGAAAAAGAGCTCAAGAATACAATCCCACTTACAATTGCAACAAAAAGAATAAAATATCTAGGAATAAATTTAACCAAGGAGGTGAAATGAATGAAATATACAATGAAAACTATAAGACATTGTTGAAAGAAATTGATGATAACACAAAGAAATGGAAGATAATTTCATGCACATGAATTGGAAGAATAAACATAGTTAAAATATCCATACTACCTAAAGCAATCTATAGATTCAGTGCAATTCCAATCAGAATCCCAATGACATCTTTCATGGAAATACGATAAAGAATCCTAAAATTCTTATGGGGCAACTAAAGACCCCCGAATAGCTAAAGCAATCCTGAGAAAAAACAACAAATCTGGAGACATCACAATCACTGACTTCAAAATATACCACAAAGCTATAGTAATCCATACAGCATGGTACTGGCACAAAAACAGACACACAGATCAATGGAACAGAATTGAAAGCCCAGAAATAAAACCACACATCTATGGACAGCTAATCTTTGACAAAGGAACCAAGAACATACAGTGGAGAAAGGAAATTCT
Organism: Equus asinus; assembly: GCF_041296235.1. Classification (NCBI taxonomy): domain Eukaryota; kingdom Metazoa; phylum Chordata; class Mammalia; order Perissodactyla; family Equidae; genus Equus; species Equus asinus. The sequence continues at coordinate 132,690,900 of NC_091792.1, forward strand.
CTTCAATAAATGGTGTTGGGAAAACCAGATAGCCACATGCAAAAGAATGAAAGTAGACCATTATCTTTTGCCATATACAAAAATTAACTCAAAATGGATTAAAGGCCTTGAATGTAAGACCTGAAACCATAAAACTCCTAGAAGAAAATATAAGCAGTAGACTTTTTGACATTGGTCTTAGCATTTTTTTGAATACCATGTCTACTCAGAAAAGGGAAACAAAAGGAAAACAAAGGGCACTTCGTCAGACTTAAGTGCTTCTGCAAGGCAAAGGAAACCATGGGCAAAATGAGAAGACAACCTACCAAGTGGGAGAAAATGTTCACAAATCATATGTCTGACAAGGGGTTAATCTCCAAAATATATGAAGAACTCATACAACTCAACAACAAAAAACCAAACAACCTGATCAAAAAATGGGCAGAAAATGTGAAGAGACATTTTTCCAAAGAAGATATACAGATGGCCAACAGGCACATGAAAAGATGTTCAACATCGCTAATCACTAGGGAAATGCAAATCCAAACTACAAAGAGATAGCACCTTACACCTGTTAGAATGGCTATAATTACCAAGACCAAAAACAAATATTGGACAGGATGTGGAGAAAAGGGAACTCCCACACACTGCTGGTGGGAATGCAACTGGTGCAGCCACTATGGAAAACAATATGGAGATTTTTCAAAAAATTGAAAATCAAAATACCATGTGACCCAGCTATCCCACTGCTGGGTATTTATCCAAAGAACTTGAAATCAACAATTCAAAGAGACTTATGCACCCCTATGGTCATTGCAGCATTATTCACAGTAGCCAATATGTGGAAGCAACCCAAGTGCCCGTCGACTGATTGGATAAAGAAGATGTGGTATATATATATATACAATGGAATACTACTCAACCATAAAAAAGACAAAATCGTCCCATTTGCAACAACATGGATGGACACTAGTATGTTATGTGAAATAAGCCAGATGGAGAAAGACAAACACTGTATGATCTCACTCATATGTGGAAAATAAACAAACACATGGACAAAGAGAACACATTGGTGGTTACCAGAGGGGAAGGGGTTTGGGGATGGACATAAGCAGTAAAGGGGCACATATATATGGTGACTGACAAATAATAATGTACAACTGAAGTTTCACAGTTACAAACTGTTATGACTTCAATAAAATGAAAAAAAATTTTCTTAATGAAAAATAATATGTAGCCAGAGATATTTTAAGTGATTAAAATCAGTTCATGGTAAATGGTTGAAATTTGGTTCTGATTTTACTACACTCACTCAAATATCTAATCCTTTGACCTTTTATAATATACTAGAAGATTGGTGAACATCACTAAATGGAAGCTATTCTTGGGAAATGGAACTGGTCACAATATAAACAGAACGGGCTTTTGAGTCAGACAGAACTTAAGCTCACTCATTGGAGGAGCATTTGAGTGCTCTCTGGGAGCCAGACACTCTTCTGGACTTGGAGAATGTGAAGGTAAATTTAAGAGAGTTTCTGTCATAAATAACGCAAAGACAAAATCAAGCCCTTGCTATCTGCCACTTACTATCAGTGTGATCTTGGGTAATTTATTTAATGTTTCTAAGCCTCAGTTTCCTCACCTGTAAAATTTGGACATATTACCTGTCCCTAATAGGCTTTTGTGAGAATTAAAAGAAACGACTTACGTAACAGAGCTGTCGCATCCTAGGCAGTCAGAAAATACTAGTTTTCCTCTCCTTTTTTCCCCCGTTCTCATGAGAGTATTCTCACAGCTCTTTATGTATCTTATGAAGACTAAGCAAAATTAAATTTCCTCACAACACCTCACAAGAGAAGAGAATTAATTAAAACCATGCCTTGGGAGAATTACTTAAGTACACTCAATTGTAATTATGGAATTCAAATCCCATGTAAATAAAAACAATTTAATGAAAATTAAGTTGTGCGATGGGATCAGAAGTGGCTCCATCAAGCTGTAAGGACAGTTATTTTCATTTAGGCTTCATGTTATTGCTCATTTGGTATCTGTTCTTGCTGTGGCCTCTCCTACAACCCTAAAAACTTGAAAAAGAAAACAGGAGTTTGTCACTTCAACTCATTTGAAAATTCTGAAGTGCTTTTCTCTAATTCTGTGATAGATATTATTGGTTAACTCACGCAATATTCATATTCAATCACTTTTTCCATGCCTTCCTCTACTCTAGAGGATGGAAACATTACCTAAATGTCTCTTAGCCTTCCTTGCAGCTAGCAGAGGCCATTTAACGCAGTCCTGTCCGATGAGATCTAAGGGACATCTGCTGAGGGATTTCTAAGAAGAATTTCATTGTTCTGTTGAAAATGGGCTGTGCTTTCCCCCTTTCCTTCCTTGAACGTAATTCTGAGGTCTGGAGTTTCCATAATCATCTTAAGCCAAAATGAAATGGACCGTATAGGGGAGAGAAAGGACTCAGTTCCTTGATGATATCAAGGGATGATATTCTAAATGCTGAAAACTAATCACATGGACACCAAACATTCAGAAAAGAGATCAGACGGATTGAAACAGATGATGGGCAGTTCACCAGAACTTGCAGAGCACTGAAGAAAGGAGACGTGTTGTACAACTCTGGCTTATAGTTAACAATGCTGTACTGCACACTTAAAAATTTGTTGAGGGTAGGCGCCGGCCCAGTGGCACAGCAGTTAAGTTCGCATGTCCCGCTCCTCGGCAGCCTGGGGTTCACCAGTTCGGATCCCAGTGCAGACATGGCACCACTTGGCAAGCCATGCTGTGGTAGGTGTCCCAAGCATAAAGTAGAGGAAGATTGGCACAGGTGTTAGCTGAGGGCCAGTCTTCCTCAGCAAAAACAGGAGGATTTTGGCAGCAGATGTTAGCTCAGGGCTAACCTTCCTCAAAAAAAAAAAACCAAAAAAATTTGTTGAGGGTAGATCTTGTGGTACATGATTTTTACCACGGTAAAAAAAAAAAGAAGAAAGGGTTTAATTCAAAGAAGTACTTATTTGAAGAATGGTTAAATTCAAACATCTAGATAATAATCAATGGTTACTAACTAGTTGTCTAAAAAATAAAATCCAGATGTCTCAAAGTCTCCCCACAATTTCTCCCTCTCTTTATATCTCAGTGCTCTTCGTCATGAATATCCTGCTTCCAACCACATTCAGCAATAACTGCATGTTGCATAGATCACACCCTTTTATAATTGCTAGGACCATTCTGTCTGCGTCTTCAAGAGCAGAGATGATGGCGTTGTGTAAAGAGCAAAACTCTGGAAAAAGACACACCTGGACTTGACTCCCGTCTCTAATTCTTTACTTGCTACTTCTCCTTAGGTATGTTTCTTCAACTCTTCTAACCCTCAAATTTCCTCACTTGAAATTTGGAGATGATAATGACCACCTCTTCATTCTAAGTAAAGCTGCTTATTTTCAGCACAAAGAACAGTGCCTCACACATAGAAAGAACTCCGTGCATCTTAGTTTCATTTCCAATTTCAAATTCACTTCCAACTTGAATTGCCAGTGACTGTACATGAATGTCTGCTGAACTCAATTGACCCTGCACTTCAACGTCCAGCTGAGGAGAAACCTTCTTAAAGCCTTTCTTGATGTAACAATTCCCCTGTGATCTCTTCCTGACAGCATTCATTAACCATTCCCCCTACACAGCATAACAGGCACGCAGCCCATGTTGTATCCTGTATTGCTTTTTAGGTAGGTGTCATCTGTAAAAGTCTAAACTCTAGGAAGTGATTATTACAGCAAGCGATTATTACATCTTCCCAGTATCCCTATTGTTTCACACTGTGCTTTCACAGGGAATTTAAATGTTTTGACAAAATGTGTTTGATGGGAAAAACAGACATCATGACTTTAAATGTGCCAAAGTCACCTACCTATGTGTTTCAGATAGAGAAGATTTTTCCGACTGAAACAACATATTAAAGGCCAAGGGCATCCCGAAATCTCAGAAGAAAACTATAGCCTGTTCGAAAATGAGGTAACCTATTTTTCTCCTGAAGTTATAAATCTGTCTCTAGCAAGTAATATCGCCATGGTTTCTATAATAACATTTTAACACAAACTGCTTGTTGAAGAATTATCACCTAGGAAACAAATGTTAAATTATTTGCAAGTGGAAAATCTCCCTGAAAGGAGCTACAGTTTTAAATTTCATACACCTTCAAGTAATCTCAAAAGTTATTCTTTCACTGATCTGGAGAAAATTAATCGAATGAAGAGAGATTTAAGTTTTTCATTTTTGTCTGAAAAATGCTCACAGAAGGCACTAATCAAAGTTTTATTTCTGTTAACTCATTTCCTAGAAAATTTTCTCTCTACCTATGTCTCTTCTAATGTCATATGAAGATGAAATTTCTTCAGTCTAACGTAAAAAATAGCAACATTTTAAGACTATGACTAGATTATTGTGTTTCTCCATGTACAATGCCTATTGTTTGCTTACGAAAGAAATTAGTAAAAGTCAAACAAGGTATAAGAATACAATTCTCTCCAAAATCAAGAGGCAAAATCCTAAGAGGAAGTAAGAGGGAAAAACCTTAAAAAGAAAATGTATTTGGGGCCTGCCACATGGCCAAGTGGTTAAGTTTGCGCACTCCACATTGGTGGCCCACGGTTTCACTGGTTCGGCACATGGGCGTGGACTTAGCAGCGCTCATCAAGCCATTCTAAGGCGGTGTCCCACATAGAAGAGCCAGAAGGAGCTACAACTATGGGGGGGTGCGGAGGGGCTTTGGGGAGAAGAAGAAAAAAGAGAGATTGGCAACAGATGTTAGCTCAGTTACCAATCTTGAAAAAGAAAAAGAAAAATGTTTAGATTATATGCCACTTAGAAAATATGTACTATAAATTAATGTATGTTAATGCATGAATATACTACGTACAATACTAGTGTTACATAGAATCAGTTAGGTCTTACTATTGTTAGTTTATGTGGGTTCATGGCATTTTCCCTGATAATTCTGGCATCCAGTGTTTTCCTTCCCTCCGTAGGTTGACTAGCTTAAATCATTCATTACTTAGCTTTAAAAAAAAAAAAAAAACTACAAATATCAACAATGTTAAACTTAGTAGCACTTAATAATGACAACATTATCCTTTTTCTTTTTTCATACTTTTTTCTGAGGATGCTTCACCCAAAACAGTATAAGGCCATGTTCAAGCATTGACTCTAGAACTGGTTCCACTTGTCATTCTGCCCTCTCCAGACACAAACACACTGCCTGCCTGATCCAGATATTATTCCTAACAGTAAGACGATTAGTTGAAGATTACTGAAATCACACTACCGAATAAACCGCACTCAATTTAGGAAACCATTAACTTCAGATAAATCTATTTTAAACACACTATAAAATAACATACAAATTGAAATTGAGACCATTTTAATCTTTCTTCACTAAGGACTTGGTAAAACAGCCACAAATGGTTCAGCAATTGGTTCTCTTCTGGGTCTCTACACTTTCTTTTTATCAGCCATCAGTGTCTATTTTGTTCTCCGCCTTCGGGTCTGGTGATGGTTCCCGCATCAGGCTTGTACAGCTTGGCCTCCTATAATTTCCTCTATTTGAAAAGCTCTGTCAGTAAAATACAGATTTTCATCAAATATGTCTTTACATCTAGCTGTCTTCCTCCTATTTGCTGCTTGATCTGTGTAAATGCTGGAAGTGCCCTCTCCTCCAATTTCTTCAACGTGCCAGATCCCTCGCAGGGAATGCCTGGGAATGCCTGCCTCTCAAATGCCTTCTCCACTGTGGTGATGGGTGCTTTCAGACTTTGTGTGTTTTGGAAGAGTGAGAACATTGTTGGGTACATCCCTGCTGCGTCTTTCCTGTGCTCCGTTATGAATTTAACTCACTCGTTCATTCAGCAAGTATTTATTGAGCACTTAACTGACGTCAGCCACTGCATCAGATACTGAAAATACAGCATTAAATCCAAGAGAAATCCCTGTCTTCCTGAAACTTAACTCCTAGTGGCGTAGACAATAACAATTAAGTAAAATAGATAGTAGAGCAGAGAATGGTGAATGCTGTAGAGGAAAAAGCAGAGAAAGTTGACCTGTGCAAGGTGTTGCAAATGTTAACAGGAAGTGAGAGAAATGCCTCAACCTTGCTGAAGCAGAAGGGTTTTCATATTGCTAATTACTGTGCTAGGTTTTTTCTCCCTATGCTTCGTGCTACATTACCTGCCATCAAGTATTAAGCAATAAGCAGTATGTTCCTCCCTGACTTGAGGAACAATAGGGAAAAAGGCTCTTGACCCCTTTTATATCCTAGTAGTACTGGACTTCAGAAAGAGTATGTTTACCACAGTGAAAAGTCACTCAGTATGATGACCACCTGCATCAAAGTCATCTGGGACATTTGTTTAAAATTCAGATTTATCAGATCAGGATCTCTGGGAGGTGAGCCCATGGTGTCCACCTGCTTAAGTACCTCACCAGGTGATTCTTATGTGTGCTATTGAAGATTAGGTAAATGGCTTAATAGGAACCTTAGGCCCAGGCAAGATGGGCTCTGCCCTGGCCTTGCATTTTAAGAGACCTTGCCCTGCTGGGTAGGGCAGGCTATGCTCTCTGGGAAACAATCTCTGAGACGGACCTTAGTGCAGGAGGTTTGTTATGGGGAACCCTTGTGATCCACATCTGTGGAAAGGAAAGAAAGAAAGCAGGATTGGACAGCGGGCATGCCAAGTTATAACTCAGGTGCAGCCTTGGATGATCACAAGGGGAGCCCTGGAGTTTAAATGTGTTGTTTTACATGGGGTCAAAATGGCCAGGACTTTATATTTTCGCCTTAATCGTCATCTGATGTGGGCAGGCCAGGGAAGGATGAGGAAGGGGCTAGCTGGCTGTCTGTAGGAAAGGCCGTCCCTGGAAGGGCTGAGAGCATCGCCCAGCAGCGGAGGCTACAAGTCTCTCCTTGATGGGAAATCTGGGTGGTACCTCCTCTGGTCCACCACATTTGATCGTCCCTCTGTCTCCATCCTGTCCCATGGGCTGAGTACTTGTAGGGTCATGAGGAAGTCACCTGAAGCCTTCACTACTGCCTCCTCAAGACCACACTGTGGATACACAGGACCCTGGAATTCTCTGTTGAAACAACTCTCAAACCTACACATAGGGCCTGTGTCAGCCTCTTCCCCAGAGCTGACAGCATCACCAATGTGTGCTTCTCTAGCCCAGAGGAGGGGTCAACATGCGGCTGTTCACAGATGTGGACAGAGCTCACATATGCAACCCACCATCACTACATCCTCGAGTTCAAGGTCACTCACAGTGCTGAGCTGAGATGGGAAGATAATGAGGCAGGCTGCCAGCCCAGAAGCCCAAAACTACTCAATTCAAATGTGGACTTTCAGGTGGCCATGTAGGGATATATGTCCAAGAAGGAGGCTAGAACGTTATTTACCAGTTTATTAGTTTGATTGATAACTTTTTATTATTTAGACATATGGTGCATGACTCTCCATTTGCTCTTTTGCCCAAGACCTTGCAAATATAATTTGCAGGCCTGAACAAAATAGTTTTCTCTAATGAGAGGAAAATAAAATATTTGAAATTCTTTCTTTTATTCACGCCCTCTAAGTTATTACTGATGAGCAAGGTAAGGCACTGTAGTAATAGATTGCTCTGAAGGAGTAATCTAAGTGGGAGTAGTACAGCGTTCTAGCTCTTTCCTACTAACTTAAAGCAAAGAAATGTTTGTGTTCTAAATATTAATTATCCTGGTGTCATTTACATTATGAGCTGGATTGCCTAGAAGTTTGGAGAATTGCAAGGATTCTCTTTATACGAGTTTCCAGGTGCTTCCTATGTAATTGTCCACAGAAGCTCCTCACTGAATTTGGGCCTAGTTTAATAGTCCCAGGGCCACTTTTACGCTGAAGCAAGAAGAGCAGAAACAACAAGTGTATAGCTCCCCCACAGAGCCTGAGGTTTGGGGTCGAGAATACACCGCTGCCTCTGCAGAGGAGGCTCTCCTGAAGTGTGGTGACTTCTTTGTCATTTTTAAATAATAATGACTTGAGGTTTGTTTGATTTATTTTTTCCTTTGCTTATTTAAATCTTGGTTTTTAGGATAAATTTGCTCATTTTAAGAGACCTAAAAGTAGAACATTCACCAAATACAGGAAATTATAAAAGAAAAATTTAAATTCCCTAATATCCCATCACCCAATTATGGTTACATCATTAACATTTTCAAGATTGCTCTTGCAAACATAAGCATGTAGAAATATAGAAATTTCTGCATTATTTTACGAAAAAAATTGTACTATATGTTTTTGCAATTTTTTCATCACTCAAAAATATGCTATGGGCATCTTTTCATGTAAACATATATAACGTACATTATTCTTTTTAACTGCCACACAGTATTCTGTTATGTAGATGTCGCTTTTCTTGATCATTTTGCAAATGCTTTAGAAAATATATTTTTCTGATACATTTGCATCAATTTCTAGTTAACTACATAGAGGGCAATCAAACAGCTGAAAAATTTGCTTTCAAAATGTTATAATTGGTAAGATACTGAATAGTACTATTCTTTAACGTTATTTTATTACTTGTATATGTTTTAATACGAGAACTCAGCAGAGCTCAATTTTATTTATAGACTGGTAATTTTATATTTATTTTTATGGTCACTTTACTGACTTGAAAATTTTAGTAAAACTTTTTTTTTTGAGTGCCAAACTTACTTCTGGGCATAAATCTTAGGCTGAAGGGAATTCTTGCTAACTCATCACATTGAATTCTAAAATGAGGAAATCACTTAGAATGAAACAAGTTGAATAATTTTCTGGTGTACTGACATTGGTGCTTTATGTTTACAATGAAAAAGAAAACAAGTTCTTATAACCAAAGCTTTTGCAAGCTGTTGTCCTGTCATTAGCCTAAAGTCAAGAAAGGAACTCATCTAAATCACGTTTTGGAAAAATGCAAGCTAGAATATGCTTAGGTTCAGTAGAAATCAGTAAATTATAGCATCTTGGTAGAGTTTTAAATTACTTGTGACTCATTCTTTTTTTTGTAACTCATCGATTCCTCATTATAAAAATAGTAACTTCAACTGAAAAAAAGTTAAATCCTTAGCATGAGGTTGCATTCTTCAAAAGTTTTAAGATGCACCTGCATGGTTCCACAGCTTTGAATGCCACTTGTAAGTTATTTTATCGAGTTTATTTATTTCAAATGGAAGAAGGAATGACACTTCATTCCCCATATGACACAACCCCAGATTCTCTACTACCATCTGGCATACCTATGTCGTCTTCTGTGAGAAAAAGAGCTCATATGCTCTCTGGCCAAGCAGAAAGAATAAAGACTCTGTCTTCATGCCACATCACCCTATGATTCTAGTCCGAGGTATCCATGACTACACTTGGAGAAACTTTGTATAGCATTTTGAAATAATCTTACAGCTAATTCCCCTATAGTGCCAAGGACGCTCTCTGGATAGCAGAGTCTCCAACTCATCACATTTCCTGTATTTTCTCCTTGCCTTCCAATCTGGGCCTGATAGAACTGGACTCTTATTCTGCTCTGCATCTGCGTAGATGAAGCCCCGACACACAGCCTAACGGTTAATGACTTCTTGAATCTCACTGCTGCTGCGCTCCATTCCCTGGCTGCAAAATGGAGAAAGCACCTGGATCCACAGTGATGACATCTGTCTGACCTAGCATTTCTCCACCTGCCGTCTCTGACTGACCTTGGCCATGTCTTTTGGATGGCTTGGATGCCACACTCTGCTGTACACTGTCACTCACCAATCTCACCACTTTGAATGCTAACCTGAACTCTGCTTGAGTTTGCCTCATCCCTTGCCCTTTACTGGACTATTCATTCAGCTAAAGCAAGAGTAACAACTGTCCTTTCCACAGTTTTTGCTTCTGCTGAGTCTCTGTTGGAAAACATTCAACATCCTTATACCTAAATCCCCTCATGTTATGGACAACATCTAAGCAATAATAAGCATAATAGATAAAATGAAGTATCTTATTAAATTCATTAATTACCTGGTTGAGAATAGGATGCTGAAATAAAAGAAATCATGTGTTTTTCTGCTTGTTTTTTGGGGGTTTTTTTTGTTGTTTTTATAAGAAAGAGGAACAGTTTCATGAGAATCGTCCCAGAATGGGAAATTTTAGTGACTTAGCAAAATTGGGTGCTTGAGCAATCTGGTGGCGGTATGATGTCAGGGGTGTGGAAGAGAACAGACACAAATGTGCTGATGAGTAAATAGAGTTGATGCAATGGACAATACTGAACATCTATCCTTAAGCTCTTTTCCAATGTTTCCTGGGACTCTCGTCAAAACTTCAAATAAATCTGCTTTAAAAGTCCCAGTAAGAAATCTTCCTCTCTCTGCGAATGGATGGCTGTTGTCCACTTCTAGAAGACTGTGATTTAACTCCATAGAGAAGGTCAAACAAACATACTCTGAACTGAGGGACACCAGTCCTCAGGTGCAAGCAGGATTCCTGTACTGAAAGAAAATAGATGGACAAGAATAATTGCATGCTGAATACTGACACTCTCAGTGGTCTTGTCCAACTAGATTCCCAGAATTCTGCCAGCTCATCTAGCCCAAGACCTGGAAGGTTATTCTCTGAAGACTTGGACCAACCAAAGGGGAAAAAGCTAATTATTCATGTGTGTAGATTAGTGATCATGGTTATCTTTGGATTATATAGTGCTTTATACTTTTCTGTATTCTTCCCATTTTCTATAATAAGCATGTACTTATTCATCTTTAATCATAAAAATTAATATTCATAAGTAAATACTTCTTCTGGGCACTATGCTAAGCAACTTAAATTCATTATCTCTTTTAATTCTCACAGTAATCTTAGAAGTTAGGTATTATTTAATTGTCACTTAATAGTTGAGGAAACATGGTCCTAGAGGTTAAATAAATCGTTCACCATCGGGTAACTAATAAGTGACTGATTTAGATTTGAACCCAATCTGTCTGGCTCCAAGTCAGTGTTGTGACTCAGTACCTTAAAATGCCTCAAACGATTTTAAAACGTTTTTCAAAGGAGGGGTTTCTAAACTCCTCAAATTATCTATTCTCTTTATTTTCATATCTTGCTCTAATAAGCATCAAATTATATTTCATAGCCATTTCTTATTTCTCCAGTTTCTGATCTCATAATTTGTTTTATTGTTTGTTTATGCCCAACTACACCCTTTGAACATGATGTTTGATACCTGACTCTGCTTTAATTGATATAAATGGTCAGAAGTGCTGTGGGGCTTTGGTAACACCCCTTAGGCAATGTGTGGAGAAAAATCTTGTTAGAACAGCACAGGTGTAGTCAGAGAAGTGAGAGCTCAGAAGGATGCTACAGGTACATGTGTCTTCCTCTGTACCTAATCCACCTATAAAAGCACATATATTCAGTTCACACCATGAAATACTATAGAGCGATTAACCATCACATTTCCAAACAATATTTGAATAACGTTACCAAATTCTCATGAGCTGTTATTATAATTGCAAGATGCAGACCATTGATTCCAATTTTTAAATAACAACTTATATATGGTAATTAATATATGTATGTGTGTGTGTGTTACGACTTTGTTAAATTAATATTTACTAAATGGAGCACAAGATGTCAGATAATGAGCCAAGCTTCAACAAAAAACCACAGGAGAAATGGAAATTGAAAAGTTTATTACTCACAGGTCCTGGAGGAAGTACACAGTACACCTTGAAGGGCCACATGGGGAAATCAAGGCGGTGTGCAGGTTCCCAGAGAGGAAGGACCTGGGCATGTGCCTTTACTGAGGTCTGTAGGTGGAGTGCTTTGGGTTTCCCAGGGTAGGGCTAGATTGGTCAATTCAAACCAAAACAGCGGGGTCTGGTAAACTTCAGAGGGATCTTGTCTGAGGAGCGCATAAAAGGAAGGCACTGGGAGACAGGGGAGGCTGTTGATCACAGGACTGTTGGGGAAGTCACATCAGGAACTTAGATTGCTTGCGACTCTGTGGGGCTGTTTGCTAACGCATGCACTTGCATGCACTTGCATGAGAGGCTAGTGTCAGTTTAAGGTCCCTTCAGGCTGCTAGCCAAACAAAATGGAGGCCAAGGCAGCAGTACCATAGAGTGGCTGAGCTAAACTCCTTACAGTTCGTAAAACTATTGACTTTAATATTGTTTGAAATATAACAGTCCAGTCAGATTGCTTTCAAGTGAAGGTAAAAAGTGAAAAGCTCCTACATGCTCCGAACTTCCAGTCAGATTTTAGTGCCTTTTCTTTAAAGATAAACAGATAAGAAAGAGTGATTGAATGTACAAGAAAGTTTTTAATAATACAGATAGCAGAAAGACTATTAGAAGGGAACAGATAGATACTAACCCAGGAGAAGATAATAAAAAACAAAAGAAACTACCATCAATATTCTGAGAGAAATAAGAAAAAGTATTGCATTCACGAAAAAGAACAGAATACAATAAAAAGGGTAGATTCAAAGAACAAGAGAAGCCTTAAATGTTAAAAATATCATGGTAGAGAAGGAAGACTCAGTAGGAAATTGAAGGATAAAGTTGGGGACTACTGCCTGAAAGTAGAACAGACGATGAAAAGATAAAAAAGAGGATAAAAGAAAAAAGAAGATAATTAGGGAACAAATCCAGAAAACTCTTCATTGAGGTATCAGAAATTAAGAACAGAAAAAACAGAGTATTAAATCATCAAAATTTTCAGGAATATTTCTAAGAACTGAAGAATATTAATTTTCAGTTTGAAAGAGCCCATAAAATGTCTATAAGGTTGGAAGAAAAACAGACCTAACTCAAGGAACTTAGAACAATGCAAAAAAATGGGCGTCAGGAGAAGATTTTTATAAGCTTTGATAGAAGAAAAAGGTTAGATGCAAAGAAAGATAGAAGCTAGAGAGAAACTTTAAATATTTCAAGGACAAAGTAAAGACATACAAGTTCTAAAAATGTTTGTCTCCCATGTACGTTTTCTTGGGAAGCACATTGAGGAAGCCCTAGCAAAACAAAGGAGGAAATGGAGTAAATAAAAGATGTGGGGATATGAAGAAGAGGGGGTACATCAGAGAAGTGAAGGGAATTTTCAGGATGATGGGGATGGATGGGAGATCTCGTGTTGACAATTGTACTTCATGCATAGAGAGTACCAGTCCAGATGAAGGCAAATTAATAAATAGTCTCCAAGACTGTTTTCTAAATTATGTAAAATCTAAAAAGTATCTCATGCATCTGAATGTATCAAAAAGCAAGCTACAGGGAATTTCTAATAAATCAAGATAATGGTCCCTGACTTCAATGTATTTACTATCTATCAGGGAAGTAGAGAAGCTAGATTAAAAACTAAAGGTAACTTCGATACATAATATCATGAGAAAACATGATAAAAGAAATAATCAAACAGCATGGGAATACAAATTTAAAAAAGGAATAACGAATAAGATATGGAAGAACTCATACACCCTGTTTGCCATATTTGACTCTGAAAGAATATGATGACTTTCAAAAGTTCAATTCATTCCCCGAGATTTTCTGTGACCGAAGATTTCCAAAATAATTTTCTCTAGTCTTTGAAGATATCCCAAAAGAGTGCCCAGTGTGCTTTGGGGGGCACTATTAGCATTATTAGAACAAAAGTATAGGAGACTGTTCAAATAAGGAAAGAGCATCTGGTTAGATCAGAACAGGTGTGTTTAAGAAACTTTCTCACCAATTTACAATAAATCATATGAAAATAACAAAATCACAGAATTGTAGAGGCAAGATTTAGTAAATTAATTTCCTCATTTTCTTGAAGGTAAACTTGATACAATTACTTTCCATAACATCTACAATTCGCACAAAACTCCAAAGAAGGCACATATAAGAGCCTCAATCGAGACAAAAATTCTCCTATTTTTTTCTCTCCTCCTACCTCCATTCAGGAGAAGGGAGGGATGGGGGTGTAACTAAATCTAAGAAAAAATAAAAAATATCTGTTTAGAAGATTAACTACAAGGCAAAACAGGTTACTAAGTTGTAGAAATCACAGTAGGTGTTTTTACAAGTAACTATCCATCTATTATCTAGTAAAAAGAATTTCATAGCACTGATATTTACCAGATCAGGGAGACTACAAAATAATAATTAAGACACCCTCTTCCTCTAGAATGGATAAGGTGACTATGAAGATTTTTTTTGTATCAGTAAGGTAGGTTATAATTTTTTTTTTTGCTCCACATTATAGCTAGAAATGAGTATATAAACATATTTAATGAAAAGCTACTATTTAGTGACACATTTCTTTTTAGACAGACAGCCCACAATTTTGCCAGAGTCTAAGGATAGTGTTCTTTTTATTGAAGTTAGAATTCAAGGTTAGAGAATTCCTTGTAGTTGCCAAGAAAGCACTCAAATTTTGCACATTTTCCTCAAAAGTTGTCTAACTATTAACATGTTAGGCCCTGGGGAAAGTTTAAACTCTCATATGAACGCCAGCTCTCAGTTATCCTTCTAGATTTTCTAAGTAATTCAAGAGCAAATGGAAAAGGGAAAAACCGGACACATGCCACATTTCTTCTTTGCACAACAATTCTAGAATCATAAGAAAAATAGGGGTGGGAGAGACCATTTTCAAAAGATAGCATTTATGTCAATGAATTTGAGGAAAAGGTGCTTATTATTTGTTTTTCTCAAAAAAAAGACATTGAAAAATATTGGGGATTAATGCAAACATCCACAATCATTCTGTTCCCAAATAACAGCACTGAGATTTGGAGAAGCGCAGAGAAGTGAGTTTCTGAGTTTAAAAGTGCCCTCATGTGGAAACAAGCGATCATTACTATCTCTTAGAATTTCATTCCATTTGCTTAATTCATAACAGATATCTTGAGATTTATGAAGATTTCCAACGAAAGCTGCCCGGTTAATCGTGCCAACAAAATAAGTATAATTTATCAGCCATTCAGTTTCATTTGATGGTGCCCCTGATAGATGTGAGCTGAAGATGTGGATGGCGTCATTTTATTGATCACCACATCCCTAACGCTTTGCATAGTGCTTGACACAAAGCAGAAGATCAATAAATATTTTTTGAACTAACAAAACTATGATTATGCAGTCACGTAAGCTAGAAAGCTAAAGGCAACATTCGTTCTTTTCTTCTTTACAGCTAACGTCCAATAATCCAGTTCCATTGATAGTACTTTTGAAATTTCATTTGAATCCAGATCTGTTCCGTTTTGCTGCCCAAGTTTAGGCACATGATCTCTCCTCTGGTCATTGACCATGGCCCCCTAACTGGTCCGGTCTGACTCAGCATTCACTGCTGGCAGAGGTATCCTAAAACAGAAAACTGATCCTCTTGGCCTTTAAGGAAAGCACGGAGTGATGGGACTTCAGTATGGCGGAGTGAGGAGGTTGGCACATCCCCCCACCCCATAAAACTGCCATGAAACTAGATAAAATGTTTAAAAACAAACATTTCAGAGATATGGAAATCAATGAATGGTAAAAAGCTTAAATAATATCTTCTTGGTAGCTATCAGTGCTTAAGGGGCTAGGGATTCATTTAGTATTATTTGAAATAATTAAAAGAATAACACTATTAAATTAAAATTTTGGGTTCCTTGTCACATTTTTTAAAAAGCTTGCCAATCTTAATGTATTTGCCCATGTCTTCATTAGATGCTATTTTGATTTTTTTTTTAATTTTCTCAAAACCCAGGTTAACAAGAATGCATTAAAAATTAATTAAGGGCTGACCCCATGGCCTAGTGGTTAAGTTTGGTACACTCCGCCTCAACAGCCTGGGTTCAGTTCCCAGGAGTGGACCTATACCACTTGTTGGTGGCCAAGCTATGGTGGTGACCCACATACAATAGAGGAAGATTGGCATAGATATTAGCCCAGGGCAAATCTTCCTCAGGAAAAAGAAAAATTAAATTCTTTCTTGGCAGACTATTATCTCTAATAATGAAAATTAAGAACTTTTATGTCCCTTTTCATAATCCATTATCACTGAAATAAATATTCATGGATAAAAGGAGGCTTAGTCATTTAACGGTAAAAATTCAGCATACATACCTTATGAGAGATTCTGTTTTAAAACTTCTCATTTTATAAAAATTATGAATTATTTTTAAATATACATGGTGAGGATTGAGAAGCAAATGAAGAAGAAAGGGATTTTTTTCCATTACAATAGCATAAAAAATC
The DNA here is from genome assembly GCF_041296235.1 of Equus asinus. Lineage (NCBI taxonomy): Eukaryota > Metazoa > Chordata > Mammalia > Perissodactyla > Equidae > Equus > Equus asinus. The sequence goes on from NC_091792.1 coordinate 132,707,131, forward strand.
TTATCATATTACTTATCTCTTTTCTGTTCCCTGTTCCCAGTTGACTTATAATTATTATACAAAGGTTGAAACAAAATGATATCCAGAAAATTGGGGCCAAGTTCTATGCTGTTATTAATATGATGTTAAGCAAAAATGAGTTTTGAGAGTTCTCATGTTAATTTGCCAACACTGCATCACAGACATGCATGCTGTACAGTGGTAGCAAGTTGTTAACTGATAGCTTCTCCTCCCACCGCCCCACCCCCGCCATTTCAGTAGATATTCAAAAACTAGCTTGACTCTGAATGTGCTTTTTCCTTTTTGAGTATAGGGATAATTGCCACCTAGTAAATTGAGTTGTTTTGTGTTCTCTTATGAAAAGAAAATGCTAAGAACTTTTGCTCTAAATGAAAGTTTAATGTATGTATTTAAATTGTACATTCCATAAGATACTATTTGTTGCCATCAATACAGAAATCTAATTTCTTGTCCTGTAATGTATACCCCCAAAATATTGATATGAACAAGAACCATATATGTTGAAGTCTTGAAGAATTGTTCATTGTTGCAACTATGATCAAATATATGACCTCAGAGAAAAATAAAAATAATCTCATGACACACTTTGTTGTGCCATGATCTCATTGTGTAGGTCTTATCCTAACCCTGCTGCCCAGATCATCTTTCTTGTGTCGCCAACACAACCTTGGATAAGAACAAATATGATGATGTCACTGCTATCAAAAGTTCCCTGTTGACTGCAGAGAATAGTCAGAACTCTTTTTCTTCCTTCATGACATCACTCCTGCTTTTGGCGCTAACCAGATTATCTTGCTATTCTCTCCTCTCACTTATTATATCAACGCCAATTGACTCTTTCCAGTTTCTCAACCAAACCATGATGCCTCGTGCCTCTTCACGTTTACTCATGCCCTTTTCTCCCCCGAAATTCACTTCCTGAATCTCAGTTTAGACCTTCCTCACCTTCTTTCCGCCATTCCTGACAGATTATTAATGTATTCATCCCCAGACTCTCCAAAAAACTTTTCATAATTTACCATCCCACGAGAAAGTGAATCACACAAATACTGTGCTACTTCTGTTTCTTGTCCATGATTCTGTTGTTGCACTTATGACACTAGTACAATTTGCTCATTTTTCTATCTCATCAGCCAGGCTGAGAGCACCTTGAGATCGAGCACCAAATGACCAACATTTTATAAACATCTTGACACACAGTGGATTCTAAATAAATGTTTGCTGAAAGGGCAAAAGAGCAAAATTTGAACCAGACAGGGGCTTGGGCATAGGAACTAAGCAGGAACTCAGTTTTTATGGAAACTGAGTCTATGATCAGAGATCCTACCTTAATATTAAGGGAGGTGGCTGTCTCTGAGTACCACAAACTTGGAAAGCACTGTACTAGCCATTTAATATAGATTACTTCATTTTCGTCTTTCCCAGACCTCAATCATTGGCATATTCTTTAATTCTTTTGCCATATTTGCCTAACTTCTATGCATACAATTTGCTTGATATTTTTATTTAAATTAACTCACATTTTACTCACTAAATTTATTTTAATGGAAACTCTGTATCATTACCATAAATATAAAATTTAGCATGATGTTCCAAATGCACAAATTACACTTAAACATAATGGGAGTTGGACTTTTGCTAATGGCACAGTAGATAATTAGGATAAATTCTCCTACTGAGAACAATAGAAAAAGCTAAACAAAATATTTGTTAAAGTTTGTTCCAATGCCTTGGACATCTACCAAGGCATGGAAGAATTTAAAAGGCAAGATCTGGGAAGATATAGGAAACCAGAGAGTTGATTCTCACACTTACAGCCACATTTTTTTTCCTACAAGTACTTGTTCTGAGATGCTTAAAAGCCAAGAAGAGCTTTCCACAAATGTTGCATATCTACAGGGGAAAAAAAGTGAATTTCATGGCTTGAGAAAGCGGGAGGTTAGTAAAAATGTAGGCCCCAAAGGACTACAGTTAGAAAGCAAAAGTGAAATCGAAATATGCTGGTCCTCACAAGAGGGAAGTCCGGATCTCAGTCTCAAACTCTGACTGCACGAGGTTGATGTCTCTGACCTGGCCACCTGCAGTAAACAAACGAATCCTTTCTGGAACAGGATAGTACCATCCAAATCCCAAAAGTTATTTTTAATTTTTTCCATATACAAGAGATAGGTCATAGATTGATAGTCAAAAGGAAAAAATAAACAATAGCAAAGGAGCCATAGTTATCAGGCACAGACTTTAAAATAATTATACTTACCTTTTAAATATTTAAAATTATGCTTCAACAACCATGAACACAACTGGGATTTTGACTCAGAAGTGGAAAATAGATATAAGAAAATAACCATACTGAAGTAAGATGACAAAAAGGATGGAAAATAGATATTTTGAATATGAATGTTGCCAGAGTAATGAAGTTCCCTCTTGTTCCCTACTTCCTAAATTTTTTCATTATGAATAGGTGTTGCCTTTAGTCAAATGCTTATCTTCAACTATTGAGGTTATTCTATGATTTTTTTCCCCTTTTATATTGTTGGAATTTTCATATTTTCCATTCCTTTTGTCAGTTTTGGTAAGTTTTTTTTTTCCCCAAGAATTTGTCCATTTTTACCGAATTTCAAATTTACTGGTCTTTAAAGTTTTGTATGATATCCTGTTTGTAAATTCTGATTTTGGTTATTTGTATCTTCTCTCATTTTTTCTTGTATCTATTATTTTTTTCTTTTTAATTTCCTTAGATTAATCTGCTGTTCTTTTTTCTAATTTCTTATGTAAATTTGTTCTTTTATAACTTTGTAGATAATGAAAGAACTTTTGAATATTTAAACTACTTTTAAAACTCTTCAAATAATATTACATAAGTGTTGGTGTTATAATTTTCTCTGTATTTTAAACCACAAAAGACGTCTTTTCTAATGTTTTGTACAATTGGTATTGACTTAGATGTCCATGTATGTTTACCTTTCCTATTGCTCTTTATTCCTTCCTGCATCTCTGAGCTCCAATCTAGGACCCTCTTCCTCCTGATGTTCTCCTTTAGTCTGGTTCTGCTGGTGATGAATACTCAGAATTTTACTTTTTTCTGAAAAAGTCATTATCACACTTCTTTTTTCAAGTGAAATACTTTGTACTGAGTATATAATCCTATTTGGCTATTATTCGTTTATGAGCCCTTTGAGAATTGGGGGGAAAGGGAGAAAAGAAGAAAGCAGGGTCATGTGCCATGAACTGAGGCAGGGGCAAGCTTATAGAGCCCAAGAACAGCAAAAAGGCCTGTCTGACTAAGGGGACCGAGCACAGCAGAGAATAGTGGGAAATGAGACCAGCGAGTTTTAAGGACCAAATCTTGAAAGATTTTAAGGATTTTTTTTAAGGTTTTGACTCTAAACTAAGTAGAATGTCACCAGTCAGTTTTGAACAAAAGAGTAGCGTGAATTCACTTACATTTTTAGGCCAATTTAGCTCTATTCTATCTTCAGTGCTCAGAATAGATTGGGAGGTTGGTTAAAAACTGAGACCCCATTTAGGAGTCCATTGTAATAATCTACACATAACACGATGAAGACTTTGGACGAGGGTGATAGCAGTGGAAGGGGAAAAATGGTTAGATGAATGTATTATGAGGTGAGACTCAAGAGGTTTCACTGATGGATTGAAATGCTTGGTGTGAGGGCAAGAGAAAAGTAAAACATAATTCTAAGTTTTTGACCTAAACAACAGGCAGAAGGGGATTTTTCAATTACTTGGATGGTAAAGGAGTAGGTCTGAGAGGGAAAAATCTTCTGGTTTGGTTATAGAGAAGATAGAACAAGGCTCTATTTTCAGGCTGAATAGGTATTAAAGCTTGTTCAGTTCACACTACCACCAAATGATTGAGGCTGAAAATGTAGCCTTGTGTTTATCCAAACTGGTTTATAACAACCAAAGTTTTTATGAAACACATTGATTCTTACAACTTCAGATAGTGCTACAAATTATGTGTATCTAGAGAGCTATCCTACTCAAATCATTTACATAAATTCTAAAAAGTGCTTTATTTTTGTAGAAATTTTTAATATTAACAGTGACTCTATTCTTTAAAGAATGACTCTAATTTACTCTCCAAGGCCTCCAACTAACTTTGAGCACCTGAAAGTCATTAATGGATAATTTTTTATTACAAAAAATGTAATTACTATGGAAATCAGTCCCCCTAAAACAGAACAAAAATACGGAGTTGTCATACTGTAGTTTTTACTGACATTCATATATATAAAATATTCTTTTTTTTTTGAAGATTTTATTTTTCCTTTTTCTCCCAAAGCCCCCCAGTGCATAGTTGTATATTTTTAGTTGTGGGTCCTTCTAGCTGTGGCATGTGGGACACCGCCTCAGCATGGCCCAATGAGCGGTGCCATGTCTGCGCCCAGGATCTGAACCGGTGAGACCCTGGACTGCCGAAGCGGAGCACCCAAACTTAACTACTTGGCCATGAGTCGGCCCCCAAAATATTCTTGCGTATATATGTGCATATATGTATGCATTTGTATCTTATAAAGCTTAAATCAAAATGCTAAGATCAATTTTATATAAATATTGTTTTATATATAAATGTTTAATTATATTTTAGGACAAAAAATTAAAACTTTAATAAGATTGTCATCTGACATTGTACAATATGAACATGTTTGATGTTTAAATATATTATACCATATCAAAAAGAAAAAAGTCTTAAATGTAACAGAAAGGAGAGAATTGATAGGTAAACAAAAATTGTAACCTTTAATTATATAGGTAGCTTTCTAAATGAGAGGAAAAAAGAATTGTTGTTTGGCACCTATATATTTTATTCAGAAAATCAAAGCTTATTTTTTCCTTGTTTCCATAGACTTTCAATTCTCATGAGTCTAATTTTGTGCTTTCATGCTGTCTTTTACCCTGTCCCTAGCTTGTTTTCAATAGAGCAATAAGAATTCTTCACTCCAGGAAGAACTAGAATTTTTTTTGTTTTTCTGAGGAAGATTTGCCCTGAGCTAACATCTGTGCCAATCTTCCTCTATTTTGTATGTGGGACACCACCACAGCATGGCCGCCAACAAGTGGTGTAGGTCTGTGCCCCGGAACCAAACCCGGGCTGTCAAAGGGGATCATGCCAAACTTAACTACTAGGCTGTAGGGCCAGCCCAGAGCTAGAATTTTTAATGTATACTATGTTAAACTTTGCATATTTATATTAAATATTATATATTGTTCCAACTAATGAAGGAGCTAACACACTAAAGATTCTCTGTGTTTTTGACCAATATGTTCCTTCTGACAATGCTTTTTGATAATGCCTTTCCTAATTCTGGCCCCAGATTCAGAATAATGAAAATTTCATGATGTTTTTCAAACCTAAACTGTTATTGGTGTTTCTTAGGTGGCCACTGGGCAACCATAAAGATTATCTCATAAAAGGAGGGAAGGAGGAGTTTGTAAGACAGTCTTCAGATTTTATTTATTGTTGTTTGGTTGACTCAAAGCAACTTGAAATATCTTTTGGTTACCAAATATGGCATTAAAAAAAAAAAACCTAACAAATCAAAAGAGAAGTCAGCTTTCCTGAGTTAATGATGTAAAAGTAATATGTTATTAATACATAGGTGTTTAGTGACTATATACTTTCCAGACTGAAAAGAGGCATATCCATGTTCACATACAAAGACTGATACTATGTCTATAAATTGATTATAAAAAATAATTTTGCTTTTATATTTAATTGAATTATAATAACAATATAATTTATACTAGGAAGAAAAGAGAGCACTAACACTTTGAGCACCGGGGAATGGTGTCAAATCAGGGAATCTGTGTTGGTTTCTATGAGTCAGGCTATTCTGATTACTGCCCTGGGTCCACTGTACATCACAGTAACCACACTCACTTTGTATTTGGTGATTAAGTGTCACCCCCTGGTGCCTGCCACCCCAGGATCCCATTATTTACATTGCATTTAGGGAACCCACTTTGAAGGCAGCAGTTTCCACTGTCATTTCTTTTTTTTTTTTTTTGAAGATTTTATTTTTCCTTTCTCTCTCCAAAGCCCCCTGGTACATAGTTGTATATTTTTAGTTGTGGGTCTTTCTAGTTGTGGCATGTGGGATGCTGCCTCAGCATGGCTTGATGAGCGGTGCCATGTCTGTGCCCAGGATCTGAACCGGCAAAACCCTGGCCCGCTGAAGCAGAGTGCACGAACCTAACCACTCGGCGTGGGGCCGGCCCCGCACTGTCATTTCTGACCTACAGAGAAAAGCAACGACACAGTTCTGCAAGAATACTGGTGCTGCCACCCAAATTTATTTCATACAGCCACGGGGAAGGTACATCCTCTGGCCCTTCCCGGGGTAGGTGAGCAGATTTTACATCATAAGAGCACTCTAACCTTCCAATCTGCTTAAAACGTTGGACAACTTCATTCAAAGTATACCAACACAATTCTGTTATTTCAATTTCCTTTCACGTAGCCATGTTTGAGTCCATGTTCCAGTCAACCAACCAAACTGTTAGAGCCTTTTCCAAGCCATCAAGCTAAAACTTTGAATCCAGAATCTCTCATAATTGGGCCAATATCAATAAATTTAGCTTGATCTAACTATTTATTCTTCCACTATGATCCCAAACCCTTAGGATCCTTTCACACACACATTCACAAGATTTCTGTCTCTGTGAACTGGAAAAATCATACAGTTATTTTGGGGTATAGTGAACCTCCTCTTGGAGCTTCTCCACCTCAATTTCTACCTCAGACTTTGGGGCCTGCTGAGAATTGAGTTTAATGATAAGGTTTAGAAGCAAAGAGGGGTGGTAGGGGGTAGGTCCTGAGGAGAATCAGTAAAGCCTTGTCAGGCCATTGCCTCAGGGACGTCATTACAGTCTCTTTAGGCAAGGATGAAAGGGCTGCTTTTTCTGACAAAGAAGACTTGGAAGAATTTAGGTGTTCAATATCCCCAGCTTTATCATGAACTACCTATATGACTCCATTTCAATTTTCGGATTTCCCTCCTTTCAAGTCAATGCTCTCAATGTACCAGAAGACACCCTGGGAGGTTGGGCATTAAATTTGCCTTGTAATTCAGTCCGTCACAGGATGAAACACTCGGTTTGGTTTTCAGAATTCTTGTCCCTGCAACTACAGTAGACAAGGGTTTCTTTCAGGGAAGATATAGAAGCTTTTGCTAAATAAGTGAAAAGCAATAGGGTATGTTGGAGTGTATGAGGAAGCCATTTGGTTTAAAACTAATTCAGCCTGACCCTGTTTTTCCAAAAGGGCTTGATGTGACCTGTTGAGGATGCATTGTTTTTCTGTTTTAAATATTTACTATGTCCCAAAGACAAGAGTGATGCTCTTAGAGGTAAGGATGTAGCTTCGGCATTTCCTTAAGGGTAAGCATCTCTTCCTGGGAACTAAGGATTAACTGCTGACCTGTTGTGCTCATCTTGTGACCACCGACCTGCTGACCTTCCGTGCCAGCTAAGCATCTCCTAACAGTAGTAAAAGAGATATTCCTGTCATATGTGATGTGTGCTCTTTGTTCCAAGACTGTATATAACTACCTTGTACACCTCATTTCTTTGGTGCCCTTCTTTCCTTGTGGAAGGAGGGCCCCAGGTTATAGTCCTCAAACCTGGCTCATAATAAACTCACTTCAATTTTGATTTATAGATTGCTTACGGTTTGGTTGCATCGATGCTTTCAAGTTATTTATGCAGACCTTGTACTAGGAATCTGAAGCCAAGTTTCAAATTCCAGCAGAGTTAGGGGCAACCAATCAACCCCATTATACTACTTAGTTTGACTAAAATGTCTTAAAATAGCAAATACATGAGCATCCAGAACCTTGCCTTCTGTATGTGTTTGGCTCGGAGTATCCAATGGCAACATTTTGCATATCTCTGTAACCACATCAAGCCATGGACTATCAGTGCTCTCTTTACTACTGGAGATAGAGTCATTAGTGCCTTTAAATCTATCAACTAGACAACCAGTTCCAGAAAACCCAGAACCAATTCAGAAAACTCATCTTTCAGTTTCTGTTCCTCTAACCTCACCAATATTTTATCAGTCAGGGTTCAACAAAAGAAGCAGAACAAAAGAAGGGGGTATAAAATAATGGATTTATTTTAAAGAATTGGTTTATGCAATTGCCAGGGCTGAGAAGGCAAGTCCAAAATCTGTTGGACAAGATATCGGAAAGGTCAATCTGGAACTCGTAGGCACATGCTGAAGTTGCAGTCCACAGGTGGAATTTTGGAATTTCTTTTTCTTCAGGGAGAATTCAGCTCTGCTTTTAAGGCCTGTCAACATATTGAATCAAATCTATTCATATTATCTAGAATAATCTCCCTAACTTAAAGTCAATTGATTATGAATTTTAATCACATCTGCAAAATACCTTCAGAGCAACACCTAGATTACTGATTGATGGATAACTGGGGACTGTAGCCTAGCCAAGTTGACACATCGAAGGACTATCATATGCTTCTTTATTTATTTTTTAATATGTAGCATGTACTACTTTTGTAATTAAAAAATAATAAATATGTGAATGAAAGCTTCTCTATTTAATTGACAGTGGATATTTTTAGACTGAAGGTTGTTTTCTTCTTTGTACTTTACTTAGGCAATAACATAATTAGCTCCCTTTTCTTTTTCTACTTGACCTTTGTTCACATCTCACCCATTCTTCCTGCATTTGAGCTAGCAAAGACAGGTGATGTAGGATGCGTAACAGTTCTTGGATGGTGGATCCAAATTAATGCAACTTTCAAAGATAGTTTTCTTTCCCTAAAATGGTAGATTACATCCTGAGAGAATTTTACTTTTAAGTCTCAGGAGCTCTATCATCTTCTATTACATCAAAGCCACTAGTCATTCTTTATGGCATTCTGATTTCTGAACTCTAGGTGAATAAAAAGTGCACAATGTCTATTGATTAATGGAATAAAGGACACGTTAATTTAAAAAGTAAAGGGGAGACACTTTGTCTAGTTTCTGTAACAGCACAGGGATAACCCAGTTCTACACAGTTTAACATTCATTTCTTTTCATCGGCGTGGGCTATTTCCATGGCAGATTCAGCTATGTGAAAGGCATAATGTGAGATCTTTTTAACACATTTTATGTCAGTTCATTTTGCTCTGTAATCTTGTTTGGTTTCTGACATGTTCTAAATAGTTCAGTAGAAAGATTTTAAACCACTATCCCCATTCACATTGATTCATTTTCCAGGAAATCTCTATGCTGTCTCTTTTCATTAGAAAAGAAATGACTAACCAGTCAACCAGCAATTTTAGTGTCCTTGGCAACAAAACAGGGTGACTCTTTTTAATAAGGACCCTAAAGAAAGAAATCTATGTTCTGAAAACATATTTATCTCAATTAATTTTTGTGAAAGGAAAAAACTACCAGTCTCCTAATTGAATCACACTGGACAGAAACCTGTTAACAGAATAATGAGGACCAAATCACATTTTAAAAAATCCATAATTTTAAAATAGGAGGAAGACATTGCACAGGAATTAACACAGAGGACCCATTTATCTGTGAATTAATAAATTATTAAATAGGTAGCTGATTTTTCTTCTTAAACTAAACTAACTTTTAGGCAATTCCTGTGCTTTTTTTCCTTTGCCATTTTCATCAAAAACAGAATAAGTTCTGAGAATCTAATGTACAACATGCTGACTGTAGTTAATAATATGGTATTGTATATTTGAAAGCTGCTGAAAGTAGATCTTAAGAATTCTTACCACATACGCAAAAGTTTACTATGTAGGGTGATGGAAGGGTTAATTATCTTGATCTTGTGAATCATTTCACAATGTATATGTATATCAAATCCTCATGTTGTAGACTTTAAATATATACAACCATATTTGTCAATTATTCCTTAAGAAATTTGGGGAAAAAATTGAATGGGAAAGTTGTCCTATATAAAATTGCTTCCTTAGAATTATTGGTTTCAAAGGAAAGACTTTCATAGACTTGATCTCAAAGCAGTTGTGGAAGGAAATTGTTTATATGCACTTGGAGGATTTGTCCTCTCAGTCTGAAAGACTTGGGTGGAGCTTCCCACCCAAGAATGGTCTGATGAGATCTGAACTAGTGTCTATAAGGAGATATTATTTTTGTTTCTCTGAAACAAGATTTCCAAGCTGAGTGGGGTGAACCAGGATGTTTATTTCATTCTTTACAGTTTACAAAGCATTTCTTTAAATTATCTTATTTAATCATTTAATCTTTAAAACAATCCAATAAATTAGGTACTATTACCTCTTTTTCTTTTGTTTTGCTGAGGAAGATTCTCCCTGAGGTAACATCTGTGCCAGTCTTCCTCCATTTTGTGTGTGGGTTGCCACCATAGCAAGACCACCAACCAGTGGTGTATCTGGGAACCAAACCTAGGCTGCCAAAGTGAAGCATGCTGAACTTAACCACAAGGCCATTGGGCCCACCCCTCTTGCCTCTATTTTTAAAAAGAGGAATTTGAACCCTTAAAAAATTGAGTCCCTTTCCCAACTTCACATAGCATTTAGCTACATTTATGACTCTGAATCTCACAGGTTATTAGAATGACCTTCCCTCTCAGATTATATATCTTGTCCAAAGCTTCTGTGTTAGTCTTCTAAGACTGCCATAGCAAAGTACCACAGACTGAGTGGCTTAAACAGCAGAAGTTTACTTTTACAAAGTTCTGGAAGCTAGATGTCCAACACTGAGGTGCCATCAGGATTGGTTTCTGGTGAGCCCTCTCTTCCTGGTTTGCAGATGGCAGACTTCTCACTGTATCCTCACATGGCCTTTCTTCTCTGGGCACTCGTGGAGAGAAAGAGAGCTCTCTCTTGTCTTTTTTTCTTCTCATAAAGACACCAGTCCTTTAGGATTGAGGCCCTACTCGTGTTACCTCACTTAACCTTTATTACCTTCTTAGAGACTCTCTCTTCATATACAGTCACATTGAGGAAGAAGATTTCAATATATGAATTGTGAAGGGAAACACAATTCAGTCCGTAACAGTTTCCTTCCAGATAATAATAATAATCTACATGTTTTATTATCTCCAGAGAGATAATAATCTATGTGTTTTATATAGATTCAAATATTTTCAAAGTCTGGATGAAATTCAGAAAAATAAAAAGAAAAGAAAAATTTAAAAAAAGAAAAAGAAAGAGAGGCCCAGAGAGATAAATTAACCTATTAATATGAACAATCAAGTAATGGTAGAATTGGGACTAGAACTCTTTCTTCTGCTTTTCACAGAGGTGCTGTTTCCATTAAACAATCCGTGTCTTGTGATGCTATAGCTCATATACAGTTCCACTGCAGTACATACAAGGCAGAAGGTAGACTCAAACTAGTCAATTTGGAAGGAATTTTTGAGAAAACCAGTGCTCTAAGTTGTAAATTGATCTAAGCTAATATGGGACTTCATAATTGCTGGCTTCATTTTAGTATTTATCATAGCATCCAATCTTTATCGGTAGGTAAGCACTAAGAGCTTTCTTCCAGACTCCTACTGCTAAGCATCAAAGTAATTGTTAGAATAAATTCTGTACACATACAAATGCTTATTAGCAAACAGGAATGGAGGCAGTCATGCAACATGTTTCTTTAAGCTCAATAACATCCCAGCTTTCTGTCCTTTTAAAATGCTTTGACCATATTTGGCATGAAAACTTCTGTAGAAGATAACATGACAATGTGCTAGAGACAGGAATCTGCTTATCTACTTTTTAGCAAGGGATGACCCGATTCTTTTAAATTAGTGACTGTGCACCAGACTCTGTGGGAATAAAAATTCAAGAGCCGTCAGAACCATACGGATGGCTGGACTCACTATTCAGGTGAGGGCCAGTGACTCTATAGTGTTTCTAACAAATTCACAAATTTTGATCACTACTCACTTCATTAATGAAGTCATTTTTGTAGCATCTCTTATGCTAGGTAAATAGCCTCTGGTGTTGAGTAGAGATAAGCAAAGCTCAAGTCTCCTGACAATATCTCCACCCTCAACAACTTCTTTCTTCATCACTCATTCTATTCTCAGCCCCACTAGCTTTCTTCCTCTTCCTTGAATATGCCAACAGCATTCCAATATGTACATAGAATTACTATATTATATATATATAAAATTGGTTCCATTTCTTTGGAGAACGCTGACTAATATATCTATATATGCCTCAAGACGTTAGAAAACTGTAAATGGCTATACATATATAAGATATTATTCCTACACTGCTAGGACTGCACTAAGGTGTCTTAAGGGTATCTCTTTGGGACAACCGCCAGGTACATTATACTATCAAGTGCTGGACACAGAAGAGAAGCCCAAAGGCTAGTTACTTGGCTCAGAAAAAGGCTACTTTGGGTGACTTTTGGTCACCAGAGGGCACCATGGGCTCAGCAACTGGTTCTTTATTGCTCAGACATTTTATTACTTTATGCATATTTAAGGTTTCTTCGCTTATTCAAAAAGCACTTACGGAGCACATACTATGGGCTGGGCAATGTTCTAGGTCCTGGGGTGCACAGTAATGAATAAGAGAAATAAGGTCTCTATCACTGAGCTTGTTTAGATTTCACTCAAAATGATGGTTTGAAACAGCTTAAATCTGGTTAGATTTAAGATACAAATGAATGGAAAGAAATTTTATGGTCATGGATTGGAAGACTTAATATTCTTAAAATATCTACACTGCCCAAAGCAATGTACAGATTTCATGTAACCCCTATTGAAATCCCACCGGTATTTTTTACAGAAATAGACAGGACAATTTTAAAGTTCATATGGAATCATAAAGGAACAGGAACTTGGCCTGAGAAAGAACAAATCTACAACCAATCTTTCACAATGGTGTTAAGAATATACAATGGGGAAAGGATAGCATCTTTAAGAAATAGTGCTGGGAAAACTGAATATCTACAATCCAAAGGATAGCATCTTTAAGAAATAGTGCTGGGAAAACTGAATATCTACAATCCAAAAAAAAAAAAAATGAAATTAGACTCTTATTGTGCATAATACACAAAAATCAACTCAAATAGATTAAAGACTTAAATGTAAGACCTGAAACTTTAAAACTCCTAGAAGAAAATACAAGGAAAAAACTTCATGATGCTGGTCTTGGCAATGATTTCATTGATGTGACACCCAAAGCACAGACAACAAAAGCAAAAACACACAAATGGGATTACATCGAAGAAAAAAGCTCCTGCACAGCAACGGAAACAATAGCAGAGTGAAAGGGGAACCTATGAAATGGGACAAAATATTTGCAAACCATACATCTGATAAGGGGTTAATCTCCAAAATATATAAGGAACTCCTACAACTCAATAGTGAAAAAACTAATGACCCAATTTAAAACTGGGCTAAAAACTTAAATAGACATTTTTCCAAAGAAGACATAGAAATGGCCAACTGGTATATGACACATCATTAATCATCAGGAAAATGCAAATCAAAATTACAACGAGATATTACCTCATACCTGTCAGGAGGACTGCTATAAAAAAAGCAAAATACAACAATGTGCACAAGGATGTGGAGAAATTAGAACCCTTTCACACTGTGGGAATGAAAAATGTTGCAGCTGCTATGGAAAACAATATGGAGTTTCCTGAAAATTTAAAAATATAAGTATCACATGATCTAGTAATCTTATTTCTGGGTATTTATACAAAACAATTGAAACCAAGATCTCAAATAGATATTAGCACACTGATGTTCATTGCAACACTGTTCCCAGTAGCCAAGATGTGGAAACAAACTAAATATCCATCAACAGATGAGTGGATAAAGAAAATGTGGTGTATACATACAATGGAATACTATACAGCCTTAAAAAAGAAGAAAATTCTGCAATATGTAACAACATAGATGAATATTGAGGACATTATGCTAAGTGAAATAAGCCAGTCACAAAAAGACAAACATTCCATAATTCCACTAATATGAAGTCTAAAATAGTCAAAGTCATAAAATCAAAGAATGGAATGTTGGTTGCCAGGGGTTCAAAGGAGGGAGAAATGAGGAATTACTAATCAATGGGCATCAAGTTTCAGTCAAGCAAGAGGAATAGACTCTAGAAATCTGCTGTACAACATTGTACTTATAGTCAATGACAATGTATTGTACACTTAAAAATTTGCTAAGAGTATAGAGTTCTTGTTATGTGTTCTTACTACAATAAAATAAAACAAAAATAATGAAACACTGGGGGAAAAATCCTACTGTGTGCCATATTTAGGCTGAGTAGTCAATAGTGAACAAGACAAGGTGGTCTTAGCTTCCACTGAATTTACAATATAGTAGGGAACACAAAACTTAATTTTTAAACATCCAATTATGACTGGTGATAAAATGGTGAATAAATTACAAGGTGATACCACAATACACAATAGGGTGACTCAATTATTTTTTAGAGTTTAGAAAAAGGTTTTTGGAAGAAGGAGAATGTAAAGATGAGTAGAAATAAGTTGGGAAAATCTTCCAGAAATACATTCTAGAGAGAAGTAACTGAAAAGAACTCAGTTAAACATGGTATGCCATGAATGAATGAAGAGGGAACTGATTAATTATGAAGAGGGCTTGGTATAGAAAAGTGGCTGTGTAGGAAACTATATTAATTTTCCTTTCTTTGTGGTGTTCTGGGATGTATCTGCTAATCCAGCACCTGATCTGGAGTAACCTCAGCCTTATAACAGACCCAAGACCGACCTACAGCCATAAGACTTTGGGACAAAACCTGTAGTGTTGCTTGCCAAAACAAAGTAAATCTCATTGGGTTTAATTAGAATGAGACTAGCTTTGGACCTGTAATAAGTTAAATAATGATCCATGTGACTCATAAACATCCAATAAGATAGAAAATAGGCCAGAATTCCAGAACAAAAGATGCGTTATAACACTACACAATCAAAATTAATTCCATTTTAAGTAAGAATGGCAATTAGTAATCTCAAAGGTGCTGGAGATAGGGGTAAGGCCAACAAGAAACCAAGGTATTCTCATGGGCCAGCCTGGTGGCATAGTGGTTAAGTTCCCATGCTCCACTTTGGCGGCTCAAGGTTTACAGCTTCGGATCCCAGGTGCAGATCTGCACACCGCTCATCAAGCCATGCTATGATGGCATCCCACATACAAAATAGAGGAAGATTGGCACAGATGTTAGCTCAGCGATAATCTTCCTCAACAAAAACAACAACAAAGTCTTTTTATGATATGAACAGACATTTCTCCAAAGAAGATACACAGATGGCTAATAGGCACATGAAAAGATGTTCAACATCACTACTCATCAGGGAAACACATATCAAAATTACACTGAGATATCACCTTACACCTGTTAGAATGGCTATAATCCCTAAGACAAAAAATAATAAATGTTGGAGAGGATGTGGGAAAAAGGGAACCCTCATACACTGCTGGTGGCAATGCAAGCTGGTGCAGCCACTATGGAAAACAGTATGGAGACTTCTCAAAAAATTAAAAATTGAAATACCATATAACTCAGCTATTCCACTACTCGGTATTTATGCAAAGAACTTGAAATCAATGATTCAAAGAGACTTATGCACCCTTCTGTTCACTGCAGCATTATTCACAAAAGCCAAGACATGGAAGAAACCCAAGTGCCCATCAACTGATGAATGGATAAAGAAGCTGTGGTATATGTATATATATATATATGTATATATGTGAGGGATCAGAGATTTTAGGTATGTTTAGTTAGCTTCATGCATGAAACAATTAAATGTGTTACGTCTTTGTTTCTTTTTTTCTATAGACCCAAGAGATCACCCTCTCTCAAACATGAAAGTGTCTGTTGTAAATAAAATATATTGTTAAACTTACATATTTTTTGTCATATGGCTTCCTAGGAAAGTGACTGAAGAACTAGATGAAGTGAAAAGAAAATGGATCTCTAAAAGGAAGTATAAGAAGAAAGGACTTCTAAAGACTGAATAAGAAGATAAAAGAATGCCAAAACAGAGATCAGGAGAATAGAATAGTAGTACATGTAATTATTTGGTATAATTAGTAATCACCAACTGAAGAGCCACTAAGTGCCAAATATTGAATTATACTCTGAAAATGAAATAATGACAATTTTTTTAAAGTAATAATATTGGCATCGTATTTTTAGGATGCTCTGGTGTGAGGAGAGACTGAAATAGAGAATAGAGTGCAGTAACTACCATTATTTTTTGTCTTTTCAGTATTTCTTCCTTCTCCTTTCTCTGGTGATGAAAGTCCTCTTTTCTGGGAAAATCTATTTCATGTGGTTCTATGGAGCCACATATAGGGTTCTTTTTGTGACCCAGGTTTATCCAAACAGGGCTCTGGAAAGCCCTAATCAGAGTGGTTAGTTCAGTAATGATCATGTCATACCAGCCAGACAACTATGCCTTTTTGTGGATTTTTTTTAAGGACTATTTAGAAAGTTTATCCTTCCACTGAGATTAGTAAGCTTGAAAGATATGAGCCTAGGGCTTCTAATAGCCATTTTGTAAACCACTGGAACAGAAGAGACGACAAGAGATACATAATTTGAAGGAGCCCTAGGATCTAGCCATGCCTAAAGTCAGCTATACCTCATCACATCCAGGAAATTTAGTGAGGTGTTTTCTTCCCACTTGCAAGTAAAATTAATTCTGACTTATACAGAGGATACCACTATATGACAGTCAATTCTTACATACATTTAAAAAAAATAAAAACATCTTGAATTTCAATCTTGAATATTTTATTAAGGAATAAAAAGGTCATAGGCTATAATTTCTCCATTCAAAGCCAGACAGGTCTACTGAATTCTGATTTTTTTTGTTTTGCATTGTGGCTAAGTATATCTAAAATAGTTCAGAAACATAAAAGAGAAAACCAAGTTTACAAGATAGACTACAGGACTTCTGAGATTATGCAAACAACACAATGGCTTGTGTTAGAGTCTGAGATCATGAGTCTGGCGTGAAGATAAAAATACACACAGGAAATGATGTAGATTAGTGAATGGAGAGAGTCTAATTTAAAACTCATTGTAAAACTTGCCTATTAACAATTTAGGACACTACACATTCACTTATAAGCGTATCTTAATAGACTACAAAATGAAAGAGAATTTATGAAGTGTTTAGCTCCCAGCATAAAGCCGCTGGAGTTGACGAGTTCATTTATAATATTTGATTTGAAAATCTTGGGCACAGCAGTAGCAAGTTAAGATGCAAATTAAATTTTTCAGGAAATAGGAGAGATGCACATTTTAATTGAATTTCCCATGAATAGAAGGTTAGGAAGTGCCCACTGGTGGGGAAGCATCACTGCGCCGCAGCCTGAATGTCACTGTGCACGGTTTGGGAGGAAGTCTTAATGTTCTTCTCTTTTTTCTTACTGTGTTCTCCAGTTTGCACTAACAATCTCCCCTGCTGCAAAGGGAATTGTCAAGAAGGACTAGCAGGACATAAGCTTTATTTTAAAAGCAGTCAGTTAGTCACAAATGAAGTCGAGTGAATGGGTTCTATGTGACTTGGGATCAGGAGCGAAGGCCTTGATAAAGACACTTCTCTCAAGGACCTCTGCCCGGGTAATACTGAGCTTGGGCTAAGATTTAAATTCAACCTACAGATTTTCCCCTCTAAGAGATCTCAGTGAGCCTAAACTAAAAATTAAATCCCTTTTCCCTTGACCAACCAAGGGTAACCAGCTATTCTCCTGATGTACGTGAAGTCCTTCATGTTGAACAGCTGCGTGTTAAACTCTTAAGGCAAATAAAGAAGGTCAAAAAGGTGCTATTAAGAACTCTATTAAAGTTATAATGAATCACCATATTCTCCCCATGACAGACTCGGAGGCTCACACAGGATAGGCCCCCATTTGGTGTCTGTGGCTTTCTCCATCACACAATAATTAGACAGATGCATAAGAGTTTGCTAAGAAAAGAGCAATAGAAGGAAAAACAGCATCCAGGATTAAAGTTGGGAAGAGAAAAGGTTATTTTGTTCCTTTTTATTTGAGGAAGATTAGCCCTGAACTAACATCTGCTGCCAATCCTCCTCTTTTTGCTGAGGAAGACTGGCCCTGAGCTAACATCTGTGCCCATCTTCCTTTACTTTATATGTGGGATGCCTACCACAGCGTGGCTTACCAAGCAGTGCCATGTCCACACCCGGGATCCAAACCGGTGAACCCCGGGCCCCAGAAGCAAGACGTGCACACTTAACCACTGCACCACCAAGCCGGCCCCCTGTTTTATTCCTTTAATGATGACACTGATGAGGTTTCAGAGTGAAGATCCCAAAGCAATATCAACAGAGAAGCTACAGGATGGAAGGAGAGAGCATGTGGCTCAGGTTCAGGGCTTGGGGCTGCATGTTGTATCTGTGCAAAGTCACTCCAAGTCCATGCTGAGCTCACCACCACAGTGGCAGCTGGGACAAGAGACAAGGGAGGCTGAGAGGCTCTGAAGCAGTGCAGAGGTGGAGTCTGATACACAGGGCCTGAGGGAAAACCGAGAGCTGTAGATAATTGGTGCAGAGGATCCATGCATGTATTTTGTATATTAACTCTATTTGTTTTTAATTTAATTTTTAGGACTTTTCCCCACACATTCACTTTTTTTCTTTGCCTTGAAGCATGTGGGACTCTGCAATTATAACTAAATGTATAACCAAAAAGAAAGAAAGAAAGAAAAACACTATTGATAAATACTATTCCAAATACAGTATATAAAGGACAGGCAAAAATCCAGTGTTGCATATGATGAGCGAAGAGAAAATTGTACATTTTGATACATTTGAGATAGTTGGAATTCTACCAATACAAACCTCTACCATCATGATCTTCCTTTCCTCTTATAGTCAAAGACGTTTAATATACTGAAAATACTCTTTAGCTTTTATCTTTGTCTCTCATTTCCATTTTGGGTGATCTTATCTTAATAATTATTTCAATATTTCTGAAGTGTTCATAATGAAATTTTTGTTATATGTGTGTGTAAGGATATTTAGAGTACATGTATGTACAACCTATGACAACAAATATATAGAGAGAGAGGGAGAGAGATTACATAAACTTTATAATTTACTTCTCTGATGCAAACATGAAATTGATGTTTGTATCATTTATTCTAATGAGTCTATTGCATATTTTAACATATTACATTAAGCAGAAAGTCAGTTCCACTTCAGTAATGGCATTGTCCTCATTAACGGTGATCCAGAGAAGAAATTAATTTTCATCAGTTTAGTCTGCAGCTATTCCTAGGAAATGTAAGCCATTACTGTGTGGAATTTTTGCATATTTAAATATTTATGATTGGTTTATAAATATTTATACTTTAATAATTCTGTAGATTAAAAGCAAATGAAAACCTGCTATAAATGTATACTAGAATTGAACAATTAAGTGAATGGATGGTGGGTGGTAAGTGCCAGGTTTCTCACTGTTGAACCGGGAGATTACACGTAAGCAAGGGGAAGAGGCTAGAATGATTCGCATGGTAATGGATTAGAGCTGGAGACAGTATGAACTTGTTTAGCCGAATATAGGTTCAAACAGCTACATATGGAAATATATAGAGATCTGTGTATTTACACAGGATAGTATATACACATATATCTCCTTGCTTTGTCAGCTGAGAGCCTAGAAACAATTTGGTAGCAATGGGCACACGTGGTACACTGATCTTTGTTGCTAAAACAGGTGTACCTTGGAGATATTGTGGATTAGGTTCTAGATCACTGCAATAAAGTGAATATTGCAATAAAGTGAGTCACCCAAATTTTTTGGTTTCCCACCATAGTTAAAAAGTAGTTAAGAGCCAACCCTGGTGTCCTAGCGGTTAAAGTTCCACATGCTCCACTTTGGTGGCTTAAGTTCGGTTCCCAGGTACAGAACCACACTGCTCATCTGTCTATAGCCATTCTGTGGCAGCATCCCACATAGAAGAACTAGAAGGACTTACAACTAGAATATACAACTATATACTGGGGCTTTGGGGAGGAAAAAAGAGAGGAATATTGGCAACACATGTTAACTCAGGGTGAATTGTTCCCATCAAAAAAAAAACAAAAACGTACTTCATTGCTAAAAAATGCTAACCATATCAGAATCTTTAGTGAGTCATAGTCTTTTTGCTGGTAGAGGGTCTTGCCTCATTGTTGATGGTTGTTAACTGATCTGGGTGTTGGTTGCTGAAGGTTGGGTTGGCTGTGGCAATTTCTTAAAGTAAGACAACAATGAAGTTTCCCATATTGATTGATTCTTCCTTTCATGAATGATTTCTCTGTAGCATGCAGTGCTGTTTGATAGCATTTTATCCACATAGAACATCTTTCAAAATTGGAGTCAATCCTCTCAAACTCAAACCCTGCTGTCAGTTTATCAACTAGGTTTGTGTAATATTCTAAATCCTTTGTTGTCATTTTGACAATCTTCACAGCTTCTTCACCAGGAGTAGATTCTATCTCAAGAAACCACTTTCTTCCTCCATCTATAAGAAGAAACTCCTCATCCATTAACATTTTATTGTGAGATTGCAGCAATTCAGCCACATCTTCAGGCTCCACTTCTAATTCTACTTCTCTTGCTATTTCCAGTTACTTCCTCCACTGAAGTCTGGAATCCCTCAATGTCATCCATGAGGGTTAGAATCAACTTCTTCTGAATTCCTGTTAATGTTGATATTTTGACCTCTTCCCATAAATCACAAATATTCTTAATGGTATCCAGAATGATGAATTCTTTCCAGAAAGTTTTCAACTTACTTTGCCAGATCCATCAGAGGAATCACTATCTATGGCAGCCATAGCCTGATGAAATGTATTTCTTAAATAATAAGTCTCAAAAGTCAAAATGACTCCTTGATCTACAGGCTGCAGAATGGATAGTGTGTTAGCTGGCATGAAAACAACATTAATCTCATTGTACATCTCCATCAGAGCTCCTAGGTGACCAGATACATTGTCAATGTAGTAATATTTTTAAAGGAATCTTTCTTTCTGAGCAGTCCATCTCTACAGGAGGCTTAAAATATTCAGTAAACCATGCTGTAAACAGATGTGGTGTCATCCAGGCTTTGTTGTTCCATTTATAGAGCACAGGAAGAGTAGATTTAGCATAACTCTTAAGAGCCCTAGGATTTTTGGAAAGGTAAACAGTGACTTCAACTTAAAGTCACCAGCTTCATTTAGCCTCTAACATGAGTCAGCCTGTCCTTTGAAGATTTGAAGGCAGGCATTGACTTCTCCTCTCTAGCTATGAAAGTCCTAGATGGCATCTTCTTCCGATAGAAGGCTGTTTCATCTACATTGAAAATCTGTTGTTTAATGTAGCCACCTTCATGAATTATCTTAGCTAGATCTTATTGTAGCTTCTACATCAGCACTTGCTGCTTCACTTTGCACTTTGATGTTATGGAGATGACTTCTTTCCTTAAATGCCATGAACCAACCTCTGCTAGCTTCAAACTTTTCTTCTGCAGCTTCCTCACCTCTCTCAGCCTTCCTAGAATTGAAGGGAGTTAGGGCCATGCTGTGGATTAGGCTTTGGCTTAAGGGAATATTGTGGCTGATTTGATCTTCTATCCAGACCACTGAAGCTTTCTCCATATCAGCAGTAAGTCTGTATCACTTTCTCATTATTTCTGTGTTCACTGCAGTAGCATTTTTCAATTCCTTCAAGAACTTTTCCTTTGCATTCACAACTTGGCTAACTCTTTGGCACAGAGGCCTAGCTTTCAGCTTATCTTGGCTTTCAACATGCTTTCCTCACTAAACTTAATCATTTTTAGCTTCTGATTTAAAGTGAGAGACTTGCAACTCTTCCCTTCACTTGAACACTTAGAAGCCATTTCAGGGTTATTAATTGGCCTAATTTCAATATTGTTGTGTTTCAGGGAATAGGGAGGCCTAGGGAGAGGGAGAGAGAAGAGGAATGGCGGGTCTATGGAGAAGTCAGAACATTTATCAATTAGGTTTGCCATCTTATATGGGTGTGGTTTGTGGTGCCCCAAAACAATTACAATAGTAATAGTAGTTACAATAGTAATTGAATAGTAATCACTGAAGACGGATCACCAAAACAAATATAATAATAATGAAAAATTTGAAACTATTGCAAGAATTACCAAAATATGACACAAAAATATGAAGTGAGCAAATGCTGCTGGAAAAATGGCGCCAATAGACTTGCTCAATACAGGGTAGACACAAGCTGTCAATTTGTAAAAAGTGCAATATCTGTGAAGCGTAATAAGGCAAAGTGCAATAAAATGAGATATGCCTGTACTGTTATCCAATAAAAGGTATTGTGGTGTCAGAAATTAAGGAAGCGTTAAAAAAATTTTTTAAGAAAAATAAAAACTATGTTGATAGGAGTATTTTAAAGGGACATAGGACCCAAATGAAAGAGCTCCAAATGGCCAAATAAGAAAACAAAATAGCATTGGATGATAACCCAAAGCATAAAGTAAGTACCAATGAGTCCATACTAATATAAATAAATGAGGTAGACCATAACTCCCCACTCTCTAAGTGCATATCATGCATAGTAACTGTTATGGGTTGAATTGTGTCCCCCAAACTTCACATGTTCAAATCTTAGATCCCAGTACCACAGAATTAGATTTTATTTGGGAATAAGGTCATTACAGATGTAATTAGTTAAGGTGAGGCTGTACTGGAATATGGTGGGCCCCTAATATAATATAAATAGTGCCCTTATAAAACAGGGAAATTTCAAACCTCCCTGATTGCCTAGTGGTTATAGTTTGACACTCTCACTGCTTTGGCAGCTGGGTTCATTTCCCTGTCACAGAACCACACCACCTGTCAGTTGCCATGCTGTGGCAGTGACTCACATAGATGAACTAGAAGGACTTAGAACTGGGATATATAACCATGCACTGGGGCATTGAGGAGAGGGAAAAAAAGAGGAAGATTGACAACAGATGTTAGCTCAGGGCAAATCCTTCCCTACAAAAAAAAGGGGAAAAAAGGGAAAATTAAAAATAAATAAATAAGATGGGGAAATTTGGACATAGACATGAACACAGGGAGGACGCCAACTGAGTATAAAGGCAGAGATCCAAGTGATGTGTGTACAAACCAAAGAGTTCCAAAGATGTCAGCAAAGCCCCAGAAGCTAGGAGAAAGGCTTGGAACAGGCTTTCTATCACTGCCCTCAGAAGGAGCCAACCCTGCCAACACCTTGATCTCAGACTTCTTGGCTTCAGAACTACGAGATGCTGATATTAAGGCACTCAGTTAGTGATACTTTGTTACGGTAGCCCCAGAAAACTAATACAGTGACTTCCTTTCAAAAAGCAGAGTATGGAAAGAGAAAAAAGGGTAACTCCACAGTGGAGTGACCTGACAAACACTATCTCACCCAGGTGATCAGGGTTAACATGACCAGTGATGAGTAGCATTGCTGGTACTTACCTTTAATATAATGTGATGAAAAGGGTACTTTGCTTCTCTGGTCTTCCTCACAGAACCCCCTAACCCCAGTCTAATCATAAGAAAAATAGCAGACAAATTCAAATTGAGGGACATTCTACAAAATACCTGAACAGAACTCCCCAAAACTGTCAAGGTCATCAAAATCAAGGAAAGTCTGAGAGACTGTCACAGTCAAGAGCAGCTAAGGAGACATGATGACCAAATGCAATGTGATATTCTGGATGAGATCCAAGAATAGAAAAAGGACATCAGGTTAAAACTAAGAAAACCTGAATAAATTATGGGCTTTACATAATAATATGTCAATATTGGTTGATTACTTTTAATAAAAGTGTCATATAAGATGTTAATAATAGGAGAAAATTGGGCCTGGGCTATATAGGAATTTTCTGTATTATCTTCTCAACTTCTATGTAAATCCAAAACAGTTCAAAAATGAAAAGTTTAAAAAATAAATGAAAAAAATTGGATCAGCTACACATTGAGTAAGGTACTTAAAATGCGTAAAGCAAAGTCCTGTGAAATACAGGTATAGTTTATAGGAAATTCAGTTTGCAATAATTCCCAACATGCTCATAAAAGCTAATGTGCACATTAAGTAAAAAATAGTATGGTCATAAATTATTGATATAAATTATGCAGTTCAGTGAGGCAGAATGTATATTTCAAACATGATCTCTGACAGTTTTTTTATCCTTTCAAACTACAACTAACAAATCCTTTTTCCCTGTCAGTTTACTAGGAATCATAATATTCTTTGACATACTATCCTTAAACAGTTACATAAACAACTTGTGGTTCAATTAATTTCAGTTGAACAATTTTTTATGTTTCACAGTAAAGACTTAAAAGATAATAAAGGAATGGAGTTAACGATTTATCAGTAATTTTTTGTCCTTTGTATTACATGCAAAATCAAACTTGTGTGGAGATTTGGGGTAGAGCTGCTCTGTCATTTCTTGCTGTGTCAATTTCAATCTACTGCTTCTTCAAATCAACAGAAGACAAAATAGAGCATTTTTAAAAATATCTGAGGTGCTAGAATAGAATACTGCGCCATGTGTAGTATATTAACTTTCCAAATAAGACAACATTTCTATTTTTTTTAATAATTAGCTTTTTGTGTGTGTGTGGTGACATTTAAGATTTACTCTTTTAGCAACTTTCAAGTATGTAATACAGCATTGTTAACTGTAGTCACCATATTGGACATTAGAGTCCCAGAACTTATCCATCTTACGACTGGAAATTTGTACCCTTTGACCAACATCTCCCCATTTCTCCCACCCCCTAGACCCTGGCAACCACCATTCTACTCTCTGTTTCTAGGAGTTCAGCTGTTTTTAGATTCCAGAAATAAATGAGATCATAACGGTATTTGTCTTTCTCTTTCTAGCTCGCTAATGATTAGCATTCATCTTTTGTTGGTGAAGCAACCCAGTTTCAATCAGTAGAAAAGTGTCAGTCTGAGTCTTTTGAATAAAGAAATTACTATAGGATGTAGAACTTACAAAATCATTGGAAAATACAGATCCAGAAGAGGGATCGGATCAGAGATTGAATCACCAACCAGTCAATCAGAGAAGCCATGTCCTACAAGCCATAGATGCAGAAACATGAAAGGCAAGTTTGTGGAGAAGCCTGTGCAAAGCCATTGCTCCTGAGTAGCTACTGAATCAGTGAGTCCACAGCCAAGTGTCTGGGAGAGCCTGAGGTCACTGTTAGTCAGCATGGCTAGGAGGCTGGAGGAATAAATGGACACAGAGAAAGCACCTCTGTGAATGTTTGCACCAGATATGGTTGGGAAAAGTCTCTCAGAGAACAACAGATGCTCCTTTATTTCTGCATTCCAAGTGTACAAAAGTCCTTTGGACCAACTCTAATCTGGAAGCATACCGGGAAACATAGCTCCCAGCCTAATTAAGTTCACCCTAGCAAATGTCATATATATACTCTATCCTTGTAAAAATCAGATATAAATATGAAATGTATCTGTGCTTGAAATCTTAGTCTACCTATATGCAGGACTTTATTATAACACACTTTTGGCTGTTTGAGAACAGGAATACATCATTTATTAGACAACTGAATGGACCTAGATAATGATATTTTAGTGAGCGTCCTACGAATCGAGGCTTGATAAATGCTCTCATCAGAAATGTAGGAAAAAAACATAAAGCACTAATGGTGTTGCTATGATTATGTGTTTGTCTTGGTGGAATCAGCAAATATATACCTGTAAACAAAAATCTATTGGGAAATGGAAATACATATGAATAGAGCAGACACACAAAGCCAAATTGGTAGACTGAGGTTAACAGTTGATAGCTGAGGGAATTCACAGAACTCAAATGGGTGTATTAGGAGACAACACAAATAGGGTTTAGAAGCATCAGACCTCTAGACTTCAGAGTCAGGCAGGCCTGGGTCTGAGACTTGGCTCTCTTGCTTCCTGGTTACTGGACCTCGATCACTGATTTAGTCCTTCTAAGTCTCACTCTTTTCATTCTATAACGGTATGATACTTTCCAAAAGAAAAACTACCTCGAAAGTTGTCATGAGAGGGGGCAGCCCAGTGGCATAGTAGTTAAGTTTGCATGCTCTGCTTCAGTGGCCCGGGGTTCGCAGGTTCAGATCCTGGGTGGCACAGACCTACACATCTACACACCGCTTGTTGAGCCATGCTGTGGCAGCATCCCATATACAAAATCAAGGAAGATTGGCACAGTTGTTAGCTCAGCAACAATCTTCCTCACAAAAAAAAAAATTGTCATAAGGAATAACTGTAATAAATGTCTATAAAACAGTACACAATATCTGGCACACTAAGTACTCCGTACACATAACCTCTATGAAGGCTGGGATTTTTATCTGCTTTGTTCACTGCTAGATCTGCAGCTCCTGGCACCACTTAATAATCTTTTATATAATCAATTAATTGATTAATTAATGGCAGCTGCTTTTACTGCTGTTCTTGTATTTGTTGTTAATGTAAGCTCCTGAGCTGTATGATATTTATAAAGAGATATCATGATGTATTTTTTTAAACCTCCAACCCACCTAGACATGTGCTGCCCTCAAGATGTTTAGGGAAGACAGATTTGCCATTGGGTTTCCAATATTCCAGGGGTCTCTACATTCTGAGTTTAGCTATGAGAATCAGTCTTTTCTAACATCCTCATTGCTTAACAGCATTTTTCCGCCAAAAGTCTTCACATGAATGCCCCCTGAAACACTTGTGGTGGTCACTTTGGATTTTTACATCTGGCCTTGGGCTTTGTAGCATATCTTTGCTGAACAAAATGCTGCCATTTCTCTGACTCAGAGGCTACTTACTTTATAACACTTGAAGTTGTGAGTCATGCTGTCTCCTTTTCTCCTGTTAGTGCCTAGGCGTTGCAAATGCCATCATTGTTTTATGTAACCCTTGCAGGGTTTTGCATATGAAGTCAGGACAAGAGTGTGCCATTTTAAAGGCCACAGCCATTTCTAAATTCTAGAGTGAATGCCAACATCCTCCCTTTGCTCGCATAGGGACCTCTTTGCTGACCCTGTGAGCCATGCATCTGTAAGGCAGTGGAGAAATGAAAATACACATGCCTCAGACCAAACTGTTCTTACATATTTACTCATGTAAAAGGATCTGTTGATTTTGAGTTGAGTTAGTCTTTGCAAAAATTATTATGTTGCTAAGATATATTGATTTTCTTTGGCTGAGCGCAGGTAGTGAAAATGAATAAAGAGCTTAGAAAAGCTGAATTCATCCCAAAGAAAGAGAATCAAGCCTCAGCAATATGGAAATAAACCAGCAGCTGAGAAAGACGTGTCCAGCAGGAGAACTCAAATCAAAGAGAATGGTCAACACATTAAAGGCAGAAAGTTATCAGATAGCCAGTTTTAACCATTCCTTCTCTACATTATAATTCTTTTCCCTTTAAGAGAGTGGACTCTACAGCGACACTGCCTGGGATTAAATCCCGGGTTAATGACTTATTAATTACATGTCTTTGGGTTACATATGCTCTTTCAGTGCTGAGTTACATATACCATCCCAGTGCTTAGGTGTCTTATCTATAAAATGGGGATAATAATAATATCAACATCATAGAATTTGTGGGATAATTAAGTGATATATATTCTATATATATACACAATTACATATATATCACATATATAGAATATTACATATAATATATATTAGAACAGTGTCTAGTCCTAGCAAGTGCTAAATATGATTGTTATTACTACCAACACTATGATCATCCCCAAGATTTAGTAAAATCTTAAACATGAGAGCAATACTGTAGCTGTGTTTAGGAGCCTGTGTCCATGCTTTGGGATGAAGTATGCTCAGGAATGAAAAAGGGGTGATGAGACAGCTGGAGGCAATCTATAAGGGAGAAAAAGGAGTGACAAGAAAAACAGGGTAGATTTCTAACACACACAAGGAGTGATCTCAGAAATATTTGGGAAAAGAGTTCGACTTCCTGCAATTATCCAGCCTATGAGCTCAGATTGTTGTTGCATGTCTATTAAAAGTAATAAACACCCTAAAGGTAAGAGAACTTTGGGACATTTAGATTTTAATTATTATTTTAATAAAGAATTATTTATGTCACAGACATAATTTATTGATTACCTGTGTGAGCCTGACACTGTACTAAGTGTTGCAGATCTAGCTGGAACTTACATTTTGTTTTGGGAGAAAGATAAAGAGCAAGGAAATAAACACATGCAAGATAATTACAAATTGCAATAAGTGCTATTAAACGGTGCATAACGATAGAGAGTAATTTCTGATCAGGTACTTTACATAAGGTTATTGGGAAAGGATTCTCTGAAAAGAGAAATATTTAGGCTGAAACCTAAAATATGGGAAAGAAGAAGCCAATAAAAAGCCAAGAGAATAGGTTACCAGGCAGAGGGAATAGCAAGTTCAAAGGCCCTAGAGCAAGAAAAATGTTGGTGTGTTCAGGACACAAAAAGGAGGCCAGTCTGGCCGGAGTTCAGTGGTGCAGGGAGAGTGGCTAGAGGTGATGCAGCAAGAAAGGCAAAATCCAGCTCATCCTTAACCTTGAGGGCAAGGGTAAAGATTGTAGGTTTTCTCCTAAAACAAGGAGAAATCATTCATAGGTTTTACGTGGAAGAATGAAATAATATGTTTTATGACTTAAAAATATTATAGATGAATTGTCCATGTTTTTAAAGCAAATTTCTCCACATTATGCCCTAGATCCCATCCCCCTTTTCCTACCCAACAATGTCACTCCAGCAGCTCTTTCCTCATTGCCAAATCAGCAAATTGACCTCTCTCATGGATTTTTCCCAGCAACACACAAATATGCAGTTTTTCCTACCATCTTTTAAAAACTCTCTCAATCCCTCTTCCCACTTTAGTTACCATCCCATTTCCTTCATTTCTTTTATGTTAAAAAAAGAAAGAGGAAGGAAGGAAGGAAGAAAGGAAAGAAAGAAAATGACTTGAAAAAGTTGTCCATACTCTGGCTACAATCTATCTACTTCCATTCTCTCTTAATCCCACTCCAAACTCTCAACCCCACTGCTCCCCAGAAACTGCTCTTTATCATGGTCATCAATGACCTTCATGTTGCTGAAGTCACTTGGTGTGTTCTCAGTTTTTATCTCAGTTGACCTATCAGCAACTTTTGCACTGTTTATCCTGCCTCCTCCTAGAAACCTTCGTCACTGACTCCCAGGATACTACATTCTCCTAGTATCCCACCTACTTTTCTGGATCCTGAGTCACTATTGATGGTTCCTTCTCATCTTCTCAATCCCTCAATGTTGGTATCTCCTGCACCTCTGCTCTGTTCTATCTACACTCCCTAGATTATTTTATCCCGTCTCATAGCTTTTAAATATCATGTCTATTTTGAAGTCTCTCATATTGATATCTTCATCTTGGACCTCTACCCTGAACTTCAGATCCACATACACAACTATCTACCTAACAACTGAAACTTTACATGTTAAAGACATAACTCCTGATATCCATCCCCTACTCTAACAAAAAGAAACAGCTCCATTTCAGTTAATGGTAGCTTCACTATTCCAGTTGCACAGGCCAAAACATTGAGGCTATTCTTGATGACTTTTCTCTTCTTTCATTCAATTTTTTGGCAAACCTGGTTGATTCCACCACCAAAATATATTCATAATCTTTCTAATTATTATGACCTCCACTGCTATTACCCTGGGGAAAAAAATCACCATCATCTCTTCCTTGGATATTTATAATTCGCTTCTAACTGGTATCTCTGTTTTTGGTTTTGTCTCCCAAAATATATTCTAATTATAGCAGCCAGAGTGATAGTTTTCAAACAAAATTATCATCATGTCACTCCTCTCCTTAAAGAGAAGTGGCTTCCCTTCATACTCAAAATAAAAGCCAAAAGTTATGAGGCTGTTCATGATCTGGCCCTGTTTGACATCTCCAAATATTCGCTTCTCACTCACTTTGCTCCAGCCACAGTGGCTTCCTTGCTGTTTCTCAAACATTCCAGGCATATTTCTTCTTCAAGGGCTTTGAGTTTGCTCTTTCCCCGGATGGACGATTCCTCACCTAGACATTCACACACAGTCTGCTAACTTGCTGCAGGTAGTTGTCAATCGGGAAACACAAATGGCATTAAGTCTTTCAACAGAGAAGATTTGATGTGGGATTGGGGAAGAAGATGTTGAAGAATAGGAGCAGCCAAAGGCAACATTAAGGTTAAGACCAGAGAGTAAAGGCAGGAATCAGCTACCACCTCTGCAAGTGGGAAAAACAAATGGGTGGTCTGAGATGGTTTGCGCCTAGCAGCTCAGAGGACTGGCCGTGGAACTGTGGCTCAGAAATGTGAGATGGTGCACTGATCATCTGCTTTTGGGACCTCAGGAGCTCAGAGGAAGATCCCATAAGATTTGGTTTCATACCTCATAGGAAAGACCATTGCCCATCTGTACTGACACCTCAGAAGGTCAAATGATGAGCCTGGAGGACCAGGATGTAGAAATTTAAGATGGGGTTCTCAGGAGTTCAAATGAGACTGGTTCTAAAAGTACCAACAAAAATTGAAAACTGGAATCAATTGCTTCTTCCAGGGTGAAAGGGTCACTTCTCCAGTGATGTTGACAGGAAACAGAAAGCAAAAAGGAAAAATTCCTTTCTTCCCTCCTCCTGCATTTCAGTCTCTTTCCAGAGAACTCTATTGGAAGAGATGTTAAGAAATCAGCTGACGATGGAGATATACAGTTTGCAGAGTCTCAATCAACATGCAGAATATAGAATCAGAATGACTTGATTCCTGGGCTCTATTCTCAGACACAAAGTCTGATTCAGCAGCTCTCAAGTGAGCACAAAAATATCTCTGTTTTTAAGGTATCCAGTTGATTCTGAAGTTCAGCTAGACTTGGAAACCTTTGATCTACAACTAATCCTTCATTTTGTAGTGAGGGAACTGAGTGAAGAAGTGTCTTATAGTCTGTGATGGTTCATTTTATTTGTCAACTTGACTGGGCTGTGGGGTGCCCAGATATTTTAGCCAAATATTATTCTGGGCATTTCTGTGAGAGTGTTTTTGGCTGAGTTTAATGTTGAAATTTGTAGACTGAGTAAAGCAGATTGACCTCAATAATGTGGATGTGCCTCATTCAATCAGTTATTCTGTTCAGGCCTAAACAGAATAAAAAGGCTGACCCTCCCTGAATAAGAGAGAATTCCTCTTGCCTCACTGCCTTTAAGCTGAGACATCAGTTTTTTCCTGCCTTTAAACTGGAACTGAAACATTGACTCTTCCTGGGTCTTGAGCTTGAAGGCCTTTGGACTAAATCTATAGCATTGGCTCTCCTGATTCTCAGTCCTTGGAACTTGGACCTGAACTATACCATCGGCTTCCCTGGATCTCCATCTTACCAAATGCAGATCTTGGGTTTGTCAATCTCCATAATTGTATAATCCAATTCTTAGAATAAATCTCTTTCTATACATATATATACATCCTATTGGTTTGGTTTCTCTGGAGAATCCTGACTAATACATGATCTGTAACTCTGAAGTTCTGGTTAAATGTGAGAAAAAAATTAAAACTTATCTTAAACATTTGCCATCAATAATCACTGCTTGCTTAGCACGGATCATTTCTTCTTCCATAATTGATCTATTGACCAACTGGGTGTAAACTGTGTGTTTCACATTAGCTTGAATTAAAACATAATCACATATATTAGATTATAATGATGCACTGTATTTTTTTCCAAATATTTAGGAGATGGTCAAAAGAGCACCACACAAAACCCAACATTTAGCCCAATGATGTTGAACAAATTGTTCAGGATCTAGAAGAGAAACATAATAGCAAATTAACAAAATATGTGGGTGATGCAAAGATTGTAAACAATGCAGCTGACAACAATGGGGAAAAAATAGAGTAAACATATTTTCAGGGAATTTTATTTATACAGAATGAACAGAGTGAGATTCCATAGGGGAAAATTTCTATATCAATACAGTATGAAGTGAAAACAATATTCTGGTCTTAGACAGGCTATGACTGTGCTTTTCTGTGTGACAGTGGGGGAATCTACTCTTTGTGTATTTAACAAGGAGATTGGTGAAGAATAATAGCATTTCTTCAGTCTAGAGCATTGTGCTGTAAATCTATATGCTTTAGTTTTAAAAAATACCTCAAACTATTGATCAAAGGAACAAAATCAATGCCAGTGATAGGTACTGTAAATGTACCCTGTCCAACACACATTTTGGAACAGTACAATTATTAAAACAACTATACAGGGCTGGAGTACAAGTAGAAAATAATTAGAATAATTGTATTTTAAGATTAAGATACAAATTGAGACTATCTGATTATTTCTTTTCCTGATTGCCTTTCTCCCCAAATAGATCAAATGTCTGACTGCTTCTCTTCCCCTCAAATATATTAAAATACAATTTTTTTTATTAAACTTGCTATTTTTTCTCAAAGACAGTGGAGATAGTTCTTGGTGTTACAATTGTATGAGAATTTTTCCTTGAATTTCATATACTATTGTTCTACTGACAACAACAAGCAGAAACAGACATGCACAGGACTTTGCATGACATCTGCTGGTTAAGGGTGTACATGGTGCAAAAGCTCATTTGCCTTTTTACCAAAAATATCAGTTGATAACCTCCCCAAGAGTACGCATGGAAGGACGATACCCACAGGAATGGAAGGCTTCCTTTCACCCAATGCGTTCCATAGAGCCATTCTTTAAACCACAAGATTTCATGTTACACAAATAAGCACTAATAAATTAAAGGATAAAAGGCAATCTGGTTGGAATATCCTAACCTTCTCATCTCCTATATCTGAGACCTGTGGCCTTTCCTTTGAAACACATTAACCTGGCAAATCAGCAAATGGAGCTGACTTGAAAGTTAGTGGGTGACTGAAAGCAGCAGGGAGTTCCAGGAGCACAGAATGTCTGTGGTAGTGTTGGCACCTTGTAAGAGACCAATAGTGATCTGAGGGCCAACAGGTAGCTCTCATCAGCCCAAGATACTTTTTAACAATACCTTAAATTTTACTATTAGAAGATTAAATCTTTAAGGTATATTCCTTTATTAACAAGCAAATAACGTAGTTTACCCATTTGCAAAATGATTCTTTGTTCTCCATTCGCCTCCTACCCAGACTCAATCTCTGACCTTCTCTGCACTCCAGGTGTTGACCATGGCACACTGCATCACCCAGGCTCCCTTGCTGGCTGGCTTCTGGTTGGGCTGGCAGAGGGGAGACACCAGCAGGAGAAGGTGGCAGGAGGAGTGAGATCATGGTGTTTTTCCTTACTCCCTCCCTGCTTGGGTACTGTGTCTCTGGCAGGGGCTATGTCTCTCCGTGGGCATAGCTCCTAACCAGGGGCAACTCCTTTAAGGTTCAGGAACTTGCCATTGTTACTTTCTGAGTGCCCCCACCATCCTTTGTCATTCCCATAGCTTTAATCATCCTTGTTTAAGTAGTAGCTACAATAGTGGCTCTTTATTTGAATCCTATCTTTATTTGCCAGGACCTTTAATGATACCTTTCTAAAGTGGATCCACTTTATATAAAAGGGTAAAATGAGAAGGAGAAAGGGCATTGAAAGGCCAGAAGGCTACATGAGTGGACCCCATACTCTTTTATTTGGTCATGGACTTCCCCAAAATGACAACATCTAGTTATGTGAAAGTCTCTACTCTCCAAATTGATATTCTGTGCCTGGGAGTAATTTTTGTGTATTGCTCCATTAGAACTTAAGCTCAATGAGAGCGTGGTAGTTTCTGGGTTTTTGTTATTACTTTTTGACTATTTTATCCACTAATAACCAAATATCTAGAACTGAGCATATAGTAGCTCACCAATAAGAATCTATTAAATTGAAGAAGTAACTGGATTATTGTTGGAATGCATAAATTAATATATGGTTGGAGGGCTAGAGAGATGGGTGAATACTCACTGACTGCTTCTCTATTTTCTTTAAGTGGCCTACATGTCCTTGGATCATATCCTGACTATTTCTCAGAGACACAGTGATATACACTAAGGTGTAGTCAGGAAAAATAGGGGTCCTGAAGAGATGTGCTGTGACAGAGAAGGAGTCTACTTAAATATAATTAACTTAAATACATTGTACAACAATAAAAAAATAAGTTAAACTTCTTGGTTATTGCAAACATTAAAAACATGCTTATATATTAATTACAGCAAACGTTTTTGTGAAAACAATCAGATCTCTATCTATGTTTTGGATAAGTTACTTAACCTCTATATTTCTTCATCCACTAAATAGGATCAAACATAATATAATGGTTAAGAGCAGTAATGTGCTGGTAAGTGTTTAAAAACTGTCTCTCCAGGAAAAAAAAAACATAAAAGCCAATTTATACCATTTGCTGATTTCTGTAGTGTAAATACTCCCACTAAACTCCTCAGCTTTCTGTTGCTGCCAAAGCAGTTTCCTTCTCACACTGTCTCTCTCTGCCCCTGCTTCTGTTTTTACAGCTCCTTCCCTGACTGCAGGTGGGGATGGTTCTTCCCTTCTCAGGATTCATTTGATGAGACTGACCCCCCTAGATAAGCCACAATAATCTCCCAGGGTCCTTAATCTTCATCATATCTACCAAGTCCCTTTTGCCATGTAAAGTAACACATTGACAGGTGCCAGGGAGTAGGACATGGACAACTTTGGGGGACCATTATTCTGCCTACAGCACCCACCATGGCTAATTTCAAGTTACCGATAGGACATCAACTGGCTTACAAAATCCCTGAAAATTTAGCAACCAGCTCTCATGAGCCAGAAGGAACCAGTTCCTGCTACCAGAATTTTTAGAGTATGCGTTCAGAGTCAGACTGCCTAGGTTTGAATCTTGACTCTGCAATATACTAACTATGTAACTTTGAGCAAGTTACTTCTATATATCTCAATCCTTACCTGTGCAATGGCAATAAAAAAATATTTCACTGGATATTTGTGAAAATTTACAGTAGTGATAATACATGTAAAGTAATCAGGAAATGCAAGTACTTAATATATTTAACTATTATTTTTATGTTTGTATCGTCTTAACTGATGTTAGGAAAATAAATGTTCCGTGTCCCAGTAAACTGAAATATTAAATCCCTTTGTATACAGTAATCAAGTAAATAGAAAGCTCGAAGCACTTATTTTCTTCCCGAGGCACATGGAATTTGTGTTCATAATAATTATTCTAAAATATATCAAGAGGTTCATGGACCTTCTGAAATTTTAAAGAGAGGTGCAATCAATTTGACAGTGTTTGTGCTACTTCTACTTTGTACTAGCCAAGTTCTTGGATATAGTGTTATTAGAATTTTCTAGTAACTACAATATCAAAGCTTAAGAAGGAAAAAGGACCCTAAAGTAGAGAGCAAAAAGGTTGTGCAGTATAGCCTTGGAAGAGAGAAAAAACTAATTTATTCAGAGTATACTCCTCCCACTAAAGACATGGGTGAAACATGAGGGAGAGGCTGGAGAAACCAGGGAATAACACTCTTCTTGGTTCGACAGAATTCTGACAAGGTATTACCTTAAGCAAAGGCTAAATTACAACATTTTACGTGTTTGACAAGAGACGGAGGAAATTACCCTGTGTCTCCTTCAAGCCTTCTGACCCAATAGAGTTTTCCCAAAGATTTTTCTCATCTCGAGTATCCAAAATATTCCTTATCTTTGGAAGCATAACAAGACTACCAGATGGGACACAATTCACTCATTTATTTATTTAATTGTTCAACAAATATTTATTATAAAGATCCAGAAATTATTCATAAAAGAAGCCAAAGCAGGACAAAGGATGTATGAGGCCCAGATGGGATCTGCAAGTTTGCTTTCTGCTCCAGCTGCCTCCTAAATCCACTTGCTCCAAATGTAGAGAGCAGTTCCCAAATTACACAAGGTCGTGGAGTGCTTCACATATTAATTCTCTGCCTAGTCCACGTGATGGAAGTAGAAATATGTGGAAGAGCTCCCTAAAACTCTTCTGATCCCTAAAAGTTTACAATTGGGGTGGGAAAAAATATGAGATATGTACACCTGGAAGAGCTGAGTAACAATAAAGGAAAAGTCCAATAATCAGAACATTTGAAAAGATCTGGTTGGCTTTATTCGGTGATTCATGAATCAGAAAACATCCTGTCTAGAAAATAGAAAAGAGTTTCAAAGAGTAACACAAAGTGAGAGAATTTTATAGAAAGCAGGAACAAGGAACCTCTTCAGGACACTTCTGATTGTTTAAAGCAGGCTTGCTTTCCTTATGTGGAGCAAAGGGAAGGCTTGGAGCCAGGTCAGGGAGCTTGCGCTGAGCAGGCAAGCACTGATTGGACGGCATAGGCCTGCCATTTTTGAGAGAAGCAAATATAGAAACATGGAGCTTAGCATAAGTGCTCCATCTTGGGCCTGATCTGGACACTTTAACAGTAAAAACAAGTGAGAGGTCTGAAAAAAAAATCTCACATGGGGTTGGCCCTTTGGCATCACAGTTAAGTTTGTGCACTCCACTTCAGTGGCCTGAGGTTCGCCAGTTCGGATCCCAGGCATGGACCTATGCACTGCTTATCAAGCCATGCTGTGGCAGGTGTCCCCCGTATAAAGTGGAGGAAGATGGGCACGGATGTTATCTTGGGGCCAGTCTTCCTCAGCAAAAAGCGCAGGATTGACAGCAGATGTTAGCTCAGGGCTAATCTTCCTCAAAAAATATAAATAAAATTTAAAAATTAAAAAAATAAAATAAACTCACAAAGCAACATATAGTTAAACAGAGAAGTGAGTGATACAGGCAAATATAATGAGTTCAGAGGAGATCACAGTGGTTGGAAAAGCCATGAAGGAGGGAAGATTTGAGAAGTATTGTATTTGGCTAGAAGTTTAATACATCTGAATGAAGGGAAGTTTATTCCAGGTAGGGATGATCAGCTTATGCAATAGGCAGTGCTACGTGTGACCTGTTTGTGGGTAGTAAGGAGAATGATTGCACTGACTTCTCCTCTTACTTAGAATTTTTCCCTTTCAGATCCACATAACAGATTTTCATTTCAATCATCTCACACTACACTTTCCAACTTTTCTTAGGAAAAAAATCAG
Source organism: Equus asinus (assembly GCF_041296235.1). Lineage (NCBI taxonomy): Eukaryota > Metazoa > Chordata > Mammalia > Perissodactyla > Equidae > Equus > Equus asinus. Next base: position 132,744,257 of record NC_091792.1, read on the forward strand.
AAATAGCATTAAAAACTAGCCATAGTTTTTATTTTCTTCATGTCACTTTCTTGGTGTGGCCTCTACTTGAAACCTATTTATTTTTTAATTTTGTTTAAATCTCTGTCCTCTTCTAGCCATGTGAGATAAAGGACACTTAAATTCTAACCTCCTGCCCAGATTTTTAGGAATGCCATATGTCGGCGATTTCCATATCAAAAAACCCAGCTGTGTCACTATTCTATTTCCTTGTAGGCTCCCTTTGTACCATTTCATGTCATTTCAAATGTGGAAAGTCAAAGTATCCTGAAAACAATATACTGATAAAAAGAGTAAAATAATATTATTGTCTTTCTAAGTTTTTTCATCGGTTTTGTACCATAATTGTACTTTCCAAAATTCATAATATATGTTTATACGTTTCAGCATAATATACTGATAGGGTAAGAATATGTCAGATTAATCAGCTTAGTTAACAACTTTCACTTCCAAGGCAAAGACTAACTGGGACTCCTCTCCAGTGTAGGAAAGAGACTTCTCCCTCTTTCCTCTCCCTGATTCTTCAGTTCTAGAAGAATGGGTCACCCTGCCTGCCCCGAGTTCTTAGTCTGCTCCTCCGTCCACAAGCCACAGGCAGAGAACGCAATAGATTTTACTATTATTCTCAGTAAAGTATTAAAGGGAAAGCTCCAAAATAATGAAGGCGGGACCTGGCCGTGTCTAGTTTGGTTTACTATTAAATCTTCAGAATCTACCATCATATATGGCACATCATAGACACTCAAATAATATAGGCTGAAGGAAAGAATGAATGAACGAAAGCTTCTCGAGAAAAAGAACTTTTTCAAGTTGATGAAGTCACAGCATCCAGACTGTACCTGACTCTGAGCTGGTTCGTATCCAATAATTAATTTGATGAAAAAATAATTACGAATGACTGACTTGACTCAATGAATGAAATGATTTCTATTGAAAAAATGTATAGCTCTTTAAAAGGGATGGATACTATCTCATATTTCTGTCTGATCTTTTCTCTAATAGAAAAGATATCCAAAAGTTTTAATCTATCCACTGACTCTATCATCCTAATATATCCGAATGAATGCATTCCCAGTTTGCCTGGTGAACAGAGTGCTACGGAGGTCCCAGGCTGCAGAGTGACAAACGGAGAAGGACCTTCCCATTGACACTTGCGAAGTGTGCATGGCAGGTTTGGCTCTGCAGCTGTTCCTGTTGCTCCTGGTGCCAATGTCACCACAGGTACGCTTGCCGACTTTTCAGCTGCCAAGGAAAGTATCTTTGCAGAGTGTAGGGAGAGATGGATGTGTTTTCATGCATGTTTCTGGTGTTCAGTTGTCAGATTAACGAATGGAACAAATATTTCTACTGGAAAAAAATGATAGAGTAGGTGTCCTTCTCTAAAGCAAGGACAACATCCATCAGTCTCGTGCTTCTGCCAGAGCTCAGGGAGGGGCGTACTCCTGTTCTTACCTACTTGGCCTCACCATTGATCCAGGTGCTTCCTGTTGAACAGAACTCATCATTCAATTGCAGCGCCCTTTATCGTCAGCCGTAAGTTCCCCGTACTTTGACTCCCAAGGTATAAGAAAAGCCTGCTCAGAACTGATATTTCTTATGAAAGCATTGACATTTAGATTTTTTACTGTTCAAAAATATTTCTCCCTGAACCCTGGGCAGACGCTAATTACACTTCTGATCTATCTACAGAAAACTGAACTGGAGGCATTATATTATAATTCTCCCACACTAAAGTGTGATTTTTCTTGAGGGCAAAAACTTATGTATTCACCTCTTTACGCCTGATGATAGTAAGTGCTCAGTAAATCTTTGTTGATTAGTGCAATGGATAGATGGAGTGCGAGATGGACAGGTGGGAGGGACCCTCATATACCAGAGCCAAGTAGCCAGCAACACAGAGACAGTGTGAGGACGGGCAATCTCATTTATTTGCCCTAGGACCCAGAGGTGCAAAAATAAATGAAACATCTCTCCAATTCCCAAAAAGCTTACAATCTAGCTGGTAAGTGATGTAATAGAGAGTGTGCTCAGTCATCAGCCTTCTGGAAACATTTCCTATAAACGGAAATTCTAAAAACCTTTTCGAGAAGTTGTACCTCACTGGTGATCACAGCAGCATCTTTCTTAGCCAGAAACAAGCAGGGTGGCAGGTGAGGTGATATAGGGAGGTGACTGACTGCCTTTGGCCTCAGTTGGGAGGAAACATACTTAAATTGGCATATATGGTAAGCAAGAGGTGAATCAGAGCTTTCCCAGAAATCAGGCCTTGGATCATCGCCAGGCTAACTGGGAAACATTTTTTAAATTTGAGAGATTGTCATTTGGTCTTTCCTCTTCCAGCAACAACAACAAAATCCTATGCTAGAAAATGGAGCTTTTTACCTCTCTATGTTCATCTGAATTTAATTTTTTCCAGCAGTAATGATATTAATGGTAGTATTTTTTTACTCACAATTTTTATTTAAAAATTGAGTTTTCTCTCTGTTTCATAAAAGATTTTGATGAAAACGTATGAAAAACTGCCAAAAGGAGCAGCCTCACAAATAGGCAAATTTAATAACCTTCTTTGTGGCAAGAACTGAAAGAGGCCAGGAAGACTTCTGACCTACCCTACCACCTGCCACTTGCCAAAATGTCTAAATTTGGTCTAAATTTGCCAATAGAAATCTATATATTTTAATATTTAAGTTTTTCAGGCTTTCAGAGGCTTCTTATGAGAGTGATAACACTTAGTGCCAAATAGTCTTCAAATTGAATTTCCAGATATATGACACATGAGCCACATGGCATCATCATTCTCTCCTTCACCCTTAGATTGGTCACAGCATTCATGGTCTCAGAATCCTCAGGACAGATTTCTGGACAGCTATTGACAAAGGATTGGAATTAGCCTATAAAATGATAACTATTTGCTCTCCAGCTCTAAGCAGACTCACTGAGCGCTGGCAGAGATCAAGAGATTCACCTATCTTGATCTCAATCTAAGATGGTGCAAGTGATCACAGAAAAAAAAGCCTGTGACAATTTTGTGATTATCAAAGACCAAAATGTTAGAGTTACTCAAAAGGAAAATATAGCAGTAATCTGGGCTTCTCGACACTAGAGAGAAATTAGTGATGCAAAATTAAAGAAAGATGCAAAGAAGTATTCATCTTCCTAGGAATTGGTTTTGTGAATAAATGCTCCATATCCATTTTGAACATTATCATACAGGACCTCAAGGGAATTGAAGGAAGTCATATGCTCTGCCCTAAGGAAGCTTCCAGTTAGAGAGAAAGATATGCTGTTGAGCTTTTCATTGCTAGCGCTGGAGTCAATGCCAATCCCTAGTGACCCTGTGTATAGCAGAGTGGAATCCTGCCCAGTCTTTTTGCTCCATCGTCTCTCCTTCCAGTGCTGTATCAGACAATGTTCCACTGCAGTTCATGAGGTTTTCATGGCCAATTTTTTGACAAGTGGGTGTCCAAGTCCTTCTTCCTAGCCTGTCTAAATCTGGAAGACTCCACTAAAACCTGTCCACCGTGGGTGACCCTGCTGGTACACCAGAGGCATAGCTTTCAGCATCACAGCAACACGCAGCCATCATAGTATGACAACTGACAGGTGGATGATGTGGTTCCCTGACAGGAAACGAGCCCAGGCCATGGTGTTGAGAGTGGCGAATCTTAACCACTAGACCACCAGGGCTGGCTGTTGTGGAGTTATGGAACCAGAAAACACCATTAAGGTATTGAGTAAAAATATAGACCCAGGACCAAGAAATTCAGAATTTTTCCAAATAAGTTAGCAAATAGCATGGACAGTATAATCACCTAACTGTTTTAATGCATTGTTTCCCAAACCTCAGTTATTCCCATGCTACCTTCACAAGTTTTTTATCATTTTTGCATACTACCTGTGTAATTATTTAAATGAGATTTAAAATCAAAGTATTTATTTTTACATAAATATTTTATTTTAGGACAGTTTTAGATTTAGAAGAAAATTGTTAAAGTGGTACAGAGAGTTCCCATATACCCCACACGTGATTTCCCCTGTTATTATAAATATCTTAAATTAGTACGATGCATTTGTTACAATTGATGAATGAATATTGATTGAATATTATTAAATAAAGGCCATAGTTTATTTGGAATTCCTTAGTTTTTACTTTATGTCCCTTTTATGTCCAAGATCCCATCCAGGTTACCACATTACATTTAATCCTCCTTTCCCCCTTGGCTCCTCTTGGCTGTGACAGTTTCTTAGACGTCCTTTGTTTTTGAGAACATTGACATTTTAGAGGAGTAAGGGGCAGGTGTTTTGTAGACTGTCTCTCACCTTGGATTTATCTGATGTTTTTCTCATGATTACACTGGGGTTATACATTTTTGGAAGGAAGACCACAGAGGTAAAGTGCCCATCCTCATCACATCATATCCATATTACATACTGTCAATATGACTTATGCATGTTGATGCTAACTTGTGTATTTTTCACTTCAACTTCATCTAACTAGTAGAATTCAGATCACACTTTTGATGGGCTGCTAATATTTTTCTAATTTATTTTTTATTCTTTTTTTTATCTTGGTGCTTCAATTTGGGCAATTTCTGTTAACCTATCTTCAAGTTCACTGATTCTTTCTTCAGCTGTGTTGGGACCACCCGTGAGCCCATGGAATGCATTCTTCTCTCTGTTACTGTAATTTTACTTCTAGTATGTCCATTTGACTTCTTCCTATAGTTTCCATCTCTCTGCTGAAATTCTCCATCTATTCATTCATATCGTCCAGTTTCCACTAGGTCTTTAACATATTAATTATGGTTATATAAAATTGTTGCCTAATAATTCTAACATCTGGATTAAATGTGAATAAGATTTTATTTATTGCTTTATTCATTGATGGTGTGTTGGTTTTTGCTTACTGCTTTGTGTGTCTTGTAATTTTTGTTAAAAGTTTAATACTGTGTGTGGGAGAGGAGAGATCAGTATTTATGCTCGGAGGTAGGCACACTTCTGCTGCTAGTCTTTTAGTGAGTGGAGTCAGGGAAAGGATATTATTATCACAATGGCTTTCACATTCAGTGCATCACTGACTTCAATTTCCTCTCCTGTTACCTTGTGCTTGTGGTGAGGGTTGGTTTGCTGGAGGGCTTTTCACAGTGTTCCTGTTCCATTCTCAGCTTTAGGACCTCCCTGTGCACCTGTGCTTCAGAGAGGCTCTCTCTCAAAGCTTTTGTCCATCTCCCAGCAGAAGACTGCTGCTGCTTGTTACTAAGTGCTTGCTAGTCTGGTGGTGGAGGGAAGCAGGGTCCGCTGTTGCCTTCATTCTGTTTTACTCTTATGCTGGTTCTGTATCACTGCATCTCAGATCTTCCTCAGGAATCCTTCCCCTCCCTCGGGGGTAGGATACATTTTTTTTTTTTAAAGATTTTATTTTTTCCTTTTTCTCCCCAAAGCCCCCCGGTACATAGTTGTGTATTCTTCGTTGTGGGTCCTTCTAGTTGTGGCATGTGGGACGCTGCCTCAGCGTGGTTTGATGAGCAGTGCCATGTCCGCGCCCAGGATTCGAACTAACGAAACACTGGGCCGCCTGCAGCGGAGCGCGCGAACTTAACCACTCGGCCACAGGGCCAGCCCCCGGTAGGATACTTTTTTATGGTCTGGGCCCAGGAGATTTCCTGCCCCTGTCAAGATATAGAGTGATTTCCTTTTTCTTTTTCCAAGTCACAACGAGTCTTGACCTGTGACCTGGGTGTGGCAGGACTTGCTACTCTTCCTCTGGTAACATATGGCTTTTTTTTCCTGGGGAAGTACCTAGGTAGACTTTCTGCCTTTCCCCCCTGGCAGTGGCCCCTCCCCTTCTCCTGACTGGACCATGAGGGAAGATTTCTGTCTTTTCTTACCTCTTCACTATCTTTTTGTGAGCATCCAGTGGAAAGTTATGGAGAAGAGCCGCTGAGTGGGTGCAAATCCCCTTTGTGTCTTCAGCTCCTAAGGGTTTTATATTCTTACACTTGCCCACGCTCTACTTTTAGCAACTTTTCATGAAAACTTTTAGCTGAATTCTTCCTACCAACTTTCAGGAAAGCCCTGTCTTCTACCTGTGATATCTCACTTGGGTCAGTACATATGACCCATAGCTCCTTGTAGGCACCTGTCTTTCCTTTAACTTCAGGTTAGTTAGTGAACCTGCAATCTCATTTCTCTGAAGGATTCAAGAAAATTCATAATTTTGTAGATTATCGTGCTTTTTCTGGTTGTGAAGGTATAAGCAATGCCTTTCTCAGATTTCTATATCCTAAGCAGAAGGCAGAAGTCCCCAAAACATTTTTAAATGAATGCATAATAATTTTTTAATGTTCATCCATATCCACCTGGAATCATCTAGTTTACCACCAGCATTATAAATATCAGACTTTCAAAAATGCTACTATACTAGAAGATAAATGACTGGATCTCAAGCAACCTGGGTTATACCCCTGCTTTGCCAATGATTAGGTGCATAGCCTACGGAAACTCTGGACTCTAGTCTTCTCATATGCAAAATGAAGGTGTCATATCACATTGATCCCTAAGCTCTTTTCCAGCTCCAACTTCTTTATACTTCATATTTTTGGTAGGGAAACACATATTTTCACTTGCTTTTAATGGTGTGTACATCGTTGACTGAATAGAGTGTTGAAATTAGAACTCAAAGAGACAAGTTGTCCCTATAAGCAAACTTCTTCCTGGCAGCAAGTTAGGTACTTGATAAATTGCACCAAATGCCGTGTTGCTTTAAGAAGTGAAGATATTAAGTAGACCACAAAGGGTGCCTGTGCTTTACTGGCTGAGGAGTCCATTAATTTCAACAATTGATTAAATTATTGGCAAGACGTAGCTTCAGATGCCAAATCTACCACTTGAAAAATTGCAAAAAAGTGAGTTTTCCCTTAATAATGCCCATGGAATTGTACCCCAGATTTCTAAGAGTAAGGAAAGTTTACAAAAGAACCAATTATCCAGAATCAGAATATTTTCATAAAATATATGTATGTGGTCACTTTATTGTTCATGTTTTACTCTAAATGGAGTATCCAAATAAATACTATATTTAAGTGTTAATGTTAATCTTGTCAAGATTTCAATTTAAGTCTAGATTTAAGACATAAATAAAATTTCTTGTTGAATTTTTACTATAATAGAAAAGCACAAGATTTAATGTCATTTATAATAGTGGAAAATATGTGCCAGCATGTTTATTCCTTGGCTCATCATCTCACTGGTTGTCTCCAGAAGCAATACTGAATTTTTAATCTACATTGAGTCTCTTCTTATTCTCTAACTTTATTTGATAAATGTTGACATAGATGTTTTGCAGATGTCAAATTTTACATTAGAAATATTTCCATCTATGTAGGTAAAATACAGGTTTTAATCATACTGAGATTTCCTGATTATTGTGGAAGAGCAGTGCTCCTCATTGAGCTCCATGGTTGTTTCCAGGTAGAATGTGAGGCACAGATCTCTCAGTCTCCAAAAGCAGACTCACACTCCAAGTGAACCTTCTGGATGTGTTAGTCCCAAACCCCTACCCCTCTCCTTTGTGGTGTTATGTCAAACCCAATCACATTTGTTGAATGCATGTCATGCACAAAATATCAAGTATAGTGATACAGTGAGGCACGAATATACGTAAAACAGTTTTTGCTTTTAACATGCTTACAATCTCAGGGAAAATGCAGGCAAGTAAGTACCCAACATTACAAGGATGAGTGTCAAACCCAATACAAACAAGCTTTGTTTTCAAATATTGTACCATTTGTTCTTGCGGTGCTTCATAGCAATGATTCCAAAACCTAACTGTTGTCAGAATTACCTGAGGAACCTACTGAATTGGAATCACCAGCTCTGGGACCAGGAATCTGAATTTTTGGGAAACTCAAAAATGACTCTCATGATCAGCCAGGTTTTGCAGCCACTGTTTTAGAATTTAACAAAGTGAGGAACATTTTGTTGCATCTATTTTTTTTCTTCTAGTAAAATACCATAACGGTATGGAAGGAAATGCCTTAATTAATGCTTAATTGTAGAAGGAAGGTGAGCCTCTCATCCAAGGTTGGGGCCAGATGGTACCAGAGCTCTAAGGGAGAAGAGATGATGCTCAGCACGATCACAGATGGGTGTGTTTATTGCTTTGTTCCTTGTCACCATGAGTGTCCCAGCATCTGGTACCCTCCTGGTCATGAGGATATATTCAAGATGGTCCAAATATTGTTAGGTGGAGGTTTTAATGATTCATTTTGGGGAAGTCTCCTCTTCAGATACATGTGAAAGAAGCTAGAATGCTACAACTATAGGCAAAGCCAACCTGTAGACAATGACAACTCATTGACAACAGTGGGTTTGAGAGAATTGCTGAGAATTAGTACGAAAGCTCTAAAGCCCTCCCTTTACAGGAGAGGATGCTCTAAATTTCCATGTGCACTTATCAATTATGTGAGCTAATAAATTCACTCTACTATCTAAACTACTTTGAGTTAAATTTTGTCTTTCTTGCACCCTAAACCAACTTAATTTATTTATTAAATATTTATCGAGCAACAATTGTGTGTTCCATGCTATGCTCAGCACTTGGGAAATATAAGTGAACAAAATAGAGAACCTCTCTGCATTTTGGTGACCAACTGCCCACAGGTGTACCACACTTACTGATAACTGCAAATAACTAGTTGCTTCTTTGGGGATGGTGCTGCTCCGGTGCTTGCACTTGGCCAATAAGTCTAGTCATTTGATTAACGTGATCTTTCATTCAATAAGGGTTTATGCGAGCCTCATGAACTGATTATATTAATTAATCCATATTAATGTATTTTTTAGGCAATGCACTCCTTTTCCCAAATAGCAGACTATCAAAATACAGTGCAAATGCCTCTGCTTCCAGGAGGCACTTAGAACGAGGATGAAGAGGTTTACGTATTTCAACTTCCCACGGAAGACTACCTGCTAATGTCTATAAAAGGACAGACACGATTTTCACACTTGGTTATGATTTAGGTTTACCAACGTTTAGTCAAAACATTATTTTGAAGTGAATAAAGGTTGTATTGGAATCTGCTCTTTTCCCACTGGCTGGCATTTCCTTCAGGGCCTCCTTAGGTCATCTCTCTCTCCCCTCTATCAAAGCTTCCTCTAAGAGGATTGTAAATATACGCTACCCTGTGGGAAGACTGTAGCCAGGGCCTCTTTTGCTAGATCAGCATCTGAATGAAATGCAATCTAGTTTACGATCCAACGTTGCCCAACACCGTCAGGGCTTTGTGCTCCTGCATTCCCTGCCTGGCTTCTAGGGGTTTGGACGGCAATTATTCATACTTCAGTGAGAATTTTACTCAGGGCGTTTTCTGTCTGCAACATTCGTACTTTGTCTTATTGCTTCTTGTAATAAAAACGGCAAGTAAGTAAAGGAGACTTGGAGGGAAGGAAAACATCCTGACATGCCGTCACATGCCACAGGTGTGGCCACCAGCTCAACCTGGTGCTCCAACGTCGCTGCCGTTTAACCTTGTCCTTCCCTAAAGCTATTGGACCTCTGTAAAAATCCTCTTTAAATCACGTATGTTTCCTGCTTGATCTGTTCTCTCTCTATAGATATATACAGACAGACAGACAGATAAATATTTATACTTATGTATTAGTTCCTGTCAATGTAGATGGTCTTAGTAAATTCCCGAGGAAGAGCCAGTTTTTACGTGCTTGGTTCAGACCTGGCAAGAGTACATGGTCATTAACAGACTCTTCGATATTTTAATAATTATATTCCTTAGGCTATAAATTCTCTAAGGAAAAAACATTATAGTTCAAGACCCCTTTCCACTTTTAAAAAATAGAAGATCACGTGCTTTTGTTTCCGTTGGTTATATCTAGCTATATTTGCCACATTATAAATTAAAACAGAAATTTTTTAAACAATTATTGGTTAATTCACTTAAAAATAACAATTATAAATCCAGTGCATGTTAACATAAAAAACGTATTTTCACTAAAAATAACTATATTTTCCAAAACAAAAAAAAAATTAAATTGTTTAAATTTTTGTAAATCTCTTTAACACCCGGTTTGATAAAAAACAGCTGGGGTCTCATATCTGCTTTTACACTCAGTCATCACACATTATGTAGCCTCTGGAAAACTCCAATGGATACTGAAAAGAGAACGAGAATGAAAGAGGGCCAATAATATGTTAGTTCAGTGTTATTATTTCATCTGCCCAGATCCCCCGAAAGAGTTTTGACCCCCCACCGCCACATTTGGAGAACCATTGCTCTAAGGGAAAATTAAACTAAAAAAAGTATCAGTAGCATCTCCCTGTAGTGCCATATCCAATAGCAAAATGACATAGGAAACGTAAAATTTAATGTGTAGTTCCTTCGTCCAGTCACATAGCTTGACATTTCCCTCCTCAGGTGCACCGAGGATTAGAAGTAGACTTCACCCAGCACCTCCAATTCTGTTGCTACCAGATCCTTGGATAGTGTTTGTACGACCAGAATGGTCCTGGTAGGTGAACTACGACTTACTCTTAAAGTCTTCACTAAACCCATCCTTTAGGAAAGGAGTTCCTGTCCCCTGCCATGAACGCTTCAGGCAGATGGAGAAAGCCTATGAATTCTATTCAAAATGATACTTTCTATGTTTAAAATAAAATATATAAAATTACAACAGGGAAACTACATGGAAATACAGGCATCAATAAATTTTTAATTGAGATATAGTAATATCTGGTCTTTTAATAACTCATAAAGTTACAAAATCTAATGAGAGGAGAATAACCAATATTACGTCAAAGTAGTGATGTGCATATACTATATTTCAAGATATCTGAAACAATTGTAAGACATGAAAATATCTCTGATTTCTATTGTGGCAAAATCAAGTAGTATTAATATTTCTGTGATTTATTGCCTATATTCAGAGTAGGTTAGTAAAACTATGCTTGTAAAAATATGGATTTTATCCCATCTTTTTTCATCAACTCTGAATTCTATCCATGAATGCCTTTGAGATACATGAACTCTAGGTTTAGGAATGTTCTTCTAGAAAGCTGTGGTTCTCAAATGTGATCCTCAGACCAGCGTCGCACAATCACCTGGAAACTTGTTAGAAATTCAAATTCATGGGTCCTACCCCAGACCTTCTGAATCAGTAACTGGGAGTGGAGGCCCAGCCATCTGTGTTTCAACAGATGTTGATGCCTACTCATGTTTGGGAATCACTGTCCCAGAGGTCCATTCTACTCAGGAACAAAGTGTGTCATGCAGGAAGGGAAGGGCAGGTAAGCAAGGCACATAGGCAAGAACTGGAGCAAAATGGAGCACTGTGTGAGGTCATGCAAAATTCCTTGTACAGGCAAGAAACGTAGAACAGTAGAAAAACAGAAGAGGATTGGAGACTGTCAATTCCAGGAGTGGTATACTGTTTCATGTTAAGTGATATCTATGTTAACAAGTATGTTGAAAACTGCTGAGTTTAAGAATGAGGGTTTTGGTTGAATTTGAATAAATGAATGAACGAATTGTCTCATGATCAACTTTGTCTTATGGACATATGTAGGAATGGGAGAAGGATAACAACGCTCAAGCAGTATATATGCTATCCCCAATATATCCAATCCCTTCATCTTTAAGTGAAGGAAATTGAGACAGAGATAGTAAGGGGCTTGCCAAAAGTCAACCGTGAATTAGTTTCAGAACCTGAACTAGAGACTCAGGACATCTGACCCATAATCTAATACGGATGCTTTCACATATGTCACAGGGCAGTAGTTTCACAGCTTGTACTATGCAATTTTTACATACTCTAATGCAGACTCTTCTGCGAAGGCAGAGTTGTTTCTCTGCCAGATTTTATAAACGAGGTAACTAACTCCTTTAGAGCTGACTACAGTATTCTATTTAATGACTAGGAGTGGCAATTTAACTTCTTTATATGCTATTCAAAACAATGCAAACCCCAAACAGACAAGACAGGAAAAACCCTCTTCTAAAAAGACAACTGGAGACGTTAATTGAAACAACATCCTGAATCCAAAGGTAATTACATTCCCAAATACACGAGAAGAACAAAGAAGTAGAGGATTGTTTTCTTGAATGGAGACCTATAATTCAATGCAGCAAATTAAAATGAAACAAAAGGAAATGGAACCTGGATGAAGGGCATCCTGACAGTAAATACTAATAAATAATGGAGCCCACTTCAAGGCAGAAGCTACAAGAAGATCCATTACTTAGGAAGCTGAGGATAATTTCTCATGGCAAGACTTCACTTCATAATTCTGTGGGTTGGATGACCAGTTTGCTGCATTTGTGCCGTATTTTTGTATTTGTTAGACTTAGTAAATTTTCAAGATCATGTTGTTTAAATCCTTTCATGTAGCATCTTGTTCAAACTCTTCTAATAATACCAAGTAATATTTCACATAGATCTTAAAATACGGAAAGAATTCTCTTAAAATAAAGATCATTTATTTTCCATGTATTTTATTTAAGTGACATTTTATTATGGAAGCATATATGAATAGGGAAAATAAAAATTATTCATGAAGCTTTTGCTACAGACTACTGCTAAGGCTAAATAAAAAGTATCTTGCACAAAAATTATGGAGATGTCAAAAATATCTCAAATGTTCAAAGAATATTTAACCTCTACTACATAAATTAGAACAGAGGAAAGGCATGAGTGAGGAGAGGTCAAAGTTATTGTAGGAAATATGCGCATTGAAATAAAAGACTTTAATAATGAAAGTGCCCTTACATTTGCTCCTACTATTCTCAGGAGAAAAGCTTTTGAATAGACTCTGAGTCTCACATAAATGAAAAAAATGAAGACATCTAGCCAGCTGCTGCAGAGACTTATGTAGTCATAACAACTTTTTTAAAATGGAAATGTTTAAATTAAATGACTCCTGGCCCTGAAAAATATCTCATGTTCAAAGTCATATTATGGGTGGATCATTACTGCCGCAAGCCTTCACCCAGAGTCAACAAATAACTCGAATAGCTTATCTGGCAAAATTCATAAAATCCATAGAATAAATTTGAAAAGAAGGGACTTAGGTCATGAAATCATAGAAAATACAATCATAACTTCCGGATTTAGAGGGAAGCTTCTACTGATCCTGTATTATAACCATTTCTCAACACTTTTTCCTTTGCCTAGCTCTTTATTGACTGAAAATATTTCCAAACTCTACCATCATATTTCCTACTTTCTCAAGCAAATAATTCTGAATATAAGGTATACTTTTATTAATGATTCAAAGTTATCAACCTAAAGCTGAATTCATTAATTCCCTATTGCTGTGTAACAAATTATCACATAATTATTGACTTGAAAAACACCTATTTACGTACTCATAGTTTCCATGTGTCTAGAGTCTGGCACATTTTAGCTAGACCATTGCTCAAGCTTGGTCTCAGAAGGCTGAATTCAAGATGTTGGCTGACTGTGTCCTCATCTGGAGGTATGACTAGGGGTACTTTTCCAAGCTCCATCAGACTGTTGGCAGAATTCAATTTCTTGTGGTTGTAGGACTGATGTCCCTATTGTCTTGCTAGCTGTCATCGGGGACAGCTTTCTTCTCCTAGAGACCACTTAGATCCTTGCCATGTGGCCCCCTCTCTCAGGAATTGAGAACTTTTCTCATCTGGAATCTCTTTCATGCTCTAATTCTAACTTCCCCTTCTGAAACCAGCTGGTGAGATGAGATCAGGTCCACCTGAATCGTCTCCATATTTTAAAGTGAACTGCGGGGGCAGCCAGGTGGCGCAGCAGTTAAGTGCACATGTTCCACTTCGGCGGCCCGGGGTTCACCAGTTCGCTGGTTCCATCCCGGTGTGGACATGGCACCACTTGGCAAGCCATCTTGTGGTAGGCATCCCACATATAAAGTAGAGGAAGATGGGCATGGATGTTAGCTCAGGGCCAGCCTTCCTCAGCAAAAAGAGGAGGATTGGCAGCAGTTAGCTCAGGGCTAATCTTCCTCAAAAAATGAAAAATAAGTGAGTAAATAAACTCAACTACGTCGTATAGCATAACCTAATCCTGGAAGTTAAATCCAAAATATTCACAGTCCTGGGGACTATTCAGAGTGTATATGGCAAGTGAGTGGGAAATCTTGGGGGTCATCTTAGAATTCTACCTACGACAGAGTTTTATGGAATGATGAGAACATAGACCTTGAAATCAGATAAGAAGGGGTTTAAAAACCTAACTTCACTACCTGGGATGTAATAAGTTGCTTAATAAATATGTGTTGATTGAATTACGAATGAGTGAATAAGTGAACAAATGCACAAGGGAATGCATAAATGAATGAACTTCACATTTCAAAACCTGTTTCATCATGTAGGAAAGAAAAATAATAGCATCGAATTGAAGGATGCTTATGAAAATGAAATGAAATTATACATCGAAAGCTCTTGGCACATAGCTGGCACTCAATAAATTGGTATCTATTATCAATCTTTCTACAGTGGCATAATATCTAGGCTTACCATTCCTATAAGGACGACTAATTTCCCCCATTTGCTATAGCAGTCTGCTGTTAACACTAACAATGATTCTAATCTTGCGTTTTTGCTGCCCTTCTCATCAGTTTTTTTTTTGGTTTTTTTTTTTTTTTGCCTTGTTTATAGAGTTCATGGCTTTACTCTCTTCATTGAGGTCTGATAGCGTTGATATATGCTTGGTAAATTAACTGTGCCAATCGGAATAACAGAGAGTTACAACAACAAAAACATATTTTTCACATACGTGTAACAAATAGACTGTGGATCTCTTCCATGCTCCAGGATCCAGACTAATGGAAGAGCATACACTGGGACATTGCTGGTCTCAAGGAAGAGAGAAAAGAAACATGGTGGAGCCACTCAATGGTTCTTAAACTTCTGCTCAAACATGGCACTCATATTTCCTTGGGCACTCTAAATCATATGACCAAGAGTAACATCAATGGGATAGGAATGTATAATCCTCTCTCAAAGAGGAGTGGCAAACATTTTAATATTCTCAATCACATTTTAGTGGTCTTCCTTGTGTATGAGACTATTTTCAGTCGTGCTGCTCATTTGCTTTATGTTCCGGAGCTGTTTTATTGCCATCACAACATATGTTTTTTGTGATGCTTTGTGGGAGGGATAATATTCAGCTTTTTTTAGCATTTATCTCAGGAAATATATTATTTTAAAGTCACAACTAAAAATAATATACTGAAAAAATCACTTATTTTTAAATAATAATCTTAATTCAGAAATCCATTTTTAATGTATGTTAGCCATTTTTATGTACTGACAAACCATACCAATGCTCCATTCAGAACCTTTCAAAAAGTGGGAGATAATTCTTTAGGAATCCTGTCAGTCAATAGCATTTATTGAAAAGTGAAGTGAGTCAAAACTACATTTATTCCATAGAATTATCAATAGTTTATAGTCTCAATTTCTATTTCCAAGCAATTTCAAAGAGATTGCACACATCAATTCCAATGATCAATAATAGATTGCATTATTATTTCTGTTGATTTGGTTGAAGAAACAGAAGATGCAATCTAACATAAAGACCTCTATAAATTCAGTAGTTTCTGTAAACTTTGATTCTTCATATCAAATGGGAATTGGACATTACAGAATATTGGAACAGAAGTTAGCCACAAAGTGATGCACATTAACAATATGTTGGCCATGGGCCAATTTATGCTCTCTAATCTAAAATAATTTTATTAAAAAAAATTTTTATAGTATCACACAAAACAGTCCTTTGACAACAAACACATTTCTCTGTAAAGTCTTGAAAGTGTCCTGAACTTTATCTGAGACACAGAGGCCCTCTTGTGGTGGCATCTGGGCATTTGCAGTGACTGTTTTTAAAGAAGAGTTTCAGCTAGTCTGGCGCGGACAGGGCCTTTCAGGTGGAGCAAGGCCCGGGTCCCTTTCAACTTCTGAGGCCCTAAGCATATGTAAAAATGATCAAACAGAAGTTCTAGAAAGAATATAATGTAATACAGTGCATTTTAAATTTTACTAGCATACAAAAAGTACAATGGAACATGATTTTGCTCTTTAAAATCAGAGAAAAGATCAAAAATATTAAATCACAGTTTATGATTGGTGTGTAGTCTATTAATGGGACCAGATTTAAAGATGCACAATAATCAGCTTCCAAGGGAGTCGGTTCATCTTTGTGATGGTGGCAGGGCTATTCTCATTCAGAGAGATTCCTACAGCTCTGTATTTGGTTCCTCTGTTACCAGGAGGCCTGGGTCAAGTGTTCCTCCTTTTCAACTATCCCAATTCCTGGTCTCAGCTCCCAACTCCACCCTGCTTAGTCTTGTGAACAGATAAATTGTCTCAAAGATGACTATAAACTAAGAGAAAAAGCCTTTTGTATTCAGTACAGCACAGAGCCTGCCCTGTTCCTTCTCTTTCCTATGTTACTCTTGGTTCTGTGCTAACCAAGAAAAATAAAAATTAGACAGGAAGTAAATCCAGCAGGCAATGTCTTTAAACTTCCACATGCCTCAATATCGCTTCAGGTATTCACTAAGAATACACATTCCTCAGGTCTATAGCCAAAGGTGCTGATTTAGAGGGCTGAGTTGCAGTCCTCTGAAACTGAATTTTAACGCCCACTCCAGGGTTTTCTGGATCCCTTTGGCTAGAAGAATGATTCTTAGCCCTGGCTGCAGACTAACTGGAGAGCTTTAACATTCTGATTTCTGGACTGCTTCAATCAGAATTTTCTCAGGATGGGTCCACCCCCCCCCCAGCACCCACCCCCCACCGCCACTGATTCTAAGGTGCAGCCAATTTGAGCACCACTGGGCTGGAGCACAGAAGCAAAGGTGTCGAAGCCCAATCAGCCTGAGACCACCAGCGACACACTTAAAGTTCAGCAAAGTGGAGTTTATTGACTCATTGCAATGAGGGAGATTGCATGCCAAGGGAACAATGGTGTCTCACTAGACAAAGGCAAAGAGAGTTATTTTAGGACAGAGGAGTAGGGTGGAGTTAAGCATCTTGACAGGCTCAAAACAAAGCAGAGCTTATGTAAGGGCATCAACATCAGATGGGCATGGCTAAGTGGACCTTGAGCCTTGTTTCGTTGGAAACATTAATCTTGAGATAATTCTGCAATGTCGTATCCAGAAACCCTTTATCTGAAGCTCTGAGCCTGGGTTGTTAGTTGAGACTGTTTTTCAGTGTCAAAGTGACTTAAACCCTCCAGGCAAGAGAGGGATATTTCTTTCTTGCTGATCTGATTTCAAACAGCAAAGTTTCTGATAGTCTCTGATTTTGGAGAGCAGTTTCTCAGTGTGTAAGAAGGCAGCAGTCACTCAAAGAAGGTGACACTTTATAGCTGCGGTGTGTCTTGGGGACTAATATTGAATCCTGTTAACTTTGCAGCTGGCTTCAGCTGTGTCTGTTATTCCAGCCTAATCAATGGTAGGGCAGATGTTTATAGTCCGAGCTAACTTTCACCTTTTCAGACATGACATCTGCCGCCACAGAGTTGCTTCCAGAAGGAAGACGGAACAGTAAAAGAGAGTCCTAGCATGTCAGTGTGTAGATGTTATTCATGCGTAACTCAACAAAGACTTATTGACTGCCTACTGTGTGCTGGGACCCGTGCAGGGTACTAGAAATTCAGTGATGAACAAAGTTCAGTCTCTGCCCTCAGGAAACTTACCAACTGGTTTGAGAAAAACACAGATAAATAAGCAATTACAACAGGGTATAGAATTGCTATAACTAGACTTCAGACTAGGGTACCCTGGCCAATTAGCCCAGTCTTGGGTGTTCACAGAACTAGAAATATTACCTAGAGTTATGGAAGAGAAAAGACTTGGGGTCGGGGGGTAGCTGGTGGCAGAAAGTTGGAAGTAAGGGACAAAGGACTTTGAAAACGGAATCATCTGGGCTCTAAGCCAGGCTCCACCACTGGCTAAGTGTCACTCTATGTCTGAGTTAGTTTTCTCATTTGTGAAGTAAGGATAACAAAACAGATAAGCATTCACTGAGTGCCAGACAGAATTCGAAGTAACAGGATCACATCACTGAACAAAAGACTCAAGCTCCCTGACCTTTGCATAGCATGCACTAAGGTGGGGCGTTCAAAACATAAGTAATAACCATAAGTAAAATGCAAATTATTCACTGTGTTATGTAATTAATTGCAGAGTAGAGGACGTTGAAAGTGTCAGTGGAGGAAACAAGGGAGAAGGAGCCAATTAAGGATTAAATGATGTGACGTGTGTCAATACATCTAGACATAGCACAGGGGCATTCTGATGAGGTGAGATCACAGAAGACGTGTTTGGTGAAGCTACGGGGCAAACCCAGGACCTGTATCAGCCACCATTTGACCTCACTCAGTATTTCCCTCTTCTTCTGAACTGCTGCTCTTCTAACTTCAGGGAGTCTGACTCTGTACCTTAGAAAAACTTCGTGTTCTGTAGCACAGCTCTGGATTATAATTCAAAGGAGACCACTCACTGAGAATGTTTCTGGGCAGTGGACATTTCTTGCAAACACTGATAGCAGTTGAAGAGTTTAAGGTAGGGTCCTCTTTTGCTTATAATGTTCTAAATTTCCCTTAACTTATTCTACCTGTTTCTTTTATGCCCTGCTTCAAGCCAAAATTTGATTAAAACAGTGGTTCTCAACATCCTCTCTCAAGGTCCACGGTATCCAATTCTTAAATCCAGTATAGCGCTTCCATTCTCTCCCAATGCCCCCGACCCCCATGACTGCAACTACATGGAAGGAATTTTGTTTTTCACACTTACTAGGGTGAGGGGGTGCTCTGTGCATTTGGTGGACAGAAGTCAGCAATACTGAATGGCCTGCAATGCATGAGCCAGTTCAGGTGACTTAAAATGTATATATTTCATTCAAAATGCCAATAAGACCACCATTGAGAAACACTGGATTAGGAAAACAGAACTCGCCCCATAAAATTTAGCTATTTTGAAAATTGGATTATGATGCAAAGCCTACCCAGCTTACTTGTTAAAGTGTTTCAATTTTACTTTATAATACTTTGGAATATACAATGTGACATTGTGTGTGTGTTCATTTAAGCTATATTTTTTAGGAATAATCAATTGCTCTAATCATGAATTTACATTCCAGATACGGTAAGCATTTGACCAAGGTAGCTATGGTTTATCATAGGTCTTGTTAATCAGAATAATAAGTGTTAGAACATTTTATTTGTCAAATTTCGTGCTTAATAATTAGGAAAATGATGAATGGGTTTTCATTAGTGAAATGGTTGTTATTCAAGATATGTAGATTGACTCTAAATGGTAAAAGCATTCTTACCCATCTATGCTATAAAACAGGCACCTCAGGAATGGTACCCAATGCTTAATTGCTAAATGGTCCTGTTTTGCAACCACTATTTTGAAAGGCTCTTGATGTGCCTGAGTAGCCAAGTTGTGTCAAAGTAGCTCTAATTATTGGTGACTACTGATATCTGCTGGAAATAGCCCAATATTTACACATCACCAATTTGTGTTAGGTCAATTTGCAATATTACCCTAACCTGTCAGTCTCTTAAGTCTAAGAGAGCATTTAACTAATTGATCTGAGACAAATATCAATCATGTCAACATCACACTCTCCTCCCACCTCCTGCCCCTCCCCCACCTATCCTCAAAATTAATGTCTATTTGCACCATTGATATGAATTATAAATGTTGTTTTGCAAAATGAGGAGTAGGAATAAAGAAATTTTAGGCTGATAGATATGTCCATTTCCTTTCTTTCGTCTCCTTAGCTTGGTGGCAACATGGTATGGTGGAAGCCAAGCCAACTGCCTGTATTTGAATCCTGTCACTCATTTCTAATCTTAGGCAAGGCACTCAATCTTTCTAACCTCCAATTTCCTCTCTTGTAAAATGGGGCGGTGTACTACCTCACAGGACGTTGGGAGGATTAAACAAGTGAGTACTTGTACAGGGCAAAGCACAAAGAGCCTGGTTCATTACAGGCAATAAACACTATGTTGATCTTGGTCATTCATTCTTCCTTTAAACAGAAGACCTAACCCAGGTGACTGTCTCTTACTCATTTTTGTGTTCCTAGCATTGGACAGCTTGCGTTTTCCCGAGGTTGTGTTCAATGTATACCTATTGAATGAATGAATTTAACATTCCTTTCATTGTAATTTAGCTATGTATTGATACCACAAGCTGTCTGACATCCTGGAATCTGTTCATATGTCTTCTATATTGTTTCTCCTTCTGATACTTTTAAAAATGGCAATGGCAATGGAATGTACTCTCTTCATTAGTAGAGAAAATATTGTAAAATATTTAAGCCAGTCTCTTTTTTGTCTCAATAGAGCAATTGAAGACAATCCAGCTTATCTATGATACAGAATATCATGTTATGTGCCTCAAGTTAATCCATTTGTATATAGACTTAAAAATACTGTTTTCCTAAGAATCTTTACAACATGATGATTAGAATATAAAATGGCAAATTGGCAATGTGTATCAAAAGCCTTGAAAATGCTCCTAGCAAGTAATCCTACTTCTAAAAATTTATGCTAGTGAAATAATAATTTACATACATGGGTAGAAAAATGGCCACCACAGTATTATTTTTAGGAAAAGAAGGAAGTCACCTGAATACACAGCAAAAGGGGAAAGTTTAAGTTAATTATGGCAACTAATCATTGTACTCTTAGGTATATACCTGGAAGAAATAAATATATATGTTCACTAAAAGGTATATACGAATTTTCATAAAACATTGTTCATGATAGCTCCAAACTAGAATCTACTGACATGCCATCTACAGTGGAAGAGAGATGGAATTTGTAGTACATGCATAAAAGGGAATATTATACATTAGTAAGAAGGGACATACAAACAACATGGATGAATTTCAACAACATAAAGTTGAATAAAAAAAGCGAGAGATAAGAGAATATATATGCATCATTGCATTTTTTAAATTTTAAAAAATAGGTAATACTAAGATTATGGCATGACTCTGAAATGGGATATTATGCAGCTATTAAAACATTTAAAGACATTGGAAAATGCTCGTAATTTAATATAAGACTAATATTTAAAACTGTATAATATATGAACCCCGTTCTAGAAAAAAATATATGTATGGTCCCTATGAAAAGTGTCTGTCAGAGTCTCAATAAAAAACTTATGATCCACTCAAATTAGGATAATCAGAGGAGGTTTTATCTTAAAAGGGTGGGCAGGATATAGGAGAACCACAAGGGACAGTGCAGCCATAGAGCTGTGACAACCCCAGACTTGAAGAGACGAGAGGAAGAGCAGTTCCCAAAACCCGAGAGAGAGTCGCCTAGCGAGGAGGGGAGCAGTGGCCTTTGGGTGAGGGACACAGCCTGGCCCTGGTGAATTCAAAGGAAGGAAGAAAGGGCAATAGTCTAACTCACTCTCCTCCCTCCACCCGGTCTCCTGCTGGGGCGCCCCATTCCCCAAACCCAATGAGAAGCCGGAGCATTGCTGATGAGGTCCACACAGGTCAGCCCACCAGAAAGGGAAGAGGGTGCACTAGGGTGAGATGTGGATGTGGCACCCTGAACACGTGAGCCACGTGCCACATATCAGACTGATTCCTTCTATTACCTAAGGGAGAGGAAGTGCCGAAGAGATGATCCATTTTTTCCTTTATTTACCTTTGTATCATTTTACTGTTGCAATAAGATAAGCATTTTTTTTAATTCTGGGAAAAGATGTGTGTCAAAGTGTGTGTGTATGAAGTCATGGGTGCCTGTAAGGGTATGTATGTGAAGTGCATGAATGAGTGAGTGTGTGTGTGTGAGAAAGTGAGAGAGCAAGAATGAGCGAGAGAGAGAGGTGGGAGTGGGGTGTGTGAGAAGAGAGTGTACGGCCGTGTATGGTATATGGGTAATATGAGATGGTGTATCTGTCTGCACGCCTGTGTCTGTGGGGTATGTATATTAATGAGTAATGTGTGTGAGACGCGGGAGTGAGGTATGTGTGAGAGAGTTTGTGAAAGCATATGTGAGAGTGTACAAGTGGATCAGAGACTGTATGCATGAGAGGGTTGTATGTAAATAAGTGGGTATGAGAGAGGTGGGAGTGAGGTACATGGGTGGACCTGTGTTTGTGACAGGGTACACGCAAGGACGAATGTGGATGTGAGTCTGTGTGCGTGTAAGAGGTAGGTATGTGTTCAAGAGTGTGTTTGTGAAAGGTGTGTGGGAGGGGATGTGTGTTTGAATAAGTGAGAGTCCTTACGGGGGTATGAGGACATGGAGAGGGGGCGTGAGGAAATGTGAGTGAGGGAGAGAGTACGGAGGAGGTGAATGGGTGAGGCAATATGTGTGAGGGGATTATATGTATTCGTGTGTGTGTGCGCGTGAGCACATAGGTGACTGTGCTTATATACATCTATACACAGAAATAGGAACATGTCCTTCCAGGAAAAAAGAAAAACTGGAAGAAAATATGCCAAAATATTCATAATGGCAATCAGTTTTGGAAGAAGATGTGAATTTTATTTTCTTTACCTTTTTGTTATTTTGTAGTCATAAGAACAATAAACATTTCAGTGTTTCCTTCATTCCAAGGACACATGAAAAATATTGTACCTTTTGGAAACATGTAAAAATAATACAAATCTTGACTAACAAAATGTTTCTTAATAGGAATGTGTTGGAAAATTGGAGTCCTCTTTTCCAATATATAACCAAATAGACATCTATGTCCCTGGTTAATTTGTAGAAGGAAATCTTGTCTTTACATTTCAAAACCATATAAATATTTAATGTTCCATCCAATTTCATTAATTTTCAGGTATTCAATAATATAAACAAATCACTACGGATGTTTGCAGGTCAAGGCCCCGATGGTTTTGCATTAACGAATTGGTAACAGCAATTTGGTAACAGCAATCCCCCACGGGTATCACACTGGGGAGCCCCAGTGCTTTAGGCTTTCCAAGGTCTCAAAGCTTATATGCTACACAGGATCAGGATTATCAATGATAGAGGGCATTGGGATTATTAGTTTTTTATTTTAGTTTTGGGGATTTTTACAGGTAGGTTTTTTAATGATGCACATATAGAGCTTAAGTAATAAGGTTTCTGCCAAACTGATTTGAAAGCAGGTTGTTTTCCTAAGCAGGTGAAAAAGGCCCTGAATTCTTTCACTGATGTTTCATTTTCTGTGCACTCTCTCATTTCACTCATACTAAAATATGAGATTTTCCCTATTCCAAGCTACGTTTTTAATAAAAGAAAAATTTGTGGCAGTAAATGGTTGAAGTGTTACTCTGTTTTTAATTTTAATCAAGCTTGTCTGTGTTCTTAAAGTGATTTGCCGTCTTCCACACCAGGGCTCTGCAGCCCAATTTCTTTCTCATTGTTACCTGCGGGCTCCATGGTATGCGCATCATGTGAATTAGTTGCTTGGAATCCTGCATAACTAGTTTACTTTTATGTAGGTAGCAATAAAAAAAAGGGATTCTGCATGTCATTATCTTTCCTTTTCACTTAGAAAGCAACCTCAGCTATTAAAATGTAAGCAGGGCAAACTCGATTACAACGCTATTTGGTTTGGCTGAACTCAAGACAACCATGCTTGCAGAACATGCATCTCTGAACCATGAAGGACGCTCAAACCCAGGAATGCTTCTTATGGCCTGATTAGTGCTTCTCCGCTTGTCTCAACAGCACATCAATCAAAAAGATTCACTTCAAACAACATTACTTGAGAAGTGCTGGTAAAATATTGACAGAAACAATCTTAAAACCAACTCTGACCTTTTTCTAGGGCAAAAGAAGGAGCAAGCTGGCATTACTCTGCCATAGCAAACCACTGCTGTGGTTCAGTGAACACTTTATTTTCCCACTTGAATTTGAGCTCTTTTGAAAGATCGCTCCTGCCGATCTTGCGGAGATGGCGAGCCAGAAGGCGGAGTTTATCGGTGGAATTTGGGAGTGATTTTTTCCAGGAGCAAAGGAGTGCGTGGATCTGTTCAGTGAGATCATCGGGGTTCTTCAGTTTGATGAGCTGAATGGTGCTGCGGCGCAGAGGGAGGGATGAGGAGAGACACTCGGCATTTTCTTCCGAGAGCTCCTCCGCCAGCCAGTAGAGCAAGTTCTCCCACAGGGCGTCTGTCAGGCACACGTGAACACCCAGCATGAGGACTCTTTCCTGGAGGCTGTGAGTATCTAACCCTCCACACCTGTTCCCACGGAATCTGCGTGCTCTCCACTTTGGCCTCTCAGCATTAGAAAGATTTGGGACCACCCAGGTGGGCAGTTAAGAGCCTTTGAATCCCCACCATTTCTAGGGTCTTCTCTTGAGACAACTAAACTATGGGAGAGGGTTAGAAATGCTTAAATTTTAACTTTCCCTGCAGGGCTTGTTAACACGGTTTCTAAGCCCCGCTTCAGATAGTCTAGTTAAGTAGGACTACGGTGGGGGAAAAACTTGGCATTTTTAACAAGTTCCCAGATGATATGCTGATGCAGGGGTCCCCAACCATGCTTTGAGTAGTTAAAGGATATTTTTAGGTTCATAAAATCCTTTTCTTAATTAATACTAATCTGATGCATAAATTATACCAGCAGCTTGGCAATCCTCACCACCACCACCCGCCTCCCCGACTGCACATACACACAAACTCACCAAGCTCCGCTACCCAAAGAGCAGTTCTGTGGAAAGTCCTTTACCCCAGCTTTCCTCCTGGCTTCTGGACTATTTAGAACCAGAAACATGACCTCTGAATATATCCTCTAAGTTCAGCATACCCCTTCCCTTACCCTGCAACTCCTGTCCACCACCTAAACTCAGGATTCCATTTTTCTGTTGTTGATTGGTGGTTATTTTTTCATTGTGTAACTCAGATCCATCACTCTCAGTAAAATCCCTAAGCCCTACTGTCTCCCTCTTTCCATCCACCAGCCCGAGCCTGCATCACAGTCATGGTCTCTCACTCTCATGCTAACCCCTGCACCAGTTTCCCTGGTCCGGTGTGAACAAGTGTCTGCCACCTTTTACTCAACTATTCCTTCCAGCTACCCACTCACACAAATTGCACCTGATTTAATGGAACAAACACATCCTTGCTCTCCAATGTCCCTTTCAAGTCAACATCCTGCTTTCATCACGCAGGGTATTCATTTTAATGTTCATGCAACATGGGTAGGCCTTCTTCTCCCCATCCACATCATCTCTCTCCTGCCATCAGCAGGCAACATCATCAGCAATGCAGTTGATAATGTCACACCACTGACCACAGGGTTTCTTAATATTGTCAGCATCAATGACCTGTGCCTTGACTCCATATTAGAAACTAACTTTCATGGCTAATCCTCATGTTTCATCATCAGCCAGAACTATTCCACCTCCATGGTCTCAGCTTCTCAATATTATTGCTGGGCACCACCTCTAAACTTTCACAGCTTCTACTCCTTTGCTCCTGCTTCGTATGTTTCTTGCCCCCATCACTAATACAGTGATTCCTTTGATGTCCCCAATCACCCAGTCATCTCTACTGGATCTCACATACCTCTGTACCCATACTGCTCCTAATGATCAGCCATGAACATCAAGGTGTTGCATCCACCATAAAATTTGTTGTCTTCTGTAGCTTTCATTGTTCTCAGTTTGTCAATTGCCAATCCTGCTATATTAACGCTGCAATCAATTCCTGGGATGCCCAGGGTTATGAAACTCTGCTGAATGTGATCAACAAACTCTATGCTTTTTACACCATTTGAACCCTTAGCGGCTTATAAACCCATTAAAAAAATCTTTTTCCTGAATTCAACTTAAAGTTTTCCACAGCAGTGCCCCTAAACTTTTCTGCCATCCTTAAGCCCCAATCTCACTCTCTTTCTGTTTCACTCAGCCAGTGTCTGTTTCTCCAACTTTACCCAAGCCATTTGACCTGAGTCCTCATAACCTTGTTTTCATCTCAAAAATCACTTTCTTACAAAACCTCACTCCTCTGTGTTCGCCAGATTCTGTCCCCCACCGTGTTTTTCATCAAGTAATTTCCTGCCCGCCTGTTCCTTAATCACCTCGTCGCCACAGGTTCTTCCCATGCTCCTTACAAACACACTCAAGCCTCCTCTTTTCTTGCTTCTTCTCCTCTTTCAAGCTACGGGGTTCTCTCTCCCTTCCCTTTACCATAAAATCTTTCCACACCTAATATAAACTTGATGCCTCGAGTTCATCACAGTCAACTCACTCCTTAAACCCTTGTTCAGGAGTTCTGAGCCCTCTTTTAGAACGCTCTTGAAGCCTTTCTTTCCAAGCTTCCTAAAGGCCTCCTAATTACTACGTACAGCAACTGACCCTCAGTCAGCATCTTCTCTGGCTTCCACAAAGCATTTTATTCCTTCCCTTCGGTTCCACAGCCAGCCCTGGTTCTCCTCTTCCTTCTCTTTCCCCTTTGCTGACTCTCTACCTCCTAATACTACTGAATTACTGTTTCCTCTCTGAGGCCTCTTCTGTTTCTGTCCTCCCCTCTCGATGAATTCATCAGCTCTTACTGCCTTAACCAACTCCTCTATGCGAAATATCCCAGATCTACTGTATCTTCATCTTTGGCTGTCTTTTCCTAAATTCTGGTATAGCATTTGCAATATTCGTCTCCGAATCATCTTTACCAGTGTATACCACAGTCAATTCAAACTCCGTATTTCCAAAATCAAAATCAACTTTGGCCTTCCCCTCTCCACCTGATCCTTTACTCTATTCACTTTTCTAGTGACTGTGGCCACTCAGGTGAGTAAGCTAAAGCGTGTAATGTCATTCAAATTTCACAAAACCTATTTCTCATCCCAGGCACCCAAGTCCTACTGGCCCTAACTCTAAACATGTCTCAGGCATTTCCCCAACTTTGCAGCTTTACAGACTCGATTTTAATCATGTCCCACCTCTCCTTTCTGGAGTGTTGCAAAAACAAGGTCCTACCTCATATCTCTGCTATCAGATTTGACTGATTTTTGTCTTCCACACAACTAACAGAGAGAAGTTTTCAAAGCTAATCTGATCTTATCCGTTCCTTGTTAAAAAATCTCTTGTAAGTGCCTCCTATTGTCTAAACTTCTTACCTTAGCATTTAAAACTTCTCGTAGTTTTATCCTGCTCTAACTTCATCTGCCACCATCCTTCCTGCAGCAGCTCAGAGGTCATTGCTCATGCAAGACCGCGCTGTGTAACAGCCTAGGACTTCCTGGCACGCACTGGAAAGATCATGATACCCTTGTTCTCTCTGGTGGTTGTTGACAAGGGTAGTGAGAATGCTTTTATTTAAACATCGAATTCTTCAAAAGTTAACAACATCATTAAACTTGCTGAGATTTCATCTATTGCTGCTGTTGTTTTGGGTTTGAGCTTTGGTGATTTTTTGTTTTGTTTTGTTTTTGCCGCATCATCTGCTCTCTCTTTGAAAACAGTTTTATTGCTTCTGAGAGAGTGTCTAACACTAAGATTCATTCTCATCCTACTTACTTCCAATGTAAGTCAGTAAAGTTTTCTGTACAAATCCATAAAGATAACCCCTAAATGGAATGCTATGCCATTAGTGATGGGCCTGACTAAACACACTCACTGATGTCTTTTGAAGACCAATAAATTATCACAGTAGTAACTATTAACATCACAAAATGAATTGTTTCAAAGGCTACAATAGAATAAAAGTGTCAAATTCTGCCCTGAAATCTGCATCCTATTTATGTAATTGAATTACACATAACCACAATCAAACATTACGTTTCCTTTGTGGTTTCATACCAATATAGCTCTATTGCCTTCATATGTAGATTTGAATTGACCACACTTTAAGATTTACAACTTAATAGTCCATATTTCAGAACCAGCTATAGTTGTCTGTTTACTAAACTAAGCAACTACTAGTTATCTTAGTAAAATAATAGTAGCATTCATATTTCTTGTAGATTTTAGTAACAGTTTTAATTACATCCGTATTTGAGAATGATTTAGACTATATGTGTATGGCTTCTGAAGGAAAATTCAATTATTAGGCTGATAAACCTAACGGTTGCTTAATTGCAAAGTTCTCTGTTCTTTTTTGTTAAAAGATTCACATAAAATACAAAATAGAGGAGAAAAAGGGCACCACTGTAATGAGGACACAGCAAATACTCCTTACCCAGAGGATCTGTAGAAATTCTTTTGGTTCTCTGTGGATGGTTGATTAATTTTTCATGCTATTGGAAGAAAGGGACATAGAATAAGCAGAAGAAATCATTAATTTGTGAACAAGCTATAAATGAAAATCCATCTGACCCATACCCCTGTTTGAAAGAAGTACTCAATTGCACATCTTACAAAATTAGATTGTGTATTTGTACATGCATGCTCAGCAATTGCTTTCCTAAGATAAGGCAAAATATATTAACCCAAATCTTTCAGCAAATTTAAATTTAAGAATACACATTGAAATATTATTATAGCAGTCACATTAACTCTGAATAAACATTTTCCAACTAAAATTTAAAACTGTTAAAATCATCGAACATGGAGCAAGCTACCTCTATGCAGCAAACAGTATTTTGTTAAAGTCCACATGTGGCAGGCACCTGCTTCGACCGACGCTCGGCACAGGGCCTGCACCTAATGGGTACTCAAATAATAGTTGTGGTGAATAAATGAGTGAATCAGTGTGCATCCATAATGCTAAAAGCAATCAAGTTTTGAGCAGATATTATTCTGAAACCAATGTTTTATCAAGAAGTAGGCAGGGGCCTGCCCAGTGGTGCAGCGGTTAAGTGCACACGTTCTGCTTTGGCGACCTGGGGTTTGCCGGTTCAGATCCCAGGTGCAGACGCGGCACTGCTTGGCACGTCATGTTGTGGCAGGCGTCCTACATATAAAGTGGAGGAAGATGGGCATGGATGTGAGCTCAGGGCCAGTCTTCCTCAGCAAAAAGAGGAGAATTGGCAGCAGATGTTAGCTCAGGGCCAATCTTCCTCAAAAAAAAAAAAAGAAGTCAAATATGTAATCATTACTTTTCAACACTTTCTGCAGAACAATTGGTTCTTGGTTAATATGGGATCATGGAAACAGCACAGGAGATAAAGTAAAAACATCTGGGTTTGGAAATCTGCACAGTGCTCTGGATAACTTATTTAGTCTTAGCTCTGAAAAGCAATTTAATAAAAAAAAAATGTCACAAAAACCTGCAAACAAATGTTCATAGCAGCTTTATTTGTAATCGCCAAAAACTGGAGACAACTAAAATTTTCTGCAACAGGTGAATGGTTAAGCAAACTATGGTACATCCACACTATGGGATGCTATTCAGGAATAAAAAGGACAAATCATTGGTACGTGCAACATCTTGCGTGGACCTCAGGGTATTGTGCTGAGTGAGAAATCCAGTCTCAAAAGGTCACATCTTCTCTGATTCCATTTATGTCACATTGTTGAAATTATAGAACTACAAAGATGTCAAACAGATTCGTGATTGCCATGGATTAAGAATGGCGGTGGATGCGTATAAAGGGGTGGCACAAGGGAGATCTTTGCAGTGATAGAATAGTTCTTATCTCGGATGCAGTGGTTACACAATTCTGCACATGTGATAAAATCGCAGAGAACTACACACACACAATGGATCAATGTTAACTGCCTGGTTTTGATGTTGTACTATAGTGAGGTAAGATATACCGCTGAGGAAAACTGGGTCAAGAATACAGAGACCTCTCTGTACTATATTTTGCAACTTCCTGTGAATAAATAATTATTTATAAATAATTTTTTTAAAAGCCTACTTCACAGCAACAATAGAAGGATGACATACGTGCTCTATGCTATTGCACAGCACACTGCCTGGTTCACAGTGAGTACTCAATACAAGCTGATTAAATCTGAATACCATATTTTGTAGATATTCTTGTCATAGATGTTACATAAACATGTATATAAAACTTACATTGAGAAGTTTTAATGGGAGGAGATTAAGAAACAACATCAGAACAGCATAAGTTCAAGAATATTAATACTGTAGCGCTGGAAAATAAGGGCATAGGATTTTCAAGGCATCAACTATGTACTTAAACCTCTCAAAAAAAAAAAAAAATGAGAGAGAAACACCAGTTTAAATAGTGCAGTGGAGTCTATCATTCCCATCAAAGGACATGTGGCCTGGATTCAGCCTAGGACAAAAGAAACACATTGGATTTTTTTTTCTTTGTAGAAATCATTCTCACCGCCCCCCGCCCCCCGCCAGTCATTCTCTCTTCACAAATGTCTCAGGGCGTCTTGATGCACTCAGAGTGTTCTAGTGTTTAAATATATGTATTTTTCCACATACAAGAAAATTCTGGTGCACAACTGTAGAAGCAGTGCATCGTGGAGGCACAGGAAATCCCTGGCTCTTTTAGACTTTCAGGCACTATGCTGGTCTCCACATGGCCTCTTCATCAGGGACTTTCAATCTCCCTTCTCTTTCCCCTCTTTTTTCCTTTTTTGAATGATTTTCATCCATGCACTATTTTTGCCTTGTGCTCTACCTTTGAAGTCTCACTGGTGCTCAGGGTCATCTCCAAGCCAAACAGGGGAGCCTCTGCTAGCCTCTGCTTGTCCTATGTATGTCCCCTCCCACAGATTACCAGTGTCTGCATGTGGCCCCGTGGATGCCTTCATTGGTGGGACTGGCTCTAATTTGTCCCTACTGTCCTCTCTTTCCTTCTTTCAATCAAAAGGTCCTATTCTGTTGCATCTTCTCAGGTTCTACCATTTGTTAAAGGATGGTTTGTTATTCCTCTCAGGGAACCTGCTTTTATATTAACGTCGTATATTTTATTTGGCTGAATACAGTTTCTTAAAGGTCACTTTCAACATGTTACTGCTCAGGAAGATTGTTTGGCAAATCTACACCTGGCTCTCAAGCTCTCTATGAACTGTCTCCCCAATACATATCTACCTGGTAAAAGGAGGTGGAGGGGCTTATGGGACAGTTTTCCCTTCACTGTAAGCCCCCCAAGGGCATCAGTGAAAAAGCATAAAAAATTCAGATATGTACAGATGTGCCTTATTTATGCTGCTAAGCATAACCCAGGCTTCATTGACTTGGAAGTGGTTAAAAAAATTGGAACCAAAGACAGCCACTTAGACTCGAAAGGGATATTGTGTCTTGAGTTTTACAAGTTATTGTAGTTAAGACTCCTTCAGTTACTGACTATTCTTTCTGTACTGCCTTCATACAACCCTGTTATTGAATTCTTAAAAATAAGCAAACCATTTTTCAGTTGAGCTCATACATGTGCTAGTTTCATCTTTGGTGTGCAACCTGAAAAACTGGACTTGGACACATTTCTTATATTACCCGACATTATTTGCCATGGCACCTCCAAAAATATCCCTTTGTTGGGTCTTTTCAGCACTCCAAGAGCCAGCCATGATCATGGCTCAACTTGTTAAACTGTAATCTCTTTGAGGACCAATAATGTGTCTTGTTCCTGTATCAATTCTTCACAATGCCTGACATGGTATTGTACACATAGGGTAGTAAAAATTGTTTAGTTGATGTGATGATATCTTCTCTTGACTTGAATGATCCCCTCCTTCAAATCCTATCATATTTTCAAGGCACTGGTCAAATTCCACCTCTTTTATCAACTACTCTGGTCTCTGGTTTCTTACTTTGAAATTTATGAACTATCATTCAACTTATCTTTTACCTTAACATTGTCTTGTATTGTTAGTAATGCCATTCATATGTGCCTGTTTTCCCTCCCCAACTAGGCTTTCAATACTTTATTGTATCCTTTCTTTTTCAAGCAAATTAATACTTTTATTAACATGGTAATGTTTTTCCCTCATAGTAGGATCTTTTGACCTCAAATACTTGTCAAGTCTGCTACTCAAATAAACTTATAGCTGGACAACTTATGAAGCTTGAAGATACCTATTCCCTGTGCAGTGTAGGGTCCAACATAGACAGTCCTCACTTTCCTTTCCCTGCCCTTCAGAGCCCTTGGCAAATATCTCTTTTATTTTATGCCCAGAATCCTCTGAAATGCATCAGGTTATTACCTCGACTTGTACAGAACACCAGGATCTCATTTGTTATTCTAGGTTCCATGAGTTAAGTTGTCCAAAGAAACTGACCAGACAGGTTACGTCAGATATTGTCCCAGATAAAATTTAAGTCTTGAACAAAAGACATCTCTCCTCATTTGGTCCCACACAGAAGTTAAAATCCCAAATACAGACAATACCATCCTCCACCCTCTCCTTTGATTCATCAGTCCTAGGCAAGTCAGGCGCATCACATTCCCAGTGGAAATCTGGTCCCTTGTTCAGCTTCTTTAGCAGTTACTGCATGGAGTCCTCTTCTAGAAGTAATGCAGCTCCTTCCGCAGCTCCAGAGTTGGAGAACTCCAGCTCTGAGTCTCATGTGTCATACATAGACCAGAAGGTCCAGGGAGCTATCTGGTCATGCAAGAAAGACCAAATCACCTCAATTTTAAAAATAACCAAAGCCCAGGAACAAAGGTGACTGGTGCAAAAGCTTACATTCTAGGCCTTAATTCTCATATGTGAGAGCATTTTCCAAATAAAAATTACTTCCTCAAACAAAAACATTTAACAGTCACAATTCATATGAGGTCATCAACCACTGATCATCACAGAAACATAGAGTAAGTGAGTACAGCATGTAGACGAAAAAAAAGAGAGAAAGAAAACAGAAGGTTCTCTGGTTTCAGCTTCTGGAGAGTGTCAGACAATCTCCATCAGTTTAGCAGATTCCTTTGGCTGTAAATCACCAACCCTCCTTCAAGACAATTGCTTTTCTCTGTCCAACGGACTAGGTCGACCAGCACCTCTGCCATTTTCCCAATCTCCTTGGCCTTCTCCTCAGCCTTCTCACTCTTTTTGGTCACTGTGCCCTCAACTCCATTGCTTGGATTCTAAATATGATTCAGAGGACTTTCCTCCAAGGCTTACAGCTGGCTTTTCATTTGGATGAGAATATCTTCCATCTCCTACAACTTGTTCCTATTCCACACATAGACTTTCCTGTGCCCTTGAGTGCAAGGCACAATATTCTCCTGTTATCTCACTGATATCTGGAGGCAGGAACTGCTAGAAATCTTTCTCAGGCTCCAGCACTTCCTCTTCCTCTGATTCTCCCAGTTCAACGATGTCCAAGGGCTGCCTTTTTCCTGCTACTTGGGAATACAGTATGGACGAGAACAGAGAAGCAGTGGACAAATTGGAGACCCAGCCGTTAACCAGAGTTCGGCATGTCGTGGCTCCTTTCACAACAGGTTGTGCCTCTGTTGAAATAACTTTCTAGGCCCAAAATGGAGCCTCTCCTGCCTGGGGTGCCACATCAGCAAACCGAAACTTAGATAACTTTCGTGAATGCAGTGTACCCAGTCAGCCAGTCCCCAAATGCCAAGCCAGCTCTGGGCATTCTCACCCCAAACAAGGTTGACTATGTGGCCCCAGCCAATCAGGTATTTTCTATTAGTCCTTTCCCTGTTCTTTATTCATCCTATTAAAGCCTCTTGCCTTCTGTCCCATTTTGCGGTTCTTCAAAAGGAGATTGTTCACTTCATGAGGTGTTAAATAAAGTTTGTTTTTATCACCTAAATTGTCTTTAACCATTTTTTTAAAACTCTTTGTGAACGCACTGCTGGTAGAACCTATTGTATCCTTTTCTGTCTTCTTTCATATCAATAGTTATATTTACACATGGTTACCACAACATATCCTCAATAAATACTTGAGAGCCATGGGGCCCCTCCGTGGATACCCATGAGGATTCTCATCCCCACAAATTTCAGGTCTGCAGGCTCAGCTGGGCCCCAGGACTGCTCAGCGGTATTTGTATGCATCCCTGAAGATGTCTCCCACCGTTCCCTACAGAAGATATTTCAAATCTTTACCACTCTTTGCAAGACTTCTACTTCACCCCTGCCCACCACTGTCTTGGCAACGTGTTTTATCTTCTACTCTCTGAGAAAATAAAGCAGTAGATCTCAAACCTTAGTGTTCATGAAAATGAATCTTGAGAAAAAGGTAGAAAAGTAAGCTCACACTCTGATTCAATTGGACTCAGATAAGGCCACTTTTAAAACAAAGCAAACTGTGTGATTCTGAAACTTAAGTATGGGGGCTGCACTTAGAAAAACACTATCAACTAGGACTTCAGTTATCAACTTACACCTCAAATGTATCCTGATGAATGCATGGGAAAATGAAAGAAACATCTTTATCAAAAAAATGATGAAGATTTCCAGTATCGTGTCAGGACCAAGTGAATTCTGATTGCTTCTTACATACCTAATACTATAGGAACACAGTAAAATAACAATTTCTAACTCATAGATTACCTCACAGGTGTCACACAGATGACCTGGCTGTGATGCACACCTCCTCATGCAGAATCTCCAGCTTCTGGCAAAGTCCTCTCCAAGTGTTTTGGCAGTCCCATGGGCCTTACTCTCTTGGTGTTCACACTGTTCCACGAGTTACCAAACAATGTTCGGCCAGGCAATGCAGCCATCCATGCTCTTTTTGTGAGCACAACAGTTTCCCTTCCTGTGTCTGCATGTAGTCTATTATGTGCCGTACCATGCAGTGAGCCGTGATGGTTTCTACCATTCTCCACATTCGCTCCTGAGATACCATAGAAGCACAGTTGTTCGACATCAGTGGTTACCACAGGTTTGTTCGGCTGCTACCCCACCACTGTTCCACTGGATCCTGCCAGCAGCCATACCATTCTGACTGCTCCATAGGGAGCTCATGGTCTCTCCCACTTTTCTCCCAAGCAAAGCAATTCTCCATTAGTGGTTGCCCTAAGCCCTGCTGGCGTGTAAGTTGTGAGGTAAAATGTGATAGAATGAAGGAAGTGGCTCCTTACCCCTTGTGTTAAGTGACACTAGAGTAATAGTGGCTGTGCCCTGATGGATCACAGAGCTTAATGAAATAGGTCTTCTGTTTTTTAAACTTTTTCCCTGAGGACATAGTCATGCATCCAAGGGGCTGAACTGAGAGACAGATTTCACTAATAACTATAGCAGCCTATTCTAGACACGCCATGGCCTCTATGCTTTATATATATAT
Organism: Equus asinus; assembly: GCF_041296235.1. NCBI lineage: Eukaryota > Metazoa > Chordata > Mammalia > Perissodactyla > Equidae > Equus > Equus asinus. The sequence goes on from NC_091792.1 coordinate 132,779,382, forward strand.
TAATATGTATTATGCTTTAAATAAATATATATTTAAATATATAAGTATGTATAAATACATGCTTAAATATATATTACAAATATTTAATATGTATTCAATAAAATATATCTGTATATTTAACATATATAAATATGTGTATGTTTTTAGGCAGACCCACCCTGACGCCCCTGCAAAGAGAATTCTGTCAAGTCATGTCTCCTGTAGTTAGTTATTTCAGACTCAGCAGTGAACACAGGTTAATTTCTTATCCCAGAAAGCACCTCAGCTTCCATGCAGTTAATCTTCTGGGCTGGTAGATCCTCAGCATCCATGTACCAGGCATGTCTGAAACTCTCTGAATTGAGCCTGCTTCAGAGTTATTTACAAATTGTTTTCTTCTTGGTTATCTCATCTGTCTTTCCTAAAAATACTGTGAGGAAGATGAAGGTGCTCTTACCATTTCCTCTCTGCTGAGTGAGAAGATCAAGGCTCAAGGGTGGCTGGATCTCACGCAGAGCCCTCAGAGTGAGTAAGCGAGGGAGAAGCGGGCGGAGGCCGCTGGGATTAACTCCCAAGCTGATTCTTCCCCTACTACAAGGCTGCTTGAGCATGTGGACTCAGGTAAGGCTGAACTTAAACCCCACGCTGTCAATTCTTGACTCCTGAGGCAATTCATGCCTCAGTTTCCTAAACTTTAAAATCACTATCATTATCTTACTGACTTCCTAGGTTTGCAGTGAGCTTTAAATGAAATAAAATAGGTAATGCATTTTAGATGAAATAATATGGAAAAGATTAGTTCAGTTTCTTGTGCATAGTGGGTACTCAATAAAAGTCCCTCAATTGTCTTTGTCACACAAGTCTTGACAGTTCTAGAGTCTCATTTTTCAGGCAGAGAGGCTTTCTACACCTCTCAAATTCCGGTACATATATGATTGTCCAAAGATCCGTTTGTGACTAGAGCTAATCCTTGTAAGTACAGCCTTATGTATGGTAAGGTGTGATCCAAGTGTCACCATGATGTAACAGCACTGGACACCCTTCCTGCCCTGGGGTCTCACAGTTGACCCGGCTTCAGCCACTCGTGACCATCTAGCCTCTCACAAGTCCTAGAAAGAAGCTCAGTATTTTAACCTTGGCTGGGACTCACTTTCATTATAATGTGCTTTCGAGGAGCTTCAGATAGTACTGGAGTTAACTAAGTTAACCTCACTCTAGAAACATGTGCACGAAAAAAAGGGAAAAACAATGCAGTGCAAACAACTGCCGTTATGGGTCGGCTTTAGGGCTGATTTGTTTGGTAACCTCATGTCATCATTGTGCCCCCTTCTCAACCTAAAAGAATGAACATGGGTTAAATTTGGGAATTCAGCAAAGATAATGGGCTGAAACTCCTACAGGGCTCACCACAAGAATCCATAAAAGCTAATATAAAGTAAAAAAAAAAAAAAAAAAAAGGGGAGGAGGACTGGCAGTAGTTAGCTCAGGGCTAATCTTCCTCAAAAAAAAAAAGAAAAAAAAAAAAGAAAAAAAAAGGGGACCAGCCCTGTGGCCAAGTGGTTAAGTTCCCGCGCTCTGCTTTGGCGGCCCAGGATTTCTTCGGTTCGGATCCTGGGCGCAGACATGGCACCGCTCATTAGGCCACATTGAGGCCGCGTCCCACATGCCACAACTAGAAGCATGCACAACTAAAATATACAACTATGTACTTAGGGGATTTGGGGAGAAAAAGTAGAACAAAAAAAGGGAAAAAGAAAAAATTATAAATCCTTCCCACAATTTCACACAGCTGTTTAAGTGCTCACTGGAAACAATAACATAAAATGATGAGATCCTTGACTCCTAGGGCAACACCTCATTTTAAATTTTAAATTTAAGTTGTAACAAGTGCTCACTAATTTCAATGGTACCCACAATAATACTATTGCTATTTGGCAGATATGGAAATAACAAGTGGCAGATTTTTCCCCTTAAATTTCTACCTCCCTACTAGTTTTTGAGGTCTCTATTGAAGAACCAATTTTGTGTAAAGTAACATGCTAAGGATTTTCTGACACTTGAAGTACCCTCTAACATGGATGCCAAACGTCAGTGCAATATGATCAACAACAACAAAAATGCTCTGCTGACATTATTATTTTTTATCATTTACCCTAAGGCATTTATGCATAAAGAGATTTTCACAGGTAATTATTATAATCTCTTGTGCCAGCAACTCCTCCATCCACATTCATCCACATTCCTCCCACTCCACACACTTATTGTAGATTTTTTTTCTGGTAAATAGATCATTTATTCTGTAGTTAGAAGATATGCAAGTGAAAGTGGTATGAATAATAATAGAGCAAGGAAGCATATATAATTAGCATATTTCTGTGTATCTTTAGCACAAATTTTACCAGAAGCTTTTAAGATAGCATAACTAAGTACGTCTTCACTATTTACTCTGTATTTATTTTGCAGAGGCCTCTCCAACTAAGTAATAGTTGCCATTTGTTTAACTTGAGTTCATTTATTGCATCATAATAGTAAACTGTATATTTTCAATCTTTATAAAGTACAACTTCTACAAAATTCTTAATGGTTTACATTGTAAATAAGTTAGAATATTGATCAAAGAAGTAAGCTGTTACAAAAAATTAACGTTAGCATGAAAACTTTGTGCTGCATAACTACAAATCAAATAAGAGCATATATCAGTGTTGAGTGAGGACATACTGGTGTGAAGAACTGGGCTAGACTTCCGGTTTCCAGTCAGGCTGCAAGCGACTGGAAGTTCCCATTCTGTGCTAACAAGTACAATGCAGAACGAAGTGAAAAATCAACAACTCTCTTTAGATCTGTCAGAGCAGTAAGGTCACAGCGCAAACCTCTGCCCCAAATTTGAAGAGAGCAACAGGGGGGAGAATGACAAGTTACCAGAGCAGAAACCCACAAGCACAAACCACGGCGGGAACCAGGCCAGAGAAGGAAACCGGAACTGTAATTGACAAATTGCAGGAGGCTGGGTGTGGACAAGTCTGAGGGTTAAAAATTCCTGGGGGGACCTAGTCATGGGGGAAGTTCCCATACTTTTGTGAATTTTACTTCCTGGAGCTCAACCAGGTTTTCATAGTGAATATCTGAGAAAAATCCCCATGTGCTTCTGGCAGTGAGAGGGGAAAGGGAACCACTTTGAAACACACCAGAGCATTCTGTTTTTCTTAACCAGTCCTGCCCTCAGAAGAAACTGTTTAACCAGAGCCTAATCTGCTGGGGTTAGAGCCTAACTGACCTGGGGGAAGGGAAATACCAACTCCAGGCCCCTCTAGCCATCCTGTCCCCATGAAGGGGAGGAGGGGTGGGGGAGGCAGGGACTGAGAATCATATGTGAAGTTCATAGTTCAGAGGTAAAGGCTCACCGAAGACTGAGACCTCATCACAGGACTGTAGAATAGAACGTCTCCTCCCCTGTACCTCACCACCACATCACCAAAGACCTATTTATAGCAGTTTCTTTTACCCAGTACATCATGTGTGACTATCAAACAAAATTACAAGACATACTAAAAGGCAAAAAACACAATTTGAAGAGACAGAGCAAGCATCAGAATCAGACTCAGATATGATAGAGATGTTAGAAGTATCAGACCAGGAATTTTAAAATACTATGATTTACATGCTACAGGCTCTCACAGAAAAAGTAAACAGCACACAAGAACAGATGGGGAATGGAAGCAGAGAGATGGAAATTATAAGAAAGAACCCAAAAGAAATGCTAGAGATGAAAGACAGTGTAACAGAAATGAAGAATGCCTTTGATGAGATTATTAGTAGATAGACACAGCTGAGGAATTTATGAGCTTGACAATGCCTCAATAGAAGCTCTAAAACTGGAAAGCAAAGAGAAAAAAGACAGAGAAAAACAGAACATTCCAAGAACTACAGAACAAGTACAAAAAACATACATGTAATGGGAATTCCAGAAGGAAAAGACAGAAAGGAAGAGAAGACGTATTTGAAATAATAATGAGCAAGAAGTTCCCTAAATTAATGTCAGACCCCAAACCACACATCTAGGGAGCTCAGAGAATACTGAGGATAAATGCCAGGAATTGGGCTAAATGTGCAACTGTATTATTTCATTCTAAATCCATAACAGTGGTTTGAAGAATTGTCATCCTCACTTCACAGATCTAACTTTGCCAAGGCAACATGGAACAAATCTTGAAACCCAGGTCTGTCTAAAATCCTAACTTATACAGTAAATAATATTGCCTCCAGAAAATGATAGCAGCTTTTTTTTTTTTACCATGTCCCAGTAATTACTCTAACAACTTAAAGTATATTGTATAATCTTGGTATATAGTGTATCTATATCCTCGTGAGGTGGTTGCTATTATGCCTACTTTACAAAGGAGAAAACTGAGGTTGAGTGTTAAAATAATTTGACCAGAAACAAACACACTAAGTGACAGATATAATATTTAAACTAACATTTGTAAGACTGCAGATCCTTTATTTATAACCTGTAATTTAAAACTGGTATGTAAAGTAAAGGTTGTAAGGCAGGCCTTCCACTCAGCCATTCCAGTACCTCCCTGCGTCATGTTCACCATTTACATACATCAACTTCACTGCTCTGGACTTGGATGGAGGGATGGAATTTAACTCCTAACCATACTAGTTATTAACTTTATGTTCTTAAAGCATTCCATTTGTGCCTCCCTTTCCTCATTTATAAAATGGGCGTGAGAATAGTTCCTGCTTCATCGTCCCATTAAAGGAAACATTGAGTCACATTATGTAGCTTAGAACAGGGGATTGTATGTACTAAGTGCTCAACGTAACAGCTGTTGTTAGTCAATATTTTTTCTTTAAAATTACTTTTTTATCCTACACAAGTACATTTTTAAAAGAAAATCATATTTCAATCATAAGTGGAAAAACAATTTCACTCTTATAAACACATGGAAACCTTAAAAAGAAATACAATTAAAACAAAACAATATTATTAAATTCTGTTGCCAGCCAAGATCACTGGGCCTGGGAGTTGTTCTCAGCTTGTTATCAGATCAGGTTTTGTGCTAGAGAGATGTGAAAACATGATAACACTAACCCATGGTCTATTCAGAGGAACAGAAAATGGATTAAAAAGAGAATAAATTCCTCACCATGTCAATCTATTTTATTTAAAGCTGGTATGTTATTGTCACCCCTCCCCCCAAAAAAACCACTTGAAATTCCAGAATTTTGGAAAAAGCACTATAACTGAGCATCCCCTTTTACTTGCTGGGAATCATATCTATATCTTTTTTTTTTTTTAAAGTTTGGCACCTGAGATAACATATGTTGCCAATCTTTTTTTCTTCTTCTTCTTCTCCCTAAAGCCCCCTAGTACATAGTTGTATATTCTAGTTGTAGGTCCTTCTGGTTGTACTATGTGGGATGCCACCTCAGCATGGCTTGATAAGTGGTGTCATGTCAGTGCCTAGGATCTGAACGGGAGAAACCCTGGGCCACCCAAGCAAAGCGCGCAAGCATAACCACTGGGCCACGGGGCCAGCCCGGGGAATTATATCTATATCTTTTACTATAAACATGCATGTGAAGTATTTTTGTTCTTTTAAAAGCATAGAGAATATTTTGAGGGCATCTGAGTTATGTCATCAACGAAGAGAAAACAAGGAGCTGTGAGCTGATGTCACTACGTAGATGGGACAGAGGAACTTATTGGGCTATTCAGAAGTGACTACACATTTAAAACCCAGATAATAGAGAAAGACTGCTTCTGCCTCAGGAGCTGAAAAGTTCAAGATAACAAGAAAACCACCACCCTAGGCTATGGCGGCTCTGTTCCAAAGCTCAGTTTCAGCAAAAGGTACAAGCAGTCTGGCTCTTTGAAAGATCTAGATTTGCCAAACCCCGAAGGGGCAAAGGATATGAGAGGCAATATGACAAAGGGTTAAAAGTGGCAAACATCAAGAAAGCCAGGAGCTGGCTTCCTCAAAAAATAGGGGGAGGTGGAACAGCATTAAAAAGGAATGACTTTAAAGTCTGGGTCCTAGTACAGCCTCTGGCCCCGTGAAGTTGTGCGAGTTGAGGCAAGCCATCTAAACTCTCTTATTCAACTCTCTAACTGGTGAGAGATGCTGGTTCTTACCTTTGAAATATGCTGTGAGGGTCAATTAATATAATGTCTGTAAAGGATGTTACCTATACTCAGAATTCAACAAATAGTGCTAGAGACACACAAACCAAATGCAATGAGTGGATATATTTTGGACATTTTTTTGAACAAATTCACTATAAAAAGAGAAAATTGAGTTAGTAGGTGAATATAAAACATCTATGTAGAAGATGCTATTAAGTAATAATTACTGATTTTATTGGGTGTACTATGTTATTGTGGTTGTATGTTTTTTTAAAGTCCTTACCCCTTAGAGAAACATACTACAGAAATATTTATAAGTAAAGTGATATAATAGCTGTGATTTGCTTTAAAATACTCAAACAAAGAAAACCCAAGGGTATGAGATTAACCAAGGGCAAAAAATGATGGGTGATGGGCCCATGTATGCTCATTGTATATTTTCACTCATTTTGTGTGCCTTTGAAAATTTCCACACACACACAAACCTTTTAAAATAAATAAATGAAAAGACACGAGCATTAGTCAGTAAATACCCTGATGTTGTTTTCATGGTGGATATTATTATAATTGCACAGTCAGTGTAGCACTTCCTGAAGGCATGGGCCAAAATGCTTGACCCACACAAGAAAAGGAAGTACTTCTACATAGAGAAATCTGAAGACCAGCACAAACCCACAGAGAAGTAAGATTACTGTGGAAAAAATAAGAGTTGACTTTAGAGCAAGAAGAGCTGACCCAGAGTGTCTCACTTGGAGATAAATCTAGAAATTAAGTTTTCTGGAAATGAAAGCAGGCTGCTACCAATCCTAGAAGCAATGCCAATCCATATCTTTGCTTAGCTCAGCTCTTTCTTTAAACCCATGCACATTTTAATGCAACCAAACTTATGTTATGTTTCTTCATTATCTTTTTGAATGTCTCTTAGAAAATGACTCTTTTTAAGGCTTCAATCTGATTATGGCTTGTCAAGAGGAAGGAATTAAATATCTCTGCCTTTGAAGACATCAATCACAAAAAGAGAAGCCTTAAGGTCCTTGGTAACCAGATAGACCAATCCAAGATACTCTGTCTATGGAGTTGGAACAGATAGAAGGAAGAGGTTTTCCGGGATGGCTGAAGATATTAAGCAAGCAAGGATCTCAATATTGGAATGTATATGAAGTCAGCAAAGAAAAGTTGTCAAAAGCAGTCTGGAATAGATAAATCTAGTATCTAAATTAATGTCTCCAGTCTCATTTTTAGTCTCCCAAAGGATCAAGCGGTAGACAGACCACATGGGGTTGCAGTGAGAATTAAATGGCATGATGTGTGTAAAACACTACAAACATGCCTGGCATTTGGCAAGCAGTCCATAAATGTTAACTATTGTTAATATGCTTAAAACTTTGCTCACTATTACAAGCAATTTCATCAAAAGCAGATGCTTTTGACCCATAAATGCAGCAATATAGGAGACGCTATTGATTTTAAAAGTAGCTCAACAAATCAAAGATACACTACACTGTTAGAACTTACATAAACTTCAAACTCCTCTCTTTATTGCTCCTTTTTAAAATTATAATCTCAACAAGTTTTTGTCAATTCTGAAGACGTGTCAAGGTGCCTATTCAACTCTGAGTAGTGTTCTTTCTAGAATATTCTAAGCAGGTTTTTTTTTAAAAATTTGTTGATTTTTTGTTTTGTTTTGTGTTTTGGCCTGTTGATAGGAATAGACTTTCTGACAGAGTGATATGAATGTTTTAGGGAAAGGCCTGCATAGCCACCTCTTCCTCTCAGGTCTTGCCACATTGTGTGAAATCCCCACATTAGTCACTCTTTTGAAGGCATGAATAGCTTCTGCTAAACTTAACTGTTACATGGGAAAAGAAAGAAGTAAAACTTTGTGAGCTATTAAGACTCTACCTTCAATTGCTTTATCAATGCTCCCAGCATGCATTCATTTATTCAAAAAATAGTTCAGCAAGATATTATTGAATGTATACTAGAAAATAGGATTACAAAATTGAATGAACTGTGCTCCCATTCCTGAGGAACTCAGTCACAGAAAGAGACAGGAGGTATAATGGTTAGGAGCACCACCACTGGAATCAGACAAACTTGGGTTCAAATAGTAGCTTTGTTATTCTTAGTTATTTTCCCTCGAACAAACCTCTCTGTGCCTCAGCTTCGTCAATCACCTACCTTTTCAGTAAATGAGTTAATATGTGTGAAGGCTTTATCAAGATACTTTCTCAAGATCAAGGAATAACTTAATAAATATTGGTTATTATTATCATTACCACTATTGCTATATAAATAAAAAATATAACAGACCATACATTAGTATATATTCAAAGTGTTTCTGTTGTAGTTACAATGTAACACCTAATTCTGCCTGAGGAATTTAAAGGCTTCTTCTAAAGAGATGACGATGGAGCTAAGTGTGGAGTCATTGCTGTCACAAGGGCAGCTGTGCAAAAGCCTCTGAGGCAGTTAAGATCATAATGTATAAAATAAATGAAATTTTTAAGCGGAACTGGAGCAAAACATGTTAGTTGGATAAATGTAATATGAAGGGGCTGTGGGGGTTTGTGAAGGGCCATATATGCCAGGGTAAGTGGCTTGGACTTTGACCAATAGATAGAAAGTGTCATTTGAGAAATTTTAGGAGAAAATGCCAATTGAGGAGTTCTAGGAGACAGTGATAAAATCATACTTGTTTTTGAGAAGAACCGCCTTGTCTGTTATGTGGCCTGGAGCAGAAAAGGGGACTAGTGATACGCCCTCCAGGAGAAAGTTGCAATCATCTATTGGAAAGGGCAATACAAGGAAAAGTAGAGATGAAATGCAAGTGTAAAACACTTCCAAAGTAAAAACAATGCAGCACTATGTTGTATCATAGGACAACAGCTCAAACCGGTATCCTGGGAGCCCCCCTCCAAAGCCTCTGCTCCACGGCTGTCTCCATTATCCCCCTCCTCCCAATCCCCACACATATTCATTCTATCTGCAACTTTAGTTGATCCCCAATCCTAAATCTCTCTCCAACCCTGTTTGTTCTCTTCTTTCCATCTTTACTCCCATGGTCTTACATCAGGCCATCACCATATCTTCCATGAACTTCTTCATTTGCCCTTTATTTTACTGTTGTTAAGCTCATCTTCTTCTAACTTATCCTTATAGGCTTTCACAGTGATATTGCTAACAAAATTTGATCATGTCACACCCTGGTTAAAATTTTCCAATGACTTGCCGTTACTTATAGGTTAAAAGATAAGCTTAATTATAAACTAACTAGATCCCTACTTCTCCACACTCAGTTATTCAAACTCATTTGAAGAATACCAGTGGCTGAGAAATTTTTTTTGTTTACACATATGCTAAGGATCTCTGGTTTGAATCTCTACCTTGCACATGATCATTTCATGATCTCTATATCATGAAATCAGTCACATTCTTTTGACAAATTTTGACAAAAGGCCTCATCTATAACAATTCCACAGAGACATACGGTTTACCTAAACAAGGCATTCAAAGCCTTCCATAATCTTTCCCCAACTTATTTCCAGTATGCTTTTTCTAAATCCTCCACTCCAGCCAAACAAGTCTATTTATTGTCCATTCTTGAAACATACCTTGTGCTTTGCTACTTCAGAGTTTCAGCAGGTACCATCCTCTTGTGTGGAACCCATTGCCTCTTTGTCTCTTCATCTCCAAAACCTAAACATTCTCTACATCTGTCTTGCTCTGTGAAGTGCCCCCAGACCACCTCAGCCCACAGAAATCACTGCCTTCTCTGAAATGCCCTAGCACTTACCATCTCGGTCATTCATTTGCAATTAATCATCAGTTCCTGTCTTGTGATATCAATGTATTGTTGTATTCAATTATTATTTATCTCTTGCATTGTTTTATAACTTTTAAGCTATTTGGTTGTTAGTGCCATCAAGTTGATTCCAACTCCTAGTGACCTGTCTACAGCAGATCGGAACCCTGCCCGGTCTTTTTGGCCATCATCTCATCTTCCGGTGCTACATCAGACAATGCTGTGCTGCTATTCATAGGGTGTAAACTTTTAAAGTGTTTATGCTTTATTTCCTGAACTTGACTGTAATTTCCTTGAAAGCTAAGACTGACCTGTACATATTACTATTTTTTTAGGCCCTACACAATATCTCATATATAAGAGGCATTTAATTAGTATTTGTTAATTCATCTGTTGACTGATACAGCTACAGAAAAAAATAACAGTTGGAGTTTATGAAGTAGAAAATTGTTTGAATTAAAGAACATCATATTCAACCTATTAAATGTTACAATTTTAAGAGAATAAATACACATCAATTACTTTTTTTGTTAAATTTTCCCAAACAGGCAAGAATATATGTGCTTCCTTTGTAAAAGGAATATTGACAGGAATATGACAACGTAGTGCACAATTCCTGCTTTACTTATACTGCCCACTGGGCAGAGAAAACCTTCCCTTTTAGGGACAGAGGGTGAAGGAGGAAGGAGGAGGAGGGGTGAGAAGGCACAGAGAAGGAGAAAGGGTACGAGGGAGGGAAGAGGAGGAGAGGAAAGAAGGGAAAGAAAAGGGAGGAGGAAGATGAAGAGGAAGAAGAGGGGGAAAGAGAAGAGAAAGATTCTCTTCTGATTAAATTGTTGGGCAAAGCACTTTTCAAAAGAGAATACGGGATCCTATTTCTGACTAAATGAGTTTTGCTCATTTTCTCCCTTTCGCATCTCATGTGCAATGTAAAGTCGATTTTTCAGTGACATGGTCAAAACTGTGTCTTTGAAGGTCATTGTCTCTTAAGGTCATTCTGATGGCTTAGAGGAAGGTTAGACTGCGCGCATGGAGGGCATGCCAAGGAAGAGCCACAATGGAAACAACTGGAAAGAGTGAAAAGGCTTGTAAAATGTTCACAGGTAAAGAAATTGACATGATACCTCTGCTTACCAAGATTCTCGTGACTTTCCTCTATAATTGTTAAGTGGTCACAGGTTAAAAGAAATTGACATGATACCTCTGCTTACCAAGATTCTGGTGACTTCCCTCCATAATTGTTGTTATGATTGTATAACTTACATGTTATTGGAATTAACTCTACTGTGGAAAGCATGAAACTAAGTTGCAGAAAATTTTTAAATCACCATTAAGTTCACTATTCCCACCCCACACACACACAAAAACAAACCTGATTTCTCTTATAGAGTTTTATTTTTAAAACATATGCTTTTTCTAATCTACTTTCTTAAGAGCTAGCACTAAGGTGTTCAGTGTCATTTCATTTTGTAAGTTATTACAACTGAAAAACCTCAGTAGAATTGAAGTGCCCTTGAATGTAAAAATTTTCAGTAGCTTGGAATCTTCTCATTTATTTAGTTGAGATTGTTCTTCAGTATTTCATATGGTTAGAAAAAAAATCATTTAGGAAAAGAAGCCATCCCTGGCGGGGCAGGGAGACAGCAATGAATGTCCAAAGTGGGGAGAAAGTGGTGATGCCGATGAACTGAATGTTGCACCAGCTTCTGCATGCTTCCTCCCTTTGACACAGCAAACTGTTTAATGTGGTGAGAAAGCAAGTGTTGAGGCAGCATCATTATTTGCTAGAAATCACATGCCATGAGTTCAGTTAAAAAAAGAAAAGAGGAAGTTTCAGGCTAAGCAAAACTTGGGTCAACAGCTTACGTAAATATGTAGGTTAGGTGTGACTGGGAAACTGCAGACTCCCACAGAAACAACCACCAGACCCAGAGCCCTTCTCTCCTGCAAAGCAGAGCCTCTGAGCAGACAGGAAGAGTAAAATGCATTCACAACTCAAGCTGGCACAAATAACCAAACGACGCAGACAGTCACCTACATGACGATTTCAGAAGCACACACACACACCACTTCCTTCCACTTAAAAAATCTTTGAGAGTTTTTTGAAACTCACTTTGTTTCTGCCAAAGCACAAATAAAATAGAATGAATTGAATTTACTTGAATATTTTGTAAAAGGAGGATGTTTGAAGCAGAATTTAGAAAATTGTTCTTTTCAACCACACATTTTCACATATATTGATTATGTGACCATTTTCAGATCAAATTGAAATGTGAACTCTCACCTGGATCCTCTCTGTCTCTCAGACCTCATCGCCTTTCTGTATCCCTCACGTGCACACTCTTATGATAGTCTTCCATCGAGTCTTGATTAGAAGCTCACACCCATCAGTCTTGGTGCCTGCCATTTCCCTCACTGCAGCATTATTGTGGCCACACAGGCAGGTGAGCTTCTTGTGACTTCTGCTCTTCAGCTCAGAAGGCACTTCTACACTCAAGCCTTCCCTGATCATCTCATCTATAAGAATACACCACCACTTCTGCCAGTTCTCTGATGCTAATGTATTTTCCTTCTTGACAGTTTTCCCTGTCCTCTTCACACTTTTGGTGCTTAAAATGCAAGTTCCATTTATGAATTCATTCATTCAACAAACATTTATTGAGCACCTAACATATGTGAGGCAATATTTTAAGTCCTTGTGATTCAGTAGTGAATGAAACAGATAAAGATCCCTGGCCAAAAGGAGCTTATGTCCTAGTTGGGGAGTGGAGGTGCACCCACGATAAACATACTAAGTGAGGAAATAAGTCTTAGAAGGTAACCATGCTTTAGAGGAAATAACAAAATCAGAGCAAGTGAAGGAGGATCAGGAGTATCAGGTTGTGTGGGTAGGAGTAGATTGTAATAAGAAATAGAATCAGGGTAGGCCTCGGAGAGAAGTGAAATTTGAGCAAAGAATTGAAGGAAGTGATGGTGTTAGCCCTGTAGCTATCTGATGAATGGAAAACAATCCCAAAGACCTAAAGCAGAGGTGTGTGTGGCAAATTCCAAGAACTGCAAGAAGGTCACTGTGGCTAGAGTTGGATAAGTGGAGAGGAGAGTATAGGAGAGAAGGTCCTAGAAACAATGGGGACGAGTTCAAATAGAGTTGTACTCTGAGTGACACCAGGAGCCATTGCAGGGTTTGGAGCAGAGGCATGAGAAGATCTGACTGATGGTTGAAAGTCTCACTCTGCCATCTGAGTTGAGAATAGTCTATGGATAGGTAAGGGAAAAATAAGACCATATACACAGGAACTCCACTGTATGTCCGGCGCATGGGATACAAGAAGTTTAATGAGTTAACATATAAATGAATGGGATATGGAGGTTAAAAGATAAGATGTGCAGAGATCCTCACAAGCATGAAGTAATGGGTGACACGTTTTCACATCTTTGGGAATCAGACACAGTACACTAAGGTCACAACTTATACTAATGTGTATGTGAGTGTGTTTATATCTACATACCTACATGTAAATATTTACTGCTTGTCTTCTGTGTGGAAAGCACTTTTAATTTTGACAAATGCCTTCACCTAATTTATGCTACATGTATAAATATATGCATAGGTAATGTTCACTAGTGCCAAGCTCCATATAATAAGGCTACTTCTGTTTCCTGAAAAATAGCACATTCTAACGCTGCCTAGCTAAGGTCAATTTTTTTTTGAACTCTGAGCTTTATAGAAGAAATCTATTCTCACAAAAATAAAGATCATGGTTTTAATTCTCATTTATGTATGTTAGTTTGAAAAGAGGAAAAAGTTCCTACAGCCACAGAGGCTTTCTCAACCTCAACAAACTTACCTGTAAAGACTTTGTTTAGGCATGAGGAAGGGCCAAAAGAGTGACCCTGGAAGGCCCTATACAAATCCGTCTGGGAGAGAAAGAGAACGGATAGCATGCAGGCAGTAGATTCATAGATGAAAGGCAGCATATGCTTATTTATTTTTTTATTTTTTTTTCTTTTAAAGATTTTATTTTTCCTTTTTCTCCCCAAAGCCCCCCAGTACATAGTTGTATATTTTTAGTCGTGGGTCCTTCTAGTTGTGGCATGTGGGACGCCGCCTCAGCATGGCCTGACCGGCGGTGCCATGTCTGCGCCCAGGATTCAAACTGGTGAAACCCTGGGCCACCGAAGCGAAGCACACAAACTTAACTACTCAGCCCCGGGCTGGCCCCGGCAGCATATGTTTAAAATGTACTATTTTTAAACATGCCAATATAATTTCAAGATTATCAATTTCAAGGTTGGACAATTTTAAGGTCTGAAGAAATTGTCTCATTCTTCATTGTTCAGAAATAATTGTTGAGCATGTACTATATGCCTGGTACTGACAGTACAAACTGAGCAGGAAAATGGATGTGCCTGCAGAGTCAATTGCATGCATTCCCAACCCAGGTAATGTCACCCTCCAGGAGGGAAAATTTGCTCTTGGGCAACACAAAAAACACTTACACTTTTAATTATAAAATACAAAAAAATACAGTGCATAAACAGACACAGTATATCTGTGATATTAAAATTTAATGAGGAAGGGTGGTTAGGGGAAAAAATGTCTAAAAAGACTCCTTAGGAGAGGAAAAACAAATAAACAAAAAAGATTGAGAAACACTTGTCTATTGGAAAGTGCATAATTATAGTAAAATATGATAACTACAGTGATGGGGAAAGTACGGGATATTGCGGAAATACGTACGAGGAACACCTAACTTAGTATGGAGGAAGAGGTCAGGGAAGGCTTCCTGGAGAAGTCGCATCTCAGCAGAGCTGTAAGGGATGACCACTAAGAATTGCTCAGACAAGAAGGTGGGGAATGAGTTGTGTGCTAGAATCAAGGCGGAGGAAGAGCTTATGCACAAGACCTGGACAATCACTAACACAGACTTCTGTTGAGCAAAATCTATATAAACCCCTAAGTTATCTAGTTTGGTTAATTTGGCTAATAATTCGTGAAGTCAGATAGGCCAAAGAAAACACTGCAAACTGAAAGCTGAATGCATGTCACATTTGGGACCACCAGTCTGTGTTCTCTTACACAAGGGCCTTCCTTTCCATTGTCTGCCCTCATCACAGGGAGGCCCTCAGCACCTCGTGCCAGAGAATTTCAACAGCCCCCTACTTCTTTCCCTCTAGTTACCCTACAGCGGCAGGACCACACAGTGATCGCAGGAAGTAATGTGCTAAACTGAGCTGCCTGGAGGGCTCCCCTGATCTATCCTTCCTCTGCTCTCAAATCTTCACGTTGATCCAAACCAACTCCTTAGCCTGCGAGCTGAGAGTTTGTATAGTGAGGCTCTAAACCACTAATTTGAGAGAATTCCAGTATTCCTTTAAGTCAATACTTCCTAAAATTTTAGAATCAAGTAGAATCGAATGGAACAGATGTCCCCTCCAGCATCCAATCACAATGATTTAGAGTGCCTATGATGTGCCAGGCACTGTTCTGATCAATGGCAATGGGGCCAGAACAGGGTAGACAAGGCCCTTCACTCATGAAGCTTGCTTCTTCAAGGAGCAAAGATAAACAGAAAAACAATCAAATGAATACATCTAATGATTTCAATCATCGTTAAGTGTTATGAAGTACATTTTAAAAGGGTAACAGGTTAAAGAACGACTTTCAATAACGTGATGTGGGAATAAGGATAAGGAGGTGATATTTGAGCTGAGACCTGAATGATAAGGATGCAGCTTTGTGACTCTCTGAAGGAAGAGGGCCTCAAGCAGAGTGAGCAGCAAATGCAGAGGCCATGAGACGGAAGCAAAAATGCACAGAGGAAAAGCTAAGAGTGGGTATCCACCTATATGGCTATATTGTTCTTAAATATAATTTCAGAATCAGTGGTTCAATAGACTCTGCCACCCCACACATGCCTTCCAGGAACCCCAGGATCTCCCCAAAACCAGCAAGTCAAGAGTTAACGTCTCTAGGATCCTGAACTTCTGCTCAAATGGCTACTTTCAGTTTGAATGACCAGAACCCATGTCATATCATTTGTTAAATACTTTTCATGTCATCTCTACACTAAAGCGTGGTGTACAGGAAATTGTCATACAAGTTCAAGGGTGAACCTGGATGTCCTAAAATCTATGCTGTATCCTAGACCAAGAATCCTAGCTTTATCTGCTGAAGAGTCAACAGCACACAGTGGTTGCATGTGTGGGAAGCAGATATTCTGGGTTTGAATGCTAGCTCTGCCGCTTACTTCTATGGGACTATGGGCAAGTGGCCTAAAATTTCTATGCCTCAGTTTCCTGTAAATTGGAAACAGTGATAATGCCTCATAGGGTTTTTGTGAGGATTTAGTGATACAAAACATGTAAAGCACTTGAAA
Source organism: Equus asinus (assembly GCF_041296235.1). Classification (NCBI taxonomy): domain Eukaryota; kingdom Metazoa; phylum Chordata; class Mammalia; order Perissodactyla; family Equidae; genus Equus; species Equus asinus. Next base: position 132,795,679 of record NC_091792.1, read on the forward strand.
AACTTTTGGCATATTCAAAATTATTATAATAGTTATTATATAAATTATGAATTCCTGCTAAGCTATACTCACCATCCCCACTCAAATTCATTCCATTTTCTCATCCTAACATACTCTTTTCTTCATTTTCAATGGCCAGATTTCTACCAACCTACAAAGCTCAGATAAAATGGCACAACTACTATGAAACTTCTACTAATTTGAGCTTCCAGAAAAGCCATTCCCCTCCTCTGAACAACTATTAGTACACGGTTACACCATTAGCCTAATCATTTACTATCTTACAGGGTGGTTTTGTATACATGTTTTGCAAAATCATTTAAAGCAATGCTGCCCCATAGAAAGATAGTTTGAGACATGTAAGTAATTTAAAATATTCCAATTAGCCACATAAAAAAAATGTTTAAAGCACATGAGATTAATTTTAGTAATATATTTTCTTTAACCCCATAGCCAAACCATTATGATTTACTATGAAATCAGTGCAAACAAATTATTACCAAGATATTTTATATTTTTTTGCACTGAGTCTTTGAAATCTGATGTGTATTTTACACTTATAGCACACCTCAATTTGGACTAGCCATATTTCAAGGGCTCCTTGGACGCGTGTGGATAGTGGCTACCATTTGAGACAACACAATTTTAGGGTATGTATTATCCTCTATTGCTCCATATTTATCATAACACCTAACATAGCACATTCCCTATTTCAGAAGTTCAATAACTATTTCTCAAATTAATTACTTAATTTACTAATTTGTTTAAAATCAGTACAAAGTCTAACCCCATGGAAACGTATTTCTGTTATTCATAACACAAAAAGTAAAAGCATGGAAAAATAGTTTTGGCTTTCTTTAAAACATATGGTTTATTCTTCCTCTGGAATGATAAAATGAATTTTTCCTTTATGTTTCTCATTAAGAATATAGCTGAGAAGTACTAAGTCCTGGTTCACTGAAAGAAATAGTATATATAGCAACAAAATTATTATTTGACTTGTTCAGAGAAGAAATTCAATCCTACTTTCCTAATAAGAATATGAATTTTAGATAAGAGATAAACAAATGTGTAGGATTTGGTAAGTCCCAGTAAAAATATTTTGATGTCAATTTCCTGCTCGCCACATGAATTTTTCATAGAGTGTTGTGCTCTGAAATATATTCAGTGTTTTCATAAATAATTTCCCAATTACTCTGATGCAGTTACAGAAAATGAATGACATTATTTCCATAGTCACTAACAACATATTGTTGGGACCAGATCAACTTGAATTGCTCCTGTTAGAAAAATTGATATGAAAGAAAGTGGAAATCATGAATATTCTACCACTCTGAAAGCGGATCTACTCACTCTTCCTTATCAACTTTATTCCTACCTTCTTTTTTAACCTTAAGTATCCATATGCCTGCAGTATTGATTTTGGTAGAGAAATATAAAGAATTAAAAAAACATGGTAATTGGAAAGTAAAATAACTCACCTTTGGCAATCTCAACGATAATTTGCAAATTGGCAGCTGATCATTGTTCTCACTGAGTGTAACAGACTGCTCCAAGCTGGGGTCTGTCTTTTCCTTGGGTACTTTATAAACCTCAATCGTGCCCTTATAATGAGGGCAGCTATAGTTTCCAAATTCATCCACCTCTTTAATTTGGAGTTCCAACCTGGGTTTTCTTTGTAAATGAAAAATAAGCTTGTGGTCTTTTCCATAATCCCTCCCATTGCCTGCGTAGAAGTAAAATGCGTTTGTTACTATTAAGATATACCACGTTGTCTTACTTAATTTTTTTTTTAAGATTTTACTTTTTTCCTTTTTCTCCCCAAAGCCCCCCAGTACATAGTTGTATATTCTTTGTTGTGGGTCCTTCTAGTTGTGGCATGTGGGACACTGCCTCAGCGTGGTTTGATGAGCAGTGCCATGTCTGCGCCCAGGATTCGAACCAACAAAACACTGGGCCACCTGCAGCAGAGTGCGCGAACTTAACCACTCGGCCACGGGGCCAGCCCCTGTCTTACTTAATTTTTTAAAATCCAAATAATTGCTTCATTTTTTAAATAAACTAAAGCTTTTTTGTTTTATTTCCTCTTGTTAAAACATAACCTGACAAAGCAGCAATAGGCTAAGACTGTGTAGATTACTACAAAGTTTTCTCATCTGTAATTGGACCAGGTTTCTCTGGCTGTTTCTAGATCTAATAATCTTTGATGTTCTTTTTCTATTGCATTTTGCTCTAACAAGAAACCATTGAAAATATTCAGCTCTTTCTGTATTTAGAAAATTATTTTCACCTTTCAATAATTATCTTTTTCCTTTCCCCTAACTGTTCATATCATATTGCACACTATCATGACCTCACGATGGACATTCTAGAACTGCACTTTCCTATATGGTACCCACTCACAACATGTGGCTTTTTAAATTAAAGTTAAAATTAATTAAAATTAAATTAAATTAAATCAATTCCTCAGTCACTGTAGCCACATTTCAAATGTTCAATAGCCGCATATGTCTAGTGGCTACTTTATTTGACAGTGCAGGTATAAAATATTTCCACCATCACAGAAATAGTGCTGTTCTAGAACTTCCAAATGGAACAGTTACTAGATTCATTTTACTGAATCTTCTATGAAAAACCTGACGAATTTCCCCCAAACAATGATAAGTTTTCTCAATTGCTCACTGAAAATACTGGAGCTTTAGTGACCATAACCTTTTCTCATAGGGGTTTTACCATGTCAATCAGGATATTTTTACCTTGTCGCTGCAATAGTAAAACAGACGCTGCCTGTTTCCTAAAGCATGTCTGCATTACCCTCTGCATTATCAGCAAACTTTAAAAGTAAGCTATAATGTAGCAGTTAGGATATGTTTCCGACATACATATCTACAGCCAAGTCCAGCCTCTACTATTCATCTAAAACTGCCGTACTTATCCGGTTCTTTCCCATCTCTGAGCTTCCTGGAGACTTACCTTCCTTGTCTTTAAAAAAGGAGAGATAAAACTTACCTCCTAGGACTGTTCTGGGAATGAAATGAGATAATATGGATAAAATGATTGGTGCAGGGCCTGGCACAAAATAAGTGGTCAATAAATGATAGTAAATGATAAGAGAGAAGCAGAATTCTTCCACTCTTTTGAATCTGTATAGCAAAAAGCAACCCACTTACACTTGTTAAAGAAATGTCAGGGAGAAGCTTTTATATCTAAGAAGCAACTTCTACTCCTAGGAGTCTGCAAGTTGACTACCCAGAGCTCTCTCTCATGGAACACCTTCCCATTGTGCAGAGTGAAATAAGAGTTCAGTGAGAGATGTAGATGACACCAACACTTTCTCCCTGTTGTGACTGCTAGAGGTCATTTTGGTGAATTTCTAAAGCATAGCTAAATCTAGAATTAGAATAATTCTAGATAATGGAAGGTATAGGAGTACGTCTCTTTGAATACATCCATATTTGGGAGGAAAGCTGCCTCTTGAACAAAACAGACTTAAAGGACAGGAATGACTAGCTCGGGTTTGCCACCTTTTTTTTGAGGAAGATTAGTCCTGAGCTAACTACTGCCAATCCTCCTCTTTTTGCTGAGGAAGACTAGCCCTGAGCTAACATCCATGCCCATCTTCCTCTACTTTATACATGGGATGCCTACCACAGCATGGCTTTTGCCAAGCTGTGCCATGTCCACACCCAGGATCCCAACTGGCGAACCCCGGGCCGCCGGGAAGCGGAATGTGCGAACCGCTGCGCCACCAGGCCAGCCCCGGGATTTGCCTTCTTAAAAGAGTTTCACTCTGGTAAAAAAAAAGATAAATTATTTGGAGTCATTGAAATGTCATCTGGTAAACAGTAAATGAGTTTCCAGATTACTGGAGTAATGCTTGGCAAACTTCTACTTTCATACCACCAGAGTACCATCAAGGAAATGTCGCTACTTTGGTCCTAATAGAATACAACTTAGTAAATTTCTGCTTCCATCCTTTGAAAGACTTTATACTCCCTTCCAGATATACAATTACTCATAAGGAATAATTTGTATACAGAATATAAGAATTAAGGGTGAGGCATAGCTACATTGATTCAATTTAGATCTAAAACTTATCTACCTCTTCTTTCTGGTTAATTTTTAAAAATAAAGATATGTAATGCAAGTCTCTAACAGTCACATTTATATATGAAATAGGGATGAAATTATTGAGGATTCACCAGTAATAATTAGCATGATCATAGTGTTATAAACAGAAAGCATTATGTAGAGTTTTTTTAAGTTGGAATTTCATTGTTGCCAAAATATAACACTATATTTTGAAGACCCTTTGCATAGAAAACAACAGAACCAAAAAAGGACAAGTATCACAAAGAAATTACACTATTCTATTTTTTTCTCCCGTACTGGCGTATTAAAGGAGAAGTAAAAGCGAAAGCCATTTGTTGCATACTAAAATTATAAGATCAATCATTAGTTGACATTTTGAGAACCTCTTTCTCCTCAAAATGTTTTGTATGTGCTTCCTAGTAGGACCTTGGGATAGTAGCTATTCAATAAATATTTGCCGTATAAGGAATACAGAATTTATTTATATTTTGTGAGTTACTAGATAATCCTTATAGCAATATATTTTCTTCTCAATAATGGATATTGGAATATTTTTCATTGACAGCATAGAAAGTACAAACGTAGAAATATATGCTTCTGCTTGGAAAAGTCGGACGAGGAGATGAAAAGCCAGCAATATGGGAAACGAAGAATCCTATATGAACCACTGGCTCAGAGCATTTCTGTGTTCTAACACATCTCCATCACCTCTACCCAGACGCAGCCATCATCCCTTGCTTGATTTATTGCAATGGCTCATTAACTGGTCTCCCTGATTCTTCCCTTGCCTCTGAGTCAGATTACAACTGCGTAATAATCACTTAGAATAAAAGGCAAAGTCGTTGCAACAGCCCTCAAGACAGTGATCAGTATTCACCTTATCTCCTACAACTCTTCTCTCACTCCCTCTCATCCAGTTGTCCCAGCCTGCTTGCTGCCTCAGTTCATTTGCATCTGTAATCCCTCTGCCTGGGACAAACTCTCCTGAGATAGGATTAAGGCTTGTGCTCTCACCAGTCTTCAAATCTCTGTTTAAATGCCACCTTCTCAAAAAGGTCTTCCCTAATGAGTCAATTTAAAACTGCAACTCTGTCACTCCCTCTGAGACTCTCTACATCCTTTCCCTGCTTCATTCTTCTCTAGGGCACTCTTACGCCCATTTTTTTATTCCTTCGCTTCTTCTCTGTCTCTCCCCACTAGAATACAATATGCATAAGGGTAAGGAAATTTTTTTGAATGAATAAAAGGCTGGCCATTCTAATATCCTAAACATCTATCTGGGAAAAATCACTTCCCTGGGACCAGGGGCACTGGGGTCAACTTTGCCACACACTGACCTCCATAGGGCTTTACTAGATGCTTGAGTAATGCCAAGATGTCATTACATAAAATTTTGTAAAAGCATTTCAAGCACTTTCTGGATTTTGTGTGCACTGGGAGCTTAGATGTTATGCAATAGAAAGCTTAAGTGCTGAATTAACATCTCTAACCTAGAGAATGAAAGCATCCTGTAGCTTGTGTCCAGAAGAATGCCAAAAGCCAATATAAAAACCAAGAGGAGGGGCCAGCCCGGTGGCCCATCAGTTAAGTTGGCACCTTCCGATCCCCGGTGGCCCAGGGTTCCCCGGCCCGGATCCCGGGTGCGGACATGGCACCGCTTGGCAAAAGCCATGCTGTGGTAGGCAAGCCACATATAAAGTAGAGGAACATGGGCATGGACGTTAGCTTAGGGCCAGTCTTCCTCAGCAAAAAAAAAAGAGGAGGATTGGCAGTAGTTAGGTCAGGGCTAATCTTGCTCAAAAATAAATAAATAAAATAAAAACCAAGGGGAGCACCTATCTATCTTATTTTCTCTTAATAGAAATGAAGTCCATGTCCCATGACCTCATGAAAGAATCATCTCTATTCTATATAAATGGACACAGAGATGTTGATATTTCTCAAAGAGCAGTCATCTAAATTCATTAATTAAAGTTTTAAATACTTTTATTCACGCATTACTGTTGTGTTAGGTCCTTTCCCAAGCTTTGTCTTCGTTCTTCCAACAAATACTCAGTGAACTCCTTCTAGCTCTCAGGTACCATCCTAGGTGCTAGGGATTGAATAGTGCCCACCAACAGGACAGGCCCACACTTAGTGGGATTATAGTCAGAGAAACTGGCATTGACGAAAACAATTGAATGAATAAATAAAAGACTGCATCTATGGCAAAGTCCACAAAAGAGAAGTACATAAGTTTCTGAAGAATTAAAATAAGGACTGACATAATCAGGACAGAGAGGGAAGGCTTCTCTGAACAGGATCTTCATGGCGAGATCTGAAGATAAAGCAGGAGCTAACTGGAGGTGGGGGTGGGGACTGGGGGCGGGGGGGGGGGGGGTGGGGGGGAAGAATCCTCCAGGCAGACAACCTCTGACTGCATGTCTTTGAGATTCACAGAGTCTACCCTGATGGACGGATGAGGTATTAATTCTTTACTGAGGGTCTGGCTCCTCTTAGATGGAGAAGAATCCAGTGAGGCTCCAGATCTGAGCGTAGGTCTCTAGTAAAGGCAAAGCAGAAATGATCCTGGTATCCCACCTGGCTTATTTTCCTTGAGTGAAGATGAGTTCTTCCCCATTCCTTATGTGGAGGAACTACACACACGTTGGCCATCTTCAGGCACCCTCAGTTTACCGTACGCTCCCCACCCCCCATTACAGGCACGTGTACACTCAGTACTACTGCCTATGAGAAGAGCAGTAACTCACTGTTGTTTAGGGCAGTAGGTAAACACAGCTGCTGTCCCAAGTAGTACAAATCATTTGCATCATTAGTTTTGGTGGGACACTTCCGGTTTTTGACTCTCTCTTCTTAGAGGGATTGTCCTAGTGTAGACATTGTAGTGTCTGCTTCAAAAGCCAAGTAGGAAGTGATCTCTCCCACCCTTCCTTCCTCTCCCTCCTCATCCTTCCCTTCCCCTTTTTCTAACATCCTTGTCACTCACTCACTAAGTCCTGTCAGCTGATTCAGATGGCCGAGACTCTGCATGTGAAAGTGGAGAGATGCTTCAAATTAGGGCACTTTGGGTCTTACTTATTTCGGAGATACCAGAAAAACGGCAGAGTTAGCTTCAAGCTGCATCATTTTTGAAGCAACAGAGAACCAATGAAGCTTGGAATAATTTCCAGAATCAGAGAGAAAATAGGTATCTCTAAAAATCAACGGGATTTATATTAATTTATAAGTGAACAGAAACTATTAACTCAAGTCAAGTCTACAGCAAGACTCCTGGAGCAGAAATCCCCATAAACATCCATGAATTCTTTCCCATACTTCATCGCTACATGTTCCTGTTAGATCCTATTTCACCTCAAGGAAAGGAAGTAGGGAGGGGAAGGGGCTGAATTAATGAAAAAGAAACTGCTGTGATGGCAACTCCCCCAAAGATCGTTTTCTCTTTTCTCTCATACAGCTGTTTTCTCTCTGTGCTCTCCTTTTTCTTCATTTTCTCTTTCTCTTCATCTCCTGTTCTCTCTTTGTCTCATCCATTCCCTCTCGTCTCCCACCTCTCCTGCCACCTCTCATATTCATTCACCCTGTTTGTTTTCCTCAGCGTTACCATGTAGTCTTTCATTCACTACATATTTATTGAAAGTCTTTGATGTATCAGGCTGTATGCTAGGCTCAGGGGTAAACAGTGAGAAAGAGAGTCATTGTCCTCATGAAATTTACACCCCAGTGAAGAGCATAACATAAGTATACGAAAGAAAAGTAAGCAGATAAATAAGTTAAATAATTTCAAACTGTGGTGAGATTTAGAATGGAAACAAAAAAGCACTGGATAAATATGAGGATGAGAGGTAAGCATGGGTGTGTCACCTAGATCAGAGGCTCTTAATTCCTTTTTTGACTTGGACCCTTTTGGAGTTTGGTGAAATCTAACGTTTCCTTCTCAGAGTAGTCTTTTAAATATATAAAATAAAATAAATGGAAATATAAATATGGTAATTCTACTGGAATATAGTTCTATCCAGACAACTCTTGGGATCCCACTTGGGGTCCACTGACTCGAGGTTAGATTTTTTTGAAGGACATCATAAAGAGTTCGGACGTTGTTTTAAGTAGAATAGGAGGAATTAAGGTTTTAATCAGGGGCGTAATAATGTGTGATTTATGTTTTTAAAAGATCACAATTGTTACTGTATGGAAATAGGTTTCGTGTGGCCGATAGTGGAAGCACAGGAGTTTTGAGGAGGAAGCTGCATTGGTGTAGGAGAGAGATGATCCCAGCTTGGACTCAGATAGTAATCATGGAAAAGACTATTTTGAAAACAGTGTCCCTTAGAGTCTGTCCATAAAGGAACATGCATGCCCTAAAAAGACAAGAAAGACTGGAATGAAGTCAACAAGTCTTTTTCTCTTCCTCCTTTTCAAAAGCTTCCCCTCAGTCCTCTGAAGTTTTCCTTAGCAGGACAGGTTCAGGGAACTCCTTCTGAAGTTTGTGGCTAAGAGCCCATAGAATACACAAAAAGATTTCTTTATACTTACTTGAAGCAAATATGTTTCCAGTAAACCTTAAAAGAAGTTGTTCTCCTTCTTTTACTTGGAAATGACGAGAGGGCTCTGGAGGACTGCCGAATGCTTCCAAATGCAAGTTCCTGAGCACCTGGTTTAAATCTTTAGACGGCACCACTAAAATAACAACTCTGTGTGGATTGTCTTTCTGATGATACAGTACAATGCAGGCGGTGGTGCTGAGCATGGCTTCCTCTAAAGATTTCACAAAAGAAACCAAATGGCTATTGTCCACAATGGAAGACAGGTGAAGCACAATGAATCTGCATGGGAGAAAGGAGGCATGACCTAAGGGGAACATACAGTCTCAAAAATGTAACTGGTAACTAATGACACCCAAGAAAAGAGCCATGATCATCCAAACTTCCTTTAAAAGCAAGCATTCTGATGACTAACTGGTGAGGTTCATGAATGACTTTAATGAAACTCTTGGCAGTCAGAAACCAGGCTAAATCAAACCAAGTTCTAATACAGATGCTTGTAGACAAAGAAACCATCCAGTCTCAGCTCCACTCTAAATGTTTTAACTTATAGTTTAACCAGCATTACCAAAGAGTATTACTTTAAAACATAGAAGAGAAAGAGAATCCATTTACTATCAATAGGTTGGAGAATATACGCCATAATAAAAGGAAGATTGAATCATTCATCTCTGTCACTGAATGGTAAGGATTGTTATGATGGACCCTGCTTTGGGTTGAATTGTGTGTCCCCTCTACCCAAATTCATATGTTGATTTAGGTTAGGAGGCCTAACCCCTAGTACCTTAGAATGTGACCTTGTTTGGAGATAGGGTCTTTACAGAGGTAATCAAGTTAATGTGAGGTCATCAGAGTACACTCTAATCTGATAGGAGTAGTCTCACAAAAGGGGGAAATTTGGACACAGGAATGTGCATACAGAGAAAAGCCTGTGTGAACGTGAAGATAGCCACCTACAAGCCAAGAAGAGAGGCCTGGAACAGATCCTTCCCTCACAGTCCTCAGAAGGAATGAACATTGCTAGCACCTTGATTTTGGATTTCTAGTCTCCAGAACTGTGAGACAATAAATTTCTGCTTAAAGCCACCTAGTTTGTGGTACTTTACTATGGCAGCCTAGTAAACTAATACAGATACCTCTCCCTGGGATGGAACAGCCATTGCCCAACTCTTGTCCAGAGAATTGCCCTACAGGAACCCCTTCACCAGGAGCATCTCTGCACCCAAAGACAAGGACTGACTGATGCAGCGATGTCAGCCAGCCTCCTTGGGACTCACACTCCAGGGTTCTCCTGAGGTATTCGGCTGAGATAAAACTTCTGCTGAAACCTTAGGTTTTCCATCCTCTTCCCTTGCCCTCCCTGCTTCTTTCACTCCCTCACAGGATTCACCTGAGAGCCCTCCCTCAATAAATCACTTGCATTCTCATCTGGGACTCTATTTCTGACCCAAGCCAACTGTAGATGTAAGATCTTCCATTTTGAATTAAAGGCTATCTTTGGACATATGATTGCCCTCTCTTTATGAGTGTCTACTACTCATGAACCTTAAAATTGTCTAAAACTCTTCTCATAATGAGCTGTCTAGAAAACATGGAAATGAGAAGGCAAAATGAGGACACTGAAATAACAAATTCAGTTTATATATACATAGTTATGAGATGAGCATAATATGAAGAGTTAATTACTATCTCCATGGAATTTCAAAAATGAAGGTGCTATGTTAAAACTGTTTTGGAGTTAGAAGAAACCTGTAAAAATAAATCTAAGTTATGAGTGGTTTCCAAAAGCACTTATTAAACTATCATGAGTGAAATTATAGATGGCATATTCATGCCAATTCTGGTTTACATTTTAGGCACACCCTAAAGAACTGTTCATATTTCTATTTGAGGAATAAAAATCTAATCCTATGATTCCACTTCTGCAAACATCGATTATAGATAGAATATCATCTTTTATTGTTTACCGTTGTATTACCTCTCTAAATGTTCACACAGTTCAAATGATATCAAGCCACTCTGCATCGTTCTCACCACAACATCATCAAGCACAAACCAACCGCTGTCTCGGCTTCTGATTCCCAGTAATTTCAAACATTCACAGGTATTGTTCCCAGGTTTTCTTATAGAGGCACTTTTTGTCCTGTATAACAGTAGCAAAAGAGAAATTGGTAAAATTTGTATAGTATAAATCATATTTAATGCATTCATACTTTCATCAAGTGAATAATCCAGCAACAATTTACTAAGTATATACCATATGCCAATAATCACACTCTGCACTAGGAATGCAAAGATAAGAAATATATTGCCACTGCTCTCCAGAAGCTCACAGTATTACAGCATTATCCAATTCAGGACAAGGTATCTGTGTAGTAATTAAGGGAAGGTACAGAGTGGTTTAGCAGCAGAAGGAAGGTGCTCAGGGAAGCCTGCAAAGTGAGAATGCTGATATTTGAGATGAACTTTGGAGAATGAGAAGCATTTTACTACTGGCAAAAGAGTTAAGAGAAGCCCCTGAAACATTAATAAACTTGCTCATTTAAACCCAGATGCTTAGGATAGCCAAGAGTAGTGGTGTATTGGTATAGCATAATAGATGAGACCACAGACTCTGGACCAAGACTGCTTTCAAATCCTGGGTAGCTCTGCCTCTTGTTAGCTGTATGACCATGGGCAAGTTTTTTGACCTCTCTGGATCTCAGTTTTCTTATCTATAATATGAGGATAATGATAGTATCTGTGTCATAGGATTAAATTAATTAATATTTATAAAGCACTTATAATTGTAGTAAGCATAAATGATATTAATATTCTCATCCTAATTCCTACAGCTGACAGAGCCAATTAGCCTTCTTGTATAATTCTCCTTCTGGCTTAACTTGCCCCACCCAGAAGCCCTGAAAGAGGCTGTTGTATGTACCATGTGATACTTTCCCCCAACCAGAGCTGATTTGATTAACAGTAGACTAATTTCCAACACTCAGCCAATTTGATTCTTTTTCTTTGGAACTTGGATAAGTAAGAGGCCCAGAGATTGTAACTTCTCATTGTCCTTTGGCTGCAGTGCCCTGAGCTATAAAAATGAATAGGGAGAGAAATTATTAAGAAAGGAAATAGAGCAGATGCTAAGAGAGAAAAGGAGAAAATCAAAGTGAAATAATCAGTGTAGTCCCAGAGATGGAGAAAGCAGAAATTACCTATTGTCGCCTTACAATAAACTCCTCTTCTTGAATTCACTTAAATGGATATCTGTTCCTCACAATTAAAGGAAGAAAAGTCCTTGATACTGAACATCTTGCAGAAAAATAAAATCTGGTCCAGTGATGCTACAACCCACAAGGGGACAGAACCATCCTAGCTAGGTACTAAGAAGGAAGATCCAAGTGTGAATCCCACATGCTTGTTTGTGAATAGAATTAGTTATGGGTTTAAAACTATCTTAGTTTCACAGGTTGAGTTTTTGCTATGACCCATACATTAAGAACTGAACTAGATTTAAAATGTCTACTCTGAAAACTTCAAACAGTGTTGATTCCTTCAGAGGATCAATCAGATTAAAATCAGGAGGATATGGGAAAAATAACATTTAGTTTTTGGCTTTTGGTTTATAACCACAAATATGGTAAATTTTGTAACCCTTGGAAGTTAACAATTTAACACAAGGAGATGCACTCATACTGAATCCAAAACTTTGGCCATTTACTAGAAACTGACTTAATTAAATGCAATATTGATTTTTTTTATCTGATGGAAATGTTTACTTTTTTTTCCCAACAGCCTCACTTTTCGATGGGGACTTACAGGTTCCCGACTGCAGTGGGCTAACCCTACTCCCAGGGACAGGTGGGCATATGACCTGAGCAAAATAGTGCATTTGGCATTCATTAATGCTATTTGCCAAAATATCCAATTTCCCACAACCTGAGCACATGATAGGATTGCACTTCCTTGTCCCTGATGGTTGAGTGGGGCCATGTGACTAGTTCTGGCTAATGAATAATGAATGAAGGAAATATGTCACTGCGAAGCTGAGCATTTAATTGTTAATGTGGGTCTATCCGAATTTCTTTCTTCTGCCACCATGACAGCAACCAGACAGTGGTTGCCCTTTAGCGTAAATCCCGGAGTGAGGGTGACCAAGATCCTTTGATGGCAGGCCGCATAGCGTGTGCGAGATATAAAGACAGTTGTTATAAGACCTTGAGATTTCGGGCTTTTGTTATTATGCCATGACCTAGGCTAACCTGCCCTGTAGAGTACATCTTCCTTTTGGTCCCAGAGAGACTGGGTTCTTTCTGGTTCAAGAAAAATATAAAGATAAAAGATAAAAGATATCCGCAGACTTTTTATTTACACTATTTATTTATGGACCAAATGATCTCTTTTTTTCTTAAAAACGTTGGGTTTGCTTTTCTGTCACTTAAAATCAAGAGTTCTTAATGATATGAAGATCAAATTTAGACTGCATTTTTTCCAGCTTTATTGAGATATAATTGACATACAACATTATGTAAGTTTAAGGTGTACAATGGGATGATTTGATGCTAAATCATTACCACAATAAAGTTGGTTAACACACCCACCACCTCAAATTTAGATTTTAGTGTGATAATAGGTACAATTCATATTGAAATTAAATGATTTGGTGGCATCCTTATTTATCCCAGCTGTTCTTAACGACTCTGCAAATAAACTCTTCCCTTTATAAATGCTATTAGCAAATTTTGACAACTAGCATCGCCTAGCGGTGAATAGCACGTGATCATATGCCACAAAAGACAACATTCTAATATACTAGGAGTTCCATAAAATATAATCAACCTTTATTAAATCAATTTGTTTTTTCAAGAATAACTAACCTTGCTATTTCTTGATTCCAAGCTTCTTCCCATATCCACAATTCCAGGCATTAAGGTAATTATAATTGGCCTATTTTGGGTCAAGTGTTCAATTATAAGGAACAGCGACATTGAAGAACATGAAAACTCCCAGTAGATCCACATAGAAAGGACAATTTCCAGAATTTGTGGTATAATTCCCAAAAATAAAGTGGCTGGGTAAACAAAGTAACAGGTGTCTTCTCCAGGCTGCCTTTCTCAGGTGTGAGAGTGCCCTGACACATCTTTCCCATATAAATGCTTTAATGTCACACAATAAAAGACACTCAGAAGATTTTTCCCAAGGTAATAAAGATATGCTCAAAGGCCCCTCAACATTTTGTCTCTACAAGTAGAAACAGACAATACTGAGAAACTTCCAAGGATAGATTCTTTTTCTTTTCTTTAGACTTTATATTTTTAGACCAATTTTAAGAGGTTCACAGCAAAATTGAGAGGAAAGTACAGGACTTCCCACATATCTCTTGCCCCCATACATGTAAACCCTCCCCCATTATCAACATCTGCCACCAGAGTGGTACATTTGCTACAACTGGGGAATCAAAGTCCATAGTTTACATTGCGGTTCATTCTTTGTATTGTATGTTCTATGAGTTTGAACAAATGTATAATGACATGTATCCATCATTATAGTAGCATACAGAGTATTTTTGCCATCCGAAAAGTCCTCTGTACTCTGCCTATTCATCCTTCTCCTACTCCAACCCCTGAGCTTTTTACTGTCTCCATAGTTTTGCCTTTTCCAGACGTTGTCTACAGTACCTATCATACAGTATGTATCATACAGTATGTAGCCTTTTCAGACTGGCTTCTTTAGCTTAGCAATATGCATTTAAGATTTGTCCATGTCTTTCTGTAGCTTGATAGCACATTTATTTTTGGTGCTGAATAATATTCTGTTGTTATAGACATTGTTTACCCCATTCACTTACTGAAGGACATCATAGTTGCTTCCAAATTTTGACAATTATGAATAAATCTGCTATAACATCCTTGTGCAGGTTTTTGTGTGGACATAAGTTTGCAACCCCTTTGGGTAAATAACAAGGAATGCTGATCCTGGATCATACGGTAAGAGTGTGTTTAGTTTTGTAAGAAATCAACAAACTGTCTTCCAAAGTGGCTGTACCAGTTTGCATTCCCACCAGCAACGAATGAGAATTCCTGCTGCTCCACATCCTTACCAGCATTTGAGGTTTTCAGTGTTCTGGAATTTAGCCATTTTAATAGGTATGTAGTGGTATCTCATTGTTTTTAAAATGTGCGCCTCACTGATGACATATATATATAATATGGAACATCTTTCCATATGCTTATTTGCCAAATGTATATCTTCTTCTGTGAGATGTCTTTGGCCCATTTTTTAACTGTGTTTTTTGGTTTTTTATTGTTGAGTTTTAAAAGTTTTTTGTATGTTTTGCCTAACAGTTCTTTAACAGATGTGTCTTTTGCAAATACTTTCTCCCAGTCTGCGGCTCATCTTCTCATTCTCCTGACATTCTTTCCCAGAGCAGAAATTTTTAATTTTATGAAGTCCAGCATATCAATTATTTCTTTCATGGACTGTACCTTTGGTGTTGTATCTAAAAAGTCATTGCCACACCCAAGACCATCCAGATTTTCACCTACGTTATTTTCTAGGAGTTTTATAGTCGTGCATTTTATATTTATGTCTAGAAACCATTTGAGTTAACTTTGGTGAAGGGCATAATGTCTGTATCTGGATTCATTTTTTTGAATGTGGATGTTCGCTTGTTCCAGCACCTTTTGTTGAAAAGACTCTCTTTTCTCCGTTGTATTGCCTGTTCTTTTTTGTCAAAGATCAGTTGATTGTATTATGTGGGTCTATTTCTGGGTTCTCTATTCTGTTCCACTGATCTATTTTCTATTCTTTTGCCAATACCACATGTCTTGATTACTGTCGCTTTGTGGTAAGTCTTGAAGTCAGGTGGTGTCAGTCATCCAACTTTGTTCTTCTCCTTTAATGTTATATCGGCTATTCTGGGTGATAGTTTCTTTTTGATATGAAAAATAAAATTGAGCTCTACCTTATCTGGCTTTCCAATCCACTGGTAACATTACATGCTTTTAAGTACAATGGTATATAATAAATTGAAAATATTTCCAGTATACTACCTCCAAGTTTAATAAATGTGAAAAATCATATTTGCTCAGTAAGTATTTGCTTCAAAATTTTGCTGAAACCATTTTACTCTGTTAAATGAAGTCAACCTGTGTTGACAATATACTACTGGCTGAACAATACAAAGGAAAATAAAACATTTGTGATTTTACTATTCATAAAATTACATTTTTTAAGGTAAAACATGGTGACTATAGTTGATAATGCTGTATTATATAATTGAAATTTGCCTAGAGAGTAGAATTTAAATGTTCTCACCAAAAAAAAAAAAAAAAGGTAAATATGTGAGGTGATGGATGTGTTAACCAACTAGATGGAAGGAATCCTTTCATAATGTACACATATATCAAATCACCTTGATGTACACTTTAAATATCTTACAATTTTATTTGTCAGTTATACCTCAATAAAGCTGAAAAAAATAGATAAAATGTCCTTTTGTTTTTAGGTTGCCTCTCTAAAATATTATAAATTTGATATACAAAACACAAGGTTAACAAATAACAAATCGAGAATAAGTAATCTCAGGCCTCTTCCTGCCTATTGCTAACCAACTAGATCCTGATAAACATGCTTTTTAATACATTGTTGTTGTTGTTTTGCATATGCAGGAGGACTCTTAAAGGAATGTCCCAAATTTCTCTTCAAAACACCTGTAAACCAGGGTTGAAGGAAAGGGCACAACTAGACAGGAATGATAGGATTAAATAGTAATCTATCTAACGAAGGGAAGACTCCTTCTCAATAATTTAGATACAGGAGAATAAAACTGTAAGTGATAATCAAGTGAGCAGAACAAGAAACGGTGATCCTTGAGATCCCATCCATAAAAGGCGAACTTGAGACCTGGACAAAGACTCCCAAGGAGGCTAAAGTAGTCCCAGGTAAGTAGCACCTGGTTCTCAGCAGAGACAGAAACCAACGCCATCTGGAGGAAAATAGGTCCATTTATGCCTGCAGAATTCTCAGGTACACACGCTCACAAACAAAAGTCCCCGAACAAGTAAGGAGGTCAATACCAGGAATAACAGTCAGCAGAAGCAACATGCAACACCTTCAAAGACTGTAGGTATCGGAGTTGGTAGATACAAAATGAAAACAACGATATATGAAAAGTTTAACAAGATAAAGGACAGTATCATAAAAATAAGCAAGCAGCAGGAGACAATCAAGAATGATTAGGAAGATTTGAATAAGAGCTAAATAGAACCTTAATATATAAAAAAGACAATTGCTGAAAACAATAACTCATTCATAGGTTAAAAATAGATTTTAAAAGTATATGATGTTTGTGGTATTTGAACTGGAATGTGAAGAAATTACACAGAATATAGCACAGAGACAGGAAGATGAAAAATACAAAAGAGAAGAAAAGAAATATGGAATTTGGAAAGAGGTGGTTTAATAGACATCTAATTGGAAATCCAGAAGGACAGAGTGGATAAATGGAGCGGAGAAAATATTTGATTAGAAAACTTAAAAGAAATTCCCAGGAATGTGAAAAGACATAAATCTATCTATTCAGGAAGCACGATGTACGGCACTCAGGAAAAGCTTTGAAAATTCCCATTGAGATACATCATAGAAAAATGCAGAACACCGAGTACAAAGAAAAGATCTTAAAAACAGCCAGCAAGATAAAACAGGTGACCCATAAAGTTATGAAAATTAAATTTACCGTGGTCTTCACAACATCAATAATAAAATCCATAAACCGTGGTATAATATCTCCAAAGAGAGGAGAAAAAAATCAATGTAAGTCTAGAATCTTATGCCAAACGTGGTAGCTAGTCTCCAAAGATGCTAGCCATATCTCTCAGTATTCATGCCCTTGTGTAGCACTCTCCTTCAGTGAACCAGAGGCAGCTCTGTGTTTCGCTTTAAAACCAATAGAATGCTACAGAAGTGATGATCTGATAATTCCAGGCTTAAGAATTAAGAAAGTCTGGCAGCAACTGCTTTTGCATTTTTGCAGGCCTGATCCTCCAAATAAGTAGTCCCACTACACTCCTGGAAAGACCACATGACAGAATGAGGCCATATGGAGAAGTCAGGTAGGAAGAAAGAGGCCTTGGGGCTACATGGAGAGAAAATGAGGTCCAACCATTTCTGCATACCAGCTGAGGCCAGGCTTCCAGCTATCACTGCCAAACCTCCAGACGTGTAAATAAAGCCATCTTGGACTTCCAACCCACAGACACCATCTTACTGGAATGCAGAATAGACCTCAAGCAAGATCAACAAAAGAACCAGCCAGCTGAGGCCCAAACAACCCACAGAGTCATGAGAAATAATAAATATTTGGAGTAGTTTGGAGTTGTTTGATATGCAGGAATAGACAACTGAAACATCTAGCAAAATTCTATTTAAAAAAAAAGATACACAGACAAATAGGAAGACATCCTGTGCTCATGCATTGGAAGAATTAACATCATTAAAATGTCCATGCTACCCAAAGTGATCTACAGAGTCAATAAAATCTCTGTCAAGATGCTAAGGGCATTCTTTACAGAGATAGAAAAAAAATCTTAAAATTCATATAGAACCAAAAAAGACCCTGAATAGCCAAATCAATCTTGAGCAAGAAGACTAAATCTGGAGGCATCACACTCTTGATTTCAAAATATATTATAAAGCTACAGTAATCAAAACAGTGTGGTACTGGCATGAAAATAGACAAATAGACCACCAGAAGAGAACAGAGAGCCTAGAAATGAATCTACACATCTGTAGTCAATTGATCTTTGACAAGGATGTGAAAAACACACAATGGGGAAAGGACATTCTATTCAATAAATAGTTTTGGGAAAATTGGATATCCACATGCAGAAGAACAAAATCGGAACCGTATACAAAAGTTAACTCAAAATGGATTAAAAACTTAAACATGATATCTGGAAGGGAAAACATAACTGTCATTGCTTAAAGATGATATAGGAATTTATGTTAAAAGCTTGAAGGAATTCTCAAAAAAATATTAGAAATATTGAGAGAGTTTAGAAAGGTGGCTGGCTTCAATATCAATGTAGAAAAATCCACTATATCCATATATATATAAATATATATATACTTGCCCATCAAACAGAAACAAAAATTTTAAATACTATCTATAATTCTAGCGAAAACAATAAAGTATCTAGGAATAAGTCTAGCAAAGCAAGTGCAGTACGTATATGAAGACTTTTTACTTCATTGGAAGACAGAGAACTACACAAATAGGAGAATAGATTATAGTAATAGATTAAAAGACTCAATATGGTAAAGATGTCATTTTCCCTCAAATTGACCTATAGGTTTGAAGCAATTACAATAAAAGTCCCAACAGAGTTTTTTCTTGTGAACCTTGACAAACTAATTCTATTTTATTTGAATGGGAGAGTTTGAAGAGAAAAACCGAAGTTCTCCTGAAGAAGAATAGGATGTGATTTACCCACCAGATATCGACATATTATAAAGCCATAATTATTAAGACAGTGTTAGATTGGCTGAAAACTAGATTAAAAGACTGACCAATGGAACAGCCCAGAATAAGGAAATGTGTTCTATGACAGAGGAGGCATTGCAGACTGTTGGGGAAAGAAAAAAGATTCAATAAACAATCCTTGGAAAATGTTATCCATGTGAAAAAAAATTGAATTCCTACCTCACGCTGTAGGCAAAAGTCAATTTCAGATGGTTTAAAGACGTATATGAAATTCAAATCTTTAAAATTAGAAAATAATAAAGATGAACATTTTCATCATTTCAGGAGATAGAAGTATTTTAAGACCAGGACAAAAAGCACTAATCATAAAAAAAAAGATAAATTTGGCACATAAATATGAAAATACAAGACAGAAACTGGTGAAGGATTGTCATTGAGAATATGAGAAGAAATCCTACAAATCAATGTAAAAAATTCAAAACGACCAACGAACATTTCATATATAAGAAACGTGACTTTAACAATTTACATCTAAGGAAACAAACATATCTAAGAAAAGACATTATGAAAGATGTCAGCTTCATTGTAATCAGAATATTGCAGATTAAAACCACATGAGGGGGGCCGGCCCCGTGGCCGAGTGGTTAAATTCGAGCACCCTGCTTCGGTGGCCCAGGGTTCTGATCCTGGGCGTGGACACGGCGCCGCTCGTTAGGCCATGTTGAGGCGGCGTCCCATATGCCACTACTAGAAGAACCCACAACTAAAATATACAACTATGTACTGAGGGGATTTGGGGAGAAAAAAAAAAGGCAGGAAAAGAAAAGAAGATTGGCAACAGTTGCTAGCTCAGGTGCCAATCTTTAAAAAAAAAAAACAAAAATTACATGAGGTCTATTTTATTCCTATTAGATTTTCAAAATTACAAAATCTGACAATATGCAAGACTAGAGAAGATGAGAAGCAAGAGTGGGAGATTGTAGTTTAGTTCTACCATTTTGTAAAACTTGTAAACCGTACATGTGCATATCCTACTACTCAGCAATTCGATTTCTAGGTACATACCCTGAAGAAGTACTTGCACAAATATTCTTTGAGTCAAGAATAGTGATAATAGTGCTGGTGAAGATCAAGGCTGCCCCAGGGAGAGAAGCCCCAGGCGTCCTGCCCTACACACCAATCTACATCATCTTCCTGGAAGTGTAGGATGTCCTGACCTGATCGGACCTGATTCATATCCAAAGTTATAGGACCACTCAATAACTAGACCCTACCTGCACTGATACCATTTTAACGACTGTTTCACATAATCTTTCCTTTGTCTTGTAAAGAAATAACTCACATACCTATGCCTTATAAATTTAGCCCTGCCCTCAACACATTGCAGCTCTTCACTGCCCATGGGTCCTGTCCCCATGCTATTCCCTGAATAAAGGAGCACTACTACCAGACCTTGAGAATCCAAGAAATCTTTCTTTCGACTCCTTGGTTCACCAAGCCCACATTAGTACTATTATAGCAAAAAATTGAAAACAACCCAAATGGCCATCAATAGGAAAATGGATAAATAAAATACATAGTTATTTAATAGAATATTACATAGCAGTGAGAATGAACATACACAACTATAAATGAAAAAGCAAGACCATCAGAATATACACAGTAGGATAGCATTTTTACAAACCTCAAACACAGACAAAGCCAAACAAGACATTGTATAGGGATGAATAAAAATATATACGACAAAACTAAAAAGTGAATAAAAGGAGCCGGCTGGTGGTGCAGCCGTTAAGTGCGCACGTTCCGCTTAAGCAGCCTGGGGTTCGCCAATGTGGCATCACTCCACAAGCCATGCTATGGTAGGCATCCCACATATAAAGTAGAGGAAGATGGGCATGGATGTTAGCTCAGGGCCAGTCTTCCTCAGCAAAAAGAGGAGGATTGGCAGCAGATGTTAGCTCAGGGCTAATCTTCCTCAAAAAAAAAAAAAAAGTAAATAAAAGCAAAGGAATAATTCGAAATTTCCAAATACTGGTTAACTTTGGAAGGATGAGGAGCAGTTGTGGTAGGGAGATGGGATGGGACAGTGAGGGGCAAGTAAGGAGATGCAATTGTATTGATAATATCCAATTTCTTAAGTTATGTGGTAGCTTTACCAATTTGCCCATTTTATTAGTGTGTGATAAAACACACATATTTCACAAATATTCTTGTGTATCACTCACATATTACATTTGCATAAGATAATCATAAAACCAATAGCATTAGGGAGAAATGACATTTTTCCACCCTCATCAGCCTGCCCCCATCCCACTGGCCATGCACACAAACTAGGTGTGTGGGGGCTGCATTTTAACACGTACTCGGGGACATCAGATACAGGCTCTAGCCATTAGCTGGAACTAACTCAGTTATAAAACTGGAATCCCAAAAGGGCAGCATTAGCCCAGAAAGGGGAAACAACAAAAACAATCAAAATCCCTTTGAACATTGGCTCAAGAAACAACAAAGAAGCACACAATAGCTGCTTTGGGTGGGAGAGCAGGGGAGAACAAAAGTTGATCTGATCAAAAATTATAATCAATACTTGGAAATGAATTTCAAAGGGGAAGAATGGAATTAACGTGATAGACAATGTACTAGATTACAGTATGCTAAGAGAAACGATGGGAAACACCACACTAATAGAAGATGGAATAATCTGAATGAGACCATAAAATGAGTATGTTTACAATTATTAAAGGAATAAAGGAAGAAATAGAAAACCTAAAGAAAAAATGAAGCTGCCTGGAAAAAAATTTTAAAATGTAGTCATAGCCTTTTAGAAATGAGAATAACAATTAAAACGAACAATTTAAACACTGATGGGAAAATTGGTAAAATATATGGTAAATCCAAGGAAATCATCCTAAATACAGCCTATGAAGTATTAAAAATATTAAAGATTAAGATAGACAACAGTATAAATTATGTTTAACCCATTTCTATTTATTGTCACAATTGATGATTTTATTTATATTATCTAAAGTTTTCTCTTTAATGTCACCATGCTGTTTTCTTTCTATCTCTTTGCTATATGAACTTTTTTCACTTTTTCTTTTTCCTTTTGCTTTTATATTATTTATGTTCAATACTAGGTTTTTAAAAATAAAAAAGACTTCTATTCTTGATTTCTTAAATTTCACTTTATCCAGTCAGCTCATTAATTTTATCTATTTATCTATTTTGTTAATAACATGTGAGTAGTACACTTTATGACCTCTTGTATTAAGAAAAAAAACTTTGTTGGGTTAAAACTCTGACTTCACAACATCTTCCCTTCAAAACTGTGAAGGAATTTGTCCATTTTTTCCTGATATTTCATGCTGGGAAGAATGAGACTGAGGCTAGACTAATTTTACTCCTTAATCTGTTTCTGCTGAGTGGATGCTTATAAAATTATATTTTAGTTAAACTTGCATTTCAATTTGCCATGTTATGTCTAAGTATGGGATTTTTCTCGTAAATTTTGTCTCATAATCAATCAGCACTTTCTAAATCAAGGTTGTAATCAACATCAGAAAATTAAATTCAACGGTGCCTTTGATTATTACATTTTTGTGTTGGTATCTTCTTTAATGGTACTATAATTATTGGGTTACATCACTTCAAAAGATTCCTTATCATGCCTTGATTGATTTCCATCTCAGCTATTATCTTGTATCTCATCCTCTTGTTCTTTCATCTTTTCCTGGTCTGTCCTGATGACTTTCTGTTTCTTGGAAATTATGCCTACTACTAAACCTACAAAATAGATTTCTGTAATATTTTCTGGATAACTATAATTCTCATTATTCAAATTTCTGTGAAATGTCAAGATGATGTTCTTTTTCCTCATTTCTATAGCTTGTTTTTTTGTTGCTTTCATTCTTCTTCTGAAATCTTGGTATTGTTTGGTATTGATTTTTTCCTTAAGATACCATGTAGGATTTTGTTTTTTCTTATCCTTGAATCAATGTCATCTACCCAGTTTCAGTTTGGTAGCCATTTGAATCTCTTTCACATATTTGGAGGGCAGATCCGCATGCATCACTTCTAAACAAATTTTCAGTGTCCAGTCATTTTTACCAGGTATAAATGCCTCTGGACTAAGGTGTAACCCTCTCCTACCTGTGCTAACTGGATTTCGAATGCTTTGAATCGACTGAGAGTATGAAAATGTGCCAGCCTCAGTATGCATTTCTGTTAGGGCTCTTATTGCACCTACCTTTACCCCTAGGGTTGTGGGAATTTCATTTTTGGCAATGCAATATGCTGCCTCCAATTTCTCTCTACATTCTGCTCTGTGTCTGAGGTATGTGGAAATATAACAAAGGAGGGGCAAAGGAACACTGATCCAATCACTTCCAAAAATGATATTTGTACATTACAGGGATAAATTTATATTCTCATCGGTATACGTAGACTATCAGTTACACAATCGGGAATAGCCAAATAGTTTTTTCTATCATCTTTCTGGGAAATACCGCTGCTTTGTTTTATGATATAAAGTACATGGCAGTCACAAATTATTTTCATTAATCTTTTGCCATCCACTCTATAGACAGTAGAAATACTAGATTCTAACCACAGGTTACCAGTCAGAATCAATTTTTAGGGTTAAGTTCTTATCTTTAAATATATATATAGGTATCTTAGGGGATATTTAAAGAGAATGTCTTAATCTATCAGACTGATACATTTTAAATTGGAATCTCCAGTATATTTCTGGTTTTAAATCTTACTTTACCATGATATACAAGAACATGGATTAACTAAATTGCCGCTTGAGATATATATATGTATCCAAGTAGCGAAAGTATATATAACGGGATCATGTCTATATTTCTATCTTCTCTCTATTGATCTAACACTAGAGAAAGTTTGATTTCTTCTCCCAGCTACAACCCAACTTTCTACTATTTCCAGCCCTCTAAATTGCAAACATAGTGGGAAAGAAAAAATAATCCACTTCTCAATTTCTAGCCTTGCAACCTCAAACTAAATAATGATGGTAGGTAGAGTCACGATTAGAAATAGAGACGTGTGAGTCTACACCAAGGCTGCACCAGTTGGTAGGTACAGGTACTTGCAAAAGTTCTTAGTCTCATTGAGTTTCACTCTTCTCACTGATACAACGAAGATAAAGTGATAGGAAGATTGGATGAAATACTCTACATGAGGAAACTGGCACATTAACCTTTTCAATTAACAGTAGTTATTATTTCAATTAAGTGTCTGAACTAGTTTCTTCCTCTTCTAGTTTTTCAAAGAAAAAAGTTTCCCTTCAGAATCAAAGAATAGAAAATTCCCTTCTACCTTTTTCATTAGGAAAAGTATTAAATGAAAGTACAGAAGTTAAGATCAGGATTACTATTATTCAGTGCACCCTATTTGTTGTTGGCATTTCATCTCCAATTTCATTTCTGGCTGGTAACTTGATATGTATAATTGTCTTATTGGTGAAGATTTTGTTAAATTATAAAAATTAGGAAAGGAAGGAATCCATCTATATGGCAAATATAGATTCAAACTTAATTTGTTTTGGGAAAGGTCAGGTTAATCTTTTTCCTCTATTAACAGAACACTCAAATAAATTAATTAAAATCACCATATCACATCTTTGTAATTAACCATATTATAAATTCTTTGAAAGCAAGGATTCATTTTACCTCTTTTTATCCATCTTATCACACAGCGTACTTTTGGGCCCATTACAGCTAAAATTATTTCCCTTTGTAGATCCACAATATTTTATTTCTATATTAAAAATATTTCATAATATTTCAATGCTTATGTTTAAATACAAGACATCTGATTACCTTTTTTAATCCTTTAAGTTTCCTTGTTTACCATCAAGTCAGTTAGAGATATTAAGATCTAACTCACCTGTTGAGGTATAAAGGTATAATCTTGTTTGTTGTGGCACTAGCTGTTCTTTTAGGCTCTATCTCAGACCTAAGATTCTTTTTATCAGGCTGTGGAGAACAAGGTAGAAATACAGTGACTGGCTCCTGCAAAGGGTGTGTTGATGGGTGCTGAACATGAATCAGAGGACTTGTGCATAGTACCAGGTAGGAAGTATCTTGCTGTGTTTTTAAATATGCCACCAGAGAGGGGTCAACTGGTTGGACCTAAACAAAGAAAAAAATGTATATATTCTTATATTTTAATAGCAAAAGATTCAAAGTATCAGCACATTTCTAAGCCAAGTTTCTGAATATTTGATGGAACATAGATCCATTGATTTCTGTATGCATTATTTACTGGCGTCAACACTGCATTAATTTATAAAATAGAGCACAGCATTTGGTCTCCTTCTTACAAAGTCTTTCTGAAATCTAGGTTCCCTGTCCTATGTTATAAATAACTGAGAAACGCTCTTAATTGTAGGCAACAAAATGACCTAGAAAACAAAATAGACGTTTTACATAATTTCTAATTAGAACTATTGTTAGATCAAGTGCTCTTCAGAAATTAGAGAAACAAGACTATATTTATTTGTTTCCTCTTACATAAGAATGACTAATAAAAATAACTAGCATGATTCCAATATTTCAAAGTTTATGGAAAATATTTATGAATAAATTATTCACAATATGTTGTCTTCCTAACATTTCTTCCTCACTTTTCTTCCTTGCTTACCATTTATGGTAACAACTAGAAGAAATCGGAGAGCATGGGGGAGAGTTGAAGCTAGAAGGAAAGGGAATGTGGAGAAAGTCTGTCTTCTAAAATGTGCATTGATACATCATTACACACCTTGCAAATAGTGTTTGTATATGTTAAATCCTTGTTCTAAAAATGGCTGTTTTATAATTTAGTATAACCAAATATTCATAATCATAAATATTTTAAGTAAGTACCCTTTTTTACCATCCTTTCTGGTAGAATCACCAATCATGTGAATCTCCCAATGTCTGGCATCAATTCTATCACAGATACTCAACATATGTTTTTGTCAATAAGCATCATAAATAAAACAACACAAAATATTAGCTAGGAAACCCTTTCAAATAAAGCAGGGACTTATTTTGGGATGAGATTCAATATCCTCCAAAACATCACTTCATTACTAATAACACTATATGTTAGGTCATTAAAATTGTAGGAGATGAATTCATCTACTGTTATATTAAATATCTCTATCTTCTTCACCTTTTAGGACTATGTTTGATGACCCACAAGATCTCACAGATCTTACAGTTCCTTCCTGTGAGAAGGAACTCACCAGTTTCTAATATTTACCTTTAACTGTACAAGCACTGGCGAGTTGAACACTCCTGGAGGGTAATTTAAGGATATTCGAGAATCCATGCTTGGCTTAAGAGTAAGGCCTTTCTTTGTTATTGTGAAGGACTCTTTCTTTAAACAAGACACAACAGAAAAGATACCCAACTTGTAAACTTTCACTTCAGCACAGGTCCCCTGTAAGGATTGAAGGACATTAAGACAAGGACATCAAAGGACATTAACACAGCACTGTTCTGGAAATACGTGCTGTACATACCCTGCGACTGTGAAAAAAAAATGTGTATGTTGTCTCTGTAATCTCCCACAATTGAGGATGATTTCATTAACCCCAAATGAATGGTCTTTTCATGAGATGAAGTATGAATAGATACTAGGAGTTTCTCAAATTTGGACCACACGATAGAAAAGAAAGAAAGAATGTAGTTTTAAATTTATATTAAATTCCCCCCAAAATGTATATGTATAATGGGCAATCACATTTAGTGTTTTCACTAGTATTAATTATTTTTGGAATCCTATCCTCCTTTACCAGAGTGGACTTTAAATATTGGCCTTTATCCAGAAGATTCAACTCTGTTTTAGGGAATTCCAAGTACTGAAATTTCATCATTTGGGTAGTTTACACAAATGCTACAGCACCTGTACTGTCAGCAAATTCTTCCTTCTGACAACTCATAATCTCTCAGTAAAGTCATTTTTTCTATTTCTCTCTTCCATGCAGCAGGAGCAAATGATTGCAAAAAGACACTATTTTTATATAGTGACATGTAAATTTGTAATGCATATATGCAGGCACTTATTTAAGCCTTTTTGTCACACAAAAAAGGAACTGAGTACGTAAATGAAAACAAAATTATCTACTTATATAATCACCAAAGCTTAAACTGAGCAGGACTTAGAAGAAATTTGGTCTATTCGCGCTTCCAAAAACAGCAGCCTGACTCCACCCCGGCGTGAGTGGATAATCATGCAGACACACACACAAACATTTCAGGGACAATCACAATGGAAAGTAATCTGTCATTTGAAAACTGACTAAGAAAGAGATTTCACAATATCACTGCATATATCCGTCACTGGGAAAATAAAGGACGCGATGAATGTTCTTAATTGGCTGGAGGGAAAAAGGTGAGAGGTAAGAAAGGAGGATCTTCTGGGAACTGACGGTGGTTGTCATGAGTGTAGAGCACATTTGACAGTTACTGGGGAACTGGAAATGTTTTTTAGCAAGGGAGTGTCATGAACAAAACTCTGACGATGCTTTATCTGACTCCAGAATTAGAATTCTCAAATGCTGTATGAACCACATAAAAATTTGAAAAGAATTCAGGGTTTAAATTTTCTTGATCTAAAAATAGGAATAACTACCATTAGAAAACTGTAAAAAGAAAATTATATGCTTTTATTCTTTCCAGTAGACAATGGTTCCCTTAATTTTTTTTCTTTTGCTTTGACTATCCATTTACTAAGCATTTTTCATGCCCATTTTGTGAAAAGTACATGTGCTGTGAGCAGTTTTTGTTTTTATTATGACAGTCACACAGACTGGTCAAGATGAAAAAGCTACAATCAAGGGCAATACTGACCAGACTACTATACTTACGGGCTTCCTAGACTAAATATAAAATGTATCAGTTGCCTGAATTGGAGTAAATAATTAGAACAGGCTTAGCTTTCATACCAACTATATAACCTTGTCTGAAACTCAGAAAAGACCCAAATCAGTAAAAGGAGAGATGTACTATAAAGAATTTCTTACATTAATGGAATTGTTTTTGCATTTATTCCCTGCTCTCCTCTTCAAACCATGACAACTTACATAAATAGCTGAAAAGACAAATATTTTAATTGTTTAAAAATAAGTTCAGTGGCCCACAGAAGAACCTTAAACCTTAGTTCCCATAAACTTAATGCTAAGTTTAATAATTATGTATATTCTCTCTTTAAAACATACGAATTTGGGACCCTAGAGGGCCTCAGAGTTATTACAATAGAGTCTACCATAAAAAATGACAATTTAGTAACTACTAACGTGTGTTTACAGGCTTCATTTTATCTTCTTAAGTGTATTTTCTCACTTAATCCTTATGATCCTGTCAGGTAAACACTATTATTGCGTTCATTTTTTAGATGAAGAAATTGAGTCATAGCAAGATTACATAATTTACTCAAGTTCACACAGCAAGAAAGTGTAGGAACCAGATTTCAAACCCAACCAATCTTCCTCCACAACCCACATCTTAACTACCACATATACTGTCTACCATGTATAGACTAAACACCATTTACGGACTTAATAACTATCTAAAAGACATACACACACACACACACACAATTGTTCATTTTTAACATATTTCTCCAACCCATGAATGATAAAAATAAAGCTACTACCATCTGGGGATTCAACATTATTAAATTTAGACAGAGATCTATCACACTAGAAATGTTAGTCTAAAACTAGTGTAAGGCATGAAGCTAATTAAGCCATGATTTTGGTTTTCTTTCTCAGGTGAAAATACAACATTTGCTGGGTCCTAGATCCTAGTTCTTCATTCCTAACTTTGGGCAATAACTTCCGCTCTTTGATTTTTATGGATGGCCAAAAAAGCACGAATTCACTGGCATACATCTTGCCAACCTTTCCATTTGTTACCAAAGGAGCGGTTCTATCTACACTAAAATCTGGTAGTTTGAGTAATATTTAGAAGAGGAGTCAAACAACAAATGCAGATGCAGCCAAGAATTTACCAACCTTGTAACTTCCTCGTGGTCTTTCCAGTGCCTTTGGGGTTAGGTAACTTGTCTGAAGGTTTACATCAGAAACTTTCACCATGATGTCTCTGTAATTTCCCCTGTAACGTGCCGTAAAAGGAATTGCAATGCATATTGGAAATGGAATTCTCTTTTCCATATCTAAGCACGCAACAGTGATGACATTGCTGACCAACTCTTCATTATCACTCACTATTAAAGAACTCATGCTATTAATTATCCGGCATTCTAGATGTTGTAGAACGTATGCTGGTGCTGTAATGTAACAAGACACTTGGGGGCCAGTATCATCACTCAGCACATGAAGATACCTGCCGGGAAAGAAAAGGAAAACATTTTCGAATTATTTGATTTATGTAATATATAGCTAAATGCATAAGAGCACAAACTCGAGAGCCACCTTGTTTGGTGTGAATCTCAGTTCTCCTCCTTACTGACTCTGTGACCTTGGCAAGATACTCAACCTCTCTGTACCTCAGTGTCCTCAACTGTAAAATGGTGAGGATAGAACAATACATATCTCATAAGAAGGCTGTGAGAATTAAATGAACTATTATATGTTAAGTCATTAAAAAACTGTGCCTGTCACAGTGATATATATGTTAGCTATTACTACTTTGGTGACTATTGCTATTACTATTATTATTTAAGTGGTTGATTCATTCCTCAGTTTTGTTCACTTCACTTCATAATGTGAATCCGAAGATTGCTGAAGCTTCTTGATAAACCAAATACTAATACCTGAATAGTTTCCTACATTTTGAGAAAAAGGAGTAAATATATATCCAGTATTGGAATTGTCTAAATATGTTAGATCAAATGATGATATTTATTACATTTTTTAGAAAAACTGAGAAAGGTACAAAAGTACAGCAAACATGTGATTAAGTGAGGTAATTAGAAACAGAATATTTACAATTCTCAACGAATCAATCCAAAAGCTTATTTTGACCATTTGTTTTACTCTTGCTTTTTATACCAACACCTTCTCCAAAGATTTTAGAGTCTTGTAGATTGGAATTTAAATTTGACATCAGTCACTATTTGACCTTAAATAGCAATAGTTATTATTAAAAGAGCTAATATTTAGCCCTTTCTATGGACCAGGTTTTAGGCTACACGTTATTTCATTCAATCCTCACACTATGGGGTCAGGCAGGTACAACTATCATCACCATTTTACAGATAAGGAAACTGAGGCTTAGAAAATGTAACTTGCTGAAGATCACACAGATATCTATCTTTGACCCAAAAGCCCAAGCTTTCTAGTATAATATCATACCTCCTCAAATCATTTCAAAGAACTGTTTTTTTTTTTTTTTTTGAGGAAGATTAGCCCTGAGCTAACTACTGCCAATCCTCCTCTTTTTGCTAAGGAAGACTGGCCCTGAGCTAACATCCATACCCATCTTCCTCTACTTTATACGTGGGACCCCTACCACAGCATGGCTTTTGCCAAGCAGTGCCATGTCTGTACCCGGGGTCCAAACTGGTTAATGTTGGGCAGCCGAGAAGCAGAACGTGCACACTTAACCGCTGCGCCACCAGGCCGGCCCCAGAACTGGTGTTTTATCCATTACAAACTGAAAATAATACCTATTCCACAATGGTGTGAAGATTGAATGAGATAAAATAGTTAAGCTTTTAATAATAGTGGTTTAGCATAAAATGGGGGCTCAATAAATGTTAGATCTCTATATTAAAATTACCAGCTTGAGTTTCTCCTCTTTTACTACTTCTCATTTCATACCAACGGAATGACTGAAATATAAGCCACATCAAAGAGAAATAAGAGCTTCTATAGCAAATACAGCATTAACAACCAGTTCTAGAATAATCAGGTTTAACTATTTTTAAATTATTAGTAAATTGAATTGTACAGTGCTCTTTAACACAGAAATCTAAAAAAAATGTTGAATTGTAGAGAGGGTTATTTATTTATATTTACAATTCTGAACCCATAAAGTTAGAAGGAATAGAAAATTACCCAGTACGTTGGTCTATTTGAGTATTCTCTCATGATGGTGACAGGAAATGAGGAACATTGCTTAATAGAAGATACAGTGACCCAGTCTCGTATGACTTCAAAAATGACTCTGTTCTGTGCCCTGGAAACCATCTCAATACACTCTTCTTCCAAAAGACTGATGTATGAGGTAGAGCGAGGAGATCTGTAAATGCTTCCATTGCCTCGAGCCCTAATCATATAGATCTAGTCCAGCTGCTGAAATTATCACATTGGTTTATTCTAGTTTTCTTTCCCTTTGAGTCTGTACCTATTAGGATGACTACACTAGAAGAGATAGGCTTTTTTCAAAAACGTATCCAGGGAGGAATCACAACAGATTCTGAGCTCAGTTTTGTTTATAACACACATCTTTTATGTGGCATGATGGCTTCCTAGCCTGAGGGATTGAAATGAATAGTCATCTCCTTAAATATGCAAGCCAAGCAGAATTGGTTTGGATGCCACAAAGAGGAAATCACTAACTAGGGAACACCTAAAGAGATGTTAGAGGGAGTGGTTCAGCAATGACTCATTTGTTGATGCTTTGAGTCATTTCTGAATGGGAGGATATGAAGTGTTGATGTTTTTCTCAAGTGCAGTGGGCAACCACACACTGACTACTTTAATAGTTGTTTTGCAGGGGCAGTAAGTCTTTCAAACCATAAATGTACTGCTATGACATCTACAGAATTCATTAGATTCTCAGACCTGTAGGGACATCACAGCTAAACTAGCCCAACCTCTTCATTTTACAGATGAGATAACTAAAGTCAAAATGAGCAAAATGGCTTGCTTGAGCTCAGAGACTCAGTTGTTGTGTTGTCCTGGAAATGGTATAGTACATCTGAAAGAGCATCACACATCATGGCAGGGTGGGGATAACTGAACGTTGGTAGTGTGTGGGAGCTAGAGAAAGTGAGGGTTGTTGGGAGTGAAATAAATTGACATGCAAACATTGAGCTGAGCGTGAACATCGGCAAAATGGCACAGTGCTAGACCCTTTGCCTCATTTTCTCATTTCACCTTACCAAATAAGCCCAGGAAGTATATATGATTTCTACAAAGAAGAAAATGGGGCTAAGAAATAAAGCAAGATGCCCAGGGTCACAGAACTAGGAGTAATAAAAGAGGAGATAAAATTTAAGGCTGTCTGACTCCCAAACCAGTGATTTTTTTTTTCGTTATTCCTCATTGCCTTCTAAAGGTGTTAAGTTTGCTGGGAAAATATGGTTTGTGAATATTTTATTTTATTTGGACAAATAGGGATTATTACTCCCTTCTATGGGGAGATAATTCATAAAATAGATCAGTCAACGTTAACATTTTTTTGAAGTCATGGGCTCTTTGAGAATCTGATTAAGGCTCTGTTTTATCTCCATAAAGATAAAATAGGTATGAAAATATACATTCAATTTTAACAACTTCCCAAAGCTTATCCATGAGCCCCCTAGAGTTCTATAGACACAGGGTAAGAATTCATAACGATTTATAAATAAAACAAGTCTGACAATTTATTTCAGGATATAAATAAAATAAATCTGGGGCTAGAAAATTCTCTCCTAATATTTGAACACTCCACAGCTTCTTAGCTGGTACTTATTATAATTGAAAGAGCAGCGATTTAGAAAGGAGTCCATGTTCTGGACAATCATTCATTTTAACCATTTTATTATATAAATAATAAATTATAATAAAAATATAAATAATTATAATAAAAATTATAATTTATTATATAGTCAATTTCTTCTTCCTTTAAAGACACCTTTAATGCTTGTTTCCTAAAGCTATAAGAAATAAATAATATTAGTAATAGCAGCCATATAAATTGTTATGGAAGTGATTTAAACTGAATTATTGATTTACAGTACCTTTTTGGGATCTGAAATGGAAATATAAAATTTTATTCATGTATAAATACTATGGATACTAACTATAGAAACACACATATAAGTAAGCATATACAAGATCTCTCACATTGCATTTACTTACTCCTTTTCCATTATGTTATTCTTTTGCTTTAGACTCTCTGAATCATTGGGAAGAACATTATTCACATATTCATTGGAGATATCACATGTTACTGAGGATGTGGTAATCTCTTCTCTTTGACTTTCTGAGGTCCCTTGAATTTCTCTTTCTGTTGTCTGGATTACGTCATGCATCTCTTCCCTGCTGCCATTTATGTTCTCAACAGTCATGTGTTCTTTTTGTTTATTATCTTCAACTTCTGGATTATCTGGGAACATTTTGTTCTGTGACTCTTCTTGCCCCGTTCCATCTCCATTCAATGATGTCTTGTTTTCTTTTTCCACTATTTCTGAACTCATATGTGTTTTATTTTGTTTTAACTGGACCTGGTTTGTGTAATGACTTTCTTCTCCATCTGCAGGAGAAACAGTAGCTGTTTCTATGACATTTTGTTCCTCTCTTGCAGCAATGTCTGTTGCTTTGATATCTTGAATGGCAGGCATTGTCTGCAGTGGATCACATTCATCACGCATGCCACATAAATTACACATCTCCTTTTCTTCTCTCTTTAGAAGCGTAACAGTGCTCCCCAGATATTCATTTATTTTCATGAGGCAGTCTATGAAAGTAATGATTTCTACACACATACACACACGGACACATGAAAAGAATAAATTCAAAACTAAAGCAAACTATGTTTCTCCACTAACATGTAATGAGGTATGACAAGACTATCTTAGAAACCTACAAAGACCCTCACCAGGCATTTAAGTCTCTCTCTCTCCTGAAGGAGAAATTATTTGTACAACTGTCACTCTTTTAACACATCCAGGAATTGGGGACAAATTGCCTTTTAATGTAACGGCAAAGAGTACCTCTAATCCATCTTGAAAACACTTTGAATACTTGCAGACACATCATGACCGTGCTCCCCCGCCCCCACCCCAAGACTCTGTTCAACTGAAGTCAATATCTCCCTCAATCGTTCCTCATTTGGTATGGTTACGAGAATTGTTCCCTTTCCTTTGAATTTACTATATAGTTTATTAATGATCCACTTATAATTATTTGCCTAAAATTAAGCAGAACATTCCAGATGAAACTTGGGTAGCAGGCATACCATAGCCACATTACTTCTGCGGATGCAGGTGCTGTTATTTTACTGTGTGCTTTGTTTGCCATGATAATTGGATTAGGTGTACACTATTCTTCCTGCTGAGCTGGTGATCATTGGCAATTTTCAAATTAGTCTTTCAAAGAATAGCTCTAATTGTACCAATTCTCCGATTAGAACCTGCAGTGGCTTATCAAAGACTAATAACCAAGTCAAGCCTCTTCTCTCTGGCGTAAACCCTCGCCACGATCTGATGTGATATCATCTCTCACTCCATCCTCATTTCTTACCATTCTCTTATTTGTTCGTCCCTCCTCTCCTCACAGCTGGGGTCACCTGATGGCTTCTTGCAGACTTAGTAACTTTCCAATCTTTAGAATTCAATTCTGAGCTAAAGAATATGTAAGTTAAGGCTCCATAACTCAGTGTTTTCAGAATCATCACTAAATCATCCTTTCACTAATCTGGGCTGACCTTCGGGCTCTAGTTCTGACAATTTGTTCTTTTATCTTGTACCTGAGACCCTGTCTTTATTTCCAACTCCTGTTCTGGTAGCTGAGTCCTTATCATTTTCATGAATAAGTATTCGTCTTGATATGCTACCTAGGACCACACTCAATTCTCTCCAGAGTCTTGAGTCCTGGCTATGAGCTCCAGCTGATGGTCTCTGGGTCTTGCTGCCTTTGGACAGACTTCCCCTAAGCCCACTATCTGCCCTCTAGACTGAATTTCTTAACATTTTGTGCCCTGGATTCCTGATTGGTGAGACCTGCCCACTTGCCTTGATGCTGTATTATTGAGTTGGATTTCATGATGCCCCCCAATTTCTTGTCTAGCGTAACAAGAGATCTCAGAGACCTGTTGTCTTGGATCATATTCATCAGATACCATGTTCTTCCTTTTTTCTGACCTCTCAGCATCTATAACTACTCCCAAAAAACTGCACCCTTCTTAGTGTGTGTCAGAGGGTCCAATTCCATATCCTAGCTCACCCCAGTCTTCCCAGTGTTTTTGCAACTAATAGAGTCAAGCTCAAATAAGTCTAAAAAGAGAACATCATATTCCAATATAGAAAAACTACTTGCTCTGCCTCAGACTTGGCCTATATTTTGCTACCTCTAAGTCTTGGATCCTGCTAATAATATCTCTGCCTGGAATGTTCTTTCAAGATTCCCAAGTTCCAGCTGCATAAATCCAATTCGTTCCTTAAGCTTCAGTTTAAATACCACATTTGTTCTAGCAAAATGCCCAATTCCCTGCTCTAAATATGGGATCTTGCCTGCTTATGAAGTCTTAACACACTTCATTTGTAAGTCTGTAATGGAAGTGGCCTCAATGTCCCTTCCCTTATTGTGCATTTGTCTTATCTTCTTTCCCCTATTAAATTGTTAGTCCTTTTTGGGCGGAGACTGTATCTTAGCCTTCTTTGTATGCTCCTTAACTCCTCTCAGAGTGGCCCCAATCAATATTTCTTAGAGAAAGAATAAATGAAAGAAATACTTGCCTTGTCTCCAGAAACAGTGATTCTCCTTGTCAAGCAGTATATACAGTTGCTGGCAGGTGGAGCGCAGGGTCCCAGCAGTGTGCTCCAAGAGCTGGTGAAGGGCTCCACTGAGCTCTTGACCCAGAAAGACCACTGTGGCTATCCAAGTGGCCCCACTAGCCCCTCCCCAATGGTCATCGCCCTGGAGCGCCTGCCTTAGCATCAGGTTTTGTCTCCAAATCTGCTTCAATATTTGGCCTAGTTTACCTGAGCCCATGTCTTCTGTATCCATTTTATGCTCCAAAAATGGAATGCTTTTTTCCTGCCAGCAAAGCCCAAAGGTTTAGCAAATTCAAACTTGGCGATGGTTATTTCTCTTAAAATCTAGGAGATAATCCAAGTCGGCTAGCCAAGCACTTTTCCGCAACATAATAGTTTATTCAGCTTGTTGTTGACCAGTGAAAAGTTACTAGGTGACCAAGGGAGGGGCGTTCCTGCACCCTGGATGCCATTGTGTACAGAAGAGATTAATCACAGGGACAGAGCCAGCTTACACAATCCAACTCTCCGTGGAAGTTTTACACATTCAATATACTATGGACTCCCCATTTATGCTTGTTTCAAGGCAACAAAATATGAATTCTGTGGTAGAATGAGTTTATTAATCAAAGGTAAAGTGTTTCAACAATATTGCTAGTAAGATTCCTATGTGAGACTTAAAAATACTTATGAATGCAGGGGCCGGCCTGGTGGCGCAGTGGTTAAGTGTGCACGTTCCGCTTCTTGGCGGCCTGGGGTTTGCCGGTTCAGATGCCAGGTGTGGACATGGCACTGCTTGGCACGCCATACTGTGGTAGGCATCCCACATATAAAGTAGAGGAAGATGGGCACGGATGTTAGCTCAGGGCCAGGCTTCCTCAGCAAAAAGAGGAGGACTGGCAGTAGTTAGCTCAGGGCTAATCTTCCTCAAAAAAAAAAAGCAAAACTTATGAATGCAATAATATGATGTCTGAATTGCTTCAAAACAATGTGGGAGTGTGGGAATGGTGGATAATAATTGTTAATAGTTGTTGAAGCTGAAAATGATTAAGTGTGGGATCTTTACAATTCTAATTAGTATATATTTATAATTTTTTTATAATAAAGAGTTAAAAATCAACTGCTTTGCTGGAGAAGAGTCTGTTACCATTCGTTGGGTAAGTGGAATCAGTACCTTCTTCTGTGGCTGGTCTGCAGTAAGATTGAGATGGGTACTTGGCCTCTGCTCTCAGATAATCTCTCTTTAATTGGATAAAGTGCCCCTTCACTAAATGAAAGTTAACCTGAAGAGTAGCTTTCCCTCAACTAGCAATGAGTCTTCGCCAAGTATAATTAAAATTCAGACAGCAAATTCTCACCATTTCTGGCCCCTCAGTTGGCACACTGTATATAAGGCCATTGTAATACAGAACTTGTTACAGGGAGTGTGGGACCCTGGGGGTGTGTGGAGGAGCCCAAAACAGCCTGCTTTCTCCTCTCCAATCCTCTCCTCTAATTAGGGAGAACACAGCACCAGAGAGAGGGCAGTACATTCCAGACAGGCCCACGTTCTCTCAGAGGTACTGGAATGACATGAAATCTTTCCAAGGGGAACCGGAATGCTTCCCTCCCACAGGCATCGCATTAGCTCATCTTAAGCACTGGGGTTCTAAGAGCTACACTCGTGACACCTTGAAGATGAGATGGGCGAACACAAACCCAGTAAATAAAGAATAAGGAATGAATACCAAGGCCTAAATACTGTCCTCACAAGCTGCTTGTGGTCCAGAGTCTGAAGGAAAAGGAAAGGAGCTGTCTGAGGAGTGGTGGCTAGGGTGGGGGTGGGAGTGGAGGCTCATTCTCCAGTAGAAATCTTACTTTTTAGTGATCTTTTGTTCACTGAAAAGACAATCTTTTTTGAGATGTCAGTCCGTATCACATCATGGATGACATTGTTTTAATATTTTTCATTCTCTTCTCAATACTAAAGACTTTGTGGTTCAATTTTATTTTAGCTTTCTCCTTCAACTTGTGAAATATATATTTGATTCTCAATAATAATGTATATATGGCTTTAATTCAATGCTGATTCTGAAAACTTTCTATAGCATTTACTGTGGGCCAGGTATTATCTAGGTGCTGGGAACAGGGCCTTTTAGGACTTCAGAAAGAGGCAGACACATGAATGGATTATAAAATACAGCTTCAACGGTGTTGAAAACTATAGTAGAAGTATGAATAAAGTATTATGAAAGTTTTGAGGAGTAAAAAATTAATTCTGATTAGAGGCCTGGGAGTTGTTTGAGTTAGGAACAATTCAAACATGGAAAAAAGGATGATCAGGATTTGAGCAGGGTAGACAATAGAGGAAAGGAACAGGCGAGCATAGGATATAATATGATCAAAGACATGGAGCTATGAAATGACAGAGTGGAATCAAAAATGGGAAAGCATCCCAGCGGTGTAGTGGTTAAGTTCGCATGGCCTGGGGTATGTGGGTTCAGATCCTGGCTGCAGATCTACAAACCACTCATCAAGTCATGCAGTAGTGGCGTCCCATATACAAAATAGAGGAAGATTGGCACAGGTGTTAGCTCAGGGACAACCTTCCTCAAGTTAAAAAAAAAAAAAAGAGGAAGATTGGCAACAGATGTTAGCTCAGGGCCAATTTTCCTCACCAAAAAAAACACCAAAAACAAAAGCCAGAAAGTATGGCTTTAGAGGATGGTTCAGTTAATGAGTCAGGGGAAGGAGCAAGAGAAGAGGCTAATAATTGTGGAGAGTCAGGAGGAGAAATTGAGTTTTGTTTTGCAGACAAAAGGGAGAAATTAAATATTTTTGAACCAAGTTAAAATATGACCAAATCTGTGCTGTATGGATACAGCCTCCTTAAACAGTAGAGACACAAGCGTTAGGAGGTGCGAGGGCCTGGATTGGAGCAGCAATAGCGCATCAAGGGAAGGGATGTCTTGAGAGGGGATTTGAAGGAGGGTGAACAGAATTTGATCATCAGCAGGACGGGAATAGAAAGCATTGAAAGCCTATCTATCCATTTATTTGAGAAACATTTATTGGTGCTGGTGCAAGGACTGTGCTTGGTAGCGGAATATCATTAAAGTTTTTAGTTTAGATGCCTGATTAGATGGTGAGACAATTAATTGAGTTAAGGGATTTAGGAGAAACATTAGACCTGATAGGTAGATAATTTGATTAATTTTGGATTTGTTGAGTTTGAGACAGCACAGCACAATTCTTTGAACTATGTTATAAATTCAAAAGAAATGTCAGTAAATATTGGCATAGTTGAATGTCATCATAAATAGGTGGCGAACGAACCCTTGAAAGCAGAAGAGATCAACGGAGAATTTATACTATGCACATTTTAGGTATTGAATAAAACTGATAATAAAATGCTGAATCCCTGGACTAATATACATTTTTTTCCTTGTAGATAAGTGGGGCAATTATTTCTCTGGGCAAGGAAAAGAACCCAAAACCTTTCTCCTTCGCCTCCTTGACCTGTGCTATCCTCAAGTCGAAACTTGCTGTCTGTCTGCCTTCTGAAGAGCATGTAATATTTGCAAAGTGAGACCTACCTACCGCATGCCACACTGCGTTTACTTGTTGAAACAAGCATCTGCGTGCTCCTGCACCTTGTTTCCAAATAATTGATGTCACTAACCACGGAAAGAACTGACATTTGCAATCAAGATTTTGACACCCACAGATGTTAACTGTAAAAATCCACTTTGGTGGGTTTAACATTTGATTATCATCTTCATTGTGGCTACTAGTTATTATGACTACTAATACTTTCTTTTACTTTCTTTACTGAGAATTCTGTGCTTCTACTAATATTGAAGTCTTGCACTTCCACTAACATGCAGTCTTGAATTCATATAAAACATTATGTAGTTGAAAGACAACAGTTCTTCTTAACACTAAAAGTATCAAAGTGAGCAGAGATAAAAATTCAAGTAAGTAGGATAATCACTTGTTTATGACCTGAAGAAATAACACTACAATAGACTGGACAAGAGGTGAGGACAATAAAGTTTTGAAGTGTAATAAAGTGTGCTATTTTCCATGGAATTTATGGTGAGTAGTGGTGGATAAGTCAGATGTAAGCAAAAGTACGCTTGGGGTACTATGAGTCAATATTATTAGCTCTGTTACCTGATTTTGTTTTCTTTGAGTTTCTATAGTTGCCTATATCAGAAAATTTTGGTGCAATCAGCCCAGATTAATTTTGCCCTGTTGGAAAACTCTTATTGAATGTCTGTTCATCTTTTATCCGTTTAGGACAAACTCAGATGAGTGGAAGGAGAAGGAAAAGTAGTTGTTTTGTTTGTTTCCCCCATAACTTATTGTGTTGAAAAAATACAAATTAATTATCAGAATCTCAATATGCTTACTAATTTAAACATGTTTTTAAACAGCAAGTAGTAAAAATCAAAGTTAAGGCTTCCAGTTAAACAGTGTAGATTAGATACATATTCGATCTCTGCTTCCTCCTGAAATGCCACTGAAAATGATAAAATAATATAGAGACCCCAAAGGACAAAGAGAATCGATGATGACAGAAAAAAGATATCAACAAACATTTGGAAGATCGAAAGCACATGGACAAGTCATAAATGACTCAATCAAGCAAAAAGACTACCTATATGGTGGAAAATTGGACAGTTCTTGCTATAGAATCTCAAAAGGTCCCGGGAATTAAAGACATCCAGTACCTCTGAAAGTGAGAGTAAAGTTGGGGCTGTAAAGAAGTTTCTGTTGAAATTCAGTTTGGGGAGCAAGTAGATTCCTAGATCTCTCTCCTCAGCCCCAAATAGCCAGGGACATCTCTCTCCCACCCATCAGAAGCTAGACTTTTCTTTCTGAAAAAACTGCAGAAGAAAGGCAGGAGGCCCGGCTTGAGCTGAGAACTGAAGGGAGGTACCATTCTGACAATGAGTTAAGTGAAATACTACAATTTTAGATAGTGAAGTCCGACTCTATTCTTCTGCCCAGCTCCAAGAACCTCTCAGGCAGAAAATTAGAGGCTTCCTCTCTTGAGTAACTGAACACGCCCCCAAAAAAACCTATGGATAATGAAAATTTTAGTGTCCCTCTCCCCTACTCCCCGCCCTCAAAAGCTTGCCCTGCCTCTGCCAGATCATCCACAATGAAGCAGCCAGTCATAAGCCCTATCTGTGCATATAAAGTTTCCAAACGCCACTCCTCATGCCTCACGTTTAAGGATGGAATAACAGTCAAGGAGGTCAGGCATTTAAAAAAGTCTCTAATATAATGCTAGAGACTAAAGCAAACAGGAATAAAGGACTTGAAAAAAGTAGAGTCAACATAGGCAAGAGAAGAAAATACCAAGTGAATCTATGATTAACATTCTTAGAGTCTAGGATAAGAGAAGATAATGCACCCACAACAAGAAAAGATTTTCTAAAAAATGAAGCATTCAGACAATGAGAAAGATATCACAGAAATTAAAACATGATAACAGAAACTTTTTAAAACAGTATGTGGGTAGGAGGAAGCAGTTGAGAAAATTTCCCAGAGGGTCAAACAAAAAGACAATAGGACAAAAAGGAAGTTAAGAGTATTAACAGTTCAATCCAGGTGGTCAACTCAGAGTCCTAGAGAGAAAAAACAGAGGGAAAGAAATTATCAAAGAAATAATATAAGAAAGTTACTCAGAATGAAAGGACTTGATATTCCAGACCAAAAGAAAACAGAACAACACATTTCAAAAAAAATCATAACTAGTCATATCACGAATATTCAAAGCAGCAAGGACAATCCAGGTGGTCAACTCAGAGTCCTAGAGAGAAAAAACAGAGGGAAAGAAATTATCAAAGAAATAATATAAGAAAGTTACTCAGAATGAAAGGACTTGATATTCCAGACCAAAAGAAAACAGAACAACACATTTCAAAAAAAATCATAACTAGTCATATCACGAATATTCAAAGCAGCAAGGACAAAGATCTTAACGGCCTCCAAAGAGGGAAAAGAGGTCACATTTAAATCAGAAGATGTGGGACATCTCAACAACACCACCAAGACCTAGACAATAACAGAGTTGTGACTTCAATATTCTAAGGTAAACCTCTATCTGATTTAGACTTCTGTTTCCCCCAAAGGATCATTCAGGTATGCAGGGAGAGAAAAAGGAAGCAAATATCCAAAACTGTGCCTTCTCTTGGGAAGCTATTAAGAGACATCCTCTTTCAAAAGCAATGGAGTAGCACAAGAAAGTCAGGAAACAGAAAATCCAGCCAAGGATAGAGGTCAATCGCATGCGTAAAATGAAATCCCAGGGTGACGGTAATGCCACAGGCCTCGCGAGCTCCTGGTCCAGATCGCAGCAGCCATCTGAGCAGCCCAGATGGGCGGTCTGCGAGGGGGAGAATGGAACCAAGGAGCTACTAATGTTTTAAGCATTTTAAGAGAAGTTTTGCAATTCTGTTAGAGCATTTTAGAGAAGAATTATTGATAACTGAGCAAAGGAAACAAAAGGAGACATTGGTAAAACTAAACTCTAAAGGAAAAGATAATATAGTCATAGTATACTATACAGTCCTGATATGAATAAAATTTACATAGCCATAATAATGAAAATATCTATAATTACTTTAACTAAAATGGATGATATAATTACATTATCAGGATAGGCACAGGAGGTGTGTATGTGGAGAATGACTATGGCAGGATGGATATGAGAGCAGAGGGCTTCTTCCTACAGTAGAAAGTCAAATATTCAAAAATAAATCAAATATTTAAAAATAAGGAGAAACAATATTTAGGAATCTAGAGGTAAGTGCTAGAAGAAACTGCTAAAAATTGAATGTGATTTCCTCTGGGGAAAGATGTGGGAAAGAGAAAAGCAACTGCTGACTTCTAGGAACTAGTTCTGTCAGCCAGGCTTTGGTGTTGCTGTGGGCTAGCCTGACACTCACAGCTAGGCCTTGGTGTTCTCCTGCTGAACATATAGAATTTCACAGAATATTAACATCAGACAAGGCCACTCTGTGACTAAGATTGATCAAGGCAAAATGAAGACCACTCTATAATTGTATCTAAACACAGACAAGACAAAAGCATTCCTCAAACCACAAAACACCAAACATCTCCCTATTCTAGCTAATATGAGGGAGGGCTGCTTCTTATCGCTCTAGCTTTAGCATCTTTCTAGACTGCCTTCCCAATAGACATGATTTATTGAGATATCCAATCACAGAATTGTCCCCACTTTTAAACAGCATCTAATCCAGAGCAGGAAACTGTCCCAAAGGAACTACAACCTGGAGGGGAGCAGAATTTGCTACCCCAAAGTGTGTCTCCTTGGTTTGATTATTTTTAAGAACAAAAGACTCAGGAAGAAATTTTGATCTCCTCCCCAACTGCTTAAACGAATTTAAGATAGAAGGCCTGTTCCAGGAAGGAGCTAATACCATAGATAACTGTAGTATAATATGAACTAGGTGTGATAGACAGAGAGGAAGCTAGCGAGGCCCATTTGATCAAAGTCCTCTCCATGTCTCACTGTCTTTGCAAGGTATGGCAAACATTTGTTTACCAAACATTTGCTTTTCCTTCTCCATGTGAATTGCCTTCCTCACCTTTGAAGTCCCAAACCACTACCTCCAAATATTCCTTTGTCTTTAGCTGAAGATGCTATTTAAGGTGGTGGTTTTGGCCATTTTGAGGAGTTACTCAGTTTTCCTGGGTTTCTCACCTTTATGCATGTTATTAACTTTGTTTAATTTTCTCCTGTTGTTCTGTCTCGTGTCAGTTTAATTCCCAGACCAAACCATCCGGAAGAACCTAGAAGGGTGGAGGAATATTTCTTCCTCATCTACAAACCAAAGCCCAATCCTATAATAAGTCCCTTTTCACACCCTTTAACTGAGACACCCTATAGTTCCCCATGGTGTGAGTTCTCCCTCACTGAAATGAGTAATAAGCCCTACTTGTTCAATTACAGGTATGTTCCTGGTAGCCTTTGGCTGGAGGGTATTGACAGATACCTTGGTATTTGGGTTAGGAGGAGGGCAAGGAGCAAGAGTCTGCTGCTTTTCTTCAAAGTTTTTGTCATACTATTTGATTCTTTAAAAACTATATACACAGTATTACTTTGATATAAACTAAATGCCCACCTTAAAAAAGAACTAAGGCCAAATATTGCATTTACTACCGATCCTTTGGCAATGATATTAAAGTTAACATAACATATTCACATCAGGTTGGTTATTTTAGAACAGCTAACACATACTATTTTAACTTGATAAAGAGTAATTTATCATTTGAAAATGCTTGGAATTCAGTGGCTAGTGTCCAAGAATGAGCTTAAATTAAAAGCAGTCAAGTGGGCTGGACATGATCTTCAAACAGAGGTGGAATAATTACCACCTGGTAATGGCCCAATATCAAATAATTCATCTGGAGCACAGAGCTCTAGAGACAGCAGAGGTCAACAAATGTTTGATGATTAAGATGATGATGAAATCTAATAAACAATCCACACATTTTTAAAAAAAAAAATCATCATACTATTCTCCTAAAAACGTAATTTAAAAAATTCATTAATATCATCAAATACTTGGACAGGGTTTCTATTTCAATTGTCTCATAAAAGTCACAAATGCTTTTCTTTTTTTTGTTAAACAATTTTAAAAAATTAAGCTCCAAATAGATTCCACATAGGCAACTAACTCTGTTAATGATTTTCATATGAATTAAAACAATTGAAAACGTCATTTACAAAAAAGCCAACAA
The DNA here is from genome assembly GCF_041296235.1 of Equus asinus. Lineage (NCBI taxonomy): Eukaryota > Metazoa > Chordata > Mammalia > Perissodactyla > Equidae > Equus > Equus asinus. The sequence continues at coordinate 132,840,193 of NC_091792.1, forward strand.
GGGGCCGCCCCATGGCCGAGTGGTTAAGTTCACATGCTCCGCTTTGGTGGCCCAGGGTTTCACTGGTTCAGATCCTGGGCGCGGACACGGCACTGCTCATTAGGCCATGCTGAGGCAGCATCCCACATGCCACAACTAGAAGGACCCACAAGTAAAATGTACAACTATGTACTGGGGGGATTTGGGGAGAAAAAGCAATTAAAAATAAAATGAAATTTTTAAAAAATGCCAACAAAAATAGTGATGGAGCACCATTTGAAACTCATCTTTCTTTTTTTTTTTCATTTTTATGTGTTGATGAGAATTAGAAGTCAATGAGTTGACTCAGAGTAAATCACCAGATTTGAAAATCTGTAGCAGACGTATTTGCAGAGATAGACTCATTTTTTTGTGTTTAAGTAAATTCTTGAATCTTTACCATTCAATTACACTAATCATTGATTTCGAGATGTTTTCTCATACCTGGGAGTTGAGTATTGAAAGTTCTTATTGTCAAGTCCTATAGTCATTATATAAAGAAAATAGTTTGTTCAGAGTGTCAGTAACTGTATTATAATTGAAAGGTGATTAAGAGTATCCATTATCTGGTTAGCAAAAACCCCTTTTTTAACAGCATTAATGGCCTCTGAAATTAATGTGTTTGAATTACAGCTTTGTAACATTTCTCTGTTGAGTCATTGTGTTTGTAAAGATTATGACTCGTTACACAGTCATGGGCCTATGACATGAACCCAGTGAAGTAAATTTTCATGTGAATTGAATACTAGACAGTTTTCTTCTCTGCTGAAAGTTTCAAAGGCAGATTTTCAAATGAGAGTGTACCAGACGCACTGCTACAGTGTGCTTTATGGTATCCCCGCACTCAGAATGCGCTTCCTTACCTTCTTCACCCCTTGACTCCTACCAGGGCAATATTAGAGATTTGAGATATAGTTCTGGTAAAGAGAAAGAAAAAAAAAACATTTAAGAGGAAGTAACTGAAAGAAGAAAGTGAATTTTTTAAAAAGGAGATAAAGAAAGAGTGTAATAAGTTTTGATGCTATGTATTCCTCAAAGTTCACCTCCTTTCCCCTGGACAGTCATAACAAAATCCAGTGGAACATAGCTGTGCGGTTCCAGATCTCACCTCCACAGAATAGCCTTTCTACCCATACTCTACGGCATCTCTTAGAGACTTATTCCTGGACATGTCATACAAGGACTCTTCTCTTTGAAAGTTGAATTGTCATCAGAAGTCTTATTCCTCAACTTGCAAGAATAAATTTGCAAAAAACAAATTCTTCCACATGAACTACACCCTCGACATCATGAAAACTCTTTTTTGAAGTGGGGAAAGGATGCTGAAGGATTCCCAATTTGCTGCTTTTCGGAAATAATTGAACTTACAACTCAAGTTGGCTGAGACCACCTCAGGACCCACCCCTCCCCGCCAGTGCCCATCATTACTAGGGGAATGACATTGTACACACTGAATCCTCAAGTGTCTTTGTTGCTGAGAAATGAAATTCATTATAAATGGAAAGTATTAAGGTCCTTAGAACCACAAGTTTCTCCCTTCTTAGACCATTGTTATCTTGACGCACTTGATCTTACATTATCAACTGCTGTCTTAAATTATTTACATCCACTACCATGCTAACCATTTGCAGTATCATTAAAAAAAAATTATCAATCTTTGTTTTTTGCTTCTCTTCCCCTCCTCACTGCTTTCATCACCAGGGTCAAGGCACCCTAGGATCTTGGTGAACAGAAATGGGTGGGAGGAACAGCCAGCATAGCTGGTCCTAGGCAGCTTTTTTATTATGAAATGATCACTGGCGTCTCCTTTCTGGCCCTGTTTCCCGCCTGCCTCTCCCTTTCAGCACATCTTCCGTGTTGTTCTTCTCTTGTTGCCTTGAATCATCTGCCAAAAATCACTTGGATAAACCCATTTGCACCAGAGTCTTGGCAGGTCTGTGAGTTTCCTCACCAGCATTACTTGAATTTTGTAAGAATGAATCTGTAATGGTAAAATGGAAGCTTCTATGGGCTACCTTTCCAGGTACCTCTCAGCCTATGTGTTATGTCTGCACAGTGAAGTGATATCATGGGGAACATTTTTTCCCCCTGTTATTTTGAGCACTGTCAGAAATGCATGACTTTTTACTGGTTCATTTCTTAATTCAGAATTGGCTATAAAATTTTAAGGGAACTTTATTTGATTTAAAAATTTTACTTTTAACTCCTCGTGATAAAAACAAGAACAAGAACAAACTTCTATTTTCACAAAGGACTCAATCATTGTGAGGACACAGACGATCCAAGATTCTGCCATGTTTTAAAGATGCTGTTACAGTTACTAGTAGACCCAGATACTAGCTCCAATGTAATCCCAGGTTCCCAGATTGAATTAAATCTGCTTTGGGTTATTGAGGTCACATACTGCATAAATGCCCTCTCCGTGTCATTTCTCTGTATATAGTGAGTGTGCTTCAGTGATCTTTATAATATACATTTATTTTTGGAGCTCATTAAACAGGTTAGCAAATTTAAAATAGGTCTAGCCAGTAGACAGAAACTAAAGCTGAAGTTAGAAATACTCTCTGTGGTATTATCTAACATAAGATGAGGGTCGTTTTCAACTTTTGGCTGCTACCTCCAAAGAAACTAAGGGAGCTATTTGAAAATCAAGTCTTAAAATCGCATCTTTACTATATACACATAATTATTGCTTAAAAATATTACTTTTGTTTTAAAAGCAAAAATCCATACAGAAAGTGAATGCAATAAGCCGTTTTGTCCAGGTAGAGGTGGGAGTAAGAGAATTCTAGTTTAAACAGTGCAGTCCAGTTTGTCTTCCCCACCGCTCCTCTTATACTCTCTTTTGCTACGAACACATGGTTGCAATACCTCCTTAATCTCAAACTGGTTTGTATTTTCCTAAAGGCTAAGATCCTTCCTGGGAAATAAACTAGGTGCTTAGGGATTAATGATTTAATTGCATTTCAGTAAAGGTGCCATATGAATTCATTTGATTACACAGGACAGTACAGTAAATCAACTCCTCTGTATGGGAAGTGGTTTCCCTGTACTTTGAAGGAGTTAATCCTTAATTGTCTCATTTACCTCCTAAGAGGGATGGATGGTACTAGGAGAAATATGCCAGTACGTTCAATACTAGAAGATTTCTCTTATTTCAAATGTATTCATCCATGGGAAGAACTGACTCCTTTGGGCACTTTTAAAAACGACACTTCATTCATTAAAGCTTTAAAATTTTACTGATAGCTTAGAATAGTAAAAAGGAGCAATTTACAAAGAATTGATAATTACCAATTCAATAACTGGAAGCGCAAAGAGCCTTCGGACTTTACTTTGTAGGATAAGCTATAAAATTTTAAATATGCATTTTTAACATATTCAAAATATTCCCATTAAGAAATTCTAGATTTTTTAAAAGTACCAGACTCTCAAATATTTTATTGTACTTCATTTGCTCTCATTTCAGCAACAAGCTCTAAACTTCATACCTGGAAAACAATCTCAACATTCTTAAGAACTCAGCGAGTGGAACACTTCAAAGATAGATAGCAGGGACCGTGCTGGGAATTAAAAAAAAAAACAAGAAAATTATCTTTCGTATGGTTTTTGAGAGGAAGAGGTGACCCATGCGAGGCTATTTATGAGTATATAGGGATGTTTTGAGGATTTTTACAGGAGTTGAAATCTTTATCCTTGTCCAAAGGAAAAAATAGCAGTGTGTTTGCATGACCTTGAAGACTGATATTTTGAGCCATTACTTAATCCAGCAGCTGTAGCAAAGGCCTTTTGTTTGATACAAAACAAACAAAGAAGCAGAATATAATAAGGCAAGTGAATTCTTGAGAAAATTGGCTGTGTGGACACAGCTTCAACTTCCATACAATGTTAACTGTTTAAATGTGATAGTGGTGCTATCCTTCCTGGAGTTTACTGCAGATTTAGGCCAATAATAAATATTGCAATCCATCTGGGGACAAAGATCACCCATGAGCCATGAGTAGCACAAACAGCAAAACAAGATCATCAAGGATAATCCACTCGAGAGAAGCCAGGGGTTTATCAACAAATCTCTGCTGAATAAACGTGAGGACAACTGACCTGTACATCTACATATTACAGAGCAAGGAGCCCTGAAGTGAGATGTTTACCCACCAGTCCACATATATTGTGGGTTCATTATGTGCTAAGCACTGTCCTAATCCTGTCGGTGGTTTAAAAGAAATAATTCTTGTCCTTGTGGATCTTAAAAATCTAGTAGGAGTGACTAAACAAGGCATTGATAAGGATCAAAGGAAACTGTAAATTTACATCAAAAGAGAAAATTAGCCATATATTAAATAGAGTTTTAAAAGAACAAATGCTATAGATTAAACAAGCAAAGCAAAGGGAAGAAACAACAAATAGCATAAGAAGACAAGTGGAGTGGTGGATGTTAAATATTAGTAACTTTAGACACCCTCAAATGCAACTTCAAACCTGTGGCAAACTCCCCAACTTGTAGAAAGAACAGCCGAGCCACAGATGAACCCAGAGTGCAGCAGTCAGGAGAAAGCCACAGCGAAACCATCCCCAGGGATGCAGCCGCAGCAACGAGGCTGTTATTTCACTCGTCATCGAGCTATACCAAGCACATCCTGTTTCCGTGGGGACAAGAACTGTGAAGCAGCCAACATCTTAAGCTCAAAAAAAAAAACTCTGCTAGCTTATATACCAATTTATTTTTAACAATGACATTTTTCTGCTCAATCCTGCAAACTCTCAGACTGTTATATCATTGAATTCGGTGGGCCCAGAAAAAACCTGGTGGATGTGAGTTTGAATGAAAATGTAAGCATTGTTTTGTTTTGTTTTGTTTTTTCTGACCTACAATGTGTAAGGCACTGAAAGAAACAGTTGTGCTTACATTTGCTTCTTCTCTAGGGGATCCCTGGATTTCCAACACTACTCTACGTTAATTGCCAATATGACTGTTCTTCCCTATGTTTACTCTCAAATGGTTTTCTGGGATATAGAAATAGTAAACCAAGGGAAGTATACCATGTCCAGTAACTGCTTCCAGCCCCTTTCAGCTGAATTTTGAGATTCAAAGCACTTGGCTCTCTCAGAAGACTTCAGTAAAGTGCTGTTTTTGTGCTGTGGCTGATTGCATCTGCTACATAAAATACAGTTTCCTTTGAGGTTTTTAACACTACATCCTTTGGAGAGCCTCAATACCAAGATAAAATAGAGCTTATAGCACTTTGTAAGTTCAGACTCAAGGGAATTCCCACAAGTAAAAAGTTCGTTTTCAATATTTTAGAAATAGCCAACAGCAACCACCTCAAACAACTGTACACCACGCCAAAAATATAATATCAGTGGTATCTATATACACCTACATATTTACACATTCTAAAATGTGTTCCATGTGCTGTAGAGAAATAAAATCCATCCATTTTGGTGAGGACTAATAACTTCAATTTTAAACCCTAAATTGAGCAGATAACATACAATTATGTTCATTCATTACAAATGTTTGCTAAGTATCTGTGTGCCAGCAGCTTAGCAGTTCTGATGCTATGTAATCTGCCTTTATTATATACTTTTATTTGGAGTTTATCTTAGTGTGACAGGGAAAAGAGCAGTTCCCAACCTGTTGCGGCATGTAAAGTTTATCTGACATTTCACAACTAAGTTAACACCAAATTCTTTCAGGTCTGATTGTTTTGTTTATCTTGACTGCTAGAATAAAATAATTGGTGAGTTATGCTTGAAACAAAAATCGCTCTATTTCCAAATATTTACTAAGACTATTCTCCACCGTTGTCAAGCACAGTATCTGTTTTACACGATACATATCAAAAAAGTGTGTTTTCAAACTGATTATATTTCACAAAAGTACTATAATCACTAAGAAATTGTAGATGTTTTTAGTATCAGTTTTCCCCATAATGAATTAGTTCTTTTGACTGGTTAAGGATCCATTTTCATGATGTCAGATCACTGGATGGAATTTTGAGTTCTTGGAACTTCAAAAGCCTCATTATGTGATTTATGTGATATAATATTCAAATCTAATTTGAAAAGAAATGCTTCCTTAGAGTCCGTTTCCTGAGCGGGTCTTTGTAAATAGATGCGAGTTTGGAAACTTCCTCTCGCCCATGCCACCTCTTTTTGTCGTTCCTGAATGAGTTCTCTTACGATAATTAGAGGTGAATTAAATATTGAAATCAAGTTAGCTTAAACTTATAAGGAAATGTACACTTCCAGGACTGGCAATGATCCCTTAGGCCCCTCTCTTCCCACCTCCTCATTTTATGAATGAGGACACTGAGGGAAGAGCCAGCTGGGGCGGATGAGTTTTACTCCAGAGCTGCATTCGCTGCCTATTAGTTCCCTGTCCCACTTCTGGTACCTGACTCAGGAGAAAGGGAAAGATTCATTCTTTTAAATAGAAAAGCTATGAGATGTAAACTTCACACACTCACTTGAATTGGAATTAGAACTGTTAAATTATTCACAACTGTTAAGTAGTATTTCTTTCCAAAACTTGGTCAGTAATTTGTAATCGCAGTTTGTTTGGAGTAAACATTGGTATACATAATTTAAGAATCTTAATTTAAAATAGCCTACTTATTCCCCTCCCCTCTGAGAAAATCCAAATATTTTAGGGTACTTATACTCACATACAATATGATCATTACAAATAAAACCAGGAAAATAAGAAATCATACAGCGAAAAAGAGAAAAAAATTACTAGAAAAGAGAGAAGATTGTTCTTAAGCATTGAACTTAAACTTGAGCTTCCTGGCCAGCAGGGCAACGGCAGGATGAAATCTTTTGTTACCATTTTTAGATGAAAGACAGAATAAAACATTCTGGTACTGAATCCTATATGATTTTGACATACAGATCTTTATGTAAAGAACACTAAAATAATGAAGGTCTCCAAAAGAGAATTTGAAAAAGAATCAAAATTTCTTCATGGTTCTTCGATTGAATCCAGTGAAAGCATTTGAACGTTAACTTGTATTCCTGGCAAAGAATTTTCTTTAGGACAACAGAGTATTCACTTAGATAGCGTATTGCTAATAATCTCAACTGAAACAGGAATAGAGGTTAAAGCAATTGAAGAAACGGGGATTAGCTTATCCCTGCACTTAACATTGAACGTTAAACAAGGAGGCCATTAGACTGATGTGGCTGTAATAATGCCATGGTGGCCTTGATAAGCAAACCAAAATCTAGGGCTATAAATGCCTCAGGGTCACAAAATCAAAACGCTAAGGATGACCAATCACAAGCAGCCAGCTAGGCTTTAAGCTGTAGCCAATCAAGTAATTTCTTTTCTTTGCTTCTGCACTTTCTCCATATGTGTCTTTCCCCTGGCTCCTGTAGGGGGAGCGCTCCTAACCGCTTTGGATTAGGTGCTGCCCAGTTTTAATTGATTTTTGCTCAAATAAACTCTTAAAATTTTTAATATACCTCAGTTTATCTTTTAACATCTCTTACAGTCTTATTCAAATATTATATTAACTATGGTTTGGGCTAGAATAGATGCCAGTTTATTTACTGATGTATTATAAACTGCAGGGTGAACTGTATCTACACTTACTTGGATTTCCTGGGATGTGGAAAAAGCTGATACTCTTCTCAGGATACTCTCCCAAGGATAGCTTCATTCCAGCCAAAGGCCCAATGAAAGTGGATAAGAAAGTAGGGAGACATGGAGTGGGAGTGGCTTCCATGGGTTTTCATCAGAGTGGTCTCAGGATAACAGGAATTTCCTTCTTTCCTTCTTCCTTCCTGAAGGAAGGAATCTAGATGGGCCTTGACGTTCTAAGAAAATCTCAGCACGGCCATCTGGGAGGTCTTCAGCCAAAGTGACACTAGAGGAATCCCTGATCTCCCAGGAACAGACCTGCCTTAGTATTCCTGCCACACCCAGTCATTGGCTCAAGCCCACTGGGAAGGCATGGCCCTAGCACAATTAAGGTAGTGGGTTCCGGAGCTTAGCAGCTGGGGCCATTAGTTACACTTTCAGCAGTCAGAGATCTAAGAAACATATTCTCATGGCCACCACAGCAATGTACATATAATGGCCTTAATTTACCTTGAGTAGTGTTAATCATACTACTTTCCAATTTTCTTTATCTATTTAATATATAATAATAGAAATCACTGTTTGAGTGTGCACCATGTGGCAGACACTGTTAAAATCTTTAAATGCATTATGTCATTTCACACTCACAAACACCCTGCTATTATTCCCATTTTACAGAGGATTACTTAATAAGTTTCTTGCTCAGACAAGCTATGATGGACTATTATGTCATCTTGGTTAAACCTAAAGCTATAGTTTCCAGAGTCCACTCACCTTATGGTCCCCCTACCTATAGAGTTAGCCAAAAGAACTTGCAAGAGGTTTGAAAATTAGTGCTGCAGCAGACATTACTCTCTGAAAGTTGTTTTGCAGCCAGATGAGGTGACGGACAGATGAAGTGGTCATCAGTGAGATCGAGCGTGTCTTGGTTCTCCTCTGCTCTGCTGGTACATCTTCTGGTCTGCTGGCCCTGATGATCAATAGTGGCCTCATGCAGACCCCCAGACGCTTGGCTATGGCCTCCTGGAGTTGGTCTCCATAGAAAGAACAACTCTCCATAAAGCTTTCCATGGGATCTTCTTTTATGGTTCTAATTGAGCAATTGGGTGTACTTGCCTTCTCAGACTGGCTGCTTGCTAACTTCTCTGATCTTCTAGACTCTCCCTTCCAGATCTTCACTTTCCTAGCTCTTCCCACAATTGCAAAGTCTAATTCCTATAATAGAGCCCTTTTCCCAGAACACATAGGGATTCTCCTCCCCTGCCTGAATTCTGACTGATAGAGTAACAGTGCAATAAGCATCTGTTGAATGAATGGGCAGTGTATTGCCTAGCCTAGGGATTGAGATCTGTGAGGTGGGCCTTCAGATTCTGATATCTCATGTTTTGGATTAAAGAAAGCACAATCCATTTGTTTCAAATGCCAAATATGCAAGAAGAAAACTGACCAGAAGTCATCAAGATTAAAGTACCTTACTTGTTTTCCCATACAAGAGTTCATCCTACCGTTTCACAATATGTGATGTGTGGGGTCAAAATTTTGCCAAAAAAAATTAAATAAATATAAATACCTACAAATGTACCTGGTTGAAACCCCAGATTTTTGTATCCTAGAAAGTAAAGGAATGCATTTAAGTCAAGGAAATTTTAAGAGCAGGTATGATCAGTCAAGCTCAAGCTCAAGTCAAGGGTATGTCTTAAATGTCCTCAAGAAACATCCTATCAGCTACTATGGCACATCTGCAATTTTCTTCTGCTTCCCAGTTCCTTGGGATTTCTGCTACCAAGGCCTTGAAAGCTGTGAAACTTAGGTCCTGCTGACGGGCATCAAAGATGAGATTGCCCTTAAAGGCCCAAATATGGACCTACTACTCAATTTGCTGCTCAATCTGCTGCGCCTGCTCCTTGCTTCAGAAATATCCATCATAGTATAACCTCCACTCTCCAGGGCTGCTTTCTTTGACATACTGTACATATTATTTTTGTGTTGGACTCTCAGTATCTCATAAACATGTAAGAAACAGCTTTCACTTTTGCAGTCTGTTCTTTTATAGGTCCTACCCTATGGTAGAGGTCTGAGTCATAGGGCTGAGCTGAAGGGCAATCTGTGTCACTGATAGAGTGAAGTACTCAGAGTTACCCACATTCCCACAGAGGGGAAGAGGTCCCACACCCACGCCTGCCCTACTTCAACCAGGTTATCATCAATTTTATCTGTTTTATTTTCATTTCCTCTGAAGATTTCTTTAGAACAAAGGAGTCTTCTGCTACAAAAAGATTTTCAAAACTACTAGCATAGAACCTTCAGATGTGCCCAAACTTATCTAAATCCAAAGATAAAAATACCTAAGTTTCAAGCTAAGACCACTACTGCAAACATAAAAAAATATTTACATGGCCCATGATTCTTAGGATTCAATATAAAAATTTCCCCCAAGTTTTATAACATTTAAAAAGAATAAATTTCCCTCTTATCTGTTAAAGAATATTGCTGTGTGTACATGACCTCCCAGGAAACTCAAGGCCTACATTCCTTGAAATTGTATTTGTGGGTCCAAAGAACTTATTAGAGAACATGTGGTAGATACACTTAGTGCTTTGGAGGCTCCAGAGTACAAGAACTCCCATCAATTAAAAAGATCATAAATCAGAATGCCTGGATTTCACTAGATAAAGAAGAGAAAATTAAGAAATGTTTTGAGCTTCAAAGATTTCTAATAAGACATTGCACTTTGCATTAACATGCGTTAGTTTCAAGGAGTAAATGAAAATTGCATATGAAAGGGATTTGAAAGCTACAAAGTACTAACAAAAGTGAGGTGCAGGTAGTTGAAGTGCTTTTCTCAAGAAAAGTGAATACCTGGGAAAATATTTGAAAAGGTAAAAAAGAAAAGAAAGGGAAATGAAGATATAGAAATTTAAAAGAAATCAGAACTCTTTATCAGTGCAAGCCATATAAAAACAGAATTTTTTAAAATTGACTTACTTCTGGGGCTGGCCCAGTGGCTGAGTGGTTAAGTTCACGTGCTGGGCTTCAGCGGCCCAGGGTTCACAGATTCAGATCCCAAGCACAGACCTAGCACTGCTCATCAAGCCATACTGTGGCGGCATCCTACATAAAATAGAGCAAGATTGGCAACAGATGTTAGCTCAGGGCCAATCCTCCTCAGACACACACACACACAAATATACATATATATATATATATATATATTGACTTACTTCTGTCAAACTGATAAATTCACTGCCTATTAGTGTTTTTCAGATAAAGAAAGCAAAATATTATTCTTCAAACATTGAGCCATTTACTTATGATATTTGTAATAATTTCTGTGTAGTTCCATAGATTTTTCACATATTTTTTTCCCGAAGGAAAATGGTTCTTAATAGACATTTCTATAGAATTTTTTTTTTTTTTGTCTGAGGAAGATTCACAGCCACAGCATGGCTGCTGATGAGTGGTGTAGGATCGCACCCGGGAACCGAACCTGGGCTGCCGAAGTGGAGCATGCTGAACTCAACTACTAGGCCACAGGGCTGGCCCCACCACAGAGTTGTTTGATGTGTTCTATCCTCATGGATTTCAAAATGGATTGCTCTAATGTAGATTTTTCTCTAATATGTTGTCCAACTTAATCTCATAGTTAGCTTGATGGTTTTCACATGTGTATTTAGTTAGGATAAATATTCTTTATTGCCTATGATGTGACTTTTAATTGGTAACACCTGACTCACATTTAGTTTTCTTATTTGTGACCCATTTAATCCAGTAGGAATAAATGAGACTGCTAATAGCTTTAGTGACTACTCCTTGACCCTTGTAAATATGTATCATTCATGGACTCATTTGCATTAACTCAACGTTTATCGTTTATACTTTAACACAATCTGTACCGTAATGGCACCACAAAGACATGGTGACTATTTCTGATCTCTGGGTTGATCAGACAATAATTTCCAATGACTTTATAATACTTTATAATATATATATACACCACATCTTCTTTATCCAATCATCAGCTGATGGGCCTTGGGTTGCTTCTACATGTTGGCTTTTGTGAATACTGCTGCAATTAACATAGGGGTGCACAAGTGTCTTTTAATTGTTGATTTCCAGTTCTTCAGATAAATACCCAGTAGTATAATAGCTGGGTCACATGGTATTTCAATTTTTAATTTTTTGAGAAATCTCTATACTGTTTTCCATGGTGGCTTCACCAGTTTGTATTCCCACCAGCAGCATATGAGGGTTCCCTTTTCTCCACATCCTCTCCAACATTTGTTATTTTTTTGTCATGGTAATTATAGCCATTCTAACAGGCGTAAGGTGCTATCTCATTGTTGTTTTGATTTGCATTTCCCTGATGATTAGTGATGTTGAACATCTTTTCCTGTGCCTATTGGCCATTCATATATCTTCTTTGGAAAAATGTCTGTTTGTATCCTCTGCCCATTTTTTGATTGGGTTGTTTGTTCTTTTGTTGTTGAGTTGCATGAAGAACCCTGGGATTTTAACCAAGCACATGAACACCCAGAATAAAGATTTCATTTCTCAGCCTTCCTTGAAGCTAGATATAGCCATTCAATTAAATTCTAGTCCATAGGGTATGGGTAAAAGTAATAGGCAACTTCTAGATCTGGCCTCTAAAAGAGTACACTGCGCTGTCTTCTTCCTTTCTTACCAGCTGGGATGTGGATGTGATGGTGAGATCTGGAGCAGCCGTATTTGGCCATGAGCTATAGACTACATGTTAATAAAGATGGAAAGTGCTTTATCCAGTTCTGAACTACTCTTACATGAACTAAGAGAGGAGTAACCTATTTTATTTAGGTGACTGTTATTTTGACTTTTGTTACATCCAAACAAGTACCCTAACTCATAAAACCCAAATACATAAAAATTCCATACTAGGCTATTGAATAGAGTGGTAACTCTGGCTCAACTACTTATTATCAATATGAATTTGAACAAATTACTTAAAGTCTCATATCTTCAGTTTCCTTTCCCTTCTATAAAATGTGTGTTGCTGTGAGGATTAGCAGTTAATTCGTGTAAGTGCTCACCTCTGTGCTTGACACAAAGTAGGCCTTCAAAAATATTAGCTAGGGGGCCAGCCTGGTGGCATAGTGGTTAATGTCATGTACTCTGTTTCAGCAGCCCAGGGTTCATGGGTTCAGATGCCTGACACAGACCTATACATTGCTCGTCAAGCCATGCTATGTTGGCATCCCACACACAAAATAGAGGAAGATCCACTGACAAATTTTCTAGGTTAAATTTTTCTATGGTATAGAACTTTGTAATCTTTATTACTTTCTGGCTTTTAGTTGGATTGGATTCTAGAATTGACTTTTAAGTAAAAACCTTAACTTTATCCATAGGGACATCTTGTTTCATTTATATGAAGAGGTAGATGGACCTTCTATTGAGGCCCATTCCTGGAGGCTCTCTAATTTTCACTCAAGTTTGTCAACCTATTTCCACCTTGAAGTCTATGGACCTTGAACAGACATCTAGAATATATCCATGCTGGTAACATTTTAAAGATCATTTCCTTTAAACAATGCTACCAAAACATTCTCAATAGCTTTACTACAAGAAGTAATAATCACTAATCTTGAGCATGATTTCTTTGAGCATAGGATATAGAGTTCCCTAATTACACTGGATCAGTTTTTCTGAAAGTGTCGTTCAGTAAACTAAAGGTGTTGCACAAAAGATGGTTTCCTGATCAAAGAAATCTATGAAATCCTAAGTCGAACGTGTTAAACAGGTTTCTTGTTTTCAGGACTCCTGTGAAAGCTTTAATATAATAATATATGTCATAAATCTTTAGGTGAGAGTACTGATTGAAATATTTTCCAAACTTACCTGATCAAGTAGCTCTTGTTTTTGTAAAGCATTGTATAGAACTAACATGAAACCCTAGTTTGGAAATGCTAATTTTATGGTTGGCTTAAGCAGGGCCAGTGGGGAGCTGAATGGGTTTTCTGTTGGCACAACCATCCTGTCAGATTAAACCGTTAGTCAAGTGGTTTCTTGGATCTGTACTTTGCTTCTTAAATCCCTTTAGACAGTATGCATTAACATAAGGAACATTCCTAGAGCCTGTTCTCCGGACCAATTATGACTTTCTCTTTCTCCATTGAACCTTGCCACCAAGGTTCCTTTAGACCTAATAGCCAAGAACCTTAATTTTTTCAAGGTTTCAATATGCTGTCTTGGCTATAAAGCAAATCCACTTGCTCTGAATTCACAATGATCCTAATGTGGCTTGTGGATGACCTGCTTGGTAATATTATTGACTGAACTCATTTTTTCTCAGGAGCTATTATGAGTAATAAGATTACTTTCAATGCTCAAAAATGCCACAAGTTACCTGTAAACTGGAATTCAAAATGCATGGCTGGACTCCTAGAAATCATACCAAATAAACTATAAATTTCATTAACTGTCAGAAGAAGTTTGAATAACGACATTGTTGACTATATTATTGATACAATATGCAACAAGGCATGTGAGGGAGTGGATGGACTACTTGAATACTTGGAGTTGCTATTGTTTTGTATTGTTTAATAGGAAGATTACAGTCATGTATAGGCCTGTACCCAAGACACACCTTGCTCAGTGAAAGATTTCTATCAATAACACAGAGATGAAAGCTGCCGTTAAAGTATTATCTGGGCAAACTTTTGGCTACGGATGCAAGAATCCATTTTAATAGCCCGGCTCCACTCACTACTTAAGCTAATAACACTCTGGTCCCAAGGGAAGGTGATGTAGGAACTACAGTGAGCTAGGCCTACGCATCTGACAGTGGTACTAAGCTTGAGTTCCAGCTCTACCATTTACAAGGTGTGTGAACTTTGGCAAGTTATTTAAACTCGTAAACCTCTAAGTACTCTCATCTATAAAATTAGGCTAATAATAGAATCTAATTGATAGAGTTAGTGTGAGGATTAAGAGAGATAGTTTATGTGCTGAGCTTGCATATGGGTGGTTAATAAATATGACCCTAGTATCAATAAATATGAGTAGTAGTTGATAAATACGACCGCCCACACATGCACGCATGCATGCACTCCTGCAAAAATGAAAGACCTCTATCTTGTTGATGTAGTGGCATGTTCTTTTTATAATTTGTGGCTACCCAATGATGTACTTGGCCACAGGCTCTTGCTTATTATTCTTAGTCACGCTAGATGTAGTATGTAAAGCAGTTTGAAGTCTTAGCCTTGAAGAAGGTAGGACAACAGTTCACACATCTGAAGTAAATGCTGGCTGTGTATCTTGGATCTTGCTGAAGGTTGTGGAGAGTATGGGTGAAGTTTGAGGTAAGAGCTCAGTCTGTTGAAAGAAAGAAACAATGTATTAAAAAGGGGCTGAGGAGGGGTGTCAAAAGCTGCCGGCTGAGAGGAAGTATTTCCAACATTTCAGGAGCAGCAGGTAGAGCCCAGACTCCAGCAGTGGTTGGTGGAGGGGGCTAGAGAGCGGAGAGGGGACAGAGTCCGGAGAACTAGGAGAGAAAGACTCAGAAAATTACCGCTGCGCCCACCACTTCAGACACTGCCCTTCCTCGCATTCTCCGTTTCACATTGACTTGACCCTCGAAGGGTCTGATGCAGTAGCCAGTAAATGAGGGAAGAGGGGAGCAAGAGAGAGAAAAAAGTCTAGCCCTCTGAGCCTCCCCACCACCCCAAGGAAGGCCTCCAGACCTGAAGCAAGCTTGTGGGAAAGGGGGTGGTAATTGAGGACAGTGCATTTTATATTAAATGAACAGTACTGGAATTAGTCTGTTATGCTAGCTCAGATTGGACATTTTTTATTACATAAATTAGATTGTTCTTCTCATTAACACAGATCAGAAAATTTAGGGGAATTGCCCTATCTTTCATTCAGGAGCAGGAGTAAGTCTAAAAACACAGTTCGGAAGGGACAATGAAAGAAAGACCAGAGTTCTTTATGTTTAATAATTCTCTATTGAATTCAGCTGATTTAATACAATATTTACACATCTGATGATTGTATAAATGTTTTGCTTTTTATTTGAAAATGCACTCTGCACTTGATGAAGATAATCTAATGAATTAAATTGGTGTCCTTTTCTTTTTATTATTGCTTTAGCAAAAATTGTCCCCACCCAGGGCATGAAGACAAGGGACTGATTCCAGTGCTATTTTACTTTCTTGCTTTTCTGGAGATGAATGAAAAACAAAAATAACTTCCTTTTTCAGTGTCCTAGTAACTGTAACGAAAAAGCCAAGCATTCACGGCTGAATGAACGCATGAGCAGTAGTTCCTTTACAAGAGAAAGAAAATTCAGTCAGGCATGACTGCCACGGTCTCCTTACTATGCTTACAGAATGTCCTGGGCAGACACCATGTATTCTGATTGCTAAACCAGACTGAAGCTGAAGCAGTGCGGGTATGAGAGTTTCCACAGGAAAAAGTACAAAACCATTACACAGGATGCCACAGAAGCCATGTGGAGTGAAGGAAATGCAAGCTCGAGAGTCAGGTCTTTGAAGGTCTGAGCACCTGCTGTTCAGCATAACCGAGACGGTATGTCATATTTCACACATAGAAAATGATCAAATGGCAGATGGATATCTTTTCTAAAGAAACTGACAACACAACCTTTTCAGACAGAGAAACAGGATATATGGATCTTTGTTTTCTAAACTAAGAACAGCAGACACGGATGGCATAGAAGTTACCAGTAACCAATGCACAAACTGTACATGAAGTCAATGATGAATGAACTTTAAAATCATGTGTCCATTTCTGGCACTCTTAGATATGAAGACAATAATTTAGCATCTTCATTTTCAAGTCTACCAAAGCTTTTCATGAAGTGCTAGGACATTCTTATCCTCTGTTCCCCTTCCTTCAATCTATTTTTAATTACCTTGTTTGGGAGAAATTATTGAATTTGTTTATGTAACACAAAAGAGGAACCTCACAATTAAAAAATTAAATCTTCCCTAACATTATAATACTATTGTAGAGACTGGAAGGATGAATTGCCTTGATTGTCCATTTTATTTCCCTAAACACAGAGAGGTATGGAATTACAAATACCAAATAATTTTTATCAATCCCTAAAAAAGCTGGTGGGTTAGTCATATCTATTATTTGAAAGTCATAATCTACAAATGCACATATGCCCTGAAATTTCTATAGATTAGACTATGTACTTCTTTTTGATAGGTAGAATAGAAGAGTCATTAAAAGGATGGCCCCTGGAATCATACATATGTGCTACCAAATAATACATTTACAGTTTAACCTCTCTGCATCTCAGTTTATTCAGCTGATACAGGGGCATAATAATAATACCTTCCATCAAGAATTGTTTTGAAGACTAGATAAGATAGGGAAATAATTATGTTCTCCCCTGCTTCAATCCCTTCAATGACTTCCCATCCCCAAACCCAGACATGACCTATAAGGCTCCACATAATGTACCCGCCTGTCCTTCCAAATTCATCTTGTTCTACTTTATTCACTATCTGACTGAAAGACCTTCTTTCAGTTCCTCACAAGTTCCTGGTTTTTGCTGCCTCTGAGGTTTTACAAATGCTCTTCTTTGCCTGGAACATATCTCTGTCCTCCCACAAGCACACAAAGCACACAGAGCTCACTCCCACCCAACCTTTACTTCTCAGTTTAAACATCACTTGTTTAAAGAGAACTCTTCTGATTTACCAGTCAAAACCCATTCTTACCCTTTATTGTTCTCATGCATAGAATCTTGTTCATTCCTAATACCAGAAGCATTGGGGTACTGTAGGGGTGCTAGCTGGCATGCCCCCTTTAAAACCACATGTCCTTGAGGCTCCTTGTCAGGGCTATGTGCCAGCACTCATGTTGATAATAGTCCTGGGCTTGGCCAACACAGCTGCTTTCTCATGGGAGAGTTAGCAGAGACCCTCATGGTCTGAGGGAACACGGAGGCCCTCTGGGGTGGGGGATGCCTCTGATCCTTTGAATGCAGGTCATACAGGACAGTCCCCCTTGGCAAGCATGCAGGCCTTGTTCTTCTGCCTACTTAAGCAAGCTTCTCTCAGGGAGCGATAGTGGATGCACATCACCTGTCCAGCCAGCCGCCACTGGACCTTCCCTGTAAGTAACTCCCCAGTAAAGCCATATGTCTTGTTCACTGTCTCCAGGTTGTTGGTCTCTTGGCAACCTAGTCCACTTTGCTCACTCAGCTGGGCGTGTGGTGGAACAGGTACCTTGTTTGAAATGAATGAAAAGATAGACAGAAATCAGGCAGATGAGGAACCAAATGTTACTTTTATTACTTTTAAACAACACGTCAGGCTCTGGAAGTTATGGATAAATTCAAACCTCCCATAGGCCTTACAGCTTGGAAGAGCAAGACAGAATTCTGGCTCCCTGTGAGAAAGAGGAGATGAAGGAGCAAGGCTCCTAAGGCTAGTTCCTCCTTCCAAATACACAGAATAAATCACTTACTACACCATCACAGGGCAGCATGTGTGGACAGAGGGGCATGGGGGCAAAGAGAGGCCAGGAGGGTTAGCAACTCCTCTGCATGAAGGAAAGGTCGGGAGCAGGGGAAAAGCATTTCCTCCATTCTCAATTAAAATGTATTAATTTGAA
Organism: Equus asinus; assembly: GCF_041296235.1. Lineage (NCBI taxonomy): Eukaryota > Metazoa > Chordata > Mammalia > Perissodactyla > Equidae > Equus > Equus asinus. Next base: position 132,858,422 of record NC_091792.1, read on the forward strand.
TCATATGCAGTGACCATTTTTGAGGTTAAATATAGACAAATAGCAAATTCATATGGTTTAAACATAATCATACATATGTATGTCATATACACATGTAAATATACAAATGTATATGTATGAAAGCATAGATATACTATGTAGTATATCTTATATATTTATCTCTGTATATGTATATTATACATATAGTATATTCTTACTATATGTTATATATATATCTCTATATGTGTGTATAATAACATATACGCCTGCCATATATATATATATATATATATGTAATTATTTGGGTAATATTTGCCTCTGTTATCATACTGTAAGCTCCAAAAAGATAGTGAAGTATGTCTACTTTGTTTATCTCTGCATCTCTGTGACTCATCACATCTGACAATACCTACAAAAATTAATTGAATGAATAATAGCTGCAAAGTGTTTAACAGGTTATTTGACTTATTTTAAGAGCTCAGTAGATGTTAGCTATGATGATCATGCTGCTGCTGCTTCTGCTGATAAAACATTTTTAATATGTTTGGTATCAACTTTTGATCTGGACTGTATATTCTAAGATTTCCATTTCAGAAATCTACCAGCTTGCCTCAAGGGTCACACTTACAGCTTGTCTTTTCACTGATCATAATTTCAGGCAACATCCCACAGTTCAATCTCCACAGCTCCTACGTTATAACCTCACAGAGAAACAGGGTGAGTAGATGCAATAGCAAACTAGAGAGTGTACATCCGGTCCAAAAAGCGCAGCCAGTTTTCCAATCTGTGAAGACCTGCTTTGTGGGACTGCGAGTTCAGTGTTACCAGACATTGTGATTTTTCAAGAGAAACTTAAAATTCATATTGTAATGTAAAATCTTCTAAATCTGGGAAACTAATTAAAAATTGCTGAGGTCTATGTGGTCTGAAAGATACTTGGACTTCGTGCTGCCCCGGGGGCAGCTAGTTTGTGACCTCTGCTTCTATGCAATTGTCTTGTGGTATGAGGTGTTATCAATCCTCTTCTTGTTTTTCATTTATCTCTTACTCTGATATTATTCTGTGCTTTCAAACAAGTTTTTCAACAATTTCATTTCATTGCTTTATAAGGGATCTATTTATAGCTGTTGCTTTTGTATCTCTATCTCTCTATCTTTTGTTTCTCTAAATCCCTTCCCCTTTCTTTTTTAGATGTTAGAAGAGCTTTCGAAGTTAATTATCTATTATAAAGGTAGCATTTTGAGCAAAAAGGAAAAAAGTGGAGCTACACAGTATTTTCAAGCTATAGCACACAGAAATAGAATTTTGTGATGTGTTTAGTAAACTCAATTTCAGAAAGATATGAGAAAACTTGACATATTACAATGGTTTTACATTCAGTTGATGTATTTCATCTGCAAATCCATTGGGCAATAGTTAGGCTTTCTGGATTTCTCTTAATGATTTTTCCTTAAGGAACTTTTTTGCTTAGAAAAATAAAATTAGATTTTTATGTTAGCAGTGGCAGAAACTATTGGCTGTCAACAACTCTAAAATGCAATATATTTTCAGATACATGAATATTTCCCATACCATGAGAAAAAATATATCACTGTCACCTAAACTATGACATAACACTATTCACTGAGAATTTTTATTATGTATATACATGAAAATGCTCTTTGAGAATTATTTAGACATAGATTTTTATCAAATATCATATGCTCTGTTTCCTTGCTTTTCTGCAGAAACCTAGTATAATCCTGTTAAGACATTTCAAATGACAATTAAATTCAACATGTAGCATTGTCAATACAAGTAACTTAAATGAAGTGGTGACAACACAAACATCTATGATCAAGTTTTTTTATTTAAAAAAAATTTTTTTGAGGAAGATTAGCCCTGAGTTAACTACTGCCAATCTTCCTCCTTTTGCTGAGGAAGACTGGCCCTGGGCTAACATCCATGCCCATCTTCCTCTACTTTTATATGTGGGACACCTACCACAGCATGGTTTTTGCCAAGTGGTGCCATGTCCACATCCCCGATCTGAACCAGTGAACCGCAGGCCACGGAGAAGCAGAACGTGCGAACTTAACCACTGCACCACCGGGCTGGCCCCTGTGATCAAGTTTATGGACATGTGGGCAATGACAACGATGCTTTGACTACTGCCTGGCCAACAACAATTCATTTTAAGATGAATCCCCATTTCAGCAGTAGTAAAATGTAAAAATCTGTGTATTGGTATCAATGAAATCCTCTAATCTCTACTGCCTAAATGAGTTTCTGAAATATTAGTTTTACAGACAAACTTATGATCACTTTTTTCTTGGTATTATTTAACAGTTTCTGAAAACCTTATATTTTAAAATAAATTACTTCCACAATACCATCAACTTTTGGTCAATCATTGAATTGGATATTTTACACCGGTCCTTCGTCTCCTTTAGACATCTACTAAGCCATTCTCTGGTGATGAGAAAGAGTTAAAAAAACTTTCAAAGCAACTCTCAAAACTTGTAACAAAGTACCAAAAGGAGACAACTTAATGAATATAAGCATTTAAATTTAATAAAACAAACATTTATCTAAGGCCTTATGATAGGTACTTCAGGGAATTCAAATCAAAATAAAAGATTCCAAGTAGCCACAATGCAAGGCTGACTGACAAGAGCACTCTGTAAGGGTGATGGTATTTCAGGAATACAGATGGTAATAAGAAAAGCTTCTCAATATCCCCAATGCAAAGCCTACTGACAAGGGTACCTCAATAGTGGTAAACACAAAAGGCAATGGGAAAATCCAAGAAGGAGCGTTGTATGTGCCTGAATATGTCACATCATTTTCCCCTAAAAATTAGGCACCAGAAAAGAGGTCTTTGTGGTTGAAACTTTAGAAGTCTTCTCTGGGGCATCAGAGCAGAATGCTTAAGGCATTAGACTTTGAATCCACATTACATGGGTTCAAATCCTTTCTCCCTTATTTACTGCTTGTGAGTTCTTAGATGAGACACCTTTTTGTGTCTATTTCTTTACCAGCTAAAAAAGGAGATAATGATAGTATCTACCACCTAGCCCCTTGAGAGGATTAAAAGAGTTCATAATGTGTAACAATGTCTGGTACATGGAATCTATGTATCACAGGATCTCTACCTCCCTTCAATTCTTGTACATTAGTCTGAACTGCAAACCAGTAACCTACTGGAGTGGGGCTAGCGGTGTGTAGCCTGAAACATCCTCAATCGATTCTAGTTTAGGATACACACTGAGGTCATCTCACAAAATTGGTTCAAAAAATAAGGAGGTGAAGAGATTTAAAACAGATTAAGTAGTTATTTGTGGGGGGACATGACCTCACAATTTTAAGTGTTCCATGTTAGTACAAGCATCATTTTAAAAGCCATTCAAAAAAACAAAAACTGGTGGAGATCACTAATGTACATATTTGAGATAAATGAGAAAAAACAACTTCTTAATATAAAGCAAGTGGGAACTTGTGGTTTGTAATAAAATTCCCAGTGACAGAATCATAAAAGGATTCAGAAAATTAAGTATCATCAAAAATTCAGACAGAAGTGAAAATAATATGCTCTGAAAAAAAAAAAAACACTGATGATTCAAAATGTGGCTTTCATGATGAAGTCATTGATGTCAAAGTTGCATTTTAAAATTTGGATAAGGGCCTGCCTGGTGGCGCAGTGGTTAAGTGCTTAAGTTCCATTTTGGTGGCCCGGGATTTGCCGGTTCTGATTCCGGGTGTGGACATGGCACCACTTGGCAAGCCATGCTGTGGTAGGCGTCCCACATATAAAGTGGAGGAAGATGGGCATGGATGTTAGCTCAAGGCCAGTCTTCCTCAGCAAAAAGAGGAGGATTGGCAGCAGTTAGCTCAGGGCTGATCTTCCTCAAAAAAAAAAAAAGATTAAAATTTGGATAAAATTGTTTTATAATATATGAATGGAAAAGTAGTATTTGTGCATTAATATGTAATTTTACTTTTATAAATATTTATTTAAAATGATGAATTAAATATTATAAGTAGACATCTATTTCATCTACATTCTTAAAACTTTATATTTGGCAAAAATAACATTGGATTTTCCTTTAGAGGAAAATCGAGAGATTACTTTAAATTCTGTTGTGTAAATAATTCTGGGTATCAGAGATTTGGAAAGACTTGAGAGGGAGGTAAAATTTGAACCTAGTCTTGAAGGATAACTGGAGAAGATAGGATAGAACTCCATGTACTGAGGGACTACTATTTTCTGGGAGCCTTAGATATGCAATCACATTAAATTCTCTTAGGTATTATTATTTCCAGTTTACAGATAGGGAAATTGAGACTCAGATAAGTTAATGAGTTTACTCAAAATGCCGCAACCTACCCGATCAGGCTTCATTTTTAGCACAGGCCATTTCAGTTCCTGCACTGCCCTTTCCCTAGGAGGCCATCCAGTGCAGAGGGTGGACCCTGAGAACACTGGGTTGGAATTCTTTCTTCCTTATGGTCCTACTCAACCTCTCTTTCTAATTTTTTTTATCACGAGGATAATAACACTTTCTCTTCAAGGAGCTGCTGAGATAGTTAAATGAACTTTTATGAGTAAAGTGCTGAGAATAGCAATGGGCGGGAGTAAATATTCTATGGGTGTTAGCCTCCACGACATAAGGAAAACGGGAAGGAGGAAAAGGAGGGAGAGGAGGAGGAGAGGAGGATTTCCACTGTCTCAAACTGCCTCCTTCAGAAGCAGAGTGCACTCTGGGTAGGAGAGATGGGACCAGCAAAGACACATGGTCTGGCAAGGACATAGCTATACTTGCTGTCCTACCAAAATTCAAGGAAATGGGGTTGGGAGGGGTCACCTTGGAATAATCCAGCCTGGATGGAAATTACTGGGAATATATACTCCAATGGCCTTAGCAGTAAACAGATTTTCATACCTTAATTCTTATAAAGTTAATTTTCCTTCTACTTTGTTCCCTGAATGCCTCACTGTGAGGGCTGCTAAATACAGCCCTAGGAATACAGCCTATATGTGTTCAATTTATCCACTATTTACTACTTAACCTAAGTCTCAATTAAGCCTATATTTATAAAATTGGAAGAAGAATTCCAACTCATAGAATTGTTGTACATATAGAACATATATGTTAGGCGTTGACTAAAACCTAGTATGATTAATGAGCAATTAATAAAAAGTAGTTTTTGCCATATTTTCTCAGACATCTTTTGTTTTCCTCCATATATTAAGGTTCTTAAAATCAGAATGCATCTTATAACCGATGTATACATTCAACGGAGGGCCAGTTGTTTTTCTTTCACTTCCCAGAGCTATTATTAAATCATTGGTGAGCCTTAGAGCCCTTAACTTTACTTCCCTGAAGAGAAGACTATAAACCCACAGGTCATGGCGTATTTGCTAACCACTGTATTCTCAAACCATCAAAAAGTAAGTGCTCAATAAATTTTCCAAACAATAATGACAATAATAATGAAGAAACTAAGATATTGTTGGAAAGTGGAACAAAGTCCCAATTAGTTTATAAAATCCACCAAGAGAAGTAACTTGAGGACAAAGCAATGCTTGACCTTCTGAGACATACCATACTGATGTCAGAATTTCTGTTTATTTATAACCCACCTTGTTCAGAAAAGGATTTAAGATGGCTTACAAAGATATAAATAAATGAAAAGTATGTGAGAACTCTGAGAGAGAAAACAAAATAAAACAAAACAGAGTATGGACCTACAATGAAGCCAGGAAGGAACCATATCAATAACATTCTACAGGAATCCAAAGAAAAGACAATTCTTGAGGTTGAGGAAATGTCAAGGTAACTTTCCTGGTGGAATAGGGCTTGCTATAGTTTATTTGGCTCAAAAGAAACGGGAGGTTTGGCGTCTCTGGAGCGTGTCACAGCGCCTTCTGATTCCCCCCCAGGGCAGGGGGCTGCTTTTTGGCAGGTATTTTGATGAAGATGACGCCTCCCAGGGCCTGGGCTCCTGGGAAGCTTCCCACACGCTGGACTTCACCAATTATCTCATTTTCATAATAAGCTCACCGCCCTCCCTAATTGCTTCACTTTCATCAACAGGTACAGGGGAAAGATAAGGGCATTTCATCTTTTAAGGGAGAGAATTTCAGGTACAGTCTGTGAAGAGATGTTTACTAAAAAAATAAAAATAAGGAGTTGGCCTTTGAACTCACTAGCAAACAAGTGGATTTTATAGACTCAGGTATTCGGGGGCACACACGGATTCTTTGGGGAGGGATCCCCTTATTGTCTTTTGCTGCTTTCTTATGATCACTTCTAAGAGCAATGTCAAGGTCCAGCTCTAAGGGAGAAACCTTAAGAGTTTGCCAGAAGGCACCAGGGCATGGTTATCCCTTCTCTCTACTGGAAAAGGCAAGAAAGGGAAATTTAGAAAATCACTGAAGAGGCTGTATTTCTCAGGGGAAAGAGTTCAGCTCTAAATTGAAAATCACCTCCATATTCGAAAGCTGTGTCTGCTTGGGCAAGTCGCTCTTTCCCTCAGACTCCTCAAGTAGAAAATGGGGCTCTTAATCCCTTCCTCGCAGGGACGGTTTGAAGGAGGAGAATCCTATATAATGGGCTGAGACTCATCAGCTCGGGCTTGGTAAACAGATTCCCGGGCCCATTGAATGCAACTCTAGAAGCAGCCTGGGAAAATGAGCGCCCTAGATGAGTCTTAAGCCTGGGAAACGCTGAGGTAACAGGGACAGGATTTAGTAGAGTAACACTAATAATCCGTGGTGCTGCGGTCCCGCCCATTGGACAGGCAACCCCCATCCGTGCGCACCGACAAAGGAAGGGGCACGGGTGCCGGGAGCTCCCTCCCGGGCGGGTCATGCGCTCGCCGATGCCCGCTCCGGGACGCGCCCCCACGGCTTCCCCAGCCCGCCCGCCCGCCCGGGAGCCTCGGGGCCGAGGTGCGCCAGGTGGCCAGGGTGCCAGGAGCGGCCACGTCGCGGCGGACTGAGTCAGCCGCCCAACTATGCTGCGGAACCGGGGCGGCCGGCTCGCCCGCCCCCGCCCCTGAGCCCCGGCGCCCCCGCGCCCCCCGCCGGCTCCCCGCCCCCGCGGCCCGGGCGGGAGGAAGCGGCCGAGGCGCGGCGCGGAGCACCTGGGCAGGGCGTCGGGCGGGCGCGGCGCTTCCGGAGCTGCGCGCCCGCCGCGCTCCCCGCGCTCCCCGCCTCCAGGTGCGGCGGCCGCGGCGCGCCGGCGAGTGACAGCGCCGCCCGCGCGGCCGCCGCCACGCAGCCGAGCCGGGGACCGCGAAGGAGGAGGCCCCGCGCCGGGGCCAGACGGGTGAGGACCGAGCGGGCGCGGCAGGGAGAGGCGCCGGCGGCCGGACTCCCCCGCCTGGCTCTCCTCGCCTCGCCTTCGGGGCTGGGCTGTCGGCGCGCGGGGCGAGCCCCGGGGGCCGTGGGTGGGCTGCGCGCCGGGGCCGGGGCGGGGAGGACTGGCTCAGGCTGGGCCGGGGCTTTCTGGCACTTTTCCGGGTCCATTTCCAGAGCGCAAAGTGCTTGGCTCTGGTTTCTGCGCCTTGATTTCGCTCCCGCGTGTGGGCGTCTTAAAGGAAACCAGAAGCGGTAAGTGATACAGAAACTCCGCTGACTAATGCGTTTCGGCCCGGGAGGGTGGCAACCGGGATAGACAACTAGCTTCTCCCCCCTCCCCAAAATAAGTAAATACAAAGGAGCTAGCTGCCCTTTAGCGAGTTTCAGGCACCAAGTTATTGACTCTAGTGGGAATGAGTTTGCTCCCATCTCTGTGCTCCCTCGCATCTTGCTTGTTAGACGCTTTGAGACGACAGGCCTGTTAATTCACTTTAATTAGAATCACTTGGCCTCCACCTGCCTGAACCCAACACCTTACACGAGGACGTATCGGCAGTGAGTTTACCAGGTTGATTTTTCTCGTTTACTTTTGGAGACAGGTCTCTTGGGAGAATGGGTGTCCATCTCATTTAGTAAAGTTCACCCTGGCTTGTTTTCGTCTACACTTCCTTCACCTCCTTGCGGCGATCCCGAGTTATTTCGATATGGGGGAATGCTTCGTGAAATTATGTTGTGAACTATAATCTTTGATAATTAGAGCAAAAATAGAAGCTCGTTTGTGTGGAATGATGACATTTTGGGCTGTTGTAAGTTTGCATGGTGGTAGCAACATTTTTTTTTTTTTTTCCGAGGTTGTCCTTGAAGTAGGCTGCTCAGTGGAATATATCCTTTTAGTAGAAGTGTATTCAATGAGAACCTATTTTTAAAAGTACATTTAATCGGATGTCATTGTGATTACCAATAATAGTATTGTACCGACAAGCCCAGTATTGATTTCCCCCGGCACTTAAGCACTCTACCCCCGCGCGGGTTTATGGAACGTTGCCCATAAATAATTGGAAGACGATGTTATGGCTGTTTTAAAAAGGAAGCTAACTTTTTTCGAGAAAAAAAACCTCTAAACTCTTAGTTCTGATTTTCAAGCGCTTACAGGAGAAATTCTGAGGGAAAATTCTCATGACATTCCACTGTTTAACAATGTTTTAAAAAAGAAAGAGAAAAGCAAAATGGGTCACGGAACTAGGCTAAAGCCTAAAGTGGAAATATCTTGCTGGCTCCTTTTTAAATGTATATTTAACACTTACACAGTTAAGATGGGGCTTAACACCAAGAGTGTTTTATATAGACTTGATTTGTCAGTACTCAAAGATTAACTTAAATTAAAATGTACCTAAAGGGTAAGTCAGATGACTTGGTTAAGCTTATTTATGTGGGCATGTATGTGTTTGTCTTTTTTCGTTCCTCTGTAAGCCTGTCAGATTTTATATGGGTTGTCCATGAAAGGAGAAGCGGATGCTACCTTTAAAAACAAATTCTTAATCATTTAATGTGAATATAAGTTTCTAGCAGTGTGAGGCCCATAGATACTCAATTAATAAACTTTTCAATTCAACTACTCTTAGTCACTGTGGTTAAGTATAGGACTCATTATAATGAATTGCAATGTTTTTGGAAACTCTTATATGAGTACTATGAAGTTTTAAAAGCCTGCTTGGGACTCTCCATTATGGACTTTATGATATTGAATAAGGTATTTCTTTTTGTTTTGTTGCTTTCTACCCCACCTCCCTGCATCTTCAAGAAAGTTTGGTGAAAGAGGCTATAAAATTGCCAAGTATAAATGGTGGTCATTGCTTTAATAGCCTTCGTTTAACAAGTTTTTTTCCCTCATTTATTTATTGACTCCTTTATTGGATCCAATCTTTGCTGAGGGATTTTTGGAATGCTCTGTAAAATATTAATTAGGTAGACTTCTTATTAATGTTGGAAATATTTCTTAGATTTGACTACAGCTAGATTGATGAGAGATTAGATGCTGTGAGATGTTTTCTTAATTTTTGCTGTGAAGTCCTGCACCCCTGTAGTTGATCATTTCAGGCCTTTTTTTTTTTTTAAAGTATTGGCCAGATTAAATATATAATGATGGTTAAACCATTTTGCTCACTAATTTCCTTGGTTGAAATAATAGTCAGTGGTATTCTCCTCACATGATCCTTTCTAGTTAGAAATCTGACTTGTGAAATTTCATTGCAGTTTTGACTCAGCATAAGTTTATTTCCTTCCCATGCTATGGAGGAAACAAAGGAGTCTTGATCTGGGGTGGAGGAGTCATTTGAGCAGCTTCAGGAGTAAAAACTACTAGTGAAGAGGTGGGGAGAATAATTTTCTTTTTTTAATGCACGAAAGTGGATGGGTAGATGAAGTACTCAGGGTAGGAATAATAATGTGTATCTGCTTTCATGGTTCTCAAAAAAATGGGATGCAAAAAGAACTCTCCTGGTTACATTACGTAGCTTTAGGAAGAGGTTACTCAGTTTGGAGTTGGAGAGATGGTCAGGGAAGAGCAGAAGAGAAGTGTGATCTCTGTGCGGGTTGGAGACTTGGGGTCCTTGAGGTGGTGGTGGTGAAATGGTTGCCGAGACTCTTGCACAGTATCTTGAAGTTCAGAATCCTTAGCTTGCTGTTCAAAGCCATCCGCAGCCAATTCTAGCTTCCCGTTCTGGCTTCACCTTTCATTACCTGTTGAACTCTAGGTCCGTCCCCCCTATTCTCATGCCTCGCTATTGCCTGAAGACATCTTCTCCGTATCCATTTAGGGCATTCCTTCTACTTCAGACGCTGCTGTCTCCACCCGCTGCCTCTTCCTGTACATCTTGAAACGCCCCTCCATAGCTCCTTCACTGATCACTCCATCCTCAAAGCTCTGAATTGCTGCATATTTCTCTTATATTCATGGAGTTGATTTGAGATTTCTAGAGTTCCTTGGCAGTCATGAAACATGGTGGTGCTATGTAATTAAAAGTAAAACAATACTGAAAATGTAAATCATGTGAAAGTCAGGCTTGCAAAATTTGATTTTTCTTATCATTACTGTTGAAGTGCTTTTTTGGGGGTACATCAGAGTCTTCCAATTTTGATATTTCTTCTTTACTGATACTTACCGAGTAGTAAAGAACTGACTGTTGATATACGTGCTGTTTTCCTTTGCTTACATGTAGTCATATCTAATTTATTCGTTTAGATTTTAAACTTTTAGAGAGAAGACAGTGAATCTTCACTTTCTTTGTAGCACTTAACACTGTTCTCAAATGAAATAATAGGTGCTGTTTTCTTGACCTGCAAATGTTTCCCACTGTTACGTTGGAGAGAGTAGTTCCTTATTCAGTGTTCCTTAAATATTTATTGAATGAATAAATGTAAATAAGTTAAGTCAATAAGTTGGGAGAAATTTGCTGAGATACCCTCTTTTGCTAAGAAAAAGAGACTTTGACAGTTATGGACCCAATAGGAATAAGCCCTCAAATTCAGTTGGAAAAGAGGTCAGGGTGCTATTTATAAATGTGGAGAGAGGAAGCTGTTCACAGTAGGCCATTTTGAAACATCTGGTTCTTAGTCTAAAAAGCGACTCAAATTCAGAGAAATGGTGAGGTGCACATTTGTACTAAAATTTTAAAACTAAAATATAAATGTGTATATAAAAAAGGGCACGTCATAAATGTACATTTTAAAATCTTTTTATTGAAGTATAATGTAGTTTACCTGAATGAAGTTTAGTGAAGTATAATGCTAGTTTTGACCTGAGTCAATTAAGCATTGAAGGTATGTTTACTATAGCATGAAATGGAGCAGAATCCTGAAGAATATGTGCCCATGAGTTCTAACGGGTCTGACTCTCCTCCTTTCGGCTAGATGTGGCTGGATTGTAGAGAGGGGTAGGTGGGGCTGGCACTGGACAGAGGCAGCCGCCCGGGTGTTAGGGGCAAACAGGTGGGAGTTTTCCACAGTGGTGCAGGCTTCAGATAACTATTCCTTTTCGTTCACCCCACTTCTGCTCTTGTAGGAACTCAGGAAGATGAAATCTTCTCTGGTTGCCCAGGAATTATATAGCTTTTCTTTAAAGATCTCTGAGTTAGAGTTGAAACAAGTCTCAAGTGTTAGCCAATTAACTTAAACTTTAGATGGACAGCTTGAAAGAGAAAAAACTTACTGAAGATAAGGAGATTATCAAGCACTTAACTATTGAGATATTATCTAAAACACCTAAACTTACGTACTACTTATGTACTAATAACTTCTCATAATAAGTAAAGGAATTATCACTTCTGAACTTCACCTGATGTGGAAATAGATATTAAATTATAGATTTTGAAAGCGTTCTGTTTTTCCCATTGCACAGTAAGTAAAATAATCAAAATGTAACTTAAAACAATCCTTCTCCTTGATTCAAACTGCGGCGTGCTTTTGCCCAGAGCCTGGCTATTTTCAGCTCAAACCTCAGTTATTCTCCGTTTAGCAGACACTAATTAAATGCTTATCGCTTGCCAGGGACTGTTCTAAGATGTTTATGCACATATACTCATTTAATACGCAAATCCATCCTGTGAGGTGGCTGCTTTTATCATCACTGCTTGCAGACGCCAACAGTGAGGCTCAGAAAAAGAAACTTTCCCAAGGTCATACTGCTGGCACACGGCAGAGCTGGGATCACTGGTAATCACTGTGGTCTGTGTCCCAAGTCTAAAGTCTTCAGGTAAAGTCATCCTTCTCGTTAGTGTAACCACATTTGTATTTTACTAAATTAATAAAACTATGTTTACTGATGTGGTAGGTGCTTTGTAGGTTTATTAGAAGAAGAATTTACAGTGCTAATTTAAAGCAATGTAATTTTACTGGGCAGATAGAAGAAGATCAGTGAAACCAAGTGCAGTAATATAATGCATAGGACCAAGTTCAATATTGTATACAACAAATGAATTGATAATAGCCAAGATTTCTTGTACATTTATAATTGGTCAGGTACTCTTGCATATACCTTACATATTTTACTTGTTTAATCTGAACAGAAATCCTATCAGATGTGAGGTGAATTATTCTCCTTTTACAGATGAGGAAAGTGAGCTTTAGGGAAGTTAAATAACGTGATCAAGGTACATAGTTAACAAATGGGGAAGGGCGACTGGAATTCAGGCAGCCTGATTCCAGAGCACCCTGCTCCCTGTACATCTGCCTGGGTGGAAGTAATGCCGGATTAAAGGGCGATGGGACAGACTCATGGTTGTGGTGGTACACGCTTGTAAGACTTGAATCGGCCCCCAAAGGAGAGGAAAAAGTCCAGGTACGTACAGGGAGTTCAGTTTCAATAAAAGCTGAGAAGCTGGCCCGAATCTTCTAGTCTGTCTCCCTGTCTCCTTCTTACTGTGGTAGAAAAAGACACATAATGTAAAATTTGTCACCTTAACTGTTTTTAAGTGTACAGTTCAGTAGTGTTAAGTGTATTTACGTTGTTGTGAAACAGGTCTCCGGTCTACTTTTTCATCTTGCAGAACTGAAACTCGATACCTGTTGAACAACTGCCCCTCTCCTCCAGCCCCTCTAACCACCATTCTACTTTCTATTTCTATGCATTTGACTACAGTTGTCCTTTGGTATCCGTGGGGCATTGGTTCCAGGACCCCCACCGATACCAAAATCTGCGGTTGCTCCAGTCTCATATGGAATGGCGTAGTATTTGCATATAACCTACACACATCCTCCTGTATACTTTAAATCATCTCTAGATTACTTATAATACCTAATTACAATGTAAACGCTATGTAAATAGCTTTTATACTGTGTTGTTTAGGGAATAATGACAAGAAAAAAGTCTGTACATGTTCAGAACAGACACAATCATTGTTGGTCTTTTGATCCCAGTTGGTTGAATCCACGAATGCAGAACCTGCTAATGTGCAGGGCTGACTGTACTTTGGATGCCTCATATAACTAGAATCATATAGTATTTGTCCTTTTGTGACTGGCTTCTTACACTTAGCATAATGTCCTCAAGGTTCATTTATGTTGTAGCACATTGCAGAATCTCCTTCTTTTTTAAAGCTGCATAATATTCAGTTGCATGTATGCGTCACATTTTGTGTATCCACTCATTCGTCAGTGAACATTTGGGTTGCTTCCATCCCCTGTCTCCTGTTGCATCACATTTAAAGTTAAACCTTTAAGACCATGGTCAAGTACCTTTTGGAATAATACTTCAACACTTTCTGTTCTAGTCAAGCTGGATGTTTTTGTGTGTGCGTGTTGCTTTTTTTTTTTTTTACCATCACCATTGACTGTGCTGGTGAGCATTGAATATTTGCTTTGGTCATATTTGATTATTTGATTTTGGCTTCAGACTGTTGTACTGTATCAGTTATACTGTATAGTTCTGCATTAGCTGTCTTTCTGCAATGATAGATGCAAAATAAGTTTTGATAAACTAAATTCTATGTTATTATTGACTTACACAGTAATTTCTAAGAAGTTCTCCCTTAATTTTTCATTGTCTCTTAAATCTCAAACACTTAAGTGTAAATAAATGTAGTATTTCGTATTTAACCACTTACATGGATACATGTGCCAATAATCAAACCAAAAAGGTGAGTAAAACTTGAGCTTGCAAGGCACAGTATATTTAAACACGATTTTCCTCGTGACTGTAAGTCCTTATGCATAGCTAGCTAGACAGGCAAAGAAGAGGGAAAATATGGAGTCCTTGATACCCCTCTACTGTTAAATTGATTGTATAACCAATAGGAGGCATTACAGTTAATACCACACATGGCGGAGTCAGACTCTTAGGATTCTGGCTCCACTGTTTATCTGCTGTGTGGCTTTGGGCCTGAGACTTTCCTCCCAAGGCAGCTGTGAAGATTAAATGAGATGCTGTACAGATAGTTTGTAAACACTCCACAAATATTGGCTATTATTATTAGCAATATAAGTCTGAGGGAGAATGGTAGAGGGTAGATGTTTTGATGGGCAGGAAAGAGTAGTGGTCAAGGTAGAGAACATGGAACACTGGAGGTCAGAGCCTGTGGGTGACCACGGTTACGAGAGATGGCCAGGTTGCGGGAACTGGGCTTCCTGTATGGGGCTTATTGGGGGTAGTGTTGTCACAAGCTAAGGTAGGTAAACAAATGGTAGAGGAGAGGGATACTAAAGGACCAATTTTACAGTGTTCTGGGGACAAAGCACTCAGGCTAGAACAATAAGTTAGGGTTGTTGACCTTTGACCTTTAGCAGTCTGCTCTGAACTATGGGAGGGAGTAATGCGACAGCAAACATATTTTCTCAAAACCACTTCCTCTTCTGCATGGTTGTGGGGAACAAAGTGGAACTTGTTGTCTTTATGAATACTTGGAGTTAAATATTTTGGTATTAAACAATGAATTTGCTTGATATACAAATACCGTGATACCTATTTCTTGTGATTATATTCTGTACTGAAGCAATGGTGGAATTCTGTAAGACCTGTAGCTTGAACTAACTAGTTCAACATGTCATACGTGTGGAGCCCCCTAAATTTTTAAGTGATTAGTTATTTCTTCACAGTAAGTTTATTAGCAACTTGAAGGCAGGGACACTTCTGTTATCTATAGTGCCAGGCACCCTATGGGGGTGATTAGCTGTAGAGGATTGGAGGAGTAAAAGTTGTACTTGAGGTTTCTACTTTGGGTATCACTGTAGGATGTCATAAATTACCTTTCCTATCTGCTGGTGCCACTCAATCATTATGACTAGTAAAAGCATTTTCCCACACGTTTCTGGATTTCCCCTTGGGAGATAGTTCCGCTCCATTGGGAACCACTGTTCTGGAATACAATAAACTCTCGTTGTTCTTAGAATCTGTAAGACTTATATTGATAACATTGAAAAGTTTCACTATTCATATGACAGCTTAATTTCTTCTTATTTGGTAGATATTTTCTAAGGTTCCTTTCAATCCTGTCATCCTATGATTGTTAAGCCTATTATTTTGACACATTTGCAGTTTCTAAATACTCTAAGGCTATAGTTCCAATTTTAAAATGGTATGCTTTTTTTTTTTTTAAAAAAAAAAGTGGCTTAAACTTATGCCTGAATCAATTGTACTGTGCTACTTTTTCCCCTCCTGTAAAATATTAGTCAGGCAAAGGAGATTCCAGAAGTTATCAGCACTGAATACTTAATTACCTTATGGTTTAATGAAGTGACCCACGATTTTCAGTTGTTTTCTTTCCTAGCTCAACTGGGGGTTATGACAAAGCTCCACTGGTAATGGGTGGAGGGTGGGGGATTGGAGAAGGGCTCACTGTGGTCCTTTTCCTTACTTGAGGCATCAGGATGGGGAAGGCCAACCCATGAATTTTTAAAAGCCACATAGTTGGCTTGGAATGCTTCTAGCTGTCTTCCTACCATCCCCCAAGTGCTGATTTGAAGATCTCTTATAGTGGTTAGAAGATTGAAGAAATCTGTCCTTGAATCCTGTCTCTGCTCCTCGCATATTTGATGACCTAGTTTTCTCTCTCTACATTCTGACAAATGCGTCGTGAGGTGATTTTGTTGTTGTGTGAACATCATGGAGTGTAGTTATGCCAACCTAGATGGTATAGCAAACTACACATCTAGGATATATGGTATTAGTCTTATGGGACCACCATCATATATGCTGTCTGTCATTGACTGAAACGTCGTTAAGTGTTGCATGGCTGTAGTAGCAAATGCCTCAAAGATAGATAAAGCAAGGATAAGGAGTAGTGAGTCACAAGGCATGCTTGTATGCTTGGGGGATTGGGGAAGGCCTCTCTGAAGGGGCACATTTGAGCAGAGACCTAATAAAGTGATGGAGTGGGCCATGAGCCATGGGTACATGTTGGGAAGGGCAAGAGGTAAGGTCATGAGGTGGGAATTGGTCTGAGACTAACTTGGCGATGATTAAGTGATGGAGGGGAAAGCCAGGGAAGAAGAAGTTGGGAAGTTGTAGGGAGTGACTTGGTGTGACTTTTGTTATAAAATGAACCATTCTGGCTGCTGTATTGAGAATATACTGTGTGGCAGGGTAGTGGGGCAGGACGGAATCAGGGCTTTCAGTCAGGAGGCTATTGTAGTGGTCTAAAATAGACCACGTAGTGGCTTGGACTTCGATATGAGCCGGAGAGGTGGTGAGTAGTTGGTTCAGGACGTAGTTTCAAGGTAGAGTTCAGTAAGATGATAAAATAATGTTTACTAAGTGATATCGAAAGTCAAGCATGTAGCAAGGGCTCCTAAATGTTACTTCCCTTTTACTTCCTCTTGCAAAGGGGTCAGGATAGGATGGGCAAGTGTGCAACGACATCTGTAATACCAGCTATTTGTCCATCCTCTGAGCATGTACTGCATCTATGTCATGCATTGTGTTTATAAACAGATAATTTGACTAGCATGTGTTAGGCAGCTTGTATGGGCTGGTCATCATCTTGGCAGAGTTATTAGTTTATTATGGGGTAATAAAACAATAATTATAATGGCAAACACTTATGTAACATTTGTTGTGTGTAGTTGGTGTTCTCACTGCTTTACAACAGCCCTGTGAAGAAGGTACTGTTATTATTCCTATTTGCCTGATGAGGAAACTGAGGCCCAGAGAGGTTGAATACTTGCCTAAGCTCACAAAACTGCTCAGTGGAGGAACTGAGATTTGACCTGGATTGTCTAGCTCCCAAAGCTTGGCTTTTGCACTGCACTGCCCCGCATCTATAGGTTAGTTAGTATGGAATGAATGGAATGTGATTAAATGCTCTAAGAAGTAAATGCTGTAGGAATATGGAAAAGAGGGTTTATTCTTGTTCAGTAGAGACCTTGTGAAGGAAATAGCATTTAAGTTAGACTTCAAAGGATGGGAAAGATTTCAGCTGTGGGAAGATAATGATTAGTGATGAAAATAAATAATTATAATGATGGACGTGAATGTTTACCAAGCACTTACCAGATACTAAGCACTGTTTTAACACTTTTGATGGATAATCTCTCTTAATCTTCACCAGCACTAGGTACCTCTGAGTATTTCCATTTTGTGTGTAAGGAAACATACAGACATGTGCCTGTGTTTACAGTGCTAGAAAGTGAAGGAGGTTGGTTTGAGTCTCACTGCAGACTCATGGGCAATGTGTTAGGAAGGGCATTCCATCCAAGGGAAGAGAGTGATGAGCGTAGGCTTGGGTGGGATGGTGTAAAGCATATTTGGGGAGTGTGAGGGATTTAAAATTGTAGTTACTGAATTTTGCTGTCCCAAAGATGACTGGGATGTGTTACAGATACAGATTCCTGGGCATGTTGTCAACAGTTGTGGCTGTACAGCACATCCATAGACCAGTACCTCAAGAGCCATTGACCTGGAACGCCGTACACATGCCATTGTGCCCAGTGGAGGGCAAAATGTGGAGAGTTTCAATTTCATGTTAACGAGTTTGCACATGGTAGACTTTTGTAGAGTTGGGCATGTCCATCTCTTTGCAGCTGATGATGTGTGTATGGGCTAGAAGCCTCTACAGAAAGAAGTGGATCTGTGAACACCCTTGGGTGATCAGACAGTTAAAAAGTCCAGTGATTTTAGGATGGAGTTGACATTAAAGTACAGAGAGGATTGTAGGGCCTGTGGAAGGGAGCCTCTTAGTTCCAGGATCCTACTTATAGGTATATATGGAGAAAGGAGTGATTCATTCTGTTTGAAGGGGTCAATAGAAAGCCTTCACAGAAGAAGTAATACTTGCCTATTCAGGGTTTTTAATAGTGCATAGGATTTTGCAAAATGTTTAGATTTGCAAGCAGATACAGAATGTGCAAAAGGTATGGGGCTATTAAACATTGCTGCTTCAGGAACGATAATTAACATTAATGAGCTAAAGTGAGTGAAGGATGTTGGTAGAAATGTTTGGCTTGGGTTGAACTTGAGCCTAGAGTGAGTATATAGGAACACCTACCTTGCAGGAAATATATGAGTTATGGTATCTGGCACACAATTGCCGTTTACATCAATAGTAGCTGCTATTATTATTGTTAGACCAAGACCAGACTGTGGTCTGGTGCCATAAGGAGCTTAGACTTCATCCTGTTGAGAATGTGGAGTGACATGCTAAGTTTGGATTTTCAGTGGTTCACTGATAATGGAGGCTGGGCTGAGGGATTTGTTCAGAGATTGTTGTAGTAATCCAGGCGAGAGATCATGAGAGTCTGAACCGTGGCAAAGGCAGTGAGGACCAAGGAGTGTATAAGTCAGTTTGGGCTGCTGCAACAAAATACCACAGACTGCCTGGCTTAAAAAATAGGTGTTTATTTTCTCATAGTTTAGGAGACTGGGAAGTCCAAGATCAAGGTGCCAGCCAATTTGGCAATAATTATTTCCATTTTGTGATGTGCAAAAAAATTATTTACCAAATAATTGTGTAGAACAAGAGTGGTATATCTGAGAATTAGGTTTGTATATGGCGTTGAGGTTTAACTTTCTCCTTTTTTTTCTCTAACATTTTGTCATTTGGAGTGTGACAGAAGGATACCTTATTGGCAAAGGCATTTCCTGCCTTTCATCTCTTGCTTGTGTTTTTATTTCTCTGCTTCTGCAGTGCTGCCTGAATATGATATGTACTTTCCCTTTTCTCCATATACCTGTTTGTCAGTGTTGGCTGATATTTTTAACAGTTGAGGCAATAGTTCATGGGCTGTTGGCATGTAACACATGCAGAGTCGGAGTTGTTTCTTTAGAGAGCTGTTTTGATATATGATTTCCAGAAACTTTGCATCAACGCTTGTTCAGATAAATTTACCTTGTTTGAGTGTGTCTCATTTTATTACTTCAGTATGTGGCTGCGATGCATATTCTGCACTTTTTATTTAGGCATACAGAAATTTGCACATATCATACATTTTCACAAACTGAACACAGCTATGTAAACAGCACCTAGATAAATTAACTTTACAGAAAATTTAATGATGTTGTTTGGGAGAAAAATGAACCTATATGAATCTGCTGTGGTATATAGGAGGAAAATGTGACCTTTAAACTTTTTCCTTTTACTTTCATATTAACTTGTTTCCTGTTACCTAATGTATTTAAGAATTAACTAGTCAACTAGTCTTATCTTGTATATCAATATTGTACGTATAATGCTGCTGCTTTTTTGAAATGAAAATTATTGGCCTGAGAAATATGTACTAACTGCTTTTTAAGAGTCTTTGAAGAAGTGTATTAAAGGGAGCAGTTTTTCATAGCTAGTAACTGTTAAGAAAAATTATCTAAAATTTGGAAGTCAGGAGAATGTGCAGCATGTTCTTTCAATGCCTTGTGGGGATATTGTTTGACAGGGCCCCCCCAGGGCTGTTTAATTCTAATTCTTGTGCTCCACTTTCTCTTTACTATTTGGGTAGAACTCAGAACTGGGAAGTTACCTGTTAGCTTATAGATTTTTGCCCGGTAGAAAGATAACCGCAAAGGTTATGGTTTTATTGCCCTGTAGGACAAACAGTTTTGTTTTGTTTTGTTTTTAAATCTAACCTACCCATCTTATTCTAACACTTAAAAAAGAAAAAAGCTTTTTCTGATGGACTGTAGAAACTTGTTCCGCAAATGATCTTGGAACTAGTCTTAACTATCGTACCGATTCCTTCATTAATTAATGAGTTGAATAAAATGTTTGACACAGGTTCATTTTATATTTGTGTGAGAGTCATTTTTTACCTTTTTGTAAGTAGTATTTGATATTACTGGAGCATTTCTGTCCTGTACCCTCACACTCTGCCTGGGAATTGACTTTCTGGGGCATGCAAAGTAATGCTAAAGATTCTAAACTCTCAGCGAAAGTAATTCTCTTCATTTCTGTTGTGTTTCTTCAGAGAGAATTTACAATGTAAAACTAGGTTTTAATAACCAAAATGTTCTAATGAATTTTCTTTTTTCCCAGGCTTAAACACATAAAGCATTCACTGTGGAGAAAATAACATTTTGAGACATTTTCCTGTCACAAGTGATAGAGGAAAAACCCATACAGAAGTGCACTGTCCTGTGTGTGCATCCACTGTCCTGCTTTTTGTAACTCAGCTTAGTAATGAAGTCACCATTATGTCCTCAGTCAGTGAAGTAAATGTTGATATCAAAGATTTCCTGATGAGCATTAATTTGGAGCAGTATCTCTTACACTTTCGTGAGTTTGGTTTTAATACTGTGAAAGACTGTGCAGCAATAAATGACAGCGTGCTACACAAAATTGGAATATCACCTACGGGGCACCGGAGGAGGATACTTAAACAGTTACAGATAATCTTGTCAAAGATGCAAGATATTCCAATCTATGCAAACGTTCATAAAACAAAGAATGATGAGACTTCAAAGGATTGCCGTGCTCCATCTTCTGATCAGAACACCTGCATAGAACTTTCAAATTCAGGTAGAGTTCAGACACCTAGCCCGACGCAGTTGGAGACTGTTATAAAAAATCTTGATCAAAATGATGTTAGTGTAGAAAATAGCCAGTCTCTTAAATCAGATGATAAGCTGTCTCTTCCTAAACACAACTTTCCCATTCCAGAAGAAGAACCACACCTGCATTTGGGTTCTTTTCAAGATTCTTTGTTTGGTAGTGAAAATATTAAGATAGGATCTTTGATTACAAAGACGACTGCGGATCATGCAGTTGTGGAAGAACTAGTAGAAAAAGTTGATTTGATCTCAGAAAATGTAAGCCAGCTTACTAATGCAGACCCTGAATGTCTTTCTGCCTTTGGCTATTCACTATCAGAAGCAGCGCATTCCGGAAGTGGAACTAATGGTTTCTCTGAAAGATCACCACCATCCCCATGTTTTCAATTTCAAGGAGAAATGGTTGTAAATGATTTGTATGTTCCATCATCACCAGTCCCCGCACCTGTGAGAAGTCGGAGCAAATTCGTTTCAAGACCGTCTCGATCTTTTATGCTAAGACATCGACCTGTACCAGAGATTCCAGGGACAATAAAAGGAATTTCAGGGAGGTAAGAATTTTTATAAGCTGCAAATATTCAATATGCGGGAATTTAGTTATTTTTAACCATTATATTTTCAGTGTTCTTTTCTAAATTTGACATTAACGTACCTATTCAACCAACGTTTTCTTTCTTCTCTTTTAAAACTTTTTCGTCATGCTGTTGCTCTTGTATGCTCTTTCCCAAAGTCTGTTTCCAACTCGTAACTGCCTGGGACTCGAGCTTTCTCCCATTTAATTGGGGGAATTCCCTTCCCCTAATTCTACCTGGATTTTCCTTCCATACCTTCCTCCACCTCTGGTATTATGTTCTTCCATGACTACAGTTTTCGTATTTGAAAACTTGGTCTCCCCAACTAGATCATTTGTTCTTTGACGGGGGCCGTGTTTCTGACATTTGTATCTCTATTGCCTGGCACAATGATTGGCATGAAATTAGTAATTCATCACACATCTAGTCAGCACCTACTTGGTACTGGTCGCTGTGCTAGGTGTGAAGGAGGTAGAGAGGAATAGAGGGGCTGGAAGTGCAGTGTAGAAGACAGATGTAAAAAGATGGTAACAGTTCAGTATGGAAGCAGGTCCACCAGAGACAGGAACTCGGAAGAGGGGCCTAACAGCGTGTGGGGTCATTAGTCCCTTGAGGTAACTGGTGGAGTCCAAGAGCTGACTTACTGAGAAAGAGCTTTCATTCCTTTCTCAAAGTTATGCCTACAACAGTTGTGGTTTTCTCCAGGGCCGTGGTGGGGTATTTTTTCGCGAAAAGCTTAACACTTGTCTCTCTGCTGAGAGTCATGAGGTTGTTCAGGTTTGACTGTTACTGCTGTGGCACCAAGTGCGATTACAGATTTCCTGCATAGGCTCTAGGCTGGCCTGTCTGCAAGATCCTCCCGCCACTCTGTCCCCACGGCTGGTTCTCTTGCCCTTAGGCACCTTTGGTAATTACAGTGCAAAGATCCTGGTTGCAGTCATAAGAGAAAATGTGCATATTTAGTGTTTGCAAGAGAAATGCCACAGTTTACAAGAATATGTTAATTTAAGTACCTTCCATTAGAGCATAAACTTTTTGAGGGCAGAGACCCTAGTTTGTATTTTGGCGTCCCTGGTGCCAGTAGCAATGTCTAGTATTTACTAGGAAATCAATAGTAAGAGTCTCATTTAGTAAATACCTACGTGCTAGTTTGGTTTATAGTTTTCCATGGATTATCTAATTCTCACAGTGACCCTGTAAAGTGGGTATTATTCGTACGTTATCTTCAGAGCTAACAGCCTTAGTCAGCCCTGGTGGTCTAGTGGTTAAGATTCGGCACTGTCACCTCTGCGACCCAAGTTTGTTTCCGATCGGGGAACCACACCATCAGTTTGTCGGTTGTCATACTTTGATGCCTGTGTGTGGCTGTGATACTGAAAGCTAACTGATATTTCAAATACCAGCGAGGTCACCCATGGTGGACAGGTTTTAGCACAGCTTCCAGTCTAAAACTAGGAAGAAGGACCTGGCCACCCACTTCCAAAATAATTTGCCGTGAAAACCCTATGAACGGCAACAGGGCACCGTCTGATACAGCGCTGGAAGTGAGAGGATGGTGCAGAAGGACTGGGCAGGGTTCTGCTCTGCTGTACACAGCGTTGCTTGGCGTCAGAATTGACTCTACGGCTCTAACAAGAGAAAAACTGAGCCTTAGGTTAATTTTCCCAGGATCACATGCGTAGTGAACTGGGATTTTATTCTAATACATCTGATTCCAGAACCTACTTTTCTTAACTGCTCATTTAGTAAATATTCTTAAAAATGTTGATTGCTTGTATAAGAATGGGAGTATTTACTAGGAATGTAGAAGATCACCAATTTTTGTTCGACACTCTAGCTTTAAAATATTTTGCTAATTTTAAACAATTAAAAGCAAGTGAGAAAGGTCTGCTATGAATATGCAGATTTTTTCTTTTAAAATGCATTTTTATAAATTCTGTGAAAATATAGACTATTTCAATATTTGCAAAATTTTGACTTAAACGTGTAAACAATGAATCAAAATTTAAATAGTTATTAGTTTGATTTATTTTTAGAGGATAAAGGTATCTATCTGCTGGATACTTTTTCTTTTTGGTGATGAAGATTGGCCCTGAGTTAACATCTGTTGCCAATCCTCCTGTCTCTGCTTGAGGAAGACTGTTGCTGAGCCAACATCCTTGCCAATCTTCCTGTTTGTGGGATGCCACCACAGCATGGCCTGATGAGCGGTGTGTAGATCTGCACTCAGGATCCAAACCCACAGACGCTGGGCTGCCAAAGGGGGGAAACATGTGAACCTTAACCACTGCACCAGCCGGCTGGCCCCAATCTGCTGGATACTTTTTACAAGTAAAAAGACATTACGTTTGCACTTTTTTATTTTTCATAATTAAAAAAACTCTATTTTGAAAAAATATATTTTGAACTGCAACTTTTGCTAGTTGATTAAAAAAAGTTTTGTGATAATGGTGTAGACTTTTGTGTTGTAATCCTTTTGTAATTATCATTTATTCTTATCCTAAGGACATTTTTTTGGAACTTCGTAGATTGAGACAATTATATGTACATTATAAATTTAATGTTCCCGGTCTCTGCTGTAGTTAATACACTCTCATGTTTTCTGAATTCAGATTTGTGTGTTTTAGTTAGATATTATGTAACCTCAAGGCAATTTTAAATTGCTGCCTAATGATTATGATGTTTTCTTTTGACTTCAATTCCGTAATGATTTATAGTTCGTCTGTTATGAGTTGTAAGAACTGCATTTTTTTAAACAAACATTCTGAGAAATGGTGGTCCATTTATGGTGTGTAATTGATTATTTTTTTTAGTGTGGCTGCCTTGCCTAAGTGATAGGTAAGTGTGGATCATCAAGGGAAAGCTTTAACATTAATTAACCTTTAGGCCACTGCTTTTCTTGGCAATTTTAGTGATAAAAAATATGTGAAAAAATAACATCTGTAGGTATGCTAAAGATTCACTTTGATAATCAGTTACTTTTTGCAACTTCATGTTTCACTTAATATTATTTTTGAGATTTGTCCACATCGATGCACAAATTTTATGCAACTGCTACATAGTATTTTATTCAAAGAAAAAAACCACAATGTATTTCCGGGGTAAGTTGTTGACATTTTTGACTATTACAAATGAAGAGTGTTCATGCTTCTAAGTACTTTAAGAAACAAATGTGCGCATTCAGTTTACCAGGAGGACCAACCATTCTTTTCTCTGGTGAAAACAATAACACTTGGCTCATTCTTGCTGAGGGTTTTCATTGTGTTGGGCACACCTTGTGCTCTTTAAAAGCATTATCTCATTAACCCTCATAATATTCCTAGGCAGCAGGCCGTTTTTTATTTCCCTTCAATAAAATAGGAAGCCAAGCTCAGAGCTGTTAGGTAACAACTTGACCAAGATCACAGAAGCATAATAACAAGAGAGAGTGATCACGACTGCTTTTCTTTATGAGTTTTTAATTTTTGCAAATCAACTATATTATTTTTCAATTTAAAATCAGTTTGCCGTTTTCAGGATGACTAGTGGGAAAATAATAGGGTGAAGGAGGCAGAAAAGAGGAAAGAATGTAGGCTTTGCACAGATCAGAACTGGACGTGAATGCTGGCTTTGCCTCTTGCTAGCTGTGGGACTTGGGCTGGGAGAGCCCTTATTGGTAGGATCGAGACCTGGGTCCTCCCTCGTAGGGCTGTTATGGGGATGAAATATGAGATGTAGATATATAAACCCCTAACATATTGCTTGGGGCGTAATAGGTATTAGAATATAAAAAGCTTGTGATAATTTATTTTTAGATGAATGAGAATATAAATTGCTGATCATCAGTTTTCAGAGCAATTTGTTTCTTGTATTGAGCTAAGCTTTCATCTACAATAGATCAAATGAACCTGGTTGATAGATTTGGTAATTGATAGTAAAATCAGTAAAGATCGTCACAAACTTTTTTCTTTATGTTTTATATGACTAAGACTAAAATCAACAAAATATGCTTTAAAATACCACTAATGAGGGCCCAGCCCAGTGGTGTAGTGGTTAAGTTTGCAAGCTCTGCTTTGGTGGCCTGGGATTCATGGGTTCAGATCCTGGGTGCAGACCTACACACTGCTCATCAAGCCATGCTGTGGCAGCATCCCACATACAAAAAATAGAGGACGACTGGCACAGATGTTGGCTCAGGGACAGTCTTCTTCAAGCAAAAAGAGGAAGATTGGCAATGGATGTTAGCTCAGGGCAAATCTTCCTCACCAAAAAAACCCCAAAAAACCAAAAAAAAAACAAACCACCAATCCAAAACCCACTAATGGGTATACTTAAAATAGTCAAAAATCTTTTAAAAAAGTTTTTTTCCAGTAAATTAAAGTTGAAGTTTTTATTAAATTAAGCATTGTGGTTTAGAATAGCGGTTATAGAGCTAGACTGCCTGGGTTTGAGATGCAGATTTATGATTGACATTGATTATGATGAGACTTATGATTGGTACAACTGTGGGAAAGTTAGCACCTTTATGTGCCAATTTTCTTCTTTAAAAATTGCAGATAATAGTTCTTCTTAGGCTGTTTGTGACTAGATACATATCTATATAGTCTATATAATCTATATATAAATATCTATCTATATAGATAGATATATATGTATTATGTGTGTGTGTTTATTTGTAAAATTCTGAGACCTGTCTGACATACAATAAATGCTTAATGAGAATTAGTAATATTCATTATTAGCACAAGTTACCAAAGACATAGAAAATTTGAGTGTTGCTCTACTGAGTGGTTCAAATTATCAATATGTACTTGTGTCAGTAACATACAAATTTGAGGAAACAATTCTAGCCATATAACAGTACCAAGATTCTGGAGATAATGAACAAATAAAGGGTAAATTACTTTGTGACCTTTTGGTAAACTTGTATGCCCCTCCCCTGCCAAAGACAACTTCTATCCTGACTTTAAAAATAACAATTACTTCCTTGCTTTTAGGTACCTCTTAGGTATGTCCCAAACAATATAGTTTTGACTGTTATGTGAACTTTTTTAAAAAAATGCTATCATATAGTGAATATTTTGGTTAAGCTTATTTTGCTTAACTTTGAGACTTATCTATGTTGGTGCCTGTGATTATTGATTGTTCATTTTCACTGCTGTATAATATTTCACTGAATGGATATACCATGATAGCCATTCTACTGTTGATAATTATTTCATATTCCCAACATCATCTGCTATTTTACGTATAAATAATATATGTGTACACACATATGTAAATCAGCTTTATTTATATCTAATTTACATACAATAAAATAGACTAATTTTAAGTGTATAGGTTGATGAGTTTTGACAAATATATACACCCATGTGACCACTACCACAGTCAAGATATAGAACATTTCTATCACCTCCAAAAATCCCTTTTGTTCATTTGCCTTAAATTACCCTACCCCCTGGGAGGCAGCCACTGGTCTCACTATAAATTAGCATTGCCTACTCTAGAATTTCGTATAAATGAAATCATTTGACAAGTAATGTTTTATGTCTAACATCTTTTATTCATCATGATGTTTTGAGATGCATTCATATTCCTGCGTGTCAGTTTATTTGTGTTGTTGAAGAGTGTTCTTTAGTGTGAATCTCCTACAACTTGTTTATCTATTTGCGTGTTGACAAACATTTGGGTGGTTTTTTTCTTGGAGCAAATCTATGTGCATGTCTGTTGAATATATACCTAGGAGTAGAATTGCTGTGTCATAGGATATGCTTATCTTCTACTTTGGTAGATAATGTAAAATGGTTCTTATAAAGTGGTTATACTAATTTATATTAACACCAGCCGTGTATGTGCATTCCTTTTGTTTCATACCCTCAACAACATTTGATTATTTAAAAAACTTTAGGCATATAGGTGGGTGGGTAGTGATATTTCATTGTGATTTTAGTTTGTATTTTCTGATGATTAATGGAATTGAGCACCTTTTTTTTTTCTTTTTTTTAAAGATTTTATTTTTTCCTTTTTCTCCCCAAAGCCCCCTGGTACATAGTTGTATGTTCTTCGCTGTGGGTCCTTCTAGTTGTGGTATGTGGGACGCTGCCTCAGTGTGGTTTGATGAGCAGTGCCATGTCTGCACCCAGGACTCAAACCAATGAAACACTGGGCTGCCTGCGGCAGAGGGCGAGAACTTAACCACTTGGCCACGGGGCCGGCCCCTTGAGTACCTTTTAAGGTGTTTGTTGATCATCGACCATGTTCTATCTTTCGTGTGGTGCCTTTTCAAGTCATTTACCCCTTTTTTTTGGTGGTTGTTTTGAATTGCATTTTCTGTCTTTCATAATGATTTTTGCAAGTTGCTGATGCACTATGGATATGAGCCCTTTTTGAATATATCTTCTCGCCTTTCATATGTTGCTTTTTTATTTCTTGATGGTGACTATTAATGAATAAAAGTTCTTAATTTTAATTTAGTCA
The DNA here is from genome assembly GCF_041296235.1 of Equus asinus. Taxonomy (NCBI): domain Eukaryota; kingdom Metazoa; phylum Chordata; class Mammalia; order Perissodactyla; family Equidae; genus Equus; species Equus asinus. Next base: position 132,886,236 of record NC_091792.1, read on the forward strand.
AATTTACCACTACTTTCCTTTAAAGTTAGAACTTCTGGTGTCTTAAGACACATGAGGGCGTTCTATTTTATCTTCTAGCTTTATTGTTTGGCCTATGATGCTGGGATTTATAATCCTTCTTGAATTGATTTCTGTGTGTACTCTGAGGTCGGAGTAAAGAATTTTTATACCATGTGTATATCCAGGTGATCTGCTCATTAAGAACATGTTTTCCTCATTGCTCAAGATTGGCATCTTTGTCTTAGATGAAAATTGGGCCCCTTTATGGACTCTTTATTCTACTTCACTAACCTATTTATCTATCCTTTTATCAGTAACGTAGTGTCTTAATTACTATAGCTTTGTAATACTTCCTGATCCCTGGTAGAGTGAGTCTTCTCATGTTGTTCTTCAAAAGTGTCTTAGTTATTCTCGGGTCTTTGCTTTTTCATATAAATTTTAGAATCAACTTGTTAAAATTCTGCACACCTGTAACTTTTGATTGAGATTGCATTGACTCTACAGATTAATATAAGGGGTACTGACATCTTCGCAATATTCAGTCTTCCATATGTTCTTCCATTTAAATAGGTTTTCTTCAGTTTTCTCAGTAATGATGTCTAGTTTTCTCATTGAGTTCTTGCAGATCTTTTGTTAGATTTAATCCTGGGTTTTGATTTTTTTTTACTGCTCTTACATAGTATCATTTTTAATATTTCATTTTGTTTGCTGATATTTACAAATATAGTTTATATTTTATGTATCAACCCTGTAGACAGTAAGTTGCTAAATTAATTTTTTAAACAACTCTTTGAGGTATAATATTTGTATAAAAAACTGTACCAATTTAAAACATATAATTTGATAAGTTTTGAAAGATGTATAAACCTGTAAAATTATTACCACAATCAAGAAACAGAGCAGTTCTTAGTGTGTTTTTACAGTGCATCCCTCATTCACACCCCCATATAGAAAGATATAGATGTATCTTTGTGCCTTGTGCCTGGCTTCTTTCACTCAGCATGATGATTTTGAGATTCATTTATATTATTATGTTTAGTGTGTGTTTCTTTTTAGTAGGTTTTTTTTTTAAATTGGATAGTATTCACTTGGGTCCCTATACCACTGTTTGTTTATTGTTCATCTGTTGATGTACGTTTGGTATGTTTCAAGTTTTTGATTAATAAGGATAAAGGTGCTATGAAGAAAGATCATGGAAGGTTTTTCTGTGGACATATGTTTTCCGTTCTTTTGAGTTTCTAGGATTGGATAGTTGGGAGCTTAACTTAGGTAAATGTTTAACTTTTTCAGAAACTATTAAGTAATTTCACATTCCTGCCAGCAGTATTTAAATGTTCTAGTTGTTCATCATGCTCTCCAATACTTGATATTTACAACTTTAAGTTTAGTCATTCTAACGAGTAGGTGGTTGGTATCGCATTAGTGTAGCTTCTTTTGTCAAGTGTCTATTCAAATTTTTGTCCATTTTTAAATTGAGTTTTTCCTATTAATGGATTGTAAGGATTCTTTTTATATTTTGGATACAAGTAATTTGTCAGAAATGTGTAACGTTATAAGTTTTAAATTTTGTTAAGATCCACCTTTTCAACTTTTCTTTTTTGGATGTAGGTTTTTGTATCTTATTTAAGGAATCTTTGCATACTCAAAGGTTGCAAAGATTTTCATCTATGTTTTCTAGAAGTTTTAGACTTTTAGCATTAACATGTAGGTCTAAATTCTATTTCAATGTAATTTTTGTATATGGCATGAAGTGTTAGTTGATACTTACTTCTTTTGCTTCCATTGAGATATCCACTTATTCTAGCAACACTTGTTGAAAAGACTCTCCTTTCCCCATTGAATTGCCTTGACGTCTTTTTAAAAAATCAGTGGACCATAGGTGTGTGAGAGTATATGTGGACTTTTTGTTCTATTTCATTGATGTATACGTCTGTCCTTTCACCAGTAACACACTGATTTGATTGCTGTAGTTTTAGACTAAATATTGAAATCAAATAGTATAAATCTTCCAATGTTCTTTTTTAAAATATTTGTTCTAGCCATTCTAGGTTATTTGTAGTTGCATGTAAATTTTAGAGTCACCTTGTTAATTTCTATTAAAAACTCACTGGAATTTTTTTCTGGGATTATGTTGATTCTATATATCAATATGGGGAGAATTGACATCTTAATGATATTGAGTGTTCCAATCCATGAACAGGGCATATCTGTCTATTTATTTAGGTCTTCTTTAATTTTTCTCAGCACTGTTTTACAGTTTTCAGTGTGCAGATCTTGCTCATATTTTAATAAATTTACCCCTTAGTATTTCGTGTTTTTGTATGCTAATGTAAAAGTTGCACTTTCACTCTTTTTCCAATTATTCGTTGCCAGTATTTTGAAATATTATTGAATTTTTTAATATTATCCTTTGTCCTGGGACCTTGCTCAATTTATTTATTAGTTCGAGAAGCTTTTTGGTAGATTCTTTAGGATTTTCTTCTTATTAGATATTTTCTTCTTATAGACCTCCCTTTCCAATCTGCATGCCTTTTATTTCTTTCATTTGTCTTATTGCACTGCCTTGGACCTTTGAAAAATGTGAATATAAGTAGTGAGAGCAGACCTCCTTGCCTTACTCTCAATCTAAGGGAAACCCCATTCAGTTTTTAACCATTAATTATGATGTGGGTTTTCATAAATGCACTTTGTTAGATTGAGGAATTTTTCTTCTCTTCCTAGTTTGCTGAGAATCTTTGTCATAGATGGATGTTGAATTTTGTCTGTTGGATTTTCTGGATCTATTGTCATGAGAATGTGATTTTTCTTCTCTATTTTCTTAATTTGGTGAATTACATTGGTTTTTCCGTGTTACACCATCTTGCTTTCGGGGAATAAATCTCACCTGGTCATAATATATTATTTTTTATATATTGTTGGATTTGATTTGCTAATATTTTGTTAATGATTTTTGCATCTAAATGCATAAGTAATATTTATCTATGTAATATTTATCTAATATGTGTCTGTAGCTTTGTTTTTCACTGGTTTTTGTATACTGGTCTTATAGAATGACTTGGGAAGCTGTTAGTCCCTCCTTCCCTATTTTATGAAAAAGTTTGCGTAGAATTGGTGTTATTTCTTCCTTAAATGTGTGGTAGAATTCACCAGTGAAATGTCTGGGCCTGAGTTTTTTGTGGGTAGGTGAGTAATTAATAAATTTAGTTTCTCTAATAAATATAGGGATATTAAGATTTTCTATTTATTCTTGTGTCATATTTGATAATTTGTGTCTCTTAAGGAATTTTTCCATTTCATCTAAGTTGTTGAGTTTACTGGCATGAAGTTTTTCTTAATAATCTATAATTATCCCTTTAATATTTGTAGGATTTATAGTGATGGCCTCTCTTTCAATCCTGATATTGATAATTTGTCTATTCCCTTTCTCCTTAATTTTCCTTCCCTGAGGTTTATCAATTTCATGATCTTTTCAAAGAACTAGCTTTTGGTTACACTGAGTTTTAAAGCTTGTACATATTCCAGTTCACTGGGTTCTGTTCTTTTCTAATATCCTTGAGTAGTTCCTTGGGCAGATACGTGTTTAAGAGAAGTGAAGGACACTGTCTGGATCCTTAACATAGATAGAACTATTTCATGTAGCAGTAGGTATTTGTTGTGTTTTGTTTCCACAGTTTTTTTCTCTGTCATTGCTGTTATGTTGTATTCTAATTAATTACCTGTAATATCTCTCTCCCAACACTGTAAGATCTTTGAGAAAGGGTCTTGTGTATTTTCATATTATGCTCTTAGAGGCAGAAAAATTTTTGACTCAATATTATAAAACTAATGAGAAAAAACTACGTGAATACTGAGATCTAGTTAGAAAATTTGTGGCTCACAGGACTATGGCCAGCAGTTTTGAAATTATGTGCATACTATCATTGGGCAAATTTGTTCATTTTACTTTTGTGAATTATAAATGTGAGAAGCAGATACTCGTAAAATCTAATGAAATCTCTTCCTTTAAGGCTATTTAGAAAAACTTTGTGGAATTTAACCATTCCGTTTATTTAAAATCAAACTTATTCTTGAATATTGCTCTTTCTACCCAAAAGGATGTGTGTGTTTATAATTAATCCTTTACTCAAGGTAGTAACTTAACTATTTTTACTTTTCTGTTTTAACCTATCTATTCTTCCCTTTGCTTTAAGCTATTTTCGAGAGAGAAGAACTGTTACTACCTCAACTGGAAAATCGGTGACGCAGCAAAGTGAGTCTTAGCATTTAAAATCTCTGTAAATTAGCACTCATTTGATAGTTTTAAATGTGTTCCAATTGTGATTGAGACGGCAGCCCACCTGCGGAATAGGGACTAGTGGGAGTAACTGTCTGCTAGGGTTCACAGTACTTCAGATACTTTTAAAGGTGAGTGAATAAAAGACAGCAATCTACACTCAGACTCCGGGAAATGTGCACGTGCTAATGTAAAAAGATTCGTTTGTACAGGCTTCATTTATCGTTAGCCACAGTTGAAGGCATTTAACTAAATTAAGTGGTTTCTGACAGTCTGAGCTACAGGACATAGATTTATGGAGAGTAATTTTGCTGTGGTAACAGAAAAGGGGTGATGCTGTTTCTTTGGTAAATTGACCATTGACAGAGGCTTTTCTTTCCTTTTGAAAATTCTGCATATACAAGTTCAGGAACATTCTTCTTGACAAAAAAATGACGAACACTGAACCTTTAAAAAAAATTGCTGCAGAAGAAAATGCAAGTGCTGAGAATTCTTTTCTATAGAGCAGTCTAATTCAAAGATGGTGGAAATGCTTTTGAAATAAATTATTTACAGGTGTGTTAGTAGCTATGGTATTAGAGGGATTATATTAAGTGGATTCTTGTATTTCGACTGATATTTAGCTGGTATGTTGGTGAACTTTTAATAATTGGTTATTGAAAATTATGTTTGAATTAAGCTTAATTTTCTGCTGTTAATACTGTTCTCTCATTTAGCACTTAACATTATAAATGGCACCACTACACTTTCCATTGTGTGTGGGGAGTGTGCTTGATTATATTAATTTGGATTTTAGAGGCTAGCAAGGCCATATATGATATGTCACACTTTAATAAACAGTAATATTTCTTGATTGTGAAGTGAGGGGTGTATAAAGTGAGTGCTACATCAAGAAGACCATGGGGAGAGTTGATTTAGGTGTTAGAATTATGGACATAATTTTAGACTCTCAGAGGATAAAGCTGAAGTTGTGATTTTTGCTATGAAATAAACACATGACTGTTTTTTAAACAGTATTTCACATTATTTACATCTTTCCATTCTCATCCTATAATTTCCCCCAAAAGATTCAAATGAGGAGAATTCATCTTCCATATTTCCTTATGGAGAGACCTTTCTCTTCCAGAAACTAGAAAATTCCAAGGTTAGTCCCATACATTTTAATTTTTTTCCATGTTCAATTCTTTGCTCTTCTGCCTATATTTGCCTCTTCATTTTCCTATAAGCTGTTTGAAGAATGTGATATACTGAAGAATGAAATTTCTAGTCGGTAAAATTCTGTTCAGTAAAATCACGGTAACTTATAACTTTAAATATACATCATAAAAACACATTTTCAATTCAATTTCAGGAATACAGGCAGTGGGTTTTTAGAATATGCCACAAGATAAATTACTTTTAAAAAAAGACAAAAAAGATGTCCATCAAAAACAAAAACAAAACTCTGTAGATTTTGTTTTGCCTTATGCCCAAATACAGACTTCTAACTATTCTTAATTATTCAATTTATCACTCAGTCTTTCCTCTCCAGTACTTGTGCTTTTTTGCTATTTTATTTTTTGGTCTTGATAAAAGAGAAGTTTGAAGACAAAAAGAAAGCGGGAAAGTAAAAGTAAATGAATTTTGTTCTTGATTAGCATCTTCCGTTTTTCTTAGTTGAAATGATATTAATGATTTAAATAACGTATTGAAAAAGGTATCAAAACACCACTATTTAATATAGTTTCCCTAGTTAAATTGCTTTTACTGAAAATTTAAGCAAGTAGACATTTGTTTAGTGAAATGAAACCCAGATTTTGTGGATCTTTGTAGAGTAATGCTACACTGAAAAAAAAGTGTATTTTTTATTTATAGAAGAAGTCTATAAAGAATGAATTTTGGACTCATGAAGAAACATTGAAAGGGGAAACAACTACTGGAAGAAACGCTTTTTTGGTCCAATCGAGGTATGAAGTCATGATCAGTGATGATTAATTCTTTTGAATAAATGTTATACAATGTTGACCTCTTGCTTATATTTCTAAGAAAATACTTTACATTGGTATGTTCAAATCTTTTCTTTCTAAATGTTCGACAACAGAATTCATTTTAGTAATTGAATTTAGAGTCTGTAAATCGAGTATATAGTGATATTCTATAGCAGGTTATTTTTGTCTTTTCCTAATTGAAACCACCCTCCCCTCCCCAAAGTGGCAAATATGTGGTGACTGTGATTGCACTTTAAAGATGAGGTTATGTTAATGTGAAGAAGAAAGGGCAGTAAAAAAAGTGTCACTGTGTGAAGTGCAGAGTTTGTACAAATGGAATGTGTCTTTCTTATTAGAAGTTCAGCATCGACAAGTGGCTTGATGACTGTCCAGTTACTTGGATCATACATGAAAGTAAACAGAGTTTGAGAGGCACCAACTTAAATTTTATTTTTCTCTCAGCTTTGTTAGGACTTGGTGTCCTGCATCATTACCAAACATTCATTTTATTCATTTATTTTATTCATTCTATTTTATCCTCCATTTTCCAAGGCTAACACTGTTGGAGGTTTCCTTAAGTTGAAACTTAATAATTGAGTGTCTTCAGTAAGCATTTGCTATACACCTATTACAGTGCAAATGTGGAAGGGGCCAGGTTAAGTCATTCTTTAAGAAAGTAGTGGTTTTTGGAGCACAATATCCAGAAGGATGTAATTTGACCCCTAGGCATATCTGTTTCATTGATTAGCAAAAACGTCTTTGTGATGAGTTTTATTGTACGTAAATGGCTGAGTGAATCTATTTGTCATTCCTTAAATCTATAACAATGTGCTTGGCTATTAATGAATGCATTCCAGTCAATATTGCACATTACACAGCTTTTCCTTTCTGAGTGTACCCTGGGCCTTTCTTGTTTACTAGCTTTGTGGTGCAGTTTTTCCTCATCAGTGTTGCAAAATAATACTAAAGCTCTCACCAGTTAGGTGTATTCTCTGTTTTATTACATTTTGCTGGAATGTAGACTCCTTGGCGTCAGTTAGTGGAGAGCCAGAGAAGGGGCAAGAAGAGGAAGTAAGATCTCCAGAAAGATGAGTTAGTGGTTCATGATGTTGCCCAGGGGCAAGAGATTGCGCTGGCCACTTAATACTGCTGGTGAAGATGTTGAAATTGTGAAGCAAAGAATACAGTCAGTCTCCATCCTTACCACCTGCACCCACCCCCCCAAATAAACAGATGAGTTTAAATGATACATAAGAAAAAATATACTACTTGAAGTAGTATTCATGTATGTCTTAGGGTCATTTAGTTTTTCTGGAAGAGTTCTAAAAATTATCAGATGGGTTAACTACACTCTAAGATCTTCCTAGCCTTAACTTTCTGTGATTGGTTGTCTATAAATTTAAAATGTAACTGAGGGCTTAAATGACATATAGCACTTTGAAATGTTCAAACCTTCCTTTTCCATTTAGCATATATGATAACAGGAAGGAGCATCTAAGTGAAGACAAAGTGGAAGATATTTGGATACCTCGAGAGGACAAAACCAATTTTCCGATAGAGACTGCTTCTGAGTCAGAATATTCAACCGTAGAAGAATGCTTTCAGAGTTTGAGAAGAAAAAATTCGAAGGCGTCTAAATCTAGGACTCAAAAAGCATTGAACTCAGACCCTGTTAACAGGCATAGTTATCCATCAAGCTCAACAAGTGGAAATACTGACTCATCAATCATTTCCTCAACGGCAATATCTCCCTATGCCTGTTTTTACGGATCGTCTGCAAGGAAGGTTAAATCGGGATGGCTGGACAAACTCTGTCCGCAAGGGTATGTATTTATTCATCTTTTTTTTCCATAAATGGCATACTTTTGAAACTTTGATTTTATCCATTTCTAAACCTGCTAGGTTGCTGCTACTCCCTGCCCCCTACTCATGCAGACGGATACAGTTTTTCAGGACTTTCAATACACTTCGCAAATGCTCTTCATAAGGAGGGACATGTGCCGTGTGCTGGGTGGAATGCTGGGTTAAGGTTCTGAATAGGAAATTAAAACTAGAAGTTATGATTTCATATCCAGATCCTTCATGTTAGTTTCTGACTTTGCACCAAAATGCACTATCCTGTGTCCCAATTTGTAGCAAAGAAGAACAACACAGATTGAGTTAGTATTACTTGGCCCACACTGTTCAGCTTTTGCTGATATAATAACAGTGTTCTGTTTGGGAAGACAAGGCTTTTTGTCGTTAGGGAAAAGAATGGCATTGTTAGCTTTGGGGCTTCACTATTATTGATATATTGTTTTGATTTTTGTATGCTGCATGGAAGGCCAGAGTCACTTGAATATTATACTTTTAAAACAAATTTATCATTACTGTTTGAAATTTCTGTCCCTTAAGCATTTTACAGTATTAAAAAATCTTTGGGAAAGGATTATGTTTAATTAGAATTGATTTCTGGCATCCTGGTTTTTAGATGTCTTTTTGAAATATTTACTCAAAATGTTCCTCATGAATTATTTAGTTATTTAAACCTCTCCCTGTTTAAGTAGTTATGTGGTGAGTCCATTCAATGTGCCGATTTTCTCTAGTGTTCCCCCCCAAAATGTGCATCATTTCTAGAAAGCCTTGGTGTGACCTAAAATAAATTTTATTAGTAAAAAAATGACCAGAAGAAGCAACAGTTGACTAGTGGGAGCAGGAATTACATTTCTTAAGAAAGCCAGCAAAACCCCCAACACTTTTATGATTGGTAATTATATAGTTAATACTTTATACGATTGCATACTTTTAGCAAATTAGATGTTGAGTAAACTGAAGTAGAGTACTTCTTAGTATCAGCTATTTTGTTTGCTTTCTGATTATATTAGGATGACGAATTAGCCAACTGTGTCTACTCTTCATCAGTCGTTGGTAGTATTGGTAGTCAAATAGCAAAGGTATGAGTCAGCACTCAGATATACACACTGGGGGAATGAAACAGTGAGCTTGAATATTCTCAAATGTTTCATTTCTGTAAAATTAAAGTTTAGGGAGATCCTAGTGCTCTCTCAAATTATCACCGGAAGGTTTATCGTCAGAGCCCCGAGCAGCTGTGGTTTCCTGTATGATCTCCGGTTGTATCTCACCCTTTACAGGGTCCTTATGCTCCAGGCGCACTGAGAAAGCCTCACCATTATTAGTGAAGGTGGGACAGTTAGAGCATTTTCATTCTCTTTTTATCAGAACTCAGACTTTCCATCTATTCTATTCTGAACCTGCCTAAGGTTAGATGCTGCAAGTTTCCTAGATTTATATTTTTCCATTGTAGGGGAAATAATTGAGTTTTCTGGCTTAAAAGTTTTTCTCCTGGATACCAGGATGGATGGATATAGGAAAGTACCCAAAAGAATTTGTTCTATCGCCGAGAAATTTAAAAACTCCCTCTACATGATTAAATTGCTATTACTTGAGAGAAATATGTGTAACTAGCCAAAAACATGTATTTAGTAGACCAAAAGTTGAATCCGAATTTTTGCTTTTCCTAATTAGAGTCTGTAGGCTATTGTGAGGGTGTTTAAGATGCTCATTAAATAGACATAGTGATAACTCCCCATTCCTTATGTGAGGTTACTGAGGTTTGTTTAGCTCCTGGTCACATGTCTCTTTGGTGCAGATAGCACTGATTCAGGTGGCATTCTGAATTTCATAGAGGAGATATTAGCAAACTTTTTCTTTAAAGCGTCAGATAATAAATATTTTAATCTTTAAGCCATATGATCTCTGTTGTAGATCAGCAATTCAGCAGTTGTAGCATGAAAAGCAGTCATAGATAATATGTACACCAATGAATGAGGCTGTGTTTCAATAAACTTTATTTATAAACACAGATAACAGGCCAGATTTGGTCTGTGGGCCATAGAGAAATAAAATAGATTAGATGGTCGGCTAAAATCTTATACCAGCTTCCTTCATCTCCCATGGGCCCCAAATATAAAATTGTAATCTGATAGATCACAAAATAAACTACTTTCTATTATTCTGTTACGTGTACACATAATAAGAAGCAGGAGCTCTCTTAGGGACCTTTGTATTTGTTCTTCTTTCCGCCTGGAAGGCTCTTACCCAGAGAGCAACTTCACTTGTTCCTTACCTCCATCAGGTTCTTACTCCAGTGTCTCTGTTGCATTGAGGCCTGAACTCCAAATTTAAAGTGATCACTGCCACTCTCCCCCACCACCCCATCTCTCCCTCCATTGCCTTATTTTTCTTTGCAGGGCTCATATGCTAGATGATTGATTTATTTGATGTATGCTTCATGAAGACAGTCATCACATTGGCTTTTGTTTGCACAGTATCCTCAGCAGCCAGAAAGTTGGCTGGCATGTGGTAGATACTTAGTTTTTGTTGTTGAATGAAGCAGTAGAAAACCTAGAGTTTAACATACTTTTTTCTTTTAATTTTTCCAAAACAGCTAGTTTTTTTTTTTATTTATAGGGATTTTGTGATAAAAACTGAACTCTAGACACCATATTGGTTGAAAATCGGCAGGTGCCATTGATAGCACTGGTATACATTAACAGAGCAGGGGGCTCGCAGTGTTCTTTTTGTTAGTCTGTTTCCCCTTAAGGTCACTTACATGTGTTGTCAAAACACAGTTTACAGACAAATAGCCGCAGTCAGTTATCCTTCTCCAAATAGTATTTGAAACTGTCCTCAGTCATGAGTGACATTAAACAAAGTAATCAAATTCATAATCTGGATTTATTTCATATGATTGTCTGTTTGCTTTTGAAATGGAAATGCCAGTTCTGAATCAATGCACACTATGCGAAAACTGCTCAACATTTAGTTAGAAAATCATTAACATCGTGCAGCTAAAGAAATACTGAAACATTTCCAGTTGAGCTTAAAGTACGAAAATCTATTTAAATATTCGAATGATCTAATTATAATATAGCCTGATACTGTTGCTTTAAAAAAATGTGTGGAAGAAACGATAAAAGGTTGAACTTGGGTCTGTCATTAGTGTTTTAAACAGGTCAAGCAGTTGAAAAACTTAATAAATGGTACTGTTTAAAAAAACTCACTGAGTTTTGAGGATAAAAAACCAAGTCTCGCCCTGCCCTCCTTTCCTAGCTGTAGCTCATAAGCTCAAGCTATTCAGCAAATCTGAGTAGATGTTAATGTGAAAGACTGGATATAATTTTTTCCAGCATTTCCCAAATTTGTAACTCAGAAGAATCTCGCGAGTTGCTGTAAAGAAAAGAGAACATGGTTGAAGGTGCTGTACTCCTTTTAGGAGATGCACATATTGAAATATCCTAGAATATCTGCAGTGTGGTAACCCTTTTGATTTTAGTAACTTGCTGTTTTCTAGGATGTTTGTTCAGCATAATGCACTGAGCATATTTATAAAAACTGATGTATCTTGAGGAATTCATATTTTACTTGACAAGATGTTTTATGACTTTATTTCTTACTCAGCTAAATTCCTCTCTTTAAAAAAAATTACTAATTTTTTAACCATGGTGAAGAATTGTGTGGTAGTGTGAGCCTAAGCCTAACTCAACAATTTGAATACATAATATGCTTAAGAATTTATAGAGGAATACAAGATGAGCAAGACGTGTGTGTTGTTTGTCTTGTTTGTATCGTCCATTTAGGACAGAAAAAAGAGGCCGATAAAAATAAACCCAAAAGACAGAATGTGATAATTGGTACAGAAAGGTCCACAGAGTACAGAATTGTGAGGTTACAGAGAGGTTGAGAAAACATTTCTTCAAGGACCTTCTGGGGAGGAGAAGTAGCAGTTCAATTGGCCTTTGGAAAATGGATAAGATTTTAACCAGCAGTTTTAGATGAAAGACTTTTCTGGCTAGAGGGAGTGAAAAGGCACTGACGTAGGTGATGTCTGGAGATTCTGAAGTTAATGAGATGGAGAGCAGAGGTTAGATGGGGTTATTTCCTGGAAGATGCTGGTGAATTGCATGCTCAGGTTGAACAGAGAACTAGAGGAAATGAAAAAGCCAATGGTCAAATACCAAGAAAAGGTCAAATCCCAGACAGTGGTTGGGAGTCAGATCACCCAGAGGCCAGTAGCCCATGACTTAGTGGGAGACCAGAGCTTAGACTGTTGGTCCTTTGTCAGTGACTGATTTCCCAGCCAGGGCCCGGAGTCTCCAAGCAGTTCCCCACCCTCATAGTCAAGTGCGTGAGCACCTCAAGTCTTCTGGGAATGCTGTCCGTGGCTGGCCTTTCAGGGAAAAGCAAATGTAGTGGAAAGTTGGCAAGTCTCTATCTGACTAAGGTGTTCTGGATCAATCACTTTGTTGAACTTAAAATTGAGTATTAAATCTCTGTTAGTAAGTATCTTTTTATAGTAGCAAACTAGCTGGCCATTTCTCAAATCATACATCACTTGTAAAGACTGTGCCAAGCAAATAGAAAACTTCAATATTTTATTTGTAGTTTGAGAGGGAAAAACTCTTAGTTTTAGTGTTTATTAAAATAACATGGCTCATTTCTTTGTCAGTCTGGCTGCAGAGAAGTGAATCAGGCGTTGGAATCAGACAGACTCAAATTAGAGTTGTCAAGCTATCGTTCATTTGCTGTGTCACTCGGTGCCTCAGACCCTCCATTTCCCACATGTAAGTGTAAGGTCAAGACTTCCTCTGTGGCATCAGTTGGAAAAGTAGATAACATTGGGCCTGACACTTAATCAGGGCTCAATAAACCTCAGTTTTTTTCCTCTTCAGAAGAGCATCATTTTATTTCAGGTGACTTGATAATTTTACTGAAAGTGAGTTCTAGTCAGTTCTTAATCGTGGCAATTATAAGGTAAAGAAATCATATGTTTGCATTAAACTTTCAAAATTAAGTTTTTTGGTGGCTATAAAAGCACATAGTTTAAAGTGTCAGAAAGTTCTGTTGTGGCTTATTGAAAAAAACCCAACTCCCCCCCCTTATCACAAGAAGAGGCTAATTTCAAGTCCTTTAGTAGTTTCTTTTGATATTTACTTTGTATGTCTTAATTATTTTTATGCCGATTCTTTCTGACTTTTCAGTGTTAGAAATTAACTATTGACGTACTACCATGGAATGTAATGTTTATTCATTTTCACCACAGTTCCTCTGAGCCCCCTTGCTAGCATAGACACAGTTCATGTCTCATCGTCCTTTTAATATACTTAGATAAAATATTTAGGTTATATCTGTATTTAGTCTTATAGTCTTATGATTGAGTAAATGCTGTTCATATTTAAGCTATATAGCATATTATGATTAATTTTTCTTTCATTTGCAGCATTTAGTTACCTTTGGAATTAATAATTGCTTATTTGTTTTTGGTTTGCTTAGGTTTTTATGTACTTATTCATTTATCCCAAAATTCTGCCTTAGAACTGTAAATCTGTGATGTATCCAAAATGCACGCATGTATCAATTTCATCATCCTACAGCCTCCCAAGAAAACTTTAGTTTGTATTTTCTAACTGCCTTTTGTTTTTTGTTATCCTATTTTAATGCAGAAAGCACTTTCTTACCTTTGATCTTTTTATAGCATACTGTTATTGTTCCACGGACACAATGTATTCTCTGTGTTTTTTGAAGCTTTCTTTTCTTGTAGAGTTTGTTTCTTTAAATTTTTTTGGGGGGGTAGGGTCCTTCCTCCTCTTTTACATTGGAGATGTTTTCCTCAAATGTTTTGTCAATGTTGGGCTGTTCATTTTAGAGTGAGATGCTACAAAGCTGATTGGAACAGCCTCTGATGGGTCTTGCTTTCTGTTTCTTGTAAGACTATAGTATGGCTAGGCCTTTCCTGATATGTTTCCTTGGAGACTCCTCATGCCAGTATCTTTTAAATAAATCTCCTTCTTGAGAGTGATAAAACTGGTAAACAGCTTTTTGGGAGCTTGGTAGGGAAAGTGGACTTTGATTATAAATATTTATGATGTAGACTTTTATTTGCTTCTACTGTTTTTAATTCTGTCCCCTACCTTCAGCCACCTCTGAGTCTCCCTCAGACACCCTGTTTGATCTTCTCCAGTGAATAAAACTCGACTGTTCCATTGAGGAAGAGGAGGGGCAGTTTTCCAGCAGTGTGAAGTGAGGGAGGAATTCTGGGATGGAGTGGCAGGCGTTCAAGTTTATCTCTTCAGTTGCCTTTCAACAAATCCTCCTATTCTCTGCACCCCCCTCTCCTTCATAAACACTTCTAGAATTACTTGGTATCTCTGTCTTCTGAGACTTTCTGAGATTTTTTTGGGTAAACTGGGTTTTCTCTCAATTTGGTCTCTTGTAGGCTTGGCAGTTAGAACTTTGAAGCTTTCCTGTCAGTCCCTATCCCGTCTTCTGCTTTCTCGGTTTCTAAATACTGTTACTATTGTGTACTTCTCTGGTAATGTTGATTTGTAGGTATTTGTTTATTTTTTGTTTTTTAATCCTTTGAGGTTTTGGAAGGAGTAGAGATAAATGCAGACTTTTAATCAATCATCTTAACTAGAAGCTGATTTCATGTTGGTTTATTTATTTTTACAGAATATGACTCCATAAAATAAAGAGGTGTAAATCTTTTTTTTTCTTTTTCTTTTTTTTGCTGGGATAGATTCACCCTGAGCTAACATCTGTTGCCAATCTTCCTTTTATTTTGTTCTCCCCAAAGCCCCAGTGCATGGTTGTATATCCTAGCTGTAAGTCCTTCTGGTGAGCCCCTGCCACCGCAAGGCTACTGACAGAAGAGTCGTGTGGTTCCCCACCCAGGAGCTGAACCTGGGCTGTTGAAGCGGAGCGAGCATGCTGAACCTTAACCTCTAGGCCATCAGGGCTGGCTTGAGGTGTGAATCTTTCATGTCACGTAAGCACTAGGCTCTTTGTAAATATTGTTGAAATTGGTAATCACACGCTAAAATTCATGATTTATGATTGACTCCCAAAAGTCCTTTTAGCACTTGGAATTTTAGATTAAATTACATTTGTTTTCTCTGATTTAAACGGTTATGTATAGCAGACCTGAAAGCTGGGATTTCAGACATTTTGTTTTACTTTTGTTTTTTGGGCCCAACTCATTTTGATTCATAAAATCTTGGAAACTCTCATTTTGACTTGCTTAAAAGTAAGAAAATGCACTTTAAAGTAGAAAGGTGCTGGTATTTCATAGAAATATTATAGTAATTCTTTGGATCTATAGCTACAGAATGCTTCATAATTAATATTGTATCATTTAAAAACCTCCTACTTAAAAGAGTAATTAGATAAAGTAGATAATTAGATAAATAAAAATGAGTAATTAGATAAATAAAAATCTATACTTTTACAAATTGTAGTCAATATTGAGTCTAATTAGGGTTAGAGCAGAGGATAAGATAAAATATGCATATAATTCTTTAGGGTTATGTAAACAAGGCAGATGAATCTGGAACAGCATGTTGATGATATCTCTTCCTTAGATTTTATTTAGAATGACTGAGAAGTATGTTTGTGATGACTTAAATACCATGATTAAGAAAAGCCATAAATTTGTCTTAGTTCTTTTGAGGTTCATTCCAGTTGTGTGATATTTAAAGACAGCAATTTGGCAGCCTCTGCCACCTTAAATTAATATCATTGGTTAGCATGCTTGTTCGATTTTGGGATTTTTTTTTTTTTAAATCTAAATGACGTAATCTTTTTAAGAAAAAATCCCTGCTAGCACTTAGGAATGAAATTAAACAGGAGTGCCTCTGTGTTAGTACTTTGTAAGTAGAGATTTAATTGTTTGTATATAGACTGTTGTTCAAAAGGAATTTTTAGGATACACAATCTTGAGACAACAAAAACTGACACCAGGTGGTGAGGCTGTATTTATGAAAGCGGTTGAAACTTTACACCACCTGCCCCAGCAGAGCTCAAGGGAAGAGTTCATAGAAATCCGTTCAGTAACACTGCACAAGCCTTATAAATTATTCTAAAAAAGCTTCTCAAAGAAGTGTTTCCCTTCAGAACCCTAAAAACGAAATAGGATAAAACCTAGGCTAACCTGTCTGCATTACCTTTTTCCTAAAGGAATTCTGAAGCACTTCGCAAAGTTGAACTCCCGTATAAAATGAGTAGAGGTCAAATGTTATCACTGCCTAAAGGGATGTCTAGGATGCCTTGCTATAAAATCTGCTGGAATCTGTCTTGTGTAGTATTGAAGTGCGTAGACTTTGAGACAAGACCGCCTGGATTTGATTCAGAGATATGCTCTTTACTGGTTGTGTGACTTGGGCAAATTATTTAACCTACCAGTGCCTCTGTGTCTTCATCTGTAAAATGGGAATAATAATATTCGTTGTCTCATATGGTTGTTTGGAGGATTAAATGAATTAATCTTTGTACATGGCTTGCAACAGTGCCTAGAACAAAGCACTAGCTAAGTGTTTGCTGTTTTTATTGACAAGATTATTCAACTAGTTAAGTGTTTGCTGTTTTTTTGCCAAGATTATTCTGCCAAATAAGTTCTTTATCGACCAAGGCTTTAAAATCTTTTCTCTGTGTAATAATTCATCATTATTTCTATCTAATTTGTGTCATGTGATAGTAGGAACGCAGGCAGGGGTGACAT
This sequence comes from Equus asinus, assembly GCF_041296235.1. Taxonomy (NCBI): domain Eukaryota; kingdom Metazoa; phylum Chordata; class Mammalia; order Perissodactyla; family Equidae; genus Equus; species Equus asinus. The sequence goes on from NC_091792.1 coordinate 132,903,031, forward strand.
TTTATACCTTGCCTTTTTGTTTTTAAACATTTACTAAACAAACATTAAATGAAATTTAAAGGAAATAGATGACTTATGTCAGAGAAGACTTTTAAAGTCCTTTAGCAACCTCTAATTGTGTGTAGTAGATTAATTTTACATAATTCCAGCGGAATTAGTTCAAGTGGCTGCAGTGAGTCCAAGAGGTTGGAAAAACATGTAAGTTCTAAACCTTTTTTCACTCTGTACTTTGGCAGCTTTTGAAACTGTGAATTTAATTCTGAGTTTTCAGTCTTCCTGCCTTCTGCTAACTTTTCTTTTAAAAAATGCTGATTATTTGTGTGCTGGTCATTTGAGGTTTATTTGTGTGTCATTTTGCTTTGTTGCTAAAGGGACTGTGCTTAATCATGTCACTCATTCACCTGACGGGTTCTTATTGAGTGCCATATTTGTCTGTGTGTTAGTTGCTGGTTGTATAGAAGAGAAGGAAGCATTCTTGGACTTTGTCCTTGAAAGCATAAGGGCTGATGTGGGAGATGGACTTTAAGCAAGTAAACAAGTATATGTAATTGGAGATTAAGAGATAGGAGGATAAGGAGAGGGTGCTCAGAGAGAGTAACTGTGATCTGCTTGGGGTTGGCTCATCAGGGAAGGAATGTCTATGTAGGCGGTTTGGGTGGAACACTGAAAGATAAGGAGTAGTTAGTTAGCAAAGGGAATTGACAGTAATGGAAGGTCCTAAGGCCTCTATCTAACCATAGATGTTGATTATTTTTATTCTAAAATAGAAGATTCTATGTCCTCCTGAGCTCTGTCTTACCACCATTCATAATGTAAGGTGGGTGGTACCTCCAAAAATCTTGAATTACAGAATTACTGTTGAGATTGTGTGGGAAGATGTGTTCTTACTTGCCTTTCAGTATGACAGACATCAGCATGAAGTGAGTGCAAAGTGATTTGTTCAATGTATAATTAATTGTGTATAATGTATAATTATTGTGTGTTTGCTTAATATTTCTTTACCTTTTAACTTCTAATGCTGGCAATTTGAAGAACCCTGGGACCAGTGAAAGAGGTGAAAACCAGATGTCTGAAACACTATTAGACGTTGCAATGTTAAGAAAGCATGTTACAGACCAAGAGATGTTAAAGAGAAGCAGAAAGATGAGGGAATAAGATGGAAAGAGAGCTGAGCAGTAGCTGTGGTTAATGGTGTTAAGGGCTTTGCATGTTCTTGTTACATTATCATTAATTTGATGCTTATATGTGAAAATATTGTCTGCATTGGTGAACTTCGAAATTTTTCTCCATTTGATCAGATTTGCTCTAATTTTATCTTAAGCAGAATAAATTGGCTAATGATCCCTGAGGAAGGCTCACCATATTTCACTTGAAAATAGATGTTTGGTACGCAGGAAACAGTCCGGAAGACAAGTTCCCCACACTTCCTGAAGTTCTTTTTCTGTCTTTAAATCTTCTGAAAACCACAGAAAGTTATACCAATTCCTTATCTTAAACATATTAGAAATTTGCAAAAGGAAAATGTAGACAGGTTTGCTATTTATCTATTTGTTTAGATGTGACTTTTTTTTTTAAACAAGGAGGTAGTTTCCGTATGTTATTTGTGTTAAAGGCCAAAAGCATCCAGACTGTATCCGTCCAAACCAAGAGCCTTGTAGAGAATAGGATGTTCAAAACGTCTGGGATTGTCTGATTTCAGGGAGGGGGACTGAAACAGAGCAAAGCAAAACGCTCACAAGCCGAAGTAGAAATGATTCTTCACTTTTCCCTTACATAGTCAGAAGAAATGTTTTTCTCTTTTAAGCATAAATAGAAAACATGTGATTACATTATTTTGCTTTGTTTCTTCTGTCAGTAGCCATTTTAAACTGCATTTGCCTTTCATATGATTCTTTTCTGAAAAATGTTAATGTTTCAATGAATTTTGGATGAATGCAAATGATTCTATATATTTAGACAGGGCTTTTTCAGCTTATTTGACCAAAATTAAATAATTTATGTAAATCCAATTGGCAAAGCTTTGTTATTTTAGCAAAATATTATTTATACTCCAAAGCAAAAATTAAGGTAAAATAAGATAAATATAATAAACTTAATGAGGAACCAAAGTTTATATTATCTTCATTAAAGGATTATCTCCATTAAGGGACGTGGGTGCAATGATAGTGTTTCTGATCACACTGTTTTGCACCCAACTTTACAAATGTGGATGACAACATTGTTAACAATACCATTTTCTTAAATACCTAGGTCAACTGATCAGAAAGTGTCATTGTACTTATTTTTTTCCTTTGTACCATTGCCAAAACTATACATTGTCATAGCCTTTTTCTAGACTGTTTAACAGCAAAGGGGAATCTACTTAACACAGTTATATTACAGATGTATTTAAAATCCAAATTCATGGTACTTAAATGTGAAATAACAATTTCATGTGTTTTACAGAAAACGCATGTTTCAGAAGAGATGGGTGAAATTTGATGGCCTTAGCATTTCTTATTACAATAATGAGAAGGTAAGAACATTTGCAGTTTTCAAAGATTGCTTTGTGCATACTAAGTGTACTTCAGGAAACTAAGCAAGCGATTTGGTTTTTGAGAATAGAGGTTGGATTGTCAACATGAAAAGAATTTGCACAGGATAAAACACTCTTTTCATAATGTAACCTTTACTTGACACATAAAATTGGGATTTTTTTTAACTTACATATCTAACAATTATTTATGGAGTATCTTCTACAAACTGCAGGAATTGCTGTGAGTAATATACAGTTGAATAAGAAATTGTCTTTATTCTAGAGAGCACTCAGGAATGTTGACAAAATGACACAACTACTAGAAAGTGGCAAAGCAAGGAGAAGTTAGTTTGTGCTCTGGAAGGGGTTGTGAAAGAAACAAGGAAGGCTTCTTGCCTGAGATTTTATTTGCCATCGTCTTGAAGAAAGAGGAATGATTGTACATAGAGAACTTGCCAAGAGCAGGACCTGATAGCGGAGGGAACAGTGAGATGCTCGCATGGGAAATCAGTTGTACCACGTATGGTAGGATTGAGTAGTTTCTCTGATTGGGAAATAAGAGTATGTGAAGGAGACTTGTGGGAGACGAAGCTGGGAAAGTTGTTTGGAGTTAGACCTCGTTGAAAATCTTGTTGTGAAAGTAGTTACAATATATTCTCTAGGTGATTAAGTCTTAATGCCATGATACTGTTTTGATTGTGTCTTTCTCATTAGATATGAGAATGTCTTTATTCTTAGGAGATGTAGGCTGAAATATTTAGAAGTGAAGTGTCATTATATTTGCAAATACTTTTCAAATGTTATGTCTCTCTCTCTCTCTATATACAGTAGGCCCTCCGTATCCACAGGGCATAGATCTAAGATCCCCAGTGGATGCCTGAAACTGAAGATACTACCAAACCGTATAGATACTGTTTTTTCCTATACATACATACCTATGATAAAGTTTAATTTATAAATTAGGCACAGTAAGAGATTATCAATAACTAATAATAAAGTAGATTTTGGGGCCATTGTTAAGTAAAATAAAGGTTTCTTGAACACAAGCACTGAAATGCCATGACAGTCGATCTAACAACTGAGACAGCTACTCAGTGACTAACAGGTGGGTAGTGTATACAGTGTGCATATGCTGGACAACGGGATGATTCACGACCCGGGTGGGACACAGCCAGCCCGCACGAGATTTCATCATGCCACTCAGAATTGTGTGCAATTTAAAACTTAGGAATTGTTTATTTCTGAAATTTTCCTTTAATATTTTTGGACTGTGGTTGACTCCAGGTAACTGAAACCGAGGAAAGGGAAACTGCAGATAAGGGGAGACTACTGTATTTATATTTGCCAGTATATGTATTTGCACACATGCGTAATTAGGTAAAACAAAAACTGAAGGTGTTAACAGTTGTCAAATCGAGGTGGAGGATATATGGGTGTTCATTGTACTAATCTTTCAACTTCTCTGAGTTTGATAATTTCCTTAATTAAAAGTTAGAACTAATAAATAGACCATATTTTTAGTTAATTAAAATCAGATAATCTTCTAGTCTTAATTATATACGTTTTCTTAAAATATGCATTTAACCTGTAACCACATTCTCTTATTTTATAGCTTATAGTCTGACATTATTTTCTCATTATTTAGAGATTTCCACTGCCTGTTATTGGTGATATTTGTGGCTTGCATAGAGATTTAGACTCTCTTTCATATATTGATTCTTCAGTGCTGCAGGGGAGAAGAGTGTATATGTTTTTAGACAGAAAGACAGACACATTGCAACAGAACACAGCCTGCACACAATACCAAGAATAATAGAAGGTTTAGAGGAGTGTTGTTTGGTTTCACTTTGCAGTGATCCAGCAAAGCATCAAATAGGTTTAAACATATCTCTTTGAGGTTTGCAAGCTGGCGGGATGAATATTTTTTAAAAGCTAGTTTTCTGCGTTAACTACTGTTTTGAGTTTGCCTGTCCGTTTTAATGTTGAGACCGTTTCTCTGCCTGGGGTGGGTTCATTGTAGTCTGTGTGTGTGATGGACTTTGACCCCTAGTTTTCTTAAGCACCTGTGCCCTTCTCTGGTTGGATTGAAAGGGGGAGGAAGACTATTCAGGAGTGAGACAGGCTTCCATGCCATGAGGCTCTGTTGGTGGTGGTCTCCTTATCCCCATTTGGGAGAGAGAATTTCTAGCGTATGTGTCCAGTTGATCTCACTCTGTTTGTCGTTTAAAAGCTCATCTTCACTGCAGTGAGATGAATGCCTGTTACATTTTTAGATATTGATGCAATAAAAATGATCCACTCTTGGTTTGAAATTGAGATAAAAAGTTCATATTGAAATGAATTATTACAAATCATGTAGTTTAACATCAACTTTTTCTTTTTAATTCAGTAGTTGTTTTCGGTGGCATTTCATCCCCTACCATGATTGGTTTCATCTTGGCAAAAAACAAAACCACTGGGATGGGTGTTTCCTGAAGGGAGACACAATTTCTGATGTGACCCTTCTGGCAAGGTGGTGGATCAGTGGACTAGGAAGAGGGGATTTCAGAGCTAGTGAACAGAAGGCACCGGTGTGCCCACAGCTACCGTCTCAGCTGGGTGTGCAGTTTTTTGTTTTTTGTTGTTTTGCTCAGGAAGATTAGCCCTGAGCTAATGTCTGTTGTCAGTCTTCCTCTATTTTGTATGTGGGATGCCGCCACAGTGTGGCTTGATGAGTGGTGTGTAGATCTGTGCCTGGGATCCAAACTCACGAATCCGGGTTGCTGAAGCAGAGCACATGAACTTAACCACTACACCACTGGGCCGGCCCTGATGGGTGTGCAGTTTTAGTGGTCACATGCACCAAGTAGTTGGGTCTTTCAGTGTTTAAATATGCACTGAGGAACGTGTGGTGGGGCTTTCCAGAGAAAATGTGCAGAGTTGTCTGTTTCCCTAGTTTTCTTCCACTTTCCTCAATGCTGCGCAGTCATGTCTCTGCAAGGACTTTTTCACTGTATTACTGAAAATGGCATCATCCAAGTAGCCTTGGTATCTTCTCACCTGTCAACAAGTCTGACTCATCCCCATTCTCACTCAGCTGTGGGCAGCATTGCCCTGTGGTCATTTCCTTGTCTGAACATGGTAGATAAATGGCAAACTTGAACTAGATATCTATGTTCCAGGCTCAAGGGATGCTTTCAAATTTCTTTCCTTAAGGAAAATTTTATACTCTGAAAAATGCAGTCATTTTGAGCCTGTTGTCATAGAGTAGTTTTTTTTTTTTTTTCTGTATTGTCTTTATCATGTATTGTTAGAAGAAAAATGTAAGCCAGGTCTACAATGTTAAAAATTACGAGATTTGTCTTGGGGTGTTATAATAGGTTATAAATGAGTCATTAGAGAAACTACAACTTCCTGAAGTGAAAGTGACATAGTATTTAGCTTGTTAAGTACATTTTGATCACTTCTGGGGAATTGATTTATTTTTCTGTTCCTCTTCCGTAAGTACTTACCTGTTAAATGTAATATCATTATTATAAGCATGTAGGTGAGTTGTTACTTTTTTAAAGAATTTTTTTTAATCTCTTAAAGGGGTCTAGCTAGAGGAAGGAGAATCTCTTTTTTTTGTTCCTGCTTCTTTTCCTGCAATGCTGCTTCATTTTTCTCTATTGAACAATGGGTTAATGGTAACATTTTATTCAACAAATAGTTAATTATCTCACTAGAGATGTATTTTTATATGGTCCTCTAATTCTTAGGCAAACTAAAATTTGAGAATGGATCACCCCGGGGATAAGGTGTAAATGTTTTTAGACATTCTAAACGTTTGACTGTCTGATCTCACTCACTATAGACTCACAGCTAGGGAGGCCATTGCACTGTCCCCAAGGCGCTCTGCCTCTTCTTGTGCCTGAGGTTGCCTCACAGTGGGAGACATGCTCCCCCTCCTCTCAATTCCTAGAGCACTCGGTGATCTAGCATTATGAGTATTGCCATTGTAACCCTCCTGTATTTCTTGAGTTTCCTCTGTTAAGCCAATCATGTAGTGTATTTCTTTGCAATGACCTTTTTTGGCAATCTCATTGAGCATGTCTTTTTCTGTATTTTCATCTCCGTGTTTTTGCTCTTCCTTCTGAATCTCTCTAGCCATTGCTATCCATTAAAATTCTGTGCAAACTTCAAGACCCATCTTCTCCTCCTCCCTGAATCCTTTCTTTGTTTTCTCCAAATATGACATTGAGGCATATGCAGGAAAGGGAAAATAAGCTGAAATCAGGAGAGTGTGCAGCAAATCAGGCATTAGTTTATCAGAGTGTAGGCTATATAAGTCAGTGGAAATGTTAAAAAAAATGAATTTATAAAAATACTAAAAATGAGCTGTCAGAGTTTGTATATAATTTTGATCAACTGGCCATAGAATTCATTCATTCAGAAAATGTTTAGATGATGCCAATTATATGAAAGGTGATGAGGAAGATAGACATAGGACCCGCAGTTCATCTGGGGAGAATATATTAATCAAATGATTACACAGTAAATATAAAATTCACCATTAACTTATAGTTAGTTATTGCTGGAGAGGAGAAGTACAGGTTGCTTTTAGCTTAAAGTAGCATTATCTCCCTGGGTGAGGATGAGGGTGGTTATCCTGAGAGAAGAGGCTGATCAGAAGCCTTTCTTCAGGAGTGTATATTCATGCTAAAATATGAAAGATGTAGAGCCAGTAACTATGCGAAATGGCTATGCTGTTCCTTGCAGAACAAACAGTATGCAGAGGCACTGGATTGAGCAGAACCACAATATGTTCAGAGAACCTCAAGAAGGCTGATGTGACTAGAAAGAGTCAGGGAGTGGCCAGGAACAAGTTGACACTGTAACTATGGGGAGCGTCCCAAGTTATGTGGGTGCAAAAGATCAGCCCAAGTCAAAGACTATTCTATTGAAGACTAATTGACTAGAAGAGCGATATTTTAATGGACAGATATAGAGGGAGAAGGTATGTTTTCAGGAGATAATTCAGTCTTAAAGTTTGAGGTGTTTATGGGGTAGTCATATGCACTATTGATGGCTCAAAATATGGGAGTGGAGTTGACTGACATGGATAAGGAAGGGAGAAAGGGACAGATTTTAGAATTCTCCACATAAATTTGGCAGTTGAAATAGTAAGAGATTTTCTTTCTTAGCAAGAGAAGATAAAACAAAAAAAAATGAAAAATAAGAAAAAGTTATTTTATAATTACTTGTTTCTTGCTATTCCTCTCCTTTTTTATGAGGTTGCCTATTCATCTTCTTAAATCATAGTTCAAATATTGTTTTCAATTTTGGCTGCATGGGAGGACGTAGGAGAGCCTTTGTGGCCTTGGTCTTTATGACGGCGTTAAAGAATGGATAGGATTTTGATGGGTATATAAAGTCAGGGATGGGAGATTGGAGCAGAGGCAGTGGAGGAGAAGAAACTGTCAGATAACTGAGAGGGAATGCCATGATGGTACAGTATATCTCCTCAACTAGCAGAACGTAAACCTCCCAGTAGAATGCTGTGTTGCCGTCACTTGTCCCTTGCCTATCTGCTATGTGTGGCAGGAGTTTACTACTGGGAGGGATGTGACTTGGCACTTGTTCTGTACGTGGAACGGTTTAGTACATACTTCTCCTCACCAGTTGTTTCAGATACTTGGGACATGCTCAAAAGTGAGAGTTGCTGTGGATAATGCTATGGAAGGGAAGAGCAGAAGAAATCCCTTAAGGAAGTGTCCAAACTCTTTTGATATTGAAGACCTTCCATAATATGGCCTTGATGTTTGTTTTTAGCCTCATTCCTTTTGACTCCACACTGTGGCTCCTCTTGCTTCTCTACTTTACACCTCCATTATTCAATCTTTCTATCTAGATGCCCCCCAACCCACTTATCTGTTTGGTTAAACTTAAGGGTTCCTAAAGTCAGGCTCAGATGCCGCCATGTCTATGAAAAGACCTCTGACTTCTTTTAAGGAGAATTGAGAATTCCCATCCCATGGTTTGTACTCAGTTTTAGACTGTTCTCTCCTTACATTAGCTGTTTTTTCATTCTGAGGCTCCTAGAATGTATAAATACTCTTTGAATTTTCTTTCCAACCCAGGACCCAGTAAATATTACACCCTTACTAAATAGTTGAAATTGTGGGGTGGTCATTATGCCAGTAGTTTAGGAGGTCCGAGAAAATGAAGACTGAGAAAGTGATCAAGAGACTAAACAATGACTTCCTTGAGCACAATTGTAATATGTGTATGCCAATTGCAAACAGCCAAATCCATCTTTCTTTACTCTTTACTCCTTAGGGAATAAAAAATAAAGTGCTGCACTTGTGAGGTTAGGATCTTCGTCTTCAGAGCATTGAGCAATATGGTTAATTGGTATAATCCAACAGTCTAGTTTCTTAGGTATATTCTTGTGGTTCACAGTATGTAATAGCTGTAGTTTTGAAATGGTTCAGTTACAGTACCTGTTATGGCCAGCAGATGCCTGCAAACACCATACAATCATTTTGACCAGATTGTTTTAAAGAACATGCTGCTGTTTTTTGAACTGTATTATTGCTGGTCTAGTACAATTGATTTTATTTGATTTTTTTGCCTTTTAATTCCAGATGAAGAGAAAATTGAAAAGACATCTCACTTGAAAGGAGCATTTAATATTTTCCCTTCTGGGGCATTGTGTGTATGAGGATATATGCTATTTGTGTGTCATTTTAAAAATTTAGATCAAAACTGTGAAAGAGAAGCACTTGTAAATATTGTCCCATTTTTTGATAAGATCAAGAGAATTTCATTTTAATCTGTCTTTTTTATGTATCTTTTTCTTTTTACTGATATAGGAGAAGTATTCAAAAGGAATAATTCCCCTTTCTGCTGTATCTACGGTACGTGTTCAAGGAGACAATAAATTTGAAGTTGTTACAACACAAAGAACTTTTGTTTTTAGAGTAGAAAAAGAAGGTAAGATATTTCTTTATCCCTGTAAAAAAATTTACATTTATGTCTGACCAATCAGAAGATTAATAAGCCAGTTAAGCCGGAAATGTCAAGAAGTCTTTAAATATGTGACTTTTAAATAATTTACGTTTTATATTAATTTTTTGAAAGCCATAAATACGTTGACAAGTCATTTGTTTGTCCACTGTTTTTGCTTGTGACAGATACTTAGTGAGAGTCTACTAACTGCCATGGACTTCTAAATTCTGGGGATACAGCAGTGAAAAAAAGACAAAAATCTGCTCTTATGGGACTCACCTTTTAGCCATTGTTTTGATAATGCAAAAATAGTTATTTAATATGCAAAAATAATTTTTCTTACTATTAAAAGGTTGGTTTTATGGAAGTTTACTTATGGTGTGGTTTAACTGTGGATGGAGTTTCAATCTTCAAATCTTCTCTGACTTTTTTAGGGGGAGGGGGAGGGGAAAGCCAGGGGACTGAAAAGTTTTCTGTTGTACACTTTGATAGGTAAGGCTGTCTTCATTAATCAAAGAATTAGAATTTTAACCTATTTTTTTAAAGCCCACTGTTATTTTCATGTAGATTATAACTCAACTTGATTTTTTAAAAGTGCTTCTTAGTACTTAATTATTTGAAGAATGGTGATATGGAAAACTTACTGAAAACTTGCTATGTGCCAGATGATCTACCAAAGGCCTCATTTTTGCAATAGTATTATGAAGTATGTAGGTATTACAATTTTTATCTCATTATACACATGGGAATATTCACCTTTTATAAACTATAACAATGTTAGCTATTACGCGACATTATTTGTCTTTTTTAAACTGCTGGATTCCTAGAACATATTCAAAAGGAATGACACATAGAAAGCATTCACTACATTTTATATATTCTTAGAAAACTTCCATTATTGCTTAGGATAATCAGTAAATGAGTAAGTCCCAGCTGCTGTTCCTACTGGAGCTGCTTTTTTCAAACTGTGGGTCACTATCCGTTTGTGAGATCAACTTAATTGTTTCTGATGGTACCAAAAAAAAAATTCCTCAAAAACAAACAAAATAGAATAAGAAATATCAAGGTGCATCTCTTCCAGTAAGTGTACATATTATATTATGAAACATACCTGTGTATATATTGCATATGTGTGATGTGAAAAGGGTTTCTTGCTTGCTTGCTATTAAAAAAAGTATTGAGAGCTATAGCGTAGAGCTGGGGTTGGCAAACTATGGCCTGTAGCTTAAATCTGACCCACTGCTTGTTTTTGTGAATCAAGCCTTGTTAGGGCACAGCCGCTTTCATTCATTTGCGTACTGTCTTATGGCTGCTTTTGTGCCTTACTGGCAGCATGGAGTAGTTGCAGCACAGACTATAGGGCCAGGAAAGCCTAAGATATTTACCGTGTGGCTCTTTACAGAAAAAGTTTGGCAACCTCTGTCCTAGAACATTTTGTGTAGAATTGCCTATGTGAGAAGCCACTTCTTGTGATTCGTTGCCTCCAGTTCAGAAAGTTGTGCAGAGTTGTGGTACTCGATATGAGACTTGTATTTGAAATCACAGTTTTTCTCTTCTGATATTTTTTTAAACACCTGGCACTGCTCCTCTGGGCTGGCTGTCGTGATGGTCTTTCCTTCTGCCTTGGTTTCCACTGCTCTAAAGGTGACTCTTGTTTCTTCGAGGTTCTTATCACCTTCCCCTTTGCTTCTCACAGTGAATTGCACATATGCCACATAGTCTGCGTTTTAAGATAGATATACTAGATAAAGCTTCCAACTTGTGTGAAAATCTGTTTAGCCATATTCACTTGCTACAGTTAGAAGTTAAACGGACACATTTTATTTGAGTGGAAGGTATCAACCCACACATTTAAAAGTTACATGTTTACAATTGACCAATAAATCCTGTGATATGTAGTTCATCTTTGTGATGTAAACTTAGTATAAGACTTTCATTAACTGGTATAAATTATTAAAGTCTTAGGTCTTTAATTTTTGAAAGCATGAAAATACTGCTTGTGTAAAAACTGAGAGTATCCACGTGAAATTACTAAGTTATTTTCGTTGAAAGTCATTTTTACATAGTAACAACTCACAGTTTTAAAGATGTGTATGCAGAGATGTGTGGATGTATATATGTATGTGTATATGTAAATGGCATATGTGTGTCTATATATTTAGTATGGAACCTTCAACAAGATACTAAATATGTTTTATTGTTTTTCTTCCTTCCATGTATACAAATCGTTATGTTTTATTTTGTGGCAACTTATAAATCAGCCATAGTGGCTTATGAAATATTTGACTTAATGAACTTTAAGCCAAATTAAACTTTGTTTCAATCTAATCAAGAAGCAAGATCAAAGTTTAGAACAGAGAGGGGAAATCATTTGGCATCCTAGCAGAGATGCAATCTTCATTTTTGGTGAAAAAGTTTGGAATGACCTATATACAGTGGCTACCCTTTGTATCACCTGAAACAGTGTCCCTCTTTCTAACCTGCTGCATTGCCCACTGGCATTGCCAAGGTAGGATTACAATTAGGTATCCTCTCCACACAAATTTTCAAAGCCTTCAATTCCCCCAGGTTTCCTAGTGATATATTGTTATGCTGTTAGTTGAAAGTGAATTATATAAAAATAGTAACTTTTAAAGAATACTCTTCCTCAAATAGGAAATTTAGTCTGATTCCTTTTGTCCTCAAGCAGAACTGTTGGAATGGGTCAGTGGATCATCATGGCAAACAATCTCTCCGGTCAGTCTGTATTCCCCTGGCACCTGTGGTCACACATGCAGATGTGTCCATTCAAAAAGCAGGTGATGTTTTGAGTGGGCGCTTCTGATAGTTAGAAGAAGGCTTCAGAATTCAGCGTGGTCCTTCCCATTCAAGGGCCATTTTCAGTACTGGCTCTCAGCAGCAGGTCCTGTGTTCCTGTCCACCACAGCTGGTTCTAGACCCTTGGCAGACACGCAGTGTGTCATTCTCTCACCTCTGTTTGTAGACAATGTCATATAGCTATCCAGTGGCAGCTATGATACTGCAAAGTTTTTTTGTTTTTTTTAAAGAACGTTCGAAATAAGAAACATAAATTCCCCTTAGTTGTTTTGGGCAAACAGGCTTACTGGTTTTGAGATCTTTAACGTTGTTAGAGGTAAGGCATGGAATATTTACTCTTTGGTGGGAGAGCCAGGGGAATTGAGTTCTCTGTTGTACACTTGGATCGACTATCATAATATAATAGACCACAAACTGTGGAGTCATTCTTGAATCTTTTCCTCTCTCATATCTCACATCCAGTCCCTCAGCAAATCTTACTAGTCTGACCTTGGAAACATGTCTGGAGTCTGACCAATTCTCAGCATCTCTACTGCTGCCACTCTAGTACAAGCCACCACTTCTATCTGGATTATTGTAATAAGCTCCTTTGATCCACTACAGTTGTATTTTCAATACAGCTGTCAGTGTGCTTGTTAAACCAGAAAGTCAGATCTTGTCAGTCCACTTCAAATGCTATGTTGTCTTTCCGTCTCACTGACAGTAAAGTATCTGTGATGTCCAAGAGTCCCTTCGTGATCTGGCCCTGGTCTGTCTGTCCTTGTCTCCCTCTGTGCTGTCCCTCCCTCACCCAGGGGCCTCTTGTTCCTTGAAAATGCCAAACCTGCTGCTGCCTTGGGGCCTTGACACTCACTGCTTTCTTTATCCTGGAATACTCTTCCTCCCACCTTCCTCCTGACTTCTTCCATCACGTCCACTTCCTTTAGGCTTTTGCTTAACCATCGCCTTCTTCCTGAGGCTTTTTCTATTACCCTATATAAAATAGAACTCCCTTGCCCCTCATCTGGTGCTTTATTTTATCCCATTGCACTGTCACTGTGTAATGTATTCTATATCTCTGTTTTATTGCCTCCTTTCACAAGAGTGTAAACTCCAGGAGAGTAAGAAGACCATGGTCTATCTTGTTCCCTGCTCCATTCCTGGTGTTCAGAGCAGGTCTTGGAACACAGTAGGCACTCAGTAAATATTTATTATGAATGGATGGGTACTGATTTCAAGAACAATCCTAGTCTGTAATAATTCCTTCTCTAATATTGATCAGGGGTTACATTGCGAGATCTTTAGTTAGATTATATTATCATATCAAAGTAAAAGTCCATCTAAACTTTCTTAGATTCTGTTATTAATGCTTTATGTGGCCTCTGTGTAGTTAATCCATAGTGTAACTAATCCTTTGTAACTAATGAATATGCCTACTACTAAATCCAGTAGTCCATAGAGTATTGTCTCTCCTGTTGAGTTTTGAACCTCCTTTTTTGATTCTTACACTACAGTTTGGCATTCCTGAAAGCCTCAAAACTAATTTGAGGTTTGAGGAAATTGCTATTGTCTTTTATTTACATTCTGGCATAATCCCAAGAAAGTGGCAACTTTATTTCCCCCTACTCCCTTTTTTTCCTTTTCTAGCCTGGAACGCTCTATTTTGAGCAAAGCCATTTCTAGGTAAGAGCACATTCTTCGAAGGAATGGTGCTGAGCACAGAGCTAAGATCAAGATATACACTCAATAAATATTTGTTTTTGGAAAGAATAAAAGTACCTTGATGTGAAGAGCAGGCAAAAGCTAGCATAGTATCTATCTTTGCCCAAGGGGAAACATTATTTGTTTTGGAATATTGTAACTTATCAAAGCATATTCCCTATGTACAAGGATGCACACATTACATAGCCAAGTACCAGTGACACTTATAATCTCTTTTATTGTGTTTGATTTATCTGTATCACTGTTTATCTTCATTGGCCTGGGTAATTGAGAATAAACTGAATGTTACTATTAATTTCTATTCTTCTTCATGACTGTTTACTTCCTATTAGTAAATGAGGCCCTCAGGAGCTAGATAATTCTTCCAGGCTATAAGGGAACCATTTGTTGAGATGCAGCCATAATATGCTTAAGTTAATGTTATTGCCAGTTTCAAATTATTTCCCAAGAAACTGAAATATATGCTTTAGTAATCTAGAAACCACAGTCACTTTGGACAGTTCATTAAATTATGGCGTACATTTCAAACTCAATGATTTATATATGGATTAACAAAAACAAAAACCAGTCACCATTTACTAGGCAGGAATATCTTGTGTGAAACTAATCATCACAAGTAATAACCAACTTACGTGGACAGTCTGTTGCTGTTCCTGAAAATAGAATGAATTGTCATAGTGCAGTCTGGATCTGTTTGTGTAGATGTAGCATGTAAGGTAGCCTCCGCATGTTGACATTGACTTAGTTACCTGAATATTTTCATGTCTTTTAGTTTATAATGATGCTGAGCAAGTTTGATAAATATTTCATCCTGATAGTTAGGAATTGGGGATCATGTAACACCTGCAATAAAGTGTTTTTGAATAAGTTTTTAATAAATACTTTGGCCTTGGTCGTTAAAGACATAACTAACTTATTTTAGTAATTTTGAAGGTGAGCCAGAATGAAGATAACTTAAAAATAAAACTCATATTTTGAAGTAACCTTGGGTTCATGTTTGAATGTGAGCAAGTCTAAAATGGGGACATTTCAATCCACAAGGAAGTCATTCTGGCCAAACCTGTCTTAGAAGGATCTGAGATGCTCATTTCCCAAGCTTGCACCCTAATTAGTCTTTCCTTGTCCTGCCTTCTTGGAAATTTTTTCTACGTGGAATTCAGTCTGTTTGGTTTTTTACCTTTTGCCTTGATAACCACTTTTCTATTTGTTTTTTGCTAGCCCATTTTGCAGCCTCCTAGAAATAGTTGTACCTCAAGGTTTGTCTATTTCTTCTCTTTTTACATTAAACCTTATCCACTTCCATGAGTCTTCGCTAGTAGAGGTTACTCTCATCACATGTTACTCTCAGTCTGCCTAGATGCTCGTGCCAGGGTACTGAAAACAAGAGGTGATTCTGCTAACAAAATGGAACCTTCTACCTTCTTTGGTCAATTCATGTTACCAAACTACCCTTTACTCTGAGTAATTTTTTTGTGAGTACCTGTCAGACATATTTAAAGCCTCAGCTACTTTTTACTCCCCTTAGTGTCTTGATGCTTCATATGTTCTTTTGTTTCCATTTTCATTGTAGTTTAAGTATCTCTTGTCTTATTCCTGATCCTTAGGCTTCCAGTTTGGTGTATCTGTCGTCATCCTAATCATGTCCTTTCCTTGCTAAGAATCCCGAAATGGTTTTCCTTTGCTTCCATAACAAAGACAAAATTCCTCACGCAGGCACTGCAGAATCTCTAGCCATTTCCGCATTATTGCCTTGTGAGTTGAGAATTATAGATATGCTCCTCCATAAGTTAGTCCCTGAACAGATGTTGGTTCTTTCTGCCTTTGTTCTTATGTTTTCTCATGTGTAAAGTTCTGCTCTTCCCTCTCCCAAACCCTAGCTTTGTCTTTTGAATTACTCCTTATTCTCAAGACCTAGCACAAATACCCCTTTTTTCATAGTGCTGAGAACAATTGTCTCAGAGTTAAGACATTTGATTCTGCTAATTTTAATACTAAGTTGCTGTATGACCTTCAGAAAATCACTTACCTCCATTGAATTGACTCATATATTATTTGATACCATTTGTATGACATTTATAGTAGTCTGTGTTCCATTATGTGTTCGTATCTAACTTGACTTATAACTTTGATTGCCCTTTGGGGACTACATTGGATTCCTGTGCCTGTCACACAGTGTGTTGTACATAGTTGAAGGTCACTTAGCTTTTGTGGAAGGAGAGAACAAGTTTTAATTTACCAGGTGAGATGCTATGGTTAGTGACTGGTGAGAATGGAGTGGGTGAGTGATTAACTAGGCAAGCATACTCTTGAGTAGGTTCCAAGTGATTGTTAGAAAGTAGAATTTTCTGGGCATTTGAGTAACTTAATTGCCAGGTACAATCTGTTAACTGTTTGGTAACAATATTGCTTTCTAACATGAAGAGAGAAAATCCAATATCATGCGTAATCTAAAGCTGTTAACATGGTTACGGATCACCTGGGGATCTGCTTAAACTGAAGATTCTGATTCATCAGGTCTGGAGTGGGGCCTGAGATTTTGCATCTGTAATAAGTTCCCAGGTGAAGCCAATGGTAATAGTTACAGGACAACTGAGTAGTAAGTGCTGTTTCTTTTCCCTTACAGAATGGGACCGTTGGCCCTGTTTGCAATAGCATTTAAGTTGTGGTTGTGGGAAAGAATCTGTGAATTATCTATTGCAGAGAGAGTAGATCCCTTGTTCATGTTTCTATGTCTATATAACTTATGTAGGTATGGATGTATGTATTTTCTCCTGTCTTTGTTTTCAGAGGAGAGAAATGACTGGATCAGCATACTGTTAAATGCACTGAAATCGCAACCCCTTTCCTCGCAGCCTCAAGCAGTTGTTGCACCTGAGAAATGTGGCTATCTTGAATTGAGAGGGTATAAAGCCAAAATTTTTACTGTGTTAAGTGGAAACAGCGTGTGGCTTTGCAAAAACGAACAGGTGAGCTATGTTGCAGTAATTGCAAGTTGCAGTTCCTTGATTACATGAACAAATGTGCTTTGTTTGTTACACTTATTAGTGTTTTTACATATAGAGTCTTAACTTTTGTCTGGAGTTCTCCACTAAAGGTAACAAAGAATTGTTTGGTCAACTTTTCTCAGTTCCACCAGCAGCAGGAACGTAATCTACATCCAATTTGAGACTGGACATTGCCTTTTTAAGGGACTGAGGAAATAGAATCTTTGAAAATAATTTTTGGAAAGCATTCCTTAGCTGAAGTAACATTATAAAACTACGTGAGAGAATAATTAAGAACCAATTAACTGTTACAGCTGTTGATGAAATAGGCCCAGTTCCGTGCCTCTTGTGTTTCTTTTGCTTTATGATAGAAAATTATAGAGTAGGCACCAGTAACATATTTTCTTGAGTTTACAGGGGTGCTTGGGTCGGTTTTTTGTTTTCTGAGCAGGTATGTTGCTTACAGAGGAAATAATTTACTAGAGGCACGTTATTGATGTTCCCACATACACACATACATACACACATGTGCACATACATATTACATATATAAATAAGATAGACTTGTGATATTGAATTTGGTTAATATCAAAGGATTCAATAGAGAACTTAAATGATTTGAGGAGATTGATGTTAAAATAAAGTTCTAACAAATTCCATTAGCTTCCTTTGATTCTGTAGACTTCCTTTCTCTAACATATCTGGTTTTTAATATGTATAAGAAAATTATTTCCTTACCTCTTTTTGGGAATGAATTCTTAATCTTTCAGCCTACACTATATTGGATGCTTAGTAATTATTTGTGGAATTAAGCGATGTGCTTTGGATATCTGATCTAAGATGAACTCATTTTCTGATATATTATAATGGGTTATGCTAAGGTGAAATATAAATGCTGATTTTCATTAAAAAAGAGATATTAACTCAAAACAAACAGTAGTTTCAAAAAAATTAACTGTAGATCTTTATCGAAAACATCCTCTGAACTTCAGTGTGAACTTATTCATTACATTTTTTCGGATAAGATTTCTTAGCCAATTAACTGTGAAAGGCATCATTGAGCACTGTTGGCATATTAATAACTTGGATAGTTAGCATATTCCTCAAGAAGAATAGTGATGTACAGCTTAATAATGTGTAGGAACTAAATATGAACAGTTTTAGTCTGAAGTAAGATGATTAAAACTTTTCTTATTGGAATAGAGGTTAAAAATGCATAATTTGCCTCTATCAGTATGGAAGTTACTCTGCTTAAATGGCATCATGTGAAGAAGAGAGAGGGCTTACTATCTTTAAGGCCATTATTTAATTCCAGATATGTGGGCTCATTCCCCCATTGACTTAGAATTTCTGGGGATGGGGTGTTGGAATGTGCATTCGTATAATGTATCATCCCAGGTGATGCAGGGATGGGTGATCCAAAAACTACACACACTGAAACATTGCTGTAGGATTTTTTTCTTCTTTAAAAGTGATAAGCATCCAGGTAAAGTGAGCAAGATATTTCTGGAGTTGGAGAATGTGTAAAAATAGCCTTCAACAACATTAATGAGACCAGTACTTCTTTAGTTCACCCCTCAACTTGGGGTTACTATACCTCTTTTTTTGATTAGCTTTCATTTGGAAGTGTATCTTTTGCCTGACTGAACATTTTGAAATGTAGAAACATTTAAGTGGAAAGTTAAGGAAATCATATTAGTATTAATAAATTTTTAAAATTTGAGAAATTGTCACTAATAAATTGTGTATAGTTCTAAACTGTAATTACTGTTATGTTTTTGCTAAAACATCCATTTTTATATAAAATTTTAATTTTTCAGCTTAAAACCCTGCCCTATTTGATTCTTTATTCTTAACATGCAAATGGAGAAATTAGAAATCCATTTGCAAAGTCAGCATAAAGGAAAGTGTTTGAAAAACAATTTGAAACTATTTCCCATAAGTTCCTCTAACTCTGTGTATGTCTGGATATTTACTCTAATTTTGTAGATGATTATTTATCTTTTCTAGAGCTTTTTCTCTGCTTCCAGTAGGTGTTCTGAAGATTCCATGTCAAGCATCCCTACAAATATATTTTCAGTAAATTTTTCACCTATTCTGGATCTATCCCTTTTGCTGAATCAAGGTCTTATATTTCCTAAGTTAAAATAGCTAGAACACACTATCATAACTATTGCTTTTACTTATTTTTGAAATTCCTTCTTTTTTAAGAGAAGTGACATGATGATAGCTAGGTGGATGCCAGTCTGCACATTCTCAGACAGTTCACTGACAGTCTCAACCAAGGAATTAACATGGATTTCTTGTTTTCCCAATTGCTTCATTCAAAGATTCACCTTTTTAATCTTGTTCTTTTCCTTTCATTCATTAGCAGATTGTAGGAACTCAAACTTGAAGTAGCTCTTGGCTGAATAGGAGAAATGCCTTAGGAAATGTTAGGTTTGTTTTGTTTTTCTTCTAGATAGGCTGTAAGAAGTAGAAAATAAATATGAAGAGCTATGTAAAAACATTTGTTAGAGAAGAAGATGGCAAAGTAGAAACGGACGCTAAAATTTTCTACCTAATTACTCAATTGCAAAACACTGTGGTGCTATTATCACGTAAATTAAATGTCATCCTTTTAAGTATTTAGCCCTGACTCCCAACCCCCCCATGTGTTTAATTTTTGCACATTTTCTTCTATTCCTTATCTCTGCTTATGTTTTATCTGCCTGCAATATATTATAATTATGATAGTTTCTCCACATTGTTACTACTTTGTATGTCCTGAGTTGTGTAGTTGAGTTTGTATAGGTTAGACTACAGTTCACCATGTTTCTGTATTTATTCATGCACTTTACAAGTGTTCATTGGGCACCTTTTCATTTCTGGTGCTGCGCTGGGAACTAGGAGTACAGTGGTAACCCAAAAGATGTCTGTCTCACCTTCCTTCCCATGGGGGTAACAGATAGTAATAAATAAGTGAGATTTCTGATAGCCTTCTGTATGTGGCCTTTTCTTCCTTTTTGATTGGTTTTTTGGCAAGAATATCTATGACCCTTTTTAAAGAATTGTTTACACTTAAAATCTTGCTAGCTACATGAATAGGTACCAGTTTCATTTTAACTTCTTAAAAGTATTCTAAGTTTTGTATTCCCAAATTAATGGTTTTGAATATTTACTTTATTCATTGCTGTGTCCTCAGGAGCTCCAGGCAAGTGGCTGACACTCAGTAAACGTTTGTAGAACAAAATTGTGGAATTAATGGTCGTTTACAGCTGTTTTCTTGACTAGAGTTTCTCTTTTAAAAAATTTTTCTTTTAAAATTATTTTCTTTACAAATTGTTTTCTTTCTCCATTTATTTATTGGGATTTTATTCCCTTTTCTGACAGTTTCTTTAAGTTCTTCATATAATAAAGATAATCCTTTTCATGTTGTATTTTCTGCAACTGTTTTTTTAAGCTGTTGCTTCTCATTTTTCAGTTAATTTTTGTTGTATAGAAATTTTTTTGAGATAATTAAATTATTTTTATCAGTTCAAAGCTTATTCGATTTCCTGTATTCTGGAAAAATAATTTTATAAATTCATTTATCTTAAAATGATGTAAATACAGTATATAAGCCAGTGTGTTTTTTATTGAGGTAGCATTGGTTTATAGCATTATATCCATTTCAAGTGTCAATCATTGTTTTGACTTTTTTATAGACTACATGGAGTTCACCACCAAAAGTCTAGTTGCCCTCACACTGTACACACGTCCTCCTGTACTCCTTCCCCCCGCCCCGCCTGCCCCTCTGGTAACCACTAGTCTGTTCTCTGTATCTATGTTTGTTTATCTTCTACGTATGAGTAAAATCATACAGTATTTGTCTTTCTCTGACTTTAAGCCAATATTTATATAATTTTAAAGGAGATAAAATACAAACATACAGTATAGGTAGTGTTATATATATAGTATTGCTAGTTGAATGGAATTTCTGCACATAGATTTGAGGCAAATCTAAGATAATTGGCTTTGTTTCCATTTGTTATGTTGTCCAGACAGCCTAGTCTCCCATCTTTTCCTGATGAGTTTTTGAATATCATGTTAATATTAGTGAATTCATTGCAACCAGATGTCTTGCTTGGTGGGTTTGTGTATCCATTTAATGATAATTGTGGCATTGAGTTTTTAACTACATGAAATTCACTTGATTAAACATTCTCAAATCAGGATATAACAAGAGACTCATTCCCCCAACATAATGTTCCCTGGTGTCTGGCAGGGGAATGAAACTCTAATAGAATTTAAATAGGCCTCATAGGGCTGTGGTTGTGTGGCAGAGAAAGAAGCAGCAGGAAGTAGGTGGTGGCCTCAAATTCTCTGGGTTCTGTATCTGGCCAAACTCTGCATCTGGTGTTTCCCCGGAAATCTGGTGCCAGTGTCATACAATGCCACATCTGTTTTCAACAAATGTTTAAGCACTGAGTTCTTAAATTCCTGGCATGGAAACCTGGCATCCAGTATGTCCAAAAATAGGTTTGAGATTTCAGCAAATTTGGGGTTAACAAACCCTTCTTTAATTTTTCTCTTTAGGACTCGAACTTTTATTTTGTTCTTTCACTGCGTAGTTTTAACCAGATTCCATTGCTACAAATTTGTACAAATAACCCATTTAAGTATCTTGGTAAATATTTACCATCAATTCCAATATGAATGTTTAATATGGACTCATTGGTGTGAATATTTTCAGTCATTATAAATAAAATGGAAATATTTTTATTGAAGACAAATTCTGTGTTTAGAACCCTCAGCTGAAAGGATTGTCTGGATTTATTAGACCCTCAATTTATATTTCTTCGTTCAATTTGTATAAAAATGCTATATAAAGTAGATATTACTGTCTTTTCATAAATGAGGAAATTGAGGTCTACATAAACTAAATAACTTGCCCGTAGTCATATAGCCGGTAAATAGCTCAGCCAGGATTCTCCCAGGCTTGATTCCCAATGCCCACTTGGTCATTACCACCCTTTCAGTGTCCAGATCTGCTCTGCCAAACATGGCTGTTCTTACAGTATGCTCCTGGTGGGATTTATGCTTTTGGAGATCCTACATTCTTTGACAGAAACTAAATGTAAAATATTATTTACTCCAGAATCTTTTAGCTTTATGCTTTCTATCGTAATATTCTACCCATTGAATTTTTATGCTGTTATTTTTTTCAATCCAGGTTATAGCATTTTAAAGGTTGAAAGTTTGGCTTGGTCCTGACTTGTGCCTATTTTTCAAAATGAGAATAGTGCTGACAATGAGATTGTAGTTAATGGGCAATTTGTTTTTAATTTTCTTGAAAGTTTAGCATTCACATTCTATCGCAGTTTTTAAAATTTCTATATGCCTGCTAGTTATGTTTAAACATATATTTTCTTATAATTAACTTTTTAATAGGTAATATGTTCAGTTGGCTTCAAATTCAAGAGATAGTAAATAGCAATAATAATAACAATATCTAACTACAACTGTGGTGCACTTAACTGCATGCCACGAGTTCTTCTAAGCATGTTTAGTACGGTAACTGAATCCTCACCACCTTGATGCGCTAGGTACCCCTGTTATCCCCATTTTGCAAATGAGTAAACTGAAGCAAGAGAGGTATACCTGATCAAGCTGGTCTGCGTTTTGTCATTTGTCCAGTCAAGTGTCACCTTTAGAAAGCCTCATATGCACACAACCCTTTCTTTTCTGGGCTGGATTCAGTGCTTATCCTACAGGCATGCATTTTGAAAAAGGCTGTATCTATTCTGCCATCTTCACAGAATTATTCAGAAAATCAAATGAGAGTTCATAGCTGTTTGTAAGCTTCAGAGCACTACACAAATGGATATTAAACCAATTATGGAGTGTACTGTATATGCTTAATGAAGACCGATGCTTTTAAGGCCTCTGGACATTAGCACAGAGGTTGGCACCTTGGACAAATAGGATCTTGACAGTTCAATGTGTCACTCTGTTCTGGCCAGCCTATTTTTAACCTTAATGATTTTAAATGGTTTTTGTATAATCTGATTGCAAGCTTTTTTTGCTCTACAGAAGGCCAAGAGAGAAGTGTTTGCATCCTGATACTTAAATATTGCAGACTCATACTGTCTAGATCCTACAACTGGTTCTGCTGTCTAATTCAGTGTTTCTCAGTATTGGCTACATATGAGAATCGCATGGTTGTAGTTTTGTTTTTTAACCGAAGATTCTTAGCCTCTGCTTTCTGATTCATGGAATCAGTCTCAGGATGGGAGGGAGAGATCAACACAGGTAATTTTGATGAGCATCGAGAAATGAGATATATTCTAAATATGTTCTAAATACTGTCTGAAAAGATGACTTAGTGTCATCACAAATATTTTTAATAAGGAAAGCAGTCATTTCATATTTAGTAGCTCTCGAGAGTACTGACATTTATTTTGTTACTCTGCTGTACATTTTACAGTCCATTTGTGCTGGTGAGTTCAGTGGATACTTTACTCAAAACCATATGGCTATGCCAAGCAGCTGATAAATGAGTTACAATTTTTTTTCCCAGCTAAAAAACATCATCTTTGCTTGGCTTAGGAGACATTTGGGGCCTTGAGCCGACCCTCACATATTTTGTTTTTAACAGAAATTGCAGCGTTATATGTAGACGTTTCATGACTTGCTTATAGAAATGAGGGGCCATCTTTTTAATTTGGAGCCTTGATGAGGCTCATCAGTTTCCATAAAAGGTTGTCAGTCATACCATCTGCTGTCTGATGGTCCGAATATGTATCTCTGCCCGTAGTAACACACAGTATCTGCAGGCCCGGCCCCCATTAGAGAATATAACCGGAAGTAGTCTGATATCCAGCTCTTGTCAGAAGCCTGGTTATGGAGAATTGTTTGAAGGACATGCACTCTGTTTTCTTCTAGAGTTATTCCTGTGTCAAGCTGGGCCATCAGAAGGCTGTTTTAAAAATATCTTACCTTGCTACCCCTACCTTATTTCCTCATGTATAAAAGAAAGCTTGTGTTTCCAATCACAGGCATTGGGGATTCCTCTAACAGTTACATTATCCAGCAGGAGTATTGGTATGGGTAATTGAAAACTTGCTTTTTTAATTTAATAAGTATAACATTGTACCAATACGCTGAATCTTATTAAAATAGGCAGACTGGAAAAAGTTTGATTCCCCTCCTCCTCATACAGATCACATTAAGTATTATTTTTTGTTAGTTGGGCTTACTATACAAAGTGGAAGAGTATCACATTCGTCTAATTATTTTATAACACTTAGCATGTCTCTGCATCTTTTGTTTTATATTATTGATTCTCAATTTCTGGCTTGTTTCTCCTAACGAACAAAGTCATTTATTCTTTCATCAGAAAAAATAATATTCAGTTGATGATTTGTTTTAAAAATGAGTCATTTCCTCATTCTTACTAAAAACTTTTACATTTTTTTTAAAAAAGGGAAGAGAGGCTTTTCTGCAATTGTGGTTGGAAACTCTGGATACCTTTACAAGCAGGGGAAAACTTGTTATAAAATTGTTTTAGTTCACTTATCAGTAAGGAGTGTGTTCGTATCAGATGACAAAAAACCTGAAGGCTGAAACAGATAGAGGTTTGTTTTAACAAATTTCTCAGTATAGGCAGTGGAGAACTGATGCCACCAGGGAGCAAGGTTCTTCCTATTTTTTTTCCATTCTGGCATCCTTAGAGAACAAGAATTTGTCCTCAGGCTTTTCATCTGAAGGATTCTAACATTCTAAAATGGCTTCTGTGCTTCTAGGTGTTATTTCCCAGGAAGATGGAAAGACAAGGGGTGAAAGTCTTTCCTTTTCCAAAGCTTTTCCCTCTTGCACTGCCCCCAGAAGCCAGAAATTATTTATATTTTATTGACCAAAGCTATGACATATGGCCCCTCCTGGGTGCAAGGCAGACAGGAAAATAGTACTTTTACCTTTAGCCTATATAGCGGGAAAGACAAATAGAAGAAGGCCTGTGAATTGTTTCCGTCATTGTTTCTGCCGGAAGTGTCCTTATTGAAGATGGACCAATAGTTTTTGTAGTCTGTCTTTATAGGGCTACTTTTCCCAGTCGTAATTTAATTTAGGAATTCAGAGCACATTTAATCTGCATCTGTTCACATAGATAATTCATTTTTTGAGGTACAGATTAATTATACTTTTTTAAAATGTTGAGATGATTTATTTGATAAATCAAATTCCAAAACCCTTATGACTAGATAATAAATTGCAACCTTTAATGCTTTTAGAATGCAGACTCTTTAGCCTTTTGAACAATTTCTGATTTTGGTGAGACAGGCTGAACATAGTGGCTGTAGGTGTTTAACAAATAGCAGTTTTAATACCAAAATAGGATTAGAGGAACTTTTTAGGAATCCAACTGAAGGAAGGAAAAAGTAGTAAAATATTGAAAATGAGATAAAAGTGTAAAACACGTAATGCTTTTGTTTGAGAGTAAATGAGGAGAAAACTGTTACTGAGCAGAGGTAACACCATAGAGTGAAACAAAGAGCAACAGATGTCTTGGGTTCCAGTTCTTTCTGCCATGTACAACCAGCTGCACTTTCTATGTAACTTTATCTCTCAGCATTGGTTTCCCCTTCTTTTTATATAAACAGTAATTACACCAACCTCACAGTGTCTTTGGCTCCCCCGCTTAGCAGACTGCTGGTCACATGGGAAGGGTTGGTTAACTGTTAGTTTCCTTCAGTGACTGGATAAAGATGAACAAGTTCCTAACTGTTAACAGCAAGGCGTGTGTAGTTTAAGATCTATGTGCTGGTCAATTTATGTTTCATGTGAAAGAAACCCAGACTTTATCAATAACCTGAATGTCAATCTTAGAATGGTATCCTGTTATCATGTATTGACAGTGACTACCTAAAATAAGAAAACCACTCTCAATCCATTTTTTAATGAGTTGTTTAATTCTATATACCTATGTATAATAAAATTTAGTGGAATTTATTGGATTTTAGAGAATATCATTTTACTTTCAAAATCCATATTTTTGTTTCTTTATAATTTTTTGTTTTTCTCCAAACTAGGATTTTAAGAGTGGACTTGGTATTACTGTAATTCCTATGAATGTAGCAAATGTAAAGCAAGTGGACCGAACTGTTAAACAATCTTTTGAAATAATCACTCCCTACCGGAGTTTTAGGTAAGCAACATGTAAACGTTCTGTGTTTGTGCTAATACAGGAAAGCCTGAATGATCCACTTTTACATTCCCAGTGGTGATTTTATTTCTTATAGAACACTTAATATAATATGTTCTTTTCCATAGTGTCTAATTTATTAGGCAGTATATAAAAACACCTTGTAAAAGTGTCTTGAATAATCATGCAACCTGTAAAGATGCTAATTTCATGGGATTGGAGTAGTTTCTTTTCTTAATGTAGTCATGTGCCACAGAAGGTTTTGGTCAGTGACAGACTGCGTATATGACAGTGGTCCGCTAAGAATAGTACCATATGGCCTAGGTGTGTAGTAGGCCACCCCATCCAGGTTTGTGTAAGTACACTCTGTGATGTTTGCACAACGACGAAATAGCCTAATGGTGCATTTCTAAGAACATATCCCTGTCGTTAAGCGACACATTACTATAACACTTTTTCTTAGTAGGCTTGGTGAGTATGTTAATTTTTTAAGCAACAAATATATGAAAAATTACTTCACATTCTGAAGGAATAAAATAAAATGAGAATATTATATTGTGTTTATTGCTGTATTGTTATTTACCTTCTTTTATCCTAATAAAATACAATTTTGCCTTTAAGATCAATCCTTCATTATAGTTGCTCCATATTGATTTCCTAAAAGCAACTCTGCCTTAAAATGACGCTGAATTTAATGGATTTCATAGCACTTATTCGTCAAATATTTTAGCATTTCGTTATATATCTTGTCTTATGCTATTCTAGTAATTGCTTCATAATGACAATGAAACAGAAAACTTAATATATGTTCTTAACGTGTTAATAGTCTATAATGACTGCATGCTTTTGTACATAGAAGAGGCATAAATCAGTATCTGTTGAGTTCAGCCACATTAATTCATCTGTCACAAATATTCATCATACCACAGCATAGTATGCAGGTCAGAGTTCTCAAAGGCCTTTGAAGGACTAACGATTACTTAGCAATTACAAAATTACTACCAAATCCAGTACTCATTTTATCTGTCAGAATATGTCTACTGGCTCAATTTTAAGAAAGAAATGGTCACATAAGGAATAACAGGCTTTATTTTCAGATGTGCAGATTCTTTCAAGCCCCAAGTGAAAGTGTAGACATTACCTAAGCTGTTTTTACTCACAAGACTTCTGACACCAAATATGTGAGCTTTTTCCTTACACTAACCAATTCTCTAACTATCTGGACACCAATTGGGTGTCCTACAATTCAATCCTATTCTGCCACCAACTTCTTGGAGTGAGCATCAGACCCCATGGGTTTAAGGACTCAGTTCCACAAGACTGTTGTCTCTTCAGATGCCAGTTGCAAGTATTGGGTCCCCAGGTTACCCACATTTCTGTCCAACTCAGCTACACGTTGGGGTTCCCATAACTCCCCCCAGGTTGTATAATTTGCTAGAATGGCTCATAGAACTCAGGAAAACAGTTTAATTATTACTACCAGTTTATTATAAAGAATGCAACTCAGGAATGGCCAAATGGGATTGCTGCATAGGACAGCGTACAAGGGCTTAGTGGTCTGGAGCTTCCATGCCCTCTCTCGGTGCACCACCCTCCCAGTACCTCAATGTGTTCGCTACCCTGGAAGTTCTCAGAATCTTGTTGTTTAGGGGTTTTTGTGGAGATTTCATTCCATGGGCATGATCGATTAAATCCTTGGCCATTGGTGATTAACTCAATCCCAGCCCTTCTCCCCTTCCCAGAGGTCAGGGGGTGGGGTTGGCTGAAAGTTCCAACTCTCTATCACACCTGGGTCTTTCTGGTGACCAGCTCCCATCCTGAAGCTGTCTAGGCCTCCAGCCACAAGTTACCTCCTTAGCATACAAAAGACACTTTTATCACTGTGAATTCCAAGGGTTTTGGGAGCTGTGTACCAGGAACCTGTGTGTACCAGGGACAAAGACCAAATACCTCTTTTCCATTGTGCCGTGGTGGCTGTGACCAGTCTTTATGTAGAAGCAGAAACCACTAAGAATATTATAGTGATGATGGAACCATAAAGTGCTTCAAAAAATATAATCCATGTAGGCCACTCAGTTTTCATAAAGATTAAGAATATATTTGTCATCTGTTATTTTTATTTCAAAGCATTTTCATCTTCAGAACAGAAAATTTTAATGTGAAGCATCATTTTTTGGGTCATTGAGTATGGAACACTGCAGCACATTTTTGGGCACATTGTAGGTACTCAGTAAATATTTCCTCAAGGTGAACTGATCTGTAATGTTTTATCCCTTCTCACAGGCACCCAATAAACGCTAAGAATTAAATAAGAACATGGCTAAAAATGTGTTAGAATTCTATTAGAATAGTAATCACTTAAAACTTTTTTGATTTCTCAGTTTCTTAAAGCCATCTGGACCTTATTCTAATTTAAAAAAATTTATTTTTAAGGCTGAAAAAAATCAATTTTTTTGGTGGGTGTTTTTGATAATTTAATTTCAGACTATCATGGCATTCATTCCTGGCAAAAAAATTCAATTGTCCTGAAACTCTGCCAGTCTCTCATTGATTATTATAACCACTGCTTAGGGAAACATGGCATCTCATTTAAGCTTTTGACCTAACAAGGCAATTTTTATATACTGGTCAGAAAAATGTGTATGTTAATTTTGGTTCAAGATATGTAAACAAAGTCATAAGCAATGTGGAAAGTCAGAGGAAAAAAGACTTCTAAATTAGATGATTTTTAGCAGAAGACTATCCAACTGCCTGGAAGGCGTATTTTTTCAGCTGCTGTTTAATTTGTGAGTGAAATGAATATGCAAACTGAACATACTGCTTAATTGGTCTTTACAAGAGAGATCGATAATGAAGGAATGTTAATTGTTTCAGCTTTACAGCCGAGTCGGAAAAAGAGAAACAAGAGTGGATTGAAGCTGTGCAGCAATCGATAGCAGAAACTCTCTCTGATTATGAAGTAGCTGAGAAGATATGGTTCAACGAGTCCAACAGGAGCTGTGCAGATTGTAAAGCCCCGGATCCTGACTGGGCATCCATCAATCTCTGTGTTGTCATCTGTAAGAAGTGTGCAGGTAATTAGTGATAAGTTATGCTCATCACTGTTTGGTGGCAGATTGGCACTGAATGCTCTTTATTGTCATATATAATGTGTCCCAGCTGATGATTATGAAAAATGAAAACAGAGAAAGCTTATTCCATTTAAATCAAATTTAGAAATATAATCCTAAACTTTTCTTATGCATGACTTAGATATAAAAATTGATTTTTAAGCATGTAATCATTTTTTTGTGCCTACTTGTCCATGTATGCATTTTAAAAAGGCAATTGTTGAAGTTTTTAGATTTTAGGTGAATATGTTTCAGAATATACCCTGAATGCATTTGCTGTTTGTATGATTTTACATTTTTCCCAGTCGTGTTTTCTAAGACCTATTTTTCACATCAAGGCCATTCTGAGCTCTTGGTTCATCAGATCTGGTATCTCTTACAATGAGAATTTTTGTATACAAGCATTTTCCAGGCGTATCAAAGTTTGTGAAAGTAACCAGTATTATGACTGGTTTTCTTATGGCGATCTTACACTTTGCAGACTATGTGACAGTTCATTGTATTTAGGAGCTCAGTTATTCCAAGTGAGTGGAGGGAATGGACCCCCGTTTAGGTATGTGATTGTGGAGGTCTTGGAAAAAGCCACAACCTAAACTTAACTTCAGCTTTTCAGCTCCACCAGGTACTGTGCTGGTCTTGGGAATTAAAAGGATGTATAAGGCATGACATTTCTTGCACAAATATGTAAATAGTAATTACAATAGAGTATGGTAAGGACTAGAGTAGACTTAAGTACAGGTTTCACTGAGAGAATACAGAGGAGCACCTGCCTCAACTGGAGCAAAGACAAGGACAGTTCCTACAAATCCTTAAGACTTTTCTAGAGCTCTATGCTACCATATTTCTCAACCTGCTAAGATGGACTTCCTCCTGAGCGAATTAGCAACGTCAATAGTAACAAGAAAAAGCATCAGTTAATCCTCCTCTACTTTGTATTTTTTTTTTTTTTTTTTTGAGGAAGATTAGCCCTGAGCTAACATCTGTTGCCAATCTCCCTCTTTTTGCTGAGGAGGACTGGCCCTGAGCCATATTTTTTCCCAACCTTTTCTTCTCACCAGTCTCACTGGAAGAGATAACTTTGTTGTCCGAGGCTGTTCTTTCTATTTATGCTTCCTTTCTTTCCTGTCTTCTTAGGATCCCCTCACTCATCATTTACTCACTCTATGTAAGTTGTTCGACTATGATTTCTTTTGTTTCAGCATATAAATGTGCATAAGTCTGTCCTGTTAACACCAGCTTTCTGAAAACCTAGCATTCCCTTCTATGTATCATTCTCTCTCCCTTTTTGCTTTCATAGATGAGATACTTTCAAGAGTAGTAGACTGTGCAGGTTTTCTTCATTTCTTTAACTTCCTGGTTTTTCTTCAGCATCTTGTCACCAACCTCTTTTTCTCTCCAGTAAAAATGTTTTCACCCCATTTACCAATGTATTTTACCTCTCACTTTATGTGTGGTCAGTTCCTATCTTGATTGTCTTCTCTGCAGTATTGGTCAATCTGTCTCTCTGTGACTTCTCATCCTCTCTCAACTTCCAAGAGACATTGTCTCTTGGTGGGCTCTTACTACTGCGGTCATCCTTTTTCAGATTACTTTTCCTCTCCCACTCATAACATAGGTGTGCTCCCTTGGGTGACATCCTCAGCTCTCGCACTCTGATGTTCCTGAATGATGGTATTTATCATATGAATTCAACACTCATTTTTGAGCAGATGATTCTCACTCTGTTGGACACCATACTCTTATATCCATCTACTAGAATCTCTACTTGAATTTGCCCAAGATATTGCAAAGATAACATGTTACATATGGAGCTCTCATTGCTGCCAGGCTCATTTACATAAAACTGCACATTCTAATCTCGGTCAGAAGTAACACTGTCCATGCTACACTGAAGCCTAAAACCTGAGAGACCTTCTTGACCCTTCTCTTTCCTTAAAGCCCACCAATTCCCATCAGTTTTTATCTTCTCAGTATCTCTAAATTTGCCCTCTATTTTGTTTCTCTTCCTGGTGCCTCAATTCAGATTCTATTATGTATTTCTTAGGCTACTCCAGTGTTCCTTCCAGTTCTTCCTACATGCTTCTAAGTTTGACCCCTGTTGTCTTTAGGTCATCTTTATAAGTGCAAACCTGTGAATTCCTGCCAAGGGAATTCTAGGGCTTTGTGCTTTGAGTAGTTTCCAGCTCTCTCAAAGAAGGGAAGAAAGGAACCCCTTACCAATGTAGAGAGAGGGATGAGCTTTCATGCTCATAAGGCAATAGGTCCTTAAGATTAAGGATAATGTCTTTGTACCTGTTTTCCTTCTCGGCTTGGAAAGCATCTGACACATGCCTGGGTACCCAGTAATGACTGAATGATGATTTATCCAACAGAATTAAAGTGATGATAATAGAATGCTGGGCTGTTATTCTCTTCCAGGCATAATAGCAGAATAAAGAATCTACTTCAGAGTTTTAAGTATACATTCATTAGAGTTGTAGCTAGGTTTTTTTTTTTGAGTAAACGGATAATATCTGTATTCACATACATGTAATTTGCACAGACCTGTTATAAAATGTTTTCTTTCAGTTACTGAAAATTTCTGGTTACTTGCTGAGCAATGAAAAATGATATAAACGTATGTATATGCACATATATATGCATGTACATACACACATACATGCACACACACTTTTAAAAGTGTAGTTTTATACCAGCGCACGGTGCTGATGAAGGTGATTGCTGTTATCTTCGTTGTGGTTGGTTATGATTTCTGCCTAATTACCACCACGACTCTACTCTAGGGTGGAAAGTACATATTAGTGTGTTTTAAGTTGAAAAGATGGATAAATACACGCATACATGTACACATAATATACACCTTTTTTTAAAGGTAAAATACATTTACATTCAAATTAAAATAGAAATGCAATTGTTTTTTGATTTCAGGTCAACACAGATCTTTAGGACCAAAAGATTCCAAGGTTAGAAGTCTAAAAATGGATGCGAGCATTTGGAGCAATGAACTCATTGAGGTAAGTCCGATTTAACTATGGCGGTGGTTAGCAGAGGTCGGGGGAAGGTATGCAGTGGAGTGGCATGGGTTACTTCAGGGGCTCTTTGATAAAGTTCTCACACGTTATAAAGATGGCTTATAGCCTGTTAGATAGTGGTAACTTTCTACTTTCACCTTCAGAATGCTGCCTAAAGGAGATAATTATGTTAAAAATACAAAGTACAAGGAGCTTTAATAGTAATAACTATTAAAGCCTTGACAGCTTTTTTTTACGCCAGCATTTACTTTCTTTGTTTTTAACCCAGCATGGATAAAATGTTATAAATGTGAATGAAAACATTTGGCAAAATTTTCTATTCTCTCTCTTGGCTGCGCTCTGTCATTAACTGCGATCGTGTCTAACTTGCTGTCTCCCTTTTCCATTTTCTGCTTGGGTTTTAGTACTGTTCTCAACCAAATTAGCCCACCTACTTAGCCATTTTAAATGACTCTGTTTCAATTTGAGCTTCACAAAATAATAATGGTTTTGCTACAATTTGTGTTGCTTGCAATTTCTTTCTTAGCTAACCTTTTACCATTGTTAAGAGCAGCTAGACTGTATTTAAAATAGAAATAGTATCTGCTTTCACATTGCATCTTCCTGAAAGAGTTGGGTCTTTCTTGTGTTTTTGCGTATTTTATACTGCTATACTTTAATCTGTAATGTGAATCAGTTTTCTGCAGATTCGCAACTGATATGAACTATGTTTTATAATTTTTTGATGATTCAGCTTTTTATTGTCATTGGAAACAAAAGAGCAAATGACTTTTGGGCTGGTAATCTTAAAAAAGACGAGGAGTTACACATGGACTCGCCAGTAGAAAAGAGAAAAAACTTTATCACTCAGAAGTACAAAGAAGGAAGATTCAGAAAAACACTTTTGGCATCTCTCACCAAAGAAGAATTAAATAAGGTATCTAATAAAATAGACATGGATTTTAATGTCTTTTTAAATATGTCTGAAGGATTTTGAAAAGAAGTAAAAACTCTTTTAGTATTTGATGGAATTGTTTTATTTTATTTCCTTTTGTAAGATTGTGCCAGTGGTTTTCCCATCATTTCACTTACGGATTCATTATGAATAGTCGATAAACTCCATCCATAGCTGAAATTTCCAGCTAACTTAGGCCTACCCCATTATTCTTAAAACTTTGGCGACTTTTCCTAGAATACTGAACTAACTTCAGCTCTTACATTACTGACTCAGTGTCACCAAAATTAACATCATTTACTCAATTAATTTATTAGGATCATTGATTTGTTTGGTCCTGTTGATTTGAAGTGTTAATTGCCTTTGGCTGAGTGATTCTTTGTACTTCTTGTGACCATTTTTTGCTGCCCATTTGGTCTTCACCCTTTTGGCAAAGGATTTGTTAAGCATCCTGCCAGAAAATTTGAAAAGCAATTTTCTGTTTTTAAATTACTACTTTAGTTTCTTGTAAGTCAGGAAATTCTTCTACGTATAGATATTTAAAACATGTACTTTGATATGCCTATTGTTTTTATGCTTAGAGAATATATTTTTTCATGGTTCTCAGTTCTTTAGTATGCTTTTAATGCCAATGCTTATTGTATAAGGATCCCTAGGTAAATAGCATTATGCTGAACATTTTGGAAAACAAAAAAACAAAGATTTTTTCCATACTTCCTAGAAATTATAAAATTTATACAATTATTTACATTTCTCTTCTCTTGGCTTAGTTCCCATTGACTAAGTTTTTCTTCTTTGTGCATCTTTTATATTAGAATTGGTTTTAAAGTAATGACACACAGTAAGTGCAGGATTTAGGATCCATACCTAAGGCTGGGGAGAGTCAGGGAGGTGGGATGGGGTAAGGAACCATATATTTATGTTGTGTAGGTAGGTATGGTACATATGGTTATGTAGGTAGGTATAAGGCTATTTAATTTTGTTTTGGGAGGTGTTTTCATGGGTACTAATTACATTATTAAAATAACTGACCAATTATACCAGATGTGTGGAATAATGATAACAGGGTATCATAAACCAAGGTTTATTATTTATTCTGTGCACCACAGGTCCATATATAAATAAGTAGTAAGTTGTGGATTTTGGGAAAGTAATTGCTGAGGTTGGAAAACCAGAGTATATCTTTCCCTAATAGTTTCTCTCTTTTTGCTGGTGATGGGAATCTTGTCAATGAGTAAATACTGATGTCCCCAAATGAGGTCCCGCGTGCCACACCACACACTTCACTTGAACTAAGACATTAGATAAGTTTTACATTAATTACTAGCAATTGCGTTCTTCCTAGGAATGTTTTAGGGAAATCTACCCATTAGGATTTACTTCCACATTGGGCTTCTTAAAAATGATACTCTTAAGTGTCAGTGAATAATTTTTACCAAAAATTACATTTATTTTATGGAATAAGTATTTTTAATCGAGATATAATTTACCTATAATGTTGTGTAAGTTTAAGTTGTTCAGTTGTCGATTTGATACATTTAGGTATTGCAGTATGATTACCACAGTAGCTATAGCTAACACCTCTATCACGTGACATAATTATTTCTTTTTTGTAGTGAGAACTTTTAAGATGTATGAGCGATTTTGAAGTATATAATACAGTATTGTTGACCACAATCACTATGCTGTGTGTTAGAGCTCCAAAACGTATTTATCCTCTAGTTGTAAGTTTGTACCCTTAAACAACATCTCCCCAATTTTTCCTCCCCACCCTAGCCCTTGGTAAGCACATTCTACTCTCTATTCCTACAACTTTGGCTTTTTTAGAGTGTACATGTAAATGATATCATACAATATTTGTCTTTCTCTGTCTGGCTAACCTCACTAAGCCTAATGCCTTCAAGGTCCATCCATGCTATCCCAAATGGTAGGATTTCCTTCTTTCTCATAGCTGAATAATATTCTGTTGTATATATCTATACCACATCTTCTTATCCAGGCATCAATTGATGGACCCTTAGATTGTTTCCATATCTTGCCTGCTGTGAATAATGCTGCCATAAACATGAGACTGTAGATATCTTTTTGATATCCCGTTTTCATTTCCTTTGAATATATACCCTGAAGTTGGATTGCTGGATCATATGGTAGTTGTATTTTTAATATTTTGAGGAACCTCTGTACTGTTTTACATAGTGGCTGAATCAATTTAGATTCCCAGTAGTGCATGAGAGTTGCCTTTTCTCCACGTCCTCACTAACACTTGTTATCTCTTGTCTTGTTGATAATAGCCGTTCTGACATGTGTGAGGTAATATCTCATTGTGGTTTTGATTTGCATTTCCCTGATGATTAATGATGTTGAGTCTTTTCATGTACCTGTTGACCATTTGGATGTCTTCTTTGGAAAAATGTGTATTCAATTCCTCTGCCCCTTTCTTAATTGGATTGTTTGTTTTTTACTGTTGAGGTCTATGAGTTCTGTATATTTTTTGGATATTAGTCTCTCATCCAGTGTATGATTTGTAAATATTTTCTCCCATCCTGTAGGTTGCTTTCTCATTTTGTTCGTCATTTCTTTTGCCTTGCAGAAGGTTTCTAATTTGATATAGTCCCACTTAGTGACTTTTTCTTTTCCTGCTTATGCCTTTGGTGTCATATCGAAAAAATCATTGCCAAGATCAATGTCAAGATACTTCTTTCCGATGTTTTTTTCTAGAAGTTTTAAGGTATCGAGTCTTATGTTTAATTTTTTAATCCATTTTGAGTTAATTTGTGCGTGTGGTGTAAGATAGGTGTCCAGTTTCATCTTTCTGTATGTGGTTATCCAGTTTCCCAACACTATTTGTTGAAGAGACTATCCTTTCCCCATTGAGTGTTCTTGGTGGATAGGTATTTATTGCACACACAGCAATTGCTGAGTTCTTTTTTAGGTGCTAGGGATACAATTGTAGTAAAAAGTAAATGTACTTCTTTTATTCCTGAGAGTCGTAGTCAAGTAGGGGAAACTGACCATAGACAGCTAGATTCTATATCTACTATAGCAAATACAGTGTGCTGTGATGGGAAACACTAGGGTGATGAGAGAGAAAGAGGAAACACACGTGATTAATGAGGGCAGTCAAAGGCTTTTCCAGTGGAAGGATGTTAGCTGTTTATTTTCCAACACCCTTATTTTGCAGGTGAGGAAAACTAAGATCCAGGGAGGAGAACGGATTCACCTCGCAAATTAGTACGAAGTTAGGTACAAGAATTCAGGCTTCTTGATTCTAAAACAGAGGAAATTCTGGAGGTCAGCTAGACCATGGTAGAGAAAATAAGTACTTTTTTTAACAGTTCATGTCCCGGGCTGGAACTGTGAATGAGTCCTGGGACTTCCTGGCTGTACCTTCTGAGCCGCCTGTTAGTATATTTAATGAGCAATTATCCTGGAGTTGCAGTACAGAGGCAAATTAACCAGTGATCTGTCTTGGTGCACCATGTCAGGAAGGAGATAAAGTGGTGAGTCCGAGGCTAGAAAGTCAGATGGAATCAAGGTGCCAAAATTAGTGTGTTTGGAAGCAAATGAGAAGGCAATAAAATGAGAAAACAGGAAGAAAGAATGAGAAGAGATGTGAAGGCAGCTTATTACTTCAAGGCAAAAAAAATAAAAAATAAAAAAAATCAGGTTCCAGCAATTCCTAGTCTTTGTATAATGATGGTATATAACACAAGTGAGTGATGTTGTTTTATTGCCTCTTGCTTGCTCTTCCTCCTCCCAACCCATACTCCCACCCCTACAAAAGGAATAATCCTGAATTTACTTGGTGCTCATCTGTCAAAGATTCTACAGATCCTGATTACTAGAAAATACATACATACATACATACAATATTCATATGACAAAACATTTAGTGGATACTTCATTATTTTTTAATTTGTTTTTTATTGAGATAACATTGGTTTATAACATTATATAAATTCCAGGTGCACATCATTATATTTCAACTTCTGTATAGACTGCATCATGTTCACCACCAAAAGTCTAGTTTCCATCCATCACTCTCCTCCCACCTGCCTTCCCCTATGGTAATCTCCAATCTGTTCTGTGTATCTATGTGTTTGTTTGTTGTTTTTTATCTTCCATATCAGTGAAATCATAGGGTATTTGACTTTCTCCATCTGACTTATTTTGCTTAGCGTATTACTCTCAAGCTTCATCTATGTTGTTGCAAATGGCAGCAAGATTTCATCTTTTTTTTTTTTGTAGCTGGGTAGTATTCCATTGTTTATGTATACCACATCTTTTTTATTCATTCATCTATTGGTGGGCACTTAGATTGTTTCCAAGTTGCGGCTATTGTGAATAATGCTGCAGTGAACATAGGGGTGCGTGAATCTTTTCAATACTTCATTATTACATTTGAAGTGTTTTGAATTATCTGAGCATCAGCCATTATCATAGTGTATAAGCATAAAACATGTCTTCCAAAGAAAATACGATGGATGGGAAAGTTTAGAACATCACAGCAATAAAACAATGATTTGAAATTTGGAGGTCTTGGGTTGTAATTTAAATTCATATGAAGCAGGCCTTTTGAGACTGTTGCTTAATTCAGGGCATAATTATTATTAGCTATCTTAGTTAAAAAGGAATACAGACTTCATCTTATAAATGATTAGCAGACGTTCACTCATCTTAATAGCTAGAATTGTATTTTCTTCTTTTGAAAGGTATATTTTCTTTTAACGAGCAGGCTCTGTGTGCTGCTGTAGTGAAGTCAGATGTTCTGGAAACGATGGCTTTGCTGTTCAGTGGAGCAGATGTCATGTGTGCAACTGGAGACCCTGTGCATAGCACCCCCTATCTGCTGGCCAAGAAGGCTGGACAGAGTCTGCAAATGGAATTTCTCCACCATAACAAATTCTCAGGTTAGTCTTTATCCCGGCATGACCCTGCTCTCCTCTGCCATATCCCTAAAAGGAGTGAAGCACACATCTGTTCATTTCTCAAATAAGAAACATCATCAGAATGAAAAAAAAGGTGATGACTAAAAAGATGGAACATGCTTAAGACTATGTTTTATTTTATTTCAAGAAAAAGTTTAGGAAATAAATCTTATGTTTCTTTAATCTTATAACTGGAAGATTAAAATAGTTAATCCCACATAATCATTTTTACCAAAATTAAATCTGATTTTCATATATGAATAATAAACACAACTTAAGTGCTTATTTGCAAATTGTATGCCAAGTGCAATAAACATCTCTGTGTATTTGTTCTGTGGCATATTTGAGGTAGTTTTTCTTTTAGATCAAAACTCTCATACATATTCATAAGCAAAGGGAAAATTGTTTGCATTTTATATTTCAAATGTATTATTTGTGTAATTGTTCTAGATTTCCCTCAACATGACGTTCATTCTGAAGGTGGATTAAGTCAAGAGTCCTGTCAGTCCGTGTTCCTCTGTGACTTTCTGTATCAGGTCCCTTCTGCTGCTTCTAAACTCTCTTCAGAGAAAAAACTGCTTGAAGGTATCTTTTCTGCTCCATTTAGATTTTGTTATCCGATAAAACTTTATTTCATTATCAAAACTATTAGGTTTAAATTTTGATGTTTTTTCCCTTAAGGTGTTGAATTGGATCTTGCAGTAGAGAAATATTTTTTGAGGATTTATAAATGCTTCCAGGCACAGATATTATTTCACGCGGTGCATCAGGGACTTACCACTGGGTTGGAATGCTGAATGGCTTCTCAACAGGATTCACTGATGTCTACCTTAGGGCCAGCCAATTCTGCTTCAGGATTTAAGGGTTGTTCCAAAGAAATGTGAAACTCAGCCCCTTCCCTTAGGACAGCCATCCTAACTGGGGAGATAATATAGATAAATGGCAGCACATAGGAAGAACTGACAAGTTTCCAGGACATATTCTATCAGCATACTAGGTGATATGAAGTAGTTCATTTTGTTCTGATTATAAGTGTGTGTGTGTGTGTGTGTGTGTGTGTCTGTGTAAGTAAAATAAAGCTTAAGCGTGGGTTCAGAAAAATAATGGGAATTAATTTGATTTAACAAGCTATTCTAGGTTTGAGGACTTATCTGAGCAGAGTCACAATAGCCATTTATCCATCTATCCATCCAGCTCTTTGTGTCAGGCATTTACTAGGCATTAGGAATACAAAAATGAGTAAGACACAGGCCTCATGCTCATGTTATAGACATGTGAACTAATTTTAAAAATATAGGCAGAAAAATATAATGAGATCTGTCTTACTGGAACAAAGAGAATTTAAGAGAAATTAAGCTGTACAGGGCAATTGATGGTGGGCGTTCAGGGACTCCGGACCCTCATATTAATTTCCTAGGTAGTATAATCCAGCTGTATTACTCAAAGGAAAAATAGGATGAAAAACTCACTTTAGAGCGCTAATCCTGATCCTTATACCTTGGAAGTGATTATTTCAGTAAAAACACTTTATTTCCAACAAAAAAATTATATCTCTAATCAGAATTATATTGGGACTAACTATACTTAGATAGATTTTCCTGGAAACAGTGGCTGTCCTTTAGTGAGCATGTACTATGTGTAAGGCATTGCTTTAGGTACTTTACGTATGTTAATTGTAATCCTCATGCAAACACTGCAAGATAGTTGATATTATGCAGATTTTCACATGAGAAATAGAGGAGCTCAGCTTGAAGCAGAATTTTACATCTAATTTGTATTATAGTTGTTATTGTAACAGTTTGGCCTTAGTTAAAATGTAATAGCTGAGTGACACTAGGATGGCGGAGCATTTTTATCCTTTGAGTGTAGATATTTTTGGTTCTTTCAGCAATTGGTTTTGATATCTTCATTTATTCAACCTAACCAATAATAAGTGACAGATTTTACAGAGATTTTCTCATCTTCTCTTGCTCCTTATCAGTATTTAACCCTTAAGTAGTCAAAAGTTGACTGATCAGAAGGAGGGAAAAAGTAACTGAATAATCTGTGAATTGACTATAGCAATTATTAAGGGGCTGGCACTGTGGCCTAGTTGTTAAGTGTGACGTGCTCTGCTTAGCGGCCCTGCTTTGGTTCCCGGGCGCAGACCTACGCTACTCATCGGTAGCCATGCTGTGGTGGCAACCCACATATAAATAGAAGAAGGCTGGCACAGATGTTAGCTCAGGGCAAATCTTCCTCAGCAAAAAAACAACAAACAATTATTAAAATAATTGAATAATAAGACAATTAATATACTCATAAATAAGTTTACAAGGTTTCTGGAATGTTTCTTCTAAATAGTAGGAGATCCTAGCCCCATCCTTCAAACCACTTATAAAAAGAGGAAATAGGGAATTTGAAATATAAGATTTTCTTCCTAAAGCTTTTCAATATATCATAAACACTCTGCAGGCTTAAAATAAGCTTTTATTTACTTTTTGGCAATTGTGGTTATAATATTTATTTACTTACTAGTTTGTTTTAGTATTTCCTTGAAATGGATTGTTTTTGTTAATCACTTGAGGACTGAATTGATGTTTTAAACTTGTAACTAAATCGTTCTTTTATCTTTTATAAATTAACTATGGATTTTTTTTTGTTAAAACTTATTTCAAAAACCAGAAACTGGTGCATTCTTGTGTATGTAATTTAATTAGGGATGTTTTCTCATTTTGGAAGATGCTATTTTAAGTAATATGAAGTTGAATGTCTGTACTTTGGCTATGCAGCTCACAGATATGATTTCATCAAAAAATAATCTCCTTGCAAGACACTCTTTGAGGGTCCTCATTTCTTTTTGTCAGCAAGGTCTATCATTTCAAACTCAGAACAGAGCGTGAATCAGTTGGCTGCTCCCCATCTCCACTCATATCATCATAGCCCCAGCCACCACCATGTCCTGCCAGGGCTGTAATACCTACCTTAGTTGTCTGCCAATATCTTTCTTCTAAAGATAGCTTCCCTCCAAAACCATTCTCTAAAAAGTAGACTTAACAATCTATAAAAATGTAAGTCAGATCATCTATTTCCAGTGCTCAAGTATATTCAGCTGCTTCCCATTCTAGACTCCAGCCCTGCTCCTTATTATGACCTAAAAGACCTTCTCATATCTTCCCCCTGTCATCTCATCTCTTTCCTCCCTGTGCTACATGCCTAACCACACTGGTTTCCTCTCTCTTCCTGCAACATGCTGTGTTCCTTTCTGCCTCTTCTGGACCTCTGTGGTCACTGTTCACTCTGCAGGGAGAGTGCTTCCCTCAGTCTGACTCCTTCTCATCTTTCCGGGATCAGTTCAGTGCTACCTAGTTGGAGAGATCTCTTTGGAGCCCTACAAAAGTGTGCTCCCACCACTGCTCTCCTCTTTCATACTGTGCTGCTTGTTTCCCTCACAGTACTTACCACGTGAAGATGATCCCTCCTTCACTGCTTTGTTTTTCTTTCCCTCTGGAGTGGAAGCTCAATGAGGCATTAGCATTTTCTGGCTTAGTGAGGATTATCAAATCTTTGGTACCTAAAACAGTGTCAAAACATAGTAGTCACATGATAAATACTTATTGAATAAATGACCATATCTCTAATTGTATTGCTACCATTGTACAAGTGTGAGTGACTTGTTAGTATTTTGTTTTGGCCTGCATATGAAAGTACTGAATAGAACATATTTGGTTCAGAAAGAGCCGATGTAAAACTGAAGAAGAAAAAGTTGAACTACCGAGAAACATCAAGTTCTGGTGATTTTTTCTTTTTTCCTTTTCTCCCTCAAGATTCTCTAGTGTTGTTACTCCTATTGAGCACCAGCTTTATGAAAAAAAATGAATTATTTGGAAAGATTTAGAGATTAAAGTGTGGTTGGCACCTTTGCCTCTGAACAGCAAGCACCTGGACTGCGCCACTCTATCAGTGCTTGTCAGTACGGCCGTAGAGCAAAATGATTAGAAACAAAGAAAAAAGTCAAGGAATAAAATGCATGCAGTCCTTCAGAGAGTTACAGAGGTTTCAGATTGTCAGCTCAGGTTTTTAAGATTTGAAGTTCTTCTAGCCTCTGGTTATGAAGACTGATCTGTATTTTTCTTTTTCTTCTCAATTTAGTGTTCCTGAAAAGAAAGACGGATAGCTCTTGTTAAACCTAAGTATAGAGCTGAGTAATAGCATCCTGGTCTTGTTTTCTGTTTTCTCCCTGCAACCATATTTTTTCTGCTTGATATCTTACCTTGATTTGCTGGCAGAGTGTTTGATTTTTAAAAAGAAAGTGGTTGATATGGTTTACTTGTAATTCCTATCATCTGTTTATATTTAATTTCATAGATTAGAATTGAGGGATTTTGAAGATCTTTTTTCCCCCTAAATGCCTAGATTGTATACTTTAAAAATCTTTCTCCAAGCCTAAAACACATTTATTTTAAATGAAAAGGATTCCTAGGGTGTATTTCTATTTTCAGTGGACGCTGAATACCATCAGTTGAGGAAATTCTTCATCAGGAAACAACTTCATGGTTTCAAAAAATAGTAGTTTCGCCGTAACTGTCTCAGATTTATTGTGCATGTGCGTATTAGAAAGTATGACCCCTGCTCTACTCTAGTACATTTTACAAGTGGACATACATGCTTCACACACATAGCAGACACAGAGAGGCACTGTGTGAAGTCATTAAGAGGGTAGCTTCTGAAGCTGACTGCCTGGGTTCTACCCCTGGCTCTGATGCTAAGTACTTGTGTGATCTTGGGAAAGTCAATTAACTGTTTGCAGCTGTGGACGAGGTACAACAAAGGGGGGTGTAATAATAGAATTGACCTAGTAGATTGGTCTGAGGATTCAATGAGTTAATGGATGTAAAATGTGTAGCAGAGTGCAGGGCACATAAATATGATGAGGGGATGCAGAGGAGGAGCAGAGGGGCTGTTCGTATACACAGCTGCTTCTGGTTTCCACTTAGCCTTTGAGTTTAGGTATATCCTCCAGGCTGTAGCTGACGACCAAGGTACCCAACTATAGTACCCATATCACTTCATAGTAGTATTTCAATAGGTCACCTCTGGAGTCCTTTACCTCTGTTTGAGTGAGTTCCAGCAGTGTTTTTCTTCCCTGATGTAAAAGCATCGAGATTGAATAGAAGGAACGAACAACTCATTCAGCCAGTCCAGCCACGGTACACATTACCTCTTGTCTATGAAACAGCTTGTGTCCTGAGCGTTACCCAGTCTGTGGCCCAAGTTTTATTTCTGGTGGACATCTTCTGGTAGCTAATTAACAGTAAGACTTCTGTAGCAGAGAGGGTGTCACAAAGGGTATCGACATTTCTCAAAGTCAGAGTTAGGAGAGCATGTCTGAATTGGCTTAAGCAGACAAATGCAATTGAGCATAATTTTGTTAAAGGTTTTCATTGCTTCCCAAGTGAACAGGAATGTCAAGATTTCCTGTCATAGCTTTGTTATTATAAATCCTCCAAGGTAATATCTGTGCCTGCCTTGTCCGACCTCTGGCACATTTTTCACTTATAAAAATGACTAATCAAGGGTTATAGTGGTGATAATGCTGCAGGACTAAATCTCAAGCCATATTTCTAAGTTAAGGTGAATTTGCACTCACCTTTTTAAAGAGATTTGTCATTTGTTTCCCATTAGAATTTACATAACTAGGTTCTGCGTTTACATTTATTTCAGGCATCACGCATTTGGCACTTTTTGTTTAAGACCTTCCAATGGCTCCCACTTGTCTACTGAGAAAGGAGCTAAGTTCTGAACACCTGTCATGTGAGACTCCTGGGGCCTGGCCTCTGCTGCGAGCCTGCAGTCTCCTCGTTCTTTCCCATTTCCTAACTTCACGTGTAATCTCATTCTCTGGCCAAATAGGTTTTAGGCAGTTTCCCCTTTCTGTGACTTTCCTCACGTTGTTCTTTCCCAGAATTATGGAATGATTGTGGTTCAGAATGCATTTTTTGCTACTTTAGAAACATGCCTTTGCAGTCATACACGACTATTTCAAAAGCTGTATTTTTCCATGAAAATTTTCTTTATTTTATGATAAGATTTTTTCTTATCACTCCAGTCTGAGGGTGGCTTCCCTCCATGAAAGATTCTATAAAGGGATCTCCTGATGGTTATTATTCCAAACACACTCCTCTTAGATTGGATTACAAACTGTCTCAGGACAGGGGGTTGAATTTCCTAATCTGTGCCAGTGATTATCTATGTACTGAATAAATGTACCTTTTTTGCTTTATTCTTTATGAAGGTTATTCAGATGTTTCAAAATTATTTCATAAGTCCAATTGATTCATGCTTTCACTTTTCTTTTTCTTAGATTTTAGAAATAGTCATTAGTAATAGTTATTTAAAAATTATGGCCTTTTGTGATTTTCATCTAGTTGTGCAAGGTATACAGTGTGACTCAGGATTTGAGGGCCCTGGAACAATGTGTCACCTTCCAGTAAAAATTGATTGGGTCTCTGTGAACTTTCTTTTCCCGTA
This sequence comes from Equus asinus, assembly GCF_041296235.1. NCBI lineage: Eukaryota > Metazoa > Chordata > Mammalia > Perissodactyla > Equidae > Equus > Equus asinus. Next base: position 132,947,694 of record NC_091792.1, read on the forward strand.
CCCATAAACACATTCTTTGTGCTGCTTTCTTCTGCCAGTTATGCCTCCATGTTCCCTTTGGCAGTCTGTTTCTCAGAATACGGGGACCGGACAGCTCTCAGTGTTTCTACCCTTTGAGTGCTTCTCCTCATGATGGTTTTTGAGGCTAAACACATCATCTTGTTTTCTTTCTTCTTCTTCTGACCACCACCCCCTCCTATGATAAAGGGAAATTTAAAGAGTAACATCATATATATTTTCTTTTAACTTTTTACTTTTAATTATTTTAACATAATTTCAAATATATAGAAAAGTTGCTAGTGCAAAGAATTCTCATATGCCTTTCACCCAGCCATCCCAAATATTAACGTCTTACATTTGCTTTATCCTCTTTGTTTCTGTGTCTGTGTGCATGTATATACACACATACGTATGTGTGCGTATATGCATATTTTCGGAATTACTGAGGAGTGAGTCACGGATTTGATGACCCTTTAGTCCTAAGTACCTCTGTGTGTATTTCTTAAAAAGAAAGGCGTTCTCTGAAGTAACCACAGCAGAGTGATCAAAATTAGGAAATTATCTGATCTACAGACTTTATTCATTATATCTGTATTTATAGACCTTGTTTTTTAGCCTTAATGTCTATAGATCCAATGTATATTTTAAATGCAATGTTGAGGGTTGCTTATATAATTTAATTCTTAGCAGTAACTTATAATTTGTTTATATGGTCTCTAGAGTCCAGAAACAGGATGGGGAGGTGATAATTAAGAAGTAATTCCTTTTATCTAGGGAAACAAATTTTCACATAATCTTTCCTTCCTATCTTTACTTTTTCGAAACATTTGAGTTTTTAATATTTTACCCTACTCATTCAAAGAGTTATTGGCAAACTGTAGACTTTGAATTACATCATTAAAACCCATAGAAAATAACAAATCTTTCAGAATTTAATTTTCACATTAATGTCTTTCAGTAGGAAACGGGTAATTTTTTTGTTTTTTTATTAGCAAGGTTCATTGTTTTTGTTTTTTAAAGTGAGAATTAAAAAGGAGTGATGAGGATTAATAACAAATTTTGGCAATGCAAATGCAGATTATATAAAATCATTGTGTCTGGTTGGTGTTCATCCCTGTTGTTTGACCTCTTTTGTGTTTACATTTTCAGTGCCAAAGATGCAGTTGGGAAATAAGCTAAATGCAAGGAGTAACATGGGTACTTTTGGAATGTATAATAATATAAAACCCACTAGAAGACTGAAGTAGTAAACACATACCTTATATTTGCACACAATTTTCAGAATTCAATAGGAATCAAACAAACCTGAACAGAGCTATATCTGAAATGACAGCTTCTTCTCAGCTCCATTGTCTTCCATCAGACTCCACTTTAGCAAATAAGCATTGCATCTTTTTGGAAACGACTCCGAACTTTATTTTCACAATTAGAAGCGATAAAGCATACACAGCCTTTAGGAAGTAGTTGCTGACTTCCGTTATTAAGTACTCAATTAAATTGTAGTAATTAATAACTTCTCCCCCCTTTATCATTTCCATAGTCAGTAACAATCATCTTTAGCCTGTTTCATTTTTTCCAATATTTTTTCATGTTTATTGACCATTGTTTATTTTCATGGCTGCCTTAGCTTAAATGTCCTCTTAACCTGTATAATTTATTGTACTTTCCAAAATGATAACCTCATCTTATACATCTTATAGTTGATGCATTAGCAGAGTTTGACTCAGTGTATACATTTAAAGTAATGTTAATTCCAAGATTATATTTTTGTGGTTGAGCCTTAATTTATATGTAGTTCTTTGACCCTTTCTGTTACTCTTGTTCATTAACCCTGGACCAGTTCCTATTCTGGCTCATCACCCCTCTTCTACCTTTATGTGTATCCCTATTGTGGTTTCAGAAGCATTCTTGCCACCCTCCAGAATTACTTCTTTCTTTTCAAATTCTCTTCTACCTGTGCTAGGACTATCAGATAATAGTTTGGCCAACCTTTTCCATCCATTTTCACTGCTTCTGCTTCTAAACCTTTGAGATTGCTGAGAATTGCTGGTTAGGGAACCAAGCCTTTTGGATTAGCAACAAATTCTTTTCTTTTTTGTTTTTTAACATAATCTGGATGCAACACATTAATTGATGATCTTTATAAAGAATTTTTATGTCTAATTTTTATTTTACCAAAGCCATACATACATATAGTTTTAATGGAAACGGATATTTGTCCTTGTTTTTTCATTCTTAGACATTATCCATGTGTCTGATAAATTTTCTCATCTATTCTTTTTCTCTTTTCTTAGAAGAAAGTTGGGTAGATGTTGAACCCATAAGGATCTTATATTATCTTTTTTCTCTCTCTTGTTTTACTTTTGGAAGAGTTCCTTTTCTAAGCTTTCTCTTATTTTTTAATTTAAAAATTTATGATGTATTTTTATTAAAATTATTTTTTGTTCCTAATTTTTCTCTTTAGAGCATCCTGTTCTTGTTTATGGCTGCAGTATCTTTCCTTAACAGTCTGATATTAATCATAGTTTTCAAAATGTATTATTATTTTGTCTTTGAGCTCTGTCTTTCATATTGGAAGCTTTCATTTAAATATTTGGGATCAGTTGTCAGAAGACTCCACTAGTCTCTTGCTGAGTACTGGCATGGGGTGTTGGTTATCATTGGCTCCAGCATTTTGGATATTAATGTGGGGAGGTAACTAGGAGTTCTGTAGAATGTCATGTAAACACTTTGTTTCCAGAATGGCACCTTACCTACAGGCAACGCTTGAGTCTGTCTCCTAGTTTAGAATCTGGCTGGTCCAGTTTCTCTGGAGTAAAGGACCCAACTTCCACATGAGTGAGGAGTGATTGCTGCTTAGCTGCTTAGCACAGGGTAGAAAATAATATCTGGACTTAACTGCCTTTGTATAATCAACTTGGTTCAGTTCTACTTCTTATCCTACACTTCCTAAAGTATTAGTCTCTCTGAGACTTTCTGGAAGTATGTACGTAGAACATTGCTTATTTCTTGTTGACTTCTTTTGCATATCTGAAGGTGCCAGCTTTTGCCTGTCAGACAAATCAGTTGTTTCCTGTGTACTCTGAGTCTCTTTGATTTTCTTTGTCCTTTTGAGTTTATACTTTCTATCTACAATGTCATTATTTTGGAATTTTGAGAGGGAATGGAGATGCATACATGGATCCATACTCCTATGGTTAAAAGGAATTCCATTTATGATTCTTCTATTGATTCTTTAACACATTTCTTATCTTTGGATTTCTCTTAATGTTGGCAACCTCATCTGAGCCATTTCCATGCTCAATAACTTGACTTCCTAATAAATGAAAATAATAATTTCAACAAACTTTCCCTAGGCTAAGCAATGTGGTGATTCTTGAGAATAGAAAATACAGTCCTTGTTCTCAAGTAGCTTAGAGCATTTCTGGATAAATGAGCAAATCTAAATTGTTATATTGTTAAAATATTGCATTTATATTTAAAAATAGCATTTTAAATTGTTATATTGAATGGAAATTATTCTAATAAAATGGTAGAATGTATTTGAACAGCCGTATGTAGAGTCACTTTTCTATGTGCTTTACATGTGTTGCATCGTTTAATCACCACCAAGATCCTGTGAGTCAGATGCTTTTCTTATCTCCTTTTACAGATTAAGAACCTGAGGAGCAGAATGGTTAATTTTGTTCTCAAGGGTACTTACTTAGTGACGGAGGCATTATTAGAACCCAGAGTCTTTGATTTCCAATTCTACCTTCTTAGGGTCCACATAGAGCTAAGGATGCCACAGGAAAATACTTAAGTTGGCCTGGGGAGAGGAATAGAGGGTTGGAGAAGAGCCTAGGAGAGGTTGTGCCTACATCCAGTCTTGGAGAAATTGGGTTAGCTGAGTGGAATGCCATTATAGTTAAATAATCTTACCTCAATATCTAATGGTATCTTTCTAGTTCTTCTCTTTATTTTCTCTGTTCTTGAGAAAGAAAATGTTCATCGTCAGTCCAGTTTGGCAAACATTTTTTGAGTGCCATTTTGCTTAACCATGGCTCATGCCTTCATTTGAGCTTATGGTAGCCTTTCCTGTATGACATAGGTTATTGATCTATCCTGACTGGTTTCACTTCTTATCCCCATTTAGTCTTCAATATGCTGCAACTTGGCTTCTTTCAGAGAAATCTCATTAGTGGGCAGTTACCTCCTTATTACAAAGACCAACAGATATATTTCAGCCCTCATTTTATTAGATCTCTTTGCTATATTTGATAGTGATAATTACTCCTTTTTGAAATGCTCTACCCTTTTTCTGTTTTATACACTGTCTCTTCTCATTTTCTTCATTGCTTTCCTGGACCCTTCTACATTTGTTAGTCCTTACAATTTTAAGTTTTCTGAGATTTTATACTTGGTTACTTTTTAATTTTAATCACTACCTGTATTGTAAAGACTTTCTAGTTATCAAGACCTTTTTTTTTGCCCAAGATGCAAATCCAGAGGGTGATCTGCCTAATAAATATTTCTGTTTGGCTTTCCAGTTGGTATTTCTAGTTCAGTGTGTCTCAGAAGAAACTTGTATTACATGCATTAAAACTCTTTCTACTTTATTTTCTTTTAAATAAAAATAAGCATTGCTGCCCACCATGTAATCAAAGCTAAAAACGATACAACCGTTAATAAGTTCTCCCTTCCTCCCTGCATCTGATCAATATATGTTTTATCTCTTTAAAACACTCACATTCATGTGTGCATTTCTCTCTTCTGTCTCTCCCTTCTTTCTTTCCTTTATCCCTATTACCACTGTCCATCTTTTAGTCGTCTTCATCTCTCAATTAGCCTTCCGTTGGCAGTGTCCCACCTGGTCTCCTGCATCTAGCATCACCTTCTCAAATCCATTTTTCACTGTAAGCAGAGTGTGTAAATTCAAATCTGATTATATTCTTCTGCTGAAACCATTTCAATGGCTCACCATCAACTATAAAATCAAAGCTCAGCACTTCTGTGAAAAGGGCCAAATGCTAAATATTTTAGGCTTTGTGGGCCCAATGGTCTCTGCTGTAAGTCCTCTCTGCTCTTGTAGCAAGAAAGCAGCCACAGACAATCCATAAACCAATGGATGTGGCTGTGTTTTAATAAAAGTTTATTTATAAAAACAGGTGATGCTCTGCATTTGGCCTACAGGTCATAGTGTGCTCACCCCTTAGAGATGACTTTTAAATCCCCTAAACAAGGCATTAAGGCACTGCAGGTCTGATCGCTCTTCCTCTGCGTAAACACCTACCTAACCTCAACCACAGTCTTGTTTTTTTTCCTCCTAATAGTGTGTACAAACATCAGTCTTTGCTATTTCAGAGTTGTTTTGCAGCAGTCACTTTATGGATCTGCCTGCTTTCTAGTCATCAGTGTCATAGTTATTTTTGTCTTGTACTTCCTTTGTTACTAGATTATAAATTTTTTGAGAGTAGAGAATGTGACAGCTTTTTATTCTGTGTAGCAGTAGCATGCTCTTTAGACAAAATAGGAAATTAATAAATTTACTTATTTGAATGCAGTCACTTTTTAAAACATGTATTTTTAAAAAATGTACGTTTATTATATCGTTCAATTCATTATTTTTTTTTAACTTTTAGAGACTAATAAGAAGTGGTGTGTTTTGGAAGGAGGCTTCTTGAGTTACTATGAAAATGATAAGTCTACCACACCTAATGGCACTATTAATATCAATGAAGTTATCTGCCTGGCTGTACACAAAGAGGACTTCTATTTAAATACTGGGTAGGTCTATCACCAGGCAGGTATGAGATGAAAGTATTTTCTAATATTGATCATACCAGGTAATAGGTGTTTTGTTATCATTTCAGTTCTTCACTTACTTCTTGTGGAATGGTTTAATGGTTTCTCGAAGCCTACTCATTTTGCAGCTTCTGAATGTTCCTTAGGGAATTCACTAAAAAGTAGGAAAATTAAAATATTAAGTAATATGAAAGGTTAATATGTTTGCATCTAATTTTAAGTAAATTTATAACATTCCATTCCTAAATACGTAGTCTAATAATTTTTATGATTTGTTCATTATTTAAAATAGTGGACTAATGACAAAATTTATGCATTCATTAAATGTATCATGGTTAAAATAGATGACAAACGAAAATGTTCAGTGATGACTTGTTCACATTAAAATAAAATATTAATATATTTAACAGCATATTAAAATACTAAATTCCTTAAAGATCTACTTTGCATTTTAATGGCTCAAAAAAGTTGCAATTAAAGAGTAAGCATTATTTATTTAACATATTTGACTGGCAAAGTAGTTTAATAGAATTTCTATGAGAACTTTTGAATATATCATCTTTGTTGCGAAAGTTTCTTATCACATTTTGTAATTAATGAAAGTATGTAAATACTAAAATCTGCAAAAATCAGTTTTATAAGGATATAGTATTTAAATAAAAATTTTACATGAGAAAGGGAAGAGATTTGCAAGGCTATGTTATTTATATAAACTACGTAAAACATTGCTGTTATTACATAATGATTAATATATACTAGTTGAAATGACTGTTGTTTTCTAGTAAATCTAATTTGATTTTTTAAGTGAACAAACATGATTTAGCTGATTTCTTTTTGTTTTAATCTTAATAGTGCTTTTATTCTAAATGAATAATCAGTTTAATGTGGCTTACTGTGGAATGTGAAAATAAGTGCATTCTATGTATTAAGTTGCTTAATTAGTAAATAAAATACAATTTAATTAATATTAGTTTATGTCAGCATATAATCATATTCAACAATAAAACATTATTGATAGAATGTTACAGATACAAGTAGATGTGCAGGAGAAAGCATCTGCAATGCGATGTGGTGAAGACATAATTGTAGCTGGATTCCGAATTGCCTTAAATAGCAAATTATAGAGTTTGAACTCAGTAATGTGGCCCCTGAGGAGTTATCCAGATTTGTATGTTAGGAAGAAAGCTGGCTGAAGTGCTAAGGAAAAGATCGGAGGAAGACAGACCATAATTACTGAGAGTTTAGCTAGAGGAAGAAATAATTAAAAACAGTGGGTTGGGAGAATCTTCAGATTGAACTCATAAGATTAAATGTCTGACTGGATGAAGAGCTGATGTTAAGGGGGAGAATAAATTAAACTCCAAGGTTTTAAGCTTGTTTATGAGGTAGATGGTGATGCCTCTTAACTGGAACATGAAGTAGATACAACAGGTTTGAGATAAAAAAGAGAAAGAAGGAAGATGACTTTGATATGAGGTATTTTGAGTTTTTTAGGTAATGGCAGCATGCATACTTAGTATGTTCCCAGGAATAGTGGGAACTGTGGATGAGGAACCCTGGGAAGAATTCAGGACATGGGGTGTTACTCTAATTTAATCTATAGTAAGGAGATGAAATTGGGACAAGATGAAATGGTGGAAGGAAAATTTGTGAGGTGAGATAAGAGGGCTAATTAGAGAACTGTTTGGACGATATTTACTTTGAACAGTTTGTCAGAGTAAATCAAGAAGGAGTGGTCCGAGAGGGAAGAGGAGACAGAAGAGAGCCCTTTGCCACATCAGCCAGCTGATGAGTGTCTTGGGCATCGACAAAATCATGCAGTAGAGTGATTAATCAGAAGAATATTCCTTTTTTCTGATTCAGTGTGTTCCATTTAACTCATTTGAATAAAATATAAACCATCAACAGAAAAATATGATAGGTAGGTAGGTAGATATATTTCACAGCATTTTCCAGTTTTCAAAAGGAATTTAATTAAAAACTTGACCTTCGTGTTATTTTTTTTAATAAAAGCCATACGTAACCAGTGGTGTTTTTTCATTCATGTGTGCTCTAGGCCCATCTTTACCTTTGAGATTTATTTACCCTCAGAACGTGCATTTTTGTTTGGAGCTGAAACACCTCAAGCTCAAAGAAAATGGACAGAGGCAATAGCCAAGGTATTTAAATATTGCATTGTCATCCCAAATCCAGAGAAGATTCTTAATTTAGGGTCTATGGTTGAGTTTCAGAGGTCCATGAAAATTTTATACAAGATTCTGGGAAGAATGTCCATATTTCATTAGATTTTCATAGGTCGTAGCCAAAAGAGATTAAGAACTACTTTCCTAGAGCCTTAAGCAGAAAAGAATTAGGGTAGGACCTTGAAGAAATCGTTCTTCAAATTAAGGCCACGTTTTGATGATTAAAATCTTTCCAGTCTTGTAGAGTCATTTCTGGCTATGTCTTTTTATAGGTAGTTATCTTGTTCATGGTAGTACACAAAGGGGAAACGAACAGATTGAGTAAAAGATACAAATGGAAACAAACATTGAAGGTTGACATTTTGAAAAATGTCCAAATCAACAAAGAGAATGTCTTCCTATTTCGATTCTCTATATATCAACAAAAGTGGTTTAAGATGCTGTCATTTGAAAATGCAAGTTTAAATAAATGTTTTGAAATTTGGGTTACTTGGAAATGTTTAAAATAGAAAAGCAAAGATAATTTTTCCACCTTCCCTCATATCTGTAGCTATAGAAGGGATTTCCTATTTTCACTGTCTTTATTACTTTTCTGTATTTGTTTTAACAGCATTTTGTTCCCTTTGTTGCTGAAAACTTAACAGAAGCTGACTATGATTTGATTGGTCAACTCTACTACAAAGACTGCCATGCTCTGGATCAGTGGAGAAAAGGCTGGTTTGCTATGGACAAATCTAGTTTGCGTTTTTGCCTTCAAATGCAAGAAGTTCAGGAAGATAGAATGCACTTAAGAAGGCTACAAGAGCTAAGTAAGATTTTCTTTCTCATCTTATATTTTGGACACAATTTTTTTATTGCATATGGTAATGGTAGCTGATACATAAAATTATGATGGCTCACTCCAAAACATATGAGTAAGTAATATTAATAATTGTGTCTTTATAGATATTTAGTGTAATGTTTTTAAAAAATATGTTCATGCTTTTCTTCTTTTCCTCCAGCAATCAGCACAATGGTTCAAAATGGGGAAAAAATGGATGTCTTGCTCTTGGTAGAAAAAGGGAGGTAAGTGCACTTTTGCTTTTTATTCTTTATTGCAATTACTCTAGAGAGCGGAATATTTTGGTTATCTTCTTGGAGTAGAACCCATTATTTTATAGCTTCTTGGAAATTTTCTGAATTGTGTGTGTGTGTATGTGTATATATATATATGTACTCTTCAGTAGAAAGAGTACACCAATGAAACTTGCTTATTTTTATATTTATTATGACAAACTCAGTGTGATCAACTATTGTAGTTTTCTATTGACCCAGGTCCCTTTGGGACATTCACATTTAAGTATTTGGAAGCACTTTGGTAGTTGTAAATTTATTTTCAGTGTGGTTATAAGATGAGTATAAATAATATCCTGAGTCATTTATATATGTGTGTCATGCATATAGCTAAAACTTGATTTCTCAAATTTATTCACTTTCTAAATAAATAATAAGCATCTACTGTGCATCAGATACTGATACAGGCTTTGGGGATACAGTGTTGAATAAAACAGATGTGGTCCCTGCTCTCATGAAGCATGTACACTAGTGGAGGAAACAGAATATAAGCAGACAAAAAAACAGTTATGTAGTATTGTGTCCATCTATTTTAAATGCTTGAAATAAAATAAGGTAAAGAGAGAGCTGATGGAGCAGTATTCTGTTTTGGATAGCGTGGTTGGAGAAGGTATCTTTGTCAGAGACCAGCGTAAAGTGAAGGAGCAAACCGTGCAAGAGTCTGGATAGAGTGTTCCAGGCACAAGGTCAAGGGTATTTTGGAAGACTCTAAAAATTCATTGTACCTGGCATGTTCAAGGTCTGCGAGGAAGCTGCTTATGGCTGGGGAGATTTGAATGAGTGAAATAGTGGGAAGAAGTGATTTCAGAGATACCCCTGGGCCTGATCATATAGGGCCTTACAGGTCATGATATGTAAAGATTTGAATTTTATTCTAATCATGATAAGAAGCTGCTCAGTTTGAGAGCCAGGAAGTAGAGTGACCTGATTTATGTTTTTAAAGGACTATTCTGATTCTAGATGTATAAGCTTTTGGGAGACAAGAGAGAGTGAAAGTGAGTGTCCCTGTAGGATGTTGCTGCAGAGCCAGGCAAGAGATAATTTATCTGATAATATACCATTGAGGCGTGGTTGGACATATTGTAAAGGTAGAGGCAAGAGGATCTGTTGATGGGTTAGAGGAGTGTAAGAGTCAAGGATGACTCCAAAGTTTTTGGCCTGAGCAATTACATGAATTACATTACAGCAATTACATGATGGTGCTGTTTTTTCGGATAACAAATCCAGGAGAGTAGAGGTAGGATATTAGTAAGTTTGGGGTAGTAGATCAAACATTTGGTTTTGGAAATGATAACTTTGAGACGTCTGTTTGATAGCAAAGTGGAGCTGGTAAGTGGGCATTTGGGTATACAAGTCTTGGAGTAAGTGGAGAGGTTGCAGTAGAGATAGAGGTTTGAGCATACTGGTCAAGCATATTGACGTTATTTAGCCAACAAGCTGGATAGATTCACCTAGAGAAAGAGTGTAGATAGACTTGAGGATGTAGCCTCTAGGACTCCAATATTTAGAGGTCAGGAAGAGAAGGAGAATCTAGAGAAAGAGCCTAGGAAGAAGTAGCTAAGGTCAAATCACAACAATTAGGAAGATATAGTCTCTTGAACAAATTATTTTTTTCTTTATTTCTTGTCATTTGCTTCAAAATCCCTTAATTACACTGTTTCAGAATGTTTGGCTTTACAAGAGGTCAAGATCATTTTCAAAAAAACATAGTATAAAAGATTGCTGAATTAGCCTTCCCTCTAAGTTTTTCCCTTGTTGGTGACACAAATATTCTATCTTGCCACGTCTTTGTGGTTTTGTTTGTTTGTTTGAGGAATATTAGCCCTGAGCTAACATCTGCCACCAATCCTCCTCTTTTTGCTGAGGAGGACTGGCCCTGAGCTAACATCTGTGCCCATCTTCCTCTACTTTATATGTGGGATGCTACCACAACATGGCTTGACAAGTGGTATGTAGGTTTGCAAGTCCGCACCCGGTATCCAAACCAGAGAACCCCTGGCCGCTGAAGCAGAATGTGCAAACTTAACCACTGTGCCACGGGGCCAGCCCTGGTGACATGAATATTGACTTTCAACAGTTATATGAACCTGTCCTTTCTTCAATTTCATGAGAGGACATCACCAACTTTAGACAGCAAGCATATTGCTGATTAGATATTTATGTCAGAGGGTGTCTTTTAATTTAGAGGCATAATTAGGATTTTGTGCTTTCACTTATTTCTTTCTGGGATTATAATGGTTCATAATACTTTACATTGGGATTTTTAGTACTGATGATAGTTTCACTCTATTGTCAGAGTACTATTAATTATATATTCAGAAATAATAATGAGGTACTAATGTGTAAAGATAGGATTATATTATTAAAATACTAGCACAAATGTGGTTTTTATAGTCATCTATTACTATTTATGGAATGCCTGCTGCCTCCATGGCAGGAAAAAATGGTCAACAATACAGATTTGGTATCTGAGCTCACAGAGCTTCTGTTCTTAAGCAAATAAACTTGCTAGTTGAATTTATTCTATTTATCATTTATATTTGTTTTTTATCAGGTTACTATAGCCAGGTTATTTTCCTACCATTTTTAGTCTATGAAGAGTTTGACCAGTGATACATAGGCTTTAATTAAAACGTGTGAAACATGGATTCAGATTATTCAATTTGATGAATTTTTATTTAGTGCTTATTGCATGCTGTGCATTTGTGAATGCAAGATACAGAAGCCAGAAGACGAAACATTATTTTGTAATATCTTGACCTTTTCCCTGGACTACGGGAATCAGGAAGTGAACTCAGATACACTCTGAGTTCATGGCATAGTAAAAACTAATGGAATTCCAAATTATTGATCAAGGCTGCTTAATCATGTTTTTGATAATAATTTCAAAGTTTTTATCTACGTGTGTTATTCACAAGTTATGTTGAAAGCATTTTTATGAAAATGAAGAACAAGGGATGCACTGGGATGGGAGAGGAGAAATACAGGGACAAATATAAACCAAGTTATTTTCCTTAAATCTCTTTGAATAGCTGCCATACAAAACATACCATTTGGAAACAACTGTATTTATCATATGCTTTTATCTTGATTTTCCTGTTTTCTCCAAATTAATAATATTCTGATAGTAACAATAATACAATGATGACAATGTTTAGAACTTACCATGTACGAGGCACTACTTTGAGCACTTAAAAACAGCCTTCCTATATGATAGGAGAATAATCCATTTTGAAATCAAGGCAAGGTCAATTTGTAACTTAACAACCCCCCAATTTTTTCTTTTTAAAACAAGTCTTAAGTATTAATTTACCAATACTTTTGTACAGATCACTCTCAAGAATTAATCTCAGGAGCCTGGATAAATAATATAAGTTACCAGGATGTAAAATTTCTGCATTTTATTAGAAGATAATTTTCTTTATAAGAAAAAAATATGTATCCATACGATGTTTACCTAATTAAAAATGAAGCAGAAAGAAGAGAGGTCAGAAGTGTGGCTAGTAAAGAATCAGCCCGGGAGATGGTGAGTGCACTAGGTTGTAAACACTGACAGAAGAAAGAGTGTGCAGGTGTACACGGCACCTTGTGTGGTGCAAAAGAGGGCCTCATGTGTATATCTGTGTATTTGTACACTCACATACCCACATGTGTATGTACATATATGTGTGTATGTATATATTATGCAAATAAATGGACTCGAGATAGGAAATAGTGGGAAAAGAGCACATGTGGGAGAAAACTTGGAGATAAGGAGTTTGATTTTAGACATACTGAACGTGAGGTGAGTGTCAATATCTAAGGAGAAATTGGTATAAGGAAGTTATGTTTGTGGATCTGATGTTCATGTAAAGGTCAGTGGCGTGGAGGTTCATACTTTGGAGTTACCTGTATGTAGAAGGAAGCCGTAAGATCACTTGCAGGGTATCTATAGTGTGAGAACGGAAGAAGTGATGTGTTGGAGCCTTGATGAATACGCAGCATTTTGGAGGCTGGGACAGTTGTCAGGGAGGATTAGCTACCCTGGGATATTAAGCTAGTTTATTCAGAGAGTGAGGAAAGAAACCAAGAGAAAGTATGTCACAAAGCCCAGAGAGTGTTTCAAGAAGGAAGGAATAGTCAAGGTGTCAGGTGCTGCCTGATGAGGACAGATCCTCCATTGGACAAGTGATGCTGAGTCCATCCTATGACTTTGAGGACAAGGGAAGTGATAAAGGCAGAAACTGGGTTAGACTAAGTTTGGAAACTGAGTAAATTGAAATAGCTGGTGAGGACAGTTTGTCAAGGATGTCTGGAGGTTAATAGGGCTTTGACCCAGGAAGAGAATATATGTGCAATTTGTTTTAGATGGATTGAACTTGTTCAACTTTAAATTTTGGTGGGAAAGACACACAAAAGGGAGAGATTGAAGATGTAAAAGAAATGACAACAAGAGAGCAAAGTCCCTCAGTGGTAACCGGAAGAAAAGAGGAATTGATGGATGGTTTTGGATGTTGGTAGCTTTCTAGATCTGCTGGTAGAATGTTGAGAGAGATACCAATCTGATGGTTTTCAGTTGCTTTATGAACTAGAAGATAAGGAGAAGGACTCCTAAGCTTTTGGCCTGGATGACTTTATGAATGAATGGTTGTACCATTTACTAAGATAGGGAATGCGTACTTCTCTCCCAGTACTCAAGCAAGGCCAGTTAATTATAGATGTGATTGTTTAAGAGCTGTTTTAATACTATATCAAAATAGGAGAATTTCATTGCTTTGCCCTCTTTTTCATCTTTTGATCTGTTAGCCCCATAGGAAATAATGACTGTAAGATAAAGTAAAAAGTGTAAGACTTGTCAATGACAGATAAAATTGTGGCTTTAGGAAACAAAACAACTTTCGATTCTTCATGTTGATGGCATATAGAGATAGTGTAAATAATTGAAACAGAGAAACCAACCAGCTGTAAGTTTTAACCTTTATTTTTGTGCTAGTAACAACTGAACCAGAATTGTAAATCATAAATTAATGAATTAATTTCACATCTTTTCCGTGTCCTTGTCTACTTTTGATTAAAGTGCTAAAATATATTAATGTTTCTTAAAGGCAAGGAGGAGAAAGAACCCCCGAACTGGGAAAGATCATAAATTGATAATCATCCACTGAATATAGTCACTTTAGATACATATTTTAATCTTCATGGTAATTTTCTCTATATGCATAGTATGAGTATCTTTAGACAGAAAAATATTGCAGTAATACTTTCCACACACAGAGCAGTTTTGCTCTAAAAAGCTCTGGGCAGAAGGTGTTCCAGATGGTGTCACTTTAATGTGTATTCTTTGTATACTTTAAAAATTATTATTTGGGAAAATAAAGCTTTCTTGATTACACTTAAGGCTTTCTGGCATATTTGATATTGTTATTGGGACTTAGATTCTGTGCTTTTTTTTAGGCCTTAGTCAGGATTTCTTTGAAAAAAATCATGTTTTTGAATATCTTTTGTTAGTCAGTGAATGTTCTGGACCACAACGAGGTCAGAAGGCATTTTCCTATACAGTAGGTTATGTCTCCACTGTGACTGGAATGTTCAATAGATTACAACATCCTTTTCTTAAAATCTGAAAACTGTTTCTGCACTTTAGCCCACACTCTCTGCATATCTCTTTTTGATAAATAAGCTGCTGTGTTTGCTGTCTCCGAATTCTAAAGCTGCATGCCCATTTGTCAAAGACATCTATTATTAAGGTTTTATTAAAAGGTTGTTAGTTATAATAAATACAGTATGAATAACTCAGCTGGGTTATCAGAACCAGAAAAGACTGGTGTGTTTTTTTGTTGTTTTTTGTTTTAGTTTTTTTAAGATTCCTTGGTTGACCTATAGTAAAGCATAATACACTTGATGGCTCCCAAGCCGGACGGCATTCAGTTTTAATTGCAAATTCCAGACATTAAGAAGCTAACCCTGGGGAATAAACACTTTATCAGTATGCTCCACAATTATGGAACAGGCTACTTTTCTCAATTTGGGAGATTAACACCCTAAATTTAAGATTCTTATTTCACATCCACTCACTACACGTGCTGTTTTTTCCCTCCTTGAATTGTGTTTTATAGCAGCTGATATGTTAGCAATTCTCTGGAGGGTGAATTATCTTAAAGTGGTTTTTAAATTGTGCATGTAATTGCAAATTAAACAGTAGCCGATTGCCCACAATATCAACTTGACTGCTTTTGTAACTTTCTGCTGATTTAATTTGTAGAGACGGTTTCATCTGAGTGTTGCCAAGGGAAATGGGAGATTCTCTTCTCTCACCAGCCCCATACATTTTGCAAAAAGGAAGGGACTATTCAAACTTAACATTATGAAGTGATTTTTTGTTAAAGAAAATTATGATAAAGGGAATGCATGATATTTAACAAAAGGTGGATTTTAAAGTCTATATTGTTTGCTTCAAAAATTTATTTCTATCAGCTCAAAGGGCCTTCTGTATACTAGATTGTAAGCTTATGAACAGATAAATGCAGTATGATGTGAAAAAATGCAAACGAATGAGAAGATCCCTTCTGGATAAATGGGATCAGTATAATCATTTTTTATAAGAGAAGTATATTTAACTGGACCTGGAATCCTAGGTGGGATTTCAGTAGGAAAAAATGAGGGGGCTGAGAGACTGAGCTATTCCTTAGGTGGAAGCAGTAGGCTCAGAGAAATAGGATGGGCTAGGGAACAGCTTTGGTTGAGGCTGACCTAGGAGTTCTTGAGGAGGAAGCTTGAGCCAATGGGCCTGAAAAGAATATGGATTGATACCATATTAGTATTATCAGTTGAATTTAATTAATGACTTGCTTTATTCTAGAAAGGATTGCAGGTCCTTTATAAGGGCACAGAAGATATATGTTTTTAAAAAAGGTATTTTAAAACTTTAAAAAAAATTATTGTTTAAAGTGAGGATTGGGTTCATTCTGCAGCCTGTGGAACACCATTAGAGGTTTTGAGCAAACTCAAAACAGAGCTGTTTCCCACCTCCTTATAGGTGATTGCCTGATAGTGTATGGAGATGAGATTGAAAAACTGGAGCCTTTGCCTTTGTTGGGGAATCAGGGGCCTTGACACTTTTTACAGAACTGTTAGCTTCAGAGAAACAAGCTGTTTAAGATAATATTTTCTACTGTATTATTCTTGTGACACACCCTCTGCATCTGCACATTTTCTTAATAATTGTTTGCTTTGTTCCGGCTAAAATTCCATCTCTCTGAAGCAGATTCTTATCTGAAGGTGTAGGAAAAAATACTGTATCTCTATAAACTAAAATGAGGGTAATTTATGGATGCAGTGACTGAATAAGATGTGCCAGACTCCCATTTCTGGCAATAAGAAATAACTGGCCTGGTACATGTCCTCCCACTTCAAACAGCTAGAAAACTGGACAAAATATATAACACAAACTATTTTCAGAGTTTGGGATATTAGTCATTCCAGGCTTCTGATCGTGGAAAGAAGGGAAACAAATGAAGTAAGGTTTAAGATCACCGTGGCTTTCTGTTTGTAGGCATTTTTCAGTCCATGTCACAGGGAATGGGGAGACCCAAGCAGAATGGGTGGTTTCACTACACTGAAGAGTTACAGATAGTTCAGGGAATCTGTAGTAGCTAAAATTTGCGGGATAGAGTATCAGAGCAGAGGGAAATATGTAGAGAAAGAGTTTCAGAAATCTTCCGAAGAGTTTCTTTCCATCTTTGGCTCAGTACTAATTTGCATCTTGCAGGTAGAAACTTCAAGGGGCCAGGCAGAAACAAGTCCCAGGCTGCTGAGTAGAACAATGCCCAGAGCTTAGACAGCATTGGAGTATGTTCAAATTCCATCCAGCCGGGTTAGACAGACCATTAAACACACAGTAAAGACCCCAGAAAGGTAAATCCATAGTATTAAGGCTAAACCAGCCGTAGAGTAAAGCCTGCTGTATTTTTACCTTACTTAGCTTAAAAAACAGAACTTCAAAGGCCTAGCTGCTCCACCAATAATTTAGTTGCCTGGCATAAAACAGGCAAATGATGCCAAAATAAACATGAACACTCTCTAAAAGAAGACAACACAATCCTGACACTCCATGCTCACAGAATCTAGCATATGGTTAAAATTACTAGTGATGTATAAAAGCTGCAAATCAGTTGATAGGAACAGACCCAGAAATGAGAAAGATAATGTAATTAGCAAATAGTCTAAACAGTGATTTTTAAATATTATAAATTAGAAAGATATTCAAAGATATTCAAAACATAAACATAGTGAGAAAAAATGGAATAACTAAAAAAAGAACCAAATGGAACTTCTAAAGCTTAAAGAATGCACTATCTAGGGGCTGGCCCGGTGGCGCAGCGGTTAAGTTCGCACGTCTGCTTCAGCAGCCCAGGGTTCCCCAGTTTGGATCCCAGATGCGGACCTATGCACCGCTTGTCAAGCCATGCTGTGGCAGGTGTCCCACATATAAATTAGAGGAAGATGAGCATGGATGTTAGCTGAGGGCCAGTCTTCCTCAGCAAAAAGAGGAGGATTGGCAGCAGATGTTAGCTCAGGGCTAGTCTTCCTCAAAAAAAAAAAAAAAAATACACCATCTGAAAAGAAAATTTCACTGGATTGGCTTACCAGAAAAGTAGACTCTACATAAAAGTGATCAGTGACAGTAGAAATTATGAAAACTTAAGACAAAGAGAAAAGACTAAATAAAATCAGCAGAGCCTTAGTGATCTGTGGTATGGTATCAGGCAGTCTCATGTAGGTATAATTAGAATCCAAAAATCAGAGAAGAGAAAGATGGAGTAAAAAAAATCTTTGAATAAATGTGGCCAAACATTTTCTGAATTTGATGGAAACTATAAGCCCACACATGTACTAAAATCAGCATATCTCAAGCATGATAACGACATCAACACATATCATAATCAAATTCCTGAAAACTAATGTGGGGAAAAAAAATTGAAATTACCAGAGGAAAAAGACACATTAAATATACTGGTCAAGGATGAGAATGTCTTGTCAGGAACAGTGCAAACCAGAAGATGGTGTGATGAAAACTTTTTTCAAAGTGCTGGCAAAAAACCAAAACAACTCCAAACAAAACTACCGAACCAGCACCTGTTAACCTAAAATGTTGTCTTCAGCAAAAATATCTTTCAGAAATGAAAGCAAAATAAAGTATTTTTTTGCCAAACAAATACTGATATATACTACAAGGTTCAGTGTTTTTATTTTTTAATAAATGCTTAGGATATTATCTTTTTCAGTCATATTTGTGGAGCGTGTTGTTTGCTTTTTAGTTCTGTTTAAAATGTTCTACAATTATATAAGTGAATTTATTTTTTCTACAGTCAAATTTATTGATCCTGTTATTTGTGAAGACACTTCTGGCTCTTGTCAGTAGACTAGGCTCAAATATGATAGTCTACACTTTGTGATTATTATACTACAATTTTGAAAAGAGTGTTTTTATTAGTCCTGGGATTTGGTTTCTAGGTCTTATTGAACTGTCTTGATTCATTATAGGATATAGGGATGTTTCTTTACATGGCTGTGAAGTACCCTTTAAAATTATACTTGGGAATGGACAATTAGAATAATTCTTTCTATGGTTAGAGTTCTTCAAAATAACTTTTCAGATTTTCAAGATGTAAATGGATGTTTCTTTGGAAGTCTTATCCAGAAATGTAAAAGCATTGTTTGATAACACTTGAAATCATAAAGCCGGCAAGCATTTGTGTTGAAAATATGTTTTGATGCTTTGTTCAGTGTGCACAGAGATTAGATAAGCATCAGAGAGGAACGTTGTTGAACCGATGCAGTTGAATGTCAAACATCTACTGCACCAGGTGATATATTTTAGGATTTTTTTAACAAGTTGACTCAGAAGTTAACTTGTCTTTACTTTCTCTACCCCTCACTAGTTCACAAGGAGACAGGTAAACTTGTCATCACGGGATTTCTTTTGACTTGAAAGAAAATTTGAAATTTGAAATGCTCACAGTTAATGGCAGAATTATACTGGTATTGTAGGAGGGCCAGTATGTTTTGGATTTCTTTCACTGCCTGCTGAAATACTGACCCATTGTAGTTATTTGTTTATAAGCAAACAGTTTCAAATATTTTATATCAATTTGAGCTTAGTTGTCAGCTTAAAAAAAAAAAAAAGAAGTAAGAGAGAAAATTTAGATTTTTTATTTACCTTAGGTCCTGAATTTAGCAAGACATGATTTTGGTTAAGTCTACAAAATTTAGGGGCTTGACATTTTTCAGGGAAATTGCCTGAGCCGTACAGTTTCATTTAGACAAATGTATCCAGCAATAGAATGCTTTTGAGCTAAAGATGATGTCAGATAAACGGAAAAGGCTAAAGTATGTCAGGAGCGTTAGAACAAGTGTCAGAATTCTTCAAAAAGAAAATTAGAAAACCTGGGGGTCAGGGCTGTTGTGGTGTTGTGGAAAATAAAAACAATGGATAAAGATGTCAGAAAGGAAGAGATGAGGACTACAGGCACGGATGTCAGTAAAGAAGGAGTAGTTATAGCAAGTTCAGAAGATGTTAGAAGTGGGTGTAGGGAGGCAGCTTTGTCTTCACAGAGGAGCATTTCAAGAAAAGAAACCAAAGGAAAGAAAGGAGGACTTTTATTTTCTTTTTAAATTAGGGTGAGTGAATTACCCGGAATGTAAGATTACCCACTCTCCCTATCCCCCCAAAAAGAAACCAAAACAGCAGCCCAGAGTTCATGCAGCTCTATATTTCTCTTTAGTTTGAATCCAAGGAAGCCCTGTCCTAGTTCGAAATCAAGATTAAATAGTTTTACTTTGGTGTACATATACTTAAACACATCAGTGATTACTTTAACTTGTGTTTCAAGTCAAATTTTATGTCTAGTGATAGGACTTTAAAACTATTATGTACCCACTAAAATACCAGGCAGTGTGCTAATAACTAGAGACACTGAAGTGCTTTCTGTGCGTGCCTGTGTGAAGTTTGGAGTCTGGAAGCTAAAACAGTCACACGGACAGAACAGATGGTATCATGGAGGGCACAGTGACCATTCAGGATTGAGAAGGGACACCTATTACACACTAAGCATAGGAGGGACACCAGGGACAGAATGTCAGGAAGGGTCACCTGGAGTACACTTTGGGGAGGAGTTAAAGCAGCCAACCAAAGAGCAAGAAATATTTATTATAAAGCCAAGAAAATGTGAAATTGTTTTTCTAGTATGTCTTCAGTGTACAGGAAGGACAAAATTGGAAGATAAAATATAGAGCAGATCATGAACATCTTTCAATCTAGAAAACTCCAGAGCTGTAGAAGGACGATGATCAGGAAGTGAGGTCATTGACTTTGCATTTTAGAAAGATCATTCTGGCAACCCCAGGAGTAGAGATTAGAGAGGTGGATAATTGGGAAAGGAATTCTGTTTGGAGGGGTTTTAGTGACCTCTAGGAATAGTATAAAGACCTGAAATAAGGCCATGCTGGAATGAAGAGGAAGCAGAGCAAATATGTCAGGGAACTGGAATCTACAGGATTTTATGACTGAATTCATGTGGCAGTGACAGACCAGGAGTGGGAAGGGACCAATCTGTAATTAATCCTAAATTTCTGATGGAATAAGTGGAGAATTGTAGTACCAGTTTGGTAGAAGGAGGGAGAAAGATTTGAGATGCTTGTGGCACATTAAGGTGAAAGTGTCCAAAAATAAATATTAATTAGTATTATGGGTTATTACTTAGTTATTAATATGACATTGAGTGCTGAAGTAGGTACTATTGTTATCTTCATTTTGCCGATGATGAAACTGAGGCCCCGAAAAGACTGTTAACTTGTCCAAGGTGACAAAGGAAGTGAGAGCAGAGCTGAAGTTTGAGTTCGGGAAGTGATTGCATTTCCCAGGGTCTTAGCTGCTTTGTGCTGTGGTTTTTGGATCACATGGGAATCTGATTTGTAAAACAAAGTTTTAGCCTGGAGATAGGGATTTGGGAGTTACTAACTTCCATATGGCGATGAAACCACTGGCCTGAATGCCATGTCCCTGGGGGGTCCTTGGAATGCCTGAGTGCACTGAGGTAACAACTTCCTTTCCAGAAAGAGGAAGTGAGCTTGAGAGAAAAATAGAGGAAAAGCCAGAAAGAATTGTTCTGCAAAAGCCAAATTGGATGGTATTTTTTTGACTATTTTTAAGAAATGAAATCATCAACAGTTTTAAAATCTTGAAAAATATAGCCAGAAATATCCATTAGAAGTTGCTGGGGATGCTTGCCAGAAGAGTTTCAGTCTAGTTGTTAAGAAACAGGACAAAAAGGGGTGGGGAATGAAAGGAGGTGAGAGCACAGGTTCAGAGAGCTTCCTGTACTCTCTGGGGAGGTGTGACTGGACAGGCAAAAGAGGGATTGAGTGGAAGCTAGTGATACACAGAGGGTTTTTCTTCTGATGGGTGAGACAAGATCGTGTTTATATGGATTTAAGGATAATCTGTCGAGAAGTAAGAATTTTATTTTAAAAAGTGAAATTATAATTTGAAATGCTTTTTACACTTTACAGAACATTATACATCCATGGGCATACCAAGTTGGATTTCACAGTCTGGCATACTGCAATTGAAAAAGCAGCAGGTACAGATGGTAATGCATTACAAGATCAGCAGCTCAGCAAAAATGACGTTCCCATTATCGTGAACAGCTGTATAGCATTTGTTACACAGTATGGTAAGTATCACCGAGTTTTTATTCAACCCCAAGAACTCATAGTATCATTCTTGCAGTTCTTAAGTGGAACCTCTGTTTGACTGAATTAGAGCCTTTTATATTTGTAAATAGATCAGTGAAAAATATGAGCATAGTCATTGTTCAGCTAAGTGCCATTCCTTCTCCCAATAAAATTCATTTAAATTAAATAATGTACTTTTACCATTTCCTTCTTCCTTTATGTGCATAAAAATTTTCAGTAACATATTGAAAGAATCTGTATTGTAAAATGTATATTAAAAATAGAGTAAAGACTATATATATATTTTTTTTTGAAAGTTACAAGCCTAGATAAAATCTAGGGGAAGACAGTGTGCTGCCTGAGCATGTTTTTAGAAGTGGTAAACTCTGGGCCAATATGTGAAAGAATTTGCTTTTGGTTGGCATGCTGACAAAGTGTGTGTGCATATTTATTTTCTTCAACATGCTTTGGTGTCATACATGTTTATGTGAAGAATCATGGTGGTTAATTGTAATAAATATTTTTATGAATAGTTTGCAAGTAAAAAAAAAACTTGATTGATATCTACATGGTCCAGTTCATTGTAATTTAATATGCTATGGTAGTATTTTAAATAAGCCTGAAAAGTAAATAAAGTATGCCTTTATTCTTCATGGTTCTTTTCAAATTACTGTAAATTCTTCAAATTCCTTCTTTCTGTTACATATTTCCTTAACATTCAAAAAGGTAGAAATTTCTTAACTATATTTTTAGTATAAGAATATTTTCTACCTTTTAATCTGTATATAAATGCCATAGATTTAGATTACAAATGTGGGAAACAGTAAAATGATTTTTTTAGCATTTTGGAAGGTGTACTAACTTTTTTTTTTTTTTTTCCTAATACTGAAAGCGTCTCTTTGGGTGTTTTTAATTTGAAAAGAAGGTGTAATCAGTGAGAGAGCTGTTGTAGAACATTGTGTTAATAGTTTATTACTTATCTATTGAGTGTCTGTTGTGTGCCAGCCAATGATCCTGGTATGGGAAATACAGCAGTGGGAGTGAAAAGTTAAAAACAACACCATCAATCGTGTGTTCCAGTATGAGAGCTGATCATACACTGACATGTCACAAAATGTCTGAAATCACAAAGTCTGTGCAGAAAGTAATTTTTGGAAATTAAATTTATAATACATATTAATCTGTTTTCTTCTGGGAGAAGGGCCATTTTAAGTATCTTTCTTATTTCATATGTAATCCAAGAACAGTTATCATAATATTCAGATTCATTGCGTTTGAATTGTATATCTACTGTAAATAGTAGGTAATCACATTATGTGAGCCTTACTCTATGAAGTTCCTTCCTATGACACTATGTTTATATGTCTTTTATCAACTGTTCATTTGAAATGGGGAGGAGGAAGGTTATCATCTTCATTTATTGCTCATTCAGTACTAGTGCACTTGCATTTCGAGGGTATAAATTAACAGCACACATATTATGTTTTAGCAAGAGCGTAACCTCACTGTGAATTTTCACATCATGTTAATTTCATAAGGGCATAGGTTCTTACTTAAGCTGATAAATGAGTCAAATAACTTTGTCGAACTCCAGTGTATCCAATTTAGTGTTTCTCTAGGGAAATCAGAAGTTTCTTTGTGATGTTTATTTGAATTTAAAATCGTTAAGCATTAGAATGTTTTCAACTAAATTTCATACATTCTAACTGCTTTGTAACTCTAGTACAAGGTACATTAACTTACATATTAAAGCATAAAGCCAATGAAAGGCTCCTTTATCTATCTATTTATTTATTTATTTATGAGCAGAACGTGGGGAAAACCCCAGTGTTACCAGCATGGATAAAAGGGAAGATCTGATATGAACTTAGAAAAGGACCAGTGATTACAGGTTGCAGGCAGTCAGCTCAGAGCCTTTACAAAGGTCACAATTATTTTTAACTCCCTGACCTTTGGGTTTAAATCTAAAGGACGATTTTTTGTGCTCATGGTGTGAAAATTTGAACTTGACTGAGTTTACAGTATAATTTTTAGAGATTTAATTTTTTTAAAGAGTTACAGTAGTTCTTGGGAGAATTATTTTATGTAAACAAAATTATGTGCACATTCAGTTAACTAAACTTAAGAGTACCAGCTGTTGGAAATTCACTCAACTAGGAATGTAATATCTCAGAAACTTAGTGACAATTGTTTTTTGTAGAATTTGCTTATTCTTGCATTAAGTAGTCATTTATTGAATACCTGCTGAGTTCATCTAGGCACTTGGTGGCTGCTGAATGTATACAGAGAATAAGACATGATCCTTGCCTTCTAGCTTACAGATGTATGTATCAAAGACAAACAAGTGGGCAGTGATATCTCAAGTGTACAGAATTCTGTGGCAGAGAGGTTCAGGGGTTGGTACAGGTGCCCATGGTGTGGGGGTACGATTTCATTCAGAGTAGGAGTGGTCATGGAGGGCTTCCTGGGTTAGACATGGTACCTGCCATGAGTTGAGGAAAAATAGGAGCTAGTTAGGAGAAGAGAATAGGGATTCCAGGAGGAGGAAACAGTGTGTGCCCAGGTGTGGAGCTGAGGGAAGTTGTCTGTTCAAGGAACTTTGTGTAGTTAAATGTGGCCAGATCTTACTTAGTGTGAGAAGAGCAGGGAGATAAAGGAGGCGGGACGGTTAGGCTGATTCTTGTAGGGTCTTATATATCATAATAAAATTCTTAAACTTGCCCTCTGGGCAGTGGGAGGGTGGTATCAAGATTTTGTATCATGTTGGTAACACCAACAGACCTGTATCCTCAGATCACGCTGTTGTCCTTGTCGAGGCAGACTGGAGGGCTGCACCAGAATAGGGGCAGGGAGTAGTGAACCGTGGTGAGGGGTTGCGTGCGCAAAATAAGAGTCCGTGGGAGGGAAAGAAGGGGGCAGTTTTGAGAGCAAGGTCATGATGGAAAATTATGTGACGTAGTCTTTTTTTTAATGTGGTAAGTGAGAAAGAAAGGTTCTGCCTTGTAAAGGCCTGGGGAGAAGGCAATGCTACATACAGTCATGTGCTGCGTATCGATGTTTCACTCAACAGCAGACCACATATATGACAGTGGTCCCATAAGATTGGTACTCTAGAGCCATGGTGGGTGATAGGCTATACCGTCTAGGTTTGTGTAAGTACGCTCTATGATGTTCGTACAATGACAAAATCGGCTAAGGACACATTTCTCAGAACGCGTCGGAACGTATGACTGTATTGAAGTAAAGGAACAATATAAAGAACGTATTGAGATTGGGAGGTGAGGTAGTGAATAGGGTGGCAGAATTAATTCCTCATATTGTTTTGATTTGTCCATATGTATAAGTATGGTGTATGTGTGTTACATGTATATTTATATAGTATATATTAGAGTGTACGTGTATGTGTTTGAAATCTTAGAAATTAAAACCCGGGTGAAAAAATATGTGTAGTATTTGAAATG
Source organism: Equus asinus (assembly GCF_041296235.1). Taxonomy (NCBI): domain Eukaryota; kingdom Metazoa; phylum Chordata; class Mammalia; order Perissodactyla; family Equidae; genus Equus; species Equus asinus. Next base: position 132,972,949 of record NC_091792.1, read on the forward strand.
ATGAGGCTGGATGGGTTCACCCAGAGAATTTTGTAGGGGGTAGGCGAAGAGAAGAGAACTGAGGATGGATTCTTGGAATCACCAGTAAATAGTAGATGAGCAAATAAATAGGAGACTGGGGGAGTAGCCATAGAGGAGGAAGGGGGAAAAAAGATAAGAGATCATAATGTCCAGAAAGCCATGAGATTAAAAGAATTTTAACAGTGACTCATCTGGAGTGTCAGACACTGCAGGGGCTTCTCATTAGATAAAAACTGAAAACATCTAGAAAACAGGGTGTCATTGCTATTCTTAATGAAGATGGTCTCAGAGTGGGAATTGAGCACAGAGCAAGATTCTGTGGTTAAAGGATTAACAGGGACGTGAGATGGTAGAAAGAATTGACATAGGAAACTCAGCTTGGTTTTGTAAGAAAGAGAGAAGAGAGACCTGGGAGGGGACAAGGGAGGATTTCTTTAATTTTCTATTTGTGTCATCATCATCATTCATCATCATCGCTGCTCCCCCTCCTCCTCACCATTACTACGCCTCTTATTTTATATGGGGCACTCGATGAATCAAGAACTTTGAACAGGAGATGGCCCGACTCTTCATCTGCAAGAAAGTGAATGTGGGACCAGACAGAAATTAATATACAAATATGAGGACAGAGGGTTGAGGAAACTTATACCAGAGACCCTCACTTTTGTCAGTGAAACTGAGAGACTAAGTGAAGACAGGGCAGTTGAGGTAAAAGAACATTTTAAAGTGACCCTGTGAAGACCTGGGGAAGGGCTGACCAGAGGCTTGCTAAAAGCTGAGCCTGGAATAATGTGTTCATCAGGTTTACATTTTAAATACTAAAATTAGGGGGGAAAAGCCTTGTCTCTTTATGCTTGTTGATATGGAGTCTTGGATAACGATTTCTTTGTGCTCATCATCCCAACACAAAAATTTGTTTTATTTTTATCAAAGTGGATTTTGATTTTAGACTTTTTTCCTATAACCTTTCCTTTTTTTACACAAAGGTTTAGGGTGCAAATATATCTATCAGAAGAACGGTGATCGTTTGCGCGTAAGTGAACTCCTGGAGAATTTCAAAAAGGATGCAAGAAGCTTTAAATTGAGGGCTGGAAAACATCAGCTTGAAGATGTAACGGGTGTGTTGAAAAGTTTTCTCTGTGACATTGACGATGCGCTCCTCACTAAGGAGCTCTATCCATACTGGATCTCTGCTCTAGGTAATACTTAGAATATAGAACGTAATAAATGCTTGCCTTCTAATTTGATAATTAGATTTTTAAAAATCTTCTTTGCTTATCTGAACATTTAATTGAAAGGAACAGTGTACATAATGGCTCAGAACAGAAATTATGCAAATGTTAATAGTTGTTTATATCTACCTCAGAAGAAATTTATAGTAATAATTGCTAAATAGTGTCTTATAGTACTGCTTAGTTTTCAGTAGATTTCTAGTGCTTGCTTTGTTTAACTTTGAAAGTGTTATAGTCAAGTCCACGTGTGCTATTAATTTCTCATTAAGATTAAAATGAAAGGATTAATACAAGGTTAGTTCTGCATGATTTCCCCGTATGGCTCTTTTGGCTTTCCTTTATCAGGTGTTCTACCTCTTTAGAGCACATAACAATATTTTTTTTTACTCTTTCTTTGTTCATTTTCCCTGGATTCTGTCTAATGAAGAAAAAAAGCTTTGCCACACTGTAAGAGAACCTATTTAAGAAATGACTCTGGAAAAGCAGTTTATTAAATTACTTATTGGGTCAAATAGATTTCAATAAAACCTATGTTTACATCTATTAATTCAAAATAACTCCTTTTATAGAACATTACGATAATAAAGACTTTCAAGTATAAGCATTGCCTTTAATCCCATCTTTCTAATAGAGCTGTTTTCTTTCTTTCTTTTTTTTTATTTTTGCTGAGGAAGATTGGCCCTCAGCTAACATCTGTTGCCAATCCTCCTCTTTTTGCTTGAGGAAGATTCACCCTGAGCTAACATCTGTGCCAGTCTTCCTCTATTTTTTATGTGGGTCGCCGCCACAGCATGGCTTCCAGCAAGTGGTATAGGTCTGTGTCATGAGGCCGGCCCCTCATTTTTATATATTATTTTGTAGCCTTTGTCCCCACACTTGTAATTTATATATATAATCTTTATTTTGTTAATAAACCACAAACATTTCCCATATATCTGTAATGCTTCCAAAATGATGATTTACAATCCTCATTTTTTTCAATTTTTAAAATTTATTATTGGATATCATAATTTACTAATATAATTTCTCTTTTGTACATTTAATCCATTTCAAGATTTTTTTTGGAAAATGACCATTGAATTTGACTATATGATATTCCTCTGTTGAGAAACAGGTTTTTCATTGAAAATATTTGTTTACTCTAAAACATAAATATGATGTTTGAAGAGATTAATTTTGAAATGATGTCATAAAACATCCACAGCTTGAAAAATTATCCCAAGAATGACCCTTAGAGTCACTAAGAAGACAGTGGTATTGTTATTAAAATAAAGCTTTTCACAATTTACCTAATTCAGAAGTCTTTTGTCACTTGATATTTCTCAGATCAATAGGTTTAACTATAATCACAAGAAGAGTTGATTGTATAGTTTTTGAGATATAAAATATGTAATTAACTAATATATCTCTTTAAAGCCAATTATTTTGCCACCCTCATTTTTGTTTTAAGAAGATTTTATTGTAATTTATAACTATGAAGTTATTTATGGCACCTTTGTTTTTTTTTTTTAAAGATTTTCTTTTTTTTTCCTTTTTCTTCCCAAAGCCCCCTGGTACATAGTTGTATATTCTTCGTTCTGGGTCCTTGTAGTTGTGGCATGGCACCTCTATTTTATAGAGACTTACAATTAGTCTTTATTGTAAAATTAGTTATCAAAAATCTATGACAAATATGCTTTTGCTGAAGTTGTCAAATTCAATGACCAAGATGGCCTTAATGTCAGTCTACCAGGAGTTGGCAGATGGTAGCATGTATCAGAGAGGAATGTGTTCACCCTTCACTTGGATGTAAATTCATTGACAATTTACTTGAGAAGCCTTTCAATACTGGGTCCAATAGCCTTAAATCCTTTGCTTTTAGATTCAACGTAGCTCACTCTTACCTGTCAGAAATGCTGCATGTTGGGTCTGACAAGAATAAACCATAACTCTCTGAGTGATCTCATAGGAGAGCTCCCTTGGGTCCTGTGCCCCTGAGGCAAAGAATGTCTTACAGTGGCACACCACCTGTTTATATGATATATGATCTATTTTCTAAGGACACTATTAAGTTGTCTGAAGTCTGTGGCTAGTTGACTGGTTCATTGTATTTTCTACATGACCTGAAATCTATCTTACATTTTGCTTTCAAATTGTTTGAGCTTTATTTTGAAAATATCATCTATTTTATTCTGATAAGATTTGTGAAAATGTGCTGTACTAGCATGACTTCTTTTTATAAGTGTAGTAGTATTGATTACATTTTATTGAATAAATATGGTTACCTCTGCAGTTAGAAACTAGATGACACAGGGGTAAATGTTTGGATAATTCTTAATTCACTTCTGGTATATTCTTTGCATGTAATTTGAGTGTTTTCCCCTCTTGCTTTTAGAGAGTCATTTCCTAGTGGAGTTAAGTCAGCAAGACCATTTTTACTTTTATAGATCTCATGTGCAGGCTAAGTCAGTACATAGGAACTGTCCGTTTCACTTTTGAATAGGAGTGTACTTCAAAAATGTGCCACAGAGTTTCTTACCTCCCCAGGGATCCTAAAGCCCTCTACAAGTGACTGTGTACTTTAAAAGAATCGTTAATGTGCTGCTGGCTTTCTGTGAATAAAATAGGTAAAGCTAAGCAGAAAATGAAAAAGTCTTGTTTCCAAAGGTAGTTGGGAATCAAGGCGGGGATATATAAGTGCAGTCCTTTTGAGTTACAGTGTCAGCACCAGTTATTTATTTGAAGAAAGACTTTTTATTTCCTTTGTGAGCTAGAGGGTTAGACCAAACCACCACTGCTAGAACTTGGAGGGTTCCTGTGTCTGGTTTCTCTTGACTTCTTGAGGTTAGGAGAGTGGAGGGTAATTCCTTCTCATCCTCCTCTCCATGACTAACCAAGTTCTGTCCATGCTGAAGGCAGAGCGTCTGTTCTCCTCTAAGTGTGTATCATAGTTACAGGCCTGCACATGACTTCTTCCATTGTCCACTTACCTTTTCCAAAGAGGTGAAGGTACCAAGATTGATAAGAGGCACTTTATGTGGTTCTTGTGGATAATGCGCAGTTCATATCTCTGGGATAGCTCATAGTTTGGGGAAGGTTTTTATAATTTCACAAGGAAAAAAGATCAGAAATGCCATTTTCAAATACAAATAGTGATATCTTTCCTTAGCCAGAGTTGGAATACTTTTGGCTTATCTCAATTTGCACTCCAATTTGAGTTATTAGTTGAATATATTCCTATTAGGTGGAATTCAGTAGTCCATAAAGTAGAGGATAAAATAGAACCTTGGGTTTTGAAAGTGCTTCATTTTGAATTACAAAGTATAAGAACTAGAGCATATAACCATAGCATGTTTGTGTAAATACTTTTCCAGAATTATAGAAGTTTAAATGTTTTTCTATTGAAACTTTGATTATTTTACTTAGTGAAATACAATTGTGAATATTGTTTTAAAATACTGTTAAAACGCAAATTTGTAATACAGACTGTTAGTTTAGATCTAAAGTTTTCTTTTGTTCTTTGTTTTTTTTTCCCCCTCTAGATACCCAAAATGATAAGGAAAGAATTAAAAAGTATGGAGCATTTATACGTTCTCTCCCAGGGGTCAACCGAGCAACATTGGCAGCTATAATTGAACACCTTTACAGGTGGGTGGATTCATGAACTTCTCTAGACATTTCAAACATGGCACTCAATAAGTCATTATTTCTTAAATTTAAAGTACTGTGGTTAACCGTCTTCATGTGACTCTGAAACTTCACCTATCTTAAGAATGTTTTCAAAATGGAATTAGTGTCTTTGTGTAATTCAGATGCATTTCAGATAAATAGCATTGGAGAATTTCTTAAATGAATTAGAAATAATTGTGTACAGCATCCTCAGATACATCTAGAACATAAGCAAGAATTTTAAAACTTATTGAGGGGAGCTGGAAAAGAGAAGGAAGCACAGGGACCAGAATTCTATAGCAGGAATCTGTCTGTGAGCACGGTATTTTCTCATGGTGGACTCGTCATAAACTCTTACTTCTTTATTATCAGTTTATATCTAACCTTATTCTAATATTTGGTGTCAGGCTCTTGATCAGATGAGGAAATTTTATAAGTCAAGAACGTTTCCTATGTCAGGGCGTGTCATCCCCTGCATTTGGGAGGATAGGAGGAATATAATGGTATCTTGAGGAATGGGATCTGAAGGATGAGGATGTTTCAAAATAACCTTTTAAGTTAAAACAAAAGATTTGTTTTCCTATCAGCAAGAATAATTACAAAACTCTTATAAGTGTAAATATTGCTTAAGGAATATATTGTTGTAGCCTCTAGGATGGAATAATAAATTCAATGGATTTCTTGAATAAATTTCTGTGAAGCTGAATTCTACTAAAAGTACTTTATTTGGACTCTAGATTCAGAAATCCTTCGCAATTTGTTCTCTTTCTTTCCCAATCACCGCTGCTCATACATGTAAACTCCGTTACTGTAAAACTGATTTTCTTATTGCACCATACAAATATAGTCTATATAATATAATCTATATACTATGTAGTCCTAGCTCTATGCCCATGAGACTCTGAGACAGATTTTTTCCTTCAAAAATTTTAATATGTGACCAGGCTGCTACAGTTTATTAAGTTAAATTGTAAACATTGAATTGCCCATGGTTATTCTTAAAATTCTTAACTCAGATTTGAGTTTGAGGTAACAAGTTTCTTCTTATCCTTCCTCCCTCCCCCCTTTTCTTCAGTTAACATATGTTTTGACTCCTGCTGTGTACAAGATGATGTCTGTTGAGATTTCATGTGAACAGAAATATTTGATAATAGTACATGAAAGACAAAAATAGTCTTAAGTCCATAGTTCTCCAACTGAGTACCGAGGAGCCTTGAGATGTCAGAGTGACCTCAGGGGTGCTGCAGAGCATTTTGTAATTTTTTAGTGAAACAGCAGCATCAGGACAGGTTTCAATATAGAAAATTTGAGCATGAGACGTGGAATTAGAGAGGAGGGATTGAGTGAGTCACAGTGTGTTGAAGTCCAAGGAATGCTTCAGATTTAAAGGGATATATGAACTGGGCATTAAAGAAAGATAAGTACAAGGAATGAGTAAAGGAAATTTTCTAGGAAATAGTTGTGCAAAGAGATAAAATGCTTTATAGATGGCTGGCAGGAGGTTGTGAAAGGCTCTGTCAGTTGTACAGAAACATTTGAATTTCATTCCTTTAAGTGATAAGGAGTGACTAATCAAATCTGTCTTATTTTATTTTTTTGGTGAGGAAGATTGGCCCTGAGCTAACAACTATTGCCGGTCTTCCTCTTTTTGCTTGAGGAAGATTGTCACTAAGCTAACATCTGTGCCAGTCTTCCTCTATTTTGTAGGTGGGGGCGCTGCCACAGCATGGCTTGATGAGTAGTGGGTAGTTCTGTGCTCAGGATCCGAACCTGTGAACCCTGGGCTGCTGAAGCAGAGCATGCTAACTTAACCACCATGCCACCGGTCTGGCCCCCATCAAATCTGTTTTAGAATAATAACCCCTGTAATGGGATGGGTTAAGAAGAGGTTAGAATAGAGGCAGAGAAAACTACTAGGAAATAGTTTCCTTGGGCTTCTGATGAGAAGGCCTGAGTGAGGAGAGACTGAGTAGGCTGAATATGTAACACTTAAGCAGAGAAATAGAGGAAGAAAAGGAAATACGTACTTAGTGCCATAAATTAAGGCAGCTACAAGTAAAAAGAAGAGAGGTGAAGAGTACCTAAGAATGCTTTTGCAGAAGGAAGTGTCAAGGAGGATGGGGATGTTTGATAGTGTCATCAAAAGTCTGAGAGGTCAATTTGGATGAGGTCAAGTTGATTTAGCATTTAATTCCATTCCTGCCCTAGATAAAAAATCACTTCCTCCATGACTAACATTTGCTTAATTCCATTCACCAGATATTTATTATGCACTGCAGTGTGATTAAAGCAACAGTCTCCGACTGTGAGATGCTTAGATTCTAGTAAGAGAGGCAGACACGCAGATAAATTTTCCAGGTGTTGACAGTGTAGTGTGATAAAAGTGCAGGAGTGGTTTTGAGAGGGGTGTCCGCAATTATTACGTCCTCCTCTATTAACTTGTAATTGTTCTTGCGTCTTGTAAATCATATATGATGATTTTACTTGCTCTGCCTCTGCTATGCAATTTGCATTTTATGTTTCTTCTGTTATCATGTATAACATTGCTGTCACGTTTATTCACTTTTTCTTGTACCTACTAGAATCTCTGCTCTTTATAGACAGGTGTACCTACCTTAATCTTGTTTTATTTCTTTGGAGTTGGTCTCTCTTGTTTAGTGTGTATTTCGGAAGTTTGCAAATGTAATTGGACAGGCAGTTGAGCAGCTGCTATGTGTATAGCCAGTGACAAATTGAGAGCATTAACACATACTCCCATGCGGATCACTTAGAGTTCTCATCTCATGCATTTTTATCAATGGAAATTTCCTTTTATTGGGGTGATGGCTGTAGTTTTTTAAAAATCACTTTGAACATATATTTGTGAATACTTTAAATGATGCTTTTTCTAAGACCCAAGTGTTGTAGCCTGCTGATTGAGAGAGTTGACTCCTCTCTTCCGGTCTTTTCATTATAAAAAGCCATCCTTAATTATATCCAAGAAAAGTGTAATTGTATTTTTAAATTAAGTGTTTACTTTTTGAAAGATAATATCCTGTTTTGAATAACCATACTAACACATGCTGCCAGGAGTTTTCTCACCTGATGTGCGCTTTCTGGAAAATTCAGCTCAGCTCTAAACATTGAATTGGAACTCTCTACTCTATGCCTCCCAATTCACCTTTCTTCCCTTGTTTTCTACTTACCTACTGCCCCCTTTTCTCTCATTCATTATACTTCAGTCTCGCAAGTCATTTTATACCATTCTGCAAGAACACCTGTATGCCTTAGCCACAGGTTGTCCCACTGCCTGGAATTCTTTAGATATGGTGATCCCTACTCTAAATTAACATTCAACTACTGCTTTGTAACTTGTAGTAATATCTCCATTAACAGTAGTTTTGTCTTTTTTTTTTTTTGAGGAAGATTAGCCCTGAGCTAACTTCTGCTAATCCTCCTCTTTTTGCTGAGGAAGACTGCCCCTGAGCTAACATCCATGCCATCTTCCTCTACTTTACATGTAGGACGCCTACCACAGCATGGCTTTTGCCAAGCCTTGCCATGTCCGCACCTGGGATCCAAACCGGTGAACCCCAGACCGCCGAGAAGTGGAATATGCGCACTTAACCGCTGCACCCTGGGCTGGCCCCTAGTAGTTTTGTCTTATATTCTTAACCAAACTGTAAACTACTTGGAAGAAAGAATGGTGTGTTTTTCTTTAAATCACCACTTATATCAGAGACCTTCAATATGTGTGTATTAAAAAAATGATAAATGAGTATTATGACTTACAGTTCCATAAGATTTCCAGAAAGAAATGTGTTGTACTGAGTTATGTTTTCTCCAACAGGGTTCAGAAATGCTCAGAAATTAATCACATGGACGCCCATAATTTGGCCTTGGTCTTTTCATCCTGTTTGTTTCAAACTAAGGGACAAACTAGTGAAGAAGTAAATGTAATCGAGGACTTAATTAATAATTATGTTGAAATATTTGAGGTAAATATTTTATATCCTGCTCTTTTAAAGTAGTTTTGATGTTACTATTTGCAAACAGAAATACGTATTTAAGGATGTTTTATTCAGGTCTTTATGAATATTTAAAAATAATGAAAATAAAAGAGAGTTATATGATCTATAGTATTTTAGATATAACTAGAATTTTGAGCTGTAGCCATTCATTTAAATTTGGCTGCTTTTAAAGCTTTTTTACCATCTGGTGTCTGTTGGACAGAATATTTCTATTTATGTTGTTTTTATGGGTTTTTTTTCTCCTCAGTATGTATATGCATTAAGTATATCTACTTAGAGGTGTGAAATTATGAATTTCACAAATTCAGTGATAAACACCAGACTATTAAATTCTGCAATTTAAGACATTTTAGTGTTTTCTTTTGGTTGTGCCCCAAATTGGATAAAGGAAAATTCTGAAATATTATTCTGTGGTTTTTACTTGGTCATCTCTTTTCTAATTGTCTGACTTTTCAATTTGCTGTTTTATGAAGTTAATATTTTCAGGTTTTATCAGAAAACTGTTAGCACAGGGATGGTTTCTTAGTTCAAAGAAGTAAAAATAGAGGAAATAAATCCAGGATTTGAATATATGGAGAATTTAGGGGATCTGGGTCAAAAGTCCAGGTAGGTCCATTACTTAACTGCTTCTGGAATCTCAGTTCTGTCATTTAAACTTTTTGAGCATTCCATGAAATGGTGTTGTATAAGACTACTTGTTTTCTAGGGCTGTGGATATACGAGATGACATCAAATGGGTTAATGTAATAGGTTATCATTTTTAGAGTTCTTAGATTCTTGTAATAATTGCTCACAAGATCCTTTAGCAAAGGGGAAGAAACTATATTTTAATAAAATAAAAGTACACAGTCTGTATCTTAATTTATACTGGAACGGACACCAGAGTTGTTGGATTCTCTTTGCTCTTTGATCTCCTTTTATTTCTTTCTATATGTGTCCACTGTTTTTGATCAATAGCAGCTTCTTTGCAATAATTCTGATACTGAGACATAAAAGAATTAGAAAAAAAATGATGTGTGGCTTTACATGCTCTCTTTATTTTCTTTTTATTGTACTGTTAGGTTAATAAAAAATAAATGGTTACCTTCATAGTTTTGTTAAATCGAACTTTAACTAAATGGTGGAAATTTCATAAGCACTTAATGAACATTTCAGTTTGAGAAATGAGTCTTGTCTCTCGCCCTCTATAAGCTCTCAACAAACCAGTCATCAATCAGCCCCTCTGCTTATTAAGTCACCTTTGCAATTGGGCTTCTGTTGATGGAATCTACAGCCTAAAGTGGTATCATCATAAAGTGTTCTAAACTTTATGAGGCTCTATCTTGTTGGCTTTATTTCTGCCCCAGCTGTGTGGACCCATGCTGATTAAGATGGCCATTCTCATTTATTTTTAACTTGTTGGTCTTTAAATTCCTGAAGAGTTATGTGAGGATGAGTGCCATCGCTCCTTGTATTTTATTAGAATGTCCCAAATTATATTTTAAACAGGTTAAAGAAGACCAAGTCAAACAAATGGACATAGAAAATAGCTTTATTACCAAGTGGAAAGACACTCAAGTGAGTAGTAATAGTTAGATCTCCAAAGAATAAAAAAATTTAAAAAAAACAACAAAACCAAAAACTTCCATTGTAAGTAAAGACATTTGTTGTATTTATTTGCAAGTTCCTATATGAAGCAAGTAAAAGTAATGGGGAAAAAATAACCTAGATAAAACAGTCGTGTAATCTGCAGCATGATGCGTATTTCCAAAATGGCAAAGTATGTTGATGTAAATTTTTCAAAATATGGAGGGAAAAATCAGTTTTAATCTTATCAAAATATGCTTTATAAAATCAAGTTTTAGTTATAAAAGCACTATTGAAAATGCCAGTGGATTTCAAAGGAAGCATTTAAAGCCAAAGAAATACTAGAATAAACTGAAAATTCAGACTCCCTAATGATTCTTTCCATTATGATTTTGAAAATATAAATTATTTCTTAATGCGCTTTTGCTCTGCACACTCTCAGATGATTGCATTAGTGGGAATGTTTCTAATGTGATCTTTGTAACATATGCTGATTAATGTCTCAAGTTGACTTTTCTAGATCTTCTCTTGCTTTCCTCAGTCACATTATATTGCATTTGTGTGTTCAGGTTGCCCCATTAGTTTTCCAGGGTACCTTGCCTTGTTTGATGCATATTCATTGAACTTCCTTAAAATTGATGTTTAATCCTCTTCTAATAACTAGAAATTGTAGTGGCTTCAGGGCACCAGTGTAAATAATAGATATAAGCCAAATATATTCTGTTTATGAATATACTCAGAGAATTAGGCAAATACTTTCTTATTAGTCAAACACAGTAAATTCACCTAATTCCTGAAATATCCACTAGTAATTAGAGAAGTCACTGGAGCTATCATTCCATATGAAGGAGACGAGGAAAGGCTTTCATTCTAGTGCCTACATCCCCAAGTACTGATACTGTGCTATTAATTACCTCAGGAAGTGTCTTCTCTATTTTGACCCACAGTAATTAATGCAGCCTCCAGAGGAGTTAACTATAACACTAAAAAATCTGGCTCATAATCAGTTAGTTCTCTTGGACTTTTGCTTTTTGGGGAGAATTTCAGTCATGAAATGAAGGATCGTGTGAGCCCAAGGGATAATCTTGGGCAGCATTATCTATATTGTTGTTAGATAAAGTATGAGTATTCTTCTGCATTTTTATCTTTTATATTCATATTGCAATAAAAAATGACTCAAATGCTTTCTAATTAAGTATACGTAAGTAAAATAAGAATAGAGTAATTGAGAAAGAAAAGTAGAAGAGTTTGGGGAAATCTGTTCTTTTGCTTGAGTTTTTCTCGAATCCATTCAGAACTCCTCTCTGGAGTGTTTTTCTGACAGTCTCTGTGTCTTATCCCTGCTGGAATTTCTTAGCTGTTCTTGCTTTTGGCTTCGCTCTATGAGTTCTTTTGTGTTTGCTTTTTAATTTTTAAAATTCGTCTTTCCTGGAGACTTGTTTATGCAAACATAGTGAAAAGTAAAAATATCAACTGTATCTTCCCTAGAATTCTTGTGTAGCATCAAAAGTGAAGAGGAAAAATTGGGAATAATCTTTTCTAAGTCAGTCGTGCCAGAATAATTAAGAACATTTCTTCAAAGGACATTTTTAATATTTTCCCCACAAATTTACTCATCAGGTTTTATTCTGAGGCGAATTTAACTTCAGAATGATTGCTTTCTCCATTATGATCATTTTTAGAAAATTGGGTGATGAGTATTATTTCTAAGTGATTATATAACTTCAGGGAATTTCTGAAAACTCAAAATATTTTTCATAGATTCATTTAGCTCTTTATTAATCTTCTCCACATTATACCGTCAGTCTACATGGTGATATCTTATGCTTTTTATTTTCTGGCTTGTATCTTATTCCCTTAATATGTTTTCTGGGGCATAATAGTGACCCACATAACAACTCTTAATTCTTAACTAAAGAAAATTAAAATAAAAACTTAGCATTATTACCTACCTTATCACTTCACTTTTTTTCTTGCTAAATATACTTTCTCTATTTGTAGTTTTAATATAGCTCTGACCTAATTCATCCTCAGATTTCAATTTTTGGCCATATTATTTCTTTGAAAATTTAGAAGGATCTATCTTCCCTTTTAATTATTGGTGTTATGCCCACACTATAGCTCAGAGCAGAATTATATATGGCCCATTTTCATTCCTTATTTTGTTTATCCTGTTAACATACATGGTGATGGCTCTTACAACTTCTGTTGTTGAAGTCACCTTATTTCCACTGTAGCAAGGTTTATTATTTCAGTAAGAATGTAAGGGTGTTTGAGGACACTAAACTCTTGAGTAAGAGATGAAAAGATTGCATTATTATTATTGTTGATTATATCATTTGTGTAGATTCCTTGTGCTTAATCAACACATCTGGAAAATGGGTATCATCATGCTGTTAACAGGGAAATTGGCTCATTTCATTATTATAAAATATTTAGAAATAGGACTAGGACTTCCTAAGTGTCTTGTGTCATATGTGCATTCTTGCAACATACTTATATTTGCTGTCTTCATATCTGCCCTTTCTAGGTTTCCCAGGCTGGAGACTTGTTAATTGAAGTGTTTGTAGAAAGGAAGGAACCTGACTGCAGTATTATAATTCGGGTGAGTCCTTTACATCCTGCAGATGGATATAAAGAGTACTGTTGGGAATCACAGGCAATAACATTAATTTACATATCTTGACTTTTCCATTGTGTCTTACATTTTATTTTACATGTCCAGTTCAAACATGCCTGATGACAAGATTGACTGTCATACCAATATCCTCCAGAAATTCCAGATTTTAGTCATTTGGAAAGAGAACATCCTGTGTGCCTTATGTTATGGCACATAAGGTTATGGCATATAGGGTTTTCTACAAGTTCTGGAAAATAACCTGAGCTCAAATACCTGCTTCTCCCCTTAGCTTCTTAACATTAGGCAAGTTAATCTACTCTGAGTCTCAATCTCTCACCTGTAAAATGAGGAAAAGTTACAGTATTTATATCATGGTGCTGATAGAAGGACTCACTAAGATAATGCATGTAAAAAAACTTAGCAAATTGCTCAGCACATGAATGTTTAATAACTGTTACTATTGGTACTATTATTATTATTGTTAATAATAATCTCCCACCGTTGTATCCTAGACTTTAACTTCCAGTCTTCCAATTTGCTTGAATATTGGATAACTCTTTTCTTTCTTGAGAATATTAATCATTTTTTATGAATTAAAAAGATCTCTCTAATACTACCATATTCAGTACTTAGTCTGCCTTAGGGAGAGAAACACTTATTTCAGGTTCCTACTTAGACTACATTCTCTGTATGAGGAATAGACATTCTGCTATGTAACAGTTGAAATTCAACTTTAGCTCCTTATCTTTTTTAAAGTCCAAGGTTAAACAGAGTCTTAACGTTAGATATTTCTGGACCTTAGTTTTGTTAAATGTATTGCAATCATTAATTTATGCATTTTTAATGATTACGTATTATGACTCCATGGCACTGGTTACCTCACTTAGAACATGAAGCTTAACTACTGCTATCATAGGTTTTGTCCTGATGAGGCAGTGGCCTTGCCACTCCTTGGCCATGTCATAGTTCTTATGCTGATCATGTGCTGTTGATCCTAGCGGACAGGAGGAAGCAGTACCAGTGCATTAACACAAGGCCACCACTAATGCCAGAAGAGGTGTTCAAAGCATGTGACTTAACTCCACCTACACGAAAACACTTTTGTGGCTGATTTTAATTTTCTTGCTAATAAAGCCATAACAGAAGTTATTAGAACAGAGAAAAATTCTTACATTATTTTGAATGTATGTTCGTAAAAGACGAACTGTTTCAAGTACAACAACTCCAAATTCTGTTAAAAAACAACAAAAACTAAACAAAAATAATCACTGACATTTATCTAATGCTTTAGACTTTGCAAAACTCTTGTTATATTTATCTCAGCTGATCATTACCTCAACACAAGTAAGTAGGTGAAGCAGGTGATATCTCAAGTTTATGGAAACTTGGAATTAAAAGCATTAAGGCCAGAATGCAAACCCTGATCATCATCATTCTAAACCTAGTGTTCATTAACCTGATTTGTAAACAAAGCAAAATGTGCTCTGTGGAGTTCTAGATGTTCTAAAAAGGGGCCTTGGCTGTCTCCTGGCACAGGGAGTGGAGTTCTGGTCTTCCATTCCTATGTCAACCTGAGGCACTCCCTTGCTAAATTTTCACTAGTTTGGTTTCTCAGTAATTTATTATTTTAAGAAAGGGCTATACTTCCTAAAAAATTTTAAAGCCATGCAGATGAACAGCATCATTGAAATGATTCATCTACTAATGTTTCTCCTGCTTCATCCACTTTTCCCAGATGCTAAGTTCTTTTTTTTTAAGATTTTGTTTCATTGGGCTTTTCTAAATAGAAGACAGTGGACTTCACTGTATCATTAATATATTCCAAAGAAAGCACTAAATTCCATGAAATCCAAAATATAGACTATACAAGTTATCTGTAATGAAAAATGTTTTCTGTTATTTATATATGTGCAATATGCTTATGATCAGTAATGGACAGGAGAAATGGAAATGAGCACATTCCTTTACTAAGAAATTTTTAAATAGGTACATACTTCTACTGAAAACGTGCAAACTAGGTTGCAGTTGCAATATTGTAATGCTTAAAACATCTTCTATTTGCTTGGCATTATAACTAAGTTCTAATTGAGGAAAGTCAGCTTGCTCTTGGCCAGCATGCATTTAAGATTGGCAAAAAACAAAAACAAGAACAAACAATCAAAAATCCCAAAAGTCCCTAAGAAGATGGTGTACTTCCACAATAGCCTGAGGCTTTGGGACTCTGGTATGGCTGATTCCCTGGCTGCCACTGCAGACTCTGCCCTTTGCCATGAAATTGTGGCTCCAGCACACTTTGGTATCCCACCCTCTGTCACTTGGTGTGGCAGGGCATGCCACAGGCCACTAAAAGCCTGGGGCTTTTCTGCATGGCAGACAGCAGTCGATTGTGTATAATTTAGGGCTCAGGCTCAATAAAGAAAGCCACTTTGAATTCTTGATTATAGAACTGACATGTGAAAAGTTTTACTCCTAGAAGACCATTGGATTTGCTGTCTAGTGAAGGTCTTTCTGTGTATGACTAGATAGTTCTTCCCTCTGTGAGTGATGTGATTGCTCACCCCATGAGGAAAAAAAAAATTCTTCCTGATTATGTCTATATTGTAATATCTTTTTACATTCACATTAAAATGTATTACATTTTATGGAGAATATCTAAACAGACTGTTTTCTCTCTGTGCTTAGAGAAGCTAAACACACCAGGAAGAAACTTGGGGTATCATGAGATGGTGGACGGGGTGTATTATTGCCCTAGCATACGGCTCCTCCTGTATCTGACATATATTCTGAAGAAATTTTGCCTCTGTTGCAGATATCTCCTGTGATGGAAGCAGAAGAGTTAACTAATGATATATTAGCAATAAAAAATATCATTCCTACGAAGGGTGATATCTGGGCCACATTTGAAGTCATTGAAAATGAAGAGCTAGGTAAGTGATTTTCATGCCAGGGATTTTTAAATTCCTTATAGAATGAAGAAATACTATTTTTTGACAAATCGTTACTAACGTTTTATGTTTTTCTAAAGATTAACACCTCATTATGAATTCCCTTCTACCTCAGTCCATGGAGGTTTCCCTCCTATGATTTTACTCATGGAAATAGATTATTTTATTGATTCTAAAAATATAGAGTGCAAAGCATTAGCTGTCTATGTTTCTGCCTCGGGAAATAAGGCTTTTGTTTATAAAAACAAGCAATTTGATTTGTAACAGTATTCTAAATGTCACCACCACCATCCATCCACCTTATTCCTGTATGCTACTTATTTACCAAAAACAAAGAATGTTGATTTAAAAGATTATTTATTATTTTAAAAAATAATTTTGTTTTAAGCCTAGCAGAAGCTTATTTTTTGGTTTTATCCTTTTCATCTATCTTTAGTGGAGTGGATCAGCTATTTTATCATCTCTTATCTCAGACCTAGAAGGGTAAGGAGAGCTTTTAAAACTTCTTGACTACCCCAATAGTGAAGTGCTGAATAAGCTTAACATTCTAATGACACCATTTGGTTTTAAAGACCTCCAGGAAAAACTAATAAGATGCAGAGTATCTTTGTATGTTGACCATCTGTCTAGCTGATACCTGCGAAGGTCTTGGGACCCTTTCAAGTATAGCTGTCAAACTGCCAAAAGTAAAATCTTGCCACCCACAAGCTCAAGATAAAAATTAAAATTCAGTATTGAAATGCCCCATCGTGTATTATTGGGAGTGTTGTTATCAATGTTAGAATGAAATGGGATTATCAAATATTTTGTCTTTCATCATCCTATCTTGGTGCTTTTAATCCTTTATTTCTTTTTATCACGCATAATTCTTTTAAATTCTAGTTTGTATTAAAACATTATTTTCCAATATTCATTGTCAGGATTCAGTGACTCTGGTGCTTTGGGGTTAGTTCACATGGTGTCTCCTCCATAGGCAGGCTCCGTCTTCCCCACTCACAGAAAGTGCTCTGGCTAATGACTCCTGTGACCCCCAACTGCCAAGTCCGATGGATTTGCTTCAGGCTTTACTTTACTTGTCCTTCCTGTGGCATTTATTGTTAATGCCTATTTTCTTGTTCTTTGCGGGTTTTCACCATTCTCAATACTGCCTGGATTCTCTTCCTGGGTCTCAGCATTATATCTCTTTTGTCAATTCTTCTTCATTTATCTACCCCCTAAGCAGTGGGTTTCCGCTGCTCCAATGTCCTTTGCCATCTTTTCTCATTTTACATGTCCTTTATAGATAATCTCTTCATTCTTTGTACTTGACTATTTCGGGTGAGCTGGTGTTTCCAAAATACACCGTAACTCTTCCTCCATCTGACCCGCCTGTTTACTTCCTTTAAAACCCAGACTAAAGGTTCCATCCCACTTTGTCTATTCTTTGTTTATAGTGCCTATTGCAAGGATTTATATTTGTCTCTCTTGATGAGAGCTCCTTGGAAGGAAGGAGGGACTCTCTTTTTCTGTCTCTAGTGTCTGGCATGATGCCTGGTACATAGTTGCCATGCAATTAAAATCTGTTCATTAAGTGAAGCAAAATTTTGCATTACTATATGGTGCAGAGGTGGTAAAGTCTTTTGTTTTTTGTTGTTTAATTTTAAGGAAAGGGGCTATCCCAGCTTCATCATTGTGAGTAAAAGATAACTGTCAGCATTACTGCCAGAATTATCTTTCTGAATCACAAATGGGCTCATATGTTCTACCATTTGAAACCCTTTCATTATTTCATCCTCGCCTAGCTATCCTTCAAGGTCCAGTTCAAATGTTCCTTCCTCCATAATGATGTTTAGGTGAACATAGTTCTCACTGATTGTTTTCTGATTATTTGTTTATAGATCTATAATACTGCATACTATCTGACTTGTAGAATAGCAATGTGTATATATCTGGTTCTGCCCTAGATCATATGTTTTTTAGGATATTTACCTATCTTTTAGACCTTTACATCTCTCACTACCTCTAGCATAGTGCATTGATGTAGAACATATCCTGCAAATATCTTGTTAACTGAGGTGGAACGAAAAATAGATGCATCCTGAACCTGAGTGACCTGGATTGTTGGTCCTCAGATAGACCTATCCAAATGTGGAAGGCACATAACAAGTGATTCCTGCTTGTAGATTAGCCACCACTAGGACACTTCAAGGACCTGGTTAGCTCTTAGACAGCTGACTGTGTCCTGCCTGCTCTGTTTCTGTTGTCTTTTAGGAAATCCACAGCAGAATAATGAATCATGGAATTTGGAGTAGGCATCCTCTCCCTACCACTCTTACTCTCTCAAGAGTTTAGTCAAAGTATATCCCTGTGTCACAGTGTTGGAGCTCTGAGCCTTTGGGCACTGGTCCTCCTGACTGAGAGGAGCAAGCAGAATGGATGAGGATAGGAAGGAATTATATATGGTTAGAAGAGCTGGCAATATATCTGAAAACATGGTTTTTAAATTTCATCTGAGAAAATAAAGGGATGCTTACTCTGAAAATGACTGATTATCAACTTGCATGTGATAATTAGTACATCACAAATGTTATTATTGGATTGGGGTGGGTTTCTTTTATTTTTGAATCCTTCTCTCTAATTAAAAAAAAGTTATCTTGATGAAGATGTAAAAAGACTAGGAGACTTCGAGTTGTTTTGATTTGTGAGTGTCCAAATATATAATCAAAGAAACTCCACGTATACTAAGAAAGAATACATTTGATGGATTTGAGAATTCAAATTTGGCATGGTTTTAATGTTTAATGTTCAACTGTTCAAGTGGAAATTACCAGAAGAGAAAATTAAGATTATTTTTACTGCTTTTAGAGGAACAAAGCTAGGAAAGCAATAAAGGGGCCTGTGATTATGTTGGCTTACTGAAGCAGATGGAACCTGTGTGCTCCACCTGACCTCCCGAAATGTTAAAAGCTTTATTTCAGGTAACATGCAGGGAAGATAAAGTGAAATATAAAAAGAAGATAAAAGTGAAGGCATTGGCAGTCATAAGATTGTAGTTGATAGGAAGAATGTCAGCAGGGAATTGGTACTTTTTCTAAGTTAATATAAATCCTCCAAGTAACAAAGTAACCAAAACTAAATAAATGAATGAATGGATAAATAAGTAAGTAAACCAGAGTGCTGGATTATATTTTAGATGTCTGTAAATGTTAAACAATAGTTCTCTACCCTGTCATATTCAGTGCCCCCTTTGTACAATAAATATTTTGTAGTGTTCCCTTTACTCTCCTGAGATAATTATACTCAAAAATATTAATATACTACCGTAATTATAAGAATAAGTAGGAGGAAAATATGTATTATAACATATAAATGCTCAGGCACCCCTATATGGTTGAAAATAAAAATAGATTCTTAAACCTACAAATGGAATTATCATGGATGTGACAGCTGCAAATGCAGACTGACATAAACATGTCATACATCATTAGCAGCATTGCCATTCTTGGTGAAATGGTGTCTTTAGTCTGTTCAGGCTGCTGTAACAGAATTCCATAGGCTGGATGGCTTCCAAACACCAGAAATTATTTCTCACAGTTCTGGAGGCTGCAAGTCCAAGATCAAGGTGCCGGCAGACTTGGTATCTGGTGAGCCCACTTCCTGGTTTGTAGAGGGCTGTCTTTTCATTGTGTTCTCACATGGTGGAAGGAAGCCTTGTGAGGTCTCTTTTATAAGGGCACTAATCACCTCCCAAAGGCCCCATTTGAAATTTGCACTGGATAGAAAAAATGTCTTTCTTTGAAAGATGCCAAGCATCCTTGACCCACTGCCGCCAATCATTAGGGCAAGCTGAAACCCACCTAGGGGAGGACAGCACCATCCTCCAGAGCTAATCTAAAGTCTGTTGTTGTTTTAAATGCTTCACCTTAAAACTGAGCCTATCCTCTGACAGTGGAGCCCCATACCCTCTAGGTCCTTCACATGCTGGAAAAAAGTTAACTGCCTGAGGGGCCTCATTTAAGTGGGTCATCACTGAGAGGTTCAAGTGTATGAAGCAGTTACTTTTTATGCAGCAACATAATAACAAAATGTTTTCTTGTTTCTTCCTCATACTGGCTTTGATATGGAAGATTTGTCCATTTTTAATCAGAATTCTTTCTGGCCCTTCTCTTGATTGACACAGAAAGTGCTGTCACCCTCTGATTATGTGCACAGGACAGAGAAAGACTTGCACAGCTCTAAGTTTGGCACTAAGAATTTAATTATTGGGGAAGTCATAAATGACAGAAATTTAAGGACAATATCTGTTATTTCAAGTGGAAAGTGGATAGCGCTCTCTTTAACAAGGAAGGCTAGGTTTATTCTGTGAACAAGATTTAAACTATTGATAACATGATTTACCTAGCTAAAGAATCACCTCCATAACCTGTTCTTCTCAAATAACTACACTGAGTTTTCAGCAATTTTTTATGGATAGTATATAAATAAGTTATTTATTTCTAGTAATACCCTAATGCCAGATGACTTATGTACCGTATAATCTATCATAACAGATGGTTGTAACTATAAATGAAAACGTGTTTATTTGTAGGAATTTGTATTCCAGCAGTATTTGATGACTCAACCAATTTTTCCTGCCTCTTATCTCTTTCTTAAGGTGGATTTTAATGCCATTTTTATGGTTGTAGCATTTGATCGTCTAATAAATATCTTTTCCTCCCATTTTTCAGCTCTGTTTTTATGGAGAAATTTGGATCTTCAGGATTTTCATTCAGCTGAAGTATTTCATTCTATGATGTGAAAAACATGCTTGACTGTTTGGAAATCTATATTTGCCTCTGTGTCTACAATGATATATTTCAGTATAATTAAGAACACTTTAGAGCTACCACTGTAGTATCTACTTATGATAGCTACCCTCTTTGGTATAAATGTTCTGATATTTGGAAGTCTTATTACCAATTTAATTTTGTAATAAAGAAGAGTAAGCTTTTACTTCAATCCAGTTACTGTTTTCCAGTTAAGAATATCATTCTTACCTCCAGGCCAACTGCAGTATCATCAATTTCCTAAGTGTAGGATATTGAAACTATCTTGCTGTTGTTTCCTTACCATCTTTTCACTAAGCAGAGGAAAATGAAGGGGAACAAGTGAAGGAGAAAGTGTGAAATGACATTGTTTTTCACTTTGCTTATGTTTGCTTATTTCACCCAGTTACATGTGAGAAAATCATCATGTGGGGGTTTATATACTTGGCCCAAATAAAACTAAGTGTGATAGTTAAGATGTGGGTCTGTAAAGTCAGATAGATTTGAAGTTCAAATCTCTATTCCTTACTTGAACCAGCTGTTTGACTGTAGGCAAGTGGCTGAATCGCTCTGATCCTTGGGTTCCCTTAGATAGAAAATATGAATAATAATAATATCTAATGAAGAATGTTGTGAGAATTAAAAGTGATAACTGATACAAAGTATCCAATGTATATAATGTCTGATAACATAGCTTTTCCAGAAATGGCAACTGTTAATGGGATCAGTAGTGTGCCAGAGTTTGCAAGTAGTGGAACCAAGAATTATATAATACCCAAATGTAAAGAGAGTGCTTATTCTATAATTAGTTTAACTTTTAAATACAGATAATTCTAGTTATAACCTCCATTAATATAAGACAACCAATTTATGGGTTAATGAACATTTAAATTATAACTTTGGCAAATTATAGGCAATTATGATCTTTGCCAAACCTTTTAGAAAATTATTTGAGGAAAAACAGGATTGATTTAGCACAAACAATTTTGTCTGATTTTATTAAGAATTATAATTTTCTCTGCTGATCCATTTACATTTTCTAACTGATAGATCACTATAGAAATTCATAAGGTACTTCATTCTTCGAGTATTTAAACCTCTGTTATGTACTCAGCACTCTGCTTTGTGCGGGGGCTATATTTGTAACAAGAAGTAGATTTGTCTTCAAGATGTATGGCCTCGTTGCTCTGTTTTGTTTTTGTTTTTGTAATTGCCATCATAATGAGTAGGCCTGCTCCAATATGCACAGAATGCAAACTGCATTTCATTGTACTGAATAGGAAGCAAAAATCTGGTATTTACACTGGAAGCAGAAAACTTGTTTTCTTCTTCTGTGGACCTGGGACTATTGATAAGTTCTGAAATGCTGTGGTCATAGCAGGGGAGACCAGTATTAAGGAGGATGTGATATATTTGGTCTTTCTTATTTGTGCTTTTATTACCAATTAAAATATCATGGATCATGTATGACTTGGATGCTATTAACGTACTCTTTCTTGTTCGTCATTAGCCTTACTAGTTTAACCAAAAATGAAAAGCCTGAGTGCTATGTGCTTTACATTTAGGAGGATATGAAAGAGTTGCATTGACTTAAATATGGCTACAAACATCAACATCATCATGTTAGAGCTTATGTTCTTGCTATCTCAATTATGCTGTTTTCAGTGTACTGTGAAAAGGTTTGAATTCCTTTTTTCCCAGCATATGGTTTTGTTGTAACATTTCATTAACTGATTGGCGTATTTTGATCAGCAAAAAACTTTCCTGTAGAACTTGAATTGTTATTGTAAAACCTGTTTTTTAAAATTTTTTTAATTGATATAGTTAACATACAATATTATATTAGTTTCAGGGAACAGCATAGTGATTCAACATATATATTATAAAATGATCACCATGGCAAGTCTAGTAATTATCTGTCACCATGCAAAGCTAGTATAACATTATTAACTACATTCCTTATGCTGTACATTACATCCTCATGACTGACTGAGTTTGTAGCTGGAAGTTTGTACCTCTTAATATCCTTCACCTGTTTCACTCATCTCCATACTTCCCTCCTATCTGGGGACTACTACCAGTTTGTTCCTTGTATCTGTGAGTTTGTTTCTGTTTTGTTTTGTTTATACGTTTGGTTTTTAGATTCTGCAAATAAGTAAAATCATATGGTATTTGTCTTTGTCTGTCTGACTTATTTCACTTAGCATAATACCCTCTCAGTCTATCCATGTTGTTGCACATGGCAAGATTTCATTCTTTTTTATGCCTTAGTAATAGTTCATTGTGTGTATGTGTATATATATATATATATATATGTATGACATTTTCTTCATCCATTCATCTATAGAGAAACACTTTGGTTGCTTCCATATCTTGGCTATTTTAAATAATGTTGCAATGAATATAAGGGTACATATATCTTTTCAAATTATTGTTTTTGTTTTCTTTGGATGAATACCAAAAGTGAAATTACTGGATCATATGGTAGTTTTAGTTTTAATTTTTTTGAGGAACCTCCATACTGTTTTTCATAGTGGCTACACCAGTTTATATTCTCACCAGCAGTGTACAAGGATTCCCTTTTCTCTACATCATTTCCCACACTTGTTATCTGTTGTCTTTTTGATAATAGCCATTCTGACAGATGTGAGATATCTCATTGTGGTTTGATTTGCATGTGCCTCATGATTAGTGGTGGTGAGCATCTTTTCACGTCTGTTGGACATTTGTATGTCTTCTTTGGAAAAATGACTATTCTGGTCTACTGTTCATTTTTTAATACAAATTTTTTTTTTAAAGATTTTATTTTTTTCCTTTTTCTCCCCAAAGCCCCCCGGTACATAGTTGTATATTCTTCGTTGTGGGTCCTTTTAGTTGTGGCATGTGGGACACTGCCTCAGCGTGGTTTGATGAGCAGTGCCACGTCCACGCCCAGGATTCGAACCAACGAAACACTGGGCTGCCTGCAGCAGAGCACGTGAACTTGGCCACGGGGCCAGCCCCCAAATGTTGGTTTTTTGATATTGAAGTTGTATGCGTTCTGTACATATTTTCAATATTAGCCCCTTATCAGATACATCATTTGGAAATATCTTTTCTCATTCAGTAGTTTGCCTTTTCATTTTGTTGATGGTTTCCTTGCCGTGTAGAAGCTTTTTAGTTCGATGTAGTCCCATTTGTTTATTTTTGCTTTTGTTGCCTTTGCCTAGGGAGACAGATCCAAAAAATACTGCTTAGATTGCTGTCAGAGAGCTGACTGCCTTTGCTTTCTTCTAGGAGTTTTATGGTTTCAGGTCTTACATTTAAGTCTTCAATCCACTTTGAGTTTATTTTTGTTTGTGGTGTAACAAAGTGTTCTAGTTTCATTCTTTTGCATGTAGCTGTCTAGTTTTTCCAACAGCATTTGTTGAAGAGACTGTCTTTTTCCCATTGTATATTCTTGCCTCCTTTGTTGTAGATTGATTGACTGTAGAAGCATGGGTTGATTTCTGGGCTCTCTATTCTGTTCCATTGATCTGTAGGTCTGTTTTTGTGCTAATAATACCATACAGTTTTGATTACAGTAGCTTATATTATAGTTTGAAATCAGGGAGCATGATACCTTCAACTTTGTTCTTCCTCAAGATTGCTTTGGCTACTTGGGGTCTTTTGTGGTTCCGTACAAATTTTAAGATTGTTTGTTCTTTTTCTTTGAAAAATTCCATTGATATTTTGATAGGAATTGCATTGAATCTATAGATGGCTTTGGATATGGACATTTTAACAATATTAATTCTTTCAATCCAGGAGCATGGTATATCTTTCCAATAATTTGTGTCATCTTCTGTCTTTCATCAATGTCTATAATTTTCAATGTACAGGTCTTTTACCTCCTTGGTTAAATTTATTCATAGGTATTTTATTCTTTTTGATGCTATTGTAAATGGGATTGTTTTCTTCATTTCTCTTACTGATAACTTGTTATTAGTGTATAGAAATATAACATTTCTATATTTTGTATCCTGCAACTTGGCTGAATTCATTTATTAGCTCTAGTGTTTTTTTGATGGAGTCTTTAGGTTTTGCATATATAGTATATCATCTGCAAATAGTGACAGTTTTACTTCTTCCTTTTGAATTTGGATCCCTTTTATGTCTTTTTTTTTTTGGTCTGATTGCTCTGGCTAGGACTTCCAATACTGTATTGAATAAAAGTGGTCAGAGTGGGCATCCTTGTATTGTTCCTGATGTTAGAGGAAATGCTTTCAGCTTTTCTCTGTTGAGTATGATATTAGCTGTGGGTTTGTCATATGTAGACTTTATTATGTTAAGATGTGTTTCCTTTATACTCACTTTGTTGAGTTTTTATGATAAATGGATGTTGAATTTTCTTAAATGCTTTTTTTGCATCTATTGAGATGATTATATGATTTTTATCCTTCATTTTGTTAATGTGGTGTATTACATTGATTGATTTGCAGATATTGAACCATCTTTGCATTCCTGGTATAAATCCCACTTGATTATGGTATATGATCTTTTTAAGGTATTGTTGAATTTGATTTGCTAATATTTTGTTGAGGATTTATGCATCTGTATTCAGGGATTTTGATCTGTAATTTTCTTTTTTTGTAGTGCCTTTGTCGTGTTTAAATATTTGGTAGAATTCACCTGTCACTATCTGGTCCTGGACTTTTTCTTTTGGGGATGTTTTTTGATTTCATTACTAGTAGTCAGTCTGTTCAGATTTTCTGTTTCTTCCTAATTCAGTCTTGGAAGATTATATGCTTCTGGGAATTTATCCATTTCTTCTAGGTTGTCAGATTTGCGGATGTATGTATGTTTGTAGTAATCTCTTATGATTCTTTGTATTTCTGTGATGTCAGTTGTAGCATTTCCTCTTTCATTTCTGATTTTATTTATTTGGGCCCTCTTGTTTTCTTGATAAGTCTGGCTAAGGGTATATCAATTTTGTTTATCTTTTCAAAGAACCAGCTCTTAGTTTCTTTGATCTTTTCTATTGTTTAGTTACTCTCTATTTCATTTAATTCCATGCTGATCTTTATTATTTCCTTCCTTCTACTAACTTAGGGCTTTATTTGTTCTTCTTTTTCTAGTTTCTATGTATAAGGTTAGATTGTTTGAGATTTTTCTTGTTTCCTGAGGTAGGTCTCTATTGCTCTAAACTTCCCTCATAGAACTGCATTTGCTGCATCCTCTAGAGTTTGGAATGTTGTGTTTTCATTTTCGTTTGTCTCAAGGTATTTTCATTTCCTCTTTGATTTTTTCATTGACCCTTTGGTGGTTTAGTAGTGTCTTGTTTAGCCTCCACTTGTTTGTGTTTTTTCCAGTTTTCTTCTTGTAATTGATTTCTAGGTTCATACCACTGTGATTAGAAAAGATGCTTGATGATTTCAGTCTTCTTACGTTTACTGTGACTTGTTTTGTGGCCTAACGTGTGACCTATCCTGGAGAATGTTCCATGTGTACTTGAAGAGAATGAATATTTTGCTGGTTTTGGATGGAATGTTCTGTATATATGTTAAGTCCATCTGGTCAGATGTGTTGTGTGTCCTTGTTGACTTTCTGTCTGGATGATCTATCTGTTAATGTAAGTGGAGTTGTTAAAGTCCCCTACTGTTATTGTATTACTGTCAGTTTCTCTTTTTATGTCTGTTAATATTTGCTTCTATATTCGGTGCATAGATATGTACAAGTGTATAGCCTCTTGTTGGATTGATCTCTTCATCATTATTTAATGCCCTTCTGTGTCTCTTGTTACCGTCTTTGTTTTAAAGTCTATTTTGCCTGACGTAAGTATTGCTACCCCAGCTTTCTTTTTGTTTCCACTTGTATGGAATATCTTTTCCCATCCCTTCACTTTCAGTCTGTGTGTGTCTTTAGATCTGAAGTGAATTTCTTATAGGCAGCATATATATGGATGTCTGTTTCTGTTACCAGGTTAGTGAAGTTTTCAGCCCTTATTTCTTCAAGAAAGTTTTCTGTCCCTTTCTCTTTTTGTTCTCCTTCTGGGAACCCTATAATGTGAATGTTAGTACACTTGATGTTGTCCCAGAGGTCCCTTAAGCTATCTTCATTTTTTAAAATTCCTTTTTCTTTTTGATGTTCTGATTGGGTGATTTATAGTACCCCTGTCTTCCAGATGGTGATCCATTCTTCTGCATCATCTAATGTGCTGTTGATTTCCTTTAGTGTATTTTTTATTTCACTTCTTGTATTCTTCAGTTCTGCTTGGTTCTTTTTTTATATTTTCTATTTCTTTGTTGAAGTTCTCACTGTGTTCATCCATTCTTCTCCTGAGTTCAGTGAGCATCTTCGTGACCATTACACTAATATGTTGCTTGATGACAGGGATACATTCTGAGAAATGCAATGTTAGTCATTTTCATCATCATCCAAGCATCGCAGAATGTGCTTGCCCAAACCTAGATGATATAGCCTACTACACACCTAGGTTATATGGTACTAATCCTATGGGACCATTATCATATGCACCATATGTATTCAGTCTGTCATTGTCTGAATACACAGTCAATGTAATTGAATACAGAATTGAAATGTCATTATGTGGTGCATGACTATACTTTGAAGTCTTTGTCTGGTAGGTGTCTTATCTCTGTTTCATTTAGTTCTTTTTCTAAGGTTTTTATCTTGATCTTTCATTTGGAACATATTCCTTTATCTCTTCATTTATCCCAATTCTCTGTGTTTGTTTCTTTGTATTAGCTAGATCAGCTATGTCTCCTGATCTTGACGGGGTGGCTTTATGTAGAAAATGTCCTGTAGGGCCTAGTAGTGCAATCCCCTCTGGTCACCAGAACCAGGTGCTCCAAGTGTATCCCCTGTGTAGGCTGTGTGTGCCCTTCTGTTGTGTCTGAGCCACAAATGCTATGGGTGCTCTTGTGTGCAAGGCTGCACACCCCCTCCCCCCCCCCCCCCCCAGGGCAAGAGACACTTTGGAGGGGCTCTAGTGCCAACTGGGGCTGCCCGCTGGGTGAGGTGGGGCAGGAACCATGTTGGAGGAGCTGGGGTATGTCCACAGGGGAACATCGGTGCAGGGTGGGAGGTGCTAACAAGATAGATGGAGAGTATCAGAAATAGCACCTGCCAGGGCTGGGGTAGCTAGTTAGAAGGAGAGTAAAAAAAAAAATGGTACCCACCAGTACTTCCATCCGTGGAGGAAGTTCCAACAGGTTCTTGCTCCTCTGACACATGCCCTACTATTAGTCAGTGAATCGCCTTCATGTATAACCTAGGCACTTTTCAAACTCCTGCCTCTGTGCTGGGACTCAGAGTGAGTGAGTTTGTGTGCGTGTCCTTTAAGAGGGAAGTCTTGGCTTCCTATAGCCGTTCAGCTGCCCTGGACATAAGCCCCACTGGGTTTCAAAGCCAGATGTTATGGGGGCTTGTCTTCCTGGTGCAGAGTCCCTGGACTGGGGAGCCTGATGTGGGGCTCAGGCTGCTCACTTGTCCAGGAGGACCTTCACAGTTGGGATATCCCTCCCACTTGTGGATTGCCATGTGGGGGTTGTGGGTCCTGACTAGATTACATCTCTGCTCGTCTCTATGTGGCTTTTTCTTTATTTCCTTAGTTGTGGAAAATCTGCTTTGCTAGTCTTCAGGTTCTCAGGGACAGGTGTTCTATATGTAGTTGTAGTTTTGGTTTGTCTGTGGGAGGAGGTGAGGTAAGGATCTTCCTATTCTGCCATCTTGATCTTACTCCTCAACTGTGTTTTTTTTAACTCTGCTAAGAACATGTGATACATTTAAAAATATGATTGCCTGAAACAAAATCTATATGGATGAGTATTTATCAAGGAAAAGTCTTTAATGTATCATTAACTTCTTGCTTATTGGCCTATTATATCAACAGTTAACGTGTAATTTTGCTACATATTTCTGATTGATATTTCTGCTAGTAGTTAAACATAGATTACTCAGTACTGTTGTATGATTATTTCCATATGTTCTCTGTTGAAGTTATACTTTATAATTTTGTATTAATTGACTATGAGTATACAGCCATAAGTTGTTTACTAGTATTGGTCAGAAATTACAATATGCTAATCTTGTTGGGATAAACAAAAGATTAATTTATGTTATGACTTAGTACCAGATTAATTTTGCTAGTTCTTTTGCAATCATTTAATTACATGTGCAAACAGGCGGCTTTTCATAAGCAAACCAGAATGTTATCTAAGTTAAAAAGAAAATAGAGTAAGACACTGATTTGTTATACAAAAAGGTAGCTTTATCTCTGAGATTTAATCTAAAGGATAGCACCTCTGAATTTTTTTTGAATAGTTGGGTAGCAGACAAATGCCCCTGCACAGATTCATTTATGCAGTGCCTTTTATTATATGCTTAGTGATGACCTAGGTCTTAGGGTCTCTTGTATGTACTCCTAGTACTATTCTTGTGTAACATAAGATATGGTTATGTTTATGGTTGCATATAGATCTTTTTAAAAGGACTTTTTAAATTTATAGTTACAAAAAATTATATCTTAATTTCTTTTTTTCAGTTTGATTTGGTTTTATTTTTTGCAGAGCGCCCTCTTCACTACACAGAAAATGTGTTGGAGCAGGTGCTTCGGTGGAGTTCATTAGCTGAACCTGGCTCTGCTTATCTTGTGGTGAAGAGATTCTTAACCGTTGACACAATTAAACACTATAATGGTAGGTGCAATTATTTCACATTCCAACTACGATCGAAAATTCAAGTGGTTCGAGGGTAGTTATTGTGGCACAGGTGTTATTTGAAAATGTAAAAACTGAGTAGCTAAATACAGAATCCACTGACGTAGTATTGTAGAATAGAAAGAATATATAGACCAAGTGCTAAAGGCAGAGTTTCTTGGTAGGTAGCAGTACAGTAATAGTTGGATAAATTGATGGTACCAAGTTAAAGTTGTTG
Source organism: Equus asinus (assembly GCF_041296235.1). Lineage (NCBI taxonomy): Eukaryota > Metazoa > Chordata > Mammalia > Perissodactyla > Equidae > Equus > Equus asinus. The sequence continues at coordinate 133,002,691 of NC_091792.1, forward strand.
GAAGGAGTACTTTATGTTTTTAAGGGTTTTTTGCCATGGTTATATGTTCTCCTAATTTTTAGATAGATGGTGAGTCTTCTTCCTAAATTGTATTTACATTTGAAAGTTCTCTGGGCACATGAGAAGTACAAGTTTTTCAAGCTCTGAGATTGAGTGCTTGTTATAATTCTCATTTATTTGCTAGTGATACTGGAAAAGAAATAAGTACAAAATAAAACACTTGCATTAAAGAGACTCCCTGTCCAACTGGGAGAAGACATGTACACATGTAAGGCTACATAAGAAGTTAGCAAGCACAAGGGAACCATAAAAGACAGTCTCTGAACCTGTATGATATATCAGAAAACTTTTATTTTGAAACCTTGATCCTTCTGTTTTGTTGTCATTAGTTGATAGATTAGAAGATGATTTCCTGCCAGAACTGTATCTAAACCAACCCCAAAAGTAAAGGATTTAAGTTTTATAAGATGAAATTTACAACTTTTATAGTTAATATTAATAACCGTTATTCTTTATTAATGAGGTATCATTAACCAAGCTCTATACACACCAAGCTCATTTAAACTTTTCTTAACTTCTTTTTGAGTTTTATCATCATTTATATTTTACAAATAAGGAAAAAGAAGCTCAGAGAAATGAAGTAACTTGCCCTAGATTGCACAGTTACTAAATATTGCATTTGAGAAAAGACTGGTTTTATTTCTAATTATTAAAAAAAAAAATAGAAGGTTGGTACAGCTCTTAAATGCTGTAAACCTACTTAGTATGATTGCAGGCTCTCTAGCTAATAGCTATGGGTCAGTAAGTTCTTAAGTGTAAGGCTTAATCTGGTAAATTTGTGATTCCATGATAGTGTTGAAGTCTGTTCTGGCTGCTGTAACAGAGGACAAACTGGGTGGCTTATAAACAACAGAAATTGATTTCTCAAAGTCTGGAGACTGGAATTCCAAGATCAGGGTCCCAGCATGGTTGGGTTCTGGTGAGAGCCCTCCTACAGCCTGCAGACTTTGGACTTCCTGTATCCTTGTGTGACAGATAGCAATGAGAGGAGCAAGCTCTCTTGTGACTCTTATAAGGGCACTAATCCCATTCATGAAGGCTCCACTCTCATGAGCTCATCTAATCCTAATTTCCCAAAGGCCCGCCTTCTAATACCATCACATTGGGAGGCAGAGTTTCAACATATGAATTTTAGGGGACATTCACATTCAGTGCACAACAGCACCCTTCATATATTATACTTACATGAAGGTATTTTTACAAAATGCAATTACTGTAACAACTTCTAGGTCATTTTGGTCTTACTAGTATCTAAATAAACAGAATAGGTATTATTCTTCTTGCTGTGGAAATTTAGCTTTTTAGAGACCTCTGTCTTATTTTAAATTTCTTTATTACTCCTACATTTGATTTTGACCACATCCTCCCTATATGTCTTAAGGATTGCAATAGAAATTCTCTCTAGTCAAATGAATGCAACATGCGTCCATGTCATAGAGCAGTGATTCTCAGGTAGGGGACATTTGGCAATGTCTGGAGACGTTCCTGACTGTCACTACTTGGGGGGTAGGTGGTGGTGCTTCTGGTATTTAGTGTTTCAAGACCAGAGATGCTGCTCAACATCCTACAATGCACAGGACAGCTCTTTACAACAAAGAATTTTCTGGCCAAAGACCTTGAGAATCTCTAATTTAGATAATCCATGAAATCTCTTCTAACTCTTAAATTCTGTTATTCTTTCATTTTAACATTAAGATAAAAAGTATTGAACTTAGAAACTAAGTCCTGAAACATTATGAAATATATGTAATAGGTTCTTGTAGTTTCTTTGCTTTTAGAAAATAAAGTCATTTTTTCAGGTAAATTTTTATCTTTCTGTTGAGAATTTTCCCTTTCATTATTCTAATATTCCTTTGAAATGTCTCTAATTCTCCATGTTGTGAAATACTTGAAACACACACCTGGACACAATACCTTAGCTCTTGTTTGAATGCTAGTGGATTGGCTATGGGAATAAAAGTAGACAAGAGCAAGATCTTCATAGGCTGTGATATAAAGGAAGGTTTTGTGCAGGTGGGAGTGAGGGATAACCCAGAGCAAGGATACCATGAAGTGCTGTTGATCTTTGGGGCAAAAAAATCAGCAGTGTATGGATTGAGCTGCTTGAGAGCAATCACATCTGAGTAAGATCTTCGTTGTTTAAGAGCAAGAAAAAAATGGTAGAATGACAAACTGTACGTTGTTTCTATCCACAAAAGTAGGATAGGGTAGGAAGATTGGGCATTATAATGATTCCTCACATATTCCTGTGTGTCCTTTTTATGGGGTTATGAGCATGTCCTTCTGTTGTGAAAGCATCCAGCCTCTGTAAGATATAGACAAGCATCTTGCATAAAAACTGGAGAACCCAAGCAGTGGACAGCAGGTTTAAATGATAGTTACAGGGATTTGGATGGAACATTTAGCAAGGTAAAATGTCAGCAAACTTTTGTGTTCCTTTCATATCTCCTTCATTCCTCTAATTGAGTGGGAGCTATAAAACATTTCCCTGTCCTGTAGTATCCCTACCCCAGTTCGCCAAACCAATCTGCAACTTGTTGCGATGATATCTACAGTACTTTGTACCAGGAAGTTCTCTCTTTGTATGAAAAAAAGAATGAGCTTTCAGAGTAACACCATCAGCAAGTACATTTATTGAACCATTTCATGGTAATGGTTATGTATTTCTGGCAGACAAAAGGAGTACCTATGAAGTAAATATTTTTAAAACTTTTAGTTTTCTAGCTAATGAAAGTTTTATAAATGTTTTTAATTAGAGCTTGATTTAAATTCAGATTATCAAAGCAAAATAATGCCTTTCATTATGGTCAGTTCTGCATCTGTGTGAATTTAAGGTTGTTTATAGAAGCTCTGGCCTGTATATTTTTTAAATCAATTTCTTAAGTCATGATTTTTTCCTGTAGTTGTTTCCTGCAGCAACCTGGGGCTTATAAATACTTCTTCTGGGGCATACTTTGTGATAGATTTTAGGTTGGTGAGATAGTCAGTCTGCTTCATCTCTGTCTTGGCAAATGTCTCTTAAATCCATCACAGTGACCACCTACTCCAGAATTACTGCTCCATTCATTACATCCAGTACTCCTTAAAATTGGGATTTAAAAGGAAAATGATGAAGGTAAATCAAATGTGATTTCTCTGTCAATTTGTTAGCAGAAAAACAGGAATCATCTCAGAAACACATTGCTCTTCACACCTGAAAGAGAACAATGTTGAGGATTTATTTTCCTTCTTAGTATCTTCTTATTCTAACCTAGGGGCCAAGTGGAAATTAGCAGAGTTTGAAACAAAGGTAGTTGGTTGCAACCACATTTTCTCTCAATAACAAATAGCTAATGTGTTAACATTTTGTTAAAATGTAAAGTGTGACTACCACATGCTTTGTACCTTGTCCCCGCATACTTGATACCTAGTTGCCACAAACTTTGCTGTCTCCTTATCCCCATCTTTGTTCCTTTCTCTATCTTGATATCTACACACACAGATGTATATATATCTTTACATACCTATATGTGACTTGCATTTCATTAATTGTATGATAGTTTTTCTGATTTTAAGTATCAAATTATAAGCATATACTTTTGTTTGATATTATGTTTTCACAACCACCTTGCTAAATCAAGAATTTTATCAAATAAGTTTAGGGGTTTAGAGTAGTTTAGGGGTTTTAATTTCCTCAATTTTCTCACTTTATCTGAACAGTTTAAAACGTGCACATCATAAGAAGGAATAGATTGTAGGATCATCCAACACTTAATTTCTGCTCTTTCATTTAAGGCAATGAGGTACCATACTTTACTTTTACAGAAGTATATGAGAGAAAGTGAATTTTTTGTTGCCTCTATTTAAAAATCAATTCTGTGCTTTTCAAAAGCAGCATATTATTTCTTAGAAACATTTTGTGCCATTGCTATTATTGTAATGAGGAGTTAACTAACTTGAAAAGAAAGATAATAGTCCTCAAATTTCTTTCCTACCCCATGGATTATGACTGAGATATTGAGATAGGGAGAATAAAACTCCACTTAAATTGCCGTTTAGACTTTGTCGTAGCTAATCTTATTAGACCGTCTTTCATTATCATCTCTTATATTGAGTTGAGTTTCAACATCTCTATCACAAGTAAAGCCATAAATTTAGAGCTTCTGTAAGGTTCCAGAATAAATAATTTTATTTTGCTAAAGTCTTTTATGTTGCTAAAGCACTAACGCTCTTTAAAATTGCCTCAATAGAATGTGATACATGGGAATCAAATTTTAATGATCTCGATGGGGAAGAAATACTTTTAAGATAGAAGATGTAACTCAAATGCAGATCTCTGTGGGATTCTAAATTTAGGTGGCTGTATATGACAGATGCTTTGGAATTAAATTTGCATTAGAATAGAATAGTTCAAAATGCAACTGCTTCCAGCAAATTCAGACCTGGAAAGCTGAGCCGTCTGCTATCAACTGAGTTAAGAAAATGCCAGCAAAAATATTATGAGTCCATAAATCATAGTATAGCTGTAATAATTTACATTCCACTCCCCATCAAATCTTTTTAAATCCAAAAATGTGTAAAAGTTGAAGGTAATGCCTAGTTCACTTCAAGTGGACAAATTTTCTTGGAAATTGATAATAGTCTTTGATATTCACTATCGAGTATGAATGTCCTGACTTCTTCTAATAATATAATTCTGTAGTGAAAAAACCAATTGGTAAATTTCTCTTAGCTCTGTTCATGCAGGAATTTACTGTGGAAAATTTAAAGAATTGATAACATTGTTTTTACCCACAAGGAGCAGAAAATTTAAATGTTTGAAACCCATTTAAATATAAGACTACAAACACAGCCTGCAATAAATGACTACTATTGTCTGGCATGTTTTTGGAGAGCTTTCAAGCACAGAAAAGTGGTTCAACTAGATAATCATTGACATTTCTTCCAACACTGAATCTCTCTCATTCAAGGAAATATCATTCTTTGTTTAAGTTTTCTTGTACGTGTTGTCCTCCTGGAACAAGATTTGGTCTTTCTTATTTTTTTTATTACTAAAAGTACATGTTGAGTAAACTTCTAAAAATATAAATTAATAAAACATTTTGTAACTGAACAACTACTGGCAGAATTTCACAGGTCTGCAAACTCACTTGTATCTACATAGTTCGAGAATGCCTTCCAAAGCAAATGACCATTAGATTATTACCAAGAAAGCTGTATGTGGTCCTCGGTTTCTTGGTTTGGATGCTTCCCAAGACATTAATATAGGGAGAATAGAAGAGGTTGCTGGTTGGAGTGACAGTGGTGAGACCACTGAGTTATTTTGGATGTGTTAGGTTTTAGTTGTTTGTCAGTTGTCTAAGGGTATATGTGTAGAAGGGAATTAAGTTCCTATAGCTATGGAGCACATTGTATGAGATGCTATTTTAGCCTTTGGAGAATACAAGATCACACAGTTTTAGTGTTAAAGTAAGAACATTAGAGAACTGAGCATAGAATACCAGCATTTAGGGGATGGTAGTGAGAGAGACTGGTGTGTGAAGGAACAGTCAGAAAGGCTGCAAGAAAACAAGGACAGAGCAATGCCATGAAAATCAACAAAGGAGTTAAGTTTTAGGAAGAGAAGAGTATTTAACGGTGTAAAATGGTGCACGAAGTCAAGAAAGACACCTGGGCATTTATTGTTTTTGTGGGGATGATGGTGGTGGCAATCGTGATAATCATTATCATTACTTATAAGAGAAGTATCTGAGGATAGAAGACAGAATTCTGTTAGACATTGAGACCTGAAGTGTAATTCTAGTACAGTTACATTCTAACCTTGTCACATAACCTTTGTTAACCACAATTTTCTCATTTATAAAATTAGATCATATTACCTGTACTCCCTACTTTAGAAAGTTGCATGAGAATCACGTGAGATAAAATATGTGAACATTTTGAAAACTCTAAAGTGTTATCTGTGTTCTTAAGAGTATGCTAAAAACCCACCATAATTTAATATGAGAAATATATTATTTAGTATACTAAATTGTTTTAAAAATAGTTTGTTATAATTTAATATAATAATAAAAACAGAATGGGAAAGTAGTATTCTGTTTTCTACAATTTTCTGCATTATCAGGAAAATGGTACAGATTCTCTGGCACTTTTCTAGTCAATCCCCCAGTTGTAAGTATATTTACATTTTTACTGCTTATCCATAGTCTAACTATAGACGGTTATTATCAGACTTCTAGTTCTGTTAAGTATGGCTTCTTCAATAGAAGTAACATAAAGGAAAGTAGATTGGGAATAGAGGAACATATTTGGCTTATCCTAAGTAGTAGATTCCTTTCAAGTTGCTATTATGTCCAGTTTACTTTGTACCAAGTTGTAGAACTAAATTTTACTAAATGCATTTTGAGTGAATGTTATACAATGAGTGAAATATATCAGTAATTCTTCTCCCTTCGAATTATAGAGAATACATGTGTTCTATACAATCAATACTAAACAAAGGAAAATAGGCATCATTTCAAATTTGGAAGAACTTTTTATTTTATTTTATTCTTTTTCATTTATTTGTTTATTTTCTGTGTGCAGCATAATATATTTCAAATTCTGTGTAGATTACATCATGTTCACCTCCCAAAAACTAATTATAGTTCATCCCCTCACACTTCTTAGATGTTAGGCTACAAATATTGCCAAATGTCACTTGGTTTGGTATATTTTAAAAATATATGTCTCTCAAGGAAGCTCTCTATTTGTGTCCTTGAGCACTTAGAGTACATGAGAAGGGTGGAAGTTGCAATAAGGAATGTTTTCAGACAATGTGTCGGCCTGGGGACATAGTTCTGCCAGGAAAAAAAAAAGGGTGACACATAGAGAACATAAAGAATAGACCCATCAGTTGTATATTGCCTTCTCACTGTTCAGATCATATATATAAGAGACGAGATAACAGACATGAGAGATAGCAGTAGTTCATAATTACTTTGGATTTACTGGACTGAAACCTTTGCATACACCATCTCATTTCACCTTCCTGGTAGCCTTAGGAGCTGTTTACAAGTATTTACTAGGCCATTTACAAATGTAGAAATAAGGATGTGGAGACATTATGTAAGTCCCTCAAGGTGACTGACTTGCTGGTAAGTGGAGGAGCAGGCATTAGAGTCAAGATCTTTCCAAATCCAGGCCATATGTCCTGTCCTACACCACTTACTATATTGAAATCAAGGATAAATCAGATTTCAGTTTTTTAAACACTTATAAATTCAATCCATAAATAATCAGACCTTTGGAAGAGTAGTTCTTTCTGTATTACTTACTACAGACTCTGCAGTACAGAGCAAACTGATGTCTGTCCTCCATTCATTAAACAAGCAATACATTCAGCTTGCTATATGCCAGTCCACTGGGTGAGTATGGTCTGTACTCCCATTTTTCAGGTGAGAAAACTGAGATTTAGAGAGTACTGCCTGGGATCCAGTGGAAGATGTGGAAAAGGGTTAGGGTTAAGGTTAAGGTTTGTCATTCAATCCAGACTATGCTCTTAGTCAGTCTGCTATGTCAGCTTTCATGTAGATTGGGGCAGAAAATCCAGAGTACACGTTGTTTTAAAAAGGAAGTATGAAATTATTATGTATTTAAGAGCTAAATTATGAAACAAATATGACTTTTTTATGCATTCAAGGGCATAGAGTTTAGAGACATGAATATCAAGCATGAACTGGAGTAGTTAGAAAAAATTTCGTGAATGAGTTGGATTCTGGAAGTGGGGATAGAATTTGTCTAGAAGCAAGGAGAATGGGACTTCTCTCAAGTTCATTCAAATGACCAACTTGAGTCATGCCACAGAGACAAGGATTGGTTTTTCCAAACAGTGTATTATGATCAACTGAACTATAAGTATTATACTTTAATATTTTATAGAAATGAGTAGGAGAAACCCAATTTATTTAGCCCTTTAAAAGTCAGGAAAAGAAATTTAAGCTTTTAATGTTAGGAAAGTATGACTTTAAAGAGTAGAAAAGTAGAGCTTTGGATGGGGGATGAACGTGATGAAAGCGTTTGTATCACAGGAATATAGTATGCTGGAGCCATTAGAAAAGCAGAGCACGGAATCCTGGAGTCCTAGAATCCGGGTGTTAGGTAGGAACGTCAGAGGTTAGAGTGATGACATTGAGAATCAAGTGGGGCTGAACTCTAAAGAGAAATTCTAGAAGAACAAAGGCTGAATTGCTCACTGACAGGACATGAAGGGTAAATGGGGAGTATATATTTTAGAAATATCATCCCAGATTTATATTTCTCCCCCTTCTCCCCCTACTCTCCCCACCTGCTCCTCTGCCTCTCTCTGTCCCTGTCCCTGTCTCTCCTTCCCAGGACCCTCCTACCTCCTTCACAAATCAATTTTTATTGGGATTTGGGATCACTAGTTAGGAATTACTGTTTTTGTATAAAAACTTGAGGTTTTCAAATGGTTTGGAAAAACTTTTTTGAGGGGCCGTCAGTTTCATTGTCCTGGTAACATGTCTGTTCTGTTCAAATTAATTTGGCCGTTCTGTTTCATTTCATAGATGCGATTTTTAAGGGCTTTTCTAATTAATAACAAAATTATAGCACAATATAACTAAGAATACCGGTTTCTTACCTACAGCATTAACTGTAAAGACCCCTCACTAAACTCTAACTGAGCCTTCCTTGTCGTAGCAACCACCAAGAAGGGGAGAGGGGTTTATGATTCTCTACAGATAACAATATGCTGGAATTTGATTAGAATGAAAGACAAAAAAGGTAATAAATGAAATTGTACTTATTAAGGTGTCTCCCAGAGTTTTTCTCTGAAGGAATTAAGTGCTTTGGGGAGTACATTAAATCTTCAGATCTGTTACACTTGCAAAAATATTAGATGGTTTTCCCAAGTCACTTACTTAATGGCTTCTTTTAGTACATTAATTATGTGCTATCTAGCTGGTTTCTCTTTGAATTAAAAGCAAATATACATGGTGTGTCCTTTTTCTTTCCTTTCTCTTTTTTAAATTCTTATTACATAGAAGTATTCCATGCTTAGTAACTTATATTACACCACGACTGGGGCTTATATTATGGACCATGTATATGTGCAATCATTCTTTTTGATTGAATCAAAGGGATCCAATGTATATTGAATGACTGTAGCAAAGGGCATGGCCAAAAAGACTGCTTATGTGGAATTAGAAACACTAGTACTCTGAAGTCTAGGAGCTAGAAAATTTCACATCTAGAAAGATCACTGTGCTTTGAAAGACTACAAAGATAGTGAGATTCCAAGGAAGAGAGAAACCCAAAGCATAGCATGGAGACAGGAGTTCTGGCTAGAATCTCAAGAATTATAAAACAGAGGGCCCACTGCCAAAATTTGAATAGCAGAAATTTAAACTCCAGCTCAAAAGGGACATGCAGGGCATGAAACTTGTATTCTGACAAACTAGAGTTGAACTCAAACCTGGACAGGGTCTGGACAGCAGATATGATGGACACAGCTGGCATAAACTTTGTACTGAACCAGATTCTTCTGGAGCAAGATATCTTAAAAAGCTTTTTGCCCAGAATGAGGTGAAGTGAGTGAACGTATAAGAGTGAAGTACCCCAAAGTTGTGGAACCAAGTAATACTGGAAAAGTTTGGGAAAGTGAATTATTGGAAGCCATTTAATTCATACCCTGGATTTTGTTATACCCTGAGTCATGCATGATGTCCCTCAAAGTATGTAGCTTCATTTTGGCCCTTAAGTGGTGGGTATTTTTTTCTACTTATTTTAACATTTTGAGAGCAGACAGACTTTTAGTTGTGAAAGCTTTTAGAAATTCTCTTGAGTCCTTAATATTTATCATAGAACTTCATATTTCAGAGTTCTTTTTGTCCTTCCCTCTTCCTCAACATATATTCCCCTCAAAGCCTTCCTCTCGAGTCCCTTAGTAATGTGTGTGCTCCAAGATTTAGCTAATAACTCAGTTACATACGATGATTATTAAAATAAATTTTAACAAATATGCACCCAAAGATAGAAACAATGATTTTTTCCATGGGATTGTTTTTTCTTTGACCTACAAATGATTTACTTAGACAGTGGGCATATGATTATTTCTTACTGGTAAAATTTGAAATGTTTATTAATTAGAACAAAAGTCTAAATGAAAAAGGTAGAATCAGAAGGTGTGAATGGAATTTGGCTTAAACAATATATAATAATCTATATCTCACAAATTGACTGCAAATTAGTGCTTTTAGAAATGTTTTACCTATTTCTAAGCTGACAATATTATAAATGCCTTTCTCTACTTTCCTGTTCTAAATCAGCTGAACCCACCAAATGTTTTCTAAATCACTTGCTATACTTCTCCTATCAGGATGTACAAGCATTGTTAGCCCTTGTTTAACTCTTGATCTCCCACACTGTACTAGAAGCGCAGAAACCATGTCTATCCAGTTTATCATATATTACTAGAACCTAGTGCATACTAGACCCTCAGTACTTTATGAAAAAATGAATGAATTGATGCGATATAAATTTCACTGAATTCTATTTTGTATAATGTTTCTTTTTTCTTGATCTTCCAATTGTATTAAAATGTCTTCCCTCAAGTCTTTTAATTGGAAAAGTGCTATTTTTAATTAAAATAGAAGCTAGTTAGCTATAAGTATCATTTAAAATATTTTTATATGGAATTGTGTTAAGAGATTGTACCAGAAGACAAATTTTAGTAAAACATTTTTCAGAAATTATTTTAAAGTCACAAACTTCCTAAAAAGAACTTATTTTAGTATGATACTGTGATTAAAAGAATGTTATCTGTGCTCAGTATGTAACATCCTGAAAACTCTTGAGGTTTGTTAATTACTTTTGCTTGTTAGTTTGTGGTTAGGATCAGTGACGTGATTAATCCTGAGGGGTTTTGCTTCCAAGTAGTTGTTCTCTGCTCTTATTTGGGTTATGAGGAACTATTTTTATTTTTTTAACTTTTGTTTTCTTATGCCAATTATAATTGTGAACATCAATTTATTATTTGCTGAATAAGTAAAGGTTTTCTCCAAACCAAGGGATTGTTAGATTTAACACTAAGAATTCTTTCTAAAATCATTCAAATTATTTTGTAAATTTCAGAAACTATACGTGAGTATTTAAAATTGTATGACCCTAATACCATGAAATTGCTAAAGCTGCTAGTCCTAATATAGCGTCTCGCCCTACATCTTTTGTGCATATCTGATATGAGGGCCACAACAATCTGCAGGATAGGTGTTGTTACTCCTATTGGACAGGAAAAGCAAAAGTTGACACCATAATGACCGTGTCAGGGCTCTTTGGCTTCAGGTCTTTTTCTTTCCACTATTCTTTAGTTCTCAAGTAGTCAGTTGAATATTGTCTGGATTTCCAGGAGAAAGTTTTGGACTGGAGATAATATTGATAAATTTATACAAATACAAATTTGGTGTTCTTACCAAGAATTGTTTTTTAATAGAATTAGTTGAAATGATTTCTAAGTGTGGGACACTGACAGTATTGAAGATGAAATATGATTGTTAAATGCTCCACTTCAGCAATTTTACCTTTTTTTTTTACCCTCACCTGTTTCATATGTACAGGAATTTCTCTAATGCCTTAAGAATTTCTAGATTCCTAAGTCAGAATTCCAGGAGAGATTTCTCTTTTTACCTGTGTAATTGAATTGTTTATACGAGTGCCACTCAAAAGAAATATAATGCAAGCTTATGTAATTTTAAATTGCCTAGTAGCCGTATTAAAAGTGTGTATGTAAAGAAACAGGTGAAATTAATTTTACTGAAATATTTTATTCAAACTCATGTATCCAAAATATTATCATTTCAACGTGTAATCAATATTATAAAAATGTGGTATTTTGACTTTTTTGGTACTAAGTCGTCAAGATCTGGTATATATTTTTTACTTACAGCACATCTCACTTGAGACTAACTATGGTTCAAGTGCTCATTAGGCAGTAACTAATGGGGCAGCAGAGGCAGGCCTGTAAATTATAAATAGGTATAAATAGATGGAGTCACTGGATCTATGACTCGTTCAACACTCTCCTGATACATAGTGTTCCCAGAAATTAACCATAAGCTTCTTAATGATAGGAAACAAGTTTATTACTTTATATTATACAAACTGAGAACATAGAAGGGTTTTATATTTTATTCCAAATAAATGAAAATGCACCTAACTTACAAAAGTAATGTTGTACTTTACAGAGAGGAAGGCCCTGGAAAGTATCAAAGACGGAGTCTTGAAAATCAAAGAAGAACCATCTAAAATACTATCTGGAAATAAGTTTCAAGATCGGTATTTTGTTTTACGCGATGGATATCTCTTTCTTTACAAGGATCCGAAGGTATTTGTGTATTTGAATATGTGTATATTTTTGTGTGAGTGTTAACATTCTTATTTTATGCCTCTCTCAGCCCTCTTGGAAGTCAAAACCTGTAGTAAATAAAATGCATAGTAAGCTGATGATTTCTTTCAGCCTCTGGAATATGACATTAATGCACTCTGTGATACAGGAAAGACCTCCATAGATGGCCTTTCTGAGCACCTCACATGTTTTAGTGCAGAGAATGACTTAAATCCTAAAGAAAAGTCTAATATGTGTTACAGAAGCTAGCACATAAGTTGGCATCTCGGTCACTAAAGTTGGCCAAGAGAATGTGTCATGCCCTAAGGCAAATGTGGCTTGAGTTTAGCTAATGGAAATTAATAAAATGTGAAATAAAAAGGCAAAACCGAAAAGTTAAAATAAATCTGACTTATATACTTTCTATACCTTTGACTGGGTTGACTCCTGTAACATCATATTTATTAATTGAATCTTATTGATGTATTTCTATAAGTTTGAATTCCCTAAAAGCTTTTGTTAAAGAATTGTGGAATGGACAGGGGAAGTAGAGATGAAAAAGAGAGGGTAGATAAGCAATGCAGCCATAAGAATACTGAACTTAGCATCAGAAAATCTCTAATCCGCTGAGTTGGTTGTATGAATAAGTACTTAACCTCTCAACCTCAATTTCTGAATCTATAATATGATGATGATAGTGAGTCCTGCATGCCAGATTGTTTTAATGCTGAAGTAAGAATATGTGCAAAAGTTCTTTTTAAACAGTGAGCCATTTTCTATATATGTATGTATATGGTAATAATAGCATGCTCATCAAGTGAGTCTGCTAAGATATGAGTAGGCAAGTTCCAGAGTGAAAAAATATACTCATAGTACATATATCTGAAAAAGGACTCACATCCAGACTGTAAATAACTCCTCCAAATCAGCAATAAAAAGACAACCCAATAAAAAGTGGGGCAAAGTATGAAGCAGACACTACAGACACTACATAAGGGAAGACCTAGGAATGGCATTAAGCCATTGGCATAAGCCATTGAACCAAAAGGTGCTCAACATCATTAGTCATCAGGGAAGTCCAAATTAAAACCCCAAGATACTATTATACACCTATTGATATGACTAAAATCATACAAGTGCCAACGCCTAATGTTGACAAGGATGTTGCTTAACTAAAACTCTCATAAATTGCTGGTGGAAGGGTAAAATCACACAAACACTGTGTAGAACTGTTAGTAGTTTTTTAAATAAAGCTATTCATACATCTTCATGTATGACCTGGCAGCTCTATATGTAGGTATCATGTCCACAAAAGCACTTGTTCAAGAATGTTCATAAGCAGATTTATTCATAAAAGCTGCAACCTGGAAACATTCCAAATGTCCATCAATAGGAGAATGACATATTCATACAATGGAATACTACTCAGCAGCAAAAATAAGTGAATGTTAATGCATGCAACAACACGGTTGAATCTTCAAATCCTTGTTGAGCAAAAACTCAACACAAAACAGTACCACATGAGCCTGTTCATAAGCAATCTGAGAACAAGCAAAACTGTTTATGGTGATAAAAGTCAGAAAATGTTTGCCTGGGGTGTGGAGAAAGTTTGCTGTGGAATTTTGAGGAGATAGAGTCAATAGGGTACTTTCTAAGATGTTACAAATGGATATGGTCTGTCCAGTGGTGGGTGGTGGTTACATGGGTGTATACAGTAACATCTCTACTTCCTTGAGATTCAAGCAATACCCATGCAATTATTTTAAATATAGAATGACTGCAGGACCTAGAGACACCTCTTTATATTGAATTATAAAATTCACTTGAGTAAACATGCCTTGCCTACTGTGTGTAGCACTTCATTATGTTCTGTTGTGGAGATGTACAAAGAAAGACCAGGCTGGTAACATCTGTTAACGTGTTAGGAAGAATGAATCTTGAAGCAGCCTTCCAAAGCTCTGCGGCCCCATTTTGTTGTGACCTCTGTGGATCTCTCCTCACGCTTTGACCTCTTTCCCTGCATGTTCCTCCAGCAGGGAAGCCTGCATGTGGGCATAAATAAATCTTAGTAGCATTCTTACTTTGTGGATACATCTCATATTCACTTTCTTCAAGGACAATGGAAGCCCAGGCAGGAGGCTAATAAGACAGCACCGAATTCTGCAGTCCTCATCCCTCTATTCAGAGAGCTGTTTGTATATCCTACTTGAACTCCTACCTTGTTATTCCGTCTGATAGACCCAGCAGGGAGCCTGTCTGGGTACCAAGTGATTGTTATTGTTTATTATCATTCTTCTATTTTTTCAGTAGAGGAAGAGTGGAGTTTGCAGAAATAAAGGTACATAAGAATTTGGGGTTGTGTGAACTGAACACATCAGATTTTAAGGTTACACAAACTTTAGGTTTGTGTTCATCAAGAAAATGCTGGACTTCACGGCTGATTATTCTAGGCTTCTAGAACTGAATCTGAATTTTGTTTGATTTTCTTCAATGGGTCACCCACTTTGACCTTCATTAGACTGCCTTCCTTGATCCTTACCCTCCTATATACGTAATACGTTCATTGTGGGCCACTTTTGTAGTTGGATGTCCGCTCAGGGTATTTGAAAACCAACCTGAGTTTTTTAGTCTCTTTAAGCAACCGACACTTCCATTGTGTAGCAACAGAACATTGCTAGAAAAAAACTAGTAATCATTAGTCACAGTAATAATAGTGCAGTCATAATAGCAGCAAGTAACATTCAAGTGTTTATGAAAAGCAGAGTTCTATACATTTCACTTGGATTATCTCATCTTTACAATAACCCTATATTATTGATACTATTATTATTCCCACTTTACAGTTGAAGAAATGGAGCCTACCAAGATATTACATAACTTGCCCAAGCTAACATAGCCAGTAAGTGACAGTGAGAACTCATTCCTAGGTGTCTGACTCCAAAAGCTCTATGCACGGACTTACGAAAGAAACAATAATTCTGCATTGTTTTCGCTGACAGAATTTTACTTAAAGAGGATAAGCCTTTTTCATTTAAACGGTACCAAATATTTTCAAATATGACAATCTATACAGTTCAGTTTTTATGATGTTTTCCCCCAAGCTCATGTAAATTTAGAAATCTGCCACAAGGAAGTCTGTTCATGGAAAATTGACTTTTTCAGATCGATTGTTTTTGTAAGTGAGAGAAGGAATCTCATATCCCTTAACAGAATATGTTCTGTTTTAAGAATATGTATCTTTTGAAAGGATCATCCTGCTCAATCTAAGATAATTCACATAAACTGGTAGACACTGATAGTTTAGAGAGCTTGTCTGAAAGACAGTGCTTTTTTTTTTGACAATTGAAATATTTTCTTTTTTCCCCAGTTTTATTGAGGTATAATTGACAAATAAAAATTGTATATGTTTACACTGCACAACATGATGTTTTGATATACGTATACATTGTGAAGTAATTACTATAATGAAGCTAATTAACATAGCCGTTACCTTACATAGTTATCTTTTTGTGTGTGTGTGGTGAGAACACTTAAAATCTATTAGTAAATTTCATGAATACTGTGTAGTATTCACCAGTCACCATGCTGTACATTAGATCTCCAGAACTTATTCATTCTGCATAAGTGAAACGGTACCCTTTGACCAACATCTCTCCATGTCCTCCACTCCCCTGCCCCTGGTGATCACCATTCTACTCTCTGCTTCTGTGGATTTGACCTTTAGATTCTACACATAAGTGAGATCATAGAGTATTTGTCAGAAAGAGCGTGCTCTTTAAGGATGCTGAACACATTTTGTTTTATCACAGTGACCTCAGGATAGGAAATTATAGTCTAATTATGAAGTGTTTGAAAGTTGTATTTGTACATCTATCAGAATTAATGCAACTGATACTTTAGTTTGCACATTAAGGCCAGCAGATGAGAGACTTAAGGTTTTCCTTTGAACGCAAACTACTGTTATTTTTAGCACGTGATTTTGTTTTGCTGGTTATTTTTTCGTGTTGCTGGTCTGTCCCTTTTATTAGTGACAGTCATGTCATTGGCAATGTTAACTTTTCAGATGATTTTACAGTAAATAATCAATGGTAAAAATCTCCTAACTTATTTGAATAAAGATTTAGCTCTGGTTTTGACAGTTGCCGTTAATATATGTGTGCTTGTATATATTTAGAAAATGATTTACTGAGAAGGGAGTAGAAATTACAAATTGGAAAGTATATTTAAAGAGACTCTGTGTTAATTAGAGATAATTTATGAATGCTCATTAACAACAAATTAGGATAATACACAGGGGAAGATATATTTTGTTTTGAGAATTTTCCGTGCACGGAAAATGTTAATTAAAATGTTTTCAGACTTGATTTACATAAAAGGTGAGAAGTTTCAAAGAATATTACCATTACACTGTTAATGGTGTGAAAAAAAAGCAAATGAGTAAGGGGGGGTGGTTAAAAGTTGCATGCACTGATAAGCAAATGCCTTTTAGCCACAAGAATAATTTTTTAAGCACACTAATTTAATTGGCTTAGTTAAAAACTTTATTTTAAAATATAGTGCCTGAAGCAGTATATTACAGACTTTATAACTCTCCAGTATATTGAACTTTTTGAAGAAATTATCCAGAAAATACAGATAGCAAAAGAGAGAGTTGTAATAAGCCAAGAGTAAAGTTTTCTTGCCAAATGAGATTTCTTTTTATAGAACTTTCCATTAGGATCCTTATAGTTCCTCTTTATGCATATGCAGTTTAAAGATTGAAACTAAAAAGATTTCCTTCCACTATTGCTGATCTCCTCTCAAATTACATCATTTGTGTTCTTTTGGGACAGGATATGGTATAAAGTAACGAGCTTTCATGTCAGGAGTGGCTTGACAATGAGTTGCATTACTTAGGACTCTCAGTCTATTCCCAAAAGTACCAAAATGTAGGCAGTGCAGGACTTAGCAATGGCCTGCATGAGTGGGGACTGCCTGGTTCAGGCACAGGGCTTCTCATTCTCGAACATGCAAGCCCCATTTCCCCAAACTGCTGGAATCGCTGCCTCTCACCCTACTCTGCTGCCTGGGTTGGGACTCAAGGGGACAGCAGGCTGACTACAAGGAGGGACTTTCACCTCACTTAAAATTGATTTGACTCTGACCCAGGAGGCCAGGATTGCCTCTATTGTGTACGTTTTTAAGTTCTCCTCTCCTTCACTCTTTCCTATCTGGGATACTCACTGCCCTACAAAGCTGCCTCACTGTTCCATATTAGAGAGTTCAAATTCCTTAACATTCAGTAAAGTAGCAAGCTAAAAAATCAGTACCCCAAAACCAGTCCTCTGTTGGAGTAAGAAGACAAAACATATAATCTACCAGAAAATGACCCTAATAAGAAGTTGAGGCTTGTATGAAGAAAACTACAGAACTTTACTGATAGAAATAAAGGAAATTTGTGTAAAGTCTACTAATAGTGATTTATAGGTTTGATGTAATTCTTTTCAAAATTCCAAAGGGAATTATTATTTTTTTAATTTTATTTTTTTCCTTTTTCTCCCCAAAGACCCCGGTACATAGTTGTATATTCTTCATTGTGGGTCCTTCTAGTTGTGGCATGTGGGACGCTGCCTCACCGTGGTTTGATGAGCAGTGCCATGTCCGCGCCCAGGATTCGAACCAACGAAACACTGGGCCGCCTGCAGCGGAGCGCGCGAACTTAACCACTCGGCCACGCGGCCAGCCCCCAAAGGGAATTATTTTTTGAGCTTGGCAAAAAGGCTTTGATAATTCACCTGAGAGGGTAAACACATAAGAATGCTTGCAAACGTTTTGGGGGCATAAAAGTAAAATAATTGTGAAGTATTTCCCAACACAATATAAAGGTGTACAAGAAAACTAAAATATCTTAGATAATATGATCCTGCTATAAAAACAGAGAGCAATGGTACCATAAAGTCAGGTAAAAGACTTAATTGTATATTAGAATTTATTTTTCATCAATATGCCATCATAAATGTATATCTAAAGAAAGCTTTGTTTAATAAATAGGGCTGGGATAATTTTTCACAAAAAAATTTCAATTTAAATTCTCATCAATGTTATATGTAAAATATATGTTCCAGATTGACAAAAGAATTAAAACTTTAAAAACAGCAATCCTTCAAGCTACATGGCCATGGAATTGAGTAAACAGTGAAAAAACAGAAATTTGAGTAGAATATTTCCCCTTAAAAGACAAAGCAATTTCGTATTTCATATATAAAGAACTAAAGCAAACAAATAAGATATGGATAAATTGTTGACCAAATCAAAACTGAAGATCGCTAGCAAATATACAAATATGTGCTCAACTGTAAGTAAATGTATCCTGTCAGGTTAGTCAAAATTTTAATCATGTTCCTATCCTTAGACCCAGTGACTCCATTTCTAGAAATCTGGCCATAAGAAAAATAAATGTCCGAAATATGTTTTTTAAATTATTCATCATGATAATAAGAGCAAACATTGATAATAGTAGGAGTAAATTCACCATGTAAATTCCAGGCCTTATCAACGGCCTCTGCCCGTTGGTCATCAAAGCATTATTCCTGGTCTTCTGTGTGCTTACTTTTTTCTATATATATTTTCTCCATATTTTCCTAACCTGTTTTCTATGTGGAAAACACGTTTTAATTTTGTATACATATTATCCACCTTTTACTTTTCAAATTTGACTGCTCTCATAAAGAAAAGACTTCATAGTAATAGTTTAACTTTTATAGAACTTAGTACTGATTTGAGCTACATGTTTGCTAAATGGGTTTTTGCGCATTGTCCTGGGGCCCTGACAATTTGTCTATCTTGCCCTTTGTCCAAAGTAATGTGTTCTAACTTTATAATAATAATAATTGCTGCAATTTCCTGTATGCTTACTGTACTTACCTGGTCTCTATGATTCCAAGACCCTTGCTTAGCTATAAAGGCTATCTGCCTACCAGTTTGAAACAAGAGATTTCCCTGAGAATTTTTAGGTTATCAGTGTTAATAGTTATTTCCGTGGCTGTTATCTTTATAAAATCTGTTGCAGGGTATCCAAGGATAAATAATAAAATATGCTTGGTTTGATATTAAGCTTTTAAATTAGAGTGTAATGATTCAAGTGTTGCCTCTGTCAGATAACTTTGCTGATGGTCTCTGTTCAAGGATTTAACATTTTTTAAATATTAATCTCAGACAACGGCGTTGGGATGTGTATGGAGAATATGTAATTATCCAGACCAAATGTAAATTTTTTGTCTACTTTCATAAATTATTAGTGAAGATTTTCATTAATATGGCTATTTGAGATAGTTCATTATGTCTCCATACAGGCTCACAGTCTGTTTGCCATAATTATGAACTCCAAAAAACTACAAAAAATCGTAACTCATTTGGTGGCAACACCTGACCCAGACCAAAATGAAGATATTCGTCTTAGTCAGTTTGGGCTGCTATAACAAAGTACAATAGACTGAGTGGCTTATAAAGAAAATTTATTTCTCACACTTCTGGAAGTTGGAAGTCCAAGATCATGGTGCCCAGCTTGGTCAGGTTCTGGGGAGAGCCCTCTTCGTGCTTGTAGACTGCTGACTTCTCTCTGTATCCTCACGTGGCAGAAAGAGAGCAAGCTGGCTCTATGGCCTCTTTTAGGGGCATTAATCCCATTCATGATGGCTGGAACCTCATGACCTAATTATCTGCCAAAGGCCCCACCTCCAAATACTGTCACGTTTGACATTAGATTTCAGCATATGAATTTGAGGGGATACAAACATTCAGTCCGTAACAATATTTATAACATTTATTTATCTCACACTGTATGAAATGTCATGCATTTCAGTACAGAATTGTGAATATATTTGAACAGAGGGTGCTACCCCAGACAACACTGGTGGTGTGGTAGAGTTACATAACATATTGCACATGCATTGCATTATATTTTTAAAATATGAAAAAGTTGAAAAATTATCAATTCTGATACACATCTGGTCCCAGGTGTTTTGAATAAAGAATTATTGACCTGTGTATGTGTGTTTGTACATCCATATACACACGTGTAAACATACATATATATTTTTAAATCTATTTAATTTTAAATTTAAATCTATTTAAATTTAAAACATTGTAATCAAAACAATCTTCATTTACTAAAATCTTGGTAAAATGTTTCATGAAATATTGGAGAAACTAAACAATTTTAAACTCAGTCATTAACACTCAAGGAAAATGTAAGGATATTTATAAAAATGTCTTAAATTTCAAATTATTTTGTTTTTCTTACAGAGTAGTAAATATGACAGAATGTTTTCTCTCAGTTCAATGAAGTTTTATCTTGGAGTGAAAAAGAAGATGAAGCCTCCCACGAGGTAAAGTTTGAGAGGGAAGGATTGTTGAAAAGAAAAAGTTACAGGCACATATGTCCAAGGATTTAGGGACCAGTGGCATTAGTCTAACTTTTTATAAATTAAGTTTTAGACACATTCCTTAAGTTGCCACAGACATGTGGCAGGGGACCTATCGCAGACCAAGGAAACTTGCACATGGAAATGTGGAGGGATGCAATTCCCACTCAGACTAACAAAGGTCAAGTTCCTGGGTGATTGCATCTCCTTCATGTAAAGTAAGAAATCCCTAGAAGGCCGTGTGTACTGGGAAACACATGGGTTTCTCCACATCCTGTCCCTTCATCAGTCACAGCATGGGGACATGAGGATGTTCCAGGGAAGTCTACATACAGGAAGTCAAATGCTGCCCTCCAGCCTCCTGATGCCTGGCTATATAATTTGCCCTTTTTGCTTTGCTGAATTGGGTAGTAAACCAGTGGCATGTAGATGGTAAAGAGGAAATGGACCCCTCTTATGCATTATGTTCCTCTTAATACTTGAATCATCCCAGCATTTGGTGTATACCACACTTTCTTATCACAAATTACTTTGATTAGCTAATTAATGTTTGCACTAATACTTATTATGAAATCTCATTTTAATGAACTGTATATAGTTTAAGATTCTGTTACTGAAAATGTCCTCACTTTTGCCTGCATGCTTAGTTTCTAAGCCAAGCACATATACTTGTATTGCAATTTGCACATTCTTTAATTTCTCACAATATCAGTAGGTCAATATGTATATTATCTTATTTTGGCCATTTTCCTAGACATCTGTCATTACTCCGCCAGGAGTATCTTCTGAGAGATTTCCTCCTCTGCTTCTTAACATAAAGAGACTCCTTCCCTGTCTCCCTTCAGTGAACATTTGTAGCCAAATCCCTCAACATTTATCATTCACGTCCAGATATCTATTCTATTAGGCATTCCCACTACTGAATATCACCTCCTTAACAGCTAATCCTGTTTTCAGTCTTGTAAAATTTGTCATTTTTAATTTGTCATAATTAATTTGTCATTTTATTCATGTGTGTTTTTTTCCCATGTGATGCAGTTGGGGATTGACAGCATATTCTGAAAAACATCACTGGTAAGTTAACAGCTGGCAATTTTTGTATTTGATGTATTGATGATAACTTCAGTAAACAAATAATGTTATTATTTGGCAGATAGATTGACAGTCAGGAAATGTTTCACTGAAGTGAAACTAAAATCTTTTCTAAATACTCTGAGTCTAAGAAGAGGAAAATAGATTTGCTTCAGGGTTTGGGTCCCTTCCAATCCCATGTATCCTATTTGCCAATGCCTATTAAGAGAAACTACATCTGATTTCTTCCTACTTTTATATGAGTGTGGAATTCCAGCTTTTGTGGGATAAGGAGACAAAATTCAGTTTTAAATAAAGGATAAGAAGTAGCCAAAACTCAGTTAAAAAAAAAATCTTGATCTAAACCTGTTCTTTCCGTAAATGTAGTGTTTCCATTGATGTCACTGGGATCTAGACACTCTTCCTGAAGGCTGTACTAGATGTCTCCGCCCTCGTGCGCATGTGTCTAATCCATCACTCTGCCGTACCCAGTCTGCCTCAAAATTCTCTCTCTGTTCCACCCATGCCCTCTATCCTTGGGGCCGTCCCTTCATTCATTTACTTGGATTATTCCAGAAGTCCTAAGTTCTCTTCATGCCTCTGACTTTGCTTTTGTTTTCTAGTACATTCGCCTCCCAGCCACCAAAGAGACTTTCTAAAGTATGTCACGTTTCTTTCCTTCTTTAAAACTCTTCTGTGAATCCTATACCTGCAGGATAAAGTACAAGAGAGTTGGCACAGCATGCGAGGCCCTTTAATATGGGGCTCCGTCAGCTTTATCTCCCACAATTTTCCCTTTTTACTTAATAATAAAACACTATTCTGTCTTTCATTCCCCATGCGTTCTTTGCTGCTTCATATCTACCTGTTTGACGTATGTGGTCCCTTTCCTGAACCGTCTTCTACACTGTATGCTGCTCGCTCCCCTCATCATTTCCATCCTCTTCCTGCGGATCTGGCT
Organism: Equus asinus; assembly: GCF_041296235.1. NCBI lineage: Eukaryota > Metazoa > Chordata > Mammalia > Perissodactyla > Equidae > Equus > Equus asinus. Next base: position 133,025,546 of record NC_091792.1, read on the forward strand.
GACTAAGCTACTATTTTTCATTCACACCGTGGCTCAAATGCCCCAAAAATCTTATCAGATAACTCTCATCTCAAATCATTATTTCTTCTTTGCATCTGCAGTATTTTGTACACAGAAGTGCATAATTAAAATGATTTGCAGAGGGAACAGTTTTCTTAGACATGGCAATGGGAAGGGAAAGTATTTTCCTGAGAATCTAATGAAGGAAGCAAAAATTTTTTACAAGTTTGGTTTTAACATTTTTTCCAAATTACTTATAATACGGGAATATAAAAAATATAATTATATTGAAATGTCCATTGTACCACTCTAACATCAGTTGCAAAATTTTCCTCGTCCAGAAAACAACCTCCACCTCATCCCCAAGTGTGCTGTTTCTCTGTTTGTGTTTAACTTTACTCTTTTTCTCACCATGTTATAATTTATTTGTTTACATGCCTGGCTTCCCTAATAGACTATGTGAACCTTGAAGGCAAGGTCTTTGTTTTATGTAAGTTTTCAATGAAAGGTCACTGAATCAGTGTTGTCGGGCATGCAGTGGTTTTTCATTTAGTTCGTTTTTCATGAGTCTTGTGAGTGTTAACGTTTATAATCATAATGATGGAGACCGTCTAAGCCTTTTTGAAAAATCTGCTCTTAAGAAAATGTGCACATACTTTTCTTCTTAGGCTCGGAGATGGTTTTACATCATGTATCTGAAAAAACAAATGACGTTGACCTTTCGGCTTTTCCAAAAATATTGCTGATCATTTTTCAGCAGTTGCCAAAGCCTTTAGCTGTATTTTGTTTAACATATTTACACTATTATTTTGATATTGTACGCTTAACAGAAGCCTGAAGCAACTCGTACTGAAATACTTGCATTTTGATTGCATTGAGTCATTAATTAGGAGAAGCCTAAAGAACTTTCTGATCACTTAATCACTAAATACTCTGGAGAATTCCATTGTCTTTTTAAATTGTAAACATATTTTGCAGGCACCTGTGTTGTGATAGTTTACAAAGTCAGATGGAGTGGATGGCCAGTATCTTTATTGCCCAGGTATGATATCTTTTTCAACTATTCAGTAAAGTGTAATGACCTATAGGAAATGTGGTGGTGATTTTCAAAGAATCTGAGTTTTTGTGTGTATACCTTTATTTTCTCATTCATATTTTTTAAATATTTGAGAATCCAGATTTATCCATTACTCTTTGAAAGACAATCTTCTCTCTTTGTGGAGTCTTCTTTTTGCCACTCCTGCAGCTCCTTAGCTTAGGAGAGGTGTGTTGCTTCAAGACGGTAGTACTGTAAGAAAGAGGAGCTTGTCTAAGCTGCCATCCTACCAGGGTCCCGCATTGATCTTTGTTTAGAAAATGTGCTATTTTCCTTCTTGTCCCCTTATGGCCTCCTACTCTCCGCACCTCTGCTTTTCCAGGAACAAGGGCAAGAACCGATTTCTTCAATACTTACTGTGTGCTAGATACTTCAAAAGAGTTAACTTATGTAGTCCTTGTAACAAACTGTACATGACATTGCTTATAGACGAGGGAGTAAAGGGTATCAAAGGTTCCATCATTTGCTTAGGACTGAACATTTAGTGGTTTAACCCAGGGTATCAGAGGCCGCCACCTGTACTCAATTCCCCATTTAGTTTCCTCTGTAAGGAGGACTTACTCTTTTGGGGAACGGTTAAGGAGTCCCACTAATAGTATTGGTTTTTTTCCCCCAACCTTATCTAGCTGAATTCCCAGCAATGCTTCCCACAAGAGCATTGAAATTCACTGGTAACGATTAAGTTGACACTCTTTATTACTAAGGATGTACTTCCCTATTTCTCTTATAAGTGAGAAGTTAATTCACCCCAAAATCTGGTCTTTATTTGTTTTAAAAACCATTTTCTCTATTCATTTAATTTATTAACCTTTCCAGTGGTTAATAAACACTGCTCTTCTCAGCCTGACCCTGCTATTACTACCTGGGAATACATTTGCTGAAAAATACTGGTTGCTAACTTTTAGAGACTTTTCTTCTCTTTTGTGACTTTTTAAAAATTCAGATATTCAAGTCCTACTTTAAAAAAACTACATTTGAAGTATTTTAGTAAAATTGGAACCGTAGACTTGAAAACTGGTACAGTGTTTATGGCACAACTAAATTGGTATTTCTTTTCTTATAATTGAAGTCAGTAGACTCGCAGTCGGAAAGCAAGATATAAATAGCCAGGAAACAGAGGTTGCTCTCATGGCCAAGTTATTTATCCCTTCTTACCTATCCTTGGTTGTCTTGGCCCCAGAGACTCGGCCCAATTACCTTTCCTCTGTTCATTCCACTTCTTAGGATTAAGATAAACACAAAGGTCCTTTCTGATTTAAGGATTTAAAGGTTCACCTCCATAGGGAAACAGGAAAGTAGCAAATGTTAATATATATATTAAAACACACACACACACTCTCTCTCACACTAGTGAACAGTGAGGCCCCTTACAATGAATTCTTTCTGGTGCCTGGAATACTTTTCTAATATCCATCCACGTGCTCATCTCTGCCTCAAAAGTCCTGTAGATTTCAGCTTTTATGTCACGTTCTCAGAGAAACTTTCCCTGACCTTCAAACCCATAAGACCTTCATGATCTGCGAACCCTTACCATCCTATACTATCCTATAGCATTATAGTGCTAATTAAAAAGCATATGTGTATTTAAATTTTTCGTGTCTGTCTTTCCTACTAAAACACAAACTCCATGAGAGGAGGGACTCTTGTCAGTCTTAGTAGACCCATATGTATATCTGCATCACAGAACCCAATGCCTTTTACAAACTCCATACTCAGTATTTGTAAAATTCAAAAGAGAGAACAAAATAAATAAGTAATCTGATAAAATTTCAAATAGATATTAGTGGGATAAAATAAAATAAATAATAAGCTAGGGAAAGGAAAGCCAGTGTGACTGAGGGAAGGAAGAGCACTGATTAAGGTTCTCAGGGAATGCCTTTCTGAGTACCTGACAGGTGTGCTGAGACCTGTCTGAAATGAGGGAGTGAGTCATGCATGTGTGCAGGAGGTGGGGAGAATCCAGGAATAGGGGCCAGCAAGTACAAGGTCCTGGAATGTCATATTCTTGGCTTATTCCATGAGCATCTTGGAGGTGTATGTGAGAGAGGATATAAGAGATGAGGCAGGCAGGAGACAGCTCATGTAGTCCCAGTTTAGGAGTTTGCGTGGTAAGCAAGGGAATGATATAATCAGATTTATATTATTTGGAAAAATAATAATTTTGGTTACTTTGTTGGGGCTGTACTGTAGGAATCAAAGATGGAAGCAGGAAGAACAGCTGTGTGGAAGATGGCAGCTTAGGCTAGTATGATAACAGTGGGTCTGGCAAGACATATTCAGATTCAAGAATATTTGAAGGTAGAACTAATAAGACTTGCAGATTGATTGGCTATAGCAGTTTGAGAAAAGGAGTAGAAATCAAGGAAGAGTCCTAGTTTTTTGAGCACTTGGCAAGTGTAAGCGACGTTATCAGAGATGCAGAAGAAAATTGAGAGTTCTGTTTTGGCCACATAAAATTTGAAATGTGTATTAGACATACATATGAATATGCTGAGTAGCAGGTTGCATGCATGGATCAAAACCTCAGGCAGAAGTTTGAGGCTGAAATATAAATTTGGGGGAAGTCAGGATTTAGATTGTATTGAAAGCTATGGGAGGATTGGGTGAGATGAGAGAGAAGAATAGGGAAAGAGAATGAGAAAGAAAGAATGAGAATATAAAATGAGAAAGAAGGGGGGAGTATAGGAAGAGAGAGAGAGGACAAATAAGCCCTGGGACATTCCAAACTTTAAAGGTCAAACAGAAAAGAAAAAAACAGCAAAAGACATGAGAAGGGTTGAGGAAAGAAGAAAACCAGGTGATGGGTATAGAGAATTCTATGAAGGAATTTGCTATATAGACAAATGAGGCTGTGTCTAGATAGAAACAAGAGGTCAGGGTAGGTTTTGGGGTTTTTATTTTTTTGTCTTTAAGATGGGAGAGTGTATACTTGGCATATATGCTGCTGGAGACAATCCAGTAATTGGAAGAAAAATTTAATAGAGGAGGGGAAAGATTATTAAGCCAGAAGAGGCCCTGAGCAGACATGAAGCAATATGAGCAAGTGCACATTTGTTCATCATTCCTGAAAAGAATCACTGTATGACAGAGTGTGGCACATTTGTTCTCAAATTATTGACTCTATATTCTGGCACACTGAGCAATTATAGATATGTTTGGAGAAAAGTTATTTGTCGTCAGAACAAATACTGATTGGAAGAGAAGGGAGCCTAACGTATGGCTACAGATGCAGAGATAATGGTACATTTTATGGTGGGAAAATGAAATTATGGAATGGTTAATAATAAGTTTTAAAATTAGATCAGTGAGGTCACCACATGTGAGTCACGTAGGGATATTAGAAGTGTAGGGTCAGAGTAAAAGATGAGAAATAATCAGAGCGAGGAAGCCAGTGGCAGTGTACTAGAACGTCAGGGGAATGCTGAGTGCTCACTTGAAAGTTAAGTTTAAAGTGAGATGAATCCCCAGAGTGATCTTCTATTTTTTTTTTCTCTATCAATTGCTAGGCACCCATAGAGTAAGTAGAATTGGGTTTAACTAGGTTTGGGGTTTTGCCAGGCAAGTGTGATGGAGGGAGAAGGAGCACAGGACCTGAAGATATTTACAAGGAGGTGCGTAGACTGATTGACCGTGAAATCTAAGCCAGGCTATGAAGGAAGTGGGAAAAAATGTGGAAAGTAGAATGGTAGTGGAGAATGGATTGAAGGTCTCAAGGAGTCTGAAGAATACTTAGAGTGAATGAAACTAAATTAAGTTAGCTGGAAAGATGAGAGATCAAGGTCAGAAAGTGAGAGCATGTTCACTGCAGCATTATTCACTGTAACCAAGGTGTGGAAACAACCTAAGAGTCTGTCAACAGATGACTGGATAAAGAAAATGTGACATATATAAACAACGGAATATTATTCAGCCTTTAAAATGAAGAAGATATGTCATTTGCGACAACATGGATGAACCTGGAGGGCATTATGCTAAATGAAATAAGCCACACATAAAAAGACAAATACTGCATGGTATCACTTATATGTGGAATCTAAAAAAAGTGGAACTCATAGAAACAGAGAGTAGAAAAGTAGTTCCTGGGGGATAGGGGAAATAGAGAAAATTTGGTAAAAGGGTATAAACTTTCAGTTGCAAGATGAATACATTCTGAGGATCTAATGTATAACCTAGTGACTACAGTTGATAATACCATATTGTATAATTTAAATTTGCTAAGAGAGTAGAACTTGTGTTCTTACCGCCCCCCTCCTCAAAAGATAAATGTGTGAGGTGATGGATGTGTTAACTTGATGGAGTTCAGAATCCTTTTATAATGTATACATATATCAAATCATCACATTGTACACTTTAAATATCTTACAGTTTTGTCAGTTATACCTCAGTAAAGCTGTAGGGAAAGAAAATAGAAAGTGGGAGGCAGAAATGAAGATTTTGGGGTGTGATCATTGGTTATAATAATGTAAGTATGATCCTCAGGTATATATGATCCATGCTGTATGACTTTTGAAGTCACTTATACATAATTATAAATGTTGTCAGAACATATTACTTAGATCTAATGATTTCTGCTATTGGGAAAAATACCTCTTGGATCAATCCAGTGAGACATGATTAGCTGGTATTCACAGCATTGTATATCATCTCAGAAAAAGAAATATGTGTTTCAAAACTGCATCTGCTCTTAGGTTCCTCAAAATATCGTTGAGCACATGTTCTATACAGTAAATAGAAGTGTATGCATAATTCATAGGGTTACCTAATTTCTTCCCAGCCAGTTTTCTCCTAGCTTTACCTGTTGGGAACATCCCACTTATAATAATATCAAAATTATTTATACCAAGTTTGGGACCTTGACATAAAAATAATATCATGAAGCTTGTAACTTTCTCTCTGAAATACTGCATAATCTACCTTTCTAGATTTGCTGACCCAAAGTAAACACTTCACTAAAATTCAATGGTTGATCTGATGTGTATACACTAAATCTAGTAATAATAGGACCTACACTGTAGGGTCGTTGAGAAATTAGATAATATATGTATATTAATAAGCACAAAGTCTAGCAGTATGCCCCACAATATAAATTAACTGTTATATAATGTGTACTACACAGTCAGTATTTGTTGAAATGAGTTCTTTGCTGTAAAACACTACATTAAAATACTAATTTCAACATAAGAACAAGAACCTGTTGAGTCTTGAGGAAAAGAAAGAGTAGACATTTAGTTATATAGTTTACCAAATGGTTTTCATTTCATCATAACATCTGTAAGCTTCTCCTTTTATACTTGGTGTTCTGTATTTCTTTCATAGGTTGTTATCTGAAAATCAATTCACTTTTCCCAACTTCTAAAAAGTTAATCTACCCTGAGGAGTAGAAAAATTCTTTAAAGATTTGTCTTTGTATGTATATCTCAAAGATTTATCACTCAAGAGCTTATGTTTTTACCTGTGGATATTTCTTCCCGTTGCAAAATTAACTTTTCTCCAGTCATATCTATAATTGCTCAGTGGCCAGAGTATGTAGTCAATAATTTGAAAACAAATGTGCCACATTCTCTGTTGTGATTTTGTGATTACAGTGATTTTCACTATAAACGTCTGTGTACAAGGTAACATTTCTTTAGAATCCAATTTGATGAAAAAGTAACGTTTTTCAAAAGGTCATAAAATAAGGCTAATTTTTCTGGTAGCCATGCCTTAGGCTCACTTCGGGCATATAAGGTCAAATTATTTTTATACTAAAGTCATCTTTGGAGGAGAGAGAAAATGAATACGTAGTTACTTTGATTACAGGGCCTAAAAATGTAGACAAATGTGTTATTTTTCTCTCACAAAGAGATTTGCCAGTTTCCTTAAATATTTTCCCCCTTTTGGTTTGATAAGTAGTACAGAAGGCATGTATTTGAAACTTAGAAATTGAACTGAGACCTCAAAGCTCGGTTCACTTAAGAATTTTACATCCTGGAGCGATGTGGCCACCAGAGTCGTCATAATTACAAATGGCATTTTCATGGAAAGCAGATCATTTGATTTGGATATATGGAAGGGGAGCCAAGTGACTATATATAACATGGTGTATCACATAATAAAATCCACACCAACAGCAAGAAATTTTGTTTCCACAGCATGAAAATGACATACGGCCACCAGCTGGAAAGGAAAGAAAACGTTCTATAACGAAAAACCCGAAAATTGGAGGTTTGCCTCTAATTCCCATCCAGCACGAGAAAGATGCAGCCCAAGCCCAGAGAAATATTGAGGTAGGTTAGGATTTTATTTGTTTTATATTAATTATAGCATTTGTTTTCTTATATCTTAATGTGATTATAAGTGCATTAATTATTTCATTGGCTTCAAAAGCACAGCAATCATCACTTTGAAAAGCATGGTAAAATCACATCTATCAAAAAAACATGAGTAGCCCTATGCCACACTTGAAATTTTATATTTTTTAACTTCCCTTAAATGATTAGTTTTAATAATGTCATTGACTACCCAATTAAATTTCACAATACCATTTATTTTCTTATCCCTAAAGTAGCAAGGCAATTTTAAATATATATACAGAAGTTGTGGTGGTAAAATTACAGTCTCAAATTAGTCTTACAAGTTCACTTCTAACATCCTTAGAATGAGCCCATGGCAGAATATGTCTGGAGCCATGGTAACTAGACTTTCTAGTAGTGCAATCAAATTCCACCGGTTTGGGAACTGATGGGATGTCTCAGTTAATTTAAGGAACTGCAAGATGACCCCTAAGCATCAGTAAAGAAGATTTGGCATGTTTCGTGAAAGCTGCTACTTGTTTTCCTTTTCACCTGAGGGGAGGGGGGAACATAAGCAGCATCAATCTTGACTTGAAGTTCAATCTCTTCAGGAAAGGACATAGGCTGTTTACACTCAAAACTCGTTAGGCACTTTGAGACTAATGCATGTTTCAATGCCTTAATTGAGTCCCTCAAAGCAAAAAGAAAAGCATGTAAAAAATATTATTTCTTCTTAGAGTCTAGGTTTGGGATTAAGCTGTTTGAATTTCTTGCTTTCCAAACAGAAATAACTTTTGAAGAACTAAAGCCATTTTAATTTAGTGACCAGATTATTTAAAAATGTTTCTCAATGCCTGTCTTTCCTTGAACATTTGTTTATCCCACCGTAATATTCCTCTTCTCTAAAAGATAAAAGCTTTGAAAATCAGAGTTTCCTTCCTTTGTTGCCTACTCAGTGTTTCTGCACTGATACAATCAAAGGGGAGATAGAAGACTCCAAGAAATCAAGAGCTTGTCCCTCCTGCCGTTCTGCATTTAGAGGTTTTTTAGTAATAAACTGCTCTGCAGAACTGTAGATTCCTTAGAACTTTAAGATTCTGGATTGGCTAAGAGTCACATTTCCCAGGAATACAAGGTTAAAGGACAGGTTAACAAATGAAACAAATGTAGAGAGTAGGTATGCCTTACTGGGAGCCCACCTTCTCCTGTCGTTGCCTTAGGATTGATTATGGAGCAAAGCAAAACATAAATTATTAAAGTCAAAATACATTAACCAGTATCCAGTATTGAATGGGATGATGGTTGAGTATGTAATAGATTGTTACCTAATCCCAAACCCACAATTTCAGAGACAATTTTTTTAGCCTACTTAAGATCAGAAAACTGATAAACTAAAGCTGCAAAGAAATTGTTAAAGGCCCTTAAAACAATTCCATGATACAGTAATTGCTGGAAAATTTATGAGTAAAGTAAACCAAGTTTTTTATAAATTTAGTGAATTTAGTGATGTGGCAATTCAACAAATTTGGCAAAGGATTTTTAAATATTCTAATGTTGGAAAAAACATAGAAAGTTTAAAAGACATTAAAACAAAATAACAATGGAAAATTTTACATATGAACCATAAAAATGTTTGTTATAGAATTAGATTAGATTCATGTAAATATGTAAGAAAATATATTTATAAAATGACTGACCACTTTTGATTGTTTTACAAATGGAAATGACTAATATTACTAAGTAGAATATACTCATAAGGAAAAAATATAGTCATGTCAATGGATATATTCAAGAAGAATTGTTTTTCAAAAAAGTTTTTGGCAGATTGATAAATTTTGTGACTTGGCCATGTGGTGATTTCCTGTTTCGTGACCTGTCTTGCTTTCATGAGGTTCTATTGAAATTTGTGTGAGGATACGTCATCTGGGCAGGAAGGGCTTCCTAGAGGAAGCAACTTCTAGAATTAATTGAGTAAGTTAGTGGTGAGCCAGCTGAATAAGCAGGGGAATGTAAGTTGTTGGCAAAGGAAATCATGCATGAAGAGAAAAACATAGTGCTTAAGACTGCACAATCTAGATGTTACCTATGGCCCTCCTACTTCTCCCTGTAAAATCTTGGGTACCTGCTTAGCTTTCTTGTGCTCACTTTATCTGTAAGCGCATAGGAACGATAAAAGCTCCTACCTCATAGGGTAGTTGTAAGGATTAAATAACATCATACATGAGAATTTATTAGAATAATGCCTGGCACATAGTTAACATTTATTGAGACAATGATAAGGAACTTGGAAAACAATATAGGATAAGTCACTAGTTTCCAAAATTGCCATTCCTTTTAAGAATGCTTTCTGTAAAACAAATAAAAATAATGAGCAAAGAATGATGCAACTGAAGCAGAAAATGGTGATCTAGAATCAACCATTAAACACCTGTCTCCCCATCACCATTCTAGAGCACAGTTGGATGCGGTGGAATGAAGCACATTGATTTCAGACTGACCAGTCTGGGGTGGATTCCAACCTCCCAGTTATGTGACCGTGGGCAAATTATTATTTCCTTGAGTTTCTATTTCTGCATCTTAAAACATAAATAATATACTTTTTAGTGTAAATAATCATAAAGTTTAAAGTACTATTGTGAGGATTAAATTAGTAATACAATTACATATTTTATAGTATGGAGATTATCAACTAATACAGTGAGTTTACTAGTGACTGTCATTTTGGAGAGTTTCTACTGTAATCTGTACATATTGGTCATATTATTTTTTGGTATTATGAGAGCTCCATAACCATTGGCCCACATCTGGATGTAATGGAAAATATATGCAGGCACAGACTAAAGCCGTGTGAGATATTTTCTCTGAGACCCCTTCCTGCAGCCTGCTGTGGCTATGACTGCTGGAGCTGCTCTCTCTGGGAGAGACAGACTCCATTTCAGATTGTCATTTCCATTCAAACAAATGGTTTTCTCTAAACACCCTTGGACACAAACTGGCATCATCTGGACCAGGTCACCTCTTGCTCCCCTAATTTCATACCTTACCTATCTTTCTTTTTAAATTATTAACACTTTATCTTTTAAGGACAGTACAGCACATAAACTGTGTCCTTCTTTCCCCAGTATTCATGTCCTTGCCTTTCTTTCCCCACAATATTCAAGGCACTCCAGTACACCATATTGTTCATACAAAGCACTCACTGCCCCGTCCTCTTGACTCTTTAACAGTTCGCTTCCATCACCTCTCCCCAGCTTCATATAAGGTTACATCATTTGGGCTAATATTATTGTTTACTTGAAATTTTAGCATTACGTGTATTAATACTTGGCCCTTAAATTCTATGTCTAAGAGAGTCCCAAAGTCTTTCTGCTGATTGTTGAAAGATAATGAGAACTGTTACTATGACGTATAAAACCATTCTGCTTGATCCTTAGTTTTCCTCAAGTAATAGATGCAAGTGAAACTTCAATAGGATTAATATTTATTTATAAATTCCCAGTTCCATTCCTGTGCTAATTAGCCATCATTTTCCCGACTCTTTGATATTTTGTTTTGTTTTTCTGTTTTTTATCTTGATAAAATACACCTAACATAAAATTTTCCATTTTTACCATTTAAGTTTCTAGTTCAGTGGCATTAATTACATTCAGATTGTTGTAGAACCCTCACTGCTATTTCTCATTATTTTAACATCCTTCTAGTGAAACTTTGAAATTAAGCTAAATACTAAATATTTATTCCTATCAATATTACAGTAGAAGAAATAGATTTATCTGAGTTATATAATCATAATCTTGACAGAAAATTCCAAATTGCAAATTATTTACAAATTATGTTTATGAAAATACTTTTATTCAGCTTGAATTTGTCTGCTAGTCTAGTTTCATGTCTGAACCTGCTGGACTTTAGGAAAATAGAGCAGAGTGTTATACATTTGAATTTCTTTAGACCTTCAGTTGCTATTTAAAAAATATTTATTGATCATTTCCTACGTGTAGGCACCGTACAGATTCATCTCCAGTGAATCAGTCAAACAAAAGTGAAAAACAAAAACCCTTCTAGCATCGAGTTGACTTTCTAGCAGGGCCTGTGGACAATCACAAGAGAGATGAATAACTTAACTTATCTAGTATATTAGAAAGTGCTAAGTGCTATGGGAAAAAAGAGAAAGATGAGGTGTCGCCTTTTAAACATTATTATATTGGACATCTTTAAAGACTATACTTTTATGCTGAGTATCATATGAAATTGAGTATTTCATACTTAGTATCAAACATGTTTTTTATTTTTTACTTTTTATTTTTTATTGCAGTAACATTGGATTATAACATTATATAACTTTCAGATGTACATCGTAATATATTTCAAATTCTGTGTAGATTACATCGTGTTCACCATGTGAAGACTAATTATAATCCGTCACCACACAAGTGCCTAAACCCTCCTGTTGCCGTCCCCACTTCCAATATCAGAGATTTATAACAATAAAAAATTCTTGAGATTTCTGCTGTCTATACTTTACAGTTTTACTGGGGAAATTTTGAAGAAATTCCTTCAACTCTTATGAAGAGAAAAATAACTTTTTTCTTCTCACCTGTGCTTACACCCTGACCCAATTCATTGGGGATCCTTTCTCTGTGGCTCGTGCCGCTGCTACATGCTTCACTCTCTGTCGTTCATTCTCATAGCTTACACTGGATAAAGTTCTGGTCCCCTGTGAGAATCTGATGAAAGTTCTGTACACCAGAAATTGCCCAGTCACAGGGTGTCCTGAACACTAGTTAAGAAAGCCCACCTCTCCACCATTGCAGGTGTTGTGTCACAATGGATTTCCGGTACCTGGAGGCCCTTACAGTTCACTGGATGAGTGTGTACTCTAAGCCACTTATACAAAAGTGGGTTTTAATCCATAAACATAGTTTTGAAAACACTGACATGTATATATATATCTGTGGAATTCTGATAGGCATTGTGAGGGAAAAAGATTTCACTGGTCAAATATTTTGGGAAGAGGGAAAAAAAGCAGAATAAGTTAAACATTTCTTTGCTATAATACTTCTCAGCATCTTTAATATGCTAATATGTATTGTGCATGTCAAAGACAGGGCTGTAGTACAGAGCATTTCATTGACTCACATGGGCATAAAGACCACCTTTCTCCTCAGTGTTGTGGCTACAGTGCTGTAGGAATTACCGATGCTCTCGAATAGGTGACACAGACAAGCAGGAGTGAATTGGAAGAGTCCAGTTAGAAATGAGAGTCAATTTGAATAACCTGAAAGACATCTTTGAAGTCATCTGTTAAATGCATGTTAAAATGAATTTCCATAGTCTACGTTCCAGTTGATTTTGTAGCTCTAATATCAGTATATAAATTCAGACCTACCACTTGTGCCAAAGTAAAATTAGAACCTCCGTCATAAAAATAAGCTCTAATATAAGAATCATCAACTTCTATATGGAATGTATTTTTTAAACTGAAATTGTGCCAAACCTGTGAGACATTTTATTTTATTTTTAGAATGCCAGAGCAGAACTCGAAAGGCTGCGGCTCAGTGAAAATCGTGATGGAGAGTCTGGAGATCCCAGCTTAAAGGAGAGAGCCTCCATTGTGGCCCACTGCCTGGAGCACAAGGACGATAAACTTCGACATCGCTCCAGAAAGCATCGGAGTTTCAACTGTCTGGAGGACACAGAGGCTGCGGTCCTTCATGGGCAACAAAAAGGCCATAAAGGTCTCAAGACATTGAGGAAGACTGAGGACAGGAATGGCAAAGCTCCTCTGGACTCTGATAATAAGTTACCTGCAAAGGTCATTGAGGAACTTAGCGTGGTTCTACAGCGGTCAAGAACCCATCCAAAAGAGTTACAGGGTGAGCAGATCTTGCAGAAAGAAATAAAATGAATTGTCTTGCAAATTATCTTTTTTAATATTGTGTACATTTCTGTGCAAACCAGGAACCAAACTGTAAGATACTTCATGGTTTGTGAGATTTGTCTAGCTGTACGTAAGCATTTAAAGAGCATTTTAAAGTATGTATGTATATATGGGATAAGTATAAGATTAACTTTATTTTCGTCTGAACAAAACTTGTATAGTACAACTGTATTAGCCTTGTGTAAGAAGGCATTGGGTTACTTTGAGTGGCCAACCTTTTAAAGTACTAGTCCGTTAAGGGGTGTAATTTATGAGCAGAAGTCTCAAACTGTACTGTATTGTATAAAATACTGTGTTTAAATGAAGCCTATGAAACTATATGTAACACATTTTGCACTTTGAGAAACCTTGTATATTAAGTTACCATATGTTTTTAGGTTTACGTAGGGTTCACATTAGGGAAACGAAAGGGAAGTAAGTTGAAAAAGGGGAGGATTTCTTTTAGTGGCTGCCCTGTCGAACACTGGACTTTTAAAAAGAGGCAAGGAGTTAACAAATGTCCTAAAACCCAAGGTCAGTTAAGATTCTTTCTAGTTCACTATTGACCAGAACTTGTTAATGAGAAATTGCTTGTTTAAAAAAAAGTCTAGTGACTAAGTATTTCCCAAGAGTAATTTTCAGCCAACAAACATGAACAAAGGCCCTGGCCACTCCTGTTGACGGTGTTAGTGAACCAGCCACAGTATACATCACTACACTTCAGTTCTTCGTAGGTGGCTGCCGAGAAGAGCCTTACACTGCATTGAAGAGCTTGTGGGCACAGGACCTGGCATGATGTCTTTGCACTGTTGCTATATACAAGCAATTTCTTTTTTAGAGTTTCTTATTGTGTTTTTGGTACAAACAAAATTCATTGTCATGGTTTTGTTGTTGCTGTTTTGTTGTTTGATTTTTGTTATTTTACTTTGTTCATTTCTTGTTATTTTAAGTAAGATTGTAATGTCTTTCTCTGCAATGTCAGAATTAACTGGAAATTAACAACATATGTCCATGTTGGGGTAAGGGGTGGTTTAACTCTTCTACTCTTTGTGGGGGCCGCCAGTTAATCTACTCTTTTTTAAAAAAATAAAGCAGTATTCTCCTCCCTGTGCCTAATGAAAAATGGCAAAGTCCTCTATTTTTGCTTCCATGTAAAGATCAGCTACAGAGCTGATTTTCCTAAGGCAGACGATACTATCTAATTATAGTTCACATTAGAGCCATCACTTGTTCATCATTTTCTTTAGAATTTTATTAGAGTTGCTGGTACGTTTTGATTAAAAATTATTTTATGTAGCTAAGCTTTATTCCTGGCATTTCTTTTATTTTTCCCTTCTATTTTTCAGGTGTCTTTTTATCAGAATTTGTCTGTATATAAAGGCCCATACTTTGGTCACTTCAATCCTAGTACAGTTATATGCTGTTAAATGCTATGAATTTCTTCATTGTAGAATACTGATCACTTATATTTGGTAGGGATAAAAAACGTTTACCCTGGGTATGTGATATTTATTCTTTAAGTAAGTCCAAATAGGTTGGAAGTTTTTTTAAAAAAAAGAAAAAACTGCAGGTCAGTTTATGAAATGGGTAGCACTACTGAGGAGCTGTTCTTTAAAACAAGAAGTCATGGTATTTAAACTATTATTCCTAATGATAATATATGTTTTGTGAAATAAGGAGGCATATGAAAATTAATGTGTTGGACCATGGGAAAGTGTCTGGAGTTTTTACCTGCCTTATCTGAATGAATATTTTTGAAACTCGAGCTTGAAATCTAATAGCTTCTGTTTCTCTTCCTTTCCTGTTGAATTGTCTCCATTTTTCAAGTGTAAGATGAGGACTAATGATGACATCTCATATTTTGAGTAAAAATTAAAATTGTTTTACAAGTCCACTTGAATGTGACCGTCTTTTTATTGTTTTCAGAAGTTGAAGGTTGTTATTATGAAATAGTCTTTCCTTTTTACCCTTCTTAAAATTTTAATTTAATATATACTTCAAACTAGCTCTGTCATTTTTTCATACACTTCAATATGAATATTGTTCCACTTTAATTGATAAATACATGCAGACATGACACAAACAGATTGATGATACTTTCGTTTCAATAGCCCTAAAGTTAATTACTAGACATGCCTTTTAAATATTTGGCTTCTAAAAAAATCACTACTTTTTTGTAATTTTGTAAATGATTTATAAAAGTGGCACTGAGAATTTAAAGCTAAGCAAAATAAAGCAAAAATATGACTTGTTTACATAACTATTAACTAACTGCCAATGTGCATTGTTCATATAACAGTTTTTAATTCTAAAACGTGTAACTATGTTGTGATAGGATTTTTTTTTTTTTTGAGGAAGATTAGCCCTGTGCTAACATCTGCCACCAATCCTCCTCTTTTTGCTGAGGAAGACTGGCCCTGAGCTAACATCCGTGCCCATCTCCCTCTACTTTATATATGGGATGCCTGCCACAGCATGGCTTGACCAGCAGTGTGCAAGTCCACACCCAGGATCCAAACTGACGAACCCCGGGGCTGCCGAAGCTGAACGAGCGAACTTAACCACTGTGCCACCGGGCCGGCCCCACAATAGGAAATATTTTTGAAAGTACATCATTTATTTGGACAGATTGTAATATTTGCATGTTTTCTCAAACTTTTGATAGTCGCTCTGGAGAGAAGACGATTAAAACTTTTGCCATCTCATCAAAATTTGCACCAAACTTTCCATATTATCATTCACTCAACCAAAGAATTAGTTTTATAATGTGAACAATTTTCTGTCATGTACAATCATCATGCTTATCTCTAATCTGGAAATGCAGAACACAGAAATGAATCTCACAGGTAACTAAAATTCATCGTTTATGTCCCATAGTTATTTTATTATTTTTAACAATTTTTTGTTGAAAATGTTCTAAATTACATTGTAAATTCCTGTCTTCTCTGTCATGGCTGCTGTATGTTGAATGTCAAGTTTTTAACAGGTCAGATACCTCTACAGATTTAAAAGATTTCTTGTGAATTATTGGATTAAAGTTCAGAATCTAAATATTCTCATCTGGGAAGTGGGAATAACATCTATCTTGTGGGCTTTTTGTAATGACTATTTATATATTAGTGTGTATATATCTGTGTATGTATTTAGATTTATGTATGTGTATATATTTATGTATATGTGCATAAAAATGTGTGTGTGCGCATATATATACAAAACCACATACCTGTTCTGTGCTAGAGGTTTAGTAAATGTTAGTTGTTAATGTATTAGTTTTTCTAACTCTCATTTGGTCTGTTGATACTGGTTTGGTTTTATCACTGGGTTTCAAATTGCTTCTAACAGGTTTTTCTCATCCCTTTTAAAATATCTTATGTGCCAATAGAACAGATTACCACAGGTTGTGGGTCAAATTGTCTTCTCCAAAATCCATATACTGAAACCCTGACCCACAGTGCCCCAGAATGTGGATTATTTGGAAATAGGTCTTTAAAGAGGTGATTAAGTTAAAACAAGGTTATTAGGGTGGCCCCTAATCAAATCTGACTGGTGTCCTTATAAGAAGAGGAAATTTGGACACACACAGAAACATAGGAGATGTGTGCACATAGAGAAAAGACCATGTGAGGCACAGCAAGAAGGGGACCATCTGCAAGCCAAGGAGAGAGGCCTCAGATGAAACCAAACCTGCCAACATGTTGTTCTTGGACTTCCAGCGTCCACAACTGTGAGAAGACAAATTCCTATTATGTAAGCCACCCAGTCTGTGGAATTTTGTTAATGACAGTCCTAGCAAACTAATACACCACACTTTTATGTTACTCTGTTAATATATATATCAGATGAGCAGAATACCCCCTGGTATTTTCAGGTACTAGTCCTTACACTCTGGTGGCCTCCCATCTCAGAATACCTTTGTAGCTTTACATCAGAGTTACAGCCATCGTAATGAAGAATGGAGGATGAGAGAGCCATGTTGAGATGTAACTTCTTAGAAGTCAGCTAGCTAATAACTGGAACACTGAAGTAATATAGCATAAACAATCCAAAATTGTGGCCCAGCAAACTTACAGTTTGGGGCTACTTATAAAGATTCAAGTTCTGTGATATCAAGAACCACTATTCTTCACAGCATCTGATAGAGGATCTTACTGATCCTTTCAAAAAACAACCAGAGAGGTTTTCAGTTAAATAACTGAGCAGTCACTAGACTAGGGAGAGACAAGAAGTCATTTGAACCAACCCAGATGAGCCAAACTATGATCGAGATTGGATCAACACTAACCTTCATCAGATAAAAGTCACATTTGTATCTCATTTTAGGGGATCTCATCTTCCTGTCCAGCTATTGTCTCATTTGTCTCCTATTTGCAGCAAAACTCTTGGTAAAATTTGTCTCACTTGCTGCCTTCTCTTTTTTTCCTCCCATTCTCTTTTGAACATTTTCATTCAGCCCTTTGTTTCCCACTATTCTGCCATAACTGTTCCTAGCAAGGTCAGAACTACCTCATTGTCAGTTCAGATGATCAATTTTTGGTCATCACACTTAACCTATCACCATGTGTAGCATTTCAACACAGTTGGTCACCCGCCCCTCCTTTGTGGAATACAGCCTGGCATTGGTCTCCAGAACACTACTATCTTGTGGTTTTCGTCTGTTCTCACTAGTCAGTCTTCTCAGATTACTGGATAATCACCACTATATGGCCTAACTCCTAGAGAAGCTCATCTAATCTCATAGCTTTAATATAGTGCATCTTCTGACCATCCCATATATTTAACTTCAGTCTAGACCTACCCATTAAGCTCCAGACTGGGTAAATTACATTTCCACAAGACTGTTCAATTGTCATCTCAAAAACACCATATCTAAAGCTCTGCCTGCTCCTCATCCTTTCCATTCCACCCTTTCCTAGGACTCAGTTACAGTCCTTACAGCCCTCCCATTTCTAAGACTCAGGTGCTGAGAGACTAAGCAGGATTTTTCAGCTAATGATTGGCAGAGTTGGCACTTGAACTCAGGCATTCCAGCTTGCGTCCACACTTTTAAACTCTGCATTAAGATTGCTCAGACTACCATCATCTCCCACTTGAATGATTACAGAAGACTCAACTTGCCTGCCTTGTGCTATGTGGAAAGAAACAAAAGCCAAAGTAAATATTTTAATTATGAGGTCATGTCTTTCCTCCTAGTAACCCTCGAATAGCTTCCTATTTCTGTTAGTTAAAATGAAATTGTCTCTATAAATACAAGCCCTGAAATGATTGGTTCCAATGCACCAACTGCTGCTTCTGTTCTCTCTTTCCACTCTTCACTCACTTTGCTATAAGCATACTTGTTCCCCAAAATCACCAAGCGTGAAAACAGCTTAGAGCTTTGCACTTAACTATTTCCTCTGTCAACAATACACTCTCCAGACATACACATAGCCTACTCTGTTAACTTCATGTAGATCGCCATCAAATGTCTCCTTACCAGACAGACCTCTGAACATGCCATATAAAATGACATCCTCACCTTCTAGCCCCTTTTTCTTCTTATTTCATAGGACTTATCATCACCTGACAATTTACATATTTATTAATATATATTTTAGTGGCCTACTTACATTTACTAGAATATAATACACTTCCAGTGTATAATCTTACATTCATCACTATATTCCCAGCATCTGGAATAGTGTTTGTACCATATCCTGTAGTCACTATTGAAATACATATTGAATGAAGTAAGTCATGGTATAATGAAGTGACTTGAGGAAGAACAATAATCCCACCAAGAGCTAGAAACAATGGATTAGAAAAAATCTGTGTAAAGGCTGTTGCTGAAATGAATAGGAATAAGGTAGTAAGATTCTGAGGAAGTAGGAACATTAGAAATGTGACCTCATATTGTTCAGCTGCTCTTCTTTTGGGAGCATTTGGAGATTCCATACAGAGGGCAAGAAGTTTGAAAATAATCTGGTCTTTGATCAGGTTGAGAGATGCTTTTTGCAGACAAAAAAACCACCACAGCTTTTGTACCCTTGTGTAGCAAAGAAGACAAAATTGAAGACAAGGGACTGAGATCTCAGGAAGAAGGAAGAAATGAAAAAAATGACTATATAGCTGGTTTCTCTTTCAAGACATTTTCTGAATATCAATGCCACATAGGGCAGTAGACTAATAAGTTCCGCAGAAAGTCTAATGGCACTGTGGAGTTTGGTCTGAACAGGTATGAATTGGGTTCTTGACAAAACCCCACAAATAAGGTTAAGTTGTTATCAACTTAAAATAGACTTATAAATATAGGTTGTTATATGTAAGCCTCATGGCAACCACAAGCAAAATCCTTTAGTAGGTGCACGAAAGATAATGAGAAGGGAATCTAAGCATACCACTAAAGAAAGTCATCAAACCACAAAGGAAGAGAGCAGGAGAAGAAGAAAGAAACAGAGAAGAACTACAAAACAGAAAACAACAAATGTCAATAAGTACATACCTATCAATAATTAAATGTAAATAGACTAAATTCTCCAGTCAAAGAGAAAGTGGCAGAATGAATTGAAAAAAAAAAAAAAAAAAGACCCATCTATATGTTGCCTATAAGAGAGTCACTTCGGATGTAAGGACACACACAGGCTGAAAGTGAAGGGATATAAAAAGATATTCCACAGAAATGGAAATCAAAATAAAGCTGGGTTATCTATACATATATCAGACAAAATAGACTTTAAAATAAAGACTGTAATAAAAGACAAAGAAGGGTATCACATGATGATAAAGGGGTCAATCCACTAAGAGGATATAACAATTATAAATATTTACACACCTAACATAGGAGCACATAAACATATAAAGCAAATATTAGCAGACCTATAGGGAGAAATAGCAATACAATTAGAGTAGAAGACTTTAATACCTTACTTAACATCAATGGATACATCATTCAGAGAGAAAATCACTAGGGAAACATTGGCCTTAAGCAACATATTAGACCATATGGACTTAACGGATAGTAACAGAACATTCCATCCAAAAGCAGTAGGATACACCTTATCAGGAGCACATGGAATATTCTCTAGGATAGATCATTATTAGGTCATGACACACTCTTAATAAATTTAAGAATATTGAAATCATATCAAACTCTTTTGAGCACAAATGTACAAAATTAGAAATCAATTACAAGAAGAAAAATGGAAAATTCACAAAAATGTGGAGATTAAACAACATGCTACCAAATAACCAATGAGTCAAAGAAGAAATCAAGAGATATCAAAAAAAAAAATACCTTGAGACAAATGACAATGTAAATACAACATACCAAAACTTATGGGATGCATAAAAAACAGTTCTAAGAGGGAACTTCATAGCAATACAGGACTGCCTCAGAAAACAAAAAAAATTGCAAATAAATAACCTAACTTTACACCTCAAGGAACAAGAGAAAGAACCAAGCCCAAAGTTAGCAGAAAGAAGGAAATAATAAAGATCAGAGTGGAAATAAATGGAATAGAGATGAAAAAGACAAGAGAAAAGATCAATGAAACTAAGAGCTGGTTCTTAGAAAAGATAAACAAAATTGACAAGCCTTTAAATAGACTCACCAAGAAAAAAAGGAGACTAAATAAAATCAGAAATGAAAGAGGAGATGTTACAGCTGTTACGACAGAAATGCAAAGGATCATAACAGGCTACTATAAACAAGTATATGCCAACAAATTTGACAACCTAAAAGAAATGGATATGTTCCTAGAAATGTACAGCTTTCCAATACTGAATCATGAAGAAATAGAAAATCTGAACAGACTGATTACTAGTAAGGAGATTGAATTGGTAATCAAAAACCTCCCAACAAACAAAAGTCCAGGACCAGAGAACTTCACCAATGAATTCTACCAAACATTCAAAGAAGTATTAATACCAATCCTTCTCTAACTCTTCCAAAAAATGGAAGAGCAGGAAATACTTCCAAATTCATTTTACAATGCCAGCAGTACCCTGATAACAAAATCAGAGAAGGACTCCACAACAAAAGAAAATCACAGGCCAGTATCCCTGATGACCATAGATACAAAAATCCTCAACAAAATATTAGTAAACCAAATTCAACAATACAGTAGATTTCCTATCCACAGTTTCACTTTCTGGGGCTTCAGTTACCCACAGTCAACTGCCATCCAAAAATGTTAAATTAAAAATTCCAGAAATTAACAATTTATAAGTTTTAAATGGGACATTGTTCTGAGTAGTGTGATGAACTCTCATGCCATCCTGCCCAGTATGGTATGTGAATCTTCCCTTTGTCTAGCCTATCCGCGCTACCCGCCAGTTAGTCACTTGTTATCAGATTAACTTAGATCAGGTTATCAGATTGACTACTGCAGTATCAGAATGCTTGTGTTCACGTTATCTTCATTTTACTTAATAATGGTCCCAAAGCTCAAGAGTAGTGATGATGACAATTCGGATATGCCAAAGAGAAGCTGTAAAATGCTTCCTTTAAATAAAAAGGGGAAAGTTCTTGACTTAAGAAAACAAATTGTATACTGAGGCTGCTAAAATATATAGTAACTTTTATTACAGTATATTGTTGTAATCTATTTTATTATTAGTTGTTAATCTCTTACCATGCCTAACTTATAAATTAAACTTTATCATAAACATGTATGTATAGGAAAAAGCATAGCATATATAAGATTCAGTACTATCCACCATTTCAGGCATCCACTGGAGGTCTTAGAACATATGCCCCATGGATAAGAGGGAACTACTGTACATTAAAAGGATTACACACCATGATCAACTTGGATTTATTCTAGGGACGCAAGGATGATTCAACATCTGCAAATCAATCAATGTGATACACCACATTAAGAAAATGAAGGACAAAAATTATATAATCATCTCAATAGATGCAGAAAAAGAATTTAACAAAATTCAACGTCTATTTATAATAGAAACTCTCAAAGTGGATATAGACAGAATGTATCTCAACATAATAAAGGCCATATATGACAAGCCCACAGCTAACATCATACTCAGCAGTGAAAACCTGAAAGCTTCTCTCCTAAGGCCAGAAACCAGACAAGGATGCCCATTCACTACTTTTATTCAACACAGTACTGGAAGTCCTAGCCAGAGCAATTTGGCAAGAAAAAGAAATAAAAGGCATTGAAATTGGAAAGGAAGAAGTAAAACTGTCACTATTTGCAAGTGACCTGATATTATATAGAAAATACTAAATACTCCACCAAAAGAAATGTTAGAACTAATAAAGACTTCAGTAAAGTTTCAGGATACAAAGTCCATATACAAAAATATGTTGCATTTCTTGCCCCCCCCCCCCACCCCAAGCCCCACTACATAGTTGTATATGTTAGTTGTAGGTCATTCTGGCTCCTCTATGTGGGATGCCACCACAGCATGTCTTGATGAGTGGTGTGTAGGTCCGCACCCAAGATCCAAACCAGTGTACCCTGGGCCACTGAAGTGGAGCATGCAAATTTAACCACTCGGCCACAGGGCCAGCCCCTGTTGTATTTCTATACACTAATAACAAGCTATCAGAAAGAGAAATTAAGAAAAAAAAATCATTTACAATTGCATCAAAAAGAATAAAATACCTACAAATAAATTTAACCACAGAGGTAAAAGACCTGGACACTGAAAACTATAAGACATTGATCAAAAATTGAAGAAGACACAAATTAAATGGAAAGATATTTCATGCTCATGGATTAACTGAATTAATATTGTTAAAATGGCCATCCTACCCAAAGTCATGTATAGATTCAATGCAATCCCTATCAAAATTCCAATGGCATTTTTCACAGAAATAGAACAAACAATTCTAAAATTTGTATGGAACCCCAAAAGACCCTGAAAAGCCAAAGCAATGTTCAGAAAGAAGAACAAAGCTGGAGGTATCATGCTCCATGATCTTAAACTATACAACAAAGCTATAGTGATCAAAACAGTATGGTATTGACATAAAAAGACACATAGATCAATGGAACAGAATAGAGAGCCCAGAAATAAACCTGTGTATATATGATCAATTAATTTACAACAAAGGAGCCAACAATATACAATGATGGAAGGACAGTCTCTTCAATAAGTGGTGCTAGGAAAACTGGACAGCCACATGCAAAAGAATAAAACTAGACTACTATCTTACACAATACACATAAATTAACTCAAAATAGATTAAAGACTTGAATATAACACCTGAAACCATAAAACTCCTAGAAGAAAACATAGGCAGTAAGCTCCTTGACATAAGTCTTGGTGATGATTTTTTGGTTTGACTCCAAAAACAAAGGCAACAACAGCAAAAATAAACAAGTGGAGCTACATCAAACTAAAAAGCTTCTGCCCAACAAAGGAAACAATCAACAAAACAAAAAGGCAACATACAGAATGGGAGAAAATATTTGCAAATCATATATCTGATAAGGGGTTAATATCCAAAATATATGAAAAACTCATACAACTCAAAGCAAAAAAACAAGCAATCCTATTGAAAATAGGCAAAGGACCTGAATAGGCATTTTTCCAAGGAAGAGACCCAGCTAGCCAACAGGTACATTAAAAGATGCTCAACATCACTAATCATCATGGAAATGCAAATCAAAACTACAAGGAGATACTGCCTCACACCTGTTAGAATGGCTATTATCAAAAAGATAAGAAGTAAGTGTTGGTGAGGATGTGGAGAAAAGGGAACTCTTGTGCACTGTTGGTAGGAGTATAAATTGGTGTAGCTGCTATGGAAAATAGTATGGAGGTTCCTCAATAAATTAAGCCATCCAGCAATCCCACTTCTGGGTATTTATTTGAAGAAAATGAAAACACTAACTGGAAAAGATATATGCACCCCCATGTTCATTGCAGCATTATTCATAATAGCCAAGACATGGAAATGTCCTAAGTGCCCATGGATAGATGAATGGATAAAGAAATGTGGTATATATATACAGTAGAATACTATTCAGACATAAAATAGAATGAAATCATGCCATTTGAAACAACATTGATGGACTGATGGCATTGTGCTAAGTGAAATAAGTCAAACAGAAAGACAAATACCATGTGATCTTACTTATATGTGGAATATAAAAACAAACCAACCAGGCTCATAGATACAGAGAATAGCTTGGTGGTTGCCAGAGGTGGGGGTTGGAAATGGAAAAAATGGATTAAGAGGGTCAAAAGGTACAAACTTCCAGTAATAAATAAGTCATGGGTATGTAATGTGCAGCATGGTGACTACAGTTAATAATACTATATTACACATTTGAAAGTTGCTAAGAGGCAAAATCTTTAAAAGTCCTCACCACAAGAAAAAAATTGCAGCTATATATGGAGATGAACGTTAACTAGACTTATCGTGGTGATCATTTTGCAATATGTACAAATATTGCATCATTATGTTGTGCTCCTGAAACTAATACGTTAAATGTCAGTTATATCTCAATAAAAAGAAAAAAACGGAAAACTACCCCACAAATTCAATTCAGCTCAGCCCCTGGTTGAATCCAGGTCATCAGGCTCCTCTCTGCCAAAAGATAAAAAGGTGCATTGTCTCCAGAGAAAGATAATATTATCTAGAGCTTCAAGAATTTTTTTTTACTGTCTGGCATTAAAAAAAAAAAAAAGCATTCCAAGAGAGAGGATCCTGTGAACAAAAAACTAAGAGAAAAGATAGAAAATAGAAAGAGATCCACTAGTGATCACATTATTGCAATTCCCAAACAAGGACTTACAGAAAGCTATGATTAATATATCAAGAAAATAGAGAGAAAAGACAAAATACAGGAAAAGTTGGATAATTCTGCTAGAGAATTAGAATAAAAAAATGGAAATTAGAGTTGAAAAATACAGTGGCTGAAGTTAAAAATAAATAGCTTTAACAGAATACCAGACATGTGCCAAAGAAGATTAATAAGTTGGAAGACAGGTTAACAACAGCAACAACAACAACAACAACAATATATATATATATATCCAGACAGAATGCAGAAAAACAAATGGAAGATATAGAAGAAAGAGACATGTGGGACACTGTGAAAAGGTATACCACACAAGTAATTAGACATCCAGAAGGAGAGGAGACAGAAAATAGGGAGGAGGCAATATTGGAAGAGAGAATGACCCAGAATTTTTCCAAACTGATGAAATGTCAACCAACAGATTCAATAAGCTAACCAAACTCTAAGCAAGGTGAATACAAGGAGACTGCACATAATTACATCATAATAAAGCAATGGAAAAGTCAACAAGGAACTCTTAAAATCAGCCATAGAATAAAGAAATAGTAAATTTAAAGTAACAACAATACAAGGACAGCTGGATCTCATCATAAAAGATGAAAGCCAAAAGGGTATAGAATACAATCATTAAAGATGGGGAAGGAAATATCTGTCACCTCGAATTCCATATCCTCTAAAAATATTCTTCAAAAAGTATACAAAATAAAGACTATTTCAGATGAACAGAGCAGCTTTTCCCAGCAGAATTGCACTGAAAGAAATACTTCAGCGGTTTTTAGGCAAAAAGAAATTGGTCCCAGATAAAGTAACAAAATGCAGGCAGACTAAAGAGCAAAAGAAGGGGGGAAAAGGCAGATAAACATAAATGAATATTGACTGTATAAGATGATGATATACTGGACTGGCTGATATGAAATATATGTAGAATTAGCAACAACCGTAGCAACGAGCAGTCAGGGCATATATGGACCTAAAGAGTTCTAAGGTCCGAGCATTATCAGCCAAGAAATGACTGTAATAAATTGAAATAAGTCAAAGATGTGTGTTGTAGTCTCTAGGGTAGCTGCTTAAAAAATAGTAAAGAATATATGACTCTCATTTTATAGAAAAGAAAACTGGAAAAATAAAATCTATTTAAATAATCCAAAAGAAGAAAAAAAGAAAAGGCAACATAAAACAAGTCAAGCCAAGGGGCTGGCCTGGTGGCACAGTGGTTGTTTGCTCACTCTGTTTCAGCGGCCCAGGGTTCACAGGTTCGGATCCCAGGTGCGGACATAGCACCACTTGTCAAGCCATGCTGTGGTGGCATCCCACATAAAGTAGAAGAAGATTGGCACGGATGTGAGCTGAGTGACAATCTTCCTCAAGCAAAAAGAGGAAGACTGACAGCAGATGTTAACTTGGGCCAATCTTCCTCACAAAATAAAAAAGAAAAAGCAAAAACAGATCAAGCCAAAAACAAATAGTAAGGTGGTAGATATACAGCCAAATATATCAGTAATTACCTCAAATACAAAATAATGAAACACTTCAATTAAAAGCAGGTAACAAAATCTCTATGCTGCTTCTAAGAGACACACCTTATATATAAAGACAGATATGGAAAGAAAAGGTTGAAGAAAAGATACACTATGCAAGCACTGATCCAAAGAAAGCTGGTGTTCCAATACTAGTATAAAACAAAGTTGACTTTAAGGCAGGAAGCATTACATCAAATTAAGAGAGCCATTTCTTATAAAGGAGGATATAAATAAATAAAATCTTTTTACCTCCCATATGATTGTAATCACACTCACCCTATAAGAAGATGCTAAGTGGAGAGGTAAGAGCTCAATACACCATATTCTGTGTAACTTACATGATTGAAGATATTACAGTAAGTCTGCAAGTTCTAGCTGCAATTTTTCTACTTGGTGCCAACTCTCGCAAACAGATGACTTGATCCAACTCATAGGCAAGGATAAGAGATTACAATGATAAGAAAGAGTAGTTTTACTGTCATTGTCTCCACTGACAGAAAATGTTTTAAATGCCCTTTCCTAACAATTATACAAGCTCTAACTAGGGACCTACCTGAACAGAGTACAGACAGAATAATTAAGATGATTAACTCTCCTCTTTTGAGGAAAAACTTACCCCCTAACAACTACTGAGATCATCCACGCATTGCAATAGGCAGTCACCTTGGGAGCTGATGTTCTCTTCTTCCTGGACATGGTGGTGTTGTCATTGTCTTTAGAGGCCAAGAAGAAGTGATTTCCCACTCCATAAAGATGAAAATTTGCATTCCAAAAATGGGGAGGACTAATTGGGACACTCAGAGCTCTCAACTATCACCAAAATAATGAACCTTCAGCCCATTTCTGTTAGATTCCTTTTATTAACTGAATCCCAGCAACATAAGGCAACATTCTCTTCAACAGTCTATTTGGACTTCATTCAAAATGTTGGATTCTTCTTCAGATTCCTCAGAGCACCCATGGCAGAGTATCCATGGCTCCTGTTTCTGAAAGTGCTGACCTGACTACAACATAAATCAAACTCTGCAAATGTGCCCTGGCTCCATTGCAACGGTGTATGCCTCCACACGCTTTCTACAAATGGGTACCCCAGTGAAAGGACTGTTATATTTATATTTGTATACTGAAAATGGTTTGGAACCTGTTGGAAGTAATCAATATGCTTGAGTAAATTTGTGTTACTCCTAATATTTATTAATCTTTTTCTGCTCAACTGCTCAATCACATAATAAAAAGAACAGTAATCCTTTACTGAGATGTATTTCTGCTCTGGCAGATGAACTTAACCTTGCTTCCAAGGAATTTGTCTGGCTTGTGCATTATTCTAACTATACACCAATTCCTGTCTCTCCATGAAATCAAATTGTAAAATTACACAAGTAGCTGTAATAGAATGGTTTAATCAGTGATCTTTGAACTGTATAGAGTTACCCAGTTGAATAAGGAAATTAAACATCTAATATTTAAGAATAAGTTAGAAATTACACATTTGACATGCTAGATCAATTTTCTAGAAAAATGATGGTTATTGTCAGTATGAGTTCACAAAACATAATGGCCTTCTATTTTACTCCATCTCATGAAGAATAGTGTGTGCACATTCCAGATAACTCAGATCTTATCTGACTTTATAATCATATTACAACATTACCAGAATTGAGTCTTCTTTATAGGGTTTTAGTGGAATGACTAAACCTAATTTCATAACCAGTGTACTCACGTCTAAAGAGGAATTCAATCATTCAATTTTTAAATATTTTAAACGTGCTCTTATACAACCAATACAACTTAAATACTAGAAGCATTTAAGTCATTTTTATCAGTTGACTGTTCAAATGACAAAATCAACACCAGGAATTATTCCATATTTTAAAAGATATAATCTGCTAATCAGTTAAAGTCATTATACTTGAATAATAAATTCCTGGCAGTACACATTTTAAATTACTACCACAAAACAAACTCCTGACCTCATCTATAATCAATAATCATTATAAAATGTCCTGTAAGTAGCCTATAGGCCCTTAAGGAATTTCCTATTATGCCTCAGGACAAAGTGCTTGGATAAATATTTCTTGTATATTCATTTGTTTATTTTGCCTTTTTTGTGTACTTTTTTTTATCCCTTTGTTAACGGTATGTAAATGTAAAATTGGAAAAGGCTTTCCCTTGTTCTATATAAAAATAATTTTATATTGAAAGTCTAGATCTAGTCTCCCTCAATCTGATTAAAATTCATTTTCTAGCTTGGTTTGAAGATGCACAGCTTTATAAACTCTCCTCTGTACTTCCCAAATAGGTAGATTAAAATTTAATTGCCTTGGACATCAGCAAATATGTATTCAGTGCTTACTCTCCGCCCAGGACTGAGTTAAGCACTTAGGGGAACAAAATGACAATATAAGTATACTGCTGTGTAAGCAAAAGTGAGTGGATTCCACTGAAGGAGGTGAAAGTGGGGCACAGGCTTCAATGCAGATGTTATTTTCTTTATATCTCAACAATTTTGAAGTTGTTTCCATTTTTAGCTTCAGAAACAAACATCAGTGGTTTTGAAACCTAAGAAGGAGGAATCATTAAAAATCAACATGTATCAGGGAGCAGGACCAAGATGGCAGAGTGAGTGGTCTTCTTTGTCTCTCCCCCGTCGAATCCACAACTAATTGGACATTCACCGATTAACAAAGGATATCCAGATAGCATCTCAAGACGCCTAAGAGTCTCATGCTGCTATACATCGGAAGGCTGACGGACTTCCCCCCGGGAGGAGGTGGAAATAGGTGAAAACTCTCCAACCCCCAACTCCTGACACCTGGACAGCCTAGTTCCTGCAGGAGGCTCTCTTCCAGCAGACTCCCCCATAGCATCGCCACACACCAAGGGTGGGAATGTGCACTCACCAGTGGAGCGATGGTGGAAACAGGTGACAACAGCCCTACCCAAGCCCCCCGCGATTACACCTAAGCCCAGGGGGAACCCCCAGGGTCCCTCACCCACCAGCAGGGAAGGCTTCCGCTCGCCATTAGCAGAGAGGCCCCGCCCAGAATCCAGAACAAAGGGAAGCTCCCGGCGGGCGGATTCCCCAGCACGGCACCAGACTGCAAGTTGCTGCTGGGCTCACGGTCTCCGGCGCACGGGTTGGTGCAGGGGGCGCCCGGACTTCCCATAGACATGCTTGGGGACACGGTTGGAGCTCCAGCACCTAGCTCTGTGGCCTGGGGGGAGGCTCCAGGGTCCCGCACCTCCCCAGCATGGAAAGCCTCTGCTCGCCATTAGCAGGGAGGCCCTGTCCAGAATCCAGGACAAAGGGAAGCTCCCAGCGGGTGGATTTCCTGGCACAGCACCAGACCGCAAGCTGCTGCTGGGCTCATGGTCCCCAGCACACGGGTCGGTGCAGGGGGCACCCGGACTTCCTTTGGACGTGCTTGGGGACAGGGTTGGAGCTCCAGTGCCTGGCTCTGCGGCCCGGGGGGAGGCCCTGGGGTCCCGCAACCCCCCTGGCAGGGAAAGCCTCTGCTTGCCATTAGCAGGGAGGCTCCGCCCAGAATCCAGGACAAAGGGAAGCTCCCAGTGGGCGGATTCCCAGGCACGGCACAAGACCACCAGCTGCTGCTGGGCCCACAGTCTCCAGCACATGGGTTGGTGCAGGGGTGCCTGGACTTCCCGTGGACATACTTGGGGACTGGGTGGAGCTCCAACACCCGGCTCTGTGGACTGGGGGGACACTCCAGGGTCATGCACCACCCCCAGCATGGAGGGCCTCTGCTCGCCATTGGCAGGGAGGCCCCTCCCAGCATTCTTAACACCAGGAAGCTCCCTAGAGCAGAAATCCCCACAAGGCAGCAGCTTACAAGCCACCGCCAGGCCCATGGACTCTGGCCGTGTCCCAGACGAGGCAAGGGGCTCCCAGAGATCCTGTGGGAGTGGGGCAGAGTGGAGCTCCAGTGAAATGGCTACATAGCCCAGGGGGGAACTCCAGTTTCCTACAGCACCCTCAGTGAAAGCCTCTGCGCAGCACTAGTGGAGAGGTCCCGACTGGCAATCGCAAGGCGTGAAGGCCCTGGGGCAAAAGTAGCACAGCTAGGTGAGTTAACGACAGACTGCAGAAGATACCCATAGCTCTGCTGGGACCTATAGTGGACAAGCGATTATAGGTGATCCTGCTCCTGGCTGTTGGGAAAGCTCACAACACTGCTGCAGAACACAAGGAAGGAGCGTGTCTATGTGGGCTGCAACAGTAGGCACCAGCAGCCTGAGGCCCCCTTGCGATTGCTTCCACAACCGACAAGGGACCCCACAGGACCACTGTGACTACGAGGAGGGGTCCAGGTCTATCAGTAACAGCTGACAGGGTTCCTGGTTGGTGCAGTCTAAACAGCTGCCTCCCCCCAACACCAGTCGCAACAAGTGGAAGCAGCGACTAAACTCTATCTCTATGCGGAGGCACAAATCCATGCCATCCAGCAGTATGAAAAAATATATTAAATCTCCAGAACAGAAGGAAAATGATAAGCACCCAGAAAACAATCCCAAAGACAATGAAATCTATAACCTAAATGACGATGATTTCAAAACTGCCATTAGTAAAAAACTCAACGAGTTAAAAAAGAATTCAGATAGACAACTCAATGAGTTCAGGAGCTGTGTCCCAAAAGAGCTTGACACTATAAAGAAGAACCAATTAGAAATACTAGAGATGAAGAACACAATGGAGGAGATTAAGAAAAATCTGGACTCTCTGAACAGTAGGGTCAACAATATGGAGGACAGAATTAGCAATTTGGAGGATAGGAATATAGAAATGCTGCAGACAGAAGAGGAGAGAGAACTAAGACTAAAAAGAAATGAAGAAACTCTCCAAAAATTATCCGACTCAATTAGGAGATGCAACATAAGAATTATAGGTATACCAGAGGGAGAAGAGAAGGAGAAGGGGGCAGAAGGCCTGTTCAAAGAAATAATAGCTGAGAACTTTCCAAACTTGGGAAGAGAGATGGAACTTCATGTGACAGAAGCCAATAGATCTCCAAACTTTATTAATGCAAGAAGACCAACCCCAAGGCATATAGTAGTGAAACTAGCCAAAGTCAACAACAGAGAGAAAATACTAAGGGTAGCCAGGCAGAAGAAAATAACTTACAAAGGAAACCCCATAAGGCTATCAGCAGATTTCTCAGGAGAGACCTTACAGGCTAGAAGAGATTGGAATGAAATATTCAAAACTCTGAAGGACAAAAACCTGCAGCCAAGAATACTCTACCCAGTGAAAATATCCTTCAAATGTGATGGAGAAATAAAAACTTTCCCAGACAAACAAAAGTTAAGGGAGTTCATCGCCACAAAACCTCCTCTTTAAGAAATGCTCAGGAAGAACCTCATTCCTGAAAAATCAAAAAAAGGAAAGGGGTTATAAAATCCAGAACAAAGGAGATAAGCAGAAGGACAATAACACAAAGTAACAGCTCTCCATCAGGACAAATGCAAAAGAACTAGAAAACAAGTGATAAAATGGCAACAGTAGACCCCCACGTTTCAATAATCACTCTAAACGTGAATGGATTGAACTCTCCAATCAAAAGGCACAGAGCGGCAGGATGGATCAAAGAACAGGATCCAACAATATGCTGCCTCCAGGAAACACACCTCAGCCCCAAAGACAAACACAGACTCAAAGTGAAGGGACGGAAGACAATACTCCAAGCTAATAATGAACAAAAGAAAGCAGGTGTTGCCATACTTATGTCAGACAAAGTAGACTTCAAAGCAAAACAGATAAAGAAAGACAAAGAGGGGCAGTATATAATGATAAAAGGAACACTCTAGCAAGATGACATAACACTTATAAATATATATGCACCTAACACAGGAGCACCAAAATTCATAAAGAAACTATTAACAAAACTAAAAGGAGACATCAACAGCAATACAATAATAGTAGGGGACCTCAATACCCCATTAACACCAATGGACAGATCATCCAGACAGAAAATCAACAAAGAAATTATAGAATTAAATGAAAAATTAGATCAGATGGACCTAATAGATATGTATAGGACGCTTCATCCAAAAACAGCAGGTTACACATTCTTCTCAAGCACGCATGGAACATTCTCAAGGATAGACCATATCTTGGGAAACAAAGCAAGCATCAATAAGTTCAAGAGGGTTGAAATAATATCAAGCATCTTTTCTGATCATAATGCTATGAAACTAGAAATCAACTACAAGAATAAAGCTGGGAAAGGGCCAAAAATGTGGAGACTAAACAACATGCTACTGAACAAACAATGGATTATTGAAGAAATTAAAGAAGAAATCAAACATTACCTGGAGACAAATGAAAATGAAAACACACCATACCAGATTATTTGGGATGCAGCAAAGGCAGTCCTAAGAGGGAAATTCATTGCAATACAGGCTCACCTCAATAAGCAAGAAAAATCTTACAAAAACAACCTCAAACAACACCTAATGGAATTAGAAAAAGAAGAACAAACAAAGCCCAAAGTCAGTAGAAGGAGGGAAATAATAAAAATTAGAGCAGAAATAAATGATATTGAAACAAAAAAGACAATAGAAAGGATCAATGAAACAAAGAGTTGGTTCTTTGAAAAAATTAACAAAATCGACAAACCCTTAGCCAGACTCACTAAAAAAAAAAAGAGAGAAGTCTCAAATAAATAAAATTAGAAATGAGAGAGGGGAAATCACAAAAGACACCAAAGAAATACAAAGGATCATAAGAGAATACTACGAAAAACTATATGCCAACAAATTGAACAACCTAGAAGAAATGGATAAATTCCTAGACTCATACAACCTACCCAAACTGAATCAGGAAGAAATAGAGAATCTGAATAGACCAATCACAAGTAAAGAAATAGAAACAGTAATTAAAAACCTCCGCAAAAATAATAGTCCAGGACCAGACTGCTTCTCTGGAGAATTCTACCAAACACTCAAAGAAGATTTAATACCTATCCTTCTCAAACTATTCCAGAAAATAGAGGAAGATGGAGCACTCCCTAACACATTCAATGAAGCCAACATCACCCTGATCTCCAAACCTGACAAGGACAATACAAAGAAGGAAAACTACAGGCCAATATCACTGATGAACATAGATGCAAAAATCCTCAACAAAATTTTGGCAAACCGAATACAGCAATACATCAAAAATATTATACACCATGACCAAGTGGGATTTATACCAGGGACACAGGGATGGTTCAACACCCGCAAGTCAATCAACGTGATTCACTACATTAACAAAATGAGAAACAAAAACCACATGATCATCTCAATAGATGCAGAGAAAGCATTCGACAAGATCCAGCATCCATTTATGATAAAAACCCTCAATAAAATAGGTATAGAAGGAAAGTACCTCAACATAATAAAGGCCATATATGACAAACCCACAGCCAACATCATACTCAACGGACAAAAACTGAAACCCATCCCTCTCAGAACAGGAACAAGACAAGGGTGCCCACTTTCCCCACTCTTATTCAACATAGTGCTGGAGGTTTTGGCCAGAGCAATTCGGCAGGAAAAAGAAATAAAAGGAATCCAAATAGGCAACGAAGTAGTAAAACTCTAGATGTTTGCAGATGACATGATCTTATATATAGAAAACCCCAAAGAATCCATAGAAAAACTATTAGAAACAATCAACAACTACAGCAAAGTTGCAGGGTATAAAATCAACATACATAAATCAGTAGCATTTCTATATGTTAACAATGAACTAACAGAAAAAGATCTCAAGAACTCAATCCCATTCACGATTGCAACAAAAAGAATAAAATACCTTGGGATAAATTTAACCAAGGAAGTGAAAGATCTATACAATGAAAACTACAAGACCTTCTTGAAAGAAATTGATGACGACATAAAGAGATGCAAAGACTTTCCATGCACATGGATTGGAAGAATAAACATAGTTAAAATGTCCATACTACCTAAAGCAATCTACAGATTCAATGCTATCCTAATCAGAATTCCAATGTCATTCTTTACAGATATTTAACAAATAATCCTAAAATTCATATGGGGCAACAAAAGACCCCGAATTGCTAAAGCAATCCTGAGAAAGAAGAACAAAGCTGGAGGCATCACAATCCCTGACTTCAAAACGTACTACAAAGCTACAGTAATCAAAACAGCATGGTACTGGTACAAAAGCAGATGCACAGATCAATGGAAAAGAATTGAAAGCCCAGAAATAAAACCACACATCTATGGACAGCTAATCTTTGACAAAGGAGCTGAGGGCCTACAATGGAGGAAAGAAAATCTCTTCAACAAATGGTGCTGGGAAAACTGGACAGCCACATGTAAAAGAATGAAAATCAACCATTGTTTTTCACCATTTACTAAAATAAACTCAAAATGGATCAAAGACCTAAAGATTAGGCTTGAAACAATAAGTCTTCTACAAGAGAATGTCGGCAGTATACTCTTTTATTTTTTTTTTTAAAGATTTTTTTATTTTTTCCTTTTTCTCCCCAAAGCCTCCCGGTACATAGTTGTATATTCTTCGTTGTGGGTCCTTCTAGTTGTGGCATGTGGGATGCTGCCTCAGCGTGGTCTGATGAGCAGTGCCATGTCTGCACCCAGGATTCGAACCAACGAAACATTGGGCCGCCTGCAGCGGAGCGCGCGAACTTAACCACTCGGCCACGGGGCCAGCCCCTCGGCAGTATACTCTTTGACATCAGCTTCAAAAGAATCTTTTTGGACACCATAACACCTCACATGAGGGAAACAATAGAAAGAATAAACAAATGGGACTTCATCAGACTAAAGAGCTTCCTCAAGGCAAGGGAAAACAGGATTGAAACAAAAAAACAGCCCACTAATTGGGAAAAAATATTCACAAGTTATTTATCCGACAAAGGGTTAATCTCCATAATATACAAAGAACTCACACAACTCAACAATAAAAAATCAAACAACCCAATTACCAAATGGGCAGGGGACATGAACAGACATTTCTCCAAAGAAGATATACGGATGGCCAATAGACACATGAAAAGATGCTCATCATCGCTAATCATCAGGGAAATGCAAATCAAAACTACACTAAGATATCACCTTACACCTGTTAGAATGGCAAAAATATCCAAAACCAAGAGTGACAAATGTTGGAGAGGCTGTGGAGAAAAGGGAACCCTCATACACTGTTGGTGGGAATGCAAACTGGTGCAGCCGCTATGGAAAACAGTATGGAGATACCTCAAAAAGTTAAGAATGGAAATACCTTATGACCCAGCCATCCCACTACTGGGTATCTATCCTAAGAACCTGAAATCAGCAATTCCAAAAGTTCCATGCACCCCTATGTTCATCGCAGCATTATTCACAATAGCCAAGTCATGGAACCAACCTAAGTGCCCAGCAACTGATGATTGGATAAAGAAGATGTGGTATATATATACAATGGAATACTACTCAGCCATAAAAAAGGACAAAGTCGTCCCATTCACAACAACATGGATAGACCTTGAGGGTATTGTGTTGAGTGAAATAAGCCAGACAGAGAAAGATGAACTCTGTATGACTCCACTCATAGGTGGTAGTTAACATATGGACAAATAGAACTGATTGGTGGTTTCCAGGGGAAAGGGGGGTGGGGGGAGGGCACTAGGGGTGAAGTGGTGTACCTACAACATGACTAATAATGATGTACCACTGTAATTTCACAAGGATGTTAACTTTCATAACCTTAATAAAAAAATGTAATTGCCTTTATTAAGGAGTACTAGAAATTTAAACACCCTGCCTATTAGAAATTCTATAGCTTTTTCTACTTATCAATTATAGGAAGAAAAAATTCTGACTCTGAGATAAAGTCGCTAATTTTTCCAGTTTTTCAGAATGGAGCAATAACTGCTTATCAAATGTCAATGGTTTATATTCATAAAAAATTTCTTGAGCTACTCCTCTCTGGTCCACACAAAGAGAATTTGGGGATATAAAAAGGTTAGTGTTGATCGTCTTGCAGATGAGTAATGCAATTGCTGTTCTGATGTTCTTGGGAATTAAAACCCCTTAGTAAATTAGTGCCTGTACATTTCAACAGCTTTAGTGATGCATTTTAGTATTTACACTGCTGTATTGAGTATTTATGATGTACAAGGAATTAGCAAAGCACAGATAACTTGCAGAATTATTTTAAGGAAAAACAAGATAATTTACTTAAAGTATGTATCGTTCTGCTAGTCACGTTTCTAAACACTTAGTGAATGTTAGTTCCCTCCTCATTCATTCTGTTGTTCTTTCATTCACTCTTTTATTCCACTTAACAAATACTTATTTGTGCCTACTGTATGGCTGATATTGAGCTAGTTAGCAATTTTATAAGTGGATCTAAATTTGTGAGACCATCAACTAGGTGAGGAACAAACAACATGACCATGGTTCATCCACAATTCAGATAACTTGCCAGCTTGCTCAGATTTGACAGAAGTTGCCTAATGCTCCACTCAATCTCCAACTTGTGAAAGATGGCATGAGTGGAAAGCCATATAAAAATAAAGCCGGAGCAGCCATTTCGGAGGAATTGCCTTGCACATCATGTTTATGTTATCTTCCCAACTGGACCAAACTGCCAACATCCAAGAAGTCAGTAAGGACAAGAATATCCTATCTGTAAGGACTGAAGGAACTGGATTTTTCTAATGATTGATCACTAACCTATGAAGGAAGTACAAGTCTAGCCTTTTACCTGATGACCGAATCTCAAGCCAATCTATGAAGTACAAACCTAGCCTTACCTCATCCAGCACCAATGAACTCTTCTTTAACAAAGCTCACCTCATCCTCCCTTTTTCCCATAGAAACCCTAAGCTCCTCTCCTGAAATTAGGACACTATTTAGGTTTCTGCCTGAATCTGTTCTCCCCGAATTGCAAATCTTTGATCCCAAATGAATGCTTTGCCTCTTCAACGGGTTTCTGTTTTGGTAGGTTGACAAAGTAAACACAGCCTCCCTTTAAATAAATTATTTTTACTTTAAAAACTCTTCTTTTTACTCTACTATTTGAAAGGTACATAAGTAATTTACAAGGACACTTTGAAATATTTTTCTTTCAATGAGAGAAGCATTATTGTTAACGTCTTTGGAAAATAGAAGTCCAACAGTTGAAAATATGGTAATTCCTTTTTTTACTTAATCAGTTACTTTTAGAAATGTGCAGCATTGTAGTGGACAAATGTTGTAAGAATAGTTAAAGGAGTTCTGAGCACCAATGTCTGTGTGTGTATGAATGTGTGGGTTTCCCCCATATCACCAAGCAATTCTCTGACAGAAGCTGGGTGTACTACAATTCAACTCAATTCTGACACTATCTACCTGGAGATAGCATCGGATCCCACAGGTTGAGTGTTTAGTCTCACAAGACAGCCCCTGCTCCACTTCAGATACCAGTTGTAACGGCGTGTTATTGCCTCTGCTTCTGATTAAGTGGCTACTGATTGGAGCTTCCGATGACCTCCTTTGCTGGCCTTGATTAATTTGCTAGAGCAGCTCACAGAACTCAGGTAAACATTTTACATACTAGATTACCGGTTTATTATGAAAGAATACAACACAAGAACAGTCAGATGGAAGAGATGCATAAGGCAAGGTATGGGGAAAGGCTGCAGAGCTTCCATGCCCTCTCCCAGCATGCCACTCTCCCAGAATCTCCATGTGTTCACCAACTCAGAAGCTCTCCTTTTGGGTTTTTATGGATGCTTCCCTACATAGGCATGACTGATTAAATCATTGGCCATTGACAACTGCACTCAATCTCCAGCCCCTCTCCCATTCCTGGAGGTTGTGGCAGGAGTAGAGAATGGACTAAAAGTTCCAACCCTGTAACC
Organism: Equus asinus; assembly: GCF_041296235.1. Taxonomy (NCBI): domain Eukaryota; kingdom Metazoa; phylum Chordata; class Mammalia; order Perissodactyla; family Equidae; genus Equus; species Equus asinus. The sequence continues at coordinate 133,063,974 of NC_091792.1, forward strand.
ACGTGTTTGGTTCCACTGTCAGCCAGCCCCCATCCTTGGGTGCTTTCCAAAAATCACCTCACTAACATAACGAAAAAACACCTTTATCGCTCTCACCACAGGAAATTCCAAGTGTTTTAGGAACTCTGTTCCAGAAATTGGGGCAAAGATCAAACATTTCTTACCATAAGTCACAATATCACATTAGTTTTCTTGGGCAGGGACAGAGATTGACTGGGATGATGAAGTAAATTTCTGGAGTGAATGGATGGCAATGTTCTGTATCTTGATAGAGGTCTCGGCTACATAGGTGTCAATGAAAATAACCAGTAATCAACCTATAGATCGAAATTGAGGTGAGTTTAATATATGAGCCAATTCTGAGAACTTATGCCCTGGAGAGCAACCTCCACGAAGGAAGGAAGCACTCCAGAGAAGTGAGCAGTACAGCATGTTTATGCTGTACAACAGCATGATTATGTGCTGTTTTGCAATGAGGAACATACATCAAATATGATAGGAATACTTTTTTGCTTTTTACTACAGTCACAAGATGTTTTGTTTTATACAGCAGGTCAGTCTGACCCTGGTTTCTGGGAAGGAATGCTATGTTTAAAGAAATGCTGATGTGAGAGCGAGAGCGCGGCCTTCATCCCTGTCTTTAAAGACAGCATTCTTTGCTTTAGGATACTGTAAACGTGTAAGGCAGATGTACAAGGAGATGCTTAACAGGCCACATTAGGCCATTCTAGAAAAACAAGGTCAGGCTGAATCAGTTTTAAAACAAAATAGCTTTCTCATATATATTAACTTTTCCTTATTGTTCTTCTTTTATTCCATCACTTATCAAAACCTAGAGCGTGTACACTTAAAATTTGTACATTTCATTTTATGTAAATTTTATATTAAAAAACTGCATGCTAAAGTATTGAGGATGTTGTTGAGATATTTGCAATTTACTTTAAATGAATAGAAAATAAGATGAATTTGTGGATGAATAGAGAGAGGGATAGACAGCATGATTGAGCACATACAATAAAGTGCAATGGTAGAATCTAGATGGTGGGTTTTGGGATGTTCACTAAAAAGTTTTTTCAATTGTGCTGCATGTTCAAATCTTTGTATACTAAAGTATTGGAAAGAGAAGAATGCATCATTAAGGGTGTGTATAATTTATGCACTGTCTAGCATTTTTGATGTTAATAAAATTATTCGAGACTGAAATAAATTGTATTTAATTTCAATGCTGTCTTTTCATATGTACCTACTGTGCATAATAGCAAAAGCTGTTTCCTTTTAGAGTAAGTATGTTCCTTTTAGAACTCAATTAACATTGATTTGTCCACTGCTGCAGACTTTATTAACACTAACAACTTAGAATAAATTAGTGTTTGCTCTTTATTAATAAGTTCAATAACTTTCTGCTCTCATTCCGACTTCCTTTCCAGTGTGTTCTATTTAAAAGCTATTAATGTTTATGTTTCCTGGCAATTTTATTTCTATATTTGTATTCAAATTATCACATTACAGAAATGTATATTTTTCCTCGTAAATGTCTGATTTTATTGTTTGTTATTTCTATTTAAGAATTTAATGACTACTTGGAGGTTCAACATTTAACTTAAAAAAATATTTCATTATTCGTAAATTTAACAGGCCTTACTTTTCATGTATGAACTGTTCTCATTGGAAGCACTGTGGTAGTGGTTCAGAAAATGGTTAGATTCACTGGGAGTGTCATAAGAACATATATAAACTATCTGAATTTATTTTTATTAAAAAAACTTTATTAATATTTAATATATAGATTGACCAGGACACGCTCACTTGAGCTTTATCAGTCACATATCACATGCACTACTGAATTTCCTGAAGAAAAAGTGAGAGTTTTGCAATGTGGAAGAGTTAGCAGTTAAGCTCATTGCATTATAGTTCATACTTGATCGTTTAAGTGGATTTATAAGTATTTACTAATTTTAACTAAGTAAACTGTTAGAAAAGGACACTTGGCTTAAAAGATTTCTAAAAGAGCAAACAAGAAAGGAGGAAGAAAGAAGGGAAAAAGGAAAGACGAAGTGTGGAATGAAATACTAATAATGTGAACATAAGAGAAAATGACAAAATCAATTTATCTTCCCGACTACAAGATTGGAGCACTTCACAGCTTCGTTATACAATAAAGACAATGCTCTAAAGTGATCTGACCAAAAGTCACCCAAAACAGTAGTTATCAAGAAGATTATCTGAAATTATACCCACTACCATTAATGATGAACTTAGCTCGTAAGCACCTTTCGTGTCTTGAGATATTAACTAATGATAGCATGAAGACTTCATGAGAGCAAGACTTTTTCTACATAGAGAAAATGAAGACAGATCTCTGCAATTTTTAAAAGGGATTTTTAAAGTCACTGGATCTTCAATATTGTACTTCACAAAATTTTGTTAATGAATAATAAATGTTTAGAAGTCTTTTTTTTGACCCAAAGACATAAAATACCAAAAAGAATTGAACAAAGACTTGCTCTTCCTGTAACAAAGGGCTGGAATATCACATGAAAAACAAACATAAATGCATTTAATTGTAGGACAAAAATTTCCATAAGATTTAGACAAAATAGTACATTGTGGGAGGTATGTTATTCAGTTGGATGAAAACACCCATATTTCAAGTATGTCCCAATTTAGGATATTTTCTAGAGTTCGCATCAGTAATAAAATACAGAAGGAAACTTTTTTGTGATCCTCTAAAGAAAAGTATATGGGAGAAAGCAGATTTTCAATAATGCCTTTAATAAAATTGATGTTTTCTTGAAACACCTATTTAACTGGTCACGGAGCAGCATCTTTGATTAGAACGAAGAGAGAATTTCAGGATGAGAAAACACCACACATGAAATTCATTCTATCTATTCAGAGACAAGCTTTTGCCATGGAATGTGTTGTTCTAGGTTTATGTGCTTCAACTGGGAATACCCTCATCTTGTGAGAGAATTACAAACAATTACTGCAAAGTTACCTTCACACTAATTGGCAAAACCTAAAAGTAAAAAATTCTCACAAACGTTCCCGGACACGGGTTTCAGGCGGTAATGGTTTCTGACTGAAGCATACTACCTAGAATCTGGCTACAGAGAGTATGCCAGAATACATGTGAACACAGTCATGTGGGTTCAGAACACAAAGCAGTCGGATGATTACATTGTTGTGGTAAAAGTTATAAGTAAGGGACTTGTAAAATACAGCAATGTCTTGTCAATCTATAGAACCAAGTGTAAGAGATTATTTTACAGGCAAGGAAAACAAGTCTCAAGTTATCTCCAATGCAGCTTTCATAAAGTATGCACTGAATAAATCTGTTAATTAAGTAAATAAACACATTAACAAATGAATAACTTACAGTTTCAAATACAACCCAAAATGCTATCTCCTCTCCATTAATTTTGTTCTAATAATGCATAATTAGTTCTAAGAAGAGCAATGTAACTGTGAAAAAGGTTTCAAAGATAAACTCTATAATAAGGCAAGATATTTATTCACGTATCTGTGTGCACTCCAATGAAATATCAAGTGTTCTATTCCTCGTTCATTGGTGTCTTGTACACTTTTTGACGCTGAAAAGTCTTTTCCTTTTCCTTTTGACTCCCTCTAATGGACTTTTCCTGAGCTCCTAATATATACTAGATTATGCATTATATAGTTTCACATGTCTTAGCTCATTTTAAGTAGAGCTAAATACCAACCTAGGAGGCCAAACCAAAGCTTTGAAATTTTAAGACTTAATCTTCAAACAATGAATTTTGAAATAGCTGAATGCATGAATCTTGAAATGAGAACATACTTAAAACAATTGCAGGAAAGCTATAGTAATCGGCTACTCCTGAAAAAACAACCTAGTCACAAGAGGCAAAGGCAGCCTCTTACTAGGCGCACGTGACCGTCACTTTCAATGAGGCCTGGGACTCATCTGAAGGGCTGTTTCTAGAACAAGGATAGCAGTTTTGCCAACTGCTTCAGAATTATTCAGAGGAGTTTTTCTCCAGAGGACTTATTTTCACAAAGAATGACGGAACACATATTTTTTTGGAAAAGCAATTATTTTAAACAGGAAGAGTCACAGGAACGTGTTTGTCAACTTGTCTTAATTAAAATTAGGATTAATTTATCACTATTAAAAACACAGTGGTGACTATAGTTAATAATACTGTATTGTATATTGCATACTTGAAAGTTACTAGGAGGGTAGATCTTAAAAGTCCTCGTCATAAAAAAAAACAAGAAAAAAAATTGTGACTATAATGCACTGTAATGAATGTTAACTAGACTTATTGTGGGAATCATTTTGCAATGTATACAAATACCAAATCATTAGGTTGTACACATGAAACTAATGTTATATGTTACTTATACCTCAATAAATTTTTCTAAATTAAAAAAAACACAATATGCAAACAAAATTTTTTTTAAAAAAGATGTTTTATGGGGCTGGCCCAGTGGCCGAGTGGTTAAGTTCACGCGCTCCGCTGCAGGCAGCCCAGTGTTTCGTTGGTTCAAATCCTGGGTGCGGACATGGCACTGCTCATCAAACCACGCTGAGGCAGCGTCCCACGTGCCACAACTAGAAGGACCCACAACGAAGAATATACAACTGTACAGGGGGGCTTTGGGGAGAAAAAGGAAAAAAATAAAATCTTTAAAAAAAATAAAATAAAAAAAAAAAGATGTTTTATAACTGTGATCTCTTAGGCATAGTTCCCACTGCGCATCATCCTCATGTGCCCACCTATTTTTGCAAAATGGAAGTTTAATAGCTGGTGTATAATTTATTATGTTTAAAAAGGATGAGACAATGAGATAACTGGTTACAGGTCACAAATACTGAATATAAAAGATGTACACCAGAGTGAGCTCCTAGTTTTGGATCCTAAAGTTTAGCTGGTGATACCAAGTGTGGTCTTACAGTGTGTCCCAGTGGCTGATTGTTTTGTGTGTTTTTCAGTGTTTGGAGAGTTAATGAGGTGGCTCATAAGAACTTGGATACGACTGAAATAGAACTAACTTCTGAGAGTCAAATTGTGAAATTAAAACATAATGGATCTAGAAGAGATAAAGAAAGATATCTTACAGGGAAAAAGCATCATTCACAGAACCTGGGTTGAGTAACTAACTGAACAAGGTCCTATTTAGGTAGTTGAAATTAATGACAAGCAAAATAGACAGTTTTAGTCCTCAAGAAATTTACTACTTAATAAGGAAGAGTCAAATTAAATAATACAACTGAATATATATATGTATGTATGTGTATATATATACAAACTCTGATAAATGCTTTGAAGAAAAGAGAAAGCAAAAAAACGGGGGGACCAAATGTTATTGGGGAGTTATTTTCATTTTCTGTAAATAACACTAGAAGATTCATGAGCAATTAGTTAAACCGATGAAAAATTGGGTAAAGAATGTTCCATGCAGAAACTAATATATCTGAAATCTCAGAGGTAGGAAATAGTTTGCAGCATGAGAGCGATGCCCTTCAAATTTTGTGTGTGTGTATGAGGACGATTCGCCCTGTGCTAACATCCATTGCCAATCTTCCTCGCTTTGTTTTTTTTGCTTGAGAAAGATTAGCCTTGAAGTAACATCTGTGCTAATCTTCCTCCATTTTGTATGTGGGATGCCTCCCCAGCATGGCTGATGAGTGGAGCAGGTCCACACCCAGGATCTGAACCCCTGAACCTGGGCTCCTGAAGTGGAGCGCATGGAATGTTAACCACTGGGCCATGGGGCTGGCCTCCTCAAAATTTTTTTACTTTACACTTCTATCAGTGAAAACTTTGTGAGCATGCAGTGGCAATAGCTAGCTAACTATTTTTTCTACCTACCTATCTATCTGTATTTCCTATATACAATAATTATTTACATTATGAAACGTAGGCATTATGAGTCCACAAAAATAGGCATTAATAAAGGATGAGATAAAAATATGGTTCTAGTGTTTTCTTTTCACATACTAAAATATTAGCTGGCACACCCCAGAGATTAATGCATCCTAAAAGGAAAATTGTTGAATTAGAGAATCTGAAAGATCAATGTGTCTGAAGCCTAATAAGCAATGATGAGAGGGTAAAAGCTGAGGACAGGTAGGCAGTGGCTAGGTCATGCAGGGTCCTGACATTCACAATTAAAGCTTTTGAATTTTTTTATGGTTCAATTAGACAACAATGAAGGATTTAGAGCACCCCATTTCAGAACATATTGAAGCTACTAGGAGGAGAACGGATTGGATAGGGACAAGAGTAAGTAAAAGGAGAATATTATGGTAACCTAGGAAAGAAGTGATGCAGACAGATTAGGTTGATAGCAGTGGAGGTGGAAAAAATTGAAGTGATTAGAGATAGATTTTAGAGGTAGATTTGTCTGGCCTTAATTTTGATATAAAAATAATATCACATATCTAACAAAGAATATGTGAGTCGAAGTAGGGAGTAGACTGCCTTGGAAGTAGAGAAAGGAGAGAGGTGACACCTGACCCAAGAACCTAATCCATATTTTGGAAATGGATGCTTTCCTAGTATGCTATTTTTAAGCTTTTGAGATATATATATATATATATATATATATATATATATATATATATATATATATATAGCATTATCACTAATGCATACTCACGTAGAAACCTCTGATTAAAATTTGCTTTCACATATGTTATGTGTATCAGAGAGACATAGCATTATCCAGAAGAATCCACTGTCCAATTCTCTTTGCACTCAGAGTTCTCAGTACCATCTTAACTGTAAGGTATATGCCAACACAGTCTGCATTAAAGGAAGGACATGTTGGCAAGAGGAAGATTCTGACTGCGCACCAGGAGTGGACTTGGGCTCTTCCAGCCTTTGGTTCTACATCTTATTGTGTGGCTTTTGCAAATTTACTTATCTCTTTACTTATCTCTGCGCTTCTATTTTATCATCTGAAAAATGCTAAAAATGCAAATAGGATTACATGTGAAAATACACACATAGGGCACTGCATTATGTCCTCATTAAACATTAATTATTTTATTATCTGGGTCACAAAATACGTATTCATGAGAGAATGAGCAGTGCTCACCCAGGGAGGATGGAGAGAAAGTGATATTCTCAAGAATGAGATGGATTTCAGTTATGCCGATGGAGAAGGAAATAGTCAATGAATATTGGGGAGTAAAGGAGTTAATCATAGAGCTGAGGTATCTGAAAGTATAGTGGGAGGTTCAATAAGGAAGCGAGCAATAGAAGAATGAATGAACCTAAAATTGGTACAAAACAGGAGGTTTGTATTAAAGAGACTAGATAACTAGAGCGGTCTGTAATTTGGATTATGACCAATACTCTGAGGATGGAAAACTCATTAGCTGTAATTTAGCCACTAGAATGAATTTAGTCTTATCAATTGTGAGCTATGGTAGAATAAATTGTACTTTCTCAGAAGTCTTAGATTTTGTTGGATGGGGGACACCTTGCCCCGTGGTGAAACCACGCACTGGTTGTCCAAGCACTGGAGAGCTGTTTCTGGCTGGAGGGTGCTTGTCCACAACCTGCTGGGGAAGAACCGAAGACCTGATCTCCACCTGCTGATCTGGTGGGCAGACACCCCGGTGGAAGGAAACCTGGTCTAGAGGAGACAAAGATGAGCACAAGGCAAGTCTCATGGATCCACATCACCTGTAAGGCGTGAAATGCCCAGCACGTGTCTCTGAAGTCGCATGGGACTCTGAAGGTGCTGTTGTCTTGGGTAGCCTCTCTAAAGAGGGAGGCTCCTGAACAATCTGCTTCTTGACTGTTCAGTTAATAGTGAAAAACTGTTTGTATTTAGCAGATTTATTCATATATCAATTTGGTCAGAACATATTTTGTTCACTTATTTCTGTCTAATGAAGTCATCTTCCTGACCTAATGAGATGGTGAACTATGTGCCTCACTGTCACTATTTTTGGACTTTTGCTAAACTGGATTAACTAGTTTGGTCTGGACAGGAAGAGAAAGAGAAACTTAAACTTCTTGGTTTTCTTGTTCTGTATTACTGTGGTGAGTGAGTGTTTTTTTAATGCTGTGGGCTTGGCCTGTGGTTAGCTCTTCTGCCGATGTTGCTTAATTCTTTTACACACCACCATTGGGAATGATGACCTATACGTTTCCACAAAACTTCCGAAGAGATTCTTTTTGTGGTCTGCATGAGAATGTTTTCTAACATCTACACAGGAATTTGCTTCTCACCAAGCTTTATAAAAGAATGTGTGGCAGAGAATAATGGTTATTAACTTCGGGCTGCTAGAACAAACAGATTTGGGGGCATATGCCCAATTTACAGTGAGCTGATTAGTTATCCCCTCCGTTCCTCAGGAAAAGACAGCATAGAGTAGAAGTGAGGGGGACAATCTCTGGGGTGAGATGTCTTGAGATTTTATTTCAGGTCTCGCACTTCTTAGCAATGGAAGCTGGGGCAAGCTTCTCAACGTTTCATGTCTCAATTTCCTTATATGTAAATCATTCTGAAAATTTTTCCCCCTCCCTTGCTTCACAAGTTTTCTGTCTCTGCATTATTATCATCACCAACATGGAAACATCCTGTAGGAGCTCCCATCTTAATTTAAAAAAAGAAAAGAGAAAGGCCTTCTCTTGATATCATACATTCCTCCTGCCACCTCCCAATATCCCAACAGTAAACCATCTTAAAAGATCCTCTTTACAGTGTCCTGTTTACTCCCATTCTCAAATTCTAATTAGGCTTTCCTCCCTACCAAACCCCCACCCTGCCCCAGCCAAAAAGATTCCACCAAAAAACCTACTTCTGGTCAAGATCATGAATGCCTTCCACTTTTACTAAATGACTTGTTTAATTCTCATACTTCAGATAACTCATTTAATCAGTGGCCTTTGACACAGTTGATCACTCCCTTTCCAAATCCTTCTTCACTTGATAAACGGAACATCACATTCTAAATGAATGCATACAGAGAAACCTCAAAGTGCTGATGGGCTTAGTCTTCTTGTGTCTTCTCTTCCATATTGGCGCTCATTTCCTGAGATGTTTCATCCAGTATCATGGCCTTAAATACCATACATTCACTAATTATTCCAAATTTGTATCTCAGACAATTTTCTTCCTCTTAAAATTGCATACCTTTAGGTTCTGGGAAATTTCTGTGTATTCTTGTTATAAATTTCTAAAATGGTTTCTATTACTTGCAACCCTAAAGTGCAAATACACTTGCCTAATTAGGCTTCTGGGAATGTTGTTCCTGATATCTGGACCAAAGTTTCTATATATTGAGACAGAGACAGGACAATTTTCAGCAAAAGACTCCAGTTAAAGCATTTAAATGAAAAATAGGAAGCAAAATGCAATTCTCTAAAGTTCCCTTTAGTTTTCTTAGATTAGCAAGAATAGGTTGATAAACTTAGTGATTATTTTATTGAATACAGAGACTAAACTTTGAAAGGTATCTGGGGGTCATTGTCAAGACAGTGAGGTTATTTAATTGTAAGTATGACTAGACTGCCAAATCAGGAAGGGAAGGTGTTAGCACATGGCAGTCCCTAAAAACAATTTAGAAAGAAGGATGCACTGAAGACAGTATATTTATTGATTGAATAAATGAGTGGCTAATGGACTGTTGATCAGAGGGAGCTGTTAGCATGCGATCCACACAGGAGAATTTGAATAGACATATACAGAACTATATTTAAGAGTCATGCTTGAAGGATTGTGGTGTTTTTTTCCCAGCAAAATAAGCAGTTCTCATTTTATTTGAAGTAATCTATCCAAGCATCTAAGGAATAGGAACAGTGTAGGAAGTGGAAGAAAGACATTGTGAAGTATTTGAGAGCCAAGAAGGACCTAAAACAGTTACAAACACCTAATCTTTTGAGAAAATAAATGCAAGAAAGTAAGGTACGTTAGAACAGTCCCGTAAATGTGTTGAGTCCCTTCAGGTGCACGTCCAGCACATTAGGCATGTGGTAATTGAACTATTGAGAAACAAATTAAAATTTTAATGATCTCACCTCCCTTTGGAAGTAAACTTAGTTTCCTATTACCAATGCTGCCAGAACTCATAATGTCATTGTCTAATCAGCACTTAATGGCCCACTCTTAGTGCCTTTAATTTTACATAATTAATGTGCATGTAAAAGAGCCTTGTAAATGTTTCATTTTCATATGCTACATGTGGAAATATATAAGCAATATACTACTACATCCTTACTTTGGAATCTCCAAAAGATCTTGATCAGTATTTTTACATAAATATGGGCAGCATATATACTTTGTGTCTACATGGACAAATTTGTACAATAGAACTATGTTCCTCTGCTCACCCTCTAATCTCCTCCCACTCTGTTGGTCACCTCTTTAGATATCACTGGAAAGAATAGCGAAGTAAATAGAATGAAAATTTATTTTATGAGGACAATATGATTCAACTTGTAAATGCCAAAATTACTGACGAATTTTAAGTAAATAAAATTATTCTTTGTCCAACGGTAATTGTAGTATGCATCTGTATGTTTTGCCTCATCTGCTTTCTCATAACAAATCCTTCTAACAATGAGTCTACAAATTCTGCTAAAATAGCTGTCTTTGTAAAAAACTTTCCCTAAATTGAGAAAGTCTATTACTTTCTTCATAATTCACTGTTTTCTATTCTTCCTTGGTGTTCATTTCTTGGTAGCCTAGTTTGACCTCTACACAAACTTCTCCTGAGTTATTACGTTTTAAGGTATCAAGTTTGTCCTCAGAGCTGACTTCACCATTATCTGCTATTTGGCCTGCAAGCCCTTCTTTAAGGCACCTCTCTCAAGGCATGCTGATCCCTTTTATCACAGTGACTTGGAGAGTCAAGAATATTTTGGAAGACTCAGAATAGTTTCATTGCAAAGTCCTCAGACATAGAACTCATGTTATATATGGAACTTGTTTTAGGGGAGAAGGGTCAAAGGGTTGTCACAAGGCACAGAAATGAAGCAAGGCTAAGAAATAGGGAGAGGGTTGTTGTTCAAGAAGGTGGCACATGAGGATCTTGGCTCACCACCTCCCACAGACACACTGAATCTGCAGCTACATATGGAACAACTTCCTCTGATAAAAACCTAAATGCTTTCTGAATGCCTCCTACACATCAGGCAAGTGAGAGAAAGCCCACACTGAAGCAGGTAGAGAGGCTGGGACACAATCTCGTCATAAATCCCAGCCCTGGCATGGCGACTCACAATTGGGAGGGCACTCAAAACCCAGAGCTTCTCCCTGAGGAGTGAAGGATAGGAACCCCACAGTGGGCACGCCAACATTTAAGACCTGCACCTGAGAGTCCAGCCACCAAAAACGTCTTGCTTTGTAAACCAACAGGTCTCAGTCCGTGAGACCCGCAGGCTATGGCTATCTGAAAAACAGCTCTTACAGGGCTTGCGTGCTTGAACTCACTTGCCCCAGGGCTTGGCATCTAACTGAGAGGCATCTAGACTTTATGTGAATGAGACTTATTTTCCAGACTTAAAGCATTGGCCTGAGGGGCAGGCATCTAATTTAGTACAGGTCTAGAGGTCTGCCAGCTGGCAGATACCATCTTCATGTTCTCCCTGTGCTTTGTTCTAGCCGGTGGGTGCCATATTTTCTTTTTTTCTCCTGCAGTCACCATCTCTATGTTCTCCTTCTGCCTCATTCCAGCTGGTTGACACCATCTTCGTGTTTTCCCTCTGCCATGCTCCAGAGCACATGTATCTGGTGCCCCAGTTTTTGAGGCTGATGCCCAGGGGATGCCCCTTGATTGCCTGGCTCTGGAAGGCAGAGGGGCTTGTGATCTTGGGTCCCAAGGGACTATAACAATCAGAGAGACAGTTCTTGACAGACTACCATCCTCAGGACGCCGCACAGATAGCAGACTGAAAAACACCCCAGTCTTTCTGTGAAAGAGGCCTATTTGCTTGTCCAAGAGCTTTGCGCTGAGAGGCAAGCTTCTGTTTTAGCACATAAGTCGGGGGCTATGGAGGTGTTCTCAGGGAACATACACCAGTGTATGCCATCTTTGTGATCTCCCTCTGCCTTGCTCCAGCTCATTGATGTCTTCCAGAAAGAAGCTTTTATCCTTGTCTAGCATCCTGATTTTTGTGGCTTCCACCAGGGGACATATCTACATTGCCTGGATCTGGCGTCTAGTGGGACTTATGCTTCTTGGTCCCATGGGGCTGTAACTAACAGAGAGTTCTTAAATGGATACCACCTTCAGGGTAGAGCAAAAGGCAACAGACCCAGGAGCTCAGCCTTTCTGTGAATGTGGCCTATTAGTTTATCATCATAGTTGCAGCCTGAGGGGCAGGTTTCTCCTTAAATGAGCATCTAAAGACTGATGGTAATCTTTTCTAGAGACTTTGAAGGGCAGGCACTATTTTCACATTCTTCTCCAGCTGCATTCCAGAGTGCTAGCATATCCTGGAGGTGAGCTTTTACACATAACTGGTGCCCTGGTTTTTACATCTGGTGCCCCAGTTTTTGCAGCTGCAACCCAGGGGATGCCCCTTGATTGCCTGGCTCTGGTGCCTAGAAGGGCTTGTGTTTTTGCTCCCCACAGGATTGTAACATTTGGAGAGACAGTTCTTGGCAGACTACCACCCTCAGGGTACTATACAGACAGCAGCCTGAAACAACCTTTCTGTGAAAGACGCCTATTTGCTTGTCTTGGAACTTTGGCCTGAGGGTAGGCTTCAGGTATGGCACATAACTAGTGGCTTGCATGTGCTCTCAGGGAACATAGGCCAGTGGACATCATCTCTGTGTTCTTGCTCTGCCTTGCTACAGCTCACCAGTATCTCCCAAAAAGGAGTTTATGCATTCATCTGGAGCCCCAATACTTGTGACTGCCATCCAGGGGACACTTTAAGATTGCCTGGCTCTGGTGATCAGCAGGGTATATGCTTGCAATCCCAAAGGACTATATATATTTGCACACTTTAAAAGATGCTGCCTGAGGGTTTGGCTTCCAATCAGCTTGAATCTCTGTGCTGACTGAGATCCTCCCCTTTGGGATATAGATAGGTCTGGGCACATCCTCAACTTCTGGGAGCCATTACAAATAAAATAGGCTACTTGGACAATCACAAAGGTTTGAGAGACAACCAAGAGCCAGGGCAAGATTGAACAGTAAGGTTTATCTCCTATACAAGGCCACTCCTTCAAGACTGGGAGAGGTGGCTCTTTTATCAAATGCATAGAAACCAACAGAGAGTCAAGCAAAATGAAGAAAAAGAGGGATATATTCTGAAAGAAAACAAAATAAAATCTCAGGAAAATATCTCTATGAAATAGAGATAAATAATTTACCTGACAAAGAGTTTAAAATAATGATCATAAAGATACTCTAAGAACTCAGGAGAAGGGTGGATAAACACAGTGAAAACTTCAACAAATAGACAGAAAATATAAGAAAGTGCAAAATGGAAGTCACAAAGCTGAAGAATACGAAAACTGAACTGAAATATACGTGCGAGGGGTTCAACAAGACTAGACAAAGCAGAAGAAAGGATCACTGAACTCTAAGACAGGGAAGTGGAATGCACCTAATCAGAGCAGCAAAAAGAAAAAAGAATGAAAAAAAGTGAAGATAGCTTAAGAGAATCATGGGACAATGTCAAGTGTACTAACATTTGAATTATAGGGGTTCCAGAAGGAGAAGAGAGAAAGGGACAGAAAACTTATTTGAAAAATAATGGCTGAAAACATCTCTAACCTAGGAAGAAAACCAACATTCAAATCCAGGAAGCCCAGAGAATTCCAAATAAGAAGAACCTAAAGAGATCCACAATGAGACAGATTATAATTAAAATGTCAAAAGTTAAAGACAAGGAGAGAATCTTAAAACCAGCAAAAGAAAAACAACTTGTTGTGCACAAGAGAACTCTCATAAGACTATCAGCAGGTTTTTCAGCAGAAATTTTTCAGGCCAGAAGGGAGTGGCACGATATATTCAAAGTGCTGAAGAAAAAAACTTCCAACCAAGAATACTCTACACGACAAAGTTATCATTCAGAACTGAAGGAGAGATAAAGAATTTTCCAGATGAAAAAAAGCTAAAGGAGCTCATCACCACTAAACTGGCAGTACAAAAAATGTTAAAGAGACTTCTTTAAGCTGAAAAGAGAGGGTACTATTTAGTAATAAGAAAACATATGAAAGTATAAATCTTACTGGTAAAGGTAAATATATAGTAAAGGTAGTGCATTAATTATTTATAAAGCTAGTATGAAGGTGACAAAAGTAGTAAAAAACAACTGTACCTACAATAGTTAGTTAAGGACATACAAGATAAAAATATGTAAAATGTGACATTAAATCATAAAACATGACAGGGAGGAAAAATGTAGAGCTTAAGAATGCACTCAAACTTAATTTGTTATTAACTAAAATAGACTGTTATAAATACATGCTGTTATATGTGAGCCTCATGGTAACCACAAAGCAAAAACCTATAGTAGGTACATAAAAGATAATGAAAAAGGAATCTAAGCATACCACTAAAGAAATTCAATAAACAACAAAAGAAGAGAGCAAGAAGAAAGAAACAGAGAGGTACTACAGAAGAGGCAGAAAACAATTAAGAAAATGACAATAAGTACATACCTGTCAATAATTCCTTTAATGTAAATGGACTAATTTCTCCAATCAAATGACACTGAGTGGCTTATGGATAATAAAACAAGATTCATCTAGATGCTGTGACTTCAGATGTAAGAACACATGGATTGAGAATGAAGGGATGGAAAAATATATTCCAAGCAAATAGAAAGCTAAAGTAGCTATACTTATACCAGACAGAATAGACTTTGAAACAAATACCAAAGTGGTGCTGACCCCGTGGCCGAGTGGTTAAGTTCGCGTGCTCTGCTGCAGGCAGCCCAGTGTTTCGTTGGTTCGAATCCTGGGCGTGGACATGGCACTGCTCATCAAGCCATGCTGAGGCAGCATCCTACATGTCTCAACTAGAAGGACACACAACGAAGAATATACAACTATGTACTGGGGGGCTTTGGGGAGAAAAAAGGAAAAAAAATCTTAAACAAAACAAAACAAAACAAAAACAAATACCAAAGTAAGCAACAAAGAAGAGCATTCTATAATGATAAAGGGGTAAATCCAATAAGAAAGTATAACATTGGTAAATATTTATGCACCTAACATGTGAGCACCTAAATATACAAAACAAATATTATCAGACCTAAAGGTAGAAATAGACTGCGACACAATAATAGTAGGGGATTTTAATACTCCATTTACATGAATGGATAGATCATGCAGAGAGAAAATCAGCAGGGAAACATTGGCCTTAAATGACACATTAGACTAGATGGACTTAGATATGTACAGAACATTCCATCCAAAAGCAGCAGAATATACATTCCTCTGAAGTGTACTTGGAACATTCTCCAAGATAGATCATATTTTAAGCAAAAAAGGTCTTAAAAAATTTAGGAAGATAATTATTATATCAATCATCTTTTATGACCATAGTGATATGAAACTAGAAATTAATTACAAGAAGAAAGCTGGAAAATTCACAAATATGTGGAGACTAAATAGCATACTACTAAACAACCGATGGGTCAACCAAGAAATCAAAAGAGAAATCAAAAAATACCTTGAGACAAATTAAAATGGACATAAGACTTACCAAAACTTATGGGATGCAGCAAAAGCAGTTCCAAGAGGGAATTTCATAGCAAAGCAGGCCTACATTATAAACAAGGCAAATCTGAAATAAACAACCTAACTTAACACCTCAAGGAACTACAAAAAGATCAAATGACAGCCAAAATTAGTCGGAGGAAAGAACTAGCAAAGATCAGAGTGGGAATAAATGAAATAGAGACTAAAAAGACAAGAGAAAAAAAAATCAATGAAACTAAGAGCTGGTTCTTTGAAAAGATAAACAAAAATAGACAAACCTTTAGCTAGACTCAACAACAACAAAAAAGTGAGAGGGCTTGGTTAAATAAATAAAGCCAGAAATAAAAGAAGAGTTCTGACAACTAATACCACAGAAATACAAAGGACCACAAGAGACTATTATTAATAATTATACACCAAGAAATTGGACAATCTAGAAGAAATAGGTAAATTCCTAGAAACATACGACCTTCCATGACTGAATCATGAAGAAATAGAAAATCTGAATAGACCAATTACTAGTGAGGAAATTGAATTGGTAATCAAAAACTTCCCAATAAACAAAAGTCTAGGACCAGATGATTTAACTTGTGAATTCTACCAAACATTAAAAAAAAATGAATAGCATTCCTTCTCAAACTCTTCCAAAAATTGGATGAGGAAGTAACACGTGAAAACTCATTTTACGAGGCCAGTATTACCTTAATAATAAAACCAGACAAGGACACCACAAGAAAGGGAAATTACAGGCCAATATCCCTGATGAACATAGATGTAAAAATCCTCAACAAAATATTAGCAAATCAAATTCAACAATACAATAAACAAATTGTACACCATGATGATCAAATGGGATTCATTCCAAGGATGCAAGGATGATTCAACATCCACTAATCAATTAACTTGATACATCACATTAACAAAATGAATGGATAAAGAAAATGTGAGATATATATATATATACACACACACAATGGAATATTATTTGGCCATAAAGGATAATGAAATCTTGCCATTTGTGACAACTTGGATGGACCTTGAGGGCAACCTTACGCTAAGTGAAATAAGTCAGACAGAAAAAGATAAATATCATTTGATCTTACTTATATGTGGAATCTAAAACAAAATCAAAAACAAAACTAAACCTGAGCTCATGGATATAGTGAACAGTTTGGTGGTTGCCTGAAGAGGAGGCGGGGGTTGGGCAAAATGTGTGATGGGGATCCAAAAGTACAAATTTCCAGTTATAAATTGAATAAGTATTGGGGATGTAATGTACAGCATGGTGACTATAGTTAATAATACTGTATTGGATATTTGAAAGTAGCTAGGAAAGTGAATCTTGAAAGTTCTCATCACAAGTAAAAAAATTTGTAATTATGTATGGTGATGAATAATCGAAATTATTGTGGTGATCACTTTGCAATATATACAAGTATCGAATCATTACATTGCACATATGAAATGAATATAATGCTATGTCAATTATACCTCAATTTAAAAAAAAAAGAGTATGGGTATGAGGCCAGCCTGGACACAAGAGCAAGATATTCAGGCTCAGCATTCAGAACAGGGACTACTTCCTAAAATTCAAGCCAACCGGGGAGCGTGAGCAAAGGTAGGTGAACGTTGTACAGGCCAGTGTTGCACAGACCCAAAGAGGTTAACCACCAGAGGCCCAGGTTGGGAAGGCTTAAGCAGAAACAGTCCACTTACACAGGCAACAACCCAGAATTCAAACTAGGTCTGAGGAAATACAGGAAGGAGATTTTTTTAACCAGATGACTGGAAACAGCTGTACAAAATCTGGAAGCACTGTGCAGATTTATACAGTGTGAGGCTGGTAACTCCAGAACAGGAAGTGGTTTATTCTTTACCATTGTTTTAGTCACTTTCCTGAGTGTTTGTTGGAAGGAGTGGGTGACTGACTAAGGGACGGAATGTTCATGATGCTTCCAGAGAGAGGCAGAGCTCTGCAAGTACTGCTGTTTGAAACAGAAGATGAATTCCCTACTGAACTGTTTCTTCCCTGTTATCTTCCTATCCTTGACAAATACCTTGAATTCTGCTCTTATGCCTTAACCTGATTTTTCCTTGTCTGCATATCACTGAAAAATACAGTAATAATTATTTAACTAATATGACTATTTGTCAAAGGCATTTAGCCATATTATTTTTCCCTTTTAATGAGGTAGGAGTGATATTGGGGAAATTTTATATTTAGTTGGCATAAACATTCTTGGAAAATTAAAATAAATGCAAAAGATGACATTTTACGAGATTGCTTTCCATTCTCAACATAATGAACAATTCAGTCACTGTTGAATAGCCCAATCTATTTTATTTCTTTGAACAAATTCCATTGTAAGAGCCAACATCATCCATGTGCTTTCAAAGCAGAAAGTAATTATCATCACAATTAGCTTTTACAAAGATACACATTTTCCTTATGGCTTCGCTTCTCCTCTTCACCTTCTTCCTCAATTTGTATTTATATCTTCAAATTGGCTGTATAAAAAAGATTACCCCTTCTGCATCTACTTGCAAAGCCCTGTTGAGGAACTCTGTAGAGACATTAAAAATATACGTAACTGTTGCCTGAGTCACTGAAAGTACATTTTAGCCAATATGTAAAGTCAAGACATATTGTCAGGGTCTCTCGAGGTTCTGAAGGAACTTCAGAAATATAGATACTACCTTACACCGAGGAAAAACTATTCAAAAGAATTTCTCTTTGAATATTTATGGAAAACACGAGGTTTTAAAACTGCTTCTTTGACCTCCAGTATTCCCTGATCCTTCATAATCTTTTGAGGGAGCCAAGTACTTTTAACTATAATTGGGTATGCCTTAGAAAAGAGAGGAAGAAAATGGGAGGTTGGATAGATGAGACCTCCTGCCCTCACTACGAAGCTGTGTAGATTAGGGAGGGTCCAATCAGAGTTATTACTGGCCCGTTAAAATATGCCAGGAAGGTAGATATCCAAAGGGCTAATGTTAATCGTTTAAACTGCTATGGTCAAATTGTCCAGAATCTACTACAGCGCCCACTAAATGGCAGAGGGAGAAGGCATGAAAAGCACAGAAAAGATCTTACATTTGTGTGTGGCCATGTGGTCATAGTTTTTATAAGACTAGTTACTTGGTCGTATAAATTCACGTAGGTGATAGTGAGGAGCTCTCTCAGAATTTGCAAGACAGAGAAATAAGATTGTTCTCTGAGAACTACATTATAAAATCTACCTAAAATAAGAGAGATTCAAAGTCACCTTGAAGAGACAAGTTGGCCTCCTGAGCAGAGCAAGATGAAAGAAGATATTAATGAATCTAAAAAGAATTATTTATTAGAAACAGAGATTAATTAGCATGAAGTATAGAAAAACAAGGCCATTAGGCCATCAATGACAGTAGTCCTTCCTCCTAGGCCTGTTCTGGGGAGAGGGCACATTGATAAAAGATTCACCCTGCTTAGTTTTGGTGGCAGGTGTTTCTCTATTCTGATGAGGGATATACCTGATTATCAGAACCGTGGTACAATTAAATATTGAAATGCTGAACTAATTCCCCTTGCCCTATTTCTATGCTCACAGATCGATTGTATGATTATAATCTTAATTTCCAGGAGGTGGTTTTTCTTTAGGGAGATAAGACCAGCTAGAGTATGTGCATGGCTAATCTTCTCTTTCAAGCTTAGTGTGATTGTATCCCTGAGTATAGGTCTCTAATGCTGCCAAAGTCATCAGGCAGGCAAAGGTAAGAAATGACAATGGTGAAATCAGTAAGGTAAACGTCAATTTGGAAGGCTTTTGACTGCTTGCCAGGAAGCTTCTCTGATGACATCACAACTTCAGTGCATTGATAGAAGTAGAGAACCTGGTTCAAAGTGAGAAAACATTCCTTGTCTACTTTCGTTTTTCAGATCACACCTGGAATAATGGGCACCACCCTGAAAGATATGAAAAGTGTATGAATGTCTTGGAGTGCCTTCAGAGAAGAGTGATTAAGATGGTGAAAAGGCTGGAAACCATGTTTTATGAATGGGGGAAGATACAGCTCAGAGAAAGGAAGGGGAAGAGAATAAAGACATAGAAATTGCCCTTGTAATCCGAAGAGTTACCATCTGGAAGAAGATATAGACTGGTTCTGCATTGATATTGGATTGGAATAAGAATCAAAGGGTGAAAATTATATGGAGAGAGATTTTTGGATCATTACAAGTATTCTTTAAAAGGTAGAACTTTCTAATGATTGAAGGAGCTGTTTCAAGACAAAATAAGTTTTCTGATTTTGGAGTCATTCTAGCAAAAGCTGTACAATAGCAACCTGACAGGGATGTTGAAGAATAGGTGCCTAGAGTAGATACGATTCCTAGTCACTTTAAAATCTCACTTTCTAAAATTTTCTGCACTTAACGATATAATTCAGAAGGACTGAATTCTAAGCCATTGAAATATTTATATAGTGTGGTATATGGGAGAATTCATTTTATTCATAAGGTGACATTTTTAACCTTACTTTCTCAGAATTATATTAATCATCTTTCATTCATGACATACATCATCGACTAATAATATTTCTTTTTATTTGTTTTGACTAAAGTAATAAGTCCAAGTAAGCCATCAACGCAACATCAAAAAACCCCCAAATATCTAGGAAAAATTCACAGAAAATTTTGCAAAACCTCTACATTGAGAACAATAAATGTTATTGAGATAAGATAATGAAAATTCAAATAAATGGAGAGATATGCCATATTCATGGATTGTAAGATTCAAACTAGTAGTCATGTCAATTCCCTTCAAAATAATCTAAATCATTCCAATTTCAATCTAAATCTAAGTATCTGTAACACGCATATTTGTATGTGAACATGTGTGTATGCGTGCACTGACAAGTTGATTCTACAATTTCTATGGGAAACACTAAAGGGAAAAAAAATAGCCAGTGTAAATTTAGAGAGAGGTAAAAGATGAAGAATTTACTTTGGAAGACAGCAAGACCTATTATAAAGCTATAGTAAGACTGGTTTTGTAACAAGAAAAACAAACCAATGGAATAGAGAAATGGACTCACACAGACTTGTCACCCCATTTGTGACAAAAATGATACTGTATAGTAGTTTAGAAATGATTGTCTTTTCAGTAAATGTTCCTGTGTCAACTGGATAGACATATGGAAAAAAATTCTTGATGCCTACCTTATAATAAACCCTCCCACCCCCCACTTAGCCCCCCCCCAAAATTCCAGTGGACTCAAATCTAAATACAAAAGATAAAAAATAGGACAACACAGAACATCATTATCATCCTGGAGTATACGATGATTTCTTAAACAAGAGATTAAAAATTGCTATTAATGAAAATGATTGATGTATTATGGAGTCCAATCTAATGAAAAACACTGAAAATACCAAGTGTTGGTACGGATATGGAGCAACAAGAACTCTCATAGACTCCGAAGGGAATGTAAATAGCCACAAATGCTTTGGAAAATTAACCCAACGGTTTCACTCCCAGGTATATATCCAACAAAAATGCAAAGATATGTACTAGAATCTTCATAGCATCAATGTTTATAACAGCTAAAACCTGGAAATACACTGTTATTCATCAATAATTTAACTGATCAATATTTCCACACAATGGCATAACATACACCAATGAGAAGGAACAGTCCACAATTATAAGCAACAACATGGGTGAATCTCACAAATAATGTTGAGTGACAAAAACTTGACACAATGTGTACTTTATAATATCATTCATACACAAGATAAAAAATAATCAAGTTTATATATGCTGCTAAAACTCAGGAGATTGATTGTCCTTTGTGGGGGTTGGTGACTGGAAGGCGTTGCAAGAGAAGCTCTGAGATGATTGATTCTGTTTCTTAATCTAGGTGCTCTCCAAGGAATGTTCAAAGTTTGAACGTTTGAATTGTTCACTTACGATAAGTATACTTTTCTATGTGTTTATTATACTCCAGTAAATAGTTCAGAGTTATAAAAAAAGAAAAACATATTTGCAAAAATCCTCCTGGGTACTTGCTGTTTTCTAACACTATTTTAAATATTATGTTTTAAATTATATTGTCTAATTACATTTGTTGGGGTATAGATATGCTCTTGACTTCTGCTTCTAAATCTTTAATCCAGGTATCTTCCTCTCTCATTTTCTTTTTGTAATTTACCAATAGATTTCTGTTTTCATTAAATGAAAACAAGCATATTCTTCTTCAAAAATGACATTTTTACTTATTCTTGCTCAATTTGTATGCCTTTAATTTTTTATCTTGTTTTATTATGCTGATTAAAGATACGTTATTGAAGAGCAGCAATGATATTGGTTCTTTTAGTGTCTAACCAATTTGAGAAGGAGTGCATGATGCTTACTACAGGGTTTTATGAATATGCTTCCTTAGGCTAAAATTTTCATTCTATTACTAATTTGATAAGGAGTTTTAAAAGTGAATTTATTCTGAGCTCTATTAAAGGCTTTTTCTTTATCTCTTGAAATGATCCTATGATTTTCTCCCTTTAATTGGTAGAATTAGTGAACAGTGTTTATGGATTTTCTAATATTACATCATTCTCGTATATAGGGGAGAAATCAGACTCATTCATGAAGTATTTTTTTTCATATACTCTGTTGGATTTTATATTTTATTAATTAAGGATTTTTTCATCAGTAGTCTTGAGTAAACTGGACCCATAAATTTCTTTTATTTTTGTAACTATTGACTTTTGAAATCAAGTCATGCTGTTCTTCTAGAATGGGTTGTGGAGCTTTTCTTCTCTTTTTTCTTCCCTGTAAGAGTTTTCAAAAAATTCAGATGACGTTTTCTGTTTTGAAAATTTGAAAGAACTCACTTGTACAATCATCGGGTAAGTTGCATTTTGAGGGTGGGAATTTTAAACTATCACTTCCTTTTCTTTTGTATAGATTTATTTAGATTTTTACTTTGTTCCTTGATTATTTAAAAAAATGTAAGCAGAGAAAAATTGCCACATAAGACAGAAATTGTCACATTGTAGACATATTTAAATTCAGACATATGCTGTTTATAAGACAATCAGATAAAGCAAATACATGTGCAGAGATTGAGAGTAAACTAATGGAAAAAGATATATCAAGCTAATAATAACCAAAATGAAGCGTGCATAGTTATATTGATGTTGAACAAAATAGACTTCTAGAGAAGAAACATTAATGAGGGAGCAGAAGTATATAGTAAGAATATATTCTATTCATCAGAAGATAGCAATTCTAAACACACATGTCTCCAATAATCTAACCTCAAGATTTAGAAGCTAAAATAATGGAAATAAAGGGAGAAATTGATTCATCTTCCATTATAAGGGGAGAATTCAATAAACCTCTCTAAATTAGTGATAACACAAGTAGAATAAAAAGAAATAAACGAGAATAAACGAGATCTGGACAATTAACAAGTTTTACTTAGTATAAGCATATTCAATTTTGTACAAAGTTAGCAAATACACATTCTCATGTACACATGGATCATTTAAAAATTGATCACCTATTAGGCTGAAAGTTAGCCTCAACATATTAGAAAGTGAAGGTATCACACACAATGTTTTCTGACAGTGCAATGAAGAAATATGGTCATTTTATAGGAATTTAAGCTATTTAAAAAATATTTAGAAACCGAAAATACATTGCTAAATAATTTATAGATTAAAGAGAAAGTCATAGTAAAAATTTGAAAGTACCTAGAACTAAAGGATAATGAAAGACTTATCTACCAAGACACATGGAATTCAACCAAAGTGGTGCTTCAATGGAAATTTCTATCCGTAGATATTTTTAGAAAAAGTTGTTTTTAGAAAAAATTGTTTAAAAAAAATGTATTCAGAAAAAGAGAAAAGACTGAAAAGTAATGTGTGGTGTCCATTTGAAGCTTGAAAAATAAAATAAATCCAAAGAGGAAAAGAAAGATATAATAAAAATAGGAGTGTAAACGAATGACAGAAAATAAATATATCATGTGGAAGAATAACAAATCTAAAAACTTGTTTTATCAGAAAGGCACACGTTTGGTGACATATCTGGGGGGGGAAAAAAGGATATATAATATTGTAATTTTAAAAGTAGACTTAAGAGAGAAAAAGGAATTTAAAAATAAGACAACACTGATAACAACCGTTTGCCATTTCAGTAAACTTCAATGAAATGTACAAATTCATGGGAAAAGGTAACATATTAAAACTATTTTTTTAGTTATATAATATACTTTATACCCATATTCTTCTTCTGATTAAGTACATATCTCTATCATTTAATATTTGAAATAGTCTTATATCCTTTGTTAACCGTGTACATTGACAATATTTTTTTTTTATTTGTAGAACTCAGTAAGTGGCTTTTTCTACAGCTTTGTTAAAAAAAAATCTTAAAGACCCAGATTTGAGTTTATCAAAGTAAAATGGCAATTATATGCATTAGCTTTTCTAATAAAATTAACTTTTCATAGAAAAATAAAAATCTGATGTAAGAAAATGCCAACAAATAATGCTAATGGTATAATTTCATGATAATTTTCAGAGAAATTAAACCCTTTTAATAATAAATTGATTCTTGTACAATTTAAACCCTTTAGAAGAGTTCAATTTTTCATCTTGATTATTATAACTCTCTTCTACTTTTGTTTGTAATACGTATTAAGATCTCATTTACCTATAGCAACTTGTTTCTATACTCAATTTGACCATCTACTGGGACTAAAGAAAAAATGACATTGTCTGAAAGAGTAGAAATTAAGTTTTTTGATGGTTTGACAAAGACTCCCTGCTTGATCAAATTTTATTTTTTCCAGCTTTATTGAAATATAGTTGACATATAATATTTTTAAGGTGTAGAATATGTTGACTTCATACACATATATTTCAAAATGATTACCATCATAGCATTATGTAACACCTCTATCATGTCAAATAATTACCATTTCTTTTTTTGTGGTCAGAACATTTAAGATCTACTTTCTTAGCAACTTTCAATATATAATAAAATATTATTAACTATAATCACCATGCTGTGATCCTCAACTTATTCATCTTATAACTGGAAGTTTGTACCATTTGACTAACACATCCAATTTGCCCTACCCCTCAGCCCCTGGTAACCACCACTCTACTCTGTTTCTGTAAGTTTGGCTTTTTTATGTTCCACATATAAGGGATATCATACGGTATTTGTCTTTTTCTGTCTTATTTCACTTAGTATAATGCCCTCAAGTTTCATCCACGTTGTTGCAAATGGCAGGATTTCCTTTTTTCTCATGGCTGAATAACATTCCATTGCGTGTGTGCATATTTACAAACATACTTGTTATCTCTTCTCATTTTGATGATACAAAATTTGATTTAGCATCTTGGTTAAGAAACTTGATATAGGTCCTAGCTATGTTAACTAACTATGTGACCTTGGGAAAGTTTTCAAACTTTTAATGACTATTTCCTTTGAAAGAAAAAAAGGAAATATCCTATCTCCTCAGTCCAATTATAGGAGGAATGAGGAATTTGAGTTGAT
The DNA here is from genome assembly GCF_041296235.1 of Equus asinus. NCBI lineage: Eukaryota > Metazoa > Chordata > Mammalia > Perissodactyla > Equidae > Equus > Equus asinus. The sequence goes on from NC_091792.1 coordinate 133,089,194, forward strand.
TACTAGGCTTTTTAGTACAAGAAAGTCTTCTGTTGGTATAAATGAAGTGCAGTTTTATTCATCTGTGTTAGCTTATTTATTGGGGGAGGGGCTGTACACGAGAAAAATAGGATATTTTCAAATGAAGAGAAAATGATGACATCCACATAAGAGAAACATAAGAAGAATTCGTAAGATGAGAATAAATTATTTTGAATGAAAATTTGTCTTCAAAATAAACCAGTATTCAGATGGAAAAACCGTGAATCGAATATTCAAACGTTCAGAACAGAAATAGTTCCCTGAGGTCACTCAGGACCAGGAAGAATCTGTGTCCCCAGCCACCAAAGTGTAAAGACCCCCAGTCCAGGAGGATTCAAATAGAGTGCTCCTAACGGTATAGCCCAGCAGTGGAGCCAACTCATGCACAACCAGAAGCCTGTTCCAGTCCTAGCTCACAACGATTCCAAACATCCTCCAAAGCATCAATATTCCAAGAAATTTAATGGCATGACAGAACAAAGCCCAATATTATTTAAAAGAACATAAAATACCCAGCACCAAACAATGTAAAATGCACAATGCTGGTGTCCCACCTAGAATTACGAGGTGTGCGATAAAACAGAGAAATACAATTCACCACTAGCAGAGAAATCAACCAGTAGACCCAGAAATGACACAGATGGTAGAACTGGTATAGAAGGCCTGGAAAACAAGCATGAGAAATGGACTTCCTATCGTCAAGCATGGAGAGGAAGCAGGAATGCAAGGAGATAATAGGAAGACACAAACAACCTAAATGGAACCTCTGGCAATGAAAAATACAATAACTAAGATAAAATATCAAAGCAGACACACAATCCCATTAAATCTCCCAGAATTTGTGAGGGGATATACCACCAAACAGTTCAGAGGCAGCATAGGACAGCTATTAAGGTCAGCAGCTGCAACTGAACCCAAACACAGGTTCGTTTACCTTTTTCACAGGAGGATCAGCAAAGAAAAAACCAGAAACACCAGGCTTGTGGCAAGGAAAGAGGTTTACTATTATTGAAAAAGCAGCCAGACGAGGAGATGGAGTTAGAACTCAGATCCACCTCACTGAAGGGATAAAGGTAGAGGCTTTTATCTGGGGTTTTAGGGAGGGGAGGGGAAGCATGTGCTGGGTTTTAGGTAGGGGAGTGAGTGCATGTGGCCTTACTAGTTGGCATCTTCCCACCTGCCTGCATTTGGCCTTGAAGATTGAGTCTTGATGTCTGGATGTTGAATTTCTGGGAAAGACAGCTCACTCATATACTAAGGAGGGACATCTGGTTAGTTTTCAACAACAGTTGATTATGTTGAATATGCACAGCTGCAGTTAGCAAAGCTTATCTCAAAGTATTTGTTCTAGCGAAGATATTTTAACCTCTTAGTTCTTGGTTTCAGAGCCACAGTGCTGGGTTCTTATTCTCAGCTCTGAAATTACAAGTGTGGATTTCTGTTCAAGGTAATTGCCATGCTGGGCTCCAGTTTCCTTCTCTGTAAATTGAGTACAATATTAGCACTTTCGATCAGGCTTTCTATGAGGATTAAAATAGTTAATATTTGTAAAGAACAGGGAAGTTTGCAGGCACAAATTTTAATGGCTGTAAAAATGCATATGAATAAAATAAAAGACAAATAACTTACCTATCCTCCCACAGACACACAAGAAGCAGGTTCCCTCCCAGTTTATCCTCATTTTTATCCCTGAGTTTTCTCCGCAGCCACAGGGCCTAATCCAGGATCTGCAGACAGCTGGCTCTTGGTCTGCCTTGCTGGAGCTCAGGAGAGTCAGGAGGTCTCGGAGTGTAGAAACGTGTTTGCTCCTCTCCGCTTCTGGCAGTCTCTGAAGCCCATGGGAGCTCTAGCCACTATTAAAGGTCTTGGATGTGTTTGCTCCTCTTCCATCCTCCACTAATGCCATTCATCAAGCAGGCTCATACTCCTCATGCAGGTCTCGGGTAGTCACTTGGTACATAGACGCCTTCCCAGACAGTGACCCCCCTCAGAGTTGTTTCCCTGTTATTCTGTCTTCAACCTTGACAAACACTCGTACAATTCAATATAACTTCCAGGTTAAGCATAGCTCTCCCACTAGTCCAGAAACTCAGAGTATCGTGAATCCTGTCTGCGAGTGAATTCAGTGGTGAAATAGCTTGCCAGCCCTGATTCTACACAGATTCATCTGGAAGTCATTTCAAAGGCCAACCCCAGTGATTCAGACTTGATGATTTGGGGCTGGGTTCCAGGCAGTAGTATTTGTGAAAAGCTCCCTTGGTGGTTCTACCGTGTTGTCTGGGTTGACATCTGCATCCTTAGAGGAACAGCGTGCACTTTGCCATGATCTGCACCCGGGTGAAGGGGCCTCCTTGGTCCATTCCCACCTCATTGTGCTCCAGTGAGGTGGAGACTTTAGTAAACTGAGTCATGCCCAGGCTGCAGATTAGAACCACCTGGAGAGGGTTTAACTATCCTGATGAGGGTCCCTTTCCAGAGAGTCTCACATAATGATAAAATTTGGGCCCCAAGCATCAGTAGTTCTGAAGGTCTCAGGTGGTTCTAACGCACAATCAAGGTGGAGAAGCTCCTCTTAAAAACGGTCTGATTGGCCGAGGGCTTTGTTTTGCTCCCTGACAAACGGATGGTAGCTCTCAGAGAAACTCTGGGGCCTGGGGCAGAAGACTAAGACCTGATCTAGGAAAGACTTCCTGAGATTTGAGATTTATTTAAAGATTATTTAAAAGGGGCATGTGGATTTAAAGGAAATGATTTTGTGCAATTTTAGGGCTGCATGTCTCTCTAAGGATGAGGAAACATAGTGTTCCGCCACACGCACACCTGGGTGAGCAGTGTGGGACAGGTTGCTGAGAGACCAAAGAAAAGACCCGGAGACAGCGAATGAGACATATGGGTTTATTGGGAGTTACTTACAGGGAAGGTCCGGTGGCTGCCGTCTGGACAGCAACCTGCACCCGCTACTGCTCCCTAAGAGAAGCTTGCTTAAGTAGGCAGAGGAACAAAGGCTGCGTGCTTGCCAAGGGAGATAGTCCCTGTACGACCCACATTCCAAGGACCAGAGCCCCCCTGGAGGGCCTCCATGTTCCTTCATACCGTGAGGGTCTTGGTGCTAACTCTCCCACGGGAAAGGAGCTGGGTTGGCCAAGGACTGTTATCATGAATGCTGGTGCACAGCCCAGACAGGAGCCTCAAGGACACAAGGTTTTTAAAGGGGCAAGCCAGCTAATGCCCCTATACATGGGTATTGAGTTTTAAACCTTAGGGAAAATCTTCTAATTTATGGGAAACTTTTCAAATATTTCATTGTAAAACATTAATTAATGAAATTTCTTGGATGGATTTTTGAAGGGCAACGGGGTAGAATATTGGGAGGAAAAGTCGTTGAAGTTGATGAAAGTGTGAGGTGATACTGGGTGTTCCTATATGAAGGAAGGTCTTCATAGGTCAAAAATGTGGGTGACTGTGTGAGCCTGTGGTAATTTCTGATGTGCCAAGGAAGTGACTGGAATGTATTTTGTTTTGTAAGATAAAGTAGAGTATTTTAAGGTTGTCTGAGTGACAAAACGATAATTAAAGAGTGATTAAATATCATAAAATAAGGGAGACTGAGCAAATGAGAAAGAAATGTTGGAGAAAATCTATGGTAATTTCTACCTAAATGGTGTCATGAGAAGCTGAAGGAGTGAGAGAGGGGTCAGAGGAGACACCATCATGGCCAAACACACACGGTGTTGGCCACTGCGCAGAGAACCCAAGCCTTCCCAGGCTGAAGACTGTCAATGGGAAAGAGAGAGAAAGAGGAAGAGAGCAAGAGCATGATAGATCAGATTTCAATAGGGGCCTCTCCATTATCAAGAGGCAATGCTTCCCAGCCTGGCCCATGAGTTTTCCTCTTTGAGGGTCAATATGAGTCTCCTAAAGGGAAGTACATTTCACCATGATTTTCAGCTGCCCATTTTCAAGGATATGAAATAAAACTTATAAGCTGATAGAAAATCACCAGTTGCAAAGAATTTTTCTAATACCAACATGAAATACAACCTAGGAAAAGTTGTATCACACAGGCAAAAATTTGGAATTAAAGGGAATCTGGAAGGAATAGAGAAGGACGTGGATAAAAGTGATTGAGGTTTCAGTGGGACATAGTGATATTAGTGTTCCTGGTGGAAACTAGGAAACTGGTTTCTAGTTGTCAACAGAAAAGAGGTTTGAGGACAAGTCAGAAATCATGGGCATGATTGGAATCCAAGGGGAGTTTCTGCTGAGCCCTGGAATTAGAAGAGTTGTATCTGTAGAAAATAGAGAGTCATTGCAGGCTCTTCAGTAACAAGAGAAACATTTGGGGAGAACACCAAAGTGTCAGAAAATACCGAGTTTGGAGCAGAGGGATGATGATGTGTTGGGAGAGACTTTACAACACTCTTAATCAAACCATGTGAGGACAGGCTGATGGAGAGGATACGATAGGAGAGTAGAAAACAGAGGGGTCACTGACACATTTCCTAATAGTGAATATCTCAGTGTAGAGGGGAGCTGGAGGCCCTAGAAGCAGAAATGGGCCCCAATACCCAGGAACTGGCCACCACCCACAGTGGGTACTGGGCATCAAGGCCTGGTTTTCAACTTAAGTACTGTATCTCAGCACTCCCATTTGCTCTGTGATCTTGGACATAGCTCCGGTTCTCTTTGAGTCCTAGCATCTTCCACAGAAAAGGAGGAGAGGTGACTTAAATCTTACTTGTGATTGAGTCAGACTAGTCCTGGATGTCAGCTCTTTTGATTAATTTAAGGATTGGGACTTTGATTGTATCTGCCAAATCCTTTTAGCTATATCTAAACTAGTGTTTGACTGCATAACTAGGAGATGGTGTGCTTGACTTCAACTAGGACAGCGATTCCAGAGGATTCTGGCCCCATACCTTCAACTCCGAAACAAGAGATTGTCTCATCTCTACAAATGGGCCCCCTGTTTTCTGAATTCTTTTTTTTTTTTTTAATTAACCTCACAGAGAGCTTCTAGTCAAACAGGAAGTGCTGAAACCCCAGTTTATTTAAAACTGTGGAATTAGCTGAGTTTTCTTCACTCTGGAATCAAAATATTTCTGACATTAAAGGTCTTTCTCATGGACAACAGCAATAGCATTCTCAGGAGCAAACCTCCTTGTGTCGTCCTTGGTGTTCAGACCAAACCTCCTTACAGGGTTTTACTGGGCAGAGGACGTTGCTCTGGGGAGGTGGCGGAAGGGCCTCTGAGCTCAAGGTGGTGGTGCTCAGCCCTGGCCAGATTTGCCTGCACCCAGGTCTGTTGGTGAAGGCTGGGTTGGATTTCCCACACCTGTGGGTCCCAGCTGTAACCCTCTGCCTGGGATTTAACACACAAGTAGCAATTCTGAACCACCTCTGTCCCTAGCTGCAAACGTTCCTTTCCACCCCAGGGGTGAGATGATGGGGGCCTCTAGTGACCCATTAGCCAACTGAGTTACCGCAAAGCTTATCTTCACCATGGGTAAGCACTCCTGGGCAAGGGCCTGCAATACTAGTTATTTTGCCTTATTTTAGTCATCGTTAGAAAAGTGAAAAATAAGCTGGTGTGTATGTATATAAATAACAATAAAAGTCATTCAAGAGAAAGATTTGTGAAATTGGGATCTACACAAAAGAAAAGTAAAAATTTTTATCACTTGACCCAGGAAATGTGGAGAAGCAGGTTTAAGAGACAGTATAATTATATGTTAGAAACAGTTTACATTAGATGACATGTAGACATTATCCAAAAAGTGAGTGCTGAAGTGAGAAGCATCGGCTGCAGCTTCACAAGGAGTGAATTGAGGCCCAGGAACATTAAATAATGGGGCTCTGCACACACCGCCAGAGAATGCTGGTGGCAGCATTCTAACCCATTGGTTCCTTTAGCGACATATTTTCCCTGATGGTTAATGACCCTCCATGCAGCAAGAATGTTGGGGAGAGGAGAGTGAGAGGGGTGACAGACCCTAAGGCACCAGGAGACTGAGCTCCTACCCTGCCCTTGGCCTTTCTCTGCATTTCGGGGTCCTATCCAAGCCCTGGCCACATGGCCAAACTAGAGGATCCCCCTTTCACATTTTATTATCATTCTTCAGGGATTGGGGAAGAGAAGGACTGATGAAATCCCTTGTCCGGCAGGTGGAATTGGGATCGAGTTTCACATTTTCAGCTCGGGATCTGGATTACAGACAGGGCAGGTCGATGACTGCTGCTGGGGTGGGGTCTGCTGGGGGAAAGGCAGGAACATCTGACATGGAGAGTCCACGGAGGGCTCAGGGTACAGAGCACCCATCCAGGAAAAAAAAAAAACCCAGAAATAGTTAAATTTGGAAATGTCAAACAAAAGTGTACTGGACATAAGAAAGAACTGAAGGAAAAGACACAATAATCTTAGCAATTAAGACTAAATTAGAAGCCAATCAAAGCAGTATACATCCAATTGAATATATAATAAAATGATTTTAGGCATGGTATGAATATACTTATGAGAACTAAAGAAAACAAAACAAACCCTTAAAATAGCTAAAAAGGGGGGCTGGCCCCGTGGCCGAGTGGTTAAGTTCGCGCGCTCCGCTGCAGGCGGCCCAGTGTTTCGTTGGTTCGAATCCTGGGCGCGGACATGGCACTGCTCATCAGACCACTCTGAGGCAGCGTCCCACATACCACAACTAGAAGAACCCACAACGAAGAATACACACAACTATGTACTGGGGGGCTTTGGGGAGAAAAAGGGGAAAAAAAAATAAAATCTTTAAAAAAAAAAAAATTCCTTTAGCTCAGTCTTGAAGGCTGAGCCCAGTCAGCCATGAAGAAGGACGTTCAAGATGGAGGGAATAGCAGATGCAAAGGTAAGGAGACTTGCAATCAGATGGGCATCTACGGGAGGTGGCACGGTGGCCAGGAGCATGGAGTTGGATGGACTGGTTTAGAATCTCACTTCCACTAGCTTCATGACCTTGGGCAAATCTCCTCATCTCTCTGTGCCTTAGTTTCTTCATCTTTAAAAAGTTGAAATGTTAATAAGTAGTACCTTCTCATAGGGTTATTTTGAGAATTAAATGAATTTATGTATATAAAGTACTTGGAAGAGCACTTAGCAAATTGTGAATACCAAGTAGGTGATATATTATTACCCAAGCAAATCTGAGTCAGACAAGACATGTAAAAGAAGTAGACAAGGGCCAGTTCACAGAGGATTAGTCTGCCATGCTCAAGACCCGGCATGTGATTTTGTAGGCAGTGGAAAGTCATTAAAGTGTTTAAGCATGTCTGTGACAGAATCTGACCTGCCTTCTAGAAGATTGCTATGACAGCACTATAGAGACATGAAGAATTGTGGAATAAAAGTTGACTTCCAGTTACTGTTGCTTTCTCTACTGGCACACCTGACAAAGACAGTTTCGATTTCTAGCATATGCAATAGTCAGCATTGAGCAGATAAATTCTCAGCTTAAGGAATTGCCTTCTGGCCACAGCATCTGTCTTGGGAGGCACCCTGGTGAAGACTCAGCCATAATTCACATCCTAAACACTGCTTACACCCTGCACCCAAGAAAGAGTCAGTCAGAATAGGCTCTCTAGATTGCCAACTTGCATGATATCTTTTCCAAATCAACTCCGGGCTTGTGGAGTCAGAGCTAGTCCCCTGCTGAGGACCTTAACACTGCCGGTCCCATGATCCCCAGTAGATGTCTTCACCATTTGCCAGAGCTGCCAGAGGATCTTTGAATGCAGGCTTGTCACACTCATTGTCATTCACAGCAGAAGTAATGGCAGCCAATAAACAATGTATATGGAGCACCCACTGTGCTTAGAGAACAGGAATGAGGCTACAGAAAACTGCCACAGCAAAGAGAGCAGTCGGAGATGGTAGTACCTCTTGTGTAGTGTCTGACATCCCTGTCAATGGTGTTAGCTCTTCCAGGCCGTGAAGAATTATTCAATACAACTAAAAGTATGACTCATAGACTGCCTCCCTGCCAATTTCTAAGGTGTCTGACAGGTAGGGCTTCGCCAGGCATTGGACTATCCTGAGAGAATATCCTGAATTGTCTTTATGAATCAAAGAAAATGTCAATCTGTCATGCATGATCAATTATCTCTGGATTTCAATTTGATTCATTTACTCATACAGCAACAGCTACTTAAAATAGTGAGAAACAATTTTTTTGAGTATTATATTTCATTTTAAAACTTCCAATAGCATCAATGCTAAATATGTTATTTTCTCCAGCAGTTTGGGAGATTTTGTTTGTTTTGTAAGAAACTGTTCTGAACTCTCAGGGGGGAAAAACTTGGTGCATACAATAAAACTGCATTTTGAAAGTTTATTTCTCTATAATGTTTCCCGGGCACCATCCATTGCATTATTTAAGATATTCTGAGGCAAAAAAATGTCATTAACATTTAAAACCAAGCTTCTTCGTTACATGTAGAAATATAATTCATTTTTTTGGTAATTTTTCCTGACTATATAAAACCATTTTACATAATGTCATTATCTCATTGTTAATCACTAAGTTATATTGAGCTGTTGTGTGTGGTTACCTTCTGCATTTCAAGTTTTCTTTTTTCTGCAAAACGTAATTGCCGACTGTCATTCCATAATTATATTTACAAAGATAGATGAAGGACCTTGTTATAGATCTCAACCTCGTCCAAAAAATGAGATTGAATGGGGTGTCAGATTGTTCACCTCTTGTGAAAGAAAAACATTCTGGAAATCCAGTTTGTGTGACAACAACATGCATTTAACACAACAAAAAATAATCAATTTCATGCCAGTGACAGGAGGTGAATCAGCTAGCTGGCTGGCAGTAAAGGTTGTTTAGCAGGTTTCAGATTCCTAATTGGGTGTCTAGCTTGCTAAGTAGCAGCTGGTCTTTAATTAGTTGAAAAATTATTACCACTAAGAGTTACTTTAAAAAGAAAAAGAACAAAATAATTAAAATGTTAGAATCCATATGGTGCATGCTTATACTCACTTGTCAATAGCTGTTTTCCTTCTTTATCACTAATAAGTTTCAAAATATTCCTATGCCACTTACTTTATAAGTAAACTCACATAAATATAAAATCCTCAAAGACTCCCAGAATAGAATAGCAAAAAAAATAGCTGCATGCTATTTAATAATTCTTTTTTGACTGTGAAATTATCTCTGATATCCCCCACCCCATGGATTCAATATCTAGTTGATAAATGAATCTTACAACAGACCTCATTATTGAAGGGATTAATAAATTCCCTGACTTGATTTGTTATAAATACAATGACACTGGTGAAAATTATCAGTAGTTTACAGATGACAGCAAAATTGCCTTTGCACACAGATTCCATTTAATGATTAGCAGGAAGTTAATATTGCCTAGAATTACAGGAAATCCAAATTTGCCATGATTTTCTAATTATATTTCTACTCAGAAATAGAGTTTTATAAAAATATAATATGTTATTTAGAGATAAACCAGTCTACATACACACTGAACATGCCATGAAACTCTGCAGTTAATTATGTATAATAATAATGCTACTACCTCCTGTAATTGACAAAGCTGCATTGCTCAGACCAAATATTTTTAAACATTTGCTTGTTAGTTTTCTTATCTGAGTTGGGAGACAGCGATGTAGTAGAAAGCATATGAGTTTTGGTGCTCGTAGACCTGGATTCAAATTTTAGCTCTTTCTCTTACTAAACTAATGTACCTTAACTCATCTTTGGTTCTATTTTTTTCTTCTACGACGTAAGAATAATAAAACCCAGACTGCTAGATTTTTTTGAACTCTGCAAAGTACCTAGCATAGTTTCTGGAATGCATTACCCATTCAATAAATGCCTTGCTTATACTTATTTAAATATACATGTAATATGTTTTAGTTATCTGCAAAAATCAATTATTGGGTCCGCCTCATAGCTCTTATGACATCGTATTCATGAGGAATGGTTTATAAATGTATCCAATGTAATTTTGAATAAATATATCATTTACTCCCCAATCTTTACAACCTGGGCACTTTTTGGAAAGTGAAAATTATCTGATTTTTATGCCATTCACACAGGAATTGTGAGAGATAATGAGACTGATTTGAATGGAAATTTTGATATAATACTCACGCTTCATCCTTCTGAAGTTGCTAACTCGCATGAAGAGGAAGAGTTCTCATATAGGTATCTAAGTCAATTCTTTAAATGTATACCTGTTTTAATGTGCAAGCACTTAATGAACAGAATCATAGTCATGCCCAGCACTGTCATCCTTTGTGGCTGTTCCAGGACAACACACCTTCTCTCTTGACAGAATGAAAAGCTAATATTGTTTTCTAACCTTTAAATTCTTCTTTAAACCACTTCTTTTCCTTTTTATTTATTTCCTTTTCCTAATTAGTTCTTCAAATTCATTGAAGGATAATAAAAGGAATCATTTCCAATTAAAAGTTTTGGATCAACATTTGTCCTCACTTTTATACTTACTTTTCAGCTCTATCTGAAGTCTCTGCCCAGGGAATTTCTCCATCATTATGTTCTGCGTGTTGCCAAGTTCACTGCTGATGTTCAGTAAATATCAAATTATCATGATCAGGCAATGCCAATTGGGAGAAACACTAACATGTGGTACAGTAAGATGCAGGCAATATAGATTAATAGCAAACATTTGGTTGACATTTCTAATTTCGCTTGGGTTGAAACTAAAAGTTTATTGCACTTCTCGGTGGTCTGCCATACTGCCAGCTGCCTTTTCTACAGATGTTCTCAACATATGAAGGGGAGTCTGAGCATTAACCCCCTGCTGCATATCAACAAGATGTGGATGATCATGCAATAATTTGCTCCCTTTTCAAGACTTAACTGTTGATATGACATGATGGAAAACCTCATTGTTATACACTGTTACAAATGTCTGTAATTACTGCTGCTACACAACTAACTGATTCAACTCATCCATTCGATCACGCTCAAAGGATAGCCAAGTGACATTTTACTTTTCTCCTGCCCTTAGTTTTCCCCCATTCATGACAGCTGGAAAACTCTTTGGTCTGATCATAAACAGCCTAGCTAGAACATTTGAAGTTTTACTTTTCTAGTTCAAGGGATGACAGTGTTTTTGAGCTGGTTAAGGACAAGATATAAACAGGAATGGAGGATTCTCTGGCAGCTGTGTCCTGGATGGACTGGAGATGGGGAGAGATTGGTGGCGCTCTGCACAGGGCTTTAGGAAAAACACAAATCTAAGAAAATCAGAGAAAGGAGGCCATGTCTCAGAGATATTTGCAGTTTCTTGATTTTTCTCCTTTATGTATTCTCTGATGTGCCCTAAAGACACCAATCCTATAAGAAACTCTTGCACTTGTGTTTTGTTCTCTTACAATCTTGAAGTAAATTTAGTATAAGATGCCAAATCTCTGTTATCCTTGTACATCAATTAAAACAGAATCTCTTGGGTTATCCACTCTTCCTCTCACCACTTTTGTCTGTAAACAATATTTTCTTAAGCTTCTGTCCTTCCTTTCTAGCATCACTTTTCCTCATGCCCTCTGGAACTTGACTCTCCTTTGAAGATGACACAAATTTCTTAAAAAAGACTTCTTCTGGAAACCATCTTGAGATGTAGTTGGTGCCCGTGTAACTCTCCGTTGTTAATCTAAATTATTACTTCTTCACTCTCAAGTAAATGTATTTGCTTTTTTGCACTTGCCTTAACCCCTCTCCAAGCTGCTCACTCCACACTCATCGGAAAACAAGTATCTGGCTTACAGTTCTTCTTTTCCTACCAAGTTCTGCCATCATCCTGGATAAGATCATCTAGCATCCTAGTCTCATTCTTTTATCTCCTCATGTCAAATGATTTTATCTTCCACTTTATAACAGGCATCTACATGTATGGCTGTAATCCTTAAACACGAATTTAGCTGGAACTGTGAGCCCAGTTTCAGGCAATAGTTTAGTCTTCTTCATACTCTCTCTCTCGACTATTTCCGACATCAACATGTAAACCTCATTGACATGTTTACCTATAGGTCTATTGTTTCTCCCTATCTACTTGCAATCAGCAGTCTTGGTTTCATTTTCAGTATATCATATTCTATGTTTCTTTCACCTTCACTTTTTGTTTTTCAGTACCTTCAACAGTCTTTCCACATTAACCTTCTGTTTCAGTTCTAAAAAACACAAAACATGAGTGACTTTATTGGACTGCCCACTCCTCATGTACACCTGGATTCTAATTGATGCTGAAAATAGTGATGAAAACTTTGACACTATAAATTCACAAACATCAAACTCCCTTCTGAATAGCTCCGAAAGCACAGTTCAGACACCTCTAACTCAACATGTCCCAGGACATGCATCAGCTTTCCTCCTTGACTGTCCCTTCTCTTGTTTTTCTGATCTAATTCAATGATACTGACATTCCTGCAGTTTCTCAAACATCTGGAATTCTCTTTCCTTTACCTCATCCATCTAGTCAGTAATTAAGTCCTGTGGATTCTACCTTGTAAATAAGTCTTGAATCATCTACTGTCTCAAACTTCATTAGATCTACCAAGGTCTACATCACTATTGTATCTCACTTGAACTTCACAGCCACTTACCGGTCTCCTTGCCTGAGATGTCATCTCCATCCAGCCATATATCCACGTTGCAACCAAGAGCGAACCTTCAAAAATACGATTTACATCACACCACTCCACAGTCTAATATCCCATATAGGTTTGTCATTGGACTTCAGGAAAACTCATAACTTCTTCCTGTAGCTTACAACATCCTCTGGGACGTCACTCAGCTTATCGTTCACCATTCCCACCTTCACACTGTATGCTCCAGTTCTTCAAATACTATCTCATCACAGACCTTTTGCATTTTCTGTTTTATCTACCATTGAATTTCTTCTTTCTTCTCTTTACCTGGCTAACACCTACACATCACTCTTGTCTTGGCTGAATTCTCTCTTCCTACAGGATGCCCTCCGCTTCGTCCAACCCTATGTGTGAGCACACATATATACCCAAAGACATACATATAAGACAAGGGCTGTTATACCTGATATGTCTTCTTTGTCAATCTTCCATCATAGTATGTATCACAGTTTTTTGAAATTGCTTTTTAATTGTCTTTCTTTCCTATTAGACCAAAAGCTCAGTGAGATTTGAACTATGTCTGCCTTGTTCATCATGGAATCTTCAGCTCCTACTACTTTGACAAAAATAAGGATTAATAAATGAAAAGAGTTGGGTTTTTTTCAGCTTTATAATAATGTGTAATCATCCAACTAATAACAGTAAATGATACAACAGTAAAATGCTTCTCACCAGGAGCAACATCACTTAGGCTGTTATGTGCAGTCTTCATTGCAACTCCACTCTTACTCTGCTATTGAAGAAATCGTAACTAAAGAAGAAAGCAATGGAAAAGTCATATTACAGAGGTAGCTTTCTTTCCTCATGATTTTTTAAGTGAAAATATTTTAAAACTTTGCATATTAAGATAAATTCAGCGGCTATTATCAGAAACCGCAAAATAATAGTCCTAAAAGACTGAATTTCTTTCTCTTATACCCAAATTCCAAGCTCATATCTTTTCCCAGGTACCCTCTTTCTTTTGCTTGGCCATCTCTGAGGTGTTAACCTCATCTACATTATTCATGAAAGTTCAATACCATATCCACCTTCAAGCCAGCAAGGAGATACAAAGAGAGAAAAGGAAATAACAGCTATTCTTTTTAAGAGCACATGCTAGAGGTTGCTATGATGGTTAATTTTATATATCAAAATGGCTGGGTTATGGTGCCCAGGTGTTTGGTCAAACATTATTCTGGATATTTGCGTGAGGTTGTTTTTGTTGAGATTAATATTTAATTCAGTAGACTTTGAGTAAAGCGGCTTGTCCATCATAATGTGGATGGGCCTCATCCAATCAGTGGAAGTCCTTGACAGAACAAAGACTGACCTTTCTCCTGGCAAGAAGAAATTCTGCCAGCAGACAGCCTTCAGACTTGAACTGCAACATCAGCTCTTCCCTGAGTCTCCAGCCTTCCTGCCAGCCTACACTACAGATTTTGGACTTGCCTGCCTTCGTACTCATGTGTGCCAGTTCCTTAAAATAAATTTCTGTCTAAATATATACACATTGTATTGGTTCTGTTTCTCCAGAGAACTCTGACTAATACAGTTGCTCATGTCACTTCTGCTCATATCTGATTGGCCAGAACTTCATCACCTAGCCACACCTGGCTGCAAAGGAGACTCGTAAATGTGGTCTTTATTCTAGTAAGGCATATGCCCAACTCAAGTTCTATTTAGACGTAAGATGAAAAGAGTAGATATTAGGAGAAAACAATCACTTGTACTCACATTTGCATGAATATAAGTATGTAATTTATTTGCTAAATACCTCAGATCAGATAGATCACTGTGCTGTGGTGCCCTCATTTAGAACATAGGTCTGAAGGTATGGATTAGCTACATAATTTTTAGGCAATTGTAATGAATATATATTTTACTTTCCAGCTGAGCTTTTGATAGGTATTGAGTGAGTTCTAGCTTAAGCTTTATTAAGTATCGTGGTTGCAACAATTCTAAGCTGCTGCTGGTTGAGCTAAAGCATGTGGCTCTGCACAAGTACCAGAGCTGGTGGGTTGGATTGACAACCTCTATGAGAACATTGAGGACCCTAACAAACACTCACATTAGAATAGCCATTCCAACTCCTCGCACAGGGCCTGAGCCATGGTACTCCTCAATAACTTTTGGGTCTGCTCTAACATAGGGACAAATAAGTAGTAGAGGGCCCCACATGACCACAATAATTTTAGACTAAAAACATTTTAAACTAGGTACACTTTAAATTACACACTGTAAAACTAACTTATTTTATTATGAATTTGAAGTTGTATAATTTTCAATGGTATAGTGTTCAGTAAATATACTCAACTTAATTACTGGGTAATCAAAATACACTTTATCTAAATAAACATAGAAATAGAAAAATAATGATCACATACGACTTTTGTGATATCTTTTCCTTGATCTCCAAGCCACTACCATCTCTTGCCTCCTCACTGGTCTTCCTGCTTCCACCCTTTTTTCTTTACACTCTATTTCTCTGCTCAGAAATCCTCACTCGAGGTAATAGCCAAAGTAGTCACAATGGCCTTTTAAAAATGTCTCACAAGGTCCCAGTGTGGACCTTTACTACTCTCTGAATTTGTCCCAACATTGTTCCTTCACGCACAGGTTCCTACCCAGTGGTCATGTGATTTGCTGTTCCTGGGGTGCACCAAGCCTATTTCTCTCCAAGACCTTTGCACATGCTGTTCCCTCTGTGTGGAACCCTCCACAGACAGCTCTTATTGCTTTCTTAGATCTCTGTTTAAATGTCAGTTTATAAATTAGACATTCGCCGACAACCCCTCTCTATAAAGAGCAGCACCTTTCATCTCCCTGCTCCTCTTATCCTCCTCATCTTAGTTTGTTTTACTCCATATTGCTTATCGTGATCTGACACATATAATGGTTTGGTTGTTGCCTCTCTCTCCCCAATAATGTGAGATGTGTGAGGGAGATTTGTTTGCTGCGATAGCTCAAGGACCAAGAGCAGCTCTTGGCATATAGGAAGCTCTCTGCAATATTTGTTAAATGCATAAATGAATGAGTCTATCTCATTTAAAATGCACAAAATTAATGATTTGATAAGAAACGTATTAATTTTTCATTTTTCATTTGACACTGAACTGAATATATATTTGAAAATGTTTCATGAAAGTTATCTCTAGTTTTTTCCTGTAAGTTTTTAACTGTTACTTTATGTCCCAGGCTTCAGGCTTTTCAGAGTTGTGTGATTTCAAATAGCATATGGTAAAACAAATGAGCATGGGTTTGACACAACCTGACCTTTAAATGACAATGAGAATGAAAGGGCAGAATGAATGTGGCCTTGTCAAACTCTTATGAGAATAGAAAATTTCCAGTAGCCCCAGAGAAGGTCAAAATAAGTGTTCCATAAATGGAATGGGGAGCCAACTGAAAGTTTTTCACTGGATGAGGGTGACAGACAGAGGTCTCTCAAAGAATATATAATGAGGACCATCCAAGTCATTCAAACCGAAGAATGGCCAAGAGGTTGTGTGATTTAGTTCACATTTTCAAGCAAGGCATGATCATTATGGAGAGATAATGTATTTTTAAAGGTAATACATGATCATGTTTTAAAAATTCAAGGAGTATCAAAGGATATAAAGCACCAGGTGGTCTTTACCCTACATACCCCTTAGCTCTCAGATCCCTTCCTCAAAGATACTCACTAGTACTAATTAGTTTTATAAATTTCTGAAGATATTCTATACAAACACCATCTGGATAATTATTTCATTTAAAATTCTCTTAACTCTGGAAGATTTTAAGCAGGCAAGAACTAGAGAGGATAATAGAACAGGCTATCATTGTACATACCAAACAGATTTTATGAATATTAATATTTGTCCAAATTGCTTTAGATATATATAAAAAACCAAAATGTTACAGACACAATTGAAACCTCTACTGCATTCTTACCCTTCCATTCTCAGACATAAACAGTATCCTGAGGCAGATTTGCATCTTTCCTAATTTGCTCATACTTTTACCCACATATACATCCATAATGATATATAGTATCTATTCTTAAATTTACTTAAGTCCTATCATACTGTACATATCCTCTTGTAACTTGCCTTTTCCTTTGATATTACAATTTTAAAATTAGTGCATATTGACATATATAACTCTAGTTCATTCGTTTTGATTAACTACCATGCAGTTCCCCATTTATGAATATACTCTAATTTATGCATCCAATTGATCTACGTTAAATTAGTTTCCAATATTTCCATTTATAGACAACTCTGTTGTCTGCATCCTTATACTAACTTTCCTGTAATCATATGCAAGATTTTTTTTTTTTTAAAGATTGGCACCTGAGCTAACAACTGTTGCCAATCTTTTTTCTCCCCCAATCCCCCCAGTACTCTAGTTGTATATTTTAGTTGTGGGTCCTTCTAGTTATGGCATGTGGGACACTACCTCAATGTGGCCTGACGAGTGGTGCCATGGCCGTGCCCAGGATCCGAACCAGTGAAACCCTGGGCCGCCGAAGCAGAGCCCATGAACTTAAGCACTCCACCACCGGGCCGGCCCCTGCAAGATTTTTTTTAGAGTATATCATTAGAAGTGGAAATGTTAGTTTGGAAGATATCGATGAAAATTACTTATGCATATATTGACAAACTCTTCTTGAAATTTATCAAACTTTTTGCACCACCACCAGCAATCTCTATGTATTTACACATATTCTTGTTTTCTTCTGTCCATGACTTGGATAGAAATTAAAAAACATGGCCACAACATTTTGTAGCTACTCCTTCAAGATGTACAGTCCTTTCCTACCCACTGAATTTGGGCTTGACTTGTGACAGGCTTTGACCAATAGAATATGGTGGAAATTACATTAAGTGAATTCCAAGCTTAGGCCTCGGGAGAACCTGAAGATTCTGCCTTCCACTTTTGGGGACATACACACATTTTTATGTGAAGAAACTCAGTCTTTTCACTGGAGAAAGACAGAACATGTGAAAAAGAAAAGAGACGCCACAGCCAACAGCCAGACATCTGAATGAGGCCTCCTTGGATCATCCAGCCCCTGCGAGCCACCAGATGACTATAACTATGTGAGTGATCCAAAGGAAGACCAACAGAAGAACTGCCCAGCTGAGCCTAGCGTAAATTGCTCATCTTCAGTGTTGCAGGCAAAAAATGGTTACTGTTTTAAGCCACTGAGTTTGCAGATGGTTTGTTATAGAGCAAAAGATTACTCAATAGCCTTGATGTTATCAGATATTTAACTTTTCCAACTTTGTGATCTTTCTATCTATGAACATGACATTTATTATTTAAGCATCCTTTAACACCCTTCATATCAGAAGAATGATCTCAGATATCAATCAATAGAATGAAATCAATAGAGTATCTAACAGTGGCTTAAACAAGAGGAAATAATTTTTCTAACGTAAGAAATTTGGAAGTAGGCAGTTGCTGACATTTGTTTTGTGACTTGATGTCATGTCTCTAGGTTTGTATCTCTGTAATTCTCTTAATTTTTCTGTAGTCAAGTTTACTCTAACAGCTCATAACAGCTTCACATAGCCATCTGCGTGAATTAAAAGGCAGCGAGCTGGGAGTGGAATGGGGCAGAGCATTTTCCCTTATCCACCATGGACTTTCTAATTATAATAGGAAAATCTTTCAAAGAAACCTGCCTGCCCACCCCTCCCACCCCCCACCGATTTCCCTTTTATCCTATTGACCAAAATAATCACTCTGGACCAGGGCATAGTCCACTTTCCTTCAGACTGAAGAAAATCTGGAAAAAAAATTGTTGTTTAGTTAACAAGGAATAAGGGTAGAATCACTTTCAGTTAAACAAGGAATAATGTCAGCTGCACTTTTTAAATATTTATGTAAGTTTCTTCACAAAATTCTCACGCATATTTATTAAGAGAATTTTTTCTAGATAAGGGAAAGCAAATTTTGCTATGATAGTGAATGGGATATTTTGTTTAAATAACATTTCTTAGTTGATTCTTGCTGGTGTATAGAAATACCACTGAGTTTGTGATTTTGATATTGTAATAACAATCATGTTGAATTTGTTTATCTTCTCTAATGGTTTATGGAATTTCATGGCTTTTTTGTGTAATCATATAAACTGTGAGAAAGGACAATTATGGTTTTTCTTTTTACCATCCTTGATTTCTTTTCCTTATTTATTAGCACCAATTAGAACCACTAATAAAGTGTTGAAGAAGTGGTTGCAGTGGTTGATACTTGATACTTATTTTTACTCAACAGGTTAATTTTTTTCCATTGCCTTCTGATGAGAAATCTGCTCTAGCTTATTTAATGTTTTTGACATAACTGCTCTCTATTTCACATTTGCTTTCTCACTTTCTCTCTGCCTTTAAGCATGGGATGATTTGCCGTTTTGATAGGTGTGGATTATTTGACATATATTTTTTTCTGTAATTCTTTGTTGTGAGAATTGGTGTTGTTCACCAGTTATCTTAAGATGATTCTATTATATTAAATCTCAAGATAGGCTAATTCACCTTTTTTTTCTTTTTTTTGAGGAAGATTTGCCCTGACCTAACATCTGTGCCAATCTTTCTCTATTTTGTATGTGGATCGCTGCCATATCCTGGACGTCCGTGAGTGGTGTAGGTTTGTGCCCAGGAACTAAACCTGGGCACTGAAGTGGAGTGTGTCAAACTTAACCACTAGGCCATGAGTCTGCCCCCCTACATACATTTTTTTTTACGTCTGTTAACTCGCCCTCATGTGAGATCATTTCCTGATATGATCCGCAATCATTTTTTTTTTGTATTTCTCTTGCTTCTGCCACCGAATACACTAACCTACCTTTTCTAAATCCGTATATACTACCTTCCCTCCTGTAGTATAACCTTCAAAATCTAGATTTGTATATTTCTTACAAATTTGTATATTTCTACCCAAAAGCCTTGTTCCTATAATTCTTCATTCTCTTTCCTTGCTCTTAAGTTTCTTCCTCTCTACTCTATTATTCCAATCAGCATTCAAGCATGCTAAAAAATCTTGAAGCTACGTAAACATTCAACTAATTTTTTACTCTCTACCACCATTTTTGGTTAAAATTCTTGAGATGAGATTTCTATACTAGTTATAATAATTTCTTATCCCTCTTCTTTCTTGAGCCTACTCCAGGAATGGTTCCACACCATTTAGCATATCACTTCTCAAGTGGTGCAAAGCCACCTTTATACATTTCTAAATTCCCATGAAATATAGGGTCTTTTTCTGGTCTTTCTAGTCTCTTTAACTCGTCATGGACTAGTACTACACTTTTAAAAGAGAGGGTTTATAGTGTGTTTTAAATTTGGCAGAATTAGCCCCCCTCACTTATTTTTTTTCCAGGGTTTTCCTGTATATGTTTGCATATTTATTTTTGCCTATTAACTTTACAATCAATTTTTCTAGCTCAAAAATATAAACAAATACTTGTTGGTATCTGGTTTTGTTTTGGGTTTACACTAAGACCTCATATTGCTTATGGAAGAGAACATCTCTATGAGGTTATTCTAGCCAAGAAAAAGAATATTTTCCATTTGTTCAAGTTCACTTTAATGTCTTTTTGGAGTTTTCAAAAATTGCCTCATGTGTTTTAAGTAGTTCGTATTAAGTTTATTTCTAGATATTTCATTTTTATTATGCTATTGTATATAGCTTTTTCTCTTCCATTATATCTTCTAAGTTGCTGCTTGAAAAAATAGTCTATCGATTTTTTAATATTAATTTTATATTCTGCTGCTTCACTAATTTTTTGAGCTGTGATTGATTCTTGAAATAATTAATGTCAAATCGTCAGCCAATAGAAGTAATTGTACTTCTTTCTATTGCCAATTCTTTTGCCTTGATTTCCTTCTCTAGTTTCATTTGACTAATAACTCCAACGCAATGTTAAATAGCAATGGAAAAAGTAGGTATCCTTGTCTTACTCCTGAGTATAGCGGGGAGACCTCAACCTTTATGTTACCAAAATTCTTTGCACATGGTAGGTGTTCATTAATTTGCTTTGAGTAGGTAATTTGTCCAAATGTTATTTGTTTGAGAGTTATATATGTTTCTTTTCCCTCTGTAAATTGTGATGAATATAAAGTTTACAACCATTTAAAGATCTATAAATGAGAACTGTATTCTCAAGCATTTCACATGTTCAAAATAGTTTAATATTAATAAAAGAGAATACAGCAGAGAGAGCTTTCATTGCAAAATGTTTTTCTATCCGTTAAAACCTAATGCTGACAATTGAACAAAAACATTCTTTGTAGAGAATAAGCTTCTTTAAACCACAACCACATCAATATGTAACATAATATATGTGTATTAACTCTTTCAAAGTCTTTACAAGTGCAAAATTACATGTGTTGCTTTGAAAGGCATTACATTCACAAAACTTTAGACTGTAATTCTATTTTGTCTTTATTCATTTTAAGGCATGTATTTGCATTAAAATGCATTACTTGCATAAAGTTTGGAAAAGCAGATAAGACAATGCCAAAGTTTCATGATGATTTTACTAAGTTTATGACTATAAGTTTTTGAGAAAACATTTCATGCCCTCCACATGAAAGAGCTAAGATCATAATAGAAACACACTCGCAAGGGAGTGCTGAGCATCAGTAACACAGGTTACCTGGTATGCACTCTGTTCTGCAACCTTGGAATCTCTTTTTTACTTGGAGGGGAAGTGGATGTACAGCATAAAGGAGCGTGCCCTTTGGAAATGTCAATATGTACACTCAAGGACTACACAGCCCTTTGAGCTGGTTCTTCTGATCCCATCCAATCTGTGCATTTTGGAAAACGTAGCTGGTTGAGAAACTCAATGTGGATTGCGTGTGCTTCTGCTGTAGATTTTGTGAAATTGTACAGGTTGAGATGAAGATGTGCAGGACAAATCAGAAAATGTCACATTTACATTAAAATAAACAGATGCACTTATCTGCATATTGATAAAGCAAGGGCACACTCAAAACTAAATAAAGATAGAAAAAAATCTTTATAATAAAAATATTGATGAAGACAGTTGGTTAGGTAGAGTATTTAAGATTGCATCTTTAGCAATGAAAACATGGTATGTATAATACTAAAGAAAGTGTATTTTAGTGATGTAAGGTCCGAGTGGTACCTGACTGAAATGTCTGGAGGTCACGAGACTAACACTTTTTGCCTCTGCAAATTTTTACATCTACAGAAATAGCTTTCAAGTGAAAACCACTACCTTTTCCAAAAAGGCTACTGATCACAATTGACATTTTCTGAAGAACCACAGAAATTTTAATTCACACATTCTAAAAATTATAAATTAAGCGTCCTTTGTCATTATTTAATAATGATAAATAACTTGAAAAATTTACTTAGATGCCATTTCATTTATGACCATTCTACCATGTTTTAGATATTTTGGAGTCACTGACACTTCCTACACATTATTGCTTTAAAGTGTGAAATACTAACGTGTTAGTATCATTTATAATTTTAAAAGTATTCTCACTCTCATTAGTTTATTTAGGAAATGTTCTAAACCTGCCATCATGCCTTTTTCCCTGTGAAGAGAGAACGGCGGCCCTCAAATTTCTTTCCTGTGTTTGAGATTTCCCTAATTCTAATAATGTGTTTACTTAAAACTTTTAAATTGTGTAATATACCACACATTCAAATGGATGTATGCAATTATATGTTAGTTTACAGAATAATGATAATAGGAGCACCTGGATGCACAATCGCTTATATAAGAAATGGAATGCTGGTGCAGTTAAGGATTCCCTGTGTGTTCTCCTCAATCGCATTCCATTCTCTTCCTGCCAGAGGTGACTAATAATAACAGACATTTGATATACTCCTCACCAGCGTGCTCTGTGAGTGTTTCTAAGTGGCTGTGGCAAAAGGGCTCTGTGGTAAAATAGGCTGAGAACTTCAGGTGTGAGCCGGATTAGAAGGCAGAGATTGTTGACTGTGGGAATTCACAGAGCCCTAATGCCCTACCGAATACTGGAATCTATGCAATTTTGTTTGCTGCAAACTTGCCATGGAACATATTTTACAAGATATTGATCTAGGCATTTTATCAAACTTTGGTGTAATTCAAAATGAACTAAGGATCAGACAAATACAAACATTTCTTTATAAGACTTGAAGGACTTTGAACGGAAACTGAGCCTGTAAGGTGGATGAGCAAGTTGTACAATTAGGCAGTTGAGGGTTCCTTAATTTTCATTTGGAATTGGTCAAGGTCACTCA
Organism: Equus asinus; assembly: GCF_041296235.1. Taxonomy (NCBI): domain Eukaryota; kingdom Metazoa; phylum Chordata; class Mammalia; order Perissodactyla; family Equidae; genus Equus; species Equus asinus. Next base: position 133,112,103 of record NC_091792.1, read on the forward strand.
GAAGAGCATGCTAGTTAATGGTGGGATTAGGCTACTGTACAGAATGAGCAGGCTGTTTTTTCTGTCTAGCTTTTCCTCTATTTCCTTTTTATGATTCCATATATATATATAATATATATACTTGGTATATGTTATGTATAAATATTTTTTCTGAAAGTGCTTACCCATATCTGTTATCGTATATATTATGTAATATACAATGTGTAATATATAGTATTTAACATATATTATATATTTTATATATTATGTATATATTTTTTACATCTGAAAATGCTCCCACATTTCAGCTGTGTTCTTTAGCCACTCTTTGGACCAAAGAGTGAAAAAGAGAAATATTGAAGACAGTGAAGAACAATATGCTTGAGGACCAATGTGATGGTGGAGGCAAAATTAACAGAAGAGAAAAAAAATAATCTCAAAGGGAAGATGGAAATGTAGTGTGAAAGAGCCTGGGCCATTTAGAAATTGTCCACTCATGATCCAAAAAAAAAGGAACTTCTGTATTTTAATTTAACAAGAGGGAGGAGATTTCTTGTACAGAATCACCTTCTCCTTCTCCAAGAATTTCTTTTATTATCCCCTTGCTTCCATCCAAATGGCATGCGTTTGATGTGCTCAGACAGAAAAGAAGCTACCAATTTTTCAGACAGTTCTTTTCAGTTTTGTTTCCTTGTAAGTGGATTTACAAGTAGACTCTACGACATCTTAATTACTTTGTGTTAAAGTTTTTACTAAATAGAGATAAATATTTCCTACCAGTCTGTTCTTATGTAAACATATATTATTTTTATTCGTATTTCAATACTGCTGTTTTTGCTCATTAAGAAAGCATAGTATATTTATGATTAATAACGTTTAATTTCATTGAGATTCAACTGCCAGTTAAAAGTACTCTTTTATCAGGATATTGAAATATCTATGTAGATAGGTAATGCATTAGGTTCCTAGGACTGTCGTAACAAATTGCCACAAACCTGGTGGCTTGAAACAACAGGAATTTATTCTCTCATAGTTCTGTAGGGCAGAAGCCCTAAATCAAGGATCAGCAAGGCTTCACTTACTCTGAAGAACCTGAGATAGCTCTTTTCTCTTCCACTTTCTGGTGGGTCCAGACTTTCCTTGACCTGGTGCGACACAATTCCAATCTCTGCCTCCATCTAACATGGACTCTGTTCCCTCTGTCTGTGTCCTCTCCTCTTCATTGGATTAAAGGCCCTCTCGGATAATCCAGGATGATCTCATCTCAAGATAACTAATTTCATTGCATCTGCAAACACCCTTTTTCCAAATAAGTTTACATTCACAGGTTCCAGATGGACGTATCTTTTGGGTGGCCACTATTCAAGCTGCTACAGGTACCAACCTAAATGCATGTACTTTGGCATTGTTCTATTATATTTAGATATTCCATTCAAATTTGTGTGGGTGTAATGTCAATTTTAGTTTTAAATCATTCTCACTCTCTGAAAAATTCTGCTATTCTTTTCTTTGAATATTAATAATAAATTTTATACAAACATATGTAAACAATTAATATATTTTTATTTATATTTTATGAGTATAATAGGCAAAGTCATTTTCTTATGAGCTTGCAGAAGAGTTCTGTTTGCTTAGCATGATTGCTGACAACATTTAACATATTTTTTCAAAGTAGTCTACTTTCTTGTGTAGCAGCTTTTCTCAGACATGTAAAAATAATTCCAAATTACGTTTTATTTTCTGTTCCAAAGGAAAACAGTTTTTGAAGTCTTTCTTAAAAGTTAAATGAATGCTATAAAATATTCAAATTGTGACAAAGAGCACTCCATTCCACCCCCCTGTGCTTCATGACAGCAGCGAAGGGTCTAGACTTTGGAGCCAGAAACCTTGGTTTCAGTTGTTGGTTCCACTATACAATAACCACATGATCTTAAGCTAATTTCGTCACTTGATTTCTTATTTGTAAAATTGCATAATAATTCTATCAATCCATGAGTCTGTGCCTGTTAAGTGTTTAGAACAATGGTGATGTTCAATAAGCACTCACTAAATGCTGATTATAATTATTATAATGATGATTATATCTTTAATATTTTACATCTTACATTTATAATATAATTGTTATAATTATTAAAAATACTATTTCCTAAAATCAAGGGAGTGCAAACTTCCTTCTTAATAGTCCAGTTTTCTGTTAGAAAGTGTTCAAAATTATTTCATAAAGGACCTCTGGCCCTGACTTCCCTCTCAGGGGAGCTGGAATAGTCTTCTAGTGGGAACAGATCCATGTTGGGCTCCTCAGGTCCTCTACCCCTCGTCCATTCTCATCCTTCAGTTAAAGCTTTGCACTCTTAATGCTAACATAGAAGAGCTACAGTGTATGAACTCAGGAGTGAATACAGGGTTAAACTCCCTGCCACATCCTACTTCTTAAAAGATTATCAAAGAGAAACAACAGTTGGAAGGAAGTGTTGCCTGGAAGCTTGCTGCATCAAATGGTTCCTTTTCAGGAATTTTTGTAGAAATTGCATTTCAGTTTAATACCACCAGTATACCCTGAGAGACTCCTTGAGAAAAAGTGGGGCCCTGAAGTTTTGAAGATGCGGGTCACTCCATTACATAGGGTCTTTGTTTTGAGAACCTCAGGAGATATTTTTTCTGATCTGACTAGTAGGAATAATTGTGATCTTCCTGTGCAGTTGGCTTGCTGTTTACCTTAAGGAGAGTTTGAAATACATAGCTTTCTGCATTTTCCTCCCTGAATTGTCAGTTAAACAGCTTAGAGGCAAAATTGTGGTCAGCCCGTGGCAAATGTGTGAAACTTCATGGTGTAAAATTTTGATAGGTTTCATTTGTGGGTTGACGTTTATGTTTTGCTTTATCTAGTATTTGCCTAATTATTTTCCCTTTATTAAGCTTATTCTATTTAACTGTATTGTGCATTTCTTTTTAAAGCCACCTGAAATTGTTTTTAGAACAAAGTAGTTTAGTAATTAGTAATATTAACCTTTATGGAGAAAATTATAAGGCCTCTTCATGACTTTATAGATTCTTCAAGTGCTATTGTATGTGATTGATAAAAATTCAATTTATTTAGAATAGAAATATTTAAATGACAAGCAGAGAAACTTTAAGGTATGTTGGGAGTGATGGAACTCTTATTTATAGGCTCTATTATAAAACAGTGAAAAATGCCAGTGTTTTTGTTTATCAAAAGTTAGTTTTAATATCTGTTAGATATTAAAATTTATTCTTATAAAACATTTTAAAATGATTTGAAATAAAATGAAAGAAAAAAATCTACATACTGAGGACATTTGGATTTTCCTTTCATAAAATTTTATTTCTTTAGAGCATATAAATTGTTGCCATACATCTGAGAATTTTTCTGTAGATGTTTACTTAAGAAATTCTACATGTCAAATGGAAAAAACATATAGAGCAAAACAAACATAATCTGTTATCAAAGTTACTTTGCTTTTGTGAAGTATGTCTCTTCAATTAAATTTTGTGGTGCAGGATTTAGGTTAACACCAGATGAAAGGTTAAAATTTGTATGTTAATAAGAATATTTTATGAAAAATCTGAGTATAGAGTTATGGTTTTTTATTATCCATTTCAACAAACATGCTAAACTAAGAAACTCACAGAGATATGCTTCATCAGAACCATAATTACAAAAAGTGGCTGTCATGGTCTTCCTCCATAAATTATGGCTAGGTATTAATTTTAAAAAAACACATGACAGGTAAATCATAGAAAAGGTAGTTTTTTGTGTTGACATACATTTGTCAAAAGAAATGCTCTCTCATTTAGATCTTGCTCTTTGAGCATTCAGAAGTGACAAACATTTGTTACATATGCTCAGCTGACAATGAGGCTGTCTCTCTGCAAAGACAAATGAAAAGAATTGGATTAATTTAGTTATAAAGAGATTTACAATTTGCTGTTTCTAACATGTCTTTTGGAGATTGATGAATAAGAAAAGAGATAAGAAAGACTTTCAGAAGCGGCTATTGCTGAATATGGTAGAAAAATTGCTCTTGCTGGAAGATGAATCAAATTTCTGTCAGGTAAAGCCAGGGAAAATTCTCTTGTGTTATCAACTAATCTTACCAGAGGGGGAATATTATGCAAGATGTATGACACTGCTTTCTCCCTCTCCCAGAAGCCAGATGGCTGTGCACTATACCAATCTAACAAGAATTCTTTACCTTCACTTTATTTATTTACCAGTTTAGCTATGAGTCTAAAACAAAAATAGTCTTATCTTGCTAGTCCACTAGGCTTCTTTTGGAAGGTTTTAATCACTTAAAATTAGTTATTAAATCTTTTATAACAAAGATAAAATTCAATTTACTGAAGTTATTTGCTTTGCTTTATTTTTTCTTTTTAAAATATATACTAGTAAGCAAAATATAACTAATCTAAATTCAAGGAACATGTATTTTGTTATTTTGCCTGAACACTCTTAAGTACATTCTCCTTTGTCAACCAGAATCTTAATTTCTTTTTCTTTAGTAGCCTTTATATGCAGCATGTATAATAGCACAAAATCACAAAACTGTAATTCTGTATAATTCTAATGCTATATGGGGATTTCACTAGTGTTTTGCCAAGCACAACAGTTGCGATAAAAATCAACTTAGTGTGAAAACTCATTCTAAGAAAAATATTTAAGTAGCGTAGGCTTAAGAATTCCAGAACAAACAAGCATGACAAAGAAAGCACCCGTTTCAAACAGCTCGGATATTTTTCAATCCTTATAAGAGCTATTTAATTCGTATCTCAGTGTCCTGAAATAACACTCTGAGAAATCTGGAGGACCTCTGGATCCTTGTAATAGCTGATTTCAATAGTGGTACCTCAAGGGGAAAAAGAGGAAATGCATGATTAAAGCAAACTTTACTGTCAAAAGACATAAAATTGGTTGCAATTAGGTCATGTCATTCCTTGCTTAAAACTCTGGAATGGCAACCTATTGCACTTTGAATAGAATCCATGTTCCTTATAACTTTCTACCCTGTCACCTGCCTTCCACTCAGTCCTCGTTGTAAAGCTCTCTCCTTTATATTCTGTTCGATTCACCCTGAGCCTCTTTCTGTTCCTCTGAGATGCAAAGTTCCTGCCTTTGGGCTTTTCACTAGCTGTTCTCCCTGCCTGGAATGTTCTGCCTTGAGATTCTTTATCTGGCTGTTCCTTTTGATATTTCAGTTGAAATGTCATCTCTTCCACAATCCTTCCTTGATTATTCAGTCTAAAGTAAACCTTCAATCCCTTTCCATGACATTAGCCTGTTTTTGTTTTTCAAAGCTCATATGAACTACCCGATATGTTCTTGCTTGTTTATTCCCCATCTCCTACTATTGTAACATACGCTGTCTAATATCAGAGCCCTTATCTATATTATCCATTGCCTGGCATATTGTTTGTGCTCACTAAATATCTGTTTAATGAATAAACATAATCCCCAAATTATCAAAGAGATAGTTATTCTGACATTACATGGTTTGCATGCTAGAACCTGTGCTTCTTTTCAATGTTTAGTTTATGGATGAAATTATTGAAATTTCTTAGTTACATGTGCAAAAATATATTCAAGTCTTTGTATATGGCTGGACTAAACGTTATTTGACTACTCTAAGTGATAGTGGAATAGTATCACAATTTACTGACTCCTGATTAAAACTTTGACTACATTTAGTATGTTCCATATATTTTAGGCTCTATTACTCTTTTTGTGAGTTTTTCCTACTTGGCAGTTATTGGCCTACGCAAGTCCACACATTTCAATTCTGCACAATAGTTAATATCATTCCCATTTTACAAATGAGGAAATGAAATCTCAGTCCACGAAAATCAAGAATTCATCAGGGTTTTTTTTGTGGTTGAAAACAATATACAATTGATAACTAAACAGCATTTATAAAAAGAATAAAAATTTACCACATGGCTTCTCATGCCAAAGAAAGCCAGGTGACATAGTTGGATCATATGAAGATGACTCTCCAATATACACTTGGTAGAGAGCACATACAAAGAAGATTGTATGCAAGGTATCAGAGATCTGTAATGACACCAAGATATCCAGTACTGCAACGAATATGTGAAGACACGAAGGAATTGACAACAAAGTATAACTAGGGTAAATGAAAAATTGTGGTTTGCTGTTGTGGGGGCCTGGAATTGGCCACCCCAAGATATATCTCTTTGACATGAGGATTTAGGGCTGGTTACTTTGCAGATAGGAAAGCATCTGAAAAGTAGAATTTACTTACCCTTTATTAGGAGACATTTACATTGTAAAGGAAATCTCCATCTGTAAAGATGCCTCTCTCTCTGCACCAGGAAGAAGCGGGAGATGACCTTATCTCTAGAAACTCCTATCAATACAGAATGCAAGGACTTAAATCTGCATTTGTTTATTGTGCTTGTCTGGTAACCTCCTGTAACTGATTCCCTCCACCCCCAACATCCTCCTTTGTCTTTAGCTGGATATGAAATTTAAGGTGGGGGCTTCAGCCATTTTGGCAAGTTGCTCAGCTTGCCTGAGCCTCTCCAATGTATACATGTTATAAAACTTTGTTTAATTTTGTCCGGCTATTCTGTCTCATGTGAATTTAATTTGTTCTCTGGTCAGATGAACCCAGAGAGGGTAGAGGAAATGTCTTCCTCCCCTACACTATCTAGATAGAGTAAAGAAAAATTACGGACATAGGCTGTTAGAGGTGAGTTCTTAATTTTTCTGATTCAAATCCCTTTTTTTTTATTGCTGAGGAAAACGTGGGTCAGAACTTATAAGTGATGAGATGGATTAAAGTTAAAAATTGCAGGACAATATAAGATTAAAATGGTATTGTAAGGCAGCCGTTCTTCACTCTTGGGACGTTCTCTTCTGCTGAAACTATGGTCCCTTCTCAAAGTAACGAAAACATGTAGATACACATAGGTTTGAAGGCTCCCTAAAGAATGCTTCTTTAACATGGATTATTTCTGACTGTGTGTATTAAATAATACATTATACAAATGATTAGGCATTAAAGCATCATAGAAATAATTATGTCCTGCTGCTAAGGTGGTTTCTCATGATAAAAAAAGTCACATTGAATTTTGCAAGGCATTTTTTGGTTGTAAAAATATATCATTTCTAATACTTGCACATAATGTAATGAGAAGACTGCTATGCTTTGGGGTAAATTTCAACAGATTCAAATGCTTCAAAAAGGTTTAGGATTCTCTGGAGTCAATTTTACGCTCTAAAATCCAATCTCTTCAGAATGTTTCTCCTTTCATGAGGCTGACCTCTCAAAGTTGCTGTTAGTCTTGAAAGATCTCTAGGGATTTTTATAAAAATGGACTTGACTTCTGTAAGTACAATAATATTTCTTTTAAGATGTCATACCAAAAATTATTTTCTTTGCCAAAAAATACATATGTTATTTGTTTGTGATTATTTTGTTTTTGTTTTGTTTTTTTTTGTCACTTGTGTAAAAAGACTTCACCTATGAAAATGAAAGCTTGTTTACCTAAGGCCTTATTTGTCCTGATGATATTACATTTCATTTCACTTTTAAAACACCTTTACTGAGATACAATTAATATGCCATAAAATTCACCAAAGTGTATAATTAAATGATTTTAATATATTTACAGACGTGTGCAATCATCAATGCAATCGAAGTTTAAAACATTTTCATCACCTGGAAAAGAAACCCATACTCATTAGCTGCTACTCTCCATCATTGCCCTCCCCTCTCCCCCAGCCAGGGCAACCACTAATCTACATTCTGTCCCTATAGATTTGCCTATTATGGACGTTTGGTATAAATGGAAACATATAATGTGTGACTGCCCTGTTTCATTTAGCACAGCATTTTCCAGTTTCCTCAATGTAGTATATATCAGTACTCCATTCTTTTTTTTTTCCCCTTTTCTCCCCAAAGCCCCCTGGTACATAGTTGTATATTCTTCATTGTGGGTCCTTCTAGTTGTGGCATGTGTGATGCTGCCTCAGCGTGGTTTGATGAGCAGTGCCATGTCCGCGCCCAGGATTCAAACCAACAAAACGCTGGGCTGCCTGCAGCGGAGCGCATGAACTTAACCACTCGGCCACAGGGCCAGCTGCCTCCATTCCTTTTTATTGCAGATAATATTCATTTATCCATTCATCAGTTGACAAACATTTCAGTTGTTTCTACTTATTGGCATTTATGAATAATGCTGCTATGAACATTTGTATGCAAGTTTTTGTGTGGAAACGTTTTCATTTCTCTTGCCTATGTACCTAAAAGTAGGATTGTTGGATTGTACAGTAACTTTATATTTAAGCTTTGTAGGAAGTGCCAAACTGTTTTCCAAAATGGCTACACCATTGTGCATTTCCATAAACAATGTGTAAAACTTCCAATTTGTCCACATCCTCACCAACACTTGTTAGTGTGTGTCTTCTTGATCATGGCCATCCTAGAAGATGTGAAGTGGTATCTCATTGTGGTTTTGATTTACATTTCCCTAATGTGCTTATTGACCATATGTATATCTTTGGAGAAGTTTCTTTTCAGATTCTTTGCCCATTTTCTAATTGGGTTATTTGTCTTTTTTGTTGTTGTTGATTTGTAACAGTTTTTATATAGACTGCAAGCAAATTCCTTATCACATATATGATTTTTGTAAATGTTTTCCTTCATTCTGTAAATTGTCTTTTACTTTATTGATAGTATCATTTGCAGCACAACAGTTTTTAGCTTTGGTATAGTCAAATTTATTTTTTTCTCGTTTCTTTTGCTTTTGGTGTCATATCCAAGATGACATTAACTAATCTAGTATCATGAAAATTCACTTATATACTTTTATTTAAGAGTTTTATAGTTTCAGCTCTTACAATTAGGTTTATGATTCATTCTGAGTTAATATTTTAGTATTTTTTAATGATATGAGATAGGAGGTCAACTTCATTGCATTCATTCATTCAGTTGTCTCAGCAACATTTGTTAAACACTTTTTTCCCCTTTGAATTGTCTTGGCACTGTTGTGGAAAATCTATTGCCCATTAATGTATGGGTTTATTTCTAGACTCTCAACTCTGTCCTATTGATCTATATTTTTATTCTTATATAAGTACCATATTGTATTAATTACTGTAGTTGCATAGCGAGTTTTAAAATCATAAAGTGTAAGTTCTTCTGCTTTTTTCTTCTTTTTCAAGATGTATCTTTTGTTATTTTGCTATTCTAGGTCATTTGCATTTCCGTATGAATTTTACTATCGCCTTGTCAATTTCTGTGAGAAAGGCAGTTGATACCTTGATAGGGATTGTGTTGAATCTGTAAATTACTTTGTGGAGTATTGCCATCTTAACAATGTGAGGGAAGTTTTTAATTACTAACTCAATCTTCACTTATTATAATCTATTGAGATTTTTCTATTTCTTCTTGAGTAAGTTTTGGTCATTTGTGTGTTTCCAGGAATTTTTCCATTTTATCTAGATTATCTAATCTGTTCGCATATTTTTTCCAGTACTTCCTTTTCATTTCTTTAAGCTTGGTAGTGACGTTCTCTATTTTATTCTTGATTTTAATAATTTGGTTCTTTTTTTTCACAGTCAGTCTACTTAAATGTTTGTCGATTTTGTTGATCTTTTCAAAGAACCAAATTTTGGTTTGATTTTTTTCTACTTTCTCTTCTCTGTTTCATTTATTTCCTGTCTAGTCTTTATTGTCTTCCTTCTACTTACTTTAGTTTAACTTGCTCTTCTTTTTCTAGTTTCTGATTGTCATTGCATTGAGATCGTTTTTCTTTTTTAACATAGGGATTTACAGCTACAAATATCTCTCTGTGTAACTACATTCCACAGCTTTTTATATGTTGTGTTTTCATTTTCATTCATCTCAAGATATTTTGGAATTTCACTTTTGATTTCTTTTTTGACCCATTGGTTATTTAGGAGTAGTATGTTGTTTAATTTCCACATAGTTGTGAATTTCCAAACTTCCTTTTGGTATTGAATTATAATTTGACTTCAATGTGGTTGAAGAAGATGTGATTATGTTCTTCGTATGGTTTCAATCCACTTAAATGTATGGAAGTTTGTTTTATGTCCTAGTATATGTGTATCTGGAGAATGTCCCATAGGCAGTTGGGAAGAAATGTTTATTTCGCTGTTCTTGGGTGAAGTGTTGTATAGATATCCGTGTTTTATAGAACTCTGATAAGTATAGAGAGTTTACAGTGTTGTCTAGGTCTTCCATTTCTTCATTCATCTTCTGTCTAATCGCTTTATCTACTATTAAACATGGGGTGTTGAAGTTTTTATTATTTTTGAATTATTTATTCTTTCACTTCTGTCAGTTTTGCTTCATGTATTTTGGTGCTTTTTCTTAGGTGCCTACATGTTCATAATTGTGTATTCCTGATGAATCGACTCTCTCTTCATTATGGAACACTACTCTTTATCTCTTAGTAACATTTTTTTGTTTTAAAGTCTATTTTCCTGTAAATCATTCCTGTTTTGCTTTGATTGCTGTTTGTGTGACATATCTTTTTCTATTCTTTTACTTTCAAACTTTTCATTTCTTTGACTTTAAAGTGGGGTCTCTGAGTAACAGCATATAGTTTTGATTTTGTTTATTTATCCAATCTGATAATCTCTGACTTTTCATTGGATTGTTTAATACATTCACATTTAATGTTGTTATTGATATAGTTGAATTTACACCTGCCATTTTATGGGGTTTCTTTGGATTCTACATGTCTCATGTCTTTTTAATTTTGATATTCTGCTAATGTCTTCTTTATTATTAAGGGGATATTTTCTAGCATAACATTTTAATTTCTTTAATAAATTTTTATTGCATTTTTGAACTCTTTTCTTTGTGGTTGTTCTAGGGCTTACAATATACATACGAATTTATCAAAATCTACTTCAGATTTAAAATAACTTTATTCCAATGGAAGATAGAAACTTTCTCATGTATACTTCTATTCCCTTATCCTCTTTTTTTGTTATTGTTGGTATACATAGTGATTTACATACATGAAAAACTGAACAATAAATTGTTATTATTGCTTTATATAATTCTATATCTTATAAGGAAGCTGAGATAAGAAAGAACAGGTATGTATTTATAGAATGTGTTGTATTAACATTTTTATTTACCATTTCTGGTTCTCTCCGTTTCTTCCTGTGGATTCTAGTTACTGTCTTGTTCTACTTCTTTACTTTATTACAGCTCTGTTCCTACCTACCCCCTTCTGCATTTATGGTCAAATGTATTTCATTTTTGTATTTTGTAAGTCCAACAATATGATTGTATGCATATTGTTTTATGCAATTACCTTTAAAATCAATTAAGAGAAAAATTGAGAAAAATATGCGAGTATATTGTTTTTTATAATTACCTCTATACTTACCTTTACTGATACTCTTTTTTTTAATGTGGATTTTAATTACTACCTGATATCATTTTCTTTGAGCCAGAAGAATTTCCTTTATTATTTTTTGGAAGTAGGTTGGCTAGCAACATATTCTTTCAGTTTTGGTTTATCTGAGAATTGTTTTATTTAATTTTCATTTTTAAGAGAAAGTTTGGCTGTATGTAAAATTCTTGGATAAAAAAATTTTACTTTCAGCACTTAGAATATGTCATCCCATTGGCTTCTGTCCTTCATTGCGTCTAAAGAAAAATCAGCTGTTAATAGTATTGAGGAAGTTCTTGTGTAAGTGATGAAACGTTTTTCTCTTACTGATTCTAAGATTTTCCCTTTACCTTTGGTTTTCAACATTTTGACTATATGTCTGGATGTGGGTCTCTTTGTGTTTATCCTTCTTATAGTTCATTAGGCTACTTGGATATGTAAGTTAGTGTTTTTAATAAATTTTGGGGAGTTTTCAGTAATTATTCACATTTTTTCTGCCCCTTTCTCTCTCCTCTCCTTCTGGTAACCCTATTATATTTATGATGGTGCACTATATGGTGTGTTACATTTCTCTGAGGCTCTGTTCATTTTCTTCATTATTTTTACTCACTGCTCTTCATCTCTATTTATCTATCTTCAAGTTTGCTGATTCTTTCTTTTGACATCTCAAATCTACTGTTGAATCCTTCTTTTCCACTCTAGAATTTCTATATAAGTGGATACTGACCCACCAAAAACTTGACATTATATATTTATTTCTATTCAGAAAATTACTCATATTTTCCGGGAAATGACATTTTAATTTACATGTTCATGTATATAGAAACTATTTCTAGTTAAACAAAAAAATTTGCAATAAAGAAACAATGATTTTCTATTCACTGCCCTTATTGTATTTATGTTTTTCAGTGTGTGAGTGTGTGTATGTGTGTGTGTGTGAGACAAATAATATCTGGCTGTTATAACAACAGTTGGCTGTAGCATTTCTAAATTTTATAGTTATTATGAATTATTGAACCTTAAATAGACTTCTAAAATGTCTTACATTACTGTAAGTGGTTCATGGCATTTACAGATTTCTTCCAAATTTGTTAATATTATTCTGTAAAATTGTATGTCTTCTGCAATGTTTATTTGTTTTAATTAAGAGCAAATACTTCCATTTTAATTAAGATTCTGAAGCAAAAAGTTTGAAGAAAAACTTCATGTTACCATAAATAGAATCAGGATCAAGTAACAAAATTACACAAGCTAATATAATTTGTAGCCATTACCACAGAATCATCCAACACAATCATAAATTATTTTGATGTCTTAATAACAACATACAGGTACTTTATAACAACTATTTTCAAGATGCATTGCTTCCTGTGCTTACAAAATCTGTGCAGAATTCTCAAAGGAAGACATTTTTATATATAGACTAGGTATCTAGTGGTTGAAAATATTGATTAAAAGAGGAAAATTATAATCCTTTAAAGTTAGTTTGTACTCTAATTTCTAATGGTAATCTCTTCTGAATTGTTCATAGCTTCCACTGAAATACACAAAATATTCAATTCATATTATAGGAAAATGTTAATAGCTAATTGGATAACTTACAATACATTGTGAAAGTTACAGCTATGATGTATTTAATTGTTTTATCGACCTTTTCAGATATTGAAAATATAAATGTGTGCAATTAAGATTTTTTTCAAAGGAATACTTAACATATACCAAATAAACTTTTTCTTTAAGCTGGAAAATTTTCAGCTTTTCATATTTGTTTTTTTCCAAACTTCTTTCTTATTTCATCTACTATAATATCTGAAAATTTAAAAATCCAAAAATAAATGTTTATAGAAGCTAACTCACTAATTAATGTCAAATAATTGGTGCACAACCAAAAGGAAGATTCTTACAGCTCTCTCCCTTGAGGCCATGTAACAGGTGGTGCATGGGATGAAAAATGGACTGGCCATCAGAGGGCCAGTTTTCTGCTTTTAAACATATCAGTAACAGTAGTGTGACCTTGGAAATGATTAACCTCCTAAAACTCTCTTTACCTCGTCAGCCAAAGATGAGAGAGGTCTTGATTTGATAGTTCCTATAGCTTCTTCTCTTTTCAAATAAAAGGTGCCTTAAACTACTCAGGTGCGGGTGTGCATGTGTGTCTATCTCTGTGTACATGTCCCAGTGTGAATATGTGTGTTTGTGTGAATGTTTACATTTGCATGCATAAGCAGACATGATAAAATCACAGATTACAGTGCAAAGCAACTTTACTCAAAATCGTTCCTGTTGTTCTTGTGTCTAGGTAAGACTTTATTACAGCTATATGATGAGGGACTTGAAAGGAAGGGAAAGACTATAATGCAGGGGAAAGAGATATACATTTACTTTAAATTCCCTACACTAAGGGCCAGTACTATATAGGTCCTTTACTGTGTTGCATCACTGAATATCACTGAAACCCTGAGAGGAAGGTTTCCTGATCCCCATTTTACAGATGGAACTGGGTTTCAGAGAGAGAGCTAGCAACTTGACCAAGGTCACATAATTAAGTGATCAAGAACAAGTGAAGAGAACAAAAGATGATAAGACAGGCATTACAAGAAAGTCAAGGAGGTGACGGGGAAATAGAAGGAAACAAGTCAGAGTGACCTAATCAGGTTTTTAATTAAGATCTGATTGGTTGGAAAAGTTAAATCCAAGAAAAGAAAGTGCTCCTGTAGTCTACAACTTTCCCAATGCAAACTGCATGGCAAGCAGTTCTGGCAGGCAAACACTAACGGAAAGAAAACTGGATTAAAAAGAAAAAAATAGAAACCGGTGCTCTAGCCTTGGTTCTGCACTTATTAATAGCATCCAATAATTCTTACTGAATTTTAATATGCCTGGCACTGTTCCATATTCTTAAATACTAACACATTTACCCTGATAACAACCATTTGAAGTAGGAACTATTATCGCCATCCTTACTTTGCATGTAAGAAAACTAATCACAGAGATTTTTGGTAACTTGCTTACAGTTACACGACAATAAGTGATGGAGCTAGGATGAGAATTCTGGCATTTTCCCTCTATAACTGCACTGTGCAATGTGACAGACAGCAGCCTCATGTGCCTACCAAGCGCTTAAAATGGGCAAGTCCAAATAACAATGTATTTAAGCGTAAAATAAACACTGAATGTTAAAGACTTCTTACGAAAAAAGAATGCTTAACTACTGGTTACATATTGAAACAGTTATATTTTGTATAAATTGGGTTAAATAAGGTATATTATTAAAATGAATTGTATCTGTTTACTTTTTCTTTTCGAAAAATGTGACTAACTTAAAAATTTTAAACGACATCTGTGGCTTGCATTCTGTTTCTTTTGGGCAGCACTGTTCTAGAGACTAATGGCTTTATCACCACGCAATATATCTTCATTTTATCCATGTGTAAGATAGAAGTATGTTTCTGTCATTGCTTCAGTCTAGGGAATCAACTCCCAGGTACTCTTGGTAGAGTAAGATGGTGTACACTTTTAGCTATGCAAATGTAAGGCAACTGGGCCCTCTTTGACCTAGAGCTTGCCTAAGAATAGAATATTTTAACAAAAGCTCCATGATCCAGATACAAAGTTAGCAACTAGATAGAGAGTTAATAAATTTGCATAAAGAGCTCGGGGAATTTTGTGAGGAAAGAGACAAATATCCCAACTTCAGTACTCTAGGAGACTAAATCACAGAGTTAGTTGGGATGAAACAAAATGGTAAAGATTATAATCTGTAGTAGGGAGAGGAATAAGGTACTGAAATTAAATGACCTTGATGAACTAGGAAGTCTGGATTCATGAACTAAGATCTCGTGTAAGCATAAGCTATTGCTGAGGCTAAAGATGCTTTTAAGATATAGCCAACTTCGAGAGACTCCGGGAGACAATGGATGAGAAAGTGAATGTGAGTAAACAGAGCTGTGTTTTCTCCCCAATGCGGTGACCACTGTGATGTCAGCAGGGAGATGGAGAAGAAGGGCCTCACTTGAGATACGAAGCATTTGTCCTGCGCTTGTTCCTCAACAGCAGTGTTAATGTGTGGCAGGAAGAAGCAGGGTAGTAGTGAACTTATCAGATTTGAGCGCTCTCCCTGCCCTACTCTGGGACTCAGCCCCTGAGTCTTTTGGTTATTTTTGCGGTGTGCGGCCTCAGTTGGTGCTCTGATCATCTCCTGTTCACCCTGGTGGTGAGGGAGGGATCCTGCACCCTAAAAGTAGAAGATGGTTGAACACATAGCAGCTGACACAGCACAGGAGACTGGACAGTTTGTTAGTCACATACTGTCAGGCCAGGCGAGGAGGATGCTGCATGTCATGCACCACCACGTAGAGACTGCACTTAGGAACAGACTGAACAAACAGCAGCTCTAGGAGGCAGGCTTCAGAGTAACAAGAGGATGAGGTGGCCCCTGGTTCCAATAGGAGGGTGTGATTGCCTTGCTTGAGAAATTTCTCAGACTGGCAGGAAAGTGAAATCTGTTAGGTCGAGAACCGTGTGGGATATAGCTGGTCCATCAGACAAAGGAACTGGCCTTTCCCAATGGGTGGGCAACACGTCTAGCCAGAGCAGGAAAACTCATAGTTAGGCCTTTGGTGTCCTGTGAGGTTCCAAGATGTCAGGACCCCATATAAAATTTTAGACTTTGTAATATAGCTGGAAAGTTTTGGACTTCTGGGATTGGCCAGGTGAGCACAGAGCAATTAATTGAACAATATGAGTTGTGACTGTTTACACTATTGAGCATTAATACTTGGGAAGATAGTTCTATTTTCCACAGTATGACACAGTTTTTCTCTAGAGTACGTGAAAGAGCTTCAGAAGCCACAATGTGCTGAACAATTATATTTTGGGGGAGAAATATGCTGGAATGCCATTTTAGATACTTTTCACTGGGATTGTTCCAGCTTGAAATGGCATTCCAGACTCTCATTTTAAAATAAAAATAAATTCAGATGTTATAGAAAGAAATAAATGCTATATAAAAATGACAGTTATTATTTCAATCAAATGTAATATTTATACGCATTTGCAGAGTTTATCTTCCTCATTTACTTAGGGAGCATTTGGTTCCAAAAACAATAACTCACTCAAATTAGTTTATATAAAAGAGATGGTTGTATTGGAAGGAAACGAGGATATTTTACAAAAGTGATGAATAAGAAGTGTAATGAAGCCCAGTGAAAGAATGGGACTGGGAACTGATAAGTACAAGTCTCTGATAAGTGACAATTTAGCAGAAACTTGAAGTCAAAGAGGATTATGATTTATTCTCTAATTGTTTACTCCCATAATAGTCTGTGCTTTCCTTTTCTAGCAGTGGAACTTATAATTTTTTACTTAATTATTTGAATTTAAAAATGTCTGTTTTACAAGTGTTGGTGACGACGTGGAGGAAAGGGAAGACTTGTGCAGTGTTGGTGGGAATGTATTGATGCAGCCACTATGGAAAACAGTATGGAGGTTCCTCAAAAATTAAAACTAGAACTACCATATGATCCAGGAATTCCACTTCTAGGTTTTATCCAAAGAAAATGAAAACACGAACTAGAAGAGATATCTGCACCCCCTTGTTCATTACAGCATTAGTTACAAGAGACAAGAATGAAAACAACTTAAGTGTCCATCAACAAATGAGTGGATAAAGAAACTGTGGCATGTATATACAATGGAATATTATTTAGCCATAAAAAAGAAGGAAATTTTGTTATTTGTGACAATGTGGATGGAACTGAGGGCATTATGCTAATGAAATAAGTCATCAGAGAAAGACAAATACTATATGATCTCACTTATATGTGGAATCTGAAAAGAAAAGGAAAATAACAGCCAAACTCATAGATACAGGGAACAGATTGGTGGTTGCCAGAGGCAAAGGGTGGAAGGTGGACAAAATGGGTGAAGTGGGTCGAAAGGTACAAACTTCCAGTTATAAAATAAATGTCATGGGAATGTAATGTACAGCACGGTGACTACAGCTGATAAAACTGTATTAGATATTTGAAAGTTGCTAGGAGAGTATATCTTAAAAGTTCTCATCACAAGAAAAAAAATTTGTAACTATGTGGTGACGAATGTTAACCAGGCTTATTGTGGTGATCATTCCGCAATATATGCAAATATTGAATCATTATGTTGTACATCTGAAACTAATATTATATTAATATTATATGTTAATTATGTCTTATTTAAAAAATGTCTGTTCTAGTGCAGAGTTGGAGCTTCATGAGAGCAATTCCTATCTTTTCATTAGTACCACAGCTCCACCATCTAGCTTTGGGCCAAGCATAGAGTAGGTGCATCAAGTCTTGCTTGCTGTTTTTATTATTGAAGGTGTGACGTTTCTTGTAGGTGCTAATTTAATGATTTTATGTTTTATTTTATAAGAAATTATAGTGTGTTGTATTCTTAGGGAATAGGCTAAGATGTCCTAATAGAAACCTACAAATTCAGTGGCCTAAACAGGATCTATGTTTATTTCCAGGAAGGCAGGTGTCTCACTACAAGGAGGAGACCCAGCGGTGCTCTCTGCCTAGGTGGTTCTGCAATTCTCATCATATCACCTCTACCTCTGGGTGTAAGGTGGCTGTTCACATTGTCACAACTTCTCAGCTAGTTGGAAAGGGAAAAGGAAATTCCAGTTCAAGGAGCTTCCTTTTAAGGAGATGACATACTGGGAGTCACATCCATCACTTCTTTTCACATCCTTTTAGCCCAAACTTAGTCATGTGACAACCGCTGCACAGAGGGCTGGGAAATGTGCCCATCCCTGGGGATCTGTTATTAAAGGGGTGAAGGATAGAAGGGACACTGACAGACAATACATGCACAAGTATATGTATATATGAAAATACAGCTATTGTGTTCGTGTCATTAAAGTGTAGGCTAAGCTATTCTAACACCCACATACATATATATGTTCTCCACTGTCCACTATGGAGATGCAATAATTTGTCTATTCATTCCCCTACAGGTAGATATTTCATTGTGATTTGTGTTTCTTGAAAGTTCCCTGGTAATTTGTAAACAGCCAATCTGACACCTTTTCATGAAATAGCAATTGAGATAAATTTCGAGGATAATTGAGAATAAAAAAGAGTAAAACAAGAGAAGATGCAAGACATTGTATATTGTAGTGCAGTGTTCAAAGTATTGTCAACAAGTGCTTATGAAGTGCTGACTCTGTATCAAACCAAGTGCTAGGTGTAAAAGAAACAGTCAATGAAGGTGAAGAGGTGGTGTCTCTTTGAACACAGATTTTTGTTCTGCTGACTTCACAGTAGGGTAGTCAAAGTAGGTATTTTTATTGCTATTTTACAGATGAAAAAAGTGACAAATTAACAGCAGGTGAGCAAGTTTCAAACAAACACAGCCCTCCTGACTCTCAGTACAAGATTGTTTTCTTTACACTGCCTCACAGCGGACTGTAGACGGGTGACATCACTTGTATGTACACAGTCAACCGCCTGTTTCACCTCCAGACCAATGAAACTGAGTGACTATCAGTAATTGGTTATTTTGGTAGTATATGTTGAGTTGAGGTGAGTTATGAGAAGAAATAAGCAGGAAACTAGAGTTTCTCTGCAGAAAAAGGCTTACATACTCCATAACTGCCCACCAAATATGACTCCTTGACTATTTCTCCTGCTGGAGCAAGTGTTCTAATCTTGATAAAATAAATAAAAATAAAATTGCAGGAGACAGCAGCTGGGAGCTCCATGCTGGGATGTTTACTGTCATCAAGGCTCAAACACAAATGCCATAATTATTGTGAACATTAGGTGATTGCCCCTAGGGAACAGATTCACTTGTTTAAACCCTGAAAAGCTTTTTCCACTCTATCAAATTACTTGAGAATTTAGTTCAGAGTCTAAGGTCACTCCTAAGACAAGAGAGCTTTGGAGAAAATGAGGAAAGATTCAATAGAGAAATTACATTTTATACGCTGGCATAAACTTACAGATCTTTTTAGTGGCTGTTCTAGCTTAGCATGTACCCTTGGTCTGATGACATTCACAACACATTGATAAAATTAGGTTGTCTTTGTCTAGATTTGTCTCTGCTGAAATATGACAGTTAATGTAAGAAGACACATTTTTTTCTCTGAATCATTGAGTAATAGTTTTTTTCCTTTTTGTTTGTATAGACTTTTCCCTTTCAAATGGTTCTTATTGATTTCTTTTTTTTTTTCTGCTTTATCTCCCCTAACCGCCCCCACCCCCCGTACACAGTTGTATATCCTAGTTGCAGCTCCTTCTAGTTGTGGGATCTTATTGATTTCTATCTTAAGCTGGTCTCACACTTTCCTCCTGTGGTTGGTTAAGCAGGTATTGTTAGCCTAGTTTTACAAATGAAGTTAGCAGGTATCAGGGAAGTTGAAACACTTCAAATAAGTGGCAAAACTATAAGAGTGGAGAGCATGAGAGACAAACACTGGGCCTGTCTTCAATCAATAATCGCCTCTTCACCAGTGAAATCAGATATCTGGCTCCACGAACTCTTGCTACCCCCTTCTAACTCTGAATGCTGCATGGCAATGCAGTGTAGGTGTTTGAAAATTCAACTTGCTAAGAAATGGCCCTTTGGTGAGCCTTTACTATGTTCTAGGCATAATGTCAAGCACATTAGAGGCATAATTAATGCTCACAGGCACCCTATGACATAAATGTTCTTATCTTCATTTTACAGATAAAGAAAATTAAAGCTTGGAGAAGTGAAATAACTGGTTCAAGGCTATGTGGCTGCCTTCAAACGAATATTAGAAAATTTCCAGTCTCTCTGAAAAGGAAGACTAAGACCTCACTCTACATTTTAAGTGTGAAGTTACTTTTTTTTTTAAGGAAGGTTAGCCCTGAGCTAACATCTGCCATCAATCCTCCTCTTTTTGCTGAGGAAGACTGGCCCAGAGCCAACATCTGTGCCCATCTTCCTCTACTTTACATGTGGGATGCCTGCCACGGCATAGCCTGACAAGTAACGCGTAGGTCCACACCCAGGATCCAAACCTGTGAACCCCAGGCCGCCGAAGTGAAACATGCAAACTTAACCACTGTGCCACCAGGCTGGCCCCTGAGGTTAATTTTTAATTTGTATTATTTTTGACATTTGGAGAAAGGGAATTATGGACAAGAAGGAAGAAAGAAAGATGTCTGAGAGTTAAAGCAGCATTGTTTATCCATCACGTCTTTAGCTAGGCTGTTGACTCATTGAATGAAAAAGCCATGACTGATTCATCTTTAAATTATTAGTAGTTTAGTGATTTGAGAAAAGTAGATTCTTATTAAATATTTTTGGAAAGAATACTTCCTGAAGCAGAATTCTGAATATGTTGCATCTGTGTAACTGACCTCTGCAGGGATCCACCTGGATCCTCTTGGCTCTAATTGGTCCTGTGCACCCCTTTCTCTTTCTATTACAAACTCCTGCAGCTCTCTGCCTTAGGGCTTACTCCTGCCACAGGCAGGGCCCTGTGCATGGCAAGCTGAGAATACTAGAGAATTCAGATCTTCCAGAGCAATGACAGATGGGAGCTGTTGGAAAAATATCCCACTATGTCATTGCACAGGTGGGAGAACTCTGAGCAACGTTCTAGTGTTACTTAGAAGTCCCCAGTTAGATTGAGTCATAGCTGCCTATACTGGTAACCTGCTCATTTATACACTCTGTTTTGACTTCCTTTCCTTCCCCATCTCAATTCTCCACAGCATACATATGCTTCCTGAAATCACATCACAAATAAACTCCTTGCACTATAATACTATTTCAGGGTTTACTTCTAGGGGAGCACAAACTGAGATATCTTGTTCAAAGTTTTAAAATAAGTCATACAAAAGGCTGTATGAAATAAATAATAATATTTATTTTGATAATAATGAATAATATTTATTGATGAGCATTTACTATGTGCAAGAGCTAAATCTCTTATGTCTTACAATCCTATCAGGTAGATACTATTTAACATTGCCATTTTACACTTGTGGATAGTGAGGCACAAAGAGATTAAGGAATATGCTCAGAATCACAGCTATAAATGGTCAACATTAAGATTGCAACCCAACAACCCAATCAGCTTTTCCATTTTAGAAAAGGTCTTGCCCTCATCATGACCAAACATAATTGATTTCCCATCAGAATGTTGGCTGATCTAGAACTTGGGAGACTTGGTTATACTTTTTTGCTTAACTTATGCAAATATTTGTATTTTCTATTCAATATATGTGATTGTAACACTTATGATAAAAGCAACTTGCATGCAGGAGTGCTGCCAAATATCTGGGAAACTTGTATAGCATTAGTTTGTATAGTTTTGGCTTCCAAAAAAGCACAGTGAGACATAAATTATTAGAGTTGACTCCCTCCGTCTTTGTTTCCTATAGTCTTTTCAGGTCTATATTGACCGGTTTTCTTCCTTTTCTTTCTTACCTTTCTTCTTTTCCTCCTGCTCCTTGTTCTTCCCTCACTTTCTTGCTCTCCCTCTCCTCCTACTCATCCTCCTTCTTGTCTCTCTTTTGCTTTGATTTTGTAACAGCCCGAAAGAACTTAAGCTAGCTTTCTTTCTCTTCTTTCTTTCTTTCAATTTGAAGTATTAACATTTTAGTGATTAAAATCCAACAATTATAAAGCCAAGGAAAGAATTAGACAGCTATTAATCCTCATTGATTCAGATTGCAAAAAGGAATGCTGTACACATTAGGTTTTATTGAATGATGCGCTTGAACTGCTTTCTCTTTTATTTTGCCCAAGTAAGTAGAAAGGGAATGCATCATTAACTATAAGAAAATCATATAAGCACAAAATGATAAACTAGCCAACTGTGGACAAACACTGCACATTTAAAATATTACATTTTCAGAGCCACTGGGAGAGATGTTTTTGTAAATGCCAGAAAGTCAAATGTGAATATAAGCCAAATAAGTGTAAAAAATGTAGGGCTGAAGGATGAAAATGTAGGAGAGGGGGTGTGAAAGTGCTCTTAAAACAGTGAATATCTATTTCTAGAAACAAAGTTTTTAAAATTTAGATAAGTAGACTATTAAATGAAAAATTATTACTTGGAAATAGTATCCATTTAAATACTATAATTAATTTTTAAACAAGCAGGTTATGAAGGTGTTACTTTAGTCCTAGATTTAAAATAGTTTACTTCAGAATTAAAACATAACGTATCATAGAATTTCAGGAACATAAAACCCTAGTTTCAGTCTGGACCATTTAACTTTCCCTAAGAATATCAGCGTCATTAAAAGCATTTCTTCACTGCTTCTCCATTCAATACCCATTCTTATGTTAATGAAACTAGGATATCTTTTATGAAATCTCATTTTATAAGAAATTCCTTATAGCATGAGAAAGTAAAATTAAATAATTAAATGTCCACAGCAACTCAAGATTAATTTGCAGCTACATATATATTTTGGAAGAAGGTTTCTATTTATCTGTCTACATCACTTTTTGTAGCTCTAATACGTATTCTTGTTACCAAAATCTTACTTTGAAATTTCACAATATGGACCCTGATATGTCACATTTTGGGGTTTGTAGGGAATCCAGATTCATCCTTGTGCTGTTTTAGCCTTCTTCGTTTAATTTTTTTGGAGATTGAGTAGAGTGGCTGAAAAGATATCCTCTAATTAAAAGAGGGAAATAACCTCCCACCACGTCCTCAAGTGTGCTTGGTGCCCCAGAAACCCTGAACGGGAGATTGACTCTTGGATTCCTAGCTGAGGTTTGGCTTGGAGAGGGATATATATTTATAATACATATTATGCACACACATTAAGGAACATACTGTACACTGCGTGTCTGGAGAAATAGAGTTTGTTCTTTTTCGTTCAGAGGTCTGCTTACAGAGTCCACTGTGTTTTCAGTTTGTATAGTCTCTCAAACAGTTTTCCAGCAGGTGTAGTCCTCTGTGCCTTTAGCATTCTCCACTTTCTCCACTTTTCAGAGTAACTTCCTCTTAAGCCCCTTAGCATTTTTCACAGAGTACTATATTGATTTGTGAACCTGTATCAATTTCTCTCCTAGACACGCTTTGTCCTTCTATATTCCACAGTATGTCAGCACAGTGTCTTGCAAACATTAGACGCTCAATGAATGTGTGTTGCAATAATAAATAAGCAAAAGATTTGCTGAATGGGTTATATGATTTGGAGCAGGGAGAGTGGGGTCTTTGTCCTTCCTCTGTCACTCAGTTCCTGTTGACTGATGGCAAGTCCCTGCATTTCTCTGGGCTAGACTTCCCTCATTTATAAAATAAAGGTCTAGGACTAGATGCTCTCTAAGGCCCTTTTCAGCCCTGACTTCCTGTATGAATTTATGAGATAGGAGAGCCAGACTAATGAAAGTGCAGGCAGGGAGAGAAGTTATTATAACAAGCATTCTGGCACTCTGATAAACCCTGTCTCTTGTTAGATTTCACTGGAACAAATTTCATTTTGCTGAGATGGCAACCATCCTGACATAGGAAATTATTTTCACTGATTTATTTATTCCATTTTTTTAACTTATTTTAAGCACTTCTCTGATTGTAAAAGAAGTGTATGTATGTGTATTCATTATTTTAAATACGGAGAAAAAAGAAACAAGGAAGAAAATAAATTATTTGTAATTTTATCATCAGATAATATTTTGTTAATATTTTGGAGAATTCTATCTTTTTAGTATGTCTTTATGTAGTTATTTATAAAGTTAAGATCATAGTCTATCTATGTAAATATCTGCTTGTCCATCTATTTTCTTACCAATATAGATAAATTTGTTATATATGGAAATGCACAATACACTTATTCATTCAAATATATTCCAATTTCCCAATCTCAGTCAAATGTCTTTGAAGATATTATTTTAACAGACACTGTAGTGGATTGGGATGGCCAGAATTTTTATCTTCCCAGCACCCTTTGACTTCCTCTCCCCTCTTCTTTTGCTAATAGAGATCCTATTATGAGGAATCCATTCCAAGTAGTTCATATCTTCTACCATAATTTTGAGCACATGACCAAGCCATGGCCAATCAGAACGTTACATTCCTGGCCACAGTAGTTTAGGGAAAAGAATCTGAACTAAGACAACCAGGATGGATGAGTATTTCTCTAGGGCTTTTGCTGGAAACACTGAAAAAAAGGTACTATAATTCCGGTGGAATTAGGCTTATATCAAGCATATGGTTGCTGTTTGTTGATTCCACTTATGCCAGAGAATAAAGGCCACACAGGAAATAACAGACCTGAGAAACAGTATAAAGTCAGTGAGATTTTCGATGATATCTTCTGATTCTCTGGTTCAATCAATGCCTAAAGCCAGTATAAGTTTGTACTTCCCACTTATGTGAGTCAACGGACTCCCCCGTTACCTCCTTTCTTAAATGAGTTACGTTTCTCGTCTTACAAAAGAAATTGTTCTGACTAGTGCATTTAGATATGTATCATAAGGAATTCAACAAGTTTTTCCTGTTTGCCATATTGAAATTATCTAGGTTTTTCTATAATAAACAATATAGTAATGCATTTTATAATTGTTTGCCCATGTATCTGAAGGAGGAGATAGGATAATATACGATAGTTTCCTGAAAGAGACTTTTAAGGAATGAGGGGTCTGTTTTTTTAAGACAACATATGTTATCAAAATATTGTCCAGAAAACTTGAGAGTTTGATTGGCATCAACAATAATCTTTGTGAGATATACATCAGGGCTAGTGGGTTGCAATACAAAGCACTTCTATTTTTGTCATCTGTTATCTCTTTAAATTAATTTAGAGGGCTCTGGATTGGTCACCTTGGCCCTGGATTGGTCACCCCTATGAATTTTATACTTATTCTGTCATCATACAAACCCATCCAGTCAAAAACTAAAATGTCGAGACCTACGTAATGGTCAAGATGTTCTCCCCTACCCTGGCTTGCTTCATATAGACAAGGAAGCATCAAAGACAATGAAGGACACATGAAGAGTTTCTTCTTTCTTTCTCCATCTTGATATTTAACTCTTTTTTTCCTCCATCTTATAAAGATTCTAAACAGCACCTCCTCCCTCTCCCAGGATGAAGTGGGAGTAGAAAGAAGAATTAAAAAGGAGCAGGAAAGTTCTTAAGTTACTGCTCCCGTTAGAGCTGATGGTGAGCTCTCCGGGCCTGGCAGTTTACCCACTCCCTCTCGAGAGCTGTTGTGGGTTCTTTGGATTCCCCTTGCCAGTACCAACCCCCCCACCACTGCTGAACATTTATCCCCTGTAGTTGCATTGATAATGGCCAATACTCTCAGTTATCGCTGGTTGCTTGTTCTTCCTACAGCCCTTGGTTATCTGTTGATATGACCTATTCTACTAAAAAGAATGTTTCTATAACACATATTAAGTAATACATGATTGGTAAACAGCAGAATGATATTAATATAATGCAGAAGTTTCAGGGGATCATATATGATTTTATTTTCTATCACTCTAATAATTTGAACTACCAGTACCTGCAGTTGAATGCAAAGTATACTAATAAAGCTAATCATGGCAAGCTACAGAAATATGTAACCTTGGACATGATGCCCAATCATCTCATATTTTCCCTCTTGGCCCAGCTTGGCTATATGCTGTACCTACGGAGTGCTTATTGCATTACTATCTCTACTCTGTGTTCATTTTGCTCTTTTCCCCCATAACTTATCAGGGTTGGCCCTATCTTATGTGCTCTTCACTTGAGCTACCTTTATTTTTAAGATAAAATCCTCTATTTACTATAGTATTCAGAATTTAACATGTCTTTTGGCATGTTAGAATTATCCAGCTCTTTTGGAATCATGTGCGTATGTGTGTATGGATTTTTTTCATGATAAGGTTATAGAGCTGTCTAGGTTTGCCCCTAATGGTATTATCCCGTAAGCTCAGGTTATTTTTGCAGGTTTTTCAGGATCATGTGTATCACTATTTGAAATGCCTATATTGTGGGTTCTATCTTAATGAGACCTGTTCCACCTCCCAGGTGACTCTTTTGGATAGGACCCAAGATGAGTTCGTGTTGATTCTCTTCCCTCCTACATCTTATCTATAGGAATGGTGATGGCATTCTTTTCTTCACAAAACTTTGGGAGAAATTTTAGAAAGCTGTTTTTTGCTTTGTCTTCAAAGTGGCTGGTCATCCCATATCTTGCCTATATAATCTTCCAGATAGGTAGCAGACACAAATCCATTCTATTCTCTGATGGGAGTGCATATCAAGCACAAAAAGTGGTATCTTTAAAGTCTCTCGCTCTCTTTACTTGACATTAGGAGGCTGTACAACTGGTCCATCCTCCCTGGGGGTGTATATCTCCCAGCACAGTTCCCTCCAAAGAACCTTCTCCAACATTGCTTTCATTTTTTTTTTTTTTTTTGGTGAGGAATATTGGCCCTGAGCTAACATCTGTGCCAATCTTCCTCTATTTTATGTGGGATGCTGCCACAACGTGGACTGACAAGTGGTGCTAGGTCTGAGTCTGGGATCTGAATCTGTAAACCCCGGGCTGCAGAAGCAGAGTGCGCAAACTTAACCACCATGCCACCGGGCTGGCCCAAACATTGCTTTCTTTTGCTCTCTAATCTTCTGACTCTATTATATTCTTGATGTGGCATAAGATTTGAAGTCCTCCAATCCATTCTTGGCCATATGCTTTGTTACCTCTAGACCACTTTGGAAATTGCTGGTTGTTGTGCATTCTGGAACTTCCATTTGGAGGTTCCTGTTGCACATATCTCTATCTTTATCAGCACATATCTTTAACTATTTGGAACCATATTGCAGAACAAGCTGGCAAATTAGTACATTTCATTTAACTTAAGAAACAAGTATAGCCTACATTTCTTTCCATTTTAGGATTGCTTGTATTTTTAAGACACAGAATGATTTAATTTAAACAGCCAGACTTTTAATTTATTTGAGAAAGTGTTATTGCCCTGAAAACAAATGGAGATACCTTAAATGGCTCCATGAGTTATGAACATGTGGCACAGTATTGCAGAGTGGTTAGGAAAGGATGCATCACATCCTTCAGAGCGTCCATGCTTCTTGATCGCTTTGGTCGGAACAAATGTTGCTAGTAATCATCGACTGACTTTCTAAATATTTACCAGGTGATGATTTCTTTTACATTTTTTTTCTTGCTGAGGCATACTTCTCCTGGAATCCATGGCTTCAGCTCATCATTCTTGAGTTCTGAAAGAGCAAATGCTGAAAAGCACCACTCATAACAGCATATGAAGTCTGTGCGTGTTCTGAATCACTCTCTTGGAATATCAGTAACACCAGTAGACAGTA
This sequence comes from Equus asinus, assembly GCF_041296235.1. Lineage (NCBI taxonomy): Eukaryota > Metazoa > Chordata > Mammalia > Perissodactyla > Equidae > Equus > Equus asinus. The sequence continues at coordinate 133,139,804 of NC_091792.1, forward strand.
ACACTCTACCTGATTTAAAGTTTCTTTATTCACTTGTTAAAGAATAATTTTTTAAAAAGCATAAAATCATAACTCTCATAAAGACATAAAATGAACACATGTCAAAGAATTTGTTTGATTCATTAATTAATGAGGAAACCAGTGGTTCAAAAGATAATGAAAGAGCCCCACATTTATAGTCAGATAAGGGATACTGAGACAAATTTACAAATGGATGCAAACTGCTAAAACTCTTGAATATCTATAGGGCCATCATCAATTTTATTCCACCAGACGTAATTTGCATTTATATAGATAAGAAATTATGTCCATCATTATCAGTTTATGGTAAATTAAGATAAGTTAACTTGCATCTGTACAGAATAGCAAAAGAGCCTAGTCAGAGACAAACGAAGATGAAGATAACCCAGATGAGTGAGCTACCCAAGACAACCACTAAATTTCAAAGCTTTTTTTTACAATTTTCCTTAGGAAAGTTTGTCTTAGATCCTTTTAGGCACCACATCATATTTTTGGTGGGAATGATAAACGCTTTATATCCTACATGAACATTATTAGTCGAAGCTTTATGGTAAATCACTACCTCCGTAGAGAATCATCTGAATTGGCGCTACAGCTTGCTTTGTGTGTATAGCTGAGTTCAGATGGTCTCCTTGTCAGGTACCCCATTAAAGTAAGAGCTCTTGGAGGCCAATAATTGCTTTGTAAGCATCACCTACCCGGATCCCTGGTTTACATCATGCGCTTAGTTAATGTTGATTGAAGGCATGAATGGTTTCGGAAACAATTACTCTGAGGTCACTTTGTTAACTTAAAAGATCTTTTTTTTCTTCCTCCCTAGAAAAATTTAGTTATTCAAATGCATGTACTAAAAAAGGACCTCATGATATATCACGCTTATTTATAGGACAAGTAAGTGTTCAGTTCATTTCTTATTTTCATGAACATTTGTGCTTAGGAAAATATTATTTGGAGACAGTTGTGCATACTTCCAGTTATTGTCACATTTGTTCTTGGGTTCAAAATAGTCTTTGTCCTTACCTTGGAGCATGTGGCATTTATGCTCCAAGGAGTGACTCTGGTAATGAAAGAATATTTTTTTGCACACTCTTGGTGCTGCCAGTAATGTCTTTAAACTAAAAATTAATTTTTAAATAGTAGGCTTCTGTGACCAGGACACTGTTATTAAAATCTCTTTTTGGCACAATATCCAGCTTTCTTTAGTCATTGTTGATGCTTTTATTTTTAAAAAGCTATATTTTATGTAACATTGGTAACTTTTCCTCAAAATTAATATTTAATCCAAAGTATATTGGAAAATAAAATAGAAATGCATTAACATTACATAAGCCTGAAGTTAGTAGGGTCTTAAATTTTTATTTAGCATGTTGCAACAGGGCATCTGTTTTTTTTCTTTTCTGAAAACAAAAAGTATAGGAAAGGAGTGTGCTGAGGACAAATAGATTAGGACACTTTACAATATTTTGAGCCAATGGTAAAATAATTTAAAAAACATAATGTCCATACATTTCCACAGTCAACATAGATTGAGTATCTTAGGAATTGGCATTTATATTATTTTCATACATATAATTTGTGCTTTAGAAACATTAAAGTTTTGAAAGAGAAGAAAATATCAGAATTGTCTCTGTGAGTTACCTTGAAATTACTCCGCATTGAAACACTCTCTTTCTCATTTTTAGTTTCGGAATAGTAATACTTGACTTTTAAAAAGCAATAGTAAGAGCATTTAGTTCTAGATGATAAGTTCTTTTAATAACAAAGACAGATTGTCAGGGGCAATTGCAGCTACATTTTTGAATTAATTTGACTCTTTCTGTCTCCAAATGGATTCACTCCCTCTTGGGAAAAATAGAACCTCCAATCGAAGTATGCTCTCCCAGAGAGAAATTCCTGGCCAGTTCAGTTCAGGTCAGTTCATTAAGTATTTCTTGACAGTCTGTTATGTGTCAGACCTTATTTTTAATTATAGGGGTACAAAAATGAGTGGTATTTTCAGACTACAGGGAGTGGTAAACAAAAATATAATCTGTTGTTCAAGGGCATAGAATGTTAAGGAATCACTTAAAATTCCCATAAATTCAAGGAAATCTTCTTGGAGTACGTGGACCCCTGGGCTGAGGATTGAGCAATAAATAGGTTAACAAGGTGGGAAGGTTTGTGTATATGTGTGTACTTTCCGGTTTTTCCTAATTACAAAGTTAAATGGTGAAGTGGGATGTGGCAAGGAGATGTGGTTGGTGAGATGGAAGTGGTTGTTTTTAGCAAAAATTAAGAGCCTCTCCTACGTGTTCTGACTAAACTAAATTACTTTAGTTTAGATTTAGAGCAGACTTCTTGGAAATGTGTAACATTTCCAAGGATAAGTATGAAGTAGTCATAAAGGAAGAATGTGGGAGAAAAGTTTAGCAAAGTCAGCACAGAAGTATAAGAAAACATTTGGTACTGGAGGAAGTGTTAGAGGTTTGATGTTTTTGAAGTATGTTGTATGCAGAGAGGAACTGGTAAGACATGAGGCTGGAAATATACAAAGGGCCTTCATACATATATATACGTACATGCATACATACTGTGCCTTTATGTCTATATATAATTTTTTAAACTCTTTATTTTAGAAAAGTTTTACATTTACAGAATTATTGTGAAGAGAGTACAGAGAGTACCCCTATACCCTGTGTCCGATTTCCTCTATTATGAATATCTCACATTAGTATGGAGCATTTGTTACAATTAATGAACCAATTTGATAAATTATTATTAACTAAAGTCCATACTTTATTCCGCTTCCCTTGGTTTCTACCCAATGACCTTTTCTGTTCCAGGATCGCATCCAGGATACAACATTACACTTAGTTGCCATGTCTCCTTAGGCTCCCCTGGGCTCTGAGAGTTTCTCAGACTCACCTTGTTTTTGATGACTTTGACCATTTTGAAGAGTACTAGTGAGGTATTTTGTAGAATGTCCATCAATTGGAATTCGTGTAACATTTTTCTCATGATTAGACTGGGGCAATGCATTTTTGGGAGAAATACAGAATTGCCCTTCTTATCACTTGGTATCAAGAGCACATGCTACCAAAGTAACTTATCACTGTTGATGTTAACCTTGATCACCTGACTTGATGTAGTGTTTGCTGGTTCCTCTACTATAAATTGACCCTTTTTTGTTCTCTCTTTTCATACTGTCCTTTTTGGAAGGAAGTCACTCTGCACAGCTCACACTCAACAAGTGGGGGCTGTGCTCCACCTCCTTGAGAGAGGACTATCTACAAAAGTTATTTGGAATTCATCTGTATGGGATATTTGTCAATTCACCTCCGTTTATTTATTTATTAAGCCTTTATTCTAAACAGTATGAATATTTGGATATTTGCTTTATTCTTTAGGTTATAGTCCAGTACTGCCTATTTATTTTATTGTTTGAATTATTCCAGTCTTGACTATTAGGAGTTCCTTCAATTGTCCCCTGTGTCCTTTTGACATAATTGCAGGATTGTGGTTTTTATTACTGTATTTTTGACCACTTTTTTTCTTTCTGGCACTACAGATGCTCCAGGTTCGTCTTGTGCACTTTGTGCCCCAGTCCTAGAATCAGCCATTTCTCCAAGGAGCTCTGATTTGTTTTACGGAATAATGCTATTAGAAACCAAGGTCTGGGCACTAGGTATGGTCATTGCTGTGGGGTCTGTTTTCTTCTAGACCCTCTTAGCTGACAGAAGAGGAAATATATGCACGTATATTAAGCCACGTATGTACTCATCTCCATAAATATTTCTATATGTAACCATTTATAGCTATATTAAACTAAAAGTGTGTTCACACTGATGTCTCCAATTATAATCCATTGCCACTTGAATCATTATAGCTTCCTATCCTTGCTTATTTGTCAACTTCCACTCCAACACTGAGAAACCTGGGTCCCACCATCCATCATCCATTTATTTAATTGTTCAATTCCAATATACACGTAGGGTGTTTTCAACTGTTAACTTGTACCCTCGTGGGGGAAAAATCTTTACCAATTAGTTTATATTTTAATTCCCAATCTGATAATTCTAACATCTGTGTGTCATATCTGAGTCTGGTTCTGATACTTTCTTAGTCCATTCATACTGTGTTTTCCTTGCCTTTTGGAATGGCATATATATGTGTGTGTGTGTGTGTGTGTGTGTGTGTGTGTGTATTTATGTTTTATTGAAAACCAGACATGTTATTGGTAATAGAAATTGGGATGAGTAGGCCAAGCTTGAGAATTTATGTTAATATAATTAAGAGTCGGGCTGTGTTTAATGTTTGCTGTAGTACTGGTGCTAGAGGCTTCGAATTCTTCTAGTGTCCTTGTTTTTGTCTCCCCTCTTGATTTTGGGCTTCTCTAAGTTCTTCTCGCCAGAGATTCTGTTTCTCGTAGTTCTTTCAGCTATAATCCACTCTTTTTGTATTGGAGCCATGTTGGTTTGGTTGTAAGTTACAAGGAAGGGGGAGCATTCTATCATCTTCTCTGCCCCCCAACTTCCCAATAATTGAGACAATGGAGCTAGGTGGGGCTAGAATGAGAGGAATGCTTTTCCTCCAAAGTTCTGGGCCACAGCTCTGGGAAATCTTTACCCTTGGAGAATAAGCCTTTGTATGGAGAAGGTTCTAGGTGCATTTTACAATAAATATTACTCGCTTCCTCTGCCAGATCCAAGAAAGGGTCTTTCCTGCATCTTCACTGTGAAAACCTGTGAAGCTCCTGAAGGTAGGGCCCACGAATTTGTTGGGCCTACCAATATTGCAGTGTTGATTTCTCGCTCTCCTACTAGTCCACGCTCAGCCTCCAGCAACTTGTTGAAGTTAACATTTATATCTTACACCAGTTTGTGGCTCCACTGGCTTTTTGTTCCAGGTGATCAGATTTCTGCTGTGGCTCCCTGGATTCACCTGTATCTCTAGAGTTTTGGGGTGGCAGTTTGCTCTGGAAACTCAGTTCTCTGGTGGGTTCAAGTGAAGTTGTTGATTTCTAGTTTGTCCAGTCTTTCATTATTATAAGGTTGGGCGTAATGATTATTAAGATCTTTCTATGTTGGAGCTAAAACTGGACATCTTCATACATATTTTAAAAATTTTCTTCATTCAAATTAAATCTGACTCTGATCCCCAATTCACTGAAATGGGGGAATCTTTATTGTGGCTTGCAGCCTTTGGAATGAGATAAAATAATTCCATATCTCACACAGTGCCAAAGCATTGAGGAGAGCTCTCATGTATGGGTTTTTATCCCCACAGGGCCTCCTGTTGAAGAGCCCGCTATCCAGTTATGCAGAGCACATTAGGAGGAAAGCCACTCTGCTGCTTCTCTTCAATTTGGAGAACAGAAATCTTGGGAAAGCTGGTCGTCCATGTGCGCCAGGATCCAGCCATTTCCTTCAGATGTATTGCCATCCCTCCTAAGTGTTGTTGGAGGGTGGGATACAGGGTGTAGATAATTATTGGTCATAGGACACACAAATCTCAATCTCTTCCTCATCTCTGTGCATCTCAGCCTGGCTGCTTTATCTAGCTATCATTTTTTCTTGCTTTTCTTCTTTCTTTTCTCTTAGGAAATAGTTCATTATGGTTTCAATATATTAAATGTTTAAATATTAAATATTTATTAAATATCTTTAAGAAAACGAAAGCCAGAAAGAGAAGCATCATCCTGAAGAAAATCTAAATTTCCCCTGGGATATATCTTTAAATTCAAGAGATTTGATATTTTCTCGATATAATATGCACCATAACACCAGTAGCTTTGTGTGTGCGTGTGTGAACACCTATTTGAAAATACACATATATAGGAGGAGTAGCAATGAAAATGGGAAGAAGATGGGGAAATATTTACATTTAACAGTAGTCTCTGTTGTTTTTCCCCCCTTACACTAACATCTTTAATCTAGATTTAAAAAGTGGGAGGGGGAACTCTCCGCAATGTTCTCTATCTTTATGTTTTAGCATACAGAGGTTTCAAAAGACTGCAGTCCTAATATATTTTGGGACTTCAAATTCCAATTTAATTTGGTATACAGATTAAAATGCCTAAATTTCAACATTCTCCCCTCATTATTTCCAGGATGGACTTCTAAAATGAAACTTCTACAATTGTGTTAAGTAATAAGCAAATTTTTGAAGCTTGATATTACTGCTTTAGTATTTAAAATAGACACATTAAAAAAAAATTCATCTGGTTAAGAGAATAAAATAGGATCCAGAGTAAATCAGAGAGATTTATTTGTAATCTGTGAAGCTTATAAATTACTTTACTTCTGGAACATAGAGAAATTAGCTGCAAAAAAATTGGAGAATGCGAGTATCAAAAAAACATCAAATTGCAGCACGATGATCACTGCTGACGCTGGGAAAGGAACTCCAGCCTCTTACTCCAGAAGCTATGCTCTGTTCACAATAACTCTCTGCTTCCAAATAACTCCCATGGTACTTTTACTTGATATATGTGTATGTAAGTTTAGGAAAGAGCATGTTTGTGTCTGAGTGTGTGCGCAAACATACAATTTAAAAGCAAACATTTATTTAGCCATTATAACATGCTTGGTATGTTTTTTGGTGCATTGTATGTATTTACTTATTGTATTTTTACAACAATCCTAGCAATATCACTACTATTATAATTCCATTTTTCCAGATTGGACTCCTGAAGCAAGTAACTTGCCGAAGGTTACATAGAAGTAAACAACTCAGCCTACCTTAAAATCAGGCTTTAAATCCAGTTAATCTGGCTCCAGAGTCCATTTCTTAACCTCTTCTCTATGTGACTCACCATGCTGGGCTCACTGCATTATTTTATTAATATCTATATGAGTAACAGCACAAAATGAATATAATATTTTATGTTTCCAATCCATCAAGTAGAGATTTTAAGATATGACAGAGGATTGTTTTGCCTCCTTTATAAAATATTTTTCCATACTGTCTCACTTTCAGTTTCTCAAAGCTATGAAATAATTTTGATATCAGAAAAATGCATCAATATAATACTAATATTTAGTTTGATTAATATACATTATATTAATATCATAAAACATATTATTAGAATATATAATGAATTTTATATACTATCGTTATCATCTATTGAGAAAGAACATACAGGGATAAAGGAATTTGCTTGATAACACAGTGGGTTGATTTCTGTAACACATTACCATGCTTCATTCACCTGCACAACCTTTAGATCTTTTCCCATAGTTTCTGTTAATTCATCATTCAAATTGCAATCAAAAAGCAAAACTCCAAAGTAGTCAACAATTATTCACAACGGATGTAATGTGAGAAGAAACCATATTTCTTAATTCCCAGATGTCAGTGTGTCTTCTGGGATGGATGGGGTTTTGAACACGTTCACTATTAGCTTTCCGGTGCACAGATTGGGTTTGGGATCAATTATATTGATGGGCTGTCCTCAGAGGGTTGAAGACTGGGGCTGCGGGGATGATTGAAATCTGGAGGCGGAGGAGACAACTGCAGTCCCCGAGGTGTGAGAAGTCTGCAGTGTGTTGGAGGTCTGGTGCTGCCATTTATATTTCTCTTCCCTGGAACTCTTCCTTCATAACAGATTTTGAACTAAAAATAAAGAAAATCTCCCATACTCTGTTAGAAGTTTACTTTTCCAAAGAAATCTTGCTACCCCCTTTGAAAAAATTTCTAATGAATTTTATACCCTTTCCTCTTTTTATTATTTCTCTCAATCTGGTCACGTTTTCTTTTAAAATATGATTATTAAGGTCAACATTACCTTTTATTTTCACAATTAACTTGTTTGCTTCCTTGCTACTGATTCTCTAGACACTTTGATTTCTTGGAGCCAATGTTCATTAATTATATGCTATGATTTAATTCTTGATTTCTATTTAATATTTAGTAAAAACTCAAGTTTAATCCCTCAGTATATTACAGTGTGTGTGTGTGTGTGTGTGTGTGTAAGGCACTAACAGTTGAGCTTCTTGTAAATAATATAAGCCAAAGAGCTGCAAACATGAAATGTTTATATATATATATTTTTTTACCAGAGACAAGTTAAGGTGCTATTTGATAGATTCACATTTTTTCACTGGAAGTGCATGTCAAAATATCTGCAAAATATTTTTGAAATATATATTCTTTATCAATCTTCAGCACAATTCATACTGAAGAAGACTCTCTAAAGGGTGGGATTATAGATGCTTTTTCAGAAAGAGGATAGACCTATATTAAAACTCTATCTGAGACTCTATCTGGTTATATGCAAAACATTTAATTTGAAAAATATTCATCTTATCAGAGATTTATTGTGATGATATATGATGAGAATGTAGTTTTAACATAATCCAAGTCCATAGTTTTAGGCCCCTGTACTCAGATATTCTGCAGTTGAAAATTAGTACCAATGAGCAGAGGAGTTAGATGAAAAAACATGCTCATGAACTATGCCCTGCTTTGGGTTTTAAATGGTAAATTCTAGATTAATTTGGGCATTTTGAAAGTTAATAGCAAATTTTTGAATGCTTAAATACAAGAAAGAATTCTGAATTTCTGAAGAGGCTACATTTGGGCTTTGGACATATTTTCTGGGCAAAAATATTTTTAGAGACAGAAGATTATATTACCCACAGAGGAAATTACAGAATCTTAAATTGGAAAGGATCTTGGATATCACCTCGTTAACCTTCAATCAGTTAGGAATTACCTTTGTTACATGCCTGACCACATGGTAGTCAACCAGTTGCTCTCTGGACACATTGATGAAAGGTGTTTTGACCTCTCATAGAGTGATTCTAATTGTTACTGAGCCGAAACTTGCCTTTCAGTAATTTCATTAGATGAAAATTCCACTCCTAAATTCCGTTCTTCCATTTGAACTTAGCAGAATTAGTCTCATTTCTCATTGACCTAATGTCTTTCAGTGGGGATAGCCAACCTATCTACATTATCTTTTCTTTTCTGCCCTACATAAACTTAGCTAAGTCATTCAGATAAAGGGAGACTGAAGAGACTATGAGTCCTTACTATGCAGAGTTCTGGTTCTCCCATTTCTCTCCTTCTTAGGCCTCTATCCCTTATTGCCTTTCTTCCCTCAATTCTGTGAGTTTCCATATCTTATTTTATAAGTTCCTTTTTTTCTTCTAAAATCTGCTAGAATTGGATTTTGTTGTTTGTGTCCGAGAAACGCCATAGTAGAAGAGTTGTTATCATCATCATTATCAATTATATATTGCTTTAAAAATTATACATGTTTTGCACCTCAATTTAACTTATTGACTTTTACCTTTCAAAAATACTATTTTGGAATTCTTTCCTATGCAAAACCAGCAAAATGACACAATCCTCCAAATGTGTGACTGCACCATGACACAGTACTGTTACTCTTAGGAGTAAGGATACCATCATTCACTAAGCATGTCATGGCCTCTATAGAAAGAGGCCCGAGAAAGGTAGTGCGGAATTAGATTTTAACAAGTGGTCAGAGAAGGGGGATTTGATTTAACTCCTATTTTGGCTGAGATATACAATTTAACTGTTAGTAAAAAGTACTATCTTGGATTTTACTAGTTAAAACATGGGCCTATTTTTCTCTTATATGCTTTCTTTAACTAGAAAACACATGACTATCTAACCTGAAAGCTATTAAGGTACTCATCAGTAAAATTCATTAAGCAATTCATTCTGGCAATGCACTTGACAGCTGACTTACATGAACGACGGCTTCAGTATGTATTATTATCACCAGAATGTCTCATCTTCAGAAATACTACACGCTGGCTTACACTTAAGGAAGGACGGTGTTAATTCATATACATCAGCAATTTTAATACAGTAAACTTTTCAGTATCTACTAAGACATATAAGAAATAGTTGAGTCTGCCTGGCGGATACATTCAACCTTGTAAGCCTGACTGAGCTCAGCTGGGTTCCAGTGGAATGATTCCAACCAGGATATGAAAAAAAGAGAAAAATGAAGATTTAGTTAGAAACGACATGATCATGAACATGTGGGCACTGCTGAGTATGGACAATCCTTTTATCAGTTTTGCTCTTTGTTTCCCAAAGAAAGGGCGCCTGAGGCACCTAATCGTGAATATTTTACACAACTGGAAGGAACTATGAACAGCTTTGTCACTTGAGCTCTGGTTTTGTTTTGTTTTTTTCCTTAAGTTCGGTGATATTCGCTTTAGTGAAAGAAGTATAATTGACCACGCAAATGCAGCTTTATCAGTACACTCCATTTTCTCTTCTAGTTTTAATGTTACTGTAGATTACATAGCAAACTGATAGTTATTGAGATCAAATGTCTTTCATTTTCTCAGTGGGAAAATAACCAAATGCAATTTATTTTATGTTCCTATTGAATGTTTTCAATGAGACCAAAGTAGGGAGTTGAAAGTTGTCTTTAAAGAAGATATTCTCCCAGGTTGATATGTATATATGCATACCCATATCCATACACATATACATATGTATATGTTATATATATAACTGAGAGAGAGGACGGCAAAAGATGTGGCAAAATGTTAGTAGTTAATGTATCTGTGCAAAGGGTGTACAGAAGATCCCTATTATTCTTGCAACTTATCCGAAAGTTTGAAATTATTTAAAATAAAAAGTTAAAAATGAAACAATATATTTCAGATGTGTGCCAAATAGAGGCACTACTTCTCATAATTTTTATTAAATCATCCTGAATTCCAGAGTTTTAAAACAAGCTAACTCTTTAAAGAAGACACATTGAGAACAGTTCACATATATCAGGACCCTTCGTCTCTTAACAATTCAATGTGTGTTTCCTAGGAACAAAGATATCCTCTATGTAACCACTGCACAATTATCTGACACAAATAACTTAACATTGATACTTTATTTATGAATCATATTCTGATTTTGTCCCAGTAACATCCTTTATGGCATTTTTTTTCCTTCAAGGATAGGGTTTAGGATCACATATTGCAATTAGTTGTCCTGTTCCTTTAGTCTCCTTCAACCAGGAAAATTCCTTAGTCTTTCTTTGCCTTACATGACGTTGACATTTTTGAAGAATCCAGGCCAGTTATGTTATAGAATGTTTCTCAATTTGAGTTTGTCTGATGTTTCCACATGATTTCATTCAGGTTATGCATTCCTCACTGAAAAATAACAAAAATGATGAGTCCTTCTCAGGATATCAGAGCTGGTGGGAACAGTATCTAATACTTGGTTTTAGTTTTTATTGTTTTCTATTGTGGTGCATAAATTTTTCCCCCAAAACCTGGTAGAATTTAAAAAAGTAAATCACAAGAAGTGAGGCAGCTGGAACTAGACTTTTAATGGTGACTTGTAGGAAGTGTTCTCAATGGAAAAGGTATTTTCAGCTTCGATTCTGATTGGCTAATCACTTTTCCTGCAGAGAATATTGAAAGCATCTCCCCATTCCAGTTCTATGCCTTTTTCCTAGCAGTGATACATTGATCAAGTGATGCAAAAAATCTTCACATTGAGACAGCTGGCCAGTGTGCTCAGAGCAGACAGAGGTCGTAAGGAGAGGTCCATGCATTCTCCAGGGCTGGACCATCAGAGAGATGTACCTTACCTGCAGTGGCAAGTAATCAGGAGCAGCCATGTTTGTCAAGAATAAATACACTGATGTTTAAAATCTGAATGTGAACAGAAAGATACTGATGTAATTTTGATTTGACCTACTCTGTCTTGACTAGAGACTAGGTGCTTCTGACTTGTGGCATTTTCCAGTCTCTGGCATCTGAAAGTGAACTGAAGGAGGACAGATTTGACCTAGACGTTGACTAACTCAATACTAACACTAGCTCTAACTGTAGCTCTAGCTCAAACTCTAACTTAATTGAACACAAATTTCCACTTATTCTTGATTCTTCCTACTCTTCTGATTAAAGATTGCAAGTCAATCCGTAGTGCTTGATCTCTCTATTTCCCCACAAGTTCTGGATAGTCTGTAAAGTGTTTTCCTAACTTTTTTCAACTTGAGTCCTTCATACCTCACTGCCTCCTTTGCTAGATTTTATCTCTGTCATTACTTCCCACTGAGTATACCATAGACTATCTTTTTCTGCCATACATGGAAAACAATCTTCATTAGTTGCTCAATGAGATAATAATTGAAAATACATTATTGGAAATCATGTATATACAATGGACTACTACTCAGCCATAAAAAAGATGAAATGGTACCATTTGAGACAAGATGGATGGACCTTGAGGGTATTATGCTAAGTGAAATGTCAGACAGAGAAAGACAAACATTGAATGATTTTACTCATATGTGGAAGACAAGCAAAGAAACACATAGATAAGGAGAACAAATTGGTGGTTACCAGAGGGGAAGGAGGTGGGGGGAGAGCAAAAGGGGTAAAGGGGCACATATGTATGGTGATAGATGGAAACTAGACTTTTGGTAGTGAACATGATGCAGTCAATACAAAAGCTGAAATATAATGGTGTACATCTGAAATTTACACAATGTTATAAACCAATATGACCTCAATAAAATCATTCTTAAAAAACACACTACTCCACATCTATAGTTTGTGGTAGATAGTTGTGTAATGTGCCAATCCTTTACGTTATCTTCCTAAAACCTCTAGATAAAGAATGTGCTGGAATTAGATAGATGTCTGAAATGAGATGGATTCTCTAGCGCTTACAATATACACAACAGGGTAAACAGACCTCTTTGAATAATATCCTAATTTCTATTGAATTGTGCTACATGTTGCAGTTAAATATAGGTCACAACTAAACAACAACAACAATAACTCATCTCTATGATTCAAGTGCTTAAAATAAACTAGACAGAAGGGCCAGCCTGGTGGCCTAGTGGTTAAGTTTGCATACTGTTCTTGGCGGCCAGGGCGTCACGGGTTCAGATCCTGGGCACAGATCTATACATCACTCATCAAGCCATGCTGTGGCATCATCCCACATACAAAAGAGAGTAAGATTGGCACAGATGTTAGCTCAGGGATAATCCTCCTCAAGCAAAAAAGATGAAGATGGGCAACAGATGTTAGCTCAGGGCCAATCTTCCTCACCAAAAATACATCAATAAATAAATAAATAAATAAAATAAACTGGACAGAAATAAGAATTATTAAACATATACAAGACCAAAATAAAGTGACACTATATTTCTGTATCAAAAGACTGTCAAGCCTTTTTAGGGCTGAGATATCACACTGAACTATTGCTATTAATATTTATCCTCCTCAATCTCATACAATCAAAGAGGTTTTAGAATAAGACATAGAAACAGGGTTAAATGTAAATGTAAATGTTAAATTAAAATGTAAATGACTTTGCAGAAAATGGACGATTAGGATAACTTGAAATCTACCCCTAAAGCAATATTATGACAGTTGAGTTATGTATTATCGAACTAAATGTTGCAATATAGATTTTAGAGCAAAGGCTCAGGTGATTTGGATAACAGTGAATCTGTGGCCTACGTGACAATCTTTTGTATAATGCCAGAAGTTGGGAAGCAGTGTCCATTCTTTTTTTTTTTCCTGCTGTTTCTCCCCAACCTCCCCCGCCCAGTACATAGTTGTATATTTTAGTTATGGCTCCTTCTAGTTGTGGCTTGTGGGATGCCTCAGCATGGCCTGACGAGTGGTGCCATGTCCGCGCCCAGGATTCGAACCAGGAAACCCTGGGCCGAAGAAGTGGAGCGCGCGAACTTAACCTCTCGGCCACTGGGCTGGCGCTGCAGTGTGCGTTCTTTTAAGATGCAATGAGAAAATGTCTTACCACACTCATCCTGGCTTTTAATGACTTCAACACTTCATGTCAATGACTTCAGAGGGAGCGGGATTCGAGGGAGTTTCCTCATTATTGACAGTATACATTGCTCTGATTGGGCATTGGTCTTGAAATAAGAAAACTGGTGTTCTTTGTTGCTACTACCTGAGTGGCCTCGATGAAGACATTTAAAAACACTAAAAATCTGTCCTTGAATTTGCTCATCTGTAACATCAGAAAGGTGGACCAGGAGCACAGGCCCTGATGTAATATGATACAGGGAAACACTTTGCACAAGCAATTGATTGTATGCGTCCCCTTCCTCAGATTCTCTTGCTGAGAAACAGTGCAGTGCAAGTAGGGGAGTGAGCTTCCTATTGAAGGGTGATCATTTGGGCCACCTGGTTTCTTGAATTCAGCTATTTTGTCAGAAATTCTGCCATACACATGCATTGCAAAAAAGAAAAAAAACTGCAAAATCGCAAAGAAGAAAAAAAATTGCAAATCTGGCAACTTACAAACTGAAAATGGAGCAATTGCTCCTAAAGACATTTTTCTATCTAATCGGACAATTTTGAGGCAATTTTCTTCTTTCCGTCTATTATGTTCTGCAAGGCTAATATGTTTAAAAAGGTTCACTGCCTGAGAATATTAAGTGGTATTTATATCAACTCTGAGCACTTTCCTGCTATTCGGGGGAGGTAACTGTGCCCACCATTCAGCGGTGACTGTGACAAGACTTGGGCACATTTCACAATGTTGCATCAAAGCCTCATTTCAGTTTCTTATGAAGCCATGTTTTACATGTTGGACTGTTCAATCAGGAAAGAAAAAGACACATAGTGTGACTTGCTTTATCTTCTGCAGATTGGTTCTGTAATGGAAACCTCAAGTGCTACTGAGGTGAGAAATGTGGCCCAGCTGGAAAGGAAAAGGGGGGCACAGAAAGAGAGAAAGTGAAAAATAGTGTAAATGATTAATAAGTGAGCCTGGCCGACTTTGAATCAGAATCACCGACATTAAAACTTCACTCTTTGGGGGCCAGCCCGGTGGCGCAGCAGTTAAGCGCACACGTTCCGCTTCTCTGTGGCCCGGGGTCTCCGGTTCAGATCCTGGGTGCAGACATGGCACCGCTTGGCAAAAGCCATGCTGTGGTAGGCACCCCACATATAAAGTAGAGGAAGATGGGCATGGATGTTAGCTCAGGGCTAATCTTCCTCAAAAAAAAAAACTTCACTCTTAATTCCTATTTCTTGGCATTGCTGCCCATTCTTACCATAGTTTCTCCACTTTCTCTTACTCAAATTCCCTGAAATTAATAAAGAAAGCCTAGCATAAAGATTCATCAGAAAAAAATAAATCCAATACTTAAAATCAGCATGTTTTGATTATTGTATTCGTTTCCTAGGGGGGCTGTAACAAGTAACACAAACAGATTGGTTTCAACAACAGAAATTGATTGTCTCACAGTTCTGAATGCTAGAAGTTCAAGATCAAAGGTCCTTAGGGTTCGTTCCTTCCGAGGGCTGTGAAGGAGAATTTGTTACATGCCTCTTGCCTAGCTCCTGGTGGTTTGCTGATGACCCTCGGCTCTCCTTGGCTTCTGCTGCATCGCCCTGATCTCTGCCTCCGTCTTCACATGGCATTCTCCCTGTGTGCCTGTCTGTGTGTTCAAGTTTCTCCTTCTTCTTCTTTTTTTTTTTGAGGAAGATTAGCCCTGAGTTAACATCCATACCCATCTTCCTCCACTTTATATGTGGAATGCCTGCCACAGCATGGCTTGATAAGCAGTGTAGGTCCACGCCCAGGATCCAAACTGGTGAACCCCAGGCCCCCAAAGCAGAGCTTACAAACCCAACTACCATGCCACTGGGCTGGCCCCTCAAATCTCCCTTATTATAAGGTCACCAGTCATACATGATTAGTGGCCCATCGTTCTCCAGTATGACCTCATCCTAATTTAAGTAATTACGTCTATGCAATGACCCTATTTCTAAATAAGGTCACATCCTGAGGCTGGGATATAGGACATGAACATATGAATTTTGAGGGGGACACAATTCAACCCTAACAATTATATTAGAAAACAACCACAAATTTGGCCACTTCCTTTGCTGTCTTATTCCCAAGATGAAGTAACATCTCGCACATTGCTGATTGTGCTATCCATTTTGCTGTCCAAGTTTTTCTTCTTTTATTATTGTTATTAATCTCTAATATCTAGTGTAGTTGCTGATACATTGTGTGAAATTGAACTGAAATAGTTCATACTATTGAAATATATCTTTCTATTTCCTCTATTTTCCCCTCTATTTCAAAGATCATTGTGCCTTGTCGCTGGTCTATTAATCCTTTGTCTCCCCTCCATAAGCCATATATCCATACTGGTAAATGAAAAGCCTATACAGAACAAGCATCTAATTATTCAAAAGTCTGGGTAACTTTTTAAAAGCATGTGAAATGATTCCCATTTTATGATATTCTTCCCATTTCCCTAAATACGTATAAATCAAGACTAAATATTCTATCTGATATGAATGATTTTGTGGCCACATTGATCATAGTAAACAGACTTACTTTATTGTAAAGTATTTTAAGCCGGTAATAGATTTTTCTTTTAACTTTGTGATTTAGAGCAAAAAATTTTGTAGACTATTAGTTCTTAATGGATTCTTGTTGTCAATTGTTCATTTGGTGTGAAATAGCATAGAAATATTTGCAAGCCTCATCTGGTTGTGAGGACCAGTATCTTACATGACATCTCAATTTGAAATCAATATGCTATTGACGCTTGGCAATGTAAGGGTTTGTAGAGATCCTAAACTGGAAGGTTAAATGTAAAATCCATTGATGTTGACAATGAGCTACAGTCGCTCTTTATTTATTGAGGTGGTCAAAGCAATAGAAAGACAATTCACTCCCTAAAAAAACAAACTCTTGATATTGTGGTGAATAGTATGTTTTCCAATCAGATGATTTCAAATGGTCAAGGCAGTATTAGAGACACTTTTGAATGAAACGAGGCAGCTCAGTTTGTCTTCAGCCTGTGGTGATTAGAGTTACCCGCTCTAAGATGAGCCCTTGGACATCTCAGTGTTAGATGCACAGCATGGGTGAGGCTCGGTCTGTCTGACCACTCCTGAGACCAACACTAGCTAGGACTATTTTTCATCTCTGCAGCAGCTTTTGTCCAAGAAACTTGGAAAGGGTAATGCTTTCAACGAATGCACTAAAAAAGCGAGTGTTACTGTTTATGCTCTTAGAGAGAGGCTATCCAAAACCAAGGGATTTTCTCTATTTCCTGATTATTTCATATTTCATTTATATGCTAACTACTTAATAAGAATTCTTGGTGGCCAAAAGACAGAGATTATAAGTCTTTCCTCATTAATACCTTAGATATTTATACCCACGTAAATAAACAAATCTAAACTGAAACAAGGAAAACGAAACTCTGAACTGAGCTATTTGTAAAATTTCGATTGAAGATTGTAATCTTAGGATTTGCCCTAAGCCCTAATCCATTTCTGATTTTGGAGCTTATACTCAATTTGTCTGACATTTATTCATTTTTGGTATGTTTTTATTTGTTCCACGTGTAGTTCATAATATTTTCAATGCTGTAGAAGATACACAGTTTCAAGGTTACATATGAACCTCAATTTCTTCATCTCTACAGTGGGAACCACAGTCTCTCATACCCTATCGGGGTGTTTGAGGATAAAACAGAAAAATGTACAAAAAATGCCCCAATGTCTGTAAACTAATAGTTGGATTAAAAAAAAATGTATTAAATACTTACCATTTTCTGGGCGCTGTGAAGATAAAAATATGTTAATTATATTATTTTCTGAAAAACTATTCCTCTATATGTAGCCCACCTACTTGGAAAAGAAATGTTAAAACAAGTAAAGAACAATGATTCTAGTGCATTACTATGTAAGTAGTATTTATAATTTATAATTACACAATTATAACCACTATACCAATTATATATATAATATATATAAACAATTAATTATTGATAATTACACAAATGATCCACTTCAGCCATTTAATGGAACCAAAAGCTAGGAAGCAAGCAAGACTCAGTTGTCATTTCTTTCTTTCTTTTTTTGTATTTTTGAGGAAGATTAGCCCTGAGCTAACTACTGCCAATCCTCCTCTTTTTGCTGAGGAAGACTGGCCCTGAGCTAACATCCATGCCCATCTTCCTCTACTTTATATGTGGGACGCCTGCCTCAGCATGGCTTTTGCCAAGCAGTGTCATGTCCGCACCAGGGATGCCAACCAGCGAACTCTGGGCCACCGAGAAGCAGAATGTGTGAACTTAAGCGCTGCTCCACTGGGCCGGCCCCTCAGTTGTCATTTCTTCTCTCTGGTTTTCTAGTTTATTAACACTGGCATTTAGAATTGCTCCCTGATCACCAAAGCAGAACTATTTGAAATGCTTTTAGTTCTTCTCCCAAAATTTATAATCTACATTTTACTTTAATATATCTTGGGGGCAATTAAAACATTGACTATGTAACCAGGCCTCTCGATTCTAAATCTCTTGTTTACTGTCATTCTTATTTAACATTCTTTTCTGCCGTATAGGATTATAAACAAAATCAAAAACATTAAATCTGAAAGAGACTTAAGAAATCATGCAGTCTATCCACCTCATTAAAGAGGTTACAACTCAGGTCAAGAGAGGTTGAATGACTTTTAAAAGATTATATTCTTAGGAATAGCCAAGTCAGGTCTGAAATCCATATTACTTAGGTCCAGACACAGTTTTCCCTCCTATTTTTCTCAATTGTTTTGTAAACTTCCAATATGAAGGAAAATTGAAAGCTTTACTAAGATCATCTAAACAATATCATGTCACTGTAGGCAAGTTATAAACTTTCAATTTATATATCTATATATATTTTTTAAAGATGGGCACCTGAGCTAATGACTGTTGCCAATCTTCTTTTTTTTCTCTCTCTTCTTCTCTCCCAAGTCCCCCAGTACATAGTTGTATATGCTAGTTTTGAGTACCTCTGGCTGTGCTACGTGGGACACCGCCTCAGCATGGCCTGATGAGCAGACCCATGTCCGCGCCCAGGCTCCGAACCGGAGAAATCCTGGTCTGCCTAAGCAGAGCTCATGACCTTAACCACTTAGCCACGGGGCTGGCCTCTCAATTTATATATTTTTTTTATTAACAGACAAAAAATTTATTGGCCCCTTATTAATCTCAGAAAATGGGAAAGAAATCATAAGAAGCTCTCCTTGTCCTTGAAAAGTTAGAAGATGGGCATGTAAGCAAATAACGATAATTGTGGGAGATAAATAGTATATAGTAAAGACAATTGCAAAGTGTTTTGGGAGGAATGAAATTAACATATGAAATCATAATGGAAAACATAAGATCCATCCTGTAAAGTTCTGAATAGAATGAATTTGGTCTTAGTCAATCTCTTAATATGGGTTAACATAGTTGGAAATGCATTAAGAAGAGAACTAATGCAGGGGCTTTCAAAATTTTAAATTGTGACTCATGGTAACAAATATGTTTTATATTGTGACCCAAGGACACATACATATGTAAATATATATTTCTAAAAGAAGTTTCATGAAAAACTTTTTAGCCTGATTAAGTACAATGCTCTGACCCATTCCATTCCATTTCCAAGTCCTGGTTGTGAGCAATAACACTGATTTCAAACCTCACAGTCTGAGATGTGTTGAACTAATGTGTATCAAACATCTGTTACACATCAGCCTTTTAGCTAGGCATTTCACCCACGCTACCTCCCTTAATTTCCCCAGGACTTGGCAAGGTAAATATTATCACATTTTTTCAGAAATGAGTAAGCTGAGTTACCTCCTGAGGATATCCTGTGGCGGAACTGAGATCCAAAGCTGGCATGTCTGACTGCAAAGTTTCTGCTCTGAGTGGATCCACCTGCTGGCCCTTTACATGCTCTCGTGGACTGTGTTTGCCATCCACCTGCACCTTATGTAGGACACTAGGGAGAACATTGGAGGCAAGGAGAAAAGCATGAAAGTTCAGAAAAGCCTTGCAGAGGGCAGGCAAGACATGGAAAGTGAAGAACAAGCTTGCCTCATATTCCCTGCACCCAGCCCTTTGGGCTGCACACAGACCTGGTAGTTTTCCCGCAATCTTATCTTGTGCTTACCAGTTCTATAGACTTCTTTTTTTCTAATATACCTTTGTTCTCACTTTTACTACGGTGACATCTTTACTCTCTATTCCAGTAATTACAAGATTCCAGCATCAACCAGATTTGCCCGTAATTAACCTCAAGCTAACTGTATCCTCCCCCTTCACCTCCCCCAACAAAAAATAAAAAGTCAGGGAGCCATGCAGACCTGAATTCAAATCCTAAACATAAAGTTTATTGGTTGTGTGATCTTGGTCACAACATTCAATCTTTCTGAACTTTAATTTCCTTACTTAGAAATGCACTGACCTCAGGAATTATTCTCAAAAATGGAAATTGAGAACATAAAAGGCTGGCACACAGTGAACACTCAGAGTATCATAGCTGCTGGTCCTGGGACTGCGCTGGCAGGAGAGCTCGCTAGTCCATGCCCTGAACAGGGCTGGGAGGCCCCCTGAGAACCTCTCCATGTCACAGTGAGGATGCCCCCCCAGGCCTCTGGAGACATTCCTACACAGACACCCTCTCCTTGATGGTGTGCATTTATTCTTGGGGCACATAAATGAGGGTGAGAGATAGCCCTAATTTTCAGTTCTGCTGACAAGGTGCCACCTGATTGCAAATTCCGTGAGGAGAGGCACTGTGTCAGCATCTACGCTTTCACATCCCCAGAGCCTGGTGGTTAGTGGGGCCCAGTCATTCTTAGAATGAATGAAGGAATGCTTTGAATTACTTTCTCACTGGACTTCTCAAAGCCTAAAACTCAGAACAACTCTCCTTCAGTAATAATAGCCAACATTTCTTGAACTCTCACTCTGGTCTGGGCAGGTGCATTATGTCATTTGTTCCCAACTACAACCCCGTCAGAAAAGTACTATCATTATTCTCATTCCACAAATAAAGAAAGTAGAGGTGTTAAGCTACTTGCCTTTGATGACATAACTAAGACTTGTCCAAACTGATCTTTTATCCTCAGCAGTCTGGCCTTAGTGACCTCACCTTTAATCACTAGACTGTGCCATTGCCTTCAGAGCAATCCTGTGAAAAATGATGAGTTGTATCAGAGAGAGGGATATAAGCACACTAGGAGTCAGTAGCAATCATAGTCTAGTTGCTTTATCTGGGGCTCACAAACACAGAGAAGATCCTAATGCACCAGTTCAGGGGAAAAGCACTTCATGGTGCAGGAGCACTGAAGGGGCAGGTGAGTTTTAACATAACCTGTTATCTTGTCCAGGTCCAAGAGGAAGAAAAGTGGATCGACAGAAGCAACCACCAAATGGCAGCTCATCCTTTGGGGGCTGTCATCAAGGAAATTGGTCTGTGTCTCATCTAATTAGCTGGATAAATAAATTGTAAAAGGGCAGTTATTGAAATAATGAAGATGAGTACATGAAGATGTGCTAGGAAGAAACTCTAAGAAACAGAAAGCAGCTGACAGTGAAGCCAGTAGAAAGAGTGGTCTTCTCTTTCACCATTCTGATATTTTCATAGTTGACAGTCAACTAAGTTCTACCCTTTTATAGTACCCAAAAACATATTTTGTGAGATAGCTATTTTTTTATTGAAGTATAATGACATACAATATTACATTAGTTTCAGGTGTATAAAGTAGCTATTAACTACAGAATCATTCTGTGCATGCTCTTCAGAGGTCAGGTAGCTAAGCACTATCCGATGCTTCCTCCATTGATTTCTCCTAGCCGTGCACTGTGATGTGTATTACTATCCTCATTGAAAAGACGAGGAGACTGAGGCTTATTGAGATAAAGTAACTTGCCCCGTGAAAGTCACACAGGTACACGTGGAGTTAGGACTTTAATGTATGGGGCTGGGCTATATGAAATGATATTTGACCTCTTTTGATTTATGGAAAACACAAACACTATTAAATGATTCCACCTTACAAATATGACTACAAAGCTCATGGTTTTAATCACCCCATTATACTGCCCCACTTGGAGGAAAAAAACAAGATTTCAGAATCACTGCAAAAAGTCTCAAATTCATTTTAATTTTCTAATGCTTCCATGTTTCTCTCTTCCCATTTCTCCCGAGGAATTCAACCTACGTGCTAACAAGATGTTAGCAACTACTGGAAAATCTGACTCTAAAAGTGGTCTTTATTCCTGTGGTTTATGCAGTAGTTTTCCACAAGGTGCCTATTGATTGGAATGTAACGCATTTCTCATATTTTTTATGGGACAAAGCTGAAATTACAAGCAATTCTTTCTGTTTGTAAAAGGTGAAAATGGTATTTTTCCAATGCTTTTCTTATTCCCAGCTTCTAGTCTTAAACACTTCAATTTCCATAACTTTAAAAAGTCGGAAAGACCCTGAAAATTTGTTTGTGACATAATTATGGTAAATTACAGAGGCACTATGACTTGTCAGTTTCAGTGTTCTAGATTTAAAAAAAAACTTACCTAAATAATTTTGACTCTAAATTCTACTCTAACATTTTCTTCCCTTACAAAATTTTCCAGAAGCTGTATGCTTCTTAATTTTATCCTTATAACAGCAGCCCTTAAAATGAATCTATTTTAAAAACTATTCCCATTGTATGATGTACACAATTTATGCATAAAAGTAAATTTGTGAGAAGTTAAAAAAAGATAGTTTAATTCCTTAAAATAGATCAATCAAACTAGGCTTTTAAAGAGCTCATCTTTGCTGGCAAAAACACAAGGAAAAAGTGGATATTGCTGTAGAAAATATAATTTTATGTCAGATTAATAAATGATTCCACTAGGTGGCACTGTTGATTTATCTACTTGTGTTTTAGGCATTTTTATCTTCCTGAAAGCAGGAAGAGTGATTTTTTTCCTTCTTTTCTTTTTTCAATCTAATGAAAATTCCTGCATAAGAAAGAGCTGATTTGGGCAATTCTGAACTTGAAAAATGGGTGCTTCCTGCCATTAGAAACCTTATAAATAAGCCTCAACCAAATAGGTTAGTTCTTTTGGCATATAAACAAGAAGGTGGATGACATATGTAACTTCCATCTGGATTCAATAGGTTTAGAAGCAAACTGTTTTTGTCTCATCTATCTCTTACTATTCCCGGATTGTTTTAAATAGGACGTATGTCATTGAAATATCTTTCTCCTTGTTATCTGCGTTCTTTGGTAATCAGAGACTCTGGCATTCCAAAGGAATCCAGATTTTTACTGACTTTGCAGTCCATGTTGAGAGGGAATCCACCATGGGCCCTGAGTGTCGCTGCACATTCTTTCTGAGTATTCCAAGAATGCAGGTTCTTGACTACCTGGGCCATCTTTCAGGGTTGTGTTTGCAGGCAGCCACTTGGAGGGATACAGTAACGTGTCCCTCTGAAAAAGGGTAGGCCTGCTTTCATTTACTATAAGAGTGATGATTCCCCCAAACTCAGTGTTCCTCCTTGTGTAGTGCAAGCACCCATCACGGCTCCTTGGCATTGCCCCTGTAGGACTTGGGGAACATAGGGAATTGATGCAAACAAATGTGAAGCTCTGGCTACTGCTTTTGCTGTGAGTAATAAAGTCTTTTGTCTCTGATGGAAAAGTGTCATTTTTTTTCTGCTGGCATCCATGAAACAGTGAATCCCAGATCCTACACAGTTCCTGACAGTCTGTCCTTCTTATTCTCCATCCTCCTTACAGCACAATAGATTTTGATCCAGAATCAGATCTGACTCAGGTGACTAACTAGTCATCTAGTGGAGTCCAGCTTTCTAATCTAACATGGGAAGACTTTCTACAACTTCTCTGAGTCCTAAACTACCTGTTGTCAGATTTAGCCCTTCTGTGACAGGGATTTACTATGCCTGAAGTAGCTTATTGCAATTTAGAATAGCTCTATTAAAAAGGTACTGTTTGTGCTAAAGCCTAATTCTTTTACCCTTTGTCTTTCTCCCAATGGAACTAGTTCTGTCTTCCAAAGCTATTCAAATATTCGTGGTTACTTTCCATAAGAGAACACTTGAGTCTTCTCCCTCTCTTGGGGAGGCAGCTCCTGTTACTTTGACGATTTCTTTTATGTCTTGGTTCTAAATTCTCTTCTTGTGCTTGTTCTCCATTTGTTGTGTACTAGTGTGTTGAGTTTCTTTTAAGTACAGTCCTCACATATGGCAAAAATATACATTTTAGATGTGATCTGATTCCTCTTCACCCTAAACATCTCTCCCTATCCTCTGTTTTCCTGACTGAATTAACTAAGTTGATGATTTATTCTAAATCATCTTTGAATCACAAGTGCCAAGCACAATGCCTAACTTTTGGTGTGTTCTCGCAAACATTTCTTGAGAAAATTAATGAATCAATGACCTGTGCAGATTAGACTATCATCACTGTCACTATTCTGGGTATTAGGCTTCTAGTAATGTGGCCTAACATTTGTGTTTTATGAAGTTTCATTATGCTTTCACGTTATACCAAGGAGATGGGAAGAGAAAGAAAACAAACTCATATCCTGCCTCTGCTGCTTACTAGATGTGTGACATTGAGCAAGTTATCATTCGTTCACTCTGCTTCAATCTCCTCATTTGTAAAATATCAAATATAGAGCACCTACCTCATATGATTTTTGTGAAGATAAAATGAATTAATAGAAATCATGTAAAATGTGTAGACATGTGTCCGACATACAGTGGGCACATCTAAGTGTTGGCTATATAATTATAAGTGGCCATGATACACTCTGTCTTGTACACATCTAAGTGTAGCAGAAGCAGTGTGAAGAGTAGCGTGGATATGTCTAGAAAATAGTAGACCCAAATTTGGAAAGGCTTCACAGGGAAGCTGCTTTTTGAGAAGGGCTGATAAAACGGAAAGGGTTCTCCAGGCCGAGAGACCTAAATGAGGACAAGCCTAGAACTGGGAAACTTCTTCTTCTCTATCACTATTATTAACAAAATATAGGAATACTGTCAAAACTATGCTAGAAGATAAAAATATCACCACTCACAGATGGAAAACTATCATTCGTATAACACTTCACAGTTGATACAACAGCTTTACCTACATCATCTCATTTGATTCTCAAAACAAACAGAAATTAAAAAAACTAATCAATATTGTCTAAAGGATGAGCTCTACTCTTTTTCTCCTTTATGAAAAATAGTAGAGTTCAATGTGATTGCTAGAGAAACAATAATATGCCAATTAGCCAGATATATAGATAAATAATGCAGTGAAGACCAATCTCTGCTTACAACAGTAAAGTCACTAGACAACATAGAATGTCCCAGACTTCCACACATAAAAGCCCAACAAAGATTGATGGAAAGAACTAAGAACACTTGAGTGAATATGAAAACAATTCTAATTCTTGGATGGGAAGAATAGAAGTAAGTAAACAGAAATGGCACTTTTTCCCTAAGTCAATTTTTACATTTACCAATAAAATGCCAATAAAAAGATGTACAGTACCAGTGTTTGTACATCTGTGTTATTTCCACAAGTTAAATGTGGTGAGTTTTTTCTGGAGTCACTCAGTCAACAGATACTGAGAATCTGTTATGTACCAAGCACTGTACTAGATCCTGGGAAGCAGGTAAGAAGAAGGGCAGGGCCCTTGTTCTCAAGGAGCTTATGTTTAGCAGAGGAAGACAAAAAAGCTAACAAGTAAACAATAAGGTAATATCAGGCAAGGATAAATACTATGTAGAAGATAAAATGGTCCAATATGGAAGAGAGTAATTGAAAGGGACTTGCTTTATCTAGGGTGGTTGGTGATGATCTTTCTAAGGAAGTGATATTTGAATTGAGACATGAATGATAAAAAGGGAGAAGAATTGTACAATTCAGAGAAAGGAGTGTTCTAAGAAAAAGGAACAGAAAATGCAAACACTAAGGGATAGAAATAAGTTTGAACTGTTTAAGGAAACAAAGATTTTAAATATGAGTTGAGTGATTATAAATAAGGGTAGAGCAGGAGCAGATGATGTTGGAGATATAGTTAGATTATTACAACTTTGTAGACCAAGTAAAGAATAGTCTGCTTGTTTTTAAAGTACAGATTTTTTTTTTATTTGGGTAATGTGATTTGGTTCACTCTGACTTCTACGTGAAGGATGGAGTTTGGGAAGTGGTGGGTGTAGTTCTGAGGATTGTTAGACCAGTTACAAATTGATTGTAGTATCTCAGGAGGAAGGAGAAGATGATTGGGGTTTTAGGAGTGGGGATAGGGATAGGATTAGGGTTCATAAGGGAGGAAAAGCTGACTGGCCTTGCACATGGGAAGATTAGAGATACAGTGAAGGAAGAATCAAGAACACTGCCAGGCTTTTGTTCTGCATAATTGCAGAGAATGTGGTACCATTTCTCAGACAAATCTTCTAAGAGTGGATTTAGAGAGGCAAATACAGAGTGGTCTTGAATATAGCCCAGTAGAAATGTCGTATTGTCAGTTGGAAATACGAGCATAGAGCTCAGAAGAAACATCTGGACTGGAGACATAAATTCAGAGTTATTAGGGTATTGATGGTATTGGAAGTAACAGAAACAAATGAGCTTCCCAGGGAGGGAATGTAAACAGAGAAGAAAAAAAAAACATGGGCTCAAGTTCTGGATCACTCAGTATTATAATCGTTCAAGAGGAAGAACTGGTAAAGGAGAACAAGAAGATAGACCCTATAAGGGAGGGTGCGGCCAGTTTGGTTGAAGTATCCCAGAAACACAGCAGAATGCTCAACTTGGTCAAGTGCTGCTTAGAGTTTATGTACATGAGGACAAGAATTAACCACAGAAGCTGATACATGATAAGACCAGAGTTCTTCATGGCTGAGAGTCTTAATTTTGAATAAAATGCGCTAACAAGTACATTGAGCTCCATGGTACGTAACTGTTTCGGATCTTAACTTGCCTTCAATATTGACCCCTAAGTATTTTGTAATCTTGAACTTTTTCAAAAAAGCTTTGTCGTTATTCATTTTATGAGGAACAAGATCTCATATTTATCATTCTTCACTTCTAATTTGCCTTTGATTTAAAATGTGCTGTTACTGTATCATAGAGAATAAATAACCCAAGTCAAATTTAAACAAATCCCTGCCAAGCTCTTTGTGCTTTAGGATATTTCATCACCTACCATTATTTTTCTCCCCATTTTTTCATCCCATTTTTCCTTTCAGTTAAGGTGTCTTCTGGTAACATTTTTTTAATTTGAATATTTTCTTCTGGTTTGCACTTTCTCAAAGCAATGGGAAAATCAAATACACACACACACACAAACATACACAACTATTAACAGTCTAAGATGAACTTAAAGAAAAAGACAAATCTCTCTCTCACACACACACGCACACGCACCACTGAAGAAGCGTTTCACTAAAATGGAAATATTTTGAACTGTATCTGCAAGGTCAGTAAGTGGAAGTGGTACTTTTGTAAGAGAAAAGTTTTGAGTATAGGCAGGTACTTCAGGGAAAAGTAGTCATTTTCCCTTTTGTTCGTTATCTAGATGGAAAATACATGTTCTTCAGTTCAGTTATTGTTCTCAATCCAGTTAATGTTGTTAATAGAGATTTGTATTCTCCAAGATAATCAAGGTTCCCAAATAATATAAGAGTTTAGAAACTGAGTTACCTGGAACACGCTCTGATGACAGATTTTCGCATCTGATAGTCTGAGTTTCTCCACTGCCCAGGACTCTCTGAGCTTCCCTTCAACAGAGAATTGTTTCCTCCGGCTTCTCACAGACTTGTTTTCTATTGTTCTTTCTGCGGCTTTTAAAAGTAATATATCCTTTTGTTGTAGATTTCTCTTTGCTTTCCTGTTAAAAGAGTGAGATCACACTTCTCCCACCTATGTTCTTTTCATCATAATTCCCCACAAAGTTCTTGGCAGTGTCAGAACAGATGACATGTCATGCGCTAGCAGCGAACCACAGGAGAACGATTTGTGAATTTCTCCAAGTCTCTAGTCTCAGTCTCCTTTCCTACAAAAGAGGAATAACAGTAGTACCTGCTCATTCTTCCTCAAGGTTTGAGTGAGAATCAACTGATATAGTGAGTGGGAAAATGTTTCATACACAGGAGAATAGCATAAATGTTTGTTATGTGCATCATCTTTAGGATCCCAGCTTTATGTGAAGTAAAATACATGTTGACTTCATCAAGTTAATTTCTACAGTAATATCATAGTCACTTCATCTGTTTCATGCCTTAGAATATATTTAAATGAAAATGCAAATAGATGTTATGTTAGAGATCCCTAACTCTCTAGGTCAATGGTATCGAACTTTAAGATGAATGACAATTTTCTGAGGTCTTTGTTAAAGTGGCTCTTGAGTCCAACCAGCAAAGATTTCTAATTCAGTGACTCCACATGGAGTCAAAGAAAATGCATTTTTAACAAGGCCCACAGGTGATTCTAATGTAGGTCATCTGGAGCCCCTCTTTGACCAAGGGCTGCTGTAGTCTTGGTCCGTGGAAATCTCTGCCAGTGTTGTCCCAGACGACCATGAGCTCTGGAATTAATGGACCAGGGTTTGGCACCCTGTTTGGTCCTTTTCTTCCTGAATGACGCAGGCAGACTGCTGAACCTCTTTGAGCCTCTGTGTCTGCATTAATTTTCTGGGGCTGCCATAACAAGCTACTACAAATTGGGTGGCTTAAAACAACAGGAATTTATTCTCTTATAGTTCTCGAGGCTAGAAGTCTGAAATCAAAGTGTTGGTAGGGCTGTGCTCCCTCTGCAGACTCTCTGGAAAAATCCTTCCTTGCATCTTCTAGCTCCTGGTGGCTCTGGACAATCCTTGGCATTCCTTGGCTTGTAGTTGCATCACTCCAGTCTGCCTCCATCTTCACACAATAGCCTCTGTTTCTCTGTGTATCCTCTCTTCTTGTTGTACACACCCAGTGATCAGATTTAGTGCCCACTTTAATCCAGTACAACCTCATCTTAACTTAATTACAACTGCAAAGGACTCTATTTCCAAAAATGGTTACATTGTGAGGTTCTTGGGGGATATGAATATTGAGGGGACACTATTCAACCTACTACAGTGTCCTTGTATTAAGAAGACCCATTAGGATAGCATTTGGAAGCATCTAGTTAGTTCCTGGTAGTAGATGCTCAGTAAATAATAGTTTTTCTTCTTTCTTTGTAAGTATGGCTTAAACACTGGGTCTGAAACACGGGTCTGAAGACCAGGGCTAATTATATTAGATTCGCTATGGGAGCATTTGAAAACTACAAATTCCATGCTACTCACTATAGGTTATTGTTAATCAATAAGTCTGAAATGAGGCCCAAGAAGGTGTACTTTTCAAAGGTTACGTAGGTGATTCTGATGTGCATTCAGGCTTTAGAACAACATTCTTGGACTAAGAATTTATTTCCTCATTTACAGAACTAGAACTGAAAGATATCTCATTTACAGAAAATGTGCATAAAATATATACTTCTTTTGGCACACATTTTTTACAAATGATGATGCTAAAATTAACCCCAAATTTCTAAGAGAATGCAAGGGCCTTAAGAAGGTGAATTTGGGAGTCAAATTTTACCTTTCCTGATTCCAGTTTCAAATATTAAGGAAAACTTCTTTGTCTGCTATGGGCTTAAGTGGAACTAAATATTATTAGAAGAAAATTACAGTAAGGATCAAATATTATGAGTCATATTCTCTCAAATCATTATTTTCTTCATATTCTGGTTATTTTGCATTTGAGCTTATGAAGCGTCTCATTCATTTCTTCCACATTTATTTATGTTGAATATCTTTAGAGTTTCAAAAATTTATAATTTACCTTTCTCTGGAAATTTTCCACTTGATTTCTGAGTCTAACACAAATTTTCTTCTTACCGAAGAACACTGAGCACAGTGGTTTCCTCACAGCTTAGTTAGTGGGACTGGGCATCAGAAGTCTTCAGCTTTATGGGCAGTGAAAGGTATAGTGATGGTGAAATTACTGTGAATGAAATTCATTTTGCTGATTATAACACTCATCCACTCCTGGGGCACCGTGTTCTATTGTCGCCATCAGTTGTTACACCTACTTTGAAAGGAATGTAAAACGGTTATGTCAAAAGCGGAAATTAGTCTCAAATAATCACATCTTTAAAATACTTAGAACTTGAAAAAGAATATTCAGCTACCTTTTCTGACACCATCGTGTATTAGCTTTGGTGACTGGATCTGATGCATTAGAACAGGATGTGGATATCTGCTCTGTCAGCAAGACAACGCACATTTCATTCGAAGACTTGACTAGATTCTTTATGCTGAACTCGGGGAGATAAGCTAACTTTCCCTGAGTTGCCAAGGGCAACTTGATTACACATGAAATTAGGAGCTACTCTGAGAAAATAATGTCTAGACACATTCTTATATTTCATTTCAGGGAAATATTCACCTAATATCTGTTATCTCCCACTGTCAAAACACTGCTGATGAATACTGCCTATCCCTTGAATCACGTATCTGAGGTCTATGAAGGAGTGAGGAGAATAGAAGAGATAATATTTCCATGTAGCAGGAAACTTCATTTCAGCATAAAATTGTCAAGAAGCACTAATACATTTGACTTCTTATATATTTTTTCATATTTGAAATTGTTGACATATGTTCAAGTTAGGCCTCCACTTTTTCCTCAGAAATGTCATTCCATTGAAGATTTCCCTCTCTGCTTTGCCTTCTTATTTTTTTAGATATTCAGTTCCTCAAGTTACAAGGAACTGTGACTTTTTTCATAATAGATGGTAATTTATGTCACTCAGTGTATTCTCTGTGCTTAACTATGAAGAATCATAGTTACAATATGAATATTCATGTATGTAAGTGTGACTATGACATTGACTGTGAAAGTCAAAAAGAAATAGGATGTCAGAGATGGAGACTGGTGAGACTTCCCAGAACCTCTTCATGTAGCCACATCTTGATAGTTAACACCTTTCAACTTTTGGCACAGAGGTCTAGAGTCACTCATCCTCAGAGTGAATCAGAAACTAGTGATCGCTCATTAAAATGAAACTCACAAAAGACTGATGTGCGAACCACATACAGATGGAGTCACTTCTTGTCATAAATAGCTGACAAGAAGTCCTAGTACTTACACCAACTCTTCAGGGCAGAACTCAAATCCACCTAATGGAAAATCTATGCCAGAAATCAAGTTATACTCTGAAAGTTGGCAGGTGAATCTGAATTAGAGCAATGCAGTAGATCAGAGGCTCCTCCTGGGACGTTCTTGCTGACCCTACGATCATGATCAGGAGAGTAACTTTCACACGGGCAGAGTTGAAAACATATTGACAACTGTCTTTCTTTGGCTCCTTTTGGAATTTTTTTTTTTTGCTTTGGACTTTGGACAGACCATCCTTCTAATGTTAATAAGTTATTTCTTGGCTACCACAGGATACGTTTGAGTTTGGCTTGATATATATTGTGAGGTCTTGATTATATTTCCAGACCCTGTCTTCCTGTATTGTTTCTTGGAGACATTCTGTTTTTAAGATGATGTTTGCAGACAGTCGTTCTCATGTACTACATACTAACTGTCACTAGTTTAACATTAATAAGTTTACCTTTTTTCCAAGTCCTAGTGACACTTGCTGGGAGCCCCCTTTGTGTCTTTTTAACCTCACATGACTGTCACATACAGCATTTCTGTACCTGGTCTATGAGTGCTGGAACTTATAATTATCTGTGGGGAAAGAGGATGAAGCCCTGCCTCTTAACCTCTCACACTGCCCGAGACTTATACATATAGGATGCCTATGGCAGTGAGGTACAAACTGTTCATTTTAACCTTGATAGCAGCATGAAATAATCATTAGAACAGTTGTGGTAGAGAACATAGCTGGAAGAACTGGGCGTGGCAACTTCTTCCTCAGTACCTGGACAAAGGGAAATGATAACGAGGATGCAGAGAAATTTTGAAGTTATAGTATTTAAACATTATTCCTAAAATCATGTCAGTAAAGTATTGATGATTAGGTGGGAGATGAAAACTCCTAAGGAAAGAGGAAAAATTGTTGTGGGAAATGTGATGGGGAGGTGTAAGGAAATGCCACTCCCTTTAAGTGATGTTAAATCCAGTCTTAAGGGTTACTACCTGAAGAGACTCTCTGTGTCAGGACAGCTGACCAGGGGTTGTCAACCTGTTTTTGGACTTTTCTAAAATTGCTCCACTTTAAGTGGCATGATTCTTTCAGCAAAGCCAAAAGAGGCTGGCACTTCCACATAATTTTAACTAAATATCATATGATAATATGAAGAAATTAAATACTGAGATAATTAGAAACCTGAACAATTAAATTTACAAGGAAGAGGTTTGCACTCCCAAACTTGTCTGCTCCATCTCTTTACACATGGAACCTCAAGAAAGAGTCAGGCCATGCCTATGCCTCTTACTTTCTTGCTCTTGGCCACTGCCGTCTTTAACCTCTACCATGTAGGGGCATCGTCTTAGCTACACTTTGAGTGTATAGAAAAGAGAGATTAATCTGTCTATTATCTAAACCTTGTCTCCACAGTGAATTTTCCAGTACAAATGGCAACTTCTTCAGATGATTATTTGAAATGAACTCACTTTTCAGTTCAATCTTTATATATATATATGTATATATTTTTTTTTTTTGAGGAAGATTGACCCTGGGCTAACTACTGCCTGTCCTCCTCTTTTTTGCTGAGGAAGCCTGGCCCTGAGCTAACATCGTGCCCATCTTCCTCTACTTTATACGTGGGACGCCTACCACAGCATGGCGTGCCAAGCGGTGCCATGTCCGCACCCGGGATCTGAACCGGCGAACACTGGGCTGCCGAGAAGCAGAATGGGCGAACTTAACCGCTGTGCCACTGGCCCGGCCCCCTCAATCTTTACATTTATAGATACAAAACTATATAGACTACAATATAGAGACTATAGATCTATAGTCCCCAGATTGATAGAGTAGTTGTGACGTTCATGTTGGAAGAATTACATCTAAACATTTCATTGAAGAATTAAACAATGCTACCCTAGGAAACTGGAAAGACTTCAAATTCCAAAATTTGTTGACAAGCTGTATAAGATATAACAAATATGTTGTGCTGGTTAAAAATGGAACAAAACCACTCAAAATGTGAAGTTAAGCTACTAAAAAATAAGAGAGATACAAAGAGGCCAAAAATGAGGAAAACGAAAAAGCAGAACAGAAGGCATGAACTGAAGGTCGGGCTGCCCTGTGAGAATCGGAGGAGCTAACAGGGACTTGGGTTTGAATGGCTGGCTGGGTATGCAAAGCGAAAGGGGCTCAAGCTAGGAGATGATTCGGAAATGACTGTATTGATTGTGCCTTTAACTGCTGTTTTCCACTATGGCTCATTTCTGTTCAATACTGATCAACACAGTTAAAATATGTATTGACTGAGATAAGTGTCTGCTAGGAAGAAAAGAAAACAGTGAAAGAGGGGAGGAATAAATGAAGGTATGTTTGTGTATATAATTAGCTATATAAGAAAAATGTAGTATTTAAGGTCCTTTTTGAGGATACTTATACTGTAAATTATCCCTTTCTAGCTGAGAATTTATTCTCAGTTTCATTTAATAAGATCCTCAAACTGTCATTCAGTTTTTTCAATCTAAAAAATGACATTTGAAGAACATGATTTATAACTTATTAAATTAATATACATATTTAATCGCTTCAGGCACTTCAAAATATCTCAACTTGCTCAAATTCTAGCTCACAAAATATTTTCAAAGAGGGTGAAAGGAACAATGGATCACTTTGGGCCATTCCAATGAAAAATTCAGAATAAAAAACACAGAATAAAAACACTAAGAATCTCTGAATATTACTCGGCTCAACTCTAATTTTGTTTTTGACCTTGTGAAAGTTCCTTCTATATTTCAGCACTTTGTTCTTCAAAATGGAGCTGGTTTTTTTCTTTTTCAGGGTTTTTTTTTTTCTTAAAGAGGAAATATCTAATATACTGCTTCAAATAGTTTGTGGAATGAAGCAGAATATGAATTATTAAATAAATAACATCTAATGTTTATAGCTTGGAATAAAAATATTATGGGTATAAGAAAAAAAAAATCTTTCTGTTCTGCTTCTAATCTCTGAGATGGAATTTTTTCTTCTGTGATTCTGTTCTCCTCCTGACCCTAAGAATTGCAAGGAGATTTCACCAACTTTGTGATTATCTGTTCATAACAAGGGAGGATCAGAGTGAGTGTGTGAGAAACTCTACAGGAAAACATTAACAATTCTTTCCTACTTGTTTTTTTGCCTCTCCTTTACGGGCCCAATTAAAATGTTACTCAAATTTTATTGGAACAGGTGTTCATACTTTTGCTGAGCGAGCATTTTAAGCTACACAAGTAGGTACTGAGAAATAAATTATTTCACCCGTTTTTAAACCTATAAACATGTTGACACCTTTCACAATTAAAAATAACCTAAGAGGAGTGTCTGTATCGGGCACAGTTTTATCTAACAGTTTATACCGTAGCAAAAAGCAACGTCAATTATTAAATTAACCCAGTCATTATTTCATTTACTCTAGGAAACTGTATTTTTTTCTTTTACATAAGGTTTTAGCTGTATCTATATCTGTATATATATTTATGTCTCCATCTACATATATATCTATATCTAGCTTTTTATTTTATAATCTTAGATTCTAGTTGTATTAGAGTCTCTGTCTTACTCACTGTAAATTAGGAAACACATACAAAGGCAATTGGCCTTGCACAATATGGAGTCCTAAGACTTTTAGTAGAGGGATAGCTTTATAACTTGCCTCATTTCTCTTTCCTCTGGGCCATATCTTCATGACTTTGTGCTTGAAGTCATCATGGGAATTTCTAGCTTCATCCCTGAACACTTTGGGATGACCTGGAATTCCAGTGACCGGATGTGTCTTGGATTTCTTCACTTCTTGAGGAGAGAAGCTCATAGTTGCCTTTAGAATTTTTTATTTACTCCTTTTTTGTTATTCACGTTACAATGTGTTTCTTTCGGTGAATGTTAAGAAAGTGATATGTTACTTTAAAAATGAAATTTTAAATCAAATAAAACCTTCTTTTATAGTTTATGATTACAATTACCTCTTCGAACCAATTGACGTAAACCTTCTCTTACCTTCCCTGGGAAGTTAGAGGACCCTAGACATTTCTCCTCAGTTGTACTCCAGGTGATTCTTAGCAGTTTGAGAGAAGCTCAAAGGAGGTATCACATCCTTCAATTAGTGATCTCTCATCAAGTTAGACGTTTTCTTCAAGAAAGGCACTAATGGAGCATGAAAATTTTTCTTTTGGTGAGTTACACATAAGTTTCAACTAAACTGTATTCGTGGGTAAGATATGGCTGTTCAGACTCCTCAATTTCCACTAATATTTTTTACTCAACTAAAAGTAAATTTGATCCGCCTTCATTGTATTATAGAAGTGTGGAACCTGCTCATTTCATTTTAAGTCTTCTCAGTGCTATAAGGCAGCTTCTTGCCTACATATGCGAATTGTGTGTTGATCTGTAAGCTCTTACCTCTAGTTTCTCCTACAGAAAAGAATATTTTAAAAACTTTTATTTTGGACATTTTGCAATATACCTGTAAATAAAATAGCAAGGCAAATCTTTATATATATCCATCATCCAGCTTCAAAAATTATCAAAATTTTGACAGTGTTTCATTGACGACACCCCCCCACTTTCGTTTCTTAAGCTAAAGTATTTTAAAGAAAATCCCACATATCATGCCATTTCTCCCATAAGTTCATCAGCATGTGCATCTAATTGATAAGAACCTTTAAAAAAAAAAGACTAGGGCCCAGGCCTGTGGTGCAGCAGTTAAGTTCTCGCATTCCGCTTTGGTGGCTTGGGGTTTGCCAGTTCGGATCCTGGGTGTGGACATGGCACTGCTTGGCAAGCCATGCTATGGTAGACATCCTACATACAAAGTAGAGGAAGATGGGCATAGATGTTAGCTCAGGGCCAGTCTTCCTCAGCAAAGAGTGGAGGCTTGGCAGCAGATGTTAGCTCAGGGCTAATCTTCCTCAAAAAAAAAAAAAAAAAAGACTACATTGCACTATTACTTAAAGTTAAAACTAATTTTAAAATTTCTTTAATAATCATCTATCTGTATGGACCTGTCTCAAAGATGTCTTTTTAGAAATTCTTTTTTAGATTTGCTATCTCTGTACTTAGATTATCTGTCTGTTCTTACATGTTGCCTACTTTTTCCATTAACTTGTAACATATGAATCATAGTTACATTGCCAGTCTGATAATTCCAACATCTGTGTCCTATCTGAGTCTGGCTCTGATGCTTGCTTTGTCTATTCATATTGTATTTTTACTTTCCTTTTGTTGTGTCTTGTAATTTTCTGCATGTATCAGGTAACAGGAAAATTGAACTTGTGTTAGGTAATAGGAACTGAGCTACACAGGTCTTTAGTATGAGGATTTATGTTAACCTAGTTAGGAACTGGGCTTTGTTTAATGTTTTCTGTTGCTGTAGGTGGCAGAGGTTTCAAATTCCTCTGGTGTTCTAGTATATGCTGTTCCTCATAACTTTGGGCTTCCCTACATACTCCTTCTGGGAGAGAGTTTGTGTCTTGGAGCTCTTCCAGTTGTAGTCCATGGCTATTATACTGGAGCTTTGTTGGTGTGTTGGTAAGATGTTAGGAAGAGGAAGAATTCTATAATCTTGTGATTCTAGACACACATCTTTGCCTAGACATGTGTCCCTGGGCTGTGACCCTTATAAATTTTTCTCCAATAGCTTATTTTCCCTCCTATTCTTTACTCTCCTCCCTGGCACAACTGTCATTCTCAATCAATTTCCTTGCAGCCTTTATCCCTGCTTATTATATTTTTTCTTGCTTATATAACAGAAAGTCTAGAAGGGACTGGAGTGGAAGGACTGCACTTCCCCAGATGGGATGAAGCTCTGATTGAATCTTTTACCCTAGAAAATAAATCTTTGTCATGGAGAAGCCCTGGGCATATTTCACAATGGTTAATCTTCCTCTCCCCTTCCAGAACCAGGAGGGAAATTTTCTCAAGTCTTTACCCTCAGAACCTGGTGTGTTTCTCAAAGGTAATGTCCATGAAAGTGTGGAGTCCTTTCTAAGACTGTGGTCCCTAAGAATTTTTCATTCTCACACTAGTCCACACTTAGTTTTCAGCTTATTATCAAAATTATCATTTAAGTCTTTCTACCAGTTCATGCTCCAGAGGCTTTTGTACAGGTAAGAAGATCTTGGCTGTGACTCTGATTCACTTGTCTCTACAGATTTCAGGGTTGCAATTTGCTCTAAAACCTCAGTTCTCTGATAGGTCCAGCAAAAGTTACTGATTTTCAGTTCATACAACTTTTTCTTGTTGTAAGAATGGTAGTGATGACTTCTGAGTTCTCTGCATGTCAGAGCTAAAGCTGAAGTCAAATTCAGTATTCTTGTTGAATCCTAGAATCATGGGACCGCCCAGAAAATTGGAGTGTATATCATTTAGATACGACTCAATTTATATTTTATTGATTCCTTACTTTCTGGTAAAAGATATCCTAAGTTCATCTTGTATATTGTCTTTGCCAAATCTGGAATGAGCAATTTCTTCAAGAAGACATGAAAATAATCATTAAAAAGCAAAGCAAACAGATAAAAAATAAAATATCCTTGTTGAGAGTCTAGCTAAGCTACCCCATGGTATTGCTGCCTTGGCATCCATTTTATTTGGCCAGATGGCCTGCAAGGACCTTAAACTGACACTACTCCCTCATGTAAATGCATGTCC
Source organism: Equus asinus (assembly GCF_041296235.1). Classification (NCBI taxonomy): domain Eukaryota; kingdom Metazoa; phylum Chordata; class Mammalia; order Perissodactyla; family Equidae; genus Equus; species Equus asinus. The sequence continues at coordinate 133,177,439 of NC_091792.1, forward strand.
TTGCTAGCAGCCTACAGAGTCACAAGCTAATGTCAGTTCCCGAGGCGACTTCCCCACCAGCCCTTGTGATCAACAGACTCTGTCGCCTTCCAGCACCTGTATGTCTATTATGCCCCTTAGACAAAGGCCTCCGTGGAACTTAGCTAAACCTCCATCTTTTGTTTTGAATTGACCAATCTAGCCCTAGCCCAGGATCCCCCAAACATTCCACCCACTGACCCTAATAAAGGCATGTGCTCCAGGTCCTGCCACTCTTTCTCTGTCTAAACTCTGCTTTGGCCTCTCCATGTGGCCTCTTGAGGTGTGCCATGTACTTCTTCCAGGACTGGTGAGTAATATACTTCTCTTTCAATTTCTTTTGTGATCTGTTATGGAACCGGGGCTTACTGCCTGGCACCCTCTTCTCCACTTAACAAATGTTTATTTGACAGATTCATAAGAATCTTTGTGATAATTTTCCTACTTATTTGAAGAGAGAGATATATATATTTTTAAAGCATAATCTATTGATGATTGTTAAACATAATATTTCTTCAATAATTCAATAATATTTATTGAGCACTTACTCTGTGCCAAGCAATGTTCTCGGTGCCTGAAAGTATATTGCATTCATGGCACTTCATTATAGAAGGGACAGGCAAACACAGTGAACTCTAATAACAAGTAAAATATAGAGTGTTATAAGTTGCTAGTCACCATGGAAAAAGAGAAAAAATAGTGCAGAATAAGAGGGACCAGGAACGTATGCATATGTATGGTGAGTTGCTGTTTTAAAAAGGGTAGTCAGGGTAGTCTTATTGAGTGACAATTAAATCAAACTTAAAATGGGTGAGGGAGTTATGCAGGCTCATATCTGGGGAAGAGTGTTCTAGACATCTTCCATTGTCACATATTCAACCAACTACTACATGTCCAATTAAACAATAATGATAACATTTCTCCATCCTTGGATTTAGGTATTAGTGAGGCATCACATTAGATATATCTGTAATCTTAGTGCTTCAAATCTCCAAAAGAGGTCGTGAAATTTTGATTTTATAGAATTTGATATTCCTTGCTTAGAACAGAAAGAGGCCCTGATCCGCCTAAAAAGGAAACTAATTGTATTATATAAAAGTACTTCTCTAACATTTGTGGAGTGTTTTAGAAAACTTTCCAAATAATAATTTTTACTGGATGTGTCTATAATGAATTGAGAGTGATGCCCTGCCTTGGACCATCAGTTTCTGACATTTCCTTCTCAGTCACATTTAATTAAAGAAAATGTTCTTGTTAAACAAAATTCTTTCATGTGCATAAAGAGAACTGTAAAAGGTCATGAATTGTGATCTCCAATGCAAGAAAATAATTAAGACTTAATTGTTAAACTAAAAATCCAGTTGCCATAAATAATATTTTTTGTAAAAAAGAATAAATAAAATAAAATAAAGTCTCTTGGCATAACCTTGCAAAAGGTGAGATCCTGAGAAATCAGAAGGATGAGACAATCTAAAGGAACATCATGAATCAAACAGAAAAAAAATCTCTGAACTGGAAACAATAAGACAAGATCATCAAGCGTACATCATAGTTAACATTTTTTTAATGTATTTTTCCACTTGGACATTTTAACATATCTTTTGAAGTTGCATATGTTAATTTACAGTGTTTGAAATTGGAATTTTAATGAATCCAATCATAATACTCCTTCATACATAAAAGTCAAAAGACTTAATATACATTACCTTATTAATTAGCCACCATTCTAAATTTTAGATAGGGGAGAGCTTATTATCCAGCCAAGAATCACAGAGGTTAAAAAGATTGATTCTAACTTATAATAGAGCTAAAATTAGAGACCATATCTACTGCCCTTGGTCTAGGGAACTCTTTTGCAAATTATTTCTTATATAAAATGGATCTTTGCCAAAAAGTCAGCCTAGGTCACTGGTACTTTTAAAATAGATGCCTTTGGTTTGGGAAGTTATGGGATAATAATGTGGAGAGAGAGAGAGATTGATTGAAATAAGGAAAAAAATCACTTAAATCATCCATTTAAAGCTGATGATTAAATTAGGAATACTTCCCCTTGGCTTTTTAAAATAAACAAAAGCAACAACAAAACTACTTTTTCTGCAGCCCGTGATTTCCCAATGATGAGGTAAGATGAGACACTACCAAGAATCCTCCCTGTGCAGCAGCTAAATACAGCCACAAATTGAGATTTCTGCTATCAAGGGATGGAGTCTACTTTTATTCCTTTTGAATTTGAATGTGTTCTGTGAGTGCTTGACCTCTAGGATACAGCGAAAGTAATGTTGGGCCATTTTCTGGACCAGGACTTAAGGAACTGAAAGCCATCATGTAAGTTGTCTAAGCACCTTGATGGAAAGACCATGTACCAAAGCCCTGAGATAACGTGGAAGGAGAGAGCGGCTCAATGAGCTCAACCTTCCAGTCATCCCATCAGTATTGACTTCCAAGACTCAACCTAGTGGATGCCAAATGAAACTGTAAAATCTCCCAGCTGAGCCCCACCCAATTCCTGATTTATAAAACAGTGAGATATAATAAAATGGTTCTTGTTTCAGTGACTACATTTGGGAGTGGGTTGTTACGCAGCTATAGATAAGTGGAACATCCCTTCCCTTGCCTGGATCTCTTACTGGGCTATAAGACTCTTTCAGATATTTCTATAGAAGGCGCTCATAAAATCTAAAAAGGGAGAAAATTTCTAAGAGACGAATGTAATGTTCCCAAGTATTCCTCTTGCCACAATGTAATCTTTCTTCTTTACTTAGTCATTGACTCAGAGTTTTAAATCTTGCTTCCATAAAATGAGTTCCCTTGCTGTTTGTCAGCATATGTACCCTGGGCATCCCTTCCCACAGCCCCTCCCATCTGCTGTCAAAGTAAAAGACATAATCAGAACCTGTAAACCACATTTTTATTGTTCATCTCTGTGGCTCCCTTTCTCTGACAAATTATGCCAGTAAGGTCCCTCTACAGATAATCAGAACAAGAAGAGACCATTGTGATGTGCAGATGCTAACTGTTCCTGACTTGACTTTGCTCCTCATTCTCTACAACTAGCTATAAACAATCTATTTAATCAGCTTAAACTCTAGTTTTCATTAAGAAAGTGACCTCTGCAGCAACGCCACTGCCTCCAAAAGGCTGCTTTTGAAATGCATACATCATGACTGGGAGATAGAAATAACAGGCTAGCTCAGAAGTGGCAAATAATCTTTATCTTGTGTGTGAATTCCTGTTTTTCGGTAGTGGTTGTATGATGTGCTTTGCTTTGAAGAATTCTGACACAAAACTCAGAGGGAATGAGTTCTGGGGTCAATTATTGATATCTTCCATAAGTGCAAGAGGAGGAATTTGCTATTGCTGATAGTCTTTTTCCATAGCTAAGAAAGACTCCAAGGGGAACATAGATCTGTAGCGAAGGGGCAAAGAACAGTGGCGGATTTGGTTTGCTTAGACCATGGCTTCAGTACTGAGGCTTGGGTGGTACATTGGGCCATGACCATGGGTCCCTTAGAGTCAGTAAGAAGTATCATTCTAACTATATGTTATGTGGAGAGCTGGGGTTTTCTGCACCTTCTCTCGGATTATTCAGTGTTAGGGTGAGTGAATTTTTTACAATAGCAGTAACCTTATGTTAGTTTTTTAAAGACATTTTTACTAATATTATCTCATATGTATTTCTTTTTTTTTTTTAAATTGACACCTGAGCTAACAACTGTTGCCAATCTTTTTTTTTTTTCTTCTGCTTTTTCTCCCCAAATTCCCCAAGTACATAGTTGTATATTTTAGTTGTGGGTTCTCATATGTATTTCACCACAACTCTGTGATTAGGCCAGGCAAGGATTGGTATTCTTTTTCCATCAAAGAGGGAATAAACGTAAAAAAGTTAAGCATCTTGCCCAGTATGATGCATGATGCATCAGGAGAAGAACCATGGTTTCCTGATGCTGGATTATTGTGCTTTTTTCCCTACAGTGAAATACTCAATCTTGATGTTTTATCAGGACTCCCAAATACTGTGCCAGCTGATGCTTTGCTCTAAAGTATACATTATCTCTTTGCAGTGAAACAGAAGACTTAAAATGAAATACTCATCTTTTATTAAAATGCTCCAGCATGTTTGATGTGACAAGATAAGAAGTGGAGAAACTTTAAAAGAACAAAATCTGTTAGGTCTTCAAAGATTTCAAAAGAAATTGCTACAAACAACTAAATATACAAACTAGAAAGTATCATATCTATAAAAATGTGGGCATATATTTAGAAAACTAGAGTTCACGTCCACTAAAACTTGATTGATAGTTGAAAAACATTCATTGAAAAATTAATGTTATGACTGTCAAAATGAAATACAACTCACCTTTATCAAGAAAACCTGAAAGTCAGTTTCCAAATGACTCAAGTTTAAAGATAAAATTAAGTGGATATTTCCCAACAGAAATAATATTCCAAAGACAGAATTTCCTTTTTTTTTTTTTTTTTTTTTTTTTTGCTGAGGAAGATTTACCCTAAGCTAACAACTGTGCCAATCTTCCTCTATTGTGTATGTGGGTCACTGGCACAGCATGGACGCTGATGAGTGGTATGTAAGTCTGTGCTCAAGAATTGAACCCGGGACACCAAAGTGGAGCACACCAAACTTAACCACTAGGCTACTGGGCGGGCACTCGCAAAGACAGTATTTCCTATTGGAATGTTAAAATAATTCCTCTTTTCTCTTTCCTGGTGTCTCTTACTCTCAGATTCATGGGTCTCTATAATCAAGTCCTGAGTAATAGTCCCAATTCCAGACTTTAGCCAATAAGGAACTAATAAGGAAATAATATTAATTATCCTCCAAGATTCAAAATTCAGTACTATAGGGAAGACAACTATTGCTTTCTGTAAGTTTTATCTCTTGCTACCTGTCTCTGCCCTCTTCTAGGAGACTTGTTTTGTGGTTTCTTACTTTGCTCTGGCCATCTTCCTTCCCAGGGATCAGCACCTGCCCCCCGTTTAACAGCAAATTGTTGATTTTGACTATATAGTCATGGATTCTTACAACTATAGATTGTTACAATCATGGATTCCATCATGAAGCTGGTCAATGTTATTTTTATATTTTATAAAAATAAAAGAATTTTAAAATGAATATAAAACAGCAGGAATTCAATTTTCCTTAAGAATAAATCAGAAAGTTTGTTCTAAATTAAAGCAGGGGACAAACAAGAAAATATTTCAATGAAATATCAAAAGAGATGGTAGATATTCTATCTTGGTGAAGAAAATGAAAAATTCTCTATTCTGGATTAATTGGATATTCATGTCAGTGAAAATGCCTTTAAAATCTATTAAGTGTATATTAATAAAAAGTTATTTATTCTTCTCAAAAATATCTATGTAAACCAATTATGTATCTTGCCCTACCGCCTACTCAAAATCATGAGATGATCTTGTTGGGGAAATATAATTAAAAACAAAATCTTCTCCCAACCCAGAAAACCTCTCTATAAAGATAATAGAGAAAGAGAACACCTTTGTTATTGAATAAGCATTAAACCCGAACGTGATGTCTGTCACTGAGAGCCTGCAAAGACAGAAAGAAATCTCACCCTTTTATATGATCAAGCAGATATAACCTACTACACACATGTTTTAAAGATAAACAGTAACTGGTCTTCACATAAGAAGACTTCACAATGCCATTGGTCTTTACTTGGTAAGTTGGATGATCATCTGTGTTAACTAATTGTCTTTATCTGGAGAAAAAAATAAACTCTGATATCTTTATGATTGGAGGTAGTTTTGCAACTTGGAGCAAGGCAGTCAGAGAAGTTAGGCTCCTATCCTCCCCCAGAAGCTGGGAGATAGGGATACTATCCCCTTTAATGTTCACATTTCAAAGAGATAGCTCCTAAGTCCTTGAGAAAGAGCTAGGGCAGAACGCTGACAAAAGGCCTATCTTGTCTTCAAAAGGATTTATATACATTTCAAAGAGAGGAAAAGTACAAACAAGTTTTCTAAGGCTAACGCTCTAAGAAAAAGGAAGGGAGGGAAATCTCTTCCCTTGTTTTTCAACAGGGAGAATTAAGCCTCTTATCTTTAATTTGTATTTGTCCTTTCAGTCTCTAGACTCTAATTCAGACGTTGTTTCTCTATAGTGCTTGCATCACAAAAGTCTGGCATTTTTAAGCCATTGGATCCTTCCACTGTAGAAGCAGAAGGATATCAATGCAGTGTGATAAGATTATTTTTTCACTGCTTGGGGAGATGGTCAGTATAGTGTACTGATTTTAGTTATTGAAACAAATAGGCAACCAGGTTGTTATAATGAAGAGGTGCAATAAAAAACATACAATCCTTTCAATTATTCTACACAGCTAGAAGCCTGCCCTGAATTGGAATCAACACCCAAGGTTTTAGATATTTGCCATCTCTTCTTTTCATTTTTGGTGTGATTTCAAGTCTCTTAAAATCAACTTTCAAATTGACTGTTTTTTAGATTTAACCTCTAAAGCCCACACATCAAATTATTTGGCACTTTGTGGCTTGATTTATCAGATTAAAATGCCTGGAAATCATTACTCCAATTTCCACTGGATTCTTTTTGTGTAGCCCTGGCTTTGGGCCTGCTTTTACTGAGCTCTATCATCTCCCTTTCTCTTTCCCTCTCTCTCCCGCTCTTTTTCTGTGTGTGGAATTTCCATCTTCAAGTTGGATAAAATGTCAAAACACTGCCTCCCTTAATTCTCTTCACCATGTGGGCATTCAAGTCCTCCCAAGAAAAATTCCTGAGAAAAATAATCAACTCATGGGTTAACTACAATTTATTTACAATTTAATGAATTTTTCAAGCAACAGTTGTATTTTTTCAGTGCAACAATGGTATACATAATTTATATCTTGTTTCTAAGCCTAACAAATGTGTTTTCTAGAGATAAGAGGTCTATTTCCACTATACATTTGTTCTCCGCATAGCCAAACTTTTTGAAAAGGTTTATAAACATTACTTATAATACATTTGTTAATCATTTTCCCTTTTTAATTGTGGATTAGACTCAATTTTGCATGCTAAAATTTCTGTCTCTTTTTTTCTTACTTTGGTAATTTAACCTAATCAGATTTGAATTCCAATAATTTATTAACCTAGTGTAGAATTAATCTTCCTCTCCCACAAACACACGTATATTAACACCCCATATTGACAATTTAAAATAAGTTAATTGCAAAATTTTATTGTTGATGGGAAATGAAACAAAGAAAGTGTTAACTTGATTTTATGACTTTTTGGTATCTTGCCCCTGAGAATGTCATATTTTTGGATTTAGCTTCTGTTTTTCTATTTATTAGTAAACCTCAGAAACAAAGTTGATGAAAAACTTTCTTTAACTTCAATAGAGGTTAACTGTGGAGAAATTGTGCAGATTTACATGAAATTTCCCACGACGTGCTGAAACCTAATAACAGTGGTCATCCCATATTTGTTTTTATCACATTTTAGAGAGGATATAAAATAACTCTTTTGGAAAGTAAGTTTTTGGAAAGTAAAAATATCAGAGTAACTGGCTTATAATTTTTGAATGTTTATCTAGTATAGTAATAGATATGTGTATCCTCAATATATTTTATTAACAATTGTTTATATTATTCCATAGGCTAACATAACAAGGAGGGCCTATTAATAATTATTGTTATAATAAAGGGGATTGCCACTTCTTGAACTCTTTTTATATACTAGGCATTTTATCAAGTGCTTACATATATTATAAGTCTTCACAACAACCTTGTGAATAACAAGCACCTATTATTTCTACTTGCACAGATGAGGAAACCGAGGCTCAGAAGGGTTAGGTGACTTACATAAGCCCATGCACCAGTAAGTGCTGGGCTTAGACACCAATCCAAGCCTGCCTGCATAAACACCAGTGTTCTTAACCAGTGTACTAACTGCTTCATTTAGAAATTGCCTAGCTCGGTAATATAAAATTAATTAGGTGAGAGAGTACTATATTGGAAACTTATTGAGAATCAACTAATATTATGTTTCCCTTTCTGATGCTTCTCCCATATCCTCCAGTGATCAACTAGTTGTATCTTTTCTTTCTTTTTGTATCAGGGGAAAAATTCCTGCCTCTTGTTATCTACCCAGTTCTGGCTTACACTCTACGTCAATGTATCGTGTAGTTTCATCCTCATCACCATTTGATGTATCTTATCATTCTTCTTTACAGAGAAGTATACGGAGACTCAAATTGGTTAAATAAATTGACTAAGATCATTGGACTCCATATAATGATTTTTCCTTTATGACACTATAATGATTAATTGTATGTGTTAATTTAGAGTGTGATTTTGGATGAGATTAACATTTAAATCAGTGAACTTTGTGTAAAGTAGATTGCACTCCATGATGGGGATGGGCCTCATCCACTCAGGTGAAGGAAAGCCTAAATAGAGCAAAAAGATTGGCCCCCCTGAACAAGGGGCAATTCTCTAGCAAACCGCCTTCAGACATCTACACCATCGACTCTCCTGGGTATCCAGGCCACCAACCTACATTGCAGATCTGGGACTTGTCAGCCTCCATAATTGTGTGAGCCAATGCCTTACAATAGGTCTTTCTATATAAATACACATCCTATTGGTTCCATTTCTCTCTAGAATGCTGAGTAACAAACACAGAGTTTCTGGCATACATATGTTAGAAAACTTGGTAAGAGGCAGCAAGTCATACATCACTCACTATTGACCCCACCTGGGGACTTCCATTCGAGGGTCCATTTGGCTCTTCTAAATGTGACCTTTGGTTAAAAAAGGAATTTAATAATAATAAATATTTAGAGGAAAACGTTACTTGCAGAGTAATGGTTATTCAATTACAAATGCAAATAAACAAATTATCATATGTAAGCAACATCCTTCATGCAAATTCTAAAAATCATTATTTAGGAGAGCTGGAAATTACAGTATATTGATTTTTGAAAAAGATTTGAATTAGGTACTGTGTAACTGAGCATAAAAAATTCTTTAATGGTTAGATGTTTATCTCCATCTATCAAATTTCACCCATAGTGCCTTGGTCTTTTCCTTTCAAAAATCCAAAGAGGTTTCTCAAGGATTATTACTAAATGTTGTTATATATTTATTGGAAAGTTTACCAAAATAATCAATATTAGCTTATGAAAGGGTAATTTATATACTTTCTGTATGAAAATGGAATGGTATTTCCAGAATTTTTTCTCTTAGATTTGTATGGACAACAACCAGGGCATGTATGCATCTGGCTTTTATTAAGGACAAAACTTGTAAATTATAAAAGGGTCAATACATCTGTTAAATTCATGATTCAAAAGCAAGCAGATGGTAGAAATTAAACTTAAATACAATATATATACATAGTATGACTTAGAAAGATTGAGTAGCACAAAAACTACATGTAAATCTATTGAAACTAAGCTATAGAGTAGATTTACTAAAAAGAATAGGAGAAATCACATAAAATATCTAATTTTTAATCTCAATAAATCTAGAATATTAAAATTTAGAAAGAGGAAATCCAAGATCAGAAATGATGTATTTATGTAAAAAAAAAAACTATGACAAAATTTAAAAACAGAAGTTTTTATCATTTCATTGGATTTTGTAGAAAAAAGAATCTGTTTGCAAACTAAGATTTGAAAGACATTGGGTGAGGATTCAGAAGAACCAAAATACTGCTATTTGGAATTAGAATAAAAGAGAACAGAAAAAGCTGGTGGAGAGATAACCATCAAATAAACACTTTAAAAAGTTTCCTGATCTGAGGAAAGACTTGAGACATCAGATCAAAAGAGGTCAGAGAGTACCTGGTGTCTATTTAGTGAAAATAGACACCCTGCATATCCAGCAGAAAAGATGGGTTGCTTTCAAAGGATATAATGAGGTTGGTGTTAGATTTTTTCCCTCTGATCAGTACGAGTCAGAAATCAATAGAGCAACATCAACAGCTTTGAAAGAAAAAAAGATTAGGGCCTAAGAATTCTATACCCAGAGAAGCCATCATTTATTTGCAAGGGCAGGAGAAAGAGATTCTGTGTCATGTAAGGACATGAAAATTATGCCACCCAAGTACTCATCTTGAAAAAATTACTTGAAGATATATCCAACTAATGGAAACATGCATCAAAATAAATTTTTCAAGAAGGGAAGTGCATTGTATAAAAAAAATTGTGATGAGCAATGAAACCAGAAAAAATAATATAGAAAAGTTTACTGTAAATATAACAAAACAGGATGAGAATTTTGTAAAGAGATCTCTAAAGGAAGAAATTTGGAGGAAAAACATTATTGTTAATTCATACCAAAATAAAGTGATTTCAATAAAAATAACAGAAAGGAAGCAGTAAAAGGGTGGCAATTTCCAATTAATAGTCTGTCAGTAATTTGTAATTGATTTCTTGGTATTGATTTTTAAAAATAATAAAGCATGTGTTTCTGAGACTAAATACAATCAAAGTCATCTGGGCAAGTTATTAAGCATATATATTTCCAAGACTCATCTCACACCTTCAGAAACAGAATTTAGGTATGAGGCCTGGGAATCTAAATTATTAAAAAAATTTGCCGCAATATTTTTTCATGCAGCTGGCATATAAACATTTATACATATATGTATATCCGTATATACTATTTACCACAGCTCCCAATTGTTCTGGGAGACAGCCAATCAAATCTTCCTTAAAAGAACTAAAGATCCTTATCCAGCTATGTAGCCCACTTTTTTTTTCTTACCTTTTCTTTGGGGAATTGATACAGGTGGGGGAAAAAGAAAACTGTGACTGTTTTATCTATTGCATTTAAAACATCCCAGAAGATAACATATTAAAATAAGGTCAAGAACAAATAGTGTCTTCAAAAATTCTACAAAAATTCTCTAATTGTTGCTTCCTGTTTAAAATTCTACTGACAGAGACTGCCTTTTCAGGCTCAAATGCAGTGAGCAAACGAACAATGTTGGAATGGACATCACCATTGATTCCACAATAGTGAATGAAATGAGGTAAGAAACTTGTGATTTGCGGTCATCATGTTTGATTTTTTTCTGCCCCATGGGAAACAATACAAGGGGTCAGAACACCTTCTCTTTTTGAGGCTGTCACGTGGTTGTGATCTCAGAGACCAGCTATGAGTTACGGGTAACAAATTCTACGTTTGTCCCATGATCAAGTGAACACTGGGATTTACCTTTGCAGAGTGTTGAAGACAGAAGAAATGAATGTTGCTCAGGGACAAAGATTATTAGCTCGTTATTGAAATAGACAAAGTTGATATAACAAATAGAGCCAAAAAGTCTTTAAAGACTTAAAGCTCTAGAAGCTTATTTCTCACACAACCACCCACCCTAGGTGGGAGCTATTTGTTGGTGAGCAGCAGTCCTCCACTTGGTGATACAGACACTGGAATTCTTTCTATCTTGTGGCTCTGCCATCCCTTAGAGCTTTATCTCAATAGCTTCCAACTGGCAGAATGGGGAATGAGAATGTGTCCGTTGGAAGAACGAAAGAGAAGACAGCTATTAGAACTAAGGAAGCATAATTCCCGAAACATAGTTCTTGGCCAGATAGCCTCCATAGGTAGCTGTCCCTGCTATACGATATAAAAAGTGTAGGCTGGACTTTTTCAACATCCTGAAATTTCCACCTTTTTACACTGAAAAGAGTCCAAATTGATCCTAGCTCTCTGAAAGTTGTCCTCCCAGTGAATGTAGACCAAAAATTTATGAAATTAATAAGAAAAAGAAAAAGACTACTTTAACTGAAAAATGGACAAAGGACTCAAATTTACAAAAGAAGAAATAAAAAGGGAAATAAGAATTATATTCAATTTCACTAAAACCACAAAATGCCATTGACTCTTCCTCCTCAAACTGACGTATGGTTTAATCTAGTAATATTCAGTGTTAGTGAGGTTGCATTATCCATTCTTACCTGCTGGTGGATTGTTTTTTTAAGAAAGTAGATTCTCATGTTTTTTGCTTACTGAAAAATAACTGAATATATATCTACAGTCTTAAAATAATGTGTACCCTTAGACTCAGTAAATTCACGTCCAGCCACCTACCCAAAGGAAATCAGCAAAGATGTGGGTCATGATTTATGGATAAAGACATTCATTGTAGAATTATTTATAATAATGAAAAATTGGTAGAAAATTCTACTTATAGTAGAATAACTAAATAAATTATGTTACAGCTATATGATGGGCTGTCGCTCACTCACTCAGTAATATATTTCAAAAAAGTTATATACATGGAAAAGTGCTCACAACATAACATCAACTGAAAAAAGGTAAACTGCAAAACTGTATACATACGATACGATATATCCTAGAACAGCAATTTGGTGAATAGAAAAGTAAAACCAAAAATGGACAACCCAAATTAAAACAATACATATAAAAGAAAAAAGTCTAGTAAGGTTTATGCTAAAATATTAAGAACAGCTTTTCTCTTCTCGGTTTTAATATTATGAGTGATAAATCTTGTAATTACTTCCCAGGATTTCTACAGCAAACATGTATCATTTTATCATTTTAAAAATATTCTGTTAAGGAATAAAGTATACTATTTTATAGAAACAGAACTTGAGTTTGGAATAGACTTTAGATGTTATATATTCTGAAATTCTACTCAATGCAATAATCTCCTCCATACAAGTTAAATCATTACTGGCTGGTGCTAGTGACCGAAAATGGTTTCTGTAAAGTTTGATGATCGTTTCCGTATATAAGAGAGCAGTTAGGAAATCAGCAGACAGGACCAGGGCATGCGCAATTCACTTTATTTTTATTTATTTAAAGTCTATTCTTTTTTTTTTTAGTTCAATCCTTCCAAATGACTATAGCATGTTTTTCCTCATCAAAGATACATTTAAACGATAATTGAATATAATGAATAATTTACAATTAATATTTTCATTAGGAGTTTGGATGCTTGTAGGTAGATTTAAGTTCTCTCTCTTTCTCTGCTAAATGAAAACTGTAGTGCCTATCTGACAGGAGAATCTCCTCACTTTTGGAGATGTTGACTTAAGAAAAAATCATTTTCTAAATAGAATTTCAGAAGATGTTTTTAGATAACTCCATTCTATTTGTTTTGAAAAAATGCCTCTAAAGTAATCTATTATAAAGTACGCAGTTTTCCAAAAGCCATAGCTAGTTGCCTAGCAACATGCTTAGTTATGTCATATAGTGAAAGCAATATGATAAAATGCTGTTTTTCAGGTATTAATTTTTAAACACTTTTCCAACTGAAGGAATATATTTTACAGATGGAAATTTTCAAGAGATGAATCTTATAAAAACAAACTAAGAGAGGGTAAATACCACACTAATTGAATCATTTTCTTAATGACTGCATATTAAAATTCAAGCCCAACTGTTAGGATCTGAAAATTCCTTGCCAGCCCCCGGCTCTCCCTTGTCCTCCCTGAAGCCCTCGTTGCATTAAGAGCCCACAGCATGTGGATAAAATTGCACGTCTGTGAAGGGGACTTGATGGCATTATGACATTTATTGAACGCACAGAGTGCCTTAAATGCACCAGGAAATACCTAACTTCGGAAAAGTGCTTTATTTTTTTAAATGTCTGAACTCTTAGAGCAGGAAAAAATTAAAAGCTAACTTTAAATGTTAGCATGAAAATAAGAACAATCACCTCTCCTATTTTTTTTTAACTGATCACTATGTTTACTATTTTTTCTTTCCATTTCAGAGTTACTCGAAATATCTCATACCCTCTGCTTTTCTGCTGAAACATTTTCTCGATGCTCACTAATATTAGAAATTAGCCAGACCTCCTATTTCTTCTCTGCTTCCTTTTCAAATTTCATCTGCCTTTTCTATTTCCCACAAACTTCAACTTCTTCCTTCAATTGTCTTTTTGTGCCTCTGTGTGTGTGTGTGTGTGTGGTTGTGTGTTGGTGGTGGTGGTGGGGCATGGTGGAAGAGTTCATAAAAGATGGGAGGCCTCTCATATGAAAATACGTTTAACCGGTAATTGAAGATATGGCCTTTCTCTTAAGTTTGTTTGAGGGCTTACAATTTAAACCCAGGCTATAGTTCAGAATTTTTCATTTTCACCTAATTTCTGTTCCGTTGACACTTAATAGTTATTGACATACTCCTGTCCGTTATACATTCATATTCCAAGATACTGTTATTATCAGCGAGAAGTGGGACTGGCAGGCAAGCAAATGCTTGATCGTCAGTCATTTTACTGCTTCATTCACTGCCAAACCACTGCTATTAGGACAGCTTATTTTTATGAAAGTCTCTACCATCCTATTCTGTCTTACAAAGGATTGGTCATAAAGGTCCTGGGGCAAAGACAAGCCTACATATTCACCAAAGAATTTGATCAGAAGAAGACTACCTGTGTCACTCTTAATCTGGGTGGGCCACATAAATAATTTGCTTCACTGGCATGAGAGTGGAGGTGAGGGGTTTCACCTGCAGGTTAGACACAGTAAAAATCCTTGTGTTATGCAGCGACATTGTAGTCCAAGTATTGAAATGGTGGGTGACATCCAACATGCAAGTGGCCTGGATCCCTGAGACTGAGTGACCGCTTAGGAGCTAGCCGCCAGGGAAACTGCCCAATCAGAAACATCCACGTTTTATTTTGACAGTATGACAAATAGCATTTATTGTGTCCAGTCATTAAGATTTGGAGAACTTTATTTGTCATAGCAGCTAGTGTTAGTCATGCTGACTAATAAAAGCCTGTTCACTTTACATTCACATGACTGGTTCAGTCTGATGTTTAGGCCTGCATACTATAGTCTGCAGCAGTGTAAGGTCTGTCTATGCCAAAATATCTCAACAGACCTACCCACCATTCATTCTTCTATAACATCTCATCCTTAAATCTTTCCTATGTGATCCTCTTACTGTATAAGTTTTTTATTTCTCTCTGGAGGAGAAGTAAGTTGTTGATATCCATTTTCACATTAGGATGACTTCTTTTTAAAGAATACAGCATTAAGGTGCCATAGACATTCCCATGGGGTGTGTGTGGGGCAGCAAAATAAGCACTGATTTTATGAGGAAGGAATATTTAGGGAGATTTTGGGGCATCAAGAAGCCAGGTCCCACTGGAATATGTTCCATACTCCTCTGTGTGACAAAATAATGCATTTTTTCCAATATTTTTATTATGGTAAATTAAACATAACATAAAAATTTACCATCTTAACCACTTTTTTTGCACTTTTACCTTATTGTCTCCCCATGCCTAATTTTTTTTTTTTAATTCTCAAGACTGGCTTTATTCAGAGTGAGAGAAAACTAAAATAGTATACTCCCACATCTCAGGTATCTACCTGCAGCTTTGTCTATCCTAAAAGATTTTTTTCTTATTGGGGTTGTGATAGTTTACAACATTGTGAAATTTCAGTTGTACATTATTATTTGTCAGTCACCATATAGGTGAGCCCTGTCACCCTTTGTGCCCACCCTCCCACTCCCTTTCCTCCTGGTAACCACTAAATAGTTCTCTTTGTCCATGTGCTTATCTTCCACATATAAGTGACATCATACAGTGTTTGTCTTTCTCTGTCTGGCTTATTTCACTTAACATAAGACCCTCAGAGTCCATCAATGTTGTTGTGAATGGGATGATTTTGTCGTTTTTTATGGCTGAGTAGTATTCCATTGTACATATATATATATATATACCACATCTTCTTTATCCAATAATCAGTTGATGGCCACTTGGGTTGCTTCCACATCTTGGCTATTGTAAATAATGCTGCAATGAACATAGGGGTGCATAAGTCTCTATGAATTGTTGATTTCAAGCTCTTTGGATAGATATCCAGTAGTAGGATAGCTGGGTCATATGGTACTTCTATTTTTAGTTTTTCGAGAAATCTCCATACTGTTTTCCATAGTGGCTGCATCAGTTTGTATTCCCACTAGCAATGTATGAAGGTTCCCTTTTCTCCACAACCTCTCCAACATTTGTTATTTTTTGTCTTGGTGATTATAGCCATTCTAATGGGTGTAAGATGATATCTTAGTGTAGTTTCTATTTTCATTTCCCTGATGATCAGTGATGTTGAGCATCTTTTCATGCATCTGTTGGCCGTCTGTATATCTTCTTTAGAGAAATGTCTATTCATATCCTCTGCCCATTTTTTGATCAGGTTGTTTGATGTTTTGTTGTTGAGTTGTGTGAGTTCTTTATATGTTATGGAGATTCACCCCTTGTCAGATAAATGATTTGCAAATATTTTTTCCCAGTTGGTGAGTTGTCTTTTTGTTTCAATCCTGGTTTCCCTTCCCTTGTATAAGCTCTTTAGTCTGATGAAGTCCCACTTGTTTATCTTTTCTTTTATTCCCCTTGTCCAAGAAGACATGGTGTTCGAAAAGATCCTTTAAAGACTGATGTCTGAGTGTACTGCCTAATATTTTCTTCTAGAAGTTTTATGGTTTCAGGTCTTACCTTCAAGTCTTTGATCCATTTTGAGTTTATTTTTGTGTATAGCATAAGAGAATGGCCTATTTCCATTCATTTACATGTGGCTGTCCAGTTTTCCCAATACCATTTATTGAAGAAACTTTCCTTTCTCCATTCTATGTTCTTAGCTCCATTGTTGAAGATTAGCTGTTTGTAAATGTGTGGTTTTATTTCTGGGCTTTCAATTCTGTTCCATTGATCTGTGTGCCTGTTTTCATACCAATACCATGTTGTTTTGATTACTATAGCTTTATAGTATACTTTGAAGTCAGGGATTGTGATGCCTCCACCTTTGTTCTTTTCTCTCAGGATTGCTTTAGCAGTTAGGGGTCTTTGTTGCCCTATATGAATTTTAGGATTATTTGTTCTATTTCTGTGAAGAATGTCATTAGAATTCTGATTGGGATTGCATTGAATCTCAAGATTGCTTTAGATAGTATGGACATTTTAACTATCCAATCCATATATGTAGAATGTCTTTCCATTTCTTTATGTTGTCATCAATTTCTTTCAGTAACGTCTTATAGTTTTCATTGTATAGGTCTTTCACTTCCTTGGTTAAATTTATTCCAAGATATTTTATTCTTTTTGTTGTGATTGTGAATGGGATTGTGTTCTTGAGTTCTCTTCCTGTTAGTTTGTTATTAGAGTATAGAAATAAAACTGATTTTTGTAAGTTGATTTTGTACCCTGCAACATTGCTGTAGTTGTTGATTATTTCTAATAGCTTTCTGATGGATGTTTTAGGATTTTCTATATATAAAATCATGTTGTCTGCAAATAGCAAGAGTTTCACTTCTTAATTCCCTATTTGGATTCCTTTTATTTCTTTTTCTTGCCTAATTTCTCTGGTCAAAGCCTCCAGTACCAGGTTGAATAAGAGTGATAAGAGAGGGCACCCTTGTCTTGTTCCTGTTCTCAGAGGGATAGCATTTAATTTTTCCCCATTGAGTATAAGATGGCTGTGGTTTTGTCATATATTGCCTTTATTATGTTCAGGTACTTCCTTCTGTACCAATTTTATCGAGAGTTTTTATCATAAATGGATGTTGGATCTTTTCAAATGCTTTCTCTGCATCTATTGAGATGATCATGTGGTTATTGTTCCTCATCTTGTTAATGTGGTGTATCACATTGATTGGTTTGCAGATGTTGAACCATACCTGTGTCCCTGGTATAAATCCCACTTGATCATGATGTATGATCTTTTTAATGTATTGCTGTATTTGGCTTGCCAATATTTTGTTGAGGATGTTTACTTCTATGTTCATCAATGACATTGGCCTGTAATTTTACTTCTTTGTGTTGTCCTTGTCTGGCTTTGGTACCAGATTGGTACCAGTTGGCCTTGTAGAATGTGTTAGGAAGTGTTCCATTTTCCTCAATTTTATGGACTAGTTTGAGAAGGATAGGTATTAAATCTTCTTTGAATGTTTGGTAGAATTCTCCAGAGAAACTATCTGGTCCTGGACTTTCATTCTTTGCGAAGTTTTTGTTTACTGTTTCGATCTCATTATTTATGATCAGTCTATTCAGATTCTCTATTTCTTATTGATTCAGCTTTGGGATGTTGTAAGAGTCTAAGAATTTATCCATTTCTTCTAGATGGTCCAATTAGCTGGCATGCAGTTTTTCATAGTATTCTCTTATAATCTTTGGTATTTCTGTGGTATCTATTGCAATTTCTCTTCTTTCACTTCTAATTTTATTTATTTGAGCAGTCTCTCTTTTTTTCTCACTAAGCCTGGCCAAGGTTTATCAATTTAGTTTATCTTCTCGAAGAACAAGCTCTTTGTTTCATTGATCCTTTCTATAGCCTTTTTTTTTGTTTCAATTTCATTTATTTCTGATATAATTTTTGTTATTTTGCCCCTTATACTGACTTTGGGCTTCATTTGTTCTTCTTTTTCTATTTCTGTTAGGTGTAGTTTGATGCTGCTTATTTGAAATTTTTCTTGTTTGTTAAGGTGAGCCTGTATTTCAATGAATTTCTCTTTAGGACCACATTTGCTGCATCTCAAATGAGTTGGTATGGTGTGTTTTCGTTTTCATTTGTTTCCCGATGATCTATCCTTGATAAAGTTTCATGTGCGCTTGAGAAAAATGTGTAACCTGCTGTGTTTAGACGTAGTATTCTATATATATCTATTAAGTCCTTCTGATCTAGTTTTTCATTTAATTTTATATTTTCCTTGTTGACTTTCTGTCTGGATGATCTATCCATTGGTATAAGTGGGGTGTTGAGATCCCCTACTATTATTGTGATGTTCTTAATATCTCCCTTTAAGATTGTTAATAGTTGCTTTATTTACTTTGGTGCTCCTTTGTTGGGTGCATAAATATTTATTAGCATAATGTCTTCTTGGTGGAGTGTCCCTTTTACTCTTACATACTGCCTCTCTTTGTCTCTCTTTTTTGTTTCGTCTTGAAGTCTACTTTGTCTGATACAAGTAAGGCGACACCTGCTTTCTTTTGTTCACCATTAGCTTGGAGTATCATCTTCCATCCCTTTGTTCTGAGTCTTTATTTGTCTTTGGGGCTGAGTTATGTTTCCTGGAGGCAGCATATTGTTGGGTCTTGTTTTTTAATCCATTCTTCCACTCTATGTCTTTTGATTGGAGAATTCAATATATTTACATTTAGAGTGATTATTGATATATGAGGGTATAATGCTGTCATTTTATTGCTCATTTTCCAGTTCTCCAGGATTTCCTTTGTTTCTTGTCACATGTATTTTGGATTACTAATTCAGTTAGGTAGTTTTCTATGCTAGTTTTCTCCTTATTAGTTATTTGTGTCTCTGTTCTAATTATTTGTTAGGTGGTTACCATGTGGTTTGTATAAAAAATATTGTAGATGAGATAGTCCATGTTCTGATAGCCTCTTATTTCCTTAAACTAAGCTGATTCTATCCCTTTCCTCTTCCCCTTCTAAGTTGTTATTATCACATCTTATTTCATCTTGTCTTGTGAGTTTGTAGGTAAAATGACAAGATTATATTTATTTTTGGTATTTTTCTTCCTTTCATCTTTAATGTTACAATTAAGCATTTGCTAATCTGTTCTGATGGAGAGCTGCACTTTTCTGATTTTGTCTATTTACTTATCTCCTTGCTCAGGGTTTTATAACCCCTTTCTCTTTTTTTCTCCTCAGGTATGAGGGCTTTCTTGAGGATTTCTTGTAGGGGGATCTTGTGGCAATGAACTCCCTTAACTTTTGTTTATCTGGGAAAGTTTTTTATTTCTCCAACATATTTGAAGGATATTTTCACTGGATAGAGTATTCTTGGCTGAAAGTTTTTGTCTTTCAGAATTTTGAATGTATCATTCACTCTCTCCTAGCCTGTGAGATTTCCGCTGAGAAATCTGCTGATGGCCTGATAGGGGTTGCTTTGTAGATTATTTTCTTCTGCCTTGCTGCCCTTAATATTTTTCTTTGTCATTGAATTTTGCCAGCTTTACTACTATATGCCTTGGAGTTGGTCTTTTTACATTGATAAAGTTCGCAGATCTATTGGCTTCTCTCATACGGATTTTCAGCTCCTTCCCCAGGTTTGGGAAGTTCTCTTCTGCTTCTGGGATACCTATAATTCTTATGTCACATTTCCTAATTGAGTCAGATATTTCTCAGAGAGTTTCTCCATTTCTTTTAATCTTAGTTCTCTCTCCTCCTCTATCTGAAGCATTTTTATATTTCTATCCTCCAGATTGCTAATTCTGTCCTACGCAATATCAGCTTTACTGTTCAGGGCATCCAGATTTTTCTTTGTCTCATGCGTTGTGTTTTTTTCATCTCCAACGTTTCTGATTGGTTCTTCTTTATAGTTTCAAGCTCTTTTGTGAACTAACTCATGAACTCATTGAATTGTGTATCTGTATTCTCTTTTAACTAGCTGAGTTTTTAAATGTTAGATATTTTGAATTCTTTGTCATGTAGGTTATAGATTTCTGTGTTTTCAGGGTTGATTTCTGGGTACTTGACATTTTCCTTCTGTTTTGGAGATTAAATATATTTTTTCATACTGCTTGACAGTGTGGATTTGTGCCTTTGCATAGAGATAGATTTTGTTTGCAGCTTCCACTTGCTGCCACTGGGGGCAGGGGGCAGGAACTGTGTAATATGCACCTACCAGGATCCCCATCAGCTGTGCCTGTCCAAGCCTGGGTCACTCCTTGGGATTGCAGCATCTCTGTGGGGTCCCTCACCAACTGTGGGAACAATCACATGGGGGCTCCAGGCTGCTGCTACCTGCTCCCACAGACCTACCCAGATGAACCCCCCCCCCCCCCACGTTGGGACTGCAGTGGTGTTTTGGGCTTTTGAGGCATCCTGGAGCTTATTCACCCAGACTCACGTTTCCACTGTTGCCTGGTCCTAGGTTGTACCAGCCGTTGTGCTTGGTGGGTAGGGCCTCCCTGCTGGGTCTGAGCCAGCACCACTCCCTGGGACTGTGCTGGCATTGTGGACACTCCCACTGGTCAAGAGAGTGATGACAAGAGGCTCAGGCCTGCTGCCACCTTCCTCTACAGACCAGCCAGTTATACTGCCCCTTTGGGGATGCTGTGATACTGTAGACATTTAAGGCAGCCAGGGGTTTGTTCACCTGGACTCACAGCTGCACTGCGATCTGCTGCTAGGTTGCACCAGGCTTTGTACTTGGTGGGCAGGGCCTTTCCACTGGGACTGAGCTGAGTCTCTCCCTGGGGCCATGATGGGGCTATGGGTTTTCCCACTGGATCCAGAGCAATCACGCTGGGGCTTAGGGTTGTTACTGCCTGCTCCCAAAGTCCCACTGGGTAGCACTTCCCCATTTGGGGCCACAGCAGGACTATGGGTATTTAAGGCAGCAAGAGTTTTGTTCACCCAAAGTTGCAGCTGTGCCTCAGTCTGTCACTAAGTCTCACTAGCATTTGTGTTTGGTGGGTGAGGTCTCCTCACTGGGTCCAAGCCTGAGTCACTCCTTGAGGCTGCAGTGGGACTATGGGCTTTCTCACTGTACCAAAGAGCGATCACAGGGGGCTCAGGGCTACAATCACCTGTTTCCATAGTCACGCAGAGGCACACACCCACCTTTGGGGCCATAGTGGTACTATGAGCGCTTCGGCTGGGAGACATTCGCTCACAGGTATTGGGCTGTCTAGGGGACCAGAGAGCTCTCATTTATCACCACCACCTCGCCAGGGGTAGTTCATCCATCTTCGATGTATAGCAGCACGGGTCTCTCAGGTGTCTGAGGTGCCATGTAGGTATCCTCCATTGATCAATGAATGTCCATTTAGTTGTAGTTTGAAGGGAGAGAGACAAAAGGAACTGCTCACTCCACCATGTTGCCTACTTCCTCCCCACGCCTAATTTAACAAGTAGGCTTAAGGACTACAATGTAATTGATAGGATAGTGAAAAGAGGGCCACCTCAGATCCTCGAGCTTCCCTTACCCACTGGTGGTCCATGGTTACAACTTCCTACACTCACTTTAGGACCCTTTACCTAGGTATGCCAATCTCCAAGGGAGGGTAACTCCTTAAGTTTCAATGTCAATGACACCCTAAGTGTGACTAAAATTCAAAGGCAGTGTTCTATGGAGGGGAGGGGTACTGGGTGCAAGGTGCTAAAGCTCCAAGACTACTTAGAAGGGGCAGAGCGTGCTAATGTGGGATCATAGTCAAATACAATTTTAAGGTAAATTTACTCATGCTAATGAATTTCCAACATCTCTGCCTTTTTCAGATCCACATTTTCCCAACATTTTTATTCACATTTAAATATCCAAACACACACATCTTAACCATTTTTAAGTGTAACATTCAGTGGTCTTAAATACATTCATAATGTGCAACCATCACCACCATCCATTTCCATAACTCTTCTCATCTTGTAAAACTGAAACTTTGTACCAATAAACAATAATTTGCCACTCCTTTCTCCCCTCAGCCCCTGGAAACTGCCATTTTACTTTCTGTCTCTATGATTTTGACCACTCTAAGTTTTAAAAATATTGTTTCTATTCCTTGCTTTAGTTCCTCATATTTTCTTTTACCCTTTGCCATCTTCTTCAATCCACCCTCTTTGGCCATTTTAGGATAGTACTTACTGTCCCAAGGAAGGAAAGCATGAGATTTTTGAAAAAGGGTGAGAGTGGAAAGAATGGGGAGAAATAGAAAGGATTCCAAGTGAAGATAACATATTTTGGGGAAAATATGATAAAAATGATGACTTTAGAGCAAGACTTTTTTCATCCCTGAGATTTCTAAAGGTTTTCTAATCTAGGAGGCAGAAAGAGTTGGAGATGAAACAAGGAGAACTTTGCAAATCCTGTAGGATTTTTGAATGTAAGAGCAGAGAGTAGAGTCCCCAAGAATATATGATTTTGTGATATACTTTAGGAAACAGGATTTTGATTTTAAACAGCTTAGAAGAATTCTGAGAAAAGTACAGAAGCAGCAAAACAAATCTCACGCACAAAAGAGTGGCAACAATGTTGTGGAACACAGTGTGTTCGGGTAGACAGTTATATGGGATGTTCTGTACATGGCAAATAAACTCTATTGCTTAAGAACAGCAGGGAAGCAGGAATGGGAAAGGACTGTATGCAACTCCCTAAAATTTTTACTAAAGCAGAAAAATGTTACTTGTTTACCGGATTGATTAAAGAACTGGAAGACCTACAAAACTGCAATTGAAAGAAAACTAAGAGGTGGCCACACAGGAAGATTTAACACTTAGTGGATGCCTTTATGGATGGATTACATTGAATACATCAATAAATTCAATCGATAAATAAAAATATTGTTTCTATTCCTTGCTTTAGTTCCTCATATTTTCTTTTACCCTTTGCCATCTTCTTCAATCCACCCTCTTTGGCCATTTTAGGATAGTACTTACTGTCCCAAGGAAGGAAAGCATGAGATTTTTGAAAAAGGGTGAGAGTGGAAAGAATGGGGAGAAATAGAAAGGATTCCAAGTGAATTCTGTCTCCATCTCATACTTTGCCATTATATAAAGGCTCCAGATTTTACAATCTGTTTGAAAGAAGAGGACACAACACCAAAAAAGAATGAGATTAATTTCTGCCAAATGGTGAAGTTAAATTCAAAGATAAAAATGAAATTGTATTTATTGTTCACCTATCTTATTTAGAATTATAACTGCTGTAATAAGTATGCTTACATAGATCCACCTTCTCAAACCTTACTTCTTGGCTTACTTTGGAGCTTCATGGATGCTTAGGGTCAGTTCTGACATTCCTGTTTTCAGCAGTTTACTGTGGGGTAGTTTCTTTGGCATTTGGAGTCTATCCATCGTTTATCTGCATCCTCCCAGTTTAGTTATAATGCATCAAGCATTTACTCTCAACTGTCACACAAACTGTGATCTCATAATTCATCCTGTCTTACTAATTGTCAAAAACAGTTCTTGGGTGACTATGAAGCTCTATGAAGGAAATTATGCCATTTGGAGCCAGTGGAAGCCCAAGAGTTTCAAAAATCTGGTGGAGGTATTTTTAAATTAGAATCATCAAGAAAGCTTTGTCAAAATTTTCCCCCACCCAAAAGATCTGATGTAATATTTAAATGTAGTTGGAGAAAAAGCGTAGTTTGAATGAATTTTGACAAATCTCCCTTGATAAATTCAATATTCCTCACTCATGGTTATTAATAATATTTCAAATGTGCTTATTATGTTGGAGGATTGTTAATTCATTCTGTAGATATTTATTTTGAATCTCCTCTGTGTGGTACACTGTTCTAGAGGTTGAATGTATAAGAATGAAGAGAGTATACAAAGTCCTTGCTGTCATGAGGCTTATAAAGTAGTGTGTGGAAAACAAAAATTAAAGAAATAAGTGTTAGGTGGCAATAATGTTATTAAAAAAAGTAAAGGAAAAGGTGAAAGCAAGTGTTAGAGGGTTCTTTTTATAGGATGGTCAGGAAAAGTATCTTTGAGAGCTGGGACTTCATATTTGTAGGAAATTAGGTACCAAGCCACATTAATATCCAAGAAAAGGCATTCTAGGAGGAAAAACAATAAGTGTAAAATCCCAGGCATGGTAACATGCCCAAGCATGTTGGAGGAATGGCAATAACATCAGAGACTAGAGTTAAATCGTTGAGAAGTGGGGTAGGTGACACACAGTGGTAATGAGAACTAGACTGCATAGAGGTTTTAAAGAATTAGGCTTTTATTATGAGATGGTAAGCCACTGGGGAGTTTTAAGCAAGGAAAGAACATGATCTGACATGTTTTGATAATATTATTTGTGGCATAAATGAGACAAAGGCAGAATCAAGAATACCAGCTAGGAAGCTGCTTCAACAAACCAGAGAAGAGACCATGTTGTCTTGGACCAGGGCAATAGTAAGGGAAGTGGTGAGAAGTATTCTGTTGTGCATTTATTTTAAGGTAAAGCTAAGAGGATTTGCTGATATAATGGAGAATGGGTGTGACAAAAAAGAGAAGAATTTTGCCTGGATGACTAGGTACATGAAGTCACCATTTACTGAGTTGGGAAAGACTGAAGAGGACTAGACTATAGCAAAGATTGAATTATATTGTGCGTATGCTGAATTTGAGATTTATAATCTTGAATTTATATATTAAAGAGAAATGTTTAACAGGAAGCAGAAGTTCAGGAGACAGATCTTGGTTGGAGATAAAAATTTGAGTATTTCTAAGCATAAAATTGGTGATTACAGTCATGAGATTAAATAAGATCACTTAAGAATCTAGTGTAGATAGAGATGTCTAAAGACTAATTCCTAACCTAATATTTAGAAATCAGAATAGTGATGAGGGTACAGGAAAAAAGGGAAACAAGAAGCAGCAGCCAGTGAGATAAAAAATATATATAAAGGAGTATGGTGTCCCAGAAATCAATCAGCAAAAAAGCATTTAATAAATATTGGAATGATTAAATATAGTTACTAGATTCAGAGAGAAGTGGATTAAAATTGGCTGTTGGATTTAGCCAATGGGAATGTCATTGGTAACCTTGATAACAGCAGTTCTGGGAGCTGGAGATAAAAATCTTAATTGGTGTAGGTTCAAGAAAGGATGAAAAGAATGGAACTGGAAGAATTTTACTATAAAAGGGAAAAGAGGATTGGAGAAGTGGGTGAAAGGGAATGAATAAAGGAGTTTCTTTTTCAACATATGAAATAATTCATAAATATATTTAAGTATATACTATACTATATAATACAATTTACATTTATATGTAATATATATTTATATATATATAATATATATTTATATAAATATATATAATAGCTAAGGTAGAAGGGGAAAAGTATGGTCCATGATCCATGAGTGATCTTGGATAAGAGAGAGGTATGCATGAGTTCGCGAGTTGGCTTAGGGAGGAGAATAAAAGTTCCAACAAAGAGGCAAGGCAGAGAAAATCTAGGTGCAGATTCATGTAGACTGATGGATTTGGTGAGGGAAGGATGTAGCAGCTCTTTAAAGGTGGCTTTATTTTCTCAGTGAAATAAGAAATTAGATCATCAGGTGAAAGTTAGAAAGAAGGAAGGGGTGTTGGAAGTTGAGAATAGAGAGGTTATGAGAAAGTCACCTCAATAAGTAAGAGAATGTACTGCTCAGAGTATTTGGGGCTAGCACTGAGACTGAGAACTCATTTGGTATTAGACTTCACAAATGTAAAGTGATACCAGGTAACATATTTTTTACATTTTTTCAAATCTTTTCCTTGATATTTACTCAATTGCTCATTTCCAGTAATGGGTAAGCAGTGAGTGGATTCAACTAGCCAAATCAATATGTTTGAGGGAGACATGTGCAAGGAGCTGAGGCATATATTAGTTAACATAGTCTAAATTGCTATAAAAAATACATTCTTAATGTAATGGTTCAACACAAAATAAATTTATTTCTCACGCATATGTCAGATTGGTAGGTGTCTTTCCCCTGCAAGGTGATTCAGAGGCCCATCTTTTCTTTTTGTCTTTGCTATTCCCTAAGACCTTGATGTAAAGGTTTTTTTAGAAAGCCTAGAAAAGGAAGACCAATTTTCAAAAACATTCTGGCAGTGGCACACATCACATCCACTGGTATTCCACCAGGGAGGACTAATCAGATGATCACACCTATCTCAAGCATGCCTGGGGAAGGCAATCCTGGCTGGATACCTGCTTTTCAGCCATACATTTATTAAGATAGAAGGGTAGAATAAGTTTTGGTGGACTTCTAATTGTCTCTGCCATACTGATTATAATGATGGCTACCGAACTTATCTAGCTAAGTTAATGGATTGAAGAACCTGATAGGGGTGGAAGAATTGTTGAAAATGGACTAATAGACTTATTGACCCATAAAGGTAGGAGTTGATGGTAGGAGGTGAAAGGCTGAAGAAAATAATGAAAGCCAATTGACTGGTTAGCTACCAATCTGTATGATTCACAAAGCAGTGTTGAGTAAACCTAGGGTAATGCAACATCAGAGTGGGTAGCAATTCTGGTCCTAATTCTTCCACTGACAATGTGTGTTCTGGAACAAATTTCTTATTTTCCCTGAATTTTAATTTTCTCTTGTAAAATAGAAATATTAAAACATCTCTCTGGATTATTGGAAAGTTAGGTGAGAGTGTACAAATGATACAGTCCATAAAACTTGTATTTTCTAATTGTTTAGTTTTTCATATTTCTAGCTGAATTTCGGGGCTCTGCTGACTTGCATGATTTTGAAATACTTGTAAGCACTAGGGTGAAATAAGGGTTGCTTTGACTTGTCATGCATCTTCCCTGACCTATGAAAGAATACAAATTTTTTCCCCCCAAAAAAGTCAGAATATTAACATAGTAAATGGAGAGTATAGGTTAGGATAGGATAGAATTATCCTTTTACAACCCGAAAACCCTCTCCACTTTCTTAGAAAAGTGGAGATCTGGGTTCTCTCATTCTTGAGTCTGAATTCTCATCTCAGGTCTACTATACCAATAATATGTTCAAATGAAGGTTAAAATATTTTGTTATAATAAAACATCTTCTCTGCATTTATCATTAAATACAATTGGTAAGCTTATTCTAAATTGGAATTGTTATTTTTCCAACTCATGGTATATAGGGAAAGATACAAGCCTAAATTTGAGCCATGGTAAGAAATAAAATTACCAAATATGTAATTATGCTCTCTCTACTTAGAGGAGGAAAGAAAACAAATGAAAGATGTTTGAAATTTCTCCTTCTCTTTCCTTCTTCTCCATTATCCCCATGATGAATTTTGTATATCTCTGATAATAAAAAAAGCAGAAACACCTGGAAAAGATTGGAAGATTGAGAGGCTATCAGATTTCCACTATAAAAGAGAGGAGAATTTAGGGCAGAAGATAATAAAATTTGCAGAGGAGAAGTGAAAGAAGGGAAAGAGATTTAAGAGTCTATGACGACCTGACTGGATTTTGATAAGAGATTTTAGAGGAGTTTTAGAAGATGTAAGAGAGATTTTGAGAATATGTAAATGGCCTGCTGTTTTAGTCAATTTGGTCTGCTATAACAAAGTACCGGAGACTAGGTGGTTTATATAGAAATTTATTTCTCACGGTTCTGGAATCTGAAAGTCCAAGATCAGGGTGCCAGCATGGTTGAGCTCTGGTGAGGGCCCTCTTCCGGGTTGCAGACTGCAACCTCTTTGTATCCTTCCATGTAGACCAGAGATAGAGAGGAAGATCTCGTGTGGCACTTCTAGGACACTAATCCTATTAATGAGGACTCGACCCTCATGACCTTGTCTAATCCTATTTGCCTTCCAAAGGCCCCACCTCCTAGTACTATTACACTGGGGGAAAGGGTTTCAATATATGAATTTTATGGGGACACAAACATTCAGTCCATAACACTTGCCTATTAGGGTAGTAATATGATGATAGTAGCCAGTGAAGAAGTGGCAGCAGAAATTGAGAATGCTGGACAGATGTGATATTTAGAAGAGAGAATTGGCAGGGAGGTCCAGGATCCCGTGTCTAATTAGATGTGGGGAAGAAGGCACATGCTCTTCCCCATTCTGACATGCCCTCCCCATTCAACTCTTTCCCCCTATTCACCTTCATACTCTTCAGTCTTCAGATTTAGGCTCAATCATCACTTCCTCAAAAATCCTTCCCAGATGACATAGTCTTAAATGCTGTCACAGAATCCCATTGATGTCCTTCTCAGGACTAGCCATTATCTTTATTTCATTAAAATATATCTCTCCTATTAGACTGTAAGCTTCCTGAGAACAGGGACTTTTATTCTGCCCCATGCCTCCTACACTGCTTGGTATATGGTGCACATTTGATAAAATTTTTTATTAATCAGAAATTAGTGATTAGGAAGTCTTAAGGACATCCTGATGTGTTCTTGGTAAGATACTGGTATGGCAACTAGTTGGCTAGTATTGTCATTCACTAATTTAGAGCAGGAACAGATAAAGGAGGTGGGAGGAAGCACTTAAGGTCACTATTTCTGGTGTTGAGTGTAAGATGTTGAGTCAGCTCTGGGGTATTGTAGAGGTTGTGCTTCAAATGTCAAGATAAACTCATTCAGTTGGAGCAGGATCTAAAAAAAAAGACTGAAAAGGAATGAGTGGACAGAGAGGGAGGAGGAAAGTCAGAAGAGGGCATTTTCATAGAAGCAAAACTGACAATGGGGCAGAAAACTTCACTGATGTTCCCGCACTCATGGAAGGAGCTGACCAGGAGGCAGTTTGGATGTTGTAGCTTCTTAACACCCAGTCTGCTGCTTGTCTGCATAGCAATATTAATGCTTAATCAGAGACTCCAACAGACAGAGAAATTACTTCTCCTGTTTTTATTCATATTTATGAGAATTTGCACCTTATAATTTTGCCAGATACGAAATAGCCAGAGGCCTTAGTGACCAATCATTAAATGTATATTTGAGCCAAACGAAACCTTGAAAAATCTAGACTCTACAAAATGTTACCTTAGAATATTTTTGCATATATCATCATCAGAAGTGGTTTTAGGCTGATTTGTATAACTTACCAGTGCAATACAACACAATTTGTTAGGTTGAAAACCAGTGATATTTTTTTTCCATCAGAAACCTGTAGATGACAACGTAATGATTTACATAATATATTTGTTAAATTGATGTAGCTAATCTTTTTTAAAAATTTTTTTCTAAAGTTTTAAGGACCACCTCCTTTTTTAAAATTGAGATATAATTAACATGGACCATTGTATAAGTTTAAGGTGTACTCTTTTTAAATCGACTAAAAATATTTCTTTGCTATTTATTTCTCATACAGCATTTTAGGTGTTAATCAGAGACAAAGCTAGCTCTGGTCAGGAAGCGCTATCTTTAGCAACTAACATTTACACTGCACTTTTCATTTGAAAAGCCATTTAAGAACGTAAATTAGTCTGTACAACACTGCTGAGAAGTAGTTAATGATAGGAAGGATGATCATTACTCCCATATTACAGATGAGCAAAACTACGCTACAAGTTTAGCGAACAAATTAAAATTATTACTCGTGGCAAATCATTTATGGCTATCCCCATTTGATATTTCATGCTTCAGGTTTTTTTAATGCATAATCATCTCTTCAGTGAATAACTGTATTGCTCTGAGGTCCTTAACAGAAAAAATTCTGAAGTAATAAGACAAGGCACATGGAGTTTGGTCAGTACACGATGGAATATCCCTCCACTGCACACACAGTGGGAGAGAAAACTTATACATCACTGACATACTTCATCACTTCCCATACAGACATCATATTCAATTAAGTAGAGAGCTCTCTGTCAACAAACTTGACATGCTCACCTAGGGAATGTCACAACCTCCCCCAAAATCAATATTCAAGTTATGATGGACTGACAGCTTCACAGATGAATGAATGTCCCTTGATTTTTACCTACTTTTGCTGCAGAACAGAGGAAAGTGCTCAAAGCATGAACAAACAAACTTAATTAAGCTTAAGGGATATAGTTGAGCAATGTAAATCCGGAGCGAATAAAGTTATGGAGCATTAAAGAGCAGCTTAATGAAATTCTGATCAACAGGAAAAAAAAGGAGAGCTGCTTCCCCTGATTCAACAAAGCTGGTTCTTGGTGATTTGAGAAGGCAAATGTTCACTTGTAAGTGGTTACTTTGGAGAAGTAATTTCCTGGACTCTTTAGACTGATGCATATCTTGAGAATTTCTATACTTCCTAATATATTTGACAAATCGCTGACAGTTTCCCCTTTCTTCTTTGATCTATAAAATGATTCATAGCAGGCTCCAGAAATGGAAGAAAAAAGCTCACTTAAAACTAGTGGAAAAGCACGAACTATGGTTATCAGAAAACACAAGTGTCCAACCTCTGAAGTTTTGACAGATGTCATTCTTTGGGGTAACTTTTCTTATGTAGGAAGGTATTTCTTCTGACAGAATTGGCTTCATTTAACTCACCTCCTCTCTGATCCATTGTTCTATTCTCTGACTTTTCATTTTAGACTCTAATCTTCTTGAAGATGTCACATTAGCTACTTCTTTGGGTTAAGATATCCAGGAGCTAAATTAAATAGCAAAGGCGAAGACATCCATGAACTAATTTAAATTACAAATGGTATCATTAATCCACAACTTCGTGCAAGTTGACACATGAGTCAGCAGGGAAGGCCCTCCTAAACAGGGTATGTGACAAGGAAATTTTACTGGAGAGAGAAAAGACTAGGAAAGTGAACCATGACACATAAGGTCCAGAGAACGATGATTTTTTCTGTTCAGAAGTCGTGGTGTCTCTAATTTTAGATTACAAAGCTGACTTCACGGGGAAAAAAATGGAGAGAGAGAGAGAAACATAGAGATCCATTTCTACAAGGGAGCACAGTTCTCTATCTGTAAGAAAAAATGTAAATAAACAATAAAATTGCGTTCACATTCAACTGCAAATATACATTTTTCCTCCTTTGAATGACTTCACTTTTTAGAAGGGAAGTATAAGATAGACATTAGCAGATAAATTGGAAAAAAACTGGGAAAAGCCAGGAAAAAAAACTCAGATATCATACATTCAGTTCCTCTAATGTAATTCAAAGTCAGAAAGTTTTTTTGAACAAAAGGAAGAAGGCAGCGAGTTGTCTAAATAATGTTACAAAAGTTCATGCTGAATGGCACGTATTCATCTATAATCATTCTCCTGTTTTCCACTCAGATATAGTTTTATGAAGTTTGGTTAAATTTTTCCAAGCCAGTATCAATTAGATATGAAAAATTGAAGAGAAAAGCATATTAGGAATTTTGAAGTTAAGGATATTTTAATGATGACTCTACATTATCAACAAAAGCTTAAACCCTTCCTCCATATATTTTTTCTATTATTTTCAACTTTTCTTTCTTCATTGATTTATAAATATTGCGTGCATGTAATATACTAGGAATAGTGCTGGACACAGTATAACATATTTTGTTATACAGGAGCAGGGCAGTTTTATAGGTTATAATTTAGGCAGATTTCTACTTTAAGACATTAGAATGAATCTTTTTGGTATTTTGCATTTTCATTTACTACTAGGTTTGGATATTTGGACAAGTTACTCAACGTTTTTGATGCTTACTTTTTTCTACTACAAAATAAGGAAATAAGAGGCAATTCTTAAGCACCTGGTCAATTCTTGGCACATAAAAGGCATGTGGCATACATTAGCATCATTTAGTATCAAAGGTAAAAATATCTGCCATTCTGAAAATGAATCTACTTAAAACCAGATTACCCCCAAAGGTTTTGCATACCTAAATTTTACTGTTTTTTGTCTATCCCCAGTTTATTTCTTTGTTCTTTCCTTCTTGAGAGGGGTTTCAAACATAAGACACTTTGAAACTCAAAGATAAGCAGAGAGTTCAAGGAGAAGTTGTGTTTCAGGGGGTTTTGAACATCTAGACAATCTAATCTCTTTTCTACCAGATGATAAAGTCACTGTGTAGCTTCTCAAATTCTCTATTTTCTATTATCTTTATAAAGAACCATTAGAATTTTTTAGCTTTTGTGAAATGTTAGCTGTTTATTCCAATTCTGATTTTTTCCTTCTACTTAGAAAAGAAAGCAGGAACAAACACATCAACTTCCACCATAAAAATATTGATTTGGATTCTTTATGATACATAATGTTCCTTCTAGAATCATTACATTCATGCAATAATTCCCAGAAGCAAACTTTCCTACCTTTTTAGAAACATAGTGAGTCATCCATAATGTCACCCAGAGCTGTACTTGTAATTATGGGTAAAAAATTCATGGCTTTAAACCAGTTACATATATTTGAAGATAAACAAACACAAACACAACACAGTATCAGCACAGTGCCCTGTCTCCTGTGTGTCGCCAAACATCTGTGTTGGAAAGAAAGAAACAAATGCATGAGCAGGCCCTGGTTTCTCCATCTCTGCACTTGTGTTCTGAAATGACACACCCGGGTGTATGCGAACAGATAACGAGAGAACATTGTCATCAGCACAACTCATTACCCAAATCTCACGCGGATTCCTGTTGGTGGTTTTGTTGTCAATTTGTGCCTCACTAGCTCTGTGGTCCTGAACAGAAAACAAACTCAAACCAGAGTTAAAGGTAATAATATTAGTTCATTTCTAGGTATTTGAACTAAACTTCTCAGGCTGTTTATAGTTACTATTCCCTCAAATAGTGAAAGGTTCATAGCAATCACATTTGTAATGGAGCCCACTTCATTGTTACTTCTAGCTACACAGGATAGTGCCTCCAAATATCTTTCCCCATTGGCACTGTTTTACATACCATGGATTCGAGTTACATAAATCATAGCACTTGGGTGCTGCACAAATATGTGTTGATTTTGTAATGGGGAGAATGAGTGTATTCACCAAGTCACACTCCTGGGATTGGGGAGAATAAACTTGAACATAATGCCCTTCATGGTCAGCTTGAAAAAACATTTATTAATTCACATTTATTTTATGATAAACTGTGCGAAGTACTAGGACATAATGAGGAGCAAAAATCAACAGATTTCTGTCTGATGCACCTAGGATCTTGGAAACAAAATTTTAGTAATATTATCAAAAACAACAACTTTGAGTAAGTGCTCAGAAATGAGAGGTGTTAGTATTAGTCAACTGGGCAAAAAGGAGAGGGAAAAGCAGTTTATATTGAGAAATCAGCCCTTGCAGAGGTCCTGTGATAAAGAGATTAAAGAAGGCTTCCATGACTGCGGTGGAGAGACCAAAGCAGGAGAATAACTCAAAATGACACTGGGGAAATAGTTAGGAACCCAACTATGTATGTATGATATTTTGTTGTGAGAGCAATAGGAAATCATGAAGGACACATCACTGTGGATATGAGGTATAAAGGATAGAATTGATTAGAAGGAATAGTGTGGATGAAGATGAACAAGTGTGCAATGAGGAATTCGGCCTCACCCAAAGAGAGGTCTGGACTTTGTCCCTGGCTCCTGTCAGGTAACCTCTAAACCCTTAGAATTTCCTGAGTAATAGGAGTGTCTTTGTTATTTACAGTGGTCCCCACAGATGATACCTGATAGTTTACGCTATTGATGTGAACTGTGATGGGCTCCTTGGGTCATGTAATATCAGACTGACCTCCAGAGAGGAGTGAGATTGAGTCCAAAGACATGAGCAACTAACCAATCATTCATGCCTACATAATGCAGCCCCAGTAAAAGTAAAAACTCTGGACACCAAAGTTTGGGGGAGCTTCCTTGGTTGTCAATACTCTATGTATATTGTCACACATTGATACTGAGAGGATAACACATTCTGAGGAGACTCAGAGACTCTGCCTTATGTGTCTCTTCCTTTGGCTGATTTTCTGTATCCTTTCCCAGTAAAACATAACTGTGAGTATAATAGGTTTCCATGAGTTCTATGAATTTTTCTAGTGAATTATCAAACCTGAGAATGGTTTTGGGAAACCTTTGCTGACGGTTAATTTTAGGTGTCAATATGACTGGGCCAAGTGCCCAGATATTTAGTCAAACATTATTTTGGATGTTTTTGTAAAGGTACTTTTCTGGATGAGAGTAACATTTAAATCAGTGGATTTTGAGTAAAGATTACCCTCCATTATGTGGGTGGGCTTCGTTCAATCTGTTGAAGGTCTTAATAGAACAAAGACTAACCTCCCCTGAGCAAAAAGGAATTCTGCCAATAGACTGCTTTTGGACTTCAACTGCAATGCTTCCCTGGCTCTCTGGCCTGCTGGTCTACCTTATGGATTTTGGACTTACCTGGCTTTCACAATCGCATAAGTCAATTCCTTATAATAAGTCTCTCTCTCTCTCCATGTACATCCTATTAATTCTGTTTCTCTGGAAAACTCTGATTAATACACCCTACACACTTTCAGTTGGTGTCAGAAGTGAGGATGGTCTTGTGTGGATTTTTCCCTCTAACTTTGTAGTTGAACCCTAACTTCTTCAAGTAGGGGTCAGAAGTCTTGGACAGACTTGGAGGTATGGAGTATTTAACCTCGTGGTTTGACTAATTCTGGGTAACAAGTTGAAAGGAACTCCTTTAGTACTAAAGAAGGTATGGTTTTGGAACAAATGGAAAGAAATAGGTGGATTTGAGAGATATTTGTTAAATAAAATCAACAGGAATTTATGAGGCAGGGAGGTGAAAGAGGACAGGATGTGAGATTGATGAGAAAGTGTACAAATGTTCTCACAGGATCATTAGGAGTGTACACTAGTGTGCAAGGAATAAAATCTGTTTGGATAGAGAATGAAAATTGTTTATGTTGGTTACATAGGGACCTTTGGAAGAATCCAATCCTTTTGGTGGAGAGTTGACTTTAACATCAAGAATATATGGAGAAAACAAATTAAAGCCAACAGTTAAACCCCTTTTCATCTCCCCATTCTGTTCTTCCTCCCATTCTCCCCAGAAAGCTAGAGGACCATCTCACTCCAGCTGATTCAGGATAAGCCAAGTATCATGAGAAAAGATTTTACACTTTTAGGCAGTTCCAAAGGGTGCTGGCTTGAAGAAAACCACCAAAAATAAGCAAAGGGTCTGTAAAATTTGAGAGACATGTGAAAGAACAAACATTGACATTTGCATTTTCTTCAGGAAGAGCAAAACCAGAGATGTTTAAAGAATAAGGATTGTGGAGAATAAGGGGAGAAGGGATAGAGATAAAACATTTGGGAGGTTCATGTAAGACAACCTCTGAAGATGTAGGGACCATCCTTTACCTTCATCCCCTATTCTGGTTTCCTATGTGAGGAGGCTTTTGATAGACCAGACACATGCTCTGATTCTCTTTTTCATTAGTCTTTGTCCTTCTTGTTAGAATCCTGAGACCCTCTATTTTGCTTAGTATATCAATCTTTCATATTCTTGAGTAAAGAATTGATTAAATCCTCACTGAGGTACTCAGAGCACTTTCTGGCAATATTTGGGATAAGTGGAGAAGTTATGGTCCCTTCTTCCTTGGGCAGAAGTAGGCTCTGCTAGCATCATTTTTATGGATTGTGTGTCTTGGAGCATCTTCCTTTGTAGAATGTTCTAATTAGACAAGTAGTATGGTAAGTTACTCAAATTCTGCTCTCCTGCCAAATTCTGAATGTGTGGTGATACATTCTGTGAGTCAAGAAAAGAACGGGCCTACCACATTCATGACAATTTCTTTTTCCACATTTCAATTTAGACTTACTTTTAGGCCTATCAAGTCCTTTGATGATAAAACATAATAACTGTATTCTGATTCTACTGCAGTCAGACAAGAAGTTATTGCCTTCCTGAGTTGATATACTCACTCATTTTTCTCATACAGGAGAGGGGAGAGGTGTCAAAACATACACAATTCCAGGTGGGGAGAGAATAACTCTTTATTAGTAATAATGTGGAAGGGTTCTGAAATGAGAGTCAAGAGGCTGAGTTCTAACAGTATTTGTTTACACCTTCCAACAATAGCACTAGTAA
Organism: Equus asinus; assembly: GCF_041296235.1. Taxonomy (NCBI): domain Eukaryota; kingdom Metazoa; phylum Chordata; class Mammalia; order Perissodactyla; family Equidae; genus Equus; species Equus asinus. The sequence continues at coordinate 133,213,857 of NC_091792.1, forward strand.
CCAGTGAGACAATCCAACTACAGAAATTTCCTTAGCTTGACCTCTGGCCACAGGCCATGATGCTTCATACAGGCATATCTGACCTGTTATCTGAAAGATTCAGAACACTCTCACACAATAGGCTCACCTTTATTTCATACTGCAAAATGGATGAAAAGAAATGATTCCAGTGAGTAAATGAAATCTCAATAATGGTAAACATATAGTCCTTGTTCTGAATAACCCTAATGATGGGAGGAGGTTTCATTAAAATTAGGTTTGTTAGAAGCACAAATTCTAATCATGAATGTATTAGGCAAATTTGTTTATGGCAAAGGTTGAATACATAGAGCCTTTTACATATGTCTAAATTCAGTGATAAAATGTTCTACATGCTTCAGTATTTTGAATTGATTATCCGTTGAAGATTACATAGGCTATACTATTTATACTATTTAATGAGTATTTCCAAAGTCTCACAAACACATGTAATAAATAGATTCCCTGGATTGTAAAACTCTACTGCATATTCCATTAATGCAGCACATATATTTCTGGGCTTAATTGTGGAAGATGATGGAGCCTTGGGTGTCTACTGTAACTACCAAATGATGTTTAAAGCTATCTTTGTCCTTATTTTAAAAGCAGATTTCTGATGAGAAAATACTGCAACAATACACTTGCTTCTTTAAACTTAATGTTTCATGTGAGAATAAGGGATCACTTGTCATTTCAGAGTGGAGATTAAGTCTTGTTTGATCATCTTAAGGATGGGATTCTGGTAACTTAATAGTTTAAAAGTATTATATGCTCTGTAGAAATGAAGGTGAATTCACTCAGGAAACCTTAGGAACATGTAATGGAGAACATTTTGAAGTTGCTTAAGCGTTTTAGACTTCAAAATATGCCTATATAAGTCAATTATTTAAGCTGCTCTAAGGCTAGCTTTCCTCCAATATGAAAATATTAAGGTGACATTGTCATGAAACCAAAGACTTAAATTTGGCCACTGTGAATTTGTCAGGTTTATAAGAAATGTGAGGGAATGATAGTAACTATGACTGTAAGGTGTTCTAAAGACAGGAGTCTCTCTTGCTCTTTCAATATGTGCCATGATTTCCGCCTGCACAAGCTGGCAACCAACTGGTATCAGGGGATTGCCTCATTATATGAAAATAAACTTAACCCATCTAGGCTAGCTTGTACTTTATGAAACTGGGGCATGCAATATTAGTATATTAATATTCACCAAGCAGAACAGGGGGAAATCTCAAAGCAAATGCATTGTTTTAACTTTGAAGGTATTAGCAAATACGGTTAACAATTCTGCCTCTCCCTTCCTTTACAAAAGCATTTAGTAAGCTGAAGAGCACTGAACAAGTGGTGGTTACTGCTATTTATACACCTTAAATTCTAGAATGTTGCTGACATCACAAACAGCTCACAGATACTCTGTAAGGTGGTTGTAAGGTTAGCACTCTAACCTAACACCTTCATCAAGTAGATGAAGAAACAAGCCCAGAGAGCTAATGAAGTTCACACTGTAAATCAGCAGGACGTGAGATTAGGATCAGGCTTTCTGACTCTTATTTTCGAACTATTGTTGTATTGTCACTAATATCTATTATTTTGAAATACTACTTCTTCAGCTAAATCTCTGCTCTTATTATGAAAAGCTGCCTCAACTCAATACATTACAGCTTGTATATATTTCACAATAATAATGACAAAAGTGCCAATGATATTTTGAAGTCATCCCATGTCTCAATTCAGTAAATCCAAGCAGAAAGAGGCTAGGGTAAGCTACATGGTTCCTAAGGTCATTGGTGACAAAGACATGACTAGAACGGGTTTTGTTGACTTTGCAACCAGGATAAGTTAGAGTTGAGCCTAAACAGTATGAGAGCTGTGGGAAGAGAAAGAGTAGAATTCGGAGGTGTTGTCAGTACTGGTAAGGTGCAGGGGGAATCCGACTCTGAAGATTTAGAAGTAAGGGAATATGGTGGTTGCCTTTTCTTGCAGAGCAGCCTTCTGTTTTGTTCAACTCACTTTTGCTGTTATCATATAGGTAGCCTCTTCCTAAAGGAAGGAGGCACCTGACCCAAGAGATGTATAATTAATTTAAGACTATCACAATGATTTCATTTCCCTTTGCCAGTGATTGGATTAATGGTGGCCATGTGACTGAGATCTAACCAATAAGATACAAGGAGCAATCTTCTGGGAAAAAATATCATATTAGCAAGAGAGAAAAGTATCAAGAGAAAGCTCCCTGACCTTCTTTTTCTTGGTTTTGAACTTACTTGTGTAATGATGTGATGTTTGGAAATACTGTAGTCTTCTTTCATCATGACAGAAAATCAGGAGACTCTTGAAGAAGTTTAGTGCCCCGACACCATTGAACTGTTGAACCAATTCTGAAATTTCTATCATCGGATTTTTTTAATAATAAAAATAATTGCATTTTGCTTAAGCCACTTTTAGTTGGGCGATTTATTACTTATAGACAAAGGTGTCATAATGGACCTGGTTCCCATTAGTCTCCTTTTGCCCTCAGGCACATTCTCTGCCCATCTCTGTCTTGCCTTGTGCCCTGGAAGGTGGACTCCTATGGACTACATCACCTGGACCTCTTTGCTCCTTTGTTTCTGATTGGCTTCAGCTAATGAGAGACTCCTGTAGATCAGATTTTTCCCTACAACTGTGTCCCTGCTTCAATGTGGTTCTGGTGGTGCTGTGTCCCCTGAGATGGTGGTGTGGGGACCTGGAAATGGCCATCCCAAGATATGTCTCTTTGGCACGACGATTATTTGAGGCTAGTTACTTTTCAGACAGGAAAGAATCTGGAAAGTAGAATTTACTTACCCTTTGTAAGAGACAATTACATTGTAAAGGAACTCTCCGTCTGTAAAGATATCTCTAGAAACTCTTAATCAATGGGGAAGGCAAGAACTTAAATCTGCATTTGTTTATTGTGCTTGTCTGGTAACCTCCTGTAACTGACTTCCCTCCCTCTCCCAACATTGGCATTTCTTTAAGGATTAAACATCTTTCCTTAGGCTAGGAACTGATTGCTGTCCTCACCTGTGACCACCCAGCTCAAGACAATAGACTTGCCTCCTGCTACGCCCACCGAGATAGCAGTAGCAGACCACTATCTGCTGTGTCCATCAAGCGCTGTGCCGACAGGGCAATCTTGTGACTATTGTGGGAGGAACATTTCAATCATATGTGAAATATCCTCTTTGGGGGTATATAACCACTCTGTGCACCCCACTTCTTCGGTGCCCTTCCTTTGGGAAAAAAGGCCCCGGGCCATGGTTCCTCATAAAGCTTTGTTTAATGTTCTCTTGCTATTCTGTCTCATGTGAATTTAATTGGTTCTCCAGCCAGACGAACCCACATTGGATAGAGGAAAAGTCTTCCTCCCCTACAGTGGCTACTGTCTGGTAGTCTTCATTTCATGGCTGCAACTTTCAACTAGGCATAGTGACTCCATTTTCTTGTCTTTCTCCTTCAGGCCAAGGGGATGACATCAGCTTCTTGCTGTTGCTTCCTCCTGGGTGTTTCAACATCTTGTGGATTCCTTTAGCCTTACCCATACCTCTGTAGATAGTTCCTTCATTAGAAATTCTCAGCTGAGGCTGTTGACTGTTTTCTACTGAGACTCTGACTGATATGAACACTCTCTAAAGACTTTTAAAAATGAATCAGAGCAGAGATATCCCCCCTCTCTTTTTAAAGATTAGGATAATTCTAGGCCAACACAAGTTATTTACAATGAAGGCAGCAGCCTTAACCTATGGACTAGTTTGCTATGGCTGCTGTAACAAAGTAACACAAATTGGGTGACTTAAACCACATAAATTTGTTGTCTCACAGTTCTGGAGGCTAAAAGTCCAAGATCAAGGTGTTGGCAGTGTTTGTTCCTTCTGAGGGCTGTGAAGGAGAATCTTTTCTATACTCCTAGCTTTGGGTGATTTGCTGGCAATCTTTGGTGTTCCTTGACTTCTGCTGCAACACCACGATCTTTGCCTTCAAATTCACATGGTATTCTCCCTATGTGCCTGTCTATGTCCAAATTTCTCCCTTTTATAAGAAATCAGTCATATTAAATTGGAGTCCCACCCTAGTCCAATATGACCTCAAGTTAACTAAATACATCTGCAGTGACACTCTTGCTAAATAAGGTCACATTCTGAGGTGGTGGGGGTTAGGACTTCAACATATGAATTTTGTGAGGGCACACTTTGATCCATAGCACGCTGTGTAAAGAAATCAGTAGGAGCTAGTTGTTCTACCATGGAACAGAAAATTTATTTGGAAAAGGCTGTTGAACACTTGCTACAGTTGATGATACCCTGGATCAGGGATACAAACTCACCACATAAACTCTCTAGTCTGAGTACCAGCTATACTGCAATCTTGGAAATGGTTCTCTCACGTAACCTTAACCTTATTCACAGAGAAACATTCTGACTATAATTTACCTGCCCATTTTAAAATTTAAACATTTATTGAGCATTTAAGACAGTGTTGAAATACTTTACATGTTGTTTTAGTTTACTCTTTATAATAGTCTTATAAATTTTTATTAGCATCATCATTTTTCAGATAAGTAACTATGGCTTTGGATCAGGTCACTTGACCAAGGTCTCCCAGCTTGATCAAGCCAGAATGGTGAAGCCATAATTAAAATCTAAGACCTCACACTCCAGAATGGGCACTTTAAACTAATATACGTTTTTTGACCACCATGAGAGAAGGAGATAGCTAAGGATCCTAGTGTCAGGTCATTTTGGCTTTCCAAATTTCTTTTTGTTTAAATTATGAAATTAGAAATCTCGTGCGCACATTATTTCGATAGTTTATTAAATGATAGACTGTCTTGGGACTGATTAATGTCTTCCGCTATCAACTCTGGTTTCTAATACTGCAGTCTGAGGTTCACCTGTGGCCCCATCTCTGCTCATTTTCTTTAAACTTTCACAAGAGCTAATAGACAATGCAGTTACTCTGAAATAGACTTAGCTAAAAAAACCGCTCATCCATTCTAAGTATAATATTTCTGTTCTTCCTTTTTCTTTAAAAAAAACACAACTTTGTCTTTTTTTTAAGGTATGCTTTTTGGTCAGGGAGATTGGCCCTGAGCTAACATGTGTTGCCAATCTTCCTCTTTCTTTTTTTTCTCCCCAAAGTCCCAGTACATGGTTGTATATACTAGCTGTGGGTCATTCTAGTTCTTCTATGTGGGATGCTGCTGCAGCACGGCTTGATGAGCGGTGTGTAGATCCATGCCCAGGATCCAAACTAGTGAACTCTGGGCCGCCAGAGTGGCGTGAGCAAACTTAACCACTTGGCCAAGGGGCTGGCCCCAAAACACAACTTTATGTAGTGAGTATAGAGAGGGTATTCCTCAGAACCGCTCACCCAAGTATGTAAGAAAAAGTAATTGTCTCAAGAAGCAGACCAAATAGGCATGGGAAACTGAAGAGAAGATGTGTAAGATTGCAGTAAGAATTAGGATATTTGATCTTTGGCACTGCCCAAGAAAAAACATTGGAAAGAATATCCTTCCCCTTGTAGGGGAGGAAGATAAATCCTCTTCCCTCTGGGTCTTTCCGGTTGGGTATGAATTAAATTGATATGAGACAGAATAACAGGAGAAAATCAAACAAAGCTTTATAACATGTATACATGGGAGAAACTCAGGAAAACTGAGCAACTCAACAAAATGGCTGAGCTGCCAGCTTAAATATTAACTTCAGCTAAAGGCAAAGGAGGATGTTGGGGGTTGTGGTTTATGATTTCAGAAGTGAGGAAGACAATTTACATGGAGAGGGGAATGCAAATGTTTGTTAAACAAGTTTTTCTGGGCCAAAAATGGGCTTATTGGTGCCTTTCTATCACACCTGTTTTACATGATACTATAACTATCTCATGGTATTAGCTCCTCCCTGGAAGAGGACTTCTATGTTAAATTCTTTTAGGCAGTTTTGGGGAAGGTCAAATGTTCTTCCTGAGTATTCTGAGCCTTTTCTTCAGCTCAAAATAATCTGCATACCGGAGTGGTGCATCTTGGGCTGGCCTGCCCTGAACCCCATCACCCTTCATTCACTGGGAAATAAACAGGAAGCAAAAAGGAATACACTATAAAGCAGGTAGAGTTAGAGGATTGAAAGGTTAGCATAGCTTCAGCAATCAGACATTGCAACCTAAATTGTTTTTGTTATCACGGATTACTTACTAATGGATGTAGTTCCTCACATTTACCCAGAGAAAAATTGCCTTATTGGACCAGATAAACTTCCCACGTAAATCTGGTTATCTTTAAGGATGATTAGATGCCTATGGTCAGAGTGGGTGTGATTTTGCTGCTGTTTTACCATTTATAATGTAGTTTAAAATCTTTGATGACGTTTCAAGCCAATATCCTCTTCTTCCATCCCTGCAAATTGGGCTTCAGAGCCTTGAGATTCAAATTGGTCTATATATAAATTCATACATGGGAAATTTATAAGCATCAAGTAAAACAAGAAGTTTTGGACTCTCAGTATTACAGAGAAATGAGGAGATGAGTGTCCATTATGTGCCAGCCAATCTCACATAGATGAATTGCCTTAATTATCTCAATCATGTTTTGAGATGGGTATGCTTATGCTTACCAGATTTATGAGGATAGTGATGTTCAGAAATATTAAATTTTCCAAAGTCTCATAGGTAGAAAACAAAAGAGCTGAGAATATACATATCTTAGTCTTAATCTTAAAATCTTAATAGGGTGCCATACTCCCTTATGTAGCAAATTAAATTACTTACTAGATACATTATAACACAATATTTACAAAGATCATATTTTGTAGTGATTGATCCAACCAATTCATTCTAGTATATTCCCTTCTTTCTCTCCCTCTCTTCTTCTTTCCCTCCCTCTTTTTCCTTCCTTCCCTTCCTTACAACATATTGATTGTACACCACAATGAGCCAGAACATGTTTCAGTTTAACGGGATGTGTGTTCATTGATCTATAATTCTCAGGGGATGACTGTTGACTCAGGGGAGTCCCAGATTTCAGAGATCAGAGTCCTGGGACTATATAATGGATGAACTAGGAAATCACATCCTCAGAGCCCAGCAAGAGAGTGTGGGCCTGATGGGAGAAAAGGAAAGTTCAGAGAATGGCACACAGTCTAAGTCACATCTAAATAGAGTGACATGGCCAGTCCTCCTTTTCATATGGAAATTTTATTACCCTGATTTTAGCTAACACAGCAAACTTAAGGCCTAAATATAAAGTAATATTGACATCTTAATCTATGCTTCTTGGTCAGGCAGTTCTGTCTTTAGAAATCAGACTGGGAATGACACAGGTTGAATTGGGCGATGTGGCTGCTGGGCAGTCATTTACTCCACATCTCTGGAGTCAGATTTAACACATTTTTGACATCCTACCTACATGCCTGTGAATGTTAATTAGAAATCAATTTCCCTCGATTTCTTATATGCTTATAATACACTTTTAATTAATTATAATTCTTTGCTTTTTTTGACTCATTCATTTATCTATAAACTAAATATAAATTAAAATTTCACAATTTTTCCCAGCTTGGTAAGTTCTGGAGTTATAGAGGAGAAAAATACAGGAAAGTTCTGTTTTTTTGAATTCCATTCAAAATATGGCTGGAATGCGCTTGCTGTATTTTCACATTCTTTATTCAGTTTTCTCCAACAAGCATACCTATGGGTATTATCAGAATACAATGGTCAATGTATTTAGTGGAAGTCAAAGACTTGGATTTTTTCATTTCCTAGAGTTTGAAAATTGAATTACTTCATTGATGCAATAAATTATATAATGACATAGTACATGTGATTAAAAAAATACACAAGGGTCTACCAGTCAAATTTAAGTATTCGACCAAAAAACTTTTATGAGAAAGTCCCAAGAGACTGCTTAAAAAACCTTGAGAAGAATCTGAGATGAGTTGATTGCCATCTTGAGACAAAGCAATGCTGAACCTTGTCAAGATTTAAGCTCGTCCAACTACCCTTCAGCTCTTCACTTTCAGAACTTGATTTAGCATTCAACACAATCTCATGGCACTTGAAGCTCTGTCAAACTAAACAGCTCTGTTTTGGACACATGTTTTGAAAAGCCTCACAGACTCTCTGTTTGCACATACAGCATATTTTTAAAATAGTATAACCTTGAAGAAGCATTGAGCTATTATTTTCCTAAAAGGAAAACTAGAAACCAGTGAAGCTTACATATTTGCTGTCTTCACAGGAAAAAGAAATGCACTTCTTGCCTTACTTTCACACTGTAACAGAGTTCTGCCATTTTGCGACTGAAAGAACAATTTTTTTTTTTTGGCAAATAATTGGGAGCCAAGATATGGGTTTGCTTTATTTCTCCCTAAACCTAAGAGCTTTTTCAACCATAAAGTAAATGTTTTCTCAAAAAATTGAAACTCTGGAACACACATTTTACCTATTCTTTGCAGCCCAGAATTCTAAAGAATATTACTGGTAGCAGATAAACTCAAAGACTGGTAACAGCACAGCCTACTACAAAATTTGATTGTGCTTAAATGGCACAGTGTGGACAATAGGGCAAAAATTATTCTTACATGATTTTCTCTTTGTTATGCTGTGATCCTATCTACATTTGTGTCTTATTCTTACTCTTTATCAGATAACATACTATCTTGTATATTAAATTAAGTTTCTTACCAGATACATTATAACACATTATTTACAAAATGGTTTGTAGTTATTAATCCAATTAATCCAACCAATTTATAGAAGTATATTTCCTTCCTTTCTTCCTTCTTTCTTCCATCTTTTTTGTTCTCTTTCCTCCTTCAATTACTCCCTTTCTCCTTCCTTGATGCCTCCTCCCTTCCTTCTTTCTTTCCTTCCAACACATTTGTTGTGCATCACAATATGCCAGGTCATGTTCCAGCTTCCTGGGACATGGGTTAATTAATCTATGATGTTTGAGGGATGATTGTTGACTCATCCCAGGGATCCCAGGGCTTCAGAGATGAAAGTCCTGAGATTATGTAAACTTTTAAAAGTTTAGAAATCTCATTTTTCTTCCATACTCATTTTCATGATGGATATGTGTGAACCATTACCTTCTAGAGAAGTGAATGTCTCTTAGCCTTTTCTATTCTCTGGACATAGTGCTGCATATACAGATCTGAATTCTAGAGATGTTACTTGGAATTCTGGATCTAAAGTCTTTACGCCTACATTGGAAATCTGATTACAGGAGGAACATTGTGAGGGACAGGGCTGTGGGACTGGAGGGATTTGGTGGTGCTTAAATCTTGCACATTCCATTTTAGCCTTGGTGATGCCACATTTTATAGTTAATGTCTAACAGAGGTGAGCATTCTACTGGCTCAGCAGTAATTTATACTGTCAGCTCATAAATAATACCACAGATATTGCTTAATAATAAATAACATATTATTTGGAACAAAAAAGATCAACGTATAGGAAGGGGCACAGAGAAATAGTGTCCTGAAATGTGACATTTTCCATGGTTTTTACCACAAACTTATGAGGTTATTCACAAAATATATGTAAATTGTCTGAGTTCATTTAGCTCATAGCTAATCAGACTGGTATTCATGGCCTTAAAATTTAGAAATCTGGCTCACATCTATTTTTGTTCCGTTATACTGTTGGGGCCTCTTGTATTGATACAGTCCTCCAACTTTCTGCGTGCTGAGACATACATTGATGCAACTATGTATTTGTTTATTTATTCAGTCATTTGATATTTACTGAATGTTTATTATGTTTCAGGCATAGATCTATAAGAGATGAAAAAGTGAATGAGGCAGCAGGATGTAGTTATACAAGTATTGGAACCAGAAAGACTTGGATTGAATTATCATTACTATCATGGAGACTCAAGCTGGCAGTGGCAATAAGTCATGCATACAACAAAATGAATACAATGTCAAAAGTAGCACATTTTCAGTACCATGTGACTATGACAGCAAATAAATGCTTAGAATTTGTTGAAGGGAGACCTTGTAGTGCGTGTATGTGTGTGTGTGCACGTGTGTGTGTGCCTGTGTATGTGTGTGCGCTTACATTTCATTATTTTACATGTATATGCATAAGCCTATCTAGCACGATCAGCCTGAGAAAGACACCCATGTCTTTTAAAGTCCACTTGGTCTTATCAAGTTATATACACCATTTCTACAATTTTGCTATAGTTAAAAGAAAACTGCTAAAACATTTAATAAATAGAATAGTCCTCCTACAGCATCATTTCTTTGTTTAGCTTTACTTTCCAGAATGGAGTGTACATTTTTAAAATGTGTCTAAGTGAGATACAAATATTCCTAATGTATCAAAGTCTATTGAACAGGGTTTATCCTTCCCTTTTAAAGATATTAAACTCAGTGCTTTATATCCTGTCTGTCGAATAACCAGAGGAGGAAGAAGAAGAGGAAGACATTCATTTGCAAGCATTTTATTGGTTTATCCTGTTCCTGTCTTTTTTGCCTTCCTGTGCTGTGTTTGCCCTGAACAAGTGTACGTGCTATATTGAATGTGTTTTCCTATCAGAGGTTGCAAACTGGCAATGTGTGTGTGGGGGGCCCAGATGGTCCACAGATGTATTTTGTTCGACTCATACAGTGTTGGCCTACACAGTATTTATATTTTATTCTTAATCAGAACTGGGAGGTTTCAATGCATATGTGGATAAATGACTTCTCTTGAAAAAAAGTATCAGAAGATTTCACATCAGGGGATCTTTTTTCAAACTTTGTGATTATTAGTTGGGTTGAGGTTATCTTCCATGTCGTTCACCACAGTCATCCCCACCATTCCCTGTTGCATCCTAACACTGAAACCAAATGCCAATTGCTATTTAGCAGAGCACTTGTGCTATTGTTTATATTATTTTCGAGTGAAAAGAAAAATTAAATATTTCTTACAGATCTGTCTCTATTTTATATAAGGTCAACATTGCATTTTTATATTATCTACCTTCCTCTAACATTGAATGATTTTAGGACCTCATTGCATTGGATATTTAACCCAGTATAGTGGAAAGAATCAAGAAGATTCAGAGTCTGACACATCTGGGTTCAAATTCAAGTTTTCTGTTTACTGACAGTGTAATGGTATATAAATTAAGTCAAGTGACTTAACTTTGCCAGGCCTTTAAAGTATCTAAAAGAAAGTATTTAAAGTATTTTTATACTTTTAAAGAAATTGAAAAATACTTAAAAGTAGATATAAAAATTAAATCCATTTCAGAAGGGTTTTTGTGGGGAATAAATGAGACAGCCTAGAAGATTGCCGGGAAGATGGTGGTGTAGGAGGACTCTGAACTCACCTCTTCCCATTGATGCAACAAAATCACAGCTACCCTTAGAACAATTATTCCTCAGAAAGAAGCGAAAACTCGCTAAAACGAACCCCCACAACAACAAGTGACAGTGCTGACTGAGATGGAAGAGGCAGAAAATCCTTTCTGGAGAGGAAAAAGCCACATTCTAGCTGTGGCACTTTACAGCTGGGAGCCATCTTGAGGTACGAAGCTTTCCCTGAAGGAGTGGGGGATCTGAGCAGGAGAGCTTTGCCAAAATATGCAGCTTTTGAACTCAGCACAACCGAGACAGGTGTCATAATATCTGTTTTGCTGGGTACTAACAACAACAGGAAATACCCACAGAAAAGCTATCGAACATAAGAGAAAGAAAAAACCTGCTCTTAAAGGGCCCATTTACAAATTCATCCATTCTGGAAAGGAACCTAAGATCACAAGAAAGGTGCACAATCCTCTGGTGAAAAGAGGCTCACTTGACAGGCTCCAGGTGCATCTCAGTGAGGCAGAAGGCAGCTGGGACCACCTCCCCAGGGACTGAGACATTGGCAGCAGCCATTATTGTGATCTAGTACAGGAGTGCTAACACAGACGTTGGTAGGCTCTGTTGGAGTTCTTCCCCTGCCCTGTTAGCACAGGGGTCTGCCAGACCCAACTAGAGCACCAATTTAATCCAGCTCAGCCAGGGTGGGTATACTTCCTTAGGGACAGGCGCCATCCAACAGTAAGTCCTCAGGCAATGTGTTGTCTCACATAGGTGACATATGTGGGACTTCTGCATGGGGCAAGTGGGTCTGCCTCTGTGGGAAGGGTGTGCATGAGGGGCAGGCCTGTGTTGGCAAAGAGTGTGAGGCCTCTGCAGCAGGGAGAGTGGGTCCACTTCAGGACATGTGCCTGGGGCAGGACTACCTTGACAGGGTGTCTGAGTCTGTGGGCAGTGGGGCTTCTCAGCTGCATCAGACTTGTGTTTGTCAAACAGCTACATAGGAGATTGGCCACACCTTCCAACACCTGAAACAACTGTGTGCTGCCACCCCTGGGGCCGGCCCCACACAGCTGCACTATTGAGAGAGCTGACAACAGCCTTGCAGGCTGGAGGCCTACAGCAATTGTAAGCCCCTGAGCCAAGCAACCAGCCACTCTGGGGACCTACTCACTTAGAAAAAATTCAGCAAAAATGTGCTATTAGATCTTGCAACCAACTGTGCTGGAGTTCCCCATGCCCAGTAAAGTGACAAAGGGACTGTAGCAGCTGCATGCAGCTAAGTATTACAACCAGCCAACCAGGGGGACAGCCTAGCCTGCCTGTGCACCTGCAAGAAGAGCAACTCTATCATAACAGAAAGACACATGTTGCCCATACAGGGAACTCATGGAACATTTTGAACTGCTGATGAGAGGGAAGCAGACTGCTGGGCATCTCTTACATAAGACCACTTCTCTAAGATTGGGAGACATAGCTGATCTACCTAATACATAGATATAAACACAGAGAAAGAGGCAAAATGAAGAGAGACAAAGGAATATGTTCCAAATAAGGGAGCAGAACAAATTATCAGAAGAAAGAAATAAATGAAAAAGAGGTGAACAATCTACCTGATAAAGTGTACAAACTAATAGTCATAAGGGTGTTCACTGATCTTGGGAGAAGAATGAATGAATTCAGTGAGAACTTCAACAAAGGATTGGAAAGTACAAAAAAGAACCAATCAGAACTGAAGAATACAGAGATGGAAATGAAAAAATCATTATAGGGAATCAATAGCAGAGTAGATGATATGAAAGAATGGATCAGTGAGTTGAACAAAAGACTAGAGAAAATCACCCAAGATAAATAGAAAAAATAAAAGAATTAAAAAGAATAAGGACAGTCTAAGGGACCTCTGGGACAACACCAAGTACACTAACATCCATATTATAGGTGTCTCAAAAGGAGAAGAGAGAGACAAAGGGGTAGCATCTATTTGAAGAAATAATAGCTGAAAGCTTTCCTAAACTAAGGAAGGAAAAAGACATCAAGGTACAGGAAGCAAAAGAAGATGAACCCAAAGGCCTGCACCAAGACACATTATAATTAAAATGTCAAGAACTAAAGCTAAGGAGAGAATCCTAAAAGCTGCAAGAGAAAGGCAACAGGTTACATACAAAGGGAAGCCCATAAGACTATCGGCTGAATTCTCAGCAGAAAGCTTACAGGCTAGAGGGTATGGCACAGTATGTTTAAAGTGCTGAAAGGAAAAATGCTACAGCCAAGAATACTCTATCCAGAATAGAAGGAGATATAAAGAGTTTTCCAGATAAGCAAAAACTAAAGGAGCTTATCACCAATAAACCAAGCTTAGAAGAAATGCTTAAGATATTTATTTAAATTGAAAAGGAAAGACCACAAATAGGAATAAGAAAATTATCAAATAAACAAAACAAAACAATAAAATCACTGGTAGAGGCAAATATACAGTAAAAGTAGCAGACCAACCACCTATGAAGCTAATATGAAGATCAAAAGACAAAAATACTAAAATTATCTTTTTCTATGATAAGAAGGTAATGGATATACATGCACAAAAAAGAGGTTAAATATGACATCAAAAACATAAAATGTGGCAAGAGGGGAGTAAAAGAGTAGAGCTTTTAGCAAGAAGTCAAACTTAAGAGACCATCAACTTAATATAGATAGCTATATATGTAGGTTATTACTTATGAACCTCATGGTAATCACAAACCAGAAACCTATAATAAATACACAAAAACTTAAGAGAAAGGAGCACAAACATAATACTAAAGAAAGCCATCAAACCACAAGGGAAGAGAGCAAGAGAAGAAGAAAGGAACAGAGAAGAACTACTAAAACATCCAGAAAAAAGTAACAAAATAGTTATAAGTACATATTTACCAATAGCTACTTTAAATGTCAATGGATTAAATGCTCCAATCAAAAGACATAGGGTGGCTGATTGAATAAAAAAAACAAGACCTATATATATGTTGCATACAAGAGAAACACTTCAGACCTAAAGACACTCACAAACTGAAAGTGAAGGGATGGAAAAAGATACTCCATGCAAATGGTGGTGAAAAGAAAGCTGGGATAGCAATACTTACATCAGACAAAATAGACTTTAAAACAAAAACTAACAAGAGACAAAGAAGGGTACTACATAAAGATAAATGGAACAAACAAGAAGATATAACACTTGTAAATATCTATGCACCCAACATAGGAGCACCTAAATATGTAAAGCAATTATTAACAGGAATAAAATGAGAAATAGCCAGTAACACAATAATAGTAGGGAACTTTAACATTCCATTTAACCAATGGATACATCATCCAAACAGAAGATCAATAAGGAAACTTTGGCCTTAAATGACACATTAGACTAGATGGACTTAGTAGATATATACAGAACATTCCACCCCAAAACTGCAGAGTACACATTCTTTTTAAATGCACATGGAACATTCTCCATGATAGATCACATATTAGGCCACAAAACAAGTCTCAATAAATTTAAGAAGATTGAAATAGTACCAAGTATCTTTTCGGACCACAATGGTATGAAACTAGAAATCAATCACAGGAATAAAATCGGAAAAGCCACAAATATGTGGAGATTAAACAAAATGCTACTGAACAACGATTGGGTCAATGAAGAAATCACAGGAGAAATAAAAAAAATACCTTGAGACAATGAAAATGAAAATAAGACTTGCAAAAATTTAGGATACAACAAAAGTGGTTCTAAGAGGGAAGTTTATAGCAATATAGGTCTATCTCAACAAACAAGAAAACAATCTAACAGTGCACGTGAAGGAACTGGAAAAAGAAGAATAATCAAAGCCCAAAATCAGTAGAAGGAAGGAAATAATAAAAATCAGAGCAGAAATAAATGAAATAGAGAGTTAAAAAAAATAGAGACTAGAAAAAATCAATGAAACCAAGAGCTGGTTCTTTGAAAAGATAAACGAAGTTGACAAATCTTTAGATAGACTTACCAAGAAAGAAAGAGAGAAGGCTCAAATAAATAAAATCAGAAGTGAAAGAAGAGAAATTACAATAGACAATACAGAAATCCAAAAGATTATAAGAGTTTACAATGAAAAGCTATATGCCATCAACTTGGATAATATACAAGAAATGGATAAATTCTTGGAATCATACAACCTTCCAAAATTGAATCAATAAGAAATAGAGAATTTTAACAGACCAATTACTAGTAAAGAGATCAAAACTGTAATCAAAAACCCCCCAAAAAATAAAAGTCCAGGACCAGATGGCTTCCCTGGGGAATTCTACCAAACATTCAGGGAAGACTTAATAACTCTCTTTCTCAAACTCTTCCAAGGAATTGAAGAGGAGGGGAAGATTTCTAACTCATTCTATGAAGCCAACATTACCCAGATGCCAAAACCAGGAAAGGACAACACAAAAAAAGGAAATTACAGGCCAATATCACTGATGAACATCAATGCAAAAATCCTCCATAAAATAATAGCAAATTGAATGCAACAATGCATTAAAAGTTAATACACCATGATCAAGGGGGATTTATCCAAGGGATGCAAGGATGGTTCAACATCCACAAATCAATCAACATGATACACCACGTTAACAAAATAAGACTAAAAATCACATGATCATCTCAATAGATGCAGAGAAAGCATTTGACAAGATACAGCACCCATTTGTGATAAAAACTCTGAATAAAATGGAAATAGAAGGAAAGTACCTCAATGTAATAAAGGCTGTATATGATGAACCCACAGCAAATATCACACTCAATGGAAAGTTGAAAGCTATCCTTGAAAGCTATCCTTCTAAGAACACCAACTAGGCAAGAATGCCCACTTTAACCACTCATATTCAACATTGTATTGGAAGTCCTGGCCAGGGCATTCAGGAAAGAAAAAGAAAAGGATCCAAATTGGAAAGGAAGAAGTGAAACTGTCACTATTTGCAGATGATATGACTTCATATATAGAAAACCCTAAAGAATCCACCTAAAAACTTTTGGAAATAATAGATGAATACAGTAAAGTTGCGGGATACAACGTCAACATACAAAAATCAGTTGCATTTCTACACACTAACAATGAAGTAGCAGAAAGAGTAATTAAGAATAAAATCCTAGTTACAATTGCAACACAAAGAATAAAATACTTAAGAATAAGTTTAACCAAAGAGGTCAAAAACCTGTACACTGAAAATTATAAAACGTTGTTGAAAGAAACTGAAGAAGTCACAAGGAAATGGAAAGATATTTCATGCTCTTGAATTGGAAGAATTTATATAGTTAAAATGTCCATTCTTCCTGAACCAATCTACAGATTCAGTGCAAGCCCTATCAAAGTTCCAACAACACTTTTCACAGAAATAGAACAAAGAAGCACAAGATTTATAAGGAATAACCAAAGAACCCCAATAGCCAAAGGAGTCCTGAGCAAAAAGAACAAAGTTGGAGGTATCACATTTTCTGATTTTGAAATATACTACAAAGCTATAATAACCAAAACAGAATGATACTACCACAAAAACAGACATACAGATCAATGGAACAGAATTGAGAGCTCAGAAATAAACCCAAACATCTATGGATAGTTAATTTTTGATAAGGGAATCAAGAACATACAATGGTGAAAGGAACTCTTCAATAAATGGTGTTGGGAAAACTGGACAGCCACATGCAAAAGAATTAAAGTAGACCATTATCTCATACCATACAGAAAAATTAACTCAAAATGGATTAAAGACTTGAATATAAGACCTGAAACCATGAAACTTCTAGAAGAAATCATTGACAGTATGCTCTTTGACGTGGGTCTTAGAAGCATATTTGCAAATACCATGTCTGACCAGGCAAGGGAAACAACAGAAAAAATAAACAAATGGGACTACGTCAAAGTAAAAACCTTCGTTGAAGGAAACCATCAACGAAACAGAAAGACAACAATTAGGAGAAGATATTGGCAAACTATATATGTGATAAGGGGTTAATATTCAAAATATATAAAGAACTCATAAGTCTCAACAACCAAAAAACTAACAATTGAAAAATGGGTAAAAGATCTGAACAGACGTTTTTCCAAAGAAGATATGCAGATGGCCAACAGGCACATGAAAAGATGTTTAACTTCACCAATTATTAGGGAAATGCAAATCAAAACTACCATGAGATTTGGCCTCAGGCCTGTCAGAATGCCTATGATTAACAAGACAAGGAATAACAAGTGTTGGAGAGGATGTGGAGTAAGGGAACTCTCATATACTGCTGGTGGGAATGCAAACTGGTGTAGCCATTATGGAAAACAGTATGCAGATTCTTAAAAAAATTAAGAATAGAGCTACCATGCAATCCAGCTATTCTGTTCCTGGCTATTTATCCAAAGAATGTGAAAACACAAATGTGTAAAACTATATGCACCCCTATGTTCATTGCAGCAGTATTTGCAATAGCCAAGACTTGGAAGCAACGTAAGTACCCATCAAGGGATGAATGGATAAAGAAGATGTGGTATATATACACAATGGAATACTACTCAGCCATGAAGATGATGAAATATTGTGATTTGCAACAACATGGACGGACCCTGAGGGTATTATGCTAAGCGAACGTCAGAGGAAGAAAGTCAAATAGCTTATGATGTCACTCATAAATAGAATATAAAAACAATAGCAACAATAAACAAACACATAGATACCAAGATTAGATTGGTGGTTACCAGAGTGGAAGGGGGAGGGTGGAGAGTGAAAGGGGTGATGGCACATGTGTGTGGTGATGGATGGTAATTAGTCTTCGGGTGGTGAACATGATGTAAACTACACAGAAATCAAAATATAATGATGTACACCAGAAATTTATACACTTTTGTAAACCAATATCACCTCAATTAAAAAACACATAAAATAAAGCAACTTAGTATATTACATAACCTTAAAGACGCTTGTTGAAAAAATATTCATTTCCAAGTCTTATATAATTTCTTCAATTTTTTTTTAGGAAGATTAGCCCTGAGCTAACATCTGCCACCAATTCTCCTCCTTTTTGCTGAGGAAGACTGGCCCTGAGCTAACATCCATGCCCATCTTCCTCTGCTTTATACGTGGGACATCTGCCACAGCATGGCTTGACAAGCAGTGTGTAGGTCCACACCTGGGATCCAAACCAGCAAACCCTGGGCTGCCAAAGTGGAACGTGCGAACTTAACCACTGCACTGCTGGGCTGGTCCCTCTTCAATATTTTTAATGAAAGAAAATTTAAGAATAAATAAATAAATAAATAATGAGACAGTATTTGTATGATTTCCTTGGTGCAGAGCAGACATTGCGCATACATTTGCCACCTCCATGCAGTGATAAGATGGATTTCTT
This sequence comes from Equus asinus, assembly GCF_041296235.1. Classification (NCBI taxonomy): domain Eukaryota; kingdom Metazoa; phylum Chordata; class Mammalia; order Perissodactyla; family Equidae; genus Equus; species Equus asinus. The sequence goes on from NC_091792.1 coordinate 133,232,571, forward strand.
TGTGGATACATGTGTCTTGGCACTTCTCAGCATCATAAGGAAGTATCCGTCCTGCTGCGTCCTCTGTAGGCCTTAGTGAGGAATTGATGATCATCAACAGGGACTCATCAAGAAGCACAACTACGAGGGCTGCCCTGGTGGCACAGCAGTTAAATTTGCACGTTCCACTTCGGCAGCTGGGGGTTCGCCAGATCAGATCCTGGGTGCAGACCTACCCGCTGATTATCAAGCTGTGCTGTGGCAGGTGGCCCACATATAAAGTAGAGGAAGATGGGCACGGATGTTAGCTCAGGGCCAGTCTTCCTTAGCAAAAAGAGGAGGATTGGCAGCAGATGTTACCTCAGGGCTAATCTTCCTCAAAAAAAAAAGCACAACTACAAACATTGCTACTGCTAAATTCCTTAGGAAACATGGAGATTGCCTCTACAACATACAATCTATTCATTCTTTAATCTGTACTCTGATTGCCCAAATCATCTGAAAATCTATACTCTGTATAGTTATTTGTGCCCCCTTCTTTCCAAATTTAATTAATAACTTGTATTTTGGCTTATTTTTTCTGCTTATTTTGAAGAAAAATTTCTATGCAACTATGGTGATAATTACTATGTAAGTGTGTTGTGAAGGATACTCTTTATTTCCTTACAAATTTTTATGTATAAGGAATCATCGGAGAAATTTATCTCTAATTGTATTTCACTTTTAGAAATATATGTTCTTCTGTGGGTCAATCTTTTCTTTTTTTTACAGTATGTATTTAATGAACAACATAATGAATCCTCCTATCCGCTGACAAGAGGGCCTGAATGTTCTCCTCAGCTTGACTAAACTTCAGTCAGTCTTCTTTCTGACTCAAGGCCCCTGACCTCCCTTTTCTTGGAGCATTTACTTTAGAAAACTTGGAATTGTAAATTCTTTCTCTGCCCTTTTGAAATGTATGTAACTCTTCTCTCAGCCCTCTGCCAGTTTTACAACCCCGGGAGCATCTTTTTCAAGGATCTGGGAACCATCTCTTTGAAATGGAAACACAGAAGGAGAAAGCACCTCTATCTCCTGGTCTCTATAGGAGGTTAGGAGCCTAATTTCTGTGGACGCCCATTAGCAAACGCAGATGGCCTCATCATGGAGAAAAATATTTGCAAACTCAGGAATAACTTAATGTGCTCCACACATCTCATTGATCAACCTGCCCCCTAATCTTCTCCAGAACATTTCAACTAGCTCATTCCAGCCCTTAAAACTCTCCCCCATTTTGTTTCAGCAGAGGTGAGTTCAGCCCCTCTTCCCTATTGCAGTAACTTGAATAAAGTCTTCATTGCCTGTTTGTTTGTCTGCTGTAATTTTCACTTTGATGCCTCTTTAGACTGCTGCTGGATAACGGAGTCAAATTTGATGCTTGTTTCCAAGAAGAATACTATATGTTTTGTACCATTTTCTCAATTATATATCAGTAATACTTTTTTGAATGTCCTTTTTTCTTTGGATTTCCTTATGTAAACATTTCAATTTTAATTTTATCTTGTTTTATTGTATTTATTTTCTAGACAGTAAATTAAATATGCGTCGGGAGATCGGGGAAGAAATGTTGCCTTCTTTTTCTCATTTCCAATGGTCACAATAGGATAGTGATGGCACTATCGGGTAATGCAGACATAGTGAGAGAGATTTTTAAGTGGCCAAAGTTGCAGAAATTTATGGATATGGTTAGTAATGTAGGTGGTAACACAGAGCCCTCTCAGAAAGGAACTTTCTGGAGCTCCGCACAGATGTAAGAAGTTTTGGATAATCCCTGCTTCCCAGAGGAGAGGGTGTGGAAAGCTTTTTTAGGCACTCATTCTTTCAGTGTTTTTTGTTTTTGTTTTTCATCTTCCTGATATTTCTCTAACTCCTGACTCTTCCGTGACAGTGGACTTATGTGTGCTTACTCTTCAGGGAAAATAATCATTTTGAAAAATACATCACCTTCCTTACTGCAAGATTAAGTGAGGTGAAATTCACTTTCCTTAAAGCATCCTTTAGCAGATCCAGGATTCAGCGAGTCAGAAGTCCTTTCCAGCATCTTATATTAGGAAAATACCTGGTGGAATGATGTCTGGCAGTAACCTGACACCTGACAACTTCACATTCCCAGCAGGTATTAGACTGAGTTCGGTACTGAGGAATCAATGGATATTTTGAGCCTTGGTTTTATGAGTACCTTCCTCATTCAAGGATATTGAAATGCCCTAGAGCAGTATTAAATATGTGGAAATATCGCAAAAGAAGAGGGTCACATAAGCAGAGAACTTGGCAGTTGCTCTGCTATTCCCTTCCTCTGTTTTCCAGAGCAGAATTTCCATTCAATTATGGCACACTTCCTTTTGAGATTAGATATGTTTTCATTATCCTTGTCATGATGGCACTCTTGTACCATCATCACTGAGTGAGCTGAAACAATCTGGCAGGCTAGGATCTAGCTATGAGGAACTGGAGACACATGCTATATCATGCTTTGCTTTTCTGAAAGATCTCCTATTTCTGGTGCTGCTCAGAAACTCAGTGACTCTTGTAAACTGGTTTGGGAGGATGGAAAAAAGAGAAGCACCTGGTTTAATGATGTGTTGCTTAAAGTCCCCGAAGGTTTAGCCATATAATGAACCCAAAAGGATTGCCACCATTGCCACAGTAAAGGATCAGATCCTATTCATGTGTGTACAGTCTCCTCCAGATGACCTCAGTTATTTGTTTTGTATTTCAAGAATCCCGTTGGCATTAATTATAATCTAACGTCATCTAGATAAAATAATGGCATCAGTTGAAAACTTATTGAGTAGAGAGTTTTATTTTTAAGAAGTTTTATCTAGTCATAATTCATAACTACCAGGACTCACATCTCTTTACTACAGCACTGAATTTGGGAGATGAGAAAAGATCAACTAGTGTAACAGAAAGACTTAGGATGGGCTAGAACTTTCAAAATAATATGACTAGTCATAACCAAGTTGTTTTGTTAAGCATTTAAACATTGTTAACTCTCCAATAACAATAGTGTGCTATACAGGGAGAGACATAATGTAATAGATAATATATTTGAGGCACATATATTTTGAGATTATTGAAAAACCTTCAAGAATTGTTAAGATTTCAAATATTAGTGTTTTATCAGAAAGGTACCTTATTTTTAAGTAATTTTAAAGTTTTGCTAAGTTCTTTTTTTGTTATAAGAACTGACCTTTCAGTTGGATGCCCTTGGTTTTATAAATCATGTAAAATAGAAAGAAGAATTTCATTTATATAAATTCAGTTTACATAGACATATATACTGGAATCTTTTTTTTCCCATTAACCATATACGTATGTGTCACTTATTTCTATTTTTTAGTATCTGCACTAGCAAAATGGGAATGATACATATCTATTTGTATTTAGCTGTCTCTTTTAAATAAAAAACAAAACAAAACCAATGTAAGCTAATTGTAACACGAATCTTTCTCTTCCCTGGAAATTGTGATAGAACTAGGGTCAGTGGAGAGTGGAATCAAGACTCCAATAATGTTATCAGATCTCTCAGCCCCTCTCTGTCTCTGCATCTCTGTCTCTCTCTCCACCACTCAGCTTGCTCCTTTCGTGTGGTGAGGACGATGGTCAGCAGCAGCTCCACATTCACATCCCCTCAGCATCTTGACACCGAGGAGGGAGAGAGCCTTTTGCAATAACTACAGCCGTGAATTTTATGCAAGACTCTGCTCAGCCCAGCCTGGATCATATCATCATCCCTGCTTATTGTGATTGGCCAGGCCTGGGCCCCATGCTCACAATTGTGAGAAAAGAGAAGAAGAAAAGAAGGAAAAAAATGAAGCGTGACCTAAAACAATTACTACCACAGTAATCTAAGGTAAAAGGGCTCTATGTCTTGGTTTAGACCTGTTATCCTGGCATTTCTTTCAACTTTTTCGTATTTTAAAGAAGGATTATTACTATTTACCTTAAAATAAAACAGGATAAATTTGGTCAGCTTCCATTTTGTACTGCCAGCTTCTGCTGTGATCTCTTTTAGCAGTGGGTGAAATGCACGTGTTGTGAACGGGGAACTCATTTTACCACGTAGTTAAATGAAGTGAAAAACAGAGGAAAACAAAACTGAGATAGCTGCCTCTCTGTTCCTGACCCTTTTCCAGATGTAATATAGCCAACACCTCCTGTTCGGGACAGCATGTAGTGCACTCCTGCCGAAATGAAATGAATCCAGATACAAGTAGCTAGAGTCAGCTAACTCCTGGTCTGGGGTGTCAGTAGGTGAAGTATTTGATGCTGATGTTTCTGACTGACTGCCATTATAGCAGCTAGTTGCTCTGTGGCCCATGCTTGGCTTGAGAGATGCAGGAAGGCTGCCAATTAATGGGGCAAGTAGTAAACATGGGAATGGTAGGTTTGATACTCATGAAATATGTGCAGGAAACAGGCACCAAGCTATGTTGCCATAGAGAACAGTCTGAACCCTCTTGCTACAGTGATTTTGTCATGTATTGCATGGTGAAAATAAACAGCTATTTATATTATTTTTGGTAGCACTTTCTTTTATAATTTTGCAATAACCCTTTCAGTAGTAATGAATTAATACAAATAAAAGTGTATTTTTGATGAACTCAAGGCAGTGAATACTGCAATGTGCAATTTGTACAGCAACGTAAATATTGAACATGCAACTTGCACAAAATATTTTTTACATTTACCATCCACCACAGAGATCATAGTGATGTTGCTAACCATACGAAATTCAAAAGAAACATATGCATGAGAAAGCATTAATGCTGAGTTCATAAGTTAAAGATGGCTGTACCCAAAGAAGATTTAAGCCCGTAAGTTGTTTTTACATCTTTAAGAAAAGCATAACTTTTCATTTCAATCAGAAACCATTCTAAATTAAATTTGATAATTTGCAATTCCAAGTTTGTTTTCATGTATAACAAATTGAGTAATATGTATTAATGTATTTGCTACATTATTAGGAATTAGTTGTTTTGCAAATAGCTACATACTACTAGTTTTATATCACTGTCATTACATGCTTCAAACAAAACATCAGTTAACTAAATTCTAACAATGATTCTGTTTTCCATCCAATTCAGGGAAAAGATATTTGAATATCATTCTGTTGAAGATGAAGCCTCTGTTATTATTGTAGATACTAGTGTAAATTCTTTAAAATTATTTGCTTTAACAGTGATAATAAAAATCCATGGTTTTGTTCAAAGGAGTTATTATGGTAAAAAATCAATGTCCTAATAAATTAAGAACTCTATGAAGCAGAAATGTACTTTGAATTGGTTGAGGTGTACACATAATTCATAATTGTCTCCAAACAAGCTGTGATATACTACCAATCAAAATAGAAGCTATAGGTGTCAAAATTGACAAATATTATAATACTATGCACACACAGAGTAACTGAACTATGACGGTGAATACAAAATAATACATCTTCATGAAAGCATGTGCTTTGTTTGCTGCCGGTCATCAATAAGAGTTTAGAAGTGTTTGACTCAGAAGAACTTCTAAGCAGAACCTAGAAGAAGTTAACAGAACTTCAGTGTCATATAATGATATTGGACATTTTTAAATGTCTTTTAAATTTGATCTGCATTTTGGTCAAAATAACATGGAGATTTGTAATTAAATTATTGAATGAATCAGATGCTGTGCAATTGTTAAAAACAAAACTTACAAGCAGAACGACATTGAAATTTACCCCTAAAATATCAAAGCAGAAACTAAAAATTAATTGATGATAACTGAATTCATATATAAGGTTTATTTTTTTGAAATTTTGTAATTGCACTTTAGATATCTTGAGCTGTGCAAAGTATCTTTGATGGAATGCATTTTTATTTGGATACGTTTACTTTCTGCATCACTATGGAACAAAATTGAAAAAGCCTATGATTTTGCACATCTAATTTTGATAAAACAATTTATTTGAGGGGTTAATTTTGTAAAATGTTTATGTCAAAGAAAGTTACTCTTAAAGGAGGCAAAATAATATTAACTGAGAATATTTTAACGGTAAACTATTTAGAAATTTTAATATGAAAGTTGAATTTAGGATGTTTTCCATTGAGCCTTTTGGCTTTCTGTGCGCAGACATTTCAGCATTTGCAACGAGAGGAATTGTGGCTGCTCATATTTTCCTTCAAGAGAAACTGCCACAAGGAGTGTGGTTGTCTCACAGCCTCCATCTGTCACCCCTAGGGATCTGGTGTGGCATTCACGCTGAAGTATATACCCTCTGAGATCAGCCCAGCTGTGATGGATTGAATTCTGCCCCCTAAATTCATATATTGAAGCCATAACCCCCAATGTGCCTGTATTTCAAGGTAGTTCCTATAAGGAGGTAATTAAGGTTAAATGAGATCTTCAAGTGGGGCCCTGATCCAGTAGGATTAGTGTCCTTAGAGGAAGAGACACCAGAGAGCTTACTCTCTCTTTCTTCTTCTACCATGAAAGGACATAGTGAAATGACGGCTATCTGTAAGCCAGGAAGAGAGCTCTCACCAGGACTCAAACTGGCTGGCACCTTGATCTTGGATTTCTTAGCCTCCAGAACTCTGAGAAATAAATTTCTGTTGTTTAAACCACCCAGTCTGTGTTATTATGTTATAGCAACTGAGCAGAATAAGACACCAGCCAGGGGGCCGGCCCAGTGCTGCAGCAGTTAAGTTCGCACGTTCCGCTTCTTGGCAGCCTGGGGTTCGCTGGTTCGGATCCCGAGTGCGGACATGGCGCTGCTTGGCAAAAGCCATGCTGTTGTAGGCACCCCATGTATAAAATAGAGGAAGATGGGCATGGATGTTAGCTCAGGGCCAGTCTTCCTCAACAAAAAGAGGAAGATTGGCAGTAGTTAGCTCAGGGTTAATCTTCCTTAAAACAAAACAAAACAAAACAAAACAAAAAGACACCAGCCAATAACTGAGCCTGGTGGGGGTACTAGAGCTGGAACTTTCTACCCAATGCAGGATTCCCCTCCTGGGCAATCTTTGGAGACTCCCCAGCAGCCTAGTCTAAACTTTCTTAAAGCTGTCCTCTTTCTACCTTATCTTCCTTCCTTCCATCCCTCCTTTCATGGGTATCAGACCTGCATCATGGTCTGGAGACTCTCCCTGTCTACTCCTGGTCTTTCTTTCCATTATCCCCCATAAATCCATTTTTCTTTTTGAGGAAGATTAACCCTGAGCTAACATCAGTGCCCATCTTCCTTTATTTTATATGTGGGATATCTGCCACAGCATGGCTTAATAAGCAGTGTGTAGGTCCATGCCCGGGATCCAAACAGGGGAGCCCCGGGCCACCAAAGTGGAGTGCTTGAATTTAACTGCCATGCCACTGAGCCAGCTCCCTCCATGAATCTTTCACACATATGAATCTGTCTTGTCATCTTCTTCTGACACAAAAGTCAACTAAAAGTGATGACAATTTCAAAATTCTTAGTCATAAGTTTCAATTTTGAAGTAGATTTTAGGCATTTTCATGAAAACAGAAAAGAATATTGAGACAATATTGAAAAAATGCATTCTTCTGAAAAATACAATATTAGAAAGATAAATTTAAGAAACTTATTACAGTGTATGATTACATACCAATAATTATCTGTTCTGTTTTTGTTTTGATGTATAATAAGATGTTAATATGTAGTTTATTTTAAATTTTCTGGTTTAATATTCACTCACTTTTTAATTTTTAGAAATAACTATATTTCTGGAAATAATTTTTAAGCAGAAGTATTACATAAGTCCACCAATATAATAGAATGCACTTGCAGTCAAAAAATAAATATCTCAAAAGAATATAATTTTATTATTTTTTTAGGACAATTATCCCTAAGCTAACTGCTGCCAATCCTCCTCTTTTTGCTGAGAAAGACTGGCCCTGAGCTAATATCTGTGCCCATCTTCCTCTGCTTTATATGTGGGACGCCTACCACAGCGTGGCTTGCCAAGTGGTGCCATTTCTGCACCAGGGAACCGAACCGACGAATCCCGGGCTGCCGAAGTGGAACGTGCGCACTTAACCACTGTGCCGCTGAGCCGGCCCCTAATTTTAATTATTTTTACACTGTGTTTTAGGACTCAAAAGTGTCCTGGTTTGACAATAAATAACATAGTGACACTACCTGTAGTGTACTGATCATGATCACATTGACCAAACATGTAAAAGGGCTATAAAAATTTTAAAGTGATGTATAGTCAGAACAAGTTAGGTTATTCTGTGGTAACAAATAACCCCAATATTGTAGTGGCTTTAAACAACAAGCAGTGGCCTGTTTTCTAATTCAAAACTAATTTCTTCCTATCCTTTATTTCCTCCTCGATTCTGTTTTCCCCTACATGTTCCAGGTAGAAAGTGAACATCCGTTCTATTCACTGTCTTGTACTCTGAGCCGTAAAGCTACGGAATCAGCGACCCACAAGGAACTTCTGGCAATGAATCTCCAAACATAAACACATAAAAAGGCTTCTAAGGTGGTATTTAACTAAACACCAAGTGGTATTAGAGAGAAATAATTATACAGATATTCAAAAAATATTTATTAACAAGCTACTATACCCCAGCCGCTATTCTGGCACTAGGACATAGAAGAAGAAAGACAGAAAAAAAAAATTCTTTTCTCATGAAGCTTGCATTTTAGTTGGGAGAGATCAATAATAAACAAATAAACAGGTAAATCTTTTATTTTTCAGATCTGATAATTGCTATATGTCAAAGAAAGCTTCACTTAAAGATGACTTTTGAGCACAGAATTTATGGAGATAAAGGACCAAGTCATATATGTATCTGGATGAAAATTCAAAACAGAGTCAGTAGCTATACTTAAAATATAGAACTAACAGGTTTTGCTGATGGTTGGGACTGCCAAAAAAAGAAGTTCTCATTCATTGACATAGAGAAGACTGTGAGAAGAGCAAGTTTGGGTGTGAGTGAGCAGATCAGGAGTTTGGACATCTAATGGCTGATGTTGGCAGTTGGATTTAAGTGCTTTGTGTTCAGAGATAAGACTCTGGCTCTGGATGTAAATGTTAAAGTCATTAGCATAATAAAATTTAAAGTCAAGGGGCTGGAGAGGTCACCTAGAGAGAAAGTGTGGAAAAGGTATCGAAGTGTTTGCTGAGTGGGCCCAAGTTCGTGTCAACATATAGTGGTTGGGGCAATTAGGAAATACCAACAAAGGAGACTGAGAAAAGGGAAGAGTATGAGAAACAAGGAAAGCCAAAAGAGAATGATGTCCAAGAAGCAAAGGGTGTGTTTCAAGGATGAATAATGAACGTTGTCAAATGTTACTGATAGGTCAAGTAGGAAAACATCCGAAAGTTGACCACTGGAATTAGCGACTTAGAGCCATTGTTGACCTTGGTATGTATAGTTTCAGTAGAATATTGGGACAATGGTGTTATACACAAGGGTTCAAGACAAAATGAATGGAGAAAAATTAAAAACAGAGACTATATACAAGCATTGAAAGGAGCATAGAAAGGAGTCAGTAGCTGGAGGAGGATAGTGGGCAAAGAGCACTTTTATTTTAAGATGGGAAAAAGCAAAGCATGTTTGCTTCTGAGGCTAACTCAGTGGAGAGGGAGAAATACAAGAGACAGTGAGAAACAGTCAGGTAGGATGGAGGCTGCAGAAGCAGGAATCTGTGTTGCAGGATGGAGAACCTGCGCCATCTCCTAGGAACTGAGATATTTTTGTTTCCTAAACATGCAAGAAGTTTCTCAAAAGGATAATTTTCTTGCTTTGATTTAAACCTACTTCCTCTTGTACTTATATATGTAGCCAGAGAGAGCCGCTAATCAAATCCCCATCATAAAAAATCCTTATCACAAATGGAGATAGGTATCTTCTTTCACCTTTTTCTTCTTCTTCACTCCTTAGCCTTTTATTAAATTGAAGGGCTGAAATTTATCTGTCTTCATTTCCTTGCTCCTAAGTGGAAAACTTTATAATGAAGTTTAATATATAATCTAAGAAGTGATATACAAGTGGTTCATTCTGTGTTTATTATTTTTATGTTCTTTCTCTATCTTCATAACCTTAAATAGTTGAGTATATATTTTAGATGCTGCTTTTTTCATGCATGCTTTTATGTCTAATATAATAGATTAGAAAGAGACATAGATTTACAATCTCTCTGTTTGTGCTCTTCTGCTCCCACTTTCAGTTGTGTGAACTTTGGTAAGTCACTTCGTCACACTAAACCACAGTTTCTTCCAGGGTGTAATGGGCATAACATTTCTTGATTCACTACATTAATGCAAAGATTTATTAACTAATTCAAAAATAAATATTCACTTAAAGAATTTTTTGCCAAGTATATTTATATGAAATTGAATTCTAAAAATGTCCTTATCATTGATGAGGTCACTGTCATTGGGAAAAATTGTCTCCACATTATCTTTATCATCATTATTGTAAAGTAAAAACTTATACTTTCAAATCCTGAAGCCTTAAGTCCAGTACAATCATGCCTGTGAGTTATTCTTTGGTATTCAAAATATCGCTATGGATTGAGGTTAATAATAACCTATACGAAGCTAAAGGTAAGGCTCCACATAAGGAAATGATCACAGTTTTGTTTTTTTAGAAGTCATTGTGATTTTCTCCCCAACATTTGTTCTTATGAATTGTGCTTGGAATTGAGTTGAGCCCCAGTTTAGAGTTGATTTTTAATCATGGATAATTCCATCCCCACTGAGGCACTCCCATAGCATTTCCTCAAGTGTAGGTATCAGTTGATGAGGAGTATAATCAGTTTAACTTCATTATATTTGATGGGGAGGACATTGTGGTGGAGCACACCATGCCTGAAAAGGCACAGCAATTTTGCTATAGTGGTGAAGGCCACTTGAGAATGAATCCTATATTTAGAATAACACAGAGCAAAGATAATTTCAGGGGTAAAAAGCAGAAAGCATCAACAAATGATTCTTGAGAGTAACTCTACTTCTGGACTTTTTAGCAATATAGATAAACCAATCTATTTCTCAAGCAGTTTGAGTTTTGTGTTCCATAACTTGCAACAGAAAGCATCCTAATTGATTCAGTTTAGCAATCAACAGTGAAGGAAAAGCAGCCTCTCTTTCCCCAGCATCATTCTCTTTCAATATAGCTGCTTTCAAACTTCCAAACAAAGCTGTAGTCTTTATTTGCTCATAACGTAGCTAAGAACTTTGTCTGCAAATATACCACGTGTGCATTTTCATTGTGAGACTTAATTTTCATGCAAATAGAGGAAACTAGTTTATATTAAGTTAAAATCTCTCAGTAAGAGAAATTTTTGTATAAGATGTTTTATCATAGGTTGGACCATGAATGTTTACAGCGTATTGTTGCTACAGATTGAATGATGGAAAATTAGAAACCAAGAACTGTAACTTTAAAAACTGACGCCTTATCACCTGCTTATGATAATTTACAAAATATCACTCAAATTTTTTTTCTATTGTGACCTGATAAAGTATAAGTATTTACTCGGCCCCTAATATATACAAGGACCTATGCTAAATAATCTCCAGGATTCAAAAGAAGAGTTTGTGGAGATGTCTTCTTTCAAGTTACTTCAAATCTAGTCAGAGAGATGAGACACTTATGAAGCACAAGTGATAAATGAAAGACCACATCTTACCAGCTGTTGAATTATGCCTTAACCTCTAATTAAGAGCAGAGAAATATCAGTAAAGACTGAAGAAATCAGAGACAGACTCTCTGAGTTTTATTGGGTTATGGCCAAGGATGTTTACATATGAAAGTATTAGATAGCGTGATATTCAGTATCTTAATGACTGAAGATCCTCATGGTCTGTAACCAGGACTCTCACTCTTAAAACAGGGATTTTTGTAGTTGTACTTAAAATTACACTTAGAAGATTCGTGCGTTAATTTATTATTCTCTGTGTGTTTTATAGACTGTGGATATAATCTAGCACATGCTCCGAGACACTAACATGGTGTTAAATAAAATGATGAACCACCAATTGGGATTTAATATGTTGTAAGAAAGGCATTTTTCATGGATAATTGGCTTCTAGAAAGGCCTATTGTTGGAGTGGAAAGAGTTGAAATCTTGAAATAAAAAAACTTTGGGTTATTTCCTAGCTCTCCAATTTAGTAGTTTTGTGGACTTGGTCAGGGTTTTCTTTGAGTTTTAGTTTTCTTGTATGTAAAATGGGAATAGTAATAACATCTATAACACCAAAATTTTGGTGGTAATTGTGTTTCCGTATAAAGTATAGAATATAAAAGTACTTGTAAGCTGCATGCATTTATATGAATATTAGTTATTATTGGTGTTGGTCCTAGGAAGTTTCTAGGTTTCTATTTTAATAGGTGGGGAGAAAACTTACAAAACTACTTTCTGGTGAAAGCTAGGTATAATAGAATCGAAAACTAAGGGAAACTTAGTCATTGATGACTAAGTTTTGTCTAAACTTTTAAGCACCCAATAGAATACCTCAGTCAAATCTGTAACAAAAAGATTTTTTTTAATACTATAAAGAAAATAAATTCCTTGGTCTTCTAGTATAAGAGAAAATCTCCACACAAAGCTGCTTCTAAAATATCAGTAAATGTTGAAAGTTCAACTGGTTGGAGCTCTGAAGATTATATGCAGGAAAAACTTCACAAATAACAAAAGGAACCAAGTCTAACTCTGTATGGAAGAGCACAGTACAAGCTGTGACCTTCTCATTTCCAATTTTATAGTCACTTTTGTTTAGCACTTTTAAGCAATGCAACCCAATTCCTAGAAATATCAGAAAAGGCGACATAAGAACAAAATGGGAGTAGAGCCCCTGATCAGATATCTCCTTCTCAAACTGAGTAATTTTGATATGTGTGCAATTTTGAAAACTAAGTTTATAAAGAGGAACCAAAAGCCATATTCTTTCTATGAAGTCAATTTTTGTAAATGGAGAGTTTGAAGCATTAAATAAATTTTGAAATCCTAATAACACGAAGCAACCAAGTTCAAGAATAGTCTAATTCTGTCTGAAGAGGCACAGAAAATTACGTGTCTCACCTACACTGTCTGATTATTGTTAAATCTAAATCTAAGAACCAAATAGTGCTCTTACAAAATTATGATGCACGATAATTTTAGCCTCCTCTTATTTTCGCACTAACTGTTCTCAGATCCATATGTAGAAGAAAAACAGAAGGCAGAATGGAGATGATAGCAATTTTTTTTTATTCACACATCATGAACTATTGCTGTTTTTATTATAAAGTATATTTGTAAAGAAAAATGGATTTTCTCTGGAAAGAAGATATTTACTGTATAATTTCGCTTAAATTGCAAAGAAAAGTGAATGATGAATAATTCACTGAGAAGTATTCTGGGGAATTTAAATGACAAGTTTACCTATTGTACTATTGGCTAATTCATTCTGCATTGATTTGTATTAGTCTTTTCTTTTTTTTAACATTGCTCATATGTGCAAACAGGATGGGCTTATCACAGTGCTGAAAGATCATGTAGTTCTGGGTAACATTGAAATATGTTAAAGCTGGTACACAAAGAAAGATTCCAGACACACTTCTATCACAGTAGCAGCAAGGAAAGTATGCATATCCTTCTGTGAAGAAAATATTTCTTTGTTCTGTTTTCATCATGCAATTGTGGCACAGGGTCCACATGTTAATGTTGACCAGAATCTTCCAAGTAGAGAAATATTTCCTTGAAGAAACGTAGCATTATTAAGATAGAATTTCTATCTGAAGTTAAACTAAAATTTTCTAAATATGCAATGTTTCTTGCAGTTTCCTAATTAACCATCGGTGCTTATGATGTTTATTACTGAAATTGAATTCGAGTCTGGAGGAAGATTAGTGGAGTATTCCACAAACGTTAGATCACAGAAGGAGAAGACTGTCACAGGAACCACCCCATTTCATTGAGTACTGGAGAGATGAGGAAATGCTCATTTTCTTGGTAAGGAAACTTCTACTTTTCTAATGGATATATACACCTGATACTCTTATTCAATATCCATGCTATAATTGTTCATTGAGGATCTTCTATGTGTCTATAACTTTGCTAAATTATGTAGACAATGCAAAATAAGAATAAGGGGTGGAGGGGACAAGGAAAGACAAGGAAATCATCATGCTTCAATTGTGAATAATGAGATAAAGTCGGTCTTTTATTTTTACGAAGCTTTTCGTGACTGTTATAGCCTAGTCTGCCCGTAGCTCTCTCTAACTGCACAATTTAGCATTTGTACTGTTTATATTGTTTGCCATATTTTCACTTTGTAGCATTATCACCCCATGGTGCAGACTCCTTAAAAATTGCATCTTCATTCTTCTCTAAACCCCATTACACTTAATACAGTGCTGAGCATAAAGCGTTTGATCAGCAAATTGTTGTTTGTTAGGTTAAATGTGGTATGTGTCAACTCAACCCACCATCACTGTAAATACAGTAAGTTGAAAATAAGTCTATATACATTGCAGTTTACAAAATATAGAGGTCTCCTAGCATAGCTCTTTTCGATGGATGTCATTGAGATGCTTCAGTCCAGAAGCCTTTACCAGCATTTGACCAAGTCTTAGACTGTCACAGAACACAACTGATTTATACAGGGATCAAAGAATAAATAGGACTGGAACATTAGAACAAAGACTTTCTTATGTTGACTCATATCAGGCAAATTTCAGTAAAAAATTGACTTGCTTAAACTCTTTTTATAACCAATATTTTCACTTACTGCTTAGGCTTTGCTCATCAATATTATGATTAATTCTAAGCCATAAAATAAAAGAGAAAAGAATAATTCTAGTGCCAAGAAGGTAGACACATAACATAAAAATTCTTCACTGAGCTACTTCTAGCTCCTGATCGTGGTTTGGAGAATTCAGCAATGATTATTTATAAGGCAATTTTCACAGGTTGTTTTGAAAAATACAGAATTTTCAGCCAATTTACTCAAAATTAGAAGTCTTTTATTCGACCAACATATGTGGAAGGCCTACTATATGCCAGATGCTTAAACAAACGGAGAAAAATCTAGTTTGCTAGCAGAAAGGAGGAGTTAAAATTGTTGCTGCAGCACCCCGGTTACACTAACCTGAAGCTTTCTTGACACTGGAATGTGTTTGAGATTTCAGAGAATGCTGCCCTGGATCTCTCTGGACCTGTGCTTGAATAATCTGCTTTCACTTCTGTGTGCCATAGATGATACCTGAAAGAGACGGTATGATTATTCGGTTGTTTGGGCAACATTCAATGTAAAGTATTTTTCAAAAACTTGAGGGAACACACTCAAGTTGGTCATCTAAAATGCAACAGAATTCCCTCTCACTTAGCCATCTATGGCAAACGTTGGTCTCAGCTTATTGAATACCTGGCTCCACTCTATCAGAGGATGCTTCTGTCTGCAGTGGGTAACATGGATGACAGAAATTCCTGGGCATGGAGATTGTCATAGATAGAGTGGCCTCAGTGACTCTTTTGAGTGGGAATTATGGAGAGAAAACCAAAAAACAATCAAATAAAAACAAGAACAGCTTCATCCTTCCAAAGAGCCAGGAGTAGAGCTTCGGACATAATGGTGGCAGTGAATAGAGGGAGTACGTCCACGGGATTTAAGCAGCTAGTTTTATTGGAAGTGTTAGAAAGTCATGTGAAAATATGACCTGAGGGATGGAAATGAGAAGAGAGAGCCACAACTACAAAAGTCTAATAAAAGAAATGTAGACTTTGGTAAATATGGTGGTTGGCTTCTCAACATTTACCCCTCCCCCTTCTTATTGATTAGGACCCTGAGAGGCAGTTGGAGGGATTGATCCAAGACAGCAGACCAATCAAGGTACTTTCATCTCCTTGACAATCATTGTTTCAGAACTCTAGTCCAAACCGAGGAATGAATCACATTTCTGGGATGTCAGGGCTTGATTTTGGAAGGGGCGTGCTATCCCAATGAAACAACCAAATGCAAGGAGATATTTGCTTGGGAATTGTGGGAAAAATTTCCTCTTTCTTAATTGTTAGCCACAAGAAAAGTCTTTATTCCTCTGGATATGAATTTGCCATGTGCAAGAGCTGTCATTTTTACCACTGTCTTTTACTAGCTTCCAGATGAAGCTACACAGGAAGGAGAGTAAAGCCAAGAGAACTGCCAGCAAAGGAAGTCAGAGCTGTTGGATGGAGTCATATCTGAGGCCTGCCCTAACCTGTACCCCCAGGGTTTCCTTACACTTAAGAATAGTGGAGGTGAATTTTTCCATTATTTTCATCTGGAAACATCTTAACTGATATAAAGGACATATAAGAAAATCTTGTGTATTTTCCCTGAAGCTTAATGCTAGTACTCAAAAGCTAAAGAGTCAAATGGCTTAGCCTCCATTGTATTATTCACAACAACCCTAACTTAGGAAAACATTTTATTTAAACTGGAACAAAATTATTTCTTTTCAGAGTAGTGCAGTCTCTTTGGAACTGTCTTTGGAACTCTTTGGAAACTTTGTTTGCTCTTTGTTACCTACAGCAGTGCTTTTCAAATTTTAAAACACATACAAATGAACTAAGGGGGGACTTGAGATTCTGTGCTTCCAGCAAGTTCAGCTGTTGTTGATGCAGTTGGTCCATGGACTACACTTTGAGCAGCAAGGACTAAGTGGACTTCAGACTTCTCCAGATAGCAAGGTCAACAAAAATGAGTAATTATCAGACTCTGATCACGTATTGTACTATATTCAAAAAGACTCAATGAATATATCTACATAGAATTCAATTCTAAACAGACTTCTCTAGTACATTCATCACCACCTTGCATATACATTAAGAAAAAATCTCATCTCACAAATTTTTAATGCAGTATGAGAAGGATAAAGTGCTGGAGGGGAAACTTGCTGATTAAAGTTTCTTTTCCCACTTAATTCAATTTACTGAAATAAATTGACTTTGAAAAAATGCGAAAAACCATTGATACATAGATTGGGCAAAATAAACAATCACAAGATACACAGATTTATATGAAGAAGAAATGTACATAAAATGGTTTCTCAAGTAGCTAAGTCTATTTTTCTTGAATAGCTTTAACTGGGCCCTCATCCAACTGCTTTCATTGCCCTAATTAGTTGTCAACATATTCTATATACTCTTTAATTATTTGTATTGTTCTTTTTTATTTTTTGAGGAAAAATAGTACTTTCAATTGTGTGCTAAAGTGGAAAAACTATTAAAATGAGAAAATTTATAAAGATGCAAATTTTGTGATACATTCCAAATGAATATTCTACAATTTTTTTCTCTGTATTTGAAGAAACTGGCGTATAATGAATCCCAGATCCTTATACTGTAATCACATTTGGAGAAATGCAAGAGATGAACACTTTTCTTTTTGTTACCTTCATCCATTTGTCTAATGTATAATGTATTATACATGTTATATGTATACATATTATAAACATTAATTTCAAAGTGTTTTATTGACTATTTACTTATATTAGTTGGGGTAACTAGCAACTACAACACCTTAAACAAATATATCTTAATACAATAGAAACTGATTCTCACTCATTTTCCCCAGTGAAGGTCCTTCTGGTAGGAGGATAGCTCGCTTCCAGATTGTGCTTCAGGGACTCAGAATTTGTCTATCTTTTGTTTCCTCTTTCTTCCAAGGCTTTGGAATTCTTTGCTTTCAACTAGAGAAAGGCAAAAGGGAGAGTAGAATATACCAAGTTGTTAAAAGCCCTGGCCTAGAAGTGATATATCCCATCTGCTAAAATTTCACTTTTGAGAACTAGTCACAATGCATTATGAGGGAGCCTGGGAAATGTAGTCCATGGGTAGGGAGCAGACTCCCAGCAACAACTCAACAATGTGGAAAGAGAAGCACAAATTTTGGTAGACAGATAGCCATCTTTGCTATAATATTATGTGTACCCCATCTGTGCACTGGACAAGGTGAGTCACTGGAAAGCTGAGTGACACATTGAGCATTACTATCTAATGACATAAGCAGGAATGCAAATTTTACAAATGTACACAGTGTTGTAAGTATTAGGAATTGAAAACACTAGAAAACAATGTTTAATCACAAAATTTGTTTTTTATGTAGTTTATTCAGGTGACGTTGGAAGAGAAACTGCATAGATTTAGGAGAGAGAAGACTCGGGAGGCCGTTGCGATTGTTTATGTAGATCTTGACAAAAGCCTAAAGTCAGATACTGACAATGTGAAGAGAAAGAAGATTCAAGAGACATTTATCCAGTAAAATTAAAAAGATTGTGTACAACAAAAGAAAAAGTAATAGGTTCAATTGGCATGATTTAGTGTTGACCTTGAGAAACTAGATGGATGATGACATTGATTGTTATAGGAAATTAAGAAATCAAAATAGAATTTGAGTGGATAATTGTGAATCAGTTCATTTAGAAACAACCAGTAAAGATATATGAAAGGTAGCTATGCTCTCATTTTTGTAGCTCAGGAGAGTAATCAGAGACTGAAATAGAGAGAATTCAACAGCATAAAAATGGTAGCTAAAGCCAAGAAGGTAGCTGAAATTGTAAGGAAGAGCATGCATAATTAGAAGACACAACATTTAAGGACAAACCTGAAATTTGGGCTGTAAATGTAAAAGAAATAGAGTCAGAAAGGAATTAGATTTACTACCAGATTTTTGCTCATTGAAAGAAGATGAATCAAGTAACTTAGTCTTTAACGAAGTAAGTGTAGTTGAATGAATTTTCCATAATTCTTAGTATTTTGTGTGTCACAGACATTGTGATGGATAATTTTATGCGTCAACTTGTCTGAGCCAAGGGATGCCCAGATAGCTGGTAAAACATTATTTCTAGTTGTGTCTGTGAGGGTGTTTCTGGAAGACATTGGCGTTTGAATTGGTGGACTGAGTAAAGCAATATGAGTGGATGTTATCTCATCTGTTTAAGGTCCAAATAGAACAAGAAGGCAGGGAAGTGTTGAATTCTCTCTCTCTGCCTGACTATTTGAGCTAAGACATTGGTCTTCTCCTGCCCTTGACTAGAACCATTAGCCCTCTGGTTCTCAGGCCTTTGGACTTGAACTGAGCTACACCATCAGCTTTGGTGGGTCTCCAGCTCACAGCTGGCAGATTGTGGGGCTTCTCAGTCTCCATAATCCTATGAACCAATTCCTCATGAAAAAATCTTGTATTACTCCTATTGGTTCTATTTCTCTGGAGAACCCCGACTAATACAGACATACTTAATAACCAATAAAAGTTTTATCTCCTCTTCTAAATATGTACGTACATATATGCACATGAATCATCCCAACCAATTTTAGGATTTCATAGAATCCTGGAAACCCATACACGACAGGTGTATTCCGGGTTAAGAATTCAAGCACTGTACCTAGTACCTGCGCTCCAGTACCTAGAGGGCTTAAACTATAAAATAATAAGTTTAACTTTGGTGACTTCCTTCTTTTAAGGCAAGGAAAGTCCTGAATATGTTTTTATCAAGTTGAGAAATTTAAAGGAGATACTATTAACTCATTTCATTGATATAAAACCTTTCCATCA
The DNA here is from genome assembly GCF_041296235.1 of Equus asinus. Lineage (NCBI taxonomy): Eukaryota > Metazoa > Chordata > Mammalia > Perissodactyla > Equidae > Equus > Equus asinus. The sequence goes on from NC_091792.1 coordinate 133,252,109, forward strand.
GAAAATTCAAGGACATAATGGAATTCAGATTTTTTAATTTCACTCACTTTAATTTTCTCTTTTGTAGGAAATCCCTGAAAAATTATAATGTGAAAATCCCTTTTACTTTGGGTGTTTTAGAGCCAGCTATGTTACCTGCTACTTCTTTTAGAAGGATGTTGTCAGCTCCATTATTGTTTTCATTTCATGCTTGGCTTATTTATAAAATCCTTCATAAAAGGTACTGACTTTTCCTCCCTCATGTTTTCTATTAGAAAAATTTGACTTCTGCTTCTAGTTTTCTGATTATTTCTAATGGATTTGGAAAACACTATTAGAATGGATCGCCTGTTTACGTTTATTTTAAAAAAAACTTTACTATAAAAAATAATGATGTCAGCAATACCCTACATAGACCAAGATAACATCTATTAATGACCGAGTCAGTTAGAGGAAAACTAAGAGATAATCAGAAGAATGAGACTGATTTAAGTTAGGTGGATAGAGCATTGTTTGCAGTATGTTTTCTAATGTTTTCTCCATTCTTGTTTAATTTTCTAGAAAGATATATTCTTTTGATTGAATTTTACTTTTTAATTTCTATCACACTTCCATTGTTACAGACTCTGATACAAATTAACATATTTCAGTCCTTTCTTGAAAGCTAACTTAATTCATTTTCTATGTATTATAGATATAAATAATTAGTAAGAACATCAACTTTAAAACATCAGTGACTTCCTATTCTTTTCATTTTTCACATCTCAGTGAGTAGTTTTTCTGTTGCTGTTGTTTTTATTTTATTTTATTTGGTTTTTGTTCTTTAGCAACACTTACCCTATCTGAAGGAGTGATCACCTTGTACCTTAACTTCAGGGTGTCAGGCCCTTGGAGACACTGAAGAGACAACTAGTGATGATACTTAGAAGAGTTTATTATTCCATCCTTAAACCTCAAAGTCAAGACCTCGTTTCTACTCCACCCACGTGTGGAACAAATAGGTTCCTGATGTCAGTGGTCATTCACGTAGACATTGTTTAATTTAGTTCATTTCTATTAAATACTAATCATAGTTGGGCATGGTTTTGGGAGTTGAGAAATAACTAGGGTATATGTATTAGGAACCGTAGGAAATTATAGAGAAATTAATAGTCCCTCCCTCATTATAATACAAAATCATATTTCAGTCCCCATCCATTTGCTCAGTAGTTATTAAACACTTTTATTTGAAGTACTCTACCTCTCCCTAAGCCCACTCAGTCAACATTCTCCAGCTTTCCTTAATTTAAAGTGACAGCTTTCCTTAATTTCCCCTTTGGAGGGGCAATCTTGTAGAGCAGTAACTTTGAGAGGCAATCTTGTAGGCTATCTTTGAGAGCAGTAACTTTTTGTTTTTAAAGACTATTTTTTTTAGAGTAATTTTAAGTTCACAAAAAAATTGAGAGAAAGGCACAAAGATATTTAATATACTCCCCCCCCCCGCCCCTGCCCCTGCCCCTACACACATGCATAAACTTCTCCACCTCTAGCATGGTACATTTGTTACCAAGGATGAGCCTACATTTGACACATCATAGTCCATTCCAATGAGCAATGTTTGAGAGTTCCTGTTGCTCCACATCCTTGCCAGTATTTGGTGTTGCCAGTGTTCCAGATTTTGGCCATTCTAATAAGTACAAAGTGGCATCTTATTGTTTTAATTTGCATTTCCCTGATGACATATGATGTGGAACATCTTTTCATATTCCTATTTGCCATCTGTAAATCTTCTTTACTAAGGTGTTTGCTAAGGTTTTTGACCCATTTTTTAATTGGGCTTTTTGTTTTTTATAGTTGAGTTTTAAGAGTTCTTTATGTGTTTTAGATAACAGTCCCTTATCAGGTGTGTCTTTTGCAAATATTTTCTCGAAGTCTGTGGCTTGTCTTCTCATTCTTTTTAACATTGTTTTTTGCAGAGCAGAAGTTTTTAGTTTTAATGTAGTCCAGCCTATCAATTATTTCCTTCACAGATTGTGTCCTTGGTTTTGTATCTAAATAGGCATCATCATACCCAAAGTCATCTAGGTTAACTCCTATATTATCTTCTAGGAGGTTTATAGTTTTGTCTTTTTCATTCAGGTCTATAATCCATTTTGAGTTAATTTTTATGAAGGATGTAAGGTCTGTATGTAGATTCAGTTTTGCAGGTAGATGTCCAGTTGTTCCTGCACCATTTGTTGAAGAGACTATCTTTACTCCATAGTATTGCCTTTGCTCCTTTTTCAAAGATCAGTTGACCATATTTATGTGGGTCTATTTCTGGGTTCTTTATTCTGTTCCATTGATCTATTTCTATATATTTTTTTTTTTTGGCCAATACTACATTTTCTTAATTACTGTTGCATTAGAGTATGTCTTGATGTCAGGTACTATCATCCTCCAACTTCGTTCTTCTCCTTCAACATTATGTTAGCTATTCTGAGTCTTTTGCCTATCCATATAAATTTTAGAATCAGTTTGTCAACATAAAGAAAATAATTTGCTGGAGGGTCAGCCTAGTGGCACAGCGGTTAAGTTTGCACGTTCCACTTCAGTGGCCTGGGGTTTGCTGGTTCAAACCCGGGGTGTGGACCTACGCACTGCTTGTCATGCCATGCTGTGGCAGGCATCCCACATATAAAGTAGAGGAAGATGGGCATGGATGTTAGCTCAGGGTCAGTCTTCCTCAGCAAAAAGAGGAGGATTGGTGGCAGATGTTAGCTCAGGGCTAATCTTCCTCAAAAAAAAAAGAAGAAAAGAAAACAATTTGCTGGGATTTTGATTTGGATTGCATTGAATCTACAGATCAAGTTGAGAGAAACTGACATCTTGACAATATTAAGCCTTCCTAGCCATGAACATGGACAATCCATTCATTTATTTAGTTTTTAATTTTTTTATCAGTTTTATAGTTTAACTCATATAAATCCTGTGCATATTTTCTTAGATTTATTCTTATGTGTTTCATTTTTGGGGGTGCTAATATAAATGGCATTGTGCTTTTAATTTCAGATCCCACTTGTTCATTATTGATATATAGGAAGGCAACTGACTTTTGTATATTAACCTAGTATCTTGCAATCTTGCTATATTGCTTACTAGTTTCAGGAGGTTTTTTTTTAGTCTTTCAGATTTTATGTGTAGATGATTGTGTTACCTGTGAACAAAGACATTTTTATGGCTTTCTTCCAAATATATATACCTTTTATTTCCTTTTCTTGCCTTACCACATTAGCAAGGATTCCAGTACAATGTTGAAAAGGAGTGGTGAGGGGGGACATCCTTGCCTTGTACAAGCCTCCCTTAGCAGGAAAGCTTTGGATTCCTCACCATTAAGTATGATATTACCTTTGGGGTTTTTGTATATATTCTTTATCAAGTTGAGGAAATTCCCCTCTATTCCTAGTTTACTGACAGTTTTTGTTATGAATGAGTGTTGAGAGAGCAATCATTTTTAATGCAAGAATGGCAGGGGGCCATTGAAAATGCAAAAAGATATACTCTACATAAATGGACTGATGATAATTCCTCACCCACAGGGAGTACAATAAACATATTAAATAATGGGATTGGAACGAGAGAGGTAAGTAATGAGATTTTTTAAGTCTTTCAAACTTCAAAGGAAGGTTTCAAGGAAAGGCTGAGAAATACACCACCAGTGAGAGGTCAAGTCTTTTTCTGCCTGTGACTCCACATTCCAAACTCTGTCCCCAATATACACTACTCTTGTGGAGGAAGGCAACTGGTAGGTATTTATCAAAGGCAAGAAAAGAATTAGACCATGTTTTGAAAGAGGGAAAGAGGTATGTGAATAAGGAAGATGTTTAAATCTCTAAATTTTCCATGGCATTTTCCTTTAGGATTTGTTTCCTCTAGTGGATGCTGGGTAACGGCTATCTAAGTGTCCATTCCATTCTCCTTTTACTGAAAGTGCTGGAAAAGTAAAATCATCTACACTGGTAGCTAAGATACTGAATGCAAATTTGGTTTCATTAATTGCATTATATGCATGCAAGTGAGATTTGAAAATAAGAATGGGAGTTATGTTGCTGCTCTTCTGATTGTTTTTTCCTGGTCACAGAGTAATCAATATATTGTTTACTTCCTACAGGTCTGCCTAGTATAAGCAGAAGGTGTCCTTGCAACTCCTTATGGTTCAAAACTTCACCAAAGTCAGGAGTTCCATAGAGGAGCTTGAGAGGTGGACAAAACTTCTTAGTAAACTGGCATTGTAGTGAACATATGTTTCTTCTTCAAGTACTGAGTAGAACTGATGGCAGTTATACCAGGGGGCTGAGCAAAGTACATTTGACTTGATATAGGGATCCAGCACAATTCCCTGTCTTTCAATCCTAGAGACACATCTCCCTCCTTTGTGCCACTACTTTCCTTATACATATTATTTCACTTCTTTTTATAAGTGGATGACTAACAGACTAGACTCTGAGCTCCTTGAGGGCATAGGTCAAGATTTTTTATGTATTTGTATCCATGGTGCTGGGCCGGACACATCATAGAGCTCACAAATAATTACTGAGTGAATGAATAAGTGAATTACTGAATAATATGCACCAGAACTTTTGGATTAGAACATTCTTCAAACTGTCTGCAGTTATGCCTTCAAGAACAAGTATTACGTTTTTTATTTGTCATTCTTAAATAAGTATGAATACAGGATTTCAAATGGTTTAGGAGTAGAAAAAGTATTTTTAAATAGATATTACAGTATAAATTACTTAGCCAATTTGAGGATCAATAAGAAATATAGTAATTTTCTTCAGTTCACATCTTTTAATTTGTTAAGGGATTGTGGCAAAGTGTAAGTCACTACCCGAAAAGATATACAGGCCTTGGAACTCTAGATTCAAATTAATTTTTAGCTTGGGACTTTCTTTTTTTTACCCACCTGAAGGAATTGTGCTTACTTTTTGACTAAGTATTTAATGAAACACTTATTCCTGTGGTCTATATTAAGTTATACTCACATGTTCTATTTTCAAAAGTGAGTTAAATTCAATACTCAAGGTTGAATAGGCCAAAGGGTTACAAATTCATGCGACTCATCAGTGCTTTCTTGTTTATGGCGTATTTCCCCTTCACAGCCCTATGAACCTGAACCTATACAGGCCATAGCATAAAAGCTGAATTAATTAAGTGTTTGATCTCTGCATGTCTCATTTTGTGGCTCAAGAAACTGAAGCAGTTAAGCTACATATTTAGTATAGAGACCAGAAAGCATAACACTTTCAAGGGAATATGTATGTTTTCATTCTCTAAAAACATTCCATTTTTTCATGAGAGTAATCCTATCATTTTCCTAATGGGAAAATAGCTCAGAGCTTGATGATTGCTGTTTGAATAAACAATACAAATTCATTTCATATGTCATTTTTGGCATCTTTCCTGGAGGACAACAGAAAAACTTGGATATATGGCTTATATTTTCTGGGGTTTCTTTTCCTTCCAAGTATAATTAATATTTCACTAGTTCCAACCAGCCTAGACACAAAGAAGGTCACATTATTGATAATAAGAGACTGTCTGTGTCTCCATTTGTAATTGCAAATCAATAGAAATCCAGCAACTCTAATTTGCTCCTAACCAATTTCAGATCTCAGGGGTATTGTCACATTTATTCTTCAACATTCTGTCCTCTTATATATTTGCATATGCTGTTCAAAAGTGGGGAGTTCGGTATTATTCTCCTCTTCCCGTGTTAAACACGTTTTAAAAAGCATATTTTAGTAATATAGAAAAAGACACAAATTTGTTTTCTTATCTCCTCTGTGTACCAGAATTTGAGGTGAGTTCCCAGGGATGGATTGGGCCTTAGGCCAGAAATTAATCTTTATAACAATCTCTCTGCTGATCATTTGTCTTTGAACAAAGCATGCAGATCCTGAGCCTCTTTTTTCCCTTTTGGTGAAAACATCATGTTCCTTCCTGAAAATGAATTCTCAAGGAGACTGCTTCAAGGGTATCTAAACATGAGATGAGTTTTTTGTGGGGCTATAGCTGACAGCAATCTTGGGTACCTGCATTTCATCTGAGAATGCATTCAGTTTATAAATTAGTAATACAAAAAGTGGCCTTTTTTCTTGTCCACATAGTTGTTTGCAATTTCTTTCTAATTCACTGGAATGCTAATGAAAAAATATTCTGATATAAGTGATATATTCATTTTGTCCTCCTTAATGTTATTTTTACTCACATGATGATTGTGCAGTTAGATGACTTCTTCAGTCTTCATAAATCTTGCTCGATACAAGATTCTTTTTTCCTTTCCTATGTGCTAAAAAATAACTCCTTATTGTGGCTTCAAGAAATTCAACCAAGGTTTAAGAAGGTATAATGGATATTAACAGTCCATGTAGTACACAACTTTAGCTCAATAAGTAAAATGCACATGAAAATGATTCAGACTACTAAGACTCTAGGGCTTAATAGAGATACAGTATAGATATTACACTATCTAAGTGGAATGGAGCTCCTGCTTTTCAACTCAAATTCTTGAATCAGTGTAGTGATTTTTAAGGACCAGATGATTTGGTAGGTAAAATGCTCCCACCTTTTCTGAAGAAGAGGGGCAACTGTTTTCTAACTGGAAAGTAAAGTTTAAACTCACAAAATGCCTTGCCTTAACTATGGCAAAAAGCTTGAATATACGTTTGTCTTGAATCGAATGATTACTGATTTACTCATTATAACTCAGACTTCAAGTACGTTTAAAAGCACTCTTTTTCCATACATCTGGAAAGCTCCAATTCATCCACACTTGCATACGTGCTGAGTCTGTGGGTGTGTGTTCTTGGGCACAGAGCATGAAGCTTTTGAGCTAGATGTGCTCTCAGTGATCATTTGACTCTATCTCATCGTTTTACAGCTCAAAAAAATTGATGCTGAGATAGAGTCCGTTGTATCCTCAAGGCTCCGCAGTTAGGTTTGTAGCAGAGCCTAGATTTGAACTCAGATCTGTGACATCCCAACCACCCACACCATTCATTGTGTTCTTTTCCACCCCAAATGACGCAAATCTGTCAGTTTGTATACATAAATGAAGAATGGCGAGAAAGCCATTTTTATTAGAATTGATGCAAAGCTACTTCACTGGCATTTTCGCTTCTCTCTTACCTTATCGTTCTAGGATGTGGGTTCAGTTGACTAGTTTAGAATGTGAGCACCATGGGAACCCATGATGTCTTGTCAGAACTGTAAAATTTGAGAGAATAAACATGTACATAAAATAATCTGCATCATTTTTGTATCAATGGAAAGTGTCAGAATGAGGAAACAGAAAAAGGGAGGAAAAGCATGATTTGTGGCATAGGAAAATGTTTAATGCTCAAGGATTTTGGGAACCAAGATGTTTGTAAGATTATCATGATCTTCCACATAAGATTTAAAAGCAATTACTGTTTCATTGTCTGTCTTTACATTTTTCTCATCTTGAAATATCTTTATACTGTCTTATAGGTAGTCTTTAGAATATAGAAATTGAGTAGGAAATGATGACCAAGTCCAAAATAAAAAGGAAAATAAAAAATCCGTTGCATTTTTTAATAACATGTAGTTATTTGGGACAGTATGACAATTATTGAAAGGTTGCAAAACGTGAACCTTAAATATTTCTTACTTCAGGTTAAGTGACTTATTATTTCTGCATACAAAAATAAACTACTCAACACACTGTTCGTCCTATGGCTTTATTTTGATTTCTATCTTCTTCTTCCTTTTTCCCACAGCATTTTTGTTTCAGTCCCTTTTGCTGTAAAAGACATTAATCAAATGTGTGGAGTATTTTAGGTGATAAACAGAAAAGACAATTATCTGCATAGAAATAAATGTTGTCATCTTTTGTATCCCAAGAAGACAGTGCAGTGACTGTAGTTTTACCCAATGCTGGGAAACTGAGACATGAATATAATTCTCCCCACTCAACATGGGTGACAGTAGTCTAATTTAACGTAATATTTCTTTGCTCGACTAATAATTACTGGTGGTGATCTTGGAAATCAAATTTTTAATTTGTATGTATTCTATCTGCTAAAGATTGAATATAGGCTAATGTCACTTGTGATTAGAGTATTCGGTTCTCTGCTTCTGATTGCAACTCTACTACTGGCAGCTACACACTGGACATCCGGAGACATGTCATTCACTAGAAATATTTGCTGAAGATGATCTACTTGTAGGAAATGCTAAGAGGGCACTTCACACAACTATGAACTTCAAGTCTTTATCTCATATTGAAATACATAATGAGTATAATACGTTAGGTAATTCTAAATTTTTAGACAACTGAATTTGCCAATATATGAATAATTATCTGACTTTGCCAATGATTATTCACTTTCCAACATTTAAGTATTTGTTGAGACCATTGCATGAAAAGAATTTGAGAAATAAGAATATGAGTTTATTTATATTTGAGTATTTATTACCAATCTATAGATGCAAAGGAACTAACATCAGGCTATCGCTATTAAATCTTTAGAAATACTAAATACTACCTATGCATTAAGATTTCCTGAACTTGCAGGCCAATAAAATGTTTTCATGTATCAGAATCAGCAGAGAATGTGGGTGGATAACTCAGTGAGCTAATTAGGCATCCCTCTCCCAAGAGCTGTGTATGACTTAGTGGAGTGTGTTTAGCATTACAAGTACGTCAACATTGTTGCGGCAGGAAAGCATCATTTCTGAGTCGTTTCCATAACTCTGCCACCTTGAATTTCCAATAAAATCTTCCAAGTTTATGATGCTTACAGCTTGTAAAAAGGGAGTGTAGCAGGACGGAATATTGATGACACATATAATCATATGATACCCATAGTACAGCAACTTTAAGAATCAGATTGATTTCCTGAGTAATGGAAATGAGGAGGCAAATATGTCCGTACATATACATAAATGAACAATGGTTGAGTAAGTCATTTTTATTACAATTGACCACGGTTATTTCACTGGTATTTTTTCTTATTTTCTACTCTTACAGTTTTAGGATGCAGGCACAGTTGAATGGAAAACTAGCAACTTGATCTATAGCAAGAAGCAGTTGAGGTTGCATTCAGGCAGGTCCTTGTATAAGAGTAGCAAAGACAACTCTCATGGCTCTCCTTGAATTCTTCCAAAGAGCAGGCAACAGGCAATAATAATAACACAAATTTTTAAACTTTCTGTATAATTATGTTTTTGTTTCTAATCTTTACTTATACATTTTATAATCTATTTCACAAACATTTCTTCTTTGGACCCTCTGAATGAGTAAACCCATGAGGTAGGCCAGACATACTATTATGATTACTGTATTCTAATTTTATAGATGTAAAATGAGATACAGAGAGACAAAGTCTATTGCTTGCAAATGGCAAAACCCAGTATACCTGATACACAAATACAGTGAAGAAGGGATCAAGAGATTGCAATAGGGACTGGTGAAAGAAACAGGTCCCCATAATTAACGCTATCTGTCTTCTCCTTCTCAATTCTTTCTGTCCCTTTATCTTTTAAATAAGGCAAACCTCTCTGATCCTAAAACTCATTTCCTTGGCTCCACTTTTTCCACCATTCTATTCATTCCTTCTCTTCAATTCCAACATCTGAAAAGAGCAAACAACCGTTACTTTCATACCAACAATTCCCTTCGTAAACATTTGCAATCTGGCTCCTGCCTCTCACTACACTGAAATTGCTCTCTTGATAGTTACCAATGTTTATCCTTAACTTCAATATTTTGTTCTCAGTAATTCCTCATCCTGCCTTGAGCTCTCTGTTCTCTTAGAACTGAAAATTTGCTTACTTAAACTCTTACCTCTCTCCAGGGTTAAATGACACTGCAGCCCCTGGAAGAAAGAGCATTTCTCAGACTCCACTTCTGTCCCCTCTTCTTCTAGGTCTTTAAACAAGGCCTTGTTTAAGTTTCATTCTTTGGCTGTCTTTACTGCTTGTCAATCTCATATATTCCTATGGACTCAAACATCATCTTACTGCATCCTTCCACATTTCTTTCCTCAGCTTCCACTTTCCTCTTGAGCAACTGACCCATATTTCCAATTATCTGTTAAAAATCTTTATATAAACTCAGGTTAACTAAAGTTGGACTTATTATTTTATCCTTCAAGGCCATCTCAGTTATTATCCCACCATGCAGCTGATCCCATAGTGAAACCAGTAGACAGTTAACCATTGATGATTAGATAGCTAGTAACTAAAGTTTTTTTCTTTTTTGCAATTACCGATTACAGCTTTTTAGTTGGTCACCCACCCATTGTTAACTGTGCTATTTAGGCAATATACTAGCCACTCCCACTAGGTTCCTGCAGATAACATCTCCCTGGCACCTGGATCACCATGGTAATGGATGTTTTGAGCTGTTTTTCAGGAATTAGGACCCCCTTGTCTAGTTCAGCCCAGTTGAGACTAACAACCCATCAACTGGGAGTGTGCAGATGCCTGATAAGTGACCTTTTGATGGCAAGAGGCTAAAAACTCCACCCTCAGGTCATGCTAACGCCACCATTTTGTGAACACGCATCCTGTGAAGAGGCATGAAGTTTGACTATGCTTGCACAGGTCATCAGTTACCTCACGTCTCCTCAACTCCAACGATCTATCTACACATTTCAGTCCACCTTACTCCCTACCCCATAAATATCGCTGAGTTCCATTTCTGAGGAAGTGTATTTGAGACTTGTTCTCCTGTTTCCTCATGTGGCTGCCTCGTGATTAAAGCCCTCTCTCTGCTGCAATCTCATCATCTCAGTGATTGGCTCTCTGGGCAAAAAGCAAAAATGAATCTGGTTCCGTAACACTAGATCAAGACAAAACAAAACAAAAATAAAATAGACACAAGAAAACAAATGACATGGATTCCTTTCTTCAAACTGAGCTTTCCTTATTTCCTTTTCATTCTATTCCCACCATCTCTTTCTTTCATGTGTTCTCTCTATTCTATTTCCACTAGCACTTGGAGTATTGAACTCTGTTGCCTCTGTTTCTTCAATTATAAAAAGGGATTTGTATTAGTATAGTATCTTATCATTGTCATGAGATTAAATATGTTGATACACATAGAACACTTAAACCAGAGCCTGGCCCAGAGCAATGACTTAATGAATGTTAACTTTTGCTACCACCACTAACACTGCTATTCCTATTACTACTACTACTATTACTACTACTATTATTATTACTACTACCACTACTATACTACTACAGCTACTAGGACTAGTTACATAATCTGTAGAGCCCACTAAAAAAATGAAAGCGTAGGGGCCAGTCAGGAGACGCAGCAGTTACGTTTGCATGTTCCACTTTGGCAGCCTTGGGTTTGCCAGTTTGGATCCTGGGTGCCAGCCTATGCACTCCTTAGCAAGCCATGCTGTGCCAAGCATCCCACATATAAAACAGAGGAAGGTGAGCATCAATGTTAGCTCAGGGCCAGTCTTCCTCAAAAAAAAAAAAAAAAAAGGAAGTGTGGGGCCCCGTTTTCAACAAGCAGGAAAAAAATGCTTAAATCAGTTTGTATCACTTTTTGTGTTCCTAACCACATTTCAACGGCAGTTTCTGTTCTATAGAGTGACCAAGCAGTGTCAAAGAGAAATTATTCACCAGACACTGGATAAAAATTGCAGGACAGATTTTATTCAAACTACTGCAGAAGGAGAAAGAGACTTCAGTGTAAACTAGGCTTAACTCTCTAAAACAAAAGACAGAAGGTTCCTTAAATGCTGGAGTGTCCTAGAAGAAAAATACTAACGGGTATTAAGGGGCATTGGTCAATGTGACTGGGTTACTGGGGTTTATTAATTGGCGTTTATCTGGGGGAGAAACAAACTTTTCATATCTTTTGGATGGGAGGTGGGTTTGCAAATTGGAGAAGGCACCCACCAAAGTTAGATTACCCTCCCATGAGAACTAGGAGACAGGAGAAGTATCTCCCTGGATGTTTGCATTTCAAAGAGATTGCTCCCAGGTTCTTGAGGAGACATTTCTGGGTGGTAAAAGATTTATATCTCAAAGGGACAGAGAAAGGATTTATAATTGCAAGTTTTCTAGAGTAATTGCTCTACAAAAGGGACATCAGGAGCCTGTTGTGAGGTTTTTGACTAGAGCAAACAGTAAATTTTTTGGTCAGTTGTATTAGTCAGTGCTCTCTAGAGGAACAAACCAAATAGGCTATATATGTTTCTATATATTTATATATAGATATAGATATAGATATCTCCTATTGATACACACACACACACACACACACACACACAATGAGGAATTGACTCATGTGATTATAGAGGCTGAGAAGACCCAAGATCTGCAGTCTGCAAGGCGGAGACTCAGGGGAACCATTGGTGTAGCTCCAGTCTGAATCTGAAGGCCTGAGAACCAGGAGAATCGATGGTATGCGTCTTAGCCCCAAAGCCAGCAGGTTCAAGACCCAGGAAAGTTTCAGTTTGAGCTTGAAGTCAGGAAAAGACTGATGTTCCAACTCAAGGCAGGAGGAGTTTCCTCTTCTTCCAGGAGGGTGATCCTTATTCTTCTATTCAGGCCTTCAGTTTATTGGATGAAGGTCACCCACTATAGGGAGAGAAATCTTCTTTACTTAGTCTGTTGACTCAAGTAAAATGTTAATCTCCTTCCAAAACACTTTCACAGACACACCCAGAATAATACTTCACCAAATATCTGGGCACCCCATGGCCCAGTCAAGTTGACACATGAAACAACCATTACAACAGTGTCGAGCTTTCTCAGGCAGACATTTTAAGTCAGAGATGAGTGGGTGGGAACTGTGGTCATTCTGGAAACATGATCGTGGGCCAATAGAAGCTATACTAGAATTGGCTCATTTCCTTTAGCATGGGGGTTGGATGGTGTTGTTTGTGCCTAAGTTTTACAGTTCTCAGTAGTCAAGTGGCATTATTATTACATAATGTCTCTTATAAGAGTTTCATGAGATTTAATTGGTAAATGTTTCAAGCCAGCTTAGAATTCTAAGAAAATTTTAGATGAAGGTTTGTTATGATAAAAATTATAACATAAAAAATAATTATATTGGTTTATGTATCCATTATAGAATTGTGAGTTTTAGAGTTGAACTAATTTTTATGTTTTGAAGGGCTATAGATTCAGCTCATATTGTTTGTTATACACAAATTGCTGCCTCGTGATGTCTTTACTCACACCTTGCTGCATACATGATTTTAGGTACTCTGAAAATACGGAAGCAATGAACTCAGTAACACAGGCTTGTAATTTCAGAAAATATTCTTCTGGCAAAATAAATAGAGCCAGTTTTATGTCATCTATAGTTTTCCCTTTAAAGATCAGTGTTCTTCAATTTATTATTATTACATACCAGGGTCGTGTTATGGAATTTTATCACTATAATTAAATAAGTAATGAGTATAGTAAATATTTATTAAGTGCACACATAGCAGCAGGTACTATGGAAAACAAGACTTTTCTCATTTTGCATGCACACTTCCTAACCATAGAACCCTTCTTGATTTGAAAGCCCCTTCTCCTGTGTGAATGCTTCTTCCTGTTCTAAATGAAAACTCACATTTTACGCCAAGTCCTTAACCTGTGTATCTAGAATTTACTCCCACCCCGCCCCCCATGGATTCTCTAAAGTATCTATTGTTGAGCTAACTAAAACTGTCTTGCATGATATGTAGCAATCAGCCCAGTACACCCTCCAAGGAAAGTCTTCATCAGTATTTTGTTTTATCTCCTCTCTTCTAGATACTCAAGCCTCTTAATATTTTACCATATGTCCATAGGATCAAAGTGATTTATAATACAGACTAGGTTCCAATTTATAGGAGATAGTTACAAAGGTCATTGCAAACAGATCAATTTCCAGCATTTCAGATATATTTTCAAGTTTTTATTTTCTTAATCCCACTTTATTTAGTTATTCAACAAAATTTATTGAGTTCTTATTATGAGCTATAAATATATATTGAGTGCCTCCTGGAAGCTGAGACTACATCAGTCAGTGAAAAAGATCATGACCTCACTCACATGGAGCTTTTATTTTAGTAGAGGAAAACAGACAAATAAAATATATGGTGAGTGATAAGTGCTATGAAAAGAAAGTGGGAAGATTGATAGACAGGGAGGCTCAGTTAGGTTACCATTTTCAACAGGTGAACTGGGAAAGTTTCACTCCTAAGGTGACATTTCAGGAAAGAACCATGAGAAACGTGATAGTCTTTAAGGAAATCTGGGAGAAGAGGAGTCCAAGCACAGATTACAGCAAGTGTGAATGTCCTGAGGCAGAAGTGAATTTAGTGTATTGGAGGAATAACGAGGAACAGAGTGAACCCTTGAAGAGTGGTAAGAAATGAGCTCTTAGAAAAGTAATGGGGAACAAATCACACAGGGCTTTGCATGCCATTGTGAGGATTTTGTCTTTCACTTTGAATGTAAAGCTATTTAAGTGTTTTATGCAGACTAGTGACATATATGGCCTAAATTTTAGAAAAATTCCCCTCTTTATTGTTGTTGAGAACAAATCAGAGGAGGATGAATCTGCAGGTAGAAAAATGAATCAGATGCTATTCAGATAACGTTGGCTTGGATGAGGGTGCTAACTACAGAGGTGTTGAGAAGTGACTTGATGCTGGTTTTATTTTGAGGCTAGAACTGACAAGGATGATGATATCCAGACATTTAAGAAATAGAAGGGTCAAGGATGAACACAAGATTTTCGGACTGGAAAACTAGAAAAATATAGCTGCCATTTTCCAGGAAGAGTAGAAGAGGCAACATCTAGAGTTCTATGTTGGACTTGATACTTCTGAAATTCTATTATTAATCTGACTGGAAATGTAGTCCAGGTAGTTGGTTACATGAGCCAACAAAACCCTGGCTGGACAGATGCATTTAGTAGTTATCAGCATATCAATGGTGTTTAGAACAAAGAGGCTGGATGAGTCACCAAAGGAATAGCATAGAAAAGAGAGGAGGTCCCAGGACTAACACCTGAGACCCTTCAAGTGTTTACAGGTTGAAGGTACAAGTAGAATCTGACACAGTAGACTGCACCTAGGAAACCAAGAGATTGTCCTGAGAGTCAGTGAAAAAATTCTTTCAAGGATGAATAAACAACCAGTTATTGGCCATTGGATCTAGCAAAGTAGGGATTGTCAGTGCCTTTGACAAAGGCAGTTTCAATGGAATGGTGGGGTGAAAGTCTGAATAGAATTGTTCAAAAGAAAATGGGAAGAGAGTCATGAGATCTGGCAAGTGTCAAAAACTCCTGAGGTGCCGTGGTATGTTATTTTTAATAAAGGGGACCAGAGATGAGAGCCCAAGAGAGAGTTTATTAAAAATAGGGAAATGGTAGCTTATCAATTGAATGGCCGTGGGAGGAATTTTCAATTCTGTTCATATCTGTAAAAGGCAGTCCCTAAGGAATCTCAATGTCATTTAGAAAGTAATTTGGGTAACAAAATTTTATCATATTCAGAGTCAGCTAGCGAACACAAAACAAACAGTAACCGTAGAGAAGTCAGTACATAGGGCTGAGAAGCAATGGAGACTGAATATCATTATTTCTGCAAAATTTGAATCTGAAAATTAGGAAGGTTTTTATCTCCCTTAAATTTATATGGTCATTTTCTAAGCCCATGTGTATATATCATCTTGTTTTATATTCTCAACAGCACTAGTAGTAAGTGACGGTATTATACTCAGACTGAGGCTAGAAACTACTGTCTCCAAAGTTAAGGGACTTGACTTAAGCTCTCTGGCAACTTTTGCTTTCACATGATCTATCACAGCATAGACTAGGGGCCTTAACTTTCAAGTCTAAAGAGAAGATACATATTCTAAGAAGATGACTCCTAAAAAAAGATAACCAGTCATTTAAAACATATGCAAGTGTTGGAGGAGGTCATTGAGAAGACATGACTGCTAGGTGACCTGTGAGCTGGACTCAGTCAATCTGAGGTTCCTCACCCTTTCCCCTGTCCTTGGAACATGCATTCTGCCTGCCTTCTCCAAACTTGAAGCTGCCTCAAGGATGCAGCCTTGAGATAGTAATGCAGTCTTATTGAGACCATCTGGATGATATCTATGACTGGACCCAGGTAAGGTTTCTGTAAAAGCTTTTCAAATTCTGGCAGGTGGTGTGGAGATCATCTTGTGGCCATCCAAGACAAGGCTCATATGTAAGTTCTCTTGCTTATTAAAGCTGCCACCTACTGATCTGGAGTGGTCTGTCTTCAGTCTCTTCTCGTCCTCTCTGTATAGGGACCGGTTTCAGATTTCACCCAGGAAGCTCCCAAGGTTTCAAACCAGCAGCCAGAAGTAAGTTGAAAAAATAATAAAATATATTTATAGTAAAGTAAAATATAGTTAAGTATAGTTTTATGTAGGAAAATGGCATCATATATATAGAAATCAAGGGAGATTTGTATCAGATGGTTTCTAGAGCCATAGATAGAGCCAAAGCATCTTGGAAAAGAACCTAAGATCAAATTAGTTTAAGAATTTTGACTGGGAGTTAATTATAGAATAAGCTCTGTGTTATCTGTTGTACAGAGGGAATTTGCTGTCCTTGTTAAACAGATTTTTTAATTAATAAGGAATTATCACATACAGTATACAGGGGGATTACCAATTTTCCAAAGAATTAGAAAACAATAGAATATACTTAACACTAAATTAAATCAAACACAATTTAATCATTTTAATGACTCCAAAGTTGGCTAGAAATACTTTACATAAGTAAATGAGATTCAGCAGCTGTAGAATGTGACACAAATACAAGCATATGCAGTAAGAAATCAGGTTATTGGTTAGATTATATTTTGGGGGAAACTACTAAATAGTAAATGGTACTAAAGTTCAGATCATAGAAATATATAGATATGGCACGTGTTTGTTATACGATACAAGAGGATTAGTCATGACTTAATTAAAACCATGCATTCATTCCACATTTGTTGAAAGCATGGAGAAAACTTGGCGTTATATTAACTGAATTGTTATCTGTAGGAATTGTATTAACAAAACTTTCTTTCTTCAGGAAGTTGACAGTGTAGTTCAGGACGAAGAAAAGGAAAAGATAGGAATATATGCTTGATGGTGTGAAAGCACAGAAGAAAGCTACTCAACCTATTCTTAGGTTGGAAAAAAGAAGAATTTCTGGAGAAATTCACATTGCTAAGTTTGAAACCCTGGGGTTTCTTGGCACTGTATCTATCATGCATATGGGGGCATATTTAATGGGAAGAGAGATAAATGCATGCAGTTGAGTAAAGAGTTAGAGGTGAAGGTTTTGGGTGTTGCCTGTTCAGACTGCTTAAATGTATATGAGAGGGCAATCCTTTCTGCAAATGATGAAAGGAAAGGTATTGGGAATCACTGAATTGTAATACTAAGAGTAGTCTATCTTTTACTTTAAAAAGTAAAGTGTTTACATGCAGCTCTGATTTCTTTATCAATGGCCTCTACGGATTGAAGTTCAGCTAATAAATTCATAAGAATTCACACATTGATTCCATATGTCAATAAACGACGATATATAGGCAAAAGGATTTAAGTAAGCATTTGTTAATTCTTAATCATGACATATGCATCATTCAGGGTTTGGTCAGGAGATAGAAACTTCAGCAGTTTTTATTGTTGTTGTTTGTTTTTGATCAGGAGAATTCAGTATAACGATGTGATACCAGTTATTGAAGGACTGAAAAGGTGGAAGGGTCTCCTGAGGCATCAGGGATGGTAGCTATTAGAAGGGGATTCCCTCCTGAGGCTGGGCAATTAAAGGTTGAAATTAGTAAAACTTTGGAGATGGAGGAGGGAATCTGCAGAGTTGAAACTCAGATGTCTAAGAAGGAGTTCCTGCTCACTCCGTGAAGCTGAGGTCTCTGAGAAGGTGTGGTGAGGTAGGTTCTGAAAGTGTTGGGAAAAGTGCAAACTGAAATCAACTACTCCTACTGAAATGAAATGTCACGTTTGGGGTGAAAAATTGTTGTTGAGGTGACTCTGAGAGCAGCAAGAAGCAAAAACAAGAACAGGAAACAAACAGAAAGGAGTATGCCTCTTGTTTTTCCTTAACTCTTCCAGTGCTTTTCTAGTACCTTCTACTGGTAGAGACTTACAGAAGCCAGAAGAACAAAGCCTTTCCAGCTCCAGCATCACAAACCAGAGTACAAAGGATGGGTTTGAAGTTTAGAATCCTAACAGTAACTGGGACAACAGAATTCTTTACTCAGATACTCTAGCAGTTGACATATTTGGAAATAATTTTTCATTAGCTCTATATAATTCAAATTGCAAGATGAAAGTGGAATTTTATGAAGAATTTGCTTTTGCTTCCATAGAATCGAAAGTTGATTACTCAGTCAACATATTTATACTTTTAAAAAGTTTAGTGTGACAAAAGCTGTAGAATATTGTCAAATAGTGTCTCAATGTGCTTCAAAACACAGAAAACTCAATGAGTGGATGGTTCTGTCTTGAAGTCATTTTATTCTTCTTTGTTGTTTTATTAAAGCCCGATTTTTAATTTTGTTTCTTGGAATTCAGTGTGAAAGTTCTGCCTGAATTAGGGATATCAGAACATAAAATACAAAATATGTATCAAGGCAATATATTATTTTTGTATTTCTTTCCTTTTTCTTACTAAAAGAAGAATGCTTTGTTTTAATTTTGAAATAGTCTCACTTCAGCCTTATCATGCTTTTATCATTTTCTCAAACATCAATCAAGAATTAGCAGTGGGAAGAGGTGGAAGAATGTGGTCTTCTGATTATCCCTGTGAAAACCTGAAAAAAACACAAGATTAGAACAGCCATGAGCTAAACTGTTGAACTCGTACAAAAGCTCTAGAAATTGTTCAACGCAGAAATTCACTCAACAATGAAATAACATTTAGAGCAAATTATTTATTTTACTGTATTAATGTTGGTGTTATATTGTTCAATTTAGCGTCATGTCAAAATTGAGCTTTTTGTTTCTTAAGGGGGAGAAGGTAGGCAGGAAGCTGATGAAGCAGAACAATAAGAAATAAGATTTTGTAAAATAAGTGGATTTTAATTGCATCAGTTGCTAAAGTGTTATTTCTCCCTCAAGTATTCTAAGTCAATTTTTCATATGCATCATTGCACGACACCAAAGCTACTTATTGTCCCTCATTTAGATTCTTGCTTTTAATCTTAATTCTTTTGGACAAAATGGTGAGTCTATATATTTCACATGGCTCTCAATATGATGTACTAGATTCTTTTTTTTTTTATTCAGCAACACTATTAACCACTGTGGGTTTCTCAAAAGTATTATAGAGTTACATAGTTCTATGAGTTTTCTGATATTTTTCTTTGGTAATATTTTTGCATTGGAGAAAATTTAACATTAAGTTTGAAGTTCATACTTAAGAAAAATTGTAATATATTTTCAATATAGAAGACTGAAGAAGACATTTATCTTTTTAGTTTTCAAAGAAGAGATGCCATTGCATACCTTTTGAATAGTTATTTCTTTATCTTTTTCAAACTAGGCAAAGATATATTAACATGATTATATTTTCGATGCAATTAATTAATAAACATATTAGCCTTCATTTAAAAAGGACAAAAATATTATCAAATGCTAAGATTATAATCTCAGTAGCATCCCAATGTTTAGAAGTCTCAAAAAAATATTTAAAGATTCTTATTTCAAACAAACAAATCTCTGGAGTTCCAAAACGTTCATGTATATTTACAGGTATTGAATAGCATGCTTTAACTTTTGAATGATAGTTTACTCCAAGGTCATAAGTAATAATGAGAGTAACATCAATATTAGTTGTCATTCATTAAGAGACTATTCTGTTGTCAGCACTGTGCTAGACTTTATTAATACCTTTATTTGATGAAGATTTATTGATTAATTTTTGTGTATTACACATTAGGTGAGACAACTAAGACCTCAAAGATTAATAAGGAAAATCTTCTGCCTTCAAGATGACAATATACTGTGATAAGAACTGGAGAGAGAAATGTGTTTTTTAACCTTCTCATTCATTCCTTTTTCATGCACTCATTTAACAGTATCTATTTTGCGAGGCATTGTACTAAATGGTAATTCAAAGGTGAACAAACACTTTCTGAAATGAGTTTACAGTATGGTAGAGGAGGAAGAAATTAATGAGATGAATACATAAGTAAATTTAAAACTGAACTGTTATAAAAATACGTTGGAGGCCACATGCTGCTCTGAAAGGTGGAATAGGGGTGTCTATCCCAGTCAAGGAGGTTAGGAAAAGATGTTCTGAGATCTGAAGAATGAACTAGAGCGTTTTGGAGATTGGAGGAGCCAACATCTTGGCAGAAAGATCAACATGTATTAAGACCCTGTGGTGGGGGGCAGGGGAGGGAAGAATGATGTATTTGAGGAA